>NC_140589.1:1189617835-1192221017 GCF_964204655.1 Triturus cristatus
TAAAACAGCCACCAGTTTCCTTCTACCGGAGGGTCAGGTGACACCCCAGCAGGTCTGCGAAGCAGCAGGGCTCTTCCGCGGTCCCGGCGGAACCGCTAAACATCAATCAACAAGGGTGCCAGCTTCAGAAGAGCCCACAACCGGTGAGTATTAAGCTGATGATTCTTTATTGAAGGCGCTGCAAACAGGAAAGAGCTCGATAACATCACAGGATAAAGTTCTGCTTCCCGACGCGTTTCGTGCTCAACAGCACTTAATCATGGGCTGCATGCTCTGTGTTCGGATAAGCGGCAAAACGCATTTTAAAGGCATCAGTGTTCACGGGAATCCCGCCTCAGTGGGCGTGGCCACCACCAGTGGCTTCTGGATCGCGTAGTCTTTGTGTTACCCCAGTGGGCTGCATGCCGCTTTCCAACAAATGAAGAAAAATGATCCCAAGTGGGTTGTGTGTATCAGTCTTCACTGTTGTAACGGAATAGTCCTTCATTAAAACAGCCACCAGTTTCCTTCTACCGGAGGGTCAGGTGACACCCCAGCAGGTCTGCGAAGCAGCAGGGCTCTTCCGCGGTCCCGGCGGAACCGCTAAACATCAATCAACAAGGGTGCCAGCTTCAGAAGAGCCCACAACCGGTGAGTATTAAGCTGATGATTCTTTATTGAAGGCGCTGCAAACAGGAAAGAGCTCGATAACATCACAGGATAAAGTTCTGCTTCCCGACGCGTTTCGTGCTCAACAGCACTTAATCATGGGCTGCATGCTCTGTGTTCGGATAAGCGGCAAAACGCATTTTAAAGGCATCAGTGTTCACGGGAATCCCGCCTCAGTGGGCGTGGCCACCACCAGTGGCTTCTGGATCGCGTAGTCTTTGTGTTACCCCAGTGGGCTGCATGCCGCTTTCCAACAAATGAAGAAAAATGATCCCAAGTGGGTTGTGTGTATCAGTCTTCACTGTTGTAACGGAATAGTCCTTCATTAAAACAGCCACCAGTTTCCTTCTACCGGAGGGTCAGGTGACACCCCAGCAGGTCTGCGAAGCAGCAGGGCTCTTCCGCGGTCCCGGCGGAACCGCTAAACATCAATCAACAAGGGTGCCAGCTTCAGAAGAGCCCACAACCGGTGAGTATTAAGCTGATGATTCTTTATTGAAGGCGCTGCAAACAGGAAAGAGCTCGATAACATCACAGGATAAAGTTCTGCTTCCCGACGCGTTTCGTGCTCAACAGCACTTAATCATGGGCTGCATGCTCTGTGTTCGGATAAGCGGCAAAACGCATTTTAAAGGCATCAGTGTTCACGGGAATCCCGCCTCAGTGGGCGTGGCCACCACCAGTGGCTTCTGGATCGCGTAGTCTTTGTGTTACCCCAGTGGGCTGCATGCCGCTTTCCAACAAATGAAGAAAAATGATCCCAAGTGGGTTGTGTGTATCAGTCTTCACTGTTGTAACGGAATAGTCCTTCATTAAAACAGCCACCAGTTTCCTTCTACCGGAGGGTCAGGTGACACCCCAGCAGGTCTGCGAAGCAGCAGGGCTCTTCCGCGGTCCCGGCGGAACCGCTAAACATCAATCAACAAGGGTGCCAGCTTCAGAAGAGCCCACAACCGGTGAGTATTAAGCTGATGATTCTTTATTGAAGGCGCTGCAAACAGGAAAGAGCTCGATAACATCACAGGATAAAGTTCTGCTTCCCGACGCGTTTCGTGCTCAACAGCACTTAATCATGGGCTGCATGCTCTGTGTTCGGATAAGCGGCAAAACGCATTTTAAAGGCATCAGTGTTCACGGGAATCCCGCCTCAGTGGGCGTGGCCACCACCAGTGGCTTCTGGATCGCGTAGTCTTTGTGTTACCCCAGTGGGCTGCATGCCGCTTTCCAACAAATGAAGAAAAATGATCCCAAGTGGGTTGTGTGTATCAGTCTTCACTGTTGTAACGGAATAGTCCTTCATTAAAACAGCCACCAGTTTCCTTCTACCGGAGGGTCAGGTGACACCCCAGCAGGTCTGCGAAGCAGCAGGGCTCTTCCGCGGTCCCGGCGGAACCGCTAAACATCAATCAACAAGGGTGCCAGCTTCAGAAGAGCCCACAACCGGTGAGTATTAAGCTGATGATTCTTTATTGAAGGCGCTGCAAACAGGAAAGAGCTCGATAACATCACAGGATAAAGTTCTGCTTCCCGACGCGTTTCGTGCTCAACAGCACTTAATCATGGGCTGCATGCTCTGTGTTCGGATAAGCGGCAAAACGCATTTTAAAGGCATCAGTGTTCACGGGAATCCCGCCTCAGTGGGCGTGGCCACCACCAGTGGCTTCTGGATCGCGTAGTCTTTGTGTTACCCCAGTGGGCTGCATGCCGCTTTCCAACAAATGAAGAAAAATGATCCCAAGTGGGTTGTGTGTATCAGTCTTCACTGTTGTAACGGAATAGTCCTTCATTAAAACAGCCACCAGTTTCCTTCTACCGGAGGGTCAGGTGACACCCCAGCAGGTCTGCGAAGCAGCAGGGCTCTTCCGCGGTCCCGGCGGAACCGCTAAACATCAATCAACAAGGGTGCCAGCTTCAGAAGAGCCCACAACCGGTGAGTATTAAGCTGATGATTCTTTATTGAAGGCGCTGCAAACAGGAAAGAGCTCGATAACATCACAGGATAAAGTTCTGCTTCCCGACGCGTTTCGTGCTCAACAGCACTTAATCATGGGCTGCATGCTCTGTGTTCGGATAAGCGGCAAAACGCATTTTAAAGGCATCAGTGTTCACGGGAATCCCGCCTCAGTGGGCGTGGCCACCACCAGTGGCTTCTGGATCGCGTAGTCTTTGTGTTACCCCAGTGGGCTGCATGCCGCTTTCCAACAAATGAAGAAAAATGATCCCAAGTGGGTTGTGTGTATCAGTCTTCACTGTTGTAACGGAATAGTCCTTCATTAAAACAGCCACCAGTTTCCTTCTACCGGAGGGTCAGGTGACACCCCAGCAGGTCTGCGAAGCAGCAGGGCTCTTCCGCGGTCCCGGCGGAACCGCTAAACATCAATCAACAAGGGTGCCAGCTTCAGAAGAGCCCACAACCGGTGAGTATTAAGCTGATGATTCTTTATTGAAGGCGCTGCAAACAGGAAAGAGCTCGATAACATCACAGGATAAAGTTCTGCTTCCCGACGCGTTTCGTGCTCAACAGCACTTCATCATGGGCTGCATGCTCTGTGTTCGGATAAGCGGCAAAACGCATTTTAAAGGCATCAGTGTTCACGGGAATCCCGCCTCAGTGGGCGTGGCCACCACCAGTGGCTTCTGGATCGCGTAGTCTTTGTGTTACCCCAGTGGGCTGCATGCCGCTTTCCAACAAATGAAGAAAAATGATCCCAAGTGGGTTGTGTGTATCAGTCTTCACTGTTGTAACGGAATAGTCCTTCATTAAAACAGCCACCAGTTTCCTTCTACCGGAGGGTCAGGTGACACCCCAGCAGGTCTGCGAAGCAGCAGGGCTCTTCCGCGGTCCCGGCGGAACCGCTAAACATCAATCAACAAGGGTGCCAGCTTCAGAAGAGCCCACAACCGGTGAGTATTAAGCTGATGATTCTTTATTGAAGGCGCTGCAAACAGGAAAGAGCTCGATAACATCACAGGATAAAGTTCTGCTTCCCGACGCGTTTCGTGCTCAACAGCACTTAATCATGGGCTGCATGCTCTGTGTTCGGATAAGCGGCAAAACGCATTTTAAAGGCATCAGTGTTCACGGGAATCCCGCCTCAGTGGGCGTGGCCACCACCAGTGGCTTCTGGATCGCGTAGTCTTTGTGTTACCCCAGTGGGCTGCATGCCGCTTTCCAACAAATGAAGAAAAATGATCCCAAGTGGGTTGTGTGTATCAGTCTTCACTGTTGTAACGGAATAGTCCTTCATTAAAACAGCCACCAGTTTCCTTCTACCGGAGGGTCAGGTGACACCCCAGCAGGTCTGCGAAGCAGCAGGGCTCTTCCGCGGTCCCGGCGGAACCGCTAAACATCAATCAACAAGGGTGCCAGCTTCAGAAGAGCCCACAACCGGTGAGTATTAAGCTGATGATTCTTTATTGAAGGCGCTGCAAACAGGAAAGAGCTCGATAACATCACAGGATAAAGTTCTGCTTCCCGACGCGTTTCGTGCTCAACAGCACTTAATCATGGGCTGCATGCTCTGTGTTCGGATAAGCGGCAAAACGCATTTTAAAGGCATCAGTGTTCACGGGAATCCCGCCTCAGTGGGCGTGGCCACCACCAGTGGCTTCTGGATCGCGTAGTCTTTGTGTTACCCCAGTGGGCTGCATGCCGCTTTCCAACAAATGAAGAAAAATGATCCCAAGTGGGTTGTGTGTATCAGTCTTCACTGTTGTAACGGAATAGTCCTTCATTAAAACAGCCACCAGTTTCCTTCTACCGGAGGGTCAGGTGACACCCCAGCAGGTCTGCGAAGCAGCAGGGCTCTTCCGCGGTCCCGGCGGAACCGCTAAACATCAATCAACAAGGGTGCCAGCTTCAGAAGAGCCCACAACCGGTGAGTATTAAGCTGATGATTCTTTATTGAAGGCGCTGCAAACAGGAAAGAGCTCGATAACATCACAGGATAAAGTTCTGCTTCCCGACGCGTTTCGTGCTCAACAGCACTTAATCATGGGCTGCATGCTCTGTGTTCGGATAAGCGGCAAAACGCATTTTAAAGGCATCAGTGTTCACGGGAATCCCGCCTCAGTGGGCGTGGCCACCACCAGTGGCTTCTGGATCGCGTAGTCTTTGTGTTACCCCAGTGGGCTGCATGCCGCTTTCCAACAAATGAAGAAAAATGATCCCAAGTGGGTTGTGTGTATCAGTCTTCACTGTTGTAACGGAATAGTCCTTCATTAAAACAGCCACCAGTTTCCTTCTACCGGAGGGTCAGGTGACACCCCAGCAGGTCTGCGAAGCAGCAGGGCTCTTCCGCGGTCCCGGCGGAACCGCTAAACATCAATCAACAAGGGTGCCAGCTTCAGAAGAGCCCACAACCGGTGAGTATTAAGCTGATGATTCTTTATTGAAGGCGCTGCAAACAGGAAAGAGCTCGATAACATCACAGGATAAAGTTCTGCTTCCCGACGCGTTTCGTGCTCAACAGCACTTAATCATGGGCTGCATGCTCTGTGTTCGGATAAGCGGCAAAACGCATTTTAAAGGCATCAGTGTTCACGGGAATCCCGCCTCAGTGGGCGTGGCCACCACCAGTGGCTTCTGGATCGCGTAGTCTTTGTGTTACCCCAGTGGGCTGCATGCCGCTTTCCAACAAATGAAGAAAAATGATCCCAAGTGGGTTGTGTGTATCAGTCTTCACTGTTGTAACGGAATAGTCCTTCATTAAAACAGCCACCAGTTTCCTTCTACCGGAGGGTCAGGTGACACCCCAGCAGGTCTGCGAAGCAACAGGGCTCTTCCGCGGTCCCGGCGGAACCGCTAAACATCAATCAACAAGGGTGCCAGCTTCAGAAGAGCCCACAACCGGTGAGTATTAAGCTGATGATTCTTTATTGAAGGCGCTGCAAACAGGAAAGAGCTCGATAACATCACAGGATAAAGTTCTGCTTCCCGACGCGTTTCGTGCTCAACAGCACTTAATCATGGGCTGCATGCTCTGTGTTCGGATAAGCGGCAAAACGCATTTTAAAGGCATCAGTGTTCACGGGAATCCCGCCTCAGTGGGCGTGGCCACCACCAGTGGCTTCTGGATCGCGTAGTCTTTGTGTTACCCCAGTGGGCTGCATGCCGCTTTCCAACAAATGAAGAAAAATGATCCCAAGTGGGTTGTGTGTATCAGTCTTCACTGTTGTAACGGAATAGTCCTTCATTAAAACAGCCACCAGTTTCCTTCTACCGGAGGGTCAGGTGACACCCCAGCAGGTCTGCGAAGCAGCAGGGCTCTTCCGCGGTCCCGGCGGAACCGCTAAACATCAATCAACAAGGGTGCCAGCTTCAGAAGAGCCCACAACCGGTGAGTATTAAGCTGATGATTCTTTATTGAAGGCGCTGCAAACAGGAAAGAGCTCGATAACATCACAGGATAAAGTTCTGCTTCCCGACGCGTTTCGTGCTCAACAGCACTTAATCATGGGCTGCATGCTCTGTGTTCGGATAAGCGGCAAAACGCATTTTAAAGGCATCAGTGTTCACGGGAATCCCGCCTCAGTGGGCGTGGCCACCACCAGTGGCTTCTGGATCGCGTAGTCTTTGTGTTACCCCAGTGGGCTGCATGCCGCTTTCCAACAAATGAAGAAAAATGATCCCAAGTGGGTTGTGTGTATCAGTCTTCACTGTTGTAACGGAATAGTCCTTCATTAAAACAGCCACCAGTTTCCTTCTACCGGAGGGTCAGGTGACACCCCAGCAGGTCTGCGAAGCAGCAGGGCTCTTCCGCGGTCCCGGCGGAACCGCTAAACATCAATCAACAAGGGTGCCAGCTTCAGAAGAGCCCACAACCGGTGAGTATTAAGCTGATGATTCTTTATTGAAGGCGCTGCAAACAGGAAAGAGCTCGATAACATCACAGGATAAAGTTCTGCTTCCCGACGCGTTTCGTGCTCAACAGCACTTAATCATGGGCTGCATGCTCTGTGTTCGGATAAGCGGCAAAACGCATTTTAAAGGCATCAGTGTTCACGGGAATCCCGCCTCAGTGGGCGTGGCCACCACCAGTGGCTTCTGGATCGCGTAGTCTTTGTGTTACCCCAGTGGGCTGCATGCCGCTTTCCAACAAATGAAGAAAAATGATCCCAAGTGGGTTGTGTGTATCAGTCTTCACTGTTGTAACGGAATAGTCCTTCATTAAAACAGCCACCAGTTTCCTTCTACCGGAGGGTCAGGTGACACCCCAGCAGGTCTGCGAAGCAGCAGGGCTCTTCCGCGGTCCCGGCGGAACCGCTAAACATCAATCAACAAGGGTGCCAGCTTCAGAAGAGCCCACAACCGGTGAGTATTAAGCTGATGATTCTTTATTGAAGGCGCTGCAAACAGGAAAGAGCTCGATAACATCACAGGATAAAGTTCTGCTTCCCGACGCGTTTCGTGCTCAACAGCACTTAATCATGGGCTGCATGCTCTGTGTTCGGATAAGCGGCAAAACGCATTTTAAAGGCATCAGTGTTCACGGGAATCCCGCCTCAGTGGGCGTGGCCACCACCAGTGGCTTCTGGATCGCGTAGTCTTTGTGTTACCCCAGTGGGCTGCATGCCGCTTTCCAACAAATGAAGAAAAATGATCCCAAGTGGGTTGTGTGTATCAGTCTTCACTGTTGTAACGGAATAGTCCTTCATTAAAACAGCCACCAGTTTCCTTCTACCGGAGGGTCAGGTGACACCCCAGCAGGTCTGCGAAGCAGCAGGGCTCTTCCGCGGTCCCGGCGGAACCGCTAAACATCAATCAACAAGGGTGCCAGCTTCAGAAGAGCCCACAACCGGTGAGTATTAAGCTGATGATTCTTTATTGAAGGCGCTGCAAACAGGAAAGAGCTCGATAACATCACAGGATAAAGTTCTGCTTCCCGACGCGTTTCGTGCTCAACAGCACTTAATCATGGGCTGCATGCTCTGTGTTCGGATAAGCGGCAAAACGCATTTTAAAGGCATCAGTGTTCACGGGAATCCCGCCTCAGTGGGCGTGGCCACCACCAGTGGCTTCTGGATCGCGTAGTCTTTGTGTTACCCCAGTGGGCTGCATGCCGCTTTCCAACAAATGAAGAAAAATGATCCCAAGTGGGTTGTGTGTATCAGTCTTCACTGTTGTAACGGAATAGTCCTTCATTAAAACAGCCACCAGTTTCCTTCTACCGGAGGGTCAGGTGACACCCCAGCAGGTCTGCGAAGCAGCAGGGCTCTTCCGCGGTCCCGGCGGAACCGCTAAACATCAATCAACAAGGGTGCCAGCTTCAGAAGAGCCCACAACCGGTGAGTATTAAGCTGATGATTCTTTATTGAAGGCGCTGCAAACAGGAAAGAGCTCGATAACATCACAGGATAAAGTTCTGCTTCCCGACGCGTTTCGTGCTCAACAGCACTTAATCATGGGCTGCATGCTCTGTGTTCGGATAAGCGGCAAAACGCATTTTAAAGGCATCAGTGTTCACGGGAATCCCGCCTCAGTGGGCGTGGCCACCACCAGTGGCTTCTGGATCGCGTAGTCTTTGTGTTACCCCAGTGGGCTGCATGCCGCTTTCCAACAAATGAAGAAAAATGATCCCAAGTGGGTTGTGTGTATCAGTCTTCACTGTTGTAACGGAATAGTCCTTCATTAAAACAGCCACCAGTTTCCTTCTACCGGAGGGTCAGGTGACACCCCAGCAGGTCTGCGAAGCAGCAGGGCTCTTCCGCGGTCCCGGCGGAACCGCTAAACATCAATCAACAAGGGTGCCAGCTTCAGAAGAGCCCACAACCGGTGAGTATTAAGCTGATGATTCTTTATTGAAGGCGCTGCAAACAGGAAAGAGCTCGATAACATCACAGGATAAAGTTCTGCTTCCCGACGCGTTTCGTGCTCAACAGCACTTAATCATGGGCTGCATGCTCTGTGTTCGGATAAGCGGCAAAACGCATTTTAAAGGCATCAGTGTTCACGGGAATCCCGCCTCAGTGGGCGTGGCCACCACCAGTGGCTTCTGGATCGCGTAGTCTTTGTGTTACCCCAGTGGGCTGCATGCCGCTTTCCAACAAATGAAGAAAAATGATCCCAAGTGGGTTGTGTGTATCAGTCTTCACTGTTGTAACGGAATAGTCCTTCATTAAAACAGCCACCAGTTTCCTTCTACCGGAGGGTCAGGTGACACCCCAGCAGGTCTGCGAAGCAGCAGGGCTCTTCCGCGGTCCCGGCGGAACCGCTAAACATCAATCAACAAGGGTGCCAGCTTCAGAAGAGCCCACAACCGGTGAGTATTAAGCTGATGATTCTTTATTGAAGGCGCTGCAAACAGGAAAGAGCTCGATAACATCACAGGATAAAGTTCTGCTTCCCGACGCGTTTCGTGCTCAACAGCACTTAATCATGGGCTGCATGCTCTGTGTTCGGATAAGCGGCAAAACGCATTTTAAAGGCATCAGTGTTCACGGGAATCCCGCCTCAGTGGGCGTGGCCACCACCAGTGGCTTCTGGATCGCGTGGTCTTTGTGTTACCCCAGTGGGCTGCATGCCGCTTTCCAACAAATGAAGAAAAATGATCCCAAGTGGGTTGTGTGTATCAGTCTTCACTGTTGTAACGGAATAGTCCTTCATTAAAACAGCCACCAGTTTCCTTCTACCGGAGGGTCAGGTGACACCCCAGCAGGTCTGCGAAGCAGCAGGGCTCTTCCGCGGTCCCGGCGGAACCGCTAAACATCAATCAACAAGGGTGCCAGCTTCAGAAGAGCCCACAACCGGTGAGTATTAAGCTGATGATTCTTTATTGAAGGCGCTGCAAACAGGAAAGAGCTCGATAACATCACAGGATAAAGTTCTGCTTCCCGACGCGTTTCGTGCTCAACAGCACTTAATCATGGGCTGCATGCTCTGTGTTCGGATAAGCGGCAAAACGCATTTTAAAGGCATCAGTGTTCACGGGAATCCCGCCTCAGTGGGCGTGGCCACCACCAGTGGCTTCTGGATCGCGTAGTCTTTGTGTTACCCCAGTGGGCTGCATGCCGCTTTCCAACAAATGAAGAAAAATGATCCCAAGTGGGTTGTGTGTATCAGTCTTCACTGTTGTAACGGAATAGTCCTTCATTAAAACAGCCACCAGTTTCCTTCTACCGGAGGGTCAGGTGACACCCCAGCAGGTCTGCGAAGCAGCAGGGCTCTTCCGCGGTCCCGGCGGAACCGCTAAACATCAATCAACAAGGGTGCCAGCTTCAGAAGAGCCCACAACCGGTGAGTATTAAGCTGATGATTCTTTATTGAAGGCGCTGCAAACAGGAAAGAGCTCGATAACATCACAGGATAAAGTTCTGCTTCCCGACGCGTTTCGTGCTCAACAGCACTTAATCATGGGCTGCATGCTCTGTGTTCGGATAAGCGGCAAAACGCATTTTAAAGGCATCAGTGTTCACGGGAATCCCGCCTCAGTGGGCGTGGCCACCACCAGTGGCTTCTGGATCGCGTAGTCTTTGTGTTACCCCAGTGGGCTGCATGCCGCTTTCCAACAAATGAAGAAAAATGATCCCAAG
Organism: Triturus cristatus; assembly: GCF_964204655.1. Taxonomy (NCBI): domain Eukaryota; kingdom Metazoa; phylum Chordata; class Amphibia; order Caudata; family Salamandridae; genus Triturus; species Triturus cristatus. Next base: position 1,189,628,015 of record NC_140589.1, read on the forward strand.
TGGGTTGTGTGTATCAGTCTTCACTGTTGTAACGGAATAGTCCTTCATTAAAACAGCCACCAGTTTCCTTCTACCGGAGGGTCAGGTGACACCCCAGCAGGTCTGCGAAGCAGCAGGGCTCTTCCGCGGTCCCGGCGGAACCGCTAAACATCAATCAACAAGGGTGCCAGCTTCAGAAGAGCCCACAACCGGTGAGTATTAAGCTGATGATTCTTTATTGAAGGCGCTGCAAACAGGAAAGAGCTCGATAACATCACAGGATAAAGTTCTGCTTCCCGACGCGTTTCGTGCTCAACAGCACTTAATCATGGGCTGCATGCTCTGTGTTCGGATAAGCGGCAAAACGCATTTTAAAGGCATCAGTGTTCACGGGAATCCCGCCTCAGTGGGCGTGGCCACCACCAGTGGCTTCTGGATCGCGTAGTCTTTGTGTTACCCCAGTGGGCTGCATGCCGCTTTCCAACAAATGAAGAAAAATGATCCCAAGTGGGTTGTGTGTATCAGTCTTCACTGTTGTAACGGAATAGTCCTTCATTAAAACAGCCACCAGTTTCCTTCTACCGGAGGGTCAGGTGACACCCCAGCAGGTCTGCGAAGCAGCAGGGCTCTTCCGCGGTCCCGGCGGAACCGCTAAACATCAATCAACAAGGGTGCCAGCTTCAGAAGAGCCCACAACCGGTGAGTATTAAGCTGATGATTCTTTATTGAAGGCGCTGCAAACAGGAAAGAGCTCGATAACATCACAGGATAAAGTTCTGCTTCCCGACGCGTTTCGTGCTCAACAGCACTTAATCATGGGCTGCATGCTCTGTGTTCGGATAAGCGGCAAAACGCATTTTAAAGGCATCAGTGTTCACGGGAATCCCGCCTCAGTGGGCGTGGCCACCACCGGTGGCTTCTGGATCGCGTAGTCTTTGTGTTACCCCAGTGGGCTGCATGCCGCTTTCCAACAAATGAAGAAAAATGATCCCAAGTGGGTTGTGTGTATCAGTCTTCACTGTTGTAACGGAATAGTCCTTCATTAAAACAGCCACCAGTTTCCTTCTACCGGAGGGTCAGGTGACACCCCAGCAGGTCTGCGAAGCAGCAGGGCTCTTCCGCGGTCCCGGCGGAACCGCTAAACATCAATCAACAAGGGTGCCAGCTTCAGAAGAGCCCACAACCGGTGAGTATTAAGCTGATGATTCTTTATTGAAGGCGCTGCAAACAGGAAAGAGCTCGATAACATCACAGGATAAAGTTCTGCTTCCCGACGCGTTTCGTGCTCAACAGCACTTAATCATGGGCTGCATGCTCTGTGTTCGGATAAGCGGCAAAACGCATTTTAAAGGCATCAGTGTTCACGGGAATCCCGCCTCAGTGGGCGTGGCCACCACCAGTGGCTTCTGGATCGCGTAGTCTTTGTGTTACCCCAGTGGGCTGCATGCCGCTTTCCAACAAATGAAGAAAAATGATCCCAAGTGGGTTGTGTGTATCAGTCTTCACTGTTGTAACGGAATAGTCCTTCATTAAAACAGCCACCAGTTTCCTTCTACCGGAGGGTCAAGGTGACACCCCAGCAGGTCTGCGAAGCAGCAGGGCTCTTCCGCGGTCCCGGCGGAACCGCTAAACATCAATCAACAAGGGTGCCAGCTTCAGAAGAGCCCACAACCGGTGAGTATTAAGCTGATGATTCTTTATTGAAGGCGCTGCAAACAGGAAAGAGCTCGATAACATCACAGGATAAAGTTCTGCTTCCCGACGCGTTTCGTGCTCAACAGCACTTAATCATGGGCTGCATGCTCTGTGTTCGGATAAGCGGCAAAACGCATTTTAAAGGCATCAGTGTTCACGGGAATCCCGCCTCAGTGGGCGTGGCCACCACCAGTGGCTTCTGGATCGCGTAGTCTTTGTGTTACCCCAGTGGGCTGCATGCCGCTTTCCAACAAATGAAGAAAAATGATCCCAAGTGGGTTGTGTGTATCAGTCTTCACTGTTGTAACGGAATAGTCCTTCATTAAAACAGCCACCAGTTTCCTTCTACCGGAGGGTCAGGTGACACCCCAGCAGGTCTGCGAAGCAGCAGGGCTCTTCCGCGGTCCCGGCGGAACCGCTAAACATCAATCAACAAGGGTGCCAGCTTCAGAAGAGCCCACAACCGGTGAGTATTAAGCTGATGATTCTTTATTGAAGGCGCTGCAAACAGGAAAGAGCTCGATAACATCACAGGATAAAGTTCTGCTTCCCGACGCGTTTCGTGCTCAACAGCACTTAATCATGGGCTGCATGCTCTGTGTTCGGATAAGCGGCAAAACGCATTTTAAAGGCATCAGTGTTCACGGGAATCCCGCCTCAGTGGGCGTGGCCACCACCAGTGGCTTCTGGATCGCGTAGTCTTTGTGTTACCCCAGTGGGCTGCATGCCGCTTTCCAACAAATGAAGAAAAATGATCCCAAGTGGGTTGTGTGTATCAGTCTTCACTGTTGTAACGGAATAGTCCTTCATTAAAACAGCCACCAGTTTCCTTCTACCGGAGGGTCAGGTGACACCCCAGCAGGTCTGCGAAGCAGCAGGGCTCTTCCGCGGTCCCGGCGGAACCGCTAAACATCAATCAACAAGGGTGCCAGCTTCAGAAGAGCCCACAACCGGTGAGTATTAAGCTGATGATTCTTTATTGAAGGCGCTGCAAACAGGAAAGAGCTCGATAACATCACAGGATAAAGTTCTGCTTCCCGACGCGTTTCGTGCTCAACAGCACTTAATCATGGGCTGCATGCTCTGTGTTCGGATAAGCGGCAAAACGCATTTTAAAGGCATCAGTGTTCACGGGAATCCCGCCTCAGTGGGCGTGGCCACCACCAGTGGCTTCTGGATCGCGTAGTCTTTGTGTTACCCCAGTGGGCTGCATGCCGCTTTCCAACAAATGAAGAAAAATGATCCCAAGTGGGTTGTGTGTATCAGTCTTCACTGTTGTAACGGAATAGTCCTTCATTAAAACAGCCACCAGTTTCCTTCTACCGGAGGGTCAGGTGACACCCCAGCAGGTCTGCGAAGCAGCAGGGCTCTTCCGCGGTCCCGGCGGAACCGCTAAACATCAATCAACAAGGGTGCCAGCTTCAGAAGAGCCCACAACCGGTGAGTATTAAGCTGATGATTCTTTATTGAAGGCGCTGCAAACAGGAAAGAGCTCGATAACATCACAGGATAAAGTTCTGCTTCCCGACGCGTTTCGTGCTCAACAGCACTTAATCATGGGCTGCATGCTCTGTGTTCGGATAAGCGGCAAAACGCATTTTAAAGGCATCAGTGTTCACGGGAATCCCGCCTCAGTGGGCGTGGCCACCACCAGTGGCTTCTGGATCGCGTAGTCTTTGTGTTACCCCAGTGGGCTGCATGCCGCTTTCCAACAAATGAAGAAAAATGATCCCAAGTGGGTTGTGTGTATCAGTCTTCACTGTTGTAACGGAATAGTCCTTCATTAAAACAGCCACCAGTTTCCTTCTACCGGAGGGTCAGGTGACACCCCAGCAGGTCTGCGAAGCAGCAGGGCTCTTCCGCGGTCCCGGCGGAACCGCTAAACATCAATCAACAAGGGTGCCAGCTTCAGAAGAGCCCACAACCGGTGAGTATTAAGCTGATGATTCTTTATTGAAGGCGCTGCAAACAGGAAAGAGCTCGATAACATCACAGGATAAAGTTCTGCTTCCCGACGCGTTTCGTGCTCAACAGCACTTAATCATGGGCTGCATGCTCTGTGTTCGGATAAGCGGCAAAACGCATTTTAAAGGCATCAGTGTTCACGGGAATCCCGCCTCAGTGGGCGTGGCCACCACCAGTGGCTTCTGGATCGCGTAGTCTTTGTGTTACCCCAGTGGGCTGCATGCCGCTTTCCAACAAATGAAGAAAAATGATCCCAAGTGGGTTGTGTGTATCAGTCTTCACTGTTGTAACGGAATAGTCCTTCATTAAAACAGCCACCAGTTTCCTTCTACCGGAGGGTCAGGTGACACCCCAGCAGGTCTGCGAAGCAGCAGGGCTCTTCCGCGGTCCCGGCGGAACCGCTAAACATCAATCAACAAGGGTGCCAGCTTCAGAAGAGCCCACAACCGGTGAGTATTAAGCTGATGATTCTTTATTGAAGGCGCTGCAAACAGGAAAGAGCTCGATAACATCACAGGATAAAGTTCTGCTTCCCGACGCGTTTCGTGCTCAACAGCACTTAATCATGGGCTGCATGCTCTGTGTTCGGATAAGCGGCAAAACGCATTTTAAAGGCATCAGTGTTCACGGGAATCCCGCCTCAGTGGGCGTGGCCACCACCAGTGGCTTCTGGATCGCGTAGTCTTTGTGTTACCCCAGTGGGCTGCATGCCGCTTTCCAACAAATGAAGAAAAATGATCCCAAGTGGGTTGTGTGTATCAGTCTTCACTGTTGTAACGGAATGGTCCTTCATTAAAACAGCCACCAGTTTCCTTCTACCGGAGGGTCAGGTGACACCCCAGCAGGTCTGCGAAGCAGCAGGGCTCTTCCGCGGTCCCGGCGGAACCGCTAAACATCAATCAACAAGGGTGCCAGCTTCAGAAGAGCCCACAACCGGTGAGTATTAAGCTGATGATTCTTTATTGAAGGCGCTGCAAACAGGAAAGAGCTCGATAACATCACAGGATAAAGTTCTGCTTCCCGACGCGTTTCGTGCTCAACAGCACTTAATCATGGGCTGCATGCTCTGTGTTCGGATAAGCGGCAAAACGCATTTTAAAGGCATCAGTGTTCACGGGAATCCCGCCTCAGTGGGCGTGGCCACCACCAGTGGCTTCTGGATCGCGTAGTCTTTGTGTTACCCCAGTGGGCTGCATGCCGCTTTCCAACAAATGAAGAAAAATGATCCCAAGTGGGTTGTGTGTATCAGTCTTCACTGTTGTAACGGAATAGTCCTTCATTAAAACAGCCACCAGTTTCCTTCTACCGGAGGGTCAGGTGACACCCCAGCAGGTCTGCGAAGCAGCAGGGCTCTTCCGCGGTCCCGGCGGAACCGCTAAACATCAATCAACAAGGGTGCCAGCTTCAGAAGAGCCCACAACCGGTGAGTATTAAGCTGATGATTCTTTATTGAAGGCGCTGCAAACAGGAAAGAGCTCGATAACATCACAGGATAAAGTTCTGCTTCCCGACGCGTTTCGTGCTCAACAGCACTTAATCATGGGCTGCATGCTCTGTGTTCGGATAAGCGGCAAAACGCATTTTAAAGGCATCAGTGTTCACGGGAATCCCGCCTCAGTGGGCGTGGCCACCACCAGTGGCTTCTGGATCGCGTAGTCTTTGTGTTACCCCAGTGGGCTGCATGCCGCTTTCCAACAAATGAAGAAAAATGATCCCAAGTGGGTTGTGTGTATCAGTCTTCACTGTTGTAACGGAATAGTCCTTCATTAAAACAGCCACCAGTTTCCTTCTACCGGAGGGTCAGGTGACACCCCAGCAGGTCTGCGAAGCAGCAGGGCTCTTCCGCGGTCCCGGCGGAACCGCTAAACATCAATCAACAAGGGTGCCAGTTTCAGAAGAGCCCACAACCGGTGAGTATTAAGCTGATGATTCTTTATTGAAGGCGCTGCAAACAGGAAAGAGCTCGATAACATCACAGGATAAAGTTCTGCTTCCCGACGCGTTTCGTGCTCAACAGCACTTAATCATGGGCTGCATGCTCTGTGTTCGGATAAGCGGCAAAACGCATTTTAAAGGCATCAGTGTTCACGGGAATCCCGCCTCAGTGGGCGTGGCCACCACCAGTGGCTTCTGGATCGCGTAGTCTTTGTGTTACCCCAGTGGGCTGCATGCCGCTTTCCAACAAATGAAGAAAAATGATCCCAAGTGGGTTGTGTGTATCAGTCTTCACTGTTGTAACGGAATAGTCCTTCATTAAAACAGCCACCAGTTTCCTTCTACCGGAGGGTCAGGTGACACCCCAGCAGGTCTGCGAAGCAGCAGGGCTCTTCCGCGGTCCCGGCGGAACCGCTAAACATCAATCAACAAGGGTGCCAGCTTCAGAAGAGCCCACAACCGGTGAGTATTAAGCTGATGATTCTTTATTGAAGGCGCTGCAAACAGGAAAGAGCTCGATAACATCACAGGATAAAGTTCTGCTTCCCGACGCGTTTCGTGCTCAACAGCACTTAATCATGGGCTGCATGCTCTGTGTTCGGATAAGCGGCAAAACGCATTTTAAAGGCATCAGTGTTCACGGGAATCCCGCCTCAGTGGGCGTGGCCACCACCAGTGGCTTCTGGATGCCTTTAAAATGCGTTTTGCCGCTTATCCGAACACAGAGCATGCAGCCCATGATTAAGTGCTGTTGAGCACGAAACGCGTCGGGAAGCAGAACTTTATCCTGTGATGTTATCGAGCTCTTTCCTGTTTGCAGCGCCTTCAATAAAGAATCATCAGCTTAATACTCACCGGTTGTGGGCTCTTCTGAAGCTGGCACCCTTGTTGATTGATGTTTAGCGGTTCCGCCGGGACCGCGGAAGAGCCCTGCTGCTTCGCAGACCTGCTGGGGTGTCACCTGACCCTCCGGTAGAAGGAAACTGGTGGCTGTTTTAATGAAGGACTATTCCGTTACAACAGTGAAGACTGATACACACAACCCACTTGGGATCATTTTTCTTCATTTGTTGGAAAGCGGCATGCAGCCCACTGGGGTAACACAAAGACTACGCGATCCAGAAGCCACTGGTGGTGGCCACGCCCACTGAGGCGGGATTCCCGTGAACACTGATGCCTTTAAAATGCGTTTTGCCGCTTATCCGAACACAGAGCATGCAGCCCATGATTAAGTGCTGTTGAGCACGAAACGCGTCGGGAAGCAGAACTTTATCCTGTGATGTTATCGAGCTCTTTCCTGTTTGCAGCGCCTTCAATAAAGAATCATCAGCTTAATACTCACCGGTTGTGGGCTCTTCTGAAGCTGGCACCCTTGTTGATTGATGTTTAGCGGTTCCGCCGGGACCGCGGAAGAGCCCTGCTGCTTCGCAGACCTGCTGGGGTGTCACCTGACCCTCCGGTAGAAGGAAACTGGTGGCTGTTTTAATGAAGGACTATTCCGTTACAACAGTGAAGACTGATACACACAACCCACTTGGAATCATTTTTCTTCATTTGTTGGAAAGCGGCATGCAGCCCACTGGGGTAACACAAAGACTACGCGATCCAGAAGCCACTGGTGGTGGCCACGCCCACTGAGGCGGGATTCCCGTGAACACTGATGCCTTTAAAATGCGTTTTGCCGCTTATCCGAACACAGAGCATGCAGCCCATGATTAAGTGCTGTTGAGCACGAAACGCGTCGGGAAGCAGAACTTTATCCTGTGATGTTATCGAGCTCTTTCCTGTTTGCAGCGCCTTCAATAAAGAATCATCAGCTTAATACTCACCGGTTGTGGGCTCTTCTGAAGCTGGCACCCTTGTTGATTGATATATATATATATATATACTTGTAAAAATATATATTACTATAGTGAACTTACAGGAGAAATTGTAGTATAATCTGTATAAAAAAATGTGTTAAATTCTAAAATAACCAATGGTTACAGGGACGTTATAGCTAGGCTCAGGTTTTGCAGACACAAAATCATAGCCATTCATCAGCTATAGTTACCTGAGCTAACTACAACTTACGCCCCTGCAATGCACTGCTTATGATCTCAAATATTACATCACTCATGACACGGTCAGTATATCTGCGACTATTAATATAATATTATTTAATTTTCTAAACAAAGTATAGATAGATCAAGCAAAATATACATTTTTGAAAATTTTACAACGCTGTGTAAATGTGAAAGAATTTGAAATCGGAGGTTGAAAATTAAGGTGGTATCCTTAGTTTGACTCTTGGGAGCAGTGTAAGTAGAGCAAACAGTAGTAAGGACAACTTGTGGCTTCAATTGCAGCACTAGTATGCACCAACAAAAATAAAGGATATATTTATCTATTATCCGCCAAGTGATAATCTCGCCTTCTTAGAAAAAATCTTAGATATCATCACAACAAACACAGGTCAACATGTCACTCAAACCTTTCTTGGGGACTTTAATTGCCACTGGAGCGACCTGAATGACCATATAATCAATAGCCTAAAATCTCTTCTTATGGGTTCTCCCTTAACTGGGTACAAATTTGGGATGGCCCCACACACTACAAGGGGGAGATCCTAGATCTTATCACAAAAGATAACTCTACCCAATTGGAATCTATGATCCCTTCTGATTGGTCCGACCATCACCAGGTCAGCTTCCACATTACTATTCCTTTGAGAACAACTACCACACAAGTACCTAACCCAAAATTTGGAGAAAAAAATCTGAATAACATCGATCTCACTGAACTGACATCACTCAGTGATAACATCCTAATACCCCCTGAAAATATGGTAGATGTACAAGAGCTCATGGACCACTATACTAGCTCCATGAAGAATATTCTTGATTCAACCGCACCTTTACAAATAAAAGACTACCCACAAAATACTCGCAACCATGGTACAACGAAAGCCTCAACACTGAAAGACGCAACCTCAGATTAGCAGAGTGAAAGTGGAGAGCCTCTCCAACTCTGGAACACCTCATACAGCTAAAATCTCTCAGGAATACCGATCACAAAAGCATCATAAATGCAAAAGCTCATTTCTTCTCAAACTAATTGGACTAAGCCATAATTGCCCCAAAAAACAGTTTGATCTGGTCAAGCAGGAATCTAAAGGCCTACCCAATCTCATCCCAAATGGACCCAGTCTACTGCCCAACAGTGAAGAATATGCCTCCTTCTTTCTGGAAAAGACTAATAACCTGAAAGTTGGCCTTCAGACTTCATGACATTAATGTCATCAAGCACTAAACACCAGAAACTCCCCTACTGATAGGAGTGATCTCATGCACCTTCCGGAATGCGTCCTCAAAAACAATGCCTCCTGGACTTCATTTGAAACAATTGACCAAAACACAATTGTCAAAATGCTTACAGTTGTGAAACCCTCACATCACTTTAGTGATCCCCCTCCCTCCACCCTCTCAAATGATATCAAAATGTCTATTCTCCCACTCTAGACTAGGATTGTAAATGCTTCACTACGTCAGGGTAATATACCAGACTGCTTAAAAGTCAGACAGGTCAACTCTATTTAAAACAAGCATTAAAAATGCAATAGGTCTCACCTTTCATTAAGTTAAAGCCATTTGCTTTGCTATACAATACCATTAGCAAAACAAATGGCTTTAATTTATTCATAGGCAAGACCTATTGCATTTTCAATGTACAGTGATATGTGTTGGGCAGTGGGGACGGTTAAGTGGAGTGTCTGATGAATTACACTGGATTTATTGACATTGGGAGGCTGATGAGCCGAGCAGCCCCATATGGATTTGAGCCTCTGACCACGGGGTCAAACACAGATCTTTGCAAGTAGGTACACACATTAGTTCGCTGAGCCAGCAAACCCACGGGATGCAGAAGGAAGCAAAAAGGGTGACTGGTGAATGGATCAAGAAGGGGCGCATCAGAATGGGGGGCAGCAGAATGTGGGGGGTGCAGACAGCAGTGCAGTGGAAGGAGAGACGGAAGGGAAGAGAGGTGAGAAAGTTGCTGCATTGGAAGAAAGCACGTAGAGAGATAGTTATAAGCCAGCAAGGGAATGACGGAGCCAAGAGAAGGCGAAGGGGGAAGTCACAGTAATGACTGAAGGGGAGGAGTGACTGCCCTGGCATGAGAGGAGCAGTTTTAACCCCAGTTCACCCCATCCCACCCAGGTTGGGCAGCATTCATGTAGTCCCTGCGTCTTCCACAGCACCGCACACCACTGCAAGACAGCTCACAGCACTTTATTTCTATTTGTTTTGCTGGGAGTATTTATAGTGCCCAGAGGTACCACTTCTTTAAAGCATAGCAACACCCGCGGCTTCTAAGCGCTATACAAGATAACATTAAGAGAGTTTCAAAAGAGGAACAGAGGAAGGGAAACCGACAGAGTAATGTTCAGGACTTAACAGCAGCCCCATCCATTTCTGAAAACGAGTGCCTTCGCCTTCTTCCTTTCTCACATCATGCAGCTTTCCTCGTGATGCCTATAGCTCCTCTCTGCAATATCCCGGACATTCCCCTCCCCCCATGTACATTTCACCATGCTACCCCTTCCCTTTTCTCTTGCATCTCTCCCTGCTAGGTTGTCTCGCCGCCATTCTCATATATATGGCACACTGCACCATTCCAATGAAAGTGACAAGCGCCTGGAAGCCTTCATGGAACATAAGGTACACCAAACAACTCTTCTACCAGAGAAAAGCACATTGAAGCCGCCTGCAGAGGGGCACGCGGAGAAAGCACTAGGCAGTCATACAAGTGGCAGATAGTGCTATAAACATGCTGATAAGACACGACAAATGACTCCGACGAGCACACAAGAGCTCCATGAAGCAGTTTCCTCACATGTTGCATTACAGAGAACCGAGCCACAGCAAGCAGAACAAGCGCGGTGAAAGCAAATAGCGCAGCAAATCATACTTAAATAAACAAGTGAGGTCCTCAGTGAGACCTAAAAAGCTGTCGCCATGCCATGCCACGCCATTGTGGGAATGAAAAAGAAAGTGCTCACCGAGTAATTAGAAGACACTGTGTCACACCGCGGAGTAAAAAATCCAATCCCGGTGGGCGGGGCAAAAAGTGGACAAGGCAGTAACCAGGAGGGACTAAGAAGCCTCCTTTTCAATTTTGAGCCAGTGTTTAGCATGAGGATGACGCCAGTGAATGAAAAAGATGGGCGGGGCTTCTGAAACCTTCTGAAACCCTATTGATTCCAAGAAGCCCTCGCACAACGAGAGCAATGCATGCGCGCTGCGAACGCCAGGCTAGACCTAAAAAAACACAATGGCTGATACAACCAACCTTAACAATTTTTGCCCCATTTCCAACATCCAGACGTTGGCTAAGGTTCTTGAAAAATGTGTTCATGTTCAACTTTGTAACCACATCGACCAATTCAGCCTCTTTGACTGGCACCAATCTGGTTTCCGCTCTGGACACAGCACTGACACATATAGCGGACGATGCTCTAAAAATGCTGGATCGAAACTAATCGTGCCGATCCTCTTGGACCTCTCTTCGGCCTTTGACTCGGTAAAGCATGATTATTTACTTGATTTACTAGAGCACAGGATGGGAATTACAGGGTCTGTCTTAAATTGGTTCACCTTATTTCTGCAAAACAGTACACAAAAAGTCAAGGCAAATCAATTATTTTCTAACACTGCATGAGTCACACTTGGGGTCTTACAAGGCTCATCTCTTTACCCACTATCTTCAACCTACTGATGGAACCACCAACAGAAATGCTAAGGTCACCCAACATTCACTATCATTTTATGCTGATGACATTCAATTTTACTTGAAAATCTCATCCCCTGAAGACATCCGATCCCTCAATCCTATTATACAAAATACCCAAAATTGGCTCTCATGCAACCTCCTTCGACCTAACACTCAAAAATTGGAATTCCTACTAATCGCCCCACCCAACCACATAGACTCTAGGAGCGATTGGATGAAGCAATTAACAGCATTCAATTGCACACCACAAATCACTGAGCAAGCAAGGCCGCTAGAAATAATTCTTGACAAAAACCTTAATATGCAGGAGCAAATCAGTGCCACCACAAAAGGATTAAACATACAAATGAGCATACTACTAAAACCTTTCCTCCCTCAAAATGACTTCAAGTCGGCCGTGCAAGCACTTGTGATCCCAGACTGAATATGGAAGCGCTATTCTCTCAGGCCTGCCGAGAGCCACAACAGCACCGTTAAGGGCCTAATTCAACTCGGCAGCAAGACTTATCACGGGGTCAAAAAGATTCAATCACATCTCCCCTGACCTGAAATGCCACAACTGGATCCCTTAGGAAGAAAGAATTCAACTAGAAATTGCATGCATGATGCACAAAGCTCTCCATTTCAAGTTATCTTGCCAAGAAGCTTGAGCTGTTTGGAGGCTCTGGATCCTCTAGAAGAGCCAGTACTTTCTGCTAAAGCCACAATGTTTCAACAAGAAGAAAACCTACAACAGAGCTTTCTCAGGCATCGCTCTCATGATCTGGAACTCTCTTCCTCCTGAAATTAGACTCCCTCCACTACCTCCTTCAACAAAAAAGTCAAACTTTTGGCAATGAACACATTCTTTATATAGATCATCAGAATTCTGACTCTTGAGCTTATTGTTCTCTGATCTAGTATGGACTTTTACTATGCTTAAAGATTTGTATGTCATTGCCTCACTTACTTGTAAAGAGCTCTGATACACTCAAGGGTCATGTTTGCACTATATAAAACTTTTAAAATAAATAAATAAATAACAATTTGGAGCAAAAGAAGAAACTCATATTATAATATCTATCACATTGCTGCCTTTTAGAAATAAAACAGGGTGTAGTTCTGATGAATTTGTTACCCAAAAATGCAATCACCAATGACTACAGCTTTAGTTTTGTTTACATACTTTATTACAGTCATAGACCATAAAAATATCAAAATACAATTCATATCAATATCCAATAACAAATTATAAATGATAAAACAATACAATAAAAAATGATAAATTACATCAATAACAGTGATTTAAAACTATATATTAATACGATCCTATTTCAATAAAGATTAAATAAAATAGCCACAGTCTGAGAGCAAGCCGGCATTCAAGTCAGAAGAGAAAGAGATAAGATTTTACACCGGATGGGCTAAACAATTGCAAGGTATTTAGTAACTGAGAACACTACAACAGTATCAGATCTACATATTCTCAGCGCTACTCTGTAGTTTCTAACGCCTAGTGAGCGACAAAGGGACTATCCTACCAGAGTTTGAACAAAAGAATAACAAATGGTCTTTAGTTTCATCTGCACTTATGCCTGTAGAGTATAATTTGTAAGCCCTTTGACTATCTTTCCATTTTGCTGTGACTGTGGCCCCAGCCTAAATTTAATATATAGTGCTTTGGCAAACGGGCGATCTATTTCATCCAAATAATTCTCAAAAGAAGGTAATGGTTTGAATTCAAGAAAGAGTTCTGTTAGTGTCCCTAAAATTGCCCGGTGCAAGAGTGCGAGCATCTCCTGCTCCCAGAAGACTGCCTTCAGCTTTTTCTTGCCAATTGGGAAAATAGTGTGTGGATACCGACCAGAACTCTTGTAGACCTAAAAATAAACAAGTCTGCTTTTCAAAATTCAACAGTGGTAACTTCTTACCACCCTTGGCCCTAGCCAAAATATCTTTTAATCTTTCTCTGTAACTAGTCAGCTCTGGAGTCAACCAGACTTGCAACCAGCACAATACTGGTTCTCCCAAATTAATTGGACTATAGACCAAATCCATAGGTCATATTTAAAAACTAAGGGGGAGCTTTGGGTAATTTTAAGCATTCCCCTTAAAAGCTATTTTCTACTTCCAGGACCAAATTGCTGTCGCCCCACATTTCTGCACCATAAGTAGAGGGGAAACTGGGTAAAGGGATGATTTGTTGGCAAATTTGAATACAGCTGCTGCTCTGTGTTTCAATGTTAGGGTCCTTTTTGTAACTTGATTTACCAAAGAATCGGTGTCAGACAATCAGATACTAAGATAATCAAACTGTTCTCCTTCTAGGGATAGAGTCCCTCTAAAACCCTTGTGAGTGGATAGCCATGATTTTAGTTTTACTTTCAGACTACAGCTAAAATGCTTGAATTCAGGAAGTGGCTTTTCATAAATGTGTGACTTGGTCGAATTTCATATGTTTTTGTACCAGAAATAAATAATTGGGATTGATCTTCATAAAACATCGCTTTGCTTCATTTCCATTTTATTTTAGTTTTTCTATTGTTCTACAATACCTGAAAGATGTTTGGTCACTTTAAATGCAACAGCAATAGATTGCAGTACAACAAAAGGTTTGGCACAATAAATTACATCTATAGTATAATTACAAAGTCAAAATGGTACGAATGAAAGGGGATAACAAGGAATTAGAGTTGATGCATATTATTTCAACTGAAATCAAAGTAATGTGTTTTAAAATGTTTCCTTGTAACAAAGGATGATTAGATTGTAAAATACAATATTCTAGCCATACTGAATGGCAGGAATTGCAGGACATGGAAAAATTTAAATAGGTGCATATTGGTTCAGGTGAAATTGGAAGAGATGTATTTTCAGATGTTTCCTGAAAGAGAGATGGGGTGGTGGAGTTCCGAGTAGGGACATGACAGAATTTCAAAGACTGGACTGGATGCATCACCAGTCCTAGAATCCTTAAGTGTCACAGATGTTTTACATTTCAGAATTTCCAGTTGAAAAGTGTCCTTTCCTCCCTAGTCAGTTCAGTCCTACCAAAATAGTTAATAAATCCCCCAGTTGTGGTGGATTGTCTTGAAGTTGAGCCTTATTTTATTCTGGCACTGACTAGTAGCCACTAGAGTTCCCTTCAACACTGGTGAAATATTCTTGAATTTTCTCTTTGGAAAAAATGAGATGGGCTGCAGCTTGGAAAATAGCGATTGATGGTTTTACAAGTTTAGTCTGCAGTGACAAGACACTATATGGGTTGGCCTCTGTTAAGTACAAGCAGCTTCAAGATGCCTCAGCCGAGGTTTGCTTTTAGAAGATCAAGGAACTCGCGTGACCAATTGGTACACACCCGCCCGATTCAAGAAGTCAAGAATTTGGGGCTCCCTTTGGGACATTATCCCTGTGGTGGATGCTCTGTTTGTAAGCTCACAGCGGTGACAAAAAGTGTGCAATTGGCCAGTGGTAGGACCTGGCATTTGAATAAATTTACCAATTGTAACACTTCGAATGTCATTTATAGATTGACATGTCCCTGCGGGCTGCACTATATTGGATTGACATCACGCAAGATTAAGATAAGAATCCAAGTACATCAGAGCACGCTAAAGGTAGGGAAGCTGACTACACCATTAGTGGGTCATTTTCAGGATCAGAAACATAGCTACAAAGATATCAGATGGGTTGCACTGGAAAGAGTGATGGGGGACACATATATGAGAGCAGATTGGCCACCAAGGAGGTACGTTGGATATATCAGGAAGGTGTGGACCAACGGGGCTTGAATAATGTTACTGAATGGAACAAAGTGGGAACATAGCCTTATTTTGTACTTTGTCTGTAGTCCTTTTCTGAAAAGCTGCATAGTATTACATTATTCTATCTTGTTAAAACACATTGTGCACATACATATTGGGTTATCACTTCCTTCTCTCCGGGGAACAACAGTGGGGTCAACCTTGAACTCCTAGCTCTGATATTTTGTAAAGAGTGGGACATATCGTACACAGTGTATCCTTTGAAAATTATGAGGTTTAGTAAATAACAATCTGAGGCGATTCAGGAATTGGTAGAGAGTGCAATTAGTTGAGAGAATTATACACAATGATCCTAAGCTGTTTTTTTACTTGCATGTTTTTTCACTTACATGTATTAATATGATTCCCCGCTTAACGAGAGTGTAGAGAGTTTAACCATAAAGAAAGAAATGTACACTTGGTTACCTTGGATCTGAAGTATTACATACAGAGTTTAGGTTTGCATACATGTACTGGTATGTTTTCCTATTCGAAAATGGCGCCCACGGAAAAGATACACAGAGTTTAGGTTTTCATACATGTTTTCCCACTCTAAGATGGCGCCCATAGAAAGAGTCAGGTGACCGGAGTACATCGGAAGAGGGAGGGTGTGTTGCAATGTTCGCGCCAGAGTGAGAGGTTTAAAAGAGACGCACAGGAATAAGAGCAGGTGTGCGTGGAGTTCGAGGGCAGACGCCAGAAACGTATCGGTAAGCGGGTGAATAGATCGTAATAATGGCGATTGGTTAAAGGAAAGGGTAGGGTTCTGCTAAGAGTAGCGGTAACAAATACTTTGGTAGTATGTTCAGCCCGCTGTTCTATAGTGATTCGTGTAGATCTGGCGGGCGTGTCCATACATTTAGCCTTTTAGACTCATGTGAAAGATGCTAAAAGAGGTCAGCACTGCACATATGTAGTTCCTTTCCCTGGTTTGAAAGTACAGTGGAGTATTTTAGTTGAAGGTTTGAGGGGGTGTCAAAATTCCACCATCAATAAGAATTCTTTTCTCAACAGGTTGACATAAAGGAATTGCACGTGTGGGTGGTGTGGACATATACACATCCATAAGGAAGGGGGTTGCCGGTACACACGGTGGGGGCAACCACCTGGTAAATATTCCATATGTGTGAGCAGCAAATTCATCTACAACACGCTTTGCGTGTAGTGGTTTTTAATCATGCACTGTGCTAAACTCTGTGTTATGTGTTAACTGTGTCATATTTCCCCTGGTATATTTCTGACCCGACACTGTGGCGAGGACTGATCCCTAGCACTGAAGAAATTGCCGCAAAGTTTGAATGGCAATGAAACATGTTGGCCTTCCATCAAATCTGATGGAGTGCGACAGTAGGTCTTGGTTTTAAATTGAGCAGATGCACGGCAGTGATTAAAATTGATGGGTTTGCCAGTGGCCATTTAGCTCGTTTTTAGTTTAGTTTGGAGAAGCGAAAGGCAGTGGAATTTTTGCTTCTAATGAAGAGGTCAGAATAGGGTTGCACGCAGAAGTCTTTCCTAGTGCGTGGTTTACCTTTTTCACACATTTAAATTATGGACTTTTTCACACTATTACTTTGTGGTTTTGGAAGTTGCCAATGATGAGAACCAAAGCACACTGGTGAAAACCTACCAGCAGCTCCCATGGTGGTGTTTCCCTGAGGCACTTCCAAACTTTTGCACAATTTTTTGATTTGCACACTGCTTTTGTTGTGAAATGCACATGTTCAGTTTTATACTGGGGAATGACATTGAACAACTTTTAAATAATAGGGACTGGAGCACCCAGATTGGACAGCATTGTGAAAGACGCTGTTACTAAATATTAGAGCCAAGATATGGCGTGTGGTATGCTCACAAGGATTGTCCTATATTAGATCAGGTCTTTTTTTGATTGAACTATATGGCTTGCAGCCGTTTAGCTTTTTGGGTATAAGGATGTAGTTAAGTGTCTAATTAATGTAGGAAAAAGTTTGAAGATTGCTTCAGCTTGCCAATGTGAGTAGAGAATGATGGAGTATTGTCAAACATGGAGACCAACGATCTCATAGAGCAAGAGAGACAGATGGGTGGAAATCATCAAAACTGAGGTCTTTCCATAGAGCTAAGTAAGCCTGAATTTCACTTATGGGGTTTTAATTGGAAAAAAGTAAATTGATATCCACTACTGAATTTTCCTGAGACATGATTAGAGGATAATAAAACCATTAATGAGATTTGCCGCGTAACATTAAAGGGGCAGGGACCTGAATCAACGGAAAATTGCAAAACAAAGAACAGTTTAGGCTCTATGGCCTATAAATGAATTGTTCCTTCGCACCCTGTTCAGGAAACAAAATATGCTGTACCACTATATGTTATGAACACAGTGGTCCCGGAGAAGAACAATAGGAACAGAGGAAAATGAACATAGACTGGAAATCAGTCCTATATTTGTGCTGTCCAGTCGGACAGGATCAAATTAATACTTTAAATATTTATAATGCAAAGTGGGAACACAATCCTGCATTCGACAAGGTATACATGAAACAAAACAAAGGCTCAGTCAGAACAAATGCTTGTACGTCATACATTGAATAAAACAAGCATAGATGTGCCGAGACACGATTACACGTGAGCAATGACAAATTCAATTTTGTTTATGGTGTACAGAGAGTCGAGAACGTTTCAGTCCCATGAAATTGTGGGATCATCATCAGGACATTACATACCATGCCGTAAAGATGGATTGGCGGTAACATACCACTATATGGCAAACTACTCATAAGAAATTCCATTCCTTGGTAGTCTGTAAATTATTGCGGCCATATGGGCATTTCAAAACTTTCACAGATTTGCCAGGAGAATGTTTCAAGCGTAACACTTACGAAGTGTTGTCGTCCTCCTTATCCCAGCATGTTGAGTGCTCTAATATTCCACCCAAAAATTTAGTGGAAGAGGGATTTCAAAAGAATCTTTTTACTCCCAAGTCTTGTCTTGTTCTTGGGATCTTCCCTTCTTCTAGAACATTGGTGTCGCCTTTATTGTGGAAAAACATTTTGTGAGCTTGATTCCGGTGGCAAAGGCACACATTATAGTTTATTTTCCAACAATCCCCAATAAATGTCAGGTGACTTTTTTCTCACCTCCTACTGGATTTGCTCTTTTTGGTGGTATCACAGCATCTTTTCTAGGATATCAATTGTCCTCTTGGCATTAGAAACTATCTTAAGGTTGACTGTGGCTCTCCCAATACTCTTTCCTCAGCCTCTAACAGTCTCAGTGGGATATATTTACCTTATTGCACACCAATTCCTTGTGGCTCCAGCTCAGTATGGTGTTTTCTCATATTGCTCCATATGCCATATCTTCACACTTCAGCTTCAGGGTCTCAATTTTGGGATCTGATTGTCAACCACTGCAACACTATTGATGTAGCTGAATTTAACACTTCCTGCAAGTTTGTATCAGTTTCACAGTGTGAATATCTGTTCTGGCTCCTATTTGTTGAATCTCTGCCATGAATTACCAATTTGTGCAACTTTCTATTGAATAAATTGAGAGAATGGCCCCTATTTGTTCAATGTCTGTCATGAGTTAATCATTTTAACAAAGTATTATTGGTTTCATTCAGAAAACAGAGGCTCTGGCCCCCATTTGTTCAATGTTTGGCATGTGTACTGATATAACTTTTGCAAAGCTCGTTCTCAAACTCTCCATTTCCTCCTTCTGAAAAAGATGAAGACAACTTATCAGACGAGTTTTTGATAAGGAGCTAAATGTATCTAGCAGTCAATCATTACCACAGATGGGAATCAGAAACACTTTTCAGCCTCACCAGCTGCATCCATCACAACATCCAGGTAAGGGAACCACAACCTGTTGGGGAAAGCCACCATGTATGCGCAGAGGTAATCGCATCCATTAAGGCTACACCTCGTAGGATGGTGGAGCAGTAGGCATCTATCCAGAAAGGGAAGTGTGGGGCAGGAGAATATCTATGCTTACATTACTCAAAGTTGACCATGGCCTTCCTACCTCCCCAGTATGGACCCAACAGCAGGGAGCGGTCACCAATACTTGGGCCCAACACTGTATTTTTGCAAGTTCTCACCAATATAACCAACACATTTTAGTCTGTTCTCCAATAGAGTTCAAACTGGTTTGCATGGCCCTGTGCCATTCCGAGGGAGCTCTGTATTTCAGTTGCAGGTATAGGTAGGCACCAGCTCCTTCAAAGTGTTTGCAGCAACAACTTGCTCCAGAACCGCATAGTACAATTGCCCATCATTTAACATCATGTATAACATCTTCATTAGTGTGATGACTTTCCCGTTCACTTGCTTTGCTCTCCGTGATCAGACGGGCCCGTGCAGTCTCCTGCACCAATCGTAGTGCGATACAGGGCTTAATGGCCTGCACTTTCCAGGCTACTGCCACCCCATTCAGGAACTACTGTTGTTCATCTCGCTGACTTTACAAACCGAGATTCGAACTACAAAGAAAAATACATTGTTTGTGATTCACGCGAATTGCGAAAATTTACTCTAATACATCATTTTGACGTAATCGCTCTGGGTGAGTCATCACCAGCATCATTATTACCCTGAAGTCCATTGCTATGGACGAAACGCGTTGGCTGTCGTCGTCTTACACGTATGACATTTTTTAAGAAACGAAAATAAAGACAAGAATTGCACAAAGTTTACTTGTTTGACTGGATAGTTTCTTTCCCCCATTTCCATGGTGTTATTATTATTGTGGTGCATCTCTATGTTCTATATTACTGTTTGTTACCTTTTTTTGGGATTGCACCTTGGCAGCAGGTGCTTGTAGTGTGTGCACATGCTCTTGATTATTGGAAGAATTACACTTTTGGAACACAGGTCAGGTGCGGCATTTATGGTCCGCTGCCTTTGTCAATGGTACACTACTGTGATGGTGCTAAGGCACAGTGTCCATTGACAGCAAGTGCTTCTGGATTGGGAGCCACCAGCATATTTTCATCAGTTAGTTACTTCAAGATAACTAATGCCCTTAGCAGGAAGGGGCAATAGGGCTGCATCCTCAACAGTTCAGGCAAATGGAGATGCCTATTGGGAACTTTGTTTCCCCAACCCAAAATCCCAGATGCACGCCCAAAGCTCATCTACTCTGTGTGGTCTCTAGAGCACCCCCTTGGCCTTCAACCCCCAAGCACAAAACCGCACCATGTAAACATATAGTCCTGTGTTATCTACTTAGGAAACTGATGCAACTCGTTATACTGCCTCACAGTGGGTCCACCAGATGCCTAACATACAGAGCATCAGCATTGTCAGTCCACCTAGCCGACCCATGCAGGGATGCACTGCAGAGTATTATTCGCTAGTCGCATCTGACAGAGGTATGGGTGGTACTTTCCTGTGGCCACTGTGCTGCCACCACCATTGCTGTAACCCCATTATAGGACATGTGAGGACAACAGGTGTCTAGATGACTAAACAATACTGGAGTAAAAAGCTGTTAGCATAAGATACCCTAGTTGAAAATTCTTGAACGCTCGGAAGAGAGTTTCAGAAGATCAGATCCAGACTGAAGCACTCAAGTATTTATTAGGCTCGGATGGAATTATAATTCCACTTGCGGAGCTGGAGGAATTTGGTAACTCTGCGTTACGTGGCGGTACTGCTAAATTTCGTCAATTGGCATGTGGCAGAATTATTCTGCTGTTCGAACCCTGCCATGTTCATGGGAACAATGTGAGGTTTCGTAACGCGTGCTTGCGAGCACAAGCAAGATTTGCCGGACACTAGCAAGATTTCCAGTTGCCACAGAGCTTTTCGTCGCCATTTTGTAACACCCGCAATCGCGAGCGGCGACAGCTGCTTCTCAAGCAAATTGTTTACTTTAGAAGCAGCTAAATCAACTTGAAAATACCTTTCCGAGTGAGTATTCAACTCAAATGGACGGATTCAGGTTGATTTTAGTGCATAAGTTTTTGTTTATTCAATTTTTTTGTTTATTCAATTTTTTTTATTCAACAGGAAGGAAGTGCCACAGAGACTCCAACTTCCTCATCCTGTCCAGAAGGCTCCTCCCATTGCTTTGTCCATCTCTTGGTAACATTTCATTTGGATTTAGAGGTGAAAGGATCACTTTCTTTGTCTGCAATTCCTGCTGCATAAATACCATTGGATTTTAAGGACTTTGAGTTTTTTGACATCACAACAAGCAAGCTAAACTTTGGATAAGGGTGTTGTTTGATAGAGGGAATGCCCTAGTATATATTTTTATCTTTAATTCAATGTTTAAATTTGAATGTGGTGGGTGGCCTAGAGTTGCAGTAGGGGCCTATTTTTTTGCACTCACTTTTTTTTTTTACTTTTATAATGAAAAAGGTAGCTTAGTACAGTACATTTTCACCATATTTGTTTATTTTACCATTAGGTCTAGTTTTCCTACAGGCCATCCAGCCAGTACCAGTCATTGGGCATATGACATTTCTGTGGTATATGTTGTTTTAAGACATCTACTGCCCGCCTTGTACAGCTGGAGGCCAGTGCTGCACGGTTGGAGGCAGCCCAGGCTTAAGCGGACAGCCCTGACTCCACCCGGCAGCTTACACTGCTCCGTGAAGAGATCTGCCAGATCTCCCTGGAAGCTGCTAAAACGCTATGGCACTCTTCCGTGGTGCGCGTTTATGGCTGGGGCGATAAAAATGGCAAATTGCACCATAATTTAGTTTCATACCCCAAAGTCAACCGCATCATTCCCGAGATCCGGGATGTGACGGGCGTTCACCACATTACTTCTCCTGCTATTGCCCACGCCTTTGCAGGCTACTACGCTGCCCTTTACGCGGCACAACCTCCCAAAACCTCCCTTGCCACTTTGCTGTCCGAAACTGGGAAGCAGCTGCCTCGGCTCCCCCAGACGGTCTCAGAGACTCTGGATCTCCCCTTCACCCCAGAGGAGATACACGGGCCATTACACTCCTGCACTCCAGTAAGACGCCAGGCCCGGATGGCTACCCGCAAGAATACTACGCGACCTACTGCAACGTGTTGGTCCTACACTTAGTGGAACTGTTCAAGCATGTGGTGGACACTGGGTCCTGGGACGTAGCCACTATTGTGGTCCTCCCAAAGACACAACCACCTTCCCTCGCCTGTGCAGACTACCGGCCCATTTCCCTCATCAACACGGAGGTGAACATTTTTGCCACTGCTGTGGCTCAACGACTCCGGCCCCATCTGCAAGATTTGGTTCACTTGGACCAATGCGGTTTCATGCCAGCCCGCGGAACCCGGCATTGCATACGCTGTCTTCATCTTGCCCTTGCACACTGCCACCATCTCACCCCGTATTCGGCTTTGCTCTTCATTGACTTTGAAAAAGCATTTGACACAGTGGATTGGAGCTAGCTTGGGGACATGCTGGAGGTGCTGGGTTTCGGTCTCTCATTTCGGCGCCTCATCCATGTCTTGTATTGTAGTCCCAAGGCGAGGGTCTTAATTAATGGTGTGCTCTCGGAGGCGATCCCCATTTGAAGGGGCACTTGCCAGGGATGTACGCTCTCCCCGCTCTTATTTGCGCTAGCAATGGAGCCCCTGGCCTCTCTCGTACGACAGGACCCCCTCATCCGAGGCTGGGCTTGAGATCCTTACCAGGTCGACAAGTTCGCCCTCTATGCCGACGACGTCCTCCTCTTCCTGGCAGATCCCGAGAACTCTGGCCCACGATGCATGGATGCCCTCTCTGCCTTTGAAGGGATTTCGGGTCTTCGGCTCAACCCGTCAAAGTCCACTCTGGTCCCCCTCCACCTGCCACGTGCCTGCTTCGTTTGGCAAATGACAATTCGCCTGCACACGCAGTCATTCAAGTACTTGGGGGTGTGGGTCGCCCTACTTCCCGAGCTTGAATGGGCCCTGAAAATTACGCCCCTGGTCACCAAGGCTAAGGCGGACCTCAGGAAATGGCAATCCCTGCCTCTCAACCCCCTTGGCAGAAGTGCCCTTTTTAAAATGATGGTCCTCCCCCGTTTTTTATATATGTTACAAAATATTACTTTTCACCTCCCGGGGAGCTGGTTTCGTGAGCTTGATAGTACCCTCACCCGGTTTTTATGGTGGGACGGCAGACCGCGAATGTCCCTGGCAAATTGCCGCATCCCTCCCTACGAAGGGGGCATGGGGTGACCAACCTCCCCCTTTACTACCTGGCCAATAGACTCATCGTGATTCACGACTGGTTCGCGGCGGCTGGTACGACCCGGCATACCAGGTGGAGCATCGATCACTGGACTGCCCACAACTCTAGGCCTATCTGTACGGGGCCCCCGTACCACAGGTCCTCCCCCTCATCACCCGGACGGTGCTCATGGCCTGGCGCACAGCCCTGCGACATACGAAATGGGACTGGAAACTCACCAGACGGACGCCCCTGTGGTGTGGTGTTTGGCTGAGAGAGGCGTCATCCGTCCGGGATTTCCACTGGTGGGACCACATTGGGATCTCGCTGCTTGGAGACATCTGGGTTGGGGATCACATCAGATCCTTTGCAGATTTACAGCAGCGTTATTCCCTCCATTCCTCCCAATTTTATGAATACTTACAGCTGAGGCATGCCCTTCGAGTTCATATTCCGTCTCCTACCTCCTTCCCTAAATTCAGTCCCCTTGAGGCCCAAGTGATGATGGGGAACCTGGGTAGAGTGGGGAGTCACGGATTTACCGTTCCCTTGTGAACAATAGTCCCCCATCCCTGGATATGTTACGTGCCCGCTGGAAGGGTTAGCTGGGTCCCCTAGAAGATGAGGACTGGAGAGACGCCCTCATGGCCCCCCAGGTCTTGACGACCTCCTCCAAATTACGCCTAGTCCAACTCTTCTACCTCCATATGGCCTATCTCACACCTGTGCGCCTCTACAGTGCCCTCCCCGACCAGCACGCGCTGCAATCATGCTCCTGCGGACTTCTACCACATGATTTGGCAGTGCCCTGTTCTTGCATCATTCTGGGCAGGGGTGGAATCCGAACTCACACAGACCCTGGGGTGGACGGTTCCTCACGACCCACTAAGTCTGATCCTGGGGGTATTTGATGGCCTTGATGGATCCCTGGCTGATAAACGCTTCCTAGGAACAGCAGTGGCAGTAGCAAAGCGCGACATAGCAGCACTCTGGTCTCAGGCCAAGCCCCCTACTATACGGAAAAGGAGACGGGGGTGGACTGGTGTGGAGCCCAAGAGGAACCCCTCTTTGAGGCCCGGGGCTGCCCCGAACTTTTCGGCAAGATATGTGACAATTGGTTCAATCTAATGCTCTAAAGGGGTGTGTGTGTTTCTTGTACAGACATAATTATATGCCAGTGTCCTTATTCATCCTAAAGAATGATTTACAAATCTCTGTCGTCTCTTGTTCAAATGTATTTTATCTCAATAACGTGCTTGTTTTTGCTGCCAATGTGTTTTATGATGGTCCTTTAAAAACCAATAAAATTGATTATCAGGAAAAGACATCTATGATTTAGGCCACTGATGGTATTGGATTAAAGGCAAAATGTTTTTTTTTATATTTCAGGTTTTTTTTGTGCAAAAGAATATTTTAGTGGGGTAATATTTTATGCCTTGGGAGGATGTGTGTTGTAAAATATTTATAGCGGACTTATTTTTTGTTTTTGGTTCAGAGCTTAATCCTTCGCTTGGCTGTTAATACAAGTGTGCAAGAGATATTGTGTCCTTCAGAGAGTACATCTGTGCCACAATACATGATCCACAGGACAAACAAATACTGGCCACTTTCATTCCTTTTTCAGTAAGGGATGTTTCATAATACGATACTTGGATTGTTGAGCAAGTTATGGACCTGGAAAAAGAACAACTGGAAGTTAGATGTTGTGGTGTGCAGCCTTTAACCTCCAGAGAAGCAGTGCTGTTGTCTCACGGCAGCTTACAACAGCAACAGCAACACCACCACCAGCAACAACACCAGCAACAGAAGAATCAGACTCAACCTTTGCAATAGCTTGGTTTCAAGGGGCATGGCTTAAGTCAAGTGCAGATGCAAAGGAAACAGAGGTCGAGCAAGTAGCAACACCAATGAACATTTAGAAAATGGTCCAAGACTATTTGGATGATGCAAAAGAAGTCTACTTGGATCAAAATCCATTAGTCTATTGGTATGAGCACATGTGCCAATGGCCAGAGCTCAGCAGGTTGGCAATAGAGTATCTGGCTTGTCCGGGAGCCAGTATGTCTGCAGAGCGTCTATCAGTGGAGCTGGCGCAGTTGTCTGAGTGCGAAGGACCAGTCTCTCGCCTCAAAACGTGGAGAGATTGACCATGTTTATAATAAACCAGCACTTCTTACCACAACATTACACTGTTCCTGAAACAGCACAGGAGGAGGATGAGGGCGAGTGGTCAGACTCAAGTGTGTTAGCGCGGCAACTCCTCCGCTAAGGCAAAGGAGCATTGCTCCACTGCTTTGAAGCTGTGAAAGAAAGGAAACATAAAATTATAATAACATGAGGTTATCATCATTTTATGTTTTCCTGCTGCTGCTGGTTTGCGGGCAGAGTGGGGCGCATGGCGGGCGTGTGGCGCCGGTGCTGCTCTGATGACAGAGGAGCAGGGGAGGAGTGGTTTGCCCACTCCAAGAGCGCATGAATGTTTGGCGGGTCGTCTGGGGCCAGCCAAACATTCATGCGCATGTCAATATGGCCTGCGTGGATAACATGCCCAGGGACCCATTCCCTGGCTGAGCACCGAACCACAGTGCTCAAACCAATCACAACGCTGCATTGCAGCATTGTGATTGGCTCTGGGGAGCCTGGGGGCTTCCTGCTCCAGTCCCAGGGCCCCTCCACCCCGATCCCTGCCGGCTGCCACTGATTAGATGGCCAACTTCTGGGTGAACCCCCTAAGTCTGAGGATGAACTCTACTTCCCTGATTGGGTAGGCAACAATAGAACTTTCATATTATAGTTAAACTGCTTTGCAAAAAAAAAATAGATATAGAGGGACATTTATATATTTGGTGTATCACTTATGCAGCCACACCATTTATTCACATGTATAGACTCGACTGGACTTGGACCAGGTTGCACAACAGACTCCTATTCGCTTAAAGGACATGAAGACAATGCCTGACCTATGTCCCATACTTATCATCCTTTTTTTCCATCCCCATGCAGAGCTACACCCTGAAAGATTATTAATTTAAAAGATTGCCATTGTGCTGCTTTCATGGGAAAAGATGAGATACAATAGACAAATGTGTATCACCATGCTTGTATTGGCTCAGGTAACTATTGCACCAATGAGTGATATATATTGAGTGAGTGTGAGTGATGATGATTGAAGTGATGGTAGACAAAGATGGTGTTGTTCATCTAATATCTGCTTATATGATTTTGACGATTTGCAATGTTTGGGAGGTGATGGGCGATTCTGCCTGAAGGTGATTGGCCATTTTACAGATATATTTGCATGGTCCAGTCCTTGCTGTACTTTTTGTTTGGGTTCTTCAGAGATCAGACAGTCAATCAAACAATCAAATTCTTTATTCGGTTTTGATTAAAACCATAAAAGACACAACATCTACAAAAACAATGCATAAAATTAAACATGATAGCCTGTATATAAGAACATTATGCACAGAAAAAAACATGAACAAATATACAAGTGCTAAAACATTCTGTTACTCATTCCGGTTATTCAGTATGATGACTGCAGCTCTTAAACAACTTATAACATTTGCTATGACATATCCACCTGATAACTTCTGTACATATATAAAAGCAGGGTGGACTTGTAAAAATCTTTTCCTTTATGCAACAGGTTACAATAAAAATCTTCCTTGGTTCTGAATAAAAAGTGCAATACATCATAAAGTGCATTAAGACCTGTTGAGATTTATTGTCACACTTGCAAAGACCCAGAGAATTAAAATCAAAACATTATTTTGGGGTAGCAAATATCAGGTGCAATAAATTAAATCTGAGTTTTGCGAGCAAATTTCTATCACTATTATTTTTTTTACAAAAGTTAGATATGGCTCCATGATCAGTGTGGTGGTTGTCAGAACATATTTCCTAACAGTGAGTTTCGACAGCTCTGGCCCGTCCCTCGAATATTTCGCCCATTCCATAAGATTGTCCTTTACCCATTTATGGTCCCCTCTGCAGATATCCTCGGGATTGGTAAACAACTCCCTCCTTCCCAGATTGAAGAGTGTGTCTCTTATATACCTAATCAATGGAATTTTATAGGCCTGATCGAGAACCATACAATTCCTCATGATTAATCGTTTCAGACTCAGCTCCTCCCTGGACTAGATCCTAACCCAACTCAGCAAAGGGGGCAAAACAACCTGATCAATTAAATACCTGCCCCCCAACTCTTCAACTACACAGAAAGACAACATACTCTGGGGCACACAGAGTAGATGTCTGAAAAGTTTGTTTTCCTCCACCTGAAGCTCACGTGGGTCCACAAAGCCCCAGATATCACTCCCATATAGAGCTTTGGACACAGACATCGCCTGACAGTTTGACAAGGGCTTGGAGGGGTCTACTTCTCAACCGTGCAGCAAAGCTAAAGACTGCTCCCATGATCTTCCTAAGGTCCGGACCTTTGGCTCAAATAAGGAGCTTCCAACTCAAATTGTAGTCAAATAGCACACTCAGGTAGGGGAAACTCTCCACCTTTGGCAGTAAGTGCCTGCTCAGGCTAAAGAATTTCATACTGGGTTTCCTGGGCCCTACCACCATAACATGGGATTTAGTGAGGTTAACCAAAAGGTCAAAATCCCTCGTAAAGGAATCAAATGTATTCAAAAGGGCTTGTAGACCATTGGCCATTCTTGCTATCAACACTGCGACACCAGAGTAAAAAAGTACTGGTAGGGAATGAGTGCCAATCCATGGGCAGTCTTCTTTTGCTGAAATTAATGCTTGTACAAAGTATAAAAAAGAGGCAAGGATACAGCCTTGTCAAACACCACGTCCCGTCTTAACGCTCTCAGTGCATAATGAATCATTGAAATATCTGACTCTAGCAGATGTCTCAGCATGGAGCTCATGCAGAGACATTACTATATTAGGGTCCATGCCCAGACCTATCAGGATCTTCCAAAAGTTATCGAGGCTAACGCCGCCGTAAGATCCATAAAGGCCATGTGGATTGTCTCCGAGTTTGCAACTGTATATTTATTACCCACCATATAGAGGTTCATAAACTGATCTATGGTGGATTTCCCCAACTGGAACTCATATTGAGAATCAGAGATTATATTGTTGGATTCAGCTCAGCATCTCAATCTATCTAAAAGGACCCACCCTGCTACCTTTACAACTGAATCTAATAGGGATATGGGCCTGTAGCACTGTGGATTGTCTTTATCCACTAAATAAGGACTGACTGATATTGACGAGGAGGGTGGTGGGACTTCCCGCACTGCTGCATTCAAGACCCAAGGTCAACAATTGGCCCCAAAAGTCTGGGTAGCTGATTTTTTAAGTCTGGTGGGATACAGTCTGGTCTCGGGGTTATTTGGCTGGTTAGGCCCCTGATTATTTCTTCCAGTGTAGAAACTAGCCTAGATGTTATAGGCACCACCACCCTCAGTCAGAGCTGGCACATCTAAGCAAATATACATTCCCTCAAAGTGGGTCACCCAGACCCTAGCAGTGATATGATGGCACATAGTAGTCGCATTCTCATGGGTGAAACAGGGCTGATTTACTTTGTGCCAATAAAATTGAACTATTTATTACTGTACTCGCTTGGCCCAGTTTATCCAAGGCTATATCCCTCAAAGTTCTCTTCTTCTCTTCAACTCCTCCTTATAAGTACGTCTACAGGTCTCTATCTGATCTACATCTCTAGGAGTTGTTTTAAGTGAAATTTTTGACTTACAAAGGGCCTTGGGGTACCCAGTGTCAAACCACTTGGAGGCAGAGTTGTTTGTCTTTGTATATGGTACATGTAATAGCTCATCAGTCTTTTGGGCTATTTGACCAAAAGCAATAAGCCGCTCTGAATCTTGAGCAGACAGATTGAGCCATTGATACTTCTTTAGCACAACTATGAAACAAGGAATTAAGGAAATTCTCGGGTTCCACCACAGCCCATCTTAATCGTCTACCATGAGAATAAGTCTGGAGTACAACAAGATCGCTATGTCGGCCCCTAGGTTGCAGACAGGGAAACCCTAAAGCTCGGATGAGAGGGTTATGATCATTGAAAGATTGGTGAGAAATACTAAACTTAGTGATAAAAAAATATATTGGTACAGACAGAAAAATATAATCAATAATAGTATCACTCCCCATTCCTGTGTACGTGGGATTAAGTCCCTTACCATCAGTATTGGTCAACTTGTCTAAGGAAAAAACAAGAATAAAATAATTAAGCAATGACATTAGTGCAACCCCTTCAGTTGTACGATATAAGTGTAACCCAGACAAAGATGCACACTTTTGGTAGGTTTTAGATACATCAATGGACATTTTGCACAGGTGTATATTAAAATCTCCTACAATTATGAAAGTTAACAACCCTACATCAGATCTGCAAGCCACTCCTTAAACTTCAGAGCTCTGCCCCTTCCCCACCTACAGGCCACCCTTCGTTTTGCCAATAAAAACGATATAGCTACAAATTTCCTATGCTTTTTAGGCATCTGTTCTGTGTATCCTAGTAATGCAAGGAATGGATCTCTGTCCAGCACGCTATCAATCATTTTCTCCATCGCTGTAAACACCTGTTCCCAGTACTCCTGTATTCTCATACAGTCCCAGGCTAAATGCGTAAATCCCGCCCCTGGTTGCCTACATCTTTCACATCCGTCATTATCAGTTAATTTAAATCTGAGTTTCTTCACTGGTGTATAGTATAATGGATGTAGATATTTATAGTGTATCACTCGCAATTTGCAGCTAGCCGAAATCTGCGCTGTCTGGAAGCAACAGTAATGCCACTGCTCATCAGAGAAATCTCGTCCCATGTCCTCTTCCCAGTGCTGTCTGGCTGGGCTAACAGGACCCCTCCATGCGTGTGTATTGCATTGTACAAACCAGACACAAGATGCTTTCCATCTTTGGACCCCAACATCTGATGTAACGGTTTCAGACATTCCGGTTCCTGTGGAAAGTCGGGGAGAATCGACCGCATTCCCTGCCACAGCCGCACGTATAGGAACATATCTAAAGGCGTACATCTCATATCCTGCATAAAGTGTTCAAGCGTGCGGAATTTTCCGTCATGAAATAAGTCTCCCCATGTACTAATATGAGCCCTTTTGCATAGGTCAAGGAATCCCCATCCTGCAACAAGGAGAGGCTGGGGTAATAAGTCAGTGGTAATCTAGGGGAATAAAGGAAAGGCATGCCTAGGAGTATCGTTGTCCGGCGCCAGGCATCGACCGTGCCAGTAACTGTGGTAGGTGACTCCGCACGCGCACGCACCGGCCCATGTATAAGGCCATTGAGCGGTATCGGCTCTGCAAGCCAGTCCTCCACCGCCACTTGGGGGGTACACCCAGTAGTAGGCATAATGTGCCTGAGCACTTAAAAAATATATCTCAAAGTCAGGAATATCTAGTCCTCCTTGATCATATGGTCTGGTCAATATTGACCATCTTAGTCGCGGTTGTTTCCCTCCCCAAAGCAGTCTGATAAGTTCAGAGCGCAAGGTATTGAAGAAATATTTGCCAGGATGGTAGGGAATGTTGAGAAACAAATAAAGGAATTGCGGGAGTATTATCATTTTTATGGTGGACGCCCGCCCTGCCAACGAGAGAGGCAGTGATATCCAACGTGTGACGTTTGTAGTTAAGCGCGCAATAGCTGTGCCATAATTCGCTCTTATGGTCTCCTCCCTGTCTCTGGTTATCTGCACCCCAAGATACCTTAAATCATCATGGCACCATTCTAACGGAAAATCAAGGGGGAACGGAGTTACTGTTGCCGTAAGAGGAAACACCTGAGATTTCCCCCAGTTAATACCTACACCAGAGAGTCTGCCAAATCGTATAAATTCTCGCAATAGGGGATTTATGTTGTCTTGCGGATCTCTTACATATAGCGTGATGTCATCCGCATAGAATGATGTCAATATTTGCCTGAGGCAGCAGCGGAACGCTTTGTCACGGTGAACCTGCCACAGCCTGGAAGCCAACGGTTTCACCGCGATGGCAAATAAAAGCGGGGATAGTGGACACCCCAGATGGGTGCCTCTGGATATTAGGAGCTGTTGGGATAAGTGCCCGTTAATCAATATTCTAGCCGTGGGTTGGTGATATAGCAATTGGAGCCATGATAGGTACGATTGTGGGAACCTCATCCTCCGTAAAACCCCAAATAAATAATCCCATTCCACCGAGTCAAATGCCTTGGTGGCATCTAAAAACACCGCGGCAAGTGGGAACTCAGGTGCCATGATCTGGATCAGCGAGAACAGGGTCAGGAGGTTATGGGATGTCACTCTGCCCGGCACAAATCCTGATTGGTCTGGGAGTATTAGCTTTTCCATAAGAAGGGACAAGCGATTAGCCTGCACTTTTGCCAATATCTTTGTATCACAGTTTATCAGCGACAACGGTCAATATGAGTCACAAGATTCAGGGGGCTTCCCTGGTTTCAGCAGAGAAGTGACTATAGCTTCTCTCATTGAGGGGGGCAGTATCCCTACCTCCAGGGATTCCTCATAGACCTCCTTTAGCACTGGTGCCATGATATCAATATAGCTTTTATAAAATTCAGCCGGTAATCCGTCCGACCCCGGCGCTTTACCGTTTTTAAACTGCATTATTGCTTCCCTTATTTCGTCGAGCTCGAACGGATGGCACAGAAATTCCCGTGGCGCATCACTGAGCCATCCAAGCGCCACCTCCCCAAAAAAGTCATCTAGATCGAGTGATCCATGTCTCTGAGATGTGTAAAGCTCACTGTAGGGGGCACAAAATGTATCCAGTATATCTAATGAGTCTCGCTGTGGTGTTTCGCCAGGCCCCTGTATTTCCAATATGTGCGTGGCAAAGCAAGGACGCCTTGTAATGTCTGCCAACACCTTCCCTGGCCTCTCCCCTTCTCCATATTTATGAGCCACCCAGTAGCGCCCTCGATGTTTCGCCTCTCGTTGCGCCGCTTCTTCATATTCTGTTAATTTTTCACGAAAGGTGTTATGTATTTGCCCAGTTGCTCCCCTCCCCATCTGGCTCTCTAAACCCCTCAATTCCTGCTCCAGGTGTTTTAATGTACACTGCAAGTCCCATAGCACACCAAGGCTGTTCGAGAGGCAAAAACCTCTTATATTCACTTTAAAAGCCTCCCATATCACTTCTACACTGTCACTGATCCCTTGTTCCTAATGAAGAAGTCTTGGATCTCCTCCTCCAGCTCTGCGTGGAAGACCGTGTCCAGCAAGGCCGTGGGTTGTATCCTCCAACTCGGCCTAGGACTGTCATATCCAGGCATGGAGAGTGTTATCTTTACTGGGCAATGGTCCGAGAAGGTTCTGGCTAGGTGTATTACACTGCGCATTTCAGGCCGCAGCCCTCTCGATATCAAGCAATAATCAATCCTTGCCCAGGTCCCTTTATGTGAAGTAAAGTGCGTGCCCTCCCGCGCCTGTGGGTGCATGTGACTCCAACTATCTATCAAACTACCTTCCTCAATGATGCCTTGCAGCGCCTCCTGTGCCTTGGTATAGTGGTGAGGTGTCCTGTTCGACCTATCCTGGTGAGGCTGTAGAGCGACATTAAAATCCCCCCCATATCATGTGAGTGGAGCCAATTGTCAGTATTTTGCTCCACAGATCATTAAAGAACATTGGGCTATCTGTATTGGGGCCATAGCAGTTTATAATCGTAATAGAATCCTTTCCCAGTCTTCCCCATACAATAATGTATCTGCCCTGCAAATCCTCTATCACTCCTGCTTGCTCAAATCGAACATGTTTTTTAAATAGTATCGCTGCACCCCGAGCATATGAGGAGTATGACGAGAAGAGGCGACATCCTTCCCACTTGCTCGCAAAGCGACTACGGGCCCTCGGATCAAGATGGGTTTCTTGCAACAGTGCCATGTGAATTTGTTGCCTATCCAAATAAGCTAACACGTGTCTCTGTTTTCTCGCATCCCCCAGCCCCCTGACATTCCAAGTCAGTACTCTTAATGTGGTGTTATCCCCCTGTGCCTCCAATCAGTCCCAATTGAGTCGTGTTCCGCAATATTGTACCTTCCGAACTGTGCATTACTTGGAAACCTCTTGCTTTGCATGAAACAGCCTGTGCCAACACTTCGTAGTACCTTTGAAACTCCCAATCCTCTCCCTCCCCCAGCCACTGAAGCAACCCAATCATGCCCAATCATGCCAGAATTAAACAACCCCCCCAACGCCCATTAGCCTTCCCTGTTTTAAGTGTTAGTCCAGCTTCTCCCCTTGTCGAACTCGAGAAGCAGTTATAGGGAAGTCTATGGAGCCAAAAACTGTGATGGGGTATTCCCCGGTGGGGTAATGCCTCTGGGTGGCTCACGAATACCTCTAGTCTGTCCAGGTACACCCTCCTCCCCCACTAGTTCCTGGATAGTGTTCGAGGGTGGCCGTCTGCATCAGTACTTAATACTCCTCACATTTTACCCTGAGCATATCTCACTCCATTGTTGCAGTGATGTTCGTCCCCGCTTTCATGATCCCCACACTGAGTGCGGGCAAGGTCACGCGCTCCCGTGCATAACAGTGCTCCTGTCCATTGCCAGCCATAGCGCCGTTTTCAGTCCATATTTGGTGAGGGAGATCACTGCGAATCCTCTTGCCATGACGTCAGTCTTGTCTGCCTGCGTAGTTGCTTTAGGAACTCTTCCACCTGCTGTGGCTTGGTATAAAACGTTTGTGTTCCCTGATGTGTAACTCGAAGACGAGCCGGGTATAAAAGGGCATAGTCTATCCCCGCCTGTCTTCGTTTTTGTTTCACCACCAGAAATTTACGGCGGTCCTCCTGCACATGTAATGTGAAATCTGGAAACATTGCAAAAGATATTCCCTCATAATTCAAGTCTCTTTTCTCTCTGGCGATGCAACGTCTCTATCCCTGTAATTCAACTGGCGGGCGATGACGGGTCTGGGGGTGCTCCCAGGAGGTGGCCTCGGTCCGAGGGAGCGATGAGCTCGTTCCACTATAAAATGAGGGGAGAGCAAATCCGTGCCCACCACAGCTTTCAAGAGCTTTTCAACATAGTCCTCCATTCTTCTCGTGTTGGTACTCTCCGGTATTCCCAAAACGCGTATGGTGTTTCTGCGAATACGCACTTCTATGTCCTCATTTTTGGCGGCAATGATTTTAAGCAATTTATCAAGCTGCGCCATCATCTTTTGTACATGCTCCGTGGTGTCTTCAACATTAGAGATACGTTGCTCAGCATCTTTTAATCGTGTCTCGTGACCTTCCAGAGTACGGGCTATTGCATCCATCCGTGTCGTCATCGTGTACATTTTGCCTCCGATTGCCGCAAACCCCTGTCGCACCTCTAACAGGAGTGCTTTCAGATCTTCCCCCATCGTAGATTCTGGTGCTGCCTGCGACGACTCCGCTCCCAGGTCCATCTCTGCTTGCTGTTGCCGTACTGGTTTCTTGGCATCGAACGTCAGCCTTGGTTGACGAATATCTGTCTTCCCCATCTTGACCCTAGTTGCACTGCCAGCGATCTCCGCTTACTAGTCTGAATGCGTGCACCAGTATTATTCCTTAGCTGTATTACCAGTCTCTAGTTGGGCAGCGTATAAGCTTGTGACGACTTAGCAACTCAACTCTCTATGGCAGTATCACCCCTGTCAGCAGGGACTCTCCACACTTAGCCCTGCAGACGTGTAGATGCCAGCGCGTCTTATGCACAATGTCCAGCATATGTAATATAGGCACTGTTCGTGATCACTGTCCCACGATGGCAATCGGCGGCAAGGTTCCCAGCAGTTCTCTTGCACAGTGTTGCCCGCACTTATCGGCTACCTCCCTGTTTGTTCGGTGTTCAGATTATAGGTGCGCATACACACCATCCTCTGCCGCCCAATGACTCCTGCAAGTATGGAGGCCTTCTGCGCTTCTCCCCCAGGCTTGTATATTAAGATGAGACTTCGTCTGTGCTCGCCCTAGCGCTTGCCGGTCACCTCTACGTGCACTAGGGTCTCCTCACAATCGCTTCTTTTGTCCGGGGGGAATCTACTGCTGAGATGCTTTGCGACCCAATCCGGGTGCACCTAGAGATCCGTGACCCCAGGCCTCCGTCGCTTTTGTGGCAGTTATTCAGGCCCAGCACCTCTACTACGTCTTTCTCATCTGTGATCAGTCAGCCTGTAGTATTTGCCCTGCAGCTGCTCTGACAATTGCCACTGTGTCCTGGCGTACGGGCACCACTCGTATTCCTGTCACTGCCCCTACGTGTGCTTCCTCATAGCGCAATAAGACGGGCCTAGATCAGCCGCGTGTCAACTATCTCCAATGGCCGTTGCGGTCTCCCAGTGCCTCGTTGCAGTGCCTCTGACTCTCGCCTCTACAGCTGCCACTTTCAGGCCGCTTACCTTCTTCTTCCGAGCTAATCTGCAATACCTTGGCACTCTCCGAGAGCTCCCAGAGTAGTCAGGGCTGCGTTCTGCTCTCCACAGGCAGTGCCACTCATGCTTTCCGGCCTTCTCACCTCGTGGGAAGCACGCCATTCACATACGCCGCTCTGCTGCTCCGCAGCTCCACAGCAGTAGATGCTGAATCAGCGCCCGTTTACTGGTATGCAATACCGCAGCTCAGTTGTTTCCGCTCACCGCTAAGGTCGTTGATATAGTGGGGACGTTTCTAACTCATTTGCGAGCTGTTTACCCTGAGTGGAGCAGGATAAATGTCGGATTTTCAGACCAGCCTGCGGGAGCCTCCCTCAAGTGCGGCCATTCCGCTCGTGCGCCACCTAGCGCCCCCCCAAAAAATATATATATATTTTACATACCTCTTTGCCGCCTCTTTAAGAATGCTCATGCGGAGGGGATCTGGTGCCCCTTTGCTTCTGAAGGTAATACATAGCGGTCATGTTGTCCGTTTTGATGAGGAATACCTTGCCAATGAGGTGAGAAGGAAAACTTTCAATACTAGGTGAACAGTGTCGGGTTACCCCACAAGTATTACCTGTTTCTTGCGGAGAGATCTCGCAGAGACGACATGAGCTATCGCCCCCACCCCCACCTTATCCTTATCTGGAATTTGACAACAAACTAGGATGAAGATGGAAATGGGGAAGGTAGCAGCAGTATTCACAGCATCTAGGGCATACAGATAGTGGAGTTGGAGATCTGCTTCCCTTCAGAGACGATCTCATGGCCCTTTTTCTTGTGCTCCTCAGAGATGTTGGAGGAGTTCACCCATTTTATCCCAATGGGCACAGCTGTATTTACGAAGCAGCCCAATGGAATTGGCAATCCACCAATAGTTGGCAGATAGAGCAAAGACCCTCTTACCTGTAGCATCTATTTGCGTACTCTCTTTATCTGGTGGTGAGGCATCACCAGTGCTCTGAGGGTTGGTACTTTACGGGTGGGAGCAACTACCAGGGAGCTGGGAGAGCGTCAGTTCGGGAAGCCTTATATTGTTTGTCCACCCTCGCTGTCATGACATGTCTTTAAGCATGGGGAGGTGCTGAGCAGAGTGGAGGGTGGAGGAAATCGTCTCAAAAAGGAAATCCTCCTCTAAAGGCTCATTTTGGGGATCTACCTTGTGAAAGGAGGCGACCCTACCAATAAGTTTGTGTTAGGAGGTGGCATCATCAGGAGGGTAGGGTCGGGCAGGGTACAGGTCAGGATCTGTATATGCTGGTAGGTCAGTATTATAAGTGTCCCAGGGATCTCTCTGTGGCGGGATGTCAAAGGTATGCATTGGTGGAGAGGGCATGTCCAAGGCTTCTTCTAAGGACAGCTGCTGTTTGGATGATTGAGCAGCAGATCCCGGAGGGCGGGTTCATATATGGCCCATGTGGGGATGTTTAATGAGAGGTCTCGGATCTCTTCTTGCAGTTTATTTAGAATCGGAATCCACAGTCCCTGATATTTGGCCAGACCTACTGGTCAGCGTTGATGGTGTCCGCTTCGACACTGTTTTGAGCTTTGATGTCGAAGTTGTCGCCTCTGTCAACCAGCTCAGCTCTGAGGGGGAGCGGTCAGTGCCGAAGCAGTCTGTCTCTCTGTTTTTTTTGGCACCAATCTGGGGCTTGGCACGACGTCCGAAGATTTTGGTCGGTCCCGACCAAGGTCCTAAGGTAGTGGTAGCCTGTCATTCTGTCTCTGCTGCTCCACAGTAGCTGGACAACCTTTTGGGAAGAGTTGTACAGTGTGGGATTGGTGTTGAGGCTGGGGGTACTATGCACCCGGCTGACAGAAGGTCTCTGATTTTCAGCACGGAGCCTGAGCTAGTGTCGGGGAGAATGTCCCCTAGTCCAGGGCTGATACCTGTAGAAGGTGTTCCCCCTCGATGCCCTTAGTACCGAAAAAGTCCAGAATGTCATCTTCACTCCTCTGTGACATCTCAATATGTCAAGCCCCACAATTGGCTAGTGCTTTCATTTTAACGAAAGGAGCGGCAGGCATCGCAAGCAGCCTTGATGTGCTCGGGGGAAGTGACCCAAATTGCAGACCTGATGGAGATTGGTCCGAGGGTATTTTGAGTGACAGCGAGAACGATAGTGAAAAGATGTCCATTCCATCACCTTGTGAACATGGTGGGGATTTGCGCCTGCAGAAGGAGGAAGGCCCTGAAGGGTGAAAGCTCACGTGGGCCTGAGGTCAACAGAAGAGGGAAGGAATCATGTAAACCGAAACATTGCAAAAAAAAATCAGGTTTCCAAATTGTAAGGATCATTCATTCAAAACATTTTCATTTATTTCTTATAATTTAATATGCCAAATGTATAAATGCTGTAGCATTAATATCCTGTTTGAAGTTAATGGAATCTTGAGGCAAAGGTCCCTTTATGCTTTTATTTTCATTGTAGGAGGCAGTACTGCCAAGGCTGGGTCAGGTGATACATATAGGAACCCATTCCACTCAATTAGTATACCACAGAGTCAGCCTAAAATGGATGCCAAAGGGGTCAATGGTACAGTAATTTACTAGAGAATGACCTTTGCAATTAGATAGGTATCTTAAGGAAAGATAGGAATCAACTCCCCACTTTCACTGGAAGCGGAAAGGGTCTATTAGTGATTATATAGTTATTTCATTGGCCCTGCACTCTTTTGTTATTGCTGGAGGGACAATGGAAAATAGCCATAATGACCACAAACCCAACAACTTGGTCCTTGGCTTTCCTGCAAGTAATAGTAAAGTACCAAGTAAGGGATTAACTAATCATACCACAGCAGATAAAGGGCTGTGGCTTAAGTGCCAACCTATTGATATAGAGGTCTTATTTAGTAATATAATTAGGCAGAATGTTGTGCTGGTAATGGAGCAACTATTAATGATTTCTCCAATTAATCAGTTAATTGTGAGTCCTTTGTCACTCTAGGCCATAATATTCAAAATCTATTTATGGTACCTCGCAGGTGATCCAAGGGCTAACGAAACAGGGATGTTCAATAATCCATGAAGGGAAGCCGGTAGTTGCCCGAGACTATCCCTCAAAGCACCCAGAGATAGGGCAGCTGTTATCACCCTTATTGGGGAATGTTGGAAATGGGGGTCTCTGGATGGCCACTGTCCAAGCAGGGACACTTCTTTCTAAGTCAGAGTGAAGGGCTGCACCCCCTTGACAACCCCTGCTCCACCCTGTGGTATTGTAGCACGAGCAGTTAGGCTAATCTCAGAGGCAGTGTCTAAAGCGTTGATGATCATACAGTGAGGAACACTACAAAGGGACCCAACACAGGTAGTTATCAAAGAAAATAGTTATATTTATAGAGACTTATCACAAGACCAAATAAAGAGGAAATCACAATACTGTACAAAAATAGTTCTCTCTGGATGCTGCAAAAATAGTTCCAATGGGGAAGGTAAAGTTCAGTTCAGGACAGTGGTCTCTGCGACCCCTCTTAGTCACAGTTCTGAGATGTTGGCAAACAATCCACAAGAAATGTCACTCTGGCGGGTTAGCGATGGTCACGGCCGCTCGCTAACGGGGGTTAGGGACGATTTTGGGGCCCGCTACCAGGCAGGGCGATGATCAGGCCAGCGGGCCCTCAGTGGCAGCGATGCGACGATTTTCCGTACGCTCAGCAACTGTAGCGATGATTTTCGGGCCGCAAACATGCGGGGCGATGATCAGGCCAGCGGGCCCTCAGCGGCAGCGATGCGGCGATTTTCCGGACGCTCCGCAGCTGTAGCGATAATTTTTGGTCCGCAAACGTGCGGGTTAGGATCAGGCCAGCGAGCCTTCAGCAGCAGCGATGCGATTATTTTCTTAACCCTCTGTAGCGGTAGCGATGATTTTCTTTACGCTCTGTAGCTGTCGCAATACTTTTTAGGCCCGCAAACGTGCGGGGCGATGATCAGGCCAGCGAGCTCCCAGCGGCAGCGATGCAATGGTTTTCTTGACACTCCTCGGCTGCGGCGGCTCGCTAACAGGCCTTAGCGACGAAAATGAAGTCCACTGGTCCTGAGACTTCAGTCAGGGGGCTAGTTCTCCCTCTAGCCCTTGGGTGATTGCAGGGTCAAGATTAAAAAGTTCTCTTACAGCTCCTTTTCCCTCCTTTTTCCAGTCCAATGAAAACTACTGCAGGCCAATCCAGGCAACAGCACACAACACCAGGACAGTCCTCTCCTGCAGCTTTCTTCAGTTCCACGGACAGAGGTTGGTCTTGAGATCCAGGGGCAATGCCAATTGTAGGGGTTTTAGCACAGATATTTATACCACAAAAGTCTTTGTTCTCAGAAGCTACAAGTCACTGAACCCAGCCAGAACCAGTTCTGCCCAGCCCTGGAGCACTTTGTTTAACAGGCTGCATCCTTCCTTTCAGAAAGAGGGGGTCTGCCCTCAGACGCACAGTGGGAGGTGGAGCCTGTGATGGAGTGGGTAAAAGGTTTTCTTTTTATATACCCAATCCATTTATATAAGTTTATATTAAAAGGACTAATAATTAATTCTAATAATTAATTGATTGATGTGATGGTACTAAACCAACCTTATTAACCAAGAGAATACACGTGGGAATGCTTTTGCATGGCTAAAATAATAAGTGAACTAAGTTGGTACGCATATTAAAATGATGAGTGTTGCTTAGGCAATGTTAATGTAATTTGCGCTTAAATAAACCAGCATTAACGGCTTTGAATGTTGCATATGGCTAGATAAATGCATACACTTAAGGGTTTTAGCAAGGGAATAACACTGTTTTAATCATTTCTATGTATTAATTACGATTTTGTGTTTCTTTGCTTAAAGTTGACTATTCTGGCCTACCAAAAGATGGCTGCCGACTGAATCCTAACTAAATTACATGACTTCATAAATTGAGCAATGGAGAAAGGCGCCTGCACTGACTTTGTTCGTGGCCTTTCCATGACCCGTCAGACCAGGCCCATGAAGACTACCCTGGGCGAGGTGCCAATGTCCCTGAACGTGAAGCAATTGTTGCCAATGTGGAAAAATGAACTACCAAAAGCCACCTATTTACAATAGACTGATACTTTCTTGACCTGGGAACAGCCTTTCCCATACGCCTAAAATTGATCTTCGTCCACATGTGAAAATTTGAGAATGTTTCTTAATGTATTGAGACGTAGTTGAATTCAGCCAATCAGTGACCTGGGAATAAAGAAAATGTTACTGTTATATGTAAATTTTAGTATAAATATTAGTAGACAAGAGAGGGAAATCAACCTAGCTGATCGATGCTACTCTATGCGACACTCCATGCTGCTCTTCGCTAGAGAACCTTATGCTGACGGAAGAGGACGGGACTTTAGGACTTAGAAAACGACAATTAGCCAGAATAGGTAAATATGACAAAAGATAATATTGCATTATTAGGATTTAACCTGCATTTTAATTAGATAAAGAAAATCATTATTTGAAGAACTGTGTCGGGTGATTATTTCTTTGAAATGTTTATTGAGTAAATTAAGAGTTAAGCGCTTCATCAAATTCACTATCAACTAAATGATCTAATCGACCTCCGGATGGAGGAACTGTTAGGGTAATTCAGTAAATGTGGTTTCCTCTATCCAAGTAAAGAACTGTAGTTCGGGATTTGAGATCCCTCTGTAGGCACGGATAGTTTGAGAGAATGAATGTTGGTGTTATGGGCCCCACCAGCGTGTGATGTGTGTATGTGCGTGTGACCGAGAAATCATTCCGTTCGTGGAAGCAGGGGGAGATTTTGTGTTCTGAACTGCACCAGTATTTCTGGTAGCTAGAGATGGTTTTTATTGTTTTGGTTTGATGATTTTTGCATGTATATAGCTTATCGATTATTGATTGGTATTGATATATGTACTAAGACTATATGTTGAAATCGTCTTGAGTTTTATGTCGTCTGTACGGCTTCTGGGAGGTCGCAAGTCGGGAATTGGTAACAGTTCCGTAGCAGAGCAGAGGTAAGTGCTGCTCTGGGGAAAGACGGAATTGTGGTTGCCCGTAGGTACACGGGAGAAACGTGTAACAATTGAAGTTGCACGACGCATTGTCTGGGTTCGATTCGGTAGCATTGCTGAGTGTTACCATTAGTGATATTCTGTATGAGAAAAGTGTGAATGAGAGCAAAGGGTTACCTGTGAAATTTTGGTCTTAGGAACCAGGAAACCAATTGGCATACCGATAACGCTTATCACTGAAAAGGTAGCAGGTGTTCTCTGAGCTTGTTAGAAGGACAAAGTAGAGGTAAGCGCTGCTTTGTTAACGTATGATATAATTCTGTAGTAGGACAGACTGTTCGCTGTTCTCGGAAAAGACAGGATTCTGTGTGAATGAACTATATTTTCTTGCGTGAAAGTGCGTGAATGAAATAGCATTCGGATTGATTGCGGAACTCTGGATTTATTTCTCAGGAGCATTGCGTTTCCACCTATGTGTCTTAATTCCGGAGAAAACAGTTAATTGATGCTTGATAGAAGGGTGAAGTAGAGGGATGCGCTACTTTGCTAACGGACGTAATGATTCTGTAGTAGGGCAGAGGTAAGCGCTGCTCTCGGGAAACAGAATTCTCGTGGGAAAGGTCTTTTGCTATTCTGTGGTTAGCGGAACAGACAATGGAGATGTTTGTACGTTGTAACTAACCAGTATTGTAAAATTGAAACAAAGTCCACCGAGTAGTTTTGTAAAGGAGGGGTAGACTGGAGACGGGAGTGAGGAGCAGGAGCTGCTGCAGCAACTGCTGACGTCAGGAGAACCGCGCTGGGATTGGACAGCTAGTCAGTGACGTAGACGCTCCAGGATTGGTGCATTAGTGTGAGTCGCGCAGGGATTGGAGGTTGTGACAGTGACGTAGACGCACCAGGATTGGTGCAGGGGTAAGAGTCGTGTTGCTATTGGACTAAAGATCGTACAGTTGCAGGAAAAGACTAAAGGGTTCACGAAAGAAAGGAAAATGTATTATCATTCACCCGAAAAAAGGAAAAAATCTTTATTCAGTAAAATGAAGAATTGGTTTGTGAAAGACAAAGAGATTGTGACTAGGGAAGGACAGTTACTTCCCCCAGCGAAGACCCCCGCATCCTTTATGGTTGCGAAATATGGGTACCATACTTGCATCTGGTTAGACAATTGGGCGAAGTATACAAAGGAAGACGGAGTTTTAGCGTTTCCAGAGGATCGGTCCTTTAATTTGGCAATATTAAGGAATTTACGGGAGAGGATGATGAGCTTAGATCCGCGGCCTAGGCCTACGCAGTTTGAGGCGTTGACAGAGTGGGAAGATGAAAAGCATGAGCGAGAAAAACAGAGAAATGGTAGTAGGTACCGATACATGTCCGGCGGCCTAATGATCGCGAAACTCACTGTGACCGAATGAGAAGGTGGTGAGACGCAAGTATGACTGAAGGATTGTTTCCAGTTAGAACTGTAGGGGAAAGTGAGGGAAGGAAATGCCTAGAAAAGAAAAATCATGTAGAAACCCGGAGGTATGGGGCCAACGAGACAGATGATGATGTCCTAGATGATATGTTTTTCAAAAGCCCACCTCCGTACAGGCAGGAACCAGAAACGCCAACCACAGATACACCAGTGAGGGAGACTCTGAGAATCATTAAGACAGACTTTGTTAATCCGGAAGTAAAAATAGGAATTCTCTTAGGGAACGGGGAAAGGAAAATAGGGCAGAGAGTGAAAATTCTAGGGAACTAGCAAAAACCACATTAGAACTGACCGAGAAAATAAGAGAATTGACGAAAAATCTAGAAGCAGTTACAGTCCCTGTGACCATAGGTCCTGTTATGCCTATTTTTGAGAAGCAGAAAGACAGTGAGCACGGACTAACAGTCCCGTATGTGAACAATAGACAGGAAGAACAGCCCCTGATGAG
This sequence comes from Triturus cristatus, assembly GCF_964204655.1. Taxonomy (NCBI): domain Eukaryota; kingdom Metazoa; phylum Chordata; class Amphibia; order Caudata; family Salamandridae; genus Triturus; species Triturus cristatus. The sequence goes on from NC_140589.1 coordinate 1,189,671,587, forward strand.
AGCAAAAGAGAATTCCTGGGGACATACTATGGGTAAAAGTGAATTGCATGTGTCAAAGAACCCATTTTATTGTCCTGATACTGCCGAGAGAAGCAGAATGGTAGGAGGATCAATATTAGAACCACAGAGATTGACGGAACCAGGGAATGTAGAGAAATCAGTGAGTATAACTACGGACGAATTGAATGAATGGCTGAAGGGCTTGCAGGATAAAGAAAAATAATCTCATACCATTGATGTGGCAAAATTACGGATGGTGTTAGAAGAATTGATTGTAGGGACCATCCCCACAGAAAAGCTGAAAAATTATCAAGATGAGGAATTACTGTTTTTGTGCAAAAGTGTCACTTGGAGAGCAAAGAATTTACATGACAGACTAGCAGAAATAGCAAGTGAAATGGGAATTGACATGGACAAAGTAAAAGCTTTACAGAAGCCATACCGAGTGGATTTCACAGAAAAAGACATTGAGAATCTGAACGCTGCAGGACGAATAGGGCAGATTAGGGACATAATCACAGTATTGAGGAAATGGGGAGATGTGGACAAATGGAAGAGCAGGTGGTATAGGAAGCGGGATGACACCTCAGACAGAACATTTCCAGCGTTTCCTGTGAGAGAAAAGGTGAAGGTGGTGACAGAGTTCCCTATGAGAGAGATTCCAGGAGGGGGATATGTGTATGTCCCATGGACCAGACAGGATATTTTGTCATTTACAAATGACTTCCCTCGATTACGGGAAAAGCCGGTTGAGTGGTACAGACAGGTAGACAGATTTGTTAAATTGTCAAAAGTGCTGTGGATTGATCTGAATAGTCTGTTTGATATAATAGTGCCAGCAGACTTGTGGGCAGAATGCAAGATAGTCATAGATTGGCCAACCAAAGAATACCCGAGAGATCCCAAAGCAGGAGCCCCAGACCCAGAGGTAATGAAGAAATATGAACAGGTCATGGTATTCTTGAAAAACAAAGTGCCTCCAAAATAAACAGACTGGGTTAAAATAGATCGAACACATCAGGAAGTGAAAGAGTCAGTCCACGCATACTATGAGAGGCTAATTTTAGCTTTCAAACAGTTTAGTGGGGATGACAGTCTGGAAGAGAAGGACCTGAGTCATTTTGTGTACAGATTTGTGTATGGTCTGCGTCCCGAAATTGGGGACATGATTAAGCAGCACACCGTGGACTGGCAGAGCAAGAAAATAGATGAGATCCTAAGGTATGCTAAATACTTTAGTGATGAGATTGAGGCAAAGCAGCGAAAACTAAAAGAAAAGGCAATGTGGGCTCAAGGGAAGGTTGCAGAGAGACAGGAAGCTCAGCTGGTAGAACAAGCTAATAATCCAGGCATTAAATCAAGATTTGGCCCAGGAAAAGGAAAGGGTAATATAGAAGAAGCAAAGAAGAAGTTCCCATGCCACAATTGCGGAAGATTAGGGCACTGGAAATCCGAGTGTAAATATCCACCAGGTACTAATAATGAAAATCCGTCATTGAATCCACAGGTGCAGTGTGAGGGGAGTGGCCCACCTCCGCAACAGCAGAAGGCTGTTAATCCACAGAATCAGGTGCCAAAACCGCCCTTACCACAGAGCCGGAATACCCAGAAATATAGTAAGGAGACGGGATTCTACAATGAAGAACAGGTAAACAAACCGCAATGCGCGAGCGCTGTGTCACAGTATTGGCTGCAAAATGACGAGAGTGAGTCAGAAGAGATTTATTGACGGTGCCGAAAAGAGGAAGCAGGGTGCGTACTTGGCGCATCTCTAGAAATAGATCAGACAGGACCATTTGTGTATGGGAAAGTTAATGATGAAAACATTACTTTTCTAGTAGACACTGGAGCTACACGATCCACTGTCAGATCAGCAGATGTGAAAAATCTTCCTCTTTCGGATGAAACAATCCAAGTAGTTGGTGTATCAAACACCCAGATTAGAACGTACCTTACTGAACCTGTAAAGGTCAGAATAGGGAAATTTTCAGACATGCATCGATTTGTGGTGTGTGACACCAGTCTTGTGAATTTACTAGGTAGGGATTTGTTGTGCAAAAGGAATTGCACCATATTCTGTACACCAGATGGAATAGCCTTTGAAACACCAGATGAAGATGTTCTGTATAAGATGACCATAGCTAACAGAGAGTGTGAGGTTGCTGGAACCTATGCAGTATTCAATCCAGATGAATTGCCCCCAGAATTGAAACAGACAGTGAAGGCAGCCATCTGGGATTTCACTGGAGAAGATGTAGGCCTGATGAGAAATGTAGACCCAGTAAGAATCGCTGTAAAGGAAGGAGCAGTTTACCCAAACATTCCACAATACAGACTGACACCTGAAATAATTGCAGGAGTAACCCCTTTGATTGAGAAAATGATCCAGTAAGGAGTGTTAAGGGAGATATTGAGCAGTCCATGTAATTCGCCTATAATGGGACTGAAAAAGCCGAGTGGGAAGTTCAGGATTGTGCAAGATTTGAGAAAGATTAACAAGATTGTTGTATCATGTTGTCCCATTGTTCCAAATCCCTCAGTAATTTTGTATCAGATTCCTCATGATGCAGAATGGTACACAGTAATTGATTTGTGTCATGCTTTCTTTTCCATTCCGTTGCATCATGACAGCCAGCCGCTTTTTGCATTTCGGTTTGGAGAGCGTATTTTGGCATGGTGCCGAATCCCACAGGGGTACACAGAGAGCCCCTCCATTTTCAATCAGTTGCTAAAGAAATCCCTGGAAAGTCTTACCATGCCTGAAAATTCAGTTTTGGTCCAGTATATTGACGACCTATTGGTGGCGTCAAAGACACGTGAGGCCTGTGAAACAGACACCATAGCTTTGTTAAATCATTTGGCAGATGGAGGACTGAAGGTATCTCCGACAAAATTGCAATACTGTAAAAAAGAAGTACAATATTTAGGTCATACTATCGAAAAAGGGCTGAGAAAAGTAACCATAGACAGGATCAGAATCATTAAAGGAATGAGAGCTCCAATGACCCAAAGAGAGGTGAGAATGTTTTTAGGAATGGTTGGTTACTGTCGTCAGTGGATAAGTAACTTTTCCCTGATTGCCAAACCATTGGTAAAATTGACGAAAAGTGAGGTCAAAGACCCCCTTGAACTAAACAAAGAAGAATTGGCAGCATTCAAACAGCTGAAGAACAGTCTTTGTGAAGCCCCAGCTCTGGGCATGCCAGATTATGAGAAAGAATTTGAACTATACTGTAGTGAGAGAAACGGATGTGCACTCTCAGTGTTAATACAGAAACATGGAAGGCAAAGGAGACCAGTGGCATATTTCTCGTCAATGTTAGATCCAGTGGCGATAGGTCTGCCAGGATGTCTGAAAGCAGTAGCGGCTACATGCCGAAGCCTAGAGCAGAGTGAGGGAATCGTGATGGGGTATCCAGTAAGAGTGTTTGTACCTCATAGTGTGGCGATCCTTTTAACAAGGAGTCTAACACAGTTCATGTCACATAGTCGGCTGACTAAGTATGAAAAGGTCATTCTAGGTGCAACAAATGTGAGTCTGGAAAGATGTGTGAATGTGAATCCAGCTACACTTTTACCTGATGCAGAGAGAGTGGAGATAAGAGAGGACGTTGATCATGATTGTCTGGATGTGCTTGACTACTGCACGAAACCTCGACCTGACATAAGAGATCTGCCACTGCCAGAAAGTGATTATGTGTTTTTTGTGGATGGATCCTGTCTGAGAACAGATGAAGGAGTGTTGAGCGCAGCATATGCAGTATATACAGTTTCAGCAGTTATAGAAGCATCAATCTTGAAAGGAGTTAAATCCGCTCAAGTAGCAGAAATAGTGGCATTGACAAAAGCATGCAAAATTGGGAGGAATGTGAGAGTGACTGTGATGACTGATAGCCAGTATGGCTTCGGAGTTGTCCACGACTTTGGCCAATTGTGGCTACAAAGAGGTTTCTTGACCTCAAGTGGAACTCCCATAAGGAATGCAGAAGTGGTTGGAAAATTGCTTGAGGCAATACAAATGCCCAAAGAATTGGCTGTGGTGAAACGTGCTGCTCATGGGCAGGGTAGTGATTACATCACTACGGGGAATCGCTTTGCGAATGACATTGCTCAGTATTGTGCCCGAAACCAATACTCAATTAATCGGTCAAACGAAAAGGAAATGTCTTCTTGCTCCATAATGTTTACTAACGTTGTGGGAACATGGGATGAAGTGAGGCAATTACAGGATGAGGCAGTGGATGAGGAAATGAAGCAGTGGGTAAAAGCAGGTTGTGCACCCAGGGAAAAGGATCATATATGGGTCTATCTGGATGGAAGACCAGTAATGCCTGATAGCATGATGTCAACCATGGCACGGATGTATCATGGCCAAGGACATCTGGGAAGGGATGCCATGATAAGGGCTTTTAAGCAGACCTGGTACAATCCAAAATTCAGGTTGATAGCAGAAAGTCTCTGTCAAAGATGCCTGATACGTCAGCAGTACAATCCTGGAAGGAAAACTGTGGTGGGTCTAGGCACCATAGGCCGGGAGGGAGGACCTTTCACCAGAATGCAAGTAGATTTCTTTGAAATGCCCCCTTATAACAAACTGAGGTATGTTTTGGTGGTAGTTTGTCTGTTCTCAAGGTGGGTGGAAGCATACCCAACCAGAAGAAATGATGGAATCACAGTGGCCAAGCTCTTGTTGAGGGAATTCATCCCAAGGTACGGGTTCCCAATAACCATAGAATCAGACAGAGGAGGACATTTTTATAATGAGATCGTGAAATTGATTTGTGAAGCATTGGGTGTACAACAAAAACTGCATTGTGCCTACCGACCAGAGGCTTCTGGTGTGGTTGAGCAAATGAATGGTACAATCAAAAACAGAATAGGGAAAATGTGTTTAGCCACAGGAATGAAATGGCCTGATGTCTTGCCTCTGGTTTTGATGACCATTAGGTCTACTCCAGACAGAACTACAGGTCTGAGTCCACACGAGATCATCATGGGACGCGCCATGAGACACGTGTTTGTACCAGTCAACAAGCTGATGACTATAACTGATGACATGATTTTGCATTACTGTAAAGGCCTGTCTGACGCAGTCCATTCTGTGTTTCACCAGGTTGGAGCGGATGCCACCACACTTGAAAAGAAACCAGCCCATGATTTGAGCCCAGGGGACTGGGTGAGAATAAAAGTCCACAGAAGAAGAAATTGCTTGGTTCCGAGGAGGGGGAGGCCAAGGCAAGTCATTTTGACCACAACGACTGCTGTGAAGTGTGCTGGACTAAAAAATTGGATACATGCAAGTCACACTTTGAGAGTTCCAAATCCAACAGACAGTATTGGAAAAGAATATTTCGATGAATCAGAATCAAGTGATGAGTCAAGCAATGAGAATATAAAGTCAAAAGAAAATCCCGAAAGGGGGGAAAATGAGCCAAGGCTAGTTCAGACTCCAAGAGAAGAAATTCTAAGGAAAAGATTGCAGATTTCAGATGGTTCAGATTCTGGAGGTGAACAAAACGCCAATGGTGAACACAGAAAGAAGAAAAGAAAAGAAAAGAATGTCCAGTCAGAAGTAACATTTACACCAAATGAGAGAGTAGAAAAAGTTCCACCTGAGAAAATATTGGAAAGAGAAGACGGGACAGTCACAGAAAGAGAGGTACAGATTGCGGGAAAATCCCGAGGAGGTGTAGGGAACTGCAACACCCAGCTAGGTGAAGGGACAAGTAGTCAGCAGGAAAATTGCGTGCCGGAGACCCGAGGAAGGACAGAAGTAGGGCCAACCCAAGAGGTGGAAAAAGAGATTACTGAAAAAGAAAAGTCAAACGAGACAGGATCTGAAGACAGTGAAACTGAAATACCAGAGGGTCGAGTTCTAAGAAAGAGAACTTGGATTGAGGAAAGGAACAGTAAAGACGGCAAAACAAGAAGAAATGCTAAAGGAGATCTTTGGCCAAACAAAATTAAGAAGCTGAAATATCGATTGGCACGAGTCAAACCCTCAGAAGCTGAACAAGTGAATGAAGTAACCAGTCAGCATCCAGAGAAAGAGGGAGAGACAGAAGTGTCTGAAGCAAACAAACGATCAAGAAAACCAAACCAGAAGTATAAGTCACCTGAATGGACGTACGTGGCACTGCCTGAACAAGGAGAAGAGGAAGATAGTCAAGGAAATCCAGAGGAGACTTTACTAAGAGTGATAAAGGAGGAAGAAACAGGGGAAATCCTGAGAGTTATCTTATCCAACATCGGAGAAGAAGCGGAAGATCAGGAAATCCTGTATGTGATTGACGAGAAAGAAGTGAAAAACGACGAGAGGCCAAGCTGAGTAATTTCAAACAGGTCCTTGTAGGAATACACAGGATTTAATAAGAAATTGAAGTATTTGGGTCACCTGATAAGGTCTTAGCTCTTGTGGGAAAGCTACAAGAGACGGAGTAGAAGAGGCTAAGTCAAAAGACACGGTTAATTTTAACAAAATGGCTAGCATAGATGATAACAAAAGTAGATGTACTTTCATGAGTAGATGGTGCAAGACATGTTGTTGTTGTACAGGACTATTAATGCTTCTTTGGAGCGTACTCGCTCTTTTGATCTCTTTCAAAGTAACTTTAGATACACTAACGGGACATACTGAGAATATGACTAACATAGTGAAAAGCTTGCAAAAGGTAATACCAGTTAGAACAAGCACTGAGCATATGCACCAGGATAGGTCAAGAACTGATTTTTCTAGCAATGTGTTTTCAAAATTATTGTATGAATATGTAAAAACAATGGACGTAAGGGATTGCTACGTATGTATGCAATTACCTGCATCTGTTTCAGAAGGGGTGACTTATCATCACCTCCCAGCAACTTATGGAATAACATGTAGCGTTTTAACTAGTATATTTTATCAAGTAGGAAAATTAGAGTATAATCTGTCTAATATAGATGATATTCTTAGGCGATTGCCCATGAATAATGAATTGAATCCAGCTAAAGCTGCTAAGGTATTAGGTGAGATTTTTATTGAAACTAAAGAACTAACTTTAGATTATGTTTTTAAGAACAATTTAACTTGCAGTTTGCAGACAGAAGAGAAAACATTTTTGGATATGGTAGAAGAAAGGAAATCGAAAATACACCAGAATGCAGAGGGACATAAAGAAGCATAAGAAGCGGAAAACATTTGGGAAATAGATGGGAAAAAGGAGACAAAAGGTGATGTTAGACCAACCATAGCTATAGATTCACCACAGAAAGGCAAATTATGCATTATGAGAGAGAGATCCCAATATGATTATATTTATATAGGGACAAGTGAGTGTCATGATACATATTTTATCGCATCCGGATGGGGATTTCGAGGCGGAGAAGATCCAGTTTTCCCTGGATTGTACTATATTTGTGGGAACAAGGCTTACTATAGGTTGCCCGACCATTGGTATGGCACATGTTATGTTGGCCTGGTCTTTCCAAAGATCTTTCACATGGATAGAGTAGAAAATAGTAGACCAAATAACCTACTAATGCGTAGCAGAAGAGAAACCTTTTTGGAGCCTTGATACCAGCAGTGGGAATATTTTGGAATGCAAATAATATTCGGAAATTGTCAACCATAGTGGATCGCTTGTCAACAAGCACCGCTGGAGGATTTCTTTTGGTAAACACTGAGCTGGTTGCCATGCGTGCTATGATTATGCAAAATCCACTTGCCCTTGATATCTTATTGGCAAAAGACGGTGGAGTCTGTGGAATGCTGAAAGTTCAACATTGTTGCACTTACATTCCTGATGAAAGCAAAGATCTAAAAGTCTATATTAGGAATATTACAGAATTGCATGATGAAATAAAACCACTGGAGGTTGAAAGTATCTGGACTAGAATTGGTAGGATTTTTATCTTTAAGTCCCCCTGGCCTACATCTCCTAAGTGCTCCCTGAAATACGGTTGAGCCCACCCTGACCTTTAGGAGTTGGGGGGAACCCAATGATGAAGCATGATGCCAATAGGGTGGGTGAGGGTTAAATAACAAAAGGAATCATTTCATTCACGCTTCTGCGGTATACACCTACTAAGGAGTTGAAAAGGTTTTTTTGAACCAGTTTGGGGTCAGGATACACTGCTGTGAATAGAGTCTAACTTGGGAGGAAGTAGCCTTACTCTCACATCTCTTACCCCTTGATGTGGTCAGTAGGTTTACCCTGCTACCACTAATTGGTAGAAGAACCAATAGACACACCATTGTTCCACTGCAACTCACCCACACATCTCACTTGATCTTCAGACCTATACATTTCTCTACTGGGTGCCTGAATGTGTAAGTAACCTATTGGTAGCTTAGTCTGTGCTCCCCTCTGCCCCCAGAGATACCTGAATATCCTGTATTATTTCAGGCCATGAGTCAGAGAATCATGTGCATCATTTGTGTCTGGAGGCTTCTGTTCACCCTCAGGAACTAGAGGTTTTCCTCTTTTGGTTGTCACTCAGGACCCACTCTGCAAGCATCTCTATAGGGATTGCATACAACTTCGTACTTGATATATTTTGTATGTTAAGTAGAAAATTGATCTGAATCTGGAAAAGCTGCAGGAATTCACTCGAAATGTCTTACATTCTCTCTGTCTCAATACCCCTTTCTCACTTGCTGTGCTCTCTTGTTCTCCCCATCATATTTTGCACCCTAATAGTTCTTCCTTTTTCTCTCATACTCTACTTCTTTTCCTCTCATTGGTGTCACTCATTCTACCTGTGTGCTTCGGTCTCTCACATTTCCCCTCTCTCTTTTCCTATATTTCTCTTTGTCTACAAATTCCCCTCTTTCCCCCACTCTTGTCCACTTGTGCACTATTTTTTCAGTTATTTGTAAATCTCTTATGCCCATATTCCCTTGTTCTTTTGTATCTCTCCTTTAAGGTTTATTTCATGTCTCTGTATTGAAAACCCTCCCTTTTCACCTGTCTTGTTCCCTCCTGTCAGTCTCTATCAGAACCCTCTGCCCCTTGAAATTATGTGTACTATACCTAAAGTTATATTATTGTGTCCCCTTTATTGCCTTGCTACAGACAGTAACTGAAAGTCCTCCTGGGCCTGGAGGCAGGGTTTAAACCAAAGGAGAATCCACAGGTGGAATTTCCTTTACCATTCCATCCTTTTTGATGAAGTACATTCCTGTGGTGGATTTTAATGTACATTTCGCACTACCTCCTGGAATGCCATTAACCTCTAAACTAAGCCCTAGACCGAGGGAGAGACATAGGATAGTGCATGTGAGGTAGTAACCATCCTTTCTTTGCATAGACCAGAAAATGCTTGACACCTTCTACTGCCTTCTGCATCATTTCCTGTGTCATTCAGTATTATTTTTAGACGTTTATAAAAAGCAAGCTCTACCCAATGGTACTAGAGCGCTTTACATGGACACTAGAAGCGCAGGATGTTGAGCCAACACTGAGAGTCAAACCTAGTTCCCAAGTTGTCAGCTCTGGTTGTTATACCACATCCTTTACTACTTTCCATCCTACCTCTTCTCCATTTTATCTTTCCAGCTTTCTCTCGATTTTTAACAATTTCTGCTCTTCTCTCCAATGTCTTCCATCACTTCTCCCTAATCTCTTCCCCTCCCTCACTCAGTCTGTCTGCCTCTATAGCACTTTTATCCTCCCTCCTCTACCTTTCCTCCTCACTTGATTTCCTTTTCCTCTTCACATATTTTTGCCATTCTTCTCCACTCTGTTGTCTCACTTCTCCTTTTGTCTCTCTCCACATTGCTCTCCCCACTCAATCCATTTTGTTACTGTACTCTCATGTTTATTTTCCCTCCCCTTTGTCATTTTGGCCCAGAATGAACGTTTTTCACAGTAATGTTTAAAAAAAGAAAAAAAGTTTTGTAATGTCAAAAACATTTTTTCTTTTTGCTCATTTTGGTTGTTTGCGTTTTTATGTTCAGTGGTGAACATGAGTCCCTCATAGTTACATAATCTGTCTCCATGTACGACCCTTTCACCCCACCCACAGGTAACATTACTGCTAGCTGTGATGCTCAACAAGAGCACATCCACTCCCAGTGGCCTCACTGTCATGCTGAGAGACTTGGACAGGAAGAGACCCGCCACATGCAGTGCCTGCTCAGTTTGGCTCATTGTCCTACTGCATAAGACAATGAGCCAGACATTATCTGCACTTAGTTGTAATGGGCTCCGATCTTCCCTTTAAGGCTGCAGCAGCCCGAGGGCAGGCAAATGTGATGCTATCTCAATGTGAAAAACCGGCCCACTAGCTGGCCTTAACCTCAGGCCCCTCGGGTAATGCCTGATTGCCCGCCCTGCCAATCCAACGCTGCTTTGGACACATATATTTTATTTTAGAAATGCGTGTTTTGCCTGGGGTTAGAGGGGGACAATTTACTCCTCCCCCCACCCAGTAGAAAACACATTTCAAAAAATATTAGTAGGGTGTTTATAAACAGCCCCCTTCATCCACTGGCCTGTTGTGCCACTCACATTATTTTTCCACCCAGAGCATGGAGCAATGGGTATGGCTACTTCGGATGTTGGCTAACTTCACTCTGAGTAATAGCACAGTGAATTTTCACAAGGAGCACACCTGAGCACAAAGTTGCAGGGGCTACTATATAGATGTGTACTTTTTGAGAACTGTCCTTCAGGAAATTAATTTTATATTACAAAACAAGCATTGACAAATAGGACTGGCAGTTGCTGTCTGCCTTTTGGCTTGCTAATGGATGTTAGTTCTCACATTTGCTAATAGGAGGTACATATTGTCATGCTCAATGCCTAGTTGTTGTCCCTGCAGAGTCAGATATGATTTTCTAGTTGTCTCTCACCTAAAATAGTCTCTGCTCCATGCCAGTGCTATAACAAGCATTGGCATAGCCAATAGGTCTGGCTTTTGGGACCTTATAAGTATTTAGTTATGCAGCACAATATCCTTTTTGCAACAACATCAACTGTTGCATGGCTAAACACTTATACGGTCCCAAAAGCGAGACCTATTGGCTATGCCAATGCTTGTTTTAAATGTCTGATGATGCTTAGCTGCCACAGAAGTTGCACAAATCGAGATATTTACTGTAGTCCTGGGGGCCTTGTTATGCGTCGCTGTTATCTCAACTGTTGACACTTGTTGTAGTCTTACCATGGTAATTGTACATTTGTGTAAATGGGGGCACCCAGTCAGAATAGTTGTTGTTTGTGATTTTCTTAACAATAGGATAAAAAAAAACATGGAAATAACAAGAAAAGACAGGAGATTGTACAAATATGATTGAGTCTCACTAATGATCGATATAAAGAGCGCTATATCACTTTTTTAAGCATAGTGGAAACACCCTTTTAGAAGTGCTAGGAAAAAGTGCCATCAATGAAAAACTAAAAACATGAAATAAAAGTCTGCCTTTTCCAAGGTTTGTGAACATTTTTCCTCAAGGGCTTCCTCCATTCCCTTTCAACATTACCTCCTTGAAGATTCTCTCTGCTAGTTGCGCTGGTGCTAATACTTCGCTCAAAATCAAGATAGGATGAATAGCGCCATGGGAAAAAATTCACGAGATTTTTTTTTAACATGGAATACTTTTTACAAGAGTTACAAAAAATGTGTCGCAAAGAGATTTCCGGATTTCGAATTAGTCAGGCATATCGGATTGTTTGCGAGCAGCATGTGATATTACTGGTATTCAGTATTAGTCATTTTATATAACGCAGTCTCATGACCATTGCCGAACAGGCTTTCTTCATTCGCTGTGGCCAACCTGAGGCGGCATTCTGGTAGGAATCAGTGGGATTTAGGAGTTATTTTTTTAATGATATCAATTGCAGTTACATAAACATTCTATAGGCCTCGTGCCTGCGAGTCCTTTGTTGTGGGCTCCATCGTGCTCTCGCCAGCAAACAAATGTGCCTTTCATTGGTTTTTATGGAAATGGTAGTTCACCGAAAGCCGGCGAGATAGACCGTGTTGGTCTGGGAGACAGGCTGCAGACAAAAAAAAACCCTGCTTTAAAAGCAGAGTGGGGTTGGAGGGAGGGCTATGGAAGGTGGGGTGGGTGGGGTATCCCAATTCATTTGTCCGGGAAGTGAAACCAGATGATTTCAATCAAGAGGAAAACAAGACAAGCCTGGCAGAGCGTGGCGCACGTGCGCTTGGGGGCGGGGGAGCGCATTCCAGGCGGGGGAGCGGACCCTTTGAAGTGCTCCCAAAAAGCGGATTGCATGGTGGCACGATGCGCGTGATTGTGCGCGTGCTAGCCATGCAATCCGCTTTTTGGGAGCACTTTTAAAAGCCCCTATAGTCTTGCTTTGCGATCGCTTACGCGATAGCAAGGCGAGACCTAATAAAAGAACAGTGGCTAGAGTGAACCCCCTCTATTTGAAGTGTGCTGCGGTATTGGGTATGTGGCAAGGGGAAAAAATACTATGTTTTTTCTAAATGTTTTTGGGGAACTTGCAGCTGCATCATATGTGGTAAGTGATTTTTTGTTTATTTCGTGTTGCACACATCTCACAGCCGCACGCATCCACCGCCTAATTCAGAACCATACTTCTGCCTTCTACATAAGACAGTATTTTAGAAGCAAGACTTTACACTGTCCAGCGCACAGAAGTACCCCTGAAGATTTTCTGGATCCAGTATGACACCTGCGGTCTATTCTAAGTAATGAACCTGCATATAGATAGTCTCTACCAGATATGCATAGGCCTAGTGCCCGCAACAGGAGACAGCCCAAAATGTACTGTTGAGACTTCAAAATTATCGACTACAAAAACACCTTGTTTTGCGAGGGAGTCATATGCATTTTTGATCCCGGGGCTCTAGGGAAACTTATCAATGCAGACATCTCTGAAAACTAGATACCCCGAGGAGTCAAGGGAGGTGTGGCTTGCGTAGTTCTCCCAACATTTTCCTACCCAGAATCCCTGCTAAACAAAAGGTATAGCTGGAAAAGAAAAATCTAATTTTTCTCACATTTCTGTGTGGGAAAGTTGTGGGATCACTGGGCTGACACCAATTTCCTTCCGATAAGCATTTCCCCAGGTCTCCCGATAAAAATGATACCTCACTTGTGTGGGTGGGCCAAGTAACCGTGACAGGAAAGGGCCTAAAACTTATTGTGGCGACATCAAAATTATCTATCACAAAAGAAGGGAGGCACATGCATTTTTGGGCATGGGCTCAGTGGCCATCTAGGGAAACCTATTAAACCCACACATTTCTGAACACTAGACACCCGGGGGAGTCCTGGGATGTGTGGTTTGTGTGGGTCCCCCAATGTTTTCCTACCCAGAACCCCCTGCAAACCTCAAATTTAGCTAAAAACAAATCACGTTTCCCTTACATTTCAATGTGGGATCCCCGTGCCGGCACAAATGTCCTACCACTCATCATTCTCCTTGGTCTTCAAAACAAAAATGATACCTCACTTGTGTGGGTTCACCTAGTGCCAACGACAGGAAATGTTCCAAAACGCAACATGGACACATCACATTTTTCCACGGAAAACTGACCCTTTTTTCGCAATGTGCCTAGCTGTGGATTTTGGACCCTAGCTCAGCCGCCACAGAGGGAAACCTAGTAAACCTGCACTTTTTTGCAAACTGGACACCTAGGGGAAGCCAGGAGAGGGTGACTTGTGTGGCTCTTACAAGGTTCTGTTACCCAGAATCCCTTGCAAACCTCAAATGTTGTAAAAAGAAACACATTTTACTCACATTTCTGTTCTGTGATGGAAAGTTTATTGGCATGCCCATCTTGGGCAGCTTCCACCCCAGAAACAATCCTTGGTGCCTAGAGGGCTTTCTCAGCCTCCTGGAGGGGAACAAAAGACTTTGGCATTTTTATTTTGGTGGGGGGGGACTAAAAAAAGAAATCCCTGGTGTCTATGGTGCGTTTTGTGTGCCCTGCCCCCTGTGGGGGCAGGTAAGGGGCTACTGCCTCCAAATACTAAATGCACCCATTTTGAAATGGGGGGAGCAAAGGCTCTTCCAAGGGGCCACTCCCCTCTCCTTGGTGTCTAATGGGTGGATCCCTGCTATGGGATTGCCCTCCTTTGGCGATCCCCAAGCAGAAGATTCCCCCCTTTCCAATGATACCTCTCCCATGTGTTTTGGTGCTCGGGGCGGAGATATCCCCACAAGCACCAAGAGTGAAACTGAAGCTACGTTTCAGTTCCATTTCCATATGTCAGCGCACCATGCGCACGATCATCATTACATTGAAAACCAAAAAAATACCTCAGGAGGTTAGGGAAGCTCTTCTCTACCACCCGAGGAAAAAGAAAAAAAAAGGAAATCCCAAGCTAGTGTTCACATGACGGAATGATTACGTCATGAGCACACAAGCACTGTTGCATATGATTCAGCCATTCCATCAGGAGCATCGAAGGGGTTAAGCAGCAACCACAATCCTAGTCAGGTAGGCAGGCAAACCGTAAATTAACCTGAGTTCTCTCTCTGGTATCTTGACCTAGAGCAGTCAGACTTAACTTAAAGGCAGTGTGTAAGTATTTGTGTAACACTTCAAACAGTAAAACTGTGACAACACCGCACAAAAAGCTCGAAAAACAGATCTTACTTTAATAAATTAAAGAAGACCAAAATGACAAAATGCAAACTAGTGGGACCGGAGATATTGATTTTTGAAAATGATAGTGAAAAAAAGCACAAACCGCTATTGGGAAGATCTGGTTGCGCCAGACCGGCAGAAAGTCACAATTTAGGCCGACAGCGATTGAACACGGGTCAGCTACAGGGACCCAATTAGGCCCACTGAACAGAGTACCTTAAATCCTGGTTGCAGAGCGCTGCATGGATCCACGAAGGTGCACTGCCCAGCTCAGGCCATGCATTGGTTTCGAGATGCGACGAGGCTGTAGAGTATTATGTGTTGATGCTGGTTACACCTTACCATGTAATACTAACCCGATACCCTAAAGTTGGCCCTCGGATTCACAATAATAAATCCTTAGCTCAGTCCTAGTAGTGTGGCAAAGAGCAATCAGCTTTACTAGAGGAACATGTGTTAAGAATTTCAGGGTACTAACATGGACAATAAGTAAGTGACTAGACTCAAAGAAAATCTGACACCAATTTATAAATTAAAGCAGATTTTTATATAAATTTAGACACAAAAATTAACACAATTGGATTCATATAATTGAAGTTATGGGTTTAGAAAGAAAAACATAAATCAGTGCAATATTAATACTGCAGACCTTACCATTATGGTCAATGGGAAAAATAAACTACTGACAATCGGTCACTTTCAGGCCAAATTATGTGGAACCCACTGTGGACTAAGGTAATGCTGGTCCCAGGACCAAGCCACAACAGTCAGTTAAAATGTACCTGGCCTGAGAGGCCCAGGTGCAGAGTTGTCCTGGCTGTCCTTGGTGCTAAAGCAGGAGCTGAGAGAGAGCTGGGTTTGCTGCTTAGATGATGCTGGGGAGGAAACGGATGCAAAAGTTCGGCAATTTAACCACTGCTGTGGTCAGTTGAAGGTGTTGCATGGCTCCCTCTTGTTGCAGCATTGAGTAAAAGGGGTTGTAACTGGACTGGTCTCCAACAGGCCTTGGTAGCGGTAAGGTCAGCAAGCTTACACTTCGATGTCCGGAGAAAAATGGTAGGCGTATAGAACTAGCTTGAGGTCAGGACTATGCTTCATACTATGCACTATACCATCTTTGTTTTGGCAATCCACCAGATGGCCCGATGCCCAGCAATTCTTTGGTTCCAGGATGTTCTTACCTGTGGTTGCAGGGGACTAGTGCCACTAACCCAAGGGAGTGTGGAATTGCCTTCGGCTCTCAAAGCGGTTCCTCTGTCTGGGGAAGCTGGTCCTTGGTACAGGACGAGGCACAGTCATGCAGTTCCAGGAGAGATGTCACAGGTGCAGAGAATCCCACTTTTGGTTTCTGCAGTTCCTGTTGTTGCAGACTCAGTTCTCTTTGTCCTCCTTTACAGTCTTCACAGGTCTGAGGATCTGGTGTCAGGGGTGTCCCTTAAATCCTCGAATAAAGGGTGTTAGGGGCGTGGGTACAATTTGCCGATTAGCTACTTGTCCCAGCGGGTGTGGTGGCCACACCTGGGGGGGTATGTCACCTTTTCTACGCAGAACCCTCCATTCTGCCACTTCAAAAATATGGCAGAAACCTTCCTTGGTTGTACAGCTCAGGCAGCCCAACTTAGTTAGGGGTGTGGCTAGCCTTCTGGGGGGAGGCACCCTTTGACTTGTTTCCCCCCCTGCCAGGGTGCAAATGAGCCTGGGGGCAGGGGGCGGGCAGCTCACTCCTTTGGAAGTCAGCCTGTGTGCATGTCAGATGTGGTGCATGCTTTGAAGGTCACAGCCTTGATGTGCCACTTCACTAGTCATCCTGTCAGGGAGGGAGGTGTCACCTCTTTCCTGGCCAGGTCTTTGTTTCTGGACTCCTGGGATTGTTCACAAAGCCTGGCAGGAGGTAAGATTACTGTCTTGGCGGTGGCACCTGCAAGCTCCAGCCAGAGTACAGGAGAGGCATGGGCAGCTAGCTGGGCAACCTCTAAGGTAGCCACCTGGGTGCATGCCACATCAACCCCCGACATTGGAATCATGTCAGGGATGAGGAGTATCAATCAATTATTCAGGAACTTACAAAGTGTGACTACTCACTTGTGAGGGTCTCAAAGCATTGAGTTGGGAGGGGTGGGTTTTGCAGGGTCTGTGGTTCAGTCGAAGAGCCAGGTCTTGAGGTCCTTTCTGAATTGCGGCAGAGATGGTGAATGCCTGAGGTGCAGAGGCAGGGAGTTCTAGTTCCTTGCAGCAAGGTAGGAGAAGAATCTACCTCCACCCGTGGTCTTGAGGATCTGTGGGATGGTGGACAAGGCCAGTTGGGTGGAGCGGAGATGTCTTGTGGGAATGTAGAAGGAGAGGCAGTGGTTGAGGTATGCAGGTCCAGCATTGTGGAGGGCTTTGATGGCATGCGTGACAAGTTTGAAGTTGATTCTCTTGTTGACAGGTAGCCAGTGAAGGTCTCTCGTGGCCGGTGATGTGGTTGTGGCGTGGGATGTTCATGATGAGTCTGGCAGAGGAGTGCTGGATGGTTTTGTTTTGTGTTTTTTAGAGTTTCTATTTTTGGTAAATTCTGGTGGGGTTTTTTCAATACCTTAAAAAACAGTGGTTATCAGTGGTTACACATTTTTGCGCCATTAAATGGGTGGATCCCTGCTATGGGATTACTCTCTACCCATACACCAATTCACGCTGTTTCAGCCACTTGCCACTGGTTCTGAACACTCCCCTTCTGTCTAGCAGGCTCACTTGTTATCGACAAGTTCCATGATCTACCGCGAACGCCCAGTATTGCAATCCTGCTCCGTTTGTGTTGCCTCTCATCCACGCATTGTTCTCTTACTTCGCAATCCGTAACAGTCTGAATTCCTGTACGTACCCTCTCCTTCTGGTTTACCTTAATGAGCCACATTATCCGGCCGATACCACATCCCTTCTTCCCGCACTCGCACCCCTGATTCCCTTACCGCGCGAATCGTTCCACCAACTCCCCACCTTACGCCCTTCAATTCACCAGACTAGCATGCTTGCCATCGCACCACGTCCTTGCTACGGGCTGTCATCTACGGTTAATTATTCTGCACTCAACCCTCCGTGCTAGAAATCTGATCACTACATCCCTGTCCTCTGACAGGTTCACTCTGTTCTCCTCCATTACTGCTCTTGAAGCCCGGTTACTCGCCATTCTCAATCACAATCACGCGTTGCTTCACCGGTTACTGGCATGTTCTCCCCTTAGTCATAGATTCTCAATGAAATTCCTTAACCACACGGAATCAGCTAATCACCTCGACCGTAGTATGGTTTGTGTCACTGTCAAAGCTTTATTATCATTTATGTTTGATGCTAATATTGTTTTTCCTGCCTCCCTCCCCGTTTTTTCAATTCCTTTCACAGGCAGTGTTTGTTTCAGGCTCTTGTCCTGGTGATGATCTATGTATCTTGTGATAGATCGAAACGTCGTCGACTCTTTTAAACAGCATGCACGTTAAACTTGTGTTAAAACAAGTGCATTTCTGTTTAGTTCCTAAAAAGCTTGCCTCTATTATCTGCATTGGAGTTAAGCTTGTTGGTTTTGCCTGAAAAATTTCTATATTTATGTGATTGTCCTTAATTGTTGTATGTTGAAGGATACAGGACTGTGTCCCACTCTATTACGCTCTCTTTGATTTTGAAGGACCACGGTTTGTAATATTAAATCTACATGTCCGGATGGACATCTCTTCCTAATATAGCACTGATTCTGGTCAATATTCATTGTTCTCCTACTTATACATGTTTGAAGGACCAATTGTTTTCATAAATAGTAACTACCCAAGGTCCTTCCTACCTTTTGGGTTTCCCTTGTTGAAAATAAACATAGATAGCACAATCGCTGGATTGTAAGGCATGTTTTCCCTATTCCCCTCCTTGTGAGTGGGTCCCTTCCTGCCCGTTCCCTTCCTCCCTTGACACATACCTCCACGGTCTCCATACTATGTCAGACCACGCTCCTCTGTATTCGGATGATTATATCAAGAAAATCTGTGAAGGCCCCTCCCTATTTCCAGATCCAATAGACAATTCTTCTAATGTAAATATATCACTATCTGAACAGCTAGAGAAAAGCAAGAAAAAACAGGTCCGTCTCCAACTCATAGTTCGGATGCTTACAGAATATCTTAAAGCCAACATAATCCCTGTAGGACTACAGGTTAGGAATATTCGAGGCATTTTTACAGATAACCCGAAATATATTAATAATTTTAGCTATATAGGCACCACCTGTTCAAGACACTGGTTAGTCTTAGGGATTGATATAGCTACTGAAACACTGAAGACTCTTAACGAGGAAATACTGGAGATTGAGAAACAGATTAAAGAGTCTAGCTCGGTCACGGAGAGTAAAAAACTCATTGATCAAGTGCAGAAAACTGTGGATGATTTTCACAGAATTGAACAAAATAAAAAGTCACTAAAAGTAAAAAAAGACATCAAATCCTATTCCACTGAACAAACTTATCCTTAATTACAGAAAGACATTTATACTAATAGGACATATACGGACCCCCAGAACAACAGGCCTTGGGGCCGCTTTAACAAACGTAACACCGTAGTGGAATTCTCAGATACTTCAGCCGAATCATCTGACAATTCAGACTCAGGCGAAGGCCCCAGTACCTCCAATAGAAAAATTTTATTATTTAGGGAGAGGCCAACCAGAACAACCAAAACGGGGGCGTGTAAAACAAGCTCAGCGGTGGTACAATCCATCCGGCGAACGCCAAACCAGACAGAAATTTTACCAATGGTAAATTCAGATAATACCCATCAAGGACAGCTAGATACCATCTCTATCTTCAATTTATCGACCCACAACTTAGCTAACTCTGAACTATCCCTCCTAAGTAAAGGCTTATCCTTTGTACCGACCACCCACCCTGACTTCCTGGTATTACACACGGAACTACTCAGATTCTTCAGACGGCTACGCCTGCATGCTTATTTTTTACAGAATCCCACACCTAATTCTGTCTCAAACACACCATTACGCCCACCATCCACATTCTCACCCACAGCCAACATGATACCGGGTGAAATCGTTACTTTCGAGAAAATGGTGCTAAAAGACCTCAATGTACTTGAAAACAAAAAACAATTTATTCCCTACAACATAACTCTTCAAGAGAAGCTGGCCATAGGTACCTTGAAAAAGAACAACTCCCTTGTAATCAAATCAGCAGACAAGGGCGGGGGTATCGTCCTACAAGAAATAGACTCCTATAAAGCTGAAATACTTCGCCAACTACAAAACACTGATCATTACTGCAGGCTACCAACTAACCCCACTAAGGAACTTCAAGGACTTATCCTTCAAATCAGCACTGAGGCAAAAAATGAGGGCTTTCTGAGCAAGAAAGAATTCCAATTTCTCAATGTGAAATCACCTAGAACACCAGTTTTTTACACACTCCCCAAAATTCACAAAAACCTCACGACTCTGCCTGGCCGACCCATAGTCTCAGGCTGTGGCTCCATACTGGAACCTCTCAGTCAATTTGTCAATTTCTTCATTAAAGATTTTGTTCCCCAAACACAATGCTACATCAGGGATAGCATGGATATGATAAACATGATTGAACATCACCCCTTTAACCAAACTACAGATTTACTTTGTACTCTAGATGTCGAATCACTGTACACTAACATCCCGCAGACCCTCGCCCTTTTAGTGATTAAAAAAACCTGGATTCGAGACCCAGACCACATACTGTTCCTACACTATTCTTACTCAAACTACTTGAGCTTTGTCTCACCAGAAACTTTTTTAGCTTTGACAATGTTTTTTATCAGCAGGTGAAGGGCCCTTCAATGGGTGCTGTTTTTGCCCCTAACTTGGCCATTCTCTATATGGACTTCCTAGAAACCACCATCATTCTGTCACCTAACAACCCCTTCATATCTGGCGTCACATTATGGCGCAGGTATATTGACAATGTTTTTCTACTCTGGCACAACAATGATGCTACACTCCGTCAATTTTTACACTGGCTCAATAACAACTGCTTGGGTTTACAGTTCACCTTGTCTTCGCATCAGTCCTCCATTCCCTTTCTGGATCTCACTGTATACCACTCCAATGGTGAACTCCTGACCAGACTCTACAGAAAACCCACCGAGCGCTAAACATTGTTGAGGTACGAAAGCAATCATGCCAGGGCTCTGCGAGATTCCTTACCCTACTCTCAATTCTTGCGCTTCAGACGTAATTGTTACACCAAGGAAGACTACTTTCAGGAAGCTTCCACACTATCTGGGAAACTCAAATCCCGTGGCTACCCAAAACGCTTGGTTCGGAATGCCCAAAAACACGCATGGTACTGTCCCAGAGAAGTCTTGCTTTCACCCAAAACCAAAGACAATACTAACAGGATAGTTTGCGTCACGACCTTCTCTATGGCCTCCAATCCCATCCGTAAATCCACCCTTAAACACTGGCCAACACTCAACGCAGGCACCCTCAACATAGAACATCCAATGTTCGCCTTCCGAAAAAAACGCAATCTGAAGGATCATTTAGTACGAGCTGCATTGCCTAATACAACACCTTCTCCAACACTAGATGCACACTGGGGTCTGGCACCACTGACAGGGCATGCAAAATGTGGTAATTGCAATATGTGTGAGCTCACTATGGAAGGTAAAACCTTCCCTTTTGATAACATTGTCATAAGATCTAGCACTTTCTCGAACTGCAATACCAATAACGTCATTTATTTAATCCAATGCCCTTGCCAAAAGAACTACATCGGACAGACCACACAAAAGATCAAGACCAGGATTGGACAGCATCGCAGTAGGATCCGCTGCAACACCCCTAATGCGCCTCTGGTCGAACATTTCAACCATGCCGGTCACAAGGATGACGAGATTAAATGGACTGTACTAAAAACTGTTAAACTTCCATCCAGAGGACCTAGCACAGATCTTGAATAAAGAAGAACTCAAACTCATGATTCGCTTGGACACTAAAAGAAACGGTCTTAACAGAACTGAGGACTGGACAACCCTAATGTAAAATCCGTGGAATGCCAATTATTCCGACCATTACTGACCTCTCCTGCCTAAATTGTATCAACTGTGAATAATTGTTTTTATCATCCTCTCCCCTAGAAATGCCTCCAATTTAATATATAAACTTGTGTACTTCATGTCACTAAATCACTGTGCATTATTACGTTCTTCTTCCTTCATTCCAATGCCAGCGAAATCACTTCGCACCGGTAACCACACCTAGTCTTCTTACTCACCTAATATGGCCGCCTTTCCTCCCTCCTATGCACGTTCACCAACGTCACATCGCGCGCGCGGCCACTTTGTTTTAAATACACCGTCTTGCAAGCCACACCAACTAGCGATCCTGCTTGACTCGATTCAGTACACGGTAAGCCTCCGTTCATGCTTCCCCTACCATACCCTCACAAACTCGCCTCGCTTGGAACTGACCCTTTTCTCCCGCCCAGCAGGTTAACTTGTGATCGGCAAGCAACCTCAACTATCGCGGACACCGTCATAGGATTTCCTGCACCATCGGCGCTGCCTTCATCCTCGCAATCTAATCCTACCTTGCAATTCAGAACAGCTAGGTGAGCCTATTCCCGCACGAACCCCTCACCTCTGTCTTCACCGTAATCAGTACTTACTTATCCCATCTTCCCTTTCAGCCCACGCTACCTCATCTCCAACACGGACCCCCTCTCCCCTTACTCGCTTATCAGGTGAGCGCTCTACCCATACACCAATTCACGCTGTTTCAGCCACTTGCCACTGGTTCTGAACCCTCCTCTTCTGTCTAGCAGGCTCACTTGTTATCGACAAGTTCCATGACCTACCGGAACACCCGGAATTGCAATCCTGCTCCGTTGGCGCTGCCTCTCATCCATGCATTGTTCTCTTACTTCGCAATCCGTAACAGTCTGAATTCCTGTACGTACCCTCCCCTTCTGGTTTACCTTAATGAGCCACATTATCCGGCTGACGCCACATCCCTTCTTCCCGCACTCGCACCCCTGATTCCCTTACCGCGCGAATCGTTCCACCGACTCCCCACCTTACGCCCTTCAATTCACCAGACTAGCATGCTTGCCATCGCACCACGTCCTTGCTACGGGCTGTCATCTACGGTTAATTACTCTGCACTCAACCCTCCGTGCTAGAAATCTGATCACTACATCCCTGTCCTCGGACAGGTTCACTCTGTTCTCCTCCATTACTGCTCTTGGAGCCCGGTTTCTCGCCATTCTCAATCACAATCACGCGTTGCTTCACCGGTTACTGGCATGTTCTCCCCTTAGTCATGGATTCTCAATGAAATTCCTTAACAACATGGAATTGGCTAATCACCTCGACCGTAGTATGGTTTGTGTCACTGTCCAAGCTTTATTATTATTTCTGTTTGATGCTAATATTGTTTTTCCTGCCTCCCTCCCCGTTTTTTCAATTCCTTTCACAGGCAGTGTTTGTTTCAGGCTTTTAACTCTTGTTCTGATGATGATCTATGTATCTTGTGATAGATCGAAACGTCGTCGACTCTTTTAAACAGCATGCACGTTAAACTCATGTGTTAAAACAAGTGCATTTCTGTTTAGTTCCTAAAAAGCTTGCCTCTATTATCTGCATTGGCGTTAAGCTTGTTTGTTTTGCCTGAAAAATGTCTATATTTATGTGATTGTCCTTAATTGTTGTATGTTGAAGGATACAGGACTGTGTCCCACTCTATTACACTCTCTTTGATTTTGAATGACCACGGTTTGTAATATTAAATCTACATGTCCGGATGGACATCTCTTCCTAATATAGTACTGATTCTGGTCTATATTCATTGTTCTCCTACTAATACATGTTTGAAGGAACAATTGTTTTCATAAATAGTAACTACCCAAGGTCCTTCCTACCTTTTGGGTTTGCCTTGTTGAAAATAAACATTAAAAACAACATAAACAGTGTTTTTCCGGTGCTTATGGAATTTTAATTTAATTATTGCTTGCTTTCTGCACTGATAGTGCATGCGTATAGGTAGTGTGTGCACAGGGTATATGAGGACCAAATACATTTTTACTGCACCAGAATAAACTACTAAGTCAATAGCATTCTTCATTAACTGTGAAAATTGTAAAGATGCTTTCAACATACCATCTAGCAAGTGACAAGGATCTCTTACAGGGAAGCACTTCAGCTCAGGTATCGATTTTGACAGGCCATCATACAACTTGTTCATATACGTAGCTGAATTACTGCAAATACAAACAATATCACTCCAATCTTAATTGAACTTGGTAGGAACTTTTTTCAGCAGCACTGTGTTCCATGTTTTCACCACTATCTCAGATGCTTGGTGACAACATTCTTTTCACACATACCTGTCACTACATCTTGCATTGAATGTTTGAAAACTGGGGTGTTTATTCCCTTACAATCAAAACTGACTCACTAGAAAGAGGGCGCAGATCTATCAAAGGATTTCACCCATTCTCTGTCTGTGGGTAAATGTGATGCTACATATTAGGAAAGATTCTAATGAAACCAGCCATTTTACCTATCAGTGAAGTCAAATGTAACCAAAATTTCAAATATGATTTTGATATTTCCCGATTCTCTACAGTTTATAAAATAACTAAATAAGACCTACAAATGCATCTAAACACTGCATCTTTAGACCAAAGATCACAAACCTAAAAAAAGCAGAAGGATGAAGAGACAATGTTTCAGTGACAACAAAACTCAAGCAGAATATTGTTGGCCCAGTCTTTCTTGATACTACCTTGTATAACAAAGTTACATTGTATTGGTCCCTTAAGGACGAAATAAAAATGACTCTTCCACTCGTCTTTTCCTTTCTTTGAATGGCACTTAGTTTGTGGTTGCAAAGGTGTTTTTTCAGTGTTTATATGATTACACCAGTGATGGCTATTTTCCTTTCGGTGGGGTTTTATCAGTTGTTATAGGTTTAAACCTAAAACCAAATAGCCTAAGTATATGGGTAGTGCTGGAGTAGAGCGCATTGCCGTAGTCAAGTCTGCTGCTGACGAGCACATGGGGGACAGTTTTACTGGACTCAGTGGGGATCATCACTTTAAGATCTTAAGAAGGAGGTGGAGTGTGGAAGCAGGAGGACGAGACAGTGTTGATTTGGCAGTTAATTGAGAGCCAGGAGACCAGGATGCGGCCGAGGTTTCGTGCGTGGTCCATTGGTGAATTCTGAGCACTGCAGGCCACAAAGAGTCATCCCAGGTGGAGGGAGAGGAGCCCAGGATGAGGACTTCAGTCTTGTCTGAGTTAAGTTTGAGGCAGTTGTCCTTCATCCAGGTGGCGACTGCTTTCATCCCGTTGTGGAAGTTGCTCTTGGCAGCTGTGGATTTGTCCGTGAGGGAGAGAATCAGCTGGGTGTCATTGGAGTAGGAGACTATGTTGAGTCCATGGTGTCTGTCGATGGCTGTGCGCTGGGCCATGTAGATGTTAAAGAGAGTGGGGCTCAGGGAGGATCCCTGATGCACTCCGCAGTTGATTTCTGTGGGTTCTGATTTGAATGGTGGAAGTCTGACTCTCTGCGTTCAGCCAGTGAGGAAGGAGTGGATCCATTCTAGGCTTTTGTCATGGATGCCGGCGTTGTGGAGTCTTGCGCAGAGGGTGTGGTGGGAGACTCTGTCGAAGGCAGCTGAGAGGTCCAGGAGGAACCAGGCTTTAGTCTCGCCTTGGTCGAGGAGGGTGCGGACGTCGTCTGTAGAGGCAAGGAGAGCGGTCTCAGTGCTGTGGTTGCTTCTGAAGCCCGTTTGGGAGAGGTTCAGGATGTTGCCTGTTTCGACTAACTTGGAAAGTTGGGCATTGATGGCCTTCTCAATGACTTTGGCTGAGAAGGAAAGCAGAGATGGGTCTGTAGTTCTTAAGGTCTGTCGGGTCGGCAGAAGGTTTCTTCAGCAGAGGGTTGTACTTCTCTGCATGCTTCCAGTCTTCTGGTAAAGTTACGGACTCAATGGAGCAGTTGATGGTGCGGCAGAGTTCGGGTGCGATGGAGGTGACGGCTCTATTGAAGATGTGGTGATGGTAGGGATCAGAGGGGGCTCTGGAATGGATGCTCTTCATGATCTTGAAGGTTTCGTCAGAGGTGAGGGTGGTCCAGTTGGTCAAGGTCAGCTGGAGGCTGGAGTCATTGGGTGTGGTCAGTAGGTCTGGTGTGCGGAGGCCGGCGAAGTTGCAGGTGTGGCAGGTGAATGGGCCTTGGATGTTCTTTGGTAACGCGAGGTGGCAGGCGGAGTGGCGTCTGGTGTTGAGGGCGTGGAGAGTGCTAGCGTTGTAGCGGTGGATGGGCCAAGAACCAGGGTCCATGGTGCTGGGCGCAGTCCAGGCACAGACTGGCACGCCTTTGGCATGCCAGCGGCTGCCATGAAGTAGTCTGACTGAGGGGGAGGAGTGGACAGTGCGGGAGGTGGGAAAGCAGTGCTGGATGGGGTGGGGCTGCCGTGGGAGGAGCAGCAAAGGGAATATGGCAAGAAAAAAGATGCAAAAAGTGCAGAAAGAGGAAGAAAGTGAAAGGCAGAAAATATTAAATTAAGGAAAAGAAAGATCAGAGGTAAAAAGGAAGAAAGCAGAGACAGAGGGCAGAACAGAGATGCTCCCCACTTAACTACCAGGGATGAGGCGCAGGCATTTGCCTGCGCTTTGGAAGGGGGTCTCTAACTCAGGACCTGGAAGGGTCAGAGAGCAGCAGCTACCAGGCGCAGCTGTGCAGCGAGAAAAGCTACTTACTGACAAGGTCGCTGTTTGATACCAAACATGACCATATTCAGAGGTACCATATTGAATCTGGCGACCTGCCTATGTTATCCTATGGACTGCTGATCTCTTATAGTAGTCCTTAATTGAAAGGGCTACAATAGAGACATACAAACTTGCATTTATATGCCGAGATAGGTAATATACTGCACCCTGTCTCATGAGCTTAGAAGGCCTAACGTAGGGTTGACTGACATATAGTAAAGAGATAGTGCTTTGACCTTGCCTTGCATGGTGAGGGCAAAGTCGAGTTAGAGCACTATTTTCGGCAGTCTGCAATGGCAGATCTGCTCCCATTTGTCGACTTGGGTCACTAAGGGTGGTACAATTATTGCTTCAGGTCCTGATGACCCCTTTAACACCCATGCCCAGGCTACCATTGGTACCACTTTACTTATAAGGGGGTTAAAGTCCTTGTCAGTTGGGAGTACGAATTTGCTTGCATTGTGTTTTAGGGGGACAGCATTGGCACTAGGGCCTGAGCAGCAGGCTCCAGTGCAATGTTTAGAGTCTTAGACATCAGCATTGAGGCAAAAAGTGAGGGGGTAACCATAAAAAAGGGCACTTTCCTACAGCAAATACCTGTTACGTAGAAGTCGAGGTTCCAGCTGACGAGGAAAGGGGCAATGTGGCGATTCCAATGAGTGATTAAGCTGCAAAGTGGAGTTTTGTCATCGAGACTGCAGACGAAGAGGGATGCAAGGAGCTTGCGCCAGAAACAGCCATGTGCAGCAGCAGTTCCGGTGGCGATACATCCGTCCCAAGCTGTAGGAGGCGGCGGCGATGCAGGTCTTTTGTAACTGGTCCAATCCATGGAGCAGTGGCAATGAATTAGTTCTGCTCAGGATGTGCCACTCAGCCGAGGAGATGCTTTGGTTCTGCTCAGGGATGCGCTGCTCAGCAGAGAAGATGCGTCACTTCCACTGGCATGCACCTTAGGCCCATTTCCAAGAGTCCAGTATTGGGGTGGCAACACTTGGCATGGTAGATTTACAGATGGCAGAGTCCAGGTTCAGGGGTTGGAAGTCTATAATGTCCCTGAGGCTTTGCATCAGGCAGCCAGCAAGCTAGCCCTTGGAATCACTCTGGGTTGAAGAGATGCAGGTCCAGTTCTTCTCACCCAGGCAAGAGGGCAGCAGGCAGCAGATAAGCACAGCACAGCAAAGCAGGAGTCCAGCAGAGTGGTAGTCCTTTGGCAGCACAGCAGTCCTCCTTCCTGACAGAGTATCCACAGGTCCAAAAGCTTACTGAAGTGGTGGTGTCTGAGGTCCAGTACTTTTACCCAGTGGTGCCTATGAAATGGAGGAGACTTCAAATACATGCTGTAGGAAGGTGGAATCTGACTAATGGTTGCCCTCAACTTTTTGCCTGGTATTTGAGTGGTTTTTAACTAGTCTGGCAGGGATCCTGCTATCCAGGACCCCAGCCTATCTGCTTTCTCCTTAAAACTGATGTGAGTACTCTAGGTACAAACCAATTGGATACTGAGGATACCCTGGCAGTCCCTTGTAGATGGTACCCTAGGTACCCAGGGCATGGGTCCCTCAGTAGGCCTACCAGGGCTGCAGCACTTATTGTGCCACCCTGGGACAGCCATACAAACTGACACCACCAGACCACTACTGTTTTCTGGGTAAGGTGGTGCTAGCACCCCTTACAGGGATATAGGTACCCTATATCCCACCCCATTACAACACATATACTCTCATAGGTCACGCCTATAGAAGGCCTTGCTAATCCTACAAGGCAAGGTGCTGAGGTATGTGTGAGGGGGGACCCCTACCTGAGTAGGGCTTCTCCGCAACCTTCGTAAAATCATTGCTGGGTTGTTTGTAGTGTAGCCATACCATATACTCTTAACCGCATTATAAGTCTATCGCGATAGCGTGATAACTTGAGAATGGCTACACAGAACCATATCGTGTTTGGTGTCAAACATGTAGGAATCCACCCCCAGTCCAGTCATGGGCATGAGGGCACGATTCCCCCCTGCTAGAAGGGCAATATGGGAAAAGCGGAAGAATTTAGACACCAATTTAAAAGTGCACACGTAGTACAAAATGGCTACTACCCGCCACCCACACAACTCTGGCTGGCTGTTGCTGGGGAAAATCCCAGCCTCGCCAGCTGGACAATAGGGCTCCTGTGGCAGGGAGGTGCTAGCACCTCCCCAGACAGGATATGTTGATTGGAATTGGGTGGGTGCACCATATGTTGCCTTTCAGAGTAGCACGTAGGCTGCTACAGTGCCCACATTCTGCATACACCGCCTGGAACCGGTTCAGGGGCATCCTGCCCCTCGCCCAGGCGGGAAACACACAAAGGGGAGAGGGTGTAGCCACCCTTTCCCGCCTCACCTCTCATTGGTGGACACTACTCTGGACACTCCCCTAATCTTGGGGATAAAGGTGAATAACGTGGCCCCAGAGCCTCAGATTAATCTTGGACTTCACAGAGTTGACCTTCGACGAGCTTCTGCCCAGCTGACTGAAGAAATCTCCCTTGGGGTAAAGGAGTTACCCGCCTGCTTGGCTGGCACCTGAAACACTGCAAGTGACTGGGTTGGAACTTCGCTGCTCCTATGGACTTCGTCGACTCCCAGCAACCTTGAGGTGGGGTTTCTAAGCATCCCAGAGGCCAGTGAGTGTGCACAGCAAGTCTGAGCACCGTGGGCCACGTGGGTGCCGAGATTCTCAATACCCCAGGACACCAGCCACCTCTTACATAGCACATGACCCTGACCAGTGGGGAAGTTGTGCTTTGGCCCATTTTTGAGCCAACCACGAAGCAGCAATTGTGCCAAAGATCAGCGCCCTAGCCCTCTCCGGTGGCCCGTGGGCTCCCTTTTACGCACTCCATTTTGCTGCCTTCCGCGGTCCCTTGTCTCTCAACCTGTGGGCCCTAGCAGAAGACAATCTCAACTTCCAAGAGTTCTCCTGGTTGCTCGAGGCCTGCTCTACAGTCTCTCCAAAGGAGACCTCTCACAGACCTCGTGGGTCTGCCCCAGTAGTTGATTTGTTCATCTTGCGTGGGTTGTGGTCACCAAGGCTTAATGAATCCAATCCGGACACTAACACTGCAGCAACCCTCACCCGACATGGGACAGTCACCCTCCCAAAGCTGGCCTTCCTTGAAGCCTCTCGGAGCCTGTGGCTGCAGATCCAAGCTACACCTCTTTCCACTTGAAGCACCCGACATTGAAGGGCTCTTTCCTTTGAGCTCCCTGGTCACTGTGCCGTGACCCAGACTCTGTCCCCTCTGCTTTCAGGTTCTTCTCTACAAGATCTACAACTTCAATCTTCACGGCATCATCAACGCTTTTGGCTAGCAGCAGTTTTGTAATTTTCCTATTGAAAATCAGCCCGCGACCCGACATCGAAAATGACCTATGCACCCGGCTTCCCTTGGGCAGGTAACAGTGGTACCTCGGTACTCCCGTGGTAGTGGGCTCCTCAAAAGCTTAACTCTAAGTTTTTAACTTTGAACTCCTGCTAGAAGTGTCTTTAATCTGTTTAAATCAAACCGCGACATTCTCCATAGGATTTAATAGAGATCCCGATAGCAGCTATTTCCACTGCACGCGCCTCCCGTGGGTCCCCTTCCTCATAACCTGGGGTGGATTCTTAAGGGGCCAGCGATCCTACATGCCCTAGGCATTGTCTGTAGAATTGTCGGGGTTCTTATACCACTTTTTTAACATATGGTTTGGTCCCCCCCTGGGGCCCTATGATTCCAGTGCTATTTATTGTATCTATCAATGCTTGTTTGAATTGTAACTTTGCCTCAGCCTCATAAAGAGACTTGTGGGATTCTGTCTAGAATAAATACATATATTTTATATATATACCTGTGTGGACTACTCTTTCATTTGGTCATTCAAGAGGTTATCTATGGTAAAACAATAAGCTTAACACTCCTTCAAGACTTAGCCTGAAGGCTGCTCTCCACAGCTACCACTAGGATAGCTTTCTTTAAAGGTTGTCTTAAACCTATCATCAATAAGAGTCGAATTGGACTGGTGCAAGGTGTCCCCTATAACTAGGAGACAGCATATGCCAGGCCAACTTCTCACACATGCCTTTGAAAGGACGTTGTAGAACCGGCTTTTTGGAGACCCCCCCCACTAGGAGAGTCAAAGCCAGTGGTGCAGGGGACACCTTAAAATCTACTGGTACTTCTTGCTCAAATCATACAATACCAAAGAGACCAGGACAACCAGCCGTGGAGGGAAGTAAGTTATTTATTAACTCGAGCTAAGGACAGAGGTCCCAGAATGGTACAAAGACAATTCTACGGAGACTGCTGTTTTACTCCACAGCTTACACATATTTATAGCGCTAGCCACGCCCATTTGTACAATACACAGTTCCACATTTTGATAAGTTCCTCATTCTGACAAGTTCTTTGTCAGTCTTGTGGTGCAATCGTGGTCAGGGGACATCTGTTCTCTGATTGCACAATGTCCACAGCCCCGTGCTTCCTTGCCCAACTGGTGTGGTCATGGGGCACAGCCTCGTGCTTCCTCTATTAGTTGGTGTGGTCACAGTGCACAGCCTCGTGCTTTCTCTATCAGTTGGTGTGGTCACAGGGCACAGCCTCGTGCTTCCTTTATCAGTTGGTGTGGGCAGCTGGTCGTGACAGGTTGAGTTACCAACAATGGACAGGATGTGGCTGAGTCTCTAGCACAACTGGGGGGTGAGGCACACAGGCAGCTTCTCAGAATCGGCTCGACCATAAGGAGCAGGGAGGGTTGGGCAAGTTTCAACAGGGACGTGGAAAGCAATTCTTCATCAGGTTGCCGAGAGCATGGCAACACAAAATGGAGTCATGTGGGTCATTTTAAAATACAGTTCAACAACGTGATGTCCTCTCTTCCTGCCCTGGCTCAAGACTCACCACAGGGGGAGTATGTAGCCCTTTGTGTGTGGTCGGTACACAGCCTATTCAGGTGTGAGGCTGTTCCCAGCTCCTTCCCATACTTCCAGAGATGGCCTATTGACACACTTAAGCTCCCACGTTGTTGTGTGGCTGTCTAGGAGGAATTCACAAAGTTTGCCAGTCAACTACAACCAGACATGTGGTCAGAGACAGGCCACAGTCACCAAATGGCTAAAGAAAGAAAATACCAAATTTCTAAAAGTGGCATTTTCAGAACTGTCATTTAAAATCAGACTTCACCATAAGATAGGATTTTACATTAGGATTCTACAGACACCAGACTTGGAGGTTTTATCTCTTCCCAAGTGGAAATAACACTTATAAAATGTAATAAGGCAATACCAATCTTATCCTATGGGATATATAAGCCTTGGAGTAGTGAAAACTAATTTGAGAGTTTTTCACTTCCAGGACATGTAAAACTTAAAAATGCATGTCCTACTTTTTAAATTCATTGCACCCTGCCCTCTGGTCTTATCAGGACTTACCTTAGAGGTCACTTATATGTATAAAAAGGATGGTTTTGGCCTGGCAAATGGTTTATTTTGCCAGGCTGACAAGGAAGTGTAAACTGCACACACAGGCTCTGCAATGGCAGGCCCGAGACATGATTAAAGGGCTACTTAAGGGGGTGACACAATCAGTGCTGCAGGCCCACTAGTAGAATTTAATTTTATTTATAGTTGTATTTAATTTACAGTTGATGGCTACACTTTATTAGGGTCTAATAAGTAAATTAAATATGCCTACTGGGGATGAACCAATATTACCAAGATCAGAAAAGTGGAGGAGGAAGGCAAAATGTTTGGGGGAAGACCACCGTAAGGCTGTCAGGCGTAACAGGTTACATCTCTAAAGCTGTAGGGTCAGATTAGATATATCTATTCCATTTTCTTGATCCTTCGCATTTGAGGGGGATCTACATCCATGTGTAACTCCTTTGCAAAGTCTGTGTCCTATTTTGGAGGAGGTATTGGATGCTGGCAGGCAGCCTACTACAGCAAATGTGCATACTTTTGCACCAGACTCCTCAAAATATCAGCACCTTCCTTTTTTACATGGAAGATCCACTGCTGGGGTACTCCATAGTGGAAAATGGGCCACACTGTAATACATTTTGGGGTGAACAATGTTTGATACTGACTCTAGGGCTGTCACTAATGGGAGTCCAGAAGGCTCTTTCTGCTTACAACATCGAGAAATACTCTTGATGTTTGCGGGCATGTTCAGATTTTTCATATTGGTTGTAATTGGTGACTGCTTTAAAGCAGGCCAAAGAGGTAATTTTGCTTTCTGATCATGTAATGATTTGTCTTTTGCTTGACTTTGAACCTCTTTCAATAAATATTTTGAGCTCAACCCTCTTTTCGAGGGTGACCAGTGTCTAATTTATGATCCTCTTTTTGAGGGTTGTGAGCTTCTGGAAGTTGACCTGGAGAAGCTGGCTTATTTTCTCCAGATTAAGGATGAGATGATGTTCCTGGTGAGTGAAACCTGATTGTTGAGTCTTGCCTGTAGATTGGAAGTTTCTTGTTGTTACCCGGAGTCAAGTGGTCTCCAGAACTGGAGCCTGCCTCTGGTATCACAGTCTTTACCTACTAATCCAGACCTGCTATGGAGGAGAGTTGGGTTACTCCCACCTGCTTCATTTTTGTACCCTCTTTCAAATCTTTTACTAAAAGACCTTGAGAATGCTTAAGTGAAGCTTTTGTTCTATTTGGGCATAATATGCAAACTAACCTTGTATTCTTTCTGTATTGTATTATATTTTTGCATCGAAATGCAGAAAGTAAGTTTCTTTCATTGTGATCATTTGAAAATTATAGTATGAAGACACTTTGGAATTTGGATCAACGGAAATCAGCATTGCAGGAGAGCCAAGAAACTAGGGCCCTGAAGGGGATGACCTTAACCCTAGAAATCAGTTCGCAGAACGGGGAGGATTGGTGGGGCAGTAAGGAATCTTTCACTAACTAATGTCTCTTACAGATATATCGTTACACAAGTAGTAACTTGTGCATCTGAAAGAGACACATTAGTGATAGATTCCTTACCTTAGAATAGATACCCCAGCAATACCAACCCCGGTGGTGGGTCTGCGAACAAGATTACACCAGAAAGTCACAGAGAACAGAACGGCCAAAGAAGCAGTCTCTCCGGACCTGACTGTCAAGGCAGTAATGCGTGGTAAGCGTGTGCAGCGAGGCCCACGTAGCTGCCTGACAAATGTCCTGCAAGGGGACGCCGCGTCCCAAGGCAGTAGTGGCTGCCATTGCCCCGGTAGAATGGGCACGCAGCCCCACAGGAGGCTCCTTCTTAGCCAACGAGTACCAGACCTTAATGCAGAGAACGACCCACCGAGAGATGGTCCGCTTGTGCACAGCCCGACCTCTTTTGGCGCCCACGTAGCCAACAAAGAGCTGGTCATCCACCAGGAGCTGTCGTGTGCGCTGCAGGTAGAATGAAAGCGCACGTTTTGGGTCCAGACGGTGGAGCCTCTCTTGAAGGATGCGGAGGCGGAAAGAAGGTGGGCAAAGGGATGGTCTGCCCGATGTGGAAGGGCGTGACAACATTTGGCAAAAAAGAAGGACGGGTCCTTAAATCTACCTTGTCCGGATGAACAGAAAGGAAAGGAGGTTTGGAAGAAAGCCTTGAGCTCACTCACTCTTCTGGCAGAGGTGATAGCTACCAGGAAAGCCGTCTTGAGAGTGAGAAGACGCAAAGGACAGGTATGAAGGGGCTCGAAGGGAGTGCACATCAGATATGTCAAGACAAGATTTAAGTCCCATTGAGGCATTATGAACGGCACAGGAGGAGACTTAAAAACAGAAGGCTGATCTGGAAGCCTCAAAAAGACGGAGATGGCCAAAAGATAACCTTTGATAGTGTCCAGAGCAGAACCCTGCTGGGCCAAAGACAGTAGGAACAGAAGGATCTCAGAAAGAGGGGCAATAAGGGGATCCACAGCCTTTGCTGTGCACCTTGCCACAAACTTGTTCCACCGGCAGGCGTATACCATCTTAGTGGAGGGACGCCTGACTGTCAGAATGACTTCACACACTTCGGGAGGAAGATCGAAAGCTGTCAACTGTCACCGCTCAATCTCCACGCATGGAGGTGGAGGCTGGACAGGTTCAGGTGGAAGACCGTCCCCTGCTGCTGCGACAGAAGATCCTCCCGAAGAGGCAGTTGGATCGGGGGATCGATCACCATGCTGAGTAGTGCGGGATACCAGTATCTTCGCGCCCAATCCGGAGCCACAAGGATGACTTGGGCCCGGTCACGCCGAATCTTCTTCAGCACTCTGGGCAGAAATGGTATAGGCGAAAGGCGTACAACAGACCGCAGCTCCATTCGCGATGAAAAGCGTCGCCGAGCGAGTGCCGCCTTGGAAATTCCAACGCGCAGAACTGAGGACATTGCGCGTTCTCTTCGGTGGCGAATAGGCTCTCCCCACTGC
Organism: Triturus cristatus; assembly: GCF_964204655.1. Taxonomy (NCBI): domain Eukaryota; kingdom Metazoa; phylum Chordata; class Amphibia; order Caudata; family Salamandridae; genus Triturus; species Triturus cristatus. The sequence goes on from NC_140589.1 coordinate 1,189,706,340, forward strand.
TGAAAGAGACCTTGCACCACATCCGAGCACAGACGCAATTAGTGATCAATCAAGCACCGGCGGCTGAGTTCGTCCGCCCTGGCGTTCAGAGAACCTGCCAGGTGTTGACCCACCAAGGTAATGCCTTGATGTTCCAGCCACGTCCAGAAGCGCAGAGCCTCCTGACATAGGGTCCAGGACCCCAGCCCCACCCTGTTTGTTGCAATACCACATGGTGGTGGATTTGTCCATGAACACCTGCACCACACTTCCCTGGACAGAGGGAAGGAATGCCTTCACTGCAAGTCAGATCGCCCAAAGCTCCAACAGACTGATATGGAGCCGGGACTCCGCCGGAGACCAGAGGGCTCTGATCTTCGCCTCTCCCAAGTGGCCACCCCATCCCAGTAGGGACGCATCCGTCACCACTGTGTGCTCCGGTTGGGGAAGGGAGAGGGATCTGCCATTGACCCAATCGCGATTTATGAGCCACCACTGCAATTGCTGCATAGTGCCCTCCGAGATCTGGACATGATCGGACATGTTGCCCTGATGTTCTGCCCACTGGAACTTCAGGTCCCACTGCAGAGCCCGCATATGCTATCTGGCATGTGTCACCAGCAGGATGCAGGAGGCCATCAGGCCCAGAAGCCGGAGGGTCATCCTGACTGAAACCCGGGATAGAGGCTGAAAGATCGGAATCATAGCTTGAATATCCCGGACTCGCTGCTCAGGAGGATAAACCCGAAACAGCGTCGAATCCAGAACCGCTCCGATGAAGGGGAGCTTCTGAGAGGGACTCAGGTGCGACTTCGGCACATTGATGGTGAACCCCAGCAAATGCAGGCGGTCAGCCCTAGTCTGAAGGTGGTTGACTACTGCCTGGGGCGAGCCCGCCTTCAGCAACCAGTCATCGAGGTAAGGGAAGACGGACACCCCTGACCTGCGCAGATGAACTGCGACCACCGCCATCACTTTCGTGAACACCCGAGGGGCGCTGGTAAGGCCGAAAGGGAGCACGGCAAACTGAAAATGCTCCTGGCCTACCGTGAACCGCAGGTAACACCGGTGGGCAGGCAGGACGGGGATGTGAAAATATGCATCCTGTAAGTCCAACGCTACCATCCAGTCTCCAGGGTCGAGAGCAGCCAGGACCTGAGCCAGTCAACCACTCCCTACTTCCGGCCCAGGAATGCACTTGATGGCCCCCTTGGCCAACAGGGCTGTGACTTCCTGCTGGAGAAGCACCAAGTGATCCCCCGACATGCGGTGGCACCAAGGTGGCAGGGCTGGAGGAGAAGAAAAAAAGCGAAGGGAGTAACCCCTGCGGATGATCTGCAACACCCACTTGTCCGATGTGATATTGCCCCAGTGGGGGAGGTGGTGGCGGATCCTGCCACCCACCGGCAGGGGGTGCTCCACAAAGCTCGGATTAGGACCCCCATGCAGATTCCCAGGCCCGCCCCTGTGGAAGCCACATCCAAGGCTGCGCTGAGGCTGGCTCTGCACAGGCTTGGTGAAGGAACGTGCCTGGGCGCCCCTGCCGTGGCCACGAAAGGAACGAAAACCAGGAGTGGACGGGCTCTTTGCAGAAAGACCCAAGGACTTGGCCATAGCGCACGAGTCCTTAAAACGATCCAGTGCACTGTCGGCCTTATCGCCAAACAGGCAAATGCCATCAAAGGGTGAGAACCCAGTAGAGCTCAACCAGGCGTGGTGACGCAGCACCACAGTCATGGAAATCGCCCTACCCAGTGAATCCGCGGTGTCTAAACCACACCGAATGGCGAACTTAGCTGCATCTTTACCCTCAGCAACAGCGTGGATCTCCTCAGGACACTGAGGCAACACCTGCGCAACTGTATCCCACACCGCGTGGGAATAGCAGCCTAATAAGCAAGCAGTGTTCACTGACCTCAGCCACAAGCTGGCCAAAGAGAACAACCTCTTACCGAACTGCTCCAGCTTCTTAGAGTCCTTATCCAGTGGGGCCATATGAAAAGCACTCTGTGGCGTCGAGGCTTGGATGTCCAGGCTCTCACGCGTAGGATGAGTGGTCAGAAAAGCAGGGTCACCCCATGGCTGGCCGTGACCAAGTGCCCAACAAGACGTCAGTGAGAGCGTCGTTAAAGGGGAGCAGGGGCTCCGACGAAGTGGACGCCGTCTGGAGCACCTCAGTGAGATTAGTTTTGAGGGCCACCGTAGGGAGATTGAGGTTGAGGAACTCCGCTGCCCGACGGAGCACCATGGTACGCAGGGGGGAGGCAAACACCGGGTCAGAAGAGACATCGAGGTCGCTGGCGTCCTCCAAGTCGTCCACCCAGTCCTGCTCGGAGTCACACTGACAGACAAGAGGGTCCTTGAACCCCTCCCAGTCGTCCTCCACCTCTGTTGCAAGGGGAACAGGCCGCGGCAGCAGAGCTGGAGCCGGAGAACGAACATACGGCGTCGGAAACGGCGCCAGCCGGGGCCGAGCCGGCGCCGTGTCCCAATGCGGATCCCAGGTAGGAACGAAATGGGCCTGGAACCGGGGCAAAGGTGGGACAAACAGCACCCATTGCGGCGCCGGAGGAGGAGCCAAGGGTGCCGCCGGGGCCCGAGCCGAGGCCATGTCCCAATGCGGATCCCAGGTAGGAACGAAATGGTCCTGCGCGGGACCATTTCGGGACCGCGGTGTCAGAAGGCACACCGGCATGAACCCGAGGCCTAAAAAGGCGGTCCAAGGTAGCAAGAATTCTTGCTCCTGTTCGGGAGTCGCCGACGGACCCGGGTAAGGCGGTTAGGCCACGGGACTCCCAGGCTCCAAGGGAGCCGCAGGGACAGAACCCCTGTCCCCCTCATCTGCATCCGAGGACCGACGGGGGGACGTCAGAGAGCGAACTCACTTTTTCGACCTCTTTTTATGTCGTCGCTTACCCGGATCCAAGGGCGAAGACTTGGAGCCCGGGGAGCGATGACTGGGGCCCCGCGAGCGTTCTCTGGAATGGTCCCAAGGGGAGCAGGGGCTCCGACGAAGTGGACGCCGTCTGGAGCACCTTAGTGAGATTAGTTTTGAGGGCCACCGTAGGGAGATCGAGGTTGAGGACCTCCGCTGCCCGACGGAGCACCATGGTATGCAGGGGAGAGGCAAACACCGGGTCAGAAGAGACATCGAGGTCGCCGGCGTCCTCCAAGTCGTCCACCCAGTCCTGCTTGGAGTCACACTGACAGGCAAGAGGGTCCTTGGACCCCTCCCAGTCGTCCTCCACCTCTGTTGCATGGGGAACAGGCTGCGGCAGCAGAGCTGGAGCCGGAGAACGAACATACGGTGTCGGAAACTGTGCCAGCCGGGGCCGAGCCGGCGCCGTGTCCCAATGCGGATCCCAGGTAGGAACGAAATGGTTCTGGAACCGGGGCAAAGGTCGGACAAACAGCACCCACTGCGGCGCCGGAGGAGGAGCCCAGGGTGCCGCAGGGGCCCGAGCCCGCAGCGCTGGACCTTGTGGAGCTGGGGCCGGAACCAACGGTGCAGGATCCTGTGGTGCCGAAGCTGGATCCACCGGCGGCCCCACAGGATCCAGACACGGGACCGCGGGTCAGAAGGCGCACCGGCAGGGACCCTAGGCCTAAAAAGGCGGTCCAAGGTAGCAAGAATTCTTGCTCCTGTTCGGGAGTCGCCGACGGACCCGAGTAAGGCGGGTAGGCCGCGGGACTCCCGGGCTCCAAGGGAGCCACAGGGACAGAACCCCTGTCCCCCTCACAGCATCCGAGGACCGACGGGGGGACGTCAGAGAGCGAACTCAATTTTTTGACTTTTTTTTATGCCTTTTTTTATGCCGTCGCTTACCCGGATCCAAGGGCGAAGACTTGGAGCCCGAGGAGCGATGACTGCGGCCCCGCGAGCGTTCTCTGGAACGGTCCCAGGACCTGGAACAGCACTGGGACGAGTGCCGGGCCTCCAGCAACATCCGGCGCCACTCCCTCAAGGCCTTCGGGGCCATGGCCCGACAGTCCCTGCAGGACCGGGAGTCGTGGTCAGTCTCCAGGCATATTGCGACGGCAGACCCCACAAGACTTAAATCCAGGCATCCTTACGTGCACCAAGGAGAAAAAGGAGACAAAAGTCTAAAAAAAGGGTAGTCAAAAAGTGACTAAGGTACGTGCTCTATCCGGATCTGCGCTTGCTGGCGCGGAAAAATAAATAAGTGACGTCAGCGCACATGGGTGGTGCCTAACTAGTGTCTGTGACGTCATCTCGGCGCTTACGATGCCAGCAACGGACACGGAGCCGCACGACGCCACCTACTGACGCACAGGAGTACTGCTACAAAAACTTTCCAGATCCAGTCTGACGCCTAGGGATATTCTAAGGTAAGGAATCTATCACTAACGTATCTCTTTCAAATGTACTCCACAGTTGATATTGGTGGGTTCGGAGAGGAAGGGAGGGAGTCTGATCCTCTGGGTTTTGCCGGAGAGAAAGGAACAGATCCGGTCGAGGGCGGTTCCTTGTATCACTACGTAGTGAAGTCTGGCTGCAAGGGTGCGATGAGAAATGGTGTCGCAAGTTGCGGAGAGGTCTAGGAGGATGAGGGCCATGGTGTGTCCCTGGTCGAGCAGCAGGCTGATGTCGTCTGTGGCGGCGAGGAGAGTGGTCTCGGTGCTGTGGTTGCTGCGGAATCCAGACTGGGAGGCATCGAGGATGGAGTTCTCTTCATTGAAGGTGGTCAGCTGTGCGTTCACTAGTCGCTCAGTGACTTTTGCCGCGAAAGGGAGGAGAGAGATGGGCCGGTAGTTTTTCAGGTCTCTGGAGTAGGTTTCATCAGCAACATTTTCCTAGTCAAAAAGAACGACAAACAAATGAGGCCTGTTACAAATCTCAAATAGCTAAATAAGTTGGTAGCCGACTGCCACTTCAAAATGAAAGGGATTTACCTATTAAGGGACATTTTAAGAAAAGGGGACTGGCTAACAAGATTAGACCTCAAGGATGCATATTTAATTATTCCGATTTGGCCTCCACATCAGAAGTACCTCCACTTCACTTTGAAAGGCAGGCTTTGGGAGTTCTCAAGTCTTCCCCACCTTGGTGCTTCACCAAAGTCCTACGCCCAGTGGCGGGGCTTTGCTTCGGGCGAGGAGAGTTAGACTAATAATTTATTTGGGCAATATTCTAATAATGGGGTAATCCAGAGACAATTCGGTTACTGGAGAAACTAGGTTTAATAATAAACCAGAAAAAATCCTTCTTAATACCAGGTCAGGAAACACAGTTTTCAAGCTTTATTGTAGAAACGGTCCAAGCAGAAATCCGACTACCAAAAGAAAAGTAAAATGAATTACACAAAGAGATGAGGAGGGTATTAAAGGAAGAGCATATATCGTTAAGGACCTTAGCAAGGATTTTGGACCTGTTATCTTCAACGATTCAGGTGATATTCCCAGGTCCTTTATACTAGCGGCCCCTTCAAAGACTCAAAACAAAGTGCTTATGAACCAATCGGTCATACTCACAAATGCTGTCTTTAGATCAGGAATCAAGGAAAGAGGTGTTATAGTGGCTTTGGAACACAGAAGCATGGAATGGGACAGGTGCTTTTGGGGAGGAACCCGAACCAATAATAGAATCAGATGCAAGTTTAGAAGGACGGGGAACAAGATGTGGGAACTCTTCTACCAGGGGTTGCTGGACAGCTCAAGAGAGGCAGTTACACTCGATTTCTTAGAACTCATAGCAGGTTCCTTTGCAGTACGCAGATTTACACAAAGAATGATGAGATGCTGTGTGATGCTTCGTATGGACAATGTATCAGCAGTGAGATACGTCAGCAAGATGGGCAGACCACATTCCAAGTGTTTAGCAGACTTAGCGCGGGACTTTTGGAGCTATTGTCTGAGCAGATCTGTTGTAGCAGAACAAATTCCTGGGTTAAGCAATGGTGTAGCGGACTGCTTCTACTTCAGGGACTCCAGCAACTGGAGATTGAACAGAGGTCTTTATTAGTATTCAGGAGAGATGTGGCCCCTTCGGAATGGATCTCTGTAGACAGGTGAAAGACACAGTTTACACTGTTCTTCAGCTGGAAACCAGACCTGCAGACTTGGGGGGGGGGGGGGGGGGTAAGTTGCTTTTATGCAGAATTGGAGGGGTTTAATACCCTATGCTTTCCTGCAGTTTGCCATGCTGCCAAGAGTTCTCCTGCAAACACGCAGATGCAGGGAAACTGTAGTGGTGATAACCCCACTTTGGAAATCACAAGCTTGGTTCCCGATAATGCTAGAAATGGCAATTGATTTCCCAATACTAATACAGAATTTCAAGGCTGTAATCCTAGGGCCAGAGGGAGAATTTCATCCTCTCATGGAAGAGGGTCTTCTCACACTGATGGCTTGGAAGATTTTGGGAAACAGTGGGAAATCCCAGGGCTTTCCGCAGATGCTTTCCGACTCATATCAGAGTCATGGGCTTCTGGAATAAGGAAAGTACATCGACTGGCTTGGAACAAATGGGCTGTTTGTTGGTGTCTTCAACAGGGTTTCAATTCAGTTTCAGCTGATTTAGTAAATATGATTAACCATTTAACAGAGTTGTTTGGATTAGGTTTCTCCTACAAAACAGTAAATGTTTATAAGTCCGCTATTTCAGCAGGACACTGTTTGGTAGATGGCATACCTGCTGGCCAGAACATATTGACGAGGAAAATCATACGCCGTATGCAAGTTCTAAACCCACCCACAGCGAAGTACACTTCATTGTGGGATGTTAAGAGTGTTTTACAGGTTATAGAAGATTGGGTGATGTTAGACCCGGCATCTTTTGGCCTGTTTCCCCTGTCTTTTTGTTTTCTTACCTCCTTTTTTAATGGTAAGTTGGGCTTCGTTTTACTGCTTTAGTGCATCTGCGCACTTTCTCCATGCTGTTCAGTGTTAAGGTGCATGTGCTCCTACTGTAAATTGTGTGTATGGATTGGTGTTTCCACGTTTGGCTTATTTGTTTTAATACTAAGTCCCTAGTATAGTGCACTGTGTGCGCCCAGGGCCTGTAAATCAAATGCTGCTAGTAAGCCTGCAGCACTGATTGTGCCACCCACACAAGCAGCCTTTCAAAGGTGTCTCAAATATGCCACTGCAGTGTCTGCACACAGTTTTTACTGCCATGTCGACCTGGCAATTTCCCCCACTTGCCAAGACCTAACCTTCGCTTTTCTTACATGTAAGGTAGGCCAAGGTACGCCCATGGGCAGGGTGCAGTATATGTGAAATGTAGGAGATGTCCGGGTGTGTGTGACATATCCTGGTAGTGAAATACAGCCAATTTAGTTTTTTACTATTGACAGGCTCATAGGCTAACATCGGAGTTGCTTTGTAACATCTTACAAGCCTATCTATCCATTGGAACAAGATAGAGAAATAAAGTTTGGTAGGCCTGACCTCAGGATTTAGAAATACATCTTTTAGTAAAGATGATTTTTACATTATGTGATTGAAAATACCACTAATAGAAAGTGGGTATTTTCTTGCTTAACCATTCTGTGTGCCTCTGCTGGTCTGTGTGCCTCTGCTGGTCTGTGTATTGACTGTCTGCTTTTGGAGTGACAGAGGTGGGGGGTGCATTCACTGTAAGTAGCCACAAGGGGGGTTGAGGTGTGTCCTGCCTTTCCTGGGTGCCTCATAGTTGGGCTGAATAGGCCTGGTCTGCATTCAGAGTGGTGGGAGGAGTTTTCACTAGCACTTGAATAGGCAGTGTCTCCTCTGCACAAAGCTGTCTTAACCTCCTGAAGTGAAGCTGGGCCAGAGAGGGCAGAACTTGTTTAGACTGAGCTGAGACCCTTGCCAAAAATATCTCTTTTGGATCCAGGAACCTACCAAGAAGAAGAGCTGGGAAAGCTGGGAGGAGGAACTACCACATTACTGTGTGCTTTGCAGAGTTGGCCTACAGCGGCTGCTTCTGTCTTGGGCAAAGAAAGGACTGGACTGAACTTTCTGTAACTTCTTTGTTTGAGATTCTCCAAGGGCTCAAGGTAGAGCTTATCCCCTGTTCAAGAAGCTTCAGGAACAGCAAAGACTTCAAGTTCATCTGGTACCAGCACTGTGTGTTTTGTGCTGCAAATAAAGGAAAAGCAACCCAAAGCTGCTGCTGGCTCCATGTACTGAAGGCAGTACTGAAGGCAGCACAGAGGGCACCACCGCATCGCAACCCTGGTCTCACCAACGACAACGCCACCGAGCTGCTGCTTGCGCTGTGGCCTGTGGGCACCGCTCTTCACACTGCCTTGCTTCACACCGCTGCCCTGGTATGCCCGCGAATGCCGCTCCACGCTGACATCGACACCGCTGCTCCACGCTGACATAGAAGCCGCTGCTTGCAATGTGGTTTGAGGGCACAAATTGTAAGTTACACAACGCACCGCCCCACACTGCAGCCTTGGCCTACCGACCCCATCGACTCCAGTTCATCAGCTGACGACATCACACCAGCAATTCCGATGTTGCGTTTACCATGAACTCCTAGCACTGCAACAAGCAGCGCCCCACTACGCACCACAGCCTTGTTCTCACCGAGCTGCTGCATTCACAGCGACCGCATTGCAGCCCCAATGCCTGCCGAGTATGTGACTTCAAGGGCCAACAACTCCTGCACCGACCTCCAGAACCGACACCGGATCTTCAGAGCTCACCGTGAGGTCCCCGAGGCCCTAATATTTCTAAAGGTACTGTTTTGCGGGTCTTCCCGACACCATTGCTGGCCCCCCTAGCAGCGGTCAGCCAGAACGGTTTGGATTGGTTGCTCACGACACAGTGATAGCCGCGTGCAGATCTATTGACTTCAAGGAACTGTATTTCAAGCATAATTTTGCTTATTGATATTTTTAAGAACTGTATGGCTGATATGTGTCATTTCTGGTCTTGTTTTCCACAGATTAAATATTGGATTTTTTCTAAAACTGGCGTGGTGTCCTTTGGTAGTGTTTTCACTGTATTACTGCTGGTTATGTGCAAATGCTTTACACACTGCCTATTAGATAAACTTGACTGCTCATGTCAAGCTACCAAGGGGGTGAGCAGGGGTTCTTTTAGAAGTGTACTCCCCTTATCCTACTTGGACAGGGCAGCAACCTGCTAACTTCAGACCCCCCATTTCCAAAAGCTGAGAACTCTACATTATTACTAAAGGATTCTTTAGTTTAAATGCTTTTTTAGGTTCGGACATTTCTTCCTTATTCCAAGTGTACCTGCCACAGTCCCGGGTCCCATGTTTCTCTACACTTCGCCTCATCACCCCAGGCAATCCCAGCAATGTCACCAGTTACAATTTTACCAGCCGCATCTATCACTTTCGTCCAAGGGGGGCCTAAGGCTGCTGCTCTACACACTAGGCCATCGACAGGGATACCTGGGCAGAAAGGAACTGCGCAGCGCGTGTTAGTGTGCACAAATAATCATAAAGCTCTGCTTTAACAATCTCAGAGGATGACTCACTGTCAGTTTTGGGCCTGGTGGGAGGGACAGTTACATTTATGGATCGTCCAGTGACAAGCTGGTGGGGTGTGAGGTGGTGATCCGAACTTGGTGAAAGGGACCCTTGCTATTGCCCCAGAGAATCCCTGTGTGTCCGCTAACTGATCTGAGATGGGCAGAGGTCCGCCCGTAATTCAAGAGTACGTAGCACCTGTGTCAATGAGAAAACTATATGTTTTATTGTTTATCGTGACCAGGACGGTGGGGTCATCTTCACCGCTCATGGTGCATGATAAAACCGGGCACACAAGAGTTGTCTGTGGGCTGTCCTATCTAGTATATCCTCCTGCTTGGTATTGTTGGATGGTGCCTTGTGCGAACGGATTGTTGGTGGCAATCACCACTCCACCTTGGGGTGGTGTATTTTGTGCTTGGCGTATCATTTGGTATGTGGGTGTCTGCTGTAGTGGCTGCATGGGAGCTTGCATCTGTGGGGGCGACTGTTGGGCTTGAGCAATGAGTGGTGCTTGGAGCTGTACTTGTTGTGGGGCCGGTTGGGAGTAGGTATACAGCATCTGGGGTTGCTGGGGGTACATTTGCTGTGGCTGGGGTCGTGGTGGGGCTCTTTGGGTGGGACCCATAGACTGCTGGCCTTGGTCTCGAAGTCTAGTACGGCAATCTCTCTGTATGTGGCCCACCTTATGGCAATAATAACAAGTAAGTTGCCCTGGCTGTCCTTGGGGCCTTTGCTGTCCCATTCCATTACCTCTTCCCTTCATGCCTGTGTTCCTATTGGCATTATTCCTATTATTGGTGTAATACTGCTGTTGGTCAGTATTGTAGGCAGGTTGTGCTGCTATGTATTGTACTGGGGGCTGTGGCTGTATGTACTGTGTGACAGGCTGGGGTTGTGTCTGGACATATTGTATGGGAGGAGGCTGTGGCTGCGCCTGCACATATTGCATGGCAGGCTGTGTGTTGGTGGTAAGCGCGCTCTGAGTCGCCTGTGGGAACGTTGTGACCGCCGTCATTTGACCGACAGGTGCAGCTAGCATGACTGTGTCAGGAGTGTCCTTCTTTTTACTAAGCTTCTGCTGCACCAATTTAGCAGCTGCATTCTCTATGGCTAGCTGCCTACTCTTTTCCTGTTCTTGCCTCTTTTTACAGAAATGTATAATGTGATCCTGAATCTCAGGCCATGGTTTTGCTTCTATAGCTACCACTCCATCTAATTTTTCCTGTACATCCTCTGGCAGCCCCCTTTTAACCATGTGGTATAAGAGCCTGCTATTTCCTCCTGTGGTGTTCCATTTGTCTCCTAGCTCTTTATGCCATTTTTCCTTCATTCTAGAATTAAAGTATATTGGATCCTCGTTCGCTTGCATTGTCAGCGACATGAGGGATCCGATATCCGGGACATCCAGAAACTTTATCCGTAGTTTAGCCCAGACTTGTGGTCTTATTTTGTCGAATGATTCCCCATCATACTTTGTGTCATTCGTAGTTATTACCTCGTTAGTGGCACTTTTGAGAATGTCCTCCGCTTCTCCGCCAATAATTGATACGAGCAAACTTTTCATATCACCTATCGCTAAGATGTTACCCGTAGTGCTCCTTTCTAGGGCGGCTATCCATTTGCCAGCACCCTCCGCAAGGGGGGTGAGTTGCTTCCTGAGGTTTTCCTTGTCCGCATAGGATCATGACACATAAACAGGTGGATCACCGGCTTTTTTGTACAACAGTGGCATCTGGTGTGTCACACCTGTGTCTAATGCCTTGGGCCGTTTAAGATCATGTTGTCTGGCGTATTTCTGCCAAATCTTTAAACTAGCCCTCATGTAGTTGTAGTCCCAATCTTCATCTCCCGCAACCTGGAGGATGCATTCCACAGCTGTTGCCATATGCTGGCGCTCGAAGGACCCTTCTCTTGGCCATGGGAGCATCCCTGGGGCCAGGGACTCAGTCCAACCTGCTAAGCCATATGTGAAAGGGTTGACAGCATAGTCTGAGCCTTCCCCTAGTATCACTATCACGTTGGGGGTTAGGCCGTTGTCTCGCAGGGCGCATGGTCTGCTGAGAAACTTGCTGGCACGCTGGCTGGCTCGAGTGCTGCACATGGAAGCAGAGCCAAAGACATCATACATGATGTTGTCTGGACATCCGTGCGTCCGCAATACTCTAAGGCTTTCTAATTCTGTTGTCCTAGGCTTCCTTTTTCCCCCTGTACCACCGTGATTGTGGAATTCCTGGTGTTGTGGGAGGAATGCTTGCTTTCGGGATTGGGATGCGGGAAGTAGTGGATCGAATAGATCTATTATGTCAGTGCTTAGTGGTGGTGTCCCTTGTGGTGCAAAGCGGACCTGAGCTACTGGGGCCGTTGTATGCGTTTGTCTCGATATATTTGGCTCAAGCCAAGGGGCGTGTCCATTGTGGCACAGCTCTCCATTTTCCTCCGTGTCTGTAAAGAGTTGTGCGCGTAATGTGGGTGGGGACGGAGAGTGTGCTGCTGCTTGGCCGCTTGGTGGTCCAAGGCTCACTCTCCTGAGGGTATCATTTATATGTTTATTTATTTGCTCCAGTTTTAATGACGTGCGTTGGATCGTGTTTAGGATATCCCAGGGTGGGGGGCCCGATGTTGTTCTATCAAATACGGGGGCTGGTGTTTTTCCCTTCGGGCTCTGCTCTGGACCTTCGCTCAAATGTGTAGGTGTTCTCCAATTGCCATATTGTACCGGGGTAGTCGCCGGGGGGGGGACTGCTGTTCCTTATCCCTATATTCTTGGGGGACATTGAAGAATGTGATCTGGAAGGTATCGGTTGTTGCACCAAAACATGGCAACTGGTCTCGAGGGGCGGCCTCCCGCTCCTGGAGCCGAGGGGTCCGTTCATTAAGGTTGGGGAGCAGATGGTGAGATGAGGCATGTGAATGGGATGATGCATGTGAGTGGTGAGATGAGGTGCGAGAGTCAGTGTCCGACTCATCGCTTTCATCTTCACCTAATGGGGCAGTCATGGAAGTGGGAGTGAGTTTTAGGGTAAATTGCGCATCTATCTGTCCGGGTAATCCTGGCATTGTGGCATGTATTGTTGGGCTGCTACCGAGAGCGAGCGGTGCAGGCAAAGGGGCATTAGGGGCTAACGGTGTGGCAGGTGATGCTGCACCGGTGCTAGTGTCAGGTGGTGCCGGCCAATTGGTACTGCCCTCAGCAGCGGGTGCAGAGGAATCTGGTGGGGCGAAAAGCTCTGCTGGGAGTTGGCAGTAGCCAGCCGCTGGTAAGTTATTCGTGGTAGACTGTAAATCTGGTTCCTCGGTCGAGGTGGACGTTAGTGCAGAGTACATACCGCTGGCCTGATATGGCGGAGGGGCTGAAGGGGTGGTGGCCACTGCAGTGGTGTGCTCTTGTGCGTTATCCTCAAAGATGCGCCAGAGAGCTAAGGTAGCCTTCCTCTTCTGTAGCTTAGCACCAGAGTACTTGGTGTCTAGGAAGGTAGTGGGATGATCTAAGATCGTTTTATCGAAACTACCCTCTGAGGGCTTTTGGTGAATTTATGAAGTTCCCTACAATGTTTTAGTATGCGCTGTTCTTGACCACCAAATGTTTTCAGGACGTGCCGGAGGGGTGTCGCAATAACGAAAACTGTGAATGTGCGCAGGCAAGATAAGTATTTCACTGGGGGGCGGGGTTTCTGCCTACACCTTAGCAAAGATCAGGTACTAGTTCACCTCCTACCCCCTCAAGGACCCGGTGATATATACCGTCTTGTAGTTCGAAGTTCTGAAAAGGGGTGCAACCAGGGAAAAGGAGCTGGCCACCAAAACAGGCGTCAGCTATTTTAGACTGCAGTGGATTTCTGGGCCAAAAGCTTGACAGAATTACTGGGCCTTCCCAATTTGCAAGTCGTAAAATGAAATATATGTGAAAGTCAGTGGTCGTCTTATATACAGTAGAGCTGAGTATACTATTCATAGGAGCGCTGGCATGTATGTAGTACCCTATGTATGAGGGAAGTTGGGAAATTGATCTCTTATAAGTTATTCTCCTATCTCATGAAAAATAATGATGACAAGTAGTAGTCTTAGATCCAATTCCTCAGGTCCCTTATATATTCCCTCAGGGGAAAGGTCAGGAAATTCAAGATTGTAGCGGGCAAGGGCGAGAATAATTTTACTCTGTAATGGGTTTCGTGGCCAGGAGGAAGTGAAGTTAGTGGGTATTTCTAAGCCTGGGGATAGCAGGCAGATGTGTATATAGATCCACTGTGGTGTTTTGTGCACCGAAGTGCCCAATATTCTTTTCTCATATATTGCATGAAGTGCCGTCACGGGGTTCTATGGCAGTGAAAGGTAGGTGGTGAAGAATGTATATTTTTAATAGTGCTGCAGGAAATACTATTTTAGTTTGTATTTGAAGGTGCTTGTTGATGACTCAGGGGGGTGTAAAAATGCTGGAGCGATAGATAGCGTTACTTGCCTAGTATGAGTATAATCAATGCCAAGTGCTTGAAATATGGTGAGAAGAACTGTACTAGTAAGGGGTGTCACGTGAATGAAGCAAGCTGGGTGACCGCCAGAGAGACCCACTACGTGGTTGGTAACCAAGTATATAGTGATATTATTGTGAGTATTACTGTTCATTGCCAAAACCTGAGCTGGAACAATTGAATATCCGTGCAAGATCAGACAGGGGGACAGAATCTGCGAAGTCTTGGAAATGATCAGTCAACAGTGCTCTTAAAAGGGGTGCTGTGTCGTTGTGGGACTGCGGGTGTACAGAAAGTGAAGACGTGGGGGAATTGGGAGCTTCAATGTCTGGGAGAGAGGCTGTTTCAGATGAAACCACTGACACTACGGAATCCAATGAAGATTCCCCGTCGGTAATAGAAATAGGGGAGGGAGCAAGATTGATAGGGGAACCTGGGTGGTCAAAAGAAGGTACAGATAGGGTAGAGGAATTGGAGTGTTCCTCAGAGTAAAGCAGGCGGGGACAAACCGTGTCTGGAGATGGCGGGGTGAACTGTATATGAGGGAAGGCATCAGATAGGTCTGTCAGGGAAGTGGCAGAGATGTGAACTTGTGTGTTTTGGGTGAAGGTGATCCCTAAGATTGCCCAAGCGTCGGCTAACTTGTGCCTGAGTTCGTCAGTAAGGGGAGTGAATTCGCTGGAAGTAATATTGTGGACAACCGGAGGACTGTCGTTCACAAATTGGATAGAGCAGTTGATAATTTGAGGGGCGGTGGTGGACATCACAAACGTGGGGGACAGATAAACATGACTGATGTAGGAGGTACACAAGAGGAAAACAGGGGGGTTAGGAGAACTATTTGATTTCCACCCCTTTTTGGCAGTCAGTTGCAGGAGCAAGTGATCGGCAAAAAATTGAAGAGGCAAAGGGAGGGAGGATGTGATAAGAGGGGTACCTATCTACCTAGCAGGGGTGCAAGAAGGAAAGGGAAATTGTTGTCAGTACGCACCCCAGACAACAGTGACAAGGTGTGAGGATGAGAGGGCCAGTAGCTGGGGGGCTAAGGAGGCGCTAATGCTAGCAAAAAGCACAAGAAGGCAACTTCAAAGCACAATGTGGCACAAACCAAAACAAATGACAAAAAAAACATGAAACACACAAACGTTAATCCAAACCAAATATTATACAATAAAAAATAATAAGATACACAGGATGCATCGTAAAAGAAGAACAAAATCCTAGATATGAAATCTCACAAATCACAAGAGGCCCGGTGGGGCACCGCGCAACAGAAGAAGAAGAGAGAGAGAGCCGGGAGGTAAGTGGGAGGAGAGACAAAAACCAAAAAGAGAAGAAGGGAAAGAGAAAAGGAGAGGAAGAGCCCTGAGATCAGGAAGGGGAGGAGCGATGGGGGAGCCGAGGCACATGGAGAAAAAGATAGCAGCAGCCCCAGCAGCAGCCCCGTGCGATGTAGTGTGCAGGCGGTGGAAGGGGAAGTGGAGTTCTGCAAATAGCACAAGCCACTTCCTCCTTCTGTGAGAGCACAGAACGAGCCGACAAAGCCCGTCGGTGAGAGAGGATAAAGAGTTTACCTAATGAAAGAATAGTAACACCCAATCCATGTAGAAAAATGTCACGTGAAGAACAAAGGAATGGGAAGGAGTGAGGGCCAGAGCAACAAGGCCGCAAGGGGTACCGGAAGGTAGCCCACATTAGGAGAAAGGAACAATACAAAAGAAGAGCAAGCAAACCTAAGAACCGGAGGGAAGTCGAAGAAATCAATCAATAAAATCAACAATCATTAATACACACAACGTAATCATCCCTGCAACGAGCAGGGGCTAACCATCCCTGGGATAGACAGGGGCAAGGCACTAAAGTCAACACATCATCTCCAGGCTGGAAGGCCAGAGGCTAACCATCTCTGGGCCGGCCAGAGGGACCCTTCCCTGGGCTAGCCAGAGGTTTACAAACTAGAAATAAGACCCTTCCCCAGAATGGAACCGGAGAGTACACAATGCAATATAATTCACACATAAAAATAGCCGAGACGAAAATATGCAATCGTGACCACACAAAGAAAGAGAGAGAGTTGTTTGAATCGTGACCAGAGATATTGCAACAGTGCTGGAGGAGTGCAGCCAGAGACAGCTCAAAAGAGTGTGCCATACACCCAGGAAGCAAAGACCAAGGAAAGGCAATGGAAGAAAAAATTTCCTTGGCTTACCCGTGGTCTGCAATGGGCGGAGGTCACGCTCTCAGAGACAGCTCGTGGAAGCGCCGCAGTCCACCACAGGCAAGGAGAATCGAGGTACGATGAGCTTCGTGGTCGCCAGCTGATAAAGGGAACTATTTGATCCCCTTTAGGCTGTGGTCACCTCACTGGTGGGCACCAGCCACCGACGCAACCTTTCACTGAGAAACAAGGAAGAAAGATGTAAGATGACGACTGGTTTGATTGGAGTGGCACTTTTATTCAGTAAGCCAAGAATATATCAATAAATGCATGTCAATTCATTATCTATTCAAAATCATTAAGAAACCTGACTTCACTCCGTCAGGGATATATCGTATGATCATTGCAATACTCTTGAGGTCTAGAAACCTGGCTGGAATCAGGACCTGCAAAATGGCATAATTGAAACCAATAGGAAATTAAAAAGACACAGAATATACTTCTATGAGAATACAGCCCTAGAGGCAAGCTTTTCTGAAGAGAGTTCCACATGCAAGATTTAACATTTCAAGAAATCTTAAATGCAAGGAATTGGGTGTGGATGGAAAGTACCGAGAACAATCAAATATTAAAAAAGGCAAAAAGGTTATCTAGATTGGGATGTACCACCTGAGTGAGAGGCTTTAAGGTCCCAAATCAGATAAACGGCCGGCCGGAGAACCCACGCATGTGATGGCCACAGCAGCAGAGTTCTGCCTTCCAATTGGGGTGCTAGATCTGATATACCCCAAAATGAGGAACAATGACACTGTCCTGATGCTTTCTCTGACGCTGGTGGCTTGACCGCATGTCTTAAGACACGGAACTGGTCAAGTGGTTAAAACAGAGAACATTTTGTCCTGTTACATTGTGTTCTGAACATTTTGTCCTGTACATTTTGGCCTGTACATGTCTCTAAAAATA
This sequence comes from Triturus cristatus, assembly GCF_964204655.1. NCBI lineage: Eukaryota > Metazoa > Chordata > Amphibia > Caudata > Salamandridae > Triturus > Triturus cristatus. Next base: position 1,189,723,360 of record NC_140589.1, read on the forward strand.
TGTAGGAGCAGAACTTAAGACAGGTGCTTCCATCGCAAAGCTGCGTATGTTGTTTCACTTGGCCAAGCTAAGTTTCGAAAATAATAATGTAACGAGAAGTATTAACTGGTTTCAGGTGGTCTTTGTTGTACGTGCATGTATGGGTGTTTGGCAAGTGTGTTGTGGAAAGTTACTGTACTATACATGGTTGCCCAAGCTGCCTCTCAGTGTTGGGCCCAAGAGGCATTTATAGTTATGACAAGTGAGGCCTAACAGATCTCTATACTTTAAGATGGCGAGAACTGGGGGACCCTGGCAGCTATGTCAGCGGTGATGTGAGTCACTATGTAACCAGTGACTGTGTGACATAAAAGTGACCATAGCAGCACATTTTCAGGTTATGCTCTGCAGGGCCTATATTGAGACCTTCATGCTACCAAGGTCGATTAGAATGCTCTATTTGGTAATCAGATGGTAGAACGGGATCCTCCATCAGGCAGTAGACCCTGAATCACCCTCAATAAACTTACGCTCAACTGGTACGATAGGGGCATCAGACTCCCGGACATTAAGAAATATTATTGAGCGTCTCACCTGGTGGCTATTAATCATTGCACGTATGGACGACCGGACAACCCGGGCTATGCTATGGATAGATGGTTCCTTCCTGGGGGCACTTATAGCAGAGCATTGTACTCCAGACCTAAAAGATTCAGGCTCACAGGTCCCACAAAACACTCAGTCCAAATCTGGCATACTGTCACCAATTCACTTGGCTGGAGACATAGACTGACTTTGGCTACACCCCTTTGGAATTCGGAAAAACTAGGCGATCTGTGGTGAACACAGGGCTTCGACAGGTGGGATCTGATTGGCATCTTTGACTATCAAAGATATCTGGGGAAGGGAAGGGCCTAAGTCCTTCAGCACACTTCAGAGTGAAAATAAGCTGGCGTACACCGAGAACTTTCGTTATGCTCAGGTCTCGCAGTCACTCCGCTCTTTGTTGCCTAAGGGCTCTGATCCCCTGGAGGCCTCTCCCCTGGAAGACAGAGTTTTAGACGGTCACCTTCCTGACAAAACAATTTCCCTGATATACAAAAAGTTAATTAACCACATGGTAGACCCCCTACAGACACTGCGGGATAAATGGATGTAGGATGGGATAGAGCTAGACGATGAGGATTGGCAAGTTGCAGTATCCTCCCCCAAAGAGGTGGCTATTTCGGCTCGCCTGCGACTGGTGCAGCTTAAAATACTTCATAGAATTTATATAACGGGGCCCCGTCTGATGCACATGGGACTGTCTGTCACAGGCGAATGCAAGAGGGGTTGCGGCCATCTCGGAACGTTCATGAATACCATCTGGGAATGCGTACACATTTGCTCCTACTGGCACCAAATCCACGACATACTCAACGATGTCCTACACGTCTCTGTCCGTCCGGAGGCGAGACGGTGTCTTTTGAACATTTGGGAGCCCACAGACCTGAACACTTCCCAGACGCAGTGGGTCACGCTGGGGTCCATGTTGGCCAAATGGAATATTGCTCAACTGTGGGGGGCAACACAACCGCCTACTCTGGTAGATTGGGTGCAGAGCCTTGACTGGTGTATGTTTAGGGAAAAAAAACGTATATGTGGCGAGAGGGTGCCCTAAGAAATGGTCACGTATATGGAATTTGTGGAATGTATATAGAGGGGCGATCTATGTACCGCCTCGCAGTATTGAGGATGATGACCCGCTATCCCCATGAATGTTCCACTCTATGATTAAGTCAGTGAATCATCTACCACTGCGTACTGTGCTGTGAATTCTGCATGACCACCTGTATTATGCTGATTTGCTGATGTGTGTTTTAATAAAAAGATTTATAAAAAAAAAAATGGCCACAAATGTTTTGAATATGATGTTCTGATATCAGAGACAGTATGGTCTTGTGTCTTCTTTTCCATACCTACAGCCTAATATAATCAAAATATGTCTTTTTTTTGCTGTATTGTGTATTTGTATCGCAATCCCATATCTTTATTAGAAGAAATAACATGCTTTCTTTCATCATCCTTGGATGAATTTATTTCACATAAGAACTCTCATTGACTCCGTTTTTTAAGACTGAAAAAGAAGATCTGTAGTGGTATTTAGTTATTTAAAACCATCACAATACATATTGAAAATCACAGATTATCTAAATTAAAAGAAAAAAGCTAAAAACATTTACAAACGCTAATTTTCGAAAAGACATTATTTAACTACACATTTTAAATATCAACAATAATTACGTTACTCTTAGGCCATTTTGTTGTGAAACAGAATATATACAGCCAGTATTCTTAGTCCTGAATATTTAAAATGTCCTTAAATAAATGAGTTATAAACTTTACTCCCCTACAATCAAGAACGGCTGAACAGCCACATAGCCAGGTGATAATGGTTTGCCGGCATGTACGAATTCCCATATTTCTAAATAGAGATTTCAGCCGAGTTATGCCTTTGCGGTAAGGAAACAGGACAAACACAGAATAAATGAATTCGTGATTCACTCTTATATCCACATAATCTGCAAGAAAGGTTCTCAGGCTGTCTTTCCAGGATGGAACAAGGTCTTTAGTTTCCATAATACCAAACTGGCATAACATACATTGATGTTTCAATCTTAATGAAAAATGTTCTGCCAGATACCATTGAGGACCTATGCTGGAATACGTATGTATTACTGTCCAGGCATGTCTCCTTAGTAAAACAGCATTTTTATCTGTTACCTATGATGACATTTCGCGCTGCTGATCTTAGCCCTTGTTTGAAAGATGCCTTTGCCATTATCACTCCCCAGCCTGCTTGAATGCCTTATTCCGTAATAGATAAGATTAAATTACTTCCCCAGGGTCCCTTTGTAATACTAGACAGTTGGTCCTCTATTTCCTTCAAGCATAAATAGCTGATAGACCCTTTTTCTGCTACTTGCAGTCTCCAACACAGGCTTATAAAAGTACTTTCACACTCATGTTTCTGTTTTTTTAATCCAAACTCTAACCGTATTTGTGCAGGTGAAACTGATTTTGGAATGTTGAATAAGGGACTATACACTTTTATCTGACTTCTATTCAAAGTATCTATTTCCAAACCCTGCATAACTTCTGTACCATATGATAGTGAAGGTCATAGCCGGGCATCCATAAACTTAAGTAAGTGGGTTAATGATTGACAATTCAATTGTTGTTTAAATATTTTGAAGCCATATGTTAATGATTGTGCCTTGGCCTTAATTGATAAGAGGGGTTTACCAGTCATGTGCTTTTCCATAATAAATCCCAGATATTTGTAGGAGCGTACTCCCTCCAATCTACTTCCTTCTAGCCACTACACATGATTTTTAAACTTAAAGTCAACCAACGGGATCACTTTAGTTTTATTTAAATTCAGATCAAGTCCCTGTGTTACCATATATTTATTTAGGGCATTCATACTCTGTTGTAAACCTATTGGTTTTTTACTCAATTGGACTATATCATCAGCATAATGTAGACAGCCCAACGTCTCTTCCGCAAGCAATGGTGGATGATTATTTTCTAAATCCAAAGCGTCTGCAAGATCTGATAGGCATAAATTAAACAGGCTTGGGGCCAGAACACATCCTTGACCTATATTTGTCATGATGAACAAGTTACTTACCTTCGGTAACAATGTATCTGTAAGAGACATATATTAGTTACCCCCATGCATCAGACTGGATCCGGAGAATTTTTTCCTCAGCAGTACCTCTGCGCGTCGGTAGGTGGCGTTAGTCAACTCCGCGTTCGTCGTTAGGGTCATGATCGTCAGAAAGACGTCGCAGTATCTATCTAAACGCCGCCCCTGAGTGCTGACGTCAGTTCTTTACATGACATTCCACGCCAGAAGCGCAGAGCCATGCAAGACACTGACCACTGGTGCACAAAAACTAGGGCCATGAAAGGGAGTCTCTTACCCTAGAAGTCAGTTCACAGAACGGGGAGGATGGGTGGGGCGGTGAGGAATCCATAACTAATATATGTCTCTTACAGATATATCGTTACCGAAGGTAAGTAACCTGTTCATCTGAAAGAGACTATTAATTATGGATTCCTCACCTTAGAATAGATACCCCAGCATTACCACCCCCCGAAGGTGGCTCTGCGAATTAAGTTCACACCAGAATGTCCTGGAGAACTGAACGGCCAAAGAAGCCGTCCCTCGAGACTTGGCTGTCCAGACAGTAGGGTTTAGTTAACGTGTGCAATGAAGCCCATGTGGCTGCCTGGCAGATGTCATGAGGAGGGACTCCACGTCCCAAAGCAGGAGTGGGTGCCATCGCCCTGGTGGAATGGGCGTGCGGCCCCACTGGAGGTTCCTTCTTTGCCAGTGGGTCCCCGGCCACGCAGAGGCTGGACAACTTGCTCAGGCCTGTGACTTTGGGCGAAACATGGTGAGCACTCTTTCCATAGCTACAAAAGGGGCGAAAAGCAGACTGCGTGGGGAAAGAGGTGGAAGCGAGGCCCAAGATCTGGCTGTAGCCCTGGAGTTCATGAAGCCCTTGAGCGCGTTGTCTGCCTTGACTCCAAACAAGCGACGGCCATCAAAGGGCATGTCCAAAAGTGTACCTTGGACATCACCCGAAAAGCCAGTGGACCTCAGCCAGGCATTGCGCCTCAGGGCTACAGACGTTGAAATTGTCCTGCTTAGTGAGTCGGCGGTGTCCAGCACACATCTTATGACGAACTTCACTGCGTCTCTCCCTTCTGCAACTGCACAGGAGGGCACTGCCCGGGTCTCCTCCGGGCACTGTGGCAGCACCTGTGCAACAGTGTCCAACACAGAGTGGGAGTAACGGCCCAAGAGATATGCAGTGTTCAGGGACCGCAGCCTTAACCTGGAGGAAGAAAACATCTTCCCAAGATGGTCCAGCTTCTTGGATTCCTATCAGGAGGTGCAGTAGGGAATGCGCCCTTGGTAGTGGAGGCTTGGACCACCAAGATTTCAAGGGTGGGTTGTTGGGAGAGGGAAATTAAGTCGCCAGGGCCGGGCAGTGGCATCGGGCAATTATCCTGTCCACAGGAGCCCCTGTGTTGGGCTTGGACCAAGTGCCCAAAAGGATGTTGTGAGTACCTCATTGAACGGCAGCAGGGTCTCCGAAGATGCAGCTGCCGGTTGAAGCACCTCATCAGGAGGTTAGTCCTAACCACCACCGTAGGAAGCTCAAGGTTTAAGGCCTCAGTGGCCCTATGCAACACCACTGCGTATGATGCACCCTCCTCCATAGCCACAGTAGGGGGAGAAAGCATGTCAAGGTCTGGGGAGGTGTCCAGACCACTGCCCTCACCCAACTCCTCTCTCTAGTCCAGTTCTACCAACTGGTCTGCCAAAGGGTCCACAGACCCCTCCTAGTCCTCCTCACCCTCCTCTGGTAGCCACTCAGGGCGATAGGGAACACCAGGGAAGAATAGTGGTACAAAAGTACCGGTCGGCACTGGTCCCGACGTCGGTCCGGCTTTGTGTCCACATCGAGGGGGAGGCCGGGGTCAACATCCGTTGAGGAAATAACCGGCGTTGGAGGGGGCGGAGGTGTCGCCAATGGATTTGGTGCCGGAGGAGGTGTCACAAGGTCGACTGGCGCTGATCCGGGTCCAGGCCTGGATCCCTGGAGGCCCTGTGGCACCAAAGCCGCCGAAGGCCTACAGCCCCAGCTGAATCCGCGAGGCCCTAAGGCACGCCGGTGGAGTCAGGCTGCCCCAAGATAGAATGGAGGGCTTCTTAAAAACTACGAAGTTGGGCAGGTGTCGCTCCGGCTCCCGAAAAGGGAGGGAAGCTCAGAGTCGACCCAACAGGCTCTGCGGGTGGAGCAGGACTACCATCAGCATCCTCCGTTGCGTCGGCCGACGGGGAGAACACAAAGAGTGGCAGTGCTTCTTCGCTCTCTTTTTGTGCTTCGACGAGGAGTGGTCGTGATGGCTCTGCGACCGGTCCCAAGACCTCCCTCTCGACCGGGACCTCAAGTGGCGCGGAGCTGACTGCCGGGCCTACAGAATCTTTCGGCACCACTCCCGCAGAGATTTCGGGGCCATGGCCCTGCAGTCGGAGCACGACTTCGGGTCGTGGTAGTGCTCCAGGCACCTGAGGCACACAAGATTATTGTTAGTATTTGTAAGTTTTTTATAGCGCTAGCTAGACCTGAAGGTATCAGAGCGCTTTACATATAATGCAAAATCATTAGATTGAAGTAGATGCAAAAAAACAGACAAAGAAAATCGTTCGGTATTTACAATATACAGACATAGGAACCGCTTGAGCTAAAAAACGTACAAGACATAATGGACCACTAAAACACTAATTTAACTGCTAAAACTGTCTGTTGTCTGTTCCTAAAAGTACTAAAGAATTTTTTATTACTGAAAGTAACAATTGCAGCCTACCTTCTTGTCCTCCTTCACCAATAGCCTTTGGATTCCACATCCTGTGAGTGTTGATCTGGGTAAAGATGTGCTGTTTGTCGCTGCAAAATGAAATAATTCTAGCTGTAAAGAGAAGATGGGGGTCTGTCACTGACATCAGCTTGTGGCAGGAGCCACAAGGCTTGAAGCCGGTCTGCCGAGATGACATCCATGTGCACCAGGAGTCGTGACGACTTGAAAAGAGGTCGACAAAAAGTCGCAAAAAGAGAGTCAAAAAGTGACTCAAGGTACCGCTCTCTCCGGATCTGCGCTAGCTGACGCGGAAAAAGAAAGAACTGATGTCAGCGCGCAGGGGCGGCTTCTAAGTAGCTACTGCGCCATCACTCCAGCCATCACGACGCCAATGACAAGCGCCGAGTCGACCGACGCCACCTACCAACCCGCAGAGGTACTGCTGAGGAAAAAATTCTCTGGATCCAGTCTGACGCCTGGGGGTAATTCTAAGGTGAAGAATCCCTAAATAATAGTCTCTTTCAGATATTAGATGCTACACGGGTTCCATCCCCTATTTTGACTGGGGCCCATGTTTGTGTAAATAGTTACACAATTGCCCTTAATAAGTCTTCCGGCTTTCCCCATTCCTCCAATTTTTTGCATAATCGACCTCTAGGTACACGGTCGAAGGCAGATTTGACATCAATAAAACATGCAAACAAACACTTTTTTTTCAGTTTCGCTTTATCTATTAGCATGGTTAAGGCTGTAATGTTGGTCAATGTCCCCATTCCTGCTGTGAATCCTGTCTGGAATTTTGGTATTAGTTGTTTTTCTTCCATCCATGTTTTTATGTGTTTCATTAAACAGGATGCATAGAGTTTAGACTCAACATACCTCACGGATATAAGCCTATAATTGCTGGGTATTCCTTGATTGCCGTTTTTTAATCTGGGCTGAATAATTTTACCTTTCCAGGGCTCCAGAATCTGATTTGTATAGAAAAGATCATTAAACATTGGAGTTAAATATTGTGCCCAATAATCTACATCGGTTTTAAATAAAGCATTTGGGATACACTTTGGACCTGGTGGTACCTCAAATCTTAATCTTTTTATTATTCCTTTGAGTTCGTCTGTATTGCCCAATAGGGTAATTCAGTTGTCCCTTATACAAGAGCCTGATTCCTCTTTACTTCCTTGTGTTCCTTGAGTGAAATTACAAAGGGCCTGAGACAGTAGTACATCGTTATCATCCACTATTCCCCGCACTGATTGACAAATCTCCTGAGACAGTAATAAATCATTAATGTTCTTTGTTCCCGCAACGGAGTACAGTGTAGAGACATGAGCTTCCCAAGTTGCCGCATCTAGTCCTGCATTGACATGTCTCTCTTTTTCTAATACTAGCCCATTTCCTATTTCCCAATTTTTTTAAATATTTTGTTGTTTACTGGACTCAAAATATTTTTTCCATAGATCCTCTCAATATCTTTTTTTCTCTTCCTGGCAGCTTTTCTTATATTTGATTTTTAGTTTTTGTAAACATTGAAGCGAGGTATTAGTGGGACTCATTCCTTGCCTTCGCGCCTGTGCCACTAGTCTGGCTTCTCTTGCTAATTTTGCTTTTTGCCTGTGTAATTTTTTGTTGTTCAAGGAATTCTTTATACTACCCCCTCCATCAATATACATTAACCATTGAGGTTTTAATGGAATTTAGCTAAGAACAAGTCTCTCAAATATTGCCACGCCATGACTCGATTATTGGATTCTGATTCTACAGCCTCTTGCATTAAGTTACTTTCTATACACTCAATTGACCCAGCAGTGTGATAGACTTCCACCATTGTTTCCCTAATCCTCTCACCTCGCCATTTTAAGTGTTTTAAATCAAATGTTATCGGTGGAGACATTACATTATTTGCGATTGGGATCTTTGTGAATGTGATGGATCCTGATTAAGTGCAGACAATGATCACTCTCTGAACGTGGTTGGATATAAAAATATTCTACATTCGGTAATGCTTCCTCATTAATTACAGTATAATCAATTTTTTAGCTTTTTGTGCCACTTACAAAGGTAGTTGATGCCGGGTAATCCCCCATTAAATTTCAGTTTAAAATTCCAAATCCTAATTTCTCCAATTTATCCCTGAACATGGCTCTAATCCGATTGTTTGCACCAGTTTTGCTAAGATCTGTATTAAAATCCCTGCTTATCAATATTATTGCCGAATTGTATTGCTTCTGCAATATTTTTAATGTTTTAATCAATACTGTCATATGAGCCTCTTTCTTCACTTTGTGCGGGTGTAAATAAATATTTAAGAGCAACAGAACCCTACAAAGCATAGTTGTTGCCATTGTGATAACTTTGATAACTTGAAGCCAATTTAGAACCATATCCAATTGCTCCGTAACCCACTTTTTTTTAATTGAGCAACAGATAATGAGACCTCCTTCTGGATGACCATATTTCTGGGATTTGTCCGCTGGGCGATGAAACCCCACATAACCCACTATGTGCAATGCCTCAAGGCACCAGGTTTCCTGTAGCAGAATAAGATCACAATTCTGCAAAAAAGGATCTTGTATCCTCCTCTTCTCAGATGTTACTCAACCCATGCACATTCCACAAATAAATATTTAGAAGGGGTAGTTGTAAATCGACTCTTCGAACTTTATTATCAGGATCGACTAAGAGTTACATCCATGTGTACCTCTGACTGTGAATGAGCATGTGGGCTTTCTTTTATTCAGGGGCTTTACAATGGTTACGTTTTCAAGCAATCTGGTTTTATTTCCTGATCCCACTGCTCCCCTTAACACTGTGCCTCTTGATGCCTCTTCTCTTGTTTTAACAGGTAGGAGAGGTCCAGGATATCTCAAAGGTTCATATTTTTGTAACTCAATACCCATGAATTGAAAATGTTTTGCTTTTCCATTAGTTTGTTCTGCTATAACAGTGGTCGTTCCCTTTTTTCCGTGCTTTCTTAAGACTGTTACACCATGCCTAGAGTAGGTAGGAATCAAGTCCCAAATTGTAAATCAAATCTGAGCTATGTTATGGTCTCACTCATAAAAATGTCTAAACGGAAAACTTAGATGTTGGGACATGACCATTTAAAAAATCATTGTACTTTGTCTTTATTTTTACGGAGTTGTTGTCCCTACACAAAATACCCCAAATAGAAATTTAATATAACATATTGGAAACTTACTTTTACAAGTACCATATATTAGCTCCTCAATATGGGTCTGATATATGATCACCTTTGTATTACTCAAAAAATGCCTGGAGTCACTAACATTGTCTGCATGCACTACAAAGTTTCACTAGTTAATGTTTTCTAGTTTATTAAGAGTTGGCTTTTAAACTCTGAGTTACTGCTACAATGCTCATGTAACAACCCCAGTGTTTATTATTGTATAGTAACAATTCTGAAACTCAGCATACTGGAGGAAGCACCAACAAACAAAAATTACAAGACAAACACATTTTCCCTAGGAGCAACTGAAGTTACTTCAATCCAGTTTCTCCCCCCATGTCTTTCCTCTTTGAGAGTGTACACTGAGGTCAGCCTCTATAAACTGATATATGGTTGCCCATAAAGATGGGGACAAGGTACTTTCTAGCCACTTCTAAGAACTCCTCCTGTGCCCTGTAGAAGTGGACCAAGATAGGAATGTCTAAAGATGAGACCTTCTGTTAGTAAATTGATGACAAGTGTTCAGACAATAGCATGAACAGCATACCAGTTTTCAGAAAAAGTTAATTGATCAAGGTCTTCAGTTAGGGCCAGATGTACCAATGCATTTTCTTGTCACATACCCTGAAATTAGGTAAATTGCAGGATTTGCAACAAGAAATGTTGGTTTTCGGATGTGCTAAACCCATTTATTGACATGTTACTGAATCGCTAAATGGGTTTTGGGAATCATAAGGAATCACTATTTGAAAAGGGCGTGTTTCGGACGTCTTTTGCAAATAGTGATTCCTTATGGTAAGTATTAATATTCTATGATCAAAAAATGGTTACAAAACATTAATATTCTCCCAACTACTCAAAAGAGGTGGAAACGCATTACGAATGGGAGGGGTCCCCAAAAGTCCTCTTCCCTTTTGTGAGTGATCCCGCAAAGCTTTTTTTAAGGAGTAGGCAGTGGTCTATGGGACCCCTGAACATTCTTAAAAAAGGAAAGTATTACTTACACTGTAATCACCTGTTTGTGGCATGTAGTGCTGTAGATTCACATCCTCTGCATACTCCCGCCATCTAGTGCTGGGCTTGGATGTGTACAACTCGTTTTTCTTCTAAGAAGTCTTTCAAATCACGAGGTATAGCGGCAACTCCTACAGTTTGTAATACACATGGGCATCTACTACATTGTTAGATTTGTTTTCTCGCATGACAGGTGAAGATAAAAATGGACATAGAAACTAAAGAAGATGGCTATGTCCATAGTTCGAGAAATTAAAGGAAACACTTCTACAGCAGGCGAAGGCTTCCGGGGAGGAGGGGTGGATGCATGTGATTCTACAGCACTACATGCCACGAACAGATGCTTATAGGGTAACATTTTCCGTTTGTGGTATGCTGCTACTGGGGGCCTGCTTTCTACTCCTCAGAAAGAACACATGATTATTTCTTTGTGGAATATAGCGGGGTTGGAATAAAAAATTGGGTCATTAGATTGGTCAGCCTTTAACAACAGAGTGGACATATGGGCGTTCCAGGAAACTGAAGTACTGGGAATTTTAAGCCCAGCGGTGCAGGGGAACACACCCTATGACTTCGGGTTCTTCCTGTTTCAGACCTACAGAAACACAGAGTCTTCTGGGTGAAGTCAAATGTCAGTTTATTGGCTGCAGACCAATTACAGGTATCCTAGAAGTACAACAGCGTGTATGTTCTCAGGAGACTGCCTAAAATTACAGAAACGAGCTTCTCCTTAAATACAAAATATCATGCTTCAGGCACACATTCCTTGTTTTATGGCATGGTCATTCATAGGTATACATTACAAACGAAAAGGCAGAGTCATGATGACCATCCCACATTCCAGTTAAGCCAGCCCACAATTATTTACCCAGCGAGGCTCAGATCCCACATCAGATATCAACAGGCCCCAATAAACACGAGCCATCTCCTGTTTAGAAAACAAGCCATAAAGCAGGAACAGTCAGGTGTGAAAGAGATTAGCTGGAGGCTCGTGTAGGATGACAAGGCTTTATGGTGTGTCAAACCCTGATGCTAATCACAGGTGGCCAGAGGACGGGGAGCTCGTGGGACCGGACTGACCTGGGGCAGCGGAGCCAAGCTGCCCAGGTCACAGAGAAGTCAGAGGAAGGCACATGTGCTCTAAAAGGCCCGTATTTGCTTCATGATATGTAGCCTATGTGAGGGCAACCATAAGATGGCCACCGCTCTAAGATGGAACCCACGGAGTCAATGTATAATAACGTATACATAGTGCATTCATAGCTAAAACGTTACACAAAGCACTTGTACATACCTCATTGACCATTCGCGGTTCGCTAATACCGGGATAGACAGGGGTAGGGCCCTGCCTCCTACGCGGTCCCAAATTTCAAAGTACGACAAAACCTGGTCAGTGGATAACATGTTCCATGCCGGCTATCTAAACTTTTCGAAACCGGCTATTAAGGGTTTAAGGGGGAGGCCGGTAGGTGGCCTAACATGTTGGGTTAGGCAAATCGAGGGGTTATCCGTGGTCGAGATTCCCTTTGATAAACCCAATCTTCTTGTCATAAGAGTAAGATCTTCAGGCGGCCTTGATTTATGCTTGTTTAATATTTATGTTAGAGGTCAAGCGGGGGACAGGAGTTCTCAGGTAATTGTAGCCCTTGAGACCCTTTTAGCGGTGGGTGCTTTGAACACCAATTTGATCATCACCGGAGATCTTAATACATGTTTTGAGCCGCTGGATGGTGATGATGGAAGGCTTAGCGAGGAGGTGGACTCTCTCTTGGGTGTGCCTCAGCTGGACCTTCCACCTATTAAAAAATGGACCGAGGCCGCACTCCAGGTTAAAGGGTTGTGCCTGGAATGGGGTCTTAGGGCAGTCAACGGCAGGACCAAGTCTGACGCACTGGGGGTGGCGACCTTTGACAACGGCAACCACAAAAGCAGGATTGACTACATCCTTGTAAAAGTCGAATTCTGGCACCACGTCTTAGATATGGAAGTACATTCTCGCCCCGAAAGTGATCATAACCCCTTGCTACTAACACTAAAAGGTCTGAGCTTCGGCCCCACTGCCACTCTGGAGCCCGACAGCAGTTCAAACCATGTAATACTGGGAAACGATCTGAGAAGGGTTCGTTGGGAGAAGGTGGCCCTCGACGAAAAAAGTGTGCTAGAAATCAGGGGATTAGTGATAGTATCTTTGAGGAAAATTAATGATTGTGGCCCGCAGGAGACTCTCAAAGATTCCCTCCCAACAATTCACACTGAGCTCTTTAGCAAGCTGAAAATGTATTTTATTACCACCAAGCCGATTAGAGCGAATCACAAGCTAGAATCCATCTCTTGGTATTATGACCTATGTAGGTCCACCCACAAGGCACTCGTAAAAGCTATTAAATCTAGGAATCACACTGCTATCAAACAGTCCAGGATACTTTATAAATCTACCTTAAGAGCTGCAAAAAGAGATTGGGACGAGGAGCGTTGGAAGGACCTGTTATTGGCTTGCAATGGGAGTAATATGACCCAGTTTTGGGACCTAATAAAATGGGGTAACGGGCAAAGGTTGATCACCCCTAATAATAACATGGATCCACACCTTTGCGTTGCTTTCTTTGAAGCTCAATACCGCCAGGGTACGGAGAGGGAAACTAGTACACCAATTATATGCATAGATACTCCCCTGACGTTTAGCACCAAGGAGGTTGAGGTGGTAATAAGGAATATCCCAATCGGTAAGGCACCTGGGCCCGACTGCATCCCCCCAGATTTACTTAAACAGCACGGTGACCTCTGGGTACCCTACATTATGACCTTGATTAATTCTCTGGCGGGGGGAACTCCTTTCCCACCTTCCTGGTCTGGGGCGGAAATCATCCCGATCTACAAGAAGGGGGATCGCTCCGCCCCGGCCAACTGTAGGCCCATCAGCCTCATTGACGCTCTACAAAAAGTTATAGCCCGGCTCCTTTTGGGCAGGATCCAGAACTGGATGTCTAATGAAAACATTTTATCTCCCTTACAAGTAGGATTCCGGGCTCATATGGGGACTTTAGATCAGGTTTTCAGATTTGTCATGCTCTATGGGAGGGAGGTTATTCTAGGTAAGGGCTTGATTTTTGCAGCCTTCGTAGATCTAAAATCTGCGTTTGACCTCGTTCCCAGATCCAAACTGTGGGATGTTTTGTTCGGATTGGGGATGCCCAAGGAATTGGTGGACTTCGTGATTAAACTCCATTACTCTAACTATGCACAGGTTAGGTGGGGGAAACCAGGTGAGGTTACTGAGAAATTTAGTGTGGGGAAGGGTGTTCGCCAGGGGTGTGTCCTGGCCCCAACACTTTTTTCACTGTTTATCAATGGGGTGGTACAGTATTTTGACAACTTCCCCACAGACGCGCCCATGCTGGACGGCCAAAGGGTACCTCTGCTCATGTTCGCTGACGATACTCTGATTTTATCCAAGACGAGGCAGGGCCTTCAGTTGGCACTGTCTCGCTTTGAGGAGTTCTGCAGCGACCATGAGCTAGCGATCAACGTGGGTAAGACCATATTTATGGTACTACACGGGTCGAGGCCTGTAAGTGCAAGAGTCTACGTGAGCGGGAATCTCTTGGAACAGGCCAATGTCTTTACCTATTTGGGTATCACCATAGGTGAAAAATTGAGCTGGTCCCCCCTGGTGAAGCTACTTGTACTGAAACACTCTCAGCTAGCGGGGGCACTGACAAAGGAACACAAGCTTTCCCAGACCAAGCCTATAGCTCCTTTTGTTAAAATTTACACCCTGAAAATCATACCAGCTATTCTCTATGGTGCTGAGATCTGGGGGTATAGTATCCTAACCGATTTAACATTGGCCCAAAACAAGTTTTTAAGATCTATTGTAGGCCTCCCTCGATCATCCCCCCTTATTCCCCTTCTCCTTGACCTGGGTTGCAATGCTATTGAGGACATTGTTCATTTCAGAATGTTGGCTTTTTGGAGAAGGCTCTGGACGGTCCCAGAATTACTCCCTTTTGCCAACGCTTTACTTGAAATAAGGGGTATGGATCGTTCTAATAAGATCCCTTGGCTCTCCAAAATTAAATCCCTTCTTATTGAGATGGGGATGAGGGACTTATGGGTGTCTCCTGAGTCGGCTGTATTCCCAATGAAAGTACTGTATAAAGCAGCCTTCTGGAATTTGATAAAAAACCGGATGTTGTAAATTGCAACTTCGATGTGATTAAGCATTTACTAAAGACATGAATTCTCCTCCCTTACACATGTTCCTTTTGTTATGTTGACTGAAGTCTGGACTCCATTTTGTATTGTCATGTCTCCACGTGCTCAGCACGAGAAGGGTCTTATCTTTGTGTTAGTTGCTCTTGTAATCTGCCTAGTAACAGTCTATAAATAGTTTCTTTGTCCGTCTGGCGCATGCCCAGACTTGACCACATCTGTTATCAGTTAGTCCTTGCTTGACCATGTTTTCGCGGGCTTAAGGAGTATGTCAGCTTCGCCCACATATCGATCTTGTATTGCAAATGTCCATAAAAGGTAACATTTCTCGTCTCATGTCGTATCCTCCCACTTATGAGCCCCTCTGTTGTGTATAAAAGGGGACCATGTATGCAAGTTCTTTGTGCTACTCTATGCAATACTGAAGGGTATTGTATGGATTGTAGGACCACCCTTAAGGGTTAATAAACCGTGTCTTTGTACTTTGCAGTTTCCGTGCCAACTTCCTTATAGGCTTCTTTACAGGAGAGCGAACCCTTGTGTCCTGCGGGCCTAGCTGGGGCCTGTACTCATCAATTGGCGCCCGTCACGTGGGGCTCATCGGCGACTCGGATGCTCGAAGGATTGGTCGCGACGAAGGTGAGGAATTTGGCCGGGGATGTGATCACTGCCAGAGGCACTTTAGTCCTGGCATCCCGAGGTTTTTCTTCCTTCCCTTCCGAGCTGACCATCTGGGTGGCGCCGGTCCTCGACTGAGACCTCTTCTGTCGGTTCTGCCGTGACAGCCGTTTGGGCGAATTTCGGAGCTTGGCAGTTGGAATCTGGACTCTTGATTGGTAAGAACCGTTGTACGGTACTTGCTCCGAGTTTTTGAAGTCTGGGTTGGCTATTTGAGTTTGATTTGTGATGACCGGTCATATCTTGTATTGATTATTGTGAGAATATATGCGTTGCAACACATATAGGCAGGTAATGTGGAGATATTTCTCCAGAACTGTGTAACTTTGAACAGCACAACGTTTAAGTGCCATTTTTTTGATAATACTGCATATTCTGCATTATTTTTGAGCATGCCTGCTTTTAGCGCACTCCGTAAGTGGTGCTGCTGCTTTGGAAACCGGTTAAACCTCGAGGAATCTGCTCCAGCTCCCCCAGAGGGGACTCCTAATAGGGATATGTATGTGAAGCATGGTCTTTCCTCCATAATGTACAGCACAGTATGGAGGAAATATACCAAGAAGGATCCTGAGTTACGGTGGCCGTTGTATGGGTCGTTTGATATACGTAAGATTGAGTATGTGGAACAGTGTATGTGTAAACGGCGTGCGCGTCAAGACATGTGTGAATGTGTGCGACTATGGGTGAAGGAAGTGCGTGAGCGAGAGAAACGCGAGAAAGCGCTGTTTGACAAAGAGCAACGAAAGAATGATCATGTGAGAGCGCAGGAAGCAAAGCGTCGGGAGGAAAGAGAACAGACGGAGAAACAAGAGAAAGAACATAGGTTACAAGTCTCGGGTCAATATGCTGTTCGTCAGCCACTTTATCCTGTCCTTAATAATCATGACGATGATTTTTATTTATTAGATCGTTCTCCGCCTCCTTATGTTGGCGCGTCTGCCCCGAGGCCACAAGATTCTGGATCGGGTTCAAGTAAGGTAGACACGCGGTCCATGTTATCGGCCGAGCGAATGGGTGAGCTTCGACAGTTTTCCTATCGTGCATGTAAGGGCAAGTTATCCCTTGATGAACTGTTGGCTTCTTGGGAGTCGTGGCAGGATAGAGAAAGGGTGTATTTCTTGGGACACTTTTCTGATGAAGTGATTGCCGCCTTTCGGAAATATTCCAGTGTCTTTGAACCTGCTGATGTGGTATTAGATTCTAAAGCATTGCGTAATGGTGTTTTCTCTCCCTCTAAGGCGCCTGAGGCGGTTCGGCGACTGTTTGCGTTGCGGGATGCGGCAGCAGACCTTAAAGAGAAAGCGCGCCAACACCTTGAGGAGGAAAAGCGGTCGGATTCGCGTACCGGAGGCGGCCATTCATCCACCTCTCAATCAGATAAGAGCGATCCAGTGCATGCTAAACCAATGCGCGAAGCGGCGCCTTTGTATGTTCCTCCTAAAGGAGCGGGGACTAGCTCGGATATTACCTCCGCCGATGCTAAGGGATATTTTGTGTATAATTGGGTTTATACTCCCTGGCATAGGGCTGACGTCATGGCATTAAAGAATGCGTTGCCTGATCCCCGCAAGAATCCAGCGGCCTTTTACGAAGAAGTCGAGGGGGCCTTGAATTCTTGTATTATGACCTTAGCAGATATAGATTTGTTCTTTGGGCTTATTCTACCACCGGATATGTGGCGATCCGTGCGGAAGGTGGATGATGTTGCCACTTTTAAGGCTCGATGGTCTGAACTTGAGGATGAGGATAGGGAGAGAAAGCCCGCGCAGAAACCACCTCAGATTATCTTAGATCTCCCCGCTGCTATTCTGACTAAGTTGAAGACCATCATTCCTCCTAAAAAGATTGACTGGAATATGCTAGCCTCGTGTAAGCAGAAAGCCGATGAATCAGTTGCAGATTTCTTTACGCGCTTTGAGGAGACGTTCCATGATTTTAGTGGCCAGTCTCTTACGGATGATACGGGTCGGCACCTTTTTGCTGACAAATATGTGGCGAATCTATTACCGGCAATTGCAGCTCGCCTCAAAGCGAGTGAAAGTTCTTGGTCCACTACGACCCCGACAGCCCTCCTGACTATAGCCCAGTACTATGAGCGCCAGGAGCTAGAAGCGAAGGGGCAGGAGGAAAAGAAATCGAAGGATTTAAAAACGAAGGTGATGTTAGCACAGGTATATGGTCCGCCCCGACGGGGTGTAAATAGAGGTAGGGGAGGATTTTATGGTCCTCCCTCGGGCCGATCTGATCTGAATAGGAATCAATGTGCGTATTGTAAGCAATCGGGGCACTGGGCCAGAGAATGCCCAGCGTTGCATGCTTCACGGCAGGGACACAGTCAGGGACACACTCAGGGCGGCCCGAGAGGTAGAGGGGGTTTCTCGAATTTTAGAGGGAATTCTAATGATCACGCTCGTTTTGACCTTGCTGGGCAGCAACGAGATAGGTCAAATGTTTTTGATCGACAAAATCAGTATCAAGTGTCGGGGATTGACCGTTCTGGGTACCATGATTCTCAGCATGCATAGGAATGCGTTGGATGGGGGTTGGAATCAGTCGAGGTGCCAGTTGATCAGAGGGGTCCTTACGTATCAGCTGAGGTTTTGGGCTCCACTGATCAGTTTCTAGTGGACACAGGAGCGACTCGTAGTGCGCTGTCTAAACAATTGGTTCCGAGGGCTCCCCCATCTGGCTTAATGGTTACATCGGTAGGGTTCGATGGAACACTCTCCCGAAGCCCTCTTTCGCAGCCCCTCACATTTCAGGTTAATTCCTTTTCTGCACCCTGTCCGTTTTTGTTAGCTCCGAACATGTCGGATAATATTATGGGCCTTGATATGCTGAAGCACTTCAGAGCTACGATCCGGTGTTCCCCTGCTGGAGTGCGGGTGATATTGAATGACAATTACCCCCTGTCTGAACGGATGTGTGTGGTCACAGAAGATGTTGTGTTAGCTGCCCTCCCCCGTGCTCTGTGGGCCACCTCGGATACTGATGTGGGACAGATGGTGATTCCGCCTGTTCACATTACTGTCCAGGAGGGGGCGGTGTTACCACGCCTTCCCCAGTATCGTATTTCGCAGGAGGGGGAAGAGGCTCTTATACAGATTGTGCAGGATTTGATTAAGGTGGGAGTGGTGGAAGAAGTTCCCTATAATGTTTGTAATAGCCCGATTCTACCCATTCTGAAAAAGGATACGGATGCCAAAGTCTATCGGTTTATCATTGATTTGAGAGAAGTAAACAAGATCGTGATAACTCAGTACCCAGTGGTTTCGGATATCACGACGTTGCTTACTTTGGTCCCGCCTACGGCAACCACGTTTTCAGTTATTGATTTGAAAAATGCCTTCTTTTCGATTCCCATTCATCCCGATAGTCGATACCTTTTTGGTTTCACTTTAAATAATAGGTCTTACCAATTTTGTAGAATTCCTCAGGGCTATACGGAAAGCCCTAGCATCTACAGTCAAGCTTTGAAAAGACAATTGGACTCCTTTGTTCTGCCCGAGGGTGTCGCCCTCATTCAATATGTCGATGACATCTTGCTGGCGGCTGACACCCCGGAGTTGTGTGAAACGAGTACGTTGTCTTTGCTTTCCTTTTTGGCATCCCACAATCACAAGGTCTCTAGGAAAAAGTTGCAATTCTGTAGACCAAAGGTGACTTATCTAGGTCACCTTTTGTCTAAGGAGGGACGTGCACTCACACCAGATCGTGTCCAAGTGATTCTGGATACGCCGACGCCGTCCACGCAGAAGGACGTGCGCGCATTTTTGGGTCTTGTCTCTTTTTGCAGGCAGTGGATATTAGGGTTTTCGTACATAGCCAAGCCATTGTTAGCCCTTTTGACAAAAGATACACCTATCCCGCTCCCCTGGACGAATGAGTGTGACACTGCCTTTCAGAAACTGCGACAGGCCCTCTGTTCAGCACCAGTGTTAGGGACTCCCGATTATACCAAGCCTTTTTCGCTGTATGTGCATGAGAAAGATGGATGTGCATTATCAGTTTTAGTGCAGATGCACGGCGACAAGCAGCGCCCTTGTGCATATTTTTCGGCTGTACTTGATCCTGTTGCTCGAGCATTGCCTGGTTGTTTTCGCTCGGTTGCGGCGACAGCTGTGTCAATACGCCAGAGCGAGGGAATTGTGTTGTCTCATAAGCTGTTGGTATTAGTCCCCCATGCTGTTGATGCCCTGCTTAATCAGACAAAGACGCAGCATTTGACCAGTGCCCGTTTAACGGGATATGAGCTGACGCTTTTGGCTCCTCATATCACGTTGAAGAGGTGCGTGACGTTAAATCCTGCCACATTGTTGCCATACCCCGAGACTCGGTCTGAGGCACGAGAAGCACATGATTGTATCCTTATGACCGAGGAACAAACAAAGGGTCGTATTGATCTCCAGGATACGCCCTTTTCAGATGTAGATGGAGAACTGTGGGTGGACGGGTCATGCCTGAAGCTACCAGATGGTACGACTTCGGCAGCGTATGCGATTACCACATTGCAAACAATAGTGGAGACAGCACGCATACCACAGAAATCAGCTCAAGCAGCGGAACTGATAGCATTAACACGAGCATGTGAGCTCAGTACAGGATTGTGTGTGAATGTTTATACAGATAGCCGCTATGCCTTCGGAGTAGCGCACGATTTCGGCCTGCTCTGGAAGGAAAGAGGGTTCTTAACGTCGCATGGAGTACAAATAATGCATGGGGAGTTAGTTCATAATCTTTTAACTGCATTGACATATCCGAAGAGAATTGCCATCGTTAAATGTAGCGCCCATAGGAAAGTAGTCGATAAAGTTGGAGAAGGGAATGTGTTAGCAGACCGGGTGGCGCGGGAGACTGCGATGCAGCCCGGTGCTACTGCCATGTATGTAGTGAAGTCACAAGTAGAAAGATGGCATGATGCGAAGGAAGAAGTGCGAGAAATACAGAGGACCGCTTCTGATAAAGAACGGGAGCAATGGTCCAGTGAGGGAGAATTGGATGATGAGGGTTGCTGGAGAAATAAGCAGATGGATCGATGGAAATTACCCACAGCTTTTGTACAACCTATGGTTCAGATGGCACATGGGCTAGCACATGTTGGAGCTTCCGCAATTGTAAAATTGCTTACCCAAGTCTGGGAGCATCCAGAGATTGCTAGCACGGCAAAGAGAGTGGTGCAGACCTGTATGATCTGCCTGAGGTACAACCCAGGAAAGGGGTCTCGGACCCCAGCAGGAGGGTTCGTAACGCCTACTGCACCCTTTGAGGTTTTACAGATGGATTACATTCAGCTCGAGCGTTGTAACAATTTGAAGTATGTTCTAGTAGTGGTGTGTGCCTTTAGCAAATGGGTTGAGGCCTACCCTACGAAAGACAATACTGCAATGACTACCGCTAAGATGCTGTTGAAGGAGTTCTTCCCTCGATATGGCGTTTGTAGACTTCTCTGGAGTGATAACGGGCCCCACTTTATAGCGGATGTTATAAAGTATGTTCTGAAGGGTCTAGGCATCACCCAGAAGTTCCATGCAGTATTCCACCCTCAATCTGCAGGACTAGTCGAGAAGTATAATGGTACACTGAAGCTCAAGATCGCTAAAATTCAAGCTTCAACGTCTTTGACTTGGCCAGATGCTTTACCGCTGGCATTGTTGTCAATTAGATCGGTACCGCACTCTCGAATCGGTCTTACACCGTATGAGATTGTCTTTGGACGTCCAATGAATATTTGGGGTCCACCAAAACCTAAGACTGTGTATGATGTACCTTGTGTAATGATGAATGATTATCTGGCACAGTTAACGGATAACTTGGTTTCCATTCATCAACAGGTCCGGGAGGCGCTCCCTGATCGGTCCACCGGCGAAGGACATAGTCTCCGGCCTGGAGACTATGTCATGTTGAAAATCTTCGACAGGACGAACAGCCTGGAGCCGAGATGGGTTGGCCCTGAGCAAGTCTTACTGGCAACAAGGACGGCTGTGCGAGTTTCCAACAGAAAGAATTGGATCCATTCCCTGCACTGCCGCAAAGTACCGCCCAGATTGGTGAAGCCCGCTGTACTGACCGATCAACGAGAGATTCTGACCACAGAGAAAGGCCGTGCTGTGGAATCGAACGACGCTGAGGAGCTCTTTCCGGACCACGCGACTCCTGGAGGAAGGCGATATTATCTGAGGCCAAGAAAGTGAATCCTTCAGTATCGGGACATGTTGTCAGAACGGCCCTTGGGTTAGTGAAACGGAGAGCCAGTGAGGCAAGGGGGGGGGATCAGCCCTGCATTAGTGTAGTAACACCCGTCTTGGCCCGTTGGTGAAGAAATCGACCGCTGCCCAAGGGGAAGAGTTCTGACAAACCTTTAGTTTCAGGAAGATATTGATTTTCTATTTTGACATGGAGAAAAAGAAGATCCTTTGTGCAATAGGTTTTATGCTCACAGTAGCTATTGTTGGGATAACCACATGGTTTGTGGAGAATGTGACTCCTGCCCGAGAGTTGCTTGTGTTGACCACTCCAGTGCCTGCGGAGCACTATTTCTATACCCTTCCGTATCAAGAATTGAAGCATCGTCAGTCCTATTTGAATAACACTTTCATCCAGATGTTACATCATACCCATGTTGCCACCAATGCTACGAACTGTTGGATATGTGGTATGATGCCAGCTCATCAGAAGAAGGGAGGAACGCCATTCATACCTCTTCCTTTCTCTCATAATGGCTCTTGTAGAGCATGGTACACTTTGCTTTTTGCCACTCGGAAACCCACAGTGGGACGATTACTCTTCAGACTCAATAAAGAATGTCATCAGGATAAAGATGGATATCCGCAAGCGAATGGGACAATTTGGGAATGGGAAGAGTATCGACCAGACAATGAATCGATTCCATATGTTTTCACGAACACCAGAGACACTGTGGAAAAAGACAGATTTGTGATTCAAGTGGCACAAGCTCAAGCGGATCTGTGTGTCCAAAGTGTGGGTTATATTCCTGTTGGTGTTAGCGATTGTATTACCATATTAAACATCGATGGATTGAATAACAGTACTTTCTTAGCATCCCATAATACGTATTTTGTGTGTGGAACTAAAGGTTATTACCGTTTGCCAGCCGGTTGGTCTGGAGTATGCTATGTATCATTTTTGTTACCTCCTGTATTTCTGGCACCTGCATCCTATCATAAGGATTTAAAGTTGTTAAATAATGTGACTGTAAATAGGTATAAACGTACTTTATCAATTGATGATGTGGATCAGACTGACACCAGTTTACAGCAGTATATCGACTTCAATCTAGGATTGTTCTTCTTCGTTGGAGCTGCCCTAAATAGTAGGAAAGTTCGAAGATTAACACGAGTGGTAGAGGCTGTGACAAACCAAACCGCTGCTGCTCTTGGGAATCTTACGGAAGAATTACAGATTACCAGAATTGTTGCATTGCAGAATCGTATGGTGTTAGATGTTATGTTAGCTGATCGAGGTGGAGCTTGTAAAATTATCGGAAGTAGTTGCTGTGTGTTTATTCCTGATCACACACCTTCAGTCTATAATGCAATCAATAGGTTGCATAAAATTGCAGCTGAAATCCATACAGAAAACGGCACTTGGTCCTTTTCTGGATGGTTTTGGGCATTGATCACTGCTTGGGGTTGGAAGGTTTTGACTGGCCTCTGCATAATTATAGCAGTTCTGTTTTCTTGTTGTATCTGTGTTCAATGTGGTCCCTTGCTCTGTTCCGTATGTGTATCATTTTGTATCCCCGATAAGAAAGCTATTGCCAATGTCACTTATCAGAAACGTTTAGCTAAGGAAGTAGAAGAAATGATGATAATCGATATATATGATGATTATTCTAACAAGCCGGATGTCTTCAGTAAATGCTGAAAGGGTCGTCTGTTGTAAATTGCAACTTCGATGTGATTAAGCATTTACTAAAGACATGAATTCTCCTCCCTTACACATGTTCCTTTTGTTATGTTGACTGAAGTCTGGACTCCATTTTGTATTGTCATGTCTCCACGTGCTCAGCACGAGAAGAGTCTTATCTTTGTGTTAGTTGCTCTTGTAATCTGCCTAGTAACAGTCTATAAATAGTTTCTTTGTCCGTCTGGCGCATGCCCAGACTTGACCACATCTGTTATCAGTTAGTCCTTGCTTGACCATGTTTTCGCGGGCTTAAGGAGTATGTCAGCTCCGCCCACATATCGATCTTGTATTGCAAATGTCCATAAAAGGTAACATTTCTCGTCTCATGTCGTATCCTCCCACTTATGAGCCCCTCTGTTGTGTATAAAAGGGGACCATGTATGCAAGTTCTTTGTGCTACTCTATGCAATACTGAAGGGTATTGTATGGATTGTAGGACCACCCTTAAGGGTTAATAAACCGTGTCTTTGTACTTTGCAGTTTCCGTGCCAACTTCCTTATAGGCTTCTTTACAGGAGAGCGAACCCTTGTGTCCTGCGGGCCTAGCTGGGGCCTGTACTCATCACGGAGGCACTCCATCATGGGTGGTTCCCCACTGACAAGAGTTTTTTGGGATTTTAAAGATGACACCCGGATGGAAGGCTACTGGGATTTGATCACGAAACATAGAGACCGCAGGTTGTTTAATCAATTTCGAGTAGAAACACTCCAGCTCAGGAAATTTACCCGCAACTGGTCAATTGGTAAGGGAGACAAGTGTCCATTTTGCGTAGACCTTGTTGAAAATATTGACCATCTTTTATATGTTTGCCCTGCCTACCGTTTACCCAGAAGTGTGTGGCTTAAACTCTTGTGTAGAAACTTGGGTACGAATTCAGCATTGATCGCTAAAAGTTTACTGAAAAATGGCGGCGACTCCACCATTATAATTGGGGTGGCAAAGTTCCTGAGCTGGTCGTGGGCAATTCGTGAAAGAGAAGGAGGGTGATGCTTCTTAGCCAAGGTCTTATCCAGGATTGTATTTTTTACCTGCCTAAAAATTGATGTACGTATATATGTATAGCCCTTGGAATCATGAGTTCATTGTCTAGTACCTTGCACTTTATTGCCACGCACTTATGCACTTTAGCTTGCGATCTCCTGGCCCGTCATCGGGAATGCTTTTCTGTGTCTTGCATTTTATAATATTCTATAATGTTTGTATTTTATAATATACTAGGTTTTAGCTTATTGGTCTGAGTCCAGTAACTCTTATACAGGGACTCTTCTTTTTTGCACATTGTATTTTACAAAGCTTTTATATTGCTGCTTTTTTAGATTGGTCATAGGGACTGATACCAGGAATACTTTAGCCCTTTCTTTTTTTAAACCGTGTCATTGATATGTATTGTTGTTTAATGTGATCACTTTTAAGGCATTAAGTTGTTTAATAAAGTATTCTTGACTGACTGACTGACATATGTACATGAATATGTTGCAACTCTTTGCTTCCCTCTGTACTGCTTTACAAACTGCAGCCATGTGGTGACACAGGCACCCTTGCACCATGGTGCAAGGATGTCTGTGTCGTGCGGAGATTGTTTTTGTGCAGGAAGGGACACCTTCCTGCACAAAAACAATCAGTAAAGGCATTTTCCTCTTTCAATGTATGCTGTGAAATGCAGCATGCATTGAAAGAGGAAAAAATGAGGAGAAATGAAAACAATTCTCCTCGTTGCGCCTTGCTACACCAGCTCTAGGATGGCGCAGCATTCAGACACATCTCCACAGCAACACCTATGGAACGCCCCTTCAACGCAAAGTTCTGTGTATGAAGGGGTCGTATTTACAAGGAGAGGAAAGACCACACAGGGTGGCTTTTCCGCTCCTTGTAAATATGAAGGAGTGCCTGGCGCCATCACTACATTACAAAAAGTGACGTACTGGTGGCGCAGGGTGCTTGTAAATCTGCCCCATAAGTGCTCAGGTATTGGCAGACTGAAACAATAAGAACATAGTGCTGGATGGATGATTGAAGAATTGCATGAGACTGACAGGAGGTATCCTACGCTGCATGGGTACTACTTCAGTATTTAATGGAGTGGACCAATAGTATTTATCTGCTTAGAGATTTGTAGGGATTATGCACAGAATATTTTATGTGTACTTGTGTTGGTGAATATGTCATTTTATAAGAATACCACAAGTAACTGGAATGATGACAGTGCTGCAAACAGAGTGAACACTTAATTTATAAGTACTTACGTATTGGTGGAGTGATGGGATACGTAGATAGTGGTAGATAAGTGATTAAAGAAGTGCATGGGACACACTGGACGATTCCCACACTGCATGAGTACTAACTGGGTATTTAGAAGAGTATATCAATAGTATGTAGCTAATTAGAGGTCTGCTTGGATAGTGCACAACATATTATAGCTGTACTTGTGTTAGAAGCTAGGCCATTCCATAAGTTCATGACTAGTAACTAGAATAATTACAGTATTACAAACAGAGTGTATAGTGAATTTATAAGTACTTAGGTACTGATGGAGTAATAAGATAAGTAGATAGTGCTGGATGGGTGATTGGACAAATGCATGGGACAGACAGAAGGATTCCTAGACTGCATAGGTACTAACTGGGTATTTAGAAGAGCATATCAATAGTGCGTAGACAGGTTAGAGGTCTGCGTGCATAGTGTACAAAATATTGTACCTGCACTTGTGTTAGTGGCTTGGCCATTCCTTAAGTGTATGACTAATAACTGGAGGAATTTCAGTGCTGCAAAGAGAGTGCATGCTAAATGTATTAGTGCTTAGGTGTTGGAAGAGTGATAGGATACGTAAATAGTGCTGGATGGTTGAATGGAGAAGTGCATGGGACAGACAGAAGGATTCCTAGACTGCATAGGTACTAACTGAGTATTTAAAAGACTGTATCAATGCTATGTAGCTGATTAGAGGTCTGCATGCATAGTGCACAGAATATTGTGGCTGTACTAGTTTTACTGGCTTGGTCATTCCTTAGGTACATGACTAATAACTAGAATAATTTCAGTGCTGCAAAGAGAGTACATGTTGAATTTATAAGTGCTTAGGTATCGCGGAGTGATAGGATACGTAGATAGTGCTGGATGGGTGGAGAAGTGCATGGGACAGACAGGAGGATCCCTAGGTTGCATGGGTAGTACTTTACTAAGTAGCTGGTTAGAGGTTTATATATATAGTGCACAGCTGAATGTAGTTGTGCATTGATAGTGTTTGGATTACTTAATCTTACCTTGACAGTAGTACATATCAAAAAAGCTAAACATTTAGATGGTCAGAGCTGCTTTAAAACCAGAGAACCAGGTCAGCAGAGCTGCTCTAGAGCCAGAGAACCAAGTCAGCAGAGCTGCTCTAGCTGACACTGACTGACTGACACTGACTGACTGACACTGACCGATTGACACTGATTGACTGACACTGACTGACACTGATTGACTGGCACTGACTGACACTGACTGATTGACACTGGCTTACGGACACTGACTGACACTGACTAACTACTCTCTACTACTCACTCTACTACTCACTCTCCTACTCTCTACTACTCACTCTCTACTACTCTCTCTCTACTACCTACTACTACTCTACTACTCACTCTCTACTACTCTACTACTCACTCTACTACTCACTCTCTACTACTCTCTCTCTACTACTCTCTCTCTACTACCTACTACTACTCTACTACTCACTCTCTACTACTCTACTACTCACTCTACTACTCATTCTCTACTACTCACTCTCTACTACTCACTACTACTCATTCTCTACTACTCACTCTCTACTACTCACTACTACTCATTCTCTACAACTCTCTTTACTACTCACTCTCCAAAACTCACTCTCCAATACTCTCCACTACTCACTCTCCACTACTCGCTCTACTACTCGCTCTCTACTACTCTCTACTACTCACTCTACTACTCACTCTCTACTACTAAGCTCTCTACTAACTCTCTACTACTCACTCTCTACTATTCTACTACTCTCTACTACTCTCTCTCTACTACTCACTCTACTTCTCACTCTACTTCTCACTCTCTACTACTCACTCTCTACTACTCACTCTACTACTCACTCTCTACTACTCACTCTACTACTCACTCTCTACTACTCTCTACTACTCACTCTCTACTACTTACTCTCTACTACTCACTCTACTACTCACTCTCCTACTCTCTACTACTCACTCTCTACTACTCTCTCTCTACTACTCTCTCTCTACTACCTACTACTACTCTACTACTCACTCTCTACTACTCTACTACTCACTCTACTACTCACTCTCTACTACTAACTCTCTACTACTCACTCTCTACTACTCTCTACTACTCATTCTCTACTACTCACTCTCTACTACTCACTACTACTCATTCTCTACTACTCACTCTCTACTACTCACTGCTACTCATTCTCCACAACTCTCTTTACTACTCACTCTCCAATACTCACTCTCCAATACTCTCCAATACTCACTCCCCACTACTCGCTCTACTACTCGCTCTCGACTACTCTCTACTACTCACTCTACTACTCACTCTCTACTACTAAGCTCTCTACTAACTCTCTACTACTCACTCTCTACTACTCTACTACTCTCTACTACTCTCTCTCTACTACTCTCTACTACTCACTCTACTTCTCACTCTACTTCTCACTCTCTACTACTCACTCTCTACTACTCACTCTACTACTCACTCTCTACTACTCTCCACTACTCACTCTCTACTACTCACTCTATGCTACTCTCTCTACTACTCTCTACTACTCACTCTCTACTCTCTATTACTCACTCTCTACTCTCTACCTCTCTACTACTCTCTACCTCTACCTTTCTACCTCTACACCTCTACCTCTACACCTCTACCTCTACACCTCTACACCTACACCTCTACACCTCTACACATCTCTCTACCTCTCTCTACTCGCACACATATGCACATATATATATGCATATATATGCATATGCATTTATATATATGTATGTGTATATTACCTACTGGCGGTCGCCAGTAGGTAGTTATAGTTAGGACCCTGTTTCCATAGGAAATCCGCAACATTCTATTTTGAATAACTTTGACGCCGGTCGATGAATCCTCGCGAATTTCTCAAAATAGGTGGGGCGCTACGCTCCGCTCCTACCCTGAAAGTCTCGGGGGGATTCGTCAAGCGGGGGCTGAGATAAAAGGGGGGTCCCAAAACGCGTTTTTCCCATGCATTTTTTTATAGGACCTTTAGACAGGGCTACAGCCCGAACGGCTGAACAGAATTACTAGAAATTTGGCAGAGAGGTAGTCCCCAGGTCAAGGAAGTGCCTTTTGTAGGTTTGGTGTAAATCTGTTCAGTAGATTATGAGAAAATAGCCTTTAAATCAATATATATATATCTAAGCGCGCTCCGTGCGCGCTGGGTGCGCGCACCTCGCCGTGCGCGAGCGCAATTCTGATTGATTGTTAGATCTTAGTAAACATTCGAATCGGTGGAAATCAGGAAGCGGCGGCCGCCATTTTGTCTATCGCATAAAGAGGGGGTGATAAACAAAGGGGGAGAACTTGAAAAGGGGGCAGAGTGGGTAGAAATAGACCCAGTAGGCATTGTAAGGGGGTCAAAGTAGGACCTTGTAGGGCAAAAAAAAAGATTAATATGTTGTTAAAAAATATCGCCGAGTGCGCGCACCCAGCGCGCACCCGAAAAAAAACGTAATAAAACAAATTAAAAAAAAATCGCATTTAAGTGTTTAGATATAAGGTGGCTCTAAAAAGAGCCCTTGTGTTCATTGTTTGTTTTTTGGTACCTACAAGTAAGTACATGGCCCATCTAGCGTAAAGTGGGCACGCGGTGCGCGTAGCGCACCGCGTGCCCACCGTGCGTGCACGCCACTAACTGCGTAAAGTGGGCGCGCGGTGCGCGAAGCGCACCACGTGCTCACTGTGCGCGCACGGTGCGCAAAGCGCACCGTGCGCGCACGGAACGAACTGCGTTAAGTGGGCGCGCACGCCACGAATGGCGTAAAGTAACTTAGCATTTAAAAAACCGTACAAATTCACTGAAAAAACCATAGGTTTCACACACGTTATAGTTAGGAATTAGCATTTAAAAAACCTTGCAAATTCACTGAAAAAACCATAGGTTTCACACATGTTATAGTTAGTGGAAATTTTACTGATAAAAAAACCAATGAAATTCCCCCGTTATAGTTAGTGCCGGCAACTATAACTCACGCGACCGCAATCTTCTGCTGAAGACATATGTGTCTTTATGAAAAAAAAATATTTGTAATATATGTATAGCTAAAAATGTATGGAAGAAGACATGGGCAAATAAGTGTCTAAATACAGTATTAGCATCAGCAGAGGATTGCGGTCGCGTGAGTTATAGTTGCCTGCACTAACTATAACGGGGGAATTTCATTGGTTTTTTATCAGTAAAATTTCCGCTAACTATAACATGTGTGAAACCTATGGTTTTTTCAGTGAATATATATATACATACATATATAAACATATATATAATCTGCATATATATATATATATAAATACAAATATAAATGCATGCATACATATACATACATATGCATGTTATGTACCTGAAAGTTTGAAAAACACTAATACAAGCAAAGCTAAAAAGCCACCTAATTACAAACAGAATTGCTTTAACTTAAACGAGGGCAAGACCTATATCATTTTCAATGCTTGTTTACTTTAGTTCCATCAAGAAGACATTCAGATGTGTCACACATTTTCCATAAATTCTGAATGTTAGCACCCTAGTTGCTCTTTAGATAACTGTAGTAAAGCTGCTCACCAGGGAAGTCTGCTGTTGGTATTCAAAGTGCATGTTTCAGTCTGCATGTCAGAATATTTTTATGAAATAGAAGAGGATTTGAGAAGTCAAAATGTGCCCTAATTTTTCTTTCTGCAGCACTAATCATAATTTCTATGGCAAAATGAACCCCCTCATTTTGTTCCTTTGCAAATTAAATGTTTTAAGTGTTACCACTTTATTCCAATCAAGATGGCTTCAGGTGTGCCATACGTTTGTCATAAGTAAGACTGTTAGCACTCTAGTTGTTCTTTATAACACTCTGGGACATTCTGTCATTGGGCTATACTTGGGCTACATCTGGGTGATATGTGTGCTACATTTGGGCTCTTATGTCTCTGGTGGCCATCTTGGGAGACTTATTTGTTATGAAGTTTCCTAATTTCGTCATTTACTACAGTTTCCTCAGTAGGAAATACTTTCAGTTTTTTTATTTGATTCCATCAAGAAGGCATTCAGATGTGTCACACATTTGCCTTAAATTCAGAAGGTTAGCACTCTAGTTGCTTATTAGATCACTGTAGTAAAGCTACTGCTCACCAGGGTAGTCTGCTGCTGGTATTGAAAGTGCATGTTTCATTCTGCATATCAGAATTTCTAATGAAATAGAAGAGGATTTGAGAAGTCACTCAAAATGTGCCTTAATTTTCCTTTTTTCAGCACTAATCATAATTTCTATGGCAAAATGAACCCCCTCATTGAGTTCCTTTTCAATTAAACTAATCACTCTCGACTGCTCACTCTCTACTACTCTCTACTACTCTCTACTCCTCACTCTCTACTCCTCACTCTCTATTCCCCACTCTCTACTCCTCACTCTCTACTCCCCACTCTCTACTACTCTCCCCTACTCACTCTACACTAATCACTCTCTACTCTCTACTACCCACTATCTACTACTCTCTACTACTCTCCACTACTCCCTCTCTACTACTCCCTCTCTGCTACTATCTACTACTCACTCTCTACTACTCTACTACTACTCACTCTCTACTACTCACTCTCTACTACTCACTCTCTATTCACTCTACTACACGCTCTCTACTACTCACTCTCCACTACTCACTCGCCACTACTCACTCTCTACTACTCGCTCTCTACTACTCTCTACTACTTGCTCTCTACTACTCTCTACTACTCACTCTCTACTACCCACTCTCTACTACTCTAATACTCTCTCTCTACTACTCACACTCTACTACTCTCTACTACTCACTCTCTACTACTCACTCTCCACTGCTCACTCTCCACTACTCACTCTCTACTACTCACTCTCTACTACTCACTCTCTACTACTCACTCTCCACTACTCACTCTCCACTACTCACTCTCCACTGCTCACTCTCCACTACTCACTCTCCACTACTTTCTCTACTACTCACTCTCTACTACTCACTACTAATCACTCTCTACTACTCTCTACTACTCCCTCTACTACTCTGTACTACTCACTCTACTACTCTCTACTACTCACTCTCACTCTCCTACTCACTCCACTACTCTCTACTCTCTACTACTCACTCTACTACACTACTACTCCCTACTACTCCCTCTACTACTCACTCTCTACTACTCTCTCTCTACTACTCTCTACTACTCACTCTCTACTACTACTCTCTACTATTCACTCTCTACTACTCACTCTCTACTACTCACTCTCCACTACTTGCTCTCCACTACTCTCTACTACCCACTCTCTGCTACCCGCTCTCTACTACTTTACTACTCACTCTCTACTACCCTCTACTACCCACTCTCTGCTACCCACTCTCTACTTCTCTACTACTCACTCTCTACTACTCACTCTCTACTACTCACTCTCTACTACACTACTCGCTCTCCACTACTCTAATACTCGCTCTCTACTACTCACTCTCTACTACTCACTATCCACTACTCACTCTCCACTACTCACTCTCCACTACCACTCTCCACAACTCACTCTCTACTACTCACTCTCCACTACTCACTCTCCACTACTCGCTCTCCACTACTCACTCTCCACTACTCTCTACTACCCACTCTCTACTACTCTAGTACTCTCTCTCCATGACTCACTCTCCACTACTCACTCTCCACTACCCACTCTTCACTACTCACTCTCCACTACTCTCTACTACCCACTCTCTACTACTCTACTACTCTCTCTCCACTACTCACTCTCTACTACTCTCTACTACTCACTCTCTACTACTCACTCTCCACTACTCACTCTCCACTACTCTCTCTCCACTACTCACTCTACTATTCACTCTCTACTACTCTGCTACTCTCTACTACTCACTCTCTACTACACACTCTCTAGTACACACTCTCTACTTGCTCTCTACCACTATCTACCACTCTCTACTACTCACTCTCTACTACTCTCTACTACTCACTCCACAACTTTCTACTACTCCACTACTCTCTACTACTCACTCTCTACTACTCTACTACTCCCTACTACACACTCTACTACTCACTCTCTACTACTCTACTACTCTCTACTACTCTCTCTACTACTCGCTCTCTACTAATCTACTACTCTCTCTCTACTAATCTACTACTCTCTCTCTGCTACTCTACTACTCACTCTTAACTACTCTCTACTACTCTACTCACTCTCTACTACTCACTCTCTACTACTCTCTTCTACTCACTCTCTGCTACTTTCTCTATTTCTCTCTACTACTTACTCTCTACTCTCTATTACCCATCCTCTATTCTCTACCTCTCTACCTCTCTCTACTACTCTGTACCTCTGTACCTCTCTACCTCTACCTCTCTACCTCTACTCCTCTACCTCTACTCCTCTACCTCTACACCTCTACACCTCTACCTCTCTACACGCACACATATGCATATCTATATATATATATATTTATGCATATATATATGCATATGCATTTATATATATGTATGTGTATGTATATACACATATATAAACATATAATCTGCATATCTATATAAATACAAATATAAATGCATGCATACACATACGTATACATATGCATGTTATGTACATGAAAGTTTGAAAAACGCTAATAAAAGCAAAGCTAAAAAGCTACCTAATTACTAACAGAATTGCTTTAACTTAAACGAGGGCAAGACCTATTGCATTTTCAATCCTTGTTTACTTTGGTCCATCAAGAAGGCATTCAGATGTGTCACACATTTGCCATACATTCTGAATGTTAGCACTCTAGTTGCTTATCAGATCACTGTAGTAAAGCTAGTGCTCACCAGGGAAGTCTGCTACTGGTATTGAAAGTGCATGTTTCAGTCTGCATGTCAGAGTTTTTTTATGAAATAGAAGAGAATTTGAAAAGTCACTCAAAATGTGCCCTAATTTTTCTTTCTGCAGCACTAATGATACTTTCTATGGCAAAATGAACCCCCTCATTTTGTTCCTTTTTAAATTTAATGTTTTAAGATTTACC
The DNA here is from genome assembly GCF_964204655.1 of Triturus cristatus. NCBI lineage: Eukaryota > Metazoa > Chordata > Amphibia > Caudata > Salamandridae > Triturus > Triturus cristatus. The sequence goes on from NC_140589.1 coordinate 1,189,757,049, forward strand.
ACTTTATTCCAATCAAGATGGCTTCAGGTGTGCCATACGTTTGTCATAAGTACTACTGTTAGCGCTCTAGTTGTCTAGATGTCAGACTTCATTCTCACATGACTGAGAAAGATAATGTGAATTTACAGAAAATATGCTCTCAGTTTAGCTTATAGATCACCTTCCAAACCTCTGTGGGAAAAGCATGAGAAAATAGTTTTCTCTCAAACATGATTCATGATATCCCAACCGGGGCCAAAGTTATTCTAAATAGAATGTGTGGATTTCCTATGGATATTAGGTCCTAACTATAACTACCTACTGGCGACCGGCAGTAGGTAATATATTTATATATATTACCTACTGGCGGTCTCCAGTAGGTAGTTATAGTTAGAACCTATTTTCCATAGGAAATCCACAACATTCTATTCCCAATAACTTTGGCACCGATTGACGAATCTTCGCAAAATTTTCAAACCTTTTGGCCAGCTCCGGTCCGCTCCTATCCTGAAAGTCTCGGGATGATTCATGTAGCCGGGGCTGAGAAAAAAGGTGGGTCCCAAAACGTGTTTTCCCCATGCAATTTCCTATAGGACCTTTAGCCGAAGCTACAGCCCGAACTGCTAAACAGAATTACACCAAATTTGGCAAAGAGGTAGTCCTCAGGTCAGACTCATGCCTTTTGCTTAAATGGTATCAATCTGTTCAGTAGTTCCCGAGAAAATCAAAATCAAATTCACATATAGATCTGGGCGGAGCCTAACCACACATCTCATCGTGAGATCTGGTTGGCTGTCAGCACTTCATCCAAGAAGTGTTGGCAGGCATTTTGGGACCAATATACATGATAGCACCTCATTAAAAAGCATTGCAGTTAATAGTAGGTTTTAAGACTTTAGTTACATTATAAATCATTTGTTGATGGTATCATACTCATTTTAGGAATTCTGGTGTATTCTAAGGTGATTTTACCATGTGAAAAACCCTTCTGCTGGGATATCATGAATCATGTTTGAGAGAAAAATATTTTCTCATTCTTTTCCCACAGAGGTTTGGAAGGTGACCTATGAGCTAACCTGAGAGCATATTTTATGTAAATTCACATTATTTTTCTCAGTCATGTGAGAATGAAGTCTGACATTCTCAGTAAAACATGTACATCCAACAAGGGCAGAGACTGTCAGTTGATTCCTTTGTGTTCTACTGCAGCTTCCCAGAGTGTTCTAAAGAACAACTAGAGCACTAACAGTCATACTTATGACAAACGTATGGCACACCTGAAGCCATCTTGATTGGAATAAAGTGGCAACTCTTAAAACATTTAATTTAAAAAGGAACAAAATGAGGGGGTTCATTTTGCCATAGAAAGTATGATTAGTGCTGCAGAAAGAAAAATTAGGGCACATTTTGAGTGACTTCTCAAATCCTCTTCTATTTCATTAACACATTCTGACATGCAGACTGAAATATGCACTTTGAATACCAGCAGCAGACTTCCCTGGTGAGCAGTAGCTTTACTACAGTGATCTAATGAGCAACTAGAGTGTTAACATTCTAAATTCATGGCAAATGTGTGACACATCTGAATGCCTTCTTGATGGAATCAAAGTAAAAAACTGAAAGTATTCCTACTGAGGAAACTGTAGTAAATGAGGAAATTAGGAAACTTCAACAAATAAGTCTCCCAAGATGTCCACCAGAGACAAAAGAGCCCAAATGTAGCACAAATATCACCCAGATGTAGCCCAAGTATAGCCCAATGACAGAATGTCCCAGAGTGTTTTTAAGATCAACTGGAGCGCTAACAGTCTTACTTATGACAAAAGTATGGCACACCTGAAGCCATCTTGATTGGAATAAAGTGGTAACACTTAAAACATTTAATTTGCAAAGGAACAAAATGAGGGGGTTTATTTTGCCATAGAAAGTATGATTAATGCTGCAGAAAGAAAAATTATGGCACATTTTGACTTCTCAAATCCTCTTCTATTTTATTAAAAAATTCTGACATGCAGACTGAAACATGCACTTTGAATACCAGCAGCAGACTTCCCTGGTGAGCAGTAGCTTTACTACAGTGATCTAATGAGCAACTAGAGTGCTACCATTCAGAATTTATGGCAAATGTGTGATAAATCTGAATGCCTTCTTGATGGAACCAAGTAAACAACCATTGAAAATGCAATAGGTCTCGCCCTCGTTTAAGTTAAAGCAATTCGGTTTGTAATTAGGTGGCTTTTTAGCTTTGCTTGTATTAGTGTTTTTCAAACTTTCATGTACATAACATGCATATGTGTGCATATATGTATAAGTATGCATTTGTATTTATATAGATATGCAGATTATATATATGTTTATATATGTATCTATATATATATATATACACATACATATATTTGAATGCATATGCATATATAGGCATATATATATATGCATATGTGTGCGTGTAGAGAGAGGTAGAGAGGTAGAGAGTAGTAGAGAGAGAGGTAGAGTGAGGTAGAGAGGTAGAGAGTGAGTAATAGAGAGTAAGTAGTAGAGAGTAGTAGAGAGAGTAGCAGAGAGTGAGTAGTAGAGAGTAGTAGAGTGAGTAGTAGTGAGGTAGAGAGGTAGAGAGTGGAGAGTGAGTAATAGAGAGTAGAGAGTGAGTAGTAGAGAGTAGTAGAGAGTAGTAGAGTGAGTAGTAGAGAGTGAGTAGTAGAGAGTGAGTAGTAGAGAGCAGTAGAGAGTGAGTAGTAGAGAGTGAGTAGTAGAGAGTGAGTGGCAGAGAGAGAGTAGCAGAGAGTGAGTAGTAGAGAGTAGTAGAGAGAGAGTAGTAGAGAATGACTAGTAGAGAGCAGTAGAGAGGGAGAAGTAGAGAGTGAGTAGAAGAGTGAGTAGTAGAGTGAGTAGTAGAGAGGGAGTAGTAGAGATTTGTAGAGAGTAGTAGTAGAGAGAGAAGGAGTGAGTAGTAGAGAGTGAGTAGTAGAGAGTAGCAGAGGGAGAGTAGTAAAGAGTGAGTAGCAGAGAGTGAGTAGTAGAGAGAATAGTACAGAGTAGGTGAGTAGTAGAGAGTGAGTAGTAGAGAGTGAGTAGTAGAGAGCGAGTATTAGAGAGCAAGTAGTAGAGAGTGTGTAGTAGATAGTGAGTAGTAGAGAGTAGAGAGTAGTAGAGAGTGAGAAGTAGAGAGAGTAGTAGAGAGTATTAGAGTAGTAGAGAGTGAGTTATAGAGTGAGTAGTAGAGAGTAGTAGACAGTGAGTAGTAGAGAGTGAGTAGTAAAGAGTGAGTAGTAGAGAGTGAGTAGTAGAGAGTGAGTAGTAGAGAGAGAGTAGTAGAGAGAGAGTAGTAGAGAGTGAGTAGTAGAGAGTGAGTAGTAGAGAGTAGTAGAGTGAGTAGTAGAGTGAGTAGTAGAGCGTACTACAGTAGTAGAGAATGAGTAGTAGAGAGTAGTAGAGAGCAAGTAGTAGAGAGTGAATAGTAGAGAGTGAATAGTAGAGAGTGAGTAGTAGAGAGTGAGTAGTAGAGAGTGAGTAGTTGAGAGAGTAGTAGAGAGGGAGTAGTAGAGAGTGAGTAGTAGAGAGTGAGTAGTAGAGTGAATAGTAGAGAGTGAGTAGTCGAGAGTGAGTAGTAGAGAGTGAGTAGTAGAGAGTAGTAGAGTGAGTAGTAGAACATGAGTAGTAGAAAGTGAGTAGTAGAGAGAGAGTAGTAGAGAGTGAGTAGTAGGGTAGTAGAGAGTGTTAGAGACTGAGTAGTAGAGACTGAGTAGTAGAGAGTAGTAGTGAGTAGTAGAGAGTAGTAGCAAGTGAGTAGTAGAGTGATTAGTAGAGAGAGAGTAGTAGAGAGTAGTAGAGAGTGAGTAGTAGAGAGTGAATAGTAGAGAGTGAGTAGTAGAGAATGAGTAGTAGAGTGAGTAGTAGAGAAAGAGTAGTAGAGATTGAGTAGTAGAGTAGTAGAGAGTAGTCAGTCAGTGTCAGTCAGTCAGTCAGTCAGTGTCAGTCAGTCGGTGTCAGTCAGTCAGTGTCAGTCAGTGTCAGTGTCAGTCATTCAGTGTCAGTCAGTGTCAGTGTCAGTCAATCAGTGTCAGTCAGTGTCAATCTGTCAGTGTCAGTCAGTCAGTGTCAGCTACAGCAGGTCTGCTGACCTGTTTCTCTGGCTCTAGAGCAGCTCTGCTGACCTAGTTCTTAGGCGCTCTGCTGATCTGGTTCTCTGGCTCTACAACAGCTCTGCTGACCTGGCTCTCTTGCTGTCAAGCAGCTCTGCTGACCCGGTTCTATGGCTCTAAAGCAGTTCTGCTGACATGGTTCTCTGGCTCTAGAGCAGCTCTGCTGACCTGGTTCTCTCCCTCTGGAGCAGCTCTGCTGACCTGGTTCTCTCCCACCAAAGCAGCTCTACTGACCTGGTTTCTCTGGCTCTTCAGCCGCTCTTCTGACCTGGTTCTCTGGCTCTAAAGCAGCTCTGATGACCTGGTTCTCTGGCTCTGGAGCAGCTCTGATGACCCGGTTCTCTGGCTCTAGAGCAGCTCTGATGACCTGATCCTTTGGCTCTAAAGCAGACCTGCTGACCTGGTTCTCTCCCTCTAAAGCAGCTCTGCTGACCTGGTTCTCTGGCTCTAGAGCAGCTCTGCTGACCTGGTTCTCGGCCTCTAGAGCAGCTCTGATTAACTTGAGTCTCTGGCTCTAAAGCAGTTCTGCTGACCTGGTTCTCTGCCTCTAAAGCAGCTCTGCTAACCTGGTTCTCTGGCGCTAGAGCAGCTCTGCTGACCTGGTTCTCTGCCACTAGAGCAGCTTTGCTGACCTGGTTCTCTGGCTCTAGAACAGCTCTGCTGACCTGGTTCTCTGCCTCTAGAGCAGCTCTGCTGACCTGGTTCTATGGCTCTAAAGCAGCTCTGCTTCCTGGTTCTCTGGTTCTAGAGCAGCTCTGCTGACCTGGTTCTCTGGCTGTAAAGCAGCTCTGCTGACCTGGTTCTCTCCCTCTAAACAGCTCTGCTGACCTGGTTCTCTGGCTCTAAAGCAGTTCTGCTGACCTGGTTCTCTGCCTCTAGAGCAGCTCTGCTGACCTGGTTCTATTGCTCTTGAGCAGCTCTGCTGACCTGGTTCTCTGGCTCTAGAGCAGCTCAGCTGACCTGGTTCTCTGGCTCTAAAGCAGTTCTGCTGACCTGGTTCTCTGGCTCTAGAGCAGCTCTGCTGACCTGGTTCTATGGCTCTTGAGCAGCTCTGCTGACCTGGTTCTCTGGCTCTAGAGCAGCTCTGCTGACCTCGTTCTCTGCCACTAGAGCAGCTTTGCTGACCTGGTTCTCTGGCTCTAGAGCAGCTCTGCTGACCTGGTTCTCTGCCTCTAGAGCAGCTCTGCTTCCTGGTTCTCTGGCTCTAGAGCAACTCTGCTGACCTGGTTCTCTGGCTGTAAAGCAGCTCTGCTGACCTGGTTCTCTGCCTCTAGAGCAGCTCTGCTGACCTGGTTCTATGGCTCTTGAGCAGCTCTGCTGACCTGGTTCTCTGGCTCTAGAGTAGCTCAGCTGACCTGGTTCTCTGGATCTAAAGCAGTTCAGCTGACCTGGTTCTCTCCCACTAAAGCAACTCTGCTGACCTGGTTTCTCTGGCTCTAGAACAGCTCTGCTGACCTGATTCTCGGCCTCTAGAGCAGCTCTGCTGACCTGGGTCTCTGGCTCTAGAGCAGCTTTGCTGACCTGGGTCTCTGGTTCTAGAGCAGCTCTGCTGACCTGCTTCTTAGGCTCTAGAGCAGCTCTGCTGACCTGGTTCTCTGGCTCTACAACTGCTCTGCTGACCTGGTTTCTCTGGCTCTACAGCACCTCTGCTGACCTGGTTCTCTGCACTCACGATGCATGCACCGACTTCGCGAAAATATATTTAAAAATAATATTTATTTTATTTATTATAATTACAAATATGTTATTTTTATGACTATCTTAGATAATCTCTTGCCCTAATATGTATATTAAAGAAACATACATATCATTTTGGAACATAACATTTTTTGCGGGAGTTGCGCACCCAGCGCGCCCCAGCACGTATATGACATCACTCGGAACGCGCCACCGCGCAAGCATCTCGTACCGTAATGCGCATGTGTTGCGAAGGCGCGGGAGCAGGAGTCGCGGACTGGTCGCATACCAATCACGCACATCACGTAATATTAAATGTATATGATGTAACTGAAAAACACGCAGGCGTCGCACACCGTACGTGGATCCTTCACGACTTTTCTAAAATAGTGGCTAGAATCCACGCACCCACAGTGATGTGCACGCATTGAGAGCGCGACGCCGAATTTTTTTTTGAAAAAACATTTTTTTAAAGAAAATATAAATATATTAAAATATTTTTTTTATGTTTTTTTGCAATTTTTAGAAAAATATATAATGTTATTTAATGAATAAAATATTTATAAATGAACAGTTAAAAAACTGTAGAAAATCAGTACAAAAAATAGGTATAACTACTATCACACTTAAAAATTAGCATTTAAAAAACCTTTGAAATTCACTGAAAAAAAACATAGGTTTCAGAGACGTTATAGATAGAAATTAGCATTTAAAGAAGCTTTGACATTCACTGAAAAAAACATAGGTTTCAGGGGTGTTATAGTTAGCTGGCCATTTCACTCGTACAAACCCATAGAAATTCCTCTGATATAGTTAGTTTTGCTAACTATAACTCGCGCGCCCGCAATGCACTGCTGATGATGTCACATATTGCATCATTCGTATAGGTTATTGATTTGTTGTTTGAGTATCTGTATGGGTCCCCGAGTGTCTGTGTGGGTGGGTGTATGAGTTAGGGGTGGGCAAATTTGCGAAATTCACTTTCGCAAATTATCGTGAAAATGTAAAAAATCTCCGGAAATATCGCGAAGATGCAGAAGTTTTTTTCCCACCCGTTCGCGGTATTTTCTGCGTGGTCGTGGCTCGCCAACTTACCCATGCGGTTGCTCGCGGGCGCGGCCATCTTGTTTTCACTTGTCTCGCGGTGCATGATTGCGAGAAGAAAGACGTGATCGCGCGACGCATGACATTACTGCGGGCGCGAACTGTCGCGAGACAGAGCAAATTGCTACCAACAATCCAACATCTCGTGGAGAACGCAACCGGATCGGGAAAACTTGTCGGCGAACGCGGGGATTCAGGTAAGACAATCGCGCGCATGCGAGAATGTATTATTTTACAGCGCGTGCAAGCAAAAAATTTCCGGTAAAATGCGGATTGCGGAAATTTTGACATTTTCGCGCTCTCCGCGGAACGCGAAAATGTTTAATTATCCCAATTTCCGCAAGCAGAACAGAATTTTAGCCCATGCCTAGTATGAGTCTGTGCATAGATGTCTGAGTGGGTGATTCAGTGGTTGTATGGATTAAAAAGTGCATCTGGAAAGGGCTGTATGGGTGATTTAGTGTGTCTATGGGTGTGTTGGTGAGTGAATAAATGTCTCAGTGGTATATCTGTGACTAACTACATATGTTTTAAGCCACTATATATGAGTGTTGGAGTATATAAATGAGTATACGTGAGTCTAAGTTATTTCAAGAGTGGGTGTATAAATGTCTGCTTCTATCAGTGATTGTATAAGACAGTAAATATGTGTTAGTATTTGTATAAATAAGTGATGTGGTATGTCCAAAAATAACGAAGTTGGTGTGTAGAACTGTATACATGATTAAATGGGTATGTGATTCATTCTTTGCATTACTGACTAGGCGTGTGAGTAACTATGGATGAGTGGCAGCGTGTGACTGCATGCATAGTTTGTATAAGTGCTTATTATAGCCCTCTATTGATGAGTAACTACATGTATAAGTGACTGGATGTGTGGGTAGACCTAGGAAATAGTGAGTGCTATGTAGTATATGGCATCCTTCTGTGTATGGTTTCAAAAATAGTAGTCAGCATTTTAGAATGGGTGTATCAAAGTTTATATGAGAGCATCAGTATGTGCATCAGATTGTCACGTGGATGATGTCATGAGTGATGTCATTTGAGATGTCATCAGTGATGTCACTGACCATGTCATGAGTGATGTAATATGTGACATCATCAGCAGTGCATTGCGTGCAAGTTATAGTTAGCTCAACTAACTATAACAGGCGAATTTCTCTGATTTTATATGAGTCAAATGTTCAACTAACTATAACGTCCCTGAAAACTATGTTTTGTTTTTGTGAATTTCTAAGGTATTTTAAATGCTAATTCCTAACTATAATGACTCTAAAACCTATGGTTTTTTCAGTGAATTTCAAAGGTTTTTTAAATGTTAATTTCATATTTTAATGTTTATAAAACCCATATTTTTCTGTTATATTTTTAAATATTTTGGAACTCTATTATACTTCTTGTTTTTAACTTTAAAAATCATGTAATGTTTTATATCTTCCCCCAAAAATATGTATATTTTTTTTTGGGGGGGGGGAGAAAACTGCACTCCCATAACGGTAGCGTACCAAGCTTCATCACCACATGAATCCAATCCGCCATATTGTTAAACTCGTAAAGTATGCCCATTTCGTATCCGACGAGTTCATGACACCGCGTCCCGCATAACATCATATACGCATGAAGTCACCCCATGTACTACTTTGGTATCCGACGGGTACGCAGTACCAAGCCACCCATTACGTCAAGTACGTATGGGGTCGCGCCTGCTGCACGTTGCGTATTCGTCAAATAGACGCTGCCAGGCCCTGTGTTACATCACAGACATATAGTATCGCGCTGGGTACGCCATTCCCTTTTTTATTTTGTCTCAAAAGTATATCTAAATAACTTTAAACAGTATATGAGAGCACGCAAAAATCGAAATTATTTTAAACATTTATATATTTCTAACTGTAATAAACTTATGTTATGATCAATATATTTTGTCAACATCGCGTCGGGTGCGGCCTCCTTGCGACCTTAAAAAAAAAAGCATTTGATTGGTTTATAACATTTCCCATTGTAACAGTTGTACGACCCCACCCATTTTACTCATTCTCTCTAAAGCATTTGATGAGACACCTCTTCTGCTTAGAAAGCTTTTTTGAAAAGTCTTTTCCTGTATACACATATCTTATACTACACACAACATGCAATCATCTTGATCAATATTCATGCTCTGTACATTAGCCTTCCACGTGTGATTGCCATGCATCTCAAACGTTCCATCAAAAAACAAATATGTGTTACACAATGCCCCTGGTGTGTGTGTCTGCACATTATTGTGCTGCCTTTCGGCCTGGGTATTGCTGGCTCTAAGGAGCATCATCAGCCACGGGCAGACTGCTCATCCTAGATCACATGCAAGCTCATTAACGATAGTTTCCGCCCTCCCAACACATGCTACACTAATCTAAATTGTACACTCAGTGAGATCAATACTACAAAAGAAACACACATAAGTACACTTCCTGGCCAGACAGGAACTGAACAACGCCCAAGACCCCGGAATAATTATTCACACCCCTATGCCGGCCTGGCGTTCGCAAGCCCAGCCCACTTTGCATACGTATAAATAGAATAACCACGATGCCACATGTCCCTCTTCTTCCACACTACCTCAAATGATTTGCCACATCCACCTCGCAAATCACAATACGCAATAAAAAAAAGAAATGGATCCATGAGATGTACTCCATCCTGGCAATCAACACGGGCTCTAAATTGTGAGCCCTACTGCCCGTCGTCTACGAAAGGGATCCATGAGGTGTACACTCTCCTTCAATCAACACTCCATTTGAATTGTGAGCACTGCTGCCCGTAGTGTTTGCTCACACAACAATGACAGCGGGTAAGCAGAGCAGCCTGGGTGCACAGGGCCTCCAATTGAGCACGCTGTGGCAAGAGGGGTGGGGTGCTTCAGCCTAGCTGCGCAGGTCCGAACAAACGATATTGCCATGTGTTATGATGTGATCTTTGACCTCATTCAGTCACATCTCTGTCTCATTATAAAGACCTGCTGGGCTGTACTGTAGGCCTGAGGCAGCGGGCAGCGCTGTCCTAAAGACACCTCTTCAGCACGGTGCTGCGGGAGGGATGGGATGCATCAGCCAGACTGCGCACGTGCGAATAAGCGATATTGCCATGTGTTGTCATGTGATCTTTGACCTCATTCAGTCACATCTCTGTTTCATTTTAAAGACCTGCTATACCATAAGGTAGGCCTGAACCTACGGGCAGCGCTGCCCTACAGACACCTGTTGAGGGCGGTTCTGCGGGAGGGGTGGGGTGCATCACCCTGAGTGCACATGTGCGAAAAAGCGATGTTGCCGTGCATAATGATGTGATCTCTGACATCATTCAGTCACATCAGTCTAATTTAAAGGACCTGCTGGACCGTACTGTAGGTCTGAGCCAGCAGGCAGTGCTGCCCTACAGACACGTGGCGTTGGCATTTAGGACACTGTAGTGAGCTCCTTACTAAGTGTACATGCACACAGGCTCCCGCCACTGCATTACACTCACATTATGCTTCTAGCATGCGCTCTGTTACTTTGTATGTGAACGTTGGCATAACATATTATTTAACCTTGTGTATTCTCGTGCAGTCCAACTCCTCTTTGAACCACGATTACCACTAACAGTTGGTAGATCGTACTTCAAAAACGAAGGATGCACTCAACTCCTATTTTCTATCAAGCTTGAAATAAACCTTCATTTACCTCCAGACATTTCCACCATTAAATTATTTCTCCCTTTTCAGACATTCCATTGATTGCCCTGGCATTCTGACACCTTCCATTGTAGTATTAAGACACCGTCCCTGACCGGAGACCTGGTCTATCGTACAAACATACCCCGGACTAGGAGCTTGCACCAACACGTCGAGGGACACACCAGTGGTGGCAGGTGAGCAGTGAAGCCTCGGTGTGCAAGACCTACAATTGAGCACAGTGCGGGGGAAGGGGTTGGGGTGCAGCACCCTGGGTGCACAGGTGCATGCAAGCGATTTTCCCGTAGCTAATAATGTAGGACTATATTATCAAACAACGGTGATAACATTATCACCACTTTAGCAACAGGAAACTGCTGCTAAAGCGACGATAAGGGGTTGATAATATGTACTGGTAAATTCACATAGAAGCCCAGGTTCACACCAGAACCTGGGATTCTAAGGGAATTCACAAGGGCATATTATCAACCCCTTATCGCCGCTTTAGCGGCAGTTTCCTGCCGCTAAAGCGACGATAATGTTATCGCCCTTCCTTCATAATATGGCCCATAATCTCTGGCCTCGTGTATTTAATTTTAAGGACTTGCTGAACCACACTCTTTCTCGCAGACTCCAGCGTACTAGACAAACGGGTGACGGAGGGTAAACACTAAGGGCAGGGTGCAAAAGGCCGACACTCTGTCTCCTCCTCCTTCTCTTCTTTTAGCTCTCCCTCCCCTTCTCCCTTCCACCCACTCCCCCTCCCTTCTATTCTCACTATAGTCCTTTCATTTGGGCTACCTTTCTTTACCTCATCCACATAGCACACATACTTATGTTTCATTTTTGTCTTGCAGGTTTCCTACGCTGCTTCCACTGGAGTCCATCCCACCTTTTTTTTTATTATACTGTTCTATTAAAGTTACATTTCTATTTATTTCTGTTTTAATAAAGGTTACATATTTTTTCAAATAAATAACTGAGTGTATAGGTCTTTTTCTGATGACACTTGTCTATTGTTTATTGTAAAAATCATCTGTTTATAGGAGATTTTAAGGACAACATTATTTAATATTAGAATGCACCTACCAAACATAATCTGACTTTTAGACAAATGAAGCCTGGGTAAATGTACGACTGCAAGAGTTCTATGAGTGTATCACTTTAGAACACCATAAGTACTGCCCGTGTGATTTCAGAACAAATAAGGCACTGCCTAGGACCACCGAGGCTTCAGGGACTGCCGAAGCCCACCCTGCATATTTAAATAAAGACCCAGAGTGTGGCGATCCCCGGACTTCAGTTGGCCTCGAACCCCCCGAACAATTAGTAAACAATTCCTGGGAAGGTGGTGCTCCCCTAGGCTGCAAAACGTCTCTGTGCCCTTCCGCGCCTAATTTACATGTGACATTAAGATCCCCAGTCCTACAGAGACCCCGCAATATAATAATTGGATTGGCCACGGAACATTACCCAGCCACCAGGGGCCTCATTTAAAAGAATGGGTGATACCCCGCTTTTCTTTTTGTTGTTCTTTTCTCATCCGCATCCCCTCTATTACAGCGTTACAAGGTTTTCCTCCTCTCGCTTCAAGTAGTCGAACAAGTATTTGCTATCACAGGGTGGAAGCCATGCACCACCCTCTAATAGCAAACCCAAATGTCCAGCGAATGCACACCCCGGGACATTGTATGAGCTGCGCCTGAGAGGTTGCCCTCCTACTACCATGATGTATTTGTTAGTATAAGCACATACTAACAGTACTTACACACGTGTAGTACAGCGACCAGAATGTAGTGAAGAAGCAGAGGAAGCGCAAAATCTAAAAATATAAATCCTACCAGAAGTCGGATAACATAGTTCAATGAGCCGATGACACTGGCATGAGTAGAAACAGCTACACGAACAAAACGGGTCTTCAGCACAATGAAGCAATTTTGAAATATTGCTGAGTGGTGCCTTCTTTTTGCCTTCTCCCACTCGTTACCAAATTTATGTAGTGAAGAGGCAGACAGCAGTGAATCCAATAAGTAGATTTATTACAAGAAAACAAGACACCTGAAACAACCACCAACAGGAGCAGATAGCAAAGCAACCATCTAATCCTGCACCGTGTACAAACTCCGCAAGGTTCCCCTCATGACAGCCCTACATTCTAACATTACATACTGAGGGCCATATTATCAAGGAATGGCGTTAAAATTATCACCGCTTTAATGGCAGGAAACTGTCACGAAAACGGCGATAATGGGCTTGAAAATATGCCGTAGAGAATTCCAATAGAAGCCCATGTTCTTGTGTTAACATGGGCTTCTATTGTAATTCTCTACGGCATATTATCAAGCCCTTGATAATATGCCCATTAGATTCTAGTAGAATTACATACTAACATTCTACTATGACTTACAATGGAATACTACACAGAGCACATGACTTTACAGCAATGAGCTCATAGTTTCATCCACGAGTCTTGACACCGGTAGAGATGAGACTTTCGCTTCCTACTCCCTATATTGTATAAAACGTAAATTAACACTTCTTCCACAAGTATGCTACAGCGCCCAGAGCACATCACTTTACAGCAATGAGCTCACAATTTAGGCTCACGGTTTAATCCCCGAGTCTTCACACCAGTAGGGATGAGTAGTTCTCTTCCCACTCCCTATATACTATAAAAGCATACTAACCCTACTTACACACTTATACTACAGCGGCTAGTATCCTACACCACCCAGAGCCCATCACTTTACAGCAATCAGCTCGGTTTCATCCCCAAATCTTCACACCGGTAGGCGTAACTACTTCGCTTCCCGCTTCCGGTATACTATCAACACACAGTAGCGGTCAGTAGTTTGCTTCCTACTCCCTGTATGGTATAAACACCTACTAACATTACTTGCACACATATGCTAAAAACACCAGACCGCATCACTTTACAGCAATGACCTCCTCCTCTAGTCAGGGTAAGGGGGTACACTCCTAAAATAACCCCTTCTCACCCCCTTGGTAGCTTGGCACGAGCAGACAAGCTTATCTCAGAGGCAGTGTGTAAAGCACTTGTGAACACATACAGTAACCCAGTGACAACACTACAAATGGACACCACACAGGCTTTATATCAAAAATAAGTTTTCTTTATATAGATTTACCACAAGACCATTAAACGACAAAAACACACAATACTGTTACTTTAGATGGTAGGATTTTGCTTAGTTCTCTTAAGTTCTTAAATGCGACACTTTAAGTCAATGTACCTTTTAGATGCGACACGCAGGGCAACGAAAGTGTTGCAACGATGTTGATGCGATGAAGATTTTGGTGCAAAGAAATAAAGACGTGAGGATCTCCTAGATGCGGCACGCTTCTCCGATGTTGCGAGAAGACTCGACTCGATGCTTCAGCTGCAGCGGCGACACCCTTTACAGCAGCCTTGGCAGCGACACTCTTCTCCAATGTTGCGAGACGCTTCCGCTCGATGCAATGTTGCAGCGGCGACACCCCTTTACGCGATGCGACGACAGCAGCTCCGACGGCGGCACGCTTCTCCGTGGATGCTAGGCACTTTTCTTGATGCAGTGCAATGCGACAACTACAATGGCTACGATGGCGACACGCTTCTTTCTCGATGCGAGACTCTTCTCTTGATGCGGTGCAATGCATCAGTTACGATGGCTGCGATGGCGACACGCTTCATCGGCGTTGCGAGACACTTCCTGGATGATGCGAGACGCTTCCGCTCGATGCGATGCTGCAGTGGCGACACACTTTACGAGATGCGATGACAACAGCTCCGACGGTGGCGCGCTTCTCCTTCTTGAGTCGCGCTTCCAGCTCCTTGCGACACGCAGTCCCTCAGAAGGCCCAACAACACCAGCAGGCACTTCCACAGAACTCTGGGGAGCTGGGGGATGAAGTCTGTTGTCCCTGAGATTTCAGCAGGAGGCAAGCTCTTTTCCAAGCCCATGGAGATCCTTCACAAGGTGAGCAAAAGTACACACAAAGTTCCTTTCTCCTCTCTTTGGCAGTAAAGCAACTACTGCAGGCCAATCCCCCAGGTTCAAGGATAGTTTCTTCCTCAGCTTCTTCTGGTTCCTCCCTCAGCAGAGGTTCTTCTTGTTTTCCCAAAGTGATCTAATTTCTTGGGATCAGGGTCCCAATATTTATACCCCAAAATACTTTGTCCTCTGAGGGCAGAGGGGCCTTTGCCCAGTCTAAACCAGTTCTGGAGCACTCTGTTTACATGACTCCTTCTTTCCTTTCACAGTGCAGGGCAGAAACATCAGACGCCCCACAGGAGGTGGAGCCAGCATTGTGGAGGGAAAGCACATCCCTGGAGCACTTTGTTGACATGATTCCTTCTCTTCATTCACTGTGCAGGGCAGAGACATCAGCTGCTCTCCAGGAGGTGGAGCCAGCATTGTGGAAGGCAGGCACAGCCCTATTCGGATCCCAGGTGCAACTCCTCCCACCCATCTGGATGCAGATCTCTCTATTCACCACTGGGACACCTCACCCTGTCTCCTGGAATTCCCCAGCCCTGTCACTCAAACTCCAGACAAAGGAATACACACAGCCTAGCAGAGGCAGGTTTGAATGGTTAGACAAGAAAAGGCCTACTTTCTAAAAGTGGCATTTTCAAACACAGAATGCTAAAACCAACTTTACTAAAATATGTATTTTATCATTCTGAGTTCAGGCATACTAAATTTGAGTTTCTACCATGTTCCCTGAGTCAGTTAGGATTATAAGATGTAATAACCAACCTGCCCATTCTGGCCTATGGAGAACAGGTAGCCTTGCAATAGTGAAAAACGAAAATGGCTATAATTCACTATTAGAACACACCACACACACCAGGGCATGTCCTACCTTATCCTTAAAATGCACCCTGCCCTTGGGCCTACCATAGGGGTGTCTGATATGAAGAAAAGGGAAGGTTTAGGGACTGGCAAGTGGGTGCACTTGCCCAGTCAGCATGACAGTATCAGACTGCACACAGGCTCTGCAATGGCAGGCCTTAGACACACTTTTACCGGCTGTTTCTGTGGGTGGCACAACCATTGCTGCAAGCCTACCAGCAGCATTTGGATTTACAAGCCCTGGGCACTCCTGGTGCACTGTAATAGGGTCTGACAGGTAAACCAAACCAACCAATCATGGAATCACAAATTCCTACATTAATTTACAATAGGGAGAGCATATGCACTTTAGCACTGATCAGCAGTGGTAAAGTGCTCAGAGTCATATAACAGCCAACAACAGGTCAGAAAAAATATAGGAGGAAGGCAAAAAGTTCAGGGATGACCCTGCAAAAAGGGCCAAGTCCAACAGTATTCTATCAACACACTTTCTAGAACATTCTACAACACGTGGAGGTTAAAAGTTCATCAATTTTTTTAAACCTAACGATATTTTTTTGCAACATTTTCTCTAACATTTAACGGCACGTGCAGGTTAAAAGTTCATGATTGTTTGAAGTTCGAACAGTGCCTTCCAAATGCAAGTAGCAGGTGTGGTTGAGTTGAGCAAATGTTATCCTATAATATATACTATAATCTGTACGTGCAAACTGCTTTTTCTTAACCAATCACAAACATACTTTTCCACAAAACAAATGTGCACCCTAATTTTAAAAAACAATGCTTTTCATTTACCAATCAGGTACCATTTTGGATGCGAAAAGAAACGAGTTCCCCATCTTTAAACATATCTCTTATTCTATGAAGGAACTGCATGAGCTACAGACATCTTTCCATACCTTCCAGCCATACCTTCAAAATGCTAGTGTGGATCGTAGGACATAGCTATGTTTTCTGGTGCAAGAAGTATGCAGAACAGAGACGTATTGACTTAGACCTAGGTTTACAAAATGTGGACATTAAATAGATTGGACAGAGAAGATTGAAGTTGCACCAATTGTTGCCTTTGGTTAAAACCTGTTTACATCTCCAACACCCTGACCTCATGATTATGCACTGTGCTGGAAACGACCTAGGCACATTGACTGGGGTAGATTTGGAAATGCTTATGGACACCTTTGGAGAATTGATGTTACTTTTGCCTCAAACTGTCTTCGTATATTCCAATATATGCCAAAGACAGAAGTGGAAATGGTCCAAACAATGTTGTCCTCAGATTGAAAAATCTCAGAAAAAAGTCAACAAAGCTGTCTCTGCATACCTCACAGACCACAAAATGGGGTCCATATACAACAACAACATACGTTTTGATATGGCGGATATATACAGGAGTGATGGAGTACACTTCACAGATTAGGGAAACCAAGTTTTCCTGAATAACTTGAAGCTGTGCATCCGCACTTATATGTAGCTCCAACTAATGAACACAAGGGCTCTTTTTAGAGCCACCCTATAACTTATAACTTAGGCCCCCTATTTAGGGCCATTTAACGCCAACTCCTGCACCATCGCCAACATGTATTCTCCACACAGCTGTGGTGCAGCGGCCAGACCATCTCACTTTGCAGCACAGACCTGTCGCTTTGATCCCCAGCTCTACTCACCCATAGGGGTGAGTAGTTTGCGCTCTACAAATACCATATTGATTTACCTTCGCACTCCCTATACAACACCACCTAAGCACCATACACAAGCTACAATATTCTAAACAAAAGTTCATCCAAGTACCTATAACTACATGCTAACACTACTTGCACAGATGTGGCACAGCAGTCAGAGCACATGACTTCACAGCATATGACACACAGTTTGGGCTCACGCTTTAATCCCCGACTCCGGCAGCAGCTCAGCTTAGCAACATGAGACACTAGACAATACCTCACATATATTCTGTACCCCAGGACTTTCATACCAGTATGGGTCAGTAGTTCGTCCTAGTAGTTATAAACACATTCGGGCCCTACTTCCACAACTGTAGTACAGCGGCCACGGCACATGACTTCACAGCATATGACACAGAATTTGGGCTCATGCTTTAATCCCTGATTCCCGCACCAGCTCACCTTACCCACATCATACTCTACCCAATACCTCACTTACTTTCCGTAGCCTACCACTTACACACCGGTAGGGGTAAATACTTTGCTTCGCACCCCCTCTATAGCACACCCTAAACACCCCACAGAGGTTACAGTTCTACTACCCTCCTATTTGCCACTTTTCCCCACTTTTTTCACCTTACTCGCTTCAAAGGAATAACAAAATGGTGGCCAACACTTCCTAGTTGCAACTGCTCGCACCGCTCGCAGCCAATCAGCAACAAGCTCGTAACGCCTCAGCCAATCAGATGGCAGAATTCCGAAATATCGATACCTGTAAATTTCGATATTTCTCAAAAACTACTGAATGAATTTACACCAAATAAACAAAAGCGTGCTTTCGAGACCAAGACCCTTCTCCTTGCCAAATTTGGGGTAATTCCGTTCACCCGTCCGATTATTACTCCATTTAATGACTATGACTATGTAATAATCGGACACTACATTTCCCACAATTCCAATATTTTGCTGAATCAGAAGCGTGACTTTGAAATTAATTGAGGGAGTGCCTACCCGCTATGCACGATCTTCCCGGCAGCCTTTGATAAAGGGGAAACCTGAAACGACTCAGGCATAGGGGGAAGCTGCATTTCACTCTCTCTGCAAGGAGTCCGTTCCCACTCATAATTAAAGACTGGTAACCGTTCCATCTGTGTTGTGAGCAACTCAATCTTGGGAAAACATTGTTTTTGAATATATATATCTATATATATATATATATATATATATATTTATATATATATATATATATATATACACACATACTTAAATTTTCAGAAACACAGTCACTGGATGATGTCATCAGTGATGTCATTTGAGATGTCATCAGTGATGTCACTGACCATGATGTAATATGTGACGTCATCAGCAGTGGATTGCGGGGGCGCGAGTTATAGTTAGCTGAACTAACTATAACAGCCAAATTTCACTGGTTTTATACAAGTGAAATGTCCAACTAACTACAAGTCCCTGAAACCTGTGGTTTTTTCAGTGAATTTCAAAGGCTTTTTAAATGCTAATTTCTAACTATAACGTCCCTGAAACCTATGGTTTTTTCAGTGAATTTCAAAGGTTTTTTAAATGCTAATTTCTAACTATAATGTCGCTGAAACCTATGTTTTTTTCAGTGAATTTCAAAGGTTTCTTTAAATGCTAATTTCTAACTATAACGTCCCTAAAACCTATGGTTTTTTCAGTGATATATATATATATATATATATATATATTTATATATATATATATATATATATATTCACTTAAAAAACCATAGGTTTCACACATGTTATAGTTAGGTGGATATTTCACTCGTAAAAAACCAATGAAATTCCCCCGTTATAGTTAGTTCAGATAACTATAACTCATGACATGGTCAGTGGCATCACTCATGACATCACTGATGACATCATCCTTGTGATAGAGTGGCGGTCGCGCGAGTTATAGTTATCTGAACTAACTATAACGGGGGAATTTCATTGGTTTTTTACGAGTGAAATATCCACCTAACTATAACATGTGTGAAACCTATGGTTTTTTAAGTGAATTTGCAAGGTTTTTTAAATGCTAATTCCTAACTATAACGTGTGTGAAACCTATGTTTTTTTCAGTAAATTTGTAAGGTTTTTTAAATGCTAATTTATTTATGTATTATTATTTTTTTTATGTATTTATTTTACAATAAACTACGTATTAAAATTTTTTTATTTTTTTTTGGATTTTTCACCCCCTCGATTTTAAAAACAAAAATAAAAAAAAAATACTGCCTTCGGGGTCCTTCAGGGACCCCCTGACAAAGGCTAGGGGGTCAGGAACTCTCTACCCTGCCCCCTTTTCACGTTCGCCACCTTCCTTTTTCACTCTCGCACTGAAAACAAACAAAATGGCGGCCGACACTTTCTGATTTCGACCGATTCGAACGTTGACTAACATGTAACCACCAATCAGAATTACGCTCGCGTACGGTGCGCGCATATAGATATTTATATGCTTTTAAATGCTATTTTCTCAGGAAGTACTGAACAGATTGACACCAGACCTGCAAAAGGCACATCCCTGACCTGAGGACTACCTCTCTGCCAAATTTCAAGTAATTCTGTTCAGCCGTTCGGGCTGTACCTTCGACTAAAGGTCCTATGGGAAAATGCATGAGGAAAACGCGTTTTGGGACCCCCATTTTTTCTCGGCCCCCGCTTGACGAATCCCCCAGAGACTTTCAGAGTAGGAGCTGAGCGGAGCGCCCCATTAGTTTTGAAAATTTCGCGAGGATTCGTCAACCGGCGCCAAAGTTATTCAAAATAGAATTTTCAGATTTCCTATGGAAACTCGGTCCTAACTATAACTATCTACTGGCGACCACCAGTAGATAATATATATATATATATATATATATATAATGTACTTGCACGCATATTGAGGTATTGCCTACTAGCTAACGGGTGCAAGGCAGCTTCCTCCTGAGGTCAATAAAACTCTCCCACAATGAATTGAGCACCTGTGATCACAAAACTGATTTGTGCAGCAAATAAAGCGTTTGATTAAATAAGATGTAGTATGTTGTCTCCTGTAGAACAGCCCTCCCCGCATAGAAGGGAGGGGCTGGCAGACACTGTATGTTTGTGTGCGTGTGCTGCGGATGAGGGACGTGGGCATGTTGGGACGGGCGGGGGGAGGGGTGTCAAGTCCTATGCTGTGCTCCTCCATTGGCCCGCTCCCAGATAAAATAGCACCGATCAGGGGGAAGACCCTCGCCGCCTGTCTGTGGAGGATCTCAGCGCCAAAGGCACCAAGAAGCACCCCAGACTTCTGGCTGCATCTACCTGCACGTGGGGTGAGTATAGCACACACACAATTCTGCATTATTCTTGCCCTGGGTCTGTTAAACACTTCTCTACAGCAGTATTGTCAATTCCAAGGGAGGGGTTAACCTCCCCACTTACTCTTCAAAACATCTTGCCCTGGCGGATGTGTGTGCAGTGCCCTGGCGGATCTGTGTGCAGTGCCCTGACGGAACTGTGTGCAGCGCCCTTGTGGATCTGTGTGCAGCGCCCTGGCGGATCTGTGTGCAGCGCCCTGGCGGATCCGTGTGCAGCGCCCTGGCACATCTGTGTGCAGTGCCCTGGCGCATCTGTGTGCAGTGCCCAGCAGATCTGTGTGCAGTGCCGTGGCGGGTCTGTGTGCAGTGCCCTGGCGGATCTGTGTGCACTGCCCTTGCGGATCTGTGTGCACTGCCCTGACGGATCTGTGTGTAGTGCCCTGGTGGGTATGTAGTCAGTGATGTGGACCAATGTTCCCTCTAACTTTTTTTCTCTGTGTGCGGCAGTGGAGGGTCTCTGTGCGCTGCAATCATGGCTATGTGTGCCAGGAACCAGACCGCGCACGTGTGCAGTGCCAAATGTCACTCTAAACGTTTACTTAAAAAAGTGAAAAGATGGTGCATTTTCACACATACAGTGCCACGTTAAGGGTCTTAAGGCCGGTTTGCACATTGGATAAACATGCCATGACATGAATTGGTTACACAGGCAAGTAGACTTCAGGTTTAGAAACATGGAGCCCTGCCAAAATGCACTAGTTTGACAATTCTACCATCAAAGCTTCTTGTAGCACAGACAAAGAAGAGTGTATGAATTGAAAATACATTTAGAATAAGTGGTCCCAGGGCAGGGACTTCAGGACATTGTGTTGTACGTGACCATAATATGCGTTCTTAGGGAAAACTACCAGGTTCAGGTGGGAACGACAGGAGCGTAGCTTACGCAGGGGTATTTGGGGTGTGACATCCCTCAAATGCATTCGGGGGTCCAGGGGCCATATTCAGCTCTGTTATGTCGGTGCTGGCTTTTCTAATCATTTTCATTTCACAAAGAGATTTTAAGTTGTTCATTTTTTTGATTGGGATCTAAAATATATATAGTGACTGGTTTACCAAAGAGAAGTAAAGAGGTACTCCTTGAATGGGTGCAAACGTACAACATTTTGGGAATTCATAAACATTGTCAGTAGTGTCCTTGGACAGCTGAGTCAGTCTCAAGTTTCCTGGCAGACGTCTGGCAATCAAACACCCAAAAGGTGATGGGATGAATGCTTGCAAATAGTCTAACCAGTGGTACTTGTCCGGGGAGCATTCCAACCTTTAGTTTTTCACCCACTGTGCCACTCTAGACAGAGTTCCACCTAATGCAAATCTGTACTGACCCTGTTCCTTATGGAAACAGGACAACCCGGACCATCACACTCCTCCAACCTGCAGCCCACTGAATTTTTAGTTGGGAAATTTTTGATTCACCCCCTCCCGTCCTACCCCGCCCCTGTCTCGAGTTAAGGTACATCCCTGGCTTGCATTGTACCTCGTTTTCCATTAGAAAAAAGGTGAGAAGTGCCTTTTTAAAAACAGTGACATAAAGCTTCATCTCACTGTGCCGCTTCATGACATTGTTGAGGAGAAACACAAAAAGAAATACAGGTCTCTCTATCAGTACACAGACAGGCGTTGAGCTAGAATGCCATTATTTCCAGGGAAGGTGTGCTGCTAAAGGAAATGGCAGAAGTGAAAGAAGTGGAGAGGAGTATAGACATTGGTGAAGCTAGCAGGGCAATGGACAGGGGCAAACAGTCTCCCCATTTGTAGGGGGGTTGTTTTTGGATACACAGACTGCAGTTTGTCTAGGTGCTCCTTCATACAGCAAACTCTGCACCAACTCGAGCGCCCTCTCTGCCACACACTAGGCCTCAAAGAGGAAGGAATATGTTTAGTTTTGCCCCAAACCAGACACTGCCTCGAACTCCATCAAGAGAGTTACAGTCAAAGTGTGAGTGAGATTTGAATGAGGAAACCCTCTCCAGGTGGGACCTCATAGTCTGTTTAAAATCCAGATAATGGAGAACATATTCAATTAAGTTGGAATTACATCAATAAAATTACTGGGAGGTTAGGATATTGAAGGAAAGAATAGTGCATTTTGACGGATGCTGTGAAAGTTTAAGGCATCTGAATAATACTTGAACAATGCCAGGATGTACAGTTGGGCTACCAGATTTTGCAATAGATGGTTTGCTTGATTCTCTAACTGGCAATTACATCTTCAAATCATGTCAGAAAGACAATTGGGTTCTGTCAAAATCCACAACGCCCTGCCTTGATTTTGAAGGGGTACAGCTCAGCTCATGATACACCAGCACCAAGGGAAAATCTGGACCTGAACCATATAGTACTCTTGAACTTCAGTTCAAGCCTCATCAATGCTTGTAATAACACTTGCGTGATACCGCACAGATTGCTTTTGGCCTTAATAAATCATGTAATCTGCAAAAGTAATGGCCTTTCAATCTGGTGATTTTGCAACCTAAGCACTGCTGTCTGCCATGGGACACCTGAGAATTTAGACTTTAAATAGCCAACTGAAGGCCCACAAATTGAGGATGAAAAACACTACAGGAATCCTATTAGTGCATAACTAAATATCTATGTGTAGCATTGAATGTCTGTAGAGACAGTGTTCTTGTTGATACCCATCCCCTCATTTTATTGTTCTGGCAGACACAATCTGTATCCTGGGGCAGGGGACCGGTCACAAACCTTTTGACCAGTGCTTTATGTGATTACTGCATGTTACTCAATAACAAAGTGCTAGACACTGTTGGGATTTTGGGTAAAACCCAAAGCCCTACTCCTTTTAATGCGAGTGACTACCGTCTGGTCATCAGACCATTGCACTATTAATGATTGGTGGTAGGTGGTTATAGTAATATGATATAGGACATTTCACCTGGACCTCAGAGGAGAGACTGCCTACTAGCTCACCTTCTCCTCTTGATATATGTGTAGAATGTTCTGTCCAGGCACCTTTATGTCCCATATTTATATGTGGAATGTCCATGCTTATGCTTGAGTAAGATCAGGCGATGTACCTATGTTGCGGTCACAAAGACTGAGGCCTGGAAACATAGCCACAAACACATCCCGTAGAATGACTGGGGCCTGTTTGCAGACTTGCTGTATTGTTTTGGTAGTAAAGCGAGGCTTAGGGGGAGATTGTGTGCTTTTATTTAAGTATCCATGTTAATTGCAGCCCTTTCACGAGCGGCGATTAACATGGATACTTAAACAAAAGCACTCAATCTGTCCCGCAGCCTTGCGTTACTATCAAACCAATACAGCAAGTCTGCAAACAAGGCAGATTAGCCTAAAAAACACATGCCGTGTTTTTTAACTTGCTGTATTGCTTTGTTAGTAAAGCGAGGCTGCGGGGGAGATTGTGTGCTTTTAAGTATTCATGTTAATCGCAGCTCGTGAAGGGGCTGCAATTAACATGAATAATTATATAAAAGCACACAATCTCCCCCGCAGCCTCGCTTTACTAAAAGAACAATACAGCAAACAAACAGTGCGTACGCTTCAGGGCAATACAAAAGCACACGCAAGTGGCCACATCAAAAGACTTACCTCCGCTCCTTTCACCACCGGCCTCCGCAATCTGGAAATGCCCGTTTTTCGCGCCGCGCACCTTTTAAAAGCAGCGGCGCAAATACTCTCGCGGGATGTGCCTTCTGTGCTCGCTCCACAGATGGCACTGCGCGCTCGGGGATAAATAAGTGCGAGCGCCTGAGCACGCGTGTTATTGGGAACAGTGATGTGGACCCTACACTGCTCGGGATGGCTCTCTGCAGTGTCCCTAGACGACATGCCATCATCTTGCGGTGTCACATTCAGGGTCATCCTGGGGTGAGGGCTCTCGCTGTCAGATAGGCAGCTGTGCAGGCAGGGGGTCACTGGAGGGGGGGAGTCACTCAGTTTCAAGCAAAACAATACAAGGATCAGCAGGGAGTGTCCCCTGGGGGCATGGGCCACAACACCAAGGCTGACCTACCACCCTCTGCACTTACACCCTCTCCCTGCAATGGAGGGCAGAGCTCATCAAGGGGGGGGTGCTGGGGCACAGAGAGCAACATGAAGAGATGTCATTTTACACACCCTGCACTTACACCCTCTCTCTGCAAGGGAGGGCAGATCTCATCATGGGGAGAGAGAGGGGCTTCGCAGGGGCTGGTTGGGGGTGGCAGGGGTGGGGGCCATCACTCTAATATAGTGACTATCTATCAGGAAACACGCCTGCTAGATTAGCACGCGGGCTAATGGCCCTGCTCAAAGGAGAGACTGGTCATCTGTATAGAACCAGAGGTGATAAAATCTCTCCTGCCCTGAGTAACTGCTCCAGTCCACTTCACGTGCACGCGCGCGCACACACACACACACACACACACAGAAATACACGCAAACGAAATCCACAGAGAATCTCACACACAGACACACGCACACAGAAATGCAAACACATCCAGAATCAAGCACACCTAATCACACAAATTGTATTCATGTAGCGCTTGCAAACCATTGAGGATGCGTGCCGGTAGAGTTAGGCTGCCCAAAGATGGAGTGGAAAGCTTTATAAAATGCAAAAAGCTAAAAAGCTGGGCAGGGGACGCTCTGGCTCCCGGGAAGGGAGGGAAGCTTGGAGCCGTCCCAGTAGGCTCGGCGGGCGGATCCGGATGACAGGCTTCCGTGACGACCGACGGATGGGGAGAAGACAAAGGAGTTTCTTCGCCTTCTTATGCTTCGACTTACCCAATGATGAAGACTTCGAGGAGGAATGATGGAGGTGACTCCATGACTGGTCCCGCGACCTCCCTCTCGAGCGGCGCAGAGCCGACTGCCAGGCCTCCCGAAGCTTTCTGGACTGCTCCCGCAAATACTCTGGGTTCATGGCCCGACAGTCAGAGAATGACTGCAGGTCGTGGTCCAGGCACCATAGGTACATGAGGTGCGGATCCGTGACCGACATCGACTTGTGATAGGAGTCACAAGGCTTGACGCAGGTTTGACGATGGGACATCCCTACATGCAACTAGATAAACAAATCTGTGGCTCTACTGAGTCAAACAAGACTAATGAAAAGGCTGCAACTCAATGTTATAGTAGACAGAGGAAGGGTATACCTCAGAAAGGAGACCCTTTACTGAGGAAAATCCTTTAAAAAGAACGGTTTTCCATCACTCACCGAAGTGACATGCTTCATCATCTGGGTCTCCTCCTGGTCACTCGCTAGTGTAACCAATGGCTACAACCTTCTTACACTGAGAAGGGACCTCATGGATGTTTTTCAAATAGGTATA
Organism: Triturus cristatus; assembly: GCF_964204655.1. Taxonomy (NCBI): domain Eukaryota; kingdom Metazoa; phylum Chordata; class Amphibia; order Caudata; family Salamandridae; genus Triturus; species Triturus cristatus. Next base: position 1,189,782,820 of record NC_140589.1, read on the forward strand.
GTGGAGAGATTCAAGAGAGATAGTACTCTATAATGTCACAGATGTGAAGGGGCAGTTCTATAAGGGTGATGGGCACTGTGCATGAAAAGTAAGAGTGAGATTAAAAATGGATGGCAAGACAAAAAATGTGTTTACTGAGTATCTCTTGTTATCCACACTAAAAACAGTGCAAACAGTTTTAAATAATAACTGTATGTACTAGGAATCAAACAACTAAAAAAAGATGTAGACAAAAGTTGAAAAAGTGTTAGTCAAAAGTTGACTAAGGGTACCGCTCTCTTCGGATCTGCGCTGGCTGGCACGGAAAAAGAAAGAATTGACAGGGGCGGCGTCTAAGTAGATACTGCAACGTCATGCCGGTGATCACAATGCCGACGACGAACACTAAGTCGACCGACGCCACCTACCGACGATGTACTGCTAAGAAAAATATCTCCGGATCCAGTCTGACGCCTAGGGTAATTCTAAGGTAAGGAATCTATAACTAATAGTCTCTTTCAGATCTCGGTTACCAGGTCCATCTTCACCTCAGCAGAGCCGCCTTCCGAGCAGGATCCTGCACCGTCAGAGAGGCCTGCCACAACCGCCTCCACTATCAGCACGGTACCAGCCCAGGCCGCTGTCTGTCATCACCTCCGAAACGGCCCTCAACCATCGGAGCCTCTTGATACTTGGCCACCGCCTTCTCCTCGAGTAGATAGGGGGCCGAATCTGGGGCAGTAAAGTCCAGATGGGCAGGATCTCGTAGGATTTTTATGCCGGTAGGCACGGTGCTTTTTTAGGCAGCATCCACTCCCGTCACCATCATGGCCACACCCCCCCAACATCTTAGTAGATATGGCACTGTTCTGCTCTCTCCTACTTACACAATGCAGTGTAGCACAGCAAGTTCACTTCTTTGTAAATCTGGACCACTGTTTCTAAAGTCATGCAGCGAACATTGTTCTTCAAACAAATGTGGCTGGAGCACCAATCCCGTTACGCACGTCCAGTGAGAGATTTTGTTAGAACCCAAACCTCCATAAGCAAAAACTATGTGGAAAAAAATAATCACTCAAATACGGGACTAAGCTCACATTAAAAATCTCCGAAGTATAATAAAGTTATAGTGGGATCCCATTTAACACATATATATTTTAGAATGACACCTATAATTGACACTGATTGTGTATTAATTCCAGATTGCAACTCTTCCTGAGCATTTCTTTTTCTGCAGGAAATTGCACACCCATTACCAGGGCCCCTGGAATTATGTGGCAGGGCAGCACCAATTATGCGGCAGGGTTGACTGAATTATGTGGCAAGAAAAAGCAAATCATGCAGAATAATGTGCTATATTTTTCGATACTGTTGCCTAATTATTTTGTAATTTGTTCCCATTGAAATACTGTATGGGCAAAGATTCCCCCTCATTAGCACCACTTTAACAACCACATACTGGAAAAAGAAACAGAAAGATGACTGGTTAACCTTTGTAAGGGGCATTCCACTGCGCAAGAACCCACTTTACTGCATTTTTTGTAACTTTTGATCCATTTGAGCTAGAAATCAAAATATATTTTTTTAAATCTACAGATTATGCAGCAGATGATTTAGTTTGTGGCAAATGCTGCACACCCATTATTATGCACACAAAAGTGCTGCCGTAGAATTGCATAGTTCACTTTTCTGGGGAAATCCATACAAGAATTTTTTTGCATATGAGGACAAAATGTATGTTTCAAATTAGACTGGAAAATATATCAACAGGCTGTTGACTAAGGTTTGTGTGGACACTCACACAGATCAAGCCAACATAAAGCACTGTGTCGACTTACCATTATAAACATGCATGGGTGCAAGGCAAAATTAAGAATTAATGCACCTGTGCAAATGATAATAAATCCTAGATTTACAAACACTTTGCGTCGTGGTTGCGCTACTGTTTTGGCAGAGCAACAATACCATATGCTAAAAGAGATTTACAAAGCCATGCAAGGGCTTGTTTGCTTTCTCGAAAAAAGTACAGCAACTCAGCACATATTGCTGCCCTGCATTACGTTGTGTCGAGTAAGAATTACATGGGTGGAGCATGGACCTTGCATCCACCCTTCTATTTTGGTGCAAACCCAAATTTACAAAAGGTAGTAAACCTGAGTTTGTGCCAAAATGGTGGTTCTAACCAAGAGTGGCGTAAGGAGGATAAATATTTTCATTACTCCTCGTTACATCCTCTCTCAATGTGTCATGGAGTGTGCAGCACACATGGAAAGAGGAATATGCCTCAAAGGATTTTTTTGTGCAGGAAGTTATCCCTTCTTGCACAAAAACGATCCTGCCTGTAACACAGGCACCCTTGTGTTGTGGTGCAAGGATTCCTGAGTTTGCACTAGACAGCCACAAATGTACCCGCGACCTGAACTGCGCCATTTCTTAATAAATATGACAGTTCAGCTTCCTCTCTTTCATGTAACAGCACAGAACCTTCTCTTTCTGCACTGGATTACGTAAAATGTTAGCAAAAAAAACCTACATTTACCCCTAGTTTGACAAACGCTAGTAGTGTGTGTGAGTTGTGAATTCTGGTGATGTTACTCCATATAAAATCTTTGTTCATTCCATGTAATAATTTCCGTGCCCCGGCCCTTCTCACTTATATTTGCGGATGCTCATCCTCCATAGTAATAAGCGTTAACACGATTCTAAATAAAATATATCAGTATAACTTTATATGATTTTAATTGATGCTTCAAAATGCATAACAGCGTGTTATAAAAGTGAATGGTATAAATACATGGAAGAACTCTTCTGAAAAATGTTTACAATTATCATCCATGGCCACCTGATGGCGGCGTTGCTCAATCAATTGTACTAAGGTTGGAACTCATGAATGTGTTCAACTGTTTTTAACTGTTGGAAAGAATTTCTCTTCTTTTATAGTATGTGACTGGACAGCGTGCTGTATTGTATTGACTTTTTTATGGTGCTTCATACTCTTAACAGCCGCTGAAGTGCTTTCTGTTGACGAGTAGGGTACTATTCCTGAGCAGTTCTTAATCATATTTGACATTCTAATCAAACAATGCAATAGATACATTTAACAAACAACTTTGCCTTAGATAATGCTTGACTAGCACATTTCATGCTGTACAGCTAAAATATAACACTTGATGGGCCCAAATAGGAATTAGGAGAAGCGGAACCCCAGGGTGGGATATATCTTCCCACAGTGGCGGCGCCTCTGCTAAGGTGGAGGAGCAACACCCCACTGCTATTTAGCAGTGTAAGAAAAAATAAAATGAAAATAACTCAATGTTATCATTTTATTTTTTTATTTTCAAAGCGGGCGCAGCAGCTTTGGGATACAGGGTGGGGTCAGGCGGGGTTGCTCTATTGGAGGAGCAGGGGATGGGAGAAGTGGTTTTCAATCCCTACATGCACTTGAAAGTTTGGCCAGCCGTCCGGAGCCAGCAAAACATTCATGGGCACATAGCATGCTCTCCACCCAAGCCACATTACAGCCTGGATGGAGACCATGCCAAGGCCCCCATTCCCCATCTGAGAGCCGAACCAAGGTGCTCAGACCAATCACAACGCTACATTGCAGTGTTGTGATTGGCTCAGGGGAGCCTGGGTATTTCCGGTGTCCTTTATATTCTGGAGGAAGGAGTGGAGAGATGTAAAGAGGATGATGCGGCCAGGAGGTCATTTTTTTTTAATTTACTTCCTCCCACCCTGGCACCCCCCACCCACCCACCACCCCAGATCAGTGCTGGCCACCACTGCCCTTTACAGCTGGTGCAGTGTTGCTGAATTCCATACCCAATATACCATTTGGAAAGAAAGTGGCTATTTACCCAGCAGCCATTCAAATTGTACAACATATGCGTTATTCACCCTGCACCCAGCAAAATAGTACATAATCTCTACTGTTTAGCGAGACACCTGATAAATAGTACAGATGATCTACAATTTGACAGCAGGATGGATATTTAATGTGAAGGAGGTCTTTATTTAGCCGGCCATGAATAAAAAAAGGGGCAAGATGGTGCCCATCGTGTAATGGGGATGCAACATGTGTGAGACAGTTCAAAGAGTAAGTTCATATACAAATGCACAATAGATTACACAGTGCAGGAATCACACCAATCTGTTTCATTTGAAAAAACAGTAGAATCAACTTTGAAAAAAAAAATCATGTTCTTTTAATATTCTAATAAGAAATGCAGAATCAAACTTCTAATTCAGGAGCTTTAGGATATAACACACATATATTGTGTGCTGTAGTCTAGGAGTATTTGGCTGTCTGCAAAGAATAATGAGTATACTTTTAAAGCATATTACATAAATGTTTTTTCTCCCTCCTGAGTCTTCATATCTGTCCTTGGCATTGCTGTCTCAGTAAAAGAAATCTGAACCCCCCAAAAATAAAATCCTAAGTGATGAGGTTGTACCTGACCAAACACTTTGTGCACGGGGGCTGGGGAAGGAAAGAGTAGGACCAGATAGAGCACTATGAGGGCTAGGATGACCTCAGTCACAAGGCTTAGGACAAGAAGAACAGGCACAGGGAGACCTAATCTTTTAGTACCAGGGTAACCGGTGACAGAAGGGACCAGGAACAAATAGACAATGAGGAATAAAACAACGAAAAACAGGACTAAGAGTACATGGAACAGGATTAGAAAGATCAGGAGGCCCGGGAGGATATGGAACAGAGGGATCTGAACACAGTGGACAAGGGCCAGAGGAACAGAAAGCCCAGGGATAGAAGGATCAGAGGGCTAGTAGGGTCTCAGAATACTGACCAGGACCAGAGGGATGAAGGCTCCCAGGACCAGGAGTATCGGACCAAGGTAGACAGACCAACGAGGCTATGTACCAGGAGACCAATAGAAAGAAAAACCGGAGACAGTAGGGCCAAGATCACAGAATTCAGATCAAGGAGGACCAAGGGGGAAGAAGGGAAGGGACCAAGACCAGGAGGACCATGGCGCAACCAGAAAGAACCAGGGCTAGCAGGATATGGATAATCTGGATTAGAATGACCAGGGGAATATAAAGACAAGGAAAGCTAGGCCCAGTAGGACCATTATTAGAAGGTACATGAGGGTCAGATTTAGGGAGAGCCTTAACCAGGGTGACAAGGACTACATTAACTACAGTGACTCCCAACATGGCAACTAGGAGGACGATAGGGATAAGAAAAATCAGACCCAGGAGGACCAAGCAGACGAGGAGGACTGGTGGGATTGGATGGGGCAGAATCATTGGTGAACTAGGAAGGCTAGGTCAATCAAGGCTAGTGGAAACAACAGCAGAAGAGTTGATACATGAAAACCAGACAAAGGAGTACCCAAACGAAGACCAAAACTACATGAGCTTGGAGAACTAGGAGAAGAAGGACTTGAAACAGGCCAGTCAGGGAAATAGATAAAACAGGGAAGCAGGACCAGGAGAACTGATGGAACGGAATTAGGGTGAGGTGGATGAAAAAGAAGTCCAGGATCAGGAGCCTGAGAAGCAGGATGCCCAGGACACAAAGCACTAGGTGCAGGAGTAAATGGGCATGATGACCAGAAAGACCAGAAACTACAGGGCCAGGATGTTCTAAGGGTAGCATGAACCAAATGTCGAGGAACACCAGAACTAGGAAGGCTAGGATGATCGTGGGGGTCCAGGACAAGTTAAAGTAGAGCAATGAGGGCAAAGAGCTGGTGAACTTGGGCTAGGAGGATAAAGTGCAGATTGAAGAAGAATATGAACATAAGGACCTCGGGCCCTATAATGTAAAGGGTGCACTTTCCATGTTTCACCCTATTACATGGATTGCGATGGCCCCAGGGCAGATGCAAAGTCGCGCTTTCAGGTGATAAACGGAGTGGCTGCTTTGAAGCCATTCCCTGTTTCACTGTTCAGGCAGCAACCCACCTGCACTTTTAAAGGGGATTAGAGATCCCCTTGCAGGCGAGTGCAGTGAGTGACTGCACTCGCCTTGTAGGAAAGTGGGTTTCTGTTGCAGTAACCCCCCACTTATTGAGCCACCCTTAGAGGCCCTGTACCTTTACACACACACACTGCCTTTGCAGGCTGCGTGTTTTTGGTGCAGAACAAAGTGAAGAGTCGACATGGCACACACCTCTCTGTGCCATAATTACATCCCACTGCCCTGGCATAGATCAGTCACCCCCCTAGCTGGGTGCACTATATCAGTGGTGATGGTACAGGTGCATGAACCCTGTACCCCTACAGTATCTAAGTCCATCCTTAGACATTGTAAGAGCAGTGCTGCCATTAAGAGTATATGGTGCTGGGAATTTGTCATTATGAACTCCATAGCACCATAATGGCTACACTGAAAACTGAGAAGTTTGGTATCAAACACCAAACTTCTCAGCACATTAAACCCACACTGATGCCAGTGTGGGATTTCAATTTTATTTTTTATTTTTTTTGGTGCATGACTTATATCGCTTCAGTAGTAATCAGTTAGACCATTACACAGTACATATTCGTTTACAATACTTCTTCCTTACAACCGTGATTGTGCATGCTCAGTACATGAGTTAAGTACAGGGTTCTGTTATTTACCGCTCTTTAGTACATTAACTGTCCTGCAGTGAAGACTCCACTGTGGGTATGGTGCGTATGCCACCTCTAAAAGCATTCCACTTTCCCCATAACCGTTCCCATTTTTTGGGGCACCGTCTATGTACATACACCGCCCTTTCGACCACCATTGCCACATCTATGTTGTTGCACCAGTCTGTTACAGTGGGAGTGTTTCATGCCACCCAGTGTCTGGCAATATTTCTCTTAGCTACCATCATATCCAGTGTCGCCCAGGTTTGTGCTGCTTTATTGAGGTCTGTTGCTTCCCATATATTTAGCAGGCAGCATTTAGGTTCCGATGGTACTGAGGCCCCACTCAGTCTTGGTATTTTGGACATAACCACCGCCCAATAGTTTGCTATGTCTGGACATTCCCATATAGTGTGGAAAAATGTACCCACTGCCCCACACTGCCTCAAGCAGAGTTCACTGTTGGTCTTTCGTATTTTACATAATGTTACTCTGGTGTAATAAATCCTATGGAGCACTTTAAGTTGTACGAGGTGCAATTTGGAGGAGATCGCCACCTCCCTCGGGGATTCTAACGCCTCCTGCCAGTCCGTCTCATCTAGTTCTCCTACATCTTTCTGCCATTTGTCCCGGAGGAGCTGCGTGGGGTCAGGGAGGTTGTTAATAATTTTACGATATGTTAGGGATGTGGCTTATTTGACCATATGTTCTGTTAGGAATCTATCTTCTAATGGAGAGGCTTCAGGGAGGACTGTGTCAGGCGGGATGACAGCTTCTAAAGCGTGCTTGTTCTGGAGATATCGAAACTTTTCTGTAGGTGCCATTTCATATTGGCCCTGAAGTTGAGTGAATGTGATTACTTTACGCTTAGCCCAGAGATCTCCCACCTTTGATATTCCTATGATGTCCCATTGACTAAACCCTTTGCTGTTGTGAAACGTACCTAGCTTGCTGGTTTCCCAGAGGGGTGTTGCCTGCGTGATCCTGTTGTTCCAACCTAGCTTTCTAAGTACTGTTTGCCAGATGTGGACTGTCTGGTTTGTTGTTCCCAATAACGCCATTTTCTGAATCATATTGTATAATGCTCGGATGATCCCTCCCGTTCCCAGAGGAAGTCTATCTAGGCAGTAAGTGTCCGTATGAGTGACATGTAGCCACTGATTAATTACGGTCAATTGGGATGCCCAATAATACGTTTGTATATTTTGGAGGGCAATGCCACCATTATACCAAGTTCTAACTAGTTTAGTCATAGCAATTCGGTCCGGCTTTCCATTACAGAGGAGTTTGGTCACTTCTGTCTCTACTGCGCGGAAGTAGGATGGGAGCACTAAGAATGGGGTGTTATGCAGAGCATAAAGAAATCTAGGAAGCGTCATCATTTTGAAAAGTGCTGCTTTCACTAGCAGTGTCAACGGTAAGGATTGCCAGTGTTTGGTGTCACTACGCAGTTTCTTTGTGGATTCAAACAGATTTAAGGTCATGAAGTCCTCTGGGTCCGAAGTGATATGGATCCCTAAATATTTTAAATTATCCTCCACTACCCTCACTGTGCACACTCTAGGTAGTGTTGGTGGTGGGCCCTTCAGAACATGAAGAACTGATTAACTCCAGTTAATTGTGTATCCAGAGTGTTTCTCATATGTGTCACAGATATTCAGCAGTCTATGTAGTGAGCGTTTGGGGGAGGCCATATATAAGAGAACGTCATCTGCATATAGGGATATGCGGTATTCCCATCCCTCTGTCCAGCGAAGCCCACGGATAACCAGATCCTGCCTTATCCAGGCTGCTAGGGGTTCCAGTACAAGGGCGAAAAGGAGTGGTGATAGTGGACAGCCCTTTTGTGTGCCTGGTTTTAAAGGGAATTTTCTAGATATGAGCCTATTTGCCATTACGTGTGTGAGCGGTTTTGTGTAGAGTAATCGTACCCATGCACAAAATTTAGGCCCGAATCCCATCTGTGTGAGAAAGGCAAAAAGAAAAGGCCACTCGACCGTATCAAAGACCATGCATCTAGGGACAGTATTATGGCCTCTTCTTGTACCGTATATTTGCGTCCCATTACATTGTGCAGGCGTCTTAGATTTAGAGATGGGTTTCTGCCTGGTATGAACCCAGATTGGTCCGGGTGGATTAGTGTGGCTAGGTGAGGTATCAGTCTGTTGGCCAACATTTTGGTCAAGATCTTGGCTTCTGCGTTGATCAAGGAGATGGGTCGATAAGAGGCACATTTCCAGGTTGACTTTCCAGGTTTGTGGATGGCCACAACCGTTGCTATTCTCTAGTCTTTAGGGAGTTCTCCCGTTTCGAGGCCGGCTTTGTACATGTTTAATATGTGTGGGGTGACTGCAGTTGCACTTCTTGTATATAATTCTATGGGGATACCATTAGGTCCTAAGTCTTTTCCAGCCTGTACATTACCTATAGCTATTTGCAGTTCCTCGGTTGAGAAGTCAGCTTCTAGTAGTAGCATCTATTCCTCTGTGAATGTGGGGAGCTGGATGTCTCAGAGGAATGCCTCCACTTCTTCTTGCTGCACTGTGATCGCTGGGGTGCATAGTGAAGCGCCAATGTGTCAGCTATTGTTTGGGAGTCTGTTACAATTTCTCCTGTGGCAAGCTGGAGTTCTGCCACCCATCGATCCACTCGTTCCCGCTTATCAAGCCAGGCCAGAAGCCTGCCTGCTTTATCCCATACTTCATATATGGTATGGAGCGTGGTAGTCAATCGGGTTTTTGCCTCTTCCCACAAGTATTCCTTATTTTCTTGATTTTTGAGTTGAAGCCAATGTGTGTTTGTGTCTGAAGGGTCATGGGAATGGAGTGTTTCTAATGTGCTTAGCTCCTGCTCAAGTGTTGATACCGTTGTCGCTTTTTCTCTTTTGTGATCTGTGATCAGGGAGATGGCCTGTCCACGGAGAACGGTCTTATATGCCTCCCACAAAGTTAGGGGCGAGGAGACCAAGAGCTCGTTTTTGTAGTGTTTCATGGCAGCGGTTAGTCCCTTCCATATCTTGGGGATTTTGAGGTAGCCCAGGTATATCGGGAATAGACGATGTTGCGCCGTCATGTTCTGTGTATAATTAACAGATATGGGCGAGTGATCTGACATGCCCCTTGGCAAATGTGTCATTTCTACAAATCCGCCCACTTAGTCAGCTGGTGCCAGCACGCAGTTTATTCTAGAGAGGCTATTGTGTGTGCCGAAGTGATAAGTATTCTATCGCGTTTGTGGGAATTATGAACGCCAGATGTCCACTAGGCCTATCATTTCTAGGAAGCCCGCCAAATGAGAATGTGTTCTGTGTTGTTGCCAGGGTGGTGTTCAATATAAGGTGTTATCCAGGGTCGCGTTAAAGTCGCACCCTAATAGTAGTTCTCCCTCTGGAAGTGGGAGTAGGAACGCGCTAAGTGCTGGGAATGCAAGCAAGTGAAGTGCCGGGGGGATATACACTGTCACAATGTTGATTGTGCGTCCCTCCCATTGGCAAGAGATGGCCGCACACTGGCCTTGTTCATCCGTTTGCGTATGTGTGATGATAATTGGGCATTGTTTTTTAATTAAACCCCACCCCCTTGGGATCCCTATGTGAATTCGGAATGGACTACCAGTTTAAAGCCCCATCTGTGGAGGGCTTTACAAGTTGTCCCAAGTAGGTGGATCTCCTGTAGCAATGCTACCACTTGCACCTTATGCTTTAGATATTGTAATACCAATCCCCTTTTTAATTTATATCTGAGGCCATTCACGTTCCATGAGATCAGTGATAGACACTGGCAATGTATGGGCATGGAAGCGACGTGGTTAGGATGTGAAGCTATGTGTGGCATTAGAGTTATAAATATTGGAGTCCTGATTCTGGAGGTGAGACCTAGGTCTTGAGTAAGTATCCATAAGTCGTACCATTAACCATGTCAATGAATAATAAAAAATTTAACTAAAACCCTTAACTGTAAATATTTGACCCACTCCCCCTCCCTGCCTCCCCGCATGATGGTTTAAGAACTACCCGCCTCCCCAACATTGCAGAGTGCCTAATACCCATTTCCCAGTACCTTTGTAGGGGGGAAACTTCCACGGTACCCTTCCCAGGACATCCTCTTACTTTATATAGTTTCAGCGCAGTTGTCCCCCAGTCCAGAAGTATAGTCCAAAACATCAAAGCTCTAAATTGTTCACCTATAACGGCTATTTTGTGTGTGTCTTTAGGTGTTTCTGGGGTTGCCGGATGTTAACAATCATCTGGCCGGTGAATGTTGTTTTTCTGGGCCTTTTGTTTAATGGTTAGATCGTCTCAGCATTGTTCCGTGTGTAGGTCTTGCATCTTGACAGGGTGTGCCCGGGGCAGTTTGTCTCTGAATTGATGGGGGACCTCCATCTGTTCAATCTTCTTTATCTGTGTCATCATGAGCAGTGTCTCTCTCAGTTCTGAGCGTGTTGTACCTGATGTTTGCCGTCCGTAGGTCTTCCCTGCTTTTTCATTGCTCGTGACGCCAGCCCTTCAGCCATTCTTGTGCCTCCTCCGGTGTTGTAAAGAACCACACTTTTCTGTCTGCCTCCACTCTTACCTTCACTGGGAACATCATGGAATATATGAGTTTGCGACTCTGCAGTTCTTTCTTTATCGCAGTAAAGCTACACCTTTGTTTTGCTACTGGGGCCGTGTAGTCAGGGAAGAATGAGATCGTGCTTTGCTTGTATTGTACCGGTGGGGCCACTCTGGCCATTTGAAGAATGGCGTCCCTATCTCGGAAATTAGAATTGTGAGCCAGTTTGGGCCTGGGCAGCGCTCCTGGTTTCGGTCTACCTCCTTGGAGGCGGTAGGCTCTTTCGACTGAAAAATAATTGAAGAGTCCCAGAGGTTGCAAGGAGTTCTTTATAAGGTCTTCTATGAATAGGTAGATCGCATGCCCTTTTGTTCCTTCTGGCCCACCCAGGATATGAACGTTATTGCGTCAAGAACGGCCTTTCATAATCTTCCAGTTTTGCAGCCATAACTTTGTTTTCCGTTTCTAGGTGTTTCATTTGCCACTTGAGAGCAGTAGTGTCAGCACCGAGAGATGCTGTTGTTTGTTCCACGTCCGTAACTCTCGTGCTCAGTTTTCTGAAATCTGCACGGATTAGTGTAAGTTCCGTAGTGAGTGTCTAGTCTGGACTCCAAGGACGTGTGCACTTTATTTAATGTGGCCCTCCTCCACTGCTCGGGGGCCATGTGAAGAACACTGTCTATGAGTATGGTCGTGCTAATTATTCAGTTTTAGTAGTGGCGAGCATAGGCGTTACGGGGTATGGAAAACTGCTGTACTTGCTTCAATGAGCAGTGCGGCCTGTTTCCCATTTGAAATTAAGGCCGTGTTTCAGCTGGGTCCACTCCTTGCCGATATTGCAGTGCAGTGCACCTGGTGTTGGGCCCCTGCCCCCGACAGGAGTCACGCTGCCTTTCACATTTGCAGCTTGGCAGTCTATGGTAACCGCGGCCATCAGGGCTTATCTTTTGCCACCTCGCAAGCCTGCGATGTCAATTACTTTGGTGGTGTAGTGCAATCAGGCCATTCCCAGCCTGATCCTCGCCAGCCGTGACCGGTGCGCAGGGTCTCCGTCTTTGCTCCTGGTTCTGTCTTGGGTCAGGCCGGTACTTCAGCAGACATGAGTCATTCGGCCCATCTCGTCGGCAGGCTGCATTTACGAGTGCTGCCCATATCGCTACCGTGGCTGTGCTCAGCGGGAGGAGATGGTCACCCACAGCTCTCCGGGCCCAAGGATCACTCAAGGCCCCGCCCCGGCATGCCGTGAAGGCGGCGGTCAAAGCACACGGTGTAACTCCAGGAATTCTTGGACAAACGGAACCACGGGCAACGTAATCAAAGCACGCCACATTCCGATGCCATCTCGCTGTTTTATGGAAGGGTTCGGATATGGATGATTGGACGGATGGTATAGGAAGCCTGTGTAGGCCCAGAGCTTCTCTAGTCAGCGGCCATTTCCATTGGCTGCTGGCCACGCCCCCCTCGCCAGTGTGGAATTTAATGAAAGATTAACACAGAGGGTATTTTAGAGATGCCCCCTGAAAACTAATCTACCACTGGTGTCTAGGCTGAGAGGCTGTTTTCAGCTGCCACCACCGGACTTTTCTGTTTCTGGACCCCTGGGTCAAGAGCCTGCTGCTCTCTGGGGCCTGACACAATGCACATCTGGGGACGAGGTGCCAATCCTCCTCCCTCAGGATTGTAGGGTTTACGAAGGGGAAGCTCCAAAGGCTTGCAGCCTTTGTGAGCTTCCCCAGGCCACTTGCTGCTTTCAGAAACTGGTCCCCACTGGTTGTGAACCCCATTTTGGGCAGAAGAACCGGTGGTAAAAACAAATGAGGTAAAGAGGTGTGCCCACCTCTGCCAACTCCACCTCTCAGGTGGGGGAGGCAAGCTGAAGCACAACTCGCAGTCCCTGCCATCTTGCAGATGGGGGGACTCAGCCAACCAGGGACAGGCTCATACCCCCCTCTACTGGAGGGTGGCATAATAGGTGGTGTACCCACCCGAGGGAAGGGACCCATTGGTCACTGCCTTTTGCCTAACTGTAACACCCCTAAATTTAGTATTTAGGGGCACCCCTGAACTTTGCTTCCTCAGACAAAAACCTGCAACAAGAAGAAGAAGAAGGAATGAACAGCCGTGCAGCAGCTAACAAGAGGAAGACACCCACTGACTTGGCCTCAGCCCTACCGGCCTGTCTCCCCCTCGAACCTGCTACTGTGAAATCCAGGTGTGTCCCATAGCCAGCAACCTCAAAAAAACCCAAGGACCGGTCTACCTTCAACTACAAAGACTCTGTCTCTCGTGAACACCAGATTTGTTCATCTGCAACCTCTGGCTCCGGCCAGACACCCGCGGATCCGCCCCACTCTGCACCTGCCGTCCACAGCCCGATCTCGAGTGAGCTAACACAATGAGGAGGTCCCCCCAGCAATCCTGACTTGAGATCCGGTGACCCCTGACCTTCCTCAAGCCAATGCCTGCAGCCTAAATCCTGAAGACCCTCCTTTCTGAGACCAGGAGCTGGTAAGAAGATCCGACCCCTAAAGGCACTCCTGCACCCGATGCCCCACGGCCTTGTGTGCCCAATCCGATGGTACCTAACCAACCCCTAACTTCCCAACATACCTCTCAAAGTGGTGGTCACACCCAGAAGACCTTCGCCCCTGAGCCTGTAGTGTCTTTGCAAACCAGAGGAAACCAACAGGGAGCCTGATGTCGAAACAGCACCCTGCACCCGGCCGCCCTAGTGCCGCTGAGGGTGCACCTTAAGGCTACTTTGTTTCCCCATTTGCCCTGATCTAAAGTCCAGGAGCTTTGCTCACACAACCCAGTGGCCTGCTTGCCAGCAGCCACCAACCGGAGGTCCCCTATCCCCCATTGGATAACATTGGGCCTCAGCACTCTGCACCCGGCCGCCCTAGTGCCGCTGAGGGTATAATGAGAGTGCATCCTTGACCCTGGGGGAACCCTTGTTCTAACCCCAGAAGCTCAACTCTGAAGACTGATTGCTTACCTGTTAACCGTTAACTTAAGTTCTCTCCATAGGAACCTACTGACTTTTTTTTTCTGAAAAGTTTTCTAAGTGTGGAGTTGATTTGTATGCAAACCTGAAAAATAACAATTGTGCAAAACTGACTTTACTTACCTTTTCTCTAGGAAATGTCCCAGTGTGATATCTAGGCAGTAAATTAAAAAGTAATCTAAAAAGTATTCTCAAAAGTAACGTAAAAGTAACTTACCTGTAATTCTGATTGCAAAATCGATACAAAGTATATATACAGCATTTCATAGTATTGCATTACCAGTAATTCAAACTGTAACAATTTCAAAGTACATTTCCAATTGCATTTCATAATGTATATTTACTGCAAAGTATTTAACAACTTACCTGTGTTAGGCTTCCTTGGTTCTAGGAAATAAAATAACTAAAAGACTCTCACTTGGACGAGTGAGCTGGGACTGTCATTGACTCTTTGCCTGTGGATCAAGCCAGGTTACCCTGAACATCGCGGGAAGAACGGCGAGGAGGCTGACCTTACGGGACTGCGAGGTCCAGGGTGCACGCCTCCAACCTTGCACAGCACACCTGGAACCTCTTCCCTGTACCGCCTCCTATACGCCCCCTTATCTATATTAAGGTCCCCGCCCACACGCGCTAGCGGTACGCGCGCGGTCGCAGCTCGGGCGAAGACCGGGCAAAGAGCGGGCCCTCTGAGGCCCTCAGAGACACGAAGAGACCGGGCCGAGGGAATTCCCTGGAGTTTCCAGTAACTGTGAGTTGTGTGTTCATTATTTTGAGTATTACCATGGCCGAGACTGCGTCTATTAATGCACCCATTATAATTGGTACCCTAACTAAAGGAACACTGGACGATTATTTTAAAAAGGCTGTTGCGGCCTCGGCTAAGGAGACTACGCTCGCCGAACGCAGGGCTGAGCGACGTCGCTCCATTGAGTGTATTAAAAATAGGATACCTTTGGATAATACGTCTCCTACAAATCAGTCTCATATTATGCTAGGCTCTCCTACTCTCACGCAGGAGGCATTAGCCATTGACAATGTTCCTGTGCTGCTCAGAACTATTGATCCTACATCCGACAATCTTATCTGTTCGCTCAGCACAACTGATCTACACCTTTCCAGTTCTAGTACTTCTACCAAGGAAACGGACATTGTCACTATTTCATCCCAACCCAAGGCTAAGGCCTCTAGCAAGAAGGTCGGGAGGGCGCTGACGCCTAAAGCTTCAAGGCCCCCTCCCTCCAAAAGAAGAAAGAGGCTAGGTGATAAACCAAGAGACAAGATTAAACACACTGACTTTGGCAAAGGTCCCATCCACAATCCAGGTATAACATCTCGGTCAAAGGTTACAATCACGTCACCATCAACACATGCCAAGGCCACAACATCTTCTACCACTCTGGAACCCCCCCCTTCTGATTTGACCTGTTCTCCTGTGGAAATATGGATTTTTATGATCAGTTATGTCCCCTATCTTGGACCCCGACGGTTTCATGTATAAATTACAAGTACATGTATGTTTCCTCCAGTTCCAGTTATGAAGACGCAAACACTTGTGCGTCCACCGTCAACATGTCCTCTTTCAGATCCGCCATGAATGGGCCGGATATTCTATTCCTAAGTATGAAAGGCCACCGGCTTTATATGGTTCATTTATCCCATTTTTACAGTCCAGGCGAGTAGGCCCTGATTCTGCCATTAAGCCTTTTCCTGCCTTCTGCCTCTGAAAGCTCCAGTCTGAGCTCACATCTGTATCCATGAACTTTGTCCTACTCCCTGCGCGGCTAACGGTGCCTGACTCAACCTGTCTGCCTGCCAAAAACTGTATTTCACCTTCGAGATTATCTGCTCCGCTCCCCATCCAATGCATTCCTGTCTAGTAGTTTAAGTAAACATTCTTCCAGCTACCGAGCAAAGGGCCCGGCTTCTCTGTCTTTATGCAAGTAATTCATAGCCCTGTTACTATGGAAGATTTCTGCCCTCGCATCTAGTGTAGACACTTAGACGCTTGTACACGCACTAACAGTCAGTATAGTCAGTATAGAATAAGATTCTATTCTAAGAGACCTCTCTTTTTGGATAACATAGTTCTTTAAACATAGGATGTTAGATATGATTTGGGATTAGGTTGACATAACCCCAGACTTCTGTCTCCACATGTAGAGCTAAATGTCAAATCCCCTTCACCCCCTAGTTGCACGTCAATCACACGTCATGCTGCTGCGCGCGCATCTCTGCCAAGTATTTCTGCTTACATTGCGAAATTCTTTCATGGTGCCACCTATTTGTGACATCATATCTAATGACGTTCTTTAGTTACGCCTAGTTACACCCACTTTAGTTACGCATGTATGTTTTATCTTTGTTATCAACTGTTACGCCTCCTGCATCTGTTTTCACTATAATGCCTTTGTATAAAAATGATTACCTGTCAATAAAGTATGGTCCTTCACTTCCTGAACCTTCGTGGTGATGGAATATGGAGTCCATCAATTCGAATTGATTTTGGAATAAAGCCCGTTCCGAACCTCTAATACCACGGATTCTGCCTCTTATTTTACTGAGTTATTATTATAGATTTTCCGCATCAAATTAAGTACCGGTAATTAAATTATTCACCACATATATGGCGCCCGAACAGGGACACTTTCTCATCTCACGCGCCGGAGGTGCGTTGCAGGCCCGGTCTCCTGTCACAGCTGGACGGACAACAACGCGTACCCACAGGATTTCCTGTATCTCCCTCCTGCCGAGCGGGGGTAACTGAGGCTGCGATCAACACCCAGACGAGGCGGTGAGAAGTGCGAAGTGTCCCGACCAGAGCCTAGCTGAGAGAGCAAGATCCGAGGTATACAGAGGCCCACCAGGTTCCGAGGTTCCGAAGTTTCGAGTCGAGTCCAGTCCGGTTCAAGTCCAGTTCAGTTCAGTTCCGAGGCCTTCCGTTTCGAGCTACCCGGTGAGTACCATTGTCGGGGAGGCGTTCTGACGTGCACATAGGTTGTGCCGGTCAAGACGGGTTTGGGTACACAAATCCGGTCTGCACTGTTTCAGCAGTGTATCTGTACTGTTTAGCAGTATATCAAGTATGTCTAGTATATAATTCAGAATTACCTAGTTAGTGCCGAGTATTATGCTTAGTGACTAGTTCCCTAAATGGCCATCATTGTTGTTCATTAAATGTTAAATGTTAAAATGTTTTTAAATACGTTCTGCATATTGTGGTATGAATGACTGTTCATTATTGTGTTTTGTTGTATTAAACGTGTTCAAAATTAGGTATCAGATCAGTTCTCAATATGCCGCTCTTTTCGAAATTAAGACAGATAAAAACTAGAAAAGGGGTACTCGAAGAAGCTGTTCCCATTCCTCCTAGGGACACTCCAGGGTACTTTATGTATCATAAACATGGCCTAGACGCCATATTATTTCTTGATTTATGGGTAGACTACACCAAGGAATTACCAGAAAGTCAGAGGTGGCCCGTAGCTGGGACCTGGGATGCAGATTGCATCATGAAAGTAGAGGAAGAATTATGGAAAAAGAAAGCTAGACAGTCACAGAAAGATGCCATTGAATTATGGCGTAAAGAATCATATAGACGTACAGAAAAAGCGCTCAGACAGGAAGAGAAAAGTAAGGAGAATTCAAATAAAATTCGAGAAAATCTATTAATTGAAGAAGGTACTCGAGTAAAGTCAGAACAAATAGACAGACAAAGAAATGCCCTTATGAATGGTATGTATCCTCTTCTGGCCGAAGGATTACCTAAGGCTACTCCGGAGATACCAAAAGACTTGCCACCCCCATTGTTTCCGATAAAAGCTCATCCCAAAGGGCATCCCAGAACCGCAGAAGATGTTTTCCTTTCTTCTTATTTAGACGACGCAGCCCCCGAGTATGCTAATACTGCACCACATAGACCGCCTGCCGAGGGGGTTCAACGCCAAGACCCTCCTCCGTCTGTACCTCCGCAACAGCAAACTCCGACACAAGTTCCGGCAAGCACATCTGTTTCTACAACTGTATCCACACCTATGGTTGCTATATCACGTTCAACAAATCCTTTCACACCCAGCACCCCAGGTGGTGCTACCGGAGGTACATCAAACATTTTTTCCACGCCACCCAGAGTAAATAAACTTTCCTTTCAAGAATTAGCCCACCAACGTACGCCCAAACTAGTAACTCCCGACACGCTTAAGGAACTTCTAATAGATTGTAGATACGACCCTGTGCCCGGCAAAGAGGACGAAATGCTGCTGGCATCATTACGTATCCGACGAGCTGCGATATATTTAGGGAGATTACCAGGAATGACTACACATTTAGAAAAAATATATCACTTTGTCCAGTCAGGACGAGATTCTGAAAGTATTAATAGAGCCATGGAGTACCAGAAAGTGGAGATACAGGGGGAACTGTTACGTTTCCTCATAAATTGTGTGATCAGAAATCAAGACCGACCAGGGGTAAATCCGGAAGAAATGCAAATTCTTACCACATGGAGTCGGAATATATCAGAGGGGAGACATGATAAACGATTAAGTATAGTAGCTATGTGCCGAAAGATCCGCAAAGAAATAGAACGAATACACGAAGAAAGATTAGCAGTAGACCAGCCTGAACAAACCGAGGAGGAGGAAGAATTAGAACTGCCCACAGGACAGTTAGAAACCATGGCCTATGTAGGTAGAGGAAGATCTTGCAATAATACTAGATGCTTTACTGATCCGATACGTCCGATACGTCCAGATAATAACAGAAATTTCCAAACACCTATAGTAAATATGAGGTCCCCCGAACATTCGTTCCAAGCCGCTGACAAATTACTCAGAGAACGAAGGGGTTATCATATACTCGATTCCATGGACGAACAAGAATTAGCCAGGTCAGCCGTTCACTGGGTTGATAGTCCCGGAAAATATAGTGATGATACATTAGCGCACACGTTTTTGAACTTCACCCCAGATGAACAGCGTTTAGCTGGTATCTATATGATTCAACAACTCCTTATATTATATAAAAGCCAACACTCCGATCCTGGTCCCCTACCTGATATATTGACTGAATTACTCACGAATAAATGGAGAGGTTCAGGTACTGAGTTAATTAGAGAAATACTGGAATCCAGAAAACAGTACATTCTTTTTGTATGCCCCGAACATGTCTCACTGCCCATCAAGGAAAGAACGACGTATTATATGGATAGACAGAATCCCTTACGCGAAGTCCACCCGATAAAAGGTGAGGACAATCAGTTTAAACGTGTGTTTGTATACACACCCATATCTAAAATAGAACTATTAGAAATGAAGAAAGTGGTACCCAGTCATGACAAAGACCCAGCGGGTTTCCACCGTGAAATTAAAGACATGTTGCTCATGGGAGAGTATACCTATCCCGACATTATGACAATATTGAAGTATTAATGCCTGCGGGCATTTACGAAAAACTCAAGGAAAAGGATTGGGAGGTGGGAGACCAAAAGATAGATTGGACAGCATTAGAAAACGAAGAAAAAGCTCGAGGTCCAGGTTCAGGGCTTGGGGAAAAGACCAAAACACTACCAGGTTTACTAGTACAGGTACTGCCACGTTTATTAACTACGAAAAAGGAAGACTGGGGTGCAATCTCAGCCTGTAAACAAAAGCACGATGAGGACACTAGTGATTTCTATGCCCGATTCGAAAAATGTTTTGGTATAAATAGTGGAATAAAAGCAAGTAGCGAATCGTATCCACATCTGTTTGTGACAAAATTAGTTGAAAATTCCTTGCCTCAAGTTAAGAATAGAGTATTGAAATTCGAGAGTACATGGCAAGGTAACACTCCGTCACAAATGTTACAAATGCTACAGTACCATCACAATAGAATTAGAGAGGAACAAGAACATGAACAAAGACGCATGAAAGACACGAAAATGAAAATGCTAGTTTCCCAGACAGTTCCAGCTGACGGTCATAAAAAGGGTATGACACAGTCCAGTGTTCCAGCAGGTCCTGTAAAAGGGACATGCAACTATTGTAAACAGCCAGGTCATTATGTACACGATTGTCCAGTTTTAAAACATAATATCGCCATAGGTAATACAAAAGAAAGACCACGGCCACTTAGACAGGATCAGAACCAACACGGAGCTCCGCAGCATGCACAGTCCATGCCAGCTCCGCAACAGTCTATGCCAGCTCCACCACCGCAGCCTATTGCTGCCACACAAACAACGACACAACAGATGTACCAGACCGCACAGTATGACTATCCTGATTATCAACGATACTCATGAAACAGCCTAGAGAGGGAAGTTGGCTTACCCCTTATCGAGGTCCCTGTAGATCAAGAAGGACCTTATGTACACAGTGAACTATTAGGCCAAGATAGAACATTTTTACTTGATACAGGGGCAAGCCGAACAACCATAAAACGTAGTGAAGTTCCAGGGGCACCCCTCTCAGGCTCACAGAATATTTCCCTTGGTTTTTCAGGAAAACCTATCATTAACGAAGTATCACAGCCTCTTCCACTTACGATTGGTCCCTTGACACGAACTACAGATTTAATGCTTACTAAATCATGTCCAGAAAACCTGTTAGGCATAAAAACATTGAAAGCTCTAGGAGCTATAATATGTTGTTCTCCGGAAGGAGTAAGATTGTTTTTACGTGATTTCAAAGGGCACTACGTGTCCCGAGACATGGATCACCGACTGCAGACTTTACCCACAAGTTTATGGGCACAAGGCCCTACAGATGTTGGTTGCATGAACATTACACCATATCGAGTCACACTAAAGACAGGAGTGGTACTACCACGAATGCGACAATACAAGTTACCCCCAGATGCTGTAGTGGCTTTACTGCAAATCATTGACGAGCTTATTACCCAAGGAGTGGTTGTGGAAACCGACTCCAATGTATGTAATTCCCCGATAATTCCGATTCTTAAACGAACTGATCCGAAAGCCCCGCCAGTATATCGATTGGTTATTGATCTGCGCGAATTAAATAAATGTATTGTACCACAATACCCCGTAGTCCCAGATATTTCTTCATTATTGACAGCCATTGATTCCGAAGCAACATTCTTTACTGTAATTGATCTCAAGAATGCCTTTTTCAGCGTCCCAATAGATCCGGAAAGCCAATACTTGTTCGGATTTAGTTTAACTGGACGAAGCTTTAAATTCACACGCGCACCTCAAGGATTCACAGAAAGCCCCAGCATCTATAGCCAAGCACTGAAACGAGAACTTGACAGTATCCACATGCCAGTCAACACTGCCCTGCTTCAATATGTCGATGATCTGCTGATCACCGCTAGAAGCGAACCTGAATGTGAAAAAGCCTCACTGACGGTTCTACAATTTTTGGCCGAAAAGGGGCATAAGGTGTCCCCTTCTAAGCTGCAATTCTGTGTCCAGCGAGTTGTTTACCTTGGGCACTCGCTGTCCAAGGAGGGAAGGCAGCTTACACCCGATCGCATCCAGTTAATTGCTAACATGCCAATACCCAAGACACAAAAGGAGGTGCGGGCTTTTATAGGCCTCACTTCATATTGTAGGCAGTGGATCCCTCAGTATGCATTTCTAGCAAAACCACTCATTCAGTTGACAACACAGGAGGCAGCCACATCGACTGTTCTCCCTTGGACTCAGGAACATACACAAGCTTTTGAAAGCCTAAAGAAAGCTTTATGTCAAGCACCTGTTTTAGCAACACCATGTTACAATAAACAGTTTACACTCTTTGTTACAGAACGCGAAGGTACTGCCTTGTCAGTACTCACACAGGAACAAGCAGGATCACACAAACCATGTGCTTATTTTTCTAGTACATTAGATCCCGTAGCTCAGGCTCTGCCTGCGTGCCTGAAATCAGTGGCAGCAACAGCTTTAGCAATCAGACAAAGCGATGCCATAGTGTTAGGACATCCATTGACAGTGCAAGTACCACACGCAGTAGAGGTTCTCTTGAACCGAACGCAAACACAACACTTGACTATAGCAAGACTCACCGGTTACGAATTAACATTGTTCCAGCCACACATAGAAATCAGACGTTGTAGTACATTGAATCCTGCCACACTGTTACCAGTAAACGGAACAGACCCACTAGCACATGATTGTATTGAAGTTATTACTATCACGACGAAACCTAGACAAGACTTGACAGACGTCCCATTGTCAGACCCAGACCTGACGTTGTATGTAGATGGTTCATGTATGAGAACAAATACAGGAGAGCTAGTGGCCGCGTATGCAGTCACAACAGACACTGAAGTTATTGAAACAAATTGCATAATTACCTTGTCAGCTCAAGCAGCAGAGCTCATCGCTCTGACACAAGCCTGTATTCAAGCTATGAATAAAAAAGTCAACATATACACTGATTCACGTTATGCATTCGGAGTTGTACATGACTTCGGCGTGCTGTGGCGAGAGAGAGGTTATTTAACTTCTCACGGTGCTCACATTCAGGACGGACCCCTCATTCATGCCTTATTAGATGCAATACATCTACCCACTGCAATATCAATTATGAAATGTAAAGCTCATACGAAAGTTACTGATATCATTTCCCAAGGCAATGATCTAGCTGACAGAACAGCTAAACAGACTGCTCAAACTCACACATCTGACATGACAAAGACAATAGTCCCGACACCAACACATTGCATGATGGTTAAGGATCCCGCTCTTGACGTAATTGACATACAGACACATGCTACACCAGAGGAAATAAAGAAATGGACTGAATTAGGAGGGATCCAAACGGATCAAGGATGGATGACGAAGGAAAAATCTGTATGGTTCCTTCCTGATTCAATGGTCCAAGTTATCATTAATACTGTACATAGTCCAGCGCACCTAGGAGAAAAAGCTATGCTAGACAGCATTCAACACATTTGGTTCAACAAACATTTACGAGCAGCAGCTAAACAAAAAGTTCGTACCTGTATGATCTGTTGTCAGTTTAACCCAGGTAAAAGCATTCCCGTAGAACAAGGTGGATTTCAGCCTCCTGATCACCCTTTTGAAGTCCTCCAGATGGATTATATCCAGATGGAACGATGTCGAGGATTCAAATATGTTCTTGTAGTTGTCTGTGCTCTTTCCCGTTGGACAGAGGCATACCCGGTTTCAGATTACACTGCCCCGACTACTGCCAAACAGTTGGTTCGAGAATTCTTCCCACGGTACGGTTTACCACGTGTTGTCTACTCAGATAACGGCCAGCCGTTCTCATCCGAACTAATGAAACACGTTTCACTTTTGTTAGGCTATCAATGGAGATTTCACTGTGTCCGACACCCCGAGGCCGCAGGTCTCGTGGAACGACATAATCAAACCCTGAAAATTAGATTGTCCAAAATATGTAGAGAGAAAGGTGTCGACTGGGTAGTAGCCTTACCAGTTGCACTCTTTTACATGAGAATGGTAGCGCACTCTCGAACAGGGCTATCCCCTTATGAGGTGATCTTCGGTAGACCACCAAATATGTGGGGGATGCCTATACCACGCAAAATAACTGATGTTGACTGTAATATGCTGACAGATTACTTGGCTTCCTTGATGTCTGCACTACAATCTTGTCGTTCACAGGTAGCTGCAGCCTTTCCCGACAACACCGAGGTGAAACCCCATGACGTAATTCCCGGGGACCTGGTGTTAGTGAGGAACTTTGACCGGAAGTCTCAGCTGAATCCTAGGTGGAAATCGCCTCAACTCGTACTGTTAACCACGAGGACAGCCGTGAAGATCGAAGGTCGCAAAGGCTGGATACATTCAAGTCATATCAAGAAATTTCATGGACTTCCGTCTGATGTAGACGATACACCTCGCGTGTCTTCACCGATTGACTCAAAGCTTCCTTTGGTTGAACTGAGTAATAAGGAACTATACAAACTAAAACTACGGTCTAACAAGTCAGACAATTTGATTGTTTAAGTCCTCTCCAAGGTGAATCGGTCGAATTTGTCTCTGACATGTATCCCTTAGACCTGAATAGAGAAAGAAACCGAAGGATGCAATTGAAACAACATGCGTACTGTAAATCACTGCGTAGTCATTGCACAGTGACATTATTAATTTTGTTTTTCTTAAGTCTTTTAATAATCGCTGCAAGTATATTGTTGCACATATATTATCCTATTTCTAAACATGTTTACAATGTTACTGCTGAACATTCTTTTAGTGAATTACCCCTGCATGAGTTGTCCTATAGATTTGCGCTGCGCAATAACACTTTTATTAGTATGTTACATCATTCCCATCAGGCTAGCAATGCTACAAATTGTTGGATATGTGGCCGACTCCCTCCCTATCAGAACTATAAGGGAATTCTGCCTCTCTTTCCATATCCGTTCACACACAATGGCTCCTGTGGAGCATGGTTTAGTTTAATTAATTCCCTAGATTCGAATTCCGCAGTTTATCAAGACAACTGGGTATGGGGAAACCTGAACTTAGTTTTACTCAAAGTCTGCTACCCTGACAAGGAGGGACTTCCCAAAAGAACAGGAACTGATCTAGAAAATGAAGTATATGGATTAGGGAATTTCACGCTTAATCTCATGATCCTGAATGTTGAATCCGAAGCTGCACCAATTTTTCCCGCTATGTCAGTATTTCCAGTTAAAGGTGAATTATGTATAAGAAAGAATGGTTCCATACATATGGGCCATAGTAGATGCACCACTGTAATAGAATTTAGTGATCAAGGCAAATCTACATTTAGAGCTTCTCGCCATTCCTACTTCGTATGTGGTCAGACTGCATATATACGTTTGCCTCTAGATTGGGATGGTACCTGCTACATCGGATTCCTTTTGCCACCTGTTTTCCTAGCTCCTCCTGATTATCACAGAAATACTCATTTAGTACACAATAGAGAACGGAGAGATCTCCCAATAGTCGACTACACTGAGACAGCATGGGAAAAATACACAGATTTCAATAAAGGTCTCTTTCCCTATATAGGTACAGTTACCAATAGTACGCTGATACGTAGATTAACCAGAACCCTTGAAGCAGTAGTGAACGAAACTATTTCCGCCTTAGGCAATTTAACAGAAGAGCAGTCTGCTATGCGGATTGTTGTGCTTCAAAATCGTCTTGTCCTTGACGTCATCCTGGCCGATAGGGGCGGAGCTTGTAGGGTCATCGGATCAAGTTGTTGCATTTTCATACCAGAAAATTCGCCATCTGTATATAAAGCCATAACTCGCCTTCATAAGATTGTAAGCCAGATACACCAGAATCCAGGCACCTGGACTTGGTCCGGTTGGTTTTGGAGTGTATTGTCAACCTTTGGATGGAGGGTCCTATCCTTCCTAGGTATTGGCTTTCTCATATTATTCAGTTGCTGTTTATGCCTACAATGTGGACCAGCGATTTGTGGTCTGGGTGCCACATCGTGTATTCCACCACCAAGATTTCATTCATCACGGAAGAAGAAAGAAGAACAAATGATGCTATATGAACAGATCAACGGATTAATGAAGATTGATATCTCTTAAGGGCAAGTAGGGGACAAGGAGGGAATGTGGAAATATGGATTTTTATGATCAGTTATGTCCCCTATCTTGGACCCCGACGGTTTCATGTATAAATTACAAGTACATGTATGTTTCCTCCAGTTCCAGTTATGAAGACGCAAACACTTGTGCGTCCACCGTCAACATGTCCTCTTTCAGATCCGCCATGAATGGGCCGGATATTCTATTCCTAAGTATGAAAGGCCACCGGCTTTATATGGTTCATTTATCCCATTTTTACAGTCCAGGCGAGTAGGCCCTGATTCTGCCATTAAGCCTTTTCCTGCCTTCTGCCTCTGAAAGCTCCAGTCTGAGCTCACATCTGTATCCATGAACTTTGTCCTACTCCCTGCGCGGCTAACGGTGCCTGACTCAACCTGTCTGCCTGCCAAAAACTGTATTTCACCTTCGAGATTATCTGCTCCGCTCCCCATCCAATGCATTCCTGTCTAGTAGTTTAAGTAAACATTCTTCCAGCTACCGAGCAAAGGGCCCGGCTTCTCTGTCTTTATGCAAGTAATTCATAGCCCTGTTACTATGGAAGATTTCTGCCCTCGCATCTAGTGTAGACACTTAGACGCTTGTACACGCACTAACAGTCAGTATAGTCAGTATAGAATAAGATTCTATTCTAAGAGACCTCTCTTTTTGGATAACATAGTTCTTTAAACATAGGATGTTAGATATGATTTGGGATTAGGTTGACATAACCCCAGACTTCTGTCTCCACATGTAGAGCTAAATGTCAAATCCCCTTCACCCCCTAGTTGCACGTCAATCACACGTCATGCTGCTGCGCGCGCATCTCTGCCAAGTATTTCTGCTTACATTGCGAAATTCTTTCATGGTGCCACCTATTTGTGACATCATATCTAATGACGTTCTTTAGTTACGCCTAGTTACACCCACTTTAGTTACGCATGTATGTTTTATCTTTGTTATCAACTGTTACGCCTCCTGCATCTGTTTTCACTATAATGCCTTTGTATAAAAATGATTACCTGTCAATAAAGTATGGTCCTTCACTTCCTGAACCTTCGTGGTGATGGAATATGGAGTCCATCAATTCGAATTGATTTTGGAATAAAGCCCGTTCCGAACCTCTAATACCACGGATTCTGCCTCTTATTTTACTGAGTTATTATTATAGATTTTCCGCATCAAATTAAGTACCGGTAATTAAATTATTTACCACACTCCGTTGCCCTTGCCCAATGCAGGTCCGATGCTTCCATACCTCGAGGGCATGGAGCAACTGATAAGGTCATTTGTTCTACCCATCATCGAACGATTAAAAAATATAGAGCATCGCCTAGGGGACTTAGAATCTTTAATTATAAAACACCCGGGGCTATGTAAAGATCTTGTACACCCAGTCTTGCCCCCTCCTGCCGTATTAGTTCCAACTCTTACTTACACCAGGAAAAACGACATGGGTAGCTCTAATTACCAGCATAGGGCCAAGTCCCCTAATACCGCAGCTCATCAACACCATGGTCAAAGTAATGTGGGTGAACAAACAAAGGAAGTAATAAATAACACCATAGAAATGATTTCAAATGAGAGGGGTGGGAATCAGCAACTAGCTAGGGCAAGAGACCAACCTGGCCACCTAGTTGACCTACCCCCAGAGGCGGTTCCATATGTGGTAGTGCTCACAGAAGTCCCGCCCCTGGTAATGGGCAAAACTGAAGGCTTCTTTGAATTAAAAAACAAGACCATGCATTGGCTTAGGTCAAATAGACCTCTCTCTCCTAACATCAATGGGGAGATACTACATGTCCGGAGACTTACTTGGTTAGGGCGTAGAACCAAGGACCTTCCAGGGGACGTAATTATTATTAACTTCAGAGACCCCAGAGCAGTCAACTACATCTTAGACTACCCTCTGCGCAATATCTGTGGGTCCATAAATCCCCGTGATTTGTCTTACTTTTACCCAAGACCTGTAGTCTCCTATAATGTGTATCCCAGGGCCCCAGTACGAATGATGACACACCCCCACACTTTTTCTGTAACCTCTGTTCCCCCTGTTAAACATTGTAATACCTACGCATCCACAATTGCGACACATGGGAATGCACCAGACTGGGTTACGATGCGCCCTGGGAGTCACAGACACGGCCCATGGAAGACGAACCAAGGCCCACCATTTACTCCCCTTGAAGTCGCAAACAGATTCGGGGTCTTATCAGGAGTTGATGAGTGCGACTGACATAGGAGTTTTCTCCATCATGGGCTTAGCACCCTGGTATTACAGGCCGGGGACATGGATCTGATTCCCAAGTCGCAGATTATTTGCCCACAACACTCTACCACTTCTGGGCTCCCACCACTTGAGTTCCATACAGCGCCCCATGAACATGCTCAAGTATTCGCAGATGAAACAACAGTAAAGGCGCAGGATGGTTGTCCGGCAGGACAGATTGTTCTGACACAGGGTTTCTCATCCAAGGTACGGGATAATGTGAATGAATGAATGGAAACTTATAATCGCGCTACTTAGCCCGAAGGCATCAAGGCGCCTAAACAAAACAGTTCGAAAATGAGGCAAATCATATCTAAGCGTAGGCCTTGGCAAAAAGCCAGGTCTTAAGGGCCTTCCTGAAAGCCAGCGCCGAGGGAAGAGATCTTATCTCCAAGGGCAGGGAATTCCACTGCCTAGGAGCGAGAGTTGAAAAAGCTCTACCTCCCCACTTAGCTTTACGTATCCTGGGCACTGAAAGCAAAAGCTTATTTGACGACCGGAGAGTTCTAGGGGGAATGTAGGGGACCAGCAAATCCTTCATACCACCAGACCGATTAGTTGCCAAAGCTCTATAAATCAGAGTCAGGGACTTGAAGGATATCCTGGACTCAATGGGGAGCCAATGTAAGGTCCTTCTTGCCAAATGAGCCATGGCCCGTTTGGGCAGGTCCAGGACCAGTCTAGCGGCAGCATTCTGCACCATCTGAAGACGGGTCACCAGGCCTTTATTGATGCCCAAATAAAGAGCATTACAATAATCAAGTCTGGACCCAATCAGTGCCAGGACAGTATGTTTCCTGGCCTGGAAAGACAGATAGTGCCTGATCCTCCGTAGGATGTTTATCAGTCCCCAACAGGTGTAGATGGTCCTGCTTACCTGTTGATCCATCCTCAGAAGGGGATCGATCAGAACACCTAAGTTTTTGGCCAGGGTCGACGGTGTAGGGCACACCCCCATAGAGGGCGGCCACCAATCAGCTGACCAGAAATCCTCCTTTCCCCCGAACACCAGAATCTCTGTCTTTTCCCCATTGAATTTCAATGAATTACCCACCATCCATTGAGCGACTGCCTTCAAACAGTTTTTAAAATTGGAGGCAGCCAGGATAGTGGGTTGGGTAAAAGACAGCAGAATCTGTGTGTCGTCAGCATAAGAGATTACCTCCATCCCAAAAGATCTAATAAGCCTGGCCAGTGGGGTAACATAGATGTTAAAAAGGGTCGGACTTAAAGCCGACCCCTGAGGGACCCCACAAAGCACAGGAAGGGATGGAGACAAGAAATCCCCCAGCTTTACCCTCTGTTCCCTCTGATTAAGAAAGGATGTCAGCAGACTGAGTGCTGTGCCCTTGACCCCGATCTCCCTCAGCCTTGATGTTAATACTGAGGGAGACAGGGTATCAAAAGCAGCCGAGAGATCCAAAAGGATGAGGAGAGTAGTCAGTCCCTTATCAACCCTGGTGCGAATGGTGTCAAGCACGATAGTAAGGGCAGACTCGGTACTGTGTTCTCTCCTAAAGCCGTGCTGCGAGTGGTCCAGCTTATCATGGGCTTCCAGAAAATCAACGAGATGCTTGTTTAGATGGATTTCCAGCATCTTGGCAGGAGCTGGAAGCAACGAGATGGGGTGAAAGTTTTTAAGCACACCCGGGTCAAGAGAGGGTTTTTTTAAGAGAGGCTTGACCACCGCTTTCTTCCACTGAAGGGGGAAGGTCCCTTCCTTAATTGCCCCATTCATCACACCCAATAAGGGTGGAAGAAAACAGTCTTTACACTGTTTAAGGAGTTTAAGGGGGCAGGGGTCTAAGGGGGAACCCGACCAAACCTTGGCCAAGAGGCCTTCAAGATCCAGTAGGGAGAGAGAAGGAAAACTGGACAGACTTCCAGAGGGCACCTCCTCAGATAAAGATGACGGAACACAGTCTGTGGAGATGGATAGAGTCACCCTTTGTAGCTCCAGTGCTGGGGGATTGTGCCCTTTCACGGCCGGCAGAAAGTACTTTGCATGAGACCCCAACGACCGTATGTAGGGCCGCGAGGTCACTGGAAATACTATCATGGAATGTGGCAGGGCTACTTAATAAGTTGGATAATAGTGATTGGGAAAACTTTATCAAAGAATATGACATATGCATGTTTCAAGAGACGTGGGCCAGAGAAAACCATTGTTACCCTGGGTTCGCAACTTTCAATGTCCCAGCCAGATGGGGTGGGAAGGGACGCCCGTCTGGAGGCTTATCAATATGGATCGCTAGCCACCTAGGCTGCATGGCTGAGATGGTAGAAACCAACTCATCCGACATCCTGTGTGTGGCATTGCGTTGGCCCACTGGGACGGGCCTGACCTTGGTAAATATATATTCTAGACCGACTGGAATAGCGGCAACCTCAAGGACAATGGAGGACTTAATGATTTTTCTCGATTCCCTCATTGGTCCAGAAACATTACTGGTTGGAGGGGATTTTAATATCCAGTTCGAACCACTCCCGATTCATCTGGACGGGATTAGCAGTGAAGAGGATGACCTCTGGGAAATCCCAAGCATTGTGGGACCGCCAGTTAGGTCATCGTCACCTCTCCTACTGCAAGTTTTAACACTGTCTCTGGCAAACTCACTTAGAGCTTGCAATGGTAGGTTCCAAGGGGATATCCCGCCGCAACCAACTTTTAACAGACCAGGCCAGGAGTCTCGGATAGATTATATAATGTTCAAACTCAAGGATTGGAAATTGGTTTTAGACTTTAAAATAGTCCCTAGGTCAGACAGCGACCACAATCCCTTAATCCTTTCATTAGCCGCGGATGGTTTTCTAAAGGGTGCCGTTTTAGGAAACAGAGTATCTGCCCCCAGTCTCACCTTATCCAGTAATAGGCGAAGAATAAGGTGGGACAAACTGCTAGAGAAACCAACTTGCTTAAGGAGCATATATGAGCAAGTAGCATTAGCCCTTGAAAAAGTGGAAAGTTTCCTCTCCCAATTGCCCTCGCAAGACGGTGGTTGCCCCCTTGAGGACATTCACCAGACCCTCTGTGACAATCTAGCCGAGGTATTGAACCCTGTGGTTCTGGACAGGAAAGTGAGGAGAGAAAGAGCCTCATGGTTCAATGCCACCTGTAGGGGAGCTAAGAAAGACCTCCTCCGAGCGTTTAAAAACAAGGAGGCCCCCTCGGTAATTAGGGAAAAGAGGGTGGCTTACAAGCTTCTCCTTGAAAACGCCAAGATCGACTGGGACTGGGAGAATTGGGCAGAAATTACAACTACCCTTAAAACCAGAGACTCAAGGAAATTTTGGCATATAGTCAAACATGGCTCAGCGGAACCTGTTATGGCTATAGAGGGCAACATTGCGCCTGAAGTTTGGGAGGAACACTTTACATCGCTCTATTGTAGGACCGAGATAGACAAAATAGGAAACCAGGCCGGGACCCTAGTCGCCACAATCATGGAGAATTCCACTGAGATGGAGGATTTCAACTTGGAGGAATTGGAAACGGCAATTACTCACCTTTCCTCAGGAAAAGCCCCAGGCCTTGACAAGCTCCCAGGAGACCTCTTAAAGCATGAGGTAAAAATTTGGGCACCATACCTCCTGGTATTGTTTAATGCTATCATCCATGGGATGGCGGTCCCTCCAACTTGGCTCGGGGCGGAGATTGTGCCCATTTTTAAAAGGGGTTCACCTCTGCTCCCCGCCAATTATAGACCGATCAGTCTGATAGACGTTCCACAGAAGCTTTTCGCGAGGCTTCTGTTGGATCGACTATTGGACTGGATCGAAGAAAGGGACATTTTAAGTCCCTTTCAGGCCGGGTTTCGCCAGAAGACCTCCACCATAGACCAGGTCTTTAGGCTGTCCCTTATACACTGGAAAACAATACAGCTGGAGGGTGGCAGTCTCTATACTGTATTTGTGGACCTAAGGGCAGCCTTTGACCTCGTCCCACGCGGTAAGCTCTGGGAAGTGCTGGCGAATGTCGGGGTGCCAGCTGATCTCCTGACCATGATCATCCGCCTCCACACAAACACCTATGCTCGTGTGAGGTGTGGTAGACATGGAGAATTGTCAAATAAGTTTCCCGTTGACAGAGGGGTAAGACAGGGGTGCGTACTCGCACCAACCCTGTTCTGCCTCTTTGTCAACGGTGTCATTGATCACCTCAATGGGGTCCCCAATTCAGATGTCCCGAAGTTGGCGGGAAGGAGGGTTCCAGCTATTATGTTTGCGGATGATACCCTCCTTCTCTCCAAGTCACCGATGGGAATCCAGCGTGTGCTGGATGGATTTGGGGACTTCTGTAGGGAGCATGGACTCGAGATCAATACCCTAAAGACTAAATTTATGGCCTTCAATCCGCCACCCAGGCTTTGCCGCATCCCACGTATAGGGAATAACATACTTGAACGAGTAAACACCTTTGAATATCTTGGTGTAACCCTTAACGAGGAATTGGGGTGGGGTCCACACCAGGAGAAAGCCAGGATGAAATTAGTGCAACATACCAGTGGAATATTAAGGATGATAGGGAGGAATAGGTCGACCCTCAAACCTATAGGCCCACCCCTTCATATTTATAGAGTACAAGCCAGAGGAGCAGTCACATATGGCAGCGAACTATGGGGTCACAAAGTCCTGGACAGCTTGGGAAAGGAGGAGAACAGTTTTCTTAGGCGTTTAGTAGCTCTTCCTCGGAGTACACCCCTAGTGCCTCTAAGACTTGACCTAGGCATTAGACCCCTGGAGGAAGAGTTGGCGCTTCGTCCCGTGATCTATTGGCGTAGATTATGGACGGTGCCTGAACTGATTCACTATAGACAGGGTCTACAGGAAGTTCTTGGCCTCCTAAATGCGGGGAACATTGACTGGCTTAAGTTTGTAAGGAATAGTTTGGTGAGCCTGGGTCTAGATGCACTTTGGAACGACCCTGAGAATGCCTGCTCCAAGCTTCCCAAAAAAGCTCTTACCAAACTGTACTATGATTCCAAGGCTCCCTTACTTCGACCGTCAAAATCTTTAGGGTCCTTAACACATCAATTCCTTTACACGAAGACCACATATAGTTTTGAACTGGTCCTTGACAATGTTTACCCTGCAATAATCAGGAAGCTTTTTTTGCAATGGAGGCATGGATCCTTGCCAATTCGTGCTCTTACTAGCCGTTGGTCCGCGCCGACATCCAGTATTTGCCCGGCATGCAGTGTAAGCGACGAAACCGAGCTACATTTAATATTCTTCTGCCCGGGCTATACTGAGGCGCGCAGGAAATGGATCATTCCCGTTTGTAGGAATCTGGGTTTTACCAGATGTCATGAAGCCTTTAGAATTCTCAAAAGCGAAATGGCTGCACACATTGTGTTTGCTGTGGCAAAATTTCTGGGGGCTCTATGGCACAAACGGAAGCGGTACTTAAATATGTCATCATGATTTGTTTTGTACCCTGCTATAAAGGCACATGATTACATGTAATTGACAGGAATCTAGCCTTGCGGCTGTACCACTAACTTGTAACCACTTTTATCCATTGTTCTTAAATGTTTTTATATTCATTTTATGTACTTTTATGGAGATTCTCCGA
This sequence comes from Triturus cristatus, assembly GCF_964204655.1. Lineage (NCBI taxonomy): Eukaryota > Metazoa > Chordata > Amphibia > Caudata > Salamandridae > Triturus > Triturus cristatus. The sequence continues at coordinate 1,189,816,293 of NC_140589.1, forward strand.
AATAAAGTTTTTTTGACTTGACTTGACTAAAAGAATATTTTCGTACAAAACCAATCAGTCTTTGTGTGAAATGATTTGCTGATTGAGTGGGTCAACAAATGCTTAACATGGTCCTCTGCTACTACCTTACTGCTCGACCACACTGCCACAAATAGAGAGTGTAGTGCCATCTAACTTTACCTCTGCCCACCTTTGGGTTTCCACTGGACGCTGTGCACACTATACCTCACTTTGGTATAGTATATATAGAGCCAACTTCCTACAAGCCTGCATGGGGAAGTCTGGGGGTCCATGGGACCTCCTTTCTCCCCTCCAGAGGGCTGCAATCACAGAGTGCTCTGACAGTGCGCCTCCTGACAGCTTCTTTTCCTCTGCGCCAGCGTCTATAATACGTAACAGAATATGGGCAACACAATAAACCCTTGAAGGCTTCTGTATTATATCTAATCAGGTAAAGATGTCTTGAAGGCATACGTTTTAACATCTGAGTTACTGGTAGGTTCAACATCTGAATTTTCTAAAGCCCGAAATAGTGGCTTATTACACTTGAATGTCGAAGTGAATTATTTAATTGTACAGCGAATCAAAGGCAAAACTGGAAAAAACTGAACAAAAATAAGTAATTCTACTCTGGTGTATACTTGATAAAGTTCAAATTTATATAAAAGATTTGGATGCAAATAACAAATCACATACACACAAATGCGACTGAAGTGAGCACTTGTTCGTAAAGATCTTCTATCATGAAACACTTTTGCCATAGCCCATTTCACATAATTATTAACAGGAAGAACATCATTGACATTACAATGAACAATCCCTGAAAGAAAGGTAACTGAGAAAATGGGTCAGATTGTTGACATTTTGGTCTTTGGTGTGAAAGCATCTTTAAGACCATCTTCAGGACTTAAGTTCTTATGTGTACTGATAACCCTGAATCATAGGGAATCTAGTAATATGTTCCAGAACCATACAGAGCAGCACCCAAAAGTTCATGATGTGGTTTATGTTTGTTTTTAATTGTAATGTGAAGTCTTTGTAGATAGACATATATTGTATCATTTCATTTATTTGTTCATTTTTCTTGTTGTGATCACAGTGTATGTCTAAATATCCCAAAAATATGGTGTATGTTGTTATATAGAACAAAAAAACTTCTCTTGAAAAAAGATAAAATCAAATAACCAAAATAATTAAAAGCAAAGAGAATAAAAAAGAAGTTTCCAGATCAGAGTGATTAGGTTGTGAGAAGTTGGCCTGGTATATCCTGTCCACTAGTTATAGTGGGCACCTTGCACCAGTCCAAAGAAACCTTTATTGATGATAGGTTAAAGACAACCTTTATTGAAAGCTATCCTAGTGGTTGCTATGGAGAGCAGCCTTCAATCTTGAAGGAATGTAAAGCAGCTTGTTTTACCAGTCTATAATCTCTTGAGTGGCTAAATGAAAGGAGACCCCACCAGGTATATATATAAAATATATGTATTTATTTCTAAACACACCCTACTAGTCTCTTTATGAGGCTAGAGGTAAAAGCACATACGTTACACATCAAATATCACAGTAAATTAGAATAATATACGTTAGGCCCTAGGGGGGAACCAAACTATATGTAAGAAAAGTGGTATGAGAACCGCGACTTGACTAGACACAAGGCCTATAGTCTGTAGAATTGCTGGGACCCCAAGGAACCACCCAAGGTAGTGACACAGGGGACCCACGTGGGACGTGAGCAGTGTGAGAACACAGCCGCGAGCTCCCGTTAGCTTCTATGGGTAATGTTGTGGTTAGAATTTTAAAGATTAAGGACACTTAGGAGTGGACTAGGAACAAACCCTTTTGGACTTGGATGGTTCTAGGGCAAACACCCACGGGAGCACCGGAGTACTCGTGTTACCTCACCCAGGGAAGCCGGGTCCATAGGTGTCAAACGGTGTCTGGTCGCGTCGTCGTTTTCAATGGCATCTTGCTGAAATGTGCTGCTGCCAGGAAGATGAGAAGTGTCTGAAGAGATCCAAGTCTGGATCGAAGATGTGAAGAACCTAGAAGCAGAGGGGACAGAGTCTGGGTCACTTGCCAGTGACCAGGGGCACAATAGATGAATGCCCACCGATGTTGGGTGCTTCTGGTGCGAGGAGGGGAAGCTTGACTCTTCAGCCACGAGGACCAGGAAGCGTAGAGGACAACCAGGAGCTGGCTTCAAGCTGTCCCGCAAAGGATGACGAGTGCTGCAGCATTGGTGCCCGGATTGGACACAACAAGCCTTGGCAACAGCAACCCACGCAGGAAGAGAAAAGATGATTCGGTGCAGACCAGCAAGGTCCCACGGACTCCCCAAGTGATGGAGAGTCAGGGCACATCTGGAGCAACCAGGAAAGCCCAATTAAAGTAAGATTTGCCTTCACAGGGACCCACCAGTCAACAGACCAGGGATCGCAAAGGAGCCTCGAGTGAAAACACAAAGAGCAGGCTCATGGAACACTCGTGGAGTGTAGGCCAGCAATCTGTAGAAGGTGCTCTGGGTCTGGGCTACAAGTAACCCAATGCACAGCCTCAAAGGACGTTGAGAAGCTGATGCACTTGCAAATGTGCATGGTGTCCAGGGGTTCCGGTTCCACGGTACCCACGAGGGCTACGGGTCTCAGCTTTGATGGTGACTCGGGTCAGCCTCTGGGAAGTCTGGAAACCAACCTCCTGTCTTCAGCGCCTGACGAGAGCTTCGGAGATGCAGACCGGACAGATGCGTCTTTGGTGCCTGCCAAGCAGGGGTTTAACTCCTTTACTCCAAGGGAGATTCTTCAGTCATCTAGTTGTGTAGCTCATCGAAGTTCCGGGATTTCTGTATCAGAGTTTCGTCCAGGTGTAATCTAAAGTCCTGGAGCCAGGGTTTCCTTTCTTATGCCCAAGGAAGATATGGACATACTCTGGGGACCCACCTCTGGGAGGGTCAGGAAAGAGGGGTGGCTACACCCATTTCCTTTGTCCAGTTTCATGCAAGAGCAGGGGCTGGTAACCCCTGCAACTGGTTTGAGCTGGCCTATGCACTGGGACACCAAATGTGCACCCAGTGCAGACTTCAAAGCACTCCTGGAGTGCTCCCACCCAGCCCTAATCCACTACGGCCTGTCTGGGAGGTGGTAACACCTCCCTGTGACAGGAAACCTATTGTCCAGGCCTCCCCTGCCGGAGTTTCGGTCAGCAGCAGGAGGCCAGACTCGTGTCTGTGGATGGCAGCATCCATTTTGTGATGCCAGGGCTCTGTTGGCTGGTACCGGGTATACTGGTGCTGTCATGTCTCTACCTCTAGAAGGCTGGGATCCCACTCCCACATTAGTTACTGGTGTGGGGGTATGATTCCAAGGTGTTTGACACCAAACACGACATGTTTCCGTGCAGCCAGTCCAAAGTTAGCATTTACCGTTGGGTTATAATGCACTTAAGAATATATGGTCAGGTTGCATTACAGACAACCCCGTAGAAGAGATTCCAAAGGCTGCAGAGGTGCTCTGCTCATGCATGGGCACCCTCTCACACAAAACCAAGCACCCTGCCTTCAGGATTGATAAGGCCTGCCATAGGGGTGACTGATAGGTTTATATGTGCAGTGATCGGGTGAGATATAGTGAACCTATATCTCAGTAATGGGTGCATGCACCACCTTACCCAGGCTGCAGTAGAAGACCTGTGGTGTCATTTTGGAGAGCTTCCCAGGGGTGGCATAATACATGCTGCCAGCCCTGGTAGGCCTCTGGGGAACCTATGCCCTGGGTACATAGTGTACCATATACTAGGGACTTATAAGGGCACCCCAGAATCCAATCTGTGGTGTACCTAAGGTACTAGGAATCAGTTTAGGGAGTTAGCAGCTAGGCTGGGGTCCTGAATAGCAGGGTCCCAGCCAGACTAAAATCGAAAAACAGTGAAACATAAGCAAACAGTGGGGGTAACCATAAGAAGCAGATCCTATTCTCCTACATAGGTTATTTGATCTTGGTATGAAAGGTTGAATAAATGTGTATCAGTATTGGCACTTCTTTTGGTGCTTTCTATTTTGTGGCCCAGCCTTACTGATTTAGGGCAAAACCCTTTTGTGATTAGGATTAAAAGCAGAGTACAGGCAGTGTGAAATTATCACCGTAATTAACAGACGAAAACAGTTCTACATGTTTCAGCCTTATAGACCCATGAAGGTGTCGCAGCATTCGTCAGCACCTAAAGATATGCTATTGCGTGCCGCAAAAATAGTGGGTGCTAAATAATAAAAGTGAAATACAACACCAGTAATCCCACAGATTGTGTAGCTGATTTACAGGTCAAAACTAAGGAAACACAAGCAAAGAGAGAGAAATCAAATATATACGTGACCCGAAACAAAATTGTCTGGAACATGACAAACGGCTTTGCGAAATACTTCAATTGTCACCAGCATGCTCCATTTTGCAATAATGAAATAAGTAGTTTTCTTACCCGCAGTGTACAGATAAGAGGCCTCACCTCAACCTGGCTACAGCTCAGGGAAAGGGACCCGCTCTGAGTTCCTTCCTCTCAGTGAGGGGGTTGTAGCCTGTGGCGGGACTCGGTTTTCCCATCACGAGGAGAATCCCAATGATTAAGCATGCCAGCTGTGGTGTGTGAGGGATTTCGTCTGAACAAAGGGATTCCCCCACAAGCACTTTGAGAACATCTCTTGTGTCTCCTTCCAGTTTTTGTTTGCTAAATCAGACCCAAGGATTTCTTGTGTTTTTCATTAATTGTTTGGTGATATTATCCTTGCAGGTCTTAAAATCCCCCAGAACCCCCCCCCCCCCCATCTACTTTGTGTTACGCAATTCTGAGCAGCCACGACTGCGGGTCAGTTAATAAATCCTTTCATTAAAGGATATCCATCTCACTAGAAGACTGATCACTCATACACCAAGATCTAGCTTGCATCCTCTGTATTTAGCACCATGACAGAACTACAAGGAATGGCCTTTGATGAAGCCACCATCCAGGCCATTTTGATGACACCCAGTATCATAGACACCATCCAGAGTTGAGCCTCTTCGCAGTCTGCTGACTGGGCTAAACTTCTTTCTCTAAAGAGATCACACTCTTGCACCCAGATACACGGTACAATTATGACAGATTTGACCTAACAGTCCTAGACTATTTCTAGATGATAAGACCTTCACTGAGGATTGGTCTCTTATCGCCTGGTGCTGCACAAGAGACTGGCTGATCCTAATATTCAGCACAGTCAAACACATTGCCAACACCATCCTCATTGAGATCCAAACCCTTGATCCAAAAATCCAAAATCTCAGTGACCTTGTACAAGAAACAGGTAGACAAAACCCGCAAGTCCAACAAGGAGTTAAAAGACTCTATCCTGACAGCCAAAATTAATAAATTCAAAAAAAGATTTGGCATGGTTCTCATTCGAAAAAGTTGATCCCTACACCAGCGACAATTACAATCCTCCACAATTCAGAGGCAAGAAATATGGATCCAACTATTCAACCTCAGGGATTCAGACTCCGCTGATAACACAGAACCTCAAAGAAGAGGTACAGGGAGAAGAACCAGAAGCAACTGGAGAGGTGGCCAGACTGGTCCGCACCAGACACAATGGTGGCCACCTTCACCATGGGGTTACCCTACTCCACCATTCCAAACACCCATGCTTCCATACCAGCCACTTCCACAATTCTTCGCCAACCAGCATTTCTTAGGGTCTGGCCGAGGACGGTCGAGAGGCAGAAGAAGACAGCAACAACCACATGTGCACTGGAGCCCTCCCCTTTTGCCAAGGACTACTTGGAGCATGGCAAAACCCCCCACGCAACCAGGGAGTAGTCACAAAGCAATCTAGTAGTCAATCTGAGTGACCGGCTACTTGCCAAAGAAGAATTGACATTACTCAACCGAGGTTTGGGATTTGTTCCAACCTTTACAGTAGATACTTTCCAGATCCAACAAGAATTGGCTCAATTATTTCAGTTAATCCGATTGCACTTCTTCTTTTAAGATAAAACCTCTGAAGCCACAGATGAAGAAGCTTCCAACACAGGTTTGAAAAACTGATCAACCTTCAATCCCGCCGCTCACATTATTCCTTTGCAGGTGTTGACCTTCGAGAAAGTTTCAGAAGAGGCCACTAATTTGTGCAGTACCAACAAAAGGCACTTCCCAACAAAGAATACAAAGCACTACAGATGCTGGTCAATGATGAGATGATCATAATCATGCCAGCTGACATAGGACGTGCAATTGTCATCATGAATTCATCTGCTTATTGCATGGTGTGCCTCAGACACCTGGAAGACAGACGTTTCGATCGCCCTTTGAAAGTGGATCCCACCCAGAGACTGACCATTGAAATATCTACAATGGTACAGGAAGCCAAGGACAAAGGATGGATTACTCCCAAAAAAGCAGCGTGTCTTATCACATCCCACCCACTTACCCCCTACTTTTATGTATTACCCAAAATACATATATACAAAGGCCCCCTTCCGGGAGACCGCTCACTTCCAGCATTAGGTCGCACCTAGAGCTGCTTGCCACATTTTTGGACCATTTTCTTCGACCTCTTGAAATGCCAACTTACCTTCAAGACACGAAAGATGTCCTGCAATTTCTCATGGATATCCCCTTCAATATTACTAGGGACTCCTTGGTCTCATTTGATGTGGGGTCTCTTTATACCTGCATTCCTCAAGACGAGAGCCTTGCTGCAATATAGACCTTACTTAACCACAAAGATCTAGATACCATATCCCCAGTGCATTTCATCATGAAATGTGCACGATTAGCCAAGAAAGAGAACTTCTTCCGGTTTGAGGATACTCTGTACCTCCAAACATCGAAGACTACTATGGGCAGAATTTTCACACCCAGTCTAGCTAATTTCTATGTGCACTTATTTGAATAAGAACAAATCCTCACAGAAAGAAACCCTTACAGGACCCACATCCTTGTGTGGAAGCGTTATATTAGTGACATTTTAGTCATCTGGCAAGGAGAACCTGATACCATCACAGATCTCCACCATTGGATCAACACCAGGAATGAGTTTTTAAAATTAACATTCAAATACAGCAACATCAGCCTACCGTTCCTGGATATACGTATTTCCTACAGGTGATGCACACGGGACAGAACTCTACAGAAAACCGATGGCCAGCAACTCACTTTTGTCCTATAAGAGTTACCTTCCTAAATCATTTTGCAACATCTTGTCTTATGGGCAATTCCTGCGAATTAGGAGGAATTGTTCATCCAGAGACAAATTTGAGGAACCTGCCAGTACACTTTCAACTCAACTCAAAAAGAAGGATTATCCTGCAAAATTGATCCAAGGCTCTCTCAAAAGAGCAGCGAACCATAACAGGGAGGCTCTGATTGAGATCACTCCACCAAAAGAAGAGCTCTCCAGGATCAAGTGTTAATACATTCTGCACATTTTCTAACCTAATCAAGAAAAGTATCCTCAAGAACTGAAAGATTCTCAATATAGGAAACACATCTATTCATGAACCTCTATTTGCTTATAGAAGAAGCATCAATTTGAGAGACCAACTGGTCCACACAACACCTAGGAAAAAAAGACCCACAAATCAAGACACACTATGGGGTTTACCAGCTGTCAAAGGACACTTTCCTTGTGGGTCTTGTGCGGCATACCCACAGACCAAATACACAACCTCGATTGACATTGGTACAGATAGGCTGTGGGTATTGGTTCACCATACGAATTGCAACAACGAAAGGCTCATCTACATGCTAAGATGTCCATGCGGACTACGCTATGTGCGAATGACCACACGCAATATGAAGACCAGAATAATTGAACACAAGAGCACCATCCAATGTAAGAAACAGTCCACTAAACTCACAAATTACTTCCTTGAGAAAGTTCATTCAGCAGAAGATTTGATTTGGACAGCGCTAGTGGTGGAGCAGGTAAAGCAAAATTTTGTATACCTTCTCTATTTTGCATGAAAATACTAATTACGTAATCATTCTAAATATTAACCTGTATTAATCGTTTGGAGTGTTATAACTAATCAACTCTTGCACCTTGATAAACACAAGATACACGTGGTACTAAAATGCTAGGTGCATGGCTAATAAATTTAATGATCAAATGTGGTACGCAAACTAACTGTAGGATGTGTTCAAATAGAGAATTGCATGATTTATGTTGCTTTTGTGATGATATGTGCTTCCAGTGTTGCGGAATGGTGAGTATTATTGCTTTAAATGTTGCTACAAGCTAGGCAAATACTAATGTATATTGGGATTAGTATGGGTTTAAACATTAGAATCTTCATTTCCATATATTAATTACCTTTATGTTTGTTTTTGCTTAAGTTCAGGCCTACTAGGCAGCAGTAATTAAAATGGAGTTCGGAAGTGGCCACCGTCATTTGAGCGCTATGCCTACTGCTCAGACTCGGATGGCTCTGAAGATCTCCAGGTGACCTCCAAAAACAAGACGATGTGTTCCTTGTCAAGGATAGGAACGTGGAGGATTGCCAGGACCCAGCTAGTGTGAATAACTGAAAAGACAATAGTGACCTGTACCCAGAGGTCTACATGTTGTTACTTCAGAACTTTTCGCCTGTGAACGGTACAAAAGAATACAATTTGGGAGATGACATGTTCGATCTCATGGGAACAAAGAAAACCTGGGAATATAAGACACTATTGCAAAATTCAGGGGATTTAGCCAATCAGAACACTTCTACTCCTAAAATTGTTGCACATTGTTCTAGAAGTAAGGAGAAAAAGGGTATATAAGGGGGGAATTTAGAAGAGGGAAGGGGTTCATTCCAAATTTCCATTGCTGACTGTTGGTGTAGAGGATCTATTTGTTAGCGCGACAGCCTGGTCCCTTGGCTACGTTTGGGACTGTGTCGTGCTGAGAGAGAGAACTTTCCCGGATTTATTTGGGTCTTAATCTGAGTTTAACCAGACGATTTCATCTGAAGGGATTGTATTAAGCTGTGGGTTGACGGGTTCTTCTGGAAATGGTCGCCAATATTCAAATTTAGGTAAATATAATTGTTAGGAAAATTTGTGTTCAAGATACTCATTAGAATTCCGATTTGATTGAAATTTTGACTATGCTAATGAAAGTGAATTAATTAGATAAACTAAGCATTGATTAATAAAATGAGTTTGTGATTCTTTAATAAGATATTGATTAATCGAAAGGTTCCGAAACTTTAAACGTGTTTTAGCTGGTTCTAAATCACCAACCAGTCCAACTAATTGGTCCATCGACCAAGTGGTGGAGTACCTTGATGTTAAATTTAGGATTTCTATAGGTACTGATGTATATAATGTATATAATGCAAAGAATCTTCCTCCGATAGGTAACAAGGTACCCCACATGTCTAGCGCTTCTTTCCTCCTGTGTGCAGATTCGAGTGTTGGTGTTATGGGCCCCACCAATGAATACGTCTATGAATAAGTAAGTGTGATGATGGGTCTGTGACGCAGGGAGGATAAGTAAATTTGCCCTTTCCCACTGGAGCAGTTTTCCAGGAACAGATTGATTATTGATTTATGTACTAACATTCTATGTTGAGTCGTGTTGCGTTTTATGTTGTTTTTGAAGACTTCCGGGACGTAGGAAGTTGGATGCCCTGTAGGTACACGGGGAAAACATGTGGCAAATGAAGTCTCATGGTGTATTTTCTGGTTGCCCTGTAGGTACACGGGGAAATGTGTGGCACGTGAAGTCGCACAACGCATTGTCTGGTTTTTCTAGTTGGTAATATTGTCGTGTGTTATAGTTAGGGACATTTCTGTGTGAATGTGCGTGAGTGCAATAGCAACAGTTTCTCTTGTGAAACTCTGGCCTTAATTCTCAGGAGCAGTACAGTCTCCACATGTGTTTTATCCCCAGAGAAACAGTTAGTCTTTTTGCTTGTTAGAAGGGTAAGGTAGAGGGAAGTGCTACTTTATCGGTGAAACGGAATCATTCTGTGGTAGGGTAGAGGTAAGCGCTGCCTACTGGAAATACAGAATTCTTGTATAAAAGAACAAAACTATCTCTTTTGTTTAGCGAAACATGCAATGGTGGTGTTTTTATGTTGTTACTAACAGTTTGATTCAAGAAAACGTAAGAAAAGTTTGCAGACAAAATTTGTAAAGGAGGGGTCAGCAGAAGCAGGAGTCACGAGAAAAGCTGACATCAGAGAGACCGCGCTGAGATTGGCCAGCTGTAGGGAAACGAAGCGTTCACGGATTGGTGCGGAGGTGTGACCCGCGCTGGGAGTGGAGAGTTTCAGTGTGACGTATACGCACAGGATTGGTGCGTTAGTGTGAGTCGCGCTGGGATTGGAAAGCATCAGTGTGACGTAGACGCACAAGATTGGTGCGTTAGTGCGAGTCGCGCTGGAATTGGAGAGCATACGGAAAAATCGCAAAAGAAGTGATTTGAGAAGTCTAGTGATTCAGAACTAGGGAAAATAACAATGATGTATTATGATCCACCTGAGAAGGAGAAAAAGTCATGGTTTGGGAAAATTAAAAAAGTCTATTCAAAAAGGATAAGCCAATTGTGACCAGAGAAGGACAGATACTTCACCCACCGCAATCGCCTGCATCCTTTATGGTAGCAAAATATGGGTACCACACATGTATTTGGCTAGATAATTGGGCAAAGTATGCAAAGGAAGATGGAGTTCTGGTGGTTCGTTTAGTTTAGCTGTATTAAGAAACATAAGAGAAAGAATGATGAGGTTAGAACCGAGACCTAGACCTACTCAGTTCGAAGCTTTGACGGAATGGAAAGAAAAGATGTATGAAAGGGAACGGCATCGGAGTGGAAGAAGGTATAATTATATGTTTGGTAGACTGTGTGGGCAAGAAAGTCATGATGACAGAATGAGGAGATGGCGGAGTGCAAACATGACTGATGGGATGTTTCCATTGAGAAATACTGAAGAGACAAGTGGCAGAAAGTGTACAGAAAAGAGAAATAATACAGGGTCAGAAGGTTATAAGTATGGTGTGAATGAGGCGGAGGATGATGTGCTAGAGGACATATTTTATAAAAGTCCTCCCCGTATCAACCAAATTCTTCGTTGCTGACGCCGAGTGCGCCAGTAAAAGAAACACTGCGAAATTAAAAATTTGAGCAAACGCCACCTGATTTAGGGAAAAATAATCCATTTAGAGACTCTGAAATGGCACAACCATTCAGGATTGGAAATGAAAACTCAGCTGAATTAGTTAGAACTACTCTGGAATTAACTGAGAAAATTAGGGAATTAACCACAAATATGAAAGCCGTAACCGTACCTGTACATATAGGGCCAGTGATGCCTGTTTTTGATAAACAGAAAGATAGTGACCATTGTTTAACAGTTCCTTACAATAGTAATAAGCAAATTGAGACAGAAAAAAGCGGATCTGGAGGAAATGCATGGGGAAAAATGGCAGGAACATCAGGGTTAAGTACTCCTAAAAATCTGACGATAAATCAAATTCCAGCGAGTAAGACGCTGATGACAACAGAATCGGCACCAGAAACCCCAGAAAGAAATAAGGAGCGAATAAGAAATGAAACAATCCCTGTAGGTCCCACTTCTGATGAGTTAAGCGATTGGTTAAGGAGTTTACAGCGAAAAGATATAGAACCTCAACCACTAGATGTGAAAAAATGAAAGGTAACATTGGAGGAATTAATAGTAGGGACTATTCCAACTGAAAAATTAAAGGCATATCAGGACGAAGAGCTAATGTTTCTTTGTAACAGTATAACTTGGAGAGCGAGGAGTTTGCATGAGAAACTTGAAGAAACAGCGAGTGAAATGGGCATTGACTTTGAGAAAATAAGATCATTACAGAAGCCATATAGAGTAGACTTTTCTGAAAAGGATATTGAAAATCTGAATACTGCAGGAAGATTGACTCAGATTAAAGAATTGGTTGCCTTGTTAAGGAAATGGGGTGATGTAGACAGGTGGAAAAGTAGGTGGTTTCGAAAGAGAGAGGATACGACAGATAAGACCTTTTTGGCATTTCCGGTAAGAGAAAAAGAGACAGTAGTAACGGAATGCCCCATGAGGGAGATCCCTGGAGGGGGTTATATGCATGTTCCCTGGACTAGGTAGGCCTTTTTATCATTTACAAATGATTTTCCCAGAGAAAAACCCATCGAATGGTATCGACAGGTGGAAAGGTTTGTTAAATTATCAAAAGTGTTGTGGATAGATTTGAATGGTATGTTCGATATAATTGTGCCGGCTGAATTATGGGCAGAATGTGAATTTACAGTAGGGTGGCCAACTCAAGATTACCCTAGAGATCCTAAGACGGGAGCCCCTGATCCAGAGGTAATGAGAAAGTGTAAACAGGTAATTACTTTTTATAAAAATAAAGTGCCACCAAAAGAAACTGATTGGGTAAAAATTGATAGAAGTCACCAAGAAGTTAAGGAATCTGTCCATGCCTATTATGAAAGATTGCTGTTAGCTTTTAAGCAATACAGTGGTGATTAGAAATTGAGTGAGAAGGATTTGTCATTTTGTGTATCGATTTGTTTATGGTTTAAGACCTGAAGTAAGTGAAATGATCAAACAGCATACAGTGGATTGGCAAAATAAAAAGATAGATGAAGTGTGAAGACATGCAAAATATTTTAGTGATGAAATTGAAGCCAAACAACGCAAGCTGAAAGAGAAGGCGATGTGGGCACAGGTTAAGGTAGCGGAGAGACAAGAAGCCCAGCTGATTGAACAAGCAAATGGCATGGGCCAAGTGAGACAAAAACCAAATATTGGAAAAGGAAAGGGACAAATCAGCTTAGAGGAAGCAAAAAAGAAATGGCCATGTCATAATTGCGGAAAATTAGGGCATTGGAAATCCGAGTGTAAATTGCCCCCGAATGCTAATGGTGATAATGCATCATTGAATCCACAGGTGCGGAATGAGGTGAGTTGTCAACTGCCGCGACAGCAGCAGGTTGTTGCCCAACAGTGTCAGGTGCCAAACCACTTTTTCCACAGAACGTAAATCCTCAGAGATACAGTAATGAAACCGGGTTCTACACCGAGGAACAGGTAAGAAAGCTACCGCGCGCTAGTGCTGTTGCGCAGTATTGGCTATGATGAGAGTGAGTCAGAAGAGAGTTGTCTAGGAGAGGAAGAGGAGTGCGTACTTGGCGCAACTCTAGAAGTAGACCAGACAGGACCATTTGTGGATTGAAAGATAAATGATGAGAATATTATTTTCCTAGTAGATACTGGAGCAACTGTTAGATCAGCTGACGTTAAAAATCTTCCTCTCTCGGGTGACACAATCCAAGTAGTCAGAGTCTCAAATAGAGAGATCAAAACTTACCTTACTGATCTGGTAAAAGTTAAAATAGGGAAATTCACTGATATGCATCGATTTGTTGTGTGCGATACTAGCCCTGTGAATTTGTTAGGGAGAGACTTGTTGTGTAAGATGAATTGTACGATTTTCTGTACTCCTGACGGCATAGCCTTTGAAATTCCTGATGAGGATGTATTGTATAGAATGACAATGGCCAATCTGGAACCCGAAATTATTGAGGCATTTGTTGTATTTGACCCAGAGGAATTGCCTCAGGAATTGAAGAAAACAGTGAAACCCGAGGTGTGGGATTTCACCGGAGAAGATATGGGATTGATGAAAAGAGTAGACCCTGTGGAGATAACTGTGAAAGAAGGAGTAAGCTACCCGAATATTCCCCAGTATAAATTGACACCAGAGATAATTGCAGGAGTGACACCTGTAATAGACAAAATGATTGAACAGGGAATTCTGAGAGAGATAATGAGTAGTCCATATAATTCACCAATCATAAGTTTGAAGAAGCCTAACGGAACTTTCAGGATAGTGCAAGATTTGAGAAAAGTGAATAAAATTGTTGTACCTTGCTGTCCCATTGTACCAAACCCTTCAGTGATCCTATATCAGATTCCCCATGATGCAGAATGGTACACGGTCATTGACCTGTGTCATGCTTTCTTTTCTATCCCATTGCACCCCGACAGCCAACAGATTTTTGCGGCCTGGTTTGGTGAACGTACTTTGGCATGGTGCTGAAACTCACAGGGGTACACAGAAAGTCCATCGATATTTAATCAGATTTTAAAGAAGTCCTTGGAAGATTTAAAAATGCCCGAAAGTTCAGTACTAGTGCAATACATTAATGACATATTGGTGGCATCGAGGACACGAGAGGCATGTGTGGTGGACACAGTTGCATTGTTGAATCATTTTGCAGATGGAGGACTTAAGGTATCCCAATTGAAATTACAATTTTGTAAAAAGGAAGTACAGTATGTAGGTCACAAGATTGAGAAAGGCCTGAGAAAGGTGACTGCAGACATGATCAGAATATTAAAGGGAATGAGAGCACCAATGGCGCAGAGAGAAGTGAGAATGTTTCTTGGAATGGTGGGATATTGTCGCCAGTGGATCAGCAACTTTTCGCTGATTGCAAAACCTTCGGTACGCTTGACAAAAAGTGACGTGAAAGACCCCCTTGAACTGAACAAAGAGGAGATAAAGGCATTTAGACAACTGAGAGATAGCTTGTGTGAAGCACCGGCTCTTGGAATGCCTGACTACGAAAAGGAATTTGAGCTCTATTGCAGCGAGAGAGATGGGTGTGCACTTTCTGTGTTAGTACAGAAAGATGGAAAACAGATGACCAATTGCATACTTTTCAGCTCAGCCGTAGCGTTGCCTGGTTGTTTGAAAGCAGTGGCTGCTACCTGTAAGAGTTTGGAGCAGAGTGAAGAAATTGTAATGGGATATCCTGTGAGAGTGTTTGTATCCCATGATGTTGCAATCCTATTGACAAGGAGCTGGACACAATTTATGATGCATAGTCGGCTGACAAAATATGAAAAGGTTATTCTGGGTGCTGCAAATGTGAACCTTGTGAGGTGTCTTAATGTAAATCCCTCAATATTGCTGCCTGATGCTGTGAATGTGGAAGTGAAGGATGACGTGGATCATGATTGTTTGGAAGTGCTGGATTTTTGCACTAAGCCACGACTGGACATAAAAGATGTACCTCTGAAAGAAAGTGACTATGTGATGTTTGTGGATGGGTCATGTCTGAGAACTGAAGAAGGAATTTTGAGTGCAGTGTATGCAGTTTGTACTGTAGCGGCTGTGTTGGAGGCATCTTGCCTGAAAGGAGTGAGATCAGCTCAGGTCGCTGAATTGTTTGCACTGACCAGAACGTGCCAGTTGGGAAAGATTCTGCGAGTCACTGTAATTACCGATAGTCAGTATGGATTTGGAGTGGTGCATGACTTTGGGCGGATTTGGTCCCAAAGAGAGTTCTTGACGTCGAGTGGAACTCCGATAAGGAATGCTGAAGTGGTTGGCAAGTTGCTTGAGGCGATACAGCTGCCTAAGCAAATAGCGGTTGTAAAATGCGCAGCCCACTCCAGGGGTACTGACTATGTGTCAGCGGGTAACGAATTTGCGAATGACATAGCGAAATATTGTGCACGCAACCAGAACTCAGTAAATCGGAATCAGGAAAAGGAAATGAACTCATGTCCCTTACATTTTACTAACACTGTGAGTACTTGGGAGGAGGTGAGGCAGTTACAGGAAGAGGCAGGAGAAGAGGAAAAGAAACAGTGGATAAAATCAGCATGTGCACCATGCGAGATAGACAAGGTTTGGGTTTGTCGTGATGAAGACCAGTAATGCCTGATAGCATGATCTCTACCATGGCACGGATGTACCATGGGCAAGCACATGTAGGTAGGGATGCCATGATTAGACTTTTCAAACAGACCTGGTATAATGCCAAGTTACGGCTTGTAGCTGAAAGCCTTTGTCAAAGATGCCTTATATGTCAGCAGTATAATCCAGGAAGGAAGACAGTGGTGAGTTTGGGAACAATAGGACGAGAAGGAGGTCCTTTTACTAGAATGCAGATTGATGTCATTGAAATGCCCCCATGTAATCGGCTAAGGTATGTTCTAGTACTTGTTTGTCTGTTTTCACGCTGGGTGGATGCGTACCCGACCAGAAGGAGTGATGGGGTTACAATAGCGAAACTCCTATTGAGAGAATTAATTCCTAGGTTTGGTTTTCCAGTGACAAGTGAATCAGATAGAGGAAAACACTTTCAAAATGAAATCATAAAATTGATTTGTGAAGCATTGAATGTACAACAGAAACTACATTGTGCCTATCGTCCAGAGGCTTCTGGAGTAGTGGAACAAATGAATGGCACCATTAAAAACAGATTGGGAAAAATGTGTTTGGCCACAGGTTTAAAATGGCCTGATGTCTTGTCTTTAGTGCTCATGACTATTAGATCGATTACTGATAGGAATACTGGCCTGAGCCCCCATAAAATTGTTATGGGTAGAGCGATGAGACATGTTTTCATTCCTGTCAACAAACTACTGCCTATATCTGATGACTTCGTTTTGGAATATTGAAAGGAGTTGGATGAATCCGTTCATTCTGTGTTTCATCTGGTTGGATCGGATGCAACCACCCTTGAAAAGAAGCCAGCTCATCATTTAAGTCCTGGAGACTGGGTGTGGATCAATACTCATGTATTCACTCATAAAACCCACTCAGAGACTCATGCAACCACTCACAGGCCCACTCATTCACTCACATATCAACCATAGACCCACTTAGACACTCAATCTCCCACTAAAAGACCCAGTCAGAAACTCATGCACCTACTCTCAGCCCTACTCAGAGACTCACAGACCCACTCAGAGACTCACAAACCCACTCAGAGTTGTATGCACTCACTCACAGTTCCACTCAGAGACTCATGCACTCACTCACACACCCACTGAGACACTCATGCCCACACTTATAGACTCACTCGCAAAGGTTACAGGTTATAGTTCGGAAATGAAATTTTAAAAACTAGAAACTTCTTAAAAAAACAAAGGTTGTAGGGATATTAGGGTTAGGAAATAGCATTAAAAAATCATAGCAATTCAGTAAGAAAACAAAGGTTACACGGAAGTTATAGTTAGGATATAGAATTTAGAAAAAAGGTAGAATTTCAATAAAAAAACAAAGGTTACAGGGACTTTATAGTGAGGCTCTGAGTGGGTCCATAGAAATTCAGCAGTTATAGTTACCTGAGCTGACTATAACTTACGCCCTCCTTATGTCCTCACGTATTACATCACTTATGACATGGTCTGTGACATCACTGATGACATCTCAAATGACATCACTGATGACATCATCCACACAACCATACAACCTCTCATATAGCCCCTCACACACCCACACAACCATCCACAAACCCACTCAGACTCATACAAGTGCTCACATAACCAGTCACTCATCCATAAAGTCACTTACATACCCGCTCCCTCACTCATCCAGCCACTCACACAACCACTCGCTTACCCATACAGCAACTCATATAACTAGTCACTCACCAATACAGCCAGTCAAATAGCCATCACTCACCCATAAAACTATTTACACTCCCACACATTTAGCTATACAGCCACTCACATACCCACTCACTCACCCATACAAGCATTCGAATACCCATACAACCACTTATATATCCATTCACACATCCATACAAGCCCTCACACAGCTGCTACCTCACCCATACAGCCAAGGATACAGACACTCACTCTCCAATACAGCCACTCACTCAGAAACTCACTTAACCAAACAACCCTTCAAACAGCCACAAACTTATCCATTCAGATACTTACATACCCAGTCACTTACTCACACAGCCATTCAAATACCCACTCACCCACCCGTACAGTCACTCCCACACCCACTTACCTACCCATATATTATTACTGGAGGTCACCAGTAAGGGTGGGTGTAGTTTGTAGAGTTCTACTGTGCGGAATTCCACGGAGTTAAATAAAAACTCGGTGAAATTCCGTGGAGTTCTGTGTGCGGCAGAGTGCCGCCCAGGCCTAATTAGCATTCATCCCTTCTGTCTTAAACACAGAGAACTCATCTATCTGTGGTGGGTTCCTGTGTTTGGCAATATAGAAGTATGTATCTTTCACCCTGCTGTTTACAGAGAAGTCCCTGTGTCAGGGTGATTAACACTCAGCGGGCACTTCATTCAAGCAGCTCTGGCAGTGTTTAGTGTATTTCAAATGCAAATTCCTTTCAGATTTTTTAGAAACAAAAGATACTTATTGAGTATTTTGAAATTTAGGGGTGGGTGGAATTTGCGTAGTCGTGCTACACAAAGCTCAGCAAAACGGTAAAAAATCTCCACGAGCACGCAGAAATACCGCGAACACGCAGAATTTCATGTTTGCGATGCTTTTTTCCTGTTCGTGAATGCCGTTTGTTTGCTCGGGGGGAAATATCTCACAAACACGCATTTTGGGAACGCAAAGCCGCGGACCGCAGAATTTTGAGCAATTCCGCATTCTCTGCGGAACGCGATATTACCCAAATTTCGCCAACAGAACAGAATTTACTGCTCAGGCTTATTTTGAATCTGTATTCCTATCCTGACTGTGCTTTTGTAATTTAATGACAACAACACAGTCACAATAGGAATACAGATTCGAAAATGCATGGTATTCATAAGCCCTGCCTGCCTCTGTGCCTGTCCACTGAAATTCACTCACAGAGCACCCCGCCTCGCCCCCACAGGAGCACAGACCTCAGCAACAATTTGTGACACTGCAGGGCACTGAGGGCAGTCACAGACAGTGAAACACCCCATACTACGTGCTGTCCCTCCATCGCCCCCGGCGCTTTCTTACCTCTTAGAGGGCTATGCTGCACAGTAAGCCCAGGGGACATGCCGCACCACTGGTGCCCTTGCTCTTCCTAGGGGAGCAGCTGCCATATATCCTCCATTGTCCACAACATCAGCAAAGCCTCCGGACTGGAGTTGGTGCTTCACAGGCAGCAGGTCCTCCTCACTCAGCCCACCAAGGGGCACCATGCCCCATTTGCAAAATAAAATGATGACCTCACCGGAGCTGTGTTGGTGTGTCTGCTCCAAAAGGGGGTGGTGATGGACGGAGCATCAGAACCAATCAAACACTCACACCCAGTCAACAGATCTGGGTTTAATCCATCACCGTTCTTTAGCCCACTCTGCCATCCCAGTTCAGACATGGCCATATGCAAATCAGTCTGACCCTGTGCCTCATGGGAACAGTCCAGCCCGAACTGCCAAGCCATGCCTTCCCTGGACCGGAAACAAGCTTCCTAGGACCGGTTTCTGGCATTTCAGCCGTCTTCAGCCAGGCTTGCTTGAATCCAGTGGCAAAGTGAGCAAGGGACTCACGTCTGAGCATACCCTGCCAACTTATGGCGAACAAAGCGGTACAAAAGGGGGTGGTGATGGACGGAGCATCAGAACCAATCAAACACTCACACCCAGTCAACAGATCTGGGTTTAATCCATCACCGTTCTTTAGCCCACTCTGCCATCCCAGTTCAGACATGGCCATATGCAAATCAGTCTGACCCTGTGCCTCATGGGAACAGTCCAGCCCGAACTGCCAAGCCATGCCTTCCCTGGACCGGAAACAAGCTTCCTAGGACCGGTTTCTGGCATTTCAGCCGTCTTCAGCCAGGCTTGCTTGAATCCAGTGGCAAAGTGAGCAAGGGACTCACGTCTGAGCATACCCTGCCAACTTATGGCGAACAAAGCGGTACAAAAGGGGGTGGTGATGGACAGAGCATCAGAACCAATCAAACACTCACACCCAGTCAACAGATCTGGGTTTAATCCATCACCGTTCTTTAGCCCACTCTGCCACCCCAGTTCAGACATGGCCATATGCAAATCAGTCTGACCCTGTGCCTCATGGGAACAGTCCAGCCCGAACTGCCAAGCCATGCCTTCCCTGGACCGGAAACAAGCTTCCTAGGACCGGTTTCTGGCATTTCAGCCGTCTTCAGCCAGGCTTGCTTGAATCCAGTGGCAAAGTGAGCAAGGGACTCACGTCTGAGCATACCCTGCCAACTTATGGCAAACAAAGCGGTACAAAAGGGGGTGGTGATGGACGGAGCATCAGAACCAATCAAACACTCACACCCAGTCAACAGATCTGGGTTTAATCCATCACCGTTCTTTAGCCCACTCTGCCATCCCAGTTCAGACATGGCCATATGCAAATCAGTCTGACCCTGTGCCTCATGGGAACAGTCCAGCCCGAACTGCCAAGCCATGCCTTCCCTGGACCGGAAACAAGCTTCCTAGGACCGGTTTCTGGCATTTCAGCCGTCTTCAGCCAGGCTTGCTTGAATCCAGTGGCAAAGTGAGCAAGGGACTCACGTCTGAGCATACCCTGCCAACTTATGGCGAACAAAGCGGTACAAAAGGGGGTGGTGATGGACGGAGCATCAGAACCAATCAAACACTCACACCCAGTCAACAGATCTGGGTTTAATCCATCACCGTTCTTTAGCCCACTCTGCCATCCCAGTTCAGACATGGCCATATGCAAATCAGTCTGACCCTGTGCCTCATGGGAACAGTCCAGCCCGAACTGCCAAGCCATGCCTTCCCTGGACCGGAAACAAGCTTCCTAGGACCGGTTTCTGGCATTTCAGCCGTCTTCAGCCAGGCTTGCTTGAATCCAGTGGCAAAGTGAGCAAGGGACTCAAGTCTGAGCATACCCTGCCAACTTATGGCGAACAAAGCGGTACAAAAGGGGGTGGTGATGGACGGAGCATCAGAACCAATCAAACACTCACACCCAGTCAACAGATCTGGGTTTAATCCATCACCGTTCTTTAGCCCACTCTGCCATCCCAGTTCAGACATGGCCATATGCAAATCAGTCTGACCCTGTGCCTCATGGGAACAGTCCAGCCCGAACTGCCAAGCCATGCCTTCCCTGGACCGGAAACAAGCTTCCTAGGACCGGTTTCTGGCATTTCAGCCGTCTTCAGCCAGGCTTGCTTGAATCCAGTGGCAAAGTGAGCAAGGGACTCATGTCTGAGCATACCCTGCCAACTTATGGCGAACAAAGCGGTACAAAAGGGGGTGGTGATGGACGGAGCATCAGAACCAATCAAACACTCACACCCAGTCAACAGATCTGGGTTTAATCCATCACCGTTCTTTAGCCCACTCTGCCATCCCAGTTCAGACATGGCCATATGCAAATCAGTCTGACCCTGTGCCTCATGGGAACAGTCCAGCCCGAACTGCCAAGCCATGCCTTCCCTGGACCGGAAACAAGCTTCCTAAGACCGGTTTCTGGCATTTCAGCCATCTTCAGCCAGGCTTGCTTGAATCCAGTGGCAAAGTGAGCAAGGGACTCACGTCTGAGCATACCCTGCCAACTTATGGCGAACAAAGCGGTACAAAAGGGGGTGGTGATGGACGGAGCATCAGAACCAATCAAACACTCACACCCAGTCAACAGATCTGGGTTTAATCCATCACCGTTCTTTAGCCCACTCTGCCATCCCAGTTCAGACATGGCCATATGCAAATCAGTCTGACCCTGTGCCTCATGGCAACAGTCCAGCCCGAACTGCCAAGCCATGCCTTCCCTGGACCGGAAACAAGCTTCCTAGGACCGGTTTCTGGCATTTCAGCCGTCTTCAGCCAGGCTTGCTTGAATCCAGTGGCAAAGTGAGCAAGGGACTCACGTCTGAGCATACCCTGCCAACTTATGGCGAACAAAGCGGTACAAAAGGGGGTGGTGATGGACAGAGCATCAGAACCAATCAAACACTCACACCCAGTCAACAGATCTGGGTTTAATCCATCACCGTTGGCAGGGTATGCTCAGACGTGAGTCCCTTGCTCACTTTGCAACTGGATTCAAGCAAGCCTGGCTGAAGACGGCTGAAATGCCAGAAACCGGTCCTAGGAAGCTTGTTTCCGGTCCAGGGAAGGCATGGCTTGGCAGTTCGGGCTGGACTGTTCCCATGAGGCACAGGGTCAGACTGATTTGCATATGGCCATGTCTGAACTGGGGTGGCAGAGTGGGCTAAAGAACGGTGATGGATCAAACCCAGATCTGTTGACTGGGTGTGAGTGTTTAATTGGTTCTGATGCTCCGTCCATCACCACCCCCTTTTGTACCGCTTTGTTCGCCATAAGTTGGCAGGGTATGCTCAGACGTGAGTCCCTTGCTCACTTTGCCACTGGATTCAAGCAAGCCTGGCTGAAGACGGCTGAAATGCCAGAAACCGGTCCTAGGAAGCTTGTTTCCGGTCCAGGGAAGGCATGGCTTGGCAGTTCGGGCTGGACTGTTCCCATGAGGCACAGGGTCAGACTGATTTGCATATGGCCATGTCTGAACTGGGGTGGCAGAGTGGGCTAAAGAACGGTGATGGATCAAACCCAGATCTGTTGACTGGGTGTGAGTGTTTGATTGGTTCTGATGCTCCGTCCATCACCACCCCCTTTTGTACCGCTTTGTTCGCCATAAGTTGGCAGGGTATGCTCAGACGTGAGTCCCTTGCTCACTTTGCCACTGGATTCAAGCAAGCCTGGCTGAAGACGGCTGAAATGCCAGAAACCGGTCCTAGGAAGCTTGTTTCCGGTCCAGGGAAGGCATGGCTTGGCAGTTCGGGCTGGACTGTTCCCATGAGGCACAGGGTCAGAGTGATTTGCATATGGCCATGTCTGAACTGGGGTGGCAGAGTGGGCTAAAGAACGGTGATGGATCAAACCCAGATCTGTTGACTGGGTGTGAGTGTTTGATTGGTTCTGATGCTCCGTCCATCACCACCCCCTTTTGTACCGCTTTGTTCGCCATAAGTTGGCAGGGTATGCTCAGACGTGAGTCCCTTGCTCACTTTGCCACTGGATTCAAGCAAGCCTGGCTGAAGACGGCTGAAATGCCAGAAACCGGTCCTAGGAAGCTTGTTTCCGGTCCAGGGAAGGCATGGCTTGGCAGTTCGGGCTGGACTGTTCCCATGAGGCACAGGGTCAGACTGATTTGCATATGGCCATGTCTGAACTGGGGTGGCAGAGTGGGCTAAAGAACGGTGATGGATCAAACCCAGATCTGTTGACTGGGTGTGAGTGTTTGATTGGTTCTGATGCTCCGTCCATCACCACCCCCTTTTGTACCACTTTGTTCGCCATAAGTTGGCAGGGTATGCTCAGACGTGAGTCCCTTGCTCACTTTGCCACTGGATTCAAGCAAGCCTGGCTTAAGACGGCTGAAATGCCAGAAACCGGTCCTAGGAAGCTTGTTTCCGGTCCAGGGAAGGCATGGCTTGGCAGTTCGGGCTGGACTGTTCCCATGAGGCACAGGGTCAGACTGATTTGCATATGGCCATGTCTGAACTGGGGTGGCAGAGTGGGCTAAAGAACGGTGATGGATAAAACCCAGATCTGTTGACTGGGTGTGAGTGTTTGATTGGTTCTGATGCTCCGTCCTTCACCACCCCCTTTTGTACCGCTTTGTTCGCCATAAGTTGGCAGGGTATGCTCAGACGTGAGTCCCTTGCTCACTTTGCCACTGGATTCAAGCAAGCCTGGCTGAAGACGGCTGAAATGCCAGAAACCAGTCCTAGGAAGCTTGTTTCCGGTCCAGGGAAGGCATGGCTTGGCCGTTCGGGCTGGACTGTTCCCATGAGGCACAGGGTCAGACTGATTTGCATATGGCCATGTCTGAACTGGGGTGGCAGAGTGGGCTAAAGAACGGTGATGGATCAAACCCAGATCTGTTGACTGGGTGTGAGTGTTTGATTGGTTCTGATGCTCCGTCCATCACCACCCCCTTTTGTACCGCTTTGTTCGCCATAAGTTGGCAGGGTATGCTCAGACGTGAGTCCCTTGCTCACTTTGCCACTGGATTCAAGCAAGCCTGGCTGAAGACGGCTGAAATGCCAGAAACCGGTCCTAGGAAGCTTGTTTCCGGTCCAGGGAAGGCATGGCTTGGCAGTTCGGGCTGGACTGTTCCCATGAGGCACAGGGTCAGACTGATTTGCATATGGCCATGTCTGAACTGGGGTGGCAGAGTGGGCTAAAGAACGGTGATGGATCAAACCCAGATCTGTTGACTGGGTGTGAGTGTTTGATTGGTTCTGATGCTCCGTCCATCACCACCCCCTTTTGTACCGCTTTGTTCGCCATAAGTTGGCAGGGTATGCTCAGACGTGAGTCCCTTGCTCACTTTGCCACTGGATTCAAGCAAGCCTGGCTGAAGACGGCTGAAATGCCAGAAACCGGTCCTAGGAAGCTTGTTTCCGGTCCAGGGAAGGCATGGCTTGGCAGTTCGGGCTGGACTGTTCCCATGAGGCACAGGGTCAGACTGATTTGCATATGGCCATGTCTGAACTGGGGTGGTAGAGTGGGCTAAAGAACGGTGATGGATCAAACCCAGATCTGTTGACTGGGTGTGAGTGTTTGATTGGTTCTGATGCTCCGTCCATCACCACCCCCTTTTGTACCGCTTTTTTCGCCATAAGTTGGCAGGGTATGCTCAGACGTGAGTCCCTTGCTCACTTTGCCACTGGATTCAAGCAAGCCTGGCTGAAGACGGCTGAAATGCCAGAAACCGGTCCTAGGAAGCTTGTTTCCGGTCCAGGGAAGGCATGGCTTGGCAGTTCGGGCTGGACTGTTCCCATGAGGCACAGGGTCAGACTGATTTGCATATGGCCATGTCTGAACTGGGGTGGCAGAGTGGGCTAAAGAACGGTGATGGATCAAACCCAGATCTGTTGACTGGGTGTGAGTGTTTGATTGGTTCTGATGCTCCGTCCATTACCACCCCCTTTTGTACCGCTTTGTTCGCCATAAGTTGGCAGGGTATGCTCAGACGTGAGTCCCTTGCTCACTTTGCCACTGGATTCAAGCAAGCCTGGCTGAAGACGGCTGAAATGCCAGAAACCGGTCCTAGGAAGCTTGTTTCCGGTCCAGGGAAGGCATGGCTTGGCAGTTCGGGCTGGACTGTTCCCATGAGGCACAGGGTCAGACTGATTTGCATATGGCCATGTCTGAACTGGGGTGGCAGAGTGGGCTAAAGAACGGTGATGGATCAAACCCAGATCTGTTGACTGGGTGTGAGTGTTTGATTGGTTCTGATGCTCCGTCCATCACCACCCCCTTTTGTACCGGTGTGTCTGCTCCAGGCAGGCAGCCATCCATGGAGGGTGCGAGCAAAATTTCAGGCGCGCATGTGCTCTACTGCTGCAGAGTCAGGCCTCATGTTGGAGACAGTGAGGCTGACCTGAGCTCAGAGCAGAAGCGCCTACCTGCGGATCAAGCAGAACGGGCTGGTGATTGTGAGCAAGGTAGACTGAGTTTTCTGCCAAACTCTGCGCTCGAAGCGGAGCATAGGGTAGCAAAAACTCAGGGAACTCTGCTGGCTGAGCAGAGTTTGCTGCCCGCACTTAGTCACCAGTAGGTAGTTGTAGGAAAAGCATTTTTGTTTTGCCAATAACTTTGGTCGCATTTGACAGATCTCTACAAAATGTTCACAAAATTTCCCCTTTTTGGTTCAGCTGCTGTGTTGAAAGTTTCAGGGAAATCCTGCAAGGGAAAGCTCAGAAAAAAGGGGATCCCCATTTTAAGTTTGTGGGGATGTGTCATTTTTTGAACATGACTGCTGAACTGAATTACACCAAGTTTTTCAGAAAGCTAGATGTTGGTCCAAAAAGTGTGCTTTTCTATTTGGTGTAAATCCGTTCAGTAGTTTTTTATATATCTATAGGTAAAAAATATTGATATCTGGGGATGCAAGTCCTTGCAGTTGACTTGCGTATCGTACTGGTTGTTAATCCCAAAGGATTTCTTCCATGTTTACTATGATGTCATGTGTATTTAATGGCTCCTTGTGTTTTGGTTTACAAACTTGACAAAGGCCGCGTCGGCTGAAACGTGTTGTTTTGCACTAAATAAATTACTTGTGGACAGAACTGGTGTGCTGCTTACTCTCATTGAGGATTGGATTCTCATGGATATTTGTGGCTTCTGCCGTCACTGCGGACACTGACACTGAAAGGCAGGTGTACAGCATTGTGGCAGTTGTTTGTGACTTTATTTGAATCTACGCTGTCCCAGCCACTCCAGTCCGGAATTTTCCGTACAACACATCTTTATGGAATCAATTGCGAGCGTGCGGTAAGTGAGAGGTTCGAGGCTTAGGGAGGTATCGGGTTCACATTGGTCAAAGGGCTCTCTAGGCTGGATTATTTCCATTTGTTTCCTCACACTCTCATTGTCGCTTCACCTCTCATTGTATCCAACTACTCTGGAGCTGTCACACGGCAGTATGGATCTTACCGCCCTGTCTCTTCACACCACAAGTTTTCATTCAATCATTTGGAGATGAATGCATGGGAAACAGAGAGACAGGCAGTCGCATTTTTTTCCATTTTAACGAAAACGTCGATACTAACCCATTACCAACTGCTACTGGAACCTCGCTCGGAATCCCAGAGCCAACTCTGAACCAAAATTGGAATTTACTGGAGGAACTCACTAAACGTGAACTTAACACATGGTGGGAGGTGACCTCACTGACAAACTATATTGAAGTGGGTCATGTTCTGAGAGGGCTAGGTATCTCAATAATAGCAACACATAAATGAATGGGCACTACATATGGCCAAAACATGTTAAGGAATGCTGGAAATATTAGTTAAATACGCCAAGATCGATTTAGAAAAAACAAGACAAGATCAGGCAACTTCGCAACTGGAGTTGGATAAATATAAGGATGACAAGTTGGTAATCAAATTCCTAAAAACTCTGGCTAGGTGTCTTAAGGCTTATGAGGATGCAATAAAACCCCCAAAACAGTGCAAATTCATACGTGATAAGAGGGATTATGCCGAGGGCAGAATCCTGACCTAGGTTAAGCATTTTAATTGGGCCCAATGCGATCATCAATTCATTCACCAACAAAGGCAATGAGACACTATCACCACAGATTCCAGTTTGGATTTAAGTTCAGACACAGAGAGGCAAACCCCTGTCGTCTATTTAGAATTGTGCCCCCTGACTTCTCTGTAGCGGAACCGTACCACCACAATACAACAGGCCATGAACACAACAAACAACTTTACTCTTGAGGACATAGATTCCATTCTGGAGAGTCATGAATAGACAGCAATATGGATGTCATTAATAATGACAATGTGGGGGCCACCTTGAAAATCTTGGGCTTTCCTGCCGGTGCAACTTGCAGTAGTGTCCTAAAAGTGAAATCCAGATTAAATTCTAATGTCCCACTCGACAACATTGAAGCTTTCCATTCAGTCATGATCCACGAATTGGCATGATTACGGAACAATCACAATTATCGCATCAAGGAAAATTTAACAAATGGTCAAAGAGATGCATTGATCAATCTATGACAGGATTCAACCATAGTGATAAAACCTTCCGATAAAGGAGGAAATATTGTTCTGATGGACATGATTGATTATAAGGCAGAAGCTGTCAGACTCAATGACTCGAGTTGTTATGAAATCATCAATTGGGAAACATATGAAAATACGATTACCAAATACTATGAGATGCTGAATAATTGGTGGAAGGTGGGTCTCACAGATGATGATGAATACAAGTTTTTGAAGAACAATAGTCCACGAGTTCCATGCCTATATTTGTTACCTAAAGTCCACAAGCATCCCTCCAAACCACCAGGGAGACCGATTGTCTCCTCAAATGGAGGTCTTCTGGAGAATACATCTATCTTCTTGGATCATTTTTTAGCACCATTTGTGACTGATCTAAGATCATACGGCAAGGACAGTACGAACTTTGTTAGAAGAATCCATGATATCAAATGGGAGAAGGATTTCATGATGATTTCTTTGGATGTTTGATCCCTCAATACATGTATATATAGGAAAAAGGTGTAGAGGCATGCATGTATTATCTTCAGAGACGAACAATTGATATGTTCGATCATACAGTCAGGTTGAAACAAATGATGTTATATGTTTACAAGAACATATTTCTGTTTGATAAAACATTATACCGATAAAAATCTGGTACTGCCCTGGGCACCTGCTTTGCCCCCAGACAAGCAAACTTGTTCCTGGGCTGGTGGAAGAAGCAGGTGGTATGGACAGACACTAATGAACAGTAAATGGAACATGTACCTTTATGGCTAATGTATATTGATCTTTTCATTGTTTATGATAGAGAAAAGTATTTAGCCCTGAAGTTCATCGAGTCCCTACTCTGTAACGATTTGAATCTGAGCTTCACATATAAAATAATAAAACATTGTGTAAATGTTTAGATATACAAATCCGGTAAAGAACAACAAGTTGGTAACCAATCTCTTTAGAAAGGAAACTGCAGTCAACAGTTCCTTGCATGCACAGAGTCACCCTCCTGTCTCTCTCTTGAACATTATTCCCAAGGGTAGAATTGTTACACGCTCGCTGAAATTGCAGCACAGATGTTAGTTACAGAAAGGAACATGACACAATGATACAAAGATTTAAAAGGAGGGGCTATTCTGATAAGGTTTTTGTCTCAAGCTAGCAGCAAACTACAGGATGTCAAACAGATAGAGGTTCTATTCAGTAATAGAAAGACATCCCTAAAAAATCAATTGAACGGCATCCCAAGAATGATCACCAGATGCATGGTGAGATCCAAAAGAATTAAAACTATCATGAAGAGACACTGGGGTCTCATCCAAGCAGACCCCATAATAGGTAAGAGTGTAGGGCATGTCCCCATAGTAACAAAACTACAAAAGACAAAGATCATTAAGGACAAATTAGTCCAAAGTTTCTAATGATCAGAAACATCTTAAAATTGGTTACAAAGGAAAGAAGGGTTTCATAAGTGTAATTCATGTAAAGAATGTAAGTATAGTCAGAGTTGCAAAAATTTCAAAACCTACAATGGCAAGGACAAACCCATCTCCAAAATAATTACTTGCACTAATGAATATGTGGTCTAAGTCTTGGAATGCCCATGTGGTCTCAGATACGTAGGGAGTACGAAATTACAATTGAAAAAACGCATCTTAGAACATCAAAGAGCGATAGCAAATCTTGATTTCAATTATCCCATAGCCAGACATTTCTATAATACCCATAACAGTAACAATAAACTTCCAAAGTTCTGTGGTATTGTTAGAGTAACGAAACACATACGAGGAGGTGACAGGGAAAAACAATTGTGTATCCTTGAATCTCGGTACATTATTGATCTGAATACCAGAATGCTGTTTGGATTGAATAGAGAGGATGAATTGTCAACACACATAGGAGCATAGTCCCCCAGCTAGTTCTCTACCTTTCCCATGCATTCTGCATAGTTTGATATCTGAATTGTTTTTAACATATTTTTTCCTTCTGCAACACACCCTTCTCACTCTTTTCTCAAGTGTTTCATTATTCTTTATTGTATTTTTCAATTTTTGATTGTGGGTGCACGTAGGAATCACCACGGATAGCTATAAACCGAAATGCAGGACGTGCTATTTTATAAGCATTTGCTTAATGAAACTATTTAAATAATTAGGCCACTTGCCCATGATTAGGTCCCTGATCCTAAATTACATTAGGATCTTATCAGTTTGCTTGGTCGAAGGACCTTTCACACCAGTGTATATATGTGAAATGATCAATATTTATATTCCATAAATGGAATTAATGGAATTGCTTATACAAGGGCATTTTATTGTACCAATGCATCTTATATATCCGTAGTTTATTGACATACTATTCTCATTTACAAAACACTTTTGAATCTTAAAAAAATCTTTCTCCTACCAACTCCTGCCATGAGCTATCTTACGTCGCAGTATTGGTGCGGAGCTGGTTTCTGCTTTTGTACCTCAACTATGGAAATGAGGTAATCACACATTAGATCTTTGATAAATTCAAATCAATTGAATCTTCTTATGTAAATAGACATAAGGAGAAAAAAATGTGGAATTTATGTATTTAATGACTTAATATGTTGTCGATGTTATGTTTTTTGATTTACTTATCAACTAATTTGACATTTCTTACAATCAGGAGTAATTTCTAGAAATTTCTGTATAAAGTAATGATGGTATATTCAAACCAATTATTTTTATGATTTCTGATGGTTTGGAATTATGGAAGGATTTTTTCCTGGAGATTTCTTTTATGTTTACTATGACGCACAACTTTCATTGCAATGTAATGGTCATTGCGGCTTAGTCTGTTTTTTGCCTCATGTTTTTTAAAAGCAATAATTTTGCACATATTTTGTCTCATTGATATCAGCTTTATACATATATATATTTTCTTTGATTTTGTATTTGTGGCTTCTGCTGCCACTGCAAGCACTGACGCTGAAAGGCAGACGTACGGCATTGTGGCAGTCATTTGTGACTTGGAGTTCCTCTCACAAACGGGCACGGACCACCAGCTCAGTGAAAATAATGTTTTATTTAAATTCAGCCATTACGCGTTTCGGCTCTTTCGAGCCTTGATCACATGACCAATATATATATATATATATAATATATTTACATAGTCCCATTGCTTCGCCACTTCATAGAAGGATGGGCGCGGACACCAATTTTGTCTGCTCTCAAAATGTATTTTCCAATGCTGACATGATGCGTTTCGGCCAGTCCTGGTCTTGATCACATACGAGCTACGTTGGTCGTGGACACATGTAAATACATCCCATGGCCAAAAAATATGTTTAAAAAAATACATCAGATGGCCAGTAGACATAGAAAAAAAAGAATATATATATACACATATTCATATATAGATATATCAAGTACAAATTGTTTCTAATTGCATTTGTTTCACATTTCTAAATCATTTTTCTAAATATATATATATATATATATATATATATATATTCACTTAAAAAAACCATAGGTTTCACACATGTTATAGTTAGCTGGACATTTCACTCGTAAAAAACCAATGAAATTCCCCCGTTATAGTTAGTGCAGGCAACTATAACTCACTCGACCGCAATCCTCTGCTGATGACGTCAGATATTACATCACTGTATTTAGACACTTATTTACCCATGTCTTCTTCCATTAATCTTTAGCTATACATATATTACAAATATTTATTTTTCAGAAAGACACATATGTCATCAGTGATGTAATATCTGACGTCATCAGCAGAGGATTGCGGTCGCGTGAGTTATAGTTGCCTGCACTAACTATAACGGGGGAATTTCATTGGTTTTTTACGAGTGAAATGTCCAGCTAACTATAACATGTGTGAAACCTTTGTTTTTTTCAGTGAATTTCAAAGGTTTTTTAAATGCTAATTTATGTATGTATTTTTAATTTTTTTATGGGATTTTTAGCATGCGCGCACGGTGCGCGAACCTCGCTTATTTTTCCGTTAAAAATTTTAAAACATTTTTGACGTGTTTTTTTTCAGCGTGCGCGCACAGTGCGCACACTCCGCGATTTTTTGAAAAAAAACATAAAAACTTTTTTTTGCCCTTGGGGGTCCTTCTGGGACCCCCTGACAAAGGCTAGGGGGTCAGGAACTGTCCTCCCTGCCCCCCTTTCACGTTCTCCACCTTTGTTTTTCACCCCCTCAGACTGCGAGAGACAAAATGGTGGCCGACACTTCCTGGTTTCGACCGATTCGAATGTTTACCGACATCTAACAACCAATCAGAATTGCGCTCGCGCATGGCAGAGTGCGCGCACTGTGCGCGCACGGTGCGCGCGTATAGATATTTATACGCTTTTAAATGCTATTTTCTCAGGAAATACTGAACAGATTTACACGAGACCTTCAAAAGGCACTTCCTTTTCACGTAATTCTGTTCAGCCGTTCGGGCTGCACCTTCGACTAAAGGTCCTATGGAAAAATGCAAGGGGAAAACTCGTTTTGGGACCCCCCCTTTTTCTCGGCCCCCGCTCGACGAATCACCCCGAGACTTTCAGGGTAGGAGCTGAACGGAGCGCCCCATTTGTTTTGAAAATTTCGCGAGAATTCGTCAACCGGTGCCAAAGTTATTCAAAATAGAATTTTGAGATTTCCGATGGAAACTAGATTGTAACTATAAATATCTACTGGCGACCGCCAGTAGATAATATATATATATACATATATATACATATATATATATATAAACATACACACACAATTTTATTTTTTTGGTGCAAATAACGCAGTTGCATGCAAATGGAGATTTTATAAACAATGTAACCAACATTCTCAATCACCATATAGCTGAACGTTAACTAACACCATTTATATAAAACACCCTAAAACATAATACATATAGATTATTTTTTACCAAATTCTTAAACATCTAGTGAGAATTACTTATATATCCCATGCGTTGTCCTGGCCCTAGCACCTTATTGTGATCATACGATATTCATATATTTCTCTCCAATATTACCAAAAAAGAAAGGCATAATGCTTCATGTCAGTGGAGAAAAATATCTACCTGTTACCAAACAAACATACCTATATATTACATATAGAAACATTATCTGTATTATTTTCTTACCCAAACATGGCTGGATAAATCCACTTATAAATGTTTGATTGAATGCAATAAAACAAATTTCTCAGATAGTATGATTTCCACAGATCACTGCAAAAGCCAACTTACCCAAGTATAACTTTTGCCCATTAAACATGCTAAGGAGGATTTCAATATTGGCTACATTAATGTCAATAAAACTATAATGAATCTAGAGTGCGTCATAGGTTTGATTTAATAAACTAGTGTCTCAAGTCCAAACTTCAGACTTTTCTCAATTCATCTCCATTAAACTGCATGTGTAACGTGAATAAAGTGACCAAGTGTTGTTAGACCTGGCACCTTGGCGTGAGTCTCCCTTCCACTTTTTGCTGATGTGTCTCATATGTTTTGTTGGTGTTAGCTGCTCAGGGCACTGTGTCACTGCCAATCAGTGCCACAGTGCAAGTGCTCCCTATGAAAAGTGTATACATTGATTGGTGTCCATGTTTGGCTTATTTGGTTTACTATCAGCCCCTAGTAATTGCACCAGGAGTGCCAGGGCTTGTAAATACAAATGCTGCTGGTGGGCTTGCAGCACTGGTTGTGCCACCCACAGAAGCGGCCTAGTAAAATGTGTCTAAGGTCTGCCATTGCAGAACCTGCGTGCAGTCTAGTACTGTCATGCTGACTGCGCAAGTGCACCTACTTGCCAGTCCCTAAACCTTCCCTTAACTACATATTAGTCACCCCTATGGTAGGCCAAGGGCAGGGTGCATTGTAGGCATAAGGTAGGACATGCCCTGATGTGTGTGGCATGTCCTAATAGTGAATTACAGCCATTTTCGTTTTTCACTATTGAAAGGCTACCTGCTCTCCATAGGCCAGAATGGGCTGCTGGAATTATTACACTCTATAATCCCAGCGGACTCAGAGAGCATGGTAGAAAGTCAAGTTTAGTATGTCTGAACTCAGAATAATAAAATACTTCTTTTAGTAAAATTTATTTTAATATCCTGTGTTTGTAAAAAGTACTTTTAGAAAGTTAGTATTTACTTGCCTAACCATTTCAGTCCGCCTCTGCTGTGTGTGTGTGCTGCCTAGTTTCAGTGAGGGGCAGGGCTGGGGAATTCCAGGAGACAGGCTGGCTGCCAGGTGGTGGGTAGAGAGATTACAACAGGATGGGTGGGAGGAGTACGCCTTGACTCTGAATAGGGCTGTGCTCTGCCACCACAATGCTGGCTCTGCCCCCTGTGGAGCGGCTGATGTTTCTGCCCTGTGCACTGAAAGGAAAGAGCAGAGTCACCACAACAAAATGCTCCAAAACAGGACTGAGCCAGGCACAGGCCCCCTGGCCACAAAGAACAAAAGAAACTGTGTATAAAAGAAGGAGCCCTGCTCCTAAGAAAGCAGATCCTGTTTATGCCAAGAAGAACCTCTGCCCGACGAGAAGGACCTGGGAAAGCTGCATGGAGGACTACTGTCTCTGACCTAGGAGACTGGCCTGTGGTGGGTGCCTTGCTGCAAGAAGGAGAGGAAAAGACTGAGAAAGACTTTAATTTCAACTTGTGCTTTATGAACAATCTCCAAGGGCGTGCTTGGGAACTTGCCCCCTGAACTGCGCCCCAGGAACAGTGGGCGCTACCCCTCCCTGGAAGAAAGGAAGCTGCTGCTGGTGAATTGCCCTTCAACGCTGACTCCAGAAACCTGAGTGCGACTGGGAACCTGTCCCGCACTCGGAGAACCTGTGTGCCCTCATCCTGCCGAGCAACGTGGCCCCTGCACGACTGTGCCACAGTACGCACCACAACGGCCTGCCCCGCCTGGCCTGAGCACTGCGATCTGCTGCCCCCTCGAGCCGGAGCTCGCACCGTAAGAAAGGACCATCCGGTCTAAGCAACGAGCCTCTGTGGCCCCCGAGCCGTAGAGCCCACCGTAAGGACCAACTGCACCCAAGTTCGCCGCATCAGGGTCCAGAGGTGCCCCACAACGCATCGCTGCCCTCTGCAAAACAGGACTGCACCACGATGTGGGACGCCCCTCTCTACAACTGCCGACGCCGCCTCGAACTCCCCCTAAAGAAATAAGGTACTGTGTGCGTTTGAAAGCCCCAGCGTACGGCTGGAGCGTAGCCGAACTGTGCGCGTCTGAGAGCCCAGCGTACTTGAAGCGTACGGCAGCAGCGTAGGAGACTGTGCGCTATCGGACCCCCAGCGTACGGCTGCCTCCCAGGAGAACTGTACGCGTGAAGCGTAGGCCACCCATACGGCCCGAAGATCGTCGGCCCCGTACGCCTGCTCACGCGGGAAGCGTGAGACGTAGTAGGGATCGTCCCAGAGAGCGGTACAACACTTACCACAGCGGTACAACGCGTACGGAGGGCGCAACGACGCGCACTGACCCCCAGAAAGGTGCAAACTGCACACCGCCTTGAGTGAACAAGAACTGTTGCATCCTCAGACCAAATTTGAACAGTATCACAAGTAACTGGAACCGTTTTCAAAGTCTACAGACTGTAACTGAATTCTGCTTAAAGAAATTTATATAAAGAGCTTTATTTTTTATAAATACAGTCTGGTGTCTCTGTGTGGTGGGTTGGTGATTATTGTGGGACCTCATAAATGCTTAACCTTATGTACTCTAGAGATTAGCCTGACTGCTCGCGCCACACTACCTAGAGGGTGAGCAGGGGTTATTCGCTGAGGGTAATCCTTTGCCCTGACTTAGAGGAGAGGGTCCCTGCTTGTCGCAAGTGCATACCTGCGCCAACCAGAGACCCCCGATTCTAACAAGTGTCATGTCTAAAATAACCTAAATACTAAATTAATAGCACTGATTTTCAAAATCAAACCCTGTCTTGATTTTAATCATTTGAGAGTCATCAGAATCCTGAATAAATCTTCTTATAGGAATGTATAGAGGTCATATTCTTGATTTAAACCATTAGGTATCTTTGAATCAGGATTTACAATGTATTTGGTTTCTAACTGCCTTTTCGTTTCTGGTTACCACCTCTTGCTAACTTAGGAACCAAATCTATGACAAAATATTGAATCTGATTCAAATCATTGCTATGTCGGTCAGCAAAGTGGTGATATGTTGGATCCCTGTTGGTAATGGCCCTGAGGTACTGAAACATTATTTTGTGTACCTGCAATTTAGTGCTGCCCACACATCTTAACTTGCAAGTACACTCTAGTACATAAACAGAATATTCTGTTTTGCAATAGAAAATCCCTTTAATTTTCTGTGGGACATCGGTAAAAGGTGTGGTACAATCATATGTGTGCTTATCAAATTTGCATATAAGTAGATCTATATTCACTGAAAAAACCATAGGTTTCAGGGACGTTATAGTTAGTTGGAGATTTGACTTGCACAAAACCAATGAAATTCGGCCGTTATATCTAGTAGAGCTAACTATAACTCGCACCCCCGCAATGCACTGCTGATGACGTCACATATTACATCACTCATGACATGCTCAGTGACATCACTGATGACATCACTGATGATATCATCCACGTGATCATCTGATGTACCTCCTCACACCCTAATAAAGCCTTTCATACACCCACTCTAAAATACAGACCACCAATATCGAAACCATAGACAGACCGATAGTAGTTAGTACATAACAGCTCAGTGATTCATATGTACACAGTCATTCATCAATACAGCCATATCATCTCATACTCCCATATAGACACTCACACACTGCCACTCACCCAAAAACTATCACACACCAATTTACTTGCTTATACAGTCATATACACACAACCACACTTATGTATACAGATAATAACACATACTTACTCTCTTAAACAATCACTCATAGAAACACACACTTGTCCATACAGCTACTCTTACAATCACTCACTCTCACATATAGTCATTTATATACTCCAACACTCACATATACTGCTTTAAAACATATGTAGTTACTCACACATGCACCACTGAGACATCCATTCACTCACCAACATACCCATACACACCCTCACCCACCCATACAGCTATTTCCACATGCACTCTTGAACCCATTAACCCAGTGAATCAATCACACACATATCTATGCACAGAGTCACATACCTCCCACCCACCCACAAAGACACTCAGGCACCCATACACATACTCAGACAACCAATCAATAACCCAAGGCAGTCATGTAGCTACTCACCAACCGATGCAGCCGCTTATATACCAATAGACAGACTGATACAGATATTTACACAGTTTAGTCACTAACCCATGCATTCTTCAATACACCTTGGCATATATATATATATTATCTACTGGCGGTCTCCAGTAGATAGTTATAGTTAGGACCGAGTTCCCATAGGAAATCTGAAAATTCTATTTGAATAACTTTGGCGCCGGTTGACTTATATTCGTGAAATTTTCAAAACTAATGGGGCGCTCCGCTCAGCTCCTACCCTGAAAGTCTCGGGGTGATTCGTCAAGCGGGGGCTGAGAAAAAAGGGGGTTCCCAAAACGCGTTTTCCCCATGCATTTTCCCATAGGACCTTTAGTCGAAGGTACAGCCCGAACGGCTGAACAGAATTACTTGAAATTTGGCAAAGAGGTAGTCCTCAGGTCAGGCATGTGCCTTTTGCATATATGGTGTCAATCTGTTCAGTAGTTCCTGAGAAAATTGCAGTTAAAAGTACATAAATATCTATATGCGCGCACGGTGCTCGCACGGTGCGCGCACCAAATGTGCGCGAGCGTAATTCTGATTGGTAGTTAGATGTCAGTCATCATTCGAATCGGTCAAAATCAGGAAGTGTCGGACGCCATTTTGTATATGACAGTGAAAAAGAAAGGTGGAGAACGTGAAAAGGGGGCAGGGTAGAGAGTTCCTGACCCCCTAGCCTTTGTCAGGGGGTCCCTGAAAGACCCCGAAGGGTGAAAAAAACATTTATTTTTTTTTTTAAATCGCGGGGTGCGTGGACTGTGCGCGCACGGTGAAAAACCCTTAAAAAAACATAAATAAACATTTTAAACTGTTTATAAGTTTATAGAAGATATTAACTATGCTGTTCAAGTTTATCCAAATTCATTCCATATTACAGGATAGAGTCAATCTATAACTATATACATAGGTAGTTTATTGTAAAATAAACATATAAAAAATATAATAATATATACATAAATTAGCATTTAAAAAACCTTACAAATTCACTAAAAAAAACATAGGTTGCACACAGGTTATAGTTAGAAATTAGCATTTAAAAAACCTTGCAAATTCACTTAAAAAACCATAGGTTTCACACACGTTATAGTTAGGAATTAGCATTTAAAAAACCTTGCAAATTCACTGAAAAAACCATAGGTTTCACACATGTTATAGTTAGCTGGACATTTCACTCGTAAAAAACCATTGAAATTCCCCCGTTATAGTTAGTTCAGCTAACTATAACTCGCGCAACCGCAATCCACTGCTGATGACGTCACATATTACATCACTCATGACATGGTCAGTGACATCACTCATGACATCACTGATGACATCTCAAATGACATCACTGATGACCTCACTGATGACATCATCCAGTGAATATGTTTCTTTCTGAAAAATAAATATTTTTTATATATGTATATCTAAAGGTTAATGGAAGAATAGATGGGTAAATAAGTGTCTAAATGGATGTTTTTTTGGTAAAATTAATTGTATAACTGACTTATTAACAGTATCTTAGTGAATACAGTGATGTAATATGTGACGTCATCAGCAGTGGATTGCAGTCGCACGAGTTATAGTTAGCTGAACTAACTATAACGGGGGAATTTCAATGTTTTTTTACGAGTGAAATGTCCAGCTAACTATAACATGTGTGAAACCTATGGTTTTTTCAGTGAATATAGATATATATATATATAAAACATTTAAACTTTACAGAAACACACAGTCACTGGATGATGGCATCAGTGATGTCATCAGTGGTGTCATTTGAGATGTCATCAGTGATGTCACTGAGCATGTCATGAGTGGCATTTCATAATATTTCAAAAATCACATGAAGCACTCTCATTGGGGGGATGTAAACTGTGGCAAGGAGGAAAGGACTAGGGCAATCTCAGTCCTCATACTCGATTCTCAGCCGCCATATTTAGGTGAAATATTTTAATATAAACTGCTGATAGAATGGACTGCACGGTCATTATTCACAATAATAACAGTTTATGAATGTTTCAATATATCATAATGTTTCCATAATAGACCAGAACAGTGTCAGAAATCCAAATTTGAAATAACACGTAAATCGTCTAAGGTTATGGTAAAGTCAAAAGAACCCCGGGAGGAAGACTTTACCCTGGCCTGGCTAAAGGCAGTACTGTGTCTGGATCTCAGCAGGGTGAGCAGGCATCATTAACCAAGGGCATGAAGAATAGTATGGGCAGGGATAGGTCCCAAAAAGGGAGTAGGGTAGGGTATGGGAACATGTGCAGGGCATGAATCAAGAGGATGATTTACCATCAATTAACATCCCTCCAACTTCATCTACATGCGTTATTGTACTGGCAGGTTTACCTAAAGTTAAAGCGG
Organism: Triturus cristatus; assembly: GCF_964204655.1. Taxonomy (NCBI): domain Eukaryota; kingdom Metazoa; phylum Chordata; class Amphibia; order Caudata; family Salamandridae; genus Triturus; species Triturus cristatus. The sequence goes on from NC_140589.1 coordinate 1,189,855,178, forward strand.
GACAGAGGGAAACTCAGCTAGAGCTTAAGGAAAAAAGCCTGTTTTGGCTGGCACAGTATCACCATTTTGCCTACACCTATGCAGGTGAAATTCTCATGATCATTAGGGTTAGCTGGGTGGGCAACGGACCAAAAGATCTACACTGGGATTGTGTAGCAATTCATTTAAAAAACCCAAAGATTGTACAGCATCTCTTGTGAATGAGTTATTCTGTCCAGGATGCAGGCATGTCAATCAGGTCTCTCCTGCTCACCTATTAGTATACCCCAAGCTTAATGACCCGAACCAAAGCAGGCAAAAGTCCAATGCAGGATGTGTGATATCAAAACCAACCCCCACTGGGACAGTGGTATCAACAACCGAGACCACTATTATTTAATCTACCTGTGCAAATAGATTTGGGGTCCTGGAAGAGGTGCATCGACCTGTATCTAAACCATACAATGACCAGTCAATCATCCATCAAAGGCATCTACTGGAGAAGGATATACCGCCAAGTATGAAGTACAAAATGGTTGTTGTGCATGGGGCAGAGTTGGAAAAAAAGATGGTGCAAACGAGAAAGACTCCAAAAGATAAGGACAGGGGTGTTATAACGGAAGGGCTTAGGTCAGTGAGTTTGTACCCTAAGGATAACTTTATAAATGTACATCTTAGTCTCACTGACTCCCATATTCATACCAATACACTAGGATTACCAGAAACCCTAAGTTTCAAATCAAACATGGTGTCACAAGAGGGAGTTTATCCTACTTTTACAAATCCCAGTGCTTAGACCAATACATTAGGAACTCAAGAAACCCCAAGTTTGGAAACCAACCTGGTGCTACAGGAGTGGAGCATCAATTAGTCCCATGGGAAAGAGCCCCAGTGACCAGACCAGGAATTAATCACTACTAAAATCTGACATCCAGGTTGGTATCTCAGCTAGACATCACGGAACAAACAAGCTGAAGATATTATTCTGGAATGTTGCGGGCCTCAAAAACAAATTGAGTTGCCCCAACTGGGGGGATTTTGTTGATTTATTTGATATGTGTAGGTTTCAGGAAACATGGGTAATGGAGGAGATGTCGCATATGGGGTTTGCGGCATACAGAATAGCTGCCTTCTCAAGGAGAAAGGGGAGGCCATCTGGGGGGCTATGCAACTGGGTAGGTTCCCATATCGGGTGTACGGCCACACAACTGGAGTCCCTGTCTGATGATATCCTGTGTATTTTGCTTACCTTATCACTGTAAATAACATTGGTTAATATCTACTCTAGGCCTGTGACGCCTAGCCAAGAATCCTTGACCCTAGACCAATTAGAATGCTTTATTCCCACACTTACTAAAAATGTCGGGGTGGTTATAGGGGGTGATCTTAACTGTCAATTTGAACCTTTCGAAGATTTTAATGGTATGTTACCCTCTGATGAAAACGTGCTTTGGTCTATCCCTGAGCCAAACATTTCTCCAATCAGGGCAGGGACACCACTGGCCCTTCAGATCAAGTCACCTACCCTAAATCACTCCATAAGAGCTTGCAATGGCCAACCTAAATCTGATTCTCCTCTGAAGCAAACCTTCAACAGGATCAGCTATTTTCCATTTTAGACTACATCCTGGTGGAAACCAAGATGTGAGGTAGGGTTGTTGATTTTCACTGTCTTGCCACAACACAATAGCAATCATAATGCTCTGACCTTGGAGCTCCAGTTGCCAGCCACCGGGAACATTTTTGATTTCACTATACTGGCAGATGATAGATTAATACTCACTAATGACAGGAGGAAAATTAGAGGGACATGGATTGAACAATCAACCAAAAGACTGGCTTCCCTATATGAATCCATCATACCGACCCTACTGGAATTATAAAAGCTTTCACCCACCAATGGTATTGCTCCATCCCTAACAGAAGTTGTCAAGATGCATGAGGTATTGACAGCTAATCTGGTAGATACGTTCTGGCCCATTGGGGGAAAGGTAAATCGGTCTTGGTTAAATGGCAGTTGTCGGAAGGCAAAGAAGCCCCTGATAGAGGCTACAAAATACAAGAATAGAAACCAAATTAAAATAGCGAGGGCCTCTTATAAAGATAGTATCACACTCGCAAAGAAAATATGGGAAATAGATCAATGGGCATCTCTGAAACAGACTCTAGTTTTTAAGGATATGAATCCCTTCAGGACTATTATCAGTAAAGGCAGTAATAATGGAAAGCTGGCTGTAGAGCCCAACATAGCAGCCGGTAGTTGGAAAGAGCACTTGCAGGCCCTTTACTCCCCGCTGGAGGCTGAGGCCAGTACTGTGACCTTAGCAATCCAGCCACCACAAAATTACATTTTTGTACAGAGTCACCTGAGCTGACCCTGACTGAAGTTACCAGTGCCATAAGTTAAATAGCCTCCTGTAAAGCTCCAGAACTGGGTAAGATGCCAGGGGATCTTTTCCATGCTGAGACTAAAATTTGGGGGTCATACTTGTGGGTGATTTTCACTGCTATATTAAAAGGGATGGCATTCCCCGCAAACTGAACTGGAGCCAATATTCTTCCAGTGTACAAAAAAGGGACCCCCCTTATTGCCCATTAACTACAGATCAATTATTCTGATCCATGTAACCCCCCAAAAATTGCTCAGATTTTGTTGGATCGCCCCTAGACCTGGCTGGATGAACACAAAGTCATGAGCCTACTCCAAGCTGGCTTCAGGAAAATAAATCCACTGGAAAACGGTGCATTTGGAGGGTGGTAGCCTCTATTTGGTCTTTGTGGATCTAAAAAGTGTCATTGATTTGGTGCAGAGAAAAGCACTCTGGGTGGTACTAACTGATCTTGGAGTAGCCCATTATCTCATGAACTTGTTAAGAAGACTACATGAAGACAACTACGCCCAAATCAGTTATGGGAAGCAAGTGGAACTCACCACACCTATCTCAGTCAATAGACAGGGTGTGCTTGCTCCTACCCTGTTTAGTATTTACGTCAATGGAATGCTCAGTGTACTGTGAAGGCTGAAAGTTATAGAGGCTCCCAAGCTAGCGCATAAGATAGTGCCGGCATTGATGTTCGCAGATGACACCACCTTGCTCTCCAAGACGCCGATTGGCATCCAGAGAATCCTTGATAGCTTTGTCAAGATTTGAAGAAGCAGGGGGTTAGAGATTAATTTACAGAGGATGAAATATATCATCTTCAACCTCGCTAACATGACCCGTCCCAATCCATACATAATTGGCATCCAACTTCAGAGGGTACCCGTCTTTGACTATTTAGGTTTCACCCTAACAGAAAAAATTGACTGGGGGCCACAAATGTATAAATCAAGCCTTAAACTATCCCAGACCACAGGTGGGCTGGCCAAACCATATAAAAATGATTTTCATAAGCCTGTAGGACCGGTACTAAAGATCTATAAAACCCAACTAAGGGGTGCTGCTATGTATGAGGCTGAACTCTGGGGTCACCGTCTTCCAAAAACTATCATTAACTCCAAAAATAATTTCTTTAGACAGTTATTTAGCCTTCCGGGGAACTCCCCACTCACTCCACTGCATCTGGATTTAAGAGTGAGACAAATCGCAGATGAAATTGGTTGTAGACCCCTAACATTCTGGCAGAGACTATGGGCGACCCCTGAATTGGCTGAGTATGAGACGGAGCTAAAGGAGGTATTGGGACTTCCTGGTATAGGCAAACTGGCATGGTTCGCACACATCAAGGAAGTTCTCCACATTATAGGTATAGAGAGTAAATGGAGTAACCCAGAGGTAGCCTGCATCGCAATATCGCACAAACAACTAGTCAGTAGCTATAGGGGGGGAAACTTGCCCAACTCCATGAAAACTCATCCACTGCTTCCCTTACAGTCTATTTCTTAAAAAGAAAGGATACCTATAACGCGGAGCCATGTTTAGATGAGATACAACCGGCACTAGCCAGGTAACTCTACTTACAGTTCAGGCATGGTTCTCTCCCTCTGCATGAATTTTCCAACAAATGGGTTGGCAGTTCTGCCTTGTGGTGCCAAGCATTCAATAGCGAAGAGAAGACCAAACACAAAGTAGTTTTCTTTTGTCCTGAATTTTTAAAAAAAACAGGCAAAGGTGCTTGATACAATTTTGCAGGAACCTAGGTACAAGGCGCTGTGAAGAAGCAAGTAGGCTTCTGAAATATAATACCCAGATGCAAATTGTATATGCTGTGTCATGTTTTTTCATTTGTATGTGGAGGGTGCACAAGGCTTTTTAAGGAACTCATAATGGATTTAATGCTGATTGATCTTTTACCTGTGTATTGTACCAAGTTTATCATGTTTTTGGTGGGATTTAGCTTCTTAAATCTGTTTTTATGTATTGCAGGCCTTTTGTAATGCTCTTTTATGGTCTACGGACCAAAATAAAGAAATATGATGATGATGACTGTAATCATCAGTGAGTGAATATGAGAGTGGCTGTATGGAGGAGTGCATTCTTCTGTCAGTGACTGTATTGATGAATGAGTCTGTTTTACTATTTATATGAGCAAGTAAGTGGATGTGTACATAAATGTTTGGGTTAGTATGTACCTGTATGATTGACTGTATGGGTGAGAGTGTAGGTGTATGATTACTTCTATGGGTGACTCACTCAGTATGTGACTGCCTGTATGGGTATATTATTGGATATGTCAATGTTGTATTAGTGAGTGAGAGGGTGTATGAGTGGCAGGATAGGTAAGCAAGTCAATGTATGTGTACATCTATGAATTAGTTATTGGTGTGTACATTCTGGTATGGCTCTGTCAATAGGTTTGTGAATGGTTGTGTGCGAGTGGCAGTGGGTGTATAAAAGATTTCATAGGGTGTGTGTGGGTGTGTCATAGATGATATGGATAATATCATCACTGATGTCACTTGAGATGTCCTCACTGATGTCACTGACCATGTCATGAGTGATGTAATATGTGAGGTCATAAGCAGTGCATTGTGGGAGTGCAAGTTATAGTTAACTCAGATAACTATAACAGCTGAATTTCTATGGTTTTGTAGGAGTGAAATGTCAGCCTAACTGTGACATCCATATAACTTTTGTTTTTTTTTGTGTGAATTTCTATGGTTTTTTAAAATTCTATTTGCTATCTATACCGTCCCTGTAACAATTGTTTTTTTTCAGTGAATATCTAAGGTTTTTTAACTAGTGCTCGAATTTCCAGAGTGGAACAGAGACTGTGCTACATGTTCAGCCATCTCTGAAGAATTGTACTGTGTAGAAGTTACAGTTAGTGTTAAAATGGCTTGTTCAAATGTTTTTCCCATTTATAAAGGTAAGATGTTTTTAAAACTCTTTTTAGTTTTTGTGTGCTTTTTAAAAAAATTGTATTTTCAAAACCAAGTCAACAAACTGCAGTCATGCAGTGAAAACATTTTGCAATGGGAACGTTATTGCAAATAAAACCCTAGCATTTGTGGCTTCTTGCACATTTAATAACTGCTGCGACAGACTGCTCCCCAACATAAAGTACTGTTTGCACTTTAAGCAATGTTGTTCAAAACCAGCAAACTTGGGTACTATCAATAGTATGTCAGAAGTTAAATTAAAACCCACAGATGTGCATATTTAGTGCTTGGGTGATTAGATGAGTGCATCAGTAGTACCGGAGTAAATAGATAACTGCATGGGTAATGCTTGGGTTATTGGATGAGTGTATAAGTACTGTCTGGTTGATTGCATGGGTACTGCCTGGGTCATTGGATGAATTCATAATACTGCCTACGTGAAAAGATAAGTGCATGGGTAGTGGTTTGCTGATTGGATGAGTGAATGGGTAGTACCTGGGTGAATGGATGAGTGCATGGGAAATGCCTTGGTGATTGCATGAGTGCATGCATAGTATCTGGGTGATTGAATGAGTAGTGTCTGAGTGAATGGATGAGTTCATGGGAAGTACCTGAGTAAATGGATGAGTGCAAGGAGGGTGCTTGGGTGATTGGATGTCTGTAAGGGTATTGCCTGGGCCATTGGATGAGTGCATGGGTAGTGACTGGATGAGTCTATGGGCAGTGCCTTGGTGAGTGGATGAATAGTGTCTGCATGATTCCATGAGTGCATTGGTAGTGACTGTGTGATTAGATGAGTGTATGGGTAGTGCCTGGGTCATTAGATTAGTGCACTAGGAGTGCCTGGGTGAATGGATGAGTGCATGGTTAGTGCCGCATATAGTAGATCGTATAGGTATTAACTTAGGACCATTAGCTGCAGCATATATGTTTAAGTACATTTTCAAATGAAAACATTCTTTAGACATGGAAGCTGTCAAACATTTGAATGTAACAAAATACACTTTCAGCTTCAACCATAGATATCGCTATGTATATATTACTTCCAGTATACCTTTTGGAGATCAATATGGGCTTGGATAGAGGTAATTACACTTGTCAACATGTTTTAAAACTCACATTTCTATAATAGTTTGTTTCAGGGGAAACAGTTTGCAATGGAATGTCTTATGCAAAAATAAGGCCAACTATTATTGTGCTACTCTTATTTGTGTCAGTGTTTTTTCAGAATGTTAGTATTTTAGTGCTTTCATGAGTAGAATGACACTTTTAACGTAGTCTATAAGTAGTAGAATATGTGTGTTAGACACAAATGACATATTCATACATGCTAAATGATTGTCCAGTTTATCATGAATATTATATTATATATTCTTACCTTTGAGGTAATTTAGATACATCATTTAGTAAATGTTTGTTTTTAGAGTAGTATTGTCTTAAATAGTACTAAAGCTGTTTTCAATGTTGAACAGTACCTGCTATTAACAAGATAAAGAAAATTATTATATAACCATATTATATAAGAAAAGTCAGAATATTAGGTTTTTCCAAACATAACATTATTTCATAATTAGATATCAGTTTCAGTTTCCCTTTTTTACTCTTCTCAGATTGCATATACCTTCACCATACACAGTGAATTGAATGTAGCATCATTATTGAACAGTGGGAAAAAAAATTTGAGTTGATTGTATGAAAATAAAATACAGCATAGTACATCATTATGAATATGTGCAGCTATTTGTTAATCTAACAACATTTTCTTAATCAGTTCTTTCACCTACATGAACTCTGTTTAACATAAATGTATTAAAAAAATTGTACTATTAATATTACACCTGGTACAGTATCAAGAACAAATATATATATAGTACTTGCTTTTTAAAATCATTTTTCAAAATGTTCTGTTTATTATGCAAAATAATAATCAAAACAATAATTATGAATACTAAAAGCATCCAGTGCTTTCTATTGACATCACCCCCAATATGCTGAATGATGTTCTTAGAACTTTGGCTGGAGAAATAACATACAGGAATTTGTTTATTGAGAAGGCAATCTAGCTTTAATTTCCAGGTGGGCATCAGTGCAATGTGTCAATTCATTGCTGCACTTTAAATAAACAGTACAGTGTACAGATGTTTCAGTAGGTCCTTCGTGAAAACTAATAGCCATTACTATTTTATTTCCTTTAAAATGTGTAATTTTTGTTTCCAATTTTGATCCATTTTCTCCACAACGTTGGAACAATAAAATTAGATATTTTCCAAATCTTTCTATATGTAATATAGACAACATCTCTGAACTACAATGTGAACATGTCATATCCTGATTTGCTATTTTAAATAATTTCTTAAAAAGCACCAATTTGCGGTCTGGTATTGTTAACTATTGGAATCGTTCTCTAAGTATTTCAGTGATAGAAACTAAATAAACAGTCTTCACACTTATGGTCCCATTTATAACTTAGTCCAATTAACTTATCAATGTTTATTCCTTTATCTTCTAATACTCCAAGCATGAGCATTAGAAATGCTAATGCATCGTGTTGTAGGTTGAGAGTAAATGACAATGTACAGGTACATATATCCAAAAGATGTTTAATGCCAGAAGCAGAATGTATTTTGCTTCTGTCAGTTTCCAACTGTCCAAATAAATACTGCAGTGCAGAACAGAATCTTTTTTCACAATTTTCCATGATTTCCTGATGAAGATGTGGTAAATTAAACATTACATTCAGAATCACATTAGCATAACAGATGATACCGGAACTGTTTACTAACTGGTATCCTACAATGACATTATCACATTCCACTTTTTTTTCTTTACGCCTTCAACTTTCTCTTCAGTGCTTTTCTTATCCTGAACTTCAGTTGAATGTTTGATATATTTCCATTTTGGACATACTATATGTTTCTCATATATCAGGTATTCACTTAAATGAGAAGCATAAAGTTTTCTTAAATGATTGTATTCTCTTACACAATTTGCATCAGCACTAACCATTTTTGTCATCAAATTCTATCAAATACAAACCAGACAATGTTCTTACTCGAGACAATGCAACATATGCCATTCCCTCTTGGAACACAGTAATTCCAATATTTACAAAATCTCTTTCTTTAAATAAGCCTTGAGATTAGTGAATAGTTACTGTATATGCTAAAGGCAGAGGAAATTGTTGTCTTCGGACATACAAGTCCTTTACAAGCAAAAAATGTACAACACAATGCCCAATCTGTCTTACTTCAATAATCTGGTCACATTTTATAATCAAAAATTCTATTTCGTCTCTATTTTGAAGATTAACAAAATTAACAACTTTTCTCATTGCTCCATTTACTAATACTTCTTCTACATTCACATTACGCTACAAAATTACTCAACAGTTTTTACATACAGCGCCTTGAGACCCCCACGGGTGAGTAGCGCACTTCACAAATCCCTGATTGATTGATACTTTTAAATACTTTTCTAATCCTGCAGTTTTAGATACAGACTTTTCCAAAGAATCCAATTTAGCCTGTCGTTTTTCAGTAAGAATTGTTACTTCCTGGTGTTCGATTTTGTCAATAGCTTTTATTTCCGGGATTTGTTGTTTTTCCAGTCTGAGAAGTTTTATATTAAATGTAGAACACGCTTGCAGTGTAGGCATTGGGGAAACTATGGATTTGTTTTCCACAACCATATTGTACATTACTTCTGCTGCTGTTTTTTCAGATATAAACAAGTTCCTTATTAGGAGACTTTCTAAAGCTTGCTTACCATGTTTTGTCTAAATACCAATTCCTAAGTCTTTAAGAATATGTCAATAATCTTCATCATCTCCTTGCTGCATATACTTAACAAGTTCTTTATATTCAAAGTTTAACCAAATATTTACATTCCTATACTTCCTAAAGATTTCCTTCTGTCATCAGGAAGAAGTGTTTTAAAAACAGGTAGTACTTTAACAGGAGTAAGTTGTAGTAGGTCTCCAAATACAAATACATGTTTTCCTCCAAGCAGCATATCATAATCTGTTTTTAAAATCTGTTGCATTCTCAAGTGTACAAGGCCAGCATTAAGTTTGCGACCATGCTTACCTCATCAATGATTAAAAGTTTTAGTTTCTTCAGTTCTCTTAAGACTTCATAACAGCTTCTTCTGATAGCTTTTGATATTCTAATTTATTATCAAGTTGGACAGGTAGCATAATACAGTTGAAGCTATTAAGACATAAGATAAATGTGATTCTGTAGTCCTGTGTAGATAACTTGTCAGAACTTTAATTGAGGAACCTTTTCCTGTTCCAGCTTGACCACTAAGATACAATAGAATAGGTTGAAATAATGAATATTGGCATTTTCTTTTCGTGGATGAAACCATGTTCTGCATTTTCTTTGATTTGTAGATATGTTTATTTTTGTTCAATATTAAGTGGTTACTTTAACTTTTCAAGCTGAATGATATCCTGTTGTGCTTGCTGTATTGCAGTTTTGATCTCATTAATGGCAATTGCTGCTTCATTTTCAATAATTGGTTGTCCTAGTGGATCTTCACTCATTGGACCTGAACGTTGACTACTTTGTGTACTTTCTGTATCTATTTCAGCTGCAATAGTTCCTTCTTGTTCAATCTCATCCTATATCAGTTTTTAGTAAGTTGAAAAAATTGTACACTAAATGCTATCTTTAATTGCATATAAAGAATCTTTGTAGCAGTCAAAATCTCCAAGTATTTAAACGTAAGCCTGAGCACACATACAATATTTGTCATTTATAAATCAAGACCAGTATAATGCATAGAAACTTTCAAAAGGGATTTCTTGTATTTAATTTTCTTTTCTTTGATTGCTCCAGCCAAACACGTGTTTCATAGTCCGGGATTAACTCACGACTTCCTCATCGCTGGGAAGACAAATATATGAACATACCGTAATATGTGACATGGGAACATCTTCCATTTACATCAGTGATTGGTGGTACCCACATTTCAATAATATCAATATACACCAAAATGATGGGACTGTCGTGTGTCACAGCAAATCTTGAAGCTAATTTTTGTTGCCTACTGTAGTTCGACAGCATATATCTGTATTGATTAAAAAAGTGTTGTTTTAAAGAAGGAGCGCATTCATTTATATCATAGGTCAACAATTAATTATTGCAGTCCAATAACGATCCAGTCCCAATGCAAGCTTCCTTTTCCAGGCCTTTATTAGTAAATGTATTTCATTTCTCCAAATTCTTCTCATCAAAACAAACTAGATAATCAATCGATTGAACAGCCTACACGTTTCATCCCAAATGGGACATCATCAGGGCTCTCCTAACGTGAGAATCCGAGCTTGTTTTAGGAATATATCATTCATCCAAGAATCCCTTATATATGACGTGATCGCTTACACATACAGTGTGTAATTACTCTCTATAGGTGGTACTATATCACCGTATCTTCCAATCATCCCAGTCAATCATGTATTGATGCTTCCTTGCCTGTAGTAGAACTTTTTATCTTCCAAAATGCTATGGTCAGCCACAGTAACACGTCCTCGACAGCTGGCCCGATAAATCCGCTGTATATTTCGATAGTTTTCTCTATGATTTCATTTGAATGGAGAAGATGCATTGTATATTGTTAATAAATCTCTTTACTCTTAGACTTGTCCACTTTTTTAACTTGGCCAGTTGAGAATTGTGTTTCATCTTGTAGGTATCTTACTTGTTCCTCAACATTCACATTCTTATAATATAAATTATTCTGTACCACGTATAATGTTGCATTTCATAGTTTAACAATATCAACATATACTCTTGCCATTTTTTTTTACTCTTTGTTGGTAAACCATTTACTAGAACAACTACTGGCACATTTTCCTCTCTCTCTACACCAACAGTTTTAATATCTTTCTTAAAATTAAAAGGTAAGTACACAAATCTTCCTTTGAGACCTTTTTGTAAATACGTTGGTGGCAGCTTACTGGTCTTAGGCTCCCTACGAACTATGGCCTGGAATGGGTGTACAGATTAGATAAGAATAGACTTATATACATTTAAATCTGCGAGGTCCTTAGGAAAAGGTTCCAACTCTAAGTTGTTATGTACTGCTCTAACTGGCATTTTGTTTTCTTCTAATTTGTTGTAACAGTACTTACATTTAACTTGATCACTGGACAATTCATATTGTCCTTATACAAATAAATAATGAACTAATTGCTGCCACTTATTATTGTTTTCATTTTCACTCTTTAAAGATCAATCAACATTCCTAGTTTAACTTTTATAGTGAGTATGTCAACAACAAATACGAAGATAGGTTGGGTTTTTAGAGAAACAGTGTTAAACTTTTTAATTTCTTCTGCAAAATCATCAATACTAATCTCTCTGTCCTGTTCTACTACACCTAAAGTTATCACATTTCTCTACAATCCTCTCCAGAACTAAAAAAACGAAAGTGTACATCATCTCAAACTTTCTGTACATCTGCTACTGAACTGTGCAAAAGAGAGCTGTATTCATTTCACTTAAACATAATGCTGGAGTTTTTACATAGGAAAGTCTCCTTACTAAATTTCGTAGTGGTGTTTAGCTAACATTCTTAAATGATGAAAAGTTTTTGGCACACTTTTCCCGAAAGACAAGCCAGAGAATTACCCTGCAACTTAGTGATTTTCTTATTTTACATGGATCTAGTCCTTGCAACATCTTAATCTTCTGTTTAACACTTTTCTTTCCATATGCGTGTAAATAAATTCATACTATGTCAATAGACTCCTGTCAAATAGTGCAAATACTGCTACAATCCCACTTATATATAAGAGCGTGTACACCTCCCTTGCACTTCTTCAGCTATTACTTCTTCTACATTGCTAGGATATATTTTTTCTATGGAATGGGAGAACCATCTTTCACCTCATAACATCGACCACTAGTATCAACTGTATGTACTAATGTGTTCTCTTGAAAATAGCTTTCTTCATTAAAGAAAGGTTCAGTACTGGAAGTGTGCTTCCATTCACCATTAAATGTTTTACAAAAGTTAGTTCTATTAACCAGTCTTTTTCTCTTGCTTTTCTCCTTCATAAACACCATTGTTTTTTCCAGTGTTTTCAATCTCTTAAATAATAAGATAAATCATTTTTGTTTCAACTCAAAAGCTTTATCTTCTACACTTTCAATCTGTTGTTTTTTCCTATAAGCTGCTGATCTTTTATATAGTTTTAATACATTTTGAATTACTCTACTTCTACAAATTCTTCTTCTTTAATCCTTATGCTGTTTAGGCCTTCTTGTCAAATGTGTTTTTCTACAATTTGAAGTTCTTTCAACATGACTAATTCTCTTTTGTTCTCTGATTTGTTTTTAAACTTTTGTTTTTCTATAGCACAATTTCCACAGTGTTCAATCTTTGTAGAAGTGTTTGAAGAAACTGTTTAGTTCTCATACCAGAAGATGTTTTTTCAGACATACTGTTGTGTGCGTCATCTAATTTCTTCTTTTCACTCTTCTTTAAATAGTACTCTTTTCTTTGTGCTCTTTTTATTTGTATGTTTTCTTGCCATCTTTATGTTTTTTTCATTAAGTAAAGTAATTATCTAAAAAACAAAACAGTTTTAATAGTATGTTACATAAATTAAGAATTTTAAATGAATTAGATAATATTATTCATAATAATCCCTAACCAGGCATTTAAATTACATTACCATTGTCTCCATTAACAATAAGTATGTACGATATCTAACTATACATATTAGGAAATCTGTAAATGGTTGAAAGTGTAGCAGAATTATTTTATTAAGTCGGTGTTGGACTTGGCCCTTTTTGCAGGGTCATCCCTGAACTTTTTGCCTTCCTCCTAGCCTTTTTTCTGACATGGTGTTGGTGGTTTTAGGACTCTGGGCACTTTTAGCACTGCTTTCCAGTGTAAAGTGTGTGTGCTCTCGGTCGTCAACATGGCAAGACTGGTCTACACCTGTTTGGCATATTTAATTTACCTGTCAGTCCCCAGTAAAGTGGTATCTAATATACCCGGGGCCAGTAAATTAAATACTACTGGTGGGCTCGCAGCGCTGATTGCGCCAACCACCAAAGTAGCCTTTCAAACCTGTCTCATGCCTCTGCCATTGCAGGGCCTGTGCACGCAGTGTTACTGCCACTGTGACATGACACCTAAGGTGCATGCCACGTCTGTGACCCCCCCTTTTACTGCATGTCAGTCACCCCTAAGGTAGGCCTGGGCTACGACATGTTCAGAATGAATCCCGGCATAGGGATTCCCCGTGCTGCTGGAGGGAAGCGGGAGCCCACTCCGCATTTATGCTCCTTCTGAGGCAGGAGCCTATCCCGCACTTTGGCTGAGCGGGAGCCCAACCCGCATTGTGGCTGAGCGGAAGTCCACCCGCATTGTAATGGAAGCAGGAGCCCACCCGCATTAATTCTTGGAGCTTATATAGCGCGCAGCTACCCCCAATGGGGGTGTCCCGGCGCTTGGATGGCATAAGAGGAAGTAGACTCAGTGTGATTAATCGCTGGAGAGGATCTACGTCTTGAGGTCTCGGCGGAATATGGATTCTGAGTTAGTCAGTCGTAGAGCCAAGGGTAGGCTATTCCAGATTTTGGCAGCAACTACCGCAAAGGCTCTGCCGCCCATTCTGGTGTGACGAAAGCGGGGGGATGAGGAGTCGCAAGTGGTTGGATCTGAGAGCACGATCAGATTGGGCCTGCCTGAGTCGAGCTCTCAGATAAGCTGGACCCGAATTCCGTAGTGCTCTGAAGACTAAGGTCACTGATTTAAATTGGATGCGTTTGGTCACTGGGAGCCACTGAAGCTTCTTCAGGAAGGGGGAGATCGAGTGTCAGTAAGGGATGTTGTATATCTGCATGGCTGCCGCATTCTGGACTGTCTGTAAGAGTCTGATCAGGTAGGCAGGAGCCCCTGCGTACAAGCTATTAGCGTAGTCAAAATGGCACGTAATAAGTGCATGAATAACAGTTCTGCGTGAGTCCTGAGGGAGGAACGGGAAGATTTTTCTGATCATGCGGAGTTTTCCAAAACAGGCTGCAGTTACTTGATCAATTTGAGTTTTGCAAGAAAGTTCGCTGTTGAATCTGACACCTAAGTTCCTGGCCGACATTACTGGTTCGGGAGGAGGGGATAATTCTATAGGCCACCAAAGAGAAGGGGGAGGAGGGCTAGGTTGATTAAAGAATAGCACCTCCGTTTTATCAGAGTGTAACTTGAGGGTATTGAGGGCCGTCCAGGACGAGATGTTACACATGCAGCGACGGAAATTAGAGAAGGTAGCTTCGGAGTGGTCCCTGAAAGAGACCACTAACTGGGTGTCGTCAGCGTAGGAGATCACACGGAGTCCGCAGGCTTCAACAATTTGAGCTAGAGGGGATAAATAAACATTAAAAAGTAGGGGGCTAAGTGTGGAGGCATGTGGGACACCACAGTTCAGTGGTTTTGTATAGGAGACAAAGGGCTGCAGGGAGACTGATTGAGAGCGGTCAGTTAGGAATGATCTGAGCCAGGAAAGGGGGGGACCCTGGATCCCGAGGCTTAGCAATTGCTCCATCAAGATATCATGGGATACCGTATTGAATACCGCAGACAGGTCGAGATGCACTAGCATAGCTGCCTCGCCAGTTTTTTAGGGGTTCGCAGATATTTTCCGATACCTCCAACAAGGCGGTCTCGGTGCTAAAACAGGGTCTGAAGCCGTACTGAGCCGGTAACAACATGATCCAGGTCTCCACTAGCCTGGGGCAAGAAGTTGTCGAGGGCAGGGGCCAGGGAAGAACAGGTGACCTTGCGCCATTTTCTGCCATACTCCCGGGTAGGATGTGGGCTAGTTAGGTGGTGGAATAAAATTGAACCTAAAAGGGAACAGAAAATGGTCTGACCATGGGAGCAGCAAGGGGTAAGTAGTGAGGAGGTTGGAATTGTTTGAGAATAGTAAGTCTAGAGTGTGGCCAGCCTGATGAGTGGGGCCCTTCACCTTTTGCGTGAGATTAAGGCCATTCATAGTTTCTAAGAGTTGGCTAGCTCTAGAGCAGCCTACATCATCGACGTGAAGGTTGAAATCGCCGAGGACAGTGAAGTGTGCGTGTTTTAGTGATAGGTCGGCCACAATGTCATAGAAGTCTATGAGCGGTTGTGGCTGGAAATTAGGGGGCCGAAAGATGAGGATTCCAGCCAACACCAGATTGGAGGTGGAGGATATGCAAAAGTACATTGCTTCCAGGGGACTAATATTGGTGATAGTTCTGGAGGATAATTCCCAGCCTTGTCTGAGTATCACAGCAATCCCACCACCTAGTTTGTTATTAGGTCTGTTAATACCCGTGAGGTGGTAGTCTGGTGGAAGAGCTAGCTTGAGATCAGGGTTAGAGGAGTCCTCATGTTTCGGTCAAAAACATAATGTCCCATGCATGGATTGTTAGGGAGAGTCATATGTCATCAGAGTGGCGGGGGAGCGATCTGCAGTTAAGAAGGCAGGCTTTGCGGATAGGAGAGGCACTGTAGGTTTCGTAAAGGTATTGGGAAGCAAAAAGGAGGGGCTAAGCACAGGGGGGAGGTAGGGGTCCACATTAAGTACCAGAGGGCAGTTATCACATTGAAGGACAGGCGGAGGATCAGCGAGGTTGAAGAGGGAAGGGGCAGGGCAGTTGCACCATTTGTCTCTGATGGCTAACAATTGTGAGGTAGACCAGCAGATCGGGACGTCACAGGGACCGCCAGCAGCATGGCTGGCACTGGTCGCGGCACAGGAACGGACGGGCGCAGACAGGCTTGCCTTAGGTGCGCCCGCTGCGCGTCGGTCTAGGCATGTCCAGATATAGTGAGGTAGGCTAGGATGCTAACCTCTTGGGTGGTGCGAGGCGGAAGTGAGAAAACCTGACTTCCGGTTGGTGGCACCTCCCTCCAGACAATCGGAAGAATCTGTGCTCGAACGGGGAGGGACGCCGAGCCCAACCGGCAGGTAAGCCAAAAGTGAATGAATGGATATTTTTAAAACAGATAGGGCCTCATGTAGGTAGCCAAATACCGGTCGGTAACGGACGATATTCGGTAATTATACCGTTACCGACCGGTATTTTGGCTTTTGAGATGTAGGGGGAGAATTTCTGTATTCGGAATTTACCGAATCGGTAAAATTACCGATTCGGTAAAATTACCGAATCGGTAATTTTACCGAATCGGTAAATTCCGAATACAGAAATGAGATGTAGGGGGACTGTGTGGTGTGTGTGGGGATTCGTTATTTACCACCAACTGATAGTTGGTGGTAAATGACGAATATGTGTGTAAATGCAATATTTTGCCCGTAGATGTGTGCAATGTGGCAGACACACATGCCCTCAGGGCATGTATGTGTGCCACATGTGCACACATGGCCGAATCAGGGGTGCAACAGGGTGTCAATGTGACACCCTGCCACCCTTGCATGTGCTCCCCCATTACCGAATCGGTATTTACCGATTCGGTAATGAGGCATACCTTCCCATCAATGGGAAGGTATGCCTTACCGATTCGGTAATTACCAAATTTTTCCGATTCGGTAATATTTACCGACCAATTACCTACATAGCATTTACCACTTCATAAATACCGAATCGGTATGATTCGGTATTTATGAAGTGGTAAATGCCAGCCCACCTACATGATGATTTCTTTGGATGTTTGATCCCTCAATACATGTATATATAGGAAAAAGGTGTAGAGGCATGCATGTATTATCTTCAGAGACGAACAATTGATATGTTCGATCATACAGTCAGGTTGAAACAAGAACATATTTCTGTTTGATAAAACATTATACCGATAAAAATCTGGTACTGCCCTGGGCACCTGCTTTGCCCCCAGACAAGCAAACTTGTTCCTGGGCTGGTGGAAGAAGCAGGTGGTATGGACAGACACTAATGAACAGTAAATGGAACATGTACCTTTATGGCTAATGTATATTGATCTTTTCATCGTTTATGATAGAGAAAAGTATTTAGCCCTGAAGTTCATCGAGTCCCTACTCTGTAACGATTTGAATCTGAGCTTCACATATAAAATAATAAAACATTGTGTAAATGTTTAGATATACAAATCCGGTAAAGAACAACAAGTTGGTAACCAATCTCTTTAGAAAGGAAACTGCAGTCAACAGTTCCTTGCATGCACAGAGTCACCCTCCTGTCTCTCTCTTGAACATTATTCCCAAGGGTAGAATTGTTACACGCTCGCTGAAATTGCAGCACAGATGTTAGTTACAGAAAGGAACATGAACAACAAGTTGGTAACCAATCTCTTTAGAAAGGAAACTGCAGTCAACAGTTCCTTGCATGCACAGAGTCACCCTCCTGTCTCTCTCTTGAACATTATTCCCAAGGGTAGAATTGTTACACGCTCGCTGAAATTGCAGCACAGATGTTAGTTACAGAAAGGAACATGACACAATGATACAAAGATTTAAAAGGAGGGGCTATTCTGATAAGGTTTTGTCTCAAGCTAGCAGCAAACTACAGGATGTCAAACAGATAGAGGTTCTATTCAGTAATAGAAAGACATCCCTAAAAAATCAATTGAACGGCATCCCAAGAATGATCACCAGATGCATGGTGAGATCCAAAAGAATTAAAACTATCATGAAGAGACACTGGGGTCTCATCCAAGCAGACCCCATAATAGGTAAGAGTGTAGGGCATGTCCCCATAGTAACAAAACTACAAAAGACAAAGATCATTAAGGACAAATTAGTCCAAAGTTTCTAATGATCAGAAACATCTTAAAATTGGTTACAAAGGAAAGAAGGGTTTCATAAGTGTAATTCATGTAAAGCATGTAAGTATAGTCAGAGTTGCAAAAATGTCAAAACCTACAATGGCAAGGACAAACCCATCTCCAAAATAATTACTTGCACTAATGAATATGTGGTCTAAGTCTTGGAATGCCCATGTGGTCTCAGATACGTAGGGAGTACGAAATTACAATTGAAAAAACGCATCTTAGAACATCAAAGAGCGATAGCAAATCTTGATTTAAATTATCCCATAGCCAGACATTTCTATAATACCCATAACAGTAACAATAAACTTCCAAAGTTCTGTGGTATTGTTAGAGTAACGAAACACATACGAGGAGGTGACAGGGAAAAACAATTGTGTATCCTTGAATCTCGGTACATTATTGATCTGAATACCAGAATGCTGTTTGGATTGAATAGAGAGGATGAATTGTCAACACACATAGGAGCATATTCCCCCAGCTAGTTCTCTACCTTTCCCATGCATTCTGCATAGTTTGATATCTGAATTGTTTTTAACATATTTTTTCCTTCTGCAACACACCCTTCTCACTCTTTTCTCAAGTGTTTCATTATTCTTTATTGTATTTTTCAATTTTTGATTGTGGGTGCACGTAGGAATCACCACGGATAGCTATAAACCGAAATGCAGGACGTGCTATTTTATAAGCATTTGCTTAATGAAACTATTTAAATAATTAGGCCACTTGCCCATGATTAGGTCCCTGATCCTAAATTACATTAGGATCTTATCAGTTTGCTTGGTCGAAGGACCTTTCACACCAGTGTATATATGTGAAATGATCAATATTTATATTCCATAAATGGAATTAATGGAATTGCTTATACAAGGGCATTTTATTGTACCAATGCATCTTATATATCCGTAGTTTATTGACATACTATTCTCATTTACAAAACACTTTTGAATCTTAAAAAAATCTTTCTCCTACCAACTCCTGCCATGAGCTATCTTACGTCGCAGTATTGGTGCGGAGCTGGTTTCTGCTTTTGTACCTCAACTATGGAAATGAGGTAATCACACATTAGATCTTTGATAAATTCAAATCAATTGAATCTTCTTATGTAAATAGACATAAGGAGAAAAAAATGTGGAATTTATGTATTTAATGACTTAATATGTTGTCGATGTTATGTTTTTTGATTTACTTATCAACTAATTTGACATTTCTTACAATCAGGAGTAATTTCTAGAAATTTCTCTATAAAGTAATGATGGTATATTCAAACCAATTATTTTTATGATTTCTGATGGTTTGGAATTATGGAAGGATTTTTTCCTGGAGATTTCTTTTATGTTTACTATGACGCACAACTTTCATTGCAATGTAATGGTCATTGCGGCTTAGTCTGTTTTTTGCCTCATGTTTTTTAAAAGCAATAATTTTGCACATATTTTGTCTCATTGATATCAGCTTTATACATATATATATTTTCTTTGATTTTGTATTTGTGGCTTCTGCTGCCACTGCAAGCACTGACGCTGAAAGGCAGACGTATGGCATTGTGGCAGTCATTTGTGACTTGGAGTTCCTCTCACAAACGGGCACGGACCACCAGCTCAGTGAAAATAATGTTTTATTTAAATTCAGCCATTACGCGTTTCGGCTCTTTCGAGCCTTGATCACATGACCAATATATATATATATATATAATATATTTACATAGTCCCATTGCTTCGCCACTTCATAGAAGGATGGGCGCGGACACCAATTTTGTCTGCTCTCAAAATGTATTTTCCAATGCTGACATGATGCGTTTCGGCCAGTCCTGGTCTTGATCACATACGAGCTACGTTGGTCGTGGACACATGTAAATACATCCCATGGCCAAAAAATATGTTTAAAAAAATACATCAGATGGCCAGTAGACATAGAAAAAAAAGAATATATATATACACATATTCATATATAGATATATCAAGTACAAATTGTTTCTAATTGCATTTGTTTCACATTTCTAAATCATTTTTCTAAATATATATATATATATATATATATATATATATATATATATATATATATATATATATATATATATATATATATATATATATATATTCACTTAAAAAAACCAAAGGTTTCACACATGTTATAGTTAGCTGGACATTTCACTCGTAAAAAACCAATGAAATTCCCCCGTTATAGTTAGTGCAGGCAACTATAACTCACTCGACCGCAATCCTCTGCTGATGACGTCAGATATTACATCACTGTATTTAGACACTTATTTACCCATGTCTTCTTCCATTAATCTTTAGCTATACATATATTACAAATATTTATTTTTCAGAAAGACACATATGTCATCAGTGATGTAATATCTGACGTCATCAGCAGAGGATTGCGGTCGCGTGAGTTATAGTTGCCTGCACTAACTATAACGGGGGAATTTCATTGGTTTTTTACGAGTGAAATGTCCAGCTAACTATAACATGTGTGAAACCTTTGTTTTTTTCAGTGAATTTCAAAGGTTTTTTAAATGCTAATTTATGTATGTATTTTTTATTTTTTTATGGGATTTTTAGCGTGCGCACACGGTGCGCGAACCTCGCTTATTTTTCCGTTAAAAATTTTAAAACATTTTTGACGTGTTTTTTTTCAGCGTGCGCGCACAGTGCGCGCACTCCGCGATTTTTTGAAAAAAAACATAAAATCTTTTTTTTGCCCTTGGGGGTCCTTCTGGGACCCCCTGACAAAGGCTAGGGGGTCAGGAACTGTCCTCCCTGCCCCCTTTTCACGTTCTCCACCTTTGTTTTTCACCCCCTCAGACTGCGAGAGACAAAATGGTGGCCGACACTTCCTGGTTTCGACCGATTCGAATGTTTACCGACATCTAACAACCAATCAGAATTGCGCTCGCGCATGGCAGAGTGCGCGCACTGTGCGCGCACGGTGCGCGCGTATAGATATTTATACGCTTTTAAATGCTATTTTCTCAGGAAATACTGAACAGATTTACACGAGACCTTCAAAAGGCACTTCCTTTTCACGTAATTCTGTTCAGCCGTTCGGGCTGCACCTTCGACTAAAGGTCCTATGGAAAAATGCAAGGGGAAAACTCGTTTTGGGACCCCCCTTTTTCTCGGCCCCCGCTTGACGAATCACCCCGAGTCTTTCAGGGTAGGAGCTGAACGGAGCGCCCCATTTGTTTTGAAAATTTCGCGAGAATTCGTCAACCGGTGCCAAAGTTATTCAAAATAGAATTTTGAGATTTCCGATGGAAACTAGATTGTAACTATAAATATCTACTGGCGACCGCCAGTAGATAATATATATATATACATATATATACATATATATATATATATACATACACACACAATTTTATTTTTTTGGTGCAAATAATGCAGTTGCATGCAAATGGAGATTTTATAAACAATGTAACCAACATTCTCAATCACCATATAGCTGAACGTTAACTAACACCATTTATATAAAACACCCTAAAACATAATACATATAGATTATTTTTTACCAAATTCTTAAACATCTAGTGAGAATTACTTATATATCCCATGCGTTGTCCTGGCCCTAGCACCTTATTGTGATCATACGATATTCATATATTTCTCTCCAATATTACCAAAAAAGAAAGGCATAATGCTTCATGTCAGTGGAGAAAAATATCTACCTGTTACCAAACAAACATACCTATATATTACATATAGAAACATTATCTGTATTATTTTCTTACCCAAACATGGCTGGATAAATCCACTTATAAATGTTTGATTGAATGCAATAAAACAAATTTCTCAGATAGTATGATTTCCACAGATCACTGCAAAAGCCAACTTACCCAAGTATAACTTTTGCCCATTAAACATGCTAAGGAGGATTTCAATATTGGCTACATTAATGTCAATAAAACTATAATGAATCTAGAGTGCGTCATAGGTTTGATTTAATAAACTAGTGTCTCAAGTCCAAACTTCAGACTTTTCTCAATTCATCTCCATTAAACTGCATGTGTAACGTGAATAAAGTGACCAAGTGTTGTTAGACCTGGCACCTTGGCGTGAGTCTCCCTTCCACTTTTTGCTGATGTGTCTCATATGTTTTGTTGGTGTTAGCTGCTCAGGGCACTGTGTCACTGCCAATCAGTGCCACAGTGCAAGTGCTCCCTATGAAAAGTGTATACATTGATTGGTGTCCATGTTTGGCTTATTTGGTTTACTATCAGCCCCTAGTAATTGCACCAGGAGTGCCAGGGCTTGTAAATACAAATGCTGCTGGTGGGCTTGCAGCACTGGTTGTGCCACCCACAGAAGCGGCCTAGTAAAATGTGTCTAAGGTCTGCCATTGCAGAACCTGCGTGCAGTCTAGTACTGTCATGCTGACTGCGCAAGTGCACCTACTTGCCAGTCCCTAAACCTTCCCTTAACTACATATTAGTCACCCCTATGGTAGGCCAAGGGCAGGGTGCATTGTAGGCATAAGGTAGGACATGCCCTGATGTGTGTGGCATGTCCTAATAGTGAATTACAGCCATTTTCGTTTTTCACTATTGAAAGGCTACCTGCTCTCCATAGGCCAGAATGGGCTGCTGGAATTATTACACTCTATAATCCCAGCGGACTCAGAGAGCATGGTAGAAAGTCAAGTTTAGTATGTCTGAACTCAGAATAATAAAATACTTCTTTTAGTAAAATTTATTTTAATATCCTGTGTTTGTAAAAAGTACTTTTAGAAAGTTAGTATTTACTTGCCTAACCATTTCAGTCCGCCTCTGCTGTGTGTGTGTGCTGCCTAGTTTCAGTGAGGGGCAGGGCTGGGGAATTCCAGGAGACAGGCTGGCTGCCAGGTGGTGGGTAGAGAGATTACAACAGGATGGGTGGGAGGAGTACGCCTTGACTCTGAATAGGGCTGTGCTCTGCCACCACAATGCTGGCTCTGCCCCCTGTGGAGCGGCTGATGTTTCTGCCCTGTGCACTGAAAGGAAAGAGCAGAGTCACCACAACAAAATGCTCCAAAACAGGACTGAATATATATATAGAAAGGGGGTATCACGGAAAGAATACTTCAGGCCTCTTCAGGACAGGGGTTAAATGGTTCGACCTAAATCTGTTGGCGATACGGTGTTTTGATCTTTGACGAAGGCTAAGTGATGAAGCGCGAATCAGCCGGTGAAACGGTGTTTCGATCTCTGCCGTAGGCATAATTTTGAAGCGCAATTACGTCTCCACTAGAACGCTCCCATCATTTGCGAGTGAACTTACTATTGGATCTAAATTTGGAAGATACATTTGCCATTTAACCCCTGTCCTGAAGAGGCCTGAAGTTTTTTGTGGCTGAAACGTGGTCACGTCGACAGATATTGAATGGAGGAGTCACTTGAGTTTCAATGATTTACAGACTGTCGCTGGGACACATGTAACAAAGTTCGGGTTATATTTCCCCACATTGCTTGTGTTCCCCATTATTCAGTTTGACTACCTCCGAGTGGTCCGCCTGATACCTCTTAAGGGGACACTCCCATAAAAATGTTTTTGTTTGGGTTAATTGTTTGTTGTTATATATTGTATTGATGGTATGTGATATATGTGTCTGTTTCTTTTTTTGTTAAACGTTTGTTTCCTTGTGATATACTGTAAATGATGCCAGATGTATGCTATTATTATTTAATAATTCAGAAAGGGTAATTAAATGTGCTCTCTCCATGAATAATTGTACGTATTCTTTCCGTGATACCCCCTTTCTATATATATATTTTGTCCCTTATACCCAGGTATCATAGGGTGATTTGGGTATAGCCCTGTTGTTCTTGACCAAAACAGGACTGAGCCAGGCACAGGCCCCCTGGCCACAAAGAACAAAAGAAACTGTGTATAAAAGAAGGAGCCCTGCTCCTAAGAAAGCAGATCCTGTTTATGCCAAGAAGAACCTCTGCCCGACGAGAAGGACCTGGGAAAGCTGCATGGAGGACTACTGTCTCTGACCTAGGAGACTGGCCTGTGGTGGGTGCCTTGCTGCAAGAAGGAGAGGAAAAGACTGAGAAAGACTTTAATTTCAACTTGTGCTTTATGAACAATCTCCAAGGGCGTGCTTGGGAACTTGCCCCCTGAACTGCGCCCCAGGAACAGTGGGCGCTACCCCTCCCTGGAAGAAAGGAAGCTGCTGCTGGTGAATTGCCCTTCAACGCTGACTCCAGAAACCTGAGTGCGACTGGGAACCTGTCCCGCACTCGGAGAACCTGTGTGCCCTCATCCTGCCGAGCAACGTGGCCCCTGCACGACTGTGCCACAGTACGCACCACAACGGCCTGCCCCGCCTGGCCTGAGCACTGCGATCTGCTGCCCCCTCGAGCCGGAGCTCGCACCGTAAGAAAGGACCATCCGGTCTAAGCAACGAGCCTCTGTGGCCCCCGAGCCGTAGAGCCCACCGTAAGGACCAACTGCACCCAAGTTCGCCGCATCAGGGTCCAGAGGTGCCCCACAACGCATCGCTGCCCTCTGCAAAACAGGACTGCACCACGATGTGGGACGCCCCTCTCTACAACTGCCGACGCCGCCTCGAACTCCCCCCTAAAGAAATAAGGTACTGTGTGCGTTTGAAAGCCCCAGCGTACGGCTGGAGCGTAGCCGAACTGTGCGCGTCTGAGAGCCCAGCGTACTTGAAGCGTACGGCAGCAGCGTAGGAGACTGTGCGCTATCGGACCCCCAGCGTACGGCTGCCTCCCAGGAGAACTGTACGCGTGAAGCGTAGGCCACCCATACGGCCCGAAGATCGTCGGCCCCGTACGCCTGCTCACGCGGGAAGCGTGAGACGTAGTAGGGATCGTCCCAGAGAGCGGTACAACACTTACCACAGCGGTACAACGCGTACGGAGGGCGCAACGACGCGCACTGACCCCCAGAAAGGTGCAAACTGCACACCGCCTTGAGTGAACAAGAACTGTTGCATCCTCAGACCAAATTTGAACAGTATCACAAGTAACTGGAACCGTTTTCAAAGTCTACAGACTGTAACTGAATTCTGCTTAAAGAAATTTATATAAAGAGCTTTATTTTTTATAAATACAGTCTGGTGTCTCTGTGTGGTGGGTTGGTGATTATTGTGGGACCTCATAAATGCTTAACCTTATGTACTCTAGAGATTAGCCTGACTGCTCGCGCCACACTACCTAGAGGGTGAGCAGGGGTTATTCGCTGAGGGTAATCCTTTGCCCTGACTTAGAGGAGAGGGTCCCTGCTTGTCGCAAGTGCATACCTGCGCCAACCAGAGACCCCCGATTCTAACAAGTGTCATGTCTAAAATAACCTAAATACTAAATTAATAGCACTGATTTTCAAAATCAAACCCTGTCTTGATTTTAATCATTTGAGAGTCATCAGAATCCTGAATAAATCTTCTTATAGGAATGTATAGAGGTCATATTCTTGATTTAAACCATTAGGTATCTTTGAATCAGGATTTACAATGTATTTGGTTTCTAACTGCCTTTTCGTTTCTGGTTACCACCTCTTGCTAACTTAGGAACCAAATCTATGACAAAATATTGAATCTGATTCAAATCATTGCTATGTCGGTCAGCAAAGTGGTGATATGTTGGATCCCTGTTGGTAATGGCCCTGAGGTACTGAAACATTATTTTGTGTACCTGCAATTTAGTGCTGCCCACACATCTTAACTTGCAAGTACACTCTAGTACATAAACAGAATATTCTGTTTTGCAATAGAAAATCCCTTTAATTTTCTGTGGGACATCGGTAAAAGGTGTGGTACAATCATATGTGTGCTTATCAAATTTGCATATAAGTAGATCTATATTCACTGAAAAAACCATAGGTTTCAGGGACGTTATAGTTAGTTGGAGATTTGACTTGCACAAAACCAATGAAATTCGGCCGTTATATCTAGTAGAGCTAACTATAACTCGCACCCCCGCAATGCACTGCTGATGACGTCACATATTACATCACTCATGACATGCTCAGTGACATCACTGATGACATCACTGATGATATCATCCACGTGATCATCTGATGTACCTCCTCACACCCTAATAAAGCCTTTCATACACCCACTCTAAAATACAGACCACCAATATCGAAACCATAGACAGACCGATAGTAGTTAGTACATAACAGCTCAGTGATTCATATGTACACAGTCATTCATCAATACAGCCATATCATCTCATACTCCCATATAGACACTCACACACTGCCACTCACCCAAAAACTATCACACACCAATTTACTTGCTTATACAGTCATATACACACAACCACACTTATGTATACAGATAATAACACATACTTACTCTCTTAAACAATCACTCATAGAAACACACACTTGTCCATACAGCTACTCTTACAATCACTCACTCTCACATATAGTCATTTATATACTCCAACACTCACATATACTGCTTTAAAACATATGTAGTTACTCACACATGCACCACTGAGACATCCATTCACTCACCAACATACCCATACACACCCTCACCCACCCATACAGCTATTTCCACATGCACTCTTGAACCCATTAACCCAGTGAATCAATCACACACATATCTATGCACAGAGTCACATACCTCCCACCCACCCACAAAGACACTCAGGCACCCATACACATACTCAGACAACCAATCAATAACCCAAGACAGTCATGTAGCTACTCACCAACCGATGCAGCCGCTTATATACCAATAGACAGACTGATACAGATATTTACACAGTTTAGTCACTAACCCATGCATTCTTCAATACACCTTGGCATATATATATATATTATCTACTGGCGGTCGCCAGTAGATAGTTATAGTTAGGACCGAGTTCCCATAGGAAATCTGAAAATTCTATTTGAATAACTTTGGCGCCGGTTGACTTATATTCGTGAAATTTTCAAAACTAATGGGGCGCTCCGCTCAGCTCCTACCCTGAAAGTCTCGGGGTGATTCGTCAAGCGGGGGCTGAGAAAAAAGGGGGTTCCCAAAACGCGTTTTCCCCATGCATTTTCCCATAGGACCTTTAGTCGAAGGTACAGCCCGAACGGCTGAACAGAATTACTTGAAATTTGGCAAAGAGGTAGTCCTCAGGTCAGGCATGTGCCTTTTGCATATATGGTGTCAATCTGTTCAGTAGTTCCTGAGAAAATTGCAGTTAAAAGTACATAAATATCTATATGCGCGCACCGTGCGCGCACGGTGCTCGCACGGTGCGCGCACCAAATGTGCGCGAGCGTAATTCTGATTGGTAGTTAGATGTCAGTCAACATTCGAATCGGTCAAAATCAGGAAGTGTCGGACGCCATTTTGTATATGACAGTGAAAAAGAAAGGTGGAGAACGTGAAAAGGGGGCAGGGTAGAGAGTTCCTGACCCCCTAGCCTTTGTCAGGGGGTCCCTGAAAGACCCCGAAGGGTGAAAAAAACATTTTTTTTTTTTAAATCGCGGGGTGCGTGGACCGTGCGCGCATGGTGAAAAACCCTTAAAAAAACATAAATAAACATTTTAAACTGTTTATAAGTTTATAGAAGATATTAACTATGCTGTTCAAGTTTATCCAAATTCATTCCATATTACAGGATAGAGTCAATCTATAACTATATACATAGGTAGTTTATTGTAAAATAAATATATAAAAAATATAATAATATATACATAAATTAGCATTTAAAAAACCTTACAAATTCACTAAAAAAAACATAGGTTGCACACAGGTTATAGTTAGAAATTAGCATTTAAAAAACCTTGCAAATTCACTTAAAAAAACATAGGTTTCACACACGTTATAGTTAGGAATTAGCATTTAAAAAACCTTGCAAATTCACTGAAAAAACCATAGGTTTCACACATGTTATAGTTAGCTGGACATTTCACTCGTAAAAAACCATTGAAATTCCCCCGTTATAGTTAGTTCAGCTAACTATAACTCGCGCAACCGCAATCCACTGCTGATGACGTCACATATTACATCACTCATGACATGGTCAGTGACATCACTCATGACATCACTGATGACATCTCAAATGACATCACTGATGACCTCACTGATGACATCATCCAGTGAATATGTTTCTTTCTGAAAAATAAATATTTTTTATATATGTATATCTAAAGGTTAATGGAAGAATAGATGGGTAAATAAGTGTCTAAATGGATGTTTTTTTGGTAAAATTAATTGTATAACTGACTTATTAACAGTATCTTAGTGAATACAGTGATGTAATATGTGACGTCATCAGCAGTGGATTGCAGTCGCACGAGTTATAGTTAGCTGAACTAACTATAACGGGGGAATTTCAATGTTTTTTTACGAGTGAAATGTCCAGCTAACTATAACATGTGTGAAACCTATGGTTTTTTCAGTGAATATATATATATATATAAAACATTTAAACTTTACAGAAACACACAGTCACTGGATGATGGCATCAGTGATGTCATCAGTGGTGTCATTTGAGATGTCATCAGTGATGTCACTGAGCATGTCATGAGTGGCATTTCATAATATTTCAAAAATCACATGAAGCACTCTCATTGGGGGGATGTAAACTGTGGCAAGGAGGAAAGGACTAGGGCAATCTCAGTCCTCATACTCGATTCTCAGCCGCCATATTTAGGTGAAATATTTTAATATAAACTGCTGATAGAATGGACTGCACGGTCATTATTCACAATAATAACAGTTTATGAATGTTTCAATATATCATAATGTTTCTATAATAGACCAGAACAGTGTCAGAAATCCAAATTTGAAATAACACGTAAATCGTCTAAGGTTATGGTAAAGTCAAAAGAACCCCGGGAGGAAGACTTTACCCTGGCCTGGCTAAAGGCAGTACTGTGTCTGGATCTCAGCAGGGTGAGCAGGCATCATTAACCAAGGGCATGAAGAATAGTATGGGCAGGGATAGGTCCCAAAAAGGGAGTAGGGTAGGGTATGGGAACATGTGCAGGGCATGAATCAAGAGGATGATTTACCATCAATTAACATCCCTCCAACTTCATCTACATGCGTTATTGTACTGGCAGGTTTACCTAAAGTTAAAGCGGGACAGAGGGAAACTCAGCTAGAGCTTAAGGAAAAAAGCCTGTTTTGGCTGGCACAGTATCACCATTTTGCCTACACCTATGCAGGTGAAATTCTCATGATCATTAGGGTTAGCTGGGTGGGCAACGGACCAAAAGATCTACACTGGGATTGTGTAGCAATTTATTTAAAAAACCCAAAGATTGTACAGCATCTCTTGTGAATGAGTTATTCTGTCCAGGATGCAGGCATGTCAATCAGGTCTCTCCCGCTCACCTATTAGTATACCCCAAGCTTAATGACCCGAACCAAAGCAGGCAAAAGTCCAATGCAGGATGTGTGATATCAAAACCAACCCCCACTGGGACAGTGGTATCAACAACCGAGACCACTATTATTTAATCTACCTGTGCAAATAGATTTGGGGTCCTGGAAGAGGTGCATCGACCTGTATCTAAACCATACAATGACCAGTCAATCATCCATCAAAGGCATCTACTGGAGAAGGATATACCGCCAAGTATGAAGTACAAAATGGTTGTTGTGCATGGGGCAGAGTTGGAAAAAAAGATGGTGCAAACGAGAAAGACTCCAAAAGATAAGGACAGGGGTGTTATAACGGAAGGGCTTAGGTCAGTGAGTTTGTACCCTAAGGATAACTTTATAAATGTACATCTTAGTCTCACTGACTCCCATATTCATACCAATACACTAGGATTACCAGAAACCCTAAGTTTCAAATCAAACATGGTGTCACAAGAGGGAGTTTATCCTACTTTTACAAATCCCAGTGCTTAGACCATTACATTAGGAACTCAAGAAACCCCAAGTTTGGAAACCAACCTGGTGCTACAGGAGTGGAGCATCAATTAGTCCCATGGGAAAGAGCCCCAGTGACCAGACCAGGAATTAATCACTACTAAAATCTGACATCCAGGTTGGTATCTCAGCTAGACATCACGGAACAAACAAGCTGAAGATATTATTCTGGAATGTTGCGGGCCTCAAAAACAAATTGAGTTGTCCCAACTGGGGGGATTTTGTTGATTTATTTGATATGTGTAGGTTTCAGGAAACATGGGTAATGGAGGAGATGTCGCATATGGGGTTTGCGGCATACAGAATAGCTGCCTTCTCAAGGAGAAAGGGGAGGCCATCTGGGGGGCTATGCAACTGGGTAGGTTCCCATATCGGGTGTACGGCCACACAACTGGAGTCCCTGTCTGATGATATCCTGTGTATTTTGCTTACCTTATCACTGTAAATAACATTGGTTAATATCTACTCTAGGCCTGTGACGCCTAGCCAAGAATCCTTGACCCTAGACCAATTAGAATGCTTTATTCCCACACTTACTAAAAATGTCGGGGTGGTTATAGGGGGTGATCTTAACTGTCAATTTGAACCTTTCGAAGATTTTAATGGTATGTTACCCTCTGATGAAAACGTGCTTTGGTCTATCCCTGAGCCAAACATTTCTCCAATCAGGGCAGGGACACCACTGGCCCTTCAGATCAAGTCACCTACCCTAAATCACTCCATAAGAGCTTGCAATGGCCAACCTAAATCTGATTCTCCTCTGAAGCAAACCTTCAACAGGATCAGCTATTTTCCATTTTAGACTACATCCTGGTGGAAACCAAGATGTGAGGTAGGGTTGTTGATTTTCACTGTCTTGCCACAACACAATAGCAATCATAATGCTCTGACCTTGGAGCTCCAGTTGCCAGCCACCGGGAACATTTTTGATTTCACTATACTGGCAGATGATAGATTAATACTCACTAATGACAGGAGGAAAATTAGAGGGACATGGATTGAACAATCGACCAAAAGACTGGCTTCCCTATATGAATCCATCATACCGACCCTACTGGAATTATAAAAGCTTTCACCCACCAATGGTATTGCTCCATCCCTAACAGAAGTTGTCAAGATGCATGAGGTATTGACAGCTAATCTGGTAGATACGTTCTGGCCCATTGGGGGAAAGGTAAATCGGTCTTGGTTAAATGGCAGTTGTCGGAAGGCAAAGAAGCCCCTGATAGAGGCTACAAAATACAAGAATAGAAACCAAATTAAAATAGCGAGGGCCTCTTATAAAGATAGTATCACACTCGCAAAGAAAATATGGGTAATAGATCAATGGGCATCTCTGAAACAGACTCTAGTTTTTAAGGATATGAATCCCTTCAGGACTATTATCAGTAAAGGCAGTAATAATGGAAAGCTGGCTGTAGAGCCCAACATAGCAGCCGGTAGTTGGAAAGAGCACTTGCAGGCCCTTTACTCCCCGCTGGAGGCTGAGGCCAGTACTGTGACCTTAGCAATCCAGCCACCACAAAATTACATTTTTGTACAGAGTCACCTGAGCTGACCCTGACTGAAGTTACCAGTGCCATAAGTTAAATAGCCTCCTGTAAAGCTCCAGAACTGGGTAAGATGCCAGGGGATCTTTTCCATGCTGAGACTAAAATTTGGGGGTCATACTTGTGGGTGATTTTCACTGCTATATTAAAAGGGATGGCATTCCCCGCAAACTGAACTGGAGCCAATATTCTTCCAGTGTACAAAAAAGGGACCCCCCTTATTGCCCATTAACTACAGATCAATTATTCTGATCCATGTAACCCCCGAAAAATTGCTCAGATTTTGTTGTATCGCCTCTAGACCTGGCTGGATGAACACAAAGTCATGAGCCTACTCCAAGCTGGCTTCAGGAAAATAAATCCACTGGAAAACGGTGCATTTGGAGGGTGGTAGCCTCTATTTGGTCTTTGTGGATCTAAAAAGTGTCATTGATTTGGTGCAGAGAAAAGCACTCTGGGTGGTACTAACTGATCTTGGAGTAGCCCATTATCTCATGAACTTGTTAAGAAGACTACATGAAGACAACTACGCCCAAATCAGTTATGGGAAGCAAGTGGAACTCACCACACCTATCTCAGTCAATAGACAGGGTGTGCTTGCTCCTACCCTGTTTAGTATTTACGTCAATGGAATGCTCAGTGTACTGTGAAGGCTGAAAGTTATAGAGGCTCCCAAGCTAGCGCATAAGATAGTGCCGGCATTGATGTTCGCAGATGACACCACCTTGCTCTCCAAGACGCCGATTGGCATCCAGAGAATCCTTGATAGCTTTGTCAAGATTTGAAGAAGCAGGGGGTTAGAGATTAATTTACAGAGGATGAAATATATCATCTTCAACCTCGCTAACATGACCCGTCCCAATCCATACATAATTGGCATCCAACTTCAGAGGGTACCCGTCTTTGACTATTTAGGTTTCACCCTAACAGAAAAAATTGACTGGGGGCCACAAATGTATAAATCAAGCCTTAAACTATCCCAGACCACAGGTGGGCTGGCCAAACCATATAAAAATGATTTTCATAAGCCTGTAGGACCGGTACTAAAGATCTATAAAACCCAACTAAGGGGTGCTGCTATGTATGAGGCTGAACTCTGGGGTCACCGTCTTCCAAAAACTATCATTAACTCCAAAAATAATTTCTTTAGACAGTTATTTAGCCTTCCGGGGAACTCCCCACTCACTCCACTGCATCTGGATTTAAGAGTGAGACAAATCGCAGATGAAATTGGTTGTAGACCCCTAACATTCTGGCAGAGACTATGGGCGACCCCTGAATTGGCTGAGTATGAGACGGAGCTAAAGGAGGTATTGGGACTTCCTGGTATAGGCAAACTGGCATGGTTCGCACACATCAAGGAAGTTCTCCACATTATAGGTATAGAGAGTAAATGGAGTAACCCAGAGGTAGCCTGCATCGCAATATCGCACAAACAACTAGTCAGTAGCTATAGGGGGGGAAACTTGCCCAACTCCATGAAAACTCATCCACTGCTTCCCTTACAGTCTATTTCTTAAAAAGAAAGGATACCTATAACGCGGATCCATGTTTAGATGAGATACAACCGGCACTAGCCAGGTAACTCTACTTACAGTTCAGGCATGGTTCTCTCCCTCTGCATGAATTTTCCAACAAATGGGTTGGCAGTTCTGCCTTGTGGTGCCAAGCATTCAATAGCGAAGAGAAGACCAAACACAAAGTAGTTTTCTTTTGTCCTGAATTTTTAAAAAAAACAGGCAAAGGTGCTTGATACAATTTTGCAGGAACCTAGGTACAAGGCGCTGTGAAGAAGCAAGTAGGCTTCTGAAATATAATACCCAGATGCAAATTGTATATGCTGTGTCATGTTTTTTCATTTGTATGTGGTGGGTGCACAAGGCTTTTTAAGGAACTCATAATGGATTTAATGCTGATTGATCTTTTACCTGTGTATTGTACCAAGTTTATCATGTTTTTGGTGGGATTTAGCTTCTTAAATCTGTTTTTATGTATTGCAGGCCTTTTGTAATGCTCTTTTATGGTCTACGGACCAAAATAAAGAAATATGATGATGATGACTGTAATCATCAGTGAGTGAATATGAGAGTGGCTGTATGGAGGAGTGCATTCTTCTGTCAGTGACTGTATTGATGAATGAGTCTGTTTTACTATTTATATGAGCAAGTAAGTGGATGTGTACATAACTGTTTGGGTTAGTATGTACCTGTATGATTGACTGTATGGGTGAGAGTGTAGGTGTTACTTCTATGGGTGACTCACTCAGTATGTGACTGCCTGTATGGGTATATTATTGGATATGTCAATGTCGTATTAGTGAGTGAGAGGGTGTATGAGTGGCAGGATAGGTAAGCAAGTCAATGTATGTGTACATCTATGAATTAGTTATTGGTGTGTACATTCTGGTATGGCTCTGTCAATAGGTTTGTGAATGGTTGTGTGCGAGTGGCAGTGGGTGTATAAAAGATTTCATAGGGTGTGTGTGGGTGTGTCATAGATGATATGGATAATATCATCACTGATGTCATTTGAGATGTCCTCACTGATGTCACTGACCATGTCATGAGTGATGTAATATGTGAGGTCATAAGCAGTGCATTGTGGGAGTGCAAGTTATAGTTAACTCAGATAACTATAACAGCTGAATTTCTATGGTTTTGTAGGAGTGAAATGTCAGCCTAACTGTGACATCCACATAACTTTTGGGTTTTTTTGTGTGAATTTCTATGTTTTTTTAAAATTCTATTTGCTATCTATACCGTCCCTGTAACAATTGTTTTTTTTCAGTGAATATCTAAGGTTTTTTAACTAGTGCTCGAATTTCCAGAGTGGAACAGAGACTGTGCTACATGTTCAGCCATCTCTGAAGAATTGTACTGTGTAGAAGTTACAGTTAGTGTTAAAATGGCTTGTTCAAATGTTTTTCCCATTTATAAAGGTAAGATGTTTTTAAAACTCTTTTTAGTTTTTGTGTGCTTTTTAAAAAAATTGTATTTTCAAAACCAAGTCAACAAACTGCAGTCATGCAGTGAAAACATTTTGCAATGGGAACGTTATTGCAAATAAAACCCTAGCATTTGTGGCTTCTTGCACATTTAATAACTGCTGCGACAGACTGCTCCCCAACATAAAGTACTGTTTGCACTTTAAGCAATGTTGTTCAAAACCAGCAAACTTGGGTACTATCAATAGTATGTCAGAAGTTAAAATAAAACCCACAGATGTGCATATTTAGTGCTTGGGTGATTAGATGAGTGCATCAGTAGTACCGGAGTAAATAGATAACTGCATGGGTAATGCTTGGGTTATTGGATGAGTGTATAAGTACTGTCTGGTTGATTGCATGGGTACTGCCTGGGTCATTGGATGAATTCATAATACTGCCTACGTGAAAAGATAAGTGCATGGGTAGTGGTTTGCTGATTGGATGAGTGAATGGGTAGTACCTGGGTGAATGGATGAGTGCATGGGAAATGCCTTGGTGATTGCATGAGTGCATGCATAGTATCTGGGTGATTGAATGAGTAGTGTCTGAGTGAATGGATGAGTTCATGGGAAGTACCTGAGTAAATGGATGAGTGCAAGGAGGGTGCTTGGGTGATTGGATGTCTGTAAGGGTATTGCCTGGGCCATTGGATGAGTGCATGGGTAGTGACTGGATGAGTTTATGGGCAGTGCCTTGGTGAGTGGATGAATAGTGTCTGCATGATTCCATGAGTGCATTGGTAGTGACTGTGTGATTAGATGAGTGTATGGGTAGTGCCTGGGTCATTAGATTAGTGCACTAGGAGTGCCTGGGTGAATGGATGAGTGCATGGTTAGTGCCGCATATAGTAGATCGTATAGGTATTAACTTAGGACCATTAGCTGCAGCATATATGTTTAAGTACATTTTCAAATGAAAACATTCTTTAGACATGGAAGCTGTCAAACATTTGAATGTAACAAAATACACTTTCAGCTTCAACCATAGATATCGCTATGTATATATTACTTCCAGTATACCTTTTGGAGATCAATATGGGCTTGGATAGAGGTAATTACACTTGTCAACATGTTTTAAAACTCACATTTCTATAATAGTTTGTTTAAGGGGAAACAGTTTGCAATGGAATGTCTTATGCAAAAATAAGGCCAACTATTATTGTGCTACTCTTATTTGTGTCAGTGTTTTTTCAGAATGTTAGTATTTTAGTGCTTTCATGAGTAGAATGACACTTTTAACGTAGTCTATAAGTAGTAGACTATGTGTGTTAGACACAAATGACATATTCATACATGCTAAATGATTGTCCAGTTTATCATGAATATTATATTATATATTCTTACCTTTGAGGTAATTTAGATACATCATTTAGTAAATGTTTGTTTTTAGAGTAGTATTGTCTTAAATAGTACTAAAGCTGTTTTCAATGTTGAACAGTACCTGCTATTAACAAGATAAAGAAAATTATTATATAACCATATTATATAAGAAAAGTCAGAATATTAGGTTTTTCCAAACATAACATTATTTCATAATTAGATATCAGTTTCAGTTTCCCTTTTTTACTCTTCTCAGATTGCATATACCTTCACCATACACAGTGAATTGAATGTAGCATCATTATTGAACAGTGGGAAAAAAAAATTGAGTTGATTGTATGAAAATAAAATACAGCATAGTACATCATTATGAATATGTGCAGCTATTTGTTAATCTAACAACATTTTCTTAATCAGTTCTTTCACCTACATGAACTCTGTTTAACATAAATGTATTAAAAAAATTGTACTATTAATATTACACCTGGTACAGTATCAAGAACAAATATATATATAGTACTTGCTTTTTAAAATCATTTTTCAAAATGTTCTGTTTATTAGGCAAAATAATAATCAAAACAATAATTATGAATACTAAAAGCATCCAGTGCTTTCTATTGACATCACCCCCAATATGCTGAATGATGTTCTTAGAACTTTGGCTGGAGAAATAACATACAGGAATTTGTTTATTGAGAAGGCAATCTAGCTTTAATTTCCAGGTGGACATCAGTGCAATGTGTCAATTCATTGCTGCAATTTAAATAAACAGTACAGTGTACAGATGTTTCAGTAGGTCCTTCGTGAAAACTAATAGCCATTACTATTTTATTTCCTTTAAAATGTGTAATTTTTGTTTCCAATTTTGATCCATTTTCTCCACAATGTTGGAACAATAAAATTAGATATTTTCCAAATCTTTCTATATGTAATATAGACAACATCTCTGAACTACAATGTGAACATGTCATATCCTGATTTGCTATTTTAAATAATTTCTTAAAAAGCACCAATTTGCGGTCTGGTATTGTTAACTATTGGAATCGTTCTCTAAGTATTTCAGTGATAGAAACTAAATAAACAGTCTTCACACTTATGGTCCCATTTATAACTTAGTCCAATTAACTTATCAATGTTTATTCCTTTATCTTCTAATACTCCAAGCATGAGCATTAGAAATGCTAATGCATCGTGTTGTATGTTGAGTGTAAATGACAATGTACAGGTACATATATCCAAAAGATGTTTAATGCCAGAAGCAGAATGTATTTTGCTTCTGTCAGTTTCCAACTGTCCAAATAAATACTGCAGTGCAGAACAGTATCTTTTTTCACAATTTTCCATGATTTCCTGATGAAGATGTGGTAAATTAAACATTACATTCAGAATCACATTAGCATAACAGATGATACCGGAACTGTTTACTAACTGGTATCCTACAATGACATTATCACATTCCACTTTTTTTTCTTTACGCCTTCAACTTTCTCTTCAGTGCTTTTCTTATCCTGAACTTCAGTTGAATGTTTGATATATTTCCATTTTGGACATACTATATGTTTCTCATATATCAGGTATTCACTTAAATGAGAAGCATAAAGTTTTCTTAAACGATTGTATTCTCTTACACAATTTGCATCAGCACTAACCATTTTTGTCATCAAATTCTATCAAATACAAACCAGACAATGTTCTTACTCGAGACAATGCAACATATGCCATTCCCTCTTGGAACACAGTAATTCCAATATTTACAAAATCTCTTTCTTTAAATAAGCCTTGAGATTAGTGAATAGTTACTGTATATGCTAAAGGCATAGGAAATTGATGTCTTCGGACATACAAGTCCTTTACAAGCAAAAAATGTACAACACAATGCCCAATCTGTCTTACTTCATTAATCTGGTCACATTTTATAATCAAAAATTCTATTTCGTCTCTATTTTGAAGATTAACAAAATTAACAACTTTTCTCATTGCTCCATTTACTAATACTTCTTCTACATTCACATTACGCTACAAAATTACTCAACAGTTTTTACATACAGCGCCTTGAGACCCCCACGGGTGAGTAGCGCACTTCACAAATCCCTGATTGATTGATACTTTTAAATACTTTTCTAATCCTGCAGTTTTAGATACAGACTTTTCCAAAGAATCCAATTTAGCCTGTCGTTTTTCAGTAAGAATTGTTACTTCCTGGTGTTCGATTTTGTCAATAGCTTTTATTTCCGGGATTTGTTGTTTTTCCAGTCTGAGAAGTTTTATATTAAATGTAGAACACGCTTGCAGTGTAGGCATTGGGGAAACTATGGATTTGTTTTCCACAACCATATTGTACATTACTTCTGCTGCTGTTTTTTCAGATATAAACAAGTTCCTTATTAGGAGACTTTCTAAAGCTTGCTTACCATGTTTTGTCTAAATACCAATTCCTAAGTCTTTAAGAATATGTCAATAATCTTCATCATCTCCTTCCTGCATATACTTAACAAGTTCTTTATATTCAAAGTTTAACCAAATATTTACATTCCTATACTTCCTAAAGATTTCCTTCTGTCATCAGGAAGAAGTGTTTTAAAAACAGGTAGTACTTTAACAGGAGTAAGTTGTAGTAGGTCTCCAAATACAAATACATGTTTTCCTCCAAGCAGCATATCATAATCTGTTTTTAAAATCTGTTGCATTCTCAAGTGTACAAGGCCAGCATTAAGTTTGCGACCATGCTTACCTCATCAATGATTAAAAGTTTTAGTTTCTTCAGTTCTCTTAAGACTTCATAACAGCTTCTTCTGATAGCTTTTGATATTCTAATTTATTATCAAGTTGGACAGGTAGCATAATACAGTTGAAGCTATTAAGACATAAGATAAATGTGATTCTGTAGTCCTGTGTAGATAACTTGTCAGAACTTTAATTGAGGAACCTTTTCCTGTTCCAGCTTGACCACTAAGATACAATAGAATAGGTTGAAATAATGAATATTGGCATTTTCTTTTCGTGGATGAAACCATGTTCTGCATTTTCTTTGATTTGTAGATATGTTTATTTTTGTTCAATATTAAGTGGTTACTTTAACTTTTCAAGCTGAATGATATCCTGTTGTGCTTGCTGTATTGCAGTTTTGATCTCATTAATGGCAATTGCTGCTTCATTTTCAATAATTGGTTGTCCTAGTGGATCTTCACTCATTGGACCTGAACGTTGACTACTTTGTGTACTTTCTGTATCTATTTCAGCTGCAATAGTTCCTTCTTGTTCAATCTCATCCTATATCAGTTTTTAGTAAGTTGAAAAATTGTACACTAAATGCTATCTTTAATTGCATATAAAGAATCTTTGTAGCAGTCAAAATCTCCAAGTATTTAAACGTAAGCCTGAGCACACATACAATATTTGTCATTTATAAATCAAGACCAGTATAATGCATAGAAACTTTCAAAAGGGATTTCTTGTATTTAATTTTCTTTTCTTTGATTGCTCCAGCCAAACACGTGTTTCATAGTCCGGGATTAACTCACGACTTCCTCATCGCTGGGAAGACAAATATATGAACATACCGTAATATGTGACATGGGAACATCTTCCATTTACATCAGTGATTGGTGGTACCCACATTTCAATAATATCAATATACACCAAAATGATGGGACTGTCGTGTGTCACAGCAAATCTTGAAGCTAATTTTTGTTGCCTACTGTAGTTCGACAGCATATATCTGTATTGATTAAAAAAGTGTTGTTTTAAAGAAGGAGCGCATTCATTTATATCATAGGTCAACAATTAATTATTGCAGTCCAATAACGATCCAGTCCCAATGCAAGCTTCCTTTTCCAGGCCTTTATTAGTAAATGTATTTCATTTCTCCAAATTCTTCTCATCAAAACAAACAAGATAATCAATCGATTGAACAGCCTACACGTTTCATCCCAAATGGGACATCATCAGGGCTCTCCTAACGTGAGAATCCGAGCTTGTTTTAGGAATATATCATTCATCCAAGAATCCCTTATATATGACGTGATCGCTTACACATACAGTGTGTAATTACTCTCTATAGGTGGTACTATATCACCGTATCTTCCAATCATCCCAGTCAATCATGTATTGATGCTTCCTTGCCTGTAGTAGAACTTTTTATCTTCCAAAATGCTATGGTCAGCCACAGTAACACGTCCTCGACAGCTGGCCCGATAAATCCGCTGTATATTTCGATAGTTTTCTCTATGATTTCATTTGAATGGAGAAGATGCATTGTATATTGTTAATAAATCTCTTTACTCTTAGACTTGTCCACTTTTTTAACTTGGCCAGTTGAGAATTGTGTTTCATCTTGTAGGTATCTTACTTGTTCCTCAACATTCACATTCTTATAATATAAATTATTCTGTACCACGTATAATGTTGCATTTCATAGTTTAACAATATCAACATATACTCTTGCCATTTTTTTTTACTCTTTGTTGGTAAACCATTTACTAGAACAACTACTGGCACATTTTCCTCTCTCTCTACACCAACAGTTTTAATATCTTTCTTAAAATTAAAAGGTAAGTACACAAATCTTCCTTTGAGACCTTTTTGTAAATACGTTGGTGGCAGCTTACTGGTCTTAGGCTCCCTACGAACTATGGCCTGGAATGGGTGTACAGATTAGATAAGAATAGACTTATATACATTTAAATCTGCGAGGTCCTTAGGAAAAGGTTCCAACTCTAAGTTGTTATGTACTGCTCTAACTGGCGTTTTGTTTTCTTCTAATTTGTTGTAACAGTACTTACATTTAACTTGATCACTGGACAATTCATATTGTCCTTATACAAATAAATAATGAACTAATTGCTGCCACTTATTATTGTTTTCATTTTCACTCTTTAAAGATCAATCAACATTCCTAGTTTAACTTTTATAGTGAGTATGTCAACAACAAATACGAAGATAGGTTGGGTTTTTAGAGAAACAGTGTTAAACTTTTTAATTTCTTCTGCAAAATCATCAATACTAATCTCTCTGTCCTGTTCTACTACACCTAAAGTTATCACATTTCTCTACAATCCTCTCCAGAACTAAAAAAACAAAAGTGTACATCATCTCAAACTTTCTGTACATCTGCTACTGAACTGTGCAAAAGAGAGCTGCATTCATTTCACTTAAACATAATGCTGGAGTTTTTACATAGGAAAGTCTCCTTACTAAATTTCGTAGTGGTGTTTAGCTAACATTCTTAAATGATGAAAAGTTTTTGGCACACTTTTCCCGAAAGACAAGCCAGAGAATTACCCTGCAACTTAGTGATTTTCTTATTTTACATGGATCTAGTCCTTGCACCATCTTAATCTTCTGTTTAACACTTTTCTTTCCATATGCGTGTAAATAAATTCATACTATGTCAATAAACTCCTGTCAAATAGTGCAAATACTGCTACAATCCCACTTATATATAAGAGCGTGTACACCTCCCTTGCACTTCTTCAGCTATTACTTCTTCTACATTGCTAGGATATATTTTTTCTATGGAATGGGAGAACCATCTTTCACCTCATAACATCGACCACTAGTATCAACTGTATGTACTAATGTGTTCTCTTGAAAATAGCTTTCTTCATTAAAGAAAGGTTCAGTACTGGAAGTGTGCTTCCATTCACCATTAAATGTTTTACAAAAGTTAGTTCTATTAACCAGTATTTTTCTCTTGCTTTTCTCCTTCATAAACACCATTGTTTTTTCCAGTGTTTTCAATCTCTTAAATAATAAGATAAATCATTTTTGTTTCAACTCAAAAGCTTTATCTTCTACACTTTCAATCTGTTGTTTTTTCCTATAAGCTGCTGATCTTTTATATAGTTTTAATACATTTTGAATTACTCTACTTCTACAAATTCTTCTTCTTTAATCCTTATGCTGTTTAGGCCTTCTTGTCAAATGTGTTTTTCTACAATTTGAAGTTCTTTCAACATGACTAATTCTCTTTTGTTCTCTGATTTGTTTTTAAACTTTTGTTTTTCTATAGCACAATTTCCACAGTGTTCAATCTTTGTAGAAGTGTTTGAAGAAACTGTTTAGTTCTCATACCAGAAGATGTTTTTTCAGACATACTGTTGTGTGCGTCATCTAATTTCTTCTTTTCACTCTTCTTTAAATAGTACTCTTTTCTTTGTGCTCTTTTTATTTGTATGTTTTCTTGCCATCTTTATGTTTTTTTCATTAAGTAAAGTAATTATCTAAAAAACAAAACAGTTTTAATAGTATGTTACATAAATTAAGAATTTTAAATGAATTAGATAATATTATTCATAATAATCCCTAACCAGGCATTTAAATTACATTACCATTGTCTCCATTAGCAATAAGTATGTACGATATCTAACTATACATATTAGGAAATCTGTAAATGGTTGAAAGTGTGGCAGAATTATTTTATTAAGTCGGTGTTGGACTTGGCCCTTTTTGCAGGGTCATCCCTGAACTTTTTGCCTTCCTCCTAGCCTTTTTTCTGACATGGTGTTGGTGGTTTTAGGACTCTGGGCACGTTTAGCACTGCTGTCCAGTGTAAAGTGTGTGTGCTCTCGGTCGTAAACATGGCAAGACTGGTCTACACCTGTTTGGCATATTTAATTTACCTGTCAGTCCCCAGTAAAGTGGTATCTAATATACCCGGGGCCAGTAAATTAAATACTACTGGTGGGCTCGCAGCGCTGATTGCGCCAACCACCAAAGTAGCCTTTCAAACCTGTCTCATGCCTCTGCCATTGCAGGGCCTGTGCACGCAGTGTTACTGCCGCTGTGACATGACACCTAAGGTGCATGCCACGTCTGTGACCCCCCCTTTTACTGCATGTCAGTCACCCCTAAGGTAGGCCTGGGCTACGACATGTTCAGAATGAATCCCGGCATAGGGATTCCCCGTGCTGCTGGAGGGAAGCGGGAGCCCACTCCGCATTTATGCTCCTTCTGAGGCAGGAGCCTATCCCGCACTTTGGCTGAGCGGGAGCCCAACCCGCATTGTGGCTGAGCGGAAGTCCACCCGCATTGTAATGGAAGCAGGAGCCCACCCGCATTAATTCTTGGAGCTTATATAGCGCGCAGCTACCCCCAATGGGGGTGTCCCGGCGCTTGGATGGCATAAGAGGAAGTAGACTCAGTGTGATTAATCGCTGGAGAGGATCTACGTCTTGAGGTCTCGGCGGAATATGGATTCTGAGTTAGTCAGTCGTAGAGCCAAGGGTAGGCTATTCCAGATTTTGGCAGCAACTACCGCAAAGGCTCTGCCGCCCATTCTGGTGTGACGAAAGCGGGGGGATGAGGAGTCGCAAGTGGTTGGATCTGAGAGCACGATCAGATTGGGCCTGCCTGAGTCGAGCTCTCAGATAAGCTGGACCCGAATTCCGTAATGCTCTGAAGACTAAGGTCACTGATTTAAATTGGATGCGTTTGGTCACTGGGAGCCACTGAAGCTTCTTCAGGAAGGGGGAGATCGAGTGTCAGTAAGGGATGTTGTATATCTGCATGGCTGCCGCATTCTGGACTGTCTGTAAGAGTCTGATCAGGTAGGCAGGAGCCCCTGCGTACAAGCTATTAGCGTAGTCAAAATGGCACGTAATAAGTGCATGAATAACAGTTCTGCGTGAGTCCTGAGGGAGGAACGGGAAGATTTTTCTGATCATGCGGAGTTTTCCAAAACAGGCTGCAGTTACTTGATCAATTTGAGTTTTGCAAGAAAGTTCGCTGTTGAATCTGACACCTAAGTTCCTGGCCGACATTACTGGTTCGGGAGGAGGGGATAATTCTATAGGCCACCAAAGAGAAGGGGGAGGAGGGCTAGGTTGATTAAAGAATAGCACCTCCGTTTTATCAGAGTGTAACTTGAGGGTATTGAGGGCCGTCCAGGACGAGATGTTACACATGCAGCGACGGAAATTAGAGAAGGTAGCTTCGGAGTGGTCCCTGAAAGAGACCACTAACTGGGTGTCGTCAGCGTAGGAGATCACACGGAGTCCGCAGGCTTCAACAATTTGAGCTAGAGGGGATAAATAAACATTAAAAAGTAGGGGGCTAAGTGTGGAGGCATGTGGGACACCACAGTTCAGTGGTTTTGTATAGGAGACAAAGGGCTGCAGGGAGACTGATTGAGAGCGGTCAGTTAGGAATGATCTGAGCCAGGAAAGGGGGGGACCCTGGATCCCGAGGCTTAGCAATTGCTCCATCAAGATATCATGGGATACCGTATTGAATACCGCAGACAGGTCGAGATGCACTAGCATAGCTGCCTCGCCAGTTTTTTAGGGGTTCGCAGATATTTTCCGATACCTCCAACAAGGCGGTCTCGGTGCTAAAACAGGGTCTGAAGCCGTACTGAGAGTCGTGAAGGAGGTGGTTAGCTTCAAGGTAGGTGGCAAGTTGTTCCTGGACAATTTTTTCGTGCACCTTCGCCGGTTTAGGTAGAAGGGAAATGGGGCGATAGTTTTTGAAAACCGAGGGGTCAGCATCAGTTTTTTTTAGAATGGGTATAAGCATGGCCCGTTTCCAGGCAGAGGGGAAGATACCAGTCTGTAGTCAAGTGTTCCAGATGGAGATCAGTGGAGAGATAATGAGGGGGGCAACTAAGCTAAAAAATGACGCCGGGCAGGTGTCAATGGGTGAACCAGATTTACAGGAGAGCCATTTATGA
The DNA here is from genome assembly GCF_964204655.1 of Triturus cristatus. NCBI lineage: Eukaryota > Metazoa > Chordata > Amphibia > Caudata > Salamandridae > Triturus > Triturus cristatus. Next base: position 1,189,899,603 of record NC_140589.1, read on the forward strand.
AGAGCAGCTTCATGGGAGATCGGAGAAAAGGAGGTGAGAGAGTGGACAGTAGAGAGTTCAGTGATGGGTTCTGGGTTGTGCTAGGAGGGGTCGAAGGAAGAGTGGATCTCAACAATTTTATCATGGAAAAAGTTAGAGAGGCCGTCGCAGAGTTCCTGAGTAGGGGGAGTCTTACTGGATAGGGCCTCAGGCTTAACAAAACCTTTTACAATTTTAAAGAGGGTTTTAGATGAGTTGCTGGCCGAGTTGATCTTCTTAGCATAATAATCTTTAATTTCTGCGCGCTTTAGTCTGTGAAAGTTCTTAATGGAAGCTCTATATATGGCTTTAGATATGTGGCTTTAGCCTCCAAACTATAAGTGAGTCTCCAGCTACGCTCCAATTTTTTGCAGCAGCTCTTTGCGGCATGTAGTGGGGGTGTGGACCAAGGGGCGGAAGGCTTAAGTCTGGTGGAGACAAGTGGTTGTATAGGGTCAACCTTGTCAAAGGCAGAGGAGAACCGGTTGTTAAAGCCGGTAACAACATGATCCAGGTCTCCACTAGCCTGGGGCAAGAAGTTGTCGAGGGCAGGGGCCAGGGAAGAACAGGTGACCTTGCGCCATTTTCTGCCATATTCCCGGGTAGGATGTGGGCTAGTTAGGTGGTGGAATAAAATTGAACCTAAAAGGGAACAGAAAATGGTCTGACCATGGGAGCAGCAAGGGGTAAGTAGTGAGGAGGTTGGAATTGTTTGAGAATAGTAAGTCTAGAGTGTGGCCAGCCTGATGAGTGGGGCCCTTCACCTTTTGCGTGAGATTAAGGCCATTCATAGTTTCTAAGAGTTGGCTAGCTCTAGAGCAGCCTACATCATCGACGTGAAGGTTGAAATCGCCGAGGACAGTGAAGTGTGCGTGTTTTAGTGATAGGTCGGCCACAATGTCATAGAAGTCTATGAGCGGTTGTGGCTGGAAATTAGGGGGCCGAAAGATGAGGATTCCAGCCAACACCAGATTGGAGGTGGAGGATATGCAAAAGTACATTGCTTCCAGGGGACTAATATTGGTGATAGTTCTGGAGGATAATTCCCAGCCTTGTCTGAGTATCACAGCAATCCCACCACCTAGTTTGTTATTAGGTCTGTTAATACCCGTGAGGTGGTAGTCTGGTGGAAGAGCTAGCTTGAGATCAGGGTTAGAGGAGTCCTCATGTTTCGGTCAAAAACATAATGTCCCATGCATGGATTGTTAGGGAGAGTCATATGTCATCAGAGTGGCGGGGGAGCGATCTGCAGTTAAGAAGGCAGGCTTTGCGGATAGGAGAGGCACTGTAGGTTTCGTAAAGGTATTGGGAAGCAAAAAGGAGGGGCTAAGCAGAGGGGGGAGGTAGGGGTCCACATTAAGTACCAGAGGGCAGTTATCACATTGAAGGACAGGCGGAGGATCAGCGAGGTTGAAGAGGGAAGGGGCAGGGCAGTTGCACCATTTGTCTCTGATGGCTAACAATTGTGAGGTAGACCAGCAGATCGGGACGTCGCAGGGACCGCCAGCAGCATGGCTGGCACTGGTCGCGGCACAGGAGCGGACGGGCGCAGACAGGCTTGCCTTAGGTGCGCCCGCTGCGCGTCGGTCTAGGCATGTCCAGATATAGTGAGGTAGGCTAGGATGCTAACCTCTTGGGTGGTGCGAGGCGGAAGTGAGAAAACCTGACTTCCGGTTGGTGGCACCTCCCTCCAGACAATCGGAAGAATCTGTGCTCGAACGGGGAGGGACGCCGAGCCCAACCGGCAGGTAAGCCAAAAGTGAATGAATGGATATTTTTAAAACAGATAGGGCCTCATGTAGGTAGCCAAATACCGGTCGGTAACGGACGATTTTCGGTAATTATACCGTTACCGACCGGTATTTTGGCTTTTGAGATGTAGGGGGAGAATTTCTGTATTCGGAATTTACCGAATCGGTAAAATTACCGATTCGGTAAAATTACCGAATCGGTAATTTTACCGAATCGGTAAATTCCGAATACAGAAATGAGATGTAGGGGGACTGTGTGGTGTGTGTGGGGATTCGTTATTTACCACCAACTAATAGTTGGTGGTAAATGACGAATATGTGTGTAAATGCAATATTTTGCCCGTAGATGTGTGCAATGTGGCAGACACACATGCCCTCAGGGCATGTATGTGTGCCACATGTGCACACATGGCCGAATCAGGGGTGCAACAGGGTGTCAATGTGACACCCTGCCACCCTTGCATGTGCTCCCCCATTACCGAATCGGTATTTACCGATTCGGTAATGAGGCATACCTTCCCATCAATGGGAAGGTATGCCTTACCGATTCGGTAATTACCAAATTTTTCCGATTCGGTAATATTTACCGACCAATTACCTACATAGCATTTACCACTTCATAAATACTGAATCGGTATGATTCGGTATTTATGAAGTGGTAAATGCCAGCCCACCTACATAAGGCCCATAGTCTTTAAAACACATAAAATAACATGTAAATGCTGCGAAATAAAAGTTTAACGGACAAAGTGGAATTTTTAAAATAGCAGAAGAGCCCTTTCCCAGGCGCTCTACAATGAGGCAATTCGTGCAAGTAAAGAAACAGTTTAGTTAAATTTTAAGCAAAGGAATGTCACCAGAGACTGAAGGGGAGCCCTTTTCCAGGCGCTCCACGAGTAGAGTGACTCAGGAGGTCACTCAGTTAACACTAAGCGCGTCCGCTGCGCATCGGTCTGGGCATGTCCAGAGATAGTGAGGTAGGCTGGGATGCTAACCTCTCGGGTGGTGCGAGGCGGAAGTGAGAAAACCTGACTTCCGGTTGGTGGCACATTGCAGTGATCCCAGAAGTAAGGCGGGGGGCCAACCCAAATTTCTGTGCCGGTTCAAAGTGGCGCACAACGAGCGGTGCCCCCGGTAGTCAGGCAAGCTGCCTGGTGTGATGCGGGGCCAGGTCAAGGAAGTTGACGGCCGGCAAATTGCAGAGCGGCTGGAGGCGAGGCAGCATCGTGCCTGAAGGAGGGCGGGAGCCTACCCCGTCTCCAAAAGCAGCAGCGTGAGGCAAAGCGGAAAGCAGGAAATGGCTGCCGGGTTCAAGGCGGGGCTCCCGTGGCCAGAGAGAGCACTCCATGTTGTTGGCAGGCAAGACCTCCCATGTGGAGAAGCCCTGCGCACCAGCACTGCAGTGGGACGGAACCTGCGCATCCAATGCCCCGGTGAGTGGGGCAGAGCTTGAAGTATTGGTGGGTGGCGCAAAGGCACCAGGAGAAGCCCCAGTGAGGGGGGGCAAGCGGGCACACGGTTGGTGCCGATTTCGCACAGCTGACCCGACTGTTTGAGGGCTGCTGCAACGTGGGGCGAATTTTTTTTCCCTGAGTCCCGAAGTGGAACCTTAGAGGCACAGTTGGTGCCAATGCTCATTTTGCCTTTCCCAGCTGCACCACGAGACCGCGGGCAGCTGCAATGACGGGGACACGGTTCTTGAAATAAGCCAGGAAGGGGTGAGATACCCTCCCTGCCCCCAGTGCATCGCACACATAGGTTTCGCTGCCAGAGGGCCACTTTGAAGGTCCTATCATTGCGAGCACTGACATTTGGGACAGAGGGCATTTTGGGCCCCAGTAAAGGCAGTTGGCCTAGGGTAATTTTTATGGTGATGCCTAATGCAATTGCATAATGTGGTTATGCTAAAGGTGATGTATGCACCTGGGGAGTGTTACTACCGTGCACTCCTAAATGTCATTTATGCATAATGTGTTTATGCCTAATGTGATGCAGACATAATGTGTTTATGTTGCTTATGCTGAGTTCATTATCTTACCAGTAGTCACTGGTTGTGTTATTACTTGTGCATTCTTATGGTTCTGACAGTGGCCCTTTTAGCCCTGTCTTGTATATAATCCCCTGTACATCATTACCTGGTGCCAGTTAGCACAGTGTATATGTTTGATTATGATTCTAATGTGTTTCGGATAATCCAAAGGCAATTTTTTATATAACCTTGTGTGGAATATCTTTTGTGGTGTGCCTAGTGTGTTGCTGCAGTGTTTGTGTGTTGCACAGACGCTTTACACATTGCCTCTGGGATAAGCCTGACTGCTGGTGCCAAGCTTACAAGGGGGTGAGCAGGGGTTATCTTCAGCGTGCAACTCCCTTGCCGTGACTAGAGTGCTGGTTTCTGCCTGGCTTTGGCGCATGCCCTAGCAAACCAGAAATCCTATTTCAAACATTGGCTATCAGTGGTGTTGATAGGACTTTGTCATTTTTTGAATTGAATATTTCTGCTTCAGCTCAGACACCTAGATCTCTTGTGTTGCGCTGTGGGTTGTGTATCCTGCCAAGATGGGATTGATCTATAATGAAGATAACCTATTGGAGTACACCCAGGAGGAGGTAATGAGTTTCTGTAGAGAAAGAGGTATACCGATAGAAGGTAACTTCCGCAGAAAACTGTTCCTCTTTGAAGCAATCCGCAGGGGAGCAGTCTTAGAGCACCAGGGGGACTTGTCTGATTATCCCTCTGCATACCTAAATGGTGGTTATGAGAGAGGTCCTGAAGAGTCTGAAGAGGAGGAAGAAAATGACAGGGCAGGGACGCCAGTAGAGAGTGAGGACCCCATAGATAGGGAGTCCCTTGCTGGGTCCAGTGCCCCATCCCTTTCCCTGTCCCCAGAGGAGTGGATGGATAGGAGGGAAGAAAGGGAGCATCAGCTGACTTTGAAGAAGCTCTGGTTAGAGCATGCCAAGGAGATAGCGCAGCTGGGTGTGGAAGAGAAAAAGCTAGAGACTGACAGGGTCTTACCACAGGAGAGGATGGCGGAGGCAGAGAGGGCCTTCACCAGGGAGAAACTTGCTCTTGAGGAAAGGTTGTCTCCTGAGTGTAGTTTCAGTGGTCTGGATTCACCAGTAACGGTGGGGTCCAGTGGTGGCAGTGGTGGCAGCAGAATTGAGTCCAGTGCAGGAAGTCCCACTCCCAGATCCCAGAGTATGGTGCCTGATTCCCAGGAAGAGGGGTAAAGGTTGATGTTCAGGGGCAGAAGAAAACTGTTTCACCAGTCCTGGGGGGAATTTGTGGATGAATGTTGTGATGCACTGGAGTTTCGGGTGATGGGTAGCACAGCAAATGATTTTCCAGGGCTGTTCAATCTGGTTGTCAGAGAGGACATATTCAGTCATTGTTTTCTGGGGTTACCCCAACATCTGTTGGAGTGGGAGTTCTCTGATCCCAGGGAGCTTGCATGGGAGGCAGACCTCTGGGTGAGTGCCCGAGGGTCTGAGGAGGCATTGGGGAGTCACCCTAAGAGGAGTGGCTCAGGTATCTTCCAGGCTAGAGTGGTGGGAGAGGTTCAGAGTAGCCCAGCTAGGTCCCAGTGTAGTGGGAGGGGTGTAGGGACTCGCGTCCTGTCTCTGCGGAGAAAGAGTGAGAAAGGGATGCGTCCCAAAGTACCCGAAACTCAGTCTCAGGGCCTGGAGGGTTCCTTAAGATAACACCAGGTGGGGACCCTAGGCTGTACTGGTAGGCCGTCCGCTGAGGGGGATCTCCTGGCGTCAGGTGAACATGGAGCATCTGTAAGCAGAGCTCCAGCGGTTCTGGTGTCTGGCGGTGCCGCTCCTAAGTGGAGGGTGCAGAAGTCCAGATTGAGGGGTGAGAGGGAGATGCGTTCCCCAGTGGGAGAATCAGTGGGTCAGGGGGCAGCCAGAAGGGCTGAGCATCCTTGGAGTGACCATGGTGGCACCACTTTTATCCTGGGGGATATTTGCGCACTGTCAGATGGGCAGGGGTCGGGAGATCTGCGCCAAGCAGAGTGTCACACACACAAGAGTCATGTGTTACCCTCGGGGGGCATGAGTGCTCCCCAGAAAGTCCTGGTGTGCCAGGCAGGTGCCCAGCAGCAGGGTTCCGTCCCTGGGTTGGGAAGCCAGGTTCAGGTGTTGCCTGACCAGAAGGGAAGGATGACTGTAAGCAGTGTCCTCACCGGTTTGTCTTCTAGGGGTACCACTCCCAATGGGAGGGTGCTGAACTCTGAAAGGGTGTGCAGAAGGAGGGAGTCCTTGCCTCTGACCCCGGTGCAACCCAAGGGTTTGGATCCTAGGTTGGTAGATCAGTTGCCGGGTCCACGCACTGAACTGGTGGAAGAATTGTGTGGGAGGTCTGGTTTCAGCGTCCTGACAGTTTTTGGTTCTGGGGGTGCTTCTCCTGCGAGGAGAGTACGGGACCCCAGAAGGAGGGGTAAGGGGAGGAGAGCCTCGCCCGAGATCTCTGGTCAGCCTGAGGGTGCGGACCCTAGGTTGGAGGATCAGTGGCAGTTTAGAACTGCACTGATGAGAGGAAGAGGGGAGAATGGTTACTATGTGCCAGGGGTTACTGCCCCCACTCTAGGAGATGGCAAGGATCAGAAACATCTGGGTGGCCTAGGGCCTGGTCCTGACCGCTGACAACTAGGGAGTAACAGTGGGGTAGGTTAGTTGGTCCTGGTAGCTTTGACAGAAGGAACCACATGGGTTCAGATTGGTGTAGAACTGGAGTGTGCCCCTGCAGTTGCAGGCCCACGTCTGGGTTCTATCGCCCCAAGCAGGTAAGCCCAGGAAGGTAGTGATTGGTCTACCCTGGCTTTTGGCTGGAAGGGGGTTGTGTTGGACTTGGCCCTTTTTGCAGAGTCATCCCTGAACTTTTTGTCTTCCTCCAAGCCTTTTTTCTGACATGGTGTTGGTGGTTTTAGGACTCTGGGCACTTAAGCACTGCTGTCCAGTGTAAGTGCGTATGCACTCGGTGGTAAACATGGTAAGATTGGCCTACACCTGTTTGGCATATTTAATTTACTTGTCAGTCGCCAGTAACGTGGAATCCAATATACCCGGGGCCAGTAAGTTAAATGCTACTGGTGGGCTTGCAGGGCTGATTGCGCCAACCACCAAAGTAGCCTTTCAAACCTCTCAGGCCTCTGCCATTGCAGGGCATGTGCTCGCAGTGTTACTGCCGCTGTGACGTGGCACCTAAAGTGCACACAACGTCTGTGACCCCCCCTTTTACTGCATGTCAGTCACCCCTAAGGTAGGCCCTAGCTAGCCCTATGGGCAGGGTGCATTGTAGGTAAAAGGAAGGACATGTACCTTAAGTGTGTGACATGTTCCGGTGGTGACAAATAGCCATTTTGGTTTCTCACTACAGTGAGGCTGTCTTTCCATAGGAATGCACTGGGGATTCCCTGATAAATGTTTCAGTGGTGATTCCTGATATGAGAGGAGCAGCGTGGTCAAGTTTGGTATGTTTGGAATACTAATAATAAATGCTGCGCAATGGTGTGCGCAGATTATCACTATTTTAGAAATGCCACTTTTAGAAGTTGTCATTTCTGGGTGATATGTGTCTGCCTGCCTGATGTGTATTACATGTGTGGCTCTGGAGTGACAGGGGCTGGTGAAGTGTGTGGCTCCAGGGAGGGCAGTGTGAGTCAGCGCTAGGCTGAATAGGAGATCTGCATTTGGAGTAGTGGGAGGAGTAGTCCCCTGACCCTGAATGGGTCTGTGCCTGTCTAGGTGAATGCTGGCTCCGCAACCCTGTGGTGTGTCTGAAGGCCGAGCCCTATCCGACAAAGGAGAATGGAAGCCTGGTAAACAGAGTGCTTCAACACCCCCAGAATTAGTTGAAACTGGTTCCCCAAGCCCTGCGCCAGGGCAGAACAAAGGGAAAATGTACTATAAGTACTAGGTGGGGCTGTGACCCCATGAAAGTGTGCTTCCTTGTGCTACTTGGGGATACTTGCTGCTGCTGGGCCCCAGGATGAACCGCCACGAGGGACTGCCTCCCTGCTGGAGGGCCCTGTGAGCTGGCCTGTCTGGGCCCAGCCTTATGCCCTGGAACTTTGGGATCCCAGCGCCTTTTGAGTGCTATATCTTTCAGACAGGAGAAATGTTTGTGGCCTGCAGAGCTGGGCTGCGACGTGTTCAGAGGGAATCCTGGCATAGGGATGCCCCCGTGCTGTTGGAGGGAAGCGGGAGCCAACCCCCCATTTATGCTCCTTTTGAGGTGGGAGCCTATCCCGCACTGTGGCTGAGCGGGAGCCCACCCCGCATTGTGATGGAAGCGGGAGCCCACCCCGCATTGTGGTGATCCTAGAAGTAAGGTGGGAGCCCACACCGCATTTCTGTGCCGGTTCAAAGCGCCTCACCACGAGTGGCGCCCCCAGAAGTCAGGCAAGCTGCCTGGTGTGAGGCGGGGCCAGGTCAAGGAAGCTGACGGACAGCCAATTGCAGCACTGCTGGAGGCGAGGCAGCGTCGTGCCTGAAGGAGGGAGGGAGCCTAACCCGTCTCCAAAAGCAGCAGCGTAAGGTAAAGCGTAAAGCAGGAAAAGGCTGCCGGGTCCAAGGTGGGGCTCCCATGGCCAGAGAGAGCCCCACGTGTTGTTGGCAGGCGGGACCTCCCCATGTGGAGGAGAAGCCCTGCGCACTGGCACTGCAGTGAGATGGAGCCTGCGCATCCAATGCCCCGGTGAGTGGAGCAGAGCTTGAAGTATTGGTGGGTGGCGCGAAGACACTGGGAGAAGCCCCCTTGAGGGGGCAAGCGGAGCACACGGTTGGTGCGGATTTCGCACTGTTGACCCGCTTGTTGGAGGGCAGCTGCAACGTGGGTTCAATTTCAGTTCACTGAGTCCCAGAGAGGGACCTAAGAGGCACAGTTGGTGCCAGTGCTCATTGTGCCTTTCCCAGCTGCCCCCGCGAGCGCGGGCAGCTGCAATGACGGGGGCACGTTTCTTGGAATAAGCCAGGAAGGGGTGAGATACCCTCCCTGCCCCCAGTGCATTGCACACATCGGTTTCGCTGCCAAAACAGCCAGAGGGCTACTTGGAAGGTCCTATTATTGCGAATCCTGACATTTGGGACAGAGGGCATTTTGGGCCCCAGTGAAAGGCCAGTTGGCCTGGGGTCATTTTTATGGTGATGCCTAATGCGATTGCATAATGTGGTTATGCTGAAGGTGATGTATGCACCTGGGGAGTGTTAATACGGTGCACTCCTAAATGTGATTTATGCATAATGTGTTAATGCCTAATGTGATGCAGACATAATGTGTTTATGTTGCTTATGCTGAGTTCATTATCTTACCAGTAGTCACTGGTTGTGTTATTACTTGTGCATTCTGATGGTTCTGACAGTGGCCCGATTGGCCCTGTCTTGTCTATAATCTCCTGTAAATTATTACCTGGTGCCAGGTGGCACAGTGTATATGTGTGATTATGATTCTAATGTATTTTAGATAATACAAAGGCTATTTTTTATATGACCTTGTGTGGAGTCTCTTTTGTGGTGTGCCTAGTGTGTTGCTGCTGTGTGTGTGTGTGTGTGTGTTGCGCAAACGCTTTACACATTACCACTGGGATAAGCCTGACTGCTCGTGCCTAGCTACCAAGGGGGCAAGCAGGGGTTATATTCAGCATGAATCTCCCTTGACCTGACTAGAGTGATGGTTTCTGCCTGGCTTTGGCGCATGTCCTAGCCAACCAGAAATCCCATTTCTAACAATCGGTGTACCCTCTAATTTTCTACGTCGATCACTTTCTACTTATTATACAGTACAGACAGGCATGAACCTGTGTAATTAAATGAGTACTACAGTCCTCTCTAGAATACAGATCTGTGTTTGTGGTACTAAAATGTGGAATACTTCTAATATTATTTTCCCAGGGGTATGATAGACTGTATACTTTTTGACTTAGCGTCATGAGCTGCACCATATATGTCAAACTAAATGTTGATGTAGAGACATAGTTATCGCATGGTACCAGTCACACATTCGAATTTCCCACAGTATACTTTCAGTCTAAAGCACACACCTCACTATGTACAACATACTTGCAGTGTACCATTGCAGAGACTTATATGGAGTAGGACACAGTTGAATACATCTAGCACATGTTTTAACGCTCCCTTTTCTCTAACACTTTCATTAGAGAGGCAGAGCTCTCAATGCCAGGCCTGAGCCAAAATGAAATGTCAACTGCCATCATGACACTCTTCTTAGAGTCAGCATCTATCTAGAGACCTCAGTAAGTGTGTCAGTGCCTTTTTAGAGGCAAGATAAAACATTCAAACTGTATATGTACTAGACTACCTTTGTTGCACATTGCATACTTTCTAAATATTTATTAGAAGAAGCTCAATCAATTACTTTCTGCTCATTACACATGGCAACCAGGTATGAAGGTGTGTCTTCAAGTGATTTTGTGATACCTGCCCAGGTAAGAGATCTCTGCTTCTGCGACTGGATGCTGAAGAAGCTCCGACAGGATTTGTGTAGGGGTATAATAGGCTTTATAGTTTTTAAGTTAGTCTCATCGGCTGCACCACGCATATGAACGTACACGTTGAATTGCACACATACCTGAGACATAGTAGTCAGACATTCAAATTTGTCACAGTATGCTTTCAGTTTATCGTACACACTTTACTATCTTTGGCCAACTTGCAGTGTACCTTTGCAAAGACTTATATGGATTGGGATACAGGTGAATACATCTGCCAACATGCATTAAACATCTCTTTTCTCTGCCACTTTCATTACAGAATCACAGCTCACAATATCAGCCCTACGCCAAAATGAAACGCCAACTCCTGTCATGCCACTCTTGAGAGTCAAACTGGAATGGCAAGGGAAACAAAAATCAATGATGGATTTAGGCCCAGATCTCCGTTACTGGGTTGAATGTATGACATTGTTCTGCATTCTGTCCATCAATTGTTCTTTTTTCATTTGTCACCCCGCGTGGGACGGGTATGCCCAGACGTGGGTCCCGTACTGTCCATGCCACTGGAGTTAAGCTAACCTGGCTAATGATAAGTGTAACCCCATAACCAGTCTCAGGATGCCTGTGACCAGTCCAGGGAGGACCTGGCCTGACAGTTCATGCTGAACTGTTCTCATAAGGAGCAGGGTGAAGACTGATTTGCATATTGCTGGGTTCGACCTGGTATGGCATTTGGAGCAAAAAACAATGGATTTAGGCCCAGAACTCTGTACTGGGGTGAATGTACGACATTGTTCTGTATTCTGTCCATCAATTGCTTTTTTTACTCTTGTGAGTCTCAGCATATTTCTAAACACCTCAATGAGTGTGTCTATAAATTTAAGGGGTGACATGACACATGTAAAAAAGCCTATATATATTACACTACCTCTAGTTCACATAGCATGCTCTCTAAATATTTGTAAAAGAAGCTGGATGGATCACTTTCTACTCATTAAGCAGGTCAGTCGGGTATGCAACTGAGAGTTTGAGTTCTTCTGTCACACTTGCCTAGCTAACAGAGCTATGCTTCTGGGGCTGAATGTGGTAGTAGCTCTGACAAGATTTGTGCAGCTGTATGATAAACTGTACCCTTTTTATGTGAGGTTCATCAGCTGCACCACATGTGTCAGACTACATGCAGAAGTAGACATATACTTCTTTTTAGCAGTCAGACATTCAAACTTGACAGAGTATGCTTCCAATTGAAAAAACTCACTTTAGTATCTACAGCCTACTTTCCTCTACCAGTTTCATAAGAGAGAGAGGAATTGCAATGCCACGCCTAAGCCAACATGAAAGGTCGACTCCTGTTATGCTACTCTTGTCAATGTCAACATGATTCCTAAGACCTCAATGACTGTGTCACTGCCTTTCTACAGGCCAGATAGCTCATACAAACAAGCCTATACGTACTACACTACCCATGTTTCAGACCATTTGCTTTCTAATTGTCTATACAATAAGCTGCATGAATCATTCTCTGCTCATTACACAACGCTCCTGGGTATGAAAGTGTGTGTTCAATTGTTATAATGATGCCTGCCTAGCTAAGACATCTGTGCTTCTGGAAGTAAATGCTAAAATAGCTGTAATAAGATTTATACAGGGGTATACTATTATGTATAGTTTTTTAAGTTTCACTGATCACCTGCACCATACATATCAGACTAACGTAGAAGTGCAGCTATACCCGAGACATGGTAGCAGTTTGATATTAAAACTTCACAAAATACTCTTGCAATTTAAAGCACTAACCTCACCATATGCAGCCTACTTGAAATATACCTTTTCAGAGACTTATATGTACTGAGATAGAGGTTAATACATCTACCAACATGTTTTAAACCTCACTTTTTCTACCACCTTCTTTACAGACTCAGAGCTCACAATCCCAGGCCCACACCAAAATGAAAGGCAGACTCCCACCATGCCACTCTTTGACACCCTATTGATAAGAGTGGGGGGTTGAGCTCATTCATAGCAACTAGACTGAGCCTCTTTTACAAAAATATCAACAATTGCGGTGTCTAGGTGCTGACATCAATTACTTATATTTTACTGTAAGAACCACATTTACCAATATGGTGGCCTTCATGATTTATTTAACACTCAATTCTCTGTTTGAAAAACAATTACAAACATTTTTTGCATGTCTTATTTGAAGGGCAACCTTTTTTGGGGACTTTTTCACATATAAACATATTACATTGGTGATTAAATATACTCAAACAATGACATTTAAAAAAAAAAAACACAATTGTGACCAAAGACCAGTCCTTCAGTAAAAGTGCAAGACACCTGGCGGATTATACATTTTTCAATCAATCACACTGTGCATTCTTCTGGTGTAAGCTAGTGGGAGTTTGGTGGTACAGGAACAGGCTTTTTGCCTTATTTCCTAACTTCAAATGTTTTAATTAAATAATTGTCTTCCCCCAACCAGCGGGGTCAACGCGTTTCGAACCCTTAATTTCTTGGGTTCTCCTCAGGACCGGGACTGGATCAGTGCTGAACAAATGTTACATAAAACATAGTTTTAGAATTTTACTCTAATCCCTATGTGATCCCCTACAAAGTCATAGATGCTGAGGGCTGTACCTTTCTCCTAGATGTGGGCAAATGGAGTCTGCAGTGATTTCATCATTTTAAACTGTATATTCAACGTTCGCTGTGTTTGAGCCCATGTATGCAAGAAAATCAAATCTTGGATTTGGCTAATTGTTTTTGTAAACAAATGCTCACAGTGAAGCTGGATCACTGCAGACTCCATTTGTCAACATCAACTACATCATAGACACCTACTTCTCATGAGCACGTCATGCTGTGTCAGTCCGTGGCAATCATGGAACTGTAGTAGATGTCTAAGTGCACTGCATGTGTGAATAAAACATCTTTGCAGGTTACAGGTTGGAATTGTGCATTGTCATATTACATATCCCTGGGGTTACCGATGTGATTTGCCTGGTTGTGCAAATTTGCCGATCCAGTGTGTCCTGTGTTCAGTTGTGGAGGGGTTGCTGTTTTTACTGGGATGTTGCCAATGTCGAGGTGCACTTCTGCTTATGTGCGTATGCTGCACGGTGGGCGAGTCGCTCCTGCGGCTCTGATTTGTCTGCCACTGGTCTCTTTCATGCAGTGTGCCTGTCGGTTCTGTCCTTCCACGGTGCTTGGATGTTGTGGCATGCATGTTGTCCTCTGCAGTTGGCCAGGGTGCACGTGGTACTCGGCTGTTGCTGTATTTTGTTCAGTGGCATTTTCCGTTTGCTGTTGTTGTGCTTGTTCCCGCATTGCGCGTGAGTATTGCTGCCCTCGCGCTGCTTATCCCTGCTTTCCTCATCGCGGTAGAGTTCATCGCAGGTTTTCTGGTGTTGTGGTTTGTGTTTTTATCTCCGTCGGGGTGGTTGTATCGCGGACATTGTCCGCGTTATCTGGTGGCCATTGCATGCTACCGTCTTGTTGTGAATTCCACGTTGACACTGGGTTATTTTCCCGTGCTAGGCCGCGATATTGAAAGTTGCGTTACGCTACTCTTGGGGTAGTTATCACACGTTCCTGTGAATATGGCCCTGAGTGTTTGAGTGCTTCTGTGATCCAAATAACAGGTGAGCCATCAGCTGCACCACACGCCTGACTACAAGTAGAACTACACCAACATGTTTTAAACCTCACTTTTCTTTACTGCTTTCATTACACAGTCAGTGCTCACAATGCCACACTTACACCAAAATGAGAGAGCAACTCTTGTCATGCCACTCTTGTGAGTCTCACCATCTTTGGAAACACCTCAATAAGTGTGTATATGGCTTTTAGGGGTAAGATGACACATGTAGGGAAGGCTATAAATATTAGACTACCTCCATTCCACACTGCACGCTCTTTAAATGTTTGCAAAAGAAGCTAGATCAATCCCGTTCTGGTCATTTTTCAGGACAGGAAGGTATGCAACTGAGTGTTAGAGTGGTTTTGTGATGCCTGCCTATATAACACATCTATGCTACTAGGACTGAATGCTGAAGTACCTCTGACAAGATTTGTGAAGGAGTATGAAAGACAGTATAAAGACAAAGGTTCTGCCATGGAAGAGACTATTGCTTTTAAACAAAAATGTTGTCCTCAGTGATTTAGGGCCATCAATTAATGATTCACAAAAAATACATACTGTTCACAAATGACAAAACAAAAAACACTCACACAATAAAGTGCAAAAATGTGTACGATATATTATAAAATCATATCGTATGTGATGATACCCATATCAATATTCAAAAACATTGGACTGCTTGACAAAATGGAAAAATACATACATATGTGCCTGCTACATTTCCATTAAAACTAACATAGCAAACAATAAAGACATTGGCCAAAATGACATATATATCTATATTCCAAACAAAAGGTTGCTCGCCAAATGAAGGCGCCACACACGGCGTGCTTTATATCCTTTTTATTGCAGCACCTGCAGAGCATTCAACAATACTGTGACAGCTTCATAGTGCGCCAAATTTTACCATACGCGTTTCGGGCTAGATTAGCCCTTGTTCACTGGCTTGGCAACAGGAAAGCTGGCGGCAGGAAATGACATCGCAAATAGAAATGAGCAGGTAAGTCCAGACACCAATGGGCGTATGCACCTAGTTCATTCTGGTCTTGGAAGTTCAAATGATGTTATTACCAAATGGACGCCGTCATGCTTTCTCCTTAACGCTCTCTTTCCTCAGTGGGTCACTAAAAACAAGCAGTGTGAATGCCTTGCATACTTAGGGTTTCCGCAGCAGGACACGTTGTTCCATCTGCGCCTCACAGTCACAGGCGCGGAGGAGCTGCTCATCCGCAGCGGGGCGCCTTCGCAACCGGAGCCGGCCGCTCTATATTCCAAACGAAAGGTTGCTCCCCAAATGAAGGCGCCACACACGGCGTGCTTTATATCCTTTTTATTGCAGCACCTGCAGAACATTCAACAATACTGTGACAGCTTCATAGTGCGCCAAATTTCACCATACGTGTTTCGGGCTAGATTAGCCCTTGTTCACTGGCTTGGCAACAGGAAAGCTGGCGGCAGGAAATGACATTGCAAATAGCAATGAGCAGGTAAGTCCAGCCACAATGGGCGTATGCACCTAGTGCATTCTGGTCTTGGAAGTTCAAACGATGTTATTACCAAATGGACGCCGTCATGCTTTCTCCTTAACTCTCTCTTTCCTCAGTAGGTCACTGAAAACAAGCAGTGTGAATGCCTTGCATACTTAGGGTTTCCGCAACAGGACACGTCGTTCCATCTGCGCCTCACAGTCACGGGCGCGGAGGAGCTGCTCATCCGCACAGCGGCGCCTTCGCGACCGGAGTCGGCCGCTCTATATTCCAAACGAAAGGTTGCTCCCCAAATGAAAGCGCCACACACGGCGTGCTTTATATCCTTTTTATTGCAGCACCTGCAGAGTATTCAACAATACTGTGACAGCTTCATAGTGCGCCATATTTCACCATACGCGTTTCGGGCTAGATTAGCCCTTGTTCACTGGCTTGGCAACAGGAAAGCTGGCGGCAGGAAATGACATTGCAAATAGCAATGAGCAGGTAAGTCCAGCCACAATGGGCGTATGCACCTAGTGCATTCTGGTCTTGGAAGTTCAAATGATGTTATTACCAAATGGACGCCGTCATGCTTTCTCCTAAACTCTCTCTTTCCTCAGTGGGTCACTAAAAACAAGCAGTGTGAATGCCTTGCATACTTAGGGTTTCCGCAACAGGACACGTCGTTCCATCTGCGCCTCACAGTCACAGGCGCGGAGGAGCTGCTCATCCGCAGCGGGGCGCCTTCGCAACTGGAGCCGGCCGCTCTATATTCCAAACGAAAGGTTGCTCCCCAAATGAAGGCGCCACACACGGCGTGCTTTATATCCTTTTTATTGCAGCACCTGCAGAACATTCAACAATACTGTGACAGCTTCATAGTGCGCCAAATTTCACCATACGCGTTTCGGGCTAGATTAGCCCTTGTTCACTGGCTTGGCAACAGGAAAGCTGGCGGCAGGAAATGACATCGCAAATAGCAATGAGCAGGTAAGTCCAGCCACAATGGGCGTATGCACCTAGTGCATTCTGGTCTTGGAAGTTCAAATGATGTTATTACCAAATGGACGCCGTCATGCTTTCTCCTTAACTCTCTCTTTCCTCAGTAGGTCACTGAAAATAGGCAGTGTGAATGCCTTGCATTCTTAGGGTTTCCGCAACAGGACACGTCGTTCCATCTGCGCCTCACAGTCACGGGCGCGGAGGAGCTGCTCATCCGCAGAGCGGCGCCTTCGCGACCGGAGCCGGCCGCTCTATATTCCAAACGAAAGGTTGCTCCCCAAATGAAAGCGCCACACACGGCGTGCTTTATATCCTTTTTATTGCAGCACCTGCAGAGCATTCAACAATACTGTGACAGCTTCATAGTGCGCCAAATTTCACCATACGCGTTTCGGGCTAGATTAGCCCTTGTTCACTGGCTTGGCAACAGGAAAGCTGGCGACAGGAAATTATATCGCAAATAGCAATGAGCAGGTAAGTCCAGCCACAATGGGCGTATGCACCTAGTGCATTCTGGTCTTTGAAGTTCAAATGATGTTATTACCAAATGGACGCCGTCATGCTTTCTCCTTAACTCTCTCTTTCCTCAGTGGGTCACTGAAAACAAGCAGTGTGAATGCCTTGCATACTTAGGGTTTCCGCAACAGGACACGTCGTTCCATCTGCACCTCACAGTCACGGGCGCGGAGGAGCTGCTCATCCGCAGCGGGGTGCCTTCGCAACCGGAGCCGGCCGCTCTATATTCCAAACAAAAGGTTGCTCCCCAAATGAAGGCGCCACACACGGCGTGCTTTATATCCTTTTTATTGCAGCACCTGCAGAGCATTCAACAATACTATATATATATATACACATGCATATATTATTAATCAACAACTGTGTCCTGAGCGAAGGATGCACTGTTTCACAGCTGGTGGTCGCGGCGAGGCTGGATCAGCCTCGAACTCTTATCTTCCAACAATTAAATTAAAGCTGCACTCTCCTGGGGTTTGTTATGCCAAAAAATATTTGCCATCTCCTTCTCCACCTACGCGTTTCAGTCAGCAGGTCTTGGTCATGGGGTATAGCTGTACACCGTGACCAAGACCTGCTGGTCAAAACGCATAGGTGGAGAAGGAGATGGCTTTTGAATAAATATTTTTGGGAATAACAAACCCCAGGAGAGTGCAGCGTTAATTTCATTGTTAGAGGATATATATATATATATTCATAATCAGACATATGTTATTCAATCCATCATAGATATGCCAGATCGGGCATGGAACACCTGTTCAATTTACGTTGACATCATCATGGGGACTTTCTCAGGACTATAAACATGATAGTGAACAGCCTGTATGATAAATATATATTCATTGAGTGCCACTGTGTTTAGTGAGCCTAAAGTAATTAAGACAGGTGGAATAACATACATTGATCTCACCTGTTATTGAAAAGTTAACACTGAATTCTTGTACAGTTGGGATCACATTTTCATCTCAGGTCAATAGATACCTGTGTTGTAAAAAGCAGTGTGTGTTGTAAAACAATGCCTTAAACGTGATAAACAAAAGATCCAAACAAGGAAACCCTGCTGAATCTGGAGGGTTGAGAGGGCCCTTCGAATGCAAAGGGGGTAGAGGAATACGTCCTCCAAGGTAAATCGATGAAACCAAAAACTATCCCACCAAGGGTCATGGGGGTCAATATATATGATGCACAGGACACGGGGTAGAGGGGTAGGTCACCACACGTGGGTATTCTAGGTCTGCATGGCTCGTGCGGGAAGGAACAAAATCCTTTTTCATATATCACCCTCACATACTCTAGTAGTGTCATCATCGGGTTCACCCTGACTCCTAAAGGTAAGGGTGGGCTCAACAGTATTTTAGGCAGCACTTAGAAGAAGGGTGACCAGGGGGCTTAACTAGAAATTAAAAATTCCTCACCTTCTCCTAGGTATCCCTTTAGTCGTGGAGATAGTGGGGAGACTAAGAACAATAGCTCTTGGATAATGTGGACTGGTATGGTCCTATGACCCTATATGAAGACCAACATGTTTCAGCCCTACTCTAAGGCCTAAAGAGTTCTGGGGTTTCCATTAGGGTATCAGATCAGTACCGCCCTGGTTTGTAGGTTAAATTAACTGCCGGCAGAATCCTGCCATGCTCTTGTACATGGGCTAATACTTGCCTGTCAGTTGTCTTTACGAAGAATCACCCGTAAGAGAAAATATTCAATGCAGGTATTATGTTAAGCATACATTTGGCATGCTTGCAGAGTGAAAGTTCATAAGAGAGCTGTAGATATTAAGGAGGTATGCATATCCCACTGCATGCGAGTTTAAAACGTGTCTACGTGAGACATTCATTCAAATGTCTTGAGCATATGCTTATTAGGGAAGATAAACGTGTACTCCTTCTCATGAATATCATTCAGCCACACAGATCATGTGGGTCTTCAATTCGAGAGCAATGTATTCGTCACTCCAGAGATATTATTTCAGTGTATCATTTTCATGAATATTTCGTGAGGTAATGAGGTTCCAAACTCCCAGAATAAAGCGATCACCATAAAAAATTAAAAACATGCATTTAGAAAATTCTTTGCGTAACAAAAAAAAATGATAATGATAAAGCAGGTGAATGTGTACAGAAATACTCACCCACAATTATTGGGTGTCAAGTGCCTCGGTAACAGGGGTGGGGCACCCTACGGTCACACACTAAAGGCAAAAGTCGTGGAAGGAAGCAGAGTGGCAGGTATTAGAGCAGGAGGGTCAAAGTGATCTTATCTCTTAGATCGCGTGCGACCCTCCCAACATCGGACTGGGTAAGTCCGGTCGTGCCACTTACTTAAGCAAGGGTGTAGCCCCGGCTATTAGCCTGAAATCCGCCCTGCTTTCAGTGAAATGGGGCCGGGAGGCACCAGAATTCAAGTTACAGGTCTGAGTGGTAATTGCTGGTTGTTCCCATCATGCGATCAGTGTGCAGCGTGTCTAGCGTCCTTATGTGGCGTAGGACGACAAAATGCCCATTGAATGAAGAGCAATGCAGTTGGACGTCACTGAGGTCTGGGAAAGGAACTAAGGTATGAAATTCTTCATAACGCATAGTATTTGAAGGTCAGATCTATTTGCGGTGGTAGCCATCTGTCTGCACATTGTAGCCAGCCGGTTGACCCCATCTTAGTAAACCAGCGTTTACCAATGGAGAGGCTAGGCTGTCCTCCATACAGAGAGGGGTACCTAGCGAGTTCCAGATTGGCACCATGCAGCTATAGTATGGAATCTCTAGAATTCTTTTGACCTGAATCCAGATTCTGCATGCTGCCATTAGCATCTTAAATTTGATTTTTTTGAAGAATTTAGCATGGCCAAATTTAAATAAAAAACCGTTGCTTTCTTCCCCTAAGTTACTTATTAGAGCCCTGTATCTCATTGGCATGTCCTAGGAGGCCATCAGAAATCACCTGGTATTTTTTTTTTAACAACTTTTTATTAAGCAGGCTCATGATATCTCATACATTGCTTTACAAGCACACACAATTAACCGTTCTGATATATTGGTACATTCACTGTTTCATCAAAATCCAGCACAACGTTGTTAATACAGCCGAGCTCCATCAGGTTATCACACCATGAACATTGGTCTAATCAGTCAAATACTCTGGGTCACCTTTATTCACAAGTCTCACCTGTTCCTTCTGACTCTCCGCATGGTGATACCTCCCCTATGTTTCTGCATTTCTCCAAGGGGGACCATATTTTTCCACATTTTTTCTTGCATCGCCTACTATTATATATAACCTTTTCTGCTTGGTAGCACCAGTCAAGATCAGTCTCCCATTCAGTCACAGTTGAGGAGATGTGTGACCCCCATCTACGCACTATGTTACGCTTTGCCACTCCGGAGGCGAGGGCAAGCCAGGTTCTTGTATGCCTAAGCCACTCTTGCTCTCCTTTGATCATCAGTAGGAGACCCTAGGCATCCAGAGGTATCTCTACTCCCGTGACCCTGGACATTGTCGCCACCACTTCTTGCCAAAAGCGAACGACTATTGGGTATTCCTATATTATATGGAGGAATGATCCCTCTGCTTGGCATCCTCTTATGCAGTGTGGTGGCCGTACTTTGCCCCATTTGTATAGCAGTGTGCGGGGGTAATATGAGCGATGCAGAATTCTAAGCTGTATCAGCCTAAAACTAAACCTGATCGCTATTTCTCTAGGCCTCTGCAGCGCGTCGGTTCATTCTTCATATTCAATAGTGCCCAAGTCAGTCACCCAGGCTGAGTGCAGGGAAGTCAGGGGATCCGGCATGTTGCAGATTAATTTATTATATATTGTTGAAGTCGCCTTGTCCACTATGGGATCTGCTAGCAAATGGTCCTCTAGGGCGGAGTAGTCACGGGCGGTCTCTCCTCGTTTGATATATCTATTTAATGCGTGTGTGAGCCGCATGTAGAGAAAGGTCTGGGCAGGCACAAGCTGAAATTCAGATGTGGAGAAGTGTGGCTCAATGGTTAGAGCGGCAGACCCTGATGCAGAGGTCTGGCCGGGACCAGGGTTCAATTCCCGCCTTGGCAGGTCTTGGGCTCAATTTCCCCGGACCCGATAATTCTCGCCTTGGTGCCTAATCATGGGTCCCACTCTGCAACTCTGGGCAATAGCTTGCTTAATCTCCACAACGGCCCCAAAAGCGCTAGGATGCCTGGCTTCACCTTGGGGGTGCCCAGGAGTGGACACTTCACAGGGAAAGGCCAGGAAGGGTTCCACAGGGGTATGTGCACAGTGCCTGAGAGACCCTTTTGGGGGTGTGCGGAGCGCTATATAAATGCACTACATTTACATTTACTTTTAGGTCCTCAAAGGGTAGCGATGCTGTGTCCCTCCATATGTCGCCCAGATGGTCAATACCTATGGCTCTTCACCCCGAGAAGCCCGTCAAGCCGGCTACTTCTCTCAGTTGTTTACCCACCCACAGTGGCGTCATCGCTGTCAGACGGCGATGACATCCTAGGTATTTGTTAGCTGCAAAACAGCACTTTATCACCGTTGCTGTATGGGCCGGATGATCCTGCTCGATGCCCTAGGCATAAAGCAGGGCCTCGTGGTTCCCACTGGGCATAGCCTCCCTATCCATTCTATAGGCAGGTTCCTCTCTACCAGTATATATACACTCATTTATACCCATCAGTTGTGAGGCCCAATAATATAGCCTGACGTTGGGGACAGTGAGACTTACGTTGTAGACTCCTCTCTAACTTATTCAACGCTATCCTAGGCGTCCCTCCCTGCCGGATAGAGTTGCGGAGTTCCTGAGGTACCTGCTTGAAAAAGACTGCCGGAACTGGGTAGTTGTGTTGTGCAAAACATAAAGGCGCAGTAAGGTAATCACTTTGTATAACGCTGCCCTTCCCATCAATGTCAGGGGGAGCGTGCACCAGAGCCCCGCGTCTGCCTAAAATCTCTGCAATACTGGATAAAGATTTTCTTGTAAAAATGACTGAGGGTCTTGGAATATGTACAGACCCTGATTTTTAAACCCTTCTTCTACCACGGGGGACGCACGGTTAGAAGGCAGCCACAAAGGGGGCCCAGAGAGGGGCAGAACAATAGATTTGTTTCAATTTATAAAAAAGCCAGAGTAGCTGCCAAACAGTTAAAAAATGTGCAGCACCTGAGAGATGGAAAAATAGGGCCTCGATAAATGAAGAAGTATATCATCGGCATAAAGTGATATGCGCTCTTCCCACCCTCCTGGTGCCTGAAAACCCCATATCATCAGCTCTCTTCTAATCCAGTGAGCCAGTGGCTCCACTGCCATTGTGAACAGTAGTGGCGATAGGGGACAGCCCTGCCTAGTTCCCATACCTAGCGTGAACCGATGAGACAGCGTCCCATTCACCCTCACCTGTGAGAGTGGGTCCTGATACAAGAGTCTTACCCACAAAGCCCAATTTAGCTAGGACTGCAAACAAATACTTCCACTCTATACTATCAAATGCCAATGAGTCATCTAGTGCCATCAATGCCGATTGTGGAGATGTAGGGGTGGCTGTCACATGCAGGACTCCGTAGTGTCACAGCAGGTTGTGACGGAAGCTCCTGCGGGCATAAAGCCCGACTGATCTACGTGAATCGGAGTCTTTAGGACTGCCGTCAATCTGTTAGCAAGAGTCTTAGCCAATACCTTCGCCTCGACGTTTGATAGGGAGATCGGTCAGTACGAACTGCAGCTTTCTGGGGTTTTCCCTGCTTTATGCATCACCACTATCATGGCTAAGCATTGGTCTATGGGCAGCGTACCTAATTCATTGGCTTCTTCGAGCATGGCTAATAGTGGGCGAGTGATTTTAGAAGCCATACATTTAAACAGCTCGACTGGAAGGCCGTTAGGGCCCACGGCTTTATCGGATCATAGGGATCCCAACTCCAAGGCCAGTTCCTCTTTGGATAGGTCAGACTCCAGAATATCACTCATTTCTTTGGTGAGCATCGGAAGTGCAGAGTCGACCAAAAACTCGGTGCAATTTTGGGCAGATCTCTGACTCACTGGAGTGTACAGTGCTTCATAGTAGGACGCGAAAGCTTCAGCTATTTGGGCATTTGTTGTCTGAAAGGCGCCATCTCCATCTCTGACTACCGCAACCCAGGACCTTTCTTTGTCTCGCTTGTCGAGCCATGCTAAACGTTTGGAGGCTTTATCCCCTATATCATAAATCCTCCCTTGTGTCGCCAATGCATGTGCCCGTGCCTCGTTCTCAGCCAACGCACGTAGCTCGCGTTGTCATAGGGTTAGACTTTGCCTGAGGTCCGAGCTACCACCCTCAATCGCTCCCTGTTCTATTTTAGTTATTTTGTGCTCCAAACTATGGAACTCAGGGGCCTCTTCCTTCTTTTCCCCCCTGATTAGCACCAGCGCCTGTCCCCGAAGCACTGTCTTAAACACTTCCCAAAGCTTTACTTGGGAGTCTACTGTTCCTTAATTTTCTTTCCAGTTTAATTTCCTTCTCAAGTTTCCTTTTCAGCTCAGGGTCACGGAGGTACCAGATTTCTTTCTTAGGGAATCCTGTTCTATTTGTCCTTGGTCCCTGAGAGTGACGCATGTAGGTAAGGGATCTGAAATACCCCTAGCTAGTAGGAGTGGCCGTTCAAAATTCCCTACTTGGTCATGCTGCGTAAGTATGTAGTCTACTCTAGAGAAAGACATGTGGCGAGCCAAGTAGAATGGGAATTGTTTGGTCTGTGGGTTATGTGCCCTCCATATGTCTGCCAGACGCACAGCCATAAGGAAGTCTGGGAGAACCCGCCCCCGGGGTGTTCCCCTGTATTGCTTTACTGATCTAACTCTTAGTCTATCCCTGCATTTGCGTCTATCCCCATCAGGAGGACTCCCGGTGGAAGCTCCAGCAATAATGCGCCTATTTTGGGAAGCATGATCGAGTGTATCCTGGGCAGCAGATATGCAGAGCAAAGGGTTAAGGGGCGCCCCTCCCAACTGCCCACAAGGGCCGCCCCGCAGCCTGCATCATCCCTTATTATCTTGTGAATTGTTAGGGGCAAAGAGTTGCACACTAGGATACCTACCCCTCTAGAACCTCCCGAGAACCCAGAGTGGGTCGCTAGCTTATAACCAAAGCGATCCAAGGCTTTATGTGTGTCTCGAAACATTACTACTTCTGGGGCATGTCGTTTAATGTGCTGAAGTACCAGAGTTTGTTTGATCTTGTTCCCAAGACCGTTTACGTTCCAAGACCAAATACGGATTTCACTTTTTGTTTCAGGTATATCTTATAGAACTGTGTACCTCTATTTCATCGTGTGCTGACCCTGAACCATGCATGTGCACATTGTCGATTATTGGAGCTATGAGCCTCAAAGAACAATAAAACAAACTTACACCATAAACCCCTAAACTCCCACCTCCCTGCATCCCTGCTAGACGAGTTGTAAACCCCCCACCAACCCAACATGCAGAGTGCCTGTCGCCCTAGAAGAAACTTCATTTCAACATAAAAATGAAGGGGGGTAAGCGAGCACCAACTGCTTAGATGCTCTGGAGCTCAGTACGGATCTGTTAATGTCCCCTCTTTAATATGTTCGAGCACCTGCTATGGATTTGCCTTAGGGATAAGATGCATCAAACAGACCATCCCTCCGTCCTCACCCCAGGGTGTATTGTATAATTAACCCAGGCTTCTGCTCTCTGTCTCACTCTCATGGCTACCCAGAGCCCAGGGATCCAGCACTTCAAGCCCCACCTAAATGTCCAATGGATCCCCAATGTCCCCTATCTGCAACACGTTGGATGGCTTTATCCGGCTGGGAGGGCAGACCGTGAATCTTCTGTTGCTGGTCATTCCACACCGGCGTTAGTGCTTGATTCTTTTTTCACCCAGCAATCCGCCACCCCCCCAACCAGTCCCACGCCGCCTCCGGAGAAGCGAAGAAGTGCGACCTCCCATCTACAAGTACTTTAAGTTTTGCGGGGAACAGCATCATATATTTCAAGTTTCATTCCCTGAGGGTCCTTTTGACTGAGTCAAATGCCCTCCTTTGGCACTGTACCTGCAATGTGAAGTCTGGAAAAAATCGGATTGTGGCATTATCAAACTGGATATCTCCTCGTGTTCGGGCAGCTTACAGGATAGCTTTCCTGTCTCGGTAGTTGAAAACGCGGGCCGCTATAGTGTGAGGAGGTGCCCCAGAGCGTGGGCACAGGCCCAGTACCTGATGCGCTCGCTCCACTGTAAAGTGGGTTGACAGTCTCGTTGGCTTGAGGACATGGGTGATCAGATGGTCCAAGAAGGAGGTCCACGGTCGGTCCCACCACCCCCTCGGGCACCCCCACAATACGGATATTGTGGCACCTTGCTCTGCCCTCCTGATCCTCCAGTCGGCCAGAATGTCCACATATTGTTTGGTGAGGATTGCAACCTGTTCTTCAAGGCGTTTAGTCTTGCTTTGCAGATTTCCAATATTTGTTTCAGCTGCTGTTGTTTTTTTCACCCAGTTTTCATAGGTCTGCCCTGAGCGGATTTACCTCTTCTGTGACCGAGTCTAGTTTTGGCTCGAGGGTGCCCTTCAGACCTGTTACCACCCGCATGACATCTTTGAGGGATGGATCTGGATCATGTTCTTCCTGCTCCTGCGGAGTAGCCGCCTCCTCCGCTCCTCCATCGTTGCTCATTGCGACTGTGTACTTATCAATCTGGTTGGTTTGTCTTGGGCCTTTATTGCGCCCCATTGTGGTGACAAACCACCCTGGGCCCAGGTGGTGCTATTGTCTGCTTAATTGGTCTTGCTGCAGTCCCGGCTTCGTGGGCTAGGATTCGCGGCTTAGCTTTTGTTTACTCTTTTCATTCTGCGGAAGGCAGCACCATCCAGATGAAATACCCTGCTTGCATGAATTAAGTAGGCCCCACCGAGGAAGGGATCTCTGCGCTGCACCTTTGTTACCGTCTCACTGTGCCACGCACCCCCTCTGAGTGTATGTTGTGGACTCCAGCCTCAGGACCACCTGCAGGACTCCCTAGTCTCTCAACTCAGCAGTCGGATCAGCTCCCAGCAATCACACAGTTCGTGGGCTGTTTCCTGTAAGCAATGTGGTCCCACCTCTTGAGCTATTGATGCGCGATACTCTATCGGGTGGAGGCCTGAATGTCTCTCAGGCTCAGTGCTACTTTTTAGGCCTCATGCGTACATATCTTTCATTGAGTCTAATCGTTTATTTCTGCACCGCAGTGCAGTGGTAAAGGTTCCTTTGTGAATGTCAGCCACCACGCTCCCTGCAAAGTACACCCCCGGCCCAGGCTCTTGTCGCTAGCTGGAGGCAACTCCACCCTTTGATTCAGGCCACTTACACTGCTATGTATCCGGGAGGCCTGCTCGGTCCATTGTGCCCTCCGCCGTCATGTAAATGCACGCTCACACTTGCTTGCGCTGACACAGTGTCGCGGTCGCAGTTTCCCTCCACCCACTGAGCTCCGCTATGACCGCCTCTTGGGAGGTTCCTGTCCCTCAAGTGTTCCCATGGGTATTGGTCTCCGGCCGGCGACATGTTAAGATGCAGTTGTGGCCGCTACCCTCGCTTCGTTCACTAATGGTGCCGACTTTTCAGCCAGTTCCTAGTTGTTTCATTAATAGATCCGGCCCTTTGGTGCTCTTTGTAGACGGATTATGCCGGATTTAGGTGGGGATATAGCAGATGGCTAACGGAGTGCACTCAGTGTGCCCTCATCTTAATCGGGCTCAAGCCACGATCCCCGCCTGGAATTTTTTTTTTAAAAGCTCAATAATATAATTGGAAATTAGGGAGTGCTATTTCCCTCTGACTAGATAGCCCGAGATTCACCCAAAAGTGCCTGCTAGTTCCATGACTACTGGGAAAGCTGTCTCCAAATTAGCTGTATAGCCCCTTCGGTGTGCATGCGTCATGTGGGCGTGTGCAGAGGACGGCCGGGGGCCGTCTGAATCCTGACCACTATTTAAATCGCCTGCACAGGGCGAAAATGTGCGCTGCGCTGAAACGGATAGACTACCAGGTCATCTGCATATGGGGCCTCTTTTCTATACTGATCGATGTGCTGAAATGGGGAGATTCTTTGCTCTACTCTTATTCTCCTAGCAAGAGGTTCCAAATACAAATTAAACAATAGAGGCGAAACGGGCAGCCTTAATGGGTTCCCCTATTTATCCGGAGGCTAGTAGTTAGAGAGCTGTTGATCAATATCTTTGCTGTGGGGGCAGCATATATACCTTGAATAGCATTAAGGAAATTACCACCAAGACCATTTTGTTCTACCACTTCACATAGATGAGGCCAACTAACTCTGTTGAAGGCCTTGGCGCATCAACCATAATGACAGATAAAGGGATCCCCATCACAGAGGCTCCATCTATTGCACACACCAGGTCTTTTGTCAGATCAAAGAGTTGCCTCCTCTTCATGAAGCCCTTCTGGTTTGTGCCTATTATTTCTCCTAGGACCTTATCCAATTGTTTAGCCAGGACCTGTGAATAGATTTTGTAATCTGCATTCAGCAGAGAGATTGTCCTGAAGGATTCAAATTTTTTCAGTTCCTTATCCGGTTTGAGTCTGATGAGATTGGTATCACAGAGCAGCCTCTCTTCGCCTTTAAGATGGGGGAGAAATGTTTGGGACTTTGTGGTTAGCTCCTACCTTAGGACTACACCAGTTTAAGACCTTAGAGCTCAGTTACTATGAACACTCCTAGTGGGCCAATTTAAATGTGGCCTGTGTAAGGCATCTGACCTGACGGTTGAGCAAAAGGATTTTTGCTACTCAGGACAATAGTATACATTGAAACATCACACTAATTGTAATACTAGAGATGTCATTTATGTCATCATGTGCCCTTGCAACAAGGTATACGTAGTTCAGACGAGGCAGAAAGTTAAGAAGCGGATCCTGCAACACTGTTCAAGGATACGTTATAATGTCAAGGGCACACCCCTAGTTGATTATAGTCGCATGAAACACCCAGTAGATAGCTTGAAGTGGTGGGCATTTAAAAGAATCTTACAGAACCCATGAGGAGGGGATTTGACATCTACAATAAACCTCTGAAGAGATATCTAGACAAGTCTCCTTATTGTGCATGGTTAAACCTTGCAAGACAGGTATCTAGTCTAGTCATATCATGAGACTATTGATGGATCATATGTGCATTTGTAATGCATTTCTACGAAAAACTCAGCAGTTGTATCCTTGTTTTATGGGTATCATCGCATACAATATATGATTTTATAATATATTGTTCACATTTTTGCACTTTATTGTGTCAATGTTTATTGTTTTGTCTTTTGTGGACCGTATGTATTTTTGTGAATCACTGATTGATAGCCCTATCTCACTGTGGACAAAATTTTACTTTAAAAGCAATCGTCTCTTCCATGGCAGAACCTTTGTCTCTATACTGTCGTAATTCCCCAAGCTTTGCATGATACTGGGATTCCCCACTGATATTAATATAGTATGAGAGAATGCATAGTTTTAAAATCAGGGTCATCAGCTGCACCATATGTTTCAGACTACATGTAAAAGTACAAACAAGCCTGTGACATGATCCCAGTCAAACATTCAAACTTGACAGAGTACGCTTTCATTTTAAAACACACACCTCACTATCTACAGCGTATTTTAAATGTACCTTTGCAGAGAATTATATGAACTAGCATAGAGGTTAATACATCTGCCAACATTCTTTAAACCTCACTTTTCTCTATCGGTTTCATTAGAGAGTCGGAGCTCACAATGCCAGGCCTACGCCAAAATGAAAGGCTGACTCCTATCATGCACTCTTGTGAGTCAGAGCATCTTACTAAATACCTTATTAAGTGTGTGTATGTCTTTTAGAAGTGCGACAACATATGTAAATATGCTTAGAGGTGAAACACTACCTACGTTTCACACTGCATGCTCTCTAAATTCTGTACAAAACCCTGCATGAATCACTTTCTACTCATTAAAGAAGGCAGCCAGGTATGAACATCTTTGTTCCACTGATTTTGTGATGCCTGCATAGTTAACAGATTTGTGTTTCTGAGACTTGATGATAAAGTAGATCTCACAAAATTTGTGCAGGGTGTAATATGGTATATAGTTTTTAACTTAGGCTGATCAACTGCCCCACACTTATCACACTACATGTTGAAGAACAGACAACCCAACACATGATACGGGTCAGACATTCAAACTTGAGAGACTACTCTTTCAGTTTAAAGCCCACACCTCACAATCTACAGTCTACTTGAGGTATACCTTTGCAGAGACTTATATGGACTGGGTGTGAGAAAGTGCCCTCTTTCTTGCATGGTATGCCCCCAATTTTTGCTGATTTGCTGATGTTCTTTGAGTGAGTGTGCCCTAGGCTCCTGCTAATCAGGTACCCAGGGCCTATGTTCCTTCCCTAAAACTGCATTAAAGCCTAAATCCAATTGGCATCTCTAGCCACATGTCAGCCCCTGGTAAATGGTACCACAGGTACCCAGGGCACTGTGACCAGAGAAGGCCTCTAAGGGCTGCAGCACTTATTGTTCCACCCTTTGAGTTCCTGTACCCTGACACTCACACACTCCCTTTGCAGGCTGCGTGTTTGGTGCAGAACAAAGTGAAGAGTCAACATGGCACACATCCCTGTGTGCCATGCCCACAAGCCACTGCCCTGGCATACATCAGTTACCCCTCTAGCTGGGCATCCTATGCCAGTTGTGAGGGCACAGGTGTATGAGTCCTGTACCCATACAGTGCCCAAGTCCATTCCTGGGCACTGTAAGTGCAGTGCTGCCATTAAGAGTATATGGTGCTAGGAGTTGGTCATTACGAACTCCACAACACCATGATGGCTACACTGAAGACTGAGAAGTTTGGTATCAAACTTCTCAGCATATTAAACCCACACTGATACCAGTGTGGGATTTAATGTAAAATGCACAACAGAGGGCATCTTAGAGATGCCCCCTGAAACTCGACCAACTTCTAGTGACCTGACTGAGTGGCTGCTTAGGCAGCCACCAACAGACATGTTTCTGGACCCCTGGGTCGAGAGCCTGCTGCTCTCGGGGGCCTGAAACAATGCACATCCTGGGACGAGGTGCCAAGCCTCCTCCACCAGGATGGGCAGGGTTCACGAAGGGGAAGCTTCAAAGGCATGCCGCCTTTGTGAGCCTCCTCAGACCATTTGCTGCTTTCAGTAACTGGGCCCCACTGGTTCTACTTTGGGCGGGAGAACCGGCAGGAAAAACAAGTGAGGGAAAGAGGTGGGCCCACTTCTGCCAACTCCACCCCTCAGGTGGGGGAGGCGAGGTGAAGCGCAACTCTGAGTCCCTGCCATCTTAAGGGTGGGGGGACCGAGCCAACCAGGGACAGGCTCCTGCCCCACTTCCACTGGAGGGTGGCACGATAGGGGGTGTTCCCACCCCAGGGAAGGGTCCCATTGATCCCTGCCCTTTACCTACCTGTAACACGCCATAATCTAGTATTTAGGGGGCACTCTGAACCTTGTTTCCTCAGATCCAGCCTGACAACAAGAAGAAAAGAAGAAGGACCGAACAGCTGTGTAGCCAGATAACAAGAGGACGACGCCCACTGACTTGTCCCCAGCCCTACCGGCCTGTCACCCCTCGAACCTGCTCCTGCAGAATCCCGGTGTGTCCTGCAAGCAGCAACCTCAAAAACCCCAGTGGACCTGCCTGCCTTCACTTCCAAGACTGCTTCTCCCGCAAACAACGCATTTGTTCAAACTGCACCTTCTGGCTCGGGCCGGATACGCAAATCCAGCCCAATCTGCACCCGCCGAACCTGGACCGAGCTCGTGTGGAAAAACACAACAAGGAGGTCCCCCAGCGATCCTGACCCGAGATCTGGTGACCCCTGACCTGCCTCAAGCCCCAGCCGACTCCTGCAGCCCAAATACAGAAGCCCCCCTGACCCCGACCTGCAGCTGCTTAGAAGATCCGACCCCAAAAGGCCCCCCTCCTGCAACCAATGCCCCGCGGCCTTGTGTGCCTCACTAACCCTCAACTTCCCAAGTTACCTCTCGAAGTGGTGGTCACACCCAGAAGTCCTTTGTCTCCCTGCCTGCAGTGCTTTTGCAAACCGGAGGTTCTCCATTGAAAACAACATGGCACCCGACCTCAAAACAGCACCCTGCCGCCGGCCGTCCTAGTGCCGCTGAGGGTGCACCTTTGGTTCCCAATTTGCCCTGACCTAAACCCTAGGAGCTTTGCTCCCACAGCTGTGTGGCCTGCTTGCCACAGCCACTAGCCGGCTGCCCCCTATCCTCCATAGGATAACATTGGGCCTCAACACTCTGCACCCGGCCGCCCTAGTGCCGCTGAGGGTGAAACAAAAGTGCATCACTGACCCTGGGGGACCCCTGAGTCTAACCCCTGAACCTAAACTCCCACAGACGATTACTTACCTGTGAACCGATAACCTGTTTTTCCTCCATAGGATAACATTGACAATTTTCTTCCTAAAAGTTTTTGTGTGGAGTTTTGAAATCTAAAATATTCTTTAAAAATCGCACAAATAACCAAAGCGTATTAACTCACCTGTTTACAGGAAATGTTCCAGTGCTGAATCCAGGCATCCATCACTGAGTAAGAAAAGTAATGTACAAAGTAACTTACCTGCAAATTACACTGTTCTTCCAAAAAACGACTGTGTGGAGTTTTGAAATCTAAAGATATTCTTTAAAAATCCCGCGAATAACCAAAAAGTATTTACATACCTATTTGCAGGAAATGTCCCAGTGCTGAATCTAGGTATCCAGCACTGAGTTAGAAAAGTAACGTGAAAAGTAACTTACCCACAATTTACTGAAAAAGCCTATTCATTCCAATGTACTGTATTTGCTAAGTGTTGCAACCTACTGCATTCCCTGTAAATCAAACAAAGTACAATTTCCATTGCATTTTCGAACTGTTCTACAATTAGCAACGTATTCCTGTAAAGTATGATATGCTTACCTGTGCCAGACTTGCTTGGTTCTAAAATAAAACAACAGTATATGTTTTATACAAAAATAATTGGCCTAGAGTTCAGTTCTTGAGTGTGTGAATTAATTTGCTAACTGAGTGTGTACATCAAATGCTTAACACTGTCCTCTGATACTGCCTTACTGCTCGACCGCTCTACCACAAATAGAGAGTAAGGTTCTATCTAACTTTAACCTCTGCCTACCTCTGGGGTCACCTGTACTCTATACACACTATACCTCATTTTTGTTTAGTATATATAGAGCTAGTTTCCTACACATAGAGGTTTATACATCTGGAAACATGTTTTAAACCCCCATTTGTACTCCGCTAGTTTCATAATAGAGAGAGAAGTCACAAAACCTAGATACTTCAATGAATGTGTCATTGCCTTTGCAGAGGCAAGATAATACATGCAAACACGCCTAGAGAACCCCTTTTTGACACCATATGCTTTGTAAATATATGTAGAAGAACCTGTATAAATCACTTTCTGCTCATTACACAGGACACTCGGGCATAAAGCTGTGTGTTGAACTTATTTCATTATGGCTGCATAGCTTAAAGAATGGAAAAGGACTCATTTTAATGTCACCATGTTTCTAGAAACACCAATGACTGTCTAAATGCCTTTTAGGGGTAAGGTAACACAAGGAAAGTATGGTGTAAACACAATACTGCCTCTATTTCATACCTTATCCTGTACAAATATGTTTATAGAAGAAATTGTAGGGATCTGTTTTTGCATACAATACAGAAAACTCTGAGAAGAAACTGTGTGTTGAATTGGTTTCAGAGGCCGTCTCCCTAACTCATCTTTGCTTGCGAAATGCAACTCTAAAGTAGCTCTGACAATACTTGCCTACGAATTTGATAGACTGAATATTTTTTAACTTATGTCAAATAACACGGAAAACTACAAACAAGCCTAAGACATTCAAATTTCACAGAACACACTTTTAGTTTCAGGCACAGGTATCATTATGTACAACCTATTTGCAATCATCATTTCTATAGAATTACATAGAGTACCATATAGGTTCCTACATTTGGTATCATGTTTTAAACCTCACATTTCTCTAATTCTTCTCAACTTTTATAAATACTGCATCTCACAGTTAAAAATGTAATTACAATCACTGAAGCAGTACACCATAAATCACACACCTTGCACATTTGTAACACCTCTGAAATCCTGTTGTTGAATATGAAAATATCAGAAACTCTTAAAAAAAGCCTTTTCCCACACAATAAATGTAATGTACCACTTTCAATTAGGAAAAACAAGCGTGATAATCGTCTGGCTGTTCAATTTTAGAGATAGGGATGCAATACTTCAACACACCAGAGCCCATGGTGCAGCAAAGCTCAATAGACAAATGATCATGATATTCCCTGATTTTACATGCAAAGTACAGTAAGAGCTGAAGGACTTCGGGGCAACCAAAAACAGGCTAAGAGACAAGCACATGAGATACAGCCTCCTATTCCCTGCGAGATTCAGAATCCAGTATAATGGGAAGGCATATTTTTCTCAAAACCCGCAAATGATTGGTTCAATGCGCTAGGTATCAAATCACAGTGGAGTGCCCAGGCGAGAGCAAAGGGCTGGAGGGAGGCCCTCGGGCCAGGAGACACTCAGTGGAGTCACAAACAAATCATGCCGACCACCGTTCCGGCACAATTCTGGTCTGCCCGGACGTCTCCCTGGCAGATTCAGACTGTATTCCAGACATGGATGAGCCTCCACAGCCACGTTGAGAGACCAAGTGCAGAGGAAAGGGAATTACTGAAGAAGAGTTAGAGGATACCGACTCACTAGGATGCAGGGGGACACATTTCTGCTTTCTCTTGTCTAACTGCTCATCACTGACGAGATGTTTTTGGAAACTGTTATAAGTATACATACAATATTTGCAGTTGTGTGAAAGATGCTAAAGGCTGAGACTGCTAACAAGGAGGGGTCAGATTTACAATCTTCCCTGGTGCATCCTTGCTGATTTGCAGGGATGCGCCAGGGAACGTAAATCTGCCCCGAGGTACCTAATGTTGATGTAAGCGTAATATGTATTCCAATCGGCGGGATCCTCCAACGGGCCGTGGTCCGATGATTGGGCTGAGTGCCTCGGCCTTGCCAGCTCGCCAGAGCCTGGCCCCTCTGCTAACAGCGGAAGATGACACGGAGTCCGTTGCTCCTCCAGGGGGTATAGGGCGGTGTATCCTGTGTGAGGGCTAAGTTGGGGTAGGTTCTTCTATTTGATCACATTTCCCAAGGGAGGGGGGATGTTTTGGGGCTTGTTACAGTTTTAAGGGGAAATCTGTGACTCAGATTGACTGTCAGGTTGAGATTCCAGTGTGTGTGAGAAACAAGGATGGATCTAATGGGGAGGGGTTGGAAGGGTGAACCCTGAGATGCCTAAAGCCTACAACAGCAGTGATGGCCTCTGACCGGAAGTGTATGACCTGAAATGTCTGGGGATTGGGTAAATATGTCAAGAGGCAGAGAATACACTGTGCAGATATGGTGTATTAATAGCCTTCTTGCAAGAAATACACATATGGGAAGAATGCTTGCACGCCCTACAATGCTGATGGCGGGGGCATATCTTCGCGACTACATATTCTAGCTATGCTTGGGGAGAGTTGATCATTTGTGGCGAGAGAGGTTAAGATAGACCCGGGAGGCTGGTATGTGATCGTAGCTAGTCTGCTGGATGTAAAGGAAATATGTTTGGTGAACGTGTATGCCCTGACTAATAACTATCCTTCTTTCTATTGTGGAATTCTGGGAGCAGTTATGGAACACACACAGCCTGCAGTGATTCTGGCACAGGACTTTAACTGTGTGTTTAATGGTGCTGTAGATCGCTCACCCCCTAAAATGTTCACTAAACCGTTAATGACAGGTGCATTATTGGAATTGATTAAAGTTTTGGGACTACATGATACCTGGAGCGGGTGCCATCCCCTAGGTAGGGAGTACTCATGCCATGTGCCTACCACAGTCACATATAGCCAGAGAGACTACTGTCTGGTATCGGATGTAGTGATGCAATGGGTTACTGCAGCCTCATATCTGGCTTGCTATCTCTCAGATCACTCCCCCTGCTGGTTTCTATTTGTATGCAGGTTCAGATTCCAGCGGTAGCGCTGTGGAGAATGAGTGCGGCAGCGTTATCAAATCAGATGTTTGTGCACAAGTTAACCAGGGTGTTAAATGGATATTTTAATGGCAACTGAGGACGTGCCTCATCTAGGGTAATGGACTGGGATGCCATGAAGGGGGTTTTGAGGGGGGAGTGCCTGAGGATAATGTATGGTGTTAGGCGACAACTCCTCAGTGATCTTGATAGGTTCAAAAAGCTTTTAGACGCAAGAGAAAGAATGATCAAACGACCACTTAGTCTGCAGGCCTGGCAGGGCCAAAATACTAGAAATCTGGGACAGGCTTGATAAGTTCTCCCGCTCCACATATAGAAAAAGGTTGCACAAGGAGAGCGATAAAGCGGGCCGCATGCTCGCAATGCTCATTCATGGCAAAAATCGACATCCGCCAATATCGGGGCTCTGAGACAAACGGGGTAGACTAAAGTCCTCACAGCAAGCAATACTGGAAGTGTTTACAGAACACCTGCATGGCCTATATGGAGCCCCAGTGATGACTAGCCCCTAGAGATTCTGGCATATCTGGAGGGGATACGATTGCTCAGCTGGCTGAGGAGAACAGTCTGCTCTTGGATGCTCTCATCACAAAGGAGGGGATATTGACGGCTATCAGAACGCTAAAGTCGTCCACGGCCCTAGGTGGAGATGGCCTGCTGGCTAAGTTTTACCGATGTCAGCAGGAAAAACTGGCTGAGTGATGACTATAGGTGTATCAGGAGGCCTATGAGAGGGGGTGCTCCTGGAGTCCTTGAGGGAGGCGATAATAGTGATGCTACCAAAGCCTGATAGCGATAACCAGGTGGTCTCCTCTTACTGTTCCCTGTCAATGCTAAACGTGGACCTGAAAATTCAAAGTAACGTATTGGCCATGAGGTTGTTGGGATATCTACCACAATTAATAGCCGATGACCAATGTGGTTTTATCCCAAAAAGGAACACACAATGTAACCTGCAACGGCTGTCGCTGGTGCTCTATTCCCGACCCTTACTTGAACGGCAATATGCTTTGGCGCTACTGGATATCATACAAGCATTTTATTCACTCTCTTGGGAATTCCTCTGGAAGTACTGTATAAGATGGGCATTGGAGAACACTACATAAAATGGGTGCAATTATTGTATAAGGAACTCTCAGCCAGGGTACAAATGCTTGGGTTGGTGTCGTGAGGCTTTGTGCTGCATAGAAGGACCCAACAGGGATGCCCATTGTTGCCGCTTCTCTTTGCGATAGCTATGGAGCCTCTTGCCTGTCACCTGCGGGAAGTATTACATGAGGAGTAGGGAATAAAGGTGAGAGGACATCAGGCACGTGGTATTGCTCTATGCAGATGATGCATTGCAATATCTTCAGAGCCCTAGTCAATTGGTCCCGATCATGCTGGAAGCTCTGGCAGACTTTGGCGACCACACCAGACTGCACATCAACCACTCCAAGTCTAAGCTGTACCCTCTGGGGACTCTGATGGGTCAATGGGAGGCAGATATGCCGACACTGGCCCTACCCTGGGAGATGAAGTGCATGAGGTACCTCGGTATAAGTGTCACACACAACACCAAAGAGTTTGAAGAGGCTAATATAGGAAGAGTCATAGGTGGATTGAAGCTTAACATAACATTTTGGAAAATGCTCAGGCTGTCATCGATCGGAAAAATCGCTCTGGCAAAAATGTTAGTGCTCCTAGGTGTTTATATATTTTCCAGGGCACTTTGTATGATTTACCTAGGCGAGTCTTTACAGAACTGGAAAAATGCTAGTGGAACTACTCTGGTATATCAGGAGGAAGCAAGTGAACCTGATGACATTGGAGCATGAATGGCAGATTGGTTAACTAGAGGTACCTTGTATGGAATATTAGTACCTGGGCACAGCTTCAGCATGAGGTGCATTGGATGGATGAAGAGGATAGTTGTGAGAGTAGATTGTTGTGTGGCACGTGCGGTGGACATTCATTGATGGAGTTCAGGATGATGGGGGCCGGGGCCCCAGACTGCTTTCTGTACACTGTCCATATGGTGTGCAAGGCTTGAGATAGAACAGTTTGGATGGTGATGAAAATGGGCCCCATTCGCAGTAGGAATGAACATATGGGCACTACGCCCGTTTCGCAACATTGAGAGGTCTATGTCTTTGCAGAGATGGCGGGGTGGCTGAGCGGCTCTGGCAGATCTTTACGCTAACAACAGATTTATAACGCTGAAAGTTGAAGGGTGAGAGCGAGAGTGCCTGTTTTCACGTTAGGGGAGCGCCTGGTAAAGGGCTCCTCCATTCTATTGGATAAAACTGATTGCATGGAGCGCCTGGCAAAGGGCTCCTAATTACGCTGTTTTACAATTTACCCACTGTCTTTACCATTGCATATTTTTTAAAAATTGCACCAATACCTTTTATTAATTGAAAAATATACTTGCGCCGCATTCTTACCGCCTATTGTAGCACACCATCCCCGGTCCACTACCGAATCTTCGGATTGTGTGGAGGGATTCCCCGTGCAACAGGAAGGGGCCGGCACTTCCGGTCCAATCCTCCAATCAGCTGCGGGCACAGATAGTGAAAGCCAGATGCCCAGCGCAACGCGCAGCGGACGCGCTGAAAGTTGAAGGGTGAGAGCGAGAGTGCCTGTTTTCACGTTAGGGGAGCGCCTGGTAAAGGGCTCCTCCATTCTATTGGATAAAACTGATTGCATGGAGCGCCTGGCAAAGGGCTCCTAATTACGCTGTTTTACAATTTACCCACTGTCTTTACCATTGCATATTCTTTAAAAATTGCACCAATACCTTTTATTAATTGAAAAATATACTTGCGCCGCATTCTTACCGCCTATTGTAGCACACGATCCCCGGTCCACCACCGAATCTTCGGATTGTGTGGAGGGATTCCCCGTGCAACAGGAAGGGGCCGGCACTTCCGGTCCAATTCTCCAATCAGCTGCGGGCACAGATAGTGAAAGCCAGATGCCCAGCGCAACGCGCAGCGGACGCGCTGAAAGTTGAAGGGTGAGAGCGAGAGTGCCTGTTTTCACGTTAGGGGAGCGCCTGGTAAAGGGCTCCTCCATTCTATTGGATAAAACTGATTGCATGGAGCGCCTGGCAAAGGGCTCCTAATTACGCTGTTTTACAATTTACCCACTGTCTTTACCATTGCATATTTTTTTTAAATTGCACCAATACCTTTTATTAATTGAAAAATATACTTGCGCCGC
Source organism: Triturus cristatus (assembly GCF_964204655.1). Taxonomy (NCBI): domain Eukaryota; kingdom Metazoa; phylum Chordata; class Amphibia; order Caudata; family Salamandridae; genus Triturus; species Triturus cristatus. Next base: position 1,189,937,797 of record NC_140589.1, read on the forward strand.
ATTCTTACCACCTATTGTAGCACACGATCCCCGGTCCACCACCGAATCTTCGGATTGTGTGGAGGGATTCCCCATGCAACAGGAAGGGGCCGGCACTTCCGGTCCAATCCTCCAATCAGCTGCGGGCACAGATAGTGAAAGCCAGATGCCCAGCGCAACGGCAGCGGACACGCGCAGAGGGCGCACCGCCGGCGCGCCGAAGGCGCGCCAAAGTCAAGCCCGTCTGCGCCCGTCCGCGACGGGCCGGGACCAGGGGCCACATCCCCTGCACAAATGTGTAGCCCCATCCTAGAAAAAACGAGCCGCCGTACTCATTACTCTAGGGATGAGCTCAGGAGCCTCAATATTTTAAAGGCAAGCAAACCAGCACTATGCGCACGAATGGGACCATTAAACACCACAGGCCCTTTCTGTTGCATTAACTGCAGATGGGAGAGTGTTAGCTGGCATGACCCCACTCCAATAAGTACCCCAAATCTTGCCCTCAAGTGCATCTACATTAACGCAAGATCCCTACCCAAACATGCTATGGAGATATGGGACATTTTGACTGAACTCAAACCCGACTTAGCCTTTATAACCGAGACCTGGCTTGATCATCATAGCACCCCCGATATTGCAACAGCCCACCCAATTGACTATAAAATACTTCATTTAAATCGAGTGAAGAAAAGAGGTGGAGGGGTAGCCCTGCTATTTAAGGACTCCCTCTCCTGCAGACAAGAGGTGATCACACAGGCCAACAGCCATGAAGCTATGGCCTTTTCGGTGTCTATAAACACTAATATTCTATTTGGCGGAGTGATAATTTACAACCCCCGAGGCAGCTCGATGGATTTCTGTGTCCAGCTTCTTGCACAAATCATGCCAGTCTGTCTCAAAAACAAAAACATCCTGTTGATAGGGGATTTCAACATACACCATGACAACGGCAATAATGCCCTTACTAAACAGCTACTAGAAGATATGGAAATCCTACAGCTGACTCAGAGAATTGATCAGCCCACACACATAGCAGGACACACATTGGATCTGATGTTCTCCAATATAGGAACCATCGACATCACTGCAATAAAACCAATGACTTGGACAGACCATTTTTTGATTGTGTTTTCTATCAACTTATTCTCTAGACACCTCAAATTACCGACCTGGGCATCAGTGAAAACAAGGAGCTGGAAAAGATTTTCAGTAGAAAAATTTCAGCAACATTTCTCACATACAAACACAATAACCACTAACACGAATGATGAAATACAACTACTCCAGAACAACATCAGTAGTGCACTGGAACACTGTTCCGTCTCACACTCTAAACACAAAAATAGATCCACTAGATCAGAGAAATGGTATGGATCTGAACTAAAGTTAATGAAAAGGAAATGCACACTATATGAACATAAATGGAGACTCAATAAAACTCATGAAACTAGAGCCACTTACAAAAAAGAACTTTCACTTTATAAAAAAGCCATTAGGAAAGCGAAGAAGGAATATTTTTCAAATAGAATAACAGAAAATAAAAATTCTTCAAAAGAACTTTTCAAAATAGTCAAAGAACTATGCAGCCCTACGAGTCTTTCAATTGATCTCACTCCTTCGCAAGAAAATTGCAACAAAATAAACAAATATTTTTGTGAGAAAATAGACACAATCTATGCCTCTTTTTCAAATACCGATCTGAAACATACCGAACCTTATGTACCATCTTTAACCCAGGCTAATTGCCTCAGGTTCGGCCCCTTCTCAGAGGAGGAGGTGAGCAAAGTTATGCTAGAAGTAAAATCAGGCTCCTCCTCAGATCCATGTCCACATCACATATTTTCACAATTAACTTCGACAATATGTCCTGCCGTTACAAAAGCATTGAACTCTTCTCTAAACTCCGCTGAATTTCCTAAAACTTGGAAAAACGCCATAGTCACCCCCCTATTAAAAAAAGCGGGGACTGATGTTAACAACCCGGCAAACTATCGGCCTATATCTCAGTTACCCTACTTATCTAAGGTGTTGGAAAAACTAGTCAACAGACAGTTGTCTAACTTCCTGGAAGTCAATGATCTACTGGATATATCTCAAACAGGGTTCCGGATTAACAACAGTACGGAGACAACTCGACTAGCAGTGATGGATAACATCAGAACCCAGGTAGATCAGGGGAAAACAGTCGCCCTGATATTATTGGACCTCTCGGCGGCATTTGATACGGTACCCCACAATCGGTTACTGGAAATCCTTGCAGCAAAAGGAATCCAGGAAAAAGCCCTAGGGTGGCTACAGTCTTTCATGCAAGACAGGACACAATCAGTACAGATGGGTGACTTCTCATCCCCTCCCCTGTAGTATTACATTGACTCTAGACTTCCTCAGCTGCAGAGAGTGCGCAGATACTACGCCTGGTTGCTGGAGGAGGAGCCTGAGCAGAAACGGCTTCCCTGTAATCACCTGTAATCACCGCGGGCGCGCCAACCGCCGACTCGACCCGACGCCGTCCCGACCTGCAGACCCGCTGACCCAACCGGACCCGACCGACCCGCCGACCAGCCTTTGTGCCGCTGGTCCCGCGGGCATCTTGAGAAGACTAAGCGGTTTGAGGCGGCTCGAGGTGGGTTGAAGCGTGGGGTCCGGAGCTCCGAGGCAGGGTTGGGCTGCGCACCTCGGACTTGTAGCGGTGGAGGACTCCGCAGGAAAATTGAGCGACCGCCTGGCAACTTCCTGGTGGTTGTGCCGTGGGCAACCTCCATTAGTACCATCGCCACTGCCACTGCCAGCGCCATTGGTGCCATCTGCCCTGCTCTGCTGCTCTGATGCTCAGCTGCTCTGCTGTACTGGGAGGTGAGGTGAAGTGAAGCGGCACACTGCCCATTGTAGAACGCACCCGAGCCCGCCTCCCCCCTTGCCCCCCACCCAGCTTGCCGATAACCCGTACTGCTTCCAGCATTTCTCCCGGCACCACTTGTCACCCACTTGTCATCCTCTGCACGCTTACCCCTGCTGCCCCCCCCGCCCTTGTTGCACGGGGGTAGGGGAGAAAGCGGACGGGGCGGGAAACGGTGGAGACTTAGCGAGGGATTTGCGGTACTGTGGAGCGGCGGGCAGAGGGGGTAGAACAGGTGGATGGCGTAGGTGACCGCGTTCCCCCAAGGGGGGGGAGATTCCTGGGACAGATTTCTGGGACACTGCCTACGTGAACTCAGCCGCCTCTCAACTTTCAATTCTAACCCTTTTGGTTGGTGAACCCAGCACTTGAAACACTTGAAACACCGCCCTTGACCTAGCATCCGGAAGAATTTGCCAAAGAGGGAGAACAGACGGCGGAGCAACAAGCCCCGGGTAGCAGGAACCTATGCCATTAGGCAACTAAGACTTCGGATCCGAGACACCATCCGAGACACCAGGCACCAGGCACCTGGGACTGGACGAGGAAAGAAAAAAAAAAAAAAAATTCAAACCAAATCATATCAAGGAAATATCAGGAAAATTGTAAAAGCAGAGACTTGCAACGCATCTCGCACCGAGTGCAATAATGAGATCAGGGAAGACAAGACAGCAGGTAACGTCTAATCCAAATAGGAGAACGCGCAGGACAAAGAAGACCCCTCCCATGGAGATCTTACAGAACACAGAGAGTACAGAAGTTTCCTCAACAGTAGAAAGGGAAACTCTCTTGATTTCCCCACTCTTCAGCAGCCCGCAGGCACTACCGACAGCCAATACAAACAGCTTAACTGCTGGGATCAGCTGAACTGCTGGGATCACCAAACTCAAAAATCACCAGCCAAAAATATATACCAAATTTTCATTTCTAAAAGACGCGGGATCAGTCTTATACCTAGATACCAACAAAGGGAAGAATCTCCCATCACCCCTTCAACCTACCAAAACACTATACCTCAATGAGCAACAGCAGCAGCTAGACAAAAGCTACGAGGGGTCCTTGTGCAGTAGGGCAGTGCCAGGAGCAACTAGAATGTGCGACATTAGCCCAGAAGATGAGAAGCACGAGACGTCTGAAGGGAAGAGGAAACAAGGAGACAATGCATATGAGGAAATAAAAAACATCAAACTGAATCAACTAGTGCTGACCCCGACGTCAAAACTCAACACCCAGGTAAACACCAAAAAAATCAAAGCAAGTAAAACAGCTGGCCAAGGCTGGACCCACAGCCTTACAAGGGCTACGAAAGAAGGAGAGAACATAAACTACAATACCCACACACTTCCTAGTGGCAAAGAAGAAACTCTGACTGACTGGACATCACATAATCTGAGAGAAAAGGGATTAACGCATTATGAATGCGAGGTACAAGATCCAGGTGGCATGACCAACAGCTCTGCTATTATCGAAAGAGACGATTCAGCTACCCCGGAATCACAACTGCAACAAGAGGAGAAGGTAACTGAAAGGCAAAACGCTGATCCACACATGGGAAATAAAGATCCCGTGTATAGGTCAACTCAACTGGCGGTGGGGGAAACGCAGAAGGTGTTTTCGGAAGGATTCCTTCAATCAACACATGACTGCCCGCAAGGAAGTGACGACCAACTGATCATAAGATCCGCACAAGACGCATCAACTACACAAAATAACACACAACAGCAACTCTCCTTAACAACTCAGGAAGAAGAACCTGAATGCTCTTATCTGACATCAGAGGAGTGGGAGGAATTAGTTGCCTCATACTCTCTCGGTCCCCAAATTGGACCCCAACGAAGCAACTGCTCGACAAGTAACAACATAAAACAATTTAAAGAGCAGGAAAAAGAAAAGGAAAAACAGGAGAAACAAGACATCTGGTCCACTCTGTTACACACGATGCAAATGTCAGTCAATGCCATGCAATACCACCCAGATAAGATGGATATACAATTGTCAGTTTTGAACTCCCTCTCTATTTTTGTGGCGAATATAGATGACAAACTGGCAGATCTCAACAGCTTGATTAGAAGAGCACAAGCAGAAACAAGAATAACACAGGTTAGCTGTACCTGTGCAACACTTATAGACAAGCTGGCCACCCTCCCGAAGGCATTGGACAATCTCTTATCTGATATAAAAGACACTGTATCACAGAAGGCAAACCCGGAAGAGCCAGCCGTAACAACAAGCATGGCAGACTATCAATTACTACGACCGACAACCGGGGACGCAAGGCAGGCCATTACAGATCAGGAATCAGACCCTAGTCCCTGTGAAAAGGAAAACAACCAACCAAGGCCTGGACCTCGGACACCCTCGCCAGAGCCAACAAAGCGTAATAAAACGACCCCCTCAATATCTAGCTCGCTCACTCGCAAGCAGCGAAGGAAGCTGAAGAAAAAGAGGCAAAATCAGAAACTCTTTGAGCCTGTTAAAATAAACTCTCCTGACATGGCCACGGCACAAGGACCGGAGAAAAACTTCAGCATAGATCCCTTAGACACCTCAGACCAGGTGATTACGGCGACAGAATGCCACCAAGAACCTCTAGAACATTTGGAAGAGGGGACAGGAGCGCAGGAAATTAATGCCCTTAGAATATCCACCAACGGGGGAGAACCCCAAAAGACTCTTCCTTCTGAGAAAAGAGACCAAGCTATAGAGGGTACAACCAACGACACGACTCCATCTACCCCAAGAGATCTCTCTGAACTAGCGGATACATTCAAAACCTCTGAAGAACCATCTATAGACCAAACTGCGCAACTGAACCCTACTATAATTATGTTCCACCCTGAATACAAGTCCAGGGGACGAATAGACACTCTTAACAGAGGAAACATACTACGTCTAATACACTCTATCAACAGTCTGAAGAATCTAAAATCTGAGGATCTAGAGTCAATAGAATTTATGGAGTCCCTGGAGCATCCAGGGGTGGAAGCAACTAAAACAGTTTGGGCTTCACCCACGGTAGCAGATAAAATCTTAAAAGAACATGCCAAATTTAACACCTGGGGCATTAAGCTTCGACCTTACTCCAAGCCAAGATACCCGGAACCATTAACTAACTTCTTGCTAAATCAAACAGGACCCGGGGGGACCCAACTGAGTAATAAATCTTACTCAGTGCTACGTGGAGCCCGCAGCGAAAGTCCAGAGCGTAGAGCAACAAAAGATCAGTATCATCCCACATTCAATGCAACAAAAAAAACACCCTCACAAGAGTGGTCCTGGTTGTCAAGGACCATAAATACAAAAAATCAAAACCTGTGAAATTCGAAGCTCTGCGTACCCAACGTTGGAATAAATAACAATACTCTTAAAATCTGCTCGTGGAACATCAATGGGGTCAGAGAGAAGATCTTTGATCAGGAATTGCAACTTTATTTAGAAGGCTTCGATTTAATTTTGCTTCAGGAAACCTGGTGTGACACTCCGCCAGCTTTGAATGGATTCAACTTGCTCTCCACACCTGCAACAAAAAGCGCCAAATTTGGACACAGCAAGGGAGGGCTTGCAACATACAGCTCCATAAAGAGGATCTACGCCCTGGAGCCAACACCGCATAGCTTAACTCTCCCAAACGACATGCAAGTACTCAGATTAACTGTACAAGGGGAGGAAATAAACGAGCCGGTAATCCTTATAAACATATACCTGCATCCGCGTGGCAGAACTAAAGGGATCTCGCAGCTGAAGGAGAAGTTAGAAATCATTTTAACGGAACAACAAACCAACAGGTTGATCATTACTGGGGACTTCAACGCAAACATGTTTAGAAGAACACCTGAAGAAACCGACATAGGGGACGACCCCTTTGCATGCTCCGCAATAATAAACGACAACAACGTGGGCGGGAGCCATACAAAAACATCCAAAACACCAAAAACTGTACAGAAGCTTGTAACAATCCTCGAGCAGTTGGGCTTTAGATCACTAAATGGAAGATTTCCAGGAGACCAACCTTAGACTGCAACATTCAATAACACAACAGCAAGTACTACAATAGATTTTACATTTGTCACTCGCTGCATGTTCCGAAAAATAATTGACTATCATATTGGAACCTCTGACTACAGCGACCATTTACCACAGGAAATTACAATATACACAACTTTCACACCACACACCTTGCCAGTAAATATCCATACTTCAGAATTCTCAGCTACGGAAAAGAGAATAAAATGCGAAATAAAAGACCCTGAAGGGTTTCTCACCCTCGCAAAATTACTGCTGGAAGAGGTACAACTTGCAGACTCTGACAGTTTGAGAAGCTGGGAGACGTTTACAAGGAAACTAGGAAACAAATATGGCGCAAAAAAGGATTCTTACAAAAAGAGAAACCCAGGCCTCGTCCAACCGAAATGCCCATACCTTCATATCGGAAACAATGCGCCACTTAAAAAACTTAGAACATCGATAAACCGCATACTACGGAGACTAAAAAAAGATCAGCTGGACCGTACGGCCCTAGAAGAACTAAGGGCTCTGAAGGCCAAACGAAGGAAACTATTATGGTGCCTAAAAACAGACTCTGAAGGGGCCTTTTGGGCAAAACTCTTGTATGATACTAAAAACAACAACAGCGCTCAATTCTGGCTAAAGGTCAACACACTTGACAGTTCTCCAATCCGAGGCATTAACTCACATGTCACCGAAGAGGCTTGGACAAGTTTCTTATATTCTCACCTCAATAAAGACCAGGAAAACTCACTTTACACCAACGCTCCCTCACCCAGAAGTGAATCCTTAAGACCCCCACTATCTTCTAAATTACCTTCAGAACAACCTTTCAAAATTACGTGCAAAAAAATCTGCAAAAGAATTTCAAAAGGCAGGCGCGAGGGAGCCCCTGGTCCAAATGGCATCCCGCCCATATTATTTAAACAAGACCCAGAATACTGGGCACGCATATTAAAGCCAACCTTTGAAACAATCCTACGAACTTCTACAATACCAGACTCATGGAGGGGTTCGATCATCTCCCCCATTTATAAAAACGGTAATCGGGATAATCCCAAAAATTTTAGGTTGGTAGCATTGCTTGACAACGAAGCAAAATACTATGCAGGATTGCTTTGACAAGAACTAACAACTTGGGCTGCGGAAACATCTGCAATCCCTTTAAACCAAACAGGCTTTTGTAAGAACATGGGCACTACAACGAACATTATGACTCTCTCACTACTGATAGATGCCGCACTCACCAAAAAACAGCCCCTATACCTATGCTTTATTGATTATAGCGCTGCAGTTGACCACATAAACAGGAATTTATTGTGGAAAAAATGAATATCCCATCATCACTCCTAAACCAGTTAATCCTTTTGCATAGCAACACCTGGGTCCAAGTTAAACTGGGCAGAGGAGACCGTCTCTCAAAAAAGATCCCAACAACAATCGGACTGAAACAAGGCTGTGTACTCGCCCCATTACTATTTAACCTCTTTATGGCAGAGCTCTCAACAACCTTAAATGGAAACAACTCACATGCACCAAAAATAGGCGGGCTCCAGTTATCAAATCTATTTTACGCAGATGACTTGGTACTAATAAGTCAGACACCGGTGGGCCTACAGCGCCTGCTTGATTTAACATCTCACCATTCTGAGGAGAACAAACTCAGAATCAACAGAGATAAAACAAAAACACTCTGCGTGAACTGGCGCAAAAAAAAGAAACAACCACAATGGTTCCTGGCGTCATGGAAATTGGAGGCAGTACAAAGTTATAAGTACCTGGGAATCATGATTGACAACAAAGGGAAGTACACAGTGCAAATTGAGGCTATAAAAAAAAGGGGGGCTAATGATTGCTGTGGCACTAAGAAATCTTAAGAACAACATCTCCGGCCCAAACCTCCTTCCTTTAATCAGAGTGATCCAGGCAAAACTTCTACCGTCGATAACTTATGGAAGCGAAGCTATGAGAGGGAGAGACGCAGGTACACTGGACCACACAATAACAAAAGCAATTCGAATGATCTTTGGGCTTCCAAGTTATACATCCCCCGCACAACTGAGGCTGGAGTTCGGACTTCAAAGGCAAGAGCTTGCCCGTAGAGGGTCATTTATCAAAAGCTGGTTTAAAATTAAAAGGGGCCCGCCTGACTCACTAAACATGCATCTATGGGAAGAACTGAAGAACAAGGGGACATGCCCAGCCCGATACTATCTGGACAAATCACTTCACCAACTGGGACTGTATGAACTCTGGGAGTTACCAACAACGATCCCCAGCTTCAAAAAAATTGTAAATAAAGTGATAAAAAAGAGTCTCTCATACAGGATAAAGCCGACTTGTCAGGCCGTTCCCACGGCTGGTTCACCCTACAGACCTATAACACGGCCTCACCTCAAGCATACCTCCTCACTAGTTTCTCAAGAGCGACTAAAGAGAAATTCCTGAAACTCCGCTTAGGCATACTACCATCTGCATACCATATGCCACCTTGGCTACGTCCCCCGCTGCCTGCAATTTGTCACCTCTGTGGAGAGGGGGAGGAGGACATAGTGCATTTATTGACAATCTGCAAAGCCCTAAAACCGGCCCGACGATCTCTGCTAAGATCCATCTTCAACATGAAAGCCATTCGAACCTGTAGGCAAGCAGTAAAAGCATCCTTCTCTGGTGAGGACGTCCAACTAAGCTGCCGGTTGGAGAAATTTATATCTATTGCAGAAATAACTATGAAAAAGGCAGGCCCCCTGGTCACAGACTGAATTACAGCTGAATTGCCTGTGGCGCCCTGAGCCAATCCACAGAAACTAACGCATGTACTGTTAGCCCACTTAGGAAACATAGCATTACTAGGACTAACACACTACGCAATCTCAGGACTATATAGCTGTCGTAGAACGGTTAATTCAGCAAACGTTAAAGATTACTACATCTTGCATTCAAAATTGCAATTATTAGGTCCACATCCTGTGTTTTTCTTTTCTTCTCTTCTTCTTTTCTCTTTCTTTCTCTCTTTTCTTTTTTTTTTTTTTTTTTTTTTTACACCCTTAGTCTGATCAATAACGTCTATGAATTTCATGCTGAGATTTCTCCTATTTTTTAATATGTCATTTTAACAATATTTTATTTTAAGTGTATGAAAATATGTATAGTACGATTGTAAAGGTTTTAATTAACTGTACAATAAATTAATCAATCAATAATCAATCATCCCCTCCCCGGAACATCAAGTATGGGGTCCCACAGGGGGCGTCATTAAGCCCGACTCTGTTCAATGTGTTTATCTCCTCACTGGCCAAAATAGGACGAAAATGGGGTGTCGATATATGTTCTTATGCAGACGACACCCAATTGATGATCACACTGGACGAGGAGGATGACCCTAAAGATAGATTACTCAATTGCCTTACGGAATTAGCCACTTGGATGCATAGTCACTGTCTTAAACTAAATGCAGACAAATCCGAAATAATGTTGTTTGGCAGACATTCACAGCTATGGGACAACAGCTGGTGGCCCGCAACATTAGGCACCCCCCCTAGCCCGACATCGATGGCCAAGAATCTAGGGGTGTCTCTAGATAACACCTTAAGTATGAAAACCCACGTATCAATAATCTGTGGTAAAGGCTTCGCATTACTGAAAATGCTAAGATGAGTCTTTCCATGGATTCCCATTGAATGTAGAAAGATCTTGGTTCAGTCTCTACTTATGAGTAGACTGGACTATGGAAACTCCTTGTTTGTAGGAATGGCTGACTATCTCTTTTCCAAACTACAGGTCGTACAAAACGCTGCAGCCAAGGCAATATGCAACAAAAGAAAATACGACTCAGCCAAGAGCTGTATGAGAGAACTGCACTGGCTGCCGATGAGACAAAGAGCTATCTTTAAGCTACTGTGCATAACACATAGAACATTACATAATACAGGCCCCGGTATTCTAAAAAACAAAGTCAAAATTTATGTCCCATCTAGGAATCTACGCTCCCAAACTACAGCTAGAGCCAGAACCACACGCGTGAAAACAACAAAGATGGACGGGCGAGCCTTCTCCCACCTGGCGGCAACCAGTTGGAATGAGTTGCCTGTGAATCTTAGACTAACAAACAGCCACCTGCTCTTCAGGAAGCAGTTGAAAACATTTCTCTTCCTTAAACCTGACTAAAATTTAACCATCTTGTACTTACCTTTCACTTCCTTCACTGCCACAGTAGCGCCGTGATATCCTATCTGGGATGATTGTTTGCGCTCTATAAGTACCTTTAACATTAACATTTATAACACTAACCGAAGCATTGGAGACATTCCAGCTGGGGTCTGGACATTTTTTGCAATATGCAAAGATTGTACCCACCACTTGATAGATCTGGTCGTCGTTACCCCAAAGCGTCACCTACTTCCTGAATGCTAGAAGTTATCCTAATGATGGCAGGAGGTAAATGGTAGATCTCACATATATACAAGGCCCTGAGGGAGGATGCCCCCAGAAAAGCACTTTCAGTATAAGCGCGGTGGGAGGCACAGGTGGAAAAGTCCCTCACTGAAAGCAATTGGGAAAAGATCCATGAAGGGGTCAAGAGCACATCCACAAACGTGAGGTTTAAGCTCCTTCAAAACAATGTGGTACATCAGGTATACCTGGCTCCCATTCAATCCATATATCCAGACAGCTCGTTGGAATGCCCCAGATGTAGGGTACCACGGGACGGACGTCCTACACACGCTATGGAGCTGCACGGATATTGATGAGTACTGGCAGACCATCCTTCTGAAACTTAATACTGCCACAGGGTGGGAGACCTCTAGGGAACCATCAAAGTGCTTATTGGGTCTAATAAGGAAAAGAAGCTAAGTGTAGGGTATCCTGTGAAACCTATTGTCGCAGCCACAAGGACCTCTATCTTCTATATGTGAAACAAAACCGGGGGAGATGCCAATAAGTGATGGAACCGGTTCAAACTAAAATGGGTAATTAGAAATCAATCATGAGCGTTTGTTAAAATCAATGAATAAGACTCCATGCCCTGCACAGACTTCACTAGGACATTCTATCTCACCATGAGTTTTCTGAGCTCCACTTCCTCCCTGGAAGCCATGGCATGTTTAAAAAAATAATCTTTAACAATATTCTTATCCTGTGGTTTCACTGTATCATATCTCATAAAAATATCCGCTCTGCCTACAGCCGTGAGGGATTCCTTGACATACCTTAACCATGGGATTTTTAGTGCGTGGTCGAGTGAGAGGCAGTCTTGAATTACTAGTCGGTTGAAACCTGCCTCCTGGCTAGAACAAATCTTCACCCAAAACAACAAAGGTTTAACAGCCACCAAATCCATTATATACTTCCTTCCAGGGATATCAGCCTGTAAAGCGATCAAGGGTGATTCTAGTCCATTGATATATAACGTAAATAATAAAGGAGCAAGTATATATCCTTGTCTGAATCCTCTAGAACATTTAAAATTATCAGTGATATTTCTACCCTGAGTGTATCGGACTACAGCAGTGGTATTAAGGTGCAGGGTCACTAAAACATTTGTGATCGCCAGGTCAACCCCAAGGTCACCAAGCAGAGACCACAATTTACTGAGGATCACTCGATTAAATGCCGTGTTGAGATCCATAAAACCAGGGAAGAGAGCTCCAGGTTTGGCTATTGTGTATTTCTAGATTAAAAGATAGAGATTTAGGCACTGCTCTGTTTTTGAACTTCCAATGTGAAACCCATATTGCACCTCCGTAATAATTTGATTAGTATCTGCCCAATCAGAAAGCCTATTTATTAAGACCTTGCCGAGGACTTTTAACAGTAGCATCAATAAGGGATATGGGGTGATAACAATGAGGGTTGTCCCTATCCCCTTTCTTAAAGATCGGAACAATGGTGGGCGTAGACCACGAGGGGGGCATTGCTGTCGTAACTGGGGTGTTTAATACCCTGCTTAAAACTGGTGCCCAGACATCTATATTGTCACGAAAAAGGTCTGGAGGAATCCCATCGGGTCCGGGAGCCTTATTCCTTGACAAACCCTCAATACCCAACCTAACCTCATCAAGAGTGAGGATTATGGATCCAGCACTAGAGGGGGGACCTGAGTCGTTAGTGGATTGCTCACTATGTCCATAATTGTAAACTCCCTCAAAGTGAGCCTTCCATTGCTCTGGGGTGATGTTATGACCTAGTCCTGGTTTATCCAGTTCTGAAAAACAGGGACTTTTAATATCCCTCCAAAAAAGTGTACAGACCTTTTTTTCACATGCTTCTATTAACTCCTCCCTTGCTTGTTTTTGAATCAAGCACTTCTGGACCTTGATAGCCCCCTTATAATTACTGCGACAAGTTGCTACGCAGGATCTGTCACATAGGGTCTGTTTCACGACCATCATGAGTTGCTGCAAAGCCCGGGATCACTCGCTAGCAAACCATCTCGGGGAATCAGCACGAGCGGAAACTACCGGGACTGTTAATGAACTGGCGACTGATTGCGAAATTGCAATGAATGAGTGTATGGTTTCTTCTCCAGAGGCTAGCAAATCTAAACACTTTAGGATCTCCTGTTATCTCAATCTAAAATATTAAAAAGGGTGATATCCAACTGTGTCCACCTCAGGCACCTCCCTTGATCAGTTATGGAAAGGGGGCCCACATTCATCTTACGAGGAACAGTCTGGTTTCCCGGCACTTCAAGCACCAAAATCAGAGGATTGTGATCACTAAAAGGGCCGTGTTGAATATTAAAAGAGGATATAAACCTCTCCAAAAGGAGAGAAACAAAAACAAATCAATAATAGCTGCAGATGCCCTGCCTTTATAGGTCGGTTGCAAAGGGGAATCAAGGGGATTGACAGCCAAATCCAGGGTATATATTAAACCATGAGTGTTTAGGAGAGCATTCAATTCCTGTACTTCTAGGGAGTGCTCCATATGCAATCCATCACTAATCGTACATGTGGACAATCTTGAGTATTCAGTGCTAGGTTTTGGACACAGATGGCAATTGAAATCTCCTAGTAAAATTAGATGCGCCTGCGGGAGACCTTCACCCTGTATCAACTCCAGGCGACCACTTAAATCTGCAATGCTTAGAGGGCCATGAGTCTTTCGTTTCGCACTGTAAAAATTGAATAAAGTGAAGGGAAGTGATTTACCAACAGCTAATATCGGAACTTGTGCTATGTTGGAATCCCAGTTCAAGGGCTTCACGGTTTCACAGACCCTAAGGTCTATAAAGATAATTGGGCCACCCCTTGCTCTTCCCATTCTTGAACCCTCTGCTGGACAGAAATTGGTTTTATAACCCTCAAGAAGATTGTTATTTTCAGTCTCCCATGTCTCCTGAAAACAAATTATATAAAAAAAATCTAATGAACTGGAGCCACCTATTATACGCAAATGTTGCTGCTAGACCTGCCACATTCCAGGAGATGATATTTAAATTATCACCCCTGGGTATGGTTTACAAATGGCACAATGGAGCCCAACTTTGGGTAGCAAGACCCCATGCTATTTGACCCTGTGCTACTTGTCCAACTAAGATGATGGCCTATGTTTACATCAAACTGTATCTCCCTAATTGCTGATCTCTGTGATAGTGATTCCACAGGCATAACAGTGACTTTACTGTTCCCCTCACCCTCTTGCAGTCAGTCTGGGTCGTTAAGGTCCCTCAGGCAAACATAGGGATTAAGCGTTGTCTATATTACCCTGAGAGAAGAAGAGGCTCTCTCTTGGGTTGAGGGTGGTTGCTAGTTATGATGTTATAGGGGGCCAATAAAAGAAGCCCAGAGGTAGTGACTTAATACCAGATTCAAGCTAGAGGAGCTGGGAGGTCTGTCACAAGAGGTTTCCTGCTAAAGCTGGGGATCTGAATGTGACTATCACACTATCACCATCAAATGTTATCCGAGACCGTCCTATCCAGGAAACCCTCCTAGCCATCAAAATGTGCCTACGGTCTTCCACTTTGAATCTGGCATATTTGCTTAACCAGCGTGTTACTTTGTTGATCAATTAGTCAGTGGATTCAACCCTTTGAGGTCCAAGACCTGGCTCCCCTACCAAGACCACAGTGTAGGGCAGCACGCTAGAGGGAGATTAATTACTGGTAATCCTGGACTATTGCTGGCAAATAAGCTATTTGTGACTTCTTCCCTGTGCTGCAATGGGGGGACGCTAAAGGATCAGGTCTCACTGTAAGTGCATCCGCTACAAACTGCTGCTTAAATGGTCCCCAAACTGTTAACCAAGCCCTTTCAAATAAAAACTGGTTACCTGGGATTGTCTGCACCAACCATAGGACCAAAAGAACAAAAAGGACCAAGGGAGTAGGCCCAGCCTCATTCAGCCGCGGACAGGTGCAGACAGGCCAGCACTAGGCCCGGGCTTCGCCCTCACGCGTCACGGGCTGCGGGAGCCACGAACTGCTGATGAAGCGCCCCCGGGTGTGTGAATGAAGTGAATTCCGTGCGGCAGCAGCCACAAGCGGTGCTGGGGCTTAGAGGCTCCTGCCCCCTCCTCCTGCCGATAATGGGCTTCCTGCGCTGCACGAGTCCCAAACTGCAGATGAAGCACCTCCGGGCACGTGGATGACACCAATTCCATTCGGCGGCAGCCGCAAGCACTGCTGGGGTTTAGAGTCTCCTGCCCCCTCCTCCTGCCAATAACTAAAACTGAGATTTAACCTTTGTTTTTTTCAATGTATTTTTAGGTTTGTTTATGTATTCATTTTTGTTAGATATCACAAAGTAAATCCATGATGTTCTTCTTATATAATGTATTGGAGTGGCGTAGTGAAGAATGGCATATGGCAGAGTGCCGTAGAGTGGAGTGAGTTGGTGAACTGGTGTACTGTGTCGCAGCATATAGTGCAGTGGCATAGAGTGGAATGGTATGGAATGGAGTGGTGTAGATTGCAGTGGTGTACAGGGTAGTAGCATAGAATGGAGTGGCATATAATGGAGTGGCATAGAGTGGACTGTTGTTGAGTTGAGTAGGGTAAAGTGGAGTGGCATACAGTGGAGTGAAGAACAGTAGAGTGGCTTAGAGTGGAGTTGTATGAAGTGGAGTAGCATAGAGCAGAATAATGTAAAATGGAGTAGCGTAGAGTAGATTGGCATAGAGTGGCTTGAGTGAAGTTGCGTACAGTGGAATAGTGTAGAGTGGACTGGGGTAGAAAAGAGTGGGTTTAGATGGAGTGGTGTAGAGTGGAGTTGCGTAGAGTGGAGTGATGTACAGTGAGTGGCATAGAGTGGAGTATTGTACAATGGAGTGACATCAAGTGGAGTAACAGTGAGTGAAATAACATCAAGTAGAGTGGCGTAGAATGAAATGGTGTAGAGTAGAGTGGCATAGAGTGGAGTGGTGTAGAGTGTATGGCCTACACTGGAATAGTGTAGAGTGGTGTGCTGTAGAGAGGACTAGTATAGAGTGGAGTGGCATAGAGTAGTGTAGAGTCAAGTGTAGCAGAGTGTAAAGTGGAGTGGTGTAGAGTGGAGTGGCGTATAGTGAAACAGCTTAGAATGGAGTGGCCTAGAATGGAGTGGTGCGTAGTGGAGCAGTGTAGAGTGGAATAGCATATAATGGCATGGAGTGTAGTGACATACAGCAGAGTGGCATAGAGTGGAGAGGCATACAGTGGATTGGCATAGAGTGGAGTGACATAGCGTGAAGTGGTGTAGAGTGGAAAAGCATAAAATGTTGTTGCGTAGAATGGAGCAGCAGAGTGGAATCGTGTGGAGTGGCATAGAGTGGAATAGAATAGAGTGAATTGGCATACAGTTGGGTGGCATGGAGTGGAGTGGCATACAGTAGAGTGGCTTTGAGTGGAGTGGCATAGAGTTTAATAGCATAGAGTGGAGTGGAAGGGTGTAGAGAGGAGTGGTTTAGGTTTGAGTGATGTATCGTAGACTATTGTGGCATAGAGTGGAGTGGAATAGAGAGGAATAGCATAGAGTGGAGTGATGTAGAGGGAAGCGGTGTACAGTAGTGGTAGAGAATGGAGTCGTGTAGAGTCAAATAGCATATAGTAGAGTGTTGTAGAGTGCCATACAATGGAGTGCATGGAGTGAAATAGTATAGAGTGGAGTGGTGTACAATGGAATCATGTACAGTAGAGTGCCATAGAGTGTAGTGCCGTAGACTCCAGTGGTATAGATTGTAATAGCGTAGAGTGGAGTAACAAAGTAGAATGGCATAAATTGGAGTGGCATAGAGCCGGATTCCGTAAAGTAGTGACATAGACTGAACTGTCGCAGAGTGGAATAGAGCAGAGGTGATGTGCAGTCGAGTGGCATAGAATGGAGTGGCATAGAGTGGAGTGTTGTAGAATGAAGTGTTGTAAAGTGGAGTGGAGTAGAGTGGCATAGAGTGGATTGATGTAGACTGGAATGGTGTACAGTGGAGTGGTGTAGAGTGGAATAGCGTTAGCATAGCATGAAGTTTTGAAAATGGGAGTGATGTAGGGTGGAGTGGCATCGACTGGAGTGGGGAAGACCGGAGTGTTGTAGAGTAAAGTAGAGTGGAGTGGCATGTAGTGGAGTGGCACAGAGTTGACTGGCGAAGAGTGCAATTGTATAGTGTGGGGTGGTATAGTGGAGTGGTCTATAGTGGAGTGGCATACAGTGAAGTGGCATTTAGTGGAGAGATATAAAGTGGAGAGGTGTACATTGGAATTGCATCGAGTTGACTGGAGTAGAGTGGGTGGTGTGGACTGGAATAGCATACGATACTGTGGCGTATAGGGGAGTGGCATAGAGCTGAGTGCTGTAGAGTGATATAGCAGCAAGGACTGACGTAGAATAGAGTGGCTTGGCGTAGAGTTACATAGAGTAGAATAACGCAGAGGTGATGTACAGTGGAGTGGTATAGAGTGGAGTGGCACAGAGTGGAGTGTCATAAAGAGGAGTGGCATAGAGTGGAATGGCGTCGAGTGGAGTGTCATGGAGTGGCTTAGAATTGAATGGCATAAAGTGGAATAGGGTAGAATGGATTTGTGTAGTGAAGAGTGGCATAGAGGGGAGTAGCATAAAGTAGAGTGGCATTGAGTGGAGTGGAGTTGAGTCAAATAGTGTAGGGTGGAGTGGAATAGAGGGAAGTGGCATACATTGGAATAGAATAGAATGTGGTGCCGTAGAAGAAGTGGCATGGTGTGCAATAGCGTAGAGTGGAGTGTTGTACAATGAAAAGTCATAAACTGGAGTGGTGTTGAGTGGAATAGTGTAGCATGAAGTGTGGTAAATTGGAGTGGTGTAGAGTGGAGTGGGGTAGACTGGAGTGTCGTAGAGTAAAGTACAGTAGAGTGGAGTGGCATAGAGTGGAAGAATGTAGTGTGGAATACTGTAGAGTGTAGTGGTCTATAGTGGAGTAGCATACAGCGAAGTGGCATAAAGTGGAGAGGTACATACTAGAATAGCATTGAGTGGACTGGAGTGGAATGGTGCAAACTCTTGTGGCGTATAAGGAAGTGCCAAAGAGTGGAGTGCTGTAGAGTGATATAGTTTAGCATGGAGTGACATAGAATGGAGTGGCTTGGAGTGGAGTTACATAGAGTGGAATAACATTGAGTGGAGTGGCGCAGGGTGAAGTGGCGTACAGTGGAGTTACATGAAGTGGTGTGCTGTAGAGTGAAACATAGTAGAGTGGAGGGGCATAGAGTGGAGTGGCATGGAATAGGGTAGAGTGGTGTGGCACAGAGTGGAATGACTTAGAGTGGAGCGGCAAAAAATAGAGTGGCATAGAGTGGAGTGGCATAGAGGCAAATAGCATAGAGTGGAATGGCATAGAGAGGAGTGGTAAAGAGTGTAGTGGTGCAGAGTAGAGTGGCATGTCATATAGTAGACTCGAGTTTAAACAGACTTAAGATGAAAGTGTCTGAATGGATGTAGTTTAAATTTGGCAAAAATATAGAATATTGGGTGGAAATGGTAATTTAGGTAGCAGCTCTAAATTGCTTAAGTAGTGTTAAAGTCACAAAGCAAATAGTTATGTGTTGGGCTGTGGTATACCACTGTAACTTCATGGTATACAGCAGTACATGCTAATCACAAGGCAATATATCACTGGCAAATTGATGCCTTTACATAAGTAAAATGCAGTCATGTAGTTTTCACCACCCCACTTTGGCTGTGTTCTGTGTTAGGGCCTTAGATATAGGTAAGTAGTAGGTTTTATTGTTGTTCCTTACCTAGTTCCACTTTTTAAAAAACATAACAGGTAGGGGAATGTGTGTGTGTGTGTATATATATATATATATATATATATATATATATATATATATATTCACTGAAAAAAACACAGGTTTCAGGGGCGTTATAGTTAGGAATTGGCATTTAAAAAACCTTAGAAATTCACTGAAAAAACCATAGGTTTCAGGGGCGTTATAGTTAGCTGGACATTTCCCTTGTACAAAACCCTAGCAATTCATGTCATGAGTGATGTAATATATGACGTCAGCAGCAGTGCATTGCGGGGGCGCAAGTTATAGTTAGCTGAACTAACTATAACGGGGGAATTTCTAGGGTTTTGTATGAGGGAAATGTCCAGCTAACTATAACGCCCCTGAAACCTATGGTTTTTTCAGTGAATTTCTAAGGTTTTTTAAATGCCAATTCCTAACTATAATGCCCCTGAAACCTATGGTTTTTTCAGTGAATTTCAAAGGATTTTTAAATGTCAATTCCTAACTATAACGTGCATGAAACCTATAGTTTTTTCAGTGAATTTCAAAGGTTTTGTAAATGCTAATTCCCATCTATAACTTATCTCTAAAGATATCACGTTTAATGATTTTCATTGGTTTTCTATATTTTTCAATTTCAGTGTGTCAATTTCATTAATTATCTTTTTTTTAAATACTCTTTTATCACCATTTTTTAAACTTATTTTTTCAATTAATTCTTTTAAAAATTAAAAAATATTATTTGTTTTTATTGGGTTTTTTAAAAATATTTGTACAAATATTTTTTAAACTATATTTATTTTCAAAACTTTATTTTTTATTTTATTTTTTTCCAATTTTTTGGGATCCGCGCACCCTATGCGCACCGTTCTCGATCCCTACGCGAAAGCATCTGCGCACGGTATGAGTTGGGTACTTGTTTGATGCGCGATTCCAATGCGACCGGTACGTGACTCCAAGCCTATACGCGACACGTACGATTACATTATGCGACGCTTCCGCGCTTCCGCGATGCGTCATATGCGTGTATGACACGGTGGGTGCGCGGATCCCGCGAAATATTTAACATTTAAAAAAACATATATATATATATATATATATGTATTTCATGTGAATATTAATTGAAGACAAACTCTAAACTACTCTTAAAAGTAATACATTTTTACATCTAATCCTATATTCCTTTTAAATTCAATTTCGCAGATGCGCGCTGGGTGCGTGCTGTATAAGCGCAGGGTGTGTGGATCCCATGTGACCTACAAAAAAAGAGATTTGATTGGTTCATTACACTTCCTGTTCTAAGTATTGAAAGACCCCACCCATTTCAATCATTCTTCTTTGACCTTCTTTGGAAGAGCCTCTCTTTGCAGAGAAGAAGCTTTTTTGACTAAGTTTTTACTTAGCTCATACTTTTTTCAGAAAAAAGAATGGCTTCAGGGCAGCAGGCATCTCCTGCATCTCCTCATACATCTGAGGATGATTTTTTGGAAGTGTCACCACGCACACCACGTTTTTTATCTGTGGTGTGGAAATGTTTTACCTATCCTGAGGGGCAAACAAAGACCAATGCCACCTTGGTGATGTGCAAGATTTGCCAGAGAGTGCTGTCTCGAGGGGATCCTAACAAAAAGTACTCATGCGGAACAGCTAGTATGATGAAACATCTAAGGACCCTTCATCCGGTAAATCTTGCTCGGGATGAATGCCGAAGGATGAGAGTCGCTCCTGCTCCTTCCGACTCATCGCAGCCGAGCACTTCAAGAGTGCATCCTTCAGCACAAAATTTGGACATCCATCCACAATTTCAATTTTTGAAAGTGCTCTGCGTTAAATGCAATGCAACTTTATGCCACAGGGAGCAGTCTAACGATCTGATCTGCCATAGGCAAGAAAGTCACAATTGCTAGTTCTTTTTTTTTCCCCTGAAGTTTATTGTTTTGTTCCTCCTGTTCTGTTTTTACCTTTTTTTTCCAGAAAACCCACAAAAAAAAAAATTGTTCAGAAAACTCAAAAAAAAATATAAAAGAAGAAAGAAGGAAAAAAAAAGTTCTTCTAAGAACTAACTTTCCTGGTTTAAAAAAAGAGCTATATTTCTTTGTTAGTGTGTGAAAGTTTTGATGAATGTATGTGTAGTACGTAATTGACTGAATGAATGCATTAGTAGCGTATGGTGAATGTATAAGTGCAGAACTATAAGGAAGTGCTGCAGCATCACACAGTAACCTCTTTAACTGCAGTGTGCTGTAGTACTCCCGAAGCACAGGGATGCAACATATGTACATAAATATGTTGCAAATCTATGCTTCTCTCTGCACGGCTGCTTAAACTGCAGCCATGTGGTGACACTTGCACCCTTGCACAAAAGTGCAAGGATATCTGTGTCATGTGCTGTTTGTTTTTTTGCAGGAAGACACACCTTCCTGCACAAAAACAATGAGAAAACACATTTTTCTCCTTCAATGTATGCTGAACATTTTAGCATGCATTGAAGATATAAAAATGTGGAGAAATGAAAACAATTCTCCTTGTTGTGCTTTCCTACACCAATTTTAGAATGGTTCACACACATATCGAGATTTATGATTTCTGATAAATCTAGAGATGTGTCTTGTTCTATGAGTATTCAGTGCAATCATGCACAACAACACTTATAGAACACCCTTTCAACGCAACGTGGTGTGTATGATGAGGTTGTATTTACATGGAGTAGAAAAAGTGCACAGAGGGCTTTTTCCTCTCTTTGTAATTATGAAAGAGTTTCTTGCGCGATAACTATGTTACAAAAAGTGACATATTGCTGTTTTTAAAATTGCTTGCGAATGATAGAAGGTAAGCACAGAGTTTTGTCTGCAAAGATGTTCAAAGAAGAATGATTGAAATGATTGTGGTCCTTCAATAGGTACAATGGGAAATATTATGAGCCCCTCAAATCTCTTTTTTTGCAGGTCACATGATATCCGATTACAGTCAGATTTCAAAACTACGTAGGTATAAACAGAGTGTTTTTAAAAATGTGTTGAAACTTTGTAGCTTCTTGCAGATCTCTCCAGTCTGCATATTAATTCTTAGTTAAACTTACCTTCACAGTAATCGAAATAAAAAATGGTATACATTTTTTTCAGATTTTCTTTGCAATCTAAATTGATGTAAATTGCTTATTTTAAAATTAGGATCTGTGAAAGAAAAGAAAAAAATTGATATCACATGTAATAATACATTTTTTACAACACAGCATAATTTCCACAAAGTAATTTGTTTGCCTTTTTTGCTGTTCTCAGAATATATTGAATTTCACTAGAAATAGTGATTTCAATCGTACTCATCACTTAACAGCGGGCAAAAAAAAAACAATCAGAAAGATTGTTAAAAAAAAACAACATGCTATTCTCAGTAAAATACCAGAAAATACCAGAAAATACAAATCACACATATATGAAATAACAACATTTTATAACTTTAACTTATAAAAACTGTAAATGTTGCCGCTTTAAAATATTCACCAAAAAGTCCATAATTCAA
Organism: Triturus cristatus; assembly: GCF_964204655.1. Lineage (NCBI taxonomy): Eukaryota > Metazoa > Chordata > Amphibia > Caudata > Salamandridae > Triturus > Triturus cristatus. The sequence goes on from NC_140589.1 coordinate 1,189,960,380, forward strand.
ACATATACCTTTCCTTGAGGCTAAATGGTATTTTTGCACTCCTTTTTTTATGTAAATTGTCCAATGGTAGTCCTATTAACTTATAATAATAAATTCCTCAGAGAATTAATAATCTTCCTAAAACTTTGACTTTAAAAATATTAGGTAGGAATTTTGTAATTCCCTAGGCAAACGTTGTTTGAAAACCAACTGGGAATCATTACTAAGTGTCCAGCCTTTGTCACATTTTAGATAGGCAGTGTAATGTCCTGATATTGATAGTTGTGCTGCTACAAATTGCTTTATTAAAGTATCCAATTTTCTTCCGTCAGCTGTACAACGTTGCATCATTAAAATTATGTATTTGCCGTATTTTGTTAAAAATAATGTGGATAACATTTCTGATTTACATTGGCTACACTCCATGTTTTGATTTGCACCTTTAACTAATTTATTGAAAGACACTGATTTACAGTCTGGTAATGTTAAATACAGAAATCTCTCAGTGTCTACATTGGTGCTACATGTATACATGCAATTTTCACAATAATGTTCCCATTTGTAAGAAAGGCCAAAAATATTTTCTATTTCTACACCTTCATTTTCAAAAATGGTAAGCATATACATAAAAAATTCCTGAGCATCTTGTTGGATATTTTGTGAAAATTGTGTAGAACCAGAACACACATCCAAAAGATTACGAACATCTGATTTTTGCCGATTCTGCATAATTTGATCTAGCAAACCTTCAAGATAAAAAACAACACTGACCACTACATTAGCATAGCAGTTGACACCTGAACTATTTTCAAACTGATAACCACCAATCTCTTCAACTGTGTCCAAATTCTTTTTACTTGCAATCACAACATTATCTTGTTCTTTTCCCTTCTCGACACCTTCAGAACAGATATTCTCAAACCTTCTTTTTCGACCAACCACACGCTTTTCAAATACAGGATATTGACCTAAATTTGGAGCATTCACCCTTTTTAACCTATTATACTCTTTTACACAGTTTGCATCTGCAGTAACCTTTTTCTCATCAAAATCAATCAAAAACAAACCAGATAATGTTCTGACTCAAGACAAAGCAACATATGCCATACCCTCTTTACATACGGTAGATCCAATGTTCACCAAAGCACTGTCTACACTTAATCCTTGAGATTTATGAATAGTCACTGCATATGCCAGAGAAAATGGAAATTGTTTCCTACGGACAACCAGCTGTTTTAGATATTTTTTATTCTAAACAATCCAGTTTTTTTTTCAACTTTTCCGTCAAAATAATAGTGATTCCTTCATGCTGTATTTTATCGATGGCTTCCATTTTTACAATTTCTTCATTTTCCAGTTTCAATAGTTCTTCGTTGAATATGCGCAGTGTTGGCATTAAGCAAATCACTGATTTATTTTGAGCAATTTTCATGTACATTTTTGCAGGAACTGCATTTTCATTTGGAAACACATTGCAAAGTAATCGACTCTCCAAAGCTTGTTTGCCTTGTTTTGAAAGAATTCCAATTCTTATATCTTGAAGAATACTTCCATATTCAGCATAATTTGCCTGTCGCATATTTGTTGTCAGTTCTTTGTATTCAAAATTACTCCAAATGTTCACATTACCAACACTGCCAAGAGAATTTCTGGTATCTTCATGGGCAAGTGTTTTAAATACCGGTTGTCCTTTTACCGGAGTCAGTTGCAGTAGATCTCCAAAAACTATGATGTGTTTTCCTCCAAACAACACGTCATACTCTGTTTTAAGAATTTGCTGCATTCTTAAATGCAAAAAGGCAAGCATCAAGTTTGAAACCATGCCCACCTCATCAATAATGAGAAGTTTCATTTTCTTCAGGACTCTTGAAACTTCACAACAAGCTTCTCCAGATAGTTTGTGGTATTCCAATTTGTTCTCATGCTCTGCTGGCAGCATTAGTAAACGATGTAAAGTAATTCCTTTAATGTTATGTGCTGCCAACCCAGTTGGAGCAGTGACAACACAAGACAAATGCGACTCAGTTGTTTTCTGCAGATAACTTGTAATTACTTTAATGAAGAAACGTGTTCCTGTTCCAGCTTGACCACTCACATACATTCGGATAGGTTGAAATGATGTACATGAGCACCCTCTCTTTTCATGAAGTAATCCATGGTCAATCTGCTCTTTCACTTGCTGATATATTTGTTTCTGTTCAACATTTAGTTGTTCTTCCAAGTTTCCTAACTGTATTACATCTTCTTGAGCTTGATACATTGCTGTTTCCACCTCATTCATTGCAATTGCTGCTTCATTTTCAACAATTGGTTGTCCTAGTGGATCTTGACTCAGTGCAGCAGAACTTTGACTGTCTTGAGAACTGTCTCTAGCAATCTCAGCTGCAATTGTAGCTTCTTGATCAATTTCATCATTCAACATTTTCAGATAATTTGCAAAAGCACTGCATTGTATGCTATCTTTAGAAGCATTAAATGAATCTTCATAGCTGTGAAAATCTCCAAGTAATTCCAGTTCTGAACGCCATGGTTTGAACATTTGCAAAAGGGCTAAATAGTAAAATTTCCTTTTGTCAGCAGTGTCGCAACTCAGTTTCCTGTGATTAATTAAATTTCCTTTCCTTTGTTTCACCAGACATCCTTCGGAACCAATCACTGCATATTTTCCATCGTTGATGTTCTCTGTAGTATTCAGTTTAAAAGTGCTGTTTTGCAGCACTTCCTAGAGACACATTTTCTCAAGATGATGACTTCTATTTGGGTAGTGTGTGTCCAACATATTCATTTTCAAAATATCTGTACTTTCTGGTTCTTTTTCTGCTAAATATTCAATTTCTTGAACAGATTTCAGTACCCGATTTCACATTCCTGCAAGACCTAGACTCACCCAAATGATTCTTCTACTTTTGGAATATAGACTTGCAGATGATAACCGATCTGAACATTCATATGCTCCAATTTCATGATGCGATAACATCTACAAACTGAAACTGTATAATTTCTTACTTAGAGTCTTCTAGTGAGAAATCTTTTCCCACATTTCTTTCAATTCAGTCTTTTCTTATTTAGTAATGTAGGACGTTACATATCGAGCAACAGCAATGGAATTGTCCGCAACATACTGAATATCCATGTTAGCATTCCACATGGAGAAAATAACTGGATTGTAGTCATTTATGTATTTCGATTCTTCGCTTCTTCTTAAGTTGTAGGTATTTTTCAGAGACTTTCTTGTGATGGTATGTCGCATAGCTGACATAAAACTGTTCACTCTTTCTTTGGATAATACAGGACGTAGAAATCCAAAACGACATTTAGTATAGAACTTATCCTTTGACTTGTACTTTTGTCGACAGTATTTTCCACATCTGTGGCTTTGGAATCATAAGACTTGTTGTTTTAAGTTTTTATCTTCTCTCCTATTGGGTACAGCACATGTAGCATAATCTTCAATGAAAGACAATACAGTTTCATCTGAATCTGTTCCAAATTTGGGGGCGTCCTTGATCCATAACAACATATGTATATGAGGAGCACCTCTTGCTTGATACTCCTTTCTCCAAAAGAAATCCACAACTTCGCCAAGAGGAGGATTCTATTTTATTGCAGATGAAAGACATCATAGCTTCAAATCTATGATTGAAATATCTGCATACATTGACAGGATCCAAAGAGCAGAATTCTCCAGGTGTCTTGTATTCAACATATTTTATATTGGAATTTGCCTCTCGAAGAAATTCAAGTAAATCATCCCAAGCATACTCAGCACAGCTTAGTGTAGCAAACCACGTAGGAGTTCCCAAGTTCCGTAGGATACATTTCAGTTCTCCATGTCGACGGTACCAATATTCATTAGTCCCACGCTGACATGCCATCAGATTAATCAACTGAGATTCAAAATGATCATCTCTCTGATGCACTTTAGCCATAAAATCCTTTGCAGTTACATTTTGAAGATGCATTCCAGTTTTTAAAATGTGATTTACTGCATATGAAAGTCCAGACAAGTCACTTTCAAACAGAAGATTAAACATATAAGGAATACATTGTCGAAATCTTGGATCTTCTGCATATAATCTTGTTGTCCGATATTCAGATGCAGGAATCTGCACAGGACGTTCATCATATCGTCCACCTTTTCCTGTTGGAAACAACTGCGGGAAACAACGAGCTTCCAAGCTCTCTTCCCATACACTCATGGGACTTCCTGTTGCTTTTTTCATTTGAAATAACTCAATCGTATTCCCCATCACCTCTTTGGAATGAAGTGGATGTACACTGTAATGTTCATAGATTTCTTCACATCTGGACATGTCCACTTTTTCTATTTGTCCACTTAATGTCTCAGTATCTTCTGCTAAATCTATTTCTTCTTCTCCAACAAACACATTTCTATAGTACTCATTATTTTTTAACAGATACAATGACGCCTTTTGCACTTTTCTAACATACACTAACTCTTGCCAGATTTTCTTATTCTTAGTAGGAACACAATTAACTAGAATGACTAGTGGCTCATTTTCTGCATGGTCTACACCAATAGTTACAATATTTTTCCTTAAATCTAACGGTAAATACACAACTCTTCCTTTTAATCCTCTTTGCAACTCTGATGGAGGTAATTTACCTGTTTTAGGCTCCATACGAACAATAGCCTGAAACGGGTGAACACAGTGAATGAGAATAGACTCGTACGTATTTAAATCTATCAGCTCTGGAGGAATAGCAACCAACTCTAGATTATTATGAACAGCTCTAGCAGGCATTTTATTCTCATCTAATTTGTTATAACAATATTTGCAAATATGCTGCTCAGATCCCAAATCAAAACAATCCTCTACCAACAAATAAGTTGTAAATTCATCCACTGATCATTATCTTCTATTTCACTTTTTAAATACAGATTGACACCCCTAGTCTGATTTTTATAGTGACTTCGCCGACAACAAATACAAGAAACATTTGGTCTTTCAACTGAAATTACCTTAAACTTTGTGATTTCATCCTCAATTTTTTTTGTAATTACGGGTTCTATATTGTCTTCAACATTTTGTTCTACTAATGTGTCAGTTTCTGCACTTTCTTGCTGAGGACCAAAGTAACAAAACTCAATATCATCACAAACCTTCTTCACATCTGATACTGACCCACGCAAATGAGCACTGTTCAACTCATTTAACTTTAGTGCTGGACTTTTTGCATAATACAATCTTCTCACTAACTTCCGCATTTGAGTATGATGTACTGCCAGCATCCTGAAATGGTGAAAAACACTTTGACAAACTTTCCTAGAAAGACAAGCCAGAGAGTGACCTTGCAAACCAATATTTTTTCTCACTCTGCAAGGGTCTAGTCCTTGCAACACCTTAATCTTTTGTTTAACACTTTTTTTAGTATATGCTCGTAAAAAACTACATAATTTTTCAATAGATTCCTGTCGTACACTGCAAATACTACTGCAGTCCCAAGTGTACACAGGGTGTTTAGGACGTCTCCCTAGAACTTCATCAGCTATCACTTCTTCTGCATTAATTTCAACCATTTTCTCTTTCTCAATTGGACAACCATCTCTAACCTCATAACCTCTACCACTGGTGTCAACCGCATACAATAACTTTTCACGCTGTAAATAACTCTCTTCATTAAAAAAAGGCTCTGAACTGGAACTGTGTTTCCATTCTCCCAAAAAAACATCACAATTTTTTTTTTTATTAATTACTCTTTTCCTCCTACTTTTGGCCTTCATTACATGGAATTTTTGATCTAGTGATCGAATTATGTTTAATACTAAAATGAATAGTTTCCTTTTTACTTCAAAAGCCTTTTCAACAATGTTTTCAATATGCTTCTTCTTTTTATAAAATAGAGCTCTCTTTTTATATTTCTTCACATCTTTCAGCAAATTATGCACTACTCTCTTGTTTAAAATATTTTTTGGCGTAATTCCTTATACTGATTTTGCCTTCTTTTACCATACTGTGTCTCCTTTAACTGACCATTTGCTTTTCCTCTTATTTAGAATTTTTTTCTTAGTTGAAGCATTCTCAGTAATTCCAGCGTTCTGTACATTCTGTTTGGTCCTACAAACATTTTTAATAAATTGCTTTGTGATCTTACCAGAAGATTTTTTCCTTTTAGCCACATTATCTTGTACATTCAATACTTGTGGTTGATGTTTCTTCAAGCTATCCTCCTGTCTCTGTTCTTTTCTTTTTCTTTTTTTTCTGGCATGATTTCTCTATTTTAACGTTGAAAAACAGAATCTGTAAAAAAGAATCACAAAAAATGTATATTAATAACTTACAAATTTATACTACTCTATTACTGTAGAAACACATTTTATATAAAAAATGACTAAGAAACTATAGCCCTGAAACACAATTGTTACAATGGTTAGACACTACATGCAAAGTGCATACTACTTTGAAGCAGTTCATGTCCTAAAGCCTACCTCACTAAAAGACTACATGCTAACTGACTGAATGATTACAGTACGATAAGGAGACACACTGGGTGAGTGACAGGGTGTTTGCTAGAAGTGTATGAATACTGACATGGATATTGATGGTGTGAAACACAAGTGTGTAGGTGATTAGAGACCTACATGCATAGTGGTCATGTGTTTAAATCCATCCATATGTTAAGGCCTGTCTCAGTTCAATAGTACTTGGATACTGACTGAATGTTTTGAGTATTGCAAGGAGAGTACTAGGATGAATTTATAAGTATTTTTATTTTTGTGCAGTAAATACATTAGTACATAGTGGTGAATAAGTCACTGGAGAAGTATAAGGGGAGTGACAGGGTGTTTGCGGGAACTGTATGAATACTATCTGGGTTTTTGAAGCTTTGAAAGACAAGTGTGTAGGTGGCTAGAGACCTACATGCATACTGGATAGACATTTGAAACAGTCCATAGAGTAACACTTGTATCACTCCAAAACTATGTGGAAGTGCATGAATACTGACTGGGGAATTGAAGGTGTGAAAGACAACTGTGTAGGTGGTTAGAGAACTGCATGCATAGTGCATAGGCATTTGAAACAGTCCATGTGCTAAGGCCTGCGTCACTCCATTACTACATAGGTACTGACTGAATGATTAGACTATTGCAAGAAGGGTACCTGGATAAATGTATAGGTGTTTCAGTTTTGGCACAGTGAATGCATTACTACATGGTGCTGAATAAGTCACTGGAACAGTGCAAGGGGAGTGACAGAATGTTTGCTGGAAGTACATGGATACTGACTGGGGAATTGAAGCTGTTAAAGAAAAGTGAATAGTATGTTAGAAGACTGCATGCATGCTGCACAGACATTTGAAGCAGTCTATGTGGTAATGCATGGTTCACAACATGAGTACCTGGAAACTGACTAAATCATTAGACTACTGCTAGGAGAGTGCCTGGGTAAAGCTTTTAAATTTTCAGTTTTGGCGCAGTGAAGAGAATAGTACATGGTACTGAATCAGCCACTGGATGAGTGAAAGATGAGTGACAGGATGTTTATTCAAATATATAGATACTGACTAGTTAATTAAAAAACTGAAAGACAAGTGTGTAGGTGACTAGAAGCCTGTATGCATACTGTAAAGGGATTTAAAGAAGTCCATATTGTAATGCCTGGCTCGCACCATGAGTACTTGGATACTGACTGAATGATTAAAGTACTGCAAAGAGAGTGCCTGGGTGAATTTATACGTTTTTGGGTTTTGGCGCAGTGAATGGATTAGTACATGGTGCTGAATGGGTCACTAGAAGAGTGCAAGGGGAGACACAGAGTGTTTGCTGGAAGTGTATGTCTACTGACTGGAGCATTGAAGTTGTGAAAGACAAGTGTGTAGGTGGTTAGAGTACTGCATGCATAGTGTATAGGCGTTTGAAGCAGTGCATGTGCTAAGGCCTGGCACAGTGCATGAGTACTTGGGTACTGAGTGAATGATTAGAGTACTGCAAGGAGAGTGCCTAGCTCAAATGCTTCTCTCACAATGGCTACCCAAATGCACACAGACTCACAGTGTGATTCTAGACAAGCAACACTATCCCTAGCAGGTTATCAAAACTCATTCACGACTGTGGAAGGGGTAAGGGGACTGCACACAATCTACATATTTCAGTACTGCACTTCAGTGTCAAAGCCTGACTCATTTAATCAAAGCATAAGCAAAAACTGCCTTCTAATGCTACTGAAACTTAAAAAACAAGACAGATTTTAAAACAGTTATCGGTCAGCAAATACACGATGTTACCGAATGCTTCTCTCACAATCCTTACCCGAATGCACACAGACTCATAGTGTGATTCTAGACAAGCAACACTATCCCTAGCAGCTTAACAAAACTCATTCACTACTGTGGAAGGGGTAAGGGGACTGCACACAATGTACATATTAAAGCACTGCGCATTAGTGTCAAAGCATGACTCATTTTATCAATGCATAAGCAAAGACTGGCTTCTAATGCTACTAAAACTTGACAACATGACAGGTTTCAAAAGAGTTATCTGTCAGCAAATACATGATGTTACCAAATGCTTCTCTCACAGTTGTTCCCAAATGCACACAGACTCACTGTGTGATTCTAGACAAACAACACTATCCCTTCCACTATACCAAAACACATTTCTTCATCTAGAAGGAGTACTACATTTTAGTGTAGAAACATGACTCATTTTGCAAATTCATAAAGTATAACTGATTTCTAATTGTACCAAAATATAAAAACAGCACAGTTATCTCCCTGCAAACACATGAAAAACACAAATTTTTATCACAAAATGATTTCTACATGCACACACACACTGTCAATAAGATTGTAGACAAAAAAAAATACTCCCTGCACTTTAGTAGCTGAAATACATCCAAAGAGAGTGCCTGGGTGAATTTATAAGTGTTTGGGTTTTGGCGCAGTGAATGGATTAGTACATGGTGCTGAATGGGTCACTAGAAGAGTGCAAGGGGAGACACAGAGTGTTTGCTGGAAGTGTATGTATACTGACTGGGGCATTGAAGTTGTGAAAGACAAGTGTGTAGGCGTTTAGAGGACTGCATGCATAGTGTATAGGCGTTTGAAGCAGTCCATGTGCTAAGGCCTGACACAGTGCATGAGTACTTGGGCACTGACTGAATGATTAGAGTACTGCAAGGAAAGTGCCTGGCTCAAATGCTTTTCTCACAATGGCTACCCAAATGTCCACAGACTCACAGTGTGATTCTAGACAAGCAACACTATCCCTAGCAGGTTATCAAAACTCAGTCACTCCTGTGGAAGGGGTAAAGGGACTGCACACAATCTACATATTTCAGTACTACACTTTAGTGTCAAAGCCTGACTCACTTTATCAATACATAAGCAAAGACTGGCTTGTAATTCAACTAAAACCTGACAACATGACAGGTTTCAAAAGAGTTATCTGTCAGCAAATACATGATGTTACCAAATGCTTCTCTCACAATGGTTACCCAAATGCACACAGACTTGCTGTGTGTTTCTAGACAAGCAACACTATCCCTAGGAATTTCCAAAACTCATTCACTGCAATGGAAGGGGTAAGGGGACTGCACACAATCTATATATTTCAGTACTGCACTTTAGGGTCAAAGCCTGACTCATTTTATCAATGCATAACAAAAACTGGCTTCTAATGCTACTAAAACTTGACAACATGACAGGTTTTAAAACATTTATCTGTCAGCAAATACATGATGTTACCAGATGCTTCTCTCACAGTGGTTTCTAAATGCACACAGACTCACAGTGTGATTCTAGACAAGCAACACTATTCCTAGGAGTTTACCAAAACTCATTCACTACTGTAGAAGGGGTAAGGGGACTGCACACAATCTACATATTTCAGGACTGCACTTTAGTGTCAAAGCCTGACTCATTTAATCAAAGCATAAGAATAAACTGCCTTCTAATGCTACTAAAACTTGACAACAAGACAGGTTTTAAAACAGTTATCTGTCAGCAAATACATGATGTTACCGAATGCTTCTCTCACAATCCTTACCCGAATGCACACAGACTCACAGTGTGATTCTAGACAAGCAATGCTATCCCTAGGAGCTTACCAAAACTCATTCACTAGTGTAGAAGGGGTAAGGGGACTGCACACAATCTACATATTTCAGGACTGCCCATTAGTGTCAAAGCATGACTCATTTTATCAATGCATAAGCAAAGACTGGCTTCTAATGCTACTAAAACTTGACAACATGACAGGTTTCAAAAGAGTTATCGGTCAGCAAATACATGATGTTACCAAATGCTTCTCTCACAGTTGTTCCCAAATGCACACAGACTCACTGTGTGATTCTAGACAAACAACACTATCCCTTCCACTATACCAAAACACATTTCTTCATCTAGAAGGAGTACTATATTTTAGTGTAGAAACATGACTCATTTTGCAAATACATAAAGAATCACTGATTTCTAATTGTACCAAAATATAAAAACAGCACAGTTATCTCCCTGCAAACACATGAAAAACACAAATTCTTATCACAAAATGATTTCTACATGCACACACACTGTCAATAAGATTGTAGAAAAAAAAATACTCCCTGCACTTTAGCAGCTGAAATACATTAGTATGATTAAAATCATAACAGACCACATACACCTCCTCTCAATTAAATAACTCACCTTTCAAGTTGTTTTGTAGATTAAGAAGTATATCAGTCACACACCAGATTTGCTTATACAGAATCTCTGCACTGTGCACCTGTCAGCAAAACAAAAGAAGGGCAAAGATCCTCTCTCATTTTTCACACATATACATGTAAACATCAAATCACATACCTTCCCACATAAATTCAAAAGCAAACACACATTTCTATTGGTTAAACATTTCAACCCTTTCCAAATGACATAAATTTTAACCCTCCCCCCAATCTGCCTTCTGCCTATTACCATAGAAACAGGTCATGGAACGAACACTGAACTGAGCAAACAGGTCACAAGTTCAGCACACAATGTTGCTAATCAAAACTGCAAGTGTGCTTGACTTTTCAACATATCAGCTTATCATATATAATGTTCCTTTCAATCAGTTTTTGTTAACCAATAAGAATCATGTGTTTAAAAAACAGAAACATGCACCCTACCTTTCAGTGTAGAAGGTTGTCAAACAACCAATGATTTCTTGTCTTTTTTCAAAACTGCATCTTAGCCACCATTTTAGAAAAATCTTACTTTCCAAACTGCCATTTCATTTACAGAGACCATCTGAGTGCATCCAGACCTCCCTTCAAGATGCTTACAGTGTGGATTGTGGGACACAGCTATATTTTCTGGAGCCAAAGGTATGCAGAAAACAAAGGCATTCACAAAGACCTAGGTTTGCCAAATGTAGACATTAAATGGATTGCACAGAGAGGGTTAAAGTGGCACCAATTGATGCTATTGGTCAAATCCTTCATGCATATCCAACACCCTGACCTCATAATAGTGTACTGTGGTGGCAATGACCTAGGCACTTTGACTGGGTTAGGTCTGGAAATGAGTTTGAGTTTGAGTTTAAAAGTACTTTTAAAGCGCACGTATACCGGCGGTTTCTTGGCGCTGTAGCTAGTGGGGACTGAGGGTTAAGAAACAGGGGGAAAGGACTGGGCATTTATTCAAAGGATTTTGTGAAAAGGTAGGTTTTAAGATTTTTACGGAATTGGGGATAGAGGGTGCTGGCACGAAGATGAAGGGGGAGGGAGTTCCAAAGGGTTGGTGCTAGAATGGCAAATTTGGAGCCGCCCCACTTTTTTCTCCGGAAGCGAGGGATGGTGAGGAGGGACTGAGAAGAAGAACGTAGGTCCCTGGAGGGGACATAGGGAGCAATCTCAGAGGAGATGAAGGCAGGTGCCAGGTCCGATCGGGCCAGGAAAGTGATTGATGCAAGTTTGAATTGAATTCTGGCCCATACTGGGAGCCAGTGAAGAGTTTTTAGAAGTGGGGTAGAGTGGTGGAATTTGGGAAGGTTGAAGGCTAGGCGGGCCGCCTGGTTTTGGATCTGTTGTAGGCGGCGCAAACTGTATGCAGGGATGCCGGCATACAGGGCGTTCCCGTAGTCCAGGCGGGACACCACCATGGCCAGAATAATAAGTTTGAGAGCGGAAAAAGTAAAGAAACGGGACACCTTGCGGATAGTACGCAGTGAGAGAAAAGAGGAAGATACCACAGAGCTAACCTGGGAGTGAAGGGTAAGTTGAGAATTGAGCTTGATGCCTAGTGTTTTGACAGAGGAGGAGGGGACAGGAGGGGAACCAAGAGACGGAGGCCAGCAAAGGGGGGACCAGGGGCTGGAAGAACCGCCCGTCAATACCAACTCGGTTTTGTCCGGGTTAAGTTTGAGGTGATTGTGGCTCATCCAGTCCCTGATGTGAAACATGACAGTGTGGAAGTTGAGGACAGAAGAAGGAGAGGAAAGATCAAAGACCAGCTGGAGGTCATCCGCGTAATTAAATACGGCGACCTCCATCTGTTGGAGAGAAAAGATAAGTGGGGCGATATATAGATTGAACAAAAGAGGGGAGAGAGATGAACCTTGAGGAACCCCGCACTGAACTTTCCGGAAGTCCGCTGTGAAATCACCCAGGCGAACAGCCTGGGTGCGGTCGCTCAGGAAGGAGGACAACCAGACCAGAGCAGTCCCATCGATCCCCGCCGCCCTGACACGGGAAAGTAAGATGTTGTGGTCCACCGTGTCAAAGGCGGCTGAGAGGTCGAGGAGCACAAGGGCCTGGTGATGATTAGTGTCCATGCCCTCCCTGAGGGTGTCGAGGACCGACATGACCACGGACTCCGTGGAGTGTGCGGGGCGGAAACCAGCTTGGCGGGGGGCAAGGGCTCCATGTTTCTCCACAAAGGAGCTCAGAGCGCAGGTGACGTGGCGCTCGAGCACCTTAGCTAGAAATGGCAGAAGGGAGATGGGGCGGAAATTGGCAGGGACAGAGGGATCTGCCCCAGGTTTTTTCAGGATGGGCACAATTACCGCAGACTTCATGGAACTAGGAACTATGCCTTGCGCGAGGGAGCTGTTGAGGAGGTAAAGGGGGGGATCTGGACAGGAGACAAAGATGTGGCGGAGGCACCAATGAAGTCAGGTTTTCCCGAGTGATAGGGGGAAAGGTGGTTAATTGGCCTTTGGGAGGGGGACATTGGGGATCAACAAAAGAGGGGGGGGTGGGGGGATGTTGGCCTTGATGGTGATAATTTTCTGGATGAAATAATTATTAAGGGAGAGACAGAGGTCATTTGACGGGGCAGGTTTAAGCGTTGTTCTGTCCGAGAATGCTAGATTGTGAACGATGGAAAAGATCTCCTTGGACTGGTTCTCCGCTGCTAAGATTTTGGAGGAAAAATAGGCTGTTTTGGCCTCCAGGATGCTTTGTTTGTACTGGTTAAGGATATTAATATATTCCAGTTTCAAAGTGGGGCAGTAGTTTCTCCTCCAAGCCCGCTCTGCGCGGCGAACAGTAAGTTTGGTGGCTTTAAGTTCTTGGTTAAACCACCGGTTGGCGTCTTTGTCGCGTTTAGAGGTAATGCGCTTGAGCGGGGCAACGGAGTCGCAGCTGCGGGAGAGCCACTGGTCTATAGCATCAGCCTGGGAGACGGTGGTGAGGCCCTGAAGAGGCGGGAGAGAGCCAGCAAGGAGAGAGGAGAGATTCTCAAAGTTGACACGGCCCCATGATCGGACCCAGATGTTTTTGGGTCGGGGGGGGCATAGCTGGGGGGAGGATAGGAAGGAGAAATGAAATCAAATGATGGTCGGACCAAGTGCAAGGGGAGATAGATAAGGATTCCACAGAGCAGTTTAGGGACCAGATTTGGTCAAGCTGGTGACCCTTGATGTGAGTGGGGGAGTGAACATGGGGGGTGAAGTTAAGGGAGTGGAGAGTTTCAGAGAAATCCTTAGATGACAGGCATTCGGCAGGATCGGAAGGCCAAAAATTAAAGTCGCCAAGGAGCAGGATGGAGGAGTTGTTGATAGCAATGGTAGTCAGGACCTCCAAAAAATCTGGGAGAAACTGCACGGGGGACTGAGGAGGACGATAGGTAAGGAAACAGGTAAGAGGAGGGGAGGTGGATACTGTGCGAATCACCAAGAATTCGGTGGTGGCAATGTTAGGTAGAGGGAGAATTTGAAAAGGGAAATCGGTGCGTGCGATGACTGCCACGCCGCCCCCGGCTCTGCCCGAGGGGCGGTCAGCCCTGAGGGCGTAATAGGAGGCAGGAAGAGTGGATAGGAGTGCGGGGAGGGAGTCATCGCGGAACCAGGTCTCAGTTAGGAAAAGGAGATCTGGGGCCTGTAAGACCAATAGGACCGAGAGTTCGTGCGAGTGGGCAACAGCAGAACGGGTGTTGAGGTAGAGAGCTGTGATAGTTTTAGGGTTTGGCAAAGGAGCAGCCCTACAGGTCGTAGGCGGGGTGTCCAGAATAGGAGGGGGGTGAGAGGAAGAGAGGGAGGCAATGCCGAGAGCAGAGATGCGAGAGCTGGTACTGGTCGTGATGGGCCAGGGGCCCTGGTAGCTGCGAAGTAGGTCCGGGCTATAGGTGATAGGTGGGGCAGAGTGTAAGGCCCCTAGTCCCGGCCAGTCGCGGACGGGCGCAGACGGGCTTGCCTTAGGCGCGCCTTCGGCGCGCAATCGTCGCGCCCGCTGCGCTCGTCCGCTGCGCTTCCTACCAAGACACATATTTATGGTCGTGGGGCGGGGAGTGTGAAGGGGGCGTGGCCGACAGAGTGGGCGTGTCTGTGGCGCGCCTCGCGCTCGAGAATGGCGTCTGGAGGTGAGGGGTCGTTGCAGCGAGGAGCGCTGTGAAAGAGAAGCCAAGGAGTGCAGGTAGGGGGTGGGGGGTGGTAGGAACACGAAATTACAGTTTTTAAAGTTATGTTGTTTTAAAAAACAGGGTTATGCATTCTCCCGGCTTCCACCTCAGGAGTCCAATAGCTAGTGAAGCGGCTTGCTTCAGCGCTCGCTTATTTATACCAGAAGTCGAGGGGGCGTGGCCGACAGAGTGGGCGTGTCTGTGGCGCGCCTCGCGCTCGAGAATGGCGTCTGGAGGTGAGGGGTCGTTGCAGCGAGGAGCGCTGTGAAAGAGAAGCCAAGGAGTGCAGGTAGGGGGTGGGGGGTGGTAGGAACACGAAATTACAGTTTTTAAAGTTATGTTGTTTTAAAAAACAGGGTTATGCATTCTCCCGGCTTCCGCCTCAGGAGTCCAATAGCTAGTGAAGCGGCTTGCTTCAGCGCTCGCTTATTTATACCAGAAGTCGAGGGGGCGTGGCCGAAAGAGTGGGCGTGTCTGTGGCGCGTGTCGCGCTCGAGAATGGCGTCTGGAGGTGAGGGGTCGTTGCAGCGAGGAGCGCTGTGAAAGAGAAGCCAAGGAGTGCAGGTAGGGGGTGGGGGGTGGTAGGAACACGAAATTACAGTTTTTAAAGTTATGTTGTTTTAAAAAACAGGGTTATGCATTCTCCCGGCTTCCGCCTCAGGAATCCAATAGCTAGTGAAGCGGCTTGCTTCAGCGCTCGCTTATTTATACCAGAAGTCGAGGGGGCGTGGCCGACAGAGTGGGCGTGTCTGTGGCGCGCCTCGCGCTCGAGAATGGCGTCTGGAGGTGAGGGGTCGTTGCAGCGAGGAGCGCTGTGAAAGAGAAGCCAAGGAGTGCAGGTAGGGGGTGGGGGGTGGTAGGAACACGAAATTACAGTTTTTAAAGTTATGTTGTTTTAAAAAACAGGGTTATGCATTCTCCCGGCTTCCGCCTCAGGAGTCCAATAGCTAGTGAAGCGGCTTGCTTCAGCGCTCGCTTATTTATACCAGAAGTCGAGGGGGCGTGGCCGACAGAGTGGGCGTGTCTGTGGCGCGCCTCGCGCTCGAGAATGGCGTCTGGAGGTGAGGGGTCGTTGCAGCGAGGAGCGCTGTGAAAGAGAAGCCAAGGAGTGCAGGTAGGGGGTGGGGGGTGGTAGGAACACGAAATTACAGTTTTTAAAGTTATGTTGTTTTAAAAAACAGGGTTATGCATTCTCCCGGCTTCCGCCTCAGGAGTCCAATAGCTAGTGAAGCGGCTTGCTTCAGCGCTCGCTTATTTATACCAGAAGTCGAGGGGGCGTGGCCGACAGAGTGGGCGTGTCTGTGGCGCGCCTCGCGCTCGAGAATGGCGTCTGGAGGTGAGGGGTCGTTGCAGCGAGGAGCGCTGTGAAAGAGAAGCCAAGGAGTGCAGGTAGGGGGTGGGGGGTGGTAGGAACACGAAATTACAGTTTTTAAAGTTATGTTGTTTTAAAAAACAGGGTTATGCATTCTCCCGGCTTCCGCCTCAGGAGTCCAATAGCTAGTGAAGCGGCTTGCTTCAGCGCTCGCTTATTTATACCAGAAGTCGAGGGGGCGTGGCCGACAGAGTGGGCGTGTCTGTGGCGCGCCTCGCGCTCGAGAATGGCGTCTGGAGGTGAGGGGTCGTTGCAGCGAGGAGCGCTGTGAAAGAGAAGCCAAGGAGTGCAGGTAGGGGGTGGGGGGTGGTAGGAACACGAAATTACAGTTTTTAAAGTTATGTTGTTTTAAAAAACAGGGTTATGCATTCTCCCGGCTTCCGCCTCAGGAGTCCAATAGCTAGTGAAGCGGCTTGCTTCAGCGCTCGCTTATTTATACCAGAAGTCGAGGGGGCGTGGCCGACAGAGTGGGCGTGTCTGTGGCGCGCCTCGCGCTCGAGAATGGCGTCTGGAGGTGAGGGGTCGTTGCAGCGAGGAGCGCTGTGAAAGAGAAGCCAAGGAGTGCAGGTAGGGGGTGGGGGGTGGTAGGAACACGAAATTACAGTTTTTAAAGCTATGTTGTTTTAAAAAACAGGGTTATGCATTCTCCCGGCTTCCGCCTCAGGAGTCCAATAGCTAGTGAAGCGGCTTGCTTCAGCGCTCGCTTATTTATACCAGAAGTCGAGGGGGCGTGGCCGACAGAGTGGGCGTGTCTGTGGCGCGCCTCGCGCTCGAGAATGGCGTCTGGAGGTGAGGGGTCGTTGCAGCGAGGAGCGCTGTGAAAGAGAAGCCAAGGAGTGCAGGTAGGGGGTGGGGGGTGGTAGGAACACGAAATTACAGTTTTTAAAGTTATGTTGTTTTAAAAAACAGGGTTATGCATTCTCCCGGCTTCCGCCTCAGGAGTCCAATAGCTAGTGAAGCGGCTTGCTTCAGCGCTCGCTTATTTATACCAGAAGTCGAGGGGGCGTGGCCGACAGAGTGGGCGTGTCTGTGGCGCGCCTCGCGCTCGAGAATGGCGTCTGGAGGTGAGGGGTCGTTGCAGCGAGGAGCGCTGTGAAAGAGAAGCCAAGGAGTGCAGGTAGGGGGTGGGGGGTGGTAGGAACACGAAATTACAGTTTTTAAAGTTATGTTGTTTTAAAAAACAGGGTTATGCATTCTCCCGGCTTCCGCCTCAGGAGTCCAATAGCTAGTGAAGCGGCTTGCTTCAGCGCTCGCTTATTTATACCAGAAGTCGAGGGGGCGTGGCCGACAGAGTGGGCGTGTCTGTGGCGCGCCTCGCGCTCGAGAATGGCGTCTGGAGGTGAGGGGTCGTTGCAGCGAGGAGCGCTGTGAAAGAGAAGCCAAGGAGTGCAGGTAGGGGGTGGGGGGTGGTAGGAACACGAAATTACAGTTTTTAAAAGTTATGTTGTTTTAAAAAACAGGGTTATGCATTCTCCCGGCTTCCGCCTCAGGAGTCCAATAGCTAGTGCTTATGAAGGACACCTTTGCAGAACTGATTTCACGTTTCCCCAAAACTGCGTTTGTGTATTCTAACATATGCCAAAGGCAGAAATGGAACTGGTCCAATCATTTTTGTCCACAAATTGAGAAAGCTAGGAAACATGTGAATAAATCTGTTTCTGCATTTCTCCGAGACAATAGAATGGGATCCATTTTCAATACCAATCTGCGCTTTCATATGCAAGAGATGTATAGGAGAGATGGAGTACAACAGAGTAAACAGAGTCTTCCTCAACAACTTTAGACTCTGTATAGGTACTTACTTATAAGTACCAAAAACTCTCAATGAACACAACGGCTCATTTTAGAGCAACTCAACAACAAAACACTTAAGCTTGATGTTTAAAAATCAATTTCAATTTTTTTTCCTTGGATCCGTGCACCCAACGCGTTAGGAACCGTGCACCCAACGCGGTACAATGTGCACACCCTGTGCGCATTTTGCCGTTTAAAAAAAAAAAGCAGCTTTAGAGGTTCAGAGTATTTCCACTCTGCCCCCTTTATATGTTTTACACACTTATTCCCCTTACTTCTTCAGCCTCGCTTCTACCGAGGCACAAAATGGCTGCCAACAGTTCCTGGTTTCGAGTGTAGAGAGACACTCGACAGCCAATTAGAATTCAGCGCGTGATCGGGAGGGTACGCGCTTGGTTCGGGGAGGATGCACTTACGGTGCGGGTAGGGTGCGCGGATCCTCTGAGGCCATAGATATCACTAACTTTTTTACCCTAATTTTCTCAGGAACTACTGAACAGATTTACACCATTTATGCAAAAGGCACGAGTCTGAACTGAGGACTACCTCTTTGCCAAATTTGGTGCAATTCCGTTCAGCAGTTCGGGCTGTAGCTGCGTCAACATGTCCTATGGGAAATTGCATGGGGAAAACGCATTTTGGGAACCCCCTTTTTGATCAGCCCCCGCTTGATGAATCACCACAAAACTTTCAGGATAGGAGCGGACCGGAGCTTGCCAAAAGTTTGGAAAATTTCGCGAAGATTCGTCAACCGGGGCCAGACTTATTGGGAATAGAATGTTGCGGATTTCCTATGGAAAATAGGTCCTAACTATAAGATATATATATATTTTCACTGAAAAAACCATAGGTTTCAGGGGTGTTATAGTTAGCAGGACATTTCACTCGTACAAAACCATTGAAATTCCTCCGTTATAGTTAGTTCTAAAAACTATAACTCGCGCGCCCGCAATCCACTGCTGATGATGTCACATATTGCATCATTCATGACATGGTCAGTGACATCACTGATGACATCTCAAATGACATCATCTAGTGAATGTGGTTTGGTTCGATATTTAAATATATATTATAAATTTCGCTATCTGTATTGAAGACTGACTGGATGTATAAGTGTCTGGATGGAGGATTTAGTAGCACTGTGATTGACTGTGTAAGTGACTAAAGTGTCTCACTAAATATATGGGATAGTGATTAAACTGTGTGAATATCTGTTTCACTTTATCTCTTGTTGTGTAAACTACTACATAAGTTGGTTACTAGCTATGTAAAGTCTATATTAGTATTAACTATTTGAGTATTTGTATAGGATAGTGAATGTATGTGTGGTTGGATGGGAGGTGTGCGACTGTCCAAAGATATATAAATAGTTGATTTAGTAGGTATATGAGTTAAGACTGCCCATGGAAACACTTGTTTGGGTGAGTGAATCTCTTTATGGGTGTGGTGATGAGTAAATTTATTTCTCAATGATACATGTCTAACAAAGTAGAAATATAAAAGGCAGTGTATGTGACAGTTGTTTATAAATAAATATACTTAACACTCAGTGATTGTATGAGTGACTGTATCGAAAACTGTATACTTGTAATAGTGACTTTATAACACACTAAGTATGAGTTACTATCTATACGAATAAATGAAGTGGTGTTTGTATAAGTGTGTAGCTTAGTAAATGTAAGTATGATCAATTGTTTGCATAAGTGAGTAGGATGACTGCATATGTGAATAGGATGTGTGCTGGTGTGTAATGTCGATGTAGGTGTATAAGTATATTTAATAATGTTCTATTGATCTTTGTTAGCATGTATGAGTGAATCTATAGGTACGTTTTTAGATGTGTGTGTAGATGTAGGAATCACTGAGTGGGTTTTTAGAAACTTATATTGGTGTGTCAATGGTTTCAAATATGCTACTCCATATTTTATAATGAGTGTTGAAAGGTTATACTAGTGTATGATGAGGTGTATCAGATTGTCAAGTGGATGATGTCATCAGTGATGTCATCAGTGATGTCATCAGTGGTGTCATTTGAGATGTCATCAGTGATGTCATCAGTGATGTCACTGACCATGTCAAGAATGATGTAATATGTGACATCATCAGCAATGGATTGCGGGTGCACGAGTTATAGTTAGTAGAACTAACTATAACGGAGGAATTTCAATGGTTTTGTACAAGTGAAATATCTTGCTAACTATAACACTCCTGAAACCTATGTTTTCTCAGTGAATTTCTAAGGTTTTTAAATGCTAATTCCTAACTATAACATGTCTGAAACCCATTTTTTTCAGTGAATTTCAAAGGTTTTGTAAATGAGAATTTTTAAATGTACTAATTGTTATATATTTTTTTTATACTGATTTACTACATTTTTTTAAACTATTTATTTTTAGATATATTTTTATTTAAATTACATTATAATTACATTATACATTACAAAATATACTTTCTCAGAATGAATTACTTTAGTTTAAATACTTTGCAAATAGGCAATAGACTTTTAAGTACAGTAGTTACAGTTGTTGCAATGCGCAACACAATTTCAGACACAATGCGACATTGAGCTCAATGTGAATTTCTAGTTAAATGGAATTAGTTACTTTATGGATTACTTTTCTAACCACAGGACTGGATCCTAGATTCAGTCCTGGGACATCTCCTGTAAACAGTTGAGTAAAACCGTTTTGGTTACATTAGTGATTTTTAAGGAACATTATTGTATTTTAAAAGTTGATACTTAGAAACTTTTTCTCATAGAATCACCAATGTTATCCTATGGAAGGAAATTCACTTAGCAGGTAAGTAGTGTTATCATTACTTTTTCTTACTCAGTGGTGGATCCTGGATCCAGCACTGGTGCATCTCCTGTAAACAGTTGAAAGAATACGTTTAAGTCATACAGGCAATTTTTTAGGAATATTTTTAGTTTGTGAAAATAGACAGAAACTTTTCAGGTGAAAACCAGACAATGGATTCCTATGGAAGGAAATACAAGTTACTGGTATGTACGGTTAGATTTACTTTTCAGGATCAGAGCTGGGCTAAAAGATGCAGCGCTGGGTTCTCTCCTGATAACAGGTGAGTAAATCGGAATTCGTTGTTCGGATGATTTTAGGTGAATATTTAAAAGTTCCAAAACTCCACACTTAGAAACATTTTCCAAGTGAAACCAGTCAATGTTCGCCTATGGAAGGAAATTCAAGTTACTGGTAAGTATGGTTAGAATTACTTTTCAGGATCAGTTCTGTGCTCAAAGATGCAGCACTGAGGTCTCTCCTGATAACAGGTGAGTAAATCGGAATTCGTAGTACATCCAGTAAGCGCCACAGAGCTGCGTAGCAGAGAGATGTAAAAAGGGGCACGGCCTGCACCACCTCTCTGCAACGCAGCGCAGTGGCGCTTCCTGGAAGCACCTGGTGGGCTACTTGGCCCCCATGGTCCCTCAGGTTTGAAGTGGAATTTTTTCCCCAAATTAAAATGCGCCACCGTTCTAAGTTGAGAGATTAAGTCCCCTTCAATCCTAAGGGTCCCTAGGGTCAAACTAGCCCACTAGGTACCTCCAGTAAGCACCTCAGAGCTGCGTTGCAGAGAGGTGTAAAAAGGGGCGTGGCCTCTGAACACCTGTCTGCAACGCAGCTCCCTGGCGCATACTGCAGATACCTGTTGGGATATTTGGCCCTCAGGGACCCTCAGTATTGAAAGAGACTTAATTCCCCAACTTAAAAGGCGCCACAGGGCGTGTTTGCACAGTGGTGAAGGAAGGGGGCGTGGCCTGAGGTGATATGTCTGCATACACACCCTGTGGCGCCTTTTAAGTTAGAGACTTGATTCCTCCTCAATCCTGGTGGGCTAGTTGGCCCCCAGGGACCCTCAGTATTGACAAGGAATTAATTCCCCAACTTAAACCGTGCCAAAGGGTGTGTTTGCACACATGTGAACACAGGCCCCACCCCCTCCCTTCACCACTGTGCAAACGCGCCCCATGGTGAGTTTTAAGTTGGGGGATTAAGTCCCCTTGAATACTGAGGGTCCCTGGGGTGCAACTAGCCCACCAGCTACCTCCAGTAAGCGCCACAGAGCTGCGTTGCAGAGAGGTGTAAAAAGGGGCGTAGCCTCCGAACACCTCTCTGCAACGCAGCTCCCTGACGCATACTGGAGGTACCTGGTGGGCTAGTTGGCCCCCAGGGACCCCCAGTATTCAAGGGGAATTTGTTCTCCCTCTGCAAACGCACCAGGGGGCGTGTTTGCAGAGTGGTGCAATGAGGGGGCGTGACCTCCATCCGCGAGCCCATTTTTATTATTATTTTGTAATGTGTAGCCCCCCTTTTTCTAATTTTTTAGCCCTGGGGACCCCATCCCCAGGGCCTGCCCCCAATTTTTTTTTAATAATAAATCATTGGGAAGGGGGCCGCGTGGCCCCCCTCCTGAAGCCATAATCTGCCCCGGGGACCCCATCCCCCGGGGCATGGGCATTTAAAATAATATATATATATTTGGAGGGGGCTGCCTTGCCCCCTTCCTGTGGCCACTTATGGCCCTATGGACCCCATCCCCCGGGGCCGGCCGTTTTTTTTTTTTTATTTAAAAAAATCATTTTGGGGAGGGGGGCCGCGTGGCCAATTAGAATACAGCTCGTGCACAGCAGGGTGCGCTTAGGCTGCGCTTAGGGTACGCGGACCCTCCGAGGCCAAAGATATATATGTACTTTTAAATGTCATTTTATCAGGAACTACTGAATGGATTTACACCATTTAAGCAAAAGGCAGGAGTCTGAACTAAGGACTACCTCTTTGCGAAATTTGGTGTAATTCCGTTCAGCAGTTTGGGCTGTAGCTGCGGCTAAAGGTCCCAATGGGAAATTGCATGGGGAAAACACGTTTTGGGACCCCCCGTTTTTCTTGGCCCCCGCTACACAAATCATCCCGAGACTTTCAGGATAAGAGCGGACCGGAGCTGGCCAAAAGTTTTGAAAAGTTTGCGAAGATTCGTCATTCGTTATTCCAAATAGAAAGTTGCAGATTTCCTATGGAAAATAGGTCCTAACTATAACTATCTAATTATATATATATATATGTATGTATGAAACACCACACTTTTCTCTTCCGAAAGTATACACGGACGCCAAGGAGATTTGCAGTTTTAAAGCTGCACACACAACGCGTTTCAGCTTTCGCCTTGTTCACGCTCAACAAGCGTGAACAAGGCGAAAGCTGAAACGCGTTGTGTCTGCAGTCCATTAAACCAGCTTTAAAACTGCAAATCTCCTTGGCGTCCGTGTATACTTTCGGAAGAGAAAAGTGTGGTGTTTCATAAGTGGGGCTGCCGATTACCCCAACACGGACCGTCCTGTCAGACAGCCTTCATCATTATCGGGATTGTTTGTTGATATATGTATGTATATATATATAAATATATATAAATATATATATATATATATATATATATATATATATATTACCTACTGGCGGTCGCCAGTAGGCAGTTATAGTTAGGACCGTGTTTCCATAGGAAATCTCAAAATTCTATTTTGAATAACTTTGGCGCCGGTTGACGAATCCTCGCGACATTTTCAAAACTAATGGGGCGCTCCGCTCAGCTCCTACCCTGAAAGTTTCGGGGTGATTCGTCAAGCGGGGGCCGAGAAAAAAGGGGGGTTCCAAAACGCGTTTTCCCCATGCATTTTTCCATAGGGACTTTAGTCGCAGCTACAGCCCGAACGGCTGAACAGAATTATGTGAAATTTGGCAGAGAGGTAGCCATAAGGTCCATGAAGTGCCTTTTGCAGGTTTGGTGTAAATCTGTTCAGTATTTCCTGAGAAATTAGTATTTAAATCAATATATATATCTGTAAGCGCGCAGCGTGCGCGCACTGAGCAAGTCCTGTGCGCGCACCTTGCCGTGCGCGAGCGCACTTCTGATTGGTTGTTAGATGTCAGTAAACATTCGAATCGGTGGAAATCAGGAAGCGGCGGCCGCCATTTTGTCTCTCGCATAAAGAGGGGGTGAAAAACAAAGGGGGAGAACTTGAAAAGGGGGCAGAGTGGGGAGATATTGACCCACTAGGCATTGTAAGAGGGTCACAGTAGGACCTTGTAGGGCCAAAAAAAAGATTTATATTTTGAAAACAAATATCGCCGAGTGCGCGCACCCAGCGCGCACCCAAAAAAAAACTTTTTTAAAAAAAGAATAAAAAATCGCATTTAAGTGTTTAGATATAAGGTGGCTCTAAAAAGAGCCCTTGTGTTTATTGTTTGTTTTTTGTGGTACTTACAAGTAAGTACCGATGCAGAGTCTAAAGTTCAAGAGGAAGACTCTGTTGCCTTCATCAGTGAAGTGTACACCATCTCCTCTATAAATGTCTTGCATGTTGTAACGCAAGTTGTTGTGGTATATAGAACCCATACCATAGTCTCTGAGGAAAGCAGAAATAGATTTGTTGACGTGCTTCCTTGCTTTGTCAATCTGCGGACAAAATTGGTTGGACCAGTTCCACTTTTGCCTTTGGCATATGTTAGAATATACAAAGGCAGTTTGTGGAAAAAGCGACATCAATTGCACAAAGGTGTCCTTAATAAGCATTTCCAGACCTACTCCAGTTAAAGTGCCTAGGTCATTACCACCACAGTGCACAATAATAAGGTTAGGCTGTGGGAGATGTAGAAAGGTTTTCACCAAAGGCATTAATTGGTGCCACTGTAACCCTCTCTGACCAATCCATTTAATGTCTACATTTGGCAAAGCAAGGTCTGTCACAATACCTCTTTTTTCTGCAAATTTTTCACTCCAGAAGACATAGCTGTGACCTACAATCCACACTGTGAACATCTTCAAAGGAGATCTGGATGCACTCAGGAGGTGTCTTTCAGTAGAAAGGCAAAAAGAAATGAAAGACAGTTGAAAAATGGGGGCACACATACTTTTTTTTATAAAAAGAACTCATTGGCTGTTTCAAACCATTCTACACTAAAAACTAGGCTGTATGTTTAAATTTTAAAAAGCATGTTTTGTATTGGTTCAGAAAAATGTGTGAACAAAGAACATTAGTTTGGATTTGCTGTTAGGTTTGAAAAGTCAAGCACTCTTGCTCTTTGGAAATGAAACATTGTCTGTTGAACTTCTGACCTCTCTGCTCACACCTGTGTTCCATGACCTGTTGCTATGGTAGCAGGCAGAAGTCAAGTTGGGGGAAGGGTACATTTGGAAAGGGGTTGAAGTTTTCAACCAATAGAAATGTGTGATTTCATTTGAAAAAATGTGGGAAGCACTGAGATTTGAAATTAACATGTATATGTGTGAAAAAAGAGAGGGAAACTGTGCCATTAACTGGTTCTGCTGAGAGGAGAGAGGTGTTCAGCTCAGAGATTCTGGTCTGATAAACTGCTGTGTGACTGCCACATTTCTTTCACAACTAACTAATTTTAAAGGTGAGTTATGAGTTTGAGAGGGGGTGTTTGTGGTTAATTTTGATATAAATAAAAGAATTATGATTATTTGTTTAAAGTTGTGATTTACATTTTCTGTTTTGCGAGATATTTAACTGTTTTGAATATGTAAAATATTATGGAGTATGTTTTCACCATAAGTTAATGTGTACTGGTAACAATGAGGAATACTGTTTTGTGCCTACCATCAAACCATGAGTCTGTGTGCAGAGAAGAATTGTTGACAGAGATTTAATTTGCGTTGCTGTTGAAAAGTAAGACTTGCAGTTGAAAGAAAAAGACAGCTTCTTTTTAATTGTGATGGTTAGCATTTAGCAGAAATCACTTTGAAAGAAAAGAGAGGAAAATGGCAGCACATTTGAAAAAAGCATTAGTTCTGTTAGAATTGATAACCCAGGAAAGGGGCAGCCTGTGTTTTGTGCCTACCAACACAGCATGAGTCTGTGTGCATATAGGAATTGTTGTCTGAGATTTAATTTGTGAAGTTGTTGTTCAGTAAGAAATGCAGTCCTAGGAAAGGGGCAGCCTGTGTTATGTGCTTAAAATGATGACATGAGTCTGTGTGCACAAAGGAATTGTGGGCAGAGATGTAATTTGTGAAGATGTTGTTCAGTAAGAAATGCAGTTCCTGGAAAGGGGCAGCCTGTTGTGTTTACACAAATTATCCCTTAGCACACATGCACTGTTACATACATCCCTGCAGTCTTCAAGCAGTTCTGGAAGTCTCTTTGCTCATCTGTCTTGCACCAGACAATACACAGTGTTCAGAAACACACTCTTGGCACACACGCAGCAGCTTCTTCAACACTCTCATGTGTAGTACTCAGCTCTGTGTGCTGTTTCAGATAGCACTGTGTAATGCAAACACATTCAACGTCAGCAAGGCCTCATTTAAATTGATCTAGTCTAATCACTCACCCTGTAACACATGGTCATTGTCTTAAGGAGCTGTTAGGACATGTGCTGTTTTCTGCTTCTGTAAATGATAAGGGAAATGTATCAGGCTGTAACAGTAATTTGGTACTATTCAGGGACTCTGTTTTGTTCCAAAAAACATAGCATGAGTCTGTGTGCGCACAGGAATTGTGGGCAGAGATTTAATTTGTGAAGATGTTGTTCAGTAAGAAATGCAGTCCCAGGAAAGGGGCAGCCTGTGTTATGTGCGTAAAAAGATGGCATGAGTCTGTGTGCACACAGGAATTGTGGGCAGAGATGTAATTTGTGAAGATGTTGTTCAGTAAGAAATGCAGTTCCTGGAAAGGGGCAGCCTGTTGTGTTTACACAAATTATCCCTTAGCACACATGCACTGTTACATACATCCCTGCAGTCTTCATGCAGTTCTGGAAGTCTCTTTGCTCATCTGTCTTGCACCAGACAATACACAGTGTTCAGAAACACACTCTTGGCACACACGCAGCAGCTTCTCCAACACTCTCATGTGTAGTACTCAGCTCTGTGTGCTGTTTCAGATAGCACTGTGTAATGCAAACACATTCAACGTCAGCAAGGCCTCATTTAAATTGATCTAGTCTAATCACTCACCCTGTAACACATGGTCATTGTCTTAAGGAGCTGTTAGGACATGTGCTGTTTTCTGCTTCTGTAAATGATAAGGGAAATGTATCAGGCTGTAACAGTAATTTGGTACTATTCAGGGACTCTGTTGTGTTCCAAAAAACATAGCATGAGTCTGTGTGCGCACAGGAATTGTGGGCAGAGATTTAATTTGTGAAGATGTTGTTCAGTAAGAAATGCAGTCCCAGGAAAGGGGCAGCCTGTGTTATGTGCGTAAAAAGATGGCATGAGTCTGTGTGCACACAGGAATTGTGGGCAGAGATATAATTTGTGAAGATGTTGTTCAGTAAGAAATGCAGTTCCTGGAAAGGGGCAGCCTGTTGTGTTTACACAAATTATCCCTTAGCACACATGCACTGTTACATACATCCCTGCAGTCTTCATGCAGTTCTGGAAGTCTCTTTGCTCATCTGTCTTGCACCAGACAATACACAGTGTTCAGAAACACACTCTTGGCACACACGCAGCAGCTTCTCCAACACTCTCATGTGTAGTACTCAGCTCTGTGTGCTGTTTCAGATAGCACTGTGTAATGCAAACACATTCAACGTCAGCAAGGCCTCATTTAAATTGATCTAGTCTAATCACTCACCCTGTAACACATGGTCATTGTCTTAAGGAGCTGTTAAGACATGTGCTGTTTTCTGCTTCTGTAAATGATAAGGGAAATGTATCAGGCTGTAACAGTAATTTGGTACTATTCAGGGACTCTGTTTTGTTCCAAAAAACATAGCATGAGTCTGTGTGCGCACAGGAATTGTGGGCAGAGATTTAATTTGTGAAGATGTTGTTCAGTAAGAAATGCAGTCCCAGGAAAGGGGCAGCCTGTGTTATGTGCGTAAAAAGATGGCATGAGTCTGTGTGCACACAGGAATTGTGGGCAGAGATGTAATTTGTGAAGATGTTGTTCAGTAAGAAATGCAGTTCCTGGAAAGGGGCAGCCTGTTGTGTTTACACAAATTATCCCTTAGCACACATGCACTGTTACATACATCCCTGCAGTCTTCATGCAGTTCTGGAAGTCTCTTTGCTCATCTGTCTTGCACCAGACAATACACAGTGTTCAGAAACACACTCTTGGCACACACGCAGCAGCTTCTCCAACACTCTCATGTGTAGTACTCAGCTCTGTGTGCTGTTTCAGATAGCACTGTGTAATGCAAACACATTCAACGTCAGCAAGGCCTCATTTAAATTGATCTAGTCTAATCACTCACCCTGTAACACATGGTCATTGTCTTAAGGAGCTGTTAGGACATGTGCTGTTTTCTGCTTCTGTAAATGATAAGGGAAATGTATCAGGCTGTAACAGTAATTTGGTACTATTCAGGGACTCTGTTGTGTTCCAAAAAACATAGCATGAGTCTGTGTGCGCACAAGTATTGTGGGCAGAGATTTAATTTGTGAAGATGTTGTTCAGTAAGAAATGCAGTCCCAGGAAAGGGGCAGCCTGTGTTATGTGCGTAAAAAGATGGCATGAGTCTGTGTGCACACAGGAATTGTGGGCAGAGATGTAATTTGTGAAGATGTTGTTCAGTAAGAAATGCAGTTCCTGGAAAGGGGCAGCCTGTTGTGTTTACACAAATTATCCCTTAGCACACATGCACTGTTACATACATCCCTGCAGTCTTCAAGCAGTTCTGGAAGTCTCTTTGCTCATCTGTCTTGCACCAGACAATACACAGTGTTCAGAAACACACTCTTGGCACACACACAGCAGCTTCTTCAACACTCTCATGTGTAGTACTCAGCTCTGTGTGCTGTTTCAGATAGCACTGTGTAATGCAAACACATTCAACGTCAGCAAGGCCTCATTTAAATTGATCTAGTCTAATCACTCACCCTGTAACACATGGTCATTGTCTTAAGGAGCTGTTAGGACATGTGCTGTTTTCTGCTTCTGTAAATGATAAGGGAAATGTATCAGGCTGTAACAGTAATTTGGTACTATTCAGGGACTCTGTTTTGTTCCAAAAAACATAGCATGAGTCTGTGTGCGCACAGGAATTGTGGGCAGAGATTTAATTTGTGAAGATGTTGTTCAGTAAGAAATGCAGTCCCAGGAAAGGGGCAGCCTGTGTTATGTGCGTAAAAAGATGGCATGAGTCTGTGTGCACACAGGAATTGTGGGCAGAGATGTAATTTGTGAAGATGTTGTTCAGTAAGAAATGCAGTTCCTGGAAAGGGGCAGCCTGTTGTGTTTACACAAATTATCCCTTAGCACACATGCACTGTTACATACATCCCTGCAGTCTTCATGCAGTTCTGGAAGTCTCTTTGCTCATCTGTCTTGCACCAGACAATACACAGTGTTCAGAAACACACTCTTGGCACACACGCAGCAGCTTCTCCAACACTCTCATGTGTAGTACTCATCTCTGTGTGCTGTTTCAGATAGCACTGTGTAATGCAAACACATTCAACGTCAGCAAGGCCTCATTTAAATTGATCTAGTCTAATCACTCACCCTGTAACACATGGTCATTGTCTTAAGGAGCTGTTAGGACATGTGCTGTTTTCTGCTTCTGTAAATGATAAGGGAAATGTATCAGGCTGTAACAGTAATTTGGTACTATTCAGGGACTCTGTTGTGTTCCAAAAAACATAGCATGAGTCTGTGTGCGCACAGGAATTGTGGGCAGAGATTTAATTTGTGAAGATGTTGTTCAGTAAGAAATGCAGTCCCAGGAAAGGGGCAGCCTGTGTTATGTGCGTAAAAAGATGGCATGAGTCTGTGTGCACGCAGGAATTGTGGGCAGAGATATGATTTGTGAAGATGTTGTTCAGTAAGAAATGCAGTTCCTGGAAAGGGGCAGCCTGTTGTGTTTACACAAATTATCCCTTAGCACACATGCACTGTTACATACATCCCTGCAGTCTTCATGCAGTTCTGGAAGTCTCTTTGCTCATCTGTCTTGCACCAGACAATACACAGTGTTCAGAAACACACTCTTGGCACACACGCAGCAGCTTCTCCAACACTCTCATGTGTAGTACTCAGCTCTGTGTGCTGTTTCAGATAGCACTGTGTAATGCAAACACATTCAACGTCAGCAAGGCCTCATTTAAATTGATCTAGTCTAATCACTCACCCTGTAACACATGGTCATTGTCTTAAGGAGCTGTTAAGACATGTGCTGTTTTCTGCTTCTGTAAATGATAAGGGAAATGTATCAGGCTGTAACAGTAATTTGGTACTATTCAGGGACTCTGTTTTGTTCCAAAAAACATAGCATGAGTCTGTGTGCGCACAGGAATTGTGGGCAGAGATTTAATTTGTGAAGATGTTGTTCAGTAAGAAATGCAGTCCCAGGAAAGGGGCAGCCTGTGTTATGTGCGTAAAAAGATGGCATGAGTCTGTGTGCACACAGGAATTGTGGGCAGAGATGTAATTTGTGAAGATGTTGTTCAGTAAGAAATGCAGTTCCTGGAAAGGGGCAGCCTGTTGTGTTTACACAAATTATCCCTTAGCACACATGCACTGTTACATACATCCCTGCAGTCTTCATGCAGTTCTGGAAGTCTCTTTGCTCATCTGTCTTGCACCAGACAATACACAGTGTTCAGAAACACACTCTTGGCACACACGCAGCAGCTTCTCCAACACTCTCATGTGTAGTACTCAGCTCTGTGTGCTGTTTCAGATAGCACTGTGTAATGCAAACACATTCAACGTCAGCAAGGCCTCATTTAAATTGATCTAGTCTAATCACTCACCCTGTAACACATGGTCATTGTCTTAAGGAGCTGTTAGGACATGTGCTGTTTTCTGCTTCTGTAAATGATAAGGGAAATGTATCAGGCTGTAACAGTAATTTGGTACTATTCAGGGACTCTGTTTTGTTCCAAAAAACATAGCATGAGTCTGTGTGCGCACAGGAATTGTGGGCAGAGATTTAATTTGTGAAGATGTTGTTCAGTAAGAAATGCAGTCCCAGGAAAGGGGCAGCCTGTGTTATGTGCGTAAAAAGATGGCATGAGTCTGTGTGCACACAGGAATTGTGGGCAGAGATGTAATTTGTGAAGATGTTGTTCAGTAAGAAATGCAGTTCCTGGAAAGGGGCAGCCTGTTGTGTTTACACAAATTATCCCTTAGCACACATGCACTGTTACATACATCCCTGCAGTCTTCATGTAGTTCTGGAAGTCTCTTTGCTCATCTGTCTTGCACCAGACAATACACAGTGTTCAGAAACACACTCTTGGCACACACGCAGCAGCTTCTCCAACACTCTCATGTGTAGTACTCAGCTCTGTGTGCTGTTTCAGATAGCACTGTGTAATGCAAACACATTCAACGTCAGCAAGGCCTCATTTAAATTGATCTAGTCTAATCACTCACCCTGTAACACATGGTCATTGTCTTAAGGAGCTGTTAGGACATGTGCTGTTTTCTGCTTCTGTAAATGATAAGGGAAATGTATCAGGCTGTAACAGTAATTTGGTACTATTCAGGGACTCTGTTTTGTTCCAAAAAACATAGCATGAGTCTGTGTGCGCACAGGAATTGTGGGCAGAGATTTAATTTGTGAAGATGTTGTTCAGTAAGAAATGCAGTCCCAGGAAAGGGGCAGCCTGTGTTATGTGCGTAAAAAGATGGCATGAGTCTGTGTGCACACAGGAATTGTGGGCAGAGATGTAATTTGTGAAGATGTTGTTCAGTAAGAAATGCAGTTCCTGGAAAGGGGCAGCCTGTTGTGTTTACACAAATTATCCCTTAGCACACATGCACTGTTACGTACATCCCTGCAGTCTTCATGCAGTTCTGGAAATCTCCTTGCTTATGTCTCTTGCAGCTGACAATACATAGTCTGCAGAAACACACTCTTGGGACACACGCAGCAGCTTCTCCAACACTCCCATGCGTACTACTCAGGTCTGTGTGTAATGCAAACACATTCAACGTCACCAAGGCCTCTTTTTCTTTGCTCTACTCTAAACACTCAGCCAGGTTGCAGATACTTATGGTATGAAGTAGCTGTTAGGAAATGTGCTCTTTTCTGCCTCTGTGATTTTCCAGGTAAAATGTGTAAGGCTGTAACAGCAATTATCAGTTGATCTACCAGAGTAGTAAATGTGCTTTGAATTAGCAAATCAAATTCTGTTTTCTGCTTAGAAGCACACCATGAGGCTGTGTGTGCGCACAGGAATTGTGGCCACAGATATAATTTGTGTTGCAGTTGTTCTGTTAAAAAATGCACTTGCAGGAAAGGGGCAGATTGTTTTTTTTCAACTGTGGTGGTTAGTACTGTGCACAAATTAGTAAATCACAAATGAGAGACAAATGGAAAAACATTTGAAATAAATAAAAAGTATAAAATAATATTTAAATGAATTATAATTACAAAAAGGATTTTTTTTTAGTTCCTTGCAGGTATTGCTGAGCAACAGTGAAAAAAAAAATGCCTTTAAGGACAAGAAAAAGGAAAGAAAAGCAACAACAAGTATATCTGGACAAAACTGGGAAAAAAAATAGCAGGAGAAGCTGGTGATGGCAAAAAGAAAAAGTCTACTGGTAAGCAGAGCAGAGATTTCTTAAAAAAGATTTTCAAAAAGCAAAAAAATTGCAAAAATAACTGTAAAACAAAGAGAGTTTTATGTACAAAGCCACAACACAGTCAACAGCAAAAAAAAAAGCTAATGTACAATCAGAAGTATGTCAAACAGATTTAACACGAAAATTAGATTTTAAAAACATTCGTCGAAAAATGTTTCAGAGAAGAGTGATGTTAAATTTGCTAAAGGATGTGAAAAAATATAAGAAAAAATCTAAATTTATTAAGAAAAAAAAATTTATAGAAAATATTGTAAGTAAGGCTTTGGAAATAAAAAGAAAACTTTTTATTCTAATTTTGAATAGGATGCGTAGATTAGAAAAATTAGTGAATGCAATGAAGTCACAAAGCAAAAGGAAAAGAGAAGTGAAAAAAAGTAACTTTTGTAAAGTGTTCTTGGGAGAATGGAAACACAGTTCAAGTACTGAACCATTTTTTAATGAAGAGAGTTATCTTCAAAGTAATAGTTTGTTGCATGCAGTTGACACTAATGGTAGAGCATATGAAGTTAAGGATGGTTGTATGATGCAAAAAGAGAAAATGGTCCCTAGAAATGAGGAAGAAGTAATGGCTGCTGAGGCTATGGGGAGACGTCCAAAAGCCCCAGTGTACACTTGGAACTGTAGTAGTATTTGTACTGTGCGTCAGGAATCTATTGATAAATTACGTGACTTTCTAAGAGAATATAGTAAAAAGAGTGTAAAACAGAAGATGAAGGTGCTTCAAACACTAGATCCATGCAGAGTGAGAGAAAATACTGGTTTGCAGGGACATTCTCTGGCTTGTCTATCTAGAAAAGTGTGTAAAAGTGTTTTTCATCATTTTAGGATGCTGGCTGTTCATCATACTGAAATGAGAAAGTTTGTGAGAACATTGTATTTTGCTAAAAGTCCAGCAGTAAAGTTGAATGAGTTGAATAATGCTCTGTTCCGTGGATCTGTATCAGATGTAGTGAAGGTTACTGATGAGATTCAGTTTTGTTACTTTGGTCCAGAAGAAGAAAGTGCAGAAAAGGACACAGTAAATGAGGAAAATGAGGAACAGAATGTAGAACTCATTATTACTAAAAATTTTGAGGATGAAATGACAAAATTTACTATCACCTCTAATGAAACACCAAATATTACTTGTATTTGTTGCCGCAGAAGTCATTATAAAATTCAAACAAGGAGTGTTGATCTGTATAAAAAAAGTGAAAATGAAGATAATTATAAGTGGAAGGATTTTGCAACATATATATTTCTTGAAAATTGTTTTGAATTGGGTGAAGATCAGCGTATTTGTAAATACTGTTATAATAAATTAGAAGAAAATAGAATGCCGACCAGAGCTGTACATAATAATTTAGAATTGGATGCTATTCCTGCCGAACTTTCTGAATTAAATACATATGAGTCTATACTTATTCAATGTGTTCATCCGTTCCAGACCATAGTACGTATGGAGCCCAAAACTGGTAAATTACCTCCTTCTGATTTACTGAGAGGTTTAAAAGGAAGAGTGGTGTATTTGCCCTTGGATTTGAAAAAAAATATGGAAACTATTGATGCAGATACTTTGGAAACTGAACCATTAGTAATTCTGGTTAATGGTGTACCTACAAAGAATAAGAAGATTTGGCAAGAGCTGGTGAATGTACGAAAAGTACAAAGAGCAAATTTGTATTTGAAAAAAAATAATAAATAGTATGAATCAATTTATATAGAAGAAGAAGAAGAAGATTTACAAGAAGACACAGAAACACCAACTGGTCAAATTGAAAAAGTGGACAAGTCAAAGGGAGAAGAAATTTATGAACATTTTAGCATACATCCTCTTCATTCAAAAGAAGTTATGGGAGACACTATTGATCTGTTTCAGATGAAGAAAGCAAAAGGAACTCCCGTGAGTGTATGGGAGGAGAGCTTGGAAGCTCGATGTTTTCCCCAGCTGTTTCCTACAGGAAAAGGAGGATGATACGATGAACGTCCAGAACAGATTCCAGCTTCTGAGTATCGGACTACAAGACTATATGCAGAAGATCCAAGATTTCGTCAAAGTATTCCTTATTTGTTCCATCTTTTATTTGAAAGCGACTTGTCTGCATTATCATATGCAGTAAATCACATTTTAAAAAGTGGAGTACATTTACAAAATGTGTCTGCTAAGGATTTTATGGAGAAAGTGCAGCACCGAGATGATCATTTGGAAACACAACTGATCAATCTGATGGCTTGTCAGCGTGGGACAAATGAATATTGGTACCGACGCCATGGTGAATTAAAATGCATGTTACGGAATTTAGGAACTCCAACATGGTTCCTTACCCTAAGCTGTGCCGAGTACGCTTGGGATGATTTACTGGATTTTCTAAGAGAGGCAAATTCAAACATTAAAAACATTGAATACAAGACAGCTGGAGAACTGTGCTCTTTGGATCCAGTTAATGTTTGCAGATATTTCAATCATAGATTTGAGGCTATGATGTCCTTCATCTGCAATAAAAAAAATCCACCTCTTGGAGAAGTAGTGGATTTCTTTTGGAGAAAAGAGTACCAGGCAAGAGGTGCTCCTCATATTCATATGCTGTTGTGGATCAAGGATGCCCCAAAGTTTGGAACAGATACTGATGAAGCAGTGTTATCTTTCATTGAAGAATATGCAACATGTGCTATACCTAAAAGCAGAGAAGAGAAAAAGTTAAAAGAACAAGTTTTACGTTTCCAAAGTCATCGGTGTGGAAAATACTGTCGACGGAAGTACAAGACCAAAGATAAATTCTACACAAAGTGTCGATTTGGATTTCCTAGACCTGTTCTTTCAAAAGGAAGAGTCAACAGTTTTATGTCAGCTGTGCGACATACTATAACCAGAAAATCTCCCAAAAATACCTACAACCTAAAAAGAAATGAAGAGTCAAAATTTATAAATGACTTCAACCCAGTGATTTTATCCATGTGGAATGCTAACATGGATATTCAGTATGTGGCAGACAATTCTATTGCTGTTGCTCGGTATGTGACATCTTACATCACTAAATATGAGAAAACAGAATTGAAGGAAATGTGGGAAGAGATTTCTCACGAGAAGACTGTCAGTAAGAAGCTGTACAGTTTCAGTTTAAAGATGTTATCGCATCGAGAAATTGGATCCTACGAATGCTCAGATAGGTTATCATCTGCAAGTCTTTACTCGAAATCCAGAAGAATAATTTGGGTAAGCTTAGGCCTTGCAGGAATGATAAATCGGGTACTGAAATCTGTTGGAGAAATTGAATATTTGGCCGAGAATGACCCAGAAAGTACAGATATTTTGAAATCAAACATGTTGGACACATATTACCCAAAGAGAAGTCATCATCTTGAGAACATGTGTCTCTATGAAGTGCTGCAGAACTACATTTATTCACGGAAAGCCACAGAAGACATCAACAATGGAAAATATAAAGTCATTGGTGAGGAAGGATGTTTGGTGAAGCAAACAAAAGGAAGTTTGATAAATCACAGGAAGCTCAGTTGCGAAACTACTGACAAAAAGGAATTTTACTACTTGGCTCTTTTACAGCTGTTTAAACCATGGCGTTCAGAGGACGAACTACTGGGAGAATTTCAAAACTATGAAGATTCTTTTAATGCTAGCAAAGAAAGCATAGAATGCAGTACTTTCACAACTTATGTCCAAATGTTAAATGAAGAAAATGAACAGGAAGCAAAAATTGCAGCTGAAGTAGCTAGAGACAGTTCTCAAGACAGTCAAAGTTCAGGAACACTTAGTCAAGATCCCCTAGGACAACCGATCATAGAAAATGAAGCTGCAGTAGCCATGACTGAAGTAGAAACGGCTATGAATCAAGCACAGGAAGATTCAATTGACTTACTAAATCTGGAAGAACAACTGAATGAAGAACAAAAAGAAATTTATGAAGAAGTCATCAAAAAAATTGATCATGGATTACTACATGAAAAGAAAGAGTGCTCATGCACATCATTTGAACCAATCAGGATGTATGTGAGTGGACAAGCTGGAACTGGTAAAAGTTTCTTAATAAAAGTCATCAGAAGCTACCTACAGCAAAAAACAGCTTCAAATTTGTCTTGTGTGGTAACTGCTCCAACTGGGTTAGCAGCCTATAACATAAAAGGAATTACCTTACATCGCTTGCTAATGTTACCAGTGGAGCAGGAGAACAAAATAGAATACCACAAACTAACTGGAGAAGCATGCCTCGAAGTTTCAAGAGTGTTGAAGAAGATGCAAGTTCTCATTATTGATGAGGTGAGCATGGTTTCAAATTTAATGCTTGCCTTTGTGCATTTAAGAATGCAACAAATACTTAAGAGAGACTATGACGTGTTATTTGGAGGTAAACACGTCATAGTTTTTGGGGATCTTCTGCAGCTCACTCCAGTTAAAGGACAACCAGTGTTTAATACTGTGACACATGAAGACACGAAGAAGTCATTAGGAAGCATTGGTAATGCGAATATTTGGTCGTTCTTTGAGTACAAAGAACTCACTACCAATATGAGACAAGCAAACGACGAAGATTATGCAAGTATTCTGAAAGATATCAGAATTGGACTACTCACAGAAGTTGGTAAAAAAGCATTACAGAGTCGGTTGCTACATAACTTATTTCCAAATGAAGAAATAGTTGCAGAGAAAATATACCAGAACATTGCAGAAAAAAATACTGTAATCTGCTTAATGCCAACACTACGTGAGTGCTCAATATTCAATGAGGAACTTTTGAAATTGGAAAACGAAGAGATTAAGAAAATGGAAGCAGAGGACAAAATTCAGCATGAAAGATTTACTTTTACATTAACAGGCAAACTGAAAAATAAATTGGATTCACTAGAGAAGAATATTTCCAAAACAGCTGGATTAGAAAAAAATCTATATGTTTGCATGAATTGTCGAGTGATTTTAAGGAGAAATTTGGATGTAGAAAAAGGTTTAGTGAATGGAGCTATGGGAAGAGTTGTGGGTTTTATTAATTATCAGAAAAAAGAAGGAATTGAATGTTTAAAAATAAAATTTGATCAGATAGAAGAAGTTAAAGACATTTGTCGTTGTTCAGTTCGTTTCATGCTTGTGAAAGACTTATATGTGCGTAGAAAGCAGTTTCCATTTTCTCTAGCATATGCTGTAACTATTCACAAGTCTCAAGGATTGACTGTAGATAGTGCTTTTGTAAACATTGGTTCTACTGTGTTCAAAGAAGGTATGGCATATGTTGCTCTGTCACGAGTAAAAACATTATCTGGTTTATTTATGATAGACTTTGATGACTCAAAAGTTAGTGCTGATACAAACTGTGTAAAGGAGTATAATAGATTAAGAAGAACCTATGCTCCTCATTTAGGTCAGTATCCTGTGATTGAAAAACATGTTGTTTCTCAGGAAAAGGAGATTTGAGAATATCTGTAATGTGGATGAACAGAACAAAAAAAAAAGGACAGTGATGTGATAGCAAGGAAAAAGAAAAAGGACAGTGTTGAAGAGGTTGTTGGTTGCCATTTTGAAAATAGCTCTGGTGTCAACTGCTATGCAAATGTAGTGCTGAATGTTGTATTTTATCTTGAAAAGTTGCTAGAACAGATAATAGTAAATCATGGAAAAAGATTGTGTTCTCTGCTGAGTCTCCTTTTTGAGAAGCTGAGTACTGATAAAACTGAAATAGAAAGTGCTACTGATGTTAGAAATCTTTTAGATGTATGTTCTGGTTCTACACAGTTTAAAGAAAATGTCCAGCAAGATGCTCAGGAATTCTTAATATATATTTTGAATGTACTAGAAGATGAAGGAGTAGAAGTAGAAAACTTATTTGGTGTCTCTTACAAGTGGGAACATTGCTGTGAAAACTGTATGAACACATGTAGTAGTAATGTTGATTCAGAAAGGTTCATATTTTTACCATTACCACAAAGTAAATCAGTGACTTTTAGTAAATTAGTTAAAGATGCCAATCACAACATGGAATGTTCTGAATGTAAATCTGACATGTTTTCTACATTATTTTTACAGAAATATGGTCAGTATGTAATTTTAATGATGCAACGTTGTAGAACTGATGGTTCAAAATTGGACACTTTAATAAAGAAGTTTACAGGACAGCAATTATCAATTTCTGGAAAAACTTTTGTTACAGTTGCAATAATTTTTCATGAAGGACCTACTGTAACTTCTGGACATTACACAGTTTATCTTAAATGTGAAAAAGGCTGGACACTGTGTAATGATTCCCAATTGATTTTCAAGCAACGTTTGCCTTATGATTTACCCAATTCTTACTTCATTTTTCTGAAACCTAAATTTTGAAAACTAAAAACTGCATCTGAAGGAAGCATTTTTTGTAATTTTAAAGGATTATAATTGAAGATATCACTTAAAAAGGATTTTGAAATTACTATTTGGCCTAAAGGAAAAGTAATAAAAACAATTGTGGACTCCTTTGACAGAAATTATTTTGGCATGTGTGCTTTTGCGCCAAGGTTTAAAGACGGTTTATCTAGAAATGTTTTATTCATCTAGAGAAGTAGTTGTAATATATATGTAATATTTCTAACAAGGTATATTTTAGTGAAGATTTGGGGCTTTTTTTAAGCAATCTTTCAGATTGTTTTTTTTTTGCCCGCTGTTAAATGATGAATACAATTGTTTTCACTATTTTAAGTGAAAAATAAAAAATTCTGAAAACAGCAAAAAAAGGGCAAAAAATTGCTTAGTAAAATATGTAAAAACATGTAATGCTTTTTGTAATGTATGATTGAATATTAATACATTTTTTCTTTTTTTGCAGAACTGGAAAAAAAAATTAAAAAAAAAATTCTGTTCCCTTGCAAAATACTTTTTTTAGAATTTTTTTTATTTTTTTAAAAAAATAAGTGAAAAATATTAGTATTACTCAATCCTCCCTTTTCATGCTTCCATTTCTTCACCTCTTTATGAACATTAAATTTAAAAAAAAAAAAAAAAAAAAAATTTTTAAAAACCTTGGGTGCGCGCAGGGTGCGCGCACCTAAAAAAAAAAAAATAAATCCCTCCCAAAAAATTTTTTGGGGTTTAGTTTATAAGTGGCTCTTAAAAGAGCCCTTGAGTTAATGGAGGGAAACAGGAAGAGAAAAACTAAAAAAAAGAAAAAACATCTATGGCCTACTTGCACTCATGGGCATCAAATTTTCTCTGAATGAGATCAAGACTGGTCTCACCCACAGAAATAAGTTTACCGCAATCAGTGCAGCGTGTGGACAACCTAGCCAAACAAGGTGGTCCAAAAAGAGGTGTGGAAGAAGGCAAAGGCACCACTGCAGAAGAAGTGCTCGGCTGAGCTGCCGAAGATGTGCTCGGCTGAGCTGCTGCAGATGTCGTCGGTAGAGCAGGTGAAGGGTTTGCTTCAGAAGCTCGACGAAAAGTTACTGGATGCATTTTGTTAACATGTCTCAACATAGTGTGAATGCTAAAAGAATATTTCTTGTTAGGATTCCCAAGAGATAAGACTTTATCACAAAGTACACATGTAACTTTAGGTGCATTTACCTTTTTTAGTCCCTCTGGAAAAGTGAAAAACTGCCATATAAAGCTGTCTTTCTGCTTCCTGCTCCTCTGCCTCTCAAGAGTGTCCAGATCACTGTCTGAAGATGGTTGCTGTTCAGCCATTGTCTCTCAACAACAGAATAGCTCCTTCTCCAAAGGAATCAGAACTAATAATGAGGGGAGTAGGTGTGGTTTGGGAAGAATCTGGAACTGAAAGTACTTCAAACCAATCAAAAGTGATGATTCTTGATCACATGACTTGCCATGAGGGGATTGGGTGTGGTATTGAAACAATTAGAAACTGAAAGTAATGATAACCAATAAGAAGTACTGTTTTATTATGCATAAACCCGAGGTGCGCGCACTGCGCAAGCTCCGAGCGCGCACCTCGTGATTACGTATGCGCGAACGCGTAGGAGCGCATGTGCATACGTCATATGCGCGTACCTAGCGCGCATACGTTGAACACGCGTATACGCGACCGTTATTGCGCGTAATTTTAGCGTATGCGGAAGTAAACCGCGTGGAGCGCGTAGGACGCACGCACGCATGCGTACGTACGTACGCATAAGTACTGGGTGCGCGCTCCCAGCGCGCACTATGACGTATATTTGCGTACGTAAATAACGTACAACGGTATTCATAAAAAACTTACGAAATTGTACTAGGAGCGCGCCCAGAGCGCGCACCCCAAGAATTTATATAAAAAAAAAAAAAAGTGGAGAAAAATTAATTGCAAAAATTAAAAAAATAATCAACTTTATCCTAATTGAAATTTTTAAAAAAAAACAAAAACAAATAAAAAGATACAGATAATATATAAATGAATCCATAGGAATTTTATTTTTATTAAAAATATTTTTTTTTAATTAAATAATACAAAAATTAGCATTTAAAAAACCGTAGAAATTCACTGAAAAAACCAAAGGTTTCACACACGTTATAGTTAGGAATTAGCATTTAAAAAACCTTGCAAATTCAATGAAAAAACCATAGGTTTCACACATGTTATAGTTAGCTGGACATTTCACTCGTGAAAAACCAATGAAATTCCCCCGTTATAGTTAGTTCAGCTAACTATAACTCGCGCACCCGCAATCCACTGCTGATGACGTCACATATTACATCACTCATGACATGGTCAGTGACATCACTCATGACATCACTGATGACATCTCAAATGACATCACTGATGACATCAACCTTGTGATTGAGTAGCAGACCTCCTCTCACCCTAATATAACCTTTGATACACACATTCAAAAATAGAGACTAAAATTTTCAAAACAATGGACATACCAACACCAGTTACAACAACCTCTTCAGTAATTCTAAGATCCACATACAAATCCACTCATCCACCAACAGTCCTATACAGTCACTCATACATGTACTCACTCATCATATGTACTCATACACCTATACATCCTGTTACACAATGCCACTCATCCATAGAGTTACTCACACACATAGTCACTCATGCTAATTAAGAATCAAACATACATTTACTTGCATATACAGTTATACACACACCACCACACTTACTTCTACGGAAACTTACACATACTTAGTCTTTTAAACAATCACTTATAGAAACACATACTTATTCATACAGGAA
The DNA here is from genome assembly GCF_964204655.1 of Triturus cristatus. NCBI lineage: Eukaryota > Metazoa > Chordata > Amphibia > Caudata > Salamandridae > Triturus > Triturus cristatus. The sequence continues at coordinate 1,190,002,057 of NC_140589.1, forward strand.
CTCTTTCAATCTCTCACTCTCACATATACTCACTTATATACACCAATAGTCACATATACTAGTTTAAAACATATTAAGTTACTCATAGAGGCACTATTGAGACAGTCATTCACTCACTAACACACCTATTCACACAGTCATCCACCCATACAGTCCTGCACACATGCTGTTTTCAACACATACAAACAGTGAGTCACTCATTCATGCACCTATGCACTACGTAATACCCCCCACCGAACCATAAAGACACTCAGACTGATACTCAAAAAACCAACTAATAACCTATATAGACACCCATGTAGCTACTCACTAACCCATGCAGCCACCTATACACAAAGTGAGAAACTGATACAGATATTTACATATTTAAACATTACTCACAAAGCCATGTATTCACTATGATACACTTAATCAGTCACATAATCAATTTTTCAAAAACAAATCATCCATTTAGACACTTATATACCCATTTATTCTTCCATCGACCTTGAGATACACATATATAAAACAAATTTAATTTTCAGAAAAACACACATTCACTGGATGATGTCATCAGTGATGTCATCAGTGATGTCATTTGAGATGTCATCAGTGATGTCATCAGTGATGTCACTGACCATGTCATGAGTGATGTAATATGTGACGTCATCAGCAGTGGATTGCGGGTGCGCGAGTTATAGTTAGCTGAACTAACTATAACGGGGGAATTTCATTGGTTTTTCACGAGTGAAATGTCCAGCTAACTATAACATGTGTGAAACCTATGGTTTTTTCATTGAATATATATATATATATATATATATTCTTTTTTCAAAAGTTCCTGTTCCTGTGGCAAAGGATGAAAGGATGACGACACCGTGTCTTGTGCAAATATTCAATTTATTTGTCAGCTGCTGGACGCGTTTCGCCTGACCTGCAGGCTTGTTCACCAATATATATATTACCTACTGGTGGTCGCCAGTAGGTAGTTATAGTTAGAACCTAGTTTCCATAGGAAAAGCGGTTTTTGATTTGCTAATAACTTTGGCGTCATTTGATGAAACTTCGCGAAATTCTCCCAAAAAAAAGTCTATCCAGGTCAGCTCCTATCCTGACAGTTTGGGGGTGATTCGTCAAGCGGGAGCTGAGAAAAAAGGGGGGTCCCAAAACGTGTTTTCTCCATGTTAATTTCCATAGAACATTTTGAGACGGGCTACAGCCCGAACTGCTGAACGGAATTACCCCAAATTTGGCAAAAAGGTAGTGCTTGGTTCAGAAAGTGACCTTTCTTTAAAATGGTGTAAATCTGTTCAGTAGTTGCTGGAAAATTAAAAAACTAAAAGTTTTGATATCTAGAGCAGCGGTGGAGTTGCGAACCCTCCCGACCACGAGCTTCATTCTAATTGGCTGCCATGACCACAAGCTTCATTCTAATTGGCTGTCAACACTCCAAACCAGGAAGTGTTGGCAGCCATTTTGTGACTCGGTAGAAGCAAGTCACCAGAAAACAGAGAAACAAAGATATAAAACAATAGAAGGGGGCATGGTAGATACCCTCTGACTCCCCAAGCCTGCTCAGGGGTTCCCAGAAGGACCCCAAGGCCCAAAAAATCATTTTCTTTTAAAGAAATCAGCGCAATTCATGCTGGGGTCGCGAATTTCGCCGAAATTGTCAAAAAACAATGAAGCGCGGGTTCCCGCGTTTTATTTTAATGAGGCCCCTGGGTGGGCTAGGGCCCTGGGGCATTTCTTAAAAAGTAATAGCGGGGGCCCCGCAGCCCCGGGGACCACCACGTCTGCGGGGCTTCACTCATATTGGGAGGGGGTGCGCGGCCCTCCTCCTATACCCGTGATGGCTGTGGGGACCGCCACCCCCCAGGGCCGGCTCCTGCAGTGTCCCGGGGTATCCACCCCCGGGACAGTGCTGGTTGCGATGACAGGGCGGGAGCCGCACGGCTCCCACCCTGTCATACCAAACTTGCTTTGGATTTTGGAAGCGAGAGCTGGGGAACCTGCTCTCGCTTCCAAATTCCAAAGCTAATTGCTTTTCCACAAGGGGAGGTGCATATCAGCAGCTCCCCGTGTGGAAAAGCAATGCCGGCTCCTGCAGGACGCGGGGAGCCGGTGGGACCGTGGGGCATTGGGGCTCTCCCCACGGTCCCCAATAGTGAGGTCAGGCCCCGTTATATGGGGTCCTCGGGCCAGAATTGGCCACGGGAGGGGGGCCGACGTGGTCCTCTCCTCTTTTTTTTTAATAATGAACATGTCGGCATGCTTCGGGGGATGGAGTCCCCGAGGCGAATGCGCAAACAAGCTTCTCTGCTCACCTTTCGCAATTTGCGTATAGAAAAGAGGGCCTACCACATGCTGCTGCAAGCCCCAAGCCCGGGGCCCGCAGACAGGGCACCTTCCATATCATGCAGCCCTGCTCCGCAGGCCAACAGGTCTCACATTTGGTGCTGAGTCTTGATTTCGCCATGGCAGAGGACATACCAGTGCACTCGGTTTTTCATCACAGGTTGCACACCTGCTCAGTCCTTGCGGTGCCACTAACTCAGTGACCAGCGAGACAACGCCACGTGGCAGTAGGCCTGCGCTGTTTGATGGCTCAGGCCTACACTGCGGTCCAGCAGGGCACACAAAACCTGAGCTGTCCACACCGCCGGGATGGGCCATCACGGCAGACTGCACACCCGCTCAGCAGTTACGGTACCTGCACCTCATTGGACCAAAAGTCACCGTCCCGTGCCGGTGTGCCTTGCAGACTGCAGTGTGCCGGTGCGAGCAACTCTAAAATGGTGTACAGCACATGCGCCCGGTCTTTTTTATTGGCAGGGTCACGTGTCCTGTGACGTCTGTGCTGGATGGGTGTGGTGTGGTTATATACCAGTCATGAAGGAGTGGCTGTGGCATACTGACAACTAGGCCTGTGACACTGCAATGAAAACCTGGGCCATGTAGTGCTGTTGTCCTTCCCTGTAAGCGTAAGCAGAGTGGGCTGGCCTGGCGTATGCCAGTCCTGTGTGAGGCTGTGAAGAATGACTCCGGATCTATGGGCGTGGCTCCGTTGTGAGCTGTATGAGGAATCAACTGATGCGGGTGTCCATGTTGTAGTGGTGTCATCACCCGGGTCGCAAGCGCCAATGTGTCACTCTGTGAGCCAAGTCCCACAACATGGCCAACATGAAAGGTACGGGGAATTACTGACCCTACATTCATCCATAGTCCCACACATGAAAGATGGTGGACATGACACATCTGTGTGGATATGAATGTTCATTGCACATTCAGTGGAGTGTTGCAGCTGTAGCAATACAGAGCCATGGAAAGTTCAAGTTTCCGTTTTTGGCACATGGAGGGCAGCTAATTAGAGCCAAGCTCGTGTTTCGGGGTTAGGCTGCGCCAACAGATGTAGTTATAGAATCACTCCACCAATCCCCAAGCACTCATAAATTCACTATACACTCTCCTTGCAGTACTCTAATGATCCAGTCTCTACGTATGTACTTGTACAATGACCGAGACAAATTTACATAACCAAAGTTTTCCCCCACTGCCAGAGGTAACATGGTTGCATACAGCACAATGTAATGTGATAGGGCCCAGGGGCAGCATCTTGCATACATAATCAACACACGGACACATATAGATAGTGGAACTGGGTACTGGCACGTGCGCTCGACTCCTTTTTATTACCTGGGTCATATGTCCAGTGATGTCTGTGCTGGATGCGTGTGGGGTGAGTGAAAGCCAGCCCTCCGGGAATGGTTGGTGCTGGTAACAAGTACAACAGTAATCATCGTATCACACACAGATTTTAAATCATAAAGGGTCCATGACTTGTAGTACACTGAAATAGGGGCAGCAGATCTGAAATCATACACAAAAGATTCTATCATAAAGGGTCCATGAGTTGTGGTGCACTGAGGTAGGGGTATCACAAGCATTCTGCGTGTGCACAGCTAGCGATGATGCGTGGTCCGGGAGGGCCGCACTGGTAGCAATGTCTGTTGCCTACTGGACTACGTCATCTGCAATCGCAACTCGATCTGATTTGTGAGCCCTGCAGTCCGCAATGTAGATGGAAGGCAGTAGTCAGCACAGACATCGAGGAATGCTTTTTGTCACTTCCTCCTGACAAAATTCGAAGACATAGAGTACAATTCTGTCTGCAATTAATAAATCATGTCTCAATGTAAATTGTGAGTCTGCAGTACACGAGGAGCTCACTAATGGCTGTATTGAATTTTACTAATTTTGAGATGGCAGCGTGAGTTATTATCATGAACTCTGGTGTTATTGCGACTACGGATCCCAGAATGCAAATTTTGGTCATGTGAGCCCCCAGCTGTGGGCAATAAAAGGAACTGGTGATGTCATCCCAAATCTCTGCCATTTATTTGTTGCCTCTCAGCCTGTGATTAAGGACGGAATGAATGTCTGAAACGCATAAGGCAAAGTAATTGGACTTGTGCATTGAGTGACTTTGTTGCAGCCTGATGGAACCGATGTTCGCAGATGGAGAGTGTTTCCTAAAGCTTTGAGCACTTGTGGAACGGTATAAAATACTCGGCAGCTCTGACGGGGGGAATGCACCACCGCATGGAGTTAAAGCGGCCCGGTGGGCTCTTTATATAAGGAGCCTCATATCGGTCCATCTGTGGGGTGTTTATTATTGTGCAACAGAGTCTGCAGTACACGAGGAGCTCACTAATGGCTGTATTGAATTTTACTAATTTTAGGATGGCAGCGTGAGTTATTATCATGAACTCTGGTGTTATTGAGACTACGGATCCCAGAATACAAATTTTGATCATGTGAGCCCCCAGCTGTGGGCAATAAAAGGAACTGGTGATGTCATCCCGAATCTCTGCCATTTATTTGTTGCCTCTCAGCCTGTGATCAAGAATGGAATGAATGTCTGAAATGCGTAAGGCAAAGTAATTGGACTTGTGCATTGAGTGACTTTGTTGCAGCCTGATGGAACTGATGTTCGCAGATGGAGAGTGCTTCCTAAAGCTTTGAGCACTTGTGGAACGGTATAAAATACTCCACAGCTCTGCCGGGGGGAATGCACCAACGCATGGAGTTAAAGCGGCCCGGTGGGCTCTTTATGTAAGGAGCCTCATATCGGTCCATCTGTGGTGCGTTTATTATTGTGCAACAGAGTCTGCAGTACACGAGGAGATCACTAATGGCTGTATTGAATTTTACTAATTTTGAGATGGCAGCGTGAGTTATTATCATGAACTCTGGTGTTATTGTGACTACGGATCCCAGAATGCAAATTTTGATCACGTGAGCCTCCAGCTGTGGTCAATAAAAGAAACTGGTGATGTCATCCCGAATCTCTGCCATTTATTTGTTGCCTCTCAGCCTGTGATCAAGGACGGAATGAATGTCTGAAACGCGTAAGGCAAAGTAATTGGACTTGTGCATTGAGTGACTTTGTTGCAGCCTGATGGAACTGATGTTCGCAGATGGAGAGTGCTTCCTAAATCTTTGAGCACTTGTGGAACGGAATATATATATATATATATATATATATATTACCTACTGGCGGTTGCAAGTAGGTAGTTATAGTTACGACATATTATCCATAGGAAATCCGCAAAATTCTATTTGGAATAACTTTGGCGCCAGTTGACGACTCCCGCAAAATGTTCAAAACTGGTGGGGCGCTCCGGTCTGCTCCTATCCTGAAAGTCTCGTGGTGATTCGTCAAGCGGGGGACAAGAAAAAAGGGTGGTCCCAAAATGTGTTTTCCCCATGCATTTTCCCATAGGAACCGTTAATCGCAGCTGCAGCCCGAACTGCTGTACAGAATTACAGGAAATTTGGCACAGAGGTAGCCCTTGGTTCACACTCGTGCCTTTTGGTTAAATGGTGTAAATAAGTTCAGAGGTTCTTGAGAAAATCAAAAGTAATAAAATATATATATCTGGGCGGAGCCTAACCACACATCTCATCGTGAGATCTGATTGGCTGTCAGCACTTCATCCAAGAAGTGTTGGCAGCCATCTTGGGACCAATATACATGATAGCACCTCATTAAAAAGAATTGCAGTTAATAGAAGGTTTTAAGACTTTAGTTACATTATAAATCATTTGTTGATGGTACCATACTCATTTTAGGAATTGTGGTGTGTTCTAAGGTGATTTTACCATGTGAAAAAGCCTTCTGCTGATATGTCATGAATCATGTTTGAGAGAAAACTATTTTCTCATGCTTTTCCCACAGAGGTTTGGAAGGTGATCTATAAGCTAAACTGAGAGCATATTCTCTGTAAATTCACATTATCTTTCTCAGTCATGTGAGAATGAAGTCTGACATTCTCAGTAAAACATGTACATCCAACAAGGGCAGAGACTGTCAGTTGATTCTTTTGTGTTCTACTGCAGCTTCCCAGAGTGTTCTAAAGAACAACTAGACCGCTAACAGTCCTACTTATGACAAACGTATGGCACACCTGAAGCCATCTTGATTCGAATAAAGTGGTAACACTTAAAACATTTAATTTGCAAAGGAACTAAATGAGGGGTTCATTTTGCCATAGAATTATGATTCGTGCTGCATCAGCAGTGGATTGCGGTCGCGCGAGTTATAGTTAGCTGAACTAACTATAACGGGGGAATTTCAATGGTTTTTTACGAGTGAAATGTCCAGCTAACTATAACATGTGTGAAACCTATGGTTTTTTCATTGAATTTGCAAGGTTTTTTAAATGCTAATTCCTAATTATAATGTGTGTGAAACCTATGTTTTTGTTAGTGAATTTGTAAGGTTTTTTAAATGCTAATTTATGTATGTATTATTATATTTTTTATATATTTATTTTACAATAAACTACCTATGTATAGAGTTATAAATTGACTGTATCCTTTAATATGGAATGGCTCAGCTCTTTTATTTTGAATTTGGATAAAGTTGAACAGCATAGTTAATATCTTCTATAAACTTATAAACAGTTTAAAATGTTTTTTGTTTTTTTAAGGGTTTTTCACCGTGCACGCGGGGTGCACGCACCGTGCGCGCACCCCGCGATTTTTTGAAAAAAAATAAAATGTTTTTACACCCTTCGGGGTCTTTCAAGGACCCCCTGACAAAGGCTAGGGGGTCAGGAACTCTCTACCCTGCCCCCTTTTCATGTTCTCCACCTTTCTTTTTCACTGCCACACACAAAATGGCATCCGACACTTCCTGATTTCGACCGATTGGAATGTTGACTAACATCTAACCACCAATCAGAATTACGCTCGGACACAGCACCGTGCGCGCACGGTGCGCGCATATAGATATTTATGTACTTTTAACTGCAATTTTCTCAGGAACTACTGAACAGATTGACACCATATATGCAAAAGGCACATGCCTGACCTGAGGACTACCTCTTTGCCAAATTTCAAGTAATTCTGTTCAGCCGTTCGGGCTGTACCTTCGACTAAAGGTCCTATGGGAAAATGCATGGGGAAAACGTGTTTTGGGACCCCCCTTTTTTCTCAGCCCCCGCTTGACGAATCACCCCGAGACTCCGAGCTGATCGGAGCACCCCATTAGTTTTGAAAATTTCGCGAGGATTCGTCAACCGGCGCCAAAGTTATTCAAAATAGAATTTTCAGATTTCCTATGGGAACTCGGTCCTAACTATAACTATCTACTGGCGACCGCCAGTAGATAATATATATACACATACATATATATAAATGCATATGCATATATATGTGCATATGTGTGCGTTTAGAGAGAGGTAGAGGTGTAGAGGTAGAGGTGTAGAGATAGTTGGGTAGAGATAGAGGGGTAGAGGGGAGAGGTAGAGAGTAGAGGATGAGTAATAGAGAGCAGAGAGTAGAGAGTGAGTAGTAGAGAAAGTAGCAGAGAGTGAGTAGTAGAGAGTGAGTAGTAGAGTAGTAGAGAGTGGCTAGTAGAGAGTGAGTAGTAGAGAGTTAGTAGAGAGTAGTAGAGAGTGAGTAGCAGAGAGAGAGTAGTAGTGTGAGTAGAGTGAGTAGTAGAGAGTAGTAGAGAGTGAGTAGTAGAGAGTTAGTAGAGAATAGTAGAGAGTAGCAGAGAGAGAGTAGTAGAGAGTAGTAGAGAGTGAGTAGTAGAGTGAATAGTAGAGTGTATCAGAGAGAGTAGTAGAGAGTGAGTAGTAGAGAGTAGTACAGAGTGAGTAGTAGAGAGTAGTACAGAGTGAGCACCAGAGACTGAATAGTAGAGTGAGTAGTGGAGAGTGAGTAGTGGAGAGTGAGTTGTGGAGAATGAGAAGTAGAGAGTGAGTAGTAGAGAGAGTAGTAGAGAGTAGTAGAGAGTGAGTAGTAGAGAGTGAGTAAATGAGAGTGAGTAGTAGAGAGTGAGTAGAAGAGTGAGTATTAGAGAGTGAATTGTAGAGAGTAGTAGAGAGCGAGTAGTAGAGAGTGGGTAGTAGAGAGAGTAGAGAGTAGTAGAGAGCGAGTAGTAGAAAACAAGTAGTAGAGAGCAAGTAGTAGAGAGCAAGTAGTAGAGAGTGTGTAGTAGAGAGTGTGTAGTAGAGAGTGTGTAGTAGAGAGTAGTGTAGAGAGAGTAGTAGAGAGACTAGTAGAGAGTAGTAGAGAGCGAGTAGTAGAGAGTGAGTAGTAGAGTGAGTAGTGGAGAGTGAATTGTAGAGAGTAGTAGAGAGCGAGTAGTAGAGAGTGGGTAGTAGAGAGTGAGTTGTCGAGAGTGAGTAGTAGAGAGTGAGTAGTATAGAGTCAGAAGTAGAGTGAGTAGTAGAGAGTAGTAGAGAGCGAGTAGTAGAGAATGAGAAGTGGAGAATGAGTAGTGGAGAATGAGTAGTGGAGAGTGAGTAGTAGAGAGTAGTAGAGATTGAGTAGTAGAGTGAGTAGTAGAGAGTGAGTAGTAGAGAGCAGTAGAGAGTGAATAGTAGAGAGTGAGTAGTAGAGAGTGAGTAGTAGAGAGGGAGTGTTAGAGAGTGAGTAGTAGAGAGTGAGTAGTAGAGAGCAGTAGAGAGTGAATAGTAGAGAGTGAGTAGTAGAGAGTAGTGGAGTAGTAGAGAGTTGTGGAGTAGTAGAGAGTAAATAGTAGAGAGTGAGTAGTAGAGAGTGAGTAGTAGTGTGAGTAGTAGTGTGAGTAGTAGAGTGAGTAGTAGAGAGTGAGTAGTAGAGAGTGAGTAGTGGAGAGTGAGTAGTAGAGTAGTAGAGAGTGAGTAGTAGTGAGTAGTAGAGAGTGAGTAGTAGAGAGTAGTAGAGATTGAGTAGTAGAGAGTGAGTAGTAGAGAGCAGTAGAGAGTGAATAGTAGAGAGTGAGTAGTAGAGAGTAGTAGAGAGTGAGTAGTAGAGAGTGAGTAGTAGAGAGTGAGTAGTAGAGAGCTGTAGAGAGTGAATAGTAGAGAATAGTAGAGAGTGAGTAGTAGAGAGTTGTGGAGTATGTGAGAGTGAGTAGTAGAGAGTAAGTAGTAGAGAGTGAGTAGTAGAGAGTGAGTAGTAGAGAGTGAGTAGTAGTGTGAGTAGTAGAGTGAGTAGTAGAGAGTGAGTAGTAGAGAGTGAGTAGTGGAGAGTGAGTAGTAGAAAGTAGTAGAGAGTGAGTAGTGGAGATTGAGTAGTAGAGAGTAGTAGAGAGAGAGAAGTAGTGAGTGAATATTAGAGAGCGAGTAGTGGAGAGCGAGTAGTGGAGAGTGAGTAGTGGAGAGCGAGTAGTGGAGAGCGAGTAGTGGAGAGTGAGTAGTAGAGAGTGAGTAGTAGTGAGTAGTAGAGAGAGAGTAGTATTGAGTGAGTAGTAGAGAGAGAGTAGTAGAGAGCGAGTAGTAGAGTTTGTAGTAGAGAGAGAGTAGTAGAGAGTGAGTAATAGAGAGCAGTAGAGAGTGAGTAGTAGAGAGTAGTAGAGAGTAAGTAGTAGAGAGTAGTAGAGAGTGAGAAGTAGAGAGTAGTAGAGAGTGAGCAGTAGAGAGTGAGTTGTTAGTTTGTAGTAGAGAGTGAGTAGTAGAGAGTGAGTAGTAGAAAGCAGTAGAGAGTGATTAGCAGAGAGTGAGCAGTAGAGAGTGAGTAGTAGAGAGTGAGTAGTAGAGAGTAGTAGAGTAGTAGAGAGTGAGTAGTAGAGAGTAGTGGAGTAGTAGAGAGTGAGTAGAAGAGTGTGTCGTAGAGAATGAGTAGTAGAGAGAATAGTATAGAGAGTAGAAGAGAGAGTAGTAGAGAGAGTAGTAGAGTGAGTACTAGAGTTGTAGAGAGAGAGTGGTAGAGAGTAGTAGAGAGTAGTATAGTGAGTAGTAGAGAGTAGTAGAGAGCGAGTAGTAAAGAGCGAGTAGTAGAGAGCGAGTAGTGGAGTGAGTAGTAGAGAGCAGTAGAGAGTGAGTAGTAGAGAGTGAGTAGTAGAGAGTGAATCGTAGAGATTGAGTAGTAGAGAGTAGTAGAGAAAGAGTAGTAGAGAGAGTAGTAGAGAGAGAGTAGTAGAGAGAGAGTAGTAGAGCGAGTAGTGTAGAGGGAGTAGTAGAGAGGGAGTAGTAGAGAGGCAGTAGTAGAGAGAGAGAAGTAGAGAGGGAGTAGTAGAGAGTGAGCAGTAGAGTAGTAGAGAGTGAGTGGTAGAGAGCAGAAGAGAGTTAGTAGAGAGTGAGCAGTAGAGAGTAGCAGTAGAGAGTTGTAGTAGAGAGTAGTAGTAGAGAGTAGCAGAGAGTGAGTAGTACAGAGTGAGTAGTAGAGAGTGAGTAGTAGCGAGTGAGTAGTTTAATTTAAAAGGAACACCATGAGGGGGTTCATTTTGCCATAGAAATTATGATTAGTGCTGAAAAAAGAAAAATTAGGGCACATTTTGACTTCTCAAATCCTCTTCTATTTCATTAAAAAATTCTGATATACAGACTGAATCATGCACTTGAATACCAGCAGCAGACTTCCCTGGTGAGCAGTAGCTTTACTACAGTGATCTAATGAGCAACTACAGTGCTAACATACAGAATTTATGGCAAATATGTGACACATCTGAATGTCTTCTTGATGGAACCAAAGTAAACAAGCATTGAAAATGCAATAGGTCTCGCCCTCGTTTAAGTTAAAGCAAATCTGTTTGTTATTAGTTGGCTTTTTAGCTTTGCTTGTATTAGTGTTTTTCAAACTTTCATGTACATAACATGAATATGTATGCATATATGGATATGTATATGTATGCATGCATTTATATTTGTATTTATATAGATAAGCAGATTATATATATATGTATATAAATATACACATACATATATATAGATGCATGTGCATATATATGCATATATATGTGCATATGTGTGTGTGTAGAGAGGTAGAGATAGGTAGAGAGGTAGAGAGGTAGAGGTAGAGGTAGAGGTGTAGAGGTAGAGGTAGAGAGGTAGAGGTGTAGAGAGGTAGAGGGTAGTAGAGAGAGAGGTAGAGAGTAGAGAATGAGTAGTAGAGAGTAGTAGAGAGTAGTAGAGAGAGTAGCAGAGAGTGAGTAGTAGAGAGTAGTAGAGAGTAGCAGAGAGTGAGTAGTAGAGAGTAGTAGAGAGTGAGTAGTAGAGAGTAGTAGAGACTGAGTAGTAGAGTGAGTAGTAGAGTGAGTAGTAGATAGTAGAGAGTAGTAGAAAGTGAGTAGTAGTGAGTAGCAGAGAGTGAGTAGCAGAGAGTAAGTAGCAGAGAGTAAGTAGCAGAGAGTAAGTAGCAGAGAGTAAGTAGTAGAGAGTAAGTAGTAGAGAGTAAGTAGAGAGTGAGTAGTAGAGAGTGAGGAGCACAGAGACAGTAGTAGAGAGTAGTAGAGAGTGAGTAGTAGAGTGAGTAGTAGAGAGTGAGTAGTAGAGAGTAGTTAAGAGTGAGTAGTGGAGAGTGAGTAGTAGAGAGTGAGTAGTAGAGAGTCAGTAGTAGAGAGACAGTAGTAGAGAGACAGTAGTAGAGAGTAGTAGAGAGAGAGTAGTGGAGTGAGTAGTAGAAAGTAGCAGTAGAGAGTAGTAGCGAGTGATTAGTAGAGAGTGAGTAGTAGAGAGAGAGTAGTAGAGAGTAAGTAGTAGAGAGTAGTAGTGAGTAGTAGAGAGTGAGTAGCAGAGAGTGAATAGTAGAGAGTAGTAGAGAGTGAGTAGTAGAGAGTGAGTAGTAGAGAGTGAGTAGTAGAGAGTGAGTAGTAGAGATTAGAAGAGAGTGAGTCGTAGAGAGTGAGTAGTAGAGAGTAGTAGAGAGTGAGTAGTAGAGAGTGAGTAGCAGAGAGTGAGTAGTAGAGAGTAGTAGAGAGTAGTAGAGAGTGAGTAATAGAGAGTAGTAGAGAGTGAGTAGTAGAGAGTAGTAGAGTAGTAGAGAGTAGTAGAGAGTGAGTAGTAGAGAGTAAGTAGTAGAGAGTGAGTAGTAGAGATTGAGTAGTAGAGTAGGCAGTCTGTGTCAGTCAGTGTCAGTCAGTCAGTGTCAGTCAATCAGTGTCAGTCAATCAGAGTCAGTCAATCAGTGTCAGTCAGTCAGTGTCAGTCAGTCAGTGTCAGTCAGTCAGTCAATCAGTGTCAGTCAGTGTCAGTCAGTCAATCAGTGTCAGTCAGTGTCAGTCAGTCGGTCAGTGTCAGTCAGTCAGTGTCAGTCAGTGTCAGTCGGCCAGTCAGTGTCAATCAGTGTCAGTCAATCAGTGTCAATCAGTGTCAGTCAATCAGTGTCAGTTTATCAGTCAGTCAGTGACCATCAATGTCAGTCAGTCAGTGTCAGTCAGTGTCAGTCAATCAGTGTCAGTCAGTCAGTGTCAGTCGGTCAGTGTCAGTCGGTCAGTGTCAGTCGGTAGTGTCAGTCGGTCAGTATCAGTCGGTCAGTGTCAATCAGTGTCAATCAGTGTCAGTGTCAGTGTCAGTCAATTAGTCAGTCAGTGTCAATCAGTCAGTGTCAGCTAGAGCAGCTCTGCTGACCTGGTTCTCTGGCTCTAAAGCAGGTCTCTCCCTCTAAAGCAGCTCTGCTGACCTGGTGCCTCTGGCTCTACAGCTGGTCTGCTGACCTGGTTCTGTGGCTCTAGAGCTGCTCTGCTGACCTAGTTCTTAGGCTACAGAGCAGCTCTGCTGATCTGGTTCTCTGGCGCTACAACAGCTCTGCTGACCTGGTTCTCTCCCTCTAGAGCAGCTCTGCTGACCTGCTTCTCTCCCTCTAAAGCAGCTCTACTAACCTGGTTTCTCTGGCTCTACAGCAGCTCTGCTGACCTGGTTCTTAGGCTCTAGAGCAGCTCTAGTGACCTGATTCTCTGGCTCTAAAGCAGCTCTGCTGACCTGGTTCTATGGCTCTAAAGCAGCTCTGCTGACTGGGTTCCCTGGTTCTAGAGCAGCTCTGCTGGCCTGGCTCTCTGGCTCTAAAGCAGCTCTGCTGGCCTGAATCTCTGGCTCTAAAGTAGCTCTGCTGACCTAGTTCTTAGGCTCTAGAGCAGCTCTGGTGACCTGGTTCTCTGGCTCTACAACAGCTGTGCTGACCTGGATCTCTGGCTCTAAAGCAGCTCTGCTGACCTGGTTCTATGGCTCTAAAGCAGTTCTGCTGACCTGGTTCTCTGGCTCTATAGCAGCTCTGCTGACCTGGTTCATTGGCTCTAAAACAGATCTGCTGACCTGGTTCTCTCCCTCTAAAGCAGCTCTGCTGACCGGGTTCGCTCGCTGTAAAGCAGCTCTACTGACCTGGTTTCTCTGGCTCTACAGCAGCTCTGCTGACCTGGTTCTCTCCCTCTAAATCAGCTCTGTTGACCTGGTTCTCTGCCTCTAGAGCAGCTCTGCTGACCTGGTTCTCTGGCTCTAAAGCAGCTCTGCTGACCTGGTTCTCTGGCTCTAGAGCAGCTATGCTGACCTGGTTCTATGGCTCTAAAGCAGTTCTGCTGACCTGGTTCTCTGGCTCTAGAGCAGCTCTGCTGACCTGGCTCATTGGCTCTAAAACAGCTCTGCTGACCTGGTTCTCTCCCTCTAAAGCAGCTCTGCTGACCGGGTTCGCTCGCTGTAAAGCAGCTCTACTGACCTGGTTTCTCTGGCTCTACAGCAGCTCTGCTGACCTGGTTCTCTCCCTCTAAATCAGCTCTGTTGACATGGTTCTCTACCTCTAGAGCAGCTCTGCTGACCTGGTTCTCTGGCTCTAAAGCAGCTCTGCTGACCTGGTTCTCTGGCTCTAGAGCAGCTATGCTGACCTGGTTCTCTGGCTCTAAAGCAGCTCTGCTGACCTGGTTCTCTCCCTCTAAAGAGCTCTGCTGACCTGGTTCTCTGGCTCTAAAGCAGTTCTGCTGATCTGGTTCTCTTCCTCTAGAGCAGCTCTGCTGACCTGGTTCAATGGCTCTAAAGCAGCTCTGCTGACCTGGTTCTCTGGCTCTAGAGCAGCTCTGCTGACCTGGTTCTCTGGCTCTAATGCAATTCTGCTGACCTGGTTCTCTCCCTCTAAAGCAGCTCTGCTGACCTGGTTTCTTTGGCTCTACAGCAGCTCTGCTGGCCTGGTTCTCGGCCCCTAGAGCAGCTCTGCTGACCTGGGTCTCTGGCTCTAGAGCAGCTCTGCTGACCTGGGTCTCTGGTTCTAGAGCAGCTCTCCTGACCTGCTTCTTAGGCTCTAGAGCAGCTCTGCTAACCTGGTTTCTCTGGCTCTACAATGGCTCTGCTGACTGGGTTTCTCTGCCTCTACAGCAGCTCTGCTGACCTGGTTCTCTGCGCTCACGATGCAGGCACCCGACTTTGCGAAAATATATTTAAAAATAATATAAGTTTATTATAAGTACAAATATATTATATTTATGAATATCTTAGATAATCTCTTGCCCTAATATGTATATTAAAGACACATACATATCATTTTGGAACAAATTTTTTTTGCGGTAGTCGCGCACCCAACACGCCCCAGCATGTATATGACGTCACGCGGGACCCGCCACTGCGCAAGCATCTCGTACCGTAATGCGCATGTGTCGTGAATGCGCGGGAGCAGGAGTCGCGGACTGGTCGCATACCAATTGCTCACATCATGTAATATTAAATGTATATGATGTAACTGAAAAACACGCAGCCATCGCACACCCTATGCGGATCCTTCACAACTTTTTTAAAAATGGCGGCTAGAAGCGCGCACCCACCGTGATGTATACGCTTTGAGTGCGCGACTCCGAAAAAAATTGGATTTTTTTAAAGAAAGTAATATAAATATATTAAAATAAAAAATGAGAAAAAAAATTAATCAATATTTCAGTTTGAATGTTTTCAAAAAGGTTTCTTTTTGCAATTTTCAGAAAAATATATCATGTTATTTAATGAATAAAATATTTATAAATAAACAGTTAAAAACTGTAGATAATCAGTACAAAAAAATAGGTATAACTATTATCACACTTAAAAATTAGCATTTAAAAAACCTTTGAAATTCACTGAAAAAAAACATAGGTTTCAGAGACGTTATATTTAGAAATTAGCATTTAAAAAAACCTTAGAAATTCACAGAAAAAAACCATAGGTTTCAGGGGTGTTATAGTTAGCTGGCCATTTCACTCGTGCAAAACCATAGAAATTCCTCCGTTATAGTTAGTTCTGCTAACTATAACTCGCGTGCCCGCAATGCACTGCTGATGATGTCACATATTGCATCATTAATGACATGGTCAGTGACATCACTGATGACATGTCAAATGACATCACTGATGACATCACCACCTCCTCTGAGTCGGCCATGGACTGCTCTGCTTTGCTACCCTGAGAGAGTAAAGTGCTACAAGACAATTTTTATCCTATTACTTATGAAGGACTCCCATCCTTCACAGCCAATAACGATACTTCTTACAATTGGCTTCAGAATCTTTGCCCTGGGGCAGGTGATGAATGCACCTTGTTGAAATCTAGTGAGCTTCCACTCCATCCAACAGTATTTTCAAGGCCGGTGGTTAAGTGTGTGACATACATCGAAATGCATATTAGGTGAAATGGTGCCCTCCAAGCAATGACATTTTTCTGGGTCCAAGGGACTTTTCCTCCCTCAAAGTCTGCCTACTTTTTAGTGTTATATGTGATTGGAGGGGAGCACAGCCACGAGTCCGCTTCTTCCTTTCTCTCTTTTAAAAAATGTGGTGTACGGTTGCAATCCCAAGAGCCTCAGCTCCAAGGCCCCCACAGGGCCTTCCTTTGCATCTGTTATAGCTCTCTGGATGATGATTGTTGTGCTTTTCCTCCACTGCTCCATGGTCAGATTCAGATCTTAGTAGCATGGGAGTGCTGTTGTCTCAAAATGGCACCATCCTTGCTTCAACATTTCTCAGTGCCTGACTCTAGTATAGCCAGGGATTCCATCTTGGTTAGTCTGCCCACTGCAACCCACTGTCTTACATTTCGTTCTTGTCTGCTATCCTATATGCCCATTGACCAGAAACTACTGGGCCTCCCTACCATTTATTCAAATTACTTTTTACCACATGGTGTTGAAGAGGAACCTTGTAAGAAACATGACTCTGAAGGAGCCTACCTTTGAAACATGTGTGATGCCATCTTAGCTGCTCACCCACAGCAGGTCAAAGTTCGGTTAAGTCCTACCCCACTCTTTCAATTTCACCTCTACATCCCCTTTGAGATGAGGACTTCAAGGGCAATGGATAAGAAAACAAGTTACTTACCTGTAACTACAATTATCCAGTATTGGTATCTTTCATAGATTCACATGCCTGAATCATTCCCCGTCGCCGAGGTGGGAGTCCCCGGTAAATAAAAAAGTAGTGCCAAAATGTTAGTAGTAGTAGTAGGCCCAATGAAAAGGTGCTGATACTCCCTAGTTGCATCCACAGCTTGTTAACAAGAGGTATAAGACAAAGAACCTTAAAATTCGAAACATGCAATCTATAAAGAGAAAACAGCATGTAAAGCAATGACATTAAAATGAAAGCAAATCATTATTGTAAAACATTGCATTGTCGTACCAAAAGATATCAACATATTACATGTTAAAAGTATGAAAAAAGGTACCTGAAAATATCTCAAAGAAACAGATGTCGCAGGACAGCTTGTCCAACTGCTGCATCGTCTCGATGCGTAGATTGGAGGCAGCAATGTCTCGTAAAAGTGTGGACATTTTTCCATGTCGCAGCACGGCAGATATTTTCTAGAGTCACACCAGCAAACAATGCTGTAGACGCTGCTACTGTTCTCGTGGAATGGGCCTTGGGTTTCCGTAACAATGGCCTGTGAGCTTTGTCATGGCAGAAAAGGATTGTAGATGCTATCCATCTGGCAATGGTGGATTTTGTCACCGCCCTTCCCAGGGTAGTTTGGCCATAAGCCACGGACAATTGGTCGGACTTTCTAAGGTTCTTTGTTTTTGGAAGATAGAATTTAAGACATCTCTTGATATCGAGAGAATGTAAGGCTCGTTCCACTGAAGTAGATGGGTTAGGAAAGAAAGTTTTTGACGTCACTGGTTCATTAAGATGAAACTGTGATGGCACCTTAGGGATAAATGTTGGATTAGTTCGGAGGTGCACGTAGTCTTGAGTGAAGTGTAGAAAAGGTTCCTTTATAGTAAATGCCTGAATTTCACTCACTCGTCGAGCTGATGTTAAAGCCAGAAGTAAAGCAACCTTCCAGGTAAGGAATTTGAGGTCAGCCTTGTGGATAGGCTCGAATGGATGCTTCATTAATTGCATTAAGACTGTGTTGAGTTGCCATTCCGGTGGCGGAAGTCTGACCGGAGGAAACTCCTGGAATAGTCCTTTCATAAACTGCTTAATTAAAGAGGATGAACAAAGGGAAGGGCCATGAGCACCCTTTCTGAATCTGGAAAGTGCGGCTAAGTGGACTTTGACTGAAGGGAAAGAAAGTCCAGATCTTGCCAGGTGTAACAAATAAGTTAGGATCTGTTCTACAGGAGTGTCCACCGGGTGCACCTGGTTTGCTTCACACCAACAGCAAAACCGTTTCCATTTCAGACGGTAAGTTTTTATCGTGCTGTGGGCTCGTGATTTCGTTAATATATCCCTAAAGTCTTGAGGGATATCCAGGTCCTTAAACTCTAAGAAGTCAGGAGCCATGCGTGTAAATGTAGGGACTGAGGGTCTGGGTGGAGAACCTGACCTCTGTTCCTTGACAGCATTGTGGGCGTCGGGAGAAGATTGATCGGCTGGTCCTGTGATAGTAATAGGAGCTCCTGAAACCAGTATTGGCGTGGCAATCTGGGTGCAATCAAGATGAGACGACAGCCCTCCAACTTCATTTTGCGTATTACCCTCGGTATTAGAGGTATCGGGGGAAAAGCATAAGCACAAATCCCTGACCATCGCATGGACAGGGCATTCCCCCTTGACCCCTGTTGAGGGTATCTGCTGGCATAAAAGCGGCATTTCTTGTTCTCTTTTGTGGCAAACAAATCCAGTGGCGGTGTTCCCCAAGCTCTGAATACTCTGAGCACTTGAGCTTGCTCTAGCTCCCATTCGTGGCAATCTGATTGGGGTCTGCTGAGCGTGTTTGCTAATGTATTGCAGAGACCTCTGACATGTTCTGCTCTGAGGGTTATGTTGTGGAGTGTGACCCATTCCCACAACTCCTGAGCCTCTGTGGACAGAGTTGCTGATCTTGTCCCTCCTTGCTTGTTCACGTAAAACATGCTGGTGGTATTGTCGGTCCGAACCAGAACCGAAGAACCTGCAATCCTTGGAAGGAAAGCTTGCAGAGACAGGAAAATTGCTCACAATTCCAGACTGTTGATGTGTTTGTTCTTGTACTCTGGAGACCACTTCCCCTGTATCTGTAAGTCTTGGAGATGACCTCCCCATCCTTCCATGGAAGCATCCGTAGTGAGGACAAAGTCTGGAATCTTCTGTATGAAAGTGAGCCCTTCTGCTAAGTTGGGTATGTGGGACCACCAACGTAGAGCGCTCTTTATGCCTGAAGTGACTCTGAGGATGTCGTCGAAGGAACCCATCGCCTGCTGCCACTGAAGGTGTAACTCCTCCTGCAAGGGTCACATCCGGAGCCGTGCCAGAGGGACGAGGTGTATTGCAGAGGAGCACATCCCTAGGAGCGACGCGAACATCCGGACAGAAACTGACTTTCTTTTGGAAATCATGATTGCTAACTTTTGAAGATGAACCTGCCGTTCGTGAGAGAAGAATGCCTTGCAGCGGACGGTATCTAGCAGAGCTCCCAGAAAAGGAAGGATCTGCCTTGGGTGTAATTGAGATTTGCTCCTGTTGATCGTAAGCCCCAAAGAGTGGAACAGACGAAGAGATGTTGTCACGGCAGTCTTGACTGAGCTTTCCGAAGGACCTTTTATCAACCAGTCGTATAAATACGTGAAGACTTGGATTCCTTGGGATCGTAACGCTGCTGCCACTGGAGCTAGGCACTTCGTAAATATCCTTGGGGCAGATTTTAACCCAAACAGGAGCACTTTGAACTGGTAATGGGCGCCAGCCACTGTGAAGCGAAGATACTTGCGATGCTTCGGATGTATTGGGATGTGAAAGTAAGCGTCTTCCATATCTAAAGAAGCTAGAAAATCTCCCTCGTTGAGGCAACTTAGAATTTCTGCCAGAGTGACCATGCGAAATCCCTGCTTCTTGAGGAATCTGTTCAGATTGCGAAGGTCTAAGATTGGACGCCACTCCCCTGATTTCTTCTTGATGAGAAAAAATGGGAATAGATACCGTCCCCTTTTGAAGTGCAGGAATCTTCTCGATTGCGTTCTTGAGGAGCATTGTTAAAGCTTCTTTGAATAATAAGTGAAGACGAGGGGGAGGGCGTCCCTTGGGTGGTGTATTGGGTGGCTTGGTGACAAACTCTAAGGTATGACCGTTGAGAACCAGGTCCAGAACCCACTGGTCCGACGTAATTTCTTGCCACTTGCTCACAAAAGTTGAAATCTTCGCACCCACAGGGAGGGGAAAAGGATTGGAAGGCGCCCTGCAGAAATCATTGCTTCCTTGTGGTGTCTCTTCCCTGATTCTGCGATCTTTTTCGTCCGCCTTGACTAGAGAAACCAGACGTGTTGGTTTGTCTGTAGGAAGATTGATATGATTGTCGATACTGAGGCTGGTACCTATTCTGTTGGGTGTGATAACCTCCTCTGGATGAAAATCCACGGCCTCTTGCTCCTCTAAAGGTACCTCGTTTGTACTGCAAGGAGCCCAATGATCTTGCGGTATCAGTATCGGTCTTTATTGCTTGGAGTGCGTCATCTATATGCTTTCCAAACAACGATTCGCCATCATAGGCCATGTCCAATATTTTTGCCTGGACTTCTGGTCTGCACGTGGTGGCCTTAAGCCAGCCCTGGCGTCTGAGAACAGCTGCCCCAGCCAACTGGCGAAAATTAGTATTTACAATATCCAGAGCGCAGTCGATAGTCTCTGATGCTGCACGCTCACCCTCCAACAAAATCTTCAGAGCGTCTTATCTGTTGTTCTCTGGGATGAGGTCAATAAAGCTTGCCATTTCTGACCACATTTGGCGGTCATAACGCCCTATTATCGCCAACGAGTTGGCTGCCCTGATGGATGCAGCTGCCATCGTTGAAATGTTTTGCCAATTAAATCCAGGCGTCGTCCTTCCCTATCCGGTGGTGTAGTGAGAGGTGCTGCGGATTCTTAGACTTTTGTTTGGCTGCCTGTGAGATAACCGAGTCTGGCCGAGGTTGGCCAATGAGACAGGAAGGACTGTTGGCAGGAGCACGGTATTTTTTGTCAATCCGTGGAAGCACCGCTGGCACTGATGCTGGGTTTTTCATAATTTTAACTCCTTCCTTCCAAATGTAGTCAATGATAGGGATCGCTCTTGTAACCTTTCTTGACTCCTCTTTAAAGTCATGAAGAAAACAGTCAGACTGCTCAATGGTAACCGGCAAGTTGAACCTGGTCGCAGCGTGCTGCATAAGGTTATGGAACCCCCCTATATCTTCTGGGGACGAATCAGATGGTAGAGGGGTGGGTGGCGAAGGCATAGGGATTATATAAGAATCCCAAGGGTCTGCTGGGTCTGGTAGCTCACCCTCTTGGAATTCCTCCTCCGAGGTTGAATCTTGACCTTGACGCGGGTCCTGTGATAGTAATGCCCCTGATAATTGTCCTCCTCCTCATCATCGTCATCTTGACATTTGATGTGCAGTTCAGAAGGATGGCGAGCGATCCCAAAGGGCCCTTCGTCCTCGTCATCCTCATAATCATCATCCTCACCCTGCACATATGTTTCTAGGAGATGTGAGGGAGTAAGCGGTGATATGTCGCTACATTCCTGTCTGAAAAGTCTTTAGCTGGAAACTCCTGGTGGAAATAGGAGTGGAATGAGTGGGCACCATAGCAAGTATTGGAGACTGAACAGGTAAATCTCCAGGCATTGTAATTGTTGTTAATAGGTTTTTAGTGTCCATCGTCGACGAGGTCGTCGTCGACGGGGCTATCGTCGACGGACTTGTCGATGGGATGGTCGTCGACGGGATCGTCGTCATCGACAGGATCGTCTTCGTCGACAGGATCATAGTCGACGAGATCGTCGTCGTCGACGGGGTCTTCGTCGACGGGCTCGACGACGACGGAGCCTTCGTCGACGGGCTCGACGTCGACGGGGTCTTCGTCAACGGGATCGTCGTCGACGGGACTTTCGACGACGAGATCTTCGTCGACGCGTCTCTTTTCAATGGTATCGTCGATGCTGGCATCGTCGACGAGGACTTAGTCGACGACACCTCGACAACGGGCTTTTTTGAGAGGATAGTAATCCTCGTTGACAGAATAGGAGAAGTAATGGCCGTCGTCGAGATGGTATCCGTCAATGAAGGAGCAGACGAGGTGACAGAAATCGTAGATGGAGAAAAAGCCAGAGATTTTGAAAGGCTTTTACTCACAGTTTGTGTCCTAGCCTTGACCATAGAATCCTGAGGAGAGTGCGCTGATTCAGAGGAAATTTTGGGACTCCTCTGAACAGAACCAGAAATAGAATGGTGAGTTTTCTGGCGCTTCTTCCCCTCACTGGAAGAGCTGTCCTGTGATCTAGCTCTCTTGCTGGAAGTAGAGGCTCTGTCATCCTCCTCAGCCGAAGAGGATTTCAGCCACAAAAGCACTCTCGCCTCCCTATCCCTAAGAGTTTTGGTAGGGAAGGTGCGGCAAATCTTGCAATCTCTTGCCTCATGTTTAGGGTAGAGGCAGTAGATGCAGTCCAAATGTTGGTCATCAACATGGACCCTCTTCTTGGCGCAGGTCCTGCAGGATTTAAACAAGACCTTCTTGTCAGACATGCAAGTTGAAAAAACTGAGAGGCACTCAGGGAGACTCCCTTCCACACGACGTGCGGTGAAAATCTGAGGTGAACTGGCTCTGCTGAGAGGATTCTAGAAGGGTGCTGGTGTTTGATTGGTTGTTACCAAATTCTTGGTTTCTTTTGCATAATGAGGTAGATAGGCTACTAGGATATAGGCTTTAGGCCTTTTCTTTGGGCCTACTACTACTACTAACATTTTGGCACTACTTTTTTATTTACCGGGGACTCCCGCCTCGGCTACGGGGAATGATTCGGGCATGTGAATCTATGAAAGATACCCCAATACTGGATAACTGAGCATTAAAAGCCATTAAAGGTAAGTTCTGGAGTAGCCCCAGAGTGCCACATCAGTCTAGACTGAAACCATGACCACAATAGCAAAATGGGTTCAACCCATTTAATCCACCCAGATTTCCTGCTTTTAGATCAACCAGTTTTTGGACCTTTAATCTGGGTGAGCCTTACTACTCTAGTCTCATTCACCGTAACAAAATATAAATTGAGCTGCACGTGTTTATCTTCAGTGTCTGCCTATTGAATTAAGGCTGGTGCGACACAACTATGCCAAGGAGCGTTGATCTGGTTACACAGGAACATGATAACATGTATGTACACACATTTGCGCATGTGTTCAAGCAGATCATGTGAGACTATAGTCTAGTACAGTCTGATAATTCTGCAGCAGAAATTTGCCTTAAAGTACGGTTTTGCTCCACTTAGGCCCACACAGTCCACTGAGGTGTCAAACTGTTATTGAACATGCATACCAAGTTTAAATGTGCAGGTCTCAATACCCCACGTGTACACCTGTGTTTCATCTGAAACTGTCATATTTCCCTGGCTCAGTTCACAGGCAGATATTTGGCTTTTTGTCCCTCTACTATGCTCTCCATCAGAGGGCACAAAGTCCTCTTCACACAAAAGGAAAAAATATCAGCACTTCACTCAGTTCCTTAGAAGGAATGGGCAGGGGGGAATCTACATCTGATAATTGCCTGTCATTTTGCACCTGGATTAAGATAGCCCAGGCCCAATAAAAAAAAGGAGGGAGCCCAAACATTTGGAGCCAACACAGGAGGGGCTCCCTTTTGCTTACGCGAGAAAGTATCTGGCAGTGATATCAGTGATGAGCGAGGTCCTCTGAGGAATTTTGTGCATAAACATCTGATGGCACCATCATGGATTGTCCCAGCAGTGGTGTAACGAAACTTGAGGGTGCCCCCCTGCAAACTACATGGAGGGGGCCCTCCTCCCATTCTCCACGCCAGTCAAGAGCTCTCAGTCCAGCGACCCACCATACTGCAGCGACTGCTAACACTAGATGATGGAGTTAATGGTTGGGCTTAGTCTTCCAGCAGTCTATCATAAGTGGTGGTCTATTCACTACTGGGTCCCTGCCATCAGTATGCTGGGGGAAGTTTGCCCTATTTTAGGTGGGTTTTCTGATGCAGACTCCTGTCATGATATACAACACCGGGCCCACTCATCATTCAGTTTTGGCAAAAGTGCATCCACTGCTCCTTCTAGTTTCCGTTTCAAAACATTAGACAATGTGACAATGCTGTATTTCAAAAGCAGATGTAACTACAAAGAGCACATTTTGATAATACATTTTTATTAGCAGACAATAGCAATCTCAAGAGGCATTGCATAGCTTCATACACTGACCCCAATTCCATCACAGTTTCTCTCTCTCTCGGTGAGTCAGTCTCTCTCTGAGTCAGTCAGTCTCTCTCTCTTTGAGTTAGTCAGTCTCTCTCTGTCAGTCTCTCTCAGTCTGTCAGTCTCTCTTAGTCAGTCAGTCTCTCTCAGTCAGTCAGTCTCTCTCAGTCAGTCAGTCTCTCTCAGTCAGTCAGTCTCTCTGTCAGTCTCTCTCTGTCAGTCTCTCAGTCAGTCTCTCTCTGTCAGTCTCTCTCTCTGTCAGTCAGTGTCTGTCAGTCTCTCTCTGTTTTTCAGTCTCTTTCTCTCTCAGTCAGTCAGTCTCTCAGACAGCGTCTCTCTCAGTCAGTCTCTCTCTCAGTCAGTCTCTCTCTCTCAGTCACTCTCTCTCAGTCAGTCTCTCTCAGTCAGTCTCAATCTCTTTGAGTCAGTCAGTCTCTCTCTGTCAGTCAGTCAGTCTCTCTCTCTCAGTCAGTCTCTCTGTGTTAGTCAGTCTCTCTTTGTTAGTCAGTCTCTCTCAGTCAGTCTCTCTCTCAGTCAGTCTCTCTCTCTCTCAGTCAGTCTCTCTCAGTCAGTCAGTCTCTCTCTCTCAGTCAGTCTCTCTGTGTTAGTCAGTCTCTCTTTGTTAGTCAGTCTCTCTCAGTCAGTCTCTCTCTCTCAGTCAGTCTCTCTTAGTCAGTCAGTCTCTCTCAGTCAGTCAGTCTCTCTCTGTCAGTCATTCTCTCAGTCTCTCTCTTTCTGTCAGTCAGTCTCTCAGACAGTCTCTCTCTCTCTCAGTCAGTCTCTCTCTCAGTCAGTCTCTCTCTGTCAGTCTCTCTCAGTCAGTCTCAAGCTCTTTGAGTCAGTCAGCCTCTCTCTCAGTCAGTCTCTCTCTCAGTCAGTCTCTCTTTGTTAGTCAGTCTCTCTCAGTCAATCTGTCTCTCTCTGTCAGTCTCTCTTTGTTAGTCAGTCTCTCTCAGTCAGTCAGTCTCTCTCTGTCAGTCTCTCAGTCAGTCTCTCTCAGTCAGTCTCTCTCTCAGTCAGTCTCTCTTTGTTAGTCAGTCTCTCTCTCTGTCAGTTTCTCTCTAAGTCAGTCTCTCTCAGTCAGTCAGTCTCTCTCAGTCAGTCAGTCTCTCTCAGTCAGTCAGTCTCTCTCTCTGTCAGTCATTCTCTCAGTCTCTCTCTTTCTGTCAGTCAGTCTCTCAGACAGTCTCTCTCTCTCTCGGTCAGTCTCTCTCTCAGTCAGTCTCTCTCTCAGTCAGTCTCTCCCTGTCAGTCAGTCTCTCTCTCTCTCTCTCTCTGTCAGTCAGTCTCTTTGTCAGTCTCTCTCTCTCTCTTAGTCTCTCTCTCTCTCTCTCTCAGACTCTCTCTCTGTCAGTCTCTCTCGCAGTCAGTCTCTCGCAGTCAATCAGTCTCTGGCGCTCTCTCTGTCTCTCGCTCTCTTAGTCTCTCTCTCCTAGTCAGTCTCTCTCGCAATCAGTCTCTCGCTCTCTCAGTCGCTTTCTCAGTCAGTCAGTGTCTCTCTCTCTGTCAGTCTCTCTCTCTCTCCGTCAGTCTCTCTCTCTCTGTCAGTCAGTCAGTCTCTCTCTGTCAGTCTCTCTCTCAGTCAGTCTCTCTCTGTCAGTCTCTCTATGTCAATCTCTCTCTGTCAGTCAGTCTCTCTCTCAGTCAGTCTCTCTCTCTGTCACTCTCTCTCTCCATCAGTCTCTCTCTCTGTCAGTCTCTCTCTCCGCCAGTCAGTCTCTCTCGCAGTCAATCAGTCTTTCTCTGTCTCTCAGTCAGTCACTCTCTCAGTCAGTCACTCTCTCAGTCAGTCAGTCTCTCTCTCTCTCCGTCAGTCTCTCTCTCTCCGTCAGTCAGTCTTTCTCTCGGTCAGTCAGTCTCTCTCGCAGTCAATCAGTCTCTCTCAGTCAGTCAGTCTCTCAGTCAGTCAGTATCTCTCTCTCTCTCCGTCAGTCTCTCTCTCTCCGTCAGTCTCTCTCTCTGTCAGTCAGTCTCTCTCTCTGTCAGTCAGTCTCCCTCTCTGTCAGTTAGTCTCCCTCTATGTCAGTCTCCCTCAGTCTCTCTCTCTTAGTCAGTCAGTCTCTCTCTACCTCAGTCAGTCTCTCTCTCTGTCAGTCAGTCTCTCTCTCTGTCAGCCAGTCTCTCTCTGTCATTCAGTCTCTCTCTCTCAGTCAGTCAGTCTCTCTCTCAGTCAGTCGCTCTCTCTACTCTCTCTCCACTGTCTCTCTCTACTGTCTCTCTCTCTCCACTATCTCTCCCTCCACTCTCTCTCCCTCCACTCTCTGTCCAATCTCTCTCTCCTCTCTCTCCATTCTCCCTCTCCTCTCTCTCTCCACTTTCTGTCTCTCCCCACTTTGTCTCTCCTCTCTCTCTCTCTCCACTCTTTCTCTCTCCACTTTCTCTCTCTCACTACTCTCTCTCTCTATGTCTCTGGGGAGCCATGGGTACATTACGTGTAAGGTCCACAGGCCATTATGTTGCACCCTCATTCTGGTTAATTATAATGTTTAGAGGAACAACAGTTGTTGCGTAAATATGATATTGTTAGGACTTCAATCACATTGACATAAATCATTGCTTGCTAAATGCGATAATTTATATTTCTCTATACATAGGTCATTCAGGCATGTGATTCATTTTTGAACACTCACTTTTTGTAAAACCCTTTATAAATATAACTATCTAAAGCAATATTGAGTAACAGTGACTAAAAAGGCAGCATTGTTCTTATATAAATAAATTTTTGAAAGCACACATTTTAAATTTGTAAACAGAATACAATACATCACAAATATCTATGTATTTTAAGATCGAAAATCCCTGATAGTGCTACTGAAAATGAGGCAACCTACTGCCCAAGTTGAGGGGGGGGGGGGGCGGAGGGATGCCATCGCCAGGGTCGGACCCCTGACTCAAATCAACTCCAATGCCTGCGGTGCCGGTGCAAGGCTGCCTTCCTCGTCGAGGGGGGTAAACAACCGACTGTACGTGTACACTTTCTCTGCCAGCGGGTGCCCTCCGGTCTGCCTTGCCGGGACAATTCTGCCTCGCTTGCCATGTACTGCCAGATTTAGCCAGAGCCAGGCTATTCCCGGAACACAACACACTTCTCTGCGGGAGAAACCGACTGTTTGACTGTTCTTAAGGGAAGCACGCAGAGAAAGCGTTTGTAAATACTGCATTAGCTGCCATGTTGTGTTTTTTTAAATGTAACAGCTTACTTACTCCTTCACACACTCACCACTTATAAAGGAGTCAGATACCAACTTTTTTTACCCCCTCCTAATAGCGATTGGGATAATTTTACCCTCCGCTGTATTTCTGTCTGTGCACCATTTTCACTTCACCTTCACCCCTGGTCCTGAAGAAACGCCAAGGATCACTTTGACCACCCAAGGCGTGAAACATGTCGACCTCTTTTTATAGTTATCTAGACACATTACGACTCTATTGATAACGACCTACCTACGGGCTTTTTAACCATACCAAGGGTACCTTTTTATTAAATCACCATATGTCCGGTACTCCTTAGGTATTTTTTAACACACTTCACTCACATTAACTTGCACCGACCACTCTGGGACTCCCCTCCCACACACCCGCATGCACCCATCGGCTGTTCTCTAAAAGATCTCCGCCAAAGAGACCCTTCGGGGGACCCGTAGGGCATTGCACCGCCGGCCCGACGAGGAGCACACGCCCGATGATGAAGCATGACATCCTTCGGGGTGTGTGAGGGCAACAAGAGACAATATTGTGTCTCCCCCGCCACCCAGAACACTTCATCCCTGACCTAACTTCCTCTCCCCTTCCTTTTTCTTACGTGAATCCTGGTCACCTCTTGACCTGATTCGCTTGGGAACAGTGCCTCTTTTTGTGAGTACCTGATTGATTCTTTTGGAGCATAGGCACTGGACCATTATCAAGCTCCTGGTCCCCCCCTCTCTTTTTTGATATAGTATATATATATTCACCAAAAAAACCATAGGTTTCACACATGTTATAGTTAGCTGGACATTTCCCTCGTAAAAAACCAATGAAATTCCCCCGTTATAGTTAGTGCAGGCAACTATAACTCATGCGACCTCAATCCTCTGCTGATGACGTCAGATATTACATCACTGTATTTAGACACTTATTTACCCTTGTCTTCTTCCATTAATCTTTAGCTATACATATATTACAAATATTTATTTTTCAGAAAGACACATATGTCATCAGTGATGTCATATCTGACGTCATCAGCAGAGGATTGCGGTCGCGTGAGTTATAGTTGCCTGCACTAACTATAACGGGGGAATTTCATTGGTTTTTTACGAGGGAAATGTCCAGCTAACTATAACATGTGTGAAACCTATGGTTTTTTAAGTGAATTTGCAAGGTTTTTTAAATGCTAATTCCTAACTATAACGTGTGTGAAACCTATGGTTTTTTAAGTGAATTTGTACGGTTTTTTAAATGCTGAGTTATGTATTTATTAATAATTTTTTTTTCAGGTTTTTCACAGTGCGCGCACCGTGCGCACTCTGTGGGCGCTCGGTGCGCGTCCGTGCCGTGCGCGCACGGTGCGCGCACCCCGCGCTTTTTCGTAAAAAAAAAATGTTTTTTTCACCCTTGGGGGTCCTTCAGTGACCCCCTGACAAAGGCTAGGAGGTCAGGAATTGTCCACCCTGCCCCCTTTTCACGTTCTCCGCCTTTGTTTTTCACTGCCTCAGACTGCAAGAGACAAAATGGCGGCCGACACTTCCTGATTTCGACCGATTCGAATGTTTACTGACATCTAACAACCAATCAGAATTGCGCTCGCGCACGTCACCGTGCGCGCACCGTGCGCGCACGGTGCGCGCTTGTAGATATATATGTACTTTTAACTGCAATTTTCTTAGGAACTAATGAACAGATTGACACCAGATATGCAAAAGGCACATCCCTGACCTGAGGACTACCTCTCTGCCAAATTTCAAGTAATTCTGTTCAGCCGTTTGGGCTGTACCTTGGACTAAAGGTCCCTATGGAAAATTGCATGGGAAAAACGCGTTTTGGGACCCCCCTTTTTTCTCAGCCTCCGCTTGACGAATCCCCCCGAGATTTTCAGGGTAGGAGCGGAGCGGAGCGCCCCACCTATTTTGAAAAATTCCCGAGGATTCATCAATCGGCGCCAAAGTTATTCCAAATAGAATGTTGCGGATTTCCTATGGAAACACGGTCCTAACTATAACTATCTACTGGCGACCGCCAGTGGATAATATATATATATATATATATATTATTATTATTTTTTTTGTCTCTTTCTTCTTTTTTGTTTGTTGTGTTTTCCATTTCTCTCTCTCCTTGCAGTGTATTACCTTTTATTGACCAAATGAGTTTGCTTTGTAACCAATCCAGTACCAACAGTGAATTTGTTACTTAAATGTGTAGCTGGGGTGGGTGAGGTGTGGGGTTTTTTATTGGGATAAAATGATGGTCTTTTTGTATGTTGTGTATTATGTGGTCACATCTGCCAAAAAATAATTTAAAGCAAAAAAAAAAAAAAGAAAATGGCGCACCCTTCAACTAGGGGCTCTGAAGGAGAAATGCTTTTTTTCTCCTTTACTTTCTGACTTTGCATGTGTGCTGCACTGTACAGCACACTTACAAAGTGGGAAAATGTTTAAAAGTAGTCTAAGCATAGTATTTTGTTGTAGAAGGGTATTATTCCAGTACAAAACATATGCTTGCCTCATGGAGACACCCTTGCACTATGGTGCAAAGGAGTCCCTGTGGCACACAGCAGCTAATTTCAGCGCCAGCACTAGAGAGAGGGGAGGAGAGTGCCGTATTTTAGTAATTTTGCCGCTCTCCTGCTCTCTCCTCACGCAGCACAGTATTTGCAGCTGATGCATTGTGCTGCAGGAGAAATAGGCTAATCTTGCCCGTAGTGTATAACTTTTATCTACATTAAGAGGCACCCTAGGACATTATGAGACTTGGGGCCTCATGTAGGTGGCATACACTTTACCGATTCTAAAATACCGAATCATACCGAATCGGTATTTAAGAATCGGTAAAGTGTATGTAGGTAAAAATTCGGTAAATGTTACCGAATCGGAGTGAGTCGGTAATTACCGAATCGGTATTTACCGATTCGGTAATGAGGCATACCTTCCCATTGATGGGAAGGTATGCCTCATTACCGAATCGGTAAATACCGATTCGGTAATGGGGGGAACACATGCAAGGGTGGCAGGGTGTCACATTGACACCCTGTTGCACCCCTGAAACGGCCATGTGTGCACATGTGGCACACATACATGCCCTAAGGGCATGTATGTCTGCCACATTGCACACTTCTAGGCGCTCTGAAATGCATTTCCACATCCATTCTAGATTTACCACCAACTATTAGTTGGTGGTAAATACCGACTCCAAACAACACCCACACACTCCCCCTACATCTCATTTCTGTATTCGGAATTTACCGAATCGGTAAAATTACCGAATACAGAAATGAGCCCCCTACATCTCAAAAGCCAAAATACCGGTCGGTAACGGTATAATTACCGAAAATCGGCCGTTACCGACCGGTATTTGGCTACCTACATGAGGCCCTTGGTATTTTACCTGGGTTCGTAATTAGTGATATATTGGCCTCACTCATCATAGGTGCCTCCCCCCCTCACTCATAAATATTTTTAAATGTTCAGTCAAATGAGGGTGCAAAGAGTTAGCAAAGTTTTTATAAAAGCCTCTAATGAAGCCAACCAGGCCTGGAGCTTTTACGCCATTTAATTGGCTTAATAGCTGCTAGCACTTTGGCTTGTGTAATACGAACCTCAAATGTGTTTCTTTGGTCAGGGGTCAAGCATGTACGCGACACTGTTGATAAGTAGGCAAACTGCTCTTCATCAGAGGAGTGCTCAGAAGACTGTATTGTAGAGTAGAGATCTCAAAAGTCTTCCAAATTATTTTGAAGAAGTGTATCAGACTTGCAGGGAGCAGGAGCAATGTTCTTGTTTGTGTTTCAATTGTCTTCCAAGGTTAGAACCCACTTTATTACCCTGATCATATGTATGTATTTGAAGGCAGAGTAAAGGTAGTTCCACCTTGTTTGCGTTGATGGCATTAACCATGCCCATTAGGGCTGTGGTAGTGTGTACGAGTCCGTGGGTGAGACCTGTTTTTTATTTTTGTTTTGCCTGTAAAAGTCCATCCTCTGAGAGGTCTTTTTTGTTTATGTTCAAACTTCTTCAGCATGGCAATAATTTCAATGCATTTTGTCTCCTATGACTGGGTTAAAGGCAAACCAGATGCATCAAGGCCACACGTCATCCAGTGTATTCAAGTGGGAATATTCCTCTCTGTTCACTTGAAGTTCTGCTCCCAAGATTGGGTCCCTAAGCAGAGATGAGGTTAATATCCACATCTACTGGTAGCAAGACCCCATGTTAGAGTGAGCTAAATGATTGTGTGTTCTGAGAGCACTGTTGGGCACACTTTGTCATCATGTGCAAGACTCATTAAGGGAGGTATTCACCAATATCTAGTCGGTTCTGCAGTGTATGCAATGGACATAGGCAAAAAAACAGGAAGCCATCCTGTTCCCTTTGAAATTCTCTCAAAGGATTTAGCATTCCCAGATTATTTTTGCATATTTTTAAGGGTATTGGAAAAGCCTCTGAATGTGGCAGAGAGATGCCTGACCTATCTTTATGAACATCCCATTCTAGGTTAAAGTCTCCAGGTAATATCATGTCATCGTCTGCAAATCCTGCTACAGTGTCCGAAAAGAATATTAAAAACCTGCCCTGGTCAACATTTACGGCACATACAGTGGTTATTTTTATGTGTCTGCTCTGTGTCCATCATTTGAACATGATGTATCACCTCCCAGTCCCTTATGGGGGCAAAACCCAAGAACCCAAAGAAGAGGAGGGCTACGTTGTTTTTTAGGGGAGACGATGGGATGGAAATCGGGTATTGTTTGTGATTGAGGCAGAGTTTATCAAGTAATAGTCTGTGTGTTTCTTGAAAGATTATAATATCATACCTCTCCTACTGAAGAGGATGCCAAAGTTTGAATGCCTTATTGCAAGAATTAAACTATTTTGCAGTCAATTAAACAATTTTAACCTGTCTGTATAGTCATGGTATGAGTATTTAGTAAATGTGTGAGACAGGCCCCTACCAATGCCAGCCCTGCGATGTCTTTTGAAAAAGAATTAATCAAATGTAAGTCCACTCAAGCCTTGCTGGTAAAATATATAATCCTTTCGACAATCAACATATACCCATAACACTCAAACTTCAGAACAAACAATATCGATAGGTTATCTTGTTTTAGGTTTATAAATATATAACTGATAAAACCACACTGAAAGGGAAATCGCCCTCCCCAGTGTAAACATGAAACACTGGTAAACACCTGCACAACCACAAACTAAATGCCATTCAAAGAAAGGAAAAGGAGAGTGAAAGAGTCTTTTTCATTTCTTACTGAAGGGGTCAATAGAATGTAGCTTTTTTATACAAGGTAGGAGCACGAAAGACGGGTCTAACATTATTCTGCTTAAATTTTGTTGTTTAGAAATGGCACTAAAATATTGTTACTTCTTCCTTTGTGCTTTTTCAGTTTTGTGGTCTTTGGTCCTAAGATGCAGGGTTTAGAAGCATGTTTTAGGTCTTATTTAAATATTGTATAAAATGTAGAGATTCAGGAAATATCAAAATCATACTTGACATTTTGGTTACGTTTGATTCTTCACTGATAGGTAAAACGGCTGGTTTCATAAAAAGCTTTCCCAATATGTTCCATCACATTTGCCCACAAAGTGAATGGCTGAAATACTTTGATACATCAGCCCCCCTTTCTAGCGAGCCAGTAGTGAGAGTAGGTGAATTGCCAAACACACCAGACTTTAAACATTCAATGCAAGGTGAAGTGACAGGTATATGTGAAAAGAGTGTTTTCACCAAGCATCTGGGATAGTGGTGAAAACAGGACACCAGACTTTTAGAAAACATGGAATGCAGTGTCACTTGGAATGCGGCTGAAAAAGGTTCTTACCAAGTTCAACAAAGATTGGAGTGATATTGTTTGTATTTCCAGTGATTCAGCTACGTATATGAAACAGTTGTGTGATGACCTGTCAAAATCGATACCTGACTTGAAGGGCTTCCCTCTTAGAGATCCTTGCCACTTGCAAGATGGTGTGCCAAAAGCATCTTTACAATATTCAGAGTTAATGAAGAATGCTTTTGACTTTGTAGTCCATTCTGGTGCACTGTTTCATTATGCTTGGGAACTAAAATTCAAATATTTCTCATTTGGTGCTTTGTGTGGCATCAAAGAAAAAATCATCCTAACTGTGTCATTTAGCCGAGGTCGTGAATGCTATAGTATCCATGTGGCGACCTTTCACAGAATCTTTGCTTGGTGATGATGCCAAAGGCAAGAAATGTGATGATCTTTGGTCGCATATTGATAGTGATGTGAAAAAAAAGTACACTCTACTGCATTCTTTGATTTTCACAGGAAAACATGACTGCTGTAGTGGACCTAATCAAAAAACTAGAGTCTGAAAACACCCTTCTCCCCCAAGTGTTCAGCATTATTGGTGTAGATGTGAAACATCTCCTTGAAAGTAGGTTGGGCGACACTTTTAGTGACTTTGACACTGCAACATATTCCATGTTAGAATGCTTGCCACTTGGTAAGCAAAGAAATGCTGAGGAGCAATTCAGGAAATTCTATTTAACAATGCATGAGAAATTACTTGCAATGATAGATAGAAATGTCTAAAACACAATGGATTAAGGCCCAGTTCCCTGTACTGGGACTGAATTTTTGACAATGTTCAGCATTCTGTCCATCACCTTTTTGTCTTGCATGCATAAAGTAGAATAGTCAGCTTATGTCCTTACTGAGTATAGCAGAGCAGTGTCAATTGGCTCAGGTTCAAGGCAATTATGGGCCCTTACTAAGAAGGGAATTCACCACACCTCATCTCATCAACGCAAAGTCTTTCAATCGCAGAGGGAGAAATGTGACCTTTTCCATTTTAGTCACAGGAAGAACCTTTGGTGGTAATGTAATGTGGTAGTGTGTCCTGCAGAAATAGAGGGTAGGATTCCGAGTTGAGAAAATTTTGGCCTAGTAACTCAGGGCTTGGTGGCAGAAATACTTCAGATAATGAGATTTTGGGAAATGGTGTTGAAATTGCGCAGATGTCCACATGTTCTGTGTCCCTATCCCACGGTGCATCATATGGAGACCCTGTCTGCTTTTAGCCACTAAAGTTTTAGTGTGAAATGTATACTTAGGCCTTTATCGTTTTTTCACACAGCTCAACGCAGCAAGACACCTTGCCGCGCTACACTGTGTGAAAGGAAAAGGGCAGGAATGCACAGTATTTAACATTATATGGTGCATTCCTGCCCTTTCCTAATGCTAGCGCAATTTTGGCCGCCTAGTGCCAATGTAGGCCCCCTTACATCATATGCAAGGGGGCCTGCATTGTTGCAAACACTGTTTTTATGCAGGAAAGGAAGCCTTCCTGCACAAAAATAATCTCAGACTCATTTTCCTCTGCAGATTGCAGAAAACGTAGAAAGAGGAAAAAACAAGGAGAAATAAAGATTTCACCTGGGATGGTGTAGCATTTTGACACATTCCCAGGTGTACCACCAATTGTAAATCTGGAAAAGCGCCAAAATCCATGGGTGGATGCTTGGGAATACCTACGCCCCTCCCATGAAATGTCTCCCTGGGGCAGAGGAACACAAGGCAGCGAATTTCTCTGCCTTCCGTTACTCTAGATTTATCAAGCCATGCGGGCCACATAAGCTGGCTTTGCGTGGCTCGATAAGTCTCACTTGGCGCAAGAGCAACGCAAAACATTGATAAATCAGGCTCTTATACTCGATGGGGCCGGCAGTTCACGTTCCAGCCCCATTAAGATAACCAAGGGCACTTGCAATGAGGCCCATAGTGGTGAAATTCCAACTATTGAGTCTTGGTTTACTTTCTGGAGGTTTTGGTGATTATGCTACTTTTAGATCTGAAAGAGGAAAATCATGATCTCAGTCTGCAGGCTTTTGTGGTGTATATAAATAATGAAAATCAGATGGAATCTCATTATCAACAGAATTTTAGGTAAAATAAAGATGCAAAGAGATAATTTAACTATGAATGCATTTTAAATGTCTAAAATGCAAGAAATAAATCCATACTCGCAGATGTGTACTGCTTGCGTGTAACTTCAAATTAGCTGCGACACATTAAAGTTGTTTTTCCTTTCAAATTAAGTCTTGCAAATATATTCACACATGAATGGCTATGTTTGAAGAATTTAACTATGGTATAACACAGACATTGCTTACAAAGCAATGATTAGTTTTATGATGCATGTCTTAAAGGACATGCCCTGAGGCCTGCATGCAAATATGGCCGTCTTGTCGGTGGTTGGGAAAAATATGCAACTCATTATTCACCCTGTGAGAATCATTTCCTGAGATTGTCAAAGGTGCTTACATTTGTCAACATTCTTTTGATGTTTAGCTATGCAATTTCACACATGACTGCTCAATAAAACAAAACTAGATGGTTAATTTCCCTAAATCTAAACCAGGCACATGGAATTAGTGGCATAATGCTCTAGGCTTTGATTCCTCTGTGCACGTGACATTTAAAATGGTTCATAGGTTAAACCAAACCATTCATTCTCTCGTCCCTTGCTGGACAGCACTTCAAAGGCAAAGGCTTTCTTTCACTCTGAAAGGATTTAACTGGTCGGTGTAGATTTATGCTGGCAAATTTAAGCTGAGGAGATGCCTTCACCAGTCAGACACGAAAAATGCCCTTAATCAAGCCATGCAGTAAATGCAAACCTTCCCAGCAGTTGGACATTTGTCTCTTTCATAAAATTTGCAATACTTCAAAGCAGCAGAATCGTTATTAACTAGAGTAAAATTAAATATTAGGAGATGTCAGTTTACGGAAACTTTTAGGCTTTCCATGTACAACCACTATTAATTCTACCTCGAATCACGTTTTTGGCAGTAAGTAACATTCGTATAAGTATAACAAATGATTACTGTCCTCAATCTGGTGAATACATGTTTTATTAATTATTAGTTTTTGCTCATTCTTTGTAAGGATATACATTCTTTGCAAAGTGCCTAACACCTTTCTTGCGCTCTATCCAAAATTAGCTACACGCCACTTAGTCCCGATGTCCTTTATTAACGGACTACGACGAAGTGTTGGCACCTTCAGGCGAATTAACTGAACTCTTCACTTCGTAACAAATTATGAAGTTCCGAATTCGTCCAAAATCCTGGTAATTTAACATAACCCATTCTTGAAGTTGGATTCCCTGTCTAACATTAATTGGATACAAGGCTGCGAGGAGAATTTGCGTTCCTCTTAGGTCTCCAGGCTACAGGCATGGAAACCCAATTGCTGACCCACCCCGCCCCGCAGACCTTAGACATCGGGTAAAGCCTAAGGAGACGTGCATGATGTCACTGACTAAAAAGGTAAGTGGCTGATCTCAGGCCTACATAGCATCTAGACAATTCCCGCTACAATGGATACCCCCATTTTAATCAGGCATGGACAAAGCTTTGCCAGCCTTTCGAAGCTGCTTGTGTTTAAAAGCAGAAGTGGTTGTAAATTAAATTGAGTTATTAGTTTATTAGTTGTAGGATGTGTGGCCACTGCAAGTACTAGGTCCACAATTGTTTCCTCGGTGGGAGCCCAGTACCCCATTTTAGAACCAACCTCTCTCATGGTAGTGAAGCAGAGCCGTCAAACACCTATTCAGGGGAGATAGCATGGCTAGCAATCCCAATTCACTAGCACACAATAACAGCAGTCAATAAATGATGGTTCAGTAAGTGCTTTTTCTATGAAAGACGAAAAGTATAACAAATTCCAAATATGTGCATTAGGTAGGTGGAAATACATTTAGTGACATTCTGAAACCCAATTTGACCCTTAGTGAGGCATGACACCCTGTACTATATATGCATTTCTCACTGAGTAGCAACTTTTTAAATCTCTTTTTAATTTAAGCTACCCATTATTTAATATGTAGCTACCTGATTGTGAAAGACCTAAATATAAACAAAATATTTTAGGACTGATTTATGAGAGGCTTGCGCCACTGAAGCATCAGTTTTGTAGAAGCTTTGGCGGCACAAGCCTCTCAATCATATCTATGAAGCGAGGCAAAATCACCCTGCGTGGCCTCCTAGATATGGAGTAAGACAAAACAGTCCAAGTCGCTGTGTTGCCTTACTCTATGTCAAGTAGGTGTTCCATCGGCATTGCGGTGGTTGTTCCCACTCAATTCCCACGGATTTTGACGCTGCCCCATATTTACAAAACCATGTAAACCTGGGGCAGTGCCAAACCTTACGCCTCCCCACAGCAGGCGAACGAGGGGAAATGTTTTAATTTCTCCTCATTTTTTTCTTTTTCCATGTGTGCTGCATTCTGCAGCACACATGGAAAGAGGAAAAACCCCTCTCAGGATGGTTTTTGTGCAGGAAGGTGCCCCATCCTGCACAAAAACCATCCGGCCTATGTTGGTGCTAGGCAGCAATTTGTGTGCCAACATAGGGGGAAATTTCTTAAATAAGGTGCATTCCTGCCCTTTCACATCGGCTTAGGGCAGCACAGCAAGAACACTTGCGGCGCTGCCCTACGCCAATGCCTCATAAATTAGGCCCTTTGTTTTTAGCCACACCTTTGACCACGCCCCCAACCACTGACCTTTGGTTTGCTAAACACTGTTTAATTTATTTCCCCAATGTATAAATGATTTGCTGTGGGAATTGGGGGTGTTAATGGTTGTCGATAGTTGGCAATGATGAGGAGGCTCGAGTTCTAGAACTTTTTGTCAGGAGGGAGTCCTTATGCCTAAAAGTTTTTGACAGGGGGGGTCTCGGCATCAAAAAGTTTGAAGACCTTTGCCCTACAGTCATAATATCCGCCATCTATACTTGATAAAACATCACAATCTAATGGTGTGTCATTTTTATATAAAACAGGTCCATTGGCTTTGTCAGGGGTGTCAGCACATATATAAGGCAAACTTACTGGCTTTGTCAAGGGTTGGTCACTATAATAAAATATGTCAGGCATATTGGTTTTGTCAAGGGTTGAAAACATTAAAGGAATAATCCCCACCTGTTAAAAAAATCACCAATATATCACTAAAATCAGTAACCATGTTTAAAAGCAACCATTATTGTCAATAAAAGCATTGGAAAGTTTGAAAAAGAAATTGGCAGAGAAAATACTTTAAATGAAGCATTAATATGTGTCTGAGTCTTTCATTTACACTTTCATGCCATATAACCAGTCGTAAAACCAACCTGTAGAGATCACTACACTTCCAAGCTGTAGAGCAAATGCTCTAAAACAGAGAGTTCTTTAAACATGTGAAGAAAGTCTCCTTAGGTCATGTTTCCTGGAACAAGAGACACATAGAGTTAAGTTTCAAAGTTATCCAAAGGGGGTTGGTTGTGCATCTGCAGCTTCTGCACACTTCCTATTGAACATTAGTGGTGCCCCTACCCCTCCGTGGGGCACCACGTGGGAGCAGAAATGTGCCATTGGGAGCCCTCACAGGGTATTATGGAGTGCTCCTTGCCAGGGGCATGAATATTTAATGAGAGGCTCCACACAAACATTTTTTTTTGTGTACATATGTCCTCACTCCGTGCTTCTCCTTTTGATTTTGTTATTATTCTTGTAAAAATGGGTGCCCCGGTCCCACCGGGATACCCAAATCCATGTTCATCGTTGAGGCAGTGGGGAGTGCCCAATCCAACACTGCCCTGCTTGATCCTCACCCAGCCAGCACTGTGGGTGACTGGCGCATTAGATGACATCTTCAATCTGCCTTGGCGCTCCTACCTGGGCAGGAGAAAGCTTCTTCTTCTCCTCCAGCCCACAGATGGGAGTTGTGCAGATTCCCCTGACCCCAGTGGGAGACGACAGGAAATCAATTCTGTAGGACCTACTACCGTAGGCACAGAGTTGGCAATGTACTCAAATAGTTTTCCTTTCAGCATGGGAATGGGGCCCCCGGTCTGCTACTGTTTCACTGGACCCCGGGAAGGTCGGAGTCCTTTGGGGCAACAATCAGTTTGGGGAGGAGACCCCATGCACGCCTGCCGGCTCCCCCACAACAATGATTAATTAAGTATGCACGGAACCCCAGGGCTTGTCCCTCCACGGGGAAATTTGTTGAAAGTTGCAGAGAATCTCTAGGTACTCAGCTCAGGCAAGAGGTTAAAAAGGTCACAATCTTTAAAGCAACGTAACTCAGGTCGTATTGTACTGATTTTCCTGTTCTGGGGCTCATTTTCCTCCCGGGGGTGAGCCCTAGGCACATGTAGCATTTCCAGTAGGCCTCCTAGCCTCAAAAAGGGTGGAGTTGGCCAGTGCTAGTAAGACTGGTTCCTTGCGCCAGCTTTCACTTTTGCCTGGTCCCTGGTATTCTTCACCTCCTGCTGAGGCACAGAAGTCCAGGTCTTCCCTCTACTGCTCCTCAGAGGGTGTAAGGGTGCTAGAGTCACTGGCACTGGGAAACTCATCTAGTCCTAGGAGTCAGCTGCAGGCAGAGCCTTTATTCCATGAGGGCATCAGGGGGCTTGTACTTCATTGATGTTGCTGCCATCGCCTTCCAGGTCATTGGTCTCTGTTTCCTCCTTGTGCAGGATTTTTTGAGTGTGGGTGGAAAGTTCTAGATGGCAGGCATTCCCGGACAATCCTAGGATTCTACATCATCCCTCCACCCTGACCCAACTCTCCTGCACAGCAGTCTGGGACACAGGGGCGTAACAAACACCCCCGCAGCCTCTGCGGTGCGGTGGGGGGGGCAGTCTTCAGTACGTGAAGGTGGGCCCCCTCAGTTCAGCTCATCGGTGCAGAGCTGTGTGCCTTCCTCTAAAGCAGCTGCAGGTGCAGCCTGCTCTGGGCTCCTCGCGCTGACCCAGGACTGAAGAGAAACAAAGTAACAACTTGCATTGTTTCTCTTCATTCAGAGCCAGGCCCGGAAAAAGGATGGGGGTCCCCAGAGAGAGCATTCTCCATAGGGCACTACTTCTCTGAGAAGGGACGAGGCAGCAAAATGGTGCCCTCAGTTAAGCACTCTTGTTAGAACGCACACTACTTTGTGTCTGCCCTCAGGCGTGTTTAATAATTGAGCTCAGTGTGCCAAGTTGTGTTTGTGTTGCTCTGGTTGCAGACGGAGAGGCAGGGGCATTGTAGTGCAAAGGTGGCTGTTCTGGATGCCTGGGGTTTGGATTTGGGCGCTTGTTTCCACCTTCTCATAATCGCATAGGCGGGTACGGCACGCATCCATGGTGTGGCGTGTGTCTATACTTCCAGTCAGCTAGGCTGGAAATCTTAGTTGCCTGGTGCAAGTCCTAGGGAGGTGCCGTGGCCAGAAGGGTGATGAGCCGGAGGCCGGCGTGGCGGTGCCCAGGATTGCCAGTGGCACATAAATGCCTTTCACAGCGAAGCCTGGCAACCGGGCACTGAGATGGCAGAAGAAAGGGGTTCAGCGAGGCCAATGCACCCCTCCGAAGCACTGCCTGGAGGGCCAGGGGCCAAGGACGACAGCTTAGAATAGTGAAAGCACGGACTGGGGGGAAAGGTGGGGTGTGAACCGCACCAGCATGTTGTGCTCTAACAAAAATCAAAGATAGAAATGTTCTTCGAGGCTCAATTTATAAGTTAAGCTTCACGCCCATTTTAAAATCAGTTCTGTACCGGAGTTATCATGCCCCCTTTGAAGCTGACCTAGCGATGGAGTCTGAATTACTCCATGAGACTAATGGCGTTGGATGCCCGCACCTTCTAGGGGGGTTGCTCAGGTGACGGCACTGGAAACCTGCCCGGTCCAGACGCCTGCTCGTAGGACTATATATACATATATATATATATATGGAAGAGCGTCTTCTGTGTAGAAACTGCCTCCACCTGAACGGATGTCGCTTCGTTACGGGAGGACCCCACAGAAGCGGGTCCTGTTAAATTCTAGCAATTCCTTCTAAATCCTTAGGAGGAAAAACTAAGCCATGTGCGGTTCTTCGATTCTTCATTCAGCCACTCTTCCAAACGCGTTTCGAGTGCAACGCACTCTTGTTCACTGTACAATGTTCAGTGAACAAGAGTGCGTTGCACTCGAAACGCATTTGGCAGAGTGGCTGAATAAAGAATCCAAGAACCGCACACGGCTTCGTTTTTCCTCCTAAGGATTTAGAAGGAATTGCTAGAATATATATATATTACCTACTGGCGGTCGCCAGTAGGTAGTTATAGTTAGGACCACGTTTCCATAGGAAATCCGCAACATTCTATTTTGAATAACTTTGGCGCCGGTCGACGAATGCTCGCGAATTTTTCAAAATAGGTGGGGCGCTACGCTCCGCTCCTACCCTGAAAGTCTCGGGGGGATTCGTCAAGCGGGGGCTGAGATAAAAGGGGGGTCCCAAAACGCGTTTTTCCCATGCATTTTTCCATAGGACCTTTAGACACAGCTACAGCCCGAACGGCTGAACAGAATTACTTGAAATTTGGCAGAGAGGTAGTCCTCAGGTCAAGGAAGTGCCTTTTGTAGGTTTGGTGTAAATCTGTTCAGTAGATTCTGAGAAAATAGCCTTTAAATCAATATATATATCTGAGCCAGCTTACGGTGCGCTTACGGTGCACTTACCGTACGCGTACGGTGGCGTGCGCGAGCGCGATTTTGATTGGCTCTTAGATCTTAGTAAACATTCGAATCGGTCGAAACCAGGAAGCGTCGTCCGCCATTTTCTCTCTCGCTCTCTTAGTTGGGCTGCAAAAACGAAGCCAAAAAATGTCTAAAGAGGCAGTTTCTTGAGATCCTAACCACCCAGCATTGATATAGGGGTCCCCAAACAACCCCCAAGCCCAAAAAAAAAAAATTTTTTTTTTCGGAAAATCGCCGATTACGCTTACCGTACGCGTACGGTAAAAAAATTTTTTAAAAAAAATTATCCACACCCTCCCCACCCCGTGTGCAAATGGTGCCCGTAGGGCACCATTTCTGCATGGCTTATTAATAGTTAAGAACTTAACAAAGAATAAATTTCACAAAGATGCGCATAATATGTCCCCCATGTACGCATGGTGCGCGAAGCGCATCGTGCGTACATGGCCCATCCCGCATAACGTGGGCACCGCGTGACCACCGTGCGTGCACGGCACTAACTGCGTAAAGTGGGCGCGCGGTGCGCGAAGCGCACCGTGCGCGCACGGAACGAACTGCGTTAACTGGGCGCGCACGCCACGAATGGCGTAAAGTAACTTAGCATTTAAAAAACCGTACAAATTCACTGAAAAAACCATAGGTTTCACACACGTTATAGTTAGGAATTAGCATTTAAAAAACCTTGCAAATTCACTGAAAAAACCATAGGTTTCACACATGTTATAGTTAGCTGTACATTTCACTCGTAAAAAACCAATGAAATTCCCCCGTTATAGT
Source organism: Triturus cristatus (assembly GCF_964204655.1). Classification (NCBI taxonomy): domain Eukaryota; kingdom Metazoa; phylum Chordata; class Amphibia; order Caudata; family Salamandridae; genus Triturus; species Triturus cristatus. Next base: position 1,190,044,349 of record NC_140589.1, read on the forward strand.
TAGTGCAGGCAACTATAACTCACGCGACCGCAATCTTCTGCTGATGACATATGTGTCTTTATGAAAAAAAAATATTTGTAATATATGTATAGCTAAAATTTAATGGAAGAAAACATGGGCAAATAAGTGTCTAAATACAGTATTAGCATCAGCAGAGGATTGCGGTCGCGTGAGTTATAGTTGCCTGCACTAACTATAACGGGGGAATTTCATTGGTTTTTTACGAGTGAAATGTACAGCTAACTATAACATGTGTGAAACCTATGGTTTTTTCAGTGAATATATATATATATACATACACGTCCAATAAGGACAAGCAAAGTCCATAGATTCTTAATACACACCAGAATAAAGTGCTAGGTGCCAGACCTCAACCGCTCCTTGATTCAGTCCGGTAACGGACCCCATCTCCTAAGGCCCTTCCTCTTACTCCAAGTCCCCTTCCGTAGGAAGATTGCCTTTTCAAGATTACAGGTTGGCAACACCCTAGCTAGCCATTGTTGAAACAATGGTGGATTACTGTCTAACCAGGCCGAAGCAATACATAAACGGTAAATGGTCATTGTAATAAAAACCAACCCCCTTCCTCTTGCCAAATTCTCTGTTTCAGGCACTCCCAGGAGAATCACTGCAGGGGATAGGGATACCTGAATATTTAATTAATTGAGAAAAAGACGGTGATCTGGGATTTTAAAAGAGATAAAGACGGTCAAGTGGCAAAAATGTGTACTATATCGGCCCCCATCAATTGGCATCTAGGGAGTCGGGTACTTTTACCATATCCCCATTTAATAATCCTGCTAGGTGTGTATTATAGATTAAAGCAAGTTTTATAATACTGCACTTGTAATCTGGAAGATATAAACAATGATTGAGCCAGAATGAAAGACTCACGAAAGTAGGGGTCTGAAATGGCCAGCTGTGCTTGCCATCTCAAAGACTGTTTATCCATATTATCTTTCATATGTTTATTGAGGAGGGAATAGATGAAACCAATTGAAGGTTTGCGCCCCGCTAACAAGCGTCAACCAGCCAGCAGTTTTGGAATCCGATCGCTCCTCCGGCCTTGCGATAAAGAAAGACCCTGATTTGTAAAAACTTTAAAAAGTCCTTATGGCTAAGGTCGAATTCATCTCTGATCTCATGGAATGATTTTAAACTTGTGATAGAATAAAAAAAGCCCAGTGTATTTAGGCCAGCATTGACCCAGCGTAGTCCCCAAAAATTCCTGGAAGAAAGATATTATACTCTAAAGGGGTATAAAAATTAAGCCTGCCCAAACCCATTAATTTGCAGACTGTTGACCAGATTTTGAAGGCATTCAGTAAGGTCTTAAAGCAGACCTGTTTGAAGTAATTTAACTCAATTTGCCTTCATAAGTTCCCTCATGCCCCTTCACCTACTAATAATTCATAAGGGGACGGGAAATACTCCTACTTGCCGGGGTGTTTTGTCAGTAGTAAGGGCCCGAAGTTCTGTAAAACTGTAGCCCAGTAGTACAGTTTTATATTTGGAAGTCCCCAGCCTCCACTATCTTTAGGCAGAGTCAAAAAATTCAGGGCTCACCTTGGTTTGGCTTAAGACCACACAAAACGGGATATCATCTCATCCATCTTTTTAAACCACAAGTTCCCTATCTCTAAGGCGATGGCATGAGAAAAATAAAGAATTTGGGGGAAAATTCAGCCTAGATATTTCTTGAACTTTTCAAGCAAAGGTTCGAAATTATCCTTAGTGATGCAATCCAAGTCAGGTGTGATAACTCCCAGATAACCTGCCCTCATGGCTACCCATGCATTTTGCAAGGATAACAGACTGTTTACCAGAATTGCTGTTTTGTCCCTATTTAGGGAGTAGCCCGAAATCAGTCAAAATTCCACAGTTTCTTTCTCAATCTCTGTGATTGCTGTAGCAGGTTCGGGTGTGACTACGGCGATATCATCTGTATAGGCAAGAGTTTTGGTATCCCAGCCGTTATATGTCATAGGAGAAATCTTTATGTTAGACTCTACCCTATGGATAAAAGGGTCTACATACAGAGCAAATAATAGCAGGGAGCAGGGGTAACCCTGCCTGGTCCCTCTTGAAATGACAAATTACTCAGAGAGTTCCCCCGCAACAAACACTCTAGCCTCAGGTTTAAAATAAAGGGAAACCTCAGGTTTAAAATAAAGTGCTCTAAGTGCTTGCCGGAATTCAGGCCCAATATTTACTTTTTCAAGCACAGACCACAGGTAGTGCCAGGAAACCCTATCGAAAGCCTTCTCGGCATCGAGCAGGATAAAGGCCATAGGGTCTCCCGCCACCTGGGCAGCCTCAAACAATGTGATTACCCGTCTAATATGGTCTGTGGTGCCTCTCCCCGGTATAAACTCATGTTGCCTCATAATTACTATATTGCTGATGATAGGGTACAAGTGGCAGGCTAAGATTTTAGAGTATATTTTGGAGTTCTGAGGAAATTTGATTACGGCTCCATCTTGCGTATTGACACCATTGTGATGTTGCCCTCACTCAGGCACCGACGACCTTCGTAGCGTTTCTTTCATACTCTGTACTGTAACATGTTAAACGGCCTTTTCCTGACACTCTGAGCAAAGTACATTCTGAGACCCGGCTCGAAGCAACTAATTCCCGTGATAACCATCTATTGACCCTTGGTGATCCTTCTCTGCCTCTCCAATTGTTTTACGAATCACCACCTGCAACACGCAAACACATCCTGTTGTAAATTAATTTAACTTAGGAATGCTCATGCCACATGGTTTATAGGGTCAGGTAGAGAACACGACCCTAGGGAAGGAATTTCTATTACCTATTATCCTGTATCTTGTACAAAGAATGTTTGCTAGTGGATGATTTGTTTGTTTTTATTGCACATTGAGGGGGTTGTTGCTTTAGGAGATTCAAGCACTATAAAAGACTGTGAGCCACGGATTGAAGTGGCAGTCTCCTGAGAACCTACCACTGATGTACTTCTAGGACAACTGTACCTAGCTGCAGCTAATAAATTGAAGTTCCTATGCCAACAGAGTGTTCCGTGTCTCTTTACATTTAGAAGGCGAACTCAGAAGATTTCAGGCGTACCCTGCGCCGCCAGGCCTAATTCAGCCTGGTTCTTCAAATGGTGCCCTCTGTGAGGCGGCTTCAGAGGTCGTGGGTCCAGCCCGAGGATCGTGAGGAGCCCCGCAAGGAAATTCCAGAGGACGCGCACCACGTGATCGACCCCTGCATGTCGTAAGTGGACCGAAGGTTTTTACAGTGTGGCTTCTCCTTTCCAACGGCTGCGAAGACCTGCTGCCCTGACTGCCGCCACGCTTTGGCTCCCTTGGTGATTGGTATTGCGAGACATTAGACGGACCTCTGTTGGCGTAAGAAAACATCTGGTTAATTTAAGTATAGTGGCCACTCCTTTATCTTTGTTTTGTCTTTGTTCGACTTTTGCAAAAGCCGAAACCGAGGGGTGAGTGCAGTTTTTGTACTATAAAGTGACTAATTAACCCCTTGAAGTTTGTAAAGAAACTAGTGTGATAGCGATGCCTGGTTTCAGTAAGTTTGGAAGATGGTTTTGTTGTTGTTGCGATAGAGATTCCCGACTGGAGGACTCTTGTCCAATTCCTCCGGCCGGGACTCCCACTTATGAAGTATATTCTAAACATGGTATTGGCCCCATAGCCTTTAATGAGGCGTGGGTTCGCTATACTAGGAAAGATGGTGTTTTACGGTGGCCGCAGAATGGCAGTTTTGAGCTCAATATCTTAGATAATTTGGAGGACACTTTGTTTAAACGAAAAGCTGTTTGACTCTTTTCGCTTATGGCGTAAGGAGGCCAAACAGAAAGATATAAAACAAGCTAAAAGAGATAGGAGGGATATGTCTATTTTACAAGCTGCCCAACAGTTCAAAAATAATGAGACCGATCATGCGATTGAGGTTTCAGATAGGCAACATCGTATGGCGGTAGATAAATGTTATCCAGTGTTGTCAACTTCCCCTACAGAGAAAAATGTGGACCCTGAGAAGGATCCTTTAGTGTCCCATCTGTTGAGATTACCTCCGCCCTATGCGCAGGTGGCTAATGTACCTTTTGCAATACCAGCTGCCCCGGGAGCGAATGCACCTTTATTATTAGCACCTGCCCCACCTGTTCCACCTGTTGTTCCACCTGTCGCTCCTCAGTCGGTTCCTGCACCCCCATCACAGTCTCTTCCGGTATTACCGAGCTCTCCCCTACCTTCGTCTCCCTTTGTACCTATTACTCCCTCTTCTGCCCCGCCTAATATTCTGTCTCCTGTCCTAATGATGAATTCTCCCTCCGCTCGGAGGCGAATGGTTGATACCGTTTCGGGCCTTTTGTCCCCTCTCTTTGGGACACGTCAAATGACCCCTGTTCCTCCTCGTAGACAAACTCGTAGTCAGCTCCCAGGTCCAGATGAACGGGAAGTGCTAGATCTCCTTGCCCGAAGGTGGATCACGAATGGCCCCCAGTATAGTGTGCAAGACATTATGGTCACCTTTCAACAGTGGGAGGCACCAACGCAGAGATATGTTTTTGATACTATATGTAACATTTTAGGTCAAGAATGGGAGGATATGGGATTGGGACCAACCCCTCAGGGCCTGCTAGATGTTCAGGCCGAGTTTGATAAAGGGCTGATTGTGGGCGCAGAGGTTGAGAATGCGGTAAGGACGCTTGTCACATTTAGAATGATGTTTGCTTGCCGGTCTTTGCCAAAACGCGATACCTCTGTCAGGCGAAAATTAAAACACTATCCTATGAGAGAGGTTCCCCCAGTGTGGAGAGAGGAGGTTGCAGCTCAGGGTGGTAATCCTCTTATACCTGCTCACTTTCAACGTGTGTGGGTACACGTTCCTTGGAAACGATCTGAGGTATTGGCCCTTAAACAGTCCTTACCGGACCCCCGAAAAATCCTGCTGGGTACTACAAAGAGTTGTCCCAAACTGTTGATGCATGTATTATGAATTTGGCCGCTATAGACATGCTAATGGGTAATGTGGTCCCACAACCATTATGGGCTAGGATTCGAAAGGAGGACCATCCCGGGGAATTGGGGGGTTATTGGGCTGCCATACTTGCCGCGGACAGACTCCAAGTGGGTGGTGCCAAACCTGAGGCTTTAATTACAGAACTCCCAGCTAGGATCATTGCCTTACTGAAAACTATGATGCCCCCTCTGCGAGTTAATTGGGATAAGTTAGCAGCTTGTAAGCAGAAAGCGGATGAAAATGTGTCTGATTTCTTGACTTGTTTTGAGGAGACGTTTATCGATCATAGTGGTCAGGATATGAGCACGGAAGGTGGCCAACGACTGTTTGTAGATAAATTTGTGTCAAATTTGGTTCCGGAAATATCTAATAAATTGAAGAATTCCAAAAGTGCGTGGGCGGTCTCCTCTTCGGCCCAGATATTGGCTACTGCTCAGTATTATGAAAATAGGAATAAAGAGGAAAGAGAGAAACTTGATAAAAAGACTAAAGAGCTGAAAACAAAAGTTCTTTTGCTACAAGCTTATCCTCCTCGCCCTGCCCAACGTGAATATCAGCCGCCTCCACAATTTCAGAGACAGTTGCAGAGGCCTGGGCCTTTTGTTCCCCGACCCCCTCTGGGCCAGAATCAATGCACCTACTGTAAAGAAGAAGGCCATTTAAAGTATAATTGCCCGGTTTTGTTACAGCGTACGAGCGGCATTCCCGGGTCACAAGGCCGGGGTGGTTATCAGTCAGCACCCAGAGGTAGAGGACGGGGTACGCCGCCTAATAACCAACGTTTCATGCCCCCTGGAAACTCCACGAATTATTTTGATCAGCAAAATGGTCAGTCTACCAACTATTACAATGATGATTATTATACCGAGGATGAGAGCCAGAATTCCCAATCTAGCTAGGACAGCCATGGACAAAGTAAGGGAGTAGTATCAGTTCCAGTGGACCAAAGCGGGCCTTATGTTGATGTGGTAGCACTAGGTGTTACAGAGCCATTCCTATTAGACACTGGTGCGATGAAGAGCTCTATGATTCACTCTAAACTCCCTGGGGCACCTTTGTCTGGCTGTACGAATGTTTCTGTAGGTTTTTCTGGCGCCCCAGTTCAAAACCCAATTTCACGCCCTTTGCCCATTTCAATAGGTCCTTACAAATTGGAGGCCCGGCTCCTTTTAACAACTGGTTGTGGTGAAAATTTGTTGGGCTTGGATTTATTGAAGAGATTGTATGCGACATTACACTGTTCCCCTTCTGGTGTACGTCTTACCTTAGGTAAGAAATTGACCTCACCGATGTACTTGTCTAAAGACCAGCTCCCCCCTGAATTACAATCTCTTCCCGCCACCCTCTGGGCCACCGGCCCCAATGATGTGGGCCTCCTGCGGATCACGCCCTACATTGTAACCCTCAAGCCTAATATTAAATTTCCTCGCATTCCACAGTATAGAATTTCCAGTGACGGCAAAAAGGCTCTTTTGACTATAGTTCATGATTTGGTACAAAATGGTGTGAAGAGACTAGGGTAAATGTATGCAATATCCCTGTTCTGCCTGTTTTTAAATGAACCGACCCCTCTCAGCCACCTGTCTATCATTTTGTGATTGATCTCAGAGAGGTCAACAAGATTGTAGTACCTCAATTCCCTGTTGTCCCGGATATTAATGCCCTGTTGACAATGATACCCGCCTCAGCTTCCTGGTTTTCTGTCATTGACCTCAAAAATGCTTTCTTCAGCATTCCCATTGCTGAGGAAAGTAGGGATATTTTTGGCTTCTCCTTAGCAGGCCGAAGCTTCCGGTTCAAGCGGGCTCCTCAAGGTTATTGCGAGAGTCCCTCCATTTATAGTCAAGCATTAAAATCACAGCTCAATACTATGTCTTTACCACCAGAGGCCACTCTCATTCAATATGTGGATGACCTGTTGGTTGCAGCAGATTCTGAGGACACTTGTAAAAAGGCTACCATTTCACTGTTACGCCACTTATCTGACCACCACCACAAGGTTTCACCATCTAAATTGCAATATTGCTGCCAAGAGGTTACCTATCTAGGTCATCTTTTGCCAAAGGAGGGACGGCGATTGACCCCAGAACGTATCCAAGCAATTGCCCAAATGCCTATTCCATGTACGCAAAAAGAGGTGCGTGCCTTTGTAGGTATTACCTCTTATTGTAGACAATGAATCCCCAATTTTTCCCTTCTGGCGAAACCCTTGTTGGCACTTACTCTTAAAGATACACCGCACTCTCTCCCATGGACTGCGGAATGTCAGAAAAGTTTCACTGATATACGTACTGCCTTGTGCTCTGCTCCTGTGTTAGGAACTCCTGATTACAGTAAGCCTTTCACACTCTATGTTCATGAGAAAGAAGGTTGCGCATTATCAGTTTTAACGCAACGATTTGGGGACAAGCAACGTCCCTGTGCCTATTTTTCGGCCACGTTAGATCCAGTGGCCAAGGCATTACCTAGCTGTTTGAGGGCTACAGCAGAAGCAGCAGTTTCCATTCGCCAGTCTGCTGGATTGGTATTAGATAATACCCTCATTGTCATGGTGCCACATGCAGTAGACACCCTCCTAAATAGAACAAAGACTCAACACCTCACGAGTGCCCGCCTTTCGGGGTACGAATTGACGCTCTTGGCTAGCCACATACACATTAAGCGATGTAATGCCATGAACCCGGCAACATTGCTGCCAATTCTAGTAGGAAATGGTACTCAGGAGCAGCATGATTGCTTCCTCCGCACGGAGGAAGAGACAAGAGGCAGAGTTGATTTAAAGGATACTCCACTCCCGGACCCGGATGGGATCCTATGGGTGGACGGTTCTTGTTTTAAGCTTCCCAATGGTGAAACGACCTCAGCCTATGCAGTCACTACCTTGTACACTGTTGTGGAAACAGCGCGTATTATACATAATTCAGCCCAGGCAGCTGAATTGATAGCACTGACTAGAGCTTGTGTGTTGGCTGAAGGAAAAAGGATGAATGTGTATACTGATAGTCAGTATGCGTTTGGAGTGGCCCATAGTTTTGGCTGCCTGTGGAAGGAAAGAGGGTTTCTCACATCCCATGGCACTAAGATACAGCATGGCCAATTGGTAAATGACCTTCTTGAATCACTTACCTTGCCCACTCAGATAGCAATTGTAAAGTGTAGTGCACATAAGAAGATCACTGATGATGTAGGTCAAGGAAATGCTTTCTCAAACCATATGGCGAAAGAGACAGCTAGAGACACTACAAGCCGCATGTATGTTGCGGGCTCTGCTAGATGGGTTGCAGAAGGAGGGATGTGTGAGAATACTGTGGACAGTGTGAAAATAATCCAGGCAGAAGCCACAGAGAAAGAATTGAGTACGTGGAAAGAGAGTATAGGAAGGTTGGATGTGACAGGGTGCTGGAAAGACTTGTCGGAACATCAACGCTGGTTGTTACCAGATGCTTATGTACTCCCAGTAGTTACCATGGCACATGGTCCAGCCCACATTAGCGCTAAAGGCATATGCAAACCTCTGGCTCCGGTATGGCAGAATGTGGGGATCCCTAAATGTGCAGACAATCTGGTTAAGCATTGTATTAAATGCTTGATGCATAAACCGGGGAAGGGAACACCAACACAGGCAGGCCACTTTGCTCCCCCAACGTACCCTTTTGAGGTTTTGCAAATAGATTACATTCACATGGAACGATGTAACAATCTGAAGTATGTTCTTGTTGTGGTATGTGCCTTCTCCCGATGGATAGAGGCCTATCCCCTGAAAGATAATACTGCTCTATCCACGGCAAAAGTCCTTTTGAAGGAGTTTCTGCCGAGATTTGGGTTACCCAGAATTATTTGGAGTGACAACGGAAGTGAATTTGTGGGTCAGATCATGCAGAAAGTATGTACAGGCCTTGGCATTAAACAAAAGTTCCACGCAGCAAACCATCCTCAGTCAGCAGGTTTGGTGGAATGCTATAATGGCACTCTTAAGCTTAAACTCGCGAAAATACAAGCCAGCACGGGTCTTGCTTGGCCTGATGCCTTGCCCTTGGCTCTCTTATCCACCAGAACAACCACCCATTCCCGTATGGGGCTTAGTCCTTATGAGGTTGTGTTTGGACGCCCTGCAAATGTTTGGGGAGTCCCAAGGCCAAAGAAATACTCCGAGATAGAGCATCCATTGTTAATTGACTATTTGCATGATCTCACCACTAAGTTACGTGTCCTTCACCAACAGGTACAAGGTACTTTGCCTCAGGCTTCAACGGATCCTGGTCATACCATACGGCCCGGAGATTGGGTCTGCATTAAAAACTTCCAGAGGTCGAAGAACTTGGAACCTCGCTGGAGAGAACCTCGTCAAGTACTTCTAACGACGCGTACTGCAGTGAAGGTGGTCGGCAAAAAGAACTGGGTACATGGGGTACATTGCAAGAAAGTGCCCCTACCTTTGCCTTATGATCAGTGGGTTTGTAACCCAATTAGCGATTCTGAAAGCGAAAGAATACCAAGATTTGGACTGTTTAGCGATGCACACCTAGACTTTGCCAGATCAGAGAAAGACGACGACGATGTCCTCCAAGCAGCTATGCCACCGGAATTGAAATTGGACACTACTAAACCACATCTCCTTTTCCAAGAACAAACTGCACCTGGTTCCCAGAGGTACGATTTGAGGCCCAGACTGAACAAAAATACCTCAATAGTGCCTCAATGACTTTGTCTTTATCCCGATTTCCACATGTTGCAGGGCCGTGATCGTAGTCTCAGAATTGTGACCCAAGGTGTGGCTCTAGGCCTGTGGGACCTGTAGGAAAATAAAAGAACTACAGACAATCACAGCTAAGTGAAGCAACCTCCCATCACGGGCAACATTTAGAGATGGGAATGACTGTTCAAAAGGGAATGGACAAAATACAAACAATGAGCACGAAATCAATATTATTAAAGCCACTACAAAACGATTGCATAATCGTTTTGTAGTGGCTTTAATAATATTGATTTTAATGTGTATTATATTGTCTTGCATAGGATGGAGACTACATGTAATTTTTACGCAGGCTACTCCCCAAAGTTACCGTTGAAATGCATACACATGTCGCTCTACCCCCCTCATGTTGAGTCAAGAAGGAGTGAAGTCCGTAACAACACATTTGTTTCTATGCTACACCAACATCAATTGGCTACTAATGCAACGAACTGTTGGGTTTGTGGTCTTCTGCCAAGTTCAGTGAATACTGGAATACCATACATTACCCTTCCTTTTTCATTTAATGGTTCGTGTAGTGCATGGTGGGAATTGAGTGCCAGTTGGGTATTTTCTGGAGATGGTGATACCCGAGACGTAAGGAGCTTGGGAGTACATCTATACCATTTATGTTGGCGGGACAGAAAAAGGATATATGGGACGAATAGTGAGAAGTCAGAATATGCTGATCGCCAAACCAGATCTACGGATTTGTATTTCCTGCCCTTTAATAAAACCTCTTGAAAAGGACAAACTTTTCTAGTGGTACCTGGACAAGCACCATTCTGTATTAGGAAAGGAGGGTTAGAATATAAAGGTACAAGGAAATGCCAACATATTGTGACCTTGAATGGACAGATTGGCCTCGCATGGTTCCCTCGCGTAATACATACTTTGTGTGTGGAAATAAGGCTTACACTTCTCTACCTGGTAATTGGAGAGGCACTTGTTATATCGCTTGGTTGTTGCCCCCTACATATATAGCAGATGCCAAGCATCATTTACAGAAAAGAAGGGTGGCGTCTGACCAGGATACGTCAGGACAAGAAGTCGGGATGTCTTGAAAGGACTTCTTCCATTCTGGGGTCCAATAGCCAACAGTAGAGACATAAGACAACTAATTCGAGTTGTAGAAGCCACTGTCAATGAAACAGCTGGATCTTTGAGTAATCTCACTGCAGAACTCGTTGCTGACCGCCTTGTCACGCTTCAGAACAGGATGGTATTAGATATTATTCTTGCTGACCGTGGGGGCGTATGCAAATTGATCGGATCTAGCTGTTGCATTTATATTCCAGACAACGCCCCTACAGTATACCTAGCCATCTCTAAACTACATATGGTCGCTCCGTCCGTTCACCAGGATGAAGGGAATTGGTCTCTGATGGGATGGTTTGGGGGACTACTGTCTACATGGGGATGGAAGATTCTTACCTTTGTCTGAGCGACTTTGGCTATTCTCTTCTCATGTTGCCTTTGCCTACAATGTGGTCCCGCTATATGCGGGCTCTGCGCCACCATGTGTGTTCCAAATCCTGTATCCCAGAAAGCAGAGAACACGAAGATAATGCTGCAACAACAGCTTGTAGATTTCATGGCTATTGAAGTCGATTCTGATTAACAACAGCCTCTGTGTTTTTGCCTGAGTAATGGCAAAAGGAGGGTCTGAGGAAATTTGATTACGGCTCCATCTTGCGTATTGACACCATTGTGATGTTGCCCTCACTCAGGCACCGACGACCTTCGTAGCGTTTCTTGCATACTCTGTACTGTAACATGTTAAACAACCTTTTCCTGACCCTCTGAGCAAAGTACATTCTGAGACCCGGCTCGAAGCAACTAATTCCCTTGATAACCATCTATTGACCCTTGGTGATCCTTCTCTGCCTCTCCAATTGTTTTACGAATCACCACCTGCAACACGCAAACACGTCCTGCTGTAAATTGATTTAACTTAGGAATGCTCATGCCACATGGCCTATAGGGTCAGGTAGAGAACATGACCCTAGGGAAGGAATTTCTATTACCTATTATCCTGTATCTTGTACAAAGAATGTTTGCTAGTGGATGATTTGTTTGTTTTTATTGCACATTGAGGGGGTTGTTGCTTTAGGGGATTCAAGCGCTATAAAAGACTGTGAGCCACGGATTGAAGTGGCAGTCTCCTGGGAACCTACCACTGATGTACTTCTAGGACAACTGTACCTAGCTGCAGCTAATAAATTGAAGTTCCTATGCCAACAGAGTGTTCCGTGTCTCTGTACATTTAGAAGGCGAACTCAGAAGATTTCAGGCGTTCCCTGCGCCGCGAGGCCTAATTCAGCCTGGTTCTTCAGTACCCATTACTTAGTGTAATAGGTCTATAGGACCCAATTTCCATTACTGGCTTGTTCGTTTTTGGGAAAACCTCAATTTTAGCTTGAGATCATGAAGTAGGAGGTTTATTGCCTTTAAATACATGTGCAAATCCCATTAGGCAGTCCCTAAGCGCCGGTGCAAATACTCTGTAAAATACCACAGGAATGCCGTCTTCACCAGCAGCCTTCCCTGAAGCCAAAGACAAAATATCTGTTGAGATCTCTTCCCATGGCGGAGTACCTTCTAAATCTGCTCAGTCATCTTCATCAAATCTAGGGAATGTAGGTAAATCTAAATAGTCATAAACGTCTTCACACTGACACTTCCCGGCATCCAGATACAATGTCTGATAAAATCTTTTGAATGATGATCTTATGCCTACTGGGTCAAGGATCATGCCCTGAACTGGATCCCTAATCTTCCTGACTTCATTCCAGCCACTCTTTTACCTGGTACTTATAGCAAGTGTATGGGTAACTAATTCACCGTAGTCATAGTCTTGTTCCCTGTACACTAAGAATTTAGCTGCTGTCTTAGCTATCGTAATGTAATTTATAGCTGCTTTAGCAATCATAACCACCATCTGGACCTCTTGAATATCGACCCCCTGTTGTGTGGCCACTATTAATTTCTTTTCTTCCAGAGCTAGTACGGCATATAACAAGCATTTTTGACTTTTCTTTCTTTACCCTACTTAACGTTAACTGCAGGGTTTCCCCCCCCGAATCCCTGCTTTCAATGCATCCCAGACAATTTCCAGGGAGATACTACAAAGGTTTTCTTTAAGAAAGGTTGCAATCCAAGTCCTCATATGGATAAGATACTCGTTATTAACTAACAATTCATGCTTGAAACGCAAATCGCTACCCTTTTTTTTATTTTTATTTTTTTTATTTTTTTTTAAATGGGACCCACCCTTCTTGAGTACTAAAACTAAGGGATTATGATCAGACATGACCCAGGGGAAAATTTTGATCTCACACTCCTGAATTATAGAGTGTGAGACAAAAATAAAATAAAATCCAGGCAGGCATGCGATTGGTGGGGAGCAGAAAAGAAGATAAATCAGTCTTAGTCTGCCACACATCCATCAGGGTATAATCTATGCAAAGATATTTAAGAGAATGGAATACCCTAGGCTTGCTGCCATTGTATTTAAAATGCTCCTCACAGGACCAGCAGTTGGGTAAGCTGATGTTTAAATCTCTGCATAAAACAACTGGGGACAGCCAAGACACCAATTAGTTAGTCAGCCAGTCATACAAACCTGCATCACCCAGAATTCGGCCATATACAGAGTACAGCATAAAAGTACAGGCAGTTGACCAAAACGCTAAAATACCCCATCTCCCCTGTCAATCGATGGGGACATGTGTAAAAAACGGACTCAGATCTCTTTTAGCCAGAATTGCAACTCCACAGGTCCCCGAACTCTGACGTGTATCCGTGACCAAAGTAAAGCCCAAGGTATCCAATAAGGACAACTGTGCTCACTCAATATTGGTCTCCTGGAGGCATAATATATCCGCCTCGAGGGCTTGCACTTCCAGGGCTACTTTTGCCCTCTTTTTCTTATCGTTGAGGCCACAGATGTTCACCAAAGAAATTCTAAATTTACTAATTTCCTCGGATTCCTAAATTGTCTTTACCATACCTCATTCAACTTAGGACACTGGTCGTCTATTGGTATCTTCCTCTCCTGGAATACACAGCTTTCTCTTTCAATTTTGTGTACCCATTTTCCTAGTGTAGCTCCCTCCCAACCCCACCATATAGACCCCCCCTCCCAATCTCCATTTCCTTCACCCCCCCAACAAATGAGCAATCGGGCAAAGGGCCTGAATGATGGCGCCTGTGAAAGTGTGCATTCCCCATCACTCCAAACCCGCGAACCCCCCATGAAGTATACATCAAACATAACATCCTAAGTTACTGATAAGGAATAGAACTAAGCTAACCATTAGGCCCCAATAACATTTCTACCCAGCTGAGATATTACAGCCTAATATTGGTCAGGCGAAGGGGAAAAACAGCAGCTAAACATTACACGAACTACACTTTAACTGCTTTCCCCCATCAATTTCTTTCAAATACTGCAGAGCGACAATCTCAGAGTTAAAACTACATGTCTGACCTTGATAGATCACTGGGCAGGGTTTTGAAGATACAATTCCGCTCCTAATTGCTGGAAAGGGTTAAACAGCTGCCGAAGTAACCATCACCTCTCTACTGTGGCATGGGCAAAGTCTGGTCATACAAAAAACGAGATGCCCCCAAAGTCCTTCTTAGCATTAGGACGTGCTTGATCGAATATTTCTTGCCACAACAAGAAGTTCCCAAAGTAGACCAGGATCGGTCTGGCCCTCACTGCTTTGTTAGGTCAAGGTTTCTTTAGTGATAGAGGGAACCAGTGGGCACGTTGTATTTCCGCACTCTAATTCCACCTGGTTTTCTCAAGAAAGGTGCCCTTAAAGAGTGACATGATGTAAGCCCTTGTATTGGAGCCTTCTACTCCCTCGGGTAGTCCTAGGACTCTCAAGTTGTTGCGCCTCTGCCTGTTCTCAATCTTCCAACTTCCAGAGGACCAAGGCCATTGTTTCTACTTGCAAAGATTTCTGCAGTTTTAAAGCTTTAGCTTCGCATTCTAGATGTTTAGTCCGCTCTTCGACCATGGTCATTCTGCCCGCAATGTCTGAGCAGGTTTTATTAATTTTCTTAATGGTCGCCACGCATTTTTTTCGTAGCAAGCTGTGCCTGACGGCTCGTGCTCCTGACTTCTTCCTGCCTCTGCTTTATCGTTTGCAGAATTGTGGCCAGAGACCCCTCCACCATGGAAGATTGCGAGTGTGAGCCACAAGCTTTGGCAATGTGATCTTTTAGGGTCTTTCCTGTTCCTCTCCAGAAAAGACCAGTCGAGTTGCAGAGTAGTCCAAATGGAGATTACCCATGGAACGATCCCCACTACTGCCTTTGGAAGCTTCAGCACCAGCTCCCCCTTTCTTGTTCCTCTTTTTCTTCCCCCGAGAGACTCTCCCAGACAGCTTACGTTGGGTTGCAAAAGTAACATAATCCGGGGTTTCACTGGAGGAAAAGTCTAAGGCTGGCCCATCACTTAAAGAAGATGATGCCTCATCCATATCAGATAAATCAGAGTCATCCGTTAGTGAGAAAAATGTGTCACCAGCTACCAGAGACTTAGCTATACTTGTTAGAGGCAGCTCGTTTGCAACCTCCCCCAGCTCTTGTACCTCCTCCAAAGCAGATCCAGCAACCTCTTCTGTAAGTCTATCCCGTTGAGCATCCACATATCTTTCCCTTAATGGTATCTGTTTGCACCCGTCATGACACCGGCCCACTTTATTGCACTCTTCATTAAACTTGTCCCCAGTAGCACCTCTTTGGGCATCCAGGATTAAAACTACATCTCCTTCAGTCCCTTCATTAGTCATGGAGGTGATTTGGGAATCATTGTTTTGAAATAATGTCTCATCCTTAGGAGATTTGGGGTTGTTCAGAGGTGCCTTAATACTCTGCTGCTCCAGAAAGGGGGCATCCACATTTCCCTCGGCCAACACACCAGCCGGATTCACCCCTTGCCCCTTACTTGTTCTTTGAGTCATAGGCGGAACTGTGAGAGTCCCAGAGAACAACATAGAAATTAGAGGTTGGGGCCGTTTAACATTCCCAGTAGTGCTAGATTTCCCCAGCCGGGTCCCAGCACCACTTCCCATAGCACTGGGTTTGAGATTTCCCTTATCCTGACCCACCTCCTGATCTCTACTGCCGCTCAACCCCTTACCACAATCCGTTGAGGGGGAAGGAGTCCACTTGTTGAGCCAGCAGTTGGGCCAGTCTTACGAGTCCCGCGGCCAGTCATTTTAGAGGACTTTTCAGCTCCGAAACAGCCCCGGAGCAGAAAGAGCCAGAGCAGCGCATACAGGCATGTATCTTTAAAAGAACCTGCACCCTATACCTCCGCTGAATCCGCCATGTCTGACCAGAGGCTCCCGGTGTGCCGCATCTAAGCCACTCGAGAAAGTCAAGACCAGGCAGCATACTCCGGTAAGTTTTTTCCTTTTCTGCACTGGGGGATTCTAGTAGGGAGCAACGCGAGCCCTTGACCTACACAGGTGCCATCTTGCTACGATGTAAAGATAGGTACTCCATTTTCTGATGCTAAACCTTGTCTGCTTTATGTAGTAAATTGGGTTTAGCATCAGAAACCTTGGGTGATTGCATGGTAATGCCCACACATCACTCATGGTACAATCCCTTGCTTCTGAGTAAAGCAAAGCAGCATTATTTCCAGTGCTAAACAAGTTTAGCACTGGAAAGAAAATTGGACAAAAAGATTTTACTCTGATTTGCATCACTTTTGTGACGCAAACATGGCATAAAATCTTAGTAAATCTGCCCCTGAATATTACACTGATAGTTTGAGGCACCCTAACAAAAACCCTTAAAAGGTTCACTGATAGAATATCGCCCTCAAAATATCCCATACACAAATATTGAGATATAAATAGATATAAAAAATAACATCCTATATTTATAATGGTAAGTACAAAAAAATCACAAAAAAATATGGATGCAAAATATATAGTTGTACAAAATATTTATTTTAATATATGTGTAAAAAATAATATGAAATGTATTAAATAATAAAATTAGCGTAAGAAAATAAATTAGTTTTAATATACAAATGTAAACATACGTCTATAAAATGTATCAAGTTATGCACAACATGCCAAAAGTCAAAACAACATAAAAAGTGGACTAAACAGTGAAAAGCAAGTTTTACATGTTCTAAAGTGTCGGCCATTTTGTAATGGGAGTACGAGCATATACCACAAGCTATTTGTATTCATTTCCAATACATTTCTTTTCAATACCTGGAAAAACTAACCACATCACTATTTTACTCACTCTTGATGTGGAGTTAATATTGTACTTTAGAGCGATTGACAAAATTCTATAATCACTCTTAACATGACTTCCTTTTAGTTTCAAAATATCCATAATTCTAATTGTTCCATAATTTAACATGGGTTGCCTCAATACAAATTACACCCTCAAAACGACAAATACATTTATAGTCATGATTTCGGGGGATGAAATCCATGCAATGGAAGGTTTCGAGCTATAAAGGTATTTGTCGTTTTGAGGGTGTAATTTATACTGAGGCAACCCGTGTTAAATTATGGAACAATTAGAATTATGGATATGTTGAAACTAAAAGAAAGTTATGTTAGAGTGATTATAGAATTTTGTTAAAATCACTCTAAAGTACAATATTAACTCCACATCAAGAGGATTGAGTGAGTGAAATAGTGATGTGGTTAGTTTTTCCAGGTATTGAAAAGAAATGTATTGGAAATTAATATGGATAAAAACGAGTACCATTTTGTCAACTTTGTGATTACTTTTGGTACACCATATTGGTGACATTATTGTAGTGCACTGGATTAACCTGGATACATTTCCAGGTATTTTGTTTTCCTACTTTCGAATATAACCTTACCCACACTTATAATTATGACTACTTACCATGAGGAGCATCCGTATAAGGTTTTGCACTAATTTACAAACTTGTTGAACTTGTTTGGGGGGGGTGTTGACAGGGGCAAGCAAGAGGGTAAAGGGAACTTACCTGTGCACACGTTGCAAAAACTATCCTTAAACTGTACCATTCACATTGATACAACATCTATACTAACTGTTTTCTGGTGTACTTGACTATCATGTACAAGAAAAAGTAATAAAAATGCCATTTTAAAACAAAAGTTTGCATAACCATAACTTTACTAACATCTACTTTCAGTTTCAATGCAGGAACCACTCATTATGGAAATTGCCTTACACATTTCTAATGGGGATGTATGAGCTTTTCGGTTTGAACAATTACAACCAAATTATCAGATTAATGTCGGGATAGGGCTTACACACTTTCTCTCTGTTTTTTGTGAATTTCAATTCAGGTTACAAATTGTTTAGCCACTGTTTTATCCAAACAAATGTATTTCTTTTTCACAGGCCGATTATTTTTCATAAATAGGGTATGATTAGTTATAAAGCTAGCTAAGAGAAACAACAACCATATTTATTTTGTGCAAATGAAATTCAACCAGCAGCAGTCACAATAACATTAGTGTCAACTGAAGCTTGGCCACTGAAATATAGACTGTTTCAGTTGTGTATATTAAAAAGGAAAAACACTTGACTCCAAACTTTTTCTGTTTCTAGATGCTGAACCTAGCAGGTGCTATACCCAATTTATGGTGCTCAAATTTACTTCCTACAGATAGATGAAAGTGTGGCTGGGAATCAGACTCATTACTCGCAGACCACAGCATATGTCTCTGGTGAGTACTCAACTCACTCAGCTATCATGCCAGCAGGAGAAGAAGTGGCTACTGAATAACTCTTAAGCCTAGGGTCATCTATACATTTTCTTAAAAACGGTTAATTCAGTTAAATGTAAATGACCAATTATGTTTTAATAGACAAGTAAATTATACATTAGAAAGGTTTGAGAAGAAACAATTGCGTGTATAAACAAATAAAAGTCAATATTGTTAAAAAGAACCATAACAATCACACATATATGCTCATATTCATACACTGATCAGCAGTGCTGGAATTAAAAAAGTTTACTCCAGGCACCAATACATTTGGGCTCAAGGTGTGGCAGAAGAAAGGGGGTGGAGTCGATAGTAGTGGAGCTGAAAAGCAAAGTCTGACAGTCAACGTGTGCATTTAATAAAATAAAATCTGCTACATTGGCAACAAGGAAAATGCTACATATAATCTGTTCTAGCTCACTTAATTGCTCACAGAGAGGCTGCATTTTAAAATATCTTACAGGGTTAAGACGCTTGCGGCAGAGATCTTTGGTGCCCCACAACTTTGCAGGGATAATAAAGATGGTATGATAACTCTGGTGGTTAATGCAGTTCCAGGAGTGTTCTGTGTTTTGGCCAGTAACAGCGCTGACTCACAGAAGGTAATGTGACTGCTACAAAGCACATTGTGTAACATGCAGATCACATTTTCATTTTATGTAGTTGGGTAAGTAGGCTACTACTTTTGACTAGGCCTGGGCGGAATTATAATTTCACTCACGGAACTGGCAGAATTTGGTAATTCCGTGTTGCGCATGCAATGAGGAGTTCCTGCCAATTGATACATGGCAAAATTACACTGCTGTTTGAGTCTCATAATGTTCATAGGAATAGGGTGAGGCTCCATCAAAGCATGCTTGTGAGTGAGATTTTCCAGCCCTTGGTGCTATTTCCGGTTGCCACAGAGCCTTCCCGTGCCATCTTGAGATGCCGGGAGTCACAAGTAGTTGGGGCTCCTTTTTGAGTAGATGTGTACTTGAGAAGCAGCTAAATCAACCTGAAAATACCTTTTTGAGTAAATATTTTACTCAAACTGACAATTTAGGTAGTTTTTTTGTGCAAAAAGACTTACTCTTCGTGTTCAGAAGAGTCCTCCCAGTTCTTTGTCCATCTCCCAGTCACTTTTCATTATTACTTTGAGGTGAAAGGATCACTCTTTGTCTGCAATTCCTGCCACGTTATGATAATGGATTTTAAGGACTTTGCTTTTATGACATCACAACAAGTAAGTTAAAAAACCTTTTAGTAAGGGTGCTGTTTCATAGAGAGCATGCATCAGTATGTATTTGTATTTTTATTTAATTTGGTTGAGGTCTAGAGTTTCAGTAGGGGCCTATTTCTTGCATTCACTTTTTTAGTTTTTTACAAGGGAATATGTTATACCCTTAAGTACATTTACTCCATGCTTGTGAAATTTGCACTATTCATTTATTTTACTAAGTGGCCTAGTCTGCATATGTGCCATCCAGGCAGTATTAGGCATTGGGTAGATGAGACAGCTGTTTCTGTGGTATATATTGGTTTAAAACATCTTTTATTATTTAAATAAAGGTAAAAGGTGCTTTTGTATTTCACGTTTATTTTTCTGCAAAAAGTGTATTATTTCATGAAGTAATATTTTGATGTCTTGGTAGGATGTGTGTTGAAAAAATCTTTACAGCTGACTTAATTTTCATTTTTAGCCCTGCTGAATTAATGGTAGTGTTTTCTCTTTTGTCTACCATGCCTCCTTTGTTTGCTGGACATGTGGCCATTTTTTTGTGTGGCCAGTGTGTGTGTATGAGCGCTTGTCATAGGCCACAATTTGGTCTTTTTTCTTCATACCATGTGGTCAGCTGCGATTTTGTGTAGGCAATGTCCATAGGTCTGCATGTGCTCTTTGTTGTCCATGCCTCCTTGCTTCTTATTGTTTGAACATTTGCGTAGTGGTCAGTATGCTGTTGCCATAGACCTGCATGTTTTCTTTGTTGTCCATGTATTCTTTCTTGTTGGTGTTTGACATGTGGCCGGCTGCCATTTTGTGTAGCCAGCCTGTGTGCTTTTGTAATAGGCCTGCAAGTGTTCTTTGTTGCCCATACCTTCTTGCTTGTTGTTTTTTGAACATGTGGCCAGTAGGCATTATGTGTAGCCAGTCAGTGAGCTTTTGCCATAGACCTGCATGTGTTTTTTTTCTGTCCATGCCTTCTTTCTTGTTGTTTGAACATGTGACTAGCAGCCATTTTGTGTAGCGAGCCAGTATGATTTTGCCATAGGCGTGCATGTGTTCTTTGTTGTCCATGCTTGTTGTTGTTTGAACATGTGGCCAACACGGTGGGGCACACCAGCATTAATTCTTTTAAGGACAATTCAATTTCCCCCTGCACCACTTGCCTGCCAAAGGTCTCTTAAGCCACAGGCGCACACCAGCATACATTTTTTTAAGAATTCATTCATTTCCCCCTGCACCACTTTCCTCTGATAGGTCTCTCAGGCTATAGGTGCACACCAGCATTAGATTTTTAAAGATTGTTCAATTTTTACCTGCACACCCCTGCCTGACACAGATGTCTCACCTTAGAGGCACATAAAGCAAACTTTCAAATCTATGTCTTGTTATCCTTATTGAATTATTATGTTTTGGACTGTAATGAATACACTATTGTTGATTATTAGGTGTAACCTCGCTAAATTATATAGTCTTTATATATAATTAACACAGGTAAAAATGGTAAGTTTCACTGAATATTTTTCTTGCTGCTTGCTTTTAGGTGCACAAGAGACATCACCCACAGTATGCCACACAGAAGGCCGGCAAAAAGTGACACCACACAACCTCCCTCTGCTTCCGCTTGTGCAGCTAAGTGCCAACTGACAGAGCTTCAAGATGGCCCCAAAGAAAGGTGTTTATACCAAGAAAGTGGCCAGTTAGGAGGAAAAGAAGGAGCAGATTGCCACCACTGGCATGCTGCCCTCTACCTTTTTCAGGAAGTGTGATGTGCTTGCCTGAACATCCTCCGGGCTGGAGCAGCACTCCCGCATCAATGGCACCACTCCAACCTAAGCCCAGGTCTCTTAGCAAAGCAGCCACTCCAACATGGTGACAAGCAGCGAGTCTGAAATGGATTTGTTTCA
The DNA here is from genome assembly GCF_964204655.1 of Triturus cristatus. Taxonomy (NCBI): domain Eukaryota; kingdom Metazoa; phylum Chordata; class Amphibia; order Caudata; family Salamandridae; genus Triturus; species Triturus cristatus. Next base: position 1,190,065,958 of record NC_140589.1, read on the forward strand.
GCCGCAAAGTACACTATCGTCACAGGAAACTGAGCAAAGGGAACAGCAGGAGCCACAATCAGCAACAGTTCTTCCTGAAGCAAGAACAGAACAGGACGCTGAGCTTCCTGCTGGAGAAGATGTAGCTCTTGAACCATTGGCTTCAAGATCTTCATCAAGATTTTTTTTAAAAGGGTACTCCACCATCTTGTCCAAGCCCCCCTTCTGATGATTTGGACATGAATTTGACCCCAGCCTGAGTTTGAGACCAGCCATGATGGACAATGAAAAAGGAAAGATCCTGAAAGCCTTAGAATTATGGAAAGTGATAGCGATGGGGGCAAGCTAGTGATTGTCAGTTTGGAAGGCACCTCAGAAGATACTGAGATGATCCCTCCTATTCAACCAGCTCAGAGAAATGTGGCCCTTGTTCTACCACCACCAGCTTCCATATTTGTACGGCCCCTTCTGAGACCTGCATTCACCACTACCTCAGTTAAAGTACGAACTGCAGAGAAGCAAACAACACACCCATCTACCTCCAGTTCTTCAGTCATTGGCAGTGGCACGGTCATGTAGTTCCTATTAATCCGCAGGATCTTCACATTATTTGGACAACATAAACTAGGATCTTGATGTCAAGACTGATTCCAGACACCCATGCAGGATATGTTAGCCTATTAGACCAGCTAGCTCTCAGTGCCACAGTAACCCCCCCTAAACTACCAGGGAGCGAATGGTTTCTCGCAACCCTGAACTTGACATCCCTGACCCCCCCAGGAATCATGGAAACGATGCAGGACCTTTCACTCAGTCACTTGTGATTACTTATTCTCAGAAAATTATACAGAGAATACACAGTGGGACATTTTCAATATATGTATTGAACCAAGATTATTCTTGCATAGAATACATGTGCTGCAATGATTAAAATACAGAAGCAGATAAAAGTTATCATCTGAAGAGCCACCTCTGCTAATCTATTGGGATGCTCATCTTTTATAATAGAAATCAGTCTTGCGATGTGCGTATAGATTGGTGAAGTTATGGATATATTGATAGCCCTGTCGCCCCGTGGATGAAGAGAGAGATTACCTTGTTCATAGGGCCCTATTACAATGAGGTCTGAAACGGCTCTGACCGTTGGTTGGAGCCTTTCCCACTGCATCGTAATATGCTGGTCAGATTCCTTTTAGACAGCCTCATTATGATAGAGGTGGTTCGAAAGAAATCCGAACGGTCATTACAGCTGGCTTCCGATGGGCTAGGAAAGCCCGTCTACCATTTGGAATCTGCCCGTGGGATTGCGATGTCGGATTTTAGCAGCCTTTCCATGCCGGCCTTTCCGAAACAGTAAGGCTGTCAGAACTTGATTTGGCGGCCTCCAGCAGGGCCCCCTTTGGTGCATGGCCTACAGCTGGAGGCATGCTCCCCTTTTGATCTCTGCACCTCGGCACAGGCACATTCCGGTTTGAACACATGCTCCCATTGTAAAGTATAGTATAATAACAGTGTTCGGTCACATCCTAATCAGTCGGTAGGGACCGCCGACCGGGTGTCGGTCAGTCCCATGAATGAGACGATGTTGGGCAGAGGAAACTCTGCCTGACATCGTAATAGGGCCATAGTGCAGAAAAAGACCATGTATATGATGTTCAGTGCAATGTGAAAATGTGTGATTCTAGATGTATAAAAAAGTTTAGTTTCAGGGAAACTAATCCAACATTGTTGTGCACCCAAATATGTGAAAAAGGTCACAGCTGAAAAATTTATTTGTGAGGACAATGTAAGAAATAAGCTGCTTTGCTACATGGGCCTAACTTTGAATATAAAACCCACTCCTCATACTAAGGGTCGATACATGAAAGCTATCTATAAAGCCAACAGAATGTTTAAAAATGTAAAAAAATCTACTCTTTAACACATGTAAAAGGTATCTAGAATCATTCTGAAAAGTCTGGAAGCCATGATAATATGTAAGCTAAAAAAGCCTTAAAGCTGATATAAAATCATCTAAAAGCAAGCTTCCCCTTAAAATGTGTCATAAAAGCCTTAAGAATTAATATACTGTTTGAAATTCCAAGCACCCAGAAAGCAATGGTGCCTAGAAGAGAGAAAAAATGAAAGCTGTTTTAATTTGTTTTATTTAAAAACAGGCCAAATTGTTCCCACATGAAAAAGCCAATTTGTTTTATGTGTTCCTAGTTATAGACGCAACATTGCTGTTGCCCACAAACGCAGATGAGGATCTCAGAGGCGCACCTCAAAGAAGGTTTATGGAACAAAGGTGATTTCATCCAAGTCCCACAGCAGCCGATGAGGAGATGTTGTTACCCATAAGTGAGCCGCAGAGCCATTGTTCACATCACTAAGAGCTGAAGCATCCCAGGGTGGTTCTAAGAACGAATTAATCATCAAAGGAATATGCTGGGGACAACAATATGCATGAACCTTCAAGGGGTCCATCAGTACTTCAATGTCTGTTGGCACAAACAATTCTGATCTGAGACATATATCAAGCATGCATTCATGCAAAGTAGACAGCGGAAGACAGGTTGTATGCAGTTGAGCCAGACAGATCTGAAGGATAAGTGCTAATGCCCGTTCAGTTCTTGAAGCCGAGCTGTGCTGATGCAGTATACCATGCACTCATGGCAACCCAGTTCCAGCAGTGTTGTTTCAATTACGGGTTGAACTGGGATGCCCATTGCGCAGCATAACAGTTTAAATCAGAATTCCTACCACAAGTAGTAGGACGAGCAGGAGCCCTCCAAAAACGCTCCCCAAAATGGAGTGTATGAAAGATGGTATAGCAAGAAAACCATCTGAAAAGTGCTAACCAGACCAGAGCCAATACACTTAAAAAAGTGCACTATTCCCTTCGTATCCGACATGTTAAGGATATAGTGGGCCAGCCCCCCAAAATGCAACAGGAATTCATTGTGGAGTAGTGTCTGTATCTCAGACGAAGACCTTACAACCTGGAGATCAAACATGTCTTTAGCCGAAGTTAAGGCCACATCCTTTTGAAAAAGCATGGCTTTCAGTTTACTCAGAGAATCAAACTGTATTTTGGAAACATTTATCGAAGGCCAAAGCGCCAACTCCCTAACTATGCGGGCAGGTGGAAACAGTACTTGTATGCACAAAGTCACTATATAATTTAACATCACTAGATAAGCAATGCCAGGTTCCATTCTGCAGCAACCTTGATCATTCAGTATCAAATAGCTCCCATTCAAGAGAAGCCTGAACAAAAGATGAATCACGGCAGCTGAAGAACCCTTCAGATAACAAGACAAGTTTGCCACTGAAGCATTGCATGCTTGTGGAGAAAAATGTCCTCGCAAACTAAGGAACCATTAAAAGCATCTTCACAATCTGAACCGCTAAGGAAAACCTCGGTTGTTGTATTCCACTTTAGGTGTCCTCATATAGGTTTTCCTGATACATGTCCTTATATAGGCACAATTCGCATTGCCCTTATATAGGCATAAGATCCCAGTCCTTATTTAGGCATTAGCCATGCTATCCAAATACAGGCATGGTCACCTACATCCGTCCACCCCAACGTCACAACGAGTTCTTAGAAGCCAGACCCTTAAGCTCTTGGGAGTTCCCCTAGCACAGGATTATTGATTTCTTCAGGAACTCATTTATTATGCATGAACCGCTATTCCTTAAGGGTTCATTCCTGACGTCTTCCTCTGCCCGACTTTATGTCAATGCTAACTTTCCAAGGCACCTACCAGGTATAAATATACCTTCCCTTGCCCAAGCAAATAAGAGGAGACCTCGACTTTAGAGGAGCCCGTGTCCCGGCCTCATGCTCGCAGAGAATCCAGCTTCCAGTGTTCTGACTCCCTTCGCTGGGTGTTAGAGTTCGAGACCCGGAAAGAGATTCCCACCTCTCTCATTCTCAAGGTATGTAGCGGACTAGAACCTAGAGGGACTCTTGGCATACCAGACTTAGCATACTATACTATAGCATACTAGACTATCGAATGCATCACCTACTTCTTGCCTTGTACTACACTTAGGTTAGGTACACTGGGGTAGAACTAGTTAGCGAGGCATCTCCTGAGTACTCGCATTTTTAGCTTATGGTATTTATGTATATGAATATATGTGTCATAGATAAAAGATAACAATAGCGCAGTATTATTTCTTTCTACTGCTTACGCTGTACATAATATATCTCGCATACTGTCTTGTGATTGTAACACATCATATCTCTTACATGAGAAACAAGACTGTTCAATAAATCACACCCGTCTATTCTATCTGTGTAACTCTGAAGAAACTAAGCATGCACGATTAGCTGTGTGAAACTGTTATCTGTTTCCACGATTCTGAGTGTGTTCATATACTAAAGAGAAACAAAGTTGTCATGTTTATGTGATTGCCAGAAACGAATCCCTTCTTGTTTACAAGGAGTTTCTATTGGACTCTGAGTTAGCTGGTACAAATTAATTAAGTTTAATATACTCGATAGGGGCATAATGACCTCAGTCCTATGCCAAATCTATAGGGTATATTATTCCAAAGCGTAGAGCCTATTAGGGAAATAGGGACTACACTACACTGTGTGCCCATTGCTGCATCTAAACCTGAACAGTAATTCCCAATACTCATGCACATAACCGTCCCCTTGTGCTTTGTATCTGCCTACCTGTTTGTATTGGAGCGTCGTGACTGGTAGGGTGATATAACCATGGATTATCCAGTCTGTTGATGGTGTTCTCAGCCATGGTGAAAAGTAATTGGTCTAAATTTTCAAGGTGCAACATGGTATATTTTGCATCACTGCGTGCCATTTTTATCTGTCTTTCTTTAAGATTGTATGCCGAAAACAGATTTGTACTATTGATGTATCGCCATGGCACGTGGCCAGAACATAACTTTTGTAATATCCAGCTCAGTATTACGATTGACCGTAATTGTGACATCCATGTTGTAAAATACTCTAAAAGGAACGTCCTCTGGGAGTAATTTAAACTTGACTCCACAATATTCCACCACAAACAAAGTCCTCTTTCAACCAACAAGCATTAATCATTCAACCAGGAGGATCACTGTTTAAACCAATAGTTCATGTATTGGCACATAAACCTACAAATTATACATTGATGTAAGCAATTTATTAAAAATATAATACAACATTAAAAAAACATTTCATACAAGGAGAAAAGTAGAGAATTCCTTTACCCTCAAAGAAATCGTTTAAAAACACAACAAGAGAGTTAATGAAGACATTAAACTTTGTCATTGGGTACCATAACCAATACTAAAGGCTATACAAAATCACCCTGATGTGTCGTAATTCATCAACATTTGGGGTAAATTAAGAGCGGTGAGTTGATGGTGAACAGGCGTCGACGTGTTTCGAAGGTATAGTATAGTTAAACCTTTTTCAAGACTACAGTGAACTGTACTCTCACTGATTAAAACATCTATGGCTCATTTTTCTTTAAAATAAGAACACTATTTGGCCACTGATACGTAGGTCCAAGTTTCTATATGAAGGAGCCCAGAGCTGATTCCACCTGTTGCTTATTTGCACTTTTGTTAGATGGAAAATCTGCTACAGATTTGGCTGTAGAGGTTCTTGGACCAGTTGCAAATTACGCTGGACTGGTCACCACCTAAGGTCAACTGAATGAGTTTGCCTAATGGCCGGTTTCCCCGTCTTTCAGGGGGTTGGGATATCCGTAATTAAAATTTCAGTATTTGCCCATCTTTTCTATGGGTCCTTATTATACTATGGCCCTTTTTCTTGAAGCGTGCAGGGTACCGGCTTAGTTTTAATTCTTCTGCCTCTGTACTTCGGCCGAAAAAATGTTGTAAAAAAGACACGTCTTGCTGTATTATGTCAATTGCGGAAGACACTATGTTGCCCAGTGTTTAAATTCTGGATGATAATGTGGCCATAGCTTTGTCAACAAGAGGCAATTACTTTTCTAAGTTAACCCTGTCCATTTCACGCAATCTCTCAGCAGCTTCCTGTTGAGACATTTTCCACAGCTCATTGTATATGCCGTACAAAAACTGCTTTTGACGTCAGTTCTGGGGACCTAATAAAAAATCTTGAGTTCCATGTCATCAGAAAGAATTGACAAGTGTTGCTCTACCTTGAAAAGTGTTGAGGTTTTTAGCCAATCTAGGTACAACTTCCCAACACTATATGACATCACCACCCCTGAGCATTCGGTTTGTACCCATCGTGGAACAGGCTTATTGATCCTAAACCCTTCGGTGTTACCCAGAAATCTCGAATTACACCATGGTATCTAGTGTATCCTAACTGAAGTGTGTTAATTGCTGCCAATTCTCAAAGCGGGAGAATGCTAAACCAAGACATGAAGTTTGTTGCACGGTTTTGTTCAGGAAAATCATTTGATGTGGTATGAGGCATTCTCTAAATAAATCCTCTGTTCCCTGAACCTGCCAATATTTTGAGCCCCAGATAGATGTTGTGTCTATGGTGTCTTTCCAAAAGTCAGTACCCTGTGTAGACAGCTGGGAAATAAAGGAAGCAGAGTATATCAACTTGGTGTTTGTAAGCATATTTTTATTGGATGGTGTAAGCAAACTTTTGTGCAAATGTCTTTGAACTACCTTTTGGCAGTATTGGGGAGTGTTCTCATTTTGTAAAATTATAAACATCACATGGGATGGATACTAGCTTTGTGCAAAAAATGGTGGCCATAATGTTGGTAGCACAACATGTCTCCATTATTACTTGTACCATCGTACAATTCATCATTAGAAAATGCAGCTGAGTGCTCTACATCTGCAAGCAAATTATGCACAGTTTCAATGTCTCAATCATCAGAGAAAGTACTAGAGGTGATGTCATTTAAAGAAATTCTAAACAAATAAGGAATTTGTAAACGTTCAGTAGGACATACACATCATATGATACTCTGTCCCATACAATTCCCTCAGGAACTGGAACTGCTGTAATATTCAGACAAGGACAGGTCCCGTTGTTCACGGTGCGATGATGCGTGTGGTTTAAGAACCAAGTTCACAAGTTGTACTGCAGAGCGTTCTGGGAGAAAGTGTCCGTTCAGAAAAAGAAAAAAAAAAGACAGTCACTATACCAATTCAAAGTACCAGGAAAAGTAATCCAAATGTAATCCATAGATGTGTCCAGGGAACAACAAAATAAGTCTTTTCCGGCTAATGATGGAGACCACACACCCGTAACTTGAAAGGGAGAGGTGGTGTTGGTAATTCAGGTTCACTTGGCTCTGATGAGAAATCATCATAATGCATGAAGTAGCTAGACACCATCCGGTCTATTCTTGGCTGCTCAGCTGGTTTTGTAAAACTGGTAAATGACTCAATCTGTGGCATGTTTACATAGACGTCGTCCATTTTTCGAGTTAAAATTTTGGTACAGTTGTAGTTGTTGTTTCAACATGGAAAAGTATCAACTCATTGTGGTTTACTGTTTCTCCTTTGAGAGTGGAGTCTCCAGTCATTATTAAAACTTCAATCTGAACTTCCTGTACAGTAGCTAGAGGAGTGTGGTGGCTACCCAGGAGCCCATGTGGCCTACTGTTGAGAATCAGCCACATAGTGTGGTTTTATCAGATCAATTAAGACAAACCTTTTGTCTCAGTGGCCAGCAAGGGGCGGAAGTACAGTTCTGGTACCCTCAACAGCCAGAACAGGTACAGGTGCTCTGCATGATAGGCCAAATTATTTTTTGGCCACTAACTTTTCTCTGACTAGGTCCCCAATCTTCAGAACCCAAGGAGGTCTTGCCAGAACTATCTTTACTTCTCCAGTGTCAGTGCATTTTACTTGGACATTGCTTTGTAGGGCCCAGAATTCAATGAGTTCCTGTAAAACAGCAAAACGTTCATTGATAACAAATGGTGTTTCAGCCGCCACTGTGCTGACACTGTGGAGGTCTGGTTCCCACATTCTCACACCGACCATGGGTTCATTATGTGTACAACCTCCCTCTGGATTTTCTTGGCATGTTGTTAAGTGCCATCTGTACCCCTTTTAGGTGATTGACCCAACTGCCACCTGAGCCTAGTACGCTAGCTGTTAAAGATTGCTTTAAGTCATGGTTCTTCCTCTAAATGACTGAATTTCCCTTGGGATGGTAGGGGGAGGAGTACCGCAAGGCCACACCCAAACGTCCCATGGCTTATTTGTAAGCCCGATAACTAAACGCCGGACCCTGGTCGGAATGCAGTGTGCCAATTGCGTATGTCCTGATAAAGATTCGCAAATCCTTTATAACTGTTTGAGCGTCAGCCCGGGGCTGTGGCCAAACCCACTGGAATCATGAGCTTGAATCCACTGCCACCAAGATGTACTTATAAGCCCCATCTGAATGTTAGGATCCACAGTGGCTCAAGTAAACATAAGCCAAATGCTTGTTTGAGATCAGTATAGGTGTCTTTGCTGCACGTGCTACTGTGGAGCCTTTCAACTGTTAGCAAATTTTGCATTCAAGGACAAAGTCCTTGGTCTGTTTGGGAAGAAGGGCCCACTAATAGTGATATTTCAGTAAATAAACTGTAGCAGAAATCCCTGTGTGAGCAGAACCCAGTCCTCATTTGCAGCTCGTATCAGTCCTAATCTGCGATCAGTGTCTGGTAGAAGTCTATCCCCTACTCATGGAATTTGAGCATATGGAACTTGTAGGAGTACTTTAGTGGAAAGCCCTTTGGCTGGGCTATTCTGTTGCACGTGGCATTAACTGCCACCATAGTTGTTCCAGTTATCCTCGTACTTGAGTGAGTCATTGCAGCAATAACAGCAGCACAAACAGTTGCCTTGGTGGCTTCATCCATCATCAAATTACCTTCAATGTGAATGTCAACACGTTGATGACTCATTGTATAAATAACATGAGCCGAGGCAGGCCTTCTTCAGTTTTGCCACTTGTTACCAACATATCTTTCAGTTTACTGTGCAACATTTGGAAACTGTAAATCCATTCTAGCCACAAAAATGTAAATATTTGTTATAGGACTGGACACAGCAAAATGAATCACACACGAGTAGTGTGGGGAATTCACGATCACGATAGTTTCGCCAGTTGTGCCGTACAGTCCCTTAGGGACTAGGTGTGTATTTTTTCAAGACAGAACTTTCCGTCATGCATGCGTCTATTTACAATTTTGCATGCCGTTGAATATTGCTGTTTTGTTCCTACGGCCAGCTGGGCAGAACCATCGGTATAAATGATGCATTCATCTCGATCTAGAGGAACAATTTAATTCGGCAGAGTATATTCTTATTCGTATTGCTGAAATACTTCTGTTTGTAATGTAGAGTCAAATCTGTAATCTACATCTGTTGCAGTGAGAGAGTTAGCCCATTGAATCCATCGTGGATGTAATGCTTTAGCATTTGGGATGCTTGCTTTTGTAACAGCCTCTAGGGTTGGTACTGGTGTCACAAAAATGATGCTTGTCTCCTGTGCCCGTGCTCTCTCACTACAGCAGTCTGTACCTCTGAGTATCTTCTCTGTATCTTCTCAGTTGGCACAAAACGCATTTCAGCGTTCGTGTACAAATGTGATTTGTATGCAATAGGGACTATATCGCCTTCATTGAAAGTGATATATGTGTACACAGTTGGTCCTGCAATTACACAGACCACTAGGTTAGATGTGTTAACACACATGTGTAAATGTTTGAAAGCTATCTCGTCAGCTTGTATTGAACCTAAAATATCTGTGTGTTCCTGTGTCTAATGGTGTACTGAAAAATCAGGTCTAATTAAGTCGTAGAAATCTTTCACTCTTTCAGAGTAATCTAAAATGTATATCGTGCCAAAATTCAAAAAGTCTAAAATGGATTGTAGTCTTTCCAGAGTTGTTGGAGGTTGGAGCAGTTAACATTTTTCTAAAAACTGTGATGCCAGGCTTTTTATTTCACTTGACAACTTGTTCCCTATAAATAGGACACTGAAGTAGGCAATTTTTGATTCTTTTTAATTAAAGTTCCATTTTATTTTAATTGAATTTGTAACCCAGGTGAGCAAACCCAAGGATTTTGTGGTTCACTTTAGTCAGCCATCATCTGCATAGGACAAAGCCTCCTCATCAAAATTTTGAAGTAACTGTTACCCTACCTGAAAATAACATGGGGCTATTCTTATACCCCTGGGGTAGACAAAATTAGCATTGAAAACCGAGCGCTGAGAATGCTGTCAAATAAATGCTTCCAGGTGCTATATTTTTCTGGGAAAATACAGTTAAGTTTTCTAGTATTGTCTTGTATTTTTTCCACACAATTTTAATCAGTGCACCACTGCGTGCATTTTATACCTCAAATGTACATGTGGATACAATTAAATGTCTGTAATCTAAGACTGGATGATATGAATTATCAGGCTTCATTACCGGAAACAAGGGGTGATCCATAGGTGAGGTGCAATTCTCAATCACACCCTGGTACTCCAGTTGATCTAGGATCTCCCTAACTTGTTTCTTTGATTTATGCTTTATTGGGTATTGTCTATGGTTGAAAAATCGATTTTAATGGGATGATGTGATGAGGAGACCATCCCACCCAACATTATTGGGGTAAAGTGCAGAAGCCATCGCTAAACCCCTCTCCTGCACGTATTAATTTTTAACTGCTTCTGGTACAAGGTCGGAGAAATCAGGTAAAATGACTTCCTCCCCCAGTGGGCAATCCACTACGAAATCAGGTGGCTAATTCTTTCCAGCCAAAAGAATGTCGTACCCATGTGTCAGGTTCTCCCAAAAGAGACCCTTTACTTGCCCAGGTATTTCTCCTGCCCATTTGGAGAGTTAATTAGTATAAACGATGTGGAACACTTACCCTTGTATCAGGCGTTTCCACTGTGATATGCTCACTCAGCGCTATTGCTGCAAGATAATCAGGTTCCGGCGAGCTATCATGACTTCTATCGCGCTGTCTAGCATTGTCACTGCCCATCCCCATTCAGAAGTCCTCAGTAGCCTGGGCATTTCTAACTTTAATCTCCACTACCTTCTTTTTAAATTGCGTTTTAGAAGTCTTTTGTTTATCTTCCTCTTTAATGATGTGGTCCAAAGTATGATGTGTCTCCCATTTTGGCTAGACTTGCTCTTCCAATCTGTGTCCTGACCATCTTCTCTTTCAGAATGTTTTTCAGATGACTCTTGAAAGGAACAAGAGGAACATGTATTAGTATCAGGATACCTGTCAGGCTTTCTAATATTCTCAAATTGTATTTTCTATTGGTGTGGTCCTGTTGAGGAGACCCACCCTGTGACTGTTTTGTATGGTTTTATTTTTTTGATTGTTAACCCATTCCTTCTTTGAAGTATCGAGCACTTGCTTACAATTATCTTTTTCAGAATTGCTCTTAACTATTGGTTTCCCAGGTCTGGCACCCAGATCATCTCTACCTAGCGAAGCATATGCATCTTTGATAATCTTAGCCAATTCTTTCTCCTGCTGTGCAGGAGTGAATTCTCTCATGCGTTCACCTATAGCCACTGTTGCTGCCTCCCCTTTTATGTTACTTAACACAATAGCAGAAACCTGGGCAAAATTGCCCATCAGTCTCATCCCCAGATCTAGAGCAGTCCCTGCACCGTACTCATTATGTATTTGTTTCAGCACGTCTGGTATAACTGCTATTGAAGGGGTACCATGAGTTCTGGTATAAACTGCAGCGAAGATTGTACCCCATGTGACACAATCTTCTATCGGGTAACCATCCCCATTGGCAAGCAAATCATTATTTTGTGTTTTAACTGTGGGCCCGTATGTGGAAAAAACTGTCAAGCTATGCTGTTTTCTGCACTATCCAGAATGGGATTTGCTCCTGGCATGTGGGAATCTTTCCCATAAGGGCGTTCAGTGTTTGGGGACTAATACCTGAAGTAACCATTTGAGGTTCTGCAGCCTGAGCAGCCCTCACAGGTTGGACTGTCAGTGTTCTCATTATGTATTGTGTAAGATTTCTGTAAAATGTTACTAAATCTCTTTAGAGTGTACGCATTCCTGCTGCTGATAAAGGAGCAGTCGCTGGATGTGGTGTATATGAAGCTAAGACCAGCCAGGTTGCTCCTTCTCTGTTGTGGGGACCGAGTCTCACATATTCTGTGGTATGGGGTAGAGCACCTTTAAAGCCATTAATAAGTTCTTGGTAAGTTAATGGCACTTTTTTGACCACATATGGGAAACATTCCTCAGGTGGTTCATCTTCAATGTAAGTGTGAAACAACTGTGTATGTGCATCTGCAGGTGGGATATTAACCCAAGAGTAGAATGCCTGTTCTGAATCCTTCATGTGCCTCAACCACGAAGGTAACATCTCCACCCTTTGCCGGGAGGCCATATTGTACTAAATTCATAGTAACTGCTTGTCTGCAATTTTCTGTAATGTTTAAAGCTGCTACCTGCTCTTGAATGTCCTTACCTATTTCTCCGTTTAAGGACATTGTGTGAAGAGAAATGCTATTTAATTATAATTTATTTTATGGAGATATGATTTAAACAATGTGGAAACTTCTAATCTTCCAAACTTCAATAACCTACAGCCAATACACAGGTTACACCTACTCAGCTGAGGCGGATTTGTTTCCCTTTTCACTTAGGGTGTCCTCCACTTTAAATGCGAGTATGGGGTCGCTGAAACAGCACGACTGAACTACTCAGATTGACCATTAAATAAGTACCAGAACAAAGTTGTGTGCCATGTTGTGTAGTTTCTACTAATCCATAGGATCTGCACATTATTTGGAAAACATAAACTAGGGGTTTGGTGTCAAGACTGATTCCGGTCACTCCCACAGGATATGTTGGCCTAGTAGACCAGCTAGCTCTCAGTGCCACCGTAAGCCCCCCTAACCTACCAGGGAGGGAATGGTTTCTGGCAACCACGGAACATGACAACGCTGACCCCCCAGGCATCATAGAAACCATTTAGGACCTTTCACTCAGTCACTCATGCTTATTTATTCTCAGAAAAGTATACATAGAATACACAGTGGGATGTTTTCAATATATTTATTGAACCAATGTTATTCTTATATAGAATACATGTGCTGCAATGATTAATAGACAGAAGTTAAAAGTGATCATGAGCACTAAAATCGTGAATAGTAGATATAGTTCTACCATGATGCTAAAACAATGTTTATATGATGGCATATAAAATAAGGCATATATCGAGCGTACTCTTACTATGCAAAACCTACTCTAAGTGTACCTAGAGTGTGTGTAAGTGTAGAGCCAAGATTCCCCCCTAGGGACGACGCAACCTCATTACCGGTTGGGAGAGAATGAAAGACCCCGTCTGGATCACAAACTTAACACCCCTCACAAGATGTTAGACCACTGCATGGTGATTACTCCGCAGTCAACGACCCTCTGTGTCAGCAGAAGAGCCTCCTCTGCTAATCTATCAGGATGTTCATATTTATAATAGAAAGCAGCCTTGCGATATACGTATAGATTGGTGATGTTATAGATATGGAGATAGCCTTGTTGTCCCATTGATCACGATAGAGATGACCTGTGTACATACTGTAAAAAGACACCTTGTACATGATGTTCAGGGCATGGTGATAATGTTGTGTGAAGCTAGATGTATAAACAAGTTTAGTTTCATGGAAACTAATCCAACATTGTCACACACATAAATATGTGGAAAAGGTCACCGCTGGAAATTTTATTTGTGAGGACAATGTAAGAAATAAGCTGCTACGCTAACGTGGGAATATAACAGCACACTATAACATTTATCCTTCCCAGTTGGGACTTCTTGATAATTAGCAAGCAGAACTATAACACTGGAATATGCTCCATTTGCCACATGAATGTTCATTGAGGTAAGCCTGGTTCACACTATGGTACTGGAGGCCAATCGTTCCATATGAAAAAACATCAGGCAATCTGGTGGGAAGAGCACCTTAAAAAGGTAGCTGGTTGTGGGTAAGACAGAGGGGAAGCAGCTCCGATCACGATGTTAGAAGTAAGTGATGAGGAAGAAGAGGACAACTTTACACAAAGCATCCCTGTCCCCGGCAGCGTGCTAGCATCACTCACATCAGCAACCTCCAAATGGCATAAGAATCAAATGCAAACAACACCCCTTATAGTGATTCCTTCAAAATGCATATCAAGTCTAGCACCTCCTGGTTTTCTATGGATGTCACCTGTGTCGGTGACACCCCAAAAGAAAATATCCTAGCTAATACTGCAGACATGTTTAGGTAGGAGACAGCCTACTCCCAATGGCATATTTGTACAACGGGAAGCTGGCTAAAATGTTAATGCAAGACCTTCTCTCTTTTTCTTTTGTGGAAGGAGTGAGATTTTTAGAATTTGAGGCAACAATCTTCTCAAAATGGAAGGTTCCCAGACAGACCTATTTTGCCATAGTTGCTGTTCCATCACTTCAGCATAATGTGTTACAATGGGTTGAACAAGCTATGTAGCAAACTGCTGTTCACACAACCACCTGACATCAGACAAGTGGACCAATTTTGTCAAGCAACTGATTACAGGTGTATCGCTGCACACTGGATCTCATTTGTGGGGGTTAGTCAACCGCTTTCTGCACATCTCAGTGCTGAAGAAAGTTTTAAGGGTGTTCGGCAGCATGCAACAGTAGCGATGTTAACCATAGAGAAATCTCATACAGCTGCATACATCTTGGAAGACCTTAACATTCAGGTTGCTGCAAGCCTGCGCACACGTCAGAGTTAAGTGTAGAGTGATTACTCCTTGTCATGTAAATCTAGGAGAGAACATTCAATATCAATAAGATCACGAATAAAAACACGTGTTTCGTCTGGGGAAGTACCACAAAACTTCTTCAGGGCTATGAGGCAATGCAAGCAAAGATCTTGATTCTCTCAGCTGGCTGTACTTCTGTCCCGGCTGGTTGAAGCAAATGGGTAAGATCCCAGTGTTGGGGTGGTCCAGGGTTCAGACCTCAGAACAGATTATACTTCCGTCCCGGCTGTGGTGAAGGGGTGAGGGAAGTGAGTCTGTCTGTCACGATCACAGCGTCGGGTCCCAGACATTGCGAATGTGATGGACAGACAGCACATACGCTGTTCCAGAGTAATCCATTGACTGGCCTCATCATATGGTCCCCACTCTGGACCCCTTGTGACCTCACTACCCTCACCCCTTCACCACAGCCGAGACGGAAGTACAACGGGTTCTGAGGTCTGAAACCTGGACCACCCCAGAAGAATATAACACTCAAGACTGTTCGGGTTTTTATTCGTGATCTTATGGATATGAATGTTCTCGCCTAGATTTACATGACAAGGATCACTCACTCTACACTTAACTCTGACGTGTGCACAGGCTTGCAGCAATTTTGTGACACCTCTGGTCAACAATTTAGGGGGTTCAGGGTGGTTAACCCTCCTGTTAGCACCGTCCCACATACAGTCATTCCCAAAAACACACACACTCGTTGCAGGCGCCATCTCCTAACCACATACGCTCAAAACCTTGTCTCTTAGCTTAACATTAAGGTGTTTGAACAGCTTCAACCCAGAGTTCTCAGAATTGGATTTGTTGCCACAGACAATGGTAGTAATATGGTCAAGCAAACACAAGGGGATGATTGACGGAGCACTGAAACTTTTCAGACACTCACACCCAGTCACTATTAGATCTGGGTTGAATTCATCATCGTTCTTTAGGTCACTTCGCTACCCAAGTTCAGACCCAGCCATATGCAAATCAGTCTTGACCCTGTTCCTCATGGGAACAGTCCAACCCGAACTGCCGAGACAGGTCTTCCCTGGACCCGAAACAAGTATCCCGGGACAGGTTTCGGGTAACCCAGAGCAAAGTTCGGAGTTTGGCTACGTGGCACTCCGCAAAGTGTCGAAAAAAACTCCGCTGCACTACGTGGAGCTCCACGACCAGCAGAGTTTGTTTAGATTATTGCAGTTTGCGGTGATTGCACAGTGCGGACAAGAACCTGGCACTGACAATCACCACGAACGGCATCATGCACAGTGCAAGCGGGCACTGCTTTTCTGCCGCTCGAGCAGATTTTTTACTCAAGCAGCAGCTTTCTCATCGCATGCAGGTGGTTTCTCAACGCGAGCGGTTGAGAGCATACGCGACCACTCGCAATGAGAAATCTGACGTCTGCATTGAGAAATCTCTCAGGGAGGTCGATTTTCCACACTCGCGCTCGCCAACTTGATGTTGACGATCACAAATCGCGCTCACCAACTTGATGTTGATGATCGCGAACACCCCCTCCAACATTTCTCAGTGTGACTTTTGTCCCAGCTATGAATGTGTGCTGGTGTGAGATACCAATCAAATGGAACGTTGTATGCTGATTCAGTCTCAGCAGTGTTTTGGGCTGTGTGATGGGCCCGGTAGTGGATGGTCTACCAAACTTTGTCCAATAAGAGTCTTCTCAGCTCCTCCTCTCAGCATAGTTGACCCTTTGTACGACCCCCTTTCTGCCCAGTGGCAAGTATAGTGTACAGTTCTGAGTTCATGTGCTTATCTTTTTTGCATATTAACCATTTCTCGAAAGAAGTGAGCAGTCAAGGGGCATGCGCTAGGTAGGGTGGGAAAGTGACCCAGTGTCTGAGTTGCAGGTAGTGGACCTCATCGGATTTGGGCAGATCATAGCCCGATCTCAGTTGTTCATAGGGAAGTATGCCTTCAGCATCAAACAGCGAGCCCACCCTTTTACACCCCGCTTCTCTCCATCTCTGAAAGACCTCAGATTTGCGGCCTGGTGGGAAGTCCAAGTTGTCTACTATCGGAGACATTGGGGAGGGAAATGTCATCAGGCCTCTTTTTAGCGCCACGGCATCCCATACTTTTAGTGTTGCAGCAGTAACTGGGGAAGAGAAGAGACTCCAGGTCCTTAGTTTACACGAAAGCCAAGCCTCCGTACATATATTTGTCCCAGCTACTGAGTGATCCATAAAGGTCCAGTGCTTTCGGAAAGTGGACGATTCCACTCCACAATACAACGGAGTTGGGAGGCTTGAAGATATCTATGCACCAACGGCAGGCTTACTCCTCCGTCTTGCTTAGATGGCGTCATTTGGGATATGGGTAATCGAGCCTTTTTCCCTCCCCTGACAAATTTGTTGATGGCTAATTGAGTAGTGCGCAGAGCTTTTGGAGGGGGAACCAGAGGCAGAGTCTCTAAAATGCATAGAATCCGCGGTAGCACCGTCATTTTTACTGCTGCTATATGCCCGAACCATACCAGTTTTAGTCTGGACCATCCATCCAGGGCTCTCGTTGTTTGTTCCACTAGAGCTGAGTAATTCAGCCCCAGTGTTTGACAGCCTTGGAGCCAGAAGGATACCCAGGTAAGTTATTAGTTGCTTGGCCCATTGCAGATGGAATCTCTCTTAGGATCTCTTTGTGTGCCGGTGTAGGATAAGTTAAGAACCTGTGACTTGTTTGGGTTTACTTTAAATCCCAAAATGTTCCCGAACACCTCCATCTCGGTCAAGAGGGCAGGCAAAGAGGGGAGTGGTTCCGTGAGTGATAAAATTACGTCATCCACATAGAGGCTCTTATTATGGATCTCGCCTCCAAATCATAGCCCCTGGATTTGCGGATGGTCCCGGATCTGTTAGAAGGGCTCCATGTGTAGAGCGAAGAGGAGGGGAGAAAGCAGGCACCCCTGCCTCGTGCCCCTTGCTATCGGAAAGGATGCCAAGGACACCCCATTCACTTTGACAAAAGCCGAGGGGCCGAATAGTTACATTGGACCCATTTTAAGAAGCGCTCGCCGACGCCAAAGCGACGGAGAGTGTTGAAAAGGTAGCTCCACTGCACTCTGTTGAATGCTTTTTCTGCGTCTATTGACAGAAATAGGGCTTCCTTGCGAGATCTACGTACACTGTCCATAAGATGTAAGAGACGCTTCGTGTTATCTCACCCCTGGTGAGTGGGGATAAACCCTGCTTTGTCTGGGTCGATCAAGCCCTCCATCAACGGGTTCAGATGGGCTGACAGTATTCCGGCAAAGAGTTTTGCTTCCAAGTTAAGTAGTGATATTGGGCGGTAAGAACCGCACAAACTTGGATCTTTGTGAGGTTTGAGGATCACAGAGATTGCCATCGAGTCAGAGACCGTGACACTTTCCAAAAAGGAGTCGAATAGTGGCATCAGCAAGGGCGCCAACTCTATGCAGAAGTTTCTGTAGAACAGAGCAGGATACCCGTCGGGGCCAGGGGCTTTGTTCAATTTCAGCCTAGCAATGGCCTAAATAACTTTCCCCGGATGTATGGGCTCATCGAGTTGGCTCACCTACTCCCCGGGGAGACGTGTGAGTTTGCTTGCCTCCAGGTACGTGCAGGCGTCGTGTTGTACTGTATCCTCCTCGGTGTATAATGACTGGTAGAACTGCCTGAATGTTTCCACTACTGAGAGTCCAAGTGCACTTCCTCCCCAGAGGGCTTCTTAATCAATGGTTTAGCCTCCACCAGAGTTTTAGCTCAGCTTCTGAGCAAGCAACCTCCCGCATTTGTTGCTGCTCGGGTAAAACTTATGACGATGGGGGAGTAGAGCATATTCTGCCCTATCCAGGTCAATACGCTTTAAGAGGAGCCTTTTCTTCTCCAGTTCTCTCCATACTCTCCGCGCACCTGTGCATTTATACATCACCTCCAGCTCACTCACCTCCTGTTCTATGTTCTGCCGAGTTTGCCAGCGCTTTCAATTGTCATCGGATGATACCGCCAGAAATTCCCCCCTCACTACTACCTTCAGGGCCTCCCAAATCACCATCAGCGAAGTGTCCTCCCCATCTTTGTGTTGAATGTACTCTACTCTTTATGCGCGTATCTCCTTCACCGTTCTTGGTGATTGCTGCAGGCCCCTCATTGCATATTTGTGACTGGCCTCATCTGATTAAATGGTGCGATTAGTGCATGATCCAAAAGAGATCATGGCTCTATAGATGCCTCCTACACCCTAGGGAACAGCGCTGTGGAGGCTAGGAAATGGTCTAGGCGTGCATAAGATTTGTGCGCAGCTGAGTAGTGTGTGTAATCTCGTGTCTCTGGGTGGTGCAGGCGCCGGACATCATGCAGCCCATCCTCTACGAACCACTGTTTACCCTCTGGGAAGAGTGCCCCTGTCAGTGCAAGTCTCTGGCAAGAAGGATCCTTGACATTATCCATCACTAAATTGAAATTGCCTCCCACTAGAATCGCTGTGTCAGGCGATACTACCCCCTCCAAGAGGGTCCTAGTAATGAGGGGTTACTGATGCGTGTTTGGCATGTAGACTTTGATTAGGGTGAAGAGGGGAGAACCTCATTGAATTCTAAGTGCAAGAACCCTCCCCTTCACCTCAGAGTTGTGAGGACCGTACCATTCGAATTTTGCACCAAACAGGATAGCTACCCCATTTTTTTGCAACGCTCAAGGACCAATATTGGTGTGGGAATCACCATGTACGCATGCGTGCTGTGTCTTTAGATAGCAGGTGGGTTTCCTGCAACATGCAGATATCACCTTCAGCATTTTCCAGCGAGGCGAGGATGGGCGAGCGTTTTACTGGGTGATTGAGGCACCGTACGTTGAGGCATATAACCTTGAGATTCTTACCCATGGGGCTTAATTGATGAGAGGTAGGGGGCATGCTTGGAATAGGTTGGGCGAAGGAGAGTGGGTCTGAGAGTGTATGACCGTGCCTTTGTGTACCTGGCCTCCCTATGACCAGTAAAGTATACCCCAAAAATAATAAACCCCAAACAAATAAACAGTGTAAACTCTCCCATCTAACAGGATGGAACAAAAGCAAGATTCCCTGAAAACTAAAGTTCGTCTGAGTAGAACTGGTTAAGGGGACAAGAGCACAAGGCAGTCCTTCAAAGGGGGGTGAGAAGGTATCCAACTCCGCCGCAAGGTTGTGCTCACCATGCCTTCTCTGTAAAAGCAGCTGGGGGCAGACTGAACTAGGCCAGTGGTCAGCGAGGAAATGACCGCTTCTCTTTCCTTCACAATAGTTGCTGTGTCTGGGTTGTGGGGGGGATGGGGGATGAGGACTTCTAAGTCACACTAAGTACCCACCAGTTAATGAGATAACGAAAAAGAAATAAACCCTGGTAGAGAATGGGAAGGTGGTTACTGAAGCATCCTAGTTATTACACACCGGGTTGAGGGAAAGGGAAGAATTCCTTCTGTTTTAATTACCCTCCCTGGTGGTGTCATGCTTCATCATCGGGTCACCCTGACTCCTAAAGGTCAGGGTGGGCTTGACAGTGTTTCAGGGAGCTCTTAGAAGATGTGGCCAGGGGGTCTTAAAGATTAAAAATTCTCAGGCAGTCCCAGGTATCCCTTTATTCTTGGAACCGTCTGGGATATTAAAAATTACTAGCATATAAAGGGTCAACAGGATATTTGTGGTCCTATGACCCTAGTGCCGACATGGTTCAGCCCGACTATTGGCCCGATGTGGGTCCGGGGCTTTCTTCAGGGCAATAAGTTTAGAAGTTCCTTCCCTGGTTGAAGCAGAGGATAACTATCACACTACTCCTATTTTGTGAAAAATGACAGGTAGCTGCTCTTTTGTGAAACAAAAGACAAATTTATCTTTATTTTTTCGGATTTCAATCCCTCTTCTCCATCCCGTTTTGGGAGAGGTAACACTTGACGGGGAATTGCAGTGGGAGGGGTAGCCCTCTAGTCACACAATCATCAAGGGTCCTGCCCCACGTCCCAACCTACTGAGTCCTACGTCCTTGGACTTCCGGATGAGAACTTCCCCGCACTTTCTGCCAGCGGGGCTGGGTGTGTCTTGATCTCTCTAGGGGCCTTCGTTGCATCTCTGGGGACAATTCCCATGACTTCCCTGGCCTCTTGAAATGAGCGAATCTGTCGCAGCTTGCCCTCATAGCGGAAGATGATCCGAAAAGGATGACCCCCAAGAGTATGCAATGCCCTTCTCTTTCGGCTGGAGCCTAATCGGGCGAAATTCCTGGCGTTTGTACAGGGTGGTTGCCGAGAGATCCTGGAATAATGTTGGAGAGTGAATGCAGAATCATAAGGGGTGTGCTGCTCTCTCAAGCAATCAGGTGTTTGTTAAGCTCGACTACTCACCCATAAGGGTCGCAAGGCGGTGGGTGGTGGGTTGCATGTTCCAGTCCATCACAGAGGGGGTGTGTCGAAGAGTCGGGTTTTGAGGTTTCTTGCAAAGATGAGGAGCGATGTCTGTCTGAGGTGGAGCAGAAGGCTGTTCCAGGCTGTGGCCACGTGGAAGGAGAAGGAGCGGCCTCCCGATCTGGTCTTTCTGGTTCGAGGGACCACGGCGTAGGAGAGTTGGGCTGATCGTAGGGTCCTTTGGGGTGCGTGGAATTTGAGTCGGCTGTTCAGGTATGCTGGTCCGGTGTCATGGAGGGCCTTGTGAGCGTGGGTTAGCATCTTGAAGGTGATTAGCTTCGATGGGGAGCCAGTGGAGTGTGAGCAGGTGCTGAGAGATGTGGCAGTGTCTTGGCAGGTTGAGGACCAGTCTTGCGGCAGCATTTTGGATGTTATGTAGCGTCCGGGTGAGGTTTTTGTTTATTCCGACAGAGTGCGTTGCCGTAGTCGAGCCTGCTAGTGACCAGGGCATGAGTGACAGTCTTTCTGTGTTCGAGGGAGATCCATTTAAAGTTCTTACGTAGGAGGCGGAGGGTTTGGAAGCAGGAGGAAGAGGAGACTGAGTTGATCTGGCGGTCCATTTTGAGCTGTGAGTCCAGGATGATTCCTAGGTTGCGTGCGTGGGCCGTGGAGCCACCAGGTGTCATTGCAGGCATCGGGGTTTGGGCCCAAGACGAGTACTTCCGTTTTGTTTGTGTTCAGTTGTAGGCAGCTGTTTTTCATCCATTTGGCGACCGCTTCCATGCCTTCTCGAAAGTTGTGTCTGGCGGTGTTGGGTTCGTTGGATAGGGAAGAGGATGAGTTGGGTGTCGTCTGTGTATGACACAATGTTGAGTCCGTAGGTTCTGACGATGGGGGAGAGCAGAGCCATGTAGACATGGAAGACCGTAGGACTGAGGGAGGACCCCTGGGGGACACCGCAGGTGGTTAGTGTAGGGTCTGAGAGGAAAGGGGGAGTCTGACCCGCTGCGTTCTGCCAGAGAGGAAGGAGCAGATCCAGTTGAGGGCCTTGTCTTGGATCCCTGAGTCGTGAAGTCTGCATATTAGGGTGCAGTAAGAGACTGTTGAATGCCGCTGAGAGGTTGAGGAGGATGAGGTCTGCTGCTTCTCCTTTGTCCAGTAAAGTGCGGATGTCGTCTGTTGTGGCACGGAGGGCGGTTTCCATACTGTGTTTTTTTTCTAAAGCCGGATTGGGAGGAGTCGAGGAGGTTGTGCTCTGCGATGAATGTGGCGAGTTGGCTGTTGATGGCTTTCTCGATGACTTTAGCTGGGAACGGGAGCAGGGAGATGGGTCTATAGTTTTTGAGGTCGGTGAGGTCTGCCGAGGGTTTCTTCAGGAGGGGGTTGATCTCAGCGTGTTTCCAGTCGTCGGGGAACGAGGTGGTTGCCAGGGAGCGGTTGATGGTGTGGCAGAGCATGGGTGCGATGGTGTCGGCAGCTCTGTTGAAAATGTGGTGGGGGCAGGGGTCTGTCGGGGCCCCAGAGTGGATTGACTTAATCTTCAGTGTGTCTTTAGTGGTGAGGGCTGTCCAGTTGTCGATCACTTGCTTCAGGGTGTTGGGGGTGGTTGGCGAGGGTTCAGTGTGTTGATTGTCTTCGTCAAAGTTGTCGTAGATGCTCTTGATTTTGTGGTGGAAAAAGGTGCTGAGTTTGTCGCAGAGGTCTTGTTGAGGGATGTCGGTGGACTCGCTTTTGGGTTGGGCGAACTTTCTCCTTTATAATCAGTTCCTTCAGCTGAAAGTCCTGCACCCCTACCAGAATGTCCCGTGGCGGAGCCATGCCACTTCTCGGGAATCCTACCCGGTGGGCCCAGCCAATCTGGATCCCGGCCGAGTGGTCGTCACCCAACACCTGGCGAAAGAGGGCCGAAACAAACTCCCTTATGTCCTCTCCCTCTGCCCCTGATGCACACCTCTTATGTGCACATTGTTGCGGTGGGAGCAGTTTTCCAAGTCTTCCACGTGGCCCTGTAGTTCAATATGCTGCTCCTTGAGCCGAAGGATTTCTGTCTGCATCATTTTCAGTTCTTCGTCCAGTCGGTTTCGTGTTCAAGTGTCGCCACGCGTTCGCCTATTTCCTCAACATCGCGCTTTACTTCTGAGGTCAGCTGAGAGTTGCCCCTTGAGCTCTTGAAGGTCTTAACGCAAGAATGTGAATCGCGCAGTCATGAAGGCTTTCGTAGCTGGGGCATCTGCTCCCTCCTGCCCTCCCTGCGGCCCCTTCACGTCTTGGCCCATATTTTCGCAGGCTCCCTGCGTGGACTGCTTCAGGAGCATCTCCTTAACAGAACGCTTTTTTTTTTCTTCAGCCGGGCACTTGCCATTATTCCTGCTACAGCGCAGCTTGTATGCAGCAGGCCTTAGGCCGCCGTGCCGCTGATATCCTGGTTCCAGGCTAGGATGTGTTGGCTTGATGTGGGGGGTAAACTCCTCATGACTGACCAGGCGTGCGCCCTCCTGGATCCTGCACTTTGGGAGGCATTGGCACCAATCAGATGTGACCCACAGGGCTGCCGCCCCTGTCCATCAACATGTGGACCTCGTGCCAACTGGAGAAGGGCCCACTGCTGGCAAGAGGCCCTGTTTACTGCTTGAGTGGGGGGACGAGGTTATGTCGACAGGCGATCTGCACAGTCAGTATGCACCCTGCAAGCTAATGCGCTAGTATCGTCTATGGGGGTGTCCCCGAGCTGCCCCACTTAGCAGCAACGAGGGTGTCTCTCCCAAAGTCAGTATGCTCAGGCCTGAACTGGATTGGTATGTTGTGGGCCCTTGCCGCGACCAGGTGCTGCAGTTCTCCCCCAGGCGGCCTGAAGTCCTACCCCCGCCTCTGTGTGCAATCCGCTCAATCTCCACTCCGAGGGGAACCCAGGACCCAGGGGTATTCCTGGAATTCTCCCAGCGTCCTGCACTCACCATCTGGTCCCACTTACACTGTGCAGGAGGCACCGGGGGGGGTGCTGTCGACGAATCCCTGCACTCCTCGGGCCGTGCTGCCCACAGCTACAGATTTGTTACAGTAGGAGCTCCGACTCCACTGGCCAGCAGGGCTGGCATCAGTGACCCGCCAATGGCGCTTCCCCACAGGCTCAGGGGTCTACTTAGGCGCTGTAAGGGTGCTCCTCCGCTCGCTCCCTCCCTCATCTTCTGTTCTGCAGGTGCCGGAGGGGCCCCCTGCAGTTACGTGCAGTTCAGAGCCGCACGTCACCCGGCACCAGTGTTCACAGGCACTAGGGCTACGGCCCCTCCTCCTCCATGAGGCCGGCTTCGGTTCCCGGGTGCCCAGGCCTCACCATCGACGGCCAGTATGGGTACAGCTCCTGACATATTTGCTATGGGCCACCTCTCACTCACGGCCGTCTCACACCCAGAGGGAGCGGCCCATCACAGGGGAGGGGGTTCAGGGGAATCGCTTCTGGGCGCCGATACAGCCCAGACTGTAGCACTGCAGGCCGCCACCCACACGTCGACCCAGGTAGGCCGCAACTCTCTGTCCCTTTCCGGGGCACAGCGCACTGGCTCTCGGGGCACTCCGCTCCTCCAGGGGCCTAGACAGTGTTCCGGAGCCCAGTCCTCACCCCCCCCGACCTAGGGCTAAGCCGTAGAGCAGGTGATTGCAAAGCGATTGCTTGGCGGATCCGGAGAGACCATAAAATACATCTTATCCGGCCGCCATCTTGGCCACGCCCCGGAAGCCCACTTTTATATGCTTTCAAAGAGTAGGTTTTTTTTAACGTTCTTAAAATTGTCTGCTGGCTTTAGATAGCTTTTAAATGTCAACCCTTAGTATGACAGGTGGGTGTTATATTCCAGAGTTAGGCCTATATAATTAAACAGCTAATTTCTTATGTTGTCCTAACAAATAACATTTCCAGCCATGACCTTTGGCACCCATTTGCATGCACGACTTTGAAACTAAACTTGTTTTTATATCTTGCTTCGCACAACATTATCACAAGGCTCTGAACATCGTGTACAAGGTCTCGCTGCTCACAACGTACAAATTTTACCACTATCTTCATCCACGGGGTGATAGGGCTATCTATATATCCATAATCTATACACACATTGCAAGGCTGCCTTCTTTTAAAGAAGAGCATCCCGATAGATCAGCAGAGGAGATACTTCCGCTGACAGAGGGTCCTTGAATGCTCAGAAATCACCACGCAGTGGTCTGACATATCGTGAGGGGTGTACAGTTTGTGACCAAGACAGGGTCCTTCACTCTATCCCATCAAGTAATGGGATTGGAACATCCCGGGGGGGGGAATTCTTGGCCCTTCACCTACACACACTCTAGATACACTTAGAATAGGGTCCGCATCATAGGAGTACGCCTGATTACCGCCTTCTTTTATATGCCTACATATATATTCATTGCTTTAGCACCATGATAGAGCTCTACCTACTATTAACGCTTTTGGTGCTTGTAATCACATTTGTCTGCTTTTGTCTCCTAAATATTGCAGCACACGTATTTTATGCAAGAATGACGTTGGTTCAATAAATATTATTGAAAACGTTCCACTGTGTATTCTCTGTATTTTTCTCTGAGACCAAATGAGCACGAGTGACTGAGCGAAAGGTTCTGTACTGGTTCCACTATCCCTTAGGGGGCAGGGTTGTCATGTTCAGTGGTTGCCAGAAACCCTTCGCTCCGTTAAGTTAGAGGGGCTTATGGTGGCACTGTGAGCAAGCTGGTCTATAAACCTATCCTGCGGGGGTGTCTGGAATCAGTCTTGACACCAAGGCCTTAGTTTATGTTGTCCTAACAATGCGCAGGTCCCAAGGATCAGTAGGAACTGCACAACACTCCTTTCACGATTTTGGAAGGAGCTTCAAGCCATGTCAATTCCAGCTCACCACTGCTCCCAGTCACCCCATATCATGTAGGTCACCTTGCCTACCTTTTATGCTCCTCCACATCTCTTTAAGGAAGTGGATCGACTTCGCTCTCTAGTCCCAAAGATCTTTGTCCTTCTACCTCGACTGCACAAATGAGTTCCGGGTGGACGACCAACTCTTTGTTGGGTATATTGGTGCAAAGACAGGTCAGGCAGTGCAGAAGCAGGCCGTCTCCAGGTGGGTCGTGCTCTGCATCAAAATCTGCTACACACTGGCCAAGAAGTAACCTCCTGAATGATTGGGTGCTCATTCCACCAGAGCTTAAACAGACAGCACTGCATTAGCACACAATGTTCGTGTCTTGGATATCTGCCAGGAAGCAATGTGTGATTCCCTGCACTCATTCAGCGAACATTACTGTGTGGACATTGAGGTCAGTTACAATAAAAGGCACCACCGATGCACCACCAATGCCTGGTCCTCAGTCAGTGGCCCTGTTAGAGGGAGAGCCAGCTGCAGGAGCAGTTATAGCTGCATGCGATTGATGGTGCTTGGGTGAAGATTTGTCTTGACTGTTGCAGTTCTCTTTGGTTTAAGGATGTACAGTTGCATCCTACTGTGAATCAGTTTGTCTCATCTGGAAAAAAAGCTGATAATGTTTGCGTAGTCCTGATTATCCAGTATTGCGGTATCTTTCACAGATTCACATTCTTGAATCTTTCCCCATCAAAGTGGGAGTCCCATAGTAACTGAAATAAAGCAATTGATGAACAATTCCATAGGCTATCATGGTGAGAACCATGTATTAAATAGCCTATCTACCTCCTTTTCTTTTTTTAGACTACAAAACTTTATATACAACCAATTAGTAGCTAACACTCTGTAGAACCTTCCCAAGAGGCTGAGTCCCTCAGCTTTTTACCACATGTCTTGTGTGAAGGGAGTCCATATTGTTTCACAGATAAGTCTTATTGCTTCTGGATATTCATTATGTCTGACAGAAAGGGACTATTTTACCCTTGTAAGTCCTGTGGGTAGAAGAGGGTTCTCCTTGATTATCCCCATGAGGATTGCACTTATTGCTTTTATCTTCATCATGTTGCAAAACCATACAAAGTCTGCTGCACTTTCTCATCCATAACTCTGAGAGATAGAGAAGGCAAACTTTTATTGTTTCTGAATAAGATGGCAGACATCTTCCGATGTGGAGAGCGACACTTTGTCTAAATCCCATAAGAGACCTAAGTCGCCTGAGGGTGAGTCTTGTGAGGTCAAAAAACTCCTTAAAACCTCCCATCAGACTAAAGAAGCTCATAAAAAGGAGAAAGATTCCCAAGTCTCCTCAGTTGGTCTTGCCATCACATTCTGGGACCTCGAAGGTTAAACTGGTGTCTGCCACCCCTTCAGGCTCTTCTAGGCATAAATCCAGCACAAATCCCTCTCGGTGTCAGGATAACAGTTGACACTGTCAACATAGACTACCGTCTCGTCGTCCAGACAATTGACGGTGCCAACATCATATATGGTGGCTATCAATGCACCTATGTCGCGGATGATAGCATTACCACCGAAGACATCAGTGACATCCGCACCCGCTGTCTACGTCCGCACCCCGTTGTCCACTGCATAGACGGCGGCCACATTGACATCGGCGACTGCTTTACCGTTGACTAGGAAACTATCTCCAAGGACGATCCAGTCGATGACTGGTCCATTGACACCTCCCCCGTCGAGTAGGTTGGTGACGCTGTCAATGACATTATCAGAACTGTACCTTCAACACCTCTTCAGCAGGTATTCAGATTGACCAAAACATCCCTGCAGCCTGTGTTTGCATAGACATGCAAGATTGCCCCTTTGCCACGAGACACCTCTTGGAGACAGTCAGTTTCTTAGGACGGTCCTTGTGGGACAGCTCATAGTCCTTTGTTTTTCAATGCAAAGTGTCAGGAGGAGGATGAGGACAACTATGACTAGAAACAGTACTACCAAAATTACTATCCATTTTCTCTTAAACAATACCAATATTACAGGCATTCTGTTGATCCTCCTAGACAAGAACCTGCTCATATACCACCTGCTTTGATCCAAGATATACAAGCCATGCTCGCAGATTACAAGAAAAGGTTCCCACCCCAAGAGGAACAGACTACTGCACTGCCACTTATGGGGCCACCTACACCAATATTGCTTCCTCCTTATACTCTCATTATCCCATCATCTCGGTTCCTACTAGGGATGATCCGTCCTCTTCAGAAGACAAGGCTGAAGAGGTAGAAGTTCATGATCTTCCACCGCCTGATAATGAATGGGACAATGACATCATTCCCACACCATTGCCAGCTCCTTATTTTTCTGACTCTCCCCCAGAGGATTTTTGGATGATTTCATAACCTGATGGATAGGGCTGCCTCAAAATGTAATCTACCCACAATAGTGAAGTAATCAGATTGCTTCCTGTATAATTTTAATGAACAAGCAAGGAAATAAGTGACATCCATACCTATTATCGATCACATCTGGAAGGAGGGCCTAAAGTCATAAAGTAACTAGCCAAAGTGGTGTCTGTATTGCCTAGAATAGACAAATACAGAGCACCTGAGAATTCCCCTGCATCAACCCACAAAGTAGAAGAGACGAGGGATAGCACTGTCTCTGACTCCCTCAAACACACTTAATCACACATGACAGAGACAAAGAATAACAGAAAAAAGCAAGTATAGCAGTCTAGGATGCTAAGAAGTGGGAAAATCAATAGATTTTATAATACTGCCCTCACACACCCGAGAGTGTCATGCTTCATCATTGGGCCGCATCATACACCAAGGTGCATACCAACACCTTTGGTGGAGCGCAATTTTTTTAGAATGAATGATGAAAGTCGGTGGTGAGGGTAAAGTATAAAGACAGAACAATTAGAATAAACACAAAATTGTGCTTATCAAAGAAAAAGACAACAGATAGTCTCTCAGAGTAAAGGGACCAAATGAAAAGCAGAAAGAAATCTAAAACTGTCTAGGGGTTGACCCTCGCACTTTTATTCTTGTCAACCTCTGGCAGGGTTAAAATGAAGAAAATGGGGTATCCAGGGCAGGTAATGACCCTATAATCCCCCTGCTAAAACCAACATGTTTCTGCCAGCTATTTGCGTGCCCAGCCGGGTCACTCTGGCATTCATCAGGGTGTTGGTCCCTTTGGTATGGTCTGTACCCCTTGTCGTGTACTTACTACCTTGTTCGTTCGGGGCAGTATCCCCGCTTCGCTCTTTTGGAATTTCCAAGAGGAAGGACATATAAGAGTTTACGAAAAAATGTTCTAAACCCGGGACAGCGGGGGCGGGTGCTCTTGTCGTCACACTTACTCCAAAGAGGCACTTGTTCCTCTTTCCCCTCGTCAGTCCTCCGCCGATCAATTCCCCTGCATGCCTTACAGGTCATCCCAAACCAGATTTATTAATCTCTCAAGTGGCACAGAGATCAAAGAATCCTTCAGTCCCCATCTCATCCCCACCAGACAAGGAAGGACACTGCTTGAACACCATAGGAAAGTGATTCTCATCCATGTCGGCAATTACTGTGAGAGCTGCTAATGCCCTGGCCATTCTTGGCTGTTATGATTGGCAAATGTGGTCCGACATCGGGCCATGTTAGATCTCATACCTGAAGAAAATAAATTGGAAATTCAAAGTCCTAGCAGAGGGGGAATGCACAGTGGCTGAAATATTAGACTGTGCTATGAACATAGCCACAACAGACTTTAGACAACTAGCTGTGTGGCTGGATTAAGACGACACGGATAGCTTAGAGCAACATTTTGTTTGGAAGTACAATAAAAAATCCTGGACATGGTGTTCGATGGTAGTCTGTTTGGAAGCACAGACAAAGCTCTACTAGCCATCAAGACCAATACTGACACGGCCAAGGCGCTGATGACCCTGCAGTATAGTAAGGTTTCCTTTGAGGAGCACATGAACAAGGCTTCTCTGGACATAGAGGTGATATCCAACACAGCCAACAGTATCCACCCTTTGAACCACAATATTGACAAGGCTCCCAACAACCAGCCTATCAACAACCAACTACAGCTGGTTTCTCCAGACAGGGCTGTCGCAGAAAACCATCATCACAAGCACGCAACTCCAGTTGCAAACTGAGACCATATCAGGGTACCGGCTACCATCTTTCCCCTCCCAGCAAGTACAAACATTGCCAATAATATCCATCAGTGTCACAGCATTACAATGGACAGATGGGTCATGGACTGGATATCCTAAGGCCAAAATCTACAACTTGTCCAGCGCCCACCAAACACTTCACCCAGGGGATTGCACCCTCCTTGTCTTCACTTACGAAAACAGGAGGTGAATGTTATGCTGCTGAATGGAGCAATAGAGAGTTCCCGTAGCACAAAGAGGAAAAGGTTTTTACTCACGTTTTTCCTGAAACGCAAGAAATCACCGTCCTATTTTTTTACCTCAGACGGCTCAACAAATTTCTCATATCAAAACTTCAGAATGATTACGCTCTTAGAGATCCTTCCGCGCCTCAGCGGTGGAGACTACATGCCATTGCTGGATTTGGAAGATGCCTACTTACATGTTTCATACAGCCCAGACACAAAGTTCTTCTGATTCACAATGGCTGGTGCTCATTATCAGTTCACTCCTGCCCTTCGGCCTGAAATCCCCTCTGGATGGTCACCAAATTCCTGGCCCCAGTGACTGCCACCGTTCCGAACCATGGTCCCCAGGTATTTCCTTATTTGGAAGGCTGGCTCCTCAAAGCTCCAACAGCTCACCTAGCGGCCAGGGTTACAAGAATACACAACACTATTCTCCAAACTGAATATTACCATAAACCAATGGAAGTAGTGAGTTGTTCCAAGTCAAACAATAACTTTCCTGGGGGCCGACCTATACACCACTCAGAACAAGGCTTTTCTCTCATGAGACAGGAAAGGTTGAAAAAAGAATTATGCACTTCAGCGAGAACTTACAAGTTGCTTCTGGGCATGCTCTCCTCAGGGATCGACCTAGTACCTCTAGCTCGTCTTTACATGAAGCCATTGCAAGAAGAGCTTCAATTACAATGGATTTAAACAATGGGATCCTTCTACGTGGTATCTCATTCCATGCATGAGAGATGTTCAGATGGTGAAGTCTAAAGTGGCACCTTTCACAGGGCCTCTTTTCTGCCTCTGTCACTACCAACGCTTCCATAGAGGGTTTGGAAAGCCATCTGCAAGACTTCCAGATTCAAGGATAATGGTCCTTGTCCCAATGACTAATGCAGGCTTTCCTTCCTCAGACAGAAGGCTCATCAGTGTCGGTTCATAAGACCAACACCACAAGCATGTTTTATATCAACAAACAGGGTGAAACCAAGTCTCTTTCTCTCTCTTTCAAGAGACCCAAGAGCTTGGGAGTTGGTTAACGGTTCATGGAATATCCCTAAAAGCGGAGCTTGTCTCAGGGCTTCGGAATACTCTGGCAGACACCCTCAGGACAAAAGACAGCTGCCATGAGTGGGAGCTATATCAGGACCAACTATACAGGATCTTTGCTCAATGGGGGAAACTGGCACTGGACTGGTTTGTGACCCACACAATACGAAATGCCATTTTCTTTCTTGCAGATTCCCTCTTCCAAACTCAGGGGCTGCCCTTACAATGTGACCGCCCCCCACCCCCATCCCGTTGAGTCCCAAAGTCCTTAAAAATGGAACACTGCCGCCTACTCCGGAGAGCCACAAGCCGGCCCAGTCAACACTGGTTCTCAGAGCTTCCCCTCTTCCCAGGAGCCCAACCCATCAGTCTTCTACTGACGCCAACCCTGTTAACCAAGAGCCGGGTCAGATGTTTCATCCAGAGCCAGCATCTCTGTTTGCATGCATGGCTCCTAAAATCTTTGAATTTAAGGATATGGCTATTACTCAGGAGTGTAAAGACATTATCGCCAGGTCTTGTGTGGAAAGCACCAACAAGTCGTACAGAATAAAATGGAGGCGATTCGCTCTATGGTGCAGTCAAAAAGTGCATCCATAATCCCTCGGCTCCAGAACAAGTCCTACCGTGGCTACTGTCCTTGGCGAAATCTGGCATGGTCTATTCATCAGTTAATGTTCATCCCGCAGTTATATCTTGATATAGGCGCTCTCCAAACTGGCTTTTTCTTTGCTATACCAGAATTGTTCAGCAATTGATGAAAGGTCTGTTTCGTACTTTTCCTCCTGTAAATCTCCACCTCCGGAGTGGAACTTTAAATATAGTCCTGTCATAATTGATGAGGCAACCCTTTGAGCCCATCCATAGGGTAGACATCAAGCACTTAATGTGGAAAGTGGCTCTTATACTCGCCCTAAAATCAACCAGAAGAGTTAGCGAAATACAAGCGTTTACTATAGAACAACCATTACTTAGTTTCGCAATTGATTTGATAATCCTCTGAACAAATCCCAAATTCATCCCTAAAGTTGTTCACAATTTCACTTAAACCTATCATTCTCAGAACTTTCTACCTTGATCCAACTACACCAGCGGAATGAACTCTGCATACTCTAGACATTAAGAGGTGTCTTAAATTCTACTTACAGAAAACTAAGGCTATCTGCAAATCAAATCAGCCGTTTCGTAGCCTATGGACATTGCAAGATGGATTGCAGCCACAATTCAGTTTTGTCACAACAAAGCAGGCAAACCTTTGACCAGAACAGTGAGCGCATTCCACAAGAGCAGTCGCCACCTCAGCTGCTCTGTTCACAGGGGTGCCACTGGAAAAGATCTACAGAGCTGCAACATGGAAAACAATGCACATGTTCACACAGCACTATTGCCTGGAGTTGACACAGCGTGCTGTCGCAAACATCAGACCAGCAGTTCTGCAACCATTTGTTTCAGTAAGGTGAGCCTCTTTAATAAGAGGAATTCATTTCTGTTTTAAAATTTGAATGGTTTAAAAAAAAAATATATGGTCTTTCCTGATTGTTTAATGAAAATGTTATACTTTTTCAAGCATATGATGGGGATGTTTATTTTAAATGTCTAGGCATTTGCATGCATATAGTTATGCACCATTATTTCCAAAGGAATATTTGTTTTCCTACATTTTTAGCACTACCCACCATCTGCTAAGCGTACTTACTTGTGTTACAATACTGCTTGCTATTCTGATTCAAGCATGTGAATCTATGAAAGATACCCAAATATTGGATAAGAAATAATTACTTACCTGTAACAAGCTATTCAGTATGGATACCTTTCCTAGATTCACATGCAACCCACCCTCATCCCCGGAGAGGCTCCCCTTACATTTCTATATTCCTATCCACATATGTGCTGGAAAATCTGAGGGACTTGGCCTCTCTTGGAAAGGTTCTAGAGGGCGCTAGTTAGTAATTGGTTGTATCTAAAGTTTGGTCTTTTTTTTTTATTTTTAAAAGAGGTAGATAGTCTACTAAATACATGGTTCTCACCGTGATAGCCTATAGATTCTTTTATCTACTGCTTTATTTAGAATGCCATGGGACACCCACTTTGGGGAAATATTAAAGCACCATCCGTAATACGGCTCCTAGTGGGCAGAAAATCTGGATTTTTATTAGACACGGAGGCTAAGACTATCCCTCCACATTGATACCCTCCCTAGTGGTGTTAAACATTTATCTCAATGTTGGATTTTCTTTCAGAATAATGTCTCCTGTGTTTGGGATTTCAGCTGGTTAAATTCTTATGGACTTAACTTTAAGTTCTTTGGCGTTATCTTGTTCGCTCCGCCAAAAGAAGAAAGAATGCTGCTTGTGGGGGGACTTTATACCTTATTAGAATTAAGTCTATATTCTTCAATTGTTGTTGTTGCGAGCTGGCAAAGAAGATTTGCATAATCTTAGCCTCCGTAGCTAATACAATCCTGATCTTCAGCCCACCAGACTGTGAAAAATCTAATGTGCCCTACACATCCAGGATGGCCCGTTTGCCGCATGTTTGCTTGTAGAAATGGTGCTGTCCTAGCAGTCCTCGTTAACCTGAGCCCTGTGAATAGTTGCTGCCCTTGTTCCATGGCCCCCATCTGAGTAACCTTGGCTGCCATAGGGGCGAATGAGGGGGGGGGGATATTCCTCTACATCAATATCCAGCTTCAGAATAGCACATCAGTGATACTTAATTGAAATGCAATATTTTTCTCTCACCAGGAAGAGCAGCTCGACCAGATGAATATGAGTGAGACTAATCGGGAGCTCCTGTAAGAGAATGAGATGTACCAACAGGTAGGGTACCGGCTCCTGGCATCTCCGCCCATTATTGCATGCTTCTCGGGCTCATGAAATCGTTTGAAGTTTGGCATTTAATGAAAGGATGGGTCTTGTGACGTTCTAAACAGTCTTAAAGAACAGAAATGTGAAGGGTAGCAATTGATTAGCAGTGGTTAAAATGCTTACTTGTATGTACTGCAAACTTACCTTACAGTAGAGCATTCAGAGATTAGTTTAAGCCCCTGTCTTAATGGCAATACGAAACACATGATCTAGTACAGTCATTCTGCTGATGAATGATTTCTTTGCTTCCAGATGGCATTTGGGAAGTGCAGCATATCTGATTGAATTTCATAAAGTACGATTGTGATTTGCCAGAGTAAAATCTGTTGGCCGATAACACTTGTGGCTCATCTATTGTGATGTTTTACTAAATACTCTACAAGTGAGCGTTTTGGTCTGCCTTTTGCACTTCTTTCCATTATATCAGTCTGAAAATAACTTCCTATCCAACTATAACTCAGCTAAACAAATCTTGTCAAATGTGTAGTCCATGGAGAATCTACTT
This sequence comes from Triturus cristatus, assembly GCF_964204655.1. Classification (NCBI taxonomy): domain Eukaryota; kingdom Metazoa; phylum Chordata; class Amphibia; order Caudata; family Salamandridae; genus Triturus; species Triturus cristatus. Next base: position 1,190,100,704 of record NC_140589.1, read on the forward strand.
TCTCCCCACAAGTGTTTGGAGCAATATTTTGGATTTTAGGAATAAACTGCAATGCTACATTTGGTATCAACGTGTTCCTTATCAGAGGAAGAAAACAGATGGTAACTATTTTAAAGTTATAGGGAGCTAAAAAGAAGATCTAAATTGACCAAGTGCTAGTTAGCAGGGCACATAAGTTTGTATGAGCACTATAAAATGTCAATTTGTTTGTTCACCTTTTTTTAATAAATAATCGCAAGCAAACCTCATACTGCCCTTAATGATTTGTCATTTAGAAGTGGTGCTCAGTTCTCTTTGCAGGACATAGTGCTTCTCATACAGATCTTTGAGCCACTGTTTGAGGGAGGAGGTAAAGGAGGAGGTGTAGGGGAAGGAGGAGAGAGTGGGATATTAGACTCTTTTACGATACGACAGTAGTTAACTGTTACATTTTAGTTGAAAGCACGGAAAGGATCAACCCAACGTCGAAACGGTGTACAAAGATCTGGCCTTTGGTTTTTCTTGGTTAGTCAAAAACCAGGCAGCCAGAAGGAGCCTTGTCCACAGTAAAAACCACTTAATTGTCACGGATTTTTAGGTCTCGCCTACACAGCACGCATGCGCTGCTTAGGTGGAGACATTTAGAAATAGATTCCGTTTATCAGGCAAAAACGTGCACGCATTGCATTGCTTCGAATGGCAACGCGTGCACGTTTAGCGATTCCCTTGCGGGAGCGAGCTTTCAAACCATCTGTTTGCAATTAACAGATGGTTCCTGCTCGCTCCCGCAAGGGAAACAGGCGCAGGCCCCCTCCTCTCTCCCCTCCCCCTGCTGCCTCCTCCTCCTCTCCAACTTGTTTTTTACTTTCAGCGCGAGGCGTGCAAGCTTGTTCATTCAGCGGGTAACCTGACTTCTAAAAGCCTTGCTGCCATACTCCATTCCAGAATCCCAGGTAAACAATGATCCTCACTTCACTTCAGATTAAGTACACATTTCAGTGTCCGATTCTTAGAAATGTTGGCACCTGAATAACATGCAGTCACTCGAGTTCTGGATGCCAACACACAGGACTCCCCTTATGGGCCTGTCAAGTGGATGGCAGCCTGAGTGAGGAAATGAGTACATTGAAGAACCCTTCTCTAGGGGAGCAGAATAGCTCCTTTCTGGCGCCCTCAATTGCATAAGAGAAGGCACTGGCATGGGAAATGCTAAGGTGGTCACCAGGAGGATCTGTTGTAATTATCGCTTTACTTCCTGTTACCATCCACCCTGACTCCTGAAGCGAATGGTAAAATGCTCTAGATTGGACAGTCCGAGCCGGTCCGCCTGGCCAGCTTCCTCGCTCCAACACTGTGGCAAGAACTGTCTGTAACACGCGAACCACGGCCGTGAGATCCATAAACTTGGGGGTAGGAGGCGCCGCCTCAGGACAGCACTGTGGAACTAACACTGGGGCGTAGATTTTGATCCACGTTTTGGCCTAATTCAGAACTGACCCCAAATAAGGTGGTACTTGTGATGGTGGCAATAGAAGGGTCCGATGCTGCTTTAAAGGGGCCAGATGTCTACGTACGGATTCCCTGTGCTTGAAATAGGTTGTGGGCAATTTATGTACAGCATGGCGTTGCGGTGTGCCGGGGGTGTAATCGTACTGTAACTTTGTAGAGCAGTTACTGGCGATGCACTGGCGCAGCTGCTTCACCCATGTATGTTTCTGTTACAGTTGGATATAATAGCGCATTTTTACGATTTGACGCTTATGACCATAGGTTTGCGGTTTCTAAGAAATGATGGTTATCGATGTATCAATCTCTGAAGGGTTTACGGTTCAGTTGGCCCGTCAGTGATTTGATCTGGGCGCCTGGAGCTGGGCGGCCTATGTCAGTAGCATGGGCTCGCTGTTTCCATCTAGGTGTTGTTGTTGTGTTCCCCTTTACAGAACAGCTCTGAGTGTTTTGTGCCAGTGTGGCGATCTTCTGTGGACACCCCACGCTTCCCCATGGCGATGTAACGGGGTCCTGCAGGCCACTCAGAAGCCGCCCTGCTCCTTTTTAGTCCCTGAAGCGCTCGGAGCCCCTGGCACTTGAAGGAATGTATGCATGCCAGCAGGGTGATGCCCTGTGGCACCTCCAGGCCAGTAATGGCATCGTAAACAGGCCTCTGCCTTGCACTGAGAAGGGTCCGGTAAACAGCAGGGCAGTGACAGAGTGCAGGGATTATCAGCTCTACGCAGCCAGGCTGCAGGATACATTACAGTGGGGGGCAGTGGGAAGGCTTCGGTGAGCGCTGCAGGTGCGCCCAACCACAGTGACTCGGGCAGGTCATCTCTGCCATTCACAGCCACGTCCCTGTAAACCTATTGCGGCAACTGTTACCCAACTAGGCACTACACACATCTCTGCTCCCCGGCTGCCCCTCCTCTAGGTCAGCACAATGAAAGTCTGCGTCTGCTGAGAGATGGTTTGAGTGACGCGAGGTTTAAGATTTGTCGGCTTTGAGGTAAATTCAGGAGATGTTAATCTTGGAAAAAGCAGTTAATTTATAAAAACGTGTCAGCTGAAAGTAAACATCCATCCAATATAAATGCATCATTTCAAAATTGTTTTTAGACCGGACTTTGAACGTCCATTGATTAAAACTATTCCTAATTGGAGCCTTCAGCCTGCTTCACTACTAATCTGCATTATTCTGCTAGGGTTTGCAGTTTTACCTGTAAGAACACCCTCAAGATGTTTCCCCTGATGTCAACCTGCCGTAGTTTTCTTTTCAGATAGTCTCATCAATTGAATACAGCGTGGAGTTATTGGATATGAGACTGAATTAACACCATATCTAACCTCATTTTGTACAAGTCCAGAAACACTTTACTTTAGGTACACAACGGTGCATCCCTCGCGTGTTCCCTATATCTGTTCTTTGGTCTTATTCCCCTGATATACTCTACAAAATGCCTTCTATTCTAATTCTGAATAAAGGCTATCAGATCTTCGGTCGACGGATACAGTCCAGACCTCTGTTATAACAAGCCCTGTCTTCAGTACTTTAACTCAGATGCCTTAGATGAACTCACCATTAGGGGTGGGCGGAATTTGCGAAATTAACTTTCGCAAATTATCGCGAAAATGTTTAAAATTATCGCAAACAAGCGGAAATATCGCGAAGATGCGGACGTTTTTTTCCCGCATGTTCGCGAGATTTTCTGCATGGTTGCGGGTCGCCAATTTACCCATGTGGTTGCTTGCGGGCGCGGCCTTCTTGTTTTGAGTTGTCTCGCGGTGCATGATCGCGAGAAGAAAGACGTGATCGCGCGACGCATGACGTCACTGCGGGCGCGAACTGTCGCGAGACAGCGCAAATGGCTAAAAACAATACAACATCTCATGGAGAACGCGACCGGATCAAGAAAACTTGTCGGCGAACGCAGGGATTCAGGTAAGGCGATCGGCGCGCACCAGAATGTATCATTTTACAGCGCGAGCAAGAAACAAATTATCGCCAAGCTGCGGAAACCGGAAATTTTGACATTTTCGCGCTCTCCGCGGAACGCGAAAATGTCAAATAATCGCAATTTCCGCGAACGGAACAAAATTTTCGCCCAGGCCTACTCACCATTCACACCGCTGGCTGCAGTGAGGTTCAAGAATTGAATTCAAGGTAAAACGCCGTTTGACTCATTTTCCAGAGAAAATGAAACTCATTAACACATTTTAAGTCCCAGGCCGTAGTCTTTCGTGATAATTGTGTATTTATTATTAAATTATAGGCTATGAAAGCGGTCATGAAATGTTCTCTGCTAAGCATCAAACAGAAGCTACCACATTATAGTTGATGTTGGCGTCTGCGTAAATACAAACACCACATTACTAGATAAGGACAAGAGATAAGGGCTCACAAATACTTCTCGTTGATAATAAATCACGGCGGCCCGCAGCTGCTGTTAAACCTCATTGTGCACGGCAGGAGTATGGGTGCCTTCAAGTACACCCAAGATGCTGAAAAGTACAGACAACAGAACAGTGCATTCCTAAGATCCAGTAACCGATATAATGGATGAGCTGTTTTATGCCATCTATGTGCCATGTCTTTTATGTTTTTACTTTGAATAACTGTCATTGCCAAGACCCTGTTGTTTTGGGTCACTGTTCAGCCAGTGAGCATCTAGATGGCTGTGTATAGTGAATGCATGCTGAGCAGCTGGGGGCAAACTTTCTCTTTCAGATGAGACATTTCCTTGGTAACTCTCAACAAAGTTTGAGGTATTCTCTAGGCAGTCATTGTCCAGTTTTGTCCACGTCTTCCAGTCTAGAAGTCTGCAATACAAACATACACCCGCTAGCCTGAAGAGCCCCTGTCGTCAAAGACTCACAAGAGCCGATCACCTTACTACCCCTCAGTTTACTAGAATAAGATGTCTTTGCAGAGAGGCCATTGACCCCGTTCTATTGACACCCCACCGCTACTACAGAAGGCATTTTATTGTGGCTATCGTAATCTCGCCAGTTCTAGCGGATTCTCCCGATTTACAATCACCCTGTTCAGGTCTTGAATGAACGAGTGAATTGATTAATGAATGATACTATTTATATAGCTTATAGAGCTACTTATTGGACTGACATACGCTGAGAAACAGAACAAGCATTGGCATAGCCAATAGGTCTCACCTTTGGAACCTTATAAGTATTTAGTTATGCAGTACAATATCCTTGGTGCAACAACATAAACTGTTGCATGTCTAAACACTTAGGTCCCAAAGGCGAGACCTATTGGCTATGCCAATGCTTGTGTTTGCTTATTTTGCAAACCTGCAATGTGGAAAAAGAGTGGGAAAAATATACAAAATAAAGGAGAAGGCCAGAGCTCCAACATGCCAGCACATGCACTGCAGTGTACTCCTTCTCATGTGCACATGTGATCAAACAAAATGCTCTCACTCATAGTGCGGACAGCCAGTGAATAAAGTGGGTTGATGTCACGGGGCAGTAGATGAGCTGTACAACGGATGGGTGATCTGCAACTCTACTTAGCAGAACCCTTGCTAAATCAGGAAATGACAAAAATCAAGGAGCAGCACCAAAGGAATTGCTAATGGTACATAAAGCAAGTAGGGCAAAAATGACCAGCTTTTCCTTCCATGTGAAGAGTTATGCACGCATAGAACGAAGTGAGCATCTTTGCACACAGAAAGTGTTCAGACCTTAAGCGGACTGCAATTTCTGTCTCTAAAGGTGGGGAGGGCGGGCAGAATGAGGTTTTGCGAGCTGGAGGATGCCACAATTCCTAATCAACAAAATACATTTTTAAAGGCACATAAGCTGGCACTGGAGATTAGAGAATGGTGAGTAATGTAATATGTGACGTCATCAGCAGTGCATTGTGGGGGCGCGAGTTATAGTTAGCTGAACTAACTATAACAGGGGAATTTCTAGGGTTTTGTACAAGGGAAATGTCCAGCTAACAATAACGCCCCTGAAACCTATGTTTTTTTCAGTGAATTTCTAAGGTTTTTTAAATGCCAATTCCTAACTATAACATGCATGAAACCTATGGGTTATTCAGTGAATTTCAAAGGTTTTTTAAATGCCAATTCCTAACTATAATGCCACTGACACCTTTGGTTTTTTCAGTGAATTTCAAAGGTTTTTTAAATGCCAATTCCTAACTATAACGTGCATGAAACCTATGGTTTTTTCAGTGAATTTCAAAGGTTTTTTAAATGCTAATTCCTATCTATAACTTATCTCTAAAGATATCATGTTTAATGATTTTCATTGGATTTCTATATTTTTCAAATTCAGTGTGTCAATTTCATTAATTATTTTTTTTTTTAAATACTTTTTTATCACCATTTTTTAAACATATTTTTCCAATTAATTCTTTTAAAAATTAAAAAATATTATTTGAACTTAATGGGTTTTTCAAACAAATTTGTTAATATTTTTCAATATATTTTTTTAACTATATGTACAAAACTTTATTTTAGATATATATTTTTTCAATGTTTTTGGATCCGCGCACCCTAAGCGCACCGTTCACGATCCGTACGCGATAGCATCCGCGCATGGTATGCGTTGGGTACGTGCTTAGTGAGCGATCGCTATGCAACCGGTACGCGACTCCCAGCCTATACACGACACGTTCGATGTACGTAACGCGAGGTTTATGCACCTCCGCGCTGCGTCATCTACGTCTATGATGCGGTAGGTGCGCGGATCCCGCGAAGTATTTAACATTTAAAAAAACATATCTATGTAGTGCATGTGAATATTAATTGAAGACAAACTCTAAACTAGTCTTAAAACTAATATGTTATTACATCTAATCCTATTTTCCTTTTAAATTCAATTTCGCGGATGCGCGCTGGGTGCGTGCGGCATAAGCGCACGGTGCGCGGATCCCATGTGACCTGCAAAAAAAGAGATTTGATTGGTTCATTACACTTCCTGTTCTAACTACTGAAAGACCCCACCCACTTCAATCATTCTTCTTTGAGCTTCTTTGGAGAACCATCTCTTTGAAGAGAAGAAGATTTTTTTAGACTAAGTATACACTTAGCTCTAACTTTTTGCAACCAAAAATGGCTTCAGGGCAGCAGGCATCACCTGCATCACCTCAAACCTCTGAGGATGAATTTTTGCCGGAGGAACCACACAAAAAAAGTTTTGCTTCACTGGTGTGGAAATGTTTTACTTTTCCCGAAGGACAGAATAAGACCAATGCCACCTTGGTCAGATGTAAGATTTGCAAAAGAGTCTTATCGAGAGGGGATCCTAACAAGAAATACTCTTGTGGCATGGCAAGTATGATGAAGCACATGAGGAGCCTTCATCCAAACAATCTTGCACGTGAAGAGTGCCGACGGATGAGAGACACTCCTGCGCCATCCACCTCACCGCAGCCGAGCACGTCAAGAGTGCATACATCAGACCAAACCTTGGACATCCGTCCTCAATTTCAATTTTTAAAAGTGCTCTGCACTAAGTGCAATAAGACTTTGTGCTATGGTGAGCAGTCGATGGATCTGATCTGCCGCCGGCAGGAAAGTCATATTTGCTAGGTTTTTTTTTTTTGGTTTTTTTTTTACTGAGTTCATTGTTTGGTTTCTCCTGTTTTGTTTTTTGTTTTTTTTTCAGAAAAACCAAAAAAAAATCACAAAATTGTTCAGAAAACCCCCCAAAAATTATAAAAAAGTTCTTGTAAAAGCTAACTTTCCTGGTTTAAAAAAAGAGCTACATTTCTTTGTCAGTGTGTGAAAGTTTAGATGAATGTATGTGTAGTACGTAATTGACTGAATGAATGCATTAGTAGCGTATGGTGAATGTATAAGTGCAGAACTATAAGGAAGTGCTGCAGCATCACACAGTAACCTCTTTAATTGTAGTGTGCTGTAGTACTTCCGAAGCAGAGGGATGCAACATATGTACATAAATATGTTGCAAATCTATGCTTCTCTCTGCACGGCTGCTTAAACTGCAGCCATGTGGTGACACAGGCCCCCTTGCACAATAGTGCAAGGATATCTGTGTCATGTGCTGTTTGTTTTTCTACAGGAAGACACACCTTCCTGTACAAAAACAATGAGAAAATGCATTTTTCTCCTTCAATGTATGCTGAACATTTCAGCATGCATTGAAGATATAAAAATGTGGAGAAATGAAAACAATTCTCTTTGTTGTGCTTTCCTACACCAATTGTAGAATGGTGCACCATTCACACACATATCGAGATTTACGATTTCTAATAAATCTAGACATGTGTCTTGTTCTATGAGTATTAAGTGCAATCATGCACAACAACACTTATAGAACACCCTTTCAACCGAAAGTGGTCTGCATGATGAGGTTATATTTTCATGGAGCATAAAAAGTGCACAAAGTGCCTTTCCCTCTCTTTGAAAATATGAAAGAGTATCTTACACAATAACTATGTTACAAAAAGTGACATATTTCCGTTTTTAAATTTCCTTGCGAATGATAGAAGGTAAGCACAGAATTTTGACTGAAAAGATGTTCAAAGAAGAATGATTGAAATGATTGCGGTCCTACAACAGCTAAAAAGAGGAAATATTATGAACCCCTCAAATCTCTTTTTTTGCAGGTCACTTGATATCTGATTATGGTCAGATTTCAAAACTACATAAACAAAGTGTTTTCAGAAACATGTTTCAACTTTGTAGATTCTTGCAGGCCTCTTCATTCTGCATATTGAGACTTAGTTACACTTACCTTCACAGTAATAGTACTAAAAAATGTTATTCATTTTTGCCTATTTTTCATTCCAATCTAAATTCTTAAAAATTGCTCATTTTAAAATTTGGATCTGTGAAAGAAAATAAAATAAAAATTATAACATAATAATACATTTTTTACAACACAACATAATTTCCACAAAGTAATTTGTTTTCCTTTTTTGCTGTTCTCAGAATATATTGAATTTCACTCGAAATAGTGATTTCAATGGTACTCACCACTTAACAGCGGGCAAAAAAAAACAATCAGAAAGATTGTTAAAAAAAAAACCAACATACTATTCTCAGTAAAATACCAGAAAATACAAATCATACATATATGAAATGCTTACAGATTACAACATTTTATAACTTTAACTTATAAAAACTGTAAATGTTGCCACATTAAAATAATCACCGAATAAATGACCACCAAAAAGTCCATAATTCAAAAATATACCTTTCCTTGAGGCCAAATGGTATTTTTGCACTTCTTCTTAATGCAAACTGTCCAATGGTAGTTCTATTAAATTATAATAATAAATTCCTCAGAGAGTGAATTAGCTTCCTAAAACTTTGGCTTCAAAAATATTAGGTAGGAATTTTGTAATTCCCTAGGCAAACGTTGTTTGAAAACCAACTGGGCATCATTACAAAGTGTCCAGCCTTTGTCACATTTTAGATAGGCAGTGTAATATCCAGATGTGGTGGAAGGACCATCATGGAAAATTATTGCAATTGTTACAAAAGTCCTTCCTGATATTGATATTTGTGCTGCTACAAAGTGTTTTATTAAAGTATCCAATTTTCTTCCATCAGCTGTACAACGTTGCATCATTAAAATTATGTATTTTCCATATTTTGTTAACAATAATGTGGATAACATTTCTGATTTACATTGGCTACACTCCATGTTTTGAATTGCACCTTTCACTAATTTATTGAAAGCCACTGATTTACAGTCTGGCAATGTTAAATACAGAAATCTCTCAGTGTCTACATTGGTGCTACATGTATACATGCAATTTTCACAATAATGTTCCCATGTGTAAGAAAGGCCAAAAATATTTTCTATTTCTACACCTTCATTTTCAAAAATTGTAAGCATATACATTAAAAATTCCTGAGCATCTTGTTGGATATTTTGTGTAAATTGTGTAGAACCAGAACACACATCCAAAAGATTACGAACATCTGAAACAGATTGTATTTTACTTCTATCTTTTGTCAATTTTTCATAAACAGAATGCAACAGATAACAAAATCTTTTTTGCCGATTCTGCATAATTTGTGCTTGCAAACCCTCCAAATAAAAAACAACATTGACCACTACATTAGCATAGCAGTTGACACCAGAACTATTTTCCAAATGATAACCAACAATCTCTTCAACAGTGTCCAATTTCTTTTTACCTGCAATCACAACATTATCTTGTTCTTTTCTTTTCTTGATACCTTCAGAACAGATCTTCTCTAACCTTCTTTTTCGACAAACCACACACTTTTCAAATACAGGATATTGACCTAAATTTGGAGCATACACCCTTCTTAACCTATTATACTCTTTTACACAGTTTGCATCTGCAGTAACCTTTGTCTCATCAAAATCAATCAAAAACAAACCAGATAATGTTCTGACTCGCGACAAAGCAACATATGCCATACCCTCTTTAAATACAGTAGATCCAATGTTCACCAATGCACTGTCTACACTTAATCCTTGAGATTTATGAATAGTCACTGCATATGCCAGAGAAAATGGAAATTGTTTCCTACGGACATATAAATCTTTAACAAGCAAAAAACGAACTGAACAATGACCAATTTCTTTAACTTCATCAATCTGATCAAATTTAATTTTTAAAAATTCAATTCCTTCTTTTTTCTGATAATTAACAAAAACCACCACTTTGCCCATTGCACCATTAACTAAACCTTTCTCCACATCCAGATTACGCCTTAAAATTACCCGACAGTTTACACACACATACAGTGTCTTTTCCAAACCAGCAGTTTTAGATATTTTTTTTTCTAAACAATCTAGTTTTGATCTCAACTTACCCGTTAAAATAATAGTGATTCCTTCATGTAGTATTTTATCGATGGCTTCCATTTTGACAATTTCTTCATTTTCCAATTTTAATAATTCTTCGTTGAATATCGAACACTCACGCAGTGTCGGCATTAAGCAAATCACTGACTTATTTTTAGCAATTTCCGCGTACACTTTTGCAGCAACTGCATTTTCATTTGGAAAGACATTGCAAAGTAATCGACTCTCCAAAGCTTCTTTTCCTTTTTTTGAAAGAATTCCAATTCTTATATCTTGAAGAATACTTCCATATTCAGCATCATTTGCCTGTCGCATATTTGTTGTCAGTTCTTTGTATTCAAAATTAGTACAAATGTTCACATTACCAACACTGCCAAGAGACTTTCTAGTATCTTCATGGGCAAGTGTTTTAAATACCGGTTGTCCTTTTACCGGTGTCAGTTGCAGTAGATCTCCAAAAACTATGACGTGTTTTCCTCCAAATAACACGTCATACTCTGTTTTAAGAATTTGCTGCATTCTTAAATGCACAAAGGCAAGCATCAAGTTTGAAACCATGTTAACCTCATCAATAATGAGAAGTTTCATTTTCTTCAGCACTCTTGAAACTTCACAACAAGCTTTTCCAGATAGCTTGTGGTATTCTAATTTGTTCTCATGCTCTACTGGCAGCATTAGTAAACGATGTAAAGTAATTCCTTTAATGTTATGTGCTGCCAACCCAGTTGGAGCAGTGACAACACAAGACAAATGCGACTCCATTGTTTTTTGCAGATAACTTGTAATTACTTTAATTAAGAAACTCTTTCCTGTTCCAGCTTGACCACTCACATACATTCAGATAGGTTGAAATGATGTACATGAGCACACTCTCTTTTCGTGAAGTAATCCATGGTCAATCTGCTCTTTCACTTGCTGATATATTTGTTTCTGTTCAACATTTAGTTGCTCTTCCAAGTTTCCTAACTGTATTGCATCTTCTTATGCTTGATACATTGCTGTTTCCACCACATTCATGGCAATCGCTGCTTCATTTTCAACAATTGGTTGTCCTAGTGGATCTTGACTCAGTGCAGCAGAACTTTGACTGTCTTGAGAACAGTCTCTAGCAATCTCAGCTGCAATTGTAGCTTCTTGATCAATTTCGTCATTCAACATTTTCACATAATTTGCGAAAGCACTGCATTGTATGCTATCTTTACAAGCATTAAATTAATCTTCATAGCTGGGAAAATCTCCAAGTAATTCCAGTTCAGAACGCCATGGTTTGAACATTTGCAAAAGGGCTAAATAGTAAAATTCCCTTTTGTCAGCAGTGTCGCAACTCAGTTTTCTGTGATTAATTAAATTTCCTTTCCTTTGTTTCACCAAACATCCTTCAGAAACAATCACTCCATATTTTCCATCGTTGATGTTCATTGTAATATTCTGTTTAAAAGTGTAGTTTTGCAACACTTCATAGAGACACATGTTCTCAAGATGATGACTACTCTTTGGATAGTATGTGTCCAACATATTGGTTTTCAAAATATCTGTACTTTCAGGGTCATTTTCTGCTAAATATTCAATTTCTTGAACAGATTTCAGTACCCGATTTCGCATTCCTGCAAGACCTAGACTCACCCAAATGATTCTTCTACTTTTGGAATATAGGCTTGCAGATGATAACCGATCTGAACATTCATATGCTCCAATTTCACGATGCGATAAAATTTTCAAACTGAAACTGTATAATTTCTTACTTAGAGTCTTCTCGTGAGAAATCTCTTCCCACATTTCTTTCAATTCAGTCTTTTCTGATTTAGTAATGTAAGACGTTACATATCGAGCAACAGCAATGGAATTGTCCGCAACATACTGAATATCCATGTTAGCGTTCCACATGGATAAAATAACTGGATTGTAGTCATTTATGTATTTTGATTATTCGCTTCTTCTTAAGTTGTAGGTGTTTTTCGGAGACTTTCTTGTGATGGTATGTCGTACAGCTGACATAAAACTGTTCACTCTTCCTTTGGCTAATACAGGACGTGGAAATTCAAAACGACATTTGGTATAGAACTTATCCTTTGACTTGTACTTTCGTCAACAGTATTTTCCACACCTATGGCGTTGAAATCGTAAGACTTGTTGTTTTAAGTTTTTCTCTTCTCTGCTATTTGGAAGAGCACATGTAGCATAATCTTCAATGAAAGACAAAACAGTTTCATCTGAATCTGTTCCAAATTTGGGGGCGACCTTGAACCATAACAACATATGTATGTGAGGAGCACCTCTTGCTTGATACTCCTTTCTCCAAAAGAAATCCACAACTTCTCCAAGATTAGGATTCTTTTTTTGCAGATGAAAGACATCATAGCTTCAAATCTATGATTGAAATATCTGCATACATTGACAGGATCCAAAGAGCACAATTCTCCAGGTGTCTTGTATTCAATATTTTTTATATTGGAATTTGCCTCTCGAAGAAATTCAAGTAAATCATCCCAAGCATACTCAGCACAGCTTAGTGTAACAAACCATGTAGGAGTTCCCAAGTTCCGTAGCATGCATTTCAGTTCTCCATGTCGACGGTACTAATATTCATTAGTCCCACGCTGACATGGCATCAGATTAATCAACTGAGATTCTAAATGATCATCTCTCTGATGCACTTTATCCATAAAATCCTTTGCAGTTACATTTTGAAGATGCATTCCAGTTTTTAAAATGTTATTTACTGCATATGAAAGTCCAGACAAGTCACTTTCAAACAGAAGATGAAACATATAAGGGATACATTGTCGAAATCTTGGATCTTCGGCATATAATCTTGTTGTCCGATATTCAGATGCAGGAATCCGCACAGGACGTTCATCATATCGTCCACCTTTTCCTGTTGGAAACAACTGCGGGAAACAACGAGCTTCCAAGCTCTCTTCCCATACACTCATGGGACTTCCTGTTGCTTTTTTCATTTGAAACAACTCAATTGTATTCCCCATCACCTCTTTGGAATGAAGTGGATGTACACTGTAATGTTCATAGATCTCTTCACATCTGGACATGTCCACTTTTTCAATTTGTCCACTTAATGTTTCACTATCTTCTGCTAAATCTATTTCTTCTTCTCCAACAAACACATTTCTATAGTACTCATTATTTTTTAACAGATACAATGATGCCTTTTGCACTTTTCTAACATTCACTAACTCTTGCCAGATTTTCTTATTCTTAGTAGGAACACCATTAACTAGAATGACTAGTGGCTCATTTTCTGCATGATCTACACCAATAGTTTCAAAACTTTTCCTTAAATCTAATGGTAAATACACAACTCTTCCTTTCAATCCTCTTTGCAACTCTGATGGAGGTAATTTACTTGTTTTGGGCTCCATACGAACAATAGCCTGAAACGGGTGAACACATTGTATCAGAATAGACTCATACGTATTTAAATCAATCAGCTCTGGAGGAATAGCAACCAACTCTAGATTATTATGAACAGCTCTAGCAGGCATTTTATTCTCATCTAATTTATTAAAACAATATTTGCAAATACGCTGCTCACATCCCAAATCAAAACAATCCTCTACCAACAAATAAGTTGCAAATTCCATCCACTTATCATTATCTTCTGTTTCACTTTTTAAATACAGATTGACACCCCTAGTCTGATTTTTATAGTGACTTTGTCGACAACAAATACAAGAAACATTTGGTCTTTCACCTGAAATTACCTTAAACTTTGTGATTTCATCCTCAAATTTTTCTGTAATTACAGGTTCTACATTGTCTTCAACATTTTGTTCTACTAATGTGTTAGTTTCTTTACTCTCTTGCTGAGGCCCAAAGTAACAAAACTCAATATCCTCACAGACCTGCTTCACATCTGAAACTGACCCACGCAAAAGAGCACTGTTCAACTCACTTAACTTTAGTGCTGGACTTTTTGCATAATACAACCTTCTCACTAACTTCCGCATTTGAGTATGATGTACTGCCAGCATTCTGAAATGGTGAAAAACACTTTTACAAACTTTCCTAGAAAGACAAGCCAGAGAATGACCTTGCAAACCAGTATGTTTTCTCACTCTGCAAGGGTCTAGTCCTTGCAACAGCTTAATCTTTTGTTTTACACTTTTGTTAGTATAGACTCGTAAAAAACGACATAATTTTTCAATACATTCCTGTCGTACACTACAAACACTACTGCAATCCCAAGTGTACACATGGTTTTTAGCACGTCTCCCTAAAACTTCATCAGCTATCACTTCTTCTGCATTTCTTTCAACCATTTTCTCTTTCTCCATGGGACAACCATCACTAACCTTATAACCTCTATCACTGGTGTCAACTGCATACAATAATTTTTCACTTAGTGAATAACTCTCTTCATTAAAAAAAGGTTCTGAACTAGAACTATGTTTCCATTCTCCCAAAAAAAATCACAATTTCTTTTTTTATTAATAACTCTTTTCATCCTACTTTTGGCCTTCATTACATATATTGGTTTATCTAGTGATCGAATTCTGTTTAACAGTAAAATAAACAGTTTCCTTTTTACTTCAAAAGCCTTTTCCACAATGCTTTCAATATGCTTCTTCTTTTTATAAAATAAAGCTCTCTTTTTATATTTCTTCACATCTTTCAGCAAATTATGCACTACTCGCTTGTAAAATATTTTTTTTTGCGCAATTCCTTATACTGATTTTGCCTTCTTTTACCATACTTTATCTCCTTTGACTGAACATTTGCTTTTATACTTTTCCTCTTATTTTGATTTCTTTTCTTACTTAAAAATGTTTCTGAAGTTGCAGCATTCTCTACATTCTATTTGCTCCTACAACCATTTTTAATAAACTGCTTTGTGATCTTACCAGAATTCTTTTTCCTTTTAGCCACATTATCTTGTTCATTCAATTCTTGTGGTTGATGTTTCTACAAATAATCCTCCTGTCTCTGTTCTTTTCTTTTTCTGGCATAATTTCTCGATTTTAACGTTGAAAAACAGTAGCTGCAAAAAAGAATCACAAATAAATGTATATTAATAACTTTCAAATTTAACAGTATTCCATTACTGTACAAACACATTTTATATAAAAACAGACTAAGAAACTATAGCCCTGAACCACAAGTGTGACGATCATTAAAACACTACATACATAATGCATACTACTTTGAAGCAGTTCATGCCCTAAAGCCTACCTCACTAAAAGGCTACATGCTAAGTGACTGAATGATTACACTACTAAAAGGAGACACACTGGGTGAGTAACAGGGTGTTTGCTAGAAGTATATGAATACAAACTGGGGAATTGAACGTGCGAAAGACAACCGTGTAGCTGATTAGAGAACTGAATGCATACTGGATAGGCATTTAAAGCAGTCGATGTGCTAAGGCCCGGCTCACTGCATGAGTACTTGGGTACTAACTGAATGATTAGACTACAGCAACGAGACTGCCTGGATGAATTTATAAGTGGTAGGCTTTTCGCACAGGGAATGGATTAGTACTTGGTAATGAATGGGTCACTAGAAGAGTGCAAAGGGAGTGACAGGATGTTTACTGGACTATATGGATACTGACTAGGGAATTGAAAGTGTAAAAGACAAGTCTGTAGGTGGTTAGAAGACTGCATGAGTAGTGCATAGGGGTTTGAAGCAGTCCATGTGCTAAGGCCTGGCTCAGTGCATGAATACTTAGACAGTGACTGAATCATTAGAGTACCGTAAAGAGAGTGTCTTATTGAATTTATAAGTGTTTGGGTTTTGGCACAGTGAATGGATTACTACATGGTGCTGAATGGGTCACTAGAAGACTGCAAAGGGACTGACAGGGTGTTTCCTAGAAGTGTATGGATACTGACTAGGGAATTGAAAGTGTGAAAACAAGTGTGTAGGTGGTTTGAGAACTGCATGCATACTGCATAGACATTTGAAGCAGACTATTTGGTAATGAATGGTTCACAACATAAGTACTTAGAAACTGACTAAATCATCAGACTACTTCTAGGACAGTGCCTGGGTAAAATTTTTTAATTTTCAGCTCTGGTGCAGTGAAGACAATACTACATGGTACTGCACTTTAGTGTCAAATCATGACTCATTTTATCAATGCATAAGCAAACACTGGCTTCTAATGCTACTAAAACTTGACAACATGACATGTTTTAAAACAGTTATCTGTCATCAAATACACGATGTTACCAAACGCTTCTCTCACATTGGTTCCCAAATGTACACAGACTCACAGTGTGATTCTAGACAAGCACCACTATCCCTAGGAGTTTACCAAAACTCATTCACTACAGTGGAAGAGGTAAGGGAACTGCACACAATCTACATATTTCACAACTGCACTTTAGTGTCAACGTCTGACTCATTTAATCAACACATAAGCAAAGACTGGCTTCTAATGCTACTAATAGTTGACAACATGACAGGTTTTAAAACAGATATATGTCAGCAAATACACGATGTTAACAAACGCTTCTCTCACAGTGGTTCCCAAATGCACACAGACTCACAGTGTGATTCGAGACAAGCACCACTATCCCTAGGAGTTTACCAAAACTCATTCACTACACTGGAAGTGGTAAGGGAACTGCACACAATCTACATATTTCACGACTACACTTTACTGTCAATACCTGACTCATTTAATGAAAGCATAAGTCATAACTGTCTTCTAATGCTACTAAAACTTGAGAACATGACATGCTTTAAAACAGTTATCTGTCAGCAAATACACAATATTACCAAACGCTTTTCTCACAGTGGTTCCCAAATGTACACAGACTCACAGTGTGGTTCTAGACAAGCACCACTATCCCTAGGACTTTACCAAAACTCATTCACTACAGTGGAAGTGGAAAGGGAACTGCACACAATCTACATATTTCACGACTACACTTTACTGTCAATACCTAAATCATTTAATGGAAGCATAAGCCATAACTGTCTTCTAATGCTACTAAAACTTGAGAACATGACATGTTTTAAAATAGTTATCTGTCAGCAAATGCACGATGTTACCAAACGCTTCTCTCACAGTGGTTCTCAAATGTACACAGACTCACAGTGTGATTTTAGACAAGCACCACTATCCCTAGGAGTTTACCAAAACTCATTCACTACAGTGGAAGAGGTAAGGGAACTGCACACAACCTACATATTTCACGACTGCACTTTAATGTCAAGGCCTGACTAATTTAATCAACGCATAAGCAAAGATTGGCTTCTAATGCTACTAAAACTTGACAACATGACATGTTTTAAAACAGTTATCTGTCAGCAAATACACAATGTTGCCAAACGCTTCTCTCACAGTGGTTCCCAAATGCACACAGACTCACAGTGTAATTCTAGACAAGCACCACTATCCCTAGGAGTTTACCAAAACTCATTCACTACACTGGATGTGATAAGGGAACTGCACACAATCTGCATATTTCACGACTACAGTTTACTGTCAATACCTAACTCATTTAATGAAAGCATAAGCCATAACTGTCTTCTAATGCTACTAAAACTTCACAACATGACATGTTTTAAAACAGTTATCTGTCAGCAAATACACTATGTTACCAAACGCTTCTCTCACAGGGGTTCCCAAATGTACACAGACTCACAGTGTGATTCTAGACAAGCACCACTATCCCTAGGAGTTTACCAAAACTCATTCACTACAGTGGAAGAGGTAAGGGAACTGCACACAATCTACATATTTCATGACTGCACTTTAGTTTCAATGCCTGACTCATTTAATCAACACATAAGCAAAGACTGGCTTCTAATGCAACTAAAAGTTGACAACATGACAGGTTTTAAAACAGTTATCTGTCAGCAAATACACGATGTTACCAAACGCTTCTCTCACAGTGGTTCCCAAATGCAAACAGACTCACAGTGTGATTCTAGACAAGCACCACTATCCCTAGGCCTTTACCAAAACTCATTCACTACAGTGGAAGTGGTAAAGGAACTGCACACAATCTACATATTTCACGACTGCACTTTAATATCAATGCCTCACTATTTTAATCGACACATAAGCAAAGACTGGCTTCTAATGCTACTAAAACTTGAGAACATGACATGTTTTAAAACAGTTATCTGTCAGCAAATACACGATGTTACCAAACTCTTCTCTCACAGTGGTTCCCAAATGTACACAGACTCACAGTGTGATTCTAGACAAGCACCACTATCCCTAGGAGTTTACCAAAACTCATTCACTATAGTGGAAGAGGTAAGGGAACTGCACACAATCTACATATTTCACGACTGCACTTTAGTGTCAATGCCTGACTCTTTTAATCAACGCATAAGCAAAGACTGGCTTCTAATGCTACTAAAACTTGACAACATGACAGGTTTTAAAACAGTTATCTGTCAGCAAATACACGATGTTACCAAACGCTTCTCTCACAGTGGTTCCCAAATGCATACAGACTCCCAGTGTAATTCTACACAAGCACCACTATCCCTAGGAGTTTACGAAAACTCATTCACTACAGTGCAAGTGGTAAGGGAACTGCTGACAATCCACATATTTCACGACTGCACTTTACTGTCAATGCCTGACTCATTTAATCAACGCATAAGCAATGACTGGCTTCTAATGCTACTAAAACTTGACAACATGACAGGATTTAAAATAGTTATCTGTCAGCAAATAAACAATTTTACCATATGCTTCTCTCACATTGGTTCCCAAATGCACACAGACTCACAGTGTGATTCTACACAACAACCACTATCCCTACGAGTTTACCAAACCTTATTTACTACTTTGGAAGTGGTAAGAGAACTGCACACAATGTGCATGTTTCAAAAGTGCACTTTTGTATCATTGCCTGACTCATTTAATCAACGCATAAGCAAACACTGGCTTCTAATGCTACTAAAACTTGACAACAAGGAGTACTACATTTTACTGCAGAAACATAACTCATTTCACAAATTCATAAACAATGACTGGTTTCTAATTCTACCAAAATATAAAAACTGCATAGTTATCTGTCTACAAACACATGAAAAAAACAAATCCTTATCACAAAATGGTTTCTACATGCACACACACTGTCAATACGATTGTAGAGAAAAAAAAGTACTCCCTACACTTTAGCAGAAGAAATACATTAGTCTGATTAAAATAAAAAATAGTCTACATACATCCCCTCACAATTAAATAACTCACCTTTCAAGATGTTTTGTAGATCAAGAAGTATCTCAGTCACACACCAGATATCAGTCACACACTTATACAGAATCTCTGCAGTGTGCACCTGTCAGAAGAATCGAACAATGGCAAAGTTTCCCTCTCATTTTCCACACATATACATGTAAACATCAAATCACATTCCTTCCCACATAAATTCAAAAGCAAACACACATTTCTATTGGTTAAACATTTCAACCCTTTCCAAATGACATAAACTTCAACCCTTCCCCCAATCTGCCTTCTGCCCGTTACCATAGAAACAGGTCATGGAACACTGTACTAAGCACACAGGTCACAAGTTCAGCACACACAATGTTGCTTATCAAAACAGCAAGTGTGCTTGACTTCTCAACATATCAGCTTATCATATATAATGTTCCTTTCACGCACTTTTTGTTAACCAATAATAATCATGCGTTTAAAAAACAGAAACATGCACCCTACCTTTCAGTGTAGAAGATTGTTAAACAACCAATGATTTCTTGTCTTTTTTCAAAATTGCATCTTAGCCACCATTTTAGAAACATCTTACTTTCCAAACTGCCATTTCATTTACAGAGACCATCTGAGTGCATCCAGACCTCCTTACAAGATGCTCACAGTGTGGATTGTGGGACACAGCTACATTTTCTGGAGCCAAAGGTATGCAGAAAACAAAGGCATTCACAAAGACCTAGGTTTGCCAAATGTAGACATTAAATGGATTGGACAGAGAGGGTTAAAGTGGTACCAATTGATGTCATTGGTGAAATCCTTCATGCAAATCCAACACCCTGACCTCATAATAGTGCACTGTGGTGGCAATGACCTAGGCACTTTGACTGGGGTAGGTCTGGAAATGCTTATGAAGGACACCTTTGCACAACTGATTTCACTTTTCCCTAAAACTGCCTTTGTGTACTCTAACATATGCCAAAGGCAGAAATGGAACTGGTCCGATCATTTTTGTCCACAGATTGAGAAAGCTAGGAAACATGTGAATAAATCTGTTTCTGCTTTTCTCCGAGACTACAGAATGGGGTCCATTTACAATAACAATCTGCGCTTTCATATGCAAGAGATGTATAGGAGAGATGGAGTACACTTTACTGATGAAGGAAACAGAGTCTTCCTCAACAACTTTAGACTCTGTATAGGTACTTACTTATAAGTACCAAAAACTCTCAATGAACACAACGGCTCTTTTTAGAGCCACTCAAGAACAAAACACTTAAGCTTAATCTTTATCTCCCAACAATTTCATTTTTTTTCCCTTGGATCCGCGAACCTACCACGAGAGGATCCGTGAATCCAACGCGATAGGATGCGTGCACCATGCGTGCATCTCGCTGTTTTTTTTTCTAAAAAAGGGGGGCTCCAGGGGGTCCTTCTGGGACCCCCTAAGCACCTCTAGAGGGTCAGAGTATTTCCACTCTGCCCCCTTTATATGTTTTACACACTTATTCCCCTTGCATCTTCAGCCTCGCTTCTACCGAGGTAGAAAATGGCCGCCAACAGTTCCTGGTTTCGAATGTAGAGAGACACTCGACAGCCAATTAGCATTCAGTGCGCGATCGGGAGGGTGCGCGCTCTGTTCGGGGAGGGTGCGCTTATGGTGCGGGTAGGGTCCGCGGATCCTCCCTGGCCATAGATATCACTAACTTTTTTACCCTCATTTTCTGAGGAACTACTGAACAGATTCACACCATATGCAAAATACACGAGTCCGAACTGAGGACTACCTCTTTGCCAAATTAGGTGTCATTCCGTTCAGCGGTTCGGGCTGTAGCTGCAACAACAGATCCTATGGGAAATTGCATGGGGAAAACGCGTTTTGGGACCCCCCTTTTTTCTCGGCCCCCGCTTGACGGATCACTGCAAAACTTTCAGGGTAGGAGCGGAGCGGAGCTTGGCAAAAGTTTGGAAAATTTCGCGAGGATTCGTCACCCGGCGCCAACGTTATTCCAAATAGAATGTTGCGGATTTCCTATGGAAAATAGGTCCTAACTATAACTATCTACTGGCGACCGCCAGTAGAATATATATATATATATATATATATATATATATATATATACATATATATATATATACATACATATATATATATATATATATATATATATATATATATATATATATATATATATATATATATATGCCAAGGTGTATTGAAGAATGAGTGGGTGTATAAGTGTCTGAATGGATGATTTAGTAGGTGCATGACTGACTGTATAAGTGAGTGATTACACGTGTCTTACTGAATGGCATGGGTTATTGGCTGATACAAACATTCACACAGTTTAGTTTGTCAGTTGGTATGTAAGCGGTTGCATGGGTTGGTGAGTAGCTAAATGAGTGTCTATATGGGTCATTGATTGGTTGTCTGAGTATCTGTATGGGTGCCTGAGTGCCTGAGTGTGTGTGTGGGTGGGTGAGGGGTGTGTGCTTTGTGCATAGATGTGTGAGTGGGTGATTCACTAGGTGTATGGGTTCAATATCAATAGTACATCTGTGAAGGGCTGTATGGGTGGGTGAGTGTATGTATGGTAGGCCTGGGTGGTAAATTCCGTTCCGCTTGCAGAATATGTGAAATTTGGACATTTTGAGTTATCGGAGAACGTGGAAATGTCAAAATGTCCGCGTTCCTTGTTCGCACTATAAAAATGAGTTCTCGCGTGTGCATTAGCGAGTTACCGGATCTCTGCATCGCTGATGAGTTTTCCTATCCGTTCACGTGCACCACGAGATTTTAGTAGCCGGTCGCGCTATCTCGCAAGGTTTTCCAATCGCGAACACGTCATTTGCCGCGCCATCGGGCACTGCAACAGTGTGCAATCGCAAACACATCATTTGGATGCGCCATCCGACATCCAGCGGAAGTTTGGTGAAGCTCGCGATCCCGAACATGCAAATTTTTTAATCTGGAGAAGAAGAATATCTAGAGCAGCATAAAACCTTCTGTAAATGATTTGGATAAAAAACTTCTCAGATTGATATCCTTTTTTTGTGCAAGGAGTCCTTTTTTGGGGGAGAGGAAGGAAGTGCCACAGAGTCTCCAACTTCCTGTTCCTGTCCAGCAGGCTCCTCCCAGTGCTTTGCCCATCTCCTGTTTATTCTTCCTTTGGATTTTGAGCTGATAGGATCACTCTTTGTGTCTTCTGCATCATTATCATTGGATTTGAGGACTTTTAGATTTGAGATTTTACAAGTACCTTGATGTTGTTGTTTGTTTGATTGGGGCATTGCAGTTACTGCAACTACAATTTTGGTACTTATCATTATTTATTTTTAAACTGTTGCGGGTAAGGCCCTGAGCTAGTCATGGGTGAGTGCATGATGGAGCAACTGTTCCTTTGGTGTGTGTTGAATTTATTTCAAACATCATTTAGGGCATGTATGGCATTGGATTGTATTGCAAAATGTGTATTTTGGGGGGTATTTCTGTTCTTTTTGGATGTGTGTTATATAAATGCCTTTGTTGTGTGTGGTGTGTTGTTGTGTACCTTGCAGACCTTGTTTAGCCCTGTGGATTTTCGTTTTTGCATTTTATTGCATTAAAGGCAAAGCAGTGTGGTTTAGCATGCATCCTTTGCCTGGATATTATAGGTGTGTTTCAGTTCATTGTTTTCCAGGCCTCCTGCTTGTTGCTGGTGATTTGTGAGGGTCCATGTGGTTGGTGGCCATTTCTGGTGGGAGTTACATAAGTGTGCTGCTTTTGCCATATAGGCCTCCATGTGTTTCCTTTGTGGCCTAGGCTTCTTGTTGTTGTGGGCCTGGCCATTTGGCTGGCAGCCATTTTGAAGCCAGGCAGTGTGCTTTTTGCAATAGGCCTGCGTTGTCTGTCTTCAGGTTCTTGTAGTGGTGGGCCTGGCCATGTTGCTTGTGGCCATTTTGAAGCCAGGCAGTGTGCTTTTTGGAATAGGCCGGCATTGTCTGTCTTCAGTTTCTTGTAGTTGTGTGGGCCTGGCCATGTGGCTGGTGGCCATTTTGAATCCCGGTAGTGTGCTTTTGCCATAGGCCTGCAAGCTTGTGGCCTAGTCTGCCAACTGGCCATTTATCCAGTAGGCTCAGAGGTAGTCACGGGTGCATGAAACAACTGTTTCTGTGTGTTCTGTTGAATTTAAACATCATTTAGGGCATGAATGGCATTGGATTGACTCGCAAAATGTGTATTTTTGGGGGTATTTCTGTTCTTTTTGGGTGTGTGTTAAATAAATGCCTTTGTTGTGTGTGGTGTGTTGTTGTGTGCCTTGCAGACCTTGTTTATCCCTGTGGATTTTCATTTTTGCATTTTATTGCATTAAAGGCAAAGCAGTGTGGTTTAGCATGCATCCTTTGCATGGCTATTATAGGCCGGTTACAGTTCATTGTTTTCCAAGCCTCCTGCTTATTGCTTGTGATTTGAGTGTCTATGTGGCTAGTGGCCATTTCTGGTGGGAGTTATATGTGTGCTGCTTTTGCAATATAGGCCTGCATGGTTTTCCTCTTGGCTTACTGCTTCCATCCATCCCCTTTGCTATCAGCAGCTCCCTGAATGATGTGATGAGCTAATAATTTAATGCCAAACAGGGTCCACTTCCATTACATTTGTATTTTTGTTGTTCTTCTTTCCTATCCTTCCTGAGAGTGTACACAGTCTACCATGAAAACCCTTGTTGACAAACACCCTTATGCATCAAGCCAAAATCCAGTCGGTAAAATACCGATTCGTTAATAGCTCCCGGTATTGTGTGAAAAATACCCAATCCCAATGCATCAACCCAAAACCCGAGCAAATAACGAATCGCTAAATAAATAACCTCGAACATACCGAATCGCTAATACCCAAAATGCTAATTTACCGAATCGCTATATACCGAATTCGCAATTACCGAAATCACTATTAGCTCCCGGAATTTGCCAATAGCAAATAACGAATCGCACCCCAATGCAACAAAACTCGCTAATAACGAAAATCCCAAAAATCGCTATTTTGCCAGAGCTAAATAAGGGGAATCAAAACCTGGAGGTAAAGTTACAAAAAAAAAAAAAATCTTCCTACATGTGCAAATGATTGAGGCAATCACTAAACCCTTAAATGTGGCCCAGGAGACCCTGTTGGCTCCCACAAAATGGCTGCCCTCTACGTGCTTGCAAGGAGGATGCGGATCAATGCAGCAGGACAGCGCAGGAGAAGGGTCCAGGAGCGAGTGTTCAGACTGCGCATAACCTTGCTCGGCCAGAATGAGGACGAGGTGTACCAGAAGTATCGCCTCAATCGCGCTATGATCATGCGCCTGATTGCAGACCTGGAACCATTACTGCAGCACCAGACACACAGGACAAATGCTATCCCTGCGCACGTTCAGGTCCTATGCAGCCTGCACCTACTGGCCTCAGGGAGTTTCCAGGGGGTAATTGCGGTTGCCGGAGGTGTTTCGCAAAGCGCACTGTCACGCTTCTTCAAGAAATTCCTAGATGCCATGCTGACAATGCTCCACACACACATCAGCTTCCCCACAACCCCACAGCAGTTGGACCGCACCAAACAGGCATTCTACCAGGTGGCACAATTTCCACATGTGATTGGATGCATCGACTGCACGCATATCCCCATATGTCCTCCGTCAGCAAATGAGTACCTTTTCAGGAACCACAAGTCATACCACTCGATCAACGTGCAGGTTGTGTGCGATGCCAACAACATCATAACGGACCTAGTGGCACAATTCCCAGGGAGCACACACGACTCATACATCTTCCGCAACAGTGGAATGCACAGGCGACTACTCAATGGAGAATTTGGAGAGGGACTCCTGTTAGGTACGTAGAACTACGCTTCCCCACACCAACACCACACATGTATGTACATCACCAATGCTAAGTCTATGCTTCTATCTTCTAGGTGACAGTGCTTACGCCCTGCGGGAATACATACTCACCCCATACCTAAATCCAGCAACCCCGCAGGAACATCGCTACAACGCTGCACACATCAGCACGAGGAATGTGATAGAGCGGACTTTTGGGATTCTCAAGAGCCGCTTCCGTATCCTCCACAAGACTGGCGGCGCCATGCTATACCAACCAGACACATGCTGTCGAATAATTGCTGTATGTGCAATGCTGCACAACATTGCCACCAGAAGGGGGATACCCATGGAGGTGGACAGGGATGACGACCCCCAGGCTGACCAACCACCCGCCCAACGACGACCGGCACACATCCCAAACACAGCAGAGGGCCATAGGAGGCGGACAGACATAATGCAAAATCATTTTTGACCCTGGGTAAAATGAGACATTACAAGTTGGTGTTGGGTGCAACTGTTTAATGCACAGTAGCACTGAGGATTGTGCAACAGAACTAGCATTGGGAATCATGCTCCGATTGCATAAATGTAAATAAAAGGTTCCTTAAAGTCAGGCCTGTGCAAACACAATAATTGGATGGCCATGGTTGCTCCACCATGGACCTGCAGCATGTCCAAATTTCTAGTGGCGCTTGCCACGTACACCAAGCCTCCGCTCAGGTGCATCCAAAGCCTCACCACGGCCTGTCCCCGTGGAGGCACGCGAACTTCGGCGCCTGGTGCTGGCCTCTGCCAGTGACACGCTGCTGACACTGGAGGCAGCCTCACTGGTGTCATCCCCTCCCAATGCTGCAGCACTGCATGTGCTGCTCTGAAGTTGTTCCACAGCAGTGGTGATGTGTCCCAGTGACTTGGCCACATCACCGCAGAAGTGCCCAAGGTCCACCTGCAGGGAGACTGTGCGGCGTGCCAACACAGCGGTGCAGTTGCTGTGCCGTTGTATGGCCTTGGTAGCGGCGGCAGAACGCAACATTAGCTGCCGGTTACTCCTCCTCTGGGACTCATGGCCCTCCCTGATGGCACGGGTGAGCTCACGTACCTCCTCCCTGAGCTGAGCATTGCCATCAGCAACCGCAGTGGTCTGGTCCCTGACCGCCGTGCCCATGTCCCTGACCGCGGAGCCCATGTCGGTGACTGCTGCAGTCATGGCGCGCATCTCCCTCGCTAGGCGCACGATATTGCAGCTGATGCTAGCCACATGTCTTCCCTGCAGGTTCTGTGTACGCAGCATCCTCTCCTCGATTGCAGAGGTTGTTGGGACATCCTGGTCTGCTGAGGAGACGGAACTGCGACGGGCCCTGTGACGCCGTGCGTGTCTTGAGCCTCCAGGTGGTGCAGCAGGTGGTGTGGATGTGCGCTGCGTGGGTGCCAATTGCGGGGGGGGGGTTGCCATCTCCTGCAAGGGCGCAACTTGGTGCCTGTGCCTCTGCGGTATTGTGGCTGTACTAGCTGCAGGCTGTCTTGCTGGTGCCGTTGCTTGTGGCGCAGGTGCTGGTGCCTTGGCTTGTGGCGCAGGTGCTGGTGCCTTGGCTTGTGGCACTGGTGCTGGTGCCGTTGATTGGGGCGCTGGTGGAGGTGGTGCTGGTGGGGTGGCAGGTGTTGGCGGTGCGTGCGCATCCTGCGCAGTCTCCTGGTCTGACTCCACGGGTGTCTCAGAAATGATCAGCTGGTCGCTGTCGTCAGAGTCCCCAGGTGATGCATCTGTGTGTGAAACAGTGCATGATTAGTGGGATGATTACACCTACATAGTGTTGTACCCATTAATGTCCCTCTGTGGTCCAACAAATGAACAGTCTACAGCCATGTACAAAATATGTGGTGTGTGCTCAGAGGATTTACGCCTGTACCTGCACTCTGGGCTGACTAGACTACAACTCCCAAGATGCAGTAGTGTCATGTGTGGAGCTGTCTGTGCCAGAGCTGCAGACACAGTGAGATTGGGCTGGGGGCATGGGTATGGATTTACGCTATGCTGGGTGTGGCACAGGCATGCATCTTACCTTGTGCACTTGTGGCTGCGCCGGACGTGTCCATCTGGATCACCCCCACGACGGCTTCCCGCTCTATCGTCCCTTCCACAAGGTCCTCCAGGGCTGTGTTGGATGGTGCAGTGGTTGTTCCGCCTCCAGTCCTTCTTGCCTCCCGGAGCCTCTCAGCAATCCTCTCTTTTGCGCGCTTCCGCAGGTCATACCACCGTTTTTTAAGGTTGTCGATGCTGCGGCTAGTGACGCCAACCGCATTGACCCTCTCACGGATGCGCTGCCAGATGCGCCGCTTCTCGGTCTCAGGCACCTTGAGGGACAGCTTGCCAAAGAGGCGGTCGTGTTTGCTGGACACTCCCTCGATGAGGTACTC
Source organism: Triturus cristatus (assembly GCF_964204655.1). Classification (NCBI taxonomy): domain Eukaryota; kingdom Metazoa; phylum Chordata; class Amphibia; order Caudata; family Salamandridae; genus Triturus; species Triturus cristatus. The sequence continues at coordinate 1,190,128,358 of NC_140589.1, forward strand.
CAGCTCCCTGTCCGAAAACTTCTTCTTGCGCTTGCGTGCAGATTCTGCGCTGGATGGCACTTCCTGCGACATGATGGATGTGTGATGTGAATGGCAGAATCTGTGTGGCCTCACTCTGCACAGCCTGTCCTTCTTTCCAGCTCCTGTCTGCTCCTCTGTCGAGGCTATGTGGGTGGGGCAGCAGTATTTCCTGGTTGGTGATGTCATCAGCCTGTTCCCGGAGCGACGCGGCAATTTGCGATTTCGCTATTACCGATTCGGTAATAGCTAATTCGGTATTACCGAACTCGCTATTAGCCAAATCGGTATTACCGAACTCGCTATTTGCTAGTGAGGCCGTTTGCGTGCCCCGCTATTAAGGAATCGGTAAATTTAGCGATTTTTAAGGAATCGCTAAATTTCACCGAATCTGTTGATGCATGCCAATTACCGATTCCTTAATGGCGATTCCTTATTTTTCGCTATTAAGGAATCGGTATTAGTTTGGTTGATGCAACGCAGGCAGAAACTCAGCAGATAAGTGGGCAGCAGCAGGCACAGCCACAGCAGCAGCCGAAAGAACAGCCGCAGCCACAAGAACAGGCGCAAGAACAGTCGCAGCCTCAAGAACAGCCGCAAGAGCAGCCGCAAGAAGAGCCGCAGCTGCAAGAACAGCAGCTAGAACAGCCGCAAGAACAGCCACAACAGCCGTAACAACAGCCCACAATAGTAGTTTTTCCTCCTGAAGTAGGGGCATTTCAGGAAATAGAGCTTCCTGCAGACGAAGAGGAGCAAGCTTGTGTTTCAGAAAATCCATTGTCTTCCAGACCCCCAGCAAGGAAAAGGAGGGTTAGTCCATCATCTTCTTCTTCAAGCCCGCTTCTGATGATCGAGATGCCACTTGGAAGCCACCAGCTCAGTCTGAGAGTGATGCACACCACAAGACAAGGCTAGTGAAAAGAAAGGTTCCATAAAGCCTAAGAGTTATGGAGGTAGATGTACAAGAGGGGGATGATGATGATGATGAGCCAGTCATCACGAACATCACTCCCGGCCCAAAGGAGATGGACACCAACATTATTACCCTATCCAAAATCGCTGCGAGGGATGTAGCACGGATACCACCAACACAGGTAACACCAACAAGACCTCCAACTTCCATATTTGCATTTGCAAAGGCCCGGCAGGGACCTACATCCAGCTCAACCACCACCTCAGTAGGGAGTGGTAGTGTAACTGCACAGAGTCAAATTCTATGCTCACCCTCCAGTTCATCTGGTATTGAAAGTGGCACATCCAGCAGCACCAGAAAGTTCTCCCCAGTTTGGGGCTTCTTTTCGGTTACCAGTAAGGAGGAGAACATTGCCATATGCTCAATTTGTCGACAGGCAGTTAGGCGGGGTAAGCTTCGTACAAACTAAGGCCAAACAAGTCATCTCAAAATACATCACAGTATCCAGTGGGAGTCTCGCCTACTTCGCTTAGAAAAAAGTAAAACTAAACCCATTGCTGTTGTTGGGGATGAACTAGGGGAAGATATGATCGCGGTGGAAGGTGAATAATAGGCAGACATTTCTAGCCCTGTCCCCAGCAGTGTAGTGGTACCGCCCACATCCTCAGCAACATCTCAGTGGCACAGTAGTAAGAAGAGTCATATTCAGAGTCAGACTGAGACACCAAGGCAACCGAGTACTGCAATGAGAAAAAGTGCGTCATCATTGAGCCTAACTGGGTTAAAGAAGACAGATGCACTACAAAGGAAAATAATCCAGCCTACCAATGAGAGCATGCTTAGGTCGGAGGGGCAGTACCAACGCAACCACCCAATGGCACGGTTGTACAATGAGAAGCTGGCTAAAATGTTAGCGCTGGACCTTCTCCCTTTTTCATCTGTGGAAGGGGTGGGCTTCCTTGAATTTCTGTCAGCAATCTGTCCTAAATGGAAGGTTCCCAGCCGGTCCTATTTCGCCAGAGTTGCTGTTCCAGCACTACATCACGATGTGCTGGAATTGGTTGGACAAGCTTTGTAGCAGAGTGCTGTTCATAATATTCACCTGACAACAGACATGTGGACCAGTTGCCAAGCTACTGATTACACGTGCATCAATGCACACTGGGTCTCTTTTGTGGGGGTTAGAGAAAAGGGATCTGAAGTAGGTGCTGTTGACACAGCTGAGATTTTTAATGCTACTCGGAAACATGCAACTGTAGCCATGTTCGCCATGGAGAAATGTCATACTGCTGTAAACATTTTGGAAGAGTTTCACAGCAAGGTCTTTGAATGGCTGCGGCCAAGAGGGCTTAAGATTGGTTTTGTTGCCACAGATAATAGCAGTAATGTACTTAAGGCCATGGAGCTTGGTTGCTATTTCAGGGTCCCGTGTTTGGCGCACTGCATTAACATTATAGTTCAAGACTTTCTGAAAAAAAGGCTATAGTCAGCAACTTACTGACCACTTGCCGAAGAATATGCATGCATTTCAGCCATTCTTTTAAAGCACGGAAGCAGCTGAGGATCATTCAACGTGACTATAGAATGCCAGTCAAAGCACTCATCCAGGAGGTGGCAACACATTGGAACTCAATTTATTACATGCTTGGCCGTCTGTTTGAGCAGTACAGACCAATCAATGAATATGTCATGCGAAGAGGGGATGTTACTGTGAAAGGCATGACCCTTCAGATGGACCAATGGTGCCTAGTTAAATGCCTGACAGAGATGCTTCTTTCTTTCGAGGTCTTCACACTTGAAGTCAGCAAGGAGGACTGTACTATGGGCCAAGCTATCCCATTGTTGCACATGCTAGAGCACCAGCTGAAGGAGGTGTCTGAAGCGTACAAAGGTGTAGAGGGAAAAAAATCCTGTTGCTTAGCTGACAATATAAGGGTGCAAACTAAGATTTTGACACAAGAACATTACATTTGTGCCACAATTCTGGATCCACGGTCCAAATCGGCACTGAACAGTAAGACATTAATTCCTTTTTCAAAAGTGGATGTTGCCAGGTGCAAAACTTGGAGAGCTGAGGCAGCCAGTAATATGGAAAATAAACAGCTGGTAATTAAAAGGCTGCTACATAACCTCACAACAAGTACTGCAGCAGGGCATCCGGCGTCAAGTTCAACTTCGGAGCATGAGGGCAGTGCGTTTGGCTCAGAACAGTCACCGACACTATCAACAACAGCAAGAACCGTATCATTAGCCCCAGTAAAATCGTTAAAGGATTGGTATCTACAGCAAGGACTTCCTAGGTCCAGTGCTGATGCACAGACAAAAGAGGCCGAACAACGTGTAGCACCCCTGAACATAAATTGGATGGTCCAGGCCTATCTGGATGACCCAAGAGAGGTGTACATTGATCAAAACCCATTGCGGTATTGGTATGGGAAAAGGGGCCAATGGCCACTGCTCAGCAGGCTTGCGATAAACTATCTGGCTTGCCCTGTCGCAAGTGTCTCTTCTGAACATATTTTCAGTGCTGCTGGTTCCATTGTAACAGTGAGAAGGACCAGTCTCTCGCCCCAAAACGTGGAGAGGTTAACCATAATCAAAATGAATCAGCACTTTATACCACCGAATTACACAATACATGAATCAACGGCGGAAGATGAGGACAGCGGCTCAAGTGACGGTAGTAGTGTGTTGGATGATGATTACCTACTTCTGGTTGAACCCCCAGAGTTTGAGGACGAGCTATACTTCCCTGAAAATTAGGCTTGCACTTCTTGCTGTCTTCCACCCTTATTTACTTTTATTTGTGTGCTTGTCTTTCTGTTTCGAAACTTTGAATCACAACCAATCCATCACCACCGCTTTTTAGTCTTTTTATTGCCATATGAGTTTTAGCTGTGTGCATTCCAGTCCACTCCTCCGATTCCTGCTGCTCCATCCTCCTGAACCGCCCTAAATCCATTGCCCCCAAGCCAGATGATGATTGGATGTAGCATAATAGAAGAAAAAAGAAAATCTTGCCTTATTGAGTCCCTCCAAAAGAAGTGGAACATGATGATGACTACTATAAGCTCCTTTCCGAGCTGAGATAGACTGCCCATTAACTGAAGATGAGAAGGAACAGGTAATGAGTGAATGATGCCATGCATTGGACGCTGACTGAGTGATTTGTGTTGTTGTTTGTTGTGCAGGAAGTTAATTCTTTTTTTTATTTTATTTTTTATTTATTTAAGCAGGGCAAAAACACAAAAAGAAAGATACAATATTACAATAATACATCCAATCAGATATTATCAGTTATATACAATTTCATGAAATCCTATGGGTACTCTATTAATGTCCACCCGGAAAAAGAGCTAAACAGAACTTATACACTAATAATCTATTCCAGTATATACACAACCTTGGTGTTATTTATATTATCAATAATATACAATTTTATTTCCAGAATCTTCCTATCCCATTTATTTCCTTTCTTTCAGCCATTTAATCATAGGTGCCCATGTCTTACAGCCTTTCTTCCTGGCTCGATATCCCTTGGTCTCATATAGTACCATTTCTTGGGTATGTATATGAAGGAGCCGGTAAAATCATGCTAAGTAGCTAGGTGCTTCTTCATCCTTCCAAGCTGTTGCAATCAACAGCCTAGCTACTGCCACTGTCATAAATACAAAATCTGTCTGTGATGGTGACAGACCAAGTTTATAATCAAATCCAAATAACATTAATGTTGAAGTTAAATTGACATTTTTATTAATAGTTTTTGTCCAGAATTCTTCTATGCCAGTTTTAAGGGATATCAGTTTGCTACATGTGGAAAACATCTGAATTATATCTGCAGGGCAATCCTGACACCGAGGGCACACATCATTCTCCCGTTTCCCCCACTTAAATAGCTTCTCCAGAGTATAATACAAATTAAATATAGTTTTATAGTGCTGTGATTTGAGAATGACCGAGAGAAAATTATTTTTTGCTAGTTCTAATGTCCGATCTATATCTATTTCCTCATCTCCTAATTTCTCTGCCCATTTAGCCTCGGTTTTCCCTATATCATCCGGGAGATTTCCCAACAAGACGTTATAATACTCCACAATCCAAGCTTTCCCTCAAAAAGCCAGTTCTAAAACTGGTATAGAGTCCATTAAAAATTTCTTGCGGAAGTGTCTTCAGCCAACTCCAGATTTGAATATATTTAAATTGAGATTGTTCATCTATTTCTTTATGTCTGACCAAATCCAAAAATGTTACAATCCCTAATTTATTGTTATACAAATGACTAATTCTATCAATCCCAACCGATGCCCACCCTCTTGCCATAGCATCATCAATCCCAGCTGGAAACAATGATGAGCCCCACAGTGGAGTATATCTATTATATTTTGTAATTTTTAATGCACTCGTAATTTTCCTCCATACCCCCAGGCAGATTTTAGACACTTAAACTGTTTTTTTTTTGTAATAGCTGGGTTCTATTTTCTTAAAAAATATACCGGAATCCTCATTACAGATAGCTAAATGGTATATTGATGGCAGATCATTTTCGCGCTGAGTCTTATCGTTTAACAAAGGGACCATATGTTGTAAAAAAACTGCCCAACAATGCAATTGTAAATTTGGTGCTGCCCACCAACCTCTATCTTGGGGAAATGTTAAATATTTTAGTGATCGCCTAATTTTCTGGGATTGCCATACAAAATTAGAAAACATTGTCTCCATTTTACGACTAGCAAGCACTGGTATTTCTAAAGGAATTGAGCGAAATAGATATAAGATTTTTGGGAAGACCTTCATTTTTAAAACATTGATCCTCCCCACAATAGTTCACTGAATTTTATCTATCCGCCTTAGGTCTTTCCCAATTTCATCTAATTTTTTGTCAAGATTATTTGTCCATATTTTATCTAAGTCAGCACCTATCTTTACCCCTAGATAGGTTTCAAATTCAGTGTGTCATTGATCTAAAATATTACATTTCTTTGAACAAATAATTTGTGTCTTGCTTCTATTTAGTAAGTATCCAGATCTACTTCCAAATTCCTCCGCCATCCTTTCAATTTCTCTTATTGCTAGCTCTAGATCAGACGTCGTGATGGTTATGTCGTCTGCATACACCAGTATTTTCGTTTCATACCCACTAGTTTTCATAGGTCTAATATTGACATTTCTAAGTAGTTGTTCAATAAAGGGGTCTAGCTAGATGGCAAAAAGAATCGGAGAACAAGGACACCTTTGTCTTGTCCCTCTAGCTATTTTTATGGCTGCTGAAGTATTGCCCATAATCTGTAATTTAGCTATTGGGTAATAAAACATCGCTCGAATAGCTGTTAAAAGTCGCGGTCCAAATCCCCGTGCCGATAGAGTATCCCATAGATATTGCCAGGCCACGCGATCGAAAGCCTTCTCGGCATTTAAAAACATTATAGCTATTCTTTCCTCGTTGGCCTCAGCGATATCCAATAGCGATATTACCCTTCTAATATGATCCGTAGTTCCGCGGCCTGGGATAAAGCCGTGCTGCCATGGCGACACTAACTGTGAAATCACTTTCTTTAGCTGATTTGCTTGGACTTTGGAGTAGAGCTTCGCATCCGAATTTATTAATGCAATCGGTCTATATGAGCCCGGTAGCTCTGGAGGTTTATCCTTTTTTCGGAAAATGACAATATCGGTCTCTTGCATGCATGAAGTTAATTCATTGTGAACTATTATCTAATCTGCACACTAAAAGTAGCTCAAGGCAATGTTTCCCTTCTTGTTTTTTAATAACAAATTTGTCCTTCTACTGCAGGCCAATCCATTGCATTTTGAATATTGAAAGGAGACTCAATATATACACTGCACACTGAGTTGGACAACACCATGATGATGACCAAGTGTTCTTGTTTCACTCCACCCTAAATTATGCATTTTATTTCTACTTGATTTTTCAATATCCCTTTTTTTCCATCTACAATTACCCTGTGCTATACAGGGAAAAACAACTCCCACTTACCTTACCAATGAATCTACATCTGCCAGGCAGGCAGTGGCGTCACCCAAGATTAATGAACGGAGTGTCCATGGAAGGGAGGACCAAGAGGAATGCCGGGATGCAACTCCCCATTTTGACCAGGATAACATACAGTAACAATGTCAACTTTCATCATCTTTTAAATAATTTGAATCATTTTTTGTCTTCAATCATTACTACTGTGTGTTGCTGTTACTATTATGTTTGCTCTCTGCTTATAATTCATCCGTACAGTTTAAAAAAAAAAATCTTTGATATCTTTAAAAGTAAGCCCGGTACAACAGAACACAAACTGTATGTAATCCGGGTCTCTCTGAGGGCAGACAGGCAAGGCAAATTGCATATTAATATACTGCTGCCCTATACTGTCTAATTGTCTAGTAGTAGTTAGTACGTACTACTTATCATTAACCATCAAGTTATCATCATCATGCATGCATTTCCTTTTTCTCCCTTAACAGATTTATGAATATGGTCGTCTACAAAGATTGTGTTTTGTTGTTTGTCCATGCGTACTGTTTTTCTTTGTCAAACCTTTCCCCAAACACCCCTCCCAACCATTCATCAAACCCTAACCCTCTTTCCCCGGGCTGTGTGATTTATTGAGGTGTGACTAAATTAAATGTACATCAATAATTGATCGAACGCTTGCTGGGGTGGAAATGGCGAAAGCAACACTAATTCAATTTTAAGGCAGGGTGAGGATCTTCTTCTGCTTGCTCACCCATCAGTATATTTGCAAGGTGACTTTTTTACTAAAGGAACCTAATCCATCATCATTAATTGCCGGCAGCGATTGGATTTGTCATCCCACTACACACAGCACTAAAGGTTACGCTTGTGTCGAGTGTAGGCCTAGTTGAGTGACTTGACACAACTACAGTTTGTAAGTTGTTTTACTAGGCTATCCCCGCCACCATTATGTTTTATTTACTTCGTTCTACTACTCCTCCCAGAGTGTCAGGCAACTGACTGTCTCATTTTCTTTTTTAGCAAATGCTACTGCCAGTGTCTAATACTACCACCACAACCATGGCATCTCCATTCTCTTGGAAAACCAAACCATCATCGCCATGCAGCCATCGTTGTGCCTAACTTAAACATCAATGACAGGGGGTACCGTATCTATCTGTTTGTGTGTTACAAAATCAGCAGATTATTAAATCCAACACTGGGTGCGGCCCTGCAGAAGCAAGGAAACCATGTTTGTGACGTAAAACAGTACCCCCCCACAAAACATTAACAAAGTATTGCTATGTTTAAGTAGAAATATAATTTAATACCCTAACAAAAATAAACTATGTAAAAAATCCCACAACACCCGATCCACCCCTCTCCCTAACCCCAAACAATATCCAAAACAATAAAGTCCAACCAATGTCCAAAATGTCTATAAACCCCAACACAACACCCAATTCCCACCCACCAAAAACAAAGGATTAAAAAAGGGGCCATGCAACAGGGTAAAGTTATTGGCGGGATCTTCGGTTTGCCTTCTCCTGGACCTTTAGCCTCTTCTTCACCTCCTCTAACTCCTCCTCTAGACAGGCATTCCGGAGGAGCACGCGGTGCACATATGCTCTGCAGTTGCATCCACGGGGGGGTAGCAGTGCTGGATATTGAAGGGTGGTGACAGGGGGCTGCCTGTCCGTGGCGCTGTACCACTGGAGGGGTCGGGCTGGGGCCTGGGGCATTGGAGGAGGCTACAGCTGCCACCGCCTCCTCCTCCTCTTCCACCAGAACCACCAGCCGCCAGTATTCTTGGCAGATGGCCTCCAGCTTCCAGCGCTGGGCCATGGCTGCCAACTCCTTCCTGGATGGTTTTGCTTGGGAAGGAGTAGCTATAGCAAGAAAGGAAAAACAAAACTATTAACCAATACTCTTAGCAAAACAGTGAGACAAATTTATTCAATACATAGTGGCACAGTAGCACTAGCAAGCACAGTACATAACATTTGTGGTATGTATATCCTCCCACTTCCTCGGCCTCTAACATTTGTGGGAGTTTCTGGCATTATACTAGCACTATGTATGGACTCAAGTACACATTACCCCAGTCTTCTTCTCTCTAGTTTTGCCAAATTAACGTAACTTTGTTGTAGCCGGCGGCATGCCAGCTCAGTCAGCCTGCGCCCAAGACAAACATACTAGAGTCATGACGCCGACTCACTTTAGTTTTACTTACTACTGTCTGCAGGTGGGGAAGCTTGTATTTTTCTGTTACGGGTGGCACCGGCCATACTCTGTTACATCAAGGGCAACTGCTTAATTTCACTTTCACCCTGCACTGACTACTAGAAAAAGGCAGATGATATCTGATCCAATGATCATTGCTTATATATGGGACAACATGAGGTACTTTGTTTTGATTGATTGTATAACAAGCCGATAGGCCACCCATGGCTGGCTGGCTGACACAGTAAAAAAAAAATTAATATAGTTAGGGAGTTGTTGTCCTCTGAGTCGAAGGAAGGCGCTTCATGATAACTACATACTTACACAATGTATATGCTGTGCTTGCAAACTACTGTGAGTCAAGGGAGTATTCTGGAATTACAACTTATATTCTCCTCAGCTTTGCTCGGCGCGGTTTCTTTCACATTCTCTTCAAACTAAGACTCTTCATCTAGTGACAGTCTCCACCTATGCTATCTATGATGAATACCATCCAGGCATACATCCATTCAAAGTAAACGTCTATCATTCTTCTTAATCTCTCAACAAACCTTAGTTTGTTTCACCAACAAACATTTATTCTTTTTTTTTTTTTAAACCACCACCCATGCGTCCTTTCCTTCCTTGCTTGCTTGCCTTGGCTTTGAGTTTGACCCAAACACCACAGAGGATTCTTGCTTCTATCCTCCACCCATACAGTTTCACCCACCCAGGCATGCATCTTTTCTTTCACCTACTACCCATCCTTCAAGCACCCATGCATCTGATTCCTATCAGCCACCTATGCATGCATCCCACGTATCCTTCTCTGCCAGTCATAAATATTACATCTCACCCATCCTTCCTCCTTCCACCCTTCATTCCCTTTTCGTTTAACACACCCATCAAGGTCATCTGATCGTACTTTTAGTCTTCTCCATAAAACTTTCACAACTGAGTTGAAGTCAGATAGAAGAGGCCACTGGTTACTCAACTCCCGCCGCTAATGCTATTTCTAATGCTAAGTAAAGGGTGTCTTCAACCGTTGTAATGTTCACTACAACTTCATACTTACTAAGTCTCAACAGTACAGTGAGTGTACACCCTTGCACCTAGTGTAATGTCAATAAGTAAGGAATAAAACTTACCATCGCCCGCCACTGCTGCTGGCTCACCCCCTGTAGCTCCTGCAGGTGCCGCATCTCCTGCTCCCTCCGAAATGGCCGCATCGCTGCTGGCCCCAGCACTGGTGGTCGGTAGTACGCCTAGAAAAAACATTACACATTTTTAGATGCCATATACACCTCCCCCTATTTATTCTTTTTCACTAGCCAGATTGAAAAAAAAGTTAATACATACATATACAACATACATCACTAGTACAAATCGGGTACTAGAGTACAGTAGACACTGGTAGTGTTATATCATGGTCCCTAGGGTCATTCCAGTCTTTGCTAAGTTAGACTGAGCCATGCAACCATTTTAGCTTTGTGTCTTTTACTTTTACGCACGTTACCTTGCAGCTTGTTGTGTAAGACGCCTTTGAGCCCACATGAGCTCATACTGCTACTGTCTGAGCGCTGCGTACAAGGTCGAAAAACAAGCCACTTTGTTATGGAGTTCTGGTGGTCAGTCCATATTGCTTAGCCATAACAAGCTACACTTTTTGGCACGACTGAGAAATGCTTGCAAAATACTAACGCGCACCATTATTCTCATAACAGACTGAAGATTCCCTTCTACGAACCAGAGCTTTGCAGAGCTTATGATGTAACCAGTACTTCTAGGATGGTTCTTCTAAGGTGAGGGGTCCTCCAGAATTCGCTCCGAGATCTTCATTTATAATTTTATATAAACTATATTCCTACCAAGGGGAGGGCGGTTCTTCCACCACTGTTCAGTTATCATCATGATTGATTTCCCCTTTTGTCTTCTATGGACTTGTAGTTGTAACAATGTTTATTGTTTTAATCTTATGTATTTTACTGTTGGTGCTGGCTAGAGCTTGTTAGTTGAAAATAAACCTTTTGAACTTATATAGACTGTGATATTTGGTGTAGACTTACACGAGTGAGTGAGTGAAAGGGTGTGCATTGCTTCCACGACTCTGAGAGGTCGGGGAGTGTAGTGACTGTTATGTTCTGGGTTGTCTAATCATTGGGTATCTTCGGGGGGTTCAGGTAGCTAATGAGACACTATAGTGAGTCGGTCAGGGGATTGTGGGTGAGGTGTAAGGAAGGTCCAACCTCCTATCAGCAACATCCTATTTTCTTGTACATAGTTCTGTATGTTCAGAAACCCTACAACAGTAGTATGTCCTATCCTATCAAAAATAGTCAAATATCTGGTTTGGCATTTTGTTGGTGGGAATTGTCGAAAAGCCTCAAAATTAAGATGACTAGAAGAGGACAACCCAAAAGACTGGACTCAGTGGCTAGAGCGATTGGTGAATCTGTGTTTTATTTAAAACCTTTTAAATAAAGAGTGGCCAACTGGGCAAGCTTAGCTACAGACAGACTAATAGTAGTAGTACAGAGAGTCATAGCAGAGACAGTTAGAGGCAGGGATAACAAGAATTTAGAAACAGATTGTGTAGATCGATGAAGATTTTGTAAAAAATAGATTTAGGAAATCGAAATAATAGTTCGGAAATAAATAAGGTGCAGTAGAAGTTAGGAAAGTATAATTACTAATATTAACAACAGGAGGACTTACTGGGGCCACCAGCAGAGCCCTCGCTAGAGGAGCGTTCCTGGCCCTGGGAGCCATCTTTTCCAGCACCCGCCGACTCTGACCGCGTCTTCTTCTTGCCCCTGGGTGCTGATCTTGAAAGATGTAAGAAAGAAAGAGACAAACATGGATGATTGGTTGGTGTGAAACAAATGAAATCGTTTTAAAAACGCTCAAAAAACATTTATGGAAACAACAATTGCAATAAAATGTACCTATCTAATCTGGTCGACTTGTATTGCTTCAATCGCGGACCGTCTAGTTATTATTTATGAACACTAATCCAGTGTTCCATTCTGATTCCAGAATACTAACTAAGACTAAGTACCACCTGACTGAGCCCACCTATTCCAGACGGGCCAATTGTTCACTGAGTCTGCATTTCCATTTATTTTAGTACTCAAAAATGCATAGATGGAGGACATATGCATACATTTTTGCCTACACCAAATTGTTGGTTGTTTGCTGCTGATGTTCGGCTAGTGATAAGCCTAGGCTATTATTACCACTCACTAAACAAACTACAAAAGGTTCTACTAAGGACTGGGGTAAGCAGCACTCAGCAACATGTGACGTGACAGATGATGCATCATGCAGACCACTAAAAAATTACCTACTAATAATATGTAACTAAACCTATCAATCCACCACTATCTCTTCTTAGTGGCAGGAGGACAAAGGAAGAACTAGAGTCTCTCTGGCATTACCTAACTTAAGTTCTCTAAAGTAAACTCTCATATAATCAGGCCAAGAGAGCGCAGTTGCAAACAAGTAAGATTTGTAGCGCCGAGCACCTGTGTCATAACAATCACAGAAGATTTTTAAACATAATTTACCTGCAATGTAAGCACGCAGTATTCTTGCTGCTCGGAAAAAAATATATTCGCAATATATAACACAGAGCAGAAGAACACAAAGTAGCATTATTAAATAGCTACTCACCAGGCTCCGGGACCTCCACTCCTAGCAGGTCCAGCAGGTCCTGCTCCCGGTCCAGGATATTGGACCACCAGTGCCTCAGCTGGGTATCGTGCACCGGACACCAGAGCAGCAGAACACTGCTCGGCACACCTTTCCCCACCGCTGGCGACGCTCCTCGAGCCCGTACCCGGACCCAGTCCTGCCTCCTGCTGCTAGGGTTAAGGGGAGGTGGCGCTGCACAAAAAAAACAAGTGCGCCCACCTGCGCCTCACCAAATAAGGCCCGTTCCTGCACCCCTTTAGGGCGCAGCCTTCCGCAGGGAAGGCGGTCGCGGCTGCGGCTACGGGCAGCCTTGCCCTTTCCCTTGTTGCCTGTGCTCTCTCCCTTGGGCATGGATCTGGGACTCGGGGGGGGTGGAAAAGAAAAGGGGGGAATTAGAAAAGTAAGTAAAAGAAATTAAAAAAGCAAGTTATAGAAAAAGAGTAAAAAAGTAGTAGAAAAGCCGCAAAAAAGTAAAAAAAACTCCAAATATAGATTCAGGAAAATAGAGAGATAGATAATAAATAAAAATGGTTTTAAAAAAGTGTACAGAAACAAAGGATTGCAAGGATAGAGGTAGGATAGAAAAGCAGGCCCAGAACCATAGCAATAGACTGAAAAAGAAGATGGCAGCGCCCATTGCGACCGCATTGGCAATTTTGCGCGATATTTACCCCCAAGCATGCAAAAAGTGTAGCGAACACTTAATACCCGTTCCCGAACAGGAAATACTCATCGCGAATGGGTGGGAGCACACAATACGCGACCTGAAATAGGAATTAAGCATCGTGAGCGGGCGGACAAGTGAAAAACAAGATGGCCATACCCATTAGTGACCGCATGGGCAAGTTAGCGATATATTTCCCCGCGACCATGCAAAAACACTAGGCATGGGCAGAAAATTCAGTTCCGCTCTCGGAATTTGGGTAATTTTGTGTTCCGCAGAGAACGTGGAATTGCCCAAATTTTTGTATTCCACGGCTTCGTGGAATTCTTTGCTTGTTCCCGTTCTCAAACTGCGTTCGCGATCAGGAAAGAAGCATCGCAATCAAGCAATTCTGCGTGTTTGCGGAATTTCTGCATGCTCTTGGAGATTTTGTACGCTTTCGCGATAATTTGCAGAGCACGACTACGCAAGTTCTGCCCACCCCTAACATATGGGTGTTGGTCAGTGTTTAGATGTCTCAGTGGTACATGTGTGAGTAACTACATATGTAAAGGCAGTATATGTGAGTGTTGGAGTATATAAATGACTATATGTGAGAGTGAGTGATTGTGACAGTGGCTGTATGGATGAATGTGTGCTTGTATTAGTTATTGTATAAGAGTGTAAGTATGTGTTAGTATATGTTTGAATAAGTTAGGTGCTATGTGTATAACTGTATAGGTGAGTAAATGGGAGTATGATTGATTCTTTTCATGACTGACTAGGAGCGTGAATAACTCAATGGATGAGTGGCGGTGTGTGAGTGTCTGTATAGGTATGTGAGTACATATGATAGTGCCGTATTGATGGTTGACTGCATGTATGAGTGACTGTATGGGTGAACGAGTGGCTTTGTGTGTAGACCTATGAATCAGTGAGTGGGTATGTAGAAACTGGTATTGGTGTGTCTAGGGTTTTGAAAATGGTAGTCTATATTTTAGAGTGGGTGTATCAAAGGTTATTTTAGGGTATGAGGAAGTGCATCAGATTATCGCGTGGATGATGTCATCAGTGATATCATCAGTGTGACATTTGAGATGTCAGTGATGTCATCAGAGATGTTACTGACCATGTTATGAATGATGTAATATGTGAAGTCAGCAGCAGTGCATTGCTGGGGCGCGAGTTATAGTTAGCTGAACTAACTAGAACAGCCACATTTCTCTGGTTTTGTACGAGTGAAATGTCCAACTAACTATAACATCCCTGAAACCTGTGTTTTTTTCAGTGCATTTCTAAGGTTTTTTAAATGCTACTTTATAACTATAACGTTCCTAAAACCTATGGTTTTTTCAGTGAATTTCAAAGGTGTTTTTCAATGCTAATTTCTAACTATAACGTCCCTGAAACCTGTGTTTTTTTCAGTGAATTTCAAAGTTTTTTTTAAATGCTAATTTCTAGCTATGCCTACAGAGGTAGGACATGTGCAGAAATAGGAAGAAAGGTGCAGAAAGAAGCAAAAGAAATGCAGAAACAGAGGAGCAGGAAGAGGCCTTGTTACAAAGTCATCCTGTGCCCTCAACATTTTGCTGACGGGTACTGGTGGTAACTGACTCTGACTAACCAGGCCTAGAACCAGTGCTATTCTAAAAGGTCTGAGCAGTGCACATGGGCCCTCATCTGTGCTGGTAGGGGGCAGCTGCCTAAATGACCGATTAGTCAAATTGACCCATGACGTGGATACCACACAGGAGTCCCAGGCTCCAACCAATGTACTACGACTGGCTTTCTGATGTCTACCATTGCGATCCTGCACCGCTGCAGCCACACATGTTGTTGACCTGCTCAGGCTTCAGCTTAATGTTTGAACATATTAAGATGACGTATACTCACCACATGCACAGTACAGTGAGTTTATGCGGCCTCCGGCTACATCTTACTGGCAATCTGCGCTCTTCCATGAGCCAGGACGGCTGCGGGTTCAGGTTACAATGCTCAACTGTGCATGTGAATCATCCCTCTTAGTGTGACAGCTGGCTCTCAAACGAATTTGCACTGTTCTTTTTGTCTCTGAAAACACAGACCAAGGTCTCCAGCAAACTCACATGCACAGTGCCAAACAGGACTCAACCCTTAAACCAGTGAGAGAACCATCATGAAGCACTACATTGAACAAACCATACTGTGTGGAGAGACACTCTGTGATTTCAGAAGGCGGCATGAGGCCAGACAGAAGGCAGCAATGTGCTGAACAAACTCCTACAAACATAAGCAGAGCCATCATGTAGGTTGAGACCGGCACAGAACTGGAGACCACATGTGCACCTCCTTTCTGACAAGACAGGCCTTTCATGGTTGACAGATTGTAGGTTTAATACATTTTCCAGAAATCTTCACTAGACACGGCACGTGGTCACTGTTTTTTAAGCTATGCACTATAAAAAAAAGTTTTTTCAGTCCTTCACATAAAATGGAATGGTCTCCAGTTGCTACTGACACTTTTTCAGGATATCCACATTTCCCTTCTGTGACTTGAAATGGAATTTATTTACATGCAGTGGTTGTCATAAAAATCTGCTGTGGGTCCTGTCCTCGTGGCCACACCTCTGATATGAAAGAATCAGCATCAGAATGAAATGGCAACAGGAGCGGGTGCTTTATAATGACATGACATGTGTCCTTTGCTTTATGGAAAGGAACATGTGGATGCGTGTTCTTGCAAATAACATGTTTTCTTAGGCTACATCTATTTCTATTGGCATGGATTAAATACCTTCATGTACACAGATATAGAAAGACATAATCTGCATATAAGGTAAACGCATTACGATGCAGTAATGCCACAGAGGGGGTTCTGGTAACAGAATAAAAAACACAATAAAATATAAAATCATGTTTACATTAACATAGAAGTAAACACACTACATATTTAGGTATACAACTACATATTTGCATATTTTAGGATTTGTTCTTAGATATATTTTATTTACTCAGGTCAATAAAAACTACAATGTACTTTCCCATCTCTGATTGAAAAACAAACAAAAAACAAATCACATTTTCATGCCCCCCCACACCCCCCCCTGAACTGGCCTGCACAACAGAGGATACAGTTTTCTGGGTGCCAAGAGATGGTTTTGGTCCTTATGTTGTGTGAAGATTTAGATACCGTATATAGGTTTCCCGATTTATGCCCTTATATAGGTACAATTCATATTGCCCTTATTTAGGCATAGAAAATCCAGCCCTTATTTAGGCATTGTCCCTGCTAACCAAATACAGGCATGGTCTCCTACATCCGTCAATCCACGTCTTATCTTACTGCTAACCCTGTACATATTGTACTTCGCATCCTGTCCTACGATTGTAGCAGTTCATATCTCTTGCATGAGAAATAAGACTGTTCAATAAACCCCTTTTTATTGAAACGCCTGTCTCTCTATTTCTTTGCAACTCTGAAGAGACGAAGCATGCACGATTGACTGAGTAAAACTGTTATCTATTGTTTCCACGGTTCTGAGATTGTCCCGACTCTAAGGGAAACAAAGTTGTCATGTTTATGCGGTTGTCAGAAACTAATTCCTTCTTGTATACTCGAGAAGTTTCTAGTGACCTCTGAGTTAGCTGGCACACACAAGTAATTAAGTTTAATGTACTCGATAGAGACATACTGACGTCAGTCCTATGTCAAAACTATTATTCCAATGCACAGAGCCCATCAGGGATATAGGAACTACACTACATGGCACCCAACGGTTTGGTAAGGCACTAATTTAACGCTAGATACTGATAACTCAGTCATGCTTTTCTCAGAGACCCCTACTCAAAATACTCCATAAGACGTCTGGAGTGGGTAGGGATAATATCCGCCATAGCTGAGTAGAACACAAATCCTATGTATTAACTGTTTGGTTTGTTCAACGTTGAAGGATACAGTGTTCCAAAATATTGTGCACCTTATCTTTGTTCCATTGAAACTTGCTCTGAAACTTTCATTAAACAATGACCGAAAATGGCACAAACACCGATACTGATGGAGCTGTACCCGACAAAGTCGTAGCAGCTTTTGATTATACAGGTTTTGATGAAACCGATGAAAATGCAAAAATCATTGCTCCAAATTGAAGGAGCGCCATCACTCTAAAACGTATAAAACATGGCCTAACACCAAGAGGTGGTAGAGCAGTTTTTGTGATAGAGGCACATGAATCTAACCAGACAGAGGTATTCTATTCATGGATAGTATTCCCAGAATCAAATCCAGTAACTAAAACGTTTCACTTCTACAAAGAAGATGAACCACTCGAGGAATATACTCCCTTCGAGGATATTGAAATTCCACTCACATACCAGGAGCATGATCTCTGGTTTAAAGGCGCCCTAAAACATTACAATCACATTACCAGGCTCGGTCCACTAGGTAGACCAGGAGCAACATGGCCGATTTTAGCTGGCTACATACCTCATCCTGACATTAAAGAAATGACAGATGTAGAATTACTTGCTCAACTCAAAGAGTTGATCAAAATGGATAGACAATTGGTTCAATATGCCATGATGACTTTCACAGTCCAACCAACAATAGCAATTCCAAAACAAACTTCTCACCAGGGGAATGCGCTAAAAATCACTCCATAGATTTTACACACAGTCATGGGTAAAATGCCCACAAAACGTGAACAAATTCCATTCTGGATAGCTCAAAAAATTACTCAAATCGAAGCAGTATTTCCTAATACTAGCCCTTATGAGAAACACAGAATTCTAACAATCTGTTTACCAATGGGGATCACACCACATCTGGAAGACTGCACCACTTGGGGCACAGTCTTTGCTGAAATCTGCACAAAAACACATGGTGTTCCGTCCATGGCGGTAATACCTGATGTCCTGAAACAAATTCAAAATGAATACGGGGCAGAGCCTGCTCTGAATTTAGGTATGAAGTTACTGAAATTTTCGAACAGGTCTCAACAATAATATTATCTAATATTAAAGGAGAAGCAGCATCAGTGGCAATCCGCCAGAACTACCACAAGAACTAGCCAGAATAAATGAAAAATCCTATGAAGAAGTAGGCCGAGACAGTTTGGGAGGGAAACCAGTTAAACCACAACTGTCTGAAAGTCCTGAAAAGGCCTTTACTAAAAACAATCCTACCTCTTCTAAAAAGAAGTGGGAAAATAACAAACAACATTCAAAAGAAAAAGATTCTCAATCCCCAGGTAGGTCTCCTCAAAAGGAGCTCTCTGAAAGGAGGTATAACCTCAGGAATAGGGATAACTTGAGAAAACCTGACAGGTATCAACATACTGATACACGTTCCTCTCATACCTTTCAGATATCATCACAGACATCTGAAAGAAGAGGACAGTCAGAGAACAAAGAAGACCGCGTGAAGTCCAAAGACGACCAACATGTTCAGAAAAACAAACCAAAACCTCAAATCTCCAAAAAGAAAGTAGCAGGTCTAAAGATCAGACATGCCGAGGATTCTGAGAACACAACTAAAGAATGGAGAATGGGCTCAGACAATGTTGGACAGCACAGCAGAAGTTACAGTAGCTTGCCAGAACCTGAAGGGGCTTCTGGAGACAGTGGACTTGAATGAGGACATTCAAGTTGAAACTGCAGATACCAGGGTTAGTTCTCCACAGAGGTTATATGAAATAACACTCCGGATGGAGGGAGACATACCAAGAAAAGTGAAAGCACTCTTTTGGGAGCGACTTTTTAAAGGGTTATGATATACTTCTAGCAGAACAAGACTGGCCACCAGAATGTGTCAGGGAGTGCACCCATGGCGAAGACATCATTATGCCAGCCTTCTCTAACAATGTTCCAGTACATTTAAAATATACTTATGCTAGGAAATGGACAGTGGACCAAGCCCCAGCATTATACAAAAATCATGTAGGATGGGATGAGGACTCACCTCACCACAAAATCCAGTCAAAAAATCAACCAACATGCTCAAAGGCAGTATCCAATTAAGCAAGAAGCTAAAAAACAAGTCAGGGAGATCTTAGATCAACTTGAATACCAAGGGGTGATTGAAACATGCACCTCATCAATAAACAATCCTTTGTTTCCTGTTTCCAAACCAAACAATACATATCGTCTAGTTTTGGATTAGAGACACCTAAGCTCATGTTGTAAAATATTTGCAGAGCAAAATCCACACAGTACAGCATTAATGAATAACGTTGTGTGTAAAAAGTACAAACCACATTAGACATTTCAAATGGTTTCTTTTGTCAAAATATTGCACCTGAAAGTAGATCTTTGACCGCTTTCTCAATAATGGAGACCCAGCGTCAATTTTGTTGACTCCCACTGGGGTTCAAGAACAGCCCTGGGTTATTCTCAGCAAGAGTAACAGAGTTACTACAAATTTATGATGACGAGGCATTGTCATATGTCAATGATATATATTTGGCAGACGATGACCTGGACAGACACTTGAACAGGGTGAACACCATTATATTGGGCTTCGCCTCTGAGTGTTACAAATTCAACTTTAAAAAGTCCAGAATTTCCCATCACAATGTCCTTTTCCTAGGATGTGAACTTTCAAGTGAAGGCAAAAGCCTGGCAGCCAACTTTTTAGAAAAGTGTGCACTGCTCCAACCTCCAAAAACGCTGAAAAACTTACAGTTGATTCTAGGTTTCCTGAATTCTGAAAGAACATACATTCTAAACTACGCAGAGAGGGTTAAACCTCTCTACGAATTAATCAAACCTGATTTCAAAGCCACCACTTGGACACAAGAACAAACAGAAATTCTGTGTTCACTTCAAACAGACATGTTAGCAACTAAACACTTGCAAACACGCGTAAATGTACGCAACTTAGTGATCCGAATCATTTCAAGTCAATGCGGATTCACCTACTTAACTTTTAACGAAGGTGAAAAAGTACCAATTGCATACAAATCACACTTGTATACACAAGCAGAAGGGCTGTGCAAATGGCTTCCGTAGCTGCAATCACTCGTTCAAAAACGAAAATAGACAGTGAAATAAAGCTGGCTGTCAATGCTTCAAGCAAAGGCAGCGGTGCAGCATTACCTAAAAAGTTTCCACTCAAATACTCACATATAATTGATGCGAATAATGTTCCGTTTGCTCGAATCCCTGGAGTGGGGGATAGGGTAATACCAAACATGGAACATAGATTAGGACTAATCCTAGCATCACATGAACGAATTGCCTCTGCCCATGCAGGTGTTTCCAACACAGTATCGTTATTAAAACAAAGATACTGGTGGCCAGGCATTAGGAAAAAGACCAGGAATTATTTTTGGACTGCAAAATATGTCAGAAGATGAAAGTCTCAACTGTGAAACGTCCTGCACAGACGCCCCTGTTAATTTCAGATAAACCATTAGCATGTGTTTACCTGGACCACTGCAGTCCCTTACAAAGAGATGGTAACTATAAATATATCATGGTCACAGTGGATTCGTGTTCTAGGTTTCTATGGATGTGGCCTCAGCGCTCGGCTGACGCTCGAACTGTTATAAAAGATTTGCGAGTCTTTATCGGTACATACGCAATTGGCACACTACATTCTGACTAGGGTCTTGCGTTTAGCTCTCGAGCTTACAAAGAAGCCATGGCCAGTTTGGGCGTAGCATTGCGGTATTCTTCTCCATTCCATCCTGAGGGAAATTCTGTTGTGGAAAGAAAAAACCGGGACATAAAGCAGTCTATTACAACTAGGGTATTAGGTTTGGGTGATGGGTGGGTAAAACATCTTTATGGGGTCCAACGCGCACTTAGCAACTTGCCAAGAAGTTCTCTAGGGGGTGTCACTCCATATGAAGTCCTATTTGGAACTAGAATGTTGATTCCAGACCTTGATATGCAAGGCACAGTGATGGAAAATAAAATGTTTGATATCAAAGATCGTTTGGCTGTTTTACAGGGCTTAAATGAACTAAGAACAAAACAAAGCAACGTGCTTCTGAAGCCAACCATCACTGGGGAAAAACCAGCCGTCCCAGCAAGGCCTGTCTGGATCCCAAAGCTTGGTGATCTAGTCAGAGAAAAGATCGCGGACTAGAAGGAATTCGGGCCTTCTTACAGACAACCAGTACCTGTCTTAGCAATCCACGGATCAAGAACAGTACTTTTGCCGCCCCTTGCTGGTAAAAAGGAGAAAAGATTTGTGTCCATCGACCTGATCAAACCACACTATGTGGCCGATACTAAGCAGTAGGCCATGTGGACTCCGCCAATGTAGCAGACACACTCCTCTAGCTACAATCCAAGAGGTTCAAACTGAAAAACTCATCACCTTTGAAGATTCTACAGTGAGAAATGAAGGACTCAGCAACAAAGCTATGAAACTCGTCCCTCTTAAAACCCAAATAACAGTTCGTCCTGATACACATATCTACAACGAAGTAACAAGTGATCAACTGGTTCCAGCAATTTCAACGAATCCTGATGCAATTCAAACCATTGACAGAACTGCCTCTGGCTATTTCATTAACTTTGATATGTTTTCTGAGGATCCCAGAGAACCTGAAATGACGCCAGCACAAAGAACTTTCAAAGAACAAGCAGCAGACTTTTTTCATCTCCTGAAAAAAACTTATCTGGTTTCACCATGAATTGAGCTATGGATTGTTTTGGGAATATTCTTCTTTCTACTTTGGTTAGCTCTGGTAATAACTCTGGGTATGCTGATAAATGGAAGATATATTCAAATGGACACAGCAAGTAAAAGAGTGAACTTACTTCTCCAGCCACACAAATCATCCCATCGTGAAGCAAGAGACTTGTCAGCAGTGAACATCACAGCTGTTCCTATACCAGAGGGTATAGTTTGGGACAGAACTGAATATGACATGTTTGGCCCATCGGAACATGTGAAGATTCCACACTTATTTAAAATGTCATTAAGGTACTTTATTACCTCTAGTACCTGTTCTGATGATTGGGACTTTGAGACTGTTAATAACATGATTTCTGCTCTAGAGATGTCTGCAGTATTCACAAATCATGAATATTTAGAGAGTTCATCAGACTATGAACAAATGTATTGTTATAACCACTATGGTCATCATTTCGTGCATAAATCTGCAACACCAGAAATGTATTTATGTATAACCAATGGGAACATTGTCCTTCACCTCCAAAGGTTAGTATGACAACTTTTGCAATGAAATTTCCATATTTTTCAGGCTACAATTTGTCTAATCCAGAAACCTCTCTCTTTAAAAATGTAAACAAGACAGGAAAGAAAAATATGTTAACCAATACGAAACAGATTTATTCTGCAGCCTTTATTGCCCAACTGGCTAGACAGGGTTTCGACTTTTGGAAAGACAACATTGAGACAAAATCTGTCTGGGGTACAAAAGATTGGCAAGTACAGGGGGTAGAAGCTTTTTTTCGAGCCTGTATCATCACTGAGCAAATTATGTTTTTAATGACACTTTCCAACAAACGTCCTTGCCTTGGGTTCGCCAAGATCAAAGACATGAACACACCAACCATACCTATACCTGCAAGTAATAGCACTACACGGGGGGAGGCCGACGTACATAATATTTTGCATCACAACAGATCAGACCCAGAACGGGAAAATTGGTTGTTCTGGTCCACAGACACAAACAACTGTCAAGATCGATTCCTGAACAAAACACCGGGTTTCCCTATCAATAGGCCAGACCCACGCAATGTTCAAAGACAGCATCCAGGGGTAGTAACAACATACAGTGTAGGGAAACTCTGCCTTGATTGGCTACCGTAAGCTACACTGAAGGATGTAAAACAACACTTAACTTTACTTCAAGAAGATGAAGACCTTGCTAGGACCAAGAAAACCGCATCAAAAACGTTTCATATATGCCGCTATCTACACTTCTTATTATGAAGCATGGAAGGTTACCCAAGCAGAGACTGCAGAACGAATACGAGAAATTGATCGTATTAATTTAGAGAAAACTCTCTCTGTAGTACACAATGGGTTAACGACTCTGTTGTCCAGAATATATTCATTGGACAGCATTGTGTCTTCTGTCATAGACATCATGGAACAAGACTTGGTCATGTTGCAACATGGTCAGTCTCAGCTATGTTCTATCATGCTATTGGGCTGGATGCTACAAAACTTGCGTGCAGGCTATGTGCCTTGGTGTTTAATCAACACTACGTCACTGTTTTCAGAATTCAATCTCACTGATAAACAGATCAGACTGGCACAAAGGGGAGCAGACTACACTGTGCTGAGCATTGAAAAACTGGAAAAATTACCATTCACGGTGGCAGAAAAAACAGCTGCTGAGTGGATCATACATGGTAAAATTACTCTGCCTGTTACAGCTTTCCATTTTCAGTATTGCCTAAAACATATACCAGTAGACAAATATGAAAGGCTGGGTAAAGGATACATCAAGACATCCTGGATTTTACCTTACACACATAGATGTTGGAGTGGGGAACGTGAAGTGTTTCTTAACGGTACAAACTGTGAAAACGCACTAAGAGGTTCTCTCCTTTGTCAGGGTATTAACTTACACAGGGCCTGAGATGGTTCCACTACAAACTTATCCTGTCACCTGCAAGGTTCACCGGCTGCAGTGATTAATCCAATTTTTGGCCAACTTTCCAATGGGAGTTACATTATGTAGAATGCTCACAGCTGCTGTTGCCAGGTATTCCATATCTAGTTACAGTTACATCCAGGGTCACTTGATGTATGCAAGTCTTGTTTCCGCAAATAGACACAGTCAGGGAGTCGCCTTTATGGCCTTCACTGAGCATCTCTTCTATACAAATTGTTACTCTAAGCAGAATGAAAGTCATTCTTTTACAGAAAACAGTGCCACTGACCTCGGCCAAAGAAACCTATGATCTCCAAGTCGCAAGGACTTCTGCCGACATACATAACCTTTTGTATACAAACTGCCCTGTACATTTCTCAGAAATGTTAGGTCGTATCTTAAACATGTCTGATACAGGCGGTATTATAAATGTATTTAAGAACGTATGTACAGGACTGTTAGCACCTTTTCAAGCAGTCCTCGGCATATTTCCAAACTTCGTGCACTCTGTGTTTGGCGGACTGTCTCTCATTTTAGCACTTGTTGCAGGGATCCTATTTTTACTCCTACTGCTACGATATGGCAAGCCAAATCACCAACGACACCCAATTCACCATGGAGAGAGCTCTACTGGAGATGAAGTGTCGCGAGCGCATCATCCAAACTTTGGGTTTACCTCGTCTACAAGAAATAAACACCACATGGTTTCTGTCATTCAGACCAATCTGGCAAGATTGCATCTTACCTGTTCTACGCTGCCTGCTCTGCGGTGAAGAATGCGTGGTAGACATCTGTCTAACACTCCCATCAGTCATGCCTACGGATATCGATACTCTGCTGGACCCGGTAACGGCCCACCTCCTGTGGCAGCCTGTGAAAGGTCTGAGGTACCGACGGAGGGTGCGGTGCCTCATGTCCTGGACTGTTGCCAGGTAAGGTGAGGCGTCCACCCGTATATTCAAGGGTAAGGTGACAACAACAGTCCTGTAGACTCTTCACAAAGGAGACCACATGTTTTTATCTATGCCTGCACAGGGGGTTCACAACTGTCTGCAATGGAGCTCAGCAGCATCCTTGGAAGAGTTTAGCTCTGTTTGCCCAGGGACACAGTGCTATGTATGCAGGAACTCATCTCCAGCTCAATGAAAGCAATTACCTATGAGTACATGGTCTGTGCTCTATATGTGCATAGGTTCAGCACTATCTAGCGGGGACTTGGATGTATCTGTGTTGGAAGTCACCTGTATTTGCAGAGGAGTCAGTTCAGCTCAAAAAGAGGGGCTCTATATAGCCCAAGCAGGTATCCCGAATATGGATGCGACTTTTGATAAATACAGGACTTGAGAGTGGCTTGTATATGTCCAAGTTCCACACACTGAGACGCGTAATAGCTTACGGTAACAAACATACAGTGGAGTGAAAATGATTTGGGTCTCCACCAGTGAAATACGTTTTCTTTGGACACCATCTACATGGACTTACTAAAATACCTTTTTGAGCTACATTTCCACTTCACAAATGAAGAAGCAGGATTGGATTTAGTCGCAGATATTATTGCTTATCTTGAAAGCCTGGATGTGACGAAACACGTGTCGGCTGTTCTCGTGCATCTTGATTGGAACTACAAAATTGAGAACTCATGGCGCAAGCTTTTCCCTTCTAATATATTGCTACTGCTGAGGTACATAAAAAAACATCAGGCACGCAGGTAACATCCGATTTGAACATTGCTAATGCAACCAATGCTGAAGGTGATAGTTCACATCTATGTGCAGTTAATCTTCTAAACGAGGTATTCCAACATTCACCTACAACGGTAGATTACTTTTTGTCTACAGGATTAGAAGATTTCATGTTTTCTCCAGGCCCACACACTGACTTTTGATTCAGTCACACAGTGTTCCGATGAGACTCTAAATTTGGCTTTCATTTTTTTCAGACAAGGAACTAACTTTGGAACTTTTTTCCTATGATTATTTTTTTTTTCAAAATGTTTATCTTTTTCATTTTTTGGCACAGTAATCTGCTTATAGTAGCACTATTCATAGAGAACAGAATTCTTTGAAAATCTTCCAGGGACATTATGCCACCTTGCAACAACAGAGTAAACTCTACCCCTATAATTAAGAGATGTACAGTGTATCATACATAAAATAAGCAGAGAATGACACCCAAATCGGATTAAGGTAATATGGCACACAAACACTTGAAAACACCAAACTAAATAATACAACTCTTTTTTTATTTCATTTGTTAATATCACTTTTTATAATACATAAATAGAATTTGTTGAATTTTTATACAAAAAAAATCACAATAAATGAATCACAAAGTGCATTATAACAAAAAATAAATAAATAAAGGTGTTAAACACACACAATAAATATCTGGAATTTATACAAAAAGGAATATGCCACAGAATGGAGGACAAAAACAGGTTCCCAATCAGGGGAGAAAGGAGAAGGAATGTTTTTGATCAAAACTACATACACTCAGATTCAAACAGCTCACATTCATACAACATTACATAATTCATTCACCAAAAGACCAAAGACTCTCGTGGGCCCAACTCAAAGCAGTAGCATCGGTAATCCCACGATATTCTGATGGTTATTCAGGATAAATGTCGAAACACTTACCTAGAGTACATAATCAATGGGAATGGAGAGGGCCTAACTAACAACATTATGCCACCTTGTCACATCAACAATTGATTAGTGTTAACCTGATATGAAATGGTTTCGGACCCTTTTTCTTTTGTATTAACAAGCCATTTCATCATGTGTACATATTTCTGATTCATTCTTTTTAGCATTTTCAATGCACACATATGCTTAGAATGAAATATTGCTTTTAATATGTACAGCACCTTATGCATAGCAATGGGTTTGTAATGCATTTTTAGGGCATATGTTTTTAGATATGTTTTAGCGATGTGATACTCTCTTTTAGATATGTTTAGTATGTTTGGGATTTAGTAATGTCGTTCATACGAAACTGGAGTGGGTGTTGTGTGTAGATTTAGATTCCGTATATAGGTTTCCCGATTTATGCCCTTATATAGGTACAATTCATATTGCCCTTATTTAGGCATAGAAAATCCAGCCCCTATTTAGGCATTGTCCATGTTAAGCAAATACAGGCATGGTCTCCTACATCTGTCAATCCACGTCACAACGAGTTCTTGGAAAACCAGACTCTTAAGCCTTTAGGAAATTCCCTTGCTTGGATATTGATTTCTCCACAAACTCATTTATTATGCATAAACATCTATTCCTTAGGGGTTCATTCATGACGTTCCGTTGCCCGACTTTTACGTCAATACAGGCATTCCTAAACACCTTCAAGGTATAAATATACCTGCACTTGCCCTGGCAAACCACGGTTCCGGTACGGTCCAGTTTGACTGCCTACTTGCGGTTCGCCACGGCGAGTTCAGAAGGAGATCGAGTTCCCGACTGATGCACTGACCAGACGCTGTCATCCTCCTCGCAGAAGATCCAGCTCCAGTGTTTCTGACTCCCCTTGTGGGGTGTTAGATATCGAGTCCCGGAAAGAGATTCCAACCTCACACATTCTAAGGTATGGAGCAGACTAGAACTTAGAGAAACTTTTGGCAACTCTTGGCAAAACTAAAACTATAGCTAGCTATACTTCAGAAAACAGCACCTACTTCTTACCTCGTACTACGCTTAGGTTAGGTACACTGGGGTAGAACTATTTAGAAGCATCAGATGAGTATTCACATTTTAGCCTGTGTTAATTGTGTATGTATTTTATGAATATATGTCATAGCTACAAACCATGCTGTTGCAGTATTATTTTATCTTACTGCTAACCCTGTACATATTGTACTTCGCATCCTGTCTTACGATTGTAGCAGTTCATATCTCTTGCATGAGAAATAAGACTGTTCAATAAACCCCTTTTTATTGAAATGCTCGTCTCTCTGTTTCTGTGCAACTCTGTAGAAACGAAGCATGCACGATTGACTGAGTAAAACTGTTATCTATTGTTTCCACAGTTCTGAGATTGTTCAGACTCTAAGGGAAACAAAGTTGTCATGTTGATGTGGTTGTCAGAAACTAATCCCTTCTTGTATATTCGAGACGTTTCTAGTGACCTCTGAGCTAGCTGGCACACAAGTAATTTAAGTTGAATGGACTCGATTGAGACATACTGACGTCATTCCTATGTCAAAACTATAGTGTATATTATTCCAATGCGCAGAGCCTATCAGGGATTTAGAAACTACACTACACTTAGTGAGCTCTATATGAATGGTCTCAATCATTCACTCACTCTTGCTGTCTGAGGGCTTCCCGGGGCTTACCTGTGCTTGTTGCCTTTGATCCCTGGACTGGCGTGAAGGGCTGTGGAGAGAAGCTTGGATTTACTTAAGCTTAGAAGCAGTGCACGTCCTCCTCGCCCAGCAGTGGAGATTCCCAGAGAGTCAATGTGTCCTAACTAAGGGTGGGCGGAATTTGCGAAATTCACTTTCGCAAATTATCGCGAAAATGTTAAAAATCTCCGCAAACACGTGGAAATATCGCGAAGATGCAGAAGTTTTTTCCCGCCCGTTCGCGGTATTTTCTGCGTGGTCGCGGCTTGCCAACTTACCCATGCGGTTGCTCGCGGGCGCGGCCCTCTTGTTTTCACTTGTGCATGATCGCGAGAAGAAAGACGTGATCGCGTGACAAACGACGTCACTGCGGGCGCGAACTGTCGCGAGACAGCGCAAATGGCTACCAACAATCCAACATCTCATGGAGAACGCGACCGGATCGGGAAAACTGGTCGGCGAACGCAGGGATTCAGGTAAGGCGATCGCGCGCACGTGAGAATGTATTATTTTACAGCGCGAGCAAGCAAAAAATTTCCAGTAAAATGCGGATTGCGGAAATTTTGACATTTTCGCGCTTTCCGCGGAACTGAAAATTTCAGATTATCGCAATTTCCGCGAGCGGAATGGAATTTTAGCCCAGGTCTAGTCCTAACCCCTAGCTCTGCTGCTTTCACCAACAGGTACAAAAGGGGGTGGTGATGGACGGAGCATCAGAACCAATCAAACACTCACACCCAGTCAACAGATCTGGGTTTGATCCATCACCGTTCTTTAGTCCACTCTGCCACCCCAGTTCAGACATGGCCATATGCAAATCTGTCTGACCCTGTGCCTCATGGGAACAGTCCAGCCCGAACTGCCAAGCCATGCCTTCCCTGGACCGGAAACAAGCTTCCTAGGACCGGTTTCTGGCATTTCAGCCGTCTTCAGCCAGGATTGCTTAAATTCAGTGGCAAAGTGAGCAAGGGACTCACGTCTGAGCATACCCTGCCAACTTATGGCGAACAAAGCGGTACAAAAGGGGGTGGTGATGGACGGAGCATCAGAACCAATCAAACACTCACACCCAGTCAACAGATCTGGGTTTGATCCATCACCGTTCTTTAGCCCACTCTGCCACCCTAGTTCAGACATGGCCATATGCAAATCAGTCTGACCCTGTGCCTCATGGGAACAGTCCAGCCCGAACTGCCAAGCCATGCCTTCCCTGGACCGGAAACAAGCTTCCTAGGACCGGTTTCTGGCATTTCAGCCGTCTTCAGCCAGGCTTGCTTAAATCCAGTGGCAAAGTGAGCAAAGGACTCACGTCTGAGCATACCCTGCCAACTTATGGCGAACAAAGCGGTACAAAAGGGGGTGGTGATGGACGGAGCATCAGAACCAATCAAACACTCACACCCAGGCAACAGATCTGGGTTTGATCCATCACTGTTCTTTAGCCCACTCTGCCACCCCAGTTCAGACATGGCCATATACAAATCAGTCTGACCCTGTGCCTCATGGGAACAGTCCAGCCCGAACTGCCAAGCCATGCCTTCCCTTTTCTGGCATTTCAGCCGTCTTCAGCCAGGGTTGCTTAAATCCAGTGGCAAAGTGAGCAAGGGACTCACGTCTGAGCATACCCTGCCAACTTATGGCGAACACCCCCTTTTGTACCGCTTTGTCCGCCATAAGTTGTCCGGGTATGCTCAGACGTGAGTCCCCTACTCACTTTGCCACTGGATTCAAGCAAGCCTGGCTGAAGACGGCTGAAATGCCAGAAACCGGTCTAGTAAGCTTGTTTCCGGTCCAGGGAAGGCATGGCTTGGCAGTTCGGGCTGGACTGTTCCCATGAGGCACAGGGTCAGACTGATTTGCATATGGCCATGTCTGAACTGGGGTGGCAGAGTGGGCTAAAGAACGGTGATGGATCAAACCCAGATCTGATGACTGGGTGTGAGTGTTTGATTGGTTCTGATGCTCCGTCCATCATCACCCCCTTTTGTACCGCTTCACCAACAGGTGTCCTTCCCAGCTGTGCCAGTCGTGCACACACACTCACTTCTCCTCAGCACTGGCAATCTCAGAGACCAGTGTGCCATTCTTGCCCCAGCTCCCAGGGTATCCCCGCTCTCAGCCCGCCCTTTAAGCAGCCTCCCTGCAGCTGTCATGCCGATCAGCAGCCCTGGCTCTGTTTATTGCACCCAGTCCCACCACCTCCGAGTCACTCAACTTCTTTACTACTAGGCGAGACCCCCATCGACCCCCAAAGTCCGTCCTGCAAACTCAATGTAACTGTTCGTTTGCAATACCCTGTACTGTTTTACTTAGCACCACATTGTTTTATTCTTCACTTCAGAACTACCACCCAATTTACTCCTGTGCCCCAGCAACATCAGCCCGTTTACTCTTTTGTCACAGTAATACCACCCGTTTACTCCTCTGCCCCAGGAACACCATCAGTTTACTCCTGTACCACAGCAATACCACCCCATTTACTCCCGTGCCACAGCAACACCACCCCATTTGCCCCTCTCTCTATTCCTTATAATCAGTGGTTCATCAGGGAGCGTCAGCTCCCTTCATTCCTCTCTCTTCTCTACAGCGCCGCCGCCCCCTTCTGTTTCAGGATCAGCACCCCCCTGATTGCATTTGATTCCCGAGTACCACCAGCCCCTTGTACCCCCAATGCACCCAAGAGCCCGCCCCCAGTCCCTGGCACTGCCTCACTGACCCTGCATGAGCTCTCCAGGCGCAGACTGGTCTCAGGAGCTGCACGGATTAATGCTGAATACGAAAAAATGGCACATTCCCAGAGAGGGTGTGTGAGCCCCTCCCTGCGCCCCAAGGTAGATTACATTACGGTGCCCAGGCCCCTTCCTCTGGGGGGAGTCTAAGGAGCTGGGGGCAGAGCCAGCAGCAGGGGCAGGACTCAGTACCTGCAGTGTACCTGAACTTACAATATGTGCTATTATGCCAGCAATGTCGCCGTGTGCTGCTCCGGAGCTCGGTGTCTGCAGAATACAATGCCCTCTAACCGAGCCTCATAAATCCCTCTAGATCCATGATAAGCGATCGCGGCCTCACAGAATTCTCACAGTGTAAATGCGTTCACATCGCGAAACCTCCTTATATATTTCAAGGAAATTCGAGCGCAGGTACGGGCTTTCACGATGCATGTGCGACCTGCACACCAGTTATCAGAGCTGATGTCTTTTTGATGTTCTATGCATGGACGCGTGAATTTGGGCGATTTAAAAAAAATAATGTTTTTTTTGGCCCTGGGGGTCCTAGGGGGTCAGGGTGTTTGTACCCTGCCCCCTTTTCTTGTTCTCCTTTTTTATTAACTCTTTTCTTGTGACTCGGTTAGCTAGTCACAACATGGCTGACAACACTCCCTGGTTTGGAGTGTTGGCAGCCAATCAGAGTGAAGCTTGTGTCCAGCTTGGGCCCTAGTTCGCAAACCCTCCTCGGTGCTCAGATATCGAAAGTTTTCTTTTTTTAACTTCTCAGGAACTACTGAACATATTTACACCATTTAAAAAAAAAGTCGCTTTCTGAACCAAGGGCTACCTTTTTGCCAAATGTGGTGTAATTCTGTTCAGCAGTTCGGGCTGTAGCCTGTTCCAATTTGTCCAAAAATGCATTTTGGGACCCCCCTTTTTTCTCAGCCCCTGCTTGACGAATCAACCCGAAACTTTCAAGACAGTAGCTGACAGGAGTGCTCCATTAGTTTTGGAAATTTCGCGAAGATTTGTCAAACGGCGCCAAAGATATTGGCAAAAGAATAAACGCTTTTTGAATAGAAACAAGGTCCTAACTATAATAACCTAGCGACCGTCAGTAGGTAATATATATATGTGTGTGTGTGTGTGCATTTATATATATACATGTATGTATATATATATATATATATATATATATATATGAATACAGTCAGGATGGGTTTTCCTGGGACCAGTCCCGAGTCAGGTGATGCGTCTGCCGGCGAAACCCTAAACCGGAAATTATTAATCCAAATTTCATCAAAGTAATCTGACGCACTCTCAGAGGTCGAGTTGTTTCACCATAAGTTTTTAATCTTGTTAACCGCTACGCGTTTCGACACCACAATGTGTCTTGATCACACGATAGTTCACTTCCCCAAGACAGTGCATAAATAAACATTAAACATAGAAAAGGCATTCAAAGGTACATCAGTACTCAGTGTTACGGTGGCGGCCATATTGAAAGAGGTCAAATTGAACTTTTGTTACGTGTCTCTGTGTTTCAACAAGCATTGTCTACATATAGCCAGATATTTAGACAAATGGTCCAAAAGGACATGTCATAAGCAGAACCTGTATTGTAAATTTAAAGAGCAAGTGCATACTTCAGATTCTAATTTTAGATAGAGAACACGTCTTGTTAAATATCCTGCGGTCTAGTGCCATAACATTGTGTCTACTACGGTCCCCCGGAGGGGTCAAAATATCACCATTTGCCTCAAGATGTAGACTGATATTGCAAAAAGAATAGTCAATATTGTATAAATGCAATTGCCCGCAAATTAACATATGCTTGTTTAGTATAAATAATGCCCGTACCCTAGAAAATTGATGTTACGCTAATTGTACCCAAATGGAAAATGAACCAATTACGGACCCAGTGATCCTACTATATATAATAATAGGTCATAAATCCTTTTTACTGGGAATCTCCCCACTTATTCATAAGCATAGGAACAGAGCAGATATCATTCCGTTCCCCACATGACATATTGTACAACAGACTAGTGCCTATATAGAAAATTTCATACCATTGGTAACTCAACAAAAGGAAAAAGGAAACTGATGCAGAAATTATTGCCAATTGGCCTTAGAAATATTGCCTCCATGTTCAATATCAAACAAAGTGTCCTACCACAAAAACTACCCAATATTAGCATACATTACTCCAGTGCAATAAAATTATCTCTTATCTCACAAAGTGTGCAGGAAATCCTTATGAAGAAAAGGGTGGGGAACCCGTGCAATGTCTTGAAACGTGTTGGGTCCCTTCCTTTTCTCCTGTGAGGAAAATAAGATAAGAGAATTGATTAAAATTAAATCATATATCAGATATACTTAATTGTAGATACAGTTCCAAGCAGTATATCAACACAGTTATAAAATCAAATGAAAAACATCTTAATCATCATGCAAATGTGTGGCTAGTTCCTCATCCAGGTTATGTCCTCCCGGGACTCTAGTCTCGAGTTCAATAATCCATTTAGATTCTTTTTTCCTGAGCTCTACTTCCCTATTGCCTCCACGTCTTCCTAGTTTAATTTGCTCAATTGCAAAAAATCTTAGGAGTAAATTGTTGGATTTGTATTTCTCTTGAAAGTGTCGAGCAATGGGATAGTGCAGATTTACATTCGTAATTGCTCTCAAGTGCTCCTGGATGCCTTTCTTTACCATGCAAATGGTACTCCCAATGTATTTGAGTTTACACGGACACTCTAGGGCATATACAACATAGTTAGAGCTACATGTGAGGAACTGTGAGATAGTTCTTTTTATACACCCAGGTACCTCAAATTCTTTAACCATACGGCTGGATCTACATGCTCTGCAATGCCCACAAGGATAACATCCTTTTAGATTATGCAGATTTTTGTTCCGATTGACTGTAATGTCACCCCTCACAAGAATATCCCTCAAGTTTCTTCCTCTTCTGTACGTGATAAGGGGTCTGCCACTTATAGTTTGTCCTATGATGTTATCTGATTTAAGGATCTTCCAATTATCCACTAGAACTTTGTGGATCTTATTAGAATCATGTGTGAAGGTAGTTATTATTCTTGAGCTAGCCTCATCTTTGTTCTCTTTCTCTGTATATTCTAGACTCTTGGACCTCGTAATTTCTTTGATCTTATCCAGAGCTTTAGTGAGCATCCATTCGGGGTAACCCCGTTCTCTGAATCTGGTAAGTATCTTCCTCTGTTCCAGATTATAGATGTAATCTGTGCTGCAATTTCTTCGCGCCCTCAGTAATTCCCCATATGGAATACTCCATTTCAATGCTTCTGGATGAGCACTGAGGGCGTGAAGAAGACTGTTGCCTGCAGTTTCTTTACGATGCAGGCTCGTTACCAGGGTACCTTCATGTACAGTGAGGAGAGTATCAAGAAATTCTGTTTCGATCTTACTCATGTTGTAGGTCAACCTGATGTTATACGGGTTGCTATTAAGTTTACCAATAAAATCTGTTACTTCACTTTCAGCACCACCCTACACTAGAAACAGGTCGTCAATATACCTCATCCAAACTTTTACATGCACAAGATCTAATTGTAACAATACATCCTTTTAAATTTCCTCCTCCCATTTGCCCAGGAAGAGGTTCGCGAAGCTCGGCGCAAAGCACGAACCCATCGCGGTACCTCGTACTTGTTTGAAGAGGTCACCATTGAACATGAAAATGTTATTGGAAAGACAGATCCTTATCATCTCCAACAGCATATATGTATGGTCCAAAAAAACCATGTCTCTCTCTTCAAGGAAGTGCAGACAAGCCGCAATACCTTGTTCGTGATCAATGATAGTATATAATGAACTCACGTCTAATGTAATCATAATGAAGCTGTCATCCCACTTAATCTTATCAATCCTATTAAGGAAATCTTTTGTATCCTGAATGTAAGATGGTAAACGGATTACATATTCTCTGAGAAAGTGGTCAACATATTTAGTAAGGTTCTCATTTACATTCCCTATAGATGATACAATGGGTCTACCCGGAGGTTTCATCGGGTTTTTATGTATTTTTGGAAGCAAGTAGAGTATGGGCAATTTCGGATAATCTCTTTTAAGGAAACAGTATTCCTGCCACGTAATAAGCCTTGCCCCCTGCCAGACAGATAATTTTTCCCAGGTTGTAGTTATACTCTGTTTATACTCTATGGTAATGCTTTTACAGTAGAACTCATCATCACTCAATTGTTTAATGTTCTCTACCCCACAAAACGATGTTACCACCTTTATCTGAAGGCCGTATTATAATATTATTGTCCTCGGCCAATGACACAATGAATTCCCTTTGTTTTTTTAATAGATTGAACTGCACTTTACTGTTCCTTGATATTCTATGCTTATATTTAGTAAGCTCCTTGGTCACTACTTTGTGAAAAGTGTCTATTGAATCATGAGGAAGAAGAGGGTAAAAGATGGATTTGGGTTTAAATTGAGTGCATGCTGCCCTGTCCGTGGGTATATCAGCTTGATTCGCCCTAAAGGCAAATCCCTCATCCTCCGATGCCACTCCCCCTAGCGTATACACGGTCTGTAATAGGTTGGCATCTCTCACAGAGACTAGATTCCCGGGAGGACATAACCTGGATGAGGAACTAGCCACACATTTGCATTATGATCATTTGCATGATGATGATCATTTCCATGATGATTAAGATGTTTTTAATTTGATTTTATAACTGTGTTGATATACTGCTTGGAACTGTATCTACAATTAAGTATATCTGATATATGATTTAATTTTAATCAATTCTCCTTATCTTATTTTCCTCACAGGAGAAAAGGAAGGGACCCAACACGTTTCAAGACATTGCACGGGTTCCCCACGCTTTTCTTCATAAGGATTTCCTGCACGCTTTGTGAGATAAGAGATCATTTTATTGCACTGGAGTAATGTATGCTAATATTGGGTAGTTTTTGTGGTAGGACACTTTGTTTGATATTGAACATGGAGGCAATATTTCTAAGGCCAATTGGCAATAATTTCTGCATCAGTTTCCTTTTTCCTTTTGTTGAGTTACCAATATGTCATGTGGGGAACGGAATGATATCTGCTCTGTTCCTATGCTTATGAATAAGTGGGAAGATTCCCAGTAAATAGGATTTATCACTTATTATTATATATAGTAGGATCACTGGGTCCGTAATTGGTTCATTTTCCATTTGGGTACAATTAGCGTAACATCAATCAAGCATATGTTAATTTGCGGGCCATTGCATTTATAGAACATTGACTATTCTTTTTGCAATATCAGTCTACATCTTGAGGCAAATGGTGATATTTTGACCCCTCCGGGGGACCGTAGTAGACACAATGTTATGGCACTGGACCGCAGGATATTTAACAAGACGTGTTCTCTATCTAAAATTAGAATCTGAAGTATGCACTTGCTCTTTAAATTTACAATACAGGTTCTGCTTATGACATGTCCTTTTGGACCATTTGTCTAAATATCTGGATATATGCGGACATTGCGGACATTGCTTGTTGAAACACAGAGACACGTAACAAAAGTACAATTTGACCTCTTTCAGTATGGCCGCCACCGTAACACTGAGTACTGATGTACCTTTGAATGCCTTTTCTATGTTTAATGTTTATTTATGCACTGTCTTGGGGAACTGAACTATCGTGTGATCAAGACACATTCTGGTGTCGAAACGCGTAGCTGTTAACAAGATTAAAAACTTATGGTGAAGCAACTCGACCTCTGCGAGTGCGTCAGATTACTTTGATGAAATTTGGAATATATATTATCTACTGGCGGTCGCCAGTAGATAGTTATAGTTAGGACCGTGTTTCCATAGGAAATCTCAAAATTCTATTTTGAATAACTTTGGTGCCGGTTGACGAATCTTCGCGAAATTTTCAAAACTAATGGGGCGCTCCGCTTAGCTCCTACCCTGAAAGTCTCGGGGGGATTCGTCAAGCGGGGGCTGAGAAAAAAGGGGGGTCCCAAAACACGTTTTCGCCATGCATTTTTCCATAGGAATACTTGAAATTTGGCAAAGAGGTAGTCCTCAGGTCAGGGATGTGCCTTTTGCATATATGGTGTCAATCTGTTCAGTAGTTCCTGAGAAAATTGCAGTTAAAAGCACATACATACCTATAGCCGCGCACCGTGCGTGCACCATGCGCGCACCGTGCGCGCACCCTAGCATGCGCGAGCGTAATTCTGATTGGTTGTTACATGTCAGTCAACGTTCGAATCGGTCGAAATCAGGAAGTGTCGGCCGCAATTTTGTTTGTTTTCAGTGCGAGAGTGGAAAAGGAAGGTGGCGAACGTGAAAAGGGGGTAGGGTAGAGAGTTCCTGACCCTCTAGCCTTGGTCAGGGGGACCCCGAAGGCAGAAAAAAACATTTAAATTTTATTTATTTTTTATATCGCGGAGGTGCGCGCATGGTGCGCGCATGGTGAAAAACCATAAAAAAAATGTTTTAATAAGTAGTTTCTTGAAAATTAAATATATAAAAAAAATTATAATACATACATAACTTAGCATTTAAAAAACCGTACAAATTCACTGAAAAAAACATAGGTTTCACACACGTTATAGTTAGGAATTAGCATTTAAAAAACCTTGCAAATTCACTTAAAAAACCATAGGTTTCACACATGTTATAGTTAGGTGGATATTTCACTCGTAAAAAACCAATGAAATTGCCCCGTTATAGTTAGTTGAGATAACTATAACTCGTGCGACCGCCACTCTATCACAAGGATGATGTCATGAGTGATGTCATGAGTGATGCCGCTGACCATGTCATGAGTGATGTAATATGTGACGTCGTGAGCAGAGGATTGCGGGCGCGCGAGTTATAGTTATCTCAACTAACTATAACGGGGGAATTTCATTGTTTTTTTACGAGTGAAATATCCACCTAACTATAACATGTGTGAAACCTATGGTTTTTTAAGTGAATTTGCAAGGTTTTTTAAATGCAATTCCTATCTATAACTTGTGTGAAACCTATGGTTTTTTCAGTTAATATATATATATATATATATATATATATATATATATATATATATGTCTATGTATAATCACTTTCTATAATTATTTTGAGTTATATTATCTCATTAACTTTATATTCAGTCAAGTATAACTTTATTTCTGCTCAGAGAACCATGAACGTTTCAAAATATAAAAATATATACAATTCATGAAACATTAGCAAAGAAAGATTTAAAGACAACAATTCATAAGACTTCAGCAAAGGCAATTAAAAACATTATGTAACTTCCTCAATAAATACAGTTAGAATAACGAAATAATACCCTGATAATCTTAATCAAATTTCACTCATTGCGCTTTCTAATCACGATAGAGCCCCTTATAAAATTTGCTACCGCAATGCAGATATCAGAGGGGGACACTATTTGCAAATAATTAAAACCATTGTTATATGAACAGGGATGATTATTCCTTAATAATGGAAGTAGAAATGTAGTTTTCACTGACTTGTATAGTGTGCAACATAATAGAAAGGGCATCATGCTTTGCCTGGAAGAGTTATCACACGGACAGTACATAAGCTTCCTCATCCATCCTCCTTGACGAGGAAACGCCAAAAAAAGTGCACAGTGCATAGTCGAAACCTAGTTAGATAAAATCTAATCTGGAAATTCATGGGACAGGTTAGATAAAATTGTGAGGGGGCAGGAGCCAAGTGAAACACTCCCATATCACCATGTTGCTGACAATTACGCTTATTGCTCCTTTATTCTTTCAGGGTTTTCAAAAAAGTGTCCTAGGCCTATCTCTTGGTACTTTTCCCTTAAAAAGTAAAGCCAGGGGATCTTTAAAGCATCATACGTTTTAAGGCAATCCTTAATTACAGCTCTTGAAAACTCAAGGTCTTCTGAAAGCCAAATCGTGGTCCATAATACAAAGGGGCACGGCCAATATGATATTCTATGAACTTGTGGTCCAGTTCAGTATGGCAAAATAAAGTGGGGGCACTCTTTGATACCATCAGTAGTCTTTTAATATATTTATTCTCTACTAGTTGGAACTATTGGCATCTATTGTACCCCCAAACCCTGGCCCCATATGTGTCAATAGGGAGCATTTAGCTCTATAAAGAGTTAATAATTCCTTCACCGGGTTATGTGGTGCCCCAATTTAAAAAGCAAACCGAAGTAAAGCATCCACAGCTCTGCTTGTCTGCTGTGCTCTAATTGTTAAGAGCAGTTCCCACTTCATCTGATTATTGAATAAAAAACTGAAATACGAGAAATTATTAACTTTTTCTCTTTTCTTTCCCTGAACAATAACAGTTTAGTTTTTTGTGGTCTTCGGGCCACATACCCTCCTGTATGATTTAATAAAATTAACTTTTAATTCAAGGGGTACCATAAAATCAGTAAAAGCATCAAGGGATTTCTGCAAGCTCATGGCTGTCCTTGCCAATAATACAGTATTGTCTGCATATGAAGTTTATTATCAATTGTGGGGAAATCAAGCTCCCTATTTAATAAAAAACCTCCAGCCCATTTGTATAAATTAAAAACAGGAACAAGGCTAAAATACAACCTTGAAGTACCCCCTTCATGGAGATGAGTGCATGGGATTTTTCCCCCTTACTGCCATACCTTATGGTGACTGTGGTGTTTCTATGAAGCCTACGGGTTACTACTGTTTTTTCGATACCCTTGTCTTCCATCATAGTCCACAATTTGTCCTGATTAACGGTATCAAGGCACTAAATAAGTCCATGAAGGATATTTGATATTTATACAAAGTGATATGTAGGTAGTTGCCAGTAGGACCTAGTTTCCATAGGAAAAATGTTTTTTTGTTTTCCTAATAACTTTGGCGCCGGATGACGAATCTTTGTGAAATTTTCCAAACTCGTGGGGCGCTCCGGTCAGCTCCTGTCTTGAAAGTTTCAGGGTGATTCATTAAGTGGGGGCTGAGAAAAAAGGGGGGTCCCAAAACATGTTTTCTCCATGTTATTTTCCATAGGAAACTTTAGACACGGCTATAGCTTGAACTGCTGAAAGGAATGACACCAAATTTGGCAAAAAGTTAGCCCTTGGTTCAGAAAGAGACCGTTTTGTTAAATGGTGCAAATCCGTTTAGTAGTTCCTGAGAAATTTAAAAAAAGGAGGTCGGAAAATAAATTTCCCATAGGAAGCTTTAGACACGGCTACAGCTCGAACTGCTGAACGGAATTACACCAAATTTGGAGAAAAGGTAGCCCTTCGTTCAGAAAGAGACCTTTTTTTTTAAATGGTGTAAATCAGTACAGTTGTTGCTGAGAAAATCAACAAATTAAAGTTTTGATATATAGAGGCGCGGTGGATCCGTGGACCCTCCCAACCACGAGCTTTATTCTAATTGGCTGTCAACACTCCAAACCAGGAAGTGTTGGCAGCCATCTTGAACCGAGTCATAAGAAAAGAGAAAAACAAACGCAAAAAACAAGAAAAGGGGCCAGAGTAGAAACACCCTGACCCCCTAGGCCTACTCAGGGGGTCCCACAAGGACCCGCGAATCCCGCCACGAGCCCGCGCTTCGTTATTATTTAGCCCCCGGGTGGGCCAAGTCCCAGGGGCATGCTGAAATGTGAATGCGGGGGCCCAGGAAGACCCCGAAACCACAGGGACCGCCCCCCCATGGGGCTTTTCTTAAATATTTGCGGGGGCACATGGCCTCCCGGCAACCGCCACCCCCCGGGGCTTATTTTTTTTAATGTTTGGCAGGCCTCCAAGGTCCCCCCAACCCCCAGGGCTTTTATCAAATATTTGCGGGTGGCACACAGCCCCTCTGCAGCCCCGGGGACTGCCAACCCCCGGGGCTTTTTTTTTTTTAAATAAACCTATGTGGGGGGCTCAAGTCCCCCCACACGCCTTGGGGACTGCCACCTCCCCGGGGCACTAAAATGCTAATTTGGGGGTCCCCCGAGCCCCGGGGACCACCACCTCCCCAGGGCTGTGCATTGGATGGGAGGGGGGCCTCGCGGCCCCCCTCCTGGAGCCTGTGATAGCCCTGGGGACCACCACCCCCCAGGGCCAGCTCCTGCAGTGTCCCGGGGTGCCCACCCCAGGACACTGCTGTTTCCTATGGCAGGGCGGGAACCTCGTGGCTCCTGCCATGCCATAGCAAACTGTGGTTTGGATTAAGGAAGAGAGAGCAGGA
Source organism: Triturus cristatus (assembly GCF_964204655.1). Lineage (NCBI taxonomy): Eukaryota > Metazoa > Chordata > Amphibia > Caudata > Salamandridae > Triturus > Triturus cristatus. The sequence continues at coordinate 1,190,169,594 of NC_140589.1, forward strand.
AACCTGCTCTCTCTTCCAAAATCCAAACCAGATTGCTTTTCCACACGGGGAGCTGCATGTCAGCTGCTCCCTGTGTGAAAAACCAATGCCGGCTCCCGCAGGAGACGGGGAGCCGGCTGGGACCCTGTGGGCATTGGGGCTCCCCCCACAGTCCCCCACGAGAGGCCAGGCCCTGGGGGATGGGGTCCCGAGGCAAGGAGTGGCCCGGGAGGGGGGCCACGCGGCCCCCCTTCCCCATAATAAAAATAAATTTTTTTTTTTTTTTAAACTCGCAAAGGCCGGCCCCGGGGTCTCCGGGCCTATAAATGGCCTCAGGAGGGGGGCCACGCAGTCCCCTCCAAATATAAAATCAAAATAAACACTGGCCATGCCCCAGGGGATGGGGTCCCCAGGGCCGAATATGGCCTCGGGAGGGGGGCCACGCCGCCCCCTTCCATTTTTAAAAAAAATAAGAAATTAGGGGTCAGGCCCTGGGGGATGGGGTCCCCAGGGCCTATAAAATAGGAAAGGAAGGGGGGCCACACAGCTCCCCTTCTTAATTTTTTTTTTTTAAGAAGACCGGCATCGCCGAGGCCCCGCCCCCTCCCAGCAACACTCGCCCTGTGTCGCGTTTTAAGTTGGGGAATTAATTCCCCTTCAATACTGGGGGTCCCTGGGGGCCAACTAGCCCAGCAGGTACCTCCAGTAAGCGCCACAGGGCTGCATTGCAGCGAGGTGGTCCAGGCCACGCCCCTTTTTACACCTTTCTGCAATGCAGCCTTTGTGGGGCTTACTGGAGGTACCTGGTGGGCTAGTTTGACCCCAGGGACCCTCAGGATTCAATGGGGACATTATCCCCTAACTTAAAACACGCCACGGGTGCGTTTGCACAGTGGTGAAGGGAGGGGGCGGGGCCTGAGGTGACATGTGTGCAAACACGCCCTGTGGCACATTTTAAGTTGGGGAATTAATTCCCCTTCAATCCTGAGGGCCCCTAGGTGCCAACTAGCCCACCAGGTACCTCCAGCAAGCGCCACAGATCTGCGTTGCAGAGAGGTGGTCCAGGCAACGCCCCTTTTTACACATTTCTGCAACGCAGCTCTCTCGCGCTTACTGGAGGTACCTCATGGGCTAGTTGGATCCCAGGGACCCTCAGGATTCAAGGGGACTTTATCCCCCAACTTAAAATGCGCCACGGGGCACGTTTGCACAGTGGTGATGGGAGGGGACGGGGTCTGAGGTGACATGTGTGCAAACATGCCCTGTGGCGTGTTTTAAAAAGTTGGGGAATTCAATCATGAGGGCCCCTGGGGGCCAACTAGCCCACCAGGTACCTCCAGTAAGCACCACAGGCCTGCGTTGCAGAGAGGTGGTCCAGGCCGTGCCCCTTTTTACACCTCTCTGCAATGCAGCTCTGTGGAGCTTACTGGAGGTACCTGGTGGGCTAGTAGGACCCCAGGGACCCTCAGGATTCAAGGGGACTTAATCCCCGATGTTAAAACACGCCACGGGGTGCGTTTGCACAGTGGTGAAGGGAGGGGGGCGGGGCCTGAGGTGACATGTGTGCAAACACGCCCTGTGGCGCGTTTTAAGGTGGGGAATTAATTCCTCTTCAATCCTGAGGGTCCCTGGGGGCCAACTAGCCCACCATGTTCCTCCAGTAAGCGCCGCTACGCTGCGTTGCAGAGAGGTGGTCCAGGCCACGCCACTTTTTACACCTCTCTGTAATGCAGCTCTGTGGTACTTACTAGAGGTACCTCGTGTGCTAGTTGGACCCCAGGGACCCTCAGGATTGATGGGGATTTAGTCCCCCAACTTACAACGCACCAGGGGGCGCGTTTGCAGTGTGGTGGAGAAAAGGGGCATGGCCTTTGTCTACCTCTCACCAATCCCACTGCGTGGGGCTTACTGGAGGTAAAAGGTAGGCTAGTTGGCCCCTAAAGGACCCCCAGCAGTGAAGGGGACTTCAATCCCCATCCAAGAGCGCGCCAGGGAGCGCGTTTGTAGAGTGGTGGTCAAAGTGGGCGTGGCCTGGTACGAGTACTTACCAGTGCTGCTGTGTGGGACTGACTGGAGGTAATAGTTTGGAAAGATGACCCCCCAAGGATGCCCTTGGGGGCCAACTACCCCTCTTGTTACCTCCAGTAAGTCCCACACAGTGGGATTGCTAAGACGTCTTCGGAGGCCATGGCCCCCTTTATCTACCACTCTGCAAATGTTCCTCGTGGCAGACTACGGGATGGGAGATGAAGTCCAATTTAGTCCTGAGGGAGTTTGGGGACCGAGAATCCCTCCTGGTACCTCCTGTAAGTCCTACGCAGCGGAATTCCTGAGCATTGGTTGGACGCCCAGCACCCTTCCTCCACCACTATGCAAACACGACTACTAGTTAAAGTAGCATATTTCTGCATCTCTGACTTAGAGGTAGTTTTAAAAAAAAATTTATTTCAACAAGTTTCATTACACATTTTTTATAAAGAAGATACAGGAACACATCAGTGGATCTCTAACAGGGCTTACAATGTCACATCAAATTACTAATCTCATACCGTTCTGTGTGTGCCCTTCTTATGTTAGTGTTCCAGATTGAAAAGAGAAATAGAAAGGAGGAAGAGAGCTAAGAGGTGAAGGAAGAGATAGAAGACAGGCACGCTAGAGTTTTAGTACATATAAATTTCGTCTGACAATTGGATTTAAACATTAGATCCCGGGTATAATCCTGTTTGGGGGTTACCACTTTGAGGAGCCAGGATGTGTCCTCTCGATCCACATGTTTTTCATGGGGGCTCAAAAGAGTCTAGAAACGTGTCTAGGGATCCCCACATCCTTCTTGAGGCCGGTTTCCAGGGTGAACTCTGTAGGGATAAATTGTCTGCTCCTCTGAGATGCGTGATCCAATTGAACTATCCTTTATACGATGTCTTGGAAGTGTCTTTCCAGTTTGTCAGGACCATTTTCACTGCTGCTGTCAGCAGTAATTCCAGAAGGTCCATGTCCTCTGCAGACTTCAGGTCCTTGCCCATAAATCCTGTAGTGATAGTTGAAAATTCTTCAGATAGAGTGCAGTCAAATATTTTGTTTAAAAACTTAAAGATTTCACCCCAGAATGTTTCAAGAGCTGGGCAATACAGGATAAGGTGTGCCAGATCCCCCCTTTCTTTGTTACAGTTCCAGCGTACATCCTCATCCCTGAGTCTTAATGAGTGTAATCGTGCAGGTGTTCAGAACGCCTTGTGTAGCAACCAAAACTTGGTTTGTGAGAGTACAGGGGAAATCTTATTTCGCGACGCTGACGACCACAATGTGGCCCATTCTTGATCTTTGAAAATGGTTTTACTTTGATTATTCCAGTAGGCAGATGTCTTGTTGTTAAGCTTGGTGGAGTTAGGGCAGAGGAGTTTGTAGAGGTGTGAGACCTGGTGCCCCATTTTATTTATTTTGGCTACTAGCTGGAAGATAGATGGCTGCGAGATTAAAAATTTGGATTTGGACAAAGCCGATCTGATCTTCAGGAAGTTATAAAATTCGATATCATTTAGATTGTGTTTTTCCTTAAGGGTGGCAAACGTTATGGGGTAGTTTTCGCTTTCTAATTGAAAAGGGTAGTAGATCCCTTTCTCTATCCATGATTCAAAGATTAATCTTTTCCCCTTGTACAGTATCCTGCTATTGGCCCAGAGTGATTCATTTTTTGACCCTTTAATGCTGTTTTCTAGCTTCTTATCTACCTTTAATAGGGCGATTTTGGTGTTTTTAAAGATCGGCCTTGAGGTATAAGGGTATCTGTTTACTATAAGTAGAGCGAAAGGGTTTAGGTTATTTAGGATGGATTTCTCCACCTGCCGCCATGGCGGTGTGTAGCCCTTTGGAGGCATTATCCAGTAGGAACCTTGTTTTGCTAGGACCGCTAGTTGGAACGTTTTGTAGTCTGCTAGGTTAACCCCCCCTAGTTTTTTCTCCAGTCTTAGTTTCTTAATGCTTATCCTAGCTTTCTTTCCCTGCCAGAGGAAATTTGAGATCATAATATCTATTTTGCAGTGGAAGTCCTCTGTGAGTAGGAGTTGGAGCATGCTGATCAGATAATTAACCATTGGCGTGATCATCATTTTGATCGTTTCTATCCTTCCCCACCATGTTATGAATTTTGGGGACCATGATTCTAGGAGTTTCTTAATCTTCTCTAGCATTATGTTCTCGTTATGATGCAGTGTGTCAATTAGATCATTGCCGAATTTAATTCCCAGGTATTTGATGTGCCCCGCTTGCCATGTTAACCCCGACTCTCCCAGACTATCCCTCGTGCAGTGGATATTTAAAGGTTTGCACTCAGATTTGTCATTATTTAATTTATACCCAGAGAGCCCGGAGTATTCTGCGATCGATTGCATCAGGCCACCAATTGAGGACTTCGGCTGTTCTGTTACTATTAAGATATCGTCAGCGTAGGCGGCAACTTTTATGTCAGTGCAGTTGATATTTATGCCCTATATGTTCTTATTTAGTTTGATGTCTTGGATGAGCGATTCAAGTGCTAGTATGAATAGTGAGGGGGACAGTGGACACCCTTGTCTGGTGCCCTGTTGTAGTGTGAAGTGGTCAGAAAGTGACGCGTTAACCACTATTCTGGCTGATGGCTCCCGGTACAGGGCCATCACCATCCGAATATACCCCTCACCTAAGTTGAAAGTCCGCATACAGCGTTCCAGGAATTCCCAGGAGACTCTGTCGAAGGCCTTCTCCGCGTCCAAAGTAATGGCCACTGCTGGTACCCGTATGGTAGAAGCCTGGTCTATGATATGGCAGAGTAGTTGTGTGTTGTCATTGACCATGCGAGTTCTTAGGAAGCCCATCTCTGCGTTACTTATTAGTTTTGGGAGTGCGGAGTTTAGCCTGACTGCAAGTATTTACGTGTATATCTTACAGTCCACATTAACCAGGGATATTGGGCTGTAATTTTTTGGTGATAAGTGGTCTTTACCCTCTTTAGGGATGACTATAATGTAGCCTCTAACATGGACTTTGGTACCTCCCCGTTAGCCGCAGTGTGATTAAAGTCTTGTAGAAGGTGGCTGTGAACCCATCTGGCCCCGGAGCTTTATTGTTTTTCAGAGATTTAACTACCCTTTCGATTTTGGAGGAATTAAATTCTACGCCTAGCCTGTGCATCTCCTCTGTGTTTAGTTGTGGTAGGCCGAGTCTATCTAGGTATCTAGAGCAGTTCTCTGTGTTGAGGGTCTGGTCTTTCTTGTATAGTTTGTGGTAGAACTCTTGGAAGGTCTTAAGGATATCTTTATGCTTTGTGTGTGTTCTGTTATCTGAGTCAGTAATGGAAGAGACCGCAAATTGGCTACGTTTATGTTTTAAGTAAGAGGCCAAAAGCTTACCCGCCTTATTGGCCTCACACAGATTAAGGGCCTTATATTAATTAATCCACAGCCCCACTCTCTCACTTAGTATTTTGTTGTACTCGTACTTCCGCTGTTTAAATTTAGTTAAAAGTCTGTTATCCTTAACCGCTTTAGCACGGGATGACTCAAGGTTTTTAATCTCTCGCTCTAGCTGCTCTATTCTTGAGTTTGTTATTTTGTTGATTTTAGCTTTGATCTCAATTATTGTGCCTCTAATTGTCGCCCTCAGGGCGTCCCATAGGGTTTTGGGGTTAGTCTCAGGGAAGTCGTTAAATTTGAGATATTCCAAAATTGCCTCCTTGATCCTTTTTTTGGCTGCGGAATCATTCAGCAGATCACTGTTAAAACACCACCTTCGGGGTGCGGCCTCGTTGTGACGACCACTCAGCTTTAGACTGATACATGAGTGGTCTGAGACTAGTCTAGGGGCTAAGTCTGAGTGTTCAATTAGGTGCGTATGGGACCCAGATATCAATATGTAGTCTATCCTGGTGTAAGAGTTGTGCAGGTTAGAGTAAAAAGTGTAGTCTTTTGTATCCGGGTGTTGGAGGCTCCATGCATCTTTTAGGTTGTATTTGGAGCATATGTTTTGGAGGGCAGCATGTGATTTCTAGGATTGTCTATCTGTTATATGGTCCATTGGAGTGTTAAAGTCCCCTGCCATCACCGTGAGGTCAGTTAGGGGGAAGCTCTCTAATGAGCGAGCCACCTCCGCCCAGAAATTTGGGTCGTCCGAGTTGGGCCCGTACACATTAGCAACGTGGATTGTCTCTTCCCTCCTTCTCGGGTGCGTCATCAGGAGCCTCCCCTCGCTATCGTGTGATTGTGATTCTATTGTTAGGTTGGATCCCTTGGATCCTAAAGTTATCACCCCCCTTTTTTTATGGCAGATGAGCATGCTGTCTGTGAGATCCAGTTGGCTCTAACCAGTTTGGCGTCCTCCCTGGATGGTTTGGTCTCTTGTGATAAGATTATATCTCCTTTAGTTTTGGCCAGGTAGTCTACGATCTTCCTGCCCTTAATGGTATGGTTAAGGCCTTTCACATTGAGGGACACTATGTCCAGGTCTGTTGCGAGATTGGGTGTGTTAATGCCGGCCATCACCTAGGGTGTAACGTGGTGGGTGTATGTGCTTGATGCACACATTAGTTTGATGGAGCCCGTCGGCTCTACTTGTACTGATGCACTACACTTGCTGACAAAAACAGCCAAGCTCCCCCGTGCTCTGTACGCAATGTACCCAACCTGTCAGACTGCGCGTTTGTGTCAGTACCGTTGTGGGTGCTCGCTAACATATTGTGCCTAGATATAGAGGATAAAGAGGTGAAAAGGGACAGGAAAGCCAAGAAGATAGATAGCAAAGAACTGAGAAACCATAGTTCCTTCCCCGTCTCCCCTCTCCCCTCCCCCCTACTACGCTATCTCATATGCCAGGCGTACGACGACAGGATCATCATCCCCGTCTCTCGGAGAATATCTATCTTTGGCTTATATATCTGTAGGCCCAAGAAAGATTATCAGAGATCACTAGACTTTGTTCCATGAGTTCCCCCCCCTTCATTATTACTACACCCCAGCAATAGACCTGAGTAAAGAGTCCGTCGGCAAATATCCGGAAGGAGTTTGCAAATAGTCTGACTTAGGACAAAGGATACCGGGTGTTGACTTTCAGTTGAACTTTTAAAACGTTTGTGTTGTTGACTTAGTTGCCAGATGCCAGAAGGACTTGCAGTTGGGTACCAGATTGACCCGTGAGGTAGCCAGTTGTATACACAAGCACCCCCCATGAGGTAGATTGTCACTTGAGGTAGATAGAGTTGCATGAGACCGCCTTGTCCATGGCGGCCTTTCTAAAGAGACTGACGTATTTGAGGAGCTATGTTGCTCCCCTGGTAGGCTGTGGAGAAAAAGCCCTGACAGTGAAACTCAGACCGGCAGACACTCATCCGGTGGGCGGTTCTGGTGAGGCTCTCCTTTTGCTGGTCCCTGGTTGTACAGTCTCCATTTGCTGAGGAGTAGGGCCGTCCAGATAGGCAGCTAGGTCTTTAGGGTTGCTGAAGAAGTGCTGTCTCCCAGAGTCAATTATTCTGAACTTGGTCGGGGCTACGAAGGAGAACAGTAGGTTTTTGGCCATTAACTTGTTGTGCAGGGCAAGGAAACCTTTCCTGGTATCAACTGTGGGTTTGGAGTAGTCTTCGTGAGGATGATCTTGTTGCCTTTCCATATTATCTGATGGTTTTTACTTGCATAATCGAAAATGGCCTCCGTGTGCTAAGCTCCTAAAGGCCTGCAGATGATGTGTCGGACCCCCTGTCTTGTTGATGATCTAAAGATGGGGACTCTGTGCGCTCCGTCTAACTCAAATTGTCGGTCAAACTTTAGATTTGTTATTTTAGGGATCAGATCCTCCAGGAAGGTCACACAAGAGCCTGCTGTGTCCTCCTCCCCCTCCGGTAGGCCCAGTATGCGGATGTTCCCCAGCCGGTTTCAGTCTTCCAACTCCACTCTCATTTTCTGGAGTGATGAGGTGGTTTTTGTTATTGCTTTCAGCTCCAGCGTTGAGCTATGGGATGCGTCCTCTACATCGCTGATTCTCTGCTCTGCTACAGCGAGCCTGTTATTGACCGTGTGCAGATCCGCTCTGAGCGCTGTAATCTCAAGCTTTATGGCGTCCGTGGTGTTCTTTGTGGACTTGGCCAGGTCGTGGACCTCTGCAAGCTTCTTTAATATAATTTCTAGGGTGCTGTTGATAACCTGCTTCTGCTTAATGGGGGAGTCTGATATTGCAGGGTCACCCTTGCTCTTCTTCAACTGTTGCTGTAGCCTTGACTCTCTTTCGGCCATGGATGAAAACCTTGTGGATTCTCACCTTTTCTGTGCTTGTGTTGACTCACGAGGGCTTTTGAGCCTTTTTTTCACCAACTCAAGTTTCCTGATCGCGGTTTAGGTTAGACACTATTAGACACTGTCAGAGTTTCAGCTAATCACTTACCGGACCTTGCCATTGTCTCAATTCAGTGGTCCCTGCAGCACTCTCCTCTTTTCGTCGTTGCCGTTCCCGTCTCCCGCCGCCGCACTACCATCCTCGCGGTCGCGGAGTGGAGATGGGGACCACAATCCACAGCTGCCCTAGTGGCAGGAGATCTGCTGACGACGCTGTTCCCGCGCCAGGAGGCGCATAAAGGCCTGCAGCAACCCCGGCAGAGCGGGTTTCAGCTAATCACTTACCGGACCTTGCCATTGTCTCCATTCAGTGGTCCCTGCAGCACTCTCCTCTTTTCCTCGTTGCCATTCCCGTCTCCCGCCGCCGCTCTACCATCCTCGCGGTCGCGGAGGGGAGACGGGGACCACAATCCCCAGCTGCCCTAGCGTCAGGAGATCTGCTGACGACGCTGTTCCCACGCCAGGAGGCGCATAAAGGCCTGCAGCAACCCCCGCGTTGCGGGACCGCGCGCGGGCAGCACCGGGCTAAGCCCGGGCAAAGGGCGGGCCCTCTGTAGCCCTCAGGAGCCGAGGGAGACCGGGCCGGGCTCACCCCCTTAAAAACTGCTTGTTATTTCGTCTGAACTCACTATTCTGTGACTTGGTATTTACTCACTTGTTTTGCGCCCTTTGTTCTCTTTGCACGTAGGATCTATAGCGCTCCATTGTGCTCACCCCTGTCTAACCTGACCCATAGCCTAACCACAGTGGTATTATTACTAACATGGCTGGAGGCGTTAATAAGGGGACCCTAGATAGCTTCCTATTTAGGGTCAACCCGGGATTAGAACGGGATGTCACCCTTGCAGAATTAAGGGCAAAGCGTTGTTGCTCTATTGAGCTTATCAAAAACACACCACCCTCTGTGGTCTCCTCGCTTCCAGCTATTTCTCCAACTAGGAGCTGCCATTCTCATAACGAAGTTTTAGATAACTCTTGCAATGCTGATTTCCCAATTCTATCCCGAAACTTAACTGCTTTACCGGAGTTAAATAACGTCCAGTCCCCAATTGCTCCACCTCTATTCCTTAATCCAATCCCTGAGCCAGTACTTCTAACTGTGTCATCACCACAAGCTGATAAGCTTTCACCTCAAAAGGTTAATACATCTAGGCAATCCAAATCTTCAGGCCCACTACCTAGAAAAAGGAGAAAGAGAGATAGTGTGCCGTTAAAGAGTAATAAAAGAACGAGCTATCACTCTGACTTGGTTTCAACTGCTAAGGGCCCTGCTATTTGTACTGATAAAACATCTCTTCCAGCTACTTCCGTCTCTTGCTTTCCAAATGACACATCTATTATGGAGGCATTGGGTAATATTGAACAGTTATTTAGATCTCTCACTTTACCTATTGTTGAGAGACTAAAAACAATAGATAAAAGACTTGATAATGTAGAACTGTTAATAGGTAACAACAGGGAATTAATTAAGAATCTTGCAAAGCCAGTGACGGCGCCCCCTACTTTTACAGCACCTGTTGTTTCATCCCCTACCGTATCATCTCCAAAGGTCATTCCTCAAAACCACTCAAGTAATAATAATTCAAATAATAAAAGTACAGGAAGAACTATTTCCACCAAATCATTGCAACCCTTTACCTCAAACAAAGATAGTGCGTCTCTGAGGGAAGATAACTTAATTCAAACAGGTACAATACGTGACAACAAAGGTAAAATTCAATCTCCTATTGCAAAGAAAAGCAGGGGCCCTCAACCAGAGCTGCCACCAGAAGCAGTCCCCCTTGTAGTTGTCCTCGCGGGAGTACCAACACTAAAGGAAGGGACATCCGAAGGCCAGTCGCAGTTAAAAAATAAAGTCATTCACTGGCTTGCCCAGAATCGTCCTCTTCCCTTGTATATAAATGGTGAAATTTTACATGTACGGCGTCTTCCTTGGTTGGGAAATACACCTAAGAATATAAACGGGGATATTGTAATAATTAACTTCAGAGACCCCAGAGCCGTCAGCCATATTCTCAACTGGCACACGAACAATGCGAGGTCTTTTATTTCTACCTGGGAATTGACTTATTTTTACCCAAGACCTCAACCAGTTCCCATTGTTAATTCAGGGGTTCTACTTTGTAAACAGCCTAATCCTGTCATTTCCTTTAGCAATCGCTATGAGGTCCTAGCAGATCTTGAAGAAGTGGATTGACATAACCATTATGAGGGCTCAATGATAGACACCCAAGAGCCATCTTCTGAATTACCACCCCTCCTAAAGAGCCAAGAAATTTACCCCCAGAAATAAGTGTTGATATTTGTACTAATCCTCTTACTCCCCCTGATTCTCCGTTATCAACCACCCCTTCGAATGGTACTGGGGATAATATGGGGAAGCTACTTTCGTGGAACATTGCTGGACTCTCTTCTAAACTGATATCTGAAGACTGGTTATGCTTTGTCAACAACTTTGACCTATGCATTTTTCAAGAGACCTGGCTATGTCAACCATCTTTTGCTCAGGGATATCTGAATTACTCTGTGCCTGCATTAAAAGGCCTAAAGGGGAGACCAATGGGTGGATTAACTATTTGGGTCCGTCAGAGTTTAAAGCTAGTTGTCAAAGTTATTGACACCAGTCATAGAGACATTCAACTAATCAGAATGATTTCAGATAAATTGGGTATGCTTGATATTTATAATGTTTATGTTAGGAGTAACAGGGGTGAGAGGTCTGAGGTTTTAGCGGCCTTGGGATGTCTCCTTGATATCCACTCTCTAAACAATAACATTGTCATTGCGGGTGACTTCAATAGAACATTTGAACCCCTAGTTATTGAAGACGACTTTTTGGGGACGAAGAAGATCGGATATGGGGAGCTCCTAAGTTGGAGCTCAAATCGGTTGTGCGTTGGACCGATGATGTGGTTAGTTTGAACGCCCTTTGTTATGAAAAGGGCTTAAGAGCTCTAAACGGGAGGACTCGAAGTGATAAAAATGGGACTAGTACATTTGATAACGGGCGACACAAAAGTAGGATTGACTACGTTTTATGTAGTCTCAAATTATGGCGGTTGAACTGTGACATGGAGGTTGTTTGGAGGAGTGAGAGTGACCACAACCCTCTGTGTGTAGACCATAAATGGTGGTCCTCCACTAATTGGTCCACAGGCTCCACTGAGTTCGCCACTTCTTTGATTGTCCCCACTAATGACATGCGCAGACTAAGGTGGGCGAATATAGTGACCAACCAACTGGCCATCGCTAATATTAGCGGTGAAGCAGATAAAGCAATACTAGCCATTGAACGCATCAATTCATCTAATACCGGGTTGGGCGGAGTAGTCGAAATACACGACACCCTTTTCTCTGCAATCAAAAACCACTTCCTTAAGCCTGTGAAAAACAAAGGAATCAGAGCCCCAAAGCCCGCAAAGTGGTACAATGACCAATGTAGAGCTGCTCGACTAGCTTTAGGCACTGCCATAAAGGGGAGGCAGGCTATTGCCATTCGATCTGCCAGAAAGGAATATAAAGTTAGTATATCAAAGGCAAAGAAAGCCTGGGATGAGCATCACTGGTCTGAGTTAAAGGCAGCCAGTGATAGGAAAGATCCCCGGTTATTCTGTAGCATTGTTAAATGGGGAAGCTCGGGTTTACCCGATCCACCCAACAATAATGTACCGGCAGACGAATGGGTAAAGTTTTTTAAAAATCAGTATGCGAGTCAAATAAATTTGTTTTAGGGCCAGATATAAGTTTAAATCAATTTAAAGACAATTTCTTTAGTATCAAAGAGATTATGTTGGCCCTCAGCTCAGTGTCTGGTGGACGCGCCCCTGGACTTGACGGTGTCCCAGCTGATGTATTCATTAATGATAAAGAGCGCTGGTGCAAGTATATTACATCTTCTTACTAACGCTATTGCGCAGGGAGCAGCGGTACCGACATCTTGGCAGGGTGCAGTAATAATACCCGTGTTTAAGAAAGGCGACCGGTCCCAGCCGGGTAACTACAGACCGATAAGTCAATAGGCTTCTTGATTGGGCTGAGGAGACCAATGCCCTGTCACCCTTCCAGGCAGGATTCCGTCGGTCCACAAGTACGGTGGACCAGGTTTTTCGCTTCACCCTGTTGCAATGGAGGACCGTGGTGTTGGGCGAAGGCAGCTTGTACGTGGCTTTTGTCGATCTGCGGGCTGCCTTCGACCTGGTTCCCCGGTCCAAGCTGTGGTTGGTTCTTAAGAACACGGGTTTACCAGGAGAGCTACTATCACTGATAATGAGGCTCCATAAAACAAATTTTGCAAAGATTCAGTGGTGTGGACAGGGTTCGGTGACTGCGGACTTTCCAGTTGAACGGGGTGTCCGACAAGGATGCTCAATGGCTCCCGTTCTTTTTACATTGTATATTAATGATGTTGTTGCCCGTATGCTTTCTGCTAAAGTGGATGCTCCCTCTGTAGCGGGCATAAAAATGCCTATTTTAATGTTTGCAGACGGCACGCTCATTTTATCCAAGACCCCAAGCGGCCTGCAGTGTGCTTTGTCCATTTTTGATCAATTTTGCGAGGAGTATGGTTTAGAGGTCAACACGGCTAAAACTAAACTTATGACTTTTAATCCCCATCGTAGCTTTAAATCTAAAATTACTATGAATGGCCGCCCGCTAGAGGTAGTGAATTCTTTTACGTACCTTGGATTACATATATCTAGTGAGAATAGATGGCGTCAGCACATAGATATTGCTATACTTAGACATAGGCAATTGTCCGGTGCCATTAGCTCAGAGCACAGGAAATCCTTGACCAAACCAGTTAAACCTGTACTTCAGGTCTACGAAGCGAAGGCTCTAGGCTCTGCTCTTTATGGGGCGGAGCTATGGGGCTTCGAGAAGGTGGCTGCACTTCAAACCTCGGAAAATAAATTTCTCCGGACAATAACCGGTGTCCCTAAAAGTACTCCTTTGCTGCCCCTTAAATATGACCTGGGTAGAAGAGCAGTCACAGATCTGGTTAGGCTCCGTCCAATTTTGTATTGGCGAAGGCTATGGTCGACACCTGTGCTCTCCCATTATGCTGAGGGGTTCCTAGATATCATTAGAATAGATGTATTCCACAAAATTGAGTGGCCTAAATCACTCAAGACAACTTTGATTGAGCTTGGTATGTGCTCGCTTTGGGAAGATCCTGTGGGAGCAACTTTCCCATCTAAAAGTACTCTGAAAGAAATTTACTGGGAGATGGTAGCCTCCCGGCATTGGAGTAGTTCTAGTGCTGGATCTATGACTGCAGGATTCTTAGAAGCCAAGATGTATCCTTGCTTGGAACCCTATTGGGATATCATAACTAGACCAGCTGAAAGAAAGCTCCTTTTTCAACTAAGAGCAGGTGCTCTTCCCCTCAGATACTGGGCAGCTAAATGGGAAGGTGGACCCTGTGATAGCTGCCCTGTATGTGGCACTACTAAAGTAACAATTGGTCATTTCCTATTTTCTTGTAAAGTCCATCTGGTCCCAAGACGCATTTGGCTATCTCCAATGTGCAAATATTTGGGGACTACTAGTAGTATTGTTGCCTTGCGTATTATATGCACTAGCACTTTGACATGGATTTCAATAGCTACCGCGAAGTACCTTGGATGAGCGTGGTCGATTAGACAGAGACTGCTAGCCATTTAACTATTCTCTGTTACAGTACCCTGTTTACATTTTTAACTTGTATGATTTACCTTTAAACAAATATTTTTAACCAAGTTAATTTTAAACCCTTATCAATTTTACTGTTTAATAGGTATAGTATGTTTTTTTCTCTAACTTGAACTGTCAATCAAGTCGAAATTCTAAAAAGTATGTCTTGTATCCCGACATTCATTTGGTCGTAAATTTAATTCTATTTTAAAATGTTGTACGAATTTTAATTCTTTTTTTCTGTGACATGTATTCTGCTTTTATGAATGAAATTTCGAATAAAGCATACTTTGACTTGACTTGACTTGACTTGTTTTCCCCTCATGGTATGCGCGGTGCACACTCTCTGTTGCTGAGTGCTGCTGCTGATTTCGTGTAGAGTGGCGTGTTGGCTTCTATTGCCTCCCAGAGTAAGGGCAACTGTTACCCTCCGTGATATGTAGTTGACGGCAGTGAAAGGCCACAATTGGTGGACGGAATGCAGAGCGAGTCACTTGACACATTTGACATGCTTCGCAGATCAGTGGTGCCCCCTGGATGGCTGCGTGGCCGGAGGTCGTAGTTACTGTACCGCTGAGTTGAGGTGTATGGTGTATCGCTGTGCACTCTGTGCGCTGTGTTGTTTGGGTATAGCGGTGAGGGGCTTGGTACTAACTCTATACTCTATGCTGACATGTGCTCAAATTACTTCCCCCTATGTTGCACTTCTTGAGGTTGGCAGAGCTATTTAACGATTGTATGGCCCATCCGGTTAAACTTCCCGAAGGACAGCACAGCGCTCCCCCCCTCCTGTCATATGGCGGGTGTGTTTCCTCCTGCCCCCTCCAGCTGTCAGGTGCCTCCTTTTTTGGTCCCCCCAAGACCTTTAAATTCTCCTTTTCTCTTCTCCTTTGCCTTTGCCTTGCCATCTCTTCGGGATTCGCGATGCCAGCTGGCTTGGGTTTAGGCTGTAATCATGGTATTCGCTGGTAATAGCCGATTCGTGTCCTCCTTCATGATCGCGTCACGAAAGTTTACTGTGGGAGCGTTGTGAGTACCCGTGTGGTGAGCTGTCTTACTGCGTTGCGTGATTCTGCCAAGCGTCACCTCAGGCCACCCCCCCCCTGAGTTCCAGTTCTAGTTTTCACGAGCAGCCTCTTCTTCGCTTCTGCCGCCTAGCTACTTTCTGTCTCTTTCAGCTTCTAGCACGACCTGCATCACCTTTGATGTTAGTGCGGATGCTAGAGGACATGGGTGATCATCGGGAGAGGGCACGGAGTAAGGCGCTTTACTTCTTGTACTGCCCTCGCTTCTTGTGTATTGTGTTTCACCCGTTCACCCGTTCTATCTCCGGAACTTGTTGCTTTCACTTTCGGTCATTTGTCCTTTGTCCTCTACTTGTGACTCGCCGGACCCAGCGCCATTTTGCACACGCTTTTCGCAGCTTGTGGGGGTTTCACTTTCGCTATCTTATTCTCTTTTTTCTTGTGCGGTGACAGAGCGACGGAGCGATGCCCCCCTGGACATTCCTCTTGGGTCTTCTGCTCGCGGGACCCCCCTTAGGTCTTGATCCAGTATGCTCTTGCGTCTGCTTGGGGGGAGCTCTCTTCCTTTCTTTATGAGGGGCTGATACTGGGGATAACCACACTCCTAGCACTGCAGTCAGTCTTTCACCCCACTCAAACGCATACCTAAGCTGATATCAGTTTGTTGCATTCTCTGCTTTCTAGGCTTACTTGTCTCTTTTTAGTCGGGTACTCGTGCGCTCCTTATTGTTTTACTCTGGAGCAGGAGGCTGTATCGTCCTGTCCTCCACAGTCCGCCATCTTACAGAGCCTCCCCCGTCGCGCCCCTCCGCCTTCAGTATTTGGTGAAATTCAGGCCTCTGGTTGGTTTCTGGCACTTTATTTTGGCACCCTTGTTCGCCGTTACCGCTCCGATGCTCCTAACAACCTTTATGGGCACATCACTCTCGCGCTGGTTCTAGGGATTATAGGTTAAAATCTCTGATCCGACGGAGCGGTGTTCTCAGGCAGCCATCTGCACTGCTGTCCAAGCCACGCCCCTGACTTAGAGGTAGTACATAATAGGGCAGGGGGATTAAAACGACTTAGAGGTAGTTTTAATCCCCCTGCCCTATTCTGTACTAGGGCCTTACAGAGGAGGTCATGCTAATCACATGGGTACTTCAACGCATAGTGTTCCCTAGTGTATGTAGGTGTTTTCACTGTATATCTAAGTGTATTTTAGCATAGCACTAGCTCTAGGCCTGGTTAGTCAGAGTCAGTTACCACCAGTACCCGTCTGAAAAAGTTGTGGGCACAGGATGATTTTGCAACAAGGCCTCTTCTGCTCCCATGTTGGTTCTATCTGCACGTCTTGCTTCTTCCTGCACTTTTCTTCCTCTTTGTCGACTTCTTTTGTTTTTTTTTCTGCATTTCTTTTGCTTCTTTCAGTGCATTTTTCTTCTTTCTGCACATGTCCTACCTCTGTAGGCATAGTTAGGAACTAGCATTTAAAAAACCTTTGAAATTCATTTAAAAAAACACATAGGTTTCACGCACGTTATAGTTAGAAATTAGCTTTTAAAAAACTTTGAAATTCAATGAAAAATCCATAGGTTTCAGGCACCTTATTGTTAGAAATTAGCATTTAAAAAACCTTAGAAATTCACTGAAAAAAACATAGGTTTTAGGGAAAGTAATAGTTAGTTGGACATTTCACTCCTACAAAACCAGAGAAATTCCCCCGTTATAGTTAGTTCAGCTAACTATAACTTGCGCCCCCGCAAGGCACTGCTGATGACGTCACATATTACATCACTCATGACATGGTCAGTGACATCACTGATGACATCTCAAATGACTTCACTGATGACATCATCCATGTGATAATTTGATGCATCTTTTCACACCCTAATATAACCTTTGATACACCCACTCTAAATTACAGACTGCCATTCTCAAAACCATAGACACTCGAACACCAATAACTACATACCCACTCACTGATTCTTAGGTTTACACACACATCCACTCACTCACCCGTACAGTCACTCATACATGTGGTCACTCAGTACAGGACTATCATATGCACTCATACACCTATATAGACACTCACAAACCACCACTCATTCATAGAGGTACTCACACACCTAGTCAGTCATGCAAATATTTAATCACACTGCCATTTACTCACCTATAAAGTTCTACACACACAAACTCACTTACTCATACAAATACTAGCACATTCTTACGCTCTTATACAATCACTGATACAAGCACACACTCATCCCTACAGTCACTCTCAGAATCACACACTCTCACTTATAGCCATTTAAATACTCCAACACACATATAAACTGCCTTTCACATATGTAATTAGTCACACATGTACCACTGAGATATACATTCACTTACTAACACACCCATACACACACTCACCCACCCATACAGTCCATCACAGATGCACTCTTAAAATCATGCACCCAGTGAATCACCCCCTCACACATCTAGGCACAGAGTCACACAGACCCCACCCACATGAACACTCAGGCACCCATACAGATACCCAGACAACCAATCAATAACCCATATAGACACTCATGTAGCTATTCACAAACCCATGCAGCCGCTTACATACCAACAGACAGACGGATACAGACATTCACACAGTTTAGTCACTAACCCATGCATTCAGTAAGATACGTTTAAGCACTCACTCACTTATAGTCAGTCATGCACCTACTAAATCATCAATTCAGATACTTATACACCCACTCATTCTTCAATATGCCTTTCACGATATATATTAAACATATTTAAACTTTACAGAAACACACAGTCACTTGATGATGTCATCAGTGATGTCATTTGAGGTGTCATCAGTGATGTCATCAGTGATGTCACTGACCATGTCATGAGTGATTTAATATGTGACGTCATCAGCAGTGCATTGCGGGGGCGTGCGTTACAGTTAGCTGAACTAATTATAACAGGGGAATTTCTCTGGCTTTGTATGAGTGAAATGTCCAACTAACTATAACTTTCTGTAAAACCTAAGTTTTTTTTCCGCGAATTTCTAAGGTTTTTTAAATGCCAATTTCTAACTATAACGTGCCTGAAACCTATGGTTTTTTCTTTGAATATATATATATATATATATATATATATATCTACAAAAATATGTAAAGTTTTATAAAAATATCAACTTATAAACAACACATTTAAAATATAAAGTTAATGACATGATATAACTCAAAATAATTATACAAAGGGGTATCACTCAGAAAGCCGATAGAGTTCTGGTGACTGGGCACCGTGCAAGCAGTGGCCCAATCAGTGAGATCTGTTGTGCATATTAATTTTTATGTGAAGGCCTCCCCGACCTTGTTAGTTTGCTAAAACTGTGCTGTTAAAGGAATTGGAGCCTGGCATACCCAGATGTGAGGATATATGTTTGTCTCGGACCTGCCTCAAATGTATAAACATATTAAATGCAACTTTGGAACAGGATGTCTGTTGCCCAGGTCTCCAAGACACTGGGCTTATATGCAATTGGATTTTCGCAAACTTTGAAAATATAAATAGCAGAGGGGTGTCAAATAGGCAGTATGCCTTACTGAATGAATCTCTTCTGCCATGCTTGATTCTTGAAACGTTATTTATGTTTTTTTGAGGCATTATGGGACAGGTATGATTTAATGACTGCATGATAATTACATGGCAATTGAAATGTTTTAAAATTTTCATTTTCCTATTTGGATGCCCGTTTTGCTGCCTTACTTCCTTGTTGGGGCCCAGGACCACGAGATCCAGCCTCCCTAGCTGCTTGCCTGCCCCCAACGCTGTCTACCACGCCAGGACGCGCTTCAAAAACCGCCGAGGGCTCCCCCCCGTTTTGCTGCCTTACTTCCTTGTTGGGGGCCAAGACCACGAGATCCAGCTTCCCTAGTGGCTTGCCTGCCGCAAACGCCATCTACCTTGCCAGGAGGTGCTCTCAAAATCACTGAGGGCTCCCGCAGCATGGGACGTCAGTTTTGCTGCCTTACTCCCTGGTTGGGGGCCAGGAACATGAGATCCAGCCTCCCTAGCGGCTTGTCTGCCACCAATGCCGTCTACCGCGCCAGGAGGTGCTTTAAAAATCACTGATGGCTTCCCGCAGCGCTAGAGTTCATAAGGCAGGGACATTAGGGGGTCTCTGACTGGCGCAGACGGGCTAAGAATGGGACCGTCAGCGCCCGTCAGAGCCCCCCTAACGTCCCTGCCTTATGAACTCTTGGAGAATGAGGAAGAAGAAAGCGACTCAGCAAGCTCCAGAAGAGGTAACAAGAACTGCACTTAATTATTTCCTTGCAAAAGCTACCAGCGCTTTGGAAAAAAAAATAGCAAATGCGGAAAGAAGGCTGTCTCTGGGAGCTGGGTGGGCCTTAACTGACGCTCTGCACCCCCATAGCCATACCACTACTCCATCTATAGCTGGCGATATTACCGTAAGTGAACCCCCTCTCATTTTGGCAGCCACCCCTGGTCTCATTGCCGGGGGGCAGCTAATGCCTGAGGCTGTTGTTTTTATCGCAAAAAAGGAAGAGAGGCCCACCCAAAGCAGCCCAAGCTTTCACAGCAAAAAAAAACCAATAAAGAGCAATTCTGGCCTGGACAAAACAAGAGCCCCGGATCCCACACAGACTAAATCTTGCTCGACCTGCAGCTGGCAGGAGGTTGAAGTACACCTCAAATAACTCATAGACCCGATTGCCACTCGGCTAGACTCTATTGAATGAATTCTTGCTGACTTAGTGGCAAAAAACTTGAGGACACAATGTGAACCACAGGCTGGGGCAGGTGCATCAGTGGTACCGAGGCATGCATTTATTAGTTTGGACGCTATAAGCAGTAAGCCGCACCAGGGTCAAGTAAAGGATACTTCCATCACAGCATACACCGACCCTATAAAGGTGGATCGAGTTACATCGCAACCGGTAGCACCACCTTTTGGGCCTAATAGAGGCCTATTCCAAGCGGATATCCTAGCCACCAATCCCAATGCATAGACAGTCCTGACAGTTCTCAACTCTAATTCTAATGTCAATCTCAATGTTACTACATCTAATACATATCCCCCTGACACATCGCAGAGTAGTGTCGCACAGACACTCAATTTACTACCTGCGGCATGTCCTTTTGTCCTTTTGTGATCACGATGGTAAATGTCCCACCACTCAGAGCCTCCCAGAATTAAACTACTATCCAACTGATGGCGAAAGCCAAACACTGGCTATCTAACGCTGCTGACATAGGCCACTTAATCCAAAATCATTTGATAATTGCCAGGAGAATACCTGGGGAAGGCCACGGCTCAAATCTAATTAATAATGATTGCATCATTCTTAACTTTGATAATCAAGGTCTGATGAGGCATTTACTATGTCAGCTACTGTCAGCTCCCTCCATACAATCATAGATTTTTATAGTCCCATTAGGTTTGTTCTACAAACCTCCACCCAAACTCAAACTTATTTCTAAAAATGCAGGACATCTGGCAGTCAACAATCCAGTCTGTGCTCCTCAGTCAACGGTGCACAATCCTCTGCTTGGAAATAGATATGCCGCCCTTGAGGATCTGGATAGCTGTGATTGACTCAGCCCCCTCTGTAACCCCCTATCCCCACCTAGCATGTTAGAGCCCAAAGATGAAGAAATACAACATGTGACTGGAGACTGTATTATGATGGGTTGCTCCCCTACTACCACGCAGGCCCTATCCGATCCACTATGCCTACCACCTGCCGCTCTTAGAGGGGTGACCCCATTCCAGCCTGATGAAGGAGCTATCTCACCTATCTCATGGAATATAGCTGGCTTTATAAAGGAAAAGGGCACCTTGATGTGGGATTCAGAACTGAGGGATATCAGCATTATTTGTTTAAAGGAGACGGGCACAGAAATCTTTCTTTTTAAATGGCTACACTCCCTTTTTCACAACAGCCACTCCCTCCATTGCAGGTAGAGCTAAAGGGGTTCTAATAACACTTACTGCCAATATACTTTCGTTTGACAAAATAGTATGTGTCAATAGCTCGGATTACTTCCATAATATAATAGCCAGGGGACAGAAAATTCCTGACTTAGTATTAATTCATTTCTATAACCACAATTTTATAAATTTAGCAGAGGTAGTACAAGAGCTGGAGGATGTGTTAGCTAATTATACTAGACGGCCATCTATCATATGGGGAGGGGAATTTAACTCCAACATCTGCAACTATACCGACCATAACTGTTGTGGGGTTATTGATAAACAGGGCCGTCCTCTGACCCATTTTTATCACCATAATTATGGCAAAGCTCTAAATACCCTCTTGATGACATTGGACCTGGATATTGTCAACCTAAAATGCTCTACCTCGGGGGAAATGGAGGCAACATTTCATCAGGCAAGGGGTTCCTTGTGCATAGATTTTATTCTGTTCCCTTTGGCCTCAAGTAGAAATGTTAAGAACTTTGAGGTCACACAGTCTGCATTTAGCGATCTCTCCTTTCTGTACTTCATGTTTAGCACCTACCCACAAAACTGGGCACCAATTGCTTACCCAAACCAACACTAGTCAGGAAAAATGGGTACACTTTAAAATGGGAGAACATTGATCTCACAAACCTGTTCCTGAAAATATTGTCCTCTTCCTATAAGGAGATCTCCCTATGATGAAACGTATCCTTGAGCAAATTTTGGAAGCATTTAACACTATTCTAACTTCTATAAAGGGGCACCTTACCTGCCAAATTTCCCAAAAAACATCTTCTTGACAAAAATGATTTGGGAAAAATTGCTCACAAGCATTAGTGGATCCCCACAAAGCACTTAAATCGCAACCTAGAGATCAAAATCGTATTCAAACTCTTAGGTCTGCTTATAATCCGCAAGGCAGGAAAGAAAAAGAGAGATTGCCAAGGAAGCCTGGGAAAATCTGAGATCAGCATCTATTTCCAAGCATAGCAAATCTTTCTGGAAAATAATTAATAGCCCCCTTTTCCAGGAGGAGAGTGGGCCTGGACCTCCACATTGATGAGGTCATGTGGATACATGATTAAAAAAAATATTTCAGGAACAACCAGCCAAAATGCTAGAGATATCAGAGCAATACCCGAGGTTCCCACTAGCACTGGAGTTCTCTATAGATGAAGTAGAACTTGCATTAAACCAATCCCCAGCATTGAAGGCACCTGGGCCAGATGGGGTTCCACTAGATGTCTTTATGACTAACAAACCTCTCTGGGTACCTGTCCTTACAACAGCATTTAACGCCATAGCTAAAGTCAGCCCTCTGTCATCTTGGAGACAGTCCGTCATAGTCCCAATCCATAGGAAGGGGAGTGGTGCAGACCCGACTAATTATCGCCCGATCACTTTGCTGGACAGTACAGTTAATGGGCATACTGATGTTGATCAGGCTGGAGGAGTGGGCATCTGAGAATAAAATACTCGCTGAAGCCCACTACGGCCTCAGGAAGGGGAGAGGCACAATAGACCAGTGCCTCAACCTTGCCCTAATTGGCGCAAAATATTCTGTTGCTAAGCAGGGACAGCTATTTTTGGCATTTATGGATTTGTTGCTGCCTTTTACTGCGTGAGCCACAAGAAATTGTGGTCTATCATGGAGTCACTGACTGTGGACCCACCCATAATCTCATTCATCAAAGACCTATATAGACACACAGGGGCAGTAGTTTGTTACGGAAAAAAGGGGAGTGCACAAAACCTTTCAGGATCGATAAAGGGGTAAGGCAGGGTTGTGTTCTTGCCCCCTTCCTTTTCTCCCTTTATACAAACAAAATTAAAGACTGGAAAATGCAAGGATGTCCCAGTGGTAGGCTCTCAACCCCTAGCGTGTATGCTCTACGCTGATGACGCCGTACTATTAGCCAGAACTCAAATCGCCTTACAGCACTTGATTGAGACATATTCCACATACATGGCAGACCTAGGCCTAAATGTAAATAAAACTAAATCATATGTGATGGCCATGGGCAGGGCCAAGAAGCAGAAAGTAATGGGCTTCCATATTAACGGCAGAAGATTGGTTAGAGTGGACAATTTTATGTATCTGGGATTTTTTTTTTATGATAAATTAAAATGGTCCACTATGGTGAGGAATAGGGCGCTCTTGATGTCCAAAAGCATAGATGGTATCTGGAGGTTCACAGCAAAAATAGGGAACAAACGAGTATAGAAATGCTAGAAATTTATCACGCAAAAACAAGATCCATAGCGTCATACGGTGCAGCCGATTGGGGAATAGCAGACATTGACTCCCTACAAGCAATATAAGATACATTCTTAAAGAGATTACTAGCTACCCCAACTTTGTGTCCAAGCATTTTAATCCACAAAGAATTAGACTTCCCGTTCTTATCCGATACTTTGAAAATTGCCCCGTTTCTAGCCTGGCTCTCAATTTGGAAAAGGGAATCGGTTCCTCTGAAACAGTTAGTACTAAAGGACATCCTAACCTTGGATCATACTTTTTCAATCAGCTGGCTAGATTATGTGAAACAGTCTTTCATAGAATTAGATCTGGAGTACCTATTTAACTCACCGGCTAAGTGCATATCCTTCTCTAAATCGTGTCTAAAAGAAACTTTTATGACAAATGCAACTCATACAGATGGAAAAAAAATGAAAATAAAATCACAGTGACCACATATTTTGCATCACCTACCCCCAAGTAGTGGTCATTTATCCTATATCTCATTTGTCACTAACATCAGACACCACTATCTATTGACCAGATTTAGACTGAACTACTTACCATTAATGGCTGCTTATCTGGTACAAGCATTTTCAATATATATCAGCTATCTTTGTGCCCCTGTGCCCCTATGACGGGCCCAATCCACTTCACACCTCTTATTGTTTTCTTCATTTTATGTGGTAGAGAGGAAAAAGTTTATCATCCCACTGCTGCAAAAATTCTGTATCCGCTCACATAAACAAGCCCTTGTAATCTTCCATTATTGGAAACCCCTTATATTTGTTTTATGCTTGCGAAATTTTCTGCTTGCCGTTCTTAACATGAGAAAAATGCACTTTAATCCACATTGGGCAGATTTTTAGAATTTGTACTATCATCTATCGGCGGGGGCAGTTTGTTTTCATGTATATGGTTTTAATGACTTTTAAAATTTATTCTATAGCTGTTTTATGAATTTAACATCACATTTTTTAATAGCTACTAAAGCTGAACTGTTGTTTTATATGGTGTATATTATACTTTGATGATTTTATATACTTTTTATGCATTTATCTAAATGTGAAATAAAGATGTGTGTTTATTTGGTGGCTATACTGCGAGTTTTCATCGGAAATCCTATTGTGTTTATTAAAGTCCGTTTTCAAATTTGGGAGAATGAATTGCACGTGATGAAGTGGGAGACACAAACTGCTTCTTGGATGAAACATCAAGGCAGGGATCTGTGTGTGATCAATGGGTCTATAGTAGGCCGGAAACGGCAATATAATTGTAATCTCCTAAATGTCAAGAATATATGCAGCACGTGTAACATCAAATTGCTACTTTGTGGGGGTTTTTGCCATTTTTTAAAGGAAAAAAAAGAAAGATGTTTCCAAATATCAACAAAAGTGTTTTAAATTTTACTGTGCAAAGTAATTATGTCAGTTATTACTTCTTTAATTGCACATGTATTGATATCAAAGTGACATTGGTGCACTATGCCGGTTGCTCCAATGTAATACATTTTGAAATGTGTAGCAGTTCCACTATAACCATGTATTACAAAATTCATATTAAAATGCAATGAGTTTTTAAACATGTTATATGTATTTTTTCTATGTCTATGAATGAGACACGTTAAGTGAGTTGAACAAAATGGCACTCACTAGATTGATAAAGGCTGTTGCTACAGCAAAACGCATCTCTCCTGTTTTCTGGGTCGAGGGAGGCCCAACGCAATAAATAAGCCTTATCTCTGCAGACCTCGTGTGCATATATATATATATATCTATATTACCTACTGGCGATCGCCAGTAGGTAGTTATAGTTGGAATGTATTTTCCATAGGAAAAAAGTTTTTTGATCTGCCAATATCTTTGGCGCAGTTGCACAAATCTTTGTGAAATTTTCAAAACTAATGAGGCACTCCGGTCAGCTCCTGTTTTGAAAGTTTCAGGGTGATTTAAAAAATTTAAATATCGATATCTGAGCACTGAGGAGGGTTCACAAACCCTCCCGAGGACGAGCTCAATTCTGATTGGCTGCCAACATACCAAACTAAAATGTGTTAGCAGCCATCTTGTGACTCGGTAACCTAGTCACAAGACAACAGTACAAACAAAGGTGATAAACAAGAAAAGGGGGCAAGGTAGAAACACCCTGACCCCCTAGGCCTGCTCAGGGATTCTTACAAGGAACCCCCGGACAAAAAAAAGCATTTTTGTTTAAACGGCTGAACTCGCTCTAGATTTGCGAATCCGAACAAAATTTGTTTTAAAAAAACGAAGCACAGGCTCCTGCGCTTCATTTCTATAAGGCCCCGGGTGGGCCACCGCCCCGGGGCTTCATTAGTAAATGCGTGGGGGGGTCCCAACCCCCCCAAGCTGCCCTTCCCGGGGCTTATAATAATTATAAAATTTTTACTGCCAACTACCCCTCTAATTACCGCCAGCAAGTCCCACACAGCAGGATTACTAAGTTCTCATAGCAGGCCATACCCCCTTTGCCCACCACTCTACAAACGCCCTCCGTGGCACGCTATTGGATGGGGATTGAAGTCCCCTTCGCTGCTGGGGATCCTTTAGGGATCAACTAGCCTATCTCTTACCTCCAGTAATCCCCACACAGTGGTATTGCTGAGAGGTTGACACAGGCCATGCCCCCTTTCCCCACCACTCTGCAAATGCGCCTCCTGGTGGGTTGAGGTATTAAGTCCCCTTCATTCCAGAGGGTCCCGGGGGGTCAACTAGCCCACCAATTACCTCCAGTAAGTGCCACATACCTGGATTGCTGAGAGTGGTTCGAGGCCACGCCCCCTTTTACACCACTCTGTAAACAGGGGTCCTGGTGCACTCCTGCTTGGGGGATGAAGTCCACTTCTTTCCTCAGGTCCTCAGGACACAAGAGGACCTCACCGCCCCACCAGCAGTGCGCCAAGAGGCGCGTTTGCAGAGTGGTGTAAAAAGGGGTGTGGCCTCGGACCACCTCTCTGCAATCCAGCTGTGTGGCGCTTACTGGAGGTACCTGGTGGGCTAGTTGGCCCCCAGGAGTATTCAAGTGGACTTAATTCCCTAACTTAGAACACGCCCGGAGGCACGTTTGCAGAGTGGTGCAGGGAGGGGACGGGGCTTCCGGCGAGATGCCGGCTTTTAAATAAAAAACAATTTTTATGACTTTGGAACAAGGTCTCTTTCTGCATATCTGTTGCTTCTTTCTGTACCTTTCTTCCTCTTTCTGGAGTTCCGTTGCCTCTTTCTGCATTTCTTTTTTTTATTTCTGCGCCTTTCTTCCTCTTTCTGCACATGTCCTACCTCTGTAGGCATAGTTGGAAATTAGCATTTAAAAAACCTTTGAAATTCACTGAAAAAAACATCTGTTTCAGGGACGTTTTAGTTAGAAATTAGCATTTAAAAGATCTTAGAAATTCACTGAAAAAAACACAGGTTTCAGGAACATTATAGTTAGTTGGATATTTCACTACAAAACCAGAGAAATTCGCCCGTTATAGTTAGTTCAGCTAACTATAACTCGCGCCCCCGCAATGCACTGCTGATGACGTCACATATTACATCATTCATGACATGGTCAGTGACATCACTGATGACATCACTGATGACATCTCAAATGACATCACTGATAACATCATCCAGTGACTGTGTGTTTCTGAAAAGTTTAATTATGTTTGTTATCAATTTGCATAATTAACATCTATTTCCCCGATATATAGAGCAGATATGTATAAATATGTAGAAAAGGTCCTGTGACAGTAAGCTTCTGATTTCCATCTAGGCTTTGTTTTTATCAACTACATTTCAAAAGTTTAATAACAATTTCACGAGGGTATTTATTTATTCATTGGTTTTAGCACTTGCACTTTATTAGGTCATTTTGACCAAAAGGTAGCACTTTTATCACATAGCACTTTACTTGAGTCTGCAATACTTTGCACATAAGTTTTCTATAAAACAACTTGTTTTATAAAGTTGCTGTGATACATAAAACAGCGGGTCAACAGTCCCAATATTACATTTAATCAGGAAGATGTATTAAGTTTTTTGGAGGTTGAGAGGAATTTGTATATGCATTGATGCCTATACAGTTTTTGTGCTATTTGCACAACTATCTACTTGCATTTAAGCAGGAAGATAAACTGGAGCTACGCAGAGAGGTAGCTTTTTGAATATTCGTTATGGTATGCAGTGTTACTTGCGATATTCGCACAGGTGTTTGTTTAAAAATGTATTTATTGCATTCCTAAAGGCAATCCCATTAACTATGTAAAATGTCATTTATTGGTAATTGCAATTTTATGAGTGATTTTAACAAACATTAGAAATTGATGGCAATGCTGGGTCTTATCCATTCTATTCTATTTATCTGTGCGTTTTTTTATCGAATCTTGAAAACTGAAGCAGTAATGTTGTGCTTTTAAATATCCGGCGTGTTAAATTACAGTCTAAGTGTTATCTAGCATTTACCAATACATTTACACAGATGGTACTGTATATATCAAATTTGGAAACATGCCCAAATCCTCCCTCTTTTAAAGAAACCCACGGCAGACCCCGAGGTCACTAGCAACTACAGGCCTATCTCTCTCCTGCCCTTTCTCCAAGGTCTTGGAGAAATACGTGAATTAAGTTATCATGAATTATGCATCGGCCAACCTTTTCCTACACCCTAGCCAATCTGGCTTTAGAGCCAACTTCAGCACTGAAACTGCCTTGTTAGAGGTTGCCAAGACTTTTAAAGCCATGTTAGATAGAGGAGGTAACGCGGTCTTGGTGTTGCTAGACCTCTCCACTGCCTTCGATACCGTCCCCCACAAGAGAATTCTGCAAAGACTTGAGGGGGGCGGGTTCGGAGGCAGAGTATTGAAATGGTTGACATCTTTTCTCAGCAACCGCTCTCAAACAGCACCACCTTTTCCCGCAGAAATCCCCCCCTTGAATGTGGGGGTTCCACAGGGATCCATTCTGAGTCACTTTGTTTAATCTGTATATGGGCCCCCTTGCCCTTCTCGCCGAGAAGCATGGCGTTAAAATAGTGTCATACGCGGACGACACTCAACTGTTGTTGACGTGCGAGAAGGGCTTTGATTTCAATGGGACCAGGATAAATAACTGCCTCTCTGAAGTTTTCTCATGGTTTAGTTGTAACCAGTGGCGGCTCATCCACTATGGCAGAAGAGTGTCGCCTACTGCTTCCAACCAGTGCAAGAAGAGGAAAAATCATCACATGATGATAACTTCCTGATGTGATCATGCTATGTTTCCTTTGCAGGCGGGAGGGTGGGTAGTGCTGCTCCACTCACGGAGCGGGGCAGGGACTCAAGTGTGCAATGACTGCGTCGGCCCTCTCAGGCCCCCCAAAGCAGTCATGCGCACTGTCCTTTTCGCAATGCAGGCTGCATTACAGCCTGCATGGAGAAAATGTCCGTCCCTCCAGCCCCTGGCTGAACGCCATGTCCCGGTGCCAATGACCAATCCCAATGCCGCATTGCAGCATTGTGATTGGCTTAGGGGAGGAAGCCTGGCTGCCTACTTTCTGTTCCTGGAAGCAGACTCAGGAAATAGGAGCAACAAAGACACCGGACCCGGCCTCGAGGTCAGTTTTCTCTCATTTAAATATTTACAACACCTGCTCACACACACACACCCCCGTGTCCGCGCCCCATCCAGTTTTCTTTCTGGCGTTTCCCACCTCTCAGATGTCCAGTCCCTCCCTCAGCACTTCTCAATAGCGGCCCCTGTGCGGCCCCTGTACGGCCATGTGCAGCGGGCGTACAACTGGTGTGCCAAAGGTGTATATGAAGTTACGACGCATACCATTGCATCGCATTCCATTACAATGCATACTAATACTAGGCATATTGCAACAGTAGGGAAGGTGTTGGATAGCGGAGATGTAAATATTGCTATCCCCACTTCAGTGAGTGCAACCCTAAAACTAACCCTTGCACCCCAAAGCAAACCCAGAACCCTAAAATTCTTCTTTGAGCCCCAAAACACACCCTAAAAATCATATTTGACCCAAATGCACACTCCAATTTACATAATTGACTCCAAATTTCAAATTTTACCTCATAATACACCCCAAATTTAATCTCCGACACCAAAACCCATACTCACCCCACAACTTAAAAATACCCCATTACTGTCCTCACAATGCGTTGTAATGGAATGCGATGTAAAGGTACCTGCGTTTTTGGAGTTGCATTGTAAAGGCATTACGATGTAATGTCTGTATAGCGATGGACGTCTCCCGTGCCAAAGGCAAGCCCGTCTGCATCCGTCTGCCCCTGGACCGCGCTCAGCATCAGAGACCCTTCCTCTCGGACACTTCACTGCTACGGCACCAGCACCCTCCTCGCCATCAACTCTGGATGCCGCATCGCTTGCCAGGACCAACATCTGCTCCGGAACGGACATCGCCATCGCCATCACTGACTACTACTAAATCACCCGTGAGGATAACCCTGACCGTCCAGGAGGATGCATTGCCATCACCTACAGAAGCACACTCTGACTGACCACGCACTCTAATAACCCAACGGTGACCATGGAACACCTCAACTTACAGATACGGACCAGCCCCAACCCCATCCTCTGCGGCACCCTCATCTGCAGGCCCCTGGGCCATGGAACCCCATTCTCCAATACCATTTTAGACCTTATTGCACACCAGGCTCTCCCAGCCACCGGCGACATCCTACTTCAGCAAACTCAAGTTCCACCTGGACAACTCCAGTGACCAGAAACCCACCCCCTCCTGGGGAAGCCCCCCAACATCAGAATCGAGCAGCTAGTCACCGCAGCAAGCCACATAGCAGGACACACGGTGGAGCACGTATCCTTCGCCAGTGGGAACTACAACTACAGCCATACCACCGGACTCTCCTGGGCTGACCATCATTGTATACATCACATCTTCACCATACCCACCGTAAACCACTGCCAACATTTCTCCCCTCGCAGCTGGATCAAGGCCACCGAAGAGCATCTCATCAACTCCCTCAGCACCACCACTATGGCAACACATACAGACGATGACACCGCAGCGGGCAACCACCACCAATGGATCTCCAACAGCGCCGACACCCTAGCGCCCCTCAAGGAAGGCACTGGGTCAATACCTTACGCCTACCTCATGGCAGGAATACGGGTGAGGCAGTGCCAAGGGGATAGGCTGGCCCCATGCATTGCTGGAGTTGCGACATGGTTGTGACACGACTGCAACAATGCGTGACTTTAGCGCAGACAGATACGTCAGGACTCCAGACTTATCTGTCATTTCTTGCGTCATGGAGCGCTGTCAATACAGCGCACTGTGGTGTCACAAGAAGGGTGTAGTGAAAAGTGTTGCAACGCTGTCTTGTCGCAGCGCTGAAACACTTTTCATGACTGAGGTCCAGGAATGTGCACTATATTATTGATGGAGCGCATTCCTGCCCTGTAATTTAGTCGCAGGGCAGCGCAGCAACATTGCTTGCAGCACTGCCCAGCACCAAAACCTGCTTAAACGAGGCTCCAAAGCTTATCTCCATTTTTAAGACCAGCTATTTTCTGGTATTAAAAATCTGCCTCTAACTGCAGTTAGCGGCCGATTTTTTGGTGTTCCAAACTTCAAGAATCCCCTTGTACATATCCCAAAGTGTGGTAAGCGGCCGTTTTTGCACAGAAGTGGGATCTTTAGAATGGACATTTTCGCCGGAAAACTGCCACTAACAGAGGTTAGTGGCAGCTTGTACATATGGCGATAAGAATATCGCTGCAAAACCATCGGAAAAGTGCCACTAACATGGCGTTAACTTCTTGTACATATGCCCCTCTATACTTGTAACCTTGAAAAGTCAAATAATTATGGATTAAGTTGTAGGAGAGTAGGATCTGCTTCACAAAGGGTACCTCCACTTTTTGCTGGTGTTTCACTGTTTTTCGACCTTAGTCTGGCTGTGGCCCTGCTAATCAGGACCACAGCCTAGCTGCTTCCTCTCTAAAATGGTTTGCATGCACATTAGGTACATATCTAATTGGATTCTGGAGTGCCTTATAAGCCCCTTGTATATGGTATACCATGTACCTAGGGCATAGGTACCTCAGAAGCCTACCAGGGGCTGAAGCATGTATTATGCCACCCCTGGGAAGCACTCCAAAATGGTACGACAGGTCTGCTACTGCAGCCTGAATAAAGGTGTGCTTGCGCCCCTTACTGTGGTATAGGCTACCTATATCACTACCATTGCACACACATATAAAACCTATAAGTCACTCCTATGGCAGGCCTTAACAGTCCTGAAGGCAGAGCGCTTGGTTTTTATGTGAGAGGGTGCCCCTGCATGAGCAGAGCCCCTCTGCAGCGTTCGGAGTACCTCCTCTGATGCTGTTTGTGGTGCAGCCTGACCATATACTCTTAAGTGCATTATAAACTCGCGGTAAATGCTAACTTTGGGATGGCTGCACGGAAATGTTGTGTTTGTGTCACACGCTTTGGAATACTAACCCCCACCAGTTCTGGCGGCGGGGGTAGCATTCCACCCTTCTAGAGGGAGGGACATGTTCACACTGGTCTAACCCGGTAGGACTTTCTACAGCCCTGGCATCACAAATTGGATGCCTTTGCCACAGAAACGGGTCTGGCCTCCTGCTGCTGACCGAAACTCCGGCAGGGGAGGCCTGGAAAATAGGTTTCCTGTCCCAGGGAGGTGTAACCACCTCCCCAGACAGGCAGATGTGTATTGGGGCAGGGCGGGAGCACTCTCTGGTGCTTTGAAGTCCTGCACTGGGGGCACACTTGGTGACCCTGTGCATAGGCCAGTTCAAACCGGTTGCAGGGGCTACCTGCCCCTGCTCTGGCATGAAACTGGACAAAGGAAATGGGTGCACCCCTCTTTCCAAACCCTCCCATAGGTGGGTCCCTAGAGTATGTCCAAACCCCAAACTTAGTATAAGCATGGGAACCCAGTCCTTGCGACTTTAGAGTACCCTGTATGAAACTCTGCAACATATATCCTGGACCTTCGACTTTCTATTTCGACTAGAAGATGGAAGAAATCTCCCTTGGGGTCAAGGAGTGACTCCCCTGCTTGGCAGGCACCAAAGAAGCAACTGTCCGGTCTGCAATTCTGGAACTCCCGTTGGACGCCCAAGTCTCTGCAACACCAGAGGTGGATTTCCTGTCTTCCCCGAGGCTACCCTGAGTCCACAGCAAAGCTGAGGCCCGTGGCTATCGTAAGTGATGAGGAACCGTGACCCCTGGGCACCGCATACTATTGCTGGTACATCGACTTTCTGTTCATCCTTGAAGTTCTGCTTTGGGCTCTGAGTAGCCCCAGCCTTCAGTACAGACTGCACTGAAGATCTCTGGCATCCACTCCACGAGTGACCCGTGGGTCAGGTTCCAGTCCGACCGCTCGAGGCTCCTTTGCAATCGCTAGCCCGTTGGCTAGTGGGTCCCCACGAAGGCAACTCCTCTTCTACTTGGGCTTTTCTGGTTGCTCCAGATGTGCCCTGACTTACCCTTGCAGGGTGAGTCCCTCAGACCTTGCTGGTCTACACTGACGTCCTTCTTCTCTTTCCACAAGACTTGCCGTTGCCAAGGCTTGTTGGGTCCAATCTGGTCGCCAACACCGCAGCACTCGACAGACTTTGTGGGACAGCTCGAATCTGGCTCATGGACCTCGTGGCTGAAGAGTCAAGACACCCGTCAACTCACCTGAAGCATTGGTCGATCCTGCCCTCGGTCACTGGCAAGTGACCCAGACTCGGTCCCCTCTGCTTTCAGGTTCCTTCCATCCTAGATCCAGGCTTGGATCTCTCCGGACACTTCTCCTCTTCACGGCAGCAGCAGTTCTTTGCCAGCTTCCATTGCAATCGACGACACGACCCGACACCAAAAGACACCTATTCGCCCGGCTTCCCTGGGTGAGGTAACTCGAGTACTCCAGTGTTCCCGTGGGTGCTAGCCCTAGAACTTCTAAAGTCCAAAAGGGTTTAGTCCTGACTCGATTCTAAGTGTCCCTAATCTTTAAATTTCCAACTGCGACATTGCCCTTAGAAGCTAACGGGAACCCGCGGTTGTTTTACACACTGCACACAGTCCCCGTGGGTCCCCTGTGTCTCTACCTTGGGTGGTTCCTTGGGGTCCCAGCGATTCTACAGGCTCTAGGCCTTGTGTTTAGTTCTGTCGTGGTTCTTATACCACTTTATTGGTATATGGTTTGGTACGCCCCTAGGGCCCAAACGTGTATTTGTGCTATTACTGTTGATTGCTAACTTGTAAATTAAGTACTTCGAACTCCAGTCTCGTAAAGAGACTAGAGTGGTGTGTTTTATCTTAAATACATATATTTTAAATTTATACCTGGTGTGGTTGTCCTTTCATTTGATCATTCAAGAGATTATAGACTGGTAAAACAAGCTGCTTTATATTCCTTCAAGACTTAGCCTGAAGGCTGCTCGCCATAGCTACCACTAGGATAGCTTTCATATAAGGTTGTCTTTAACCTATCACCATAAGGGGTTGTTTGGACTGATACAAGGTGCCCACTAGAACTAGTGGACAGCATATATCAGGCCAACTTCTCACATACGTTGTAGCTTGAATGCAGCAATCGCCTTAACATACATCTCAACAGTATATAAAAAATGAGTAGGGCGAGCAAACTCTTCAAACAAATACAAATCTGTAAATGTATATAAGGTGAGAGAAGTTGCTGGTGAAAAACAGCATGCACGTGTATTATTATTAAACACTGGGTTGCAGTAGAAATCAGAAATAAAAGAGCAGTCTTAATATTCAATCTGGAAATCATATTCGCCTTCAAGCATGAAAGGACTGTTATGACATTGTATTCACTGGAGCTAATTGGTGAAAGGTTTGCACAGCCAAAGTGTCACTTTTTCTGAAGCTCTGGCGGCACAAACCTCTCAGCCCTATCTATGAGGCCACACAATGACACCCTGCATGGCTTTGAGTGGCCTCACAGATATGGAGTAAGACAAAGCAGTGCAAGCCGATGCTTTGCCTTACTCTGTGCCAGGGAGGTGTTCAATGTGCTTTACAGTGGGTTTTCCCACGTAACACTGATAGATTTTGACGCTGCCCCAGACTTACTTAATCACGTAAACCTGGGGCAGCGCTAAAACCTTATGCCTCCCCAGAGCAGGCGTAAATAAGAGAAATATTTGTATTTCTCTTAATTTTTTCCTCTTCCCATGTGCGCTGCTTTCTGTAGCACATATAGAAAGAGGAAAATGGCTCTCAGGATTCAGTCAGTCAGTCAATGGTCTTTATTCGGATATAAAATATCCATAAAAGTACAAATCATCACCACCAATAGGATACAAATATACAATAACATAAAACACATATTAAAATAAGTTAGGTATCAAGTCAACAATATCTAATAGCATGGGCATATGTGCAAAGATGGCAGTAAAGTGCAAATAAATTCAATAAGTGCAGCATGTAAACATCAGACCAGCTATACATTTGTGCAGATTAGCAGTCCAAAAACATTAGATTTAAGATGTCGATAAGTGCAAATCATCACCAAGTGGAATCCCCCACACAAGACTCCCTCGGATTGCCCAACTTGCCCGGGTGCTGCTGAAAATATCCCCCACTTCCTCTTCGTTTGCCCAGCTTATGCGCAACCAAGAATGAAATGGCTCAGGCCTGTCTGTCTGCAGCTAGGAACAAGGGATCACCTGACCGCCCTGAGAATCTTTAAATCAGACACAAACACAACTATAGTCTGCGGGGTGGCTAAATTCTTAGGCTGGGCATGGCTGATTAGGCAAAGGCTAATTAGCTCCAGTTGATTACTCTTTTTACCTTCAAAGCTGTTAAGTTTAATACATCTCTTAAATATTTATTGTACACAAGGCAATTAGACCTTTTTTTGACATGTTTTTAAATTGTATTTTTTATAAAATTGTGTTCTATGTATATCTGCGCTTTTATGACTCTTCATGTCGAAATAAAGCTTTGTCTGATTGATTGCAAATCATCACCGCCAAATTAGAGAGCTACTAGGATTAATAAAAATCAACATCGTTAAATATCACAAAACAATTGTGCAAAAATAGCAATAAAGTGCTAGCCGGTTCGAAATATACACTGTATAAACAACAAACCTAGCTGTGTCAATGTACAAATTAGCCGTGCATAAATGTTAAACTGAATGAAAAGGGCCTCAAACAAAATGCGATCTATAAA
Source organism: Triturus cristatus (assembly GCF_964204655.1). Classification (NCBI taxonomy): domain Eukaryota; kingdom Metazoa; phylum Chordata; class Amphibia; order Caudata; family Salamandridae; genus Triturus; species Triturus cristatus. Next base: position 1,190,205,027 of record NC_140589.1, read on the forward strand.
ATGTTCATTGTGTTTCTCGATCGTACCGCAGATTGCAAAAATGAGCTTACTCTGAAAATCATATCATCACTTCCTAGCCGCAATGTTTCATCATATGCCAATTTATAATCAATAATAGCATGTGACTTAAAATAGGAAATCAAATACTGTTTAGAGTATCTGATATAAAAGTTGCAGAAGAACAGGAAGTGTAAAGTTGTTTGTTTATGATCAGTTCCACATGGGCAGAGCAGGTTCTCTAAATCTTTATTAAAACCGAGTGGGAAGCAAAGTGAATATTTTATACTCCCATCCCTGAGGCGAAAGAGCAAGCTCCTATTCCATCTTCCAATGTTTTTCTTAAGATAGTCCTGTGGCGTGTCATTTTTATTGCCTGGGAGTGTCGAAATGGAAATATATCTAATTATTGATGGTTTATAGAGCGCCATGTATCCTCTTTCCCTTCAGAATGAATCATACAATGCCTCCCTCACGATTTTTATATTCTTGCCGTCTATGTTTAAAGGATGGGAGAAAAAATATTCCAATCTCACACTAGCTAAACTTTTTTTAACAGCACTAAGCCAAGGTATAAAACTGCCCCTATCACATTTAAGGCAGTCGTTAATTATTTCCTGAGTTAAAATTGCTGCTGGGTTTCGCCAAATATTTATCCAAAACAATGCTGGCCGAGATTTGATAAGATCCTCGACATAATACAAATGTAATTCTTTGTGGCATATGTAAGTGGGTGAAGAAAATTGGGCCCCTAGCACCTTTCTACAGAATCTATTTTCTTCAGTTTGGATACCACTGCAGTTTGTGTACCCCCACACCTCGGCACCATAAGTTGCAGTTGGTCGACATTGTGATTTATAGATCTGTAATAAAGGTATCACTACCTCGGCCCGCTTTGGCTGTCGTAAACTAATAATTGAATTAACTGCCTTCCCGAGTTTGTTTCTACCATGAGCCACAGGTGCTGACCATGATCCAGAGTCTGAAAAAACTAAACCCAGGTACGGAAAAGTGCCAGTGCTTTTTAGAACATTATCTCCTGACACTTTGTGATTAATACGATGTTTTTTAGGCCCACAAAACATGGTGTATGATTTTTTAAAATTAGTACACAAGTCCAAATCTGCCATAAAAGAAACAAAACCCATGATTAAAACGCGGAGTGCTTTGGGTGTGCGGCCCATCAGGACCGCATCATCTGCATATAAGAGTACGGGGAGTAATTTACCATTAATTTTCGGTACATCGCATGTTGATTTAGACAGGGATTTATCTAATTCATTTATATAAAGGATAAAAAGTAGGGGGCCAAGACACAACCTTGTCTGACCCCCCTACCAATTGAAATATCCCCGGAGACCTCTCGTTCATTATTTATCCTTACCCGAGCTTTGAGGTCTCTGTGCAAATGTGCCAAAAAGTGAACAAGTGACTTATCCAACCCGTAATTTAATAAAATCTCCCATAATCGTGATCGGTTAACAAAATCAAAGGCTGAAGATAAGTCCATAAAACCCAGATACAAAGGGACTTTTTTGGCGATAGTGTATTTGCCTAATATAAGATTTAAATTCAGACACTGTTCTACAGTTCCCACATTACTTCTGAATCCCAACTGACAAGAGTTTAAAATTTGATTATCCTCTGCCCAATTCCTAATTTTATCAAAAATCACTCTGCCCAAAATCTTCAGTGTGTTATCTATTAAAGATATAGGACGGTAGCAACTAGGATTGGATCTATCGTCCTTCTTGAAGATGGGCACAATGATACTTGTTGACCAGGTTTTCGGAATTGTGGTGTTGGACAGATTATTAAAAACATTACAAAGTAAAGGGGACCAGAAATCGGGTTCGGATTTAATAAGGTCGATTGATAACCCATCAGGGCCTGGGGCTTTATTCCCTGCGCTTTGATTTATGGCATCTTCAACTTCAGTTATAGATATAACAACCTTATTAGCTAGATAGTGAGAGTCAATAGTTATTGCTGGAGCTATATATATTCTTGCAAAACGCTCCTCCCAAGACTTACTAGGTATGTTACAATTTATGGGGGTTATATTAGATCCCATGGATCTCATATCTTTCACCTCACCCCAAAACCCAATTACATATTTAATTGCAGCAGTACATGCAAGGGAGTCCCACCTCTCCTTCAATATCTCCTCAGTACGTAATTTAGTTGCTTTTTTATATCGTCCTCTCAGGGTTTTAACCAGGGTCATATCCCTGGGTTTTTCGGCTAATGCCTCACGAAGATCACGGTTTGCTCGTGAACAGATGCCATTAAACCGTCTGGGGTTCTTGCTTTGTTTCCTGACAGGTTTAGAGATTTCCTGTTTAATGCCATCACATAACCCAGTAAAGGCCTGAATGATCTCTGTATCAGGGCATCCACTAGACAAACATGTCTCCACAAGTACGGGATAGGATTTTATATTTTGTGCAAGTAGGGCCTTATTATCTATGCCCTTCCAGATTACTTTAAGTTTGTCAGTGGATGCCACCAGATTCTTTGCCCCTATTTCCTTCGTTTAATGAATTTATTGACAAAACTAATAGTTGTCAGAATTGGTTGTGGTCACTATAGCTAGTGCATAAAACTTCAGCCTTAACTAGACAATTCTCAAGGGATGAGGATATAAAGACATAATCAATGGTCGATGAACAGCCACGACCTGTAAAGGTGGGCAAAGGAACTTTATCAGACATACAACCAACTTTCTCCATGACATTAGTTAGATCCCTGGTCGATAGATAATTATACAATTCTTCCCCTCTTTTACACGGAATTAACGGGACAGGTATAACTAAGGTATTGTCCATTCTTTTGTGCAAATGCGCATAAAAATCACCTCCCAAACAAATTCCGTCCAATTTACCAAACCTTTTTTCTTCTAACATATTATCAATAATATCAAATAAGATAATAAAATTCCTATTGGGCAGTGATCTAAAATCATTGTTATAAAAATGAATGAAACATAACATAATCCCATTCGAATAGAGTGTGGCCTGAAAGTGACTATCATTTGTTTCCAAGGGTTTAGTATTACTTCCTGCAGTGATCTTTATCCATGAGGATAACCCCCCACTAGGTCGACCGGCTTCAGGGCTAAGAACAGTACTATTATAACAAACAAAACCCTCAAGAAACGAACTACTAGTACTCCATGTCTCCTGAAACATCAAAACATCAAAACTGCTAACCATGTTGGTCCACTCTACTATGTTCATTTTGGATTTTAGGCCAGCAATATTCCAACTCAATATTTTTAGGTGTTGATCGGTAGACATGGGTTCACTAGTAACAGGGCAGAAAGGCAACAGTTCTACCGGGCAGACTGTTTGAAAGTTCCCGATAGAGCTGTGTCTGATCATGACCTGATTGCCCATTTGTATATCCCGAGATTGTGCTACAGTGTTCGAGGGTTCGCTCGGTAGTCAGTCCTGTCCCTCTAAATCAGACAGGGCGGCGAACCGGTTATGTACAGGATATATCGAAGTGTTTGAGTAGTGGGTTCTTTGAGGTGGTCTATAAAAAAAGCCGAGTGGTAATGAAGTTTTGGCCGTTGGGGTACTAAAGTAGTTAGTGTTACATTTTAATATACCCTTCACCAAGAAGGATGTCTAAAATTCACAACTATACTATCACCCATAATATTTTTAGTTGAAGGTCCTACCCATCCCACCCGTCGCACCATCAGGATTTCGTTAACAGTCTCCATACCCATCCCCTTAAACTTGAATAGCCAATCAATACACTTATTCTTGAGTTGATCCCAAGACTCACTTTGGTCTTCATGCAGGGGAGGAACTCCAGCTAAAACTAGAACATAAGGACATGCTTCTGGCGGCAAATTAAGTACAGTATTGGCATGTTTTTTTGCCCGAGTAGCAAGAATAGGCTCATTATTTGGGTATGACATTAATTTTATGGGTGCTGCCACAGGTGGGGTAGGAAGAACTGCTATTGGTGATGAAGTGTGACAAGAGGGTTTAATTGCCAGAGGTGCGTTTGGCAATGGCAATGTACTAACCGAAGTGCTAAGCATGGGGTTACAGGGCAAACTCTTCTTGTTACCATTATTCTTTTCACATATGTTGTTTACGCCAGGTGTAGTACAATTACCACTTCCCCCTGCAGTTCCTTTGTTAATTGTCTCCATATCTTTCAATAGTCGTTCATCCCCACTTTGATCAATAATGATGGTCCCTTTTCTTTTAGTATCTTCTTTCTTCACCAGGCTTTCCAGTCTATCCAAAGGGAAACATCCTTTACCACGCAACCATTACAACGCGGTATGGTTACATCGTGGTTTTTACAACGAAAGTCGTTACACCGGCTTGCACTGGAGGGCGCTCTAGACTAAGGAATAGTGTGAATTACTATTCCAACACCTTCCCTACTGTACGTAGACTGGAGTTGGAATAGTATTTCACACTATTCCTAAATCCAGCGCCCTCCAACGCAAGTCGATGTAACGACTTGCGTTGTCAAAACCGCGATGTAACATACCGCGTTGTGATGGTACGCGTTGTACCATCATACATCCCTATCCAAACGTTTAAAAATGTAATTAAACTGTTTATCCATTAGACTTTTCAATTAGATTCTCATTTGTCCTTCCTTGTGTGCCATTTACAAATATTGTCTCAGTTTGTGTGCACATGGAATTAGGTTATGCTGTAGTTATAGTCAGATCAACAATACTATTCGGTAAGTCGTCTGTTTGTGTGCTCATACTAGCTGATATCCCGCTTGCTGTGGTTTTTCCTCGTAACCACATGCTCTGAGGGGTTAGTTGGGTTTTATTAATGCGAGGGGGTTGTTTTCTCTTTCTAATAGGCGTCTGGGTGTTCCTTTTCCCCCCCCGCAATCTTTACGTTTTGGGCCGAGTTAGTGGTGCTAGGGTTAGCTTCAGTAACCTGCTGGGAGTCTGCAGTATCAACAGTATCGACAGTATCAATGAGCTTCTTATCGATCACCAAGGCCACAGATGGATTATCATGAAAGGTGGGATTAACAATTGTTATACTTGGTGATAACGGCACAGGGACTATAAGGTCATCGTTCTCGAGGCCACCAGGCATATGTAGGGACGATACTGTTTGGCCCAGGGACAATCTCCGTTCAGTACTTTCAATTTCAGATGTAACCAACATGAAAGCATTTTCGAGCATGCTTTCAAAGGAAGACGAGATGATGGAGGAACTTCTAGAGCCCTGGGCAGATGGAATCACAGTATGTTTTCCCATGAATAACTTGTACACTCACCTCACTACCTAGAGGAATTGTCCAGCCCAGCCTACTCCGGCCTCTGACGGGCATGCACGGGCCCGCCCTTGGCCCGGGCACGCCCGCGCGTGTCCCGCGCTGCGGGAGGCGTGCTCGGCTTAAGTGGTGCTTCGCCGCGTCACCGCTGGAGGGCTGGAAGGCTGCTGGGACTAGTAGTCCAGGAAAGAATGCTGGCCGTTTCCCTCACGGCTTTTAGTAAGATCGGGGGCGATGAAGTGCTGGCCGTTTCCCTCACGGCGTTCACAGGAGCAGGAACGATGCAAAAAGTAAGTCGTTCCCCTCACGGCGTTTCGCAGAACCCGGGCTCTTTTTGCAAGCTCTCAGGATTGGTTTTGTGCAGGAAGATGCTCCTCGACCTCTCATCAGCCTTAAACACCGTATCCCACCACAACCTCTTCAACACACTCCACCAGATCGTAATCCAAGGAGCAGCCGTTAAGTGGATTACATCATACCTCACAGGTAGAACGCAGAAGATAATCCTCCTTCCCTACTCCTTGCTTCCTAAGAACATCACCTATGGGGTACCTTGAGGCTCAGCCCTACCCTCTTCAACACATACAAGACCCCCCTGGCAAACATCAACAAAAGCCACGGACTCAACATCATCTCTTACGCCAATGACACGTAACTCATCCACTCTCTGACCAACAATGCAAGAACCATTAGAAACATGTTTAAAAGATGCACAAGAGATGTTGCTGACTGGATGAACAACAATTGTCTCAAAATCAACACCAACAAGACAGAAGTGCTCTTCTTCGGGAAAGGCAAGGACACACAATTGAACAATGAGTGGTAGCCCCCAGAGCTGGCCCAACCCTGACACCCACCGAACAAGCCCATAACCTTGGCATCATCCTCAACAGCCAGCTCTCCATTAAGAAGCAAGTCTGTGCCCTCTCCACCGCCAGTTTCCTCATGTTAAGTATGTTCAGAAAGGTTTTCAGATCGCTCCCGACCAACACCAGGAGATCTGTCATGCAGGTTCTCGTCACCAGTAGACTCAATTACGATAACTCTCTCTACCTAGGAATAACAGCCCAACTCATGAAAAAGCTCCAGCCGATCCAAAACACAGCAACCAGGCTCATCCTCAACATCCACATATGGACGCACACAATCCTTCACCTCTGAAAACTCCACTGGCTACCAGTCAAGAAGAGATGCCAGTACAAACTATTCACCCTTGCATACAAGTCATTACACAATGACGGGCCCTTTTGCCTCACCCAACACGTGACCTTTCACCAGACCACCAGGAAACTCAGATCTAGATCACTCACCCTAGCAGCCACCCATCGCATTTGCCTGACATCCAGAGGAGGCCCCTCCTTCTACCATCTGGCAGACAGGACCTGGAAAAGCCTCCCCATGCACCTCAGAGCCTCACCATTGCTCCAGCAATTCAGAAAGGACCTCAAGAAATGGATGTTCAACTGATAGGAAAACAGGCAGAATTCTCTGACAGCTTCTAGAGACCCTCAAAGGGTGAAGCAGCCACGCTCTACAAATCCTGATTGGTTGATTGCACATATAGAATTCGACCCCAGGAACACAATGAGGTTGTTATACTAAAAACTGAAACAATAATATACTTTTATAATGAAACATGCCCACACGTATCTTTTAGTTAAACTTATCTATACAGGAACAAATAGGTGTCACATTCTACTACAGGTATAGTTTATAAATATATGGATGATTCTATTTTTATGTGTTAATTCATGTTTCCTGTATAGGTATATGTTTATAGGTAGATTTTTTTGAAGTTTTGTAAATAATGAATCTGTCAAAGCAAACACAAGGAAACGATGAACAGAGCGCTGAAACTTTTCAGACACTCACCCCAGTCACAGACCTGGGTTTAATCCATCATCATTCTTTAGCTCACTCCACCACCCCAGTTCAGACATGGCCATATGCAAATCAGTCTGACCCTGTGCCTCATGGGAACAGTCCAGCCCGAACTGCCAGGCCATGTCTTCCCTGAACCGGAAACAAGCATTTACCTGGGGGTGAGTGCTTGCAATATTCAACACTCCGTCCATCATCCCCTTTGGTTTTGCTTTGTTTGCCCTAAGTTGGCAGGGTATGCACAGACGTGGGTCCCTTGCTCCTTTTGCCACTGGATTCAAGCTAGCCTGGCTGATGACGGGCCAGAAACCGGTCCCAGGATGCTTGTTTCCGGTCCAGGGAAGACATGGCTTGGCAGTTCGGGCTTGACTGTTCCAATGAGGCACAGGGTCATACTGATTTGCATATGGCCATGTCTGAACTGGGGTGGCGGAGTGAGCTAAAGAATGATGATGGGTTAAACCCTGATCAGTTGACTGGGGGTGAGTGCTTGCAATGTTCAACCCTCCGCCCATCATCCCCTTTGGTTTTGCTTAATAATGAATCTGTACCAGTCCCTACAGGTTCTTCAGCCTAACATGCTACAACTTAGCCAACAACACTCAGATGGTCTTAAAACTGGAAAACTGAGCGGCCTAGACACCTCAGCAGTAGATAACTAACCCAAGCTATTTACTAGGTACTGCTGAGAACACACATTCAAATTAATTTGTCCAAAAAGAGATTCCAGGGAGAACATAACTACTAGCCTATGTTGATCCAGCCGAAGGAATATGATACACCAACAGCAGCAGAAGTTAGAAACCTGTGAGTAAGAATGGACTCCAGCCTATCCCTGGTCTACCACATGAACCAAATTACAAAACGTGCCTTCTACACCATGCAACCTCCATGAGACTTCTGCATGCTGCAAACCTTACTATCTTCCTCGGTGTGCTTGTGTTGACTAGGCAAACTGAGCCTACTTGGTGACTCCATTCTCTATGTTGTGAAAACTGAAAGAATTTGTGAATCCCACCTTACCTTTAAGCTCTCCCTCACTTCCCATTGCCAGAGTCTCAGCCTTTGGGAGCATGCATCATTCACACAGCAGTGTACAACAAAGGTCCTTTCTCCAGCTAACAATTTTTTCATGCATGATGGAACACATTGATAGACCTTGCTTCCCAGGACAAGTAACATGACTTTGGATTTTTTTCCAAGAACATAAGCAACACACAAAACCATAAGGAATTCAGGTGGATAGGGAAAATCTGACTCATGTCAAGATGGGGTCAGAACGATTGTACACACTACTTGTTCTACTAGACGTATTTGACTCTTCAGAACATGTTCACAGCGACACCACAAGAGCAGCCTCTGGCATACACCCAAATGAAAACACTGCATTTTCTATCTCTGTTCACTCACATCTATAACCCTAAGCATCTTTTCTCTCACTCCTTTCATTCATTACAGCAACACTGTATGGTCAGACCACAACTCAGGACCCTGAAGTAGTCAAAGTTCACACCTCTATCGCCACAACAGGCACACAGAAAGTTCACCTGGTCCCTGATTGCTTATAATCACCCTTATATTGCCTCAGTGACTTTTGAATCTCTGTAGGTGTCATATTGCTAACTGAGGTTTTCCACTCCTCTGTAGGAGAATGTTAAGAAGTGGGACATTCAGTAATCATTTCCTTCATTGTGAATTAGGGGACATTGGTACTACTGCAGCGCTCAGAATGTCTCCCAGTTGTTACATTTCCTTGAGGGCCTATAGCTGTTTAAGAAAAAGGGTACTTCTAGAGGTGTGTAACTACATCTCAGTGAAATCCAACTTATCCTCGCCTTGTGTCTAATACCAAATTTACAATTGTTAGTTAAGGGGGCAGGCCTGCTTGTTAGCTACATCTACTTGTGAGTGTATAAGCCTCTTTAAAGTTAATCAAGTGCCTTGGCCAAACTCATAGAACTTCCTGTCAAGGGCACAGCAATATTTTTCCAGACCTAAGGCTTAGTCTTAGGTGTGAGAAAGTTCACACCTCATCAAGAAGGCTAAATCAAATACTAATTACTGGCTGTCAGAGGTGGGTGAGTAAAATATATATTCATCCCCAGGAACTTTAGGAAGGGAAAATGTAGCTGTCTAATGGTTACTTTTCCTTATATATTTAGTAAAAATCCGATGTCACCATTAAATAGTTTGTATAAAGAAACCACGCAATTAACAAAACAGACCTGGGAACTGAATATATGGGATGCATTAAAAACCGTCCTCTGCACATAAGACATGAGAGAATTCTGGTCCATAGTAAGCACGGGCAGTAGCGAAGGCAATTTAGCAATAGAACCAAATATAGCAGCGGAATCATGGGAAGTACACTTCCAGGCTCTATATACCACGAAGGAAGTCCCCGGCCCTTGTGATGATGCATCAACGACTCCATCAAGAGCCAACTACGAAGAAGTTGTCAAGATCACCCTTCTTGAAGTTCTAAATGCAATCAACAAGCTTCCCCCTGGCAAAGCACCGGGACTGGAGAAACTTCCGGAGGACCTTTTCAGGGATGAACCTAAAATTTGAGGACCCTACCTATGGGCTCTATTCAATGCTATCATGAAAGTTATGCCGATCCCCAAAACCTGAGCATGGGCTGAAATTGTCCCAGTATTTAAAAAGGGATCCCCACTCCTGCCTGCAAAGTATAGACTGATCAGTTTGATCGATGTCACACAAACACTGTTTGCACGGATACTTCTTGATCGCCTTAAGGGGTGGATGGCAGAACATGAAATACTCAGCCCATATCAAACTGGATTTAGAAAGAACACTTCCACCGTTGACCAAATATAGAGACTCCAACTTATATTTTGGAAAACAGTGAGAATGGAGGGTGGCAACCTCTACTTAATTTTGTGGATCTGAAGTCAGCTTTTGATTTGGTGCCCAGATTTAAATTATGGGGTGTACTTAGAGACATGAGGATCCCCTGCCATCTTCTGAGCATGCTCATTAGATTGCATGAAAGGAATTTTGCCCAAGTAAGGTGTGGGAAAGGAGGTGAACTAACTTCCCATTTCCTAGTAGACAGAGGAGTAAGGCAGGGGTACGTGCTTGCACCTACCCTGTTCTGCCTCTTTGTCAACTCATTGGTTACCCAACTCACTGAGGTAAAAGACAACAATGCCCCTAAAATAGCAAGTACAAAGGTCCCAGCTGTGATGTTTGCGGATGACACTGTCTTAATGTCAAAGTCGCCTCTGGGCATCCAGAGGGTGTTGGATAGCTTTGTCATTTTTTGTAACAACAGGGGACTGGAGATCAACACCCAGAAGACCAAGTTTATGGTCTTCAACCCAGCCAAGACATCACACTCCAATCCCTGTCTGGATGGCACTATGCTGGAGAGGGTGACAGTATTTGAATATTTGGGGGTCACCCTGACAGAAAATATGGAGTGGAGGGGCCACAAATAGCCAATACCAAGCTTAAGTTAGCTCAGACTACTGGGGGTATTGTAAAACTACTCAGAAACTCCTCCGCTAAACCTGCTGGACCAATAGTCATGATTTATAATGTGCAAGCCAGGGGTGCGACAATGTAGGGGACGGAATTATGGGCCCATTGTTCCTGTACAATATGAGTAAAGTAGAGAATAGTTTTATGAGGCAGATCCTAGGTCTCCTTGTAAGGACCCCTCTAATCCCCCTACGACTGGACATAGGAATCAGACCAATCGGGGATGAAATTGGCCTCAGACCCCTTACCTTTTGGCATGGACTATGGGTGACACCGGAATTGGCAGCCTATCAATCAGAACTAAAAGAGTTACTGAGTCTCCCAGGTGTGGACAAAATCCCTTGGTTTACATACATCAAGGATGAATGCTGTAGGTTGGGAAAGCCTAGTCTTTGGAGTAAGCCAGAGGAAGCGTGTTTTGCATTCTCACGCACCGAATTATTAAAAATCCACCATATGTCCAAGCTTGCAGCTATTGAAGGGAGCTCAATCTGAGAACACCTGACCACAGAATTTCTGCTAATGAAAGAGGAATACATAATTGAGCCCTTTCTGGATGATATCCAACCTCCCTTTGCAGGGTAATTATATGCCCAGTTTAGACATAGTACCCTTCGCCTTCTTGCTTTTCATGTAAATGGTAAGGACAGCTTTGCAAGGGTGCCCTGTCTGCAACTGTGAGGAAGAGTCAGAGCTCCATGTTTTCTTTTTTTGCCCTGGCTACAAGCTAGTTAGGCAGCATTTGACAAGCCAAAGTGCAGTATGCATTTTAGGGGTTCTAATATGGAGTTGAAGAAGATGTTTGACTCCATTTAGGTGAGAGAGGAATTGCCTTGAAGTCAGTTTTATTTTGGACGGGTTCAGGTTTTTCAGGAGGGAGTGCTGTTTCCATGGTGTCTTGGCTTTATATTGATGTGTTCTTTCAATGAGAGGATTTCTATTGTGAATCAAAGTGATTTTTTATTAGCTAATAAACCAGGATGCAGTCATCAAGGTTACATGTTTGTTCAGTGTTATTACATGTAAAGGTTGAATTTGATAGGGGATAGGAATAACATTGGGAGACACCACACGACACTGGAAGATTCTGGGGTCTTCAGTGTCCCACAGGGATGAGCTGCTCTCAGCTGGCAGAATAAGAGATGAACAATTGCATCCTTCTGGATTTTGTTAACGCTTGGTCGACAATAGTGTTAAAGACCACTGAGAGGTTGAGCAGGATCAAGAGTAAAGGGTCATTTCTGTCATTAAATAGGATGGCATTATCAACTACTTGCAAGAGAGCTCTGCCCATGCTGCAGCATAGTTTGAAGACTGATTTGTTGGTTTTTAGGAGGTTGTACTTGATGATCTGATCTAGGATGTTGTTAGACACTTGTTTCTCAATTACTCTTTTAGTGCGAGGGAGGAACGTGATGTTACAGAAATAAATGAAGTCATCTCAGTCCAGTGGACATTTTTTCAGTAATATGAGTATTGAGAGAGTAAAATCATCGGCATGGTAATGGACGTGCAACCCTGCCCTGAGTGCACCAAGTATACTGATGTCTAGATCCTTAATGCTGATTTTTGTTGCCTTAGGCAAACATTGATCATGCGTGCATGCCATGACATAAGCCTGTCTCACAGAATGCGGTATTATTGAACTAGGAGGGGGGCCCAAAGCCCTACCCTCATAGTGTTGAATGGCTACCGCCTTTACCAGGAGCTAAGCTGCATGAGCACGGTAGTGGCAACATATCGTGCAGTGATCAGTAGGAGTGAGCTGGTCCTCTTAAATCAGCTACTTGAGTGAGGCCTAAAGGCTAACTCATTCAAAGTTTCACCGTTGTTTACTTTACTCATCCCTTGGCAGTAGGGCATGTCTGGTGTATATGAGCTTGTGGTATGTGTGCTTGGGATTGTGTGGTGTAACTATGCTAGATGTATGTGTGCCTGGGAAGGGTACAATATAGGAATAATGCAGGACTGTGTAGTGTGTGCATGTGCTAGGTGTATGTGTTCCTGTGAGTGGTACAATGCATGAAGGATGCATTACTGTACAGTGCTTGCATGTTAAACGCATGTGCTGGGTGAATGTGTGCCTGTGAATGGTACAATATATGGCAAACTATGGGTTCCATTTTGGGTGACACAGGCCTGTATGGTGAAACATGAAGAGATAAGGTAGAGGAATCACCCAGACAGATTTGTGTGTTGCTGCATTCCTGTAAGCTGGGTGAGACACATTAAGGGGGTAGAGCCAGGCTTCCATGCACACATCATAGGGTTTTCTTTAATTCAGAGAGAGGTTACAAGGAAGGGGCCTGGGCACATCTCAGGAAGATACTGGGAATCACAAAGAGTAGAGCTGAGGTGTCACGTGGTCAGGATAGGCCCAGTTAGAAACGCCACCATTTTTTGTTTCCTTCTCTTTTAAACATGGTGGCTTTTGACATATATTTGCATGCGTGACCGTGCAGGATAGCATTTTCTGAATATGCATTGCTTACATTTCCACGTCATAGGCACACTATCACGACACCCTGAACATTCACTACAAGGGATAAAATTCACTGTGCAAATATTATTTATGTTATAGTTCGGTAGGCGACAACGTTATCCAACTAGAATAAACATTTGTGGCCTGACAGGGGTTGTGACATGACCACATGGGTGCTGTTGTTATATATACAGAACCACTATCTTGTTTAGAGGAGAGGAGCTCTCAGCTGACATTGCGAGTTAACTAGATGCCAGAATTCCAGCTCAGCTGATTCCAGCTTACCAACATGAGAGTTGTCTACCTCAGCACCAAGACAGACAGCCTGATGACAGTAACCCATAGGTAATGGGGAGTTAGACCACCTGTGCAGGGATTTGGCAGATCACCCACTCTAGGCAAGACTAGGTTAGGGAGCGCTAGGTAGGAGTACGCAATACGGAGTACCTGTATGCTTGCATATATTCACTGTCTGAGCACAATGTTGGAATCATTAATCTTTTCCACTATTCTATTTTATTCTATTGATTATCACAGCACACTTATTTTATACAAGAATCACAATCCTTCAGTAAATATTGAAATGCCTTGCAGAGTATTTCTTGTGTATTTCTTTAGGTATGAAAGAGAGGCTAAGTGAAACAGTTCTAGATCCTTTACCTCAATTTCCTTGGGTCATGTTCTTTTGTCGGGTTGTCATGTTCTGTGGTTGCACACACATTTGGTGCCCTGTAAGATTAGGGGTCTAGATGGTGCAGTGTGGTCTAGCAGGTAGACAGGCCAATTAATTCTGAGGATGTGCATGGAATCAGTCTGGCACAGTCTTGATGATTATGTTGTCCGACAAAAGCACAGTTTTACTGATGAGGCATAAGTCATGCAACGGATACCCTGGGCTGAACTTTTTATGCGCATATCACTGTGTCTGACATCCAAGTGTGAACTCCAGTCACTCCCATGGCCTGTGTTGGGGGGCACTCCTTTTAGGAGTTGCTCCACCTCTGACAGACTGCTTTCAAGTGGAAGAGAGGGCAGTGGAGTGGGTCCTCAAAAGTAACAGACACCCAATATGAACTTCAAAAACTCAAACTCTAAATCACATTTGATGTCTGGAAATGGACTAAAAGAAGGGGAACTTGAGACACCAACATTTGTCAACTGCCAAGCAGCCAGATGTGCTGCATGTGGAAGGTAAGCTTTGCAAGACTTCTGCCTGTAAGCAGAACTGGAGTCCAAGGCCTACTAGCCTCCCTGGGAATCCAAAACCACCTGCCCTAGAGCCTGAAGTACCATCACCTGCCTGCTTGCCAAGACCAGTGTGCCCTGTGATGAAGAGGAGAGCATTGGAGGGAGCGATGTCTGGTTGGGAGCCCTGTCAACTGGACTCCCTTTGCAAGGTGCGAGGAGACGGTTCTGCATGGATCAGGTTGTTGCCTGTGTGCAGGACAAGGTTTGCAACACTTGTATGCCAGAGGAGGCCAGCCATGAAGCGAGCTGTGTGTATCGATGAGCCGATTATGGAGCCCGGCATACTGAGGAGCATGCAACACTGTATGCCAGGAAGGATCGCCGTGAGAAGATTGCTATGCTGTGAGGGCCACAGCCCTTATGTGGTGGTGGGCCATGACCCTGTATGGCAGGAGGGGCCGCTGCTAAGAACTTTGCTGTGCCTATCAGACTGGAGCCCAAGTAAAGTGATGCTACGGATCAGCAAGCCATGTGACCTTGTTGAAGTCATCACAAGAGAAGTGAGAGTGCTATGGGAACCCCTATGTACCTGCACCAGGATGAAGGATTCGCACCAGGATCTTTGCACCACAACCCCATCACCGTGGGACAGACAGGAGTCTTACTCTGCACAGAAGAGCCACAAAAAACCTCCGGTCACTGTGGTGGCGCAACCGAGTGTAAGGAACTCTACAACCGCTGAGTGCTTCCCACTAGGGGCGTGTGCAGAGAACTCACCTGAATCAGCTGCTGATGCTCCGGTGCTAGTGGAAGGGGAGTACTCAGGAACTCTGGTCGCTTTGATACTGCATGTGTGGTAAAGACTGATTTTGGGCCAGTCAGCCCTGGCTGAACGTGCCGGCTAGATAGTACTGTGGTGCTGGAATACAGTTGACTTTAATAATAAGTCAGCATGGATCTTTGAGTCTCAGAGTACTAATGGAGCATAACCTGGATGTTGCCTATAGTGAATGGGGACTAACCACTATTGCTAGAAGGGAATGGGAGCCAGGTAATATCCTAAAGAAACACTAGATCTCTGACATCACAAGGACTGTGTAGTTGTATATAAATGTTGTATTTTACTTTGTGTTAGTAGCAATAAAATAAAATATTTCTTTTATCACAAAAATACATTTTTCGCTGGACAAATATTTATTGCTGCTGCTGCGCAATGTTGAGTGGTAAGCCCATGAACACCCTCCCTCCCCCCATGAGGAAGCCTTGGACTGCTCGGACAACACTATTCCTAAGAGTCAAGTGCTGGAGTGGTACTTGGCCTAATTGCTCAGAATCCATAATGGGTCGGGAACCCGGGACATCAGTACTAGTCCTCAATCCCCTTGGTTAGGTCCAGTGACCTCTGCTTGCCCTGTGAAAGTGGTTCTGATAATGAGGATCAGTTTAAAGGCTACATAAATAAGTTGTAGAATGTCTTCTGTGATTTCAGGTTTGGTGATCTACAGCATTACCTTGTTCTAACATTTGTAACTTTCATGTCATTTCAAAACAATACTTCCAGTTACTTTTTAAGATTTCTTCTAAATGTATTCTTTTCTTCTTCGTATGTCAATAAGAATAACCCATGTTTGTTGTTTTGAAGCATAAACTTTGTGGCTGTAGTAGCAGATTCCCTCTGAGCATCTTGAAGGTCTGGGATGCCTTGCCCCAGTGCCCAAGCCAAACACACGTCACTGGATATGGGGTTGCCTGTAGCAGACATTTTTATCTGGTTATGGCAAAGAATTACAGTTCAAATTGCTTCCAATGTACTGAGCAACCCTTCCATGAAAAAAGCCTCATCTTCTCATTAGGGGTATGAAGACCTATATAAATGTAATAGCAAAGCAATGCAATGCATACCAAAACTCTCTCAAGTGAAAAACACATTGCGGTAGAGTGTGTCGCTACTCTAAGATCAGGCACTGATTTGATTAAGTTACAAGTGTAATGAAATGCCCAATACAAATGTTTGATATAGGCAGTGGAACATATTTGTCAGCACCCTAAGGCCTAAAAGCACAGACCAGTAGGTTGCACATGAACTGCAAAGGCATCTAATTTCAATCACGGATGGCCAAAAAGAACATCAGTGCCCTTCATTCCATTGAAACCCTTCCTTCCCTGTTGTGCTAAGACTCTTGAAGCATGACTAAGGGGTCTCAGCCATATCCACAAAGGTGGTCATTTCATTGTTTGTAGATCAACAAAACTGGCATGGGGGTGTTAGACCTTTTAGCCTTAAGGTGGTCTTTCCCCAGTGTTTCCCTTTATCCTCCAATTTTTGCTGATCTTCTTTTGTTTTTTTACCGTAGGACTTTGTGCTCTTTACCACTGGTGACCAGTGCTAAAGTGCTTGTGCTCTCTCCTTTAAAATTATAAAATTGGCTTATATCTAATTGCATATTTCATGAACGTATAAGTTCCTAGTAAAGTGTCACCAGAGGTACCCAGGGTCTGTAACTTAAATGCTACTAGTAGTCCTGCAGGACTCCTTGTGCCACCCACATAAGTAGCCCTTTGAACAAAGTTTCTGGCCTGCCCACACGTATTGTGTGTGCAGTTTTCAACTGCCATTTCGACATACCAAAATAGTCCATTTGCCAGACCTACACCTTCCTTTATAATACATGAAAGTCACCTGTAAGGTAGGCCCTACACAGCCTAGTGGGCAGGGTGCAGTGTATTAACAAATGTGTACATGTACTTTTAAGTTTCTTTTTAGTGAAAAGCTCTTAAATTTCATTTTTCACTACTGCAAGGCCTACGTCCCCCATAAATAACATTGACTTACAGTATACCATTTAATAAATGATAATTTCCAAGAGGAAGAAGTTTGGAATATCGAGTTTGGCATTTAAAGTATTGTCATTTAAAACCCTCTTTAATGGTAAAGTCGGATTTTATGTCACAATTCTGAAATATGCCACTTTTAGAAAGCTGCCATTTTCTTGTTCTAACCATTTGGTGCCTGCAGCCTGTATCCTGGGTCTCATAACTAGGTGTAGCTGACTGTTGGTTTTTTAGGTTTCGCCTGACTCAGCGCATGCGCTGCTCTGGCGAGACATTTAGTAGGTGGGTTTTGAAAGTGCTACCCACATTTTTGTGCTGGCTACAAGCTTGAGTGCACAGCTGCTCCCCGCATTCCCCCCTCCCTTCTCGCCCAGCCATCTGCCTTTCCTGCACCAGCCTTCAGCACCAGCTCCGCCCCTCCCCCCGCTGCTGCGCGCGCATCCCTAGCGAGTTTCAGCACGTCATCGCGATCACTTTCGATTTCAGAGTGACCGCGATGACTTTCGCTTTTATGGCCGATGCTTGTTAATGCTTGTTTCTTCTGCTGAATGTCTTTCGCTTTCTTTCTTTGACTGCCTGTCTCTCTTTCTCTTCCGTTGACTTTCTGTCTGCCTGTCTTTTCTACTTGGCCTCGCTCCTCTTTCTCTCTCTCTTTATGCTTCTATCTCACTGCACTGCCTGTCTCTGCCTCTCTCACTAACCACTGCCTGGCTTGCCTCTCTCTGTGACTGCCTCCCTCCCTCTCTTTGACTGCCTGTCTCAGCTTCTCTCTCTCTTTGACTGTCTCTCTCTCTCATTCCCATACCCCTCCTGTGCGCTCTCTCTCCTCTGAGCCTGCTGCCGGTCTTTCTCTCTCTCTCTTTGACTGTCTGCCCCCCTCGCGCGCTCTCTCCCCTCTACAAGCCCGCCTCTGCCTCGCGCTCCATGCCTCAGTCTCTCCCTTTATCTTTCATTGATGGCCGAGGCACCGCCAGCCAGAACCAAAACAAACCGCAGATATATTTCTGAGCAGTCGAACAGCATTCCCATGCAACGACTTCACGTCGCACTAACCAAAATACCACGCTGGGTTCAGTACCGCGAAAAACGAGAATACCCTCTCGTCTCCAAGGCAGCGGCTATTTATATTTCTGGGTTTGTGGATTTGCCATTTTATGACGAAAAAATAGGAGAGCAGCGAGTCACAGCAAATACAATAAATGCCTGGTGTGCAAGGTCAGACCTGCGTGTGAGGAAAACATTTGTTGTTAATGCTCCAAAACCCTTTAGGTTTTTGTGTTTGTAGGAGAGTAGGATCTGCTTCACATGGGTACCACAATTTTTTGCTGGTGTTTCACTGTTTTTTGACCTTAGTCTGGCTGTGGCCCTGCTAATCAGGACCACAGCCTAGCTGCTTCCTCTCTAAAATGGTTTCCATGTACATTAGGTACATATCTAATTGGATTCTGGAGTGCCTTATAAGCCCCTATTATATGGTATACTATGAACCTAGGGCATAGGTACCTCAGAGGCCTACCAGGGGCTGCAGCATGTATTATGCCACCCCTGGGAAGCACTTCAAAATGACACCACAGGTCTGCTACTGCAGCCTGGGTAAGGGTGTGCTTGCACCCCATACTGTGGAATAGGCTACCTATATCACTACCTCATACAGACACATATAAACCTATAAGCCACTTCTATGGCAGACCTTGACATTCCTGAAGGCAGAGTGCTTGGTTTTATGTGTGAGGGTGCTCAAGCATGAGCTGAGCCCCTCTGCAGCATTCGGAAATGCTTCCTTATGGCTGTTCTGTGATACAGCCAAATCATATACTCTTAAGTGCATTATAACCTCACGGTAAATGCTAACTTTGGGATGGCTTCATCAAAACATGTCGTGTTTGGTGTGAAAAAGCTTTGGAATACTACCCCCCCACCCATCCTGGCAGCTGGGGTAGCATTCCACCTTTCTAGAGGGAGAGACATGTTCACACTGGCAAAACCCGGTTAAAACTTTCCAAAGCCCTGGCATCACAAAATGGATGCCACTGCCACAGACACAGGTCTGGCCTCCTGCTGCTGGGGGAAACTCCGGCAGGGGAGGCCTGGACAATAGGTTTCCTGTCACAGGGAGATGTAACCACCTCCCCAGACAGGCTGATGTGTATTGGGGCAGGGTGGGTGCATTCAGAGAATGCTTTTGAGACACTGTCTGGGGCACACAAGGTGTCCCTGTGCATAGCCCAGTTCAAACAGGTTGCAGGGGCACTCAGCCCCTGCTCTGGCGCGAAACTGGACAAAGGGGAAGGGGTGGTACCACCCCAGGCCCACCCATAGGTGGGGCCTTAGAGTTAGTCCATCCCCTAAACTTAGTATAAGTATAGGAATCCTGTCCCTAGGACTTTAGGGTACCCTGGACGAACCTCTGAAACATATATCCTGGACCTTTGACTTTCTATCACGACTAGAAGATGGAAGAAATCTCCCTTGGGGTCAAGGAGTGACTCCCCTGCTTGGCAGGCACCAAAGAAGCAACTGACCAGTCTGCATTGCTGAAGCTCCCGCCGGATGCCGAAGTCTCTGCATCACCAGAGGTGGATTTCCAGACTTCCCCGAGGCTACCCTGAGTCCACAGCAAAGCTGAGGCCCGTGGGTAATGTGAAACCGTGACCCCTGGACAACGTGAACTTTTGCAGCAACAACACCTTCCTGGTCATCCTCGAAGTGCTTTGGGCTCCGAGTAGCCCCAGCCTTGAGCACCGCCTGCACCGAAGATTGTTGGCCTCCACTCCACGAGTGACCCGTGGGCCAGCTCCAAGTGCGACTGCTCGAGGCTCCTTCGTGATCACTAGCCCATTGGCTAGCAGGTCCCCACAAAGGCAAACCTACTTCTGCTTGGGCTTTTCTGGTTGCTCCAGACTTGCTCTTACTAACCCTCGCTTGGTGAATCCATCAGACCTTGCTGGTCTGCATCGCAGTCCTTTCTCTGATTTCCTGAGACTTGTCATTGACAAGGCTTGTTGGGTCCTTTCTGGTCGCCGACACCGCAGCACTCGACAGACTTTGTGGGACAGCTCGAATCCAGCTCGTGGACTTCGTCAACACCTCCTGGACCTCGTGGCTGAAGAGTCAAGAGAACCGTCAACTCACCTGAAGCACCCGACATCTGTGGGCATTGGTCCATCCTGCCCTAGGTCACTGGCAAGTGACTCAGACTCTGTCCCCTCTGCTTTCAGTTTCCTTACATCCTAGATCCAGGCTTGGATCTCTCCGGACACTTCTCCTCTTCACGGCAGCAGCAGTTCTTTGCAGGCTTCCATTGGAATCGACGACGCGACCCGACACCAAAAGACACCTATGCACCCGGCTTCCCTGGGTGAGGTAACTCGAGTACTCTGGTGCTCTTGTGGGTGCTAACCCTAGAACTGTCTTTGTCCAAAAGGGTTTGGTCCTAGTTCGATTAGAAGTGTCCTTAGAAGTGTGGCTCAATGATTAGAGCGGCAGACCCTGATGCAGAGGTCTAGCCCGGGACCAGGGTTCAATTCCCTGCCTCGGTGGGTCTTGGGCTAAAAAATTCCACGGACCTGATAATTCTCGCCTCGGTGCCATTCCAATCATGGAGTCCCACTCTTCAACTCTGGGCAATAGCTTGCTTAATCTCCACAACGGCCCCCACAATGCTAAGGATGCCTGGCCTCCACCTTGGGGGTGCCCAGGAGTGGACGCCTCACAGGGAAAGCCAGGATGGGTTCCACAGTGGAATTCGTACAAGCGCCTTGAGACCCTTGCGGGTTAGTAGTGCGCTATACAAGTATCAATTTTATTTACATTTAATCTTTAAAATTCCAACCGCGACATTCCCCATAGAAGATAATAGGAACCCGCGGTTGTGTTTCCACACTGCATACGGCTCCCGTGGGTCCCCTGTGTCACTACCTTGGGTGGTTCCTTGGGGTCCCAGCGATTCTAGAGGCAATAGGCATACTACCTATTTCAGTCGTGGTTCTTATACCACTATTTTAGTATATGGTTTGGTACGCCCCTAGGGCCCAAACGTGTATTTGTGCTTAAACACTTGTAACTGAAGTACTTCGAACTCCAGTCTCATAAAGAGACTAGAGGTGTGTGTGTTATCTTAAATACATATACCTGGTGGGGTTGTCTTTTCATTTGATCATTCAAGAGATTATAGACTGGTAAAACAAGCTGCTTCACATTCCTTCAACACTTAGCCTGAAGGCTGCTCTCCATAGCTACCACTAGGATAGCTTTCATATAAGCTTGTGTTTAACCTATCACCATAAAGGGTTGTTTGAACTGATACAAGGTGCCCACTAGAACTAGTGGACAGCATATATCAGGCCACCTTCTCACAGTGTTGAGCTGAGAGAACATAAAACGTAAACATGGATTGGTTCGGTTACACCTTCTTACTTAGTGCTCTTGCAATGTGTTGCTGATTTTGTCGTTCATCTCAGCAATGTGTTTTTTTCTGCTGTAATACCTGTAGACACTACATGTGGGATGCGCGCTTTTTAAATATCTCTTTCTACAGTACCGATAGAGTGGAAAATGTACCCCTCTTTTTTTCTGCTACAAGGGCTCTATGCGGCGTTCTTAAATGTTGGCAATTTATCTTTTCCGAGCTATCGACGAAGGCCATTGCAAAATTGAGATCAGTAAACGGATAATCAAATTGTTTATGTAATTACAAGCCCTGCGGCAGTCACAATCTCTATCTATCTTATCTATCTATCAATCTATCTATCTATCCTATACACATGCAGATCTATCAGATAGCCTAAATAAATAGCCAATAGGTCTCGCTTTGGGACCTTATAAGTGTTTAGCCATGCAACAGTTGATGTTGTTGCAGTAAGGATATTGTGCTGCATAACTAAATACTTATAAGGTCCCAAAACCGAGACCTATTGGCTATGCCAATGCTTGTGTGTGTTGCTCTCAGACAGTGAGACAGGGTGGGCAATCTCTGACTTAAATTTTTTTTAAACTATTTTTATTGGCATTTTAATAAAGAATATATATAGAACACTACTATTCACTGACAGTCCCATGAATCTCTTTGACATGATGACTTCCTATTTTCAGCCTTATGTCCCCCTCGGGCACACAACTGACAGTGCTCACAGAGGTGGCGTGGTAATTCCGTTCCCCTTCTGCATGTCACCTACCACACTTGCACATCACAAAGGGCCTGCCTGAGCATACTCACAAAGGCTTGGACACTAGTCTTTTGTGACCACAGACAAGCCACGCCAGAGCAGGGAGACAGGCAATTCCAACCACTTCTGCAGTTGGAAATCTCCAGAGCCTTCTCCTACTTCAAAAAGGAAACCAGGTATAAATGGTGCACCCTTAGACCCAACTCTGCAGTACACCTCTGGACCTGTGGAAGACTCAGACAGACTGATGTGTTGCTGTGCAAGAAGTACTGCTACTCTGTTGCACTGCTGCCTGAGTAAGAAGGACTGGACCTGCATCTTGAACCCAGGATCACCAGATTGCCAACAAGGGCGATCAGAGCCTCAGGGACAGAAAAGTCACTAACCACCTTGAACCCAGCACCTGGACTCTCTCTGCTGTGACTCCTAACCCCCAAGTGGTACCATCCCACTCCTGAACCTTTGGAAGTGGGCCTGGAGGTGCTCTGCCATCCCTACTGCGTTCCTTAGGGCAGAACTGATGCAGGACATTGCACCTCCTTGAAGCTCCACTTCAGAACCACTGCTGCACAACGCATCCTTCACACAGGCAGTCACATCCCAAGCCCCTCCTTAACCGTATCCTCTACAATGATGCAGGACTGCACATCGCTGCCCTGCAGCTTCCTATGAACCACCGCCCCAATGCCTCCACTCGACCCTTTAGACTATTGGATCATCTATCTGAAGATTTCCACTCCCTCCTCCTATCTTGTAAACCCTCACACTTTGATAGCATAGATAATCAGAGTCAAATCCAATCCATTCATACGAACCCACACAGAGAATCAAAGCCTAACCACAGAGCGCTAAACAAATACAAACGTAAGCATGTTACTCTTACTCAAACCTCTCCAGCCAGAGCCATCTCCTATTTGAAATGCATGCCACTCAATTGCAGTTTGACTGCTAGGCACGCAGTGGATATTGTTGACCTTATCCTCACATGTGACCTTCAACCCCTTTTCTTGACAGAAACATGGGAAAATGCTTCCTCTACACCTATCCTGGGCATACTAGTTCCTGTAGGCTACGACATCACCAGATCTGATAGACCCAGTAGACCAGGTGGATGCGTTGCCTGCATTCACTGCAACAGCCTTTCAGTCACACACTCTCTTTCCCCTGTTCTATCCTCATGCGAATATTTATGCATCAATATTACATGCAACAGCAGACCACTATGCAACTTACACACATTCTACCACCCACCTGTTGATAACCTATCTTTCAAAGAAGAAATCATGGAAATTATTGCAATAAACTCAGGCCAACACTGCACCCAAATCTACCCTGGAGACTTCAACCTCCACTGGAATGATTTGAATGACCCTATAGTTAACAGCCTTAAGTCCTTTCTTGCTGATCTAAACATCATACAATTCTCTGACAGCCCCACACACAACAAGGGAGCAACCCTACATCTTATCATCACAAAAACAACTCAATTCAACTGGAATCTATCCTCCCCTGTGACTGGTCTGACCACCACTGCATCACATTCTTCATTTTGAAATCCATAAAACAAATACCGCTCAATTAGCAAAACCCAAAATATGGAAAAGGAGCCTGCATAGCAATAACCTGAATGAACTGACATCCCTCAGTAATAAAATCCTTCTGTCTCCTGGTGACATGTCAGATATCCAAGAACTCACAAACCACTACACCAGGTCCATGAAGAACATTCTAGACATGATCAAAATCCTTACAGCTCAAAAGACTGTCCACTAAAGACTCTAAACCATGGTACAATGGCAGCCTCAATGCCGAAAGACATAACCAGTGACTAGCAGAACAAAACTGGAGATTCTCACCTTCTCTTGAACACCTCAAGCATTTGGAATCACTGAGGAGTTCATATTGCAAAAGCATTAGAAACTCAAAGGCAACTTTCTTCAGAAACCAACTGGATCAAGCTAGGAACCGACCAAAAATACTATTTCAACTTGTTAAACTTCAATAAAATGGCCTACCCAACTCTTCCCCAGCAGGTTCCAGTCCGCTACCTGTCAGATTCGTGGCAAGGTTACACTATCTGCCCTTTCTGCACGGAAACGCACCTAGGGAAGAAACTACATTTGCCAGCATGCCGCGCGGGTCACGTAGCACGTGACGCGGACGTTGCACCGGGGAAGAATAAGTACAACAGCCGCCTGGAAATGCTGCAGATTATTCTTCCGGTTTTGTAGAGTCAGACTCCTCTGAAAACTCCCTGGATTACTGGGCGGTAAAGGTGCTCCTGTGGTTCTCTTCATTTACCTATTTCAGCTTAGAACAGTGACGAGCTCACCGTGTTTCCCTTTACGAACTCCCCTGTTGGTTGAGAAGCGCAGGACTCGCAGTCTCGTGCAGGGGAGCTCAAGTGAGTGCTCTCACTCTGTTCCGCATCTCAGCCCATCGCAGCAGTGACACGGCGGTGAGTACACCGCGCTCTTCTTCGGACTCCCCTGTTGGATGTGACACAAGTAACTGCTGTCTATTGCAGGGGAGTTTAGGTGCCTAACGGCGCTTGGGTTGCCTTTTTTCCCTGTTGGAGAAACCGCAAAGCTTCTTCGGTTTCATGCAGGGAAATAGACGCACCCGTGAGATATTTCCGCTATGACACAATAGCTTGGAAGTAAGTGATGCTTTGCTTAGTATAAGTTTGTTATTCTATATTTTCAAACTTTGTGCAGGACATAATCAAGTTGTGATAGCTTGGTGTTTGAACTTCCTTTGATGAACATTTCTGGACACTATATCCCAATGGTTTGGGATCAAGCATTATTGATTCTGTGGTTCAGAGTAACTCTCTGATATAGTGTCATTTGGTTATCCTTTCTTTAGTGTCATCAGAAGAGAGATCCTTCGGAGAGGGTAGAACTTGGCTAACAGGAAACAAGACAGATAGCCTGGGTAGGTGTTTGGACTGGCACTTAATATAAAGGTATATAGTGAAGACGCAAGGAGGGGAGGGGAAGTGGAACAAGAAACCATCCCTAACATTGTATTCTCTGTCGTCTTCTCGTTTGCCTAGAAGGTGTTCTGAACATGCCATCACCCTCTGCTCTATTCTGATGTTACAACTCCTTTTATCTTTATTTCAAGTAGGGGTTGTCATAGTGAAGAAAAAGGCCGTATAGAAAGGTTGTGGGGAAGAAATGAACTAGGAGGTCTTACGATGTTTTCTTGTCTCCTTTGCAGGTCTCCCTCCCCGCAGTTCCTACCCAATCCTTCCCCCGCTCAATTACCACAATAGTCTGTGTGAGCAGAACTATTCCAGACTTGGGGTAATTCAAAGGTGGGCCCCCTTTGAGCATCAGCACCCCGAGGAATTGGACGGAGGAGCACGACACTACCAAACTGCAAAGAATTTGACTCCTTCTTCCAAGAAAAGCTGAAAAATGTGAGGTCTGATTTGCAGAGGGCACTGGAGCATTGCCCTCTCACACCTTACTCCCGCCCTTCTCCTTCTATGATTTCTGTACCCTCATGTCTACAGGAGCACATCCTCAAAAACAGCGTTTTGTGGAACTCCTTCATAACCGTTGAGGATAATGCCATTCTCAAAATTCCAGCAGATCTGAAACCCTCAAACCACTACAACAACCCACTACTCCCCCACTTTTTTAATTAGATCAAACTATTGATACTCCCACTCTGGTCCAAGATCGTTAATGCCTCTCTGCATCAAGGCACAATCCCTGATTGCCTAAAGTCTGGACAGGTCCCCCTATCCTAAAAAAAACAATGGCTGATCACATGGACCTAAATAACTTCCGCCCCATCTCCAACATTCTAACTCTGGTGAAGCTCCCTGAAAAATGTGTACAGATCCAACTCTGAAACCACATTGATCAATTCCATATTCTTGATCAATTCCAATCCGGCTTCTGCCTGGGGCACAGCACCAAATTAGTACTTACAAATATAGTGGACAATGAGCTAAAAATGCTGGATCAAAATAAATCATACCTTCTTATCCTCCTTGACCTATCTTCAGCAATCGATATGGTTACGCACAACTACCTACTAGACCTATTGGAATGTAGAGTAGGACACTCTGCGACCATCCTAAACTGGTTAACCTTGTTTCTTCAAAACAGAACAAAGAAAAACAAGGTTAATCAGTCGCTGTCTAAGTCCGCCCCTGTCATGTTAGGAGTTCCACGGGGTTCCTGCGTCTCACCAACTCTCTTTAACCTGCTCATGAAGCCACTAGTATTAATTCTGAGCTCATAAAACATCCTCTATCACATGTATGCTAATGGCACCCAACTATACCTGAATGTCTCCTCTCCATAAGACATCAAAGCCTACATAGCCCTACAAAAACCCCAAAATGGCTGACATGCAACCACCTCAAACTTAACACTCTCAAATCTGAATTCCTCCTAATCGCCCCACCCAATCAGTCACCCATCATTAACGAATGGATAAAGCAACCAACAGCCTTCAACTGCCTGCATCAGGTCATTGACTCAATGAGATCACTGGCAAAATCTCTTGACAAGAACCTTAACATGCAAAAGCACATGAGTGCTGCTACCAAAGGAGCGAACTTCCAATTGAACATCTTAAGATAATTAAAACTTCCTACAGGACTTTAACTCTGCCGCACAAGCCCTAGTGATTTCCAGGCTGGACTATGGAAGCGTAACCCTAGACGGCCTGTCCAAATCCAAATGGCCCCCATAAGTGCCTCCCTCAACTCTGTGGCAAGGCTCATCACGGATCGAAAAGTAAGAACCATAACACCCCTGATTTTAAATCCTGGAACTGGCTCCCTAACAAAGCAAGAATACAGCTGAAAATGTCATGCGTGACCCACAAAGCCCTACACCTCAATACCCTAAGTTTTCTTGCTCAGAAGCTTGAACTCTCTGGGAGCTCCAGATCTTCTAGAAGCTCCAGCACCATACTGCTGAAACCACAGAGATTCTCTAAAAAGAAAATCTAAAAGAGAGCCTTCTTTGCCACGCCCGAGAATTTGGAACTCCTTTCCCCCTGAAACCATACTGAATCCCTGAACGTTATCTTTGAAGAAAGAAGTTAAACTACTACTGATGAACACATTTCTGCACTAGATCCTTGGAACTCTTCTCTGTGAGCTTATCAGGACTCATCAACTTCGCTAGTGATTAAGTCTCACTTGTTATATTACTGTTTGATTTATCTGTCCTATCGTTGTGGTGATCCCACCCTCATTGGGGATATGCCACATCTTGTAGTGTTTCTCGACTATTATAATATTGATTGTATATGTCTCTGTTCTTTAACATGTGTAAAGTGCTCTGATACCCACTAGGGTCTTGTTCGCCCTATATAAAACCTTCATATAAATAAATAAATAACTTTTCCCAAGTTGCTAACTGAATGTAAGTCTTTGCTAGATGACCATTTTGATCAGATTGGTATTAGAACTGTCCGTAACGCCTTACTCTTATGTCTATGGGATTTACATTTTGGCGTACAGGATATCCACTTTTGTGAAGGAGTAACCCACCCGCCAAAATCTAAGTCAGGCCCTTTGGGCCTCAGGCTATTGTTGCAGGCAGGTGACCTCCCGACAAGGAGTTGGCAGTGACCTCCTAACATGACACCATCTCCATTGTAGGGATTACTTTCTGACAGCTGCCCCTGTGGGCTCCTTGAGCCTGTTGAAGGCGGCGGTCTGTGACTCAGACCGATGCACTCCGACTGTCTGCACAGTAATGCGGTGGTTAGACCGAAGGCCTGGATGTCAGTGGGACCGCTCCCAATGGACTGTCCGTGGTGGTCCCACTTACATCAAAATGAGGCCCTTAGTGTCTTAGACGATCAAGATAGAAGGGTGTGTCTGTCACTTTAGATGTCTAGCTGGTTATCTTCTTACGTTGTTCATGCACTTTATTATCCCATTGGAACCTACGCATCTGATAGGATTCACCAGGAAGTTTACAGTGTACCAGCACCTCATTATCCCTAGTTCAAATATTAATTGTGCTACACAAGTATGATGAATTAGTTGGTCGGAGAAGAATGGAAAGTTTGCTTGCACAGCTTGACAGTTTAGTGTGGATTCCCAGAGAGTAGGCCTATTTGTTAAGATCATATGTTGTTTTAAGGTTAGATATGCTTTTAAGATTGTTTTAACTTGGAATGTGTTTATGAAGAGAAGCTTTTTAGTTATTATGGCATAGCTGCTGATACAATAGTGCTTACTTAAATAAGAGAGCCTCTAAGAAAAAGATGGTATGGTAACACAGCCTGGCTGGGTGGTCAGCTATGAATAAAAAATTGTCAGACACCACGCCTCCATAGGGCAGCAAGAATGGAATTAGGGGATATAAATGATGGCCACAGCAGAGTTAGGGGTATTAAATGATGGCGACTTCAGAACGACAAAGCAGGGTGAGATGGACTAACATTTGTGGCCTTGCTGTAATCATTTAGTGGAGAACATTATTAATAGTACTAATAGTACTAGGAGTTTCTTGCTGTTGAAGCTGAATAACCATTTATAGATCTTTCAGATAGGTGATACCCTGCTCATCGACTATGTACTGGCTTATGGTTTTAAGTTTTAACGTAACAGAGATTAAGCAGACAATATTTTATATGCGCTTTCTTGGCTCCTTTTCTCATAGTTCGAGTTATGCATCTGTGATGTTAAGTGGTTTGTGAGTGAGTTTGCATACTGCCAATATGTATGTACTTAACTGTAAAATGATAAATAAAGTTAAGAAAGAAATCTATAGAACAATTAAATAGAAGGAAACTCCGGAAGAGCAACATGAATGGAGTGAGTGAGCTGACCAATTAATAGCACAACAATGTCATATTAAAGAGATATACTAAAAAATAAAGAGCATTGAGGATTAAGCAGAATGGAGACATTGAAGACAATATAGAATGGAAATATTTCTAAAAGAACTTTAACATGACCTGGCAATTCAGGCTCAGGTGTAACGTGAATGTCTCTGGCTAATGTATTATCTTGTCCTCCTTCAAATGTGCTATGATACAACCAACCTTTAAAAGGATTCTGTTGTAAGAACTTGTTGTTATGGTTATGTATTGTAGCTCGTGCTAGGGCTGTTCCAGGTCTCCATGGTGATGCTTGAGATTGTTGAGTGTCAGTTGAAGGCTTGGTGCTGACTAGTTGGTAGCTAGCTGAAGTTAGTGGAGCGAATAATTGACAAATAAATGTCTGCCAAATCATCCGGTGTTTACTGTCTTAACACTGGGAATGAGTAATGCTTGTTGGGGATAAGCTTACCACAAATTTCCCTGTGAACCCACACACTTTTCTTCGTGAAACGAATTGGATAAAAGCAACGGACTACAGCGGCGAATGGAAAAGAACAGAAATGACGAACAGAAGTGGAATCTGTTCCAACTAACATTGACAACCGGCGCACTCAATATTTGGTAAAGTTTTACCTTGTTTGTCTTCACGCATTTCTTCAACGGCTCTCCTTGTGGCTCACTGCAACACTCGCGGCACTGCTTGTGCTTGCTGTCCTCGTGCACGCACAGACCAATGAAACTTTTACAAGCGTCTCCACGCAAGCGTAGGCACTATCTTTGATTCTCCGTTACTTAGTTTGTTTCCCTGGTGACGTCTACACTGAAGGTGTACGTAAGCTTCAAACTTTTGTCAATTTCAATGCGTTCTTGTATTATCGCATTTGCTTACCTTGGAAGCACTGGGAACTTGGAACTCAAGTTGTAACACTTTAAAGTACTGGTTTTTTTTTCTTCTCTCTCTTATTATCTTCTACATTTTGCTGCCAGCGTGTATGCTACATCAGTGAGTCAACCCCCTGCCTTTCTTTGCGAGAAAGGAGAACCTTGACTTCCCTGGAAGAGATGGAAGAAACTCTTTGATTCTTACCTAGTAGCCATTGGAGGAGAGAAATTATCTGCACAAAAGAGACAAGCTATCTTGCTTCATAATTTGGGACTTGAGGGCCGCAACATTTACGAAAGCATTGATGAGTTACAATACAAAAACGAAGCAAGACCATACATACACACTGCGTGTATGTGACGCACCACCACAACAAAGAAATCCCCCACAGAGAGTCCATTACTTGAAGTGTTATAATCCAATGATGTGCAGCTTCACTGCACCCACTGTCTCCAGAGAGCAGTCTCCAAGACCAGAAATAGATTTATCACAACTGTGGATTGCACCACCAAATTCAGGTTTCACAAGTAAATAGGTCCATCCAGTATCATTATTTTTACATTTCTTTATTCTTCCTGTGTCATAAAAAACAGCAAAGAAGTCAACGCGTTTCGTCCAGCTTCAGTGAACTTTATCAGGGCTGTAAGAACATATAAAATATATATATAGTGTATAGTACAAAACAGTGTAAACCAACAAATACTCCCTGCTGACGAGAGGCAACTACCTCGAAACACGTGTCCAGGGATGGCTAACGCGACACTTACTTTCACTCAAAACCTTGGCACAGGCATATTCGCCATCGCTACTACATGGACCACAGTTCCTTGGGGTAACACGCTGGTAGGACGAGCAGAGTGCGGCCAATTGGACTTTTTGTATTAAGGCTCCCTTGAGCCGTTTGGGCTGACGAGCCCTGGACCAGCACCTGCGCGCCATGAGTGGTACTTTACCTGAGAATACTTTTTTGGCAGTCTACGCGGCAACCGCACACACATACCTAGTCCCTGCTGACGAGAGGCAACTACCTCGAAACACGTGTCCAGGGATGGCGAACGCGACACTTACTTTCACTCAAAACCTTGGCACAGGCATATTCGCCGTCGCTACTACATGGACCACAGTTCCTTGGGGTAACACGCTGGTAGGACGAGCAGAGTGCGGCCAATTGGACTTTTTCAACATAATACACAAACCTACATATACATTTCTAGCACAAAGATTCCAATTTAGGAATCCACATATGGCACTCGCATATAAATATTTACATACAAGGAATCCACATAGTGATAGTTATACATAAAAACGACATTAAAAACATATATATACAAAGTGCATACAATAGATATATCACATATGGAAACAGCACAGACATAATCCTGATATGTATATACCCACCAAAAGATACTGGTATACAATTCAGTGGTGTGATGCCATGGTGTGAGCAAACCCTTAATGGAGAGCCAAAAAACATATAGTGAAAAGAATTTTGGGAGTAAATAGACTGTGATATACAGCATCTTGTCAAGCAGAAGCTGAAGAGCCATAAGAAAAGGTGATGTATCAAAGATTTGGTGAGGGAGCTAAAGAAAGTCTGGTCCTTAGTAAAAATACTGCCCGAAAAAGACAAGTTAGAACAACGTGCCTCATTTTTGACATTCGGTTTCTTATCACTGTAAGGATTTGCACACAACTTGTGCTTTCCAGTGTGTTTTCCCACATTAGAACTATTCCCTCCTGTATCCAGGGTAGATTCATTAATAATCGGCTCCTGTGCCTAAAAAGTATAAGAAACACCTAAGATGTTTTGGTGACAAAAAAGGAAGTTGAAAGGGGGTACTATCCCCCTCCACTAAAATTCCCCATGTCGTTTAGAGGAGATTAAAGACATTTGATTTGAATTCAAGAATTGCACAGAGGGTGACCCCATACAAAAAGGAAACCAGGTGCAGCAGTACGAGTACTACTGCTTGTTGCAGCCCGCTTAGCCCGTATTGGACTCTGAATCAATTTCAGTTAAATCTAGAGATAGAACAGGGAGGGCCTCAGACAGCAGTTTTGGCCCATATAGGACTCTCGGATATTTCCATCATGGATACCACTAAAGGCGGCCACCCATACACTTAATAGAGGCAAACTACGGTGCCCCGGATGACCAATACTAACACAAATTAAATTAGGGAGTGTGACTTAAGGTAGCCCATGCACTCAATATAGGCAGTCCATGGTGCCCTTAGTAACTAGTGCTAGCATGCGTTCAATTTAGAAAGTGTAACTTCAAGCAATCATCGCACTCGATAGAGGCGAGCCATGGTAACGAATGCTATCACGCATTTGGTTAAAAATACAACTTCAGACAGCATACTTAGTTGGTGCTAACTTCAGGCAGCCCTCACACTCGATATCGGCAAGCCATGATGCCCCTAGTAGCAAGTGCTAACGTGCGCTCAATTTGAATAGTGTAACTTCTGCCAAACTTTGCATTCAATAGAGGCAAATCATGGTGCCCTGGTAAAGAATGCCAACACACGTTCGGTTAAAAAATACAAATTCAGGCAGCACATTTAGTTAACACGCACCCAATTTAAATAGTGTAACTTCGGGCAACCTTTGCTTTCGATGGAGGCAAACCATGGTGCCCTGGTGATGGATGCTAACATGCGTTTGGTTGGAAAATACACATTCAGGCAGTACATTCAGTTTGCGCTGAATCCTTGAATAAATGCAGCTCTATTGAATTCACAAAATAAAGCATGTGCACCCCACCCTGGCTAGACTGTATGAATCACCCTGGTCCTATAGGCCGCGGTTCAAATTTGAGCAAATGCCGCAAGCTCACTCACCGTGACCGTTCAACAAGGCAGGATGCCAAAAATCTGCGTCTTCCCCCATATGGTGGAGAGCCTACAACACAGCTGTTTTTAATTAAAAGCATACGGCGTGTCAGCGTACAAGTGGTACGTCCAGGCCAATCAGGGAGTCTCTCTCAACTCCCCATGCCTGTTTCTGTCTATGAGGGAATGTCCACAAATTATAATACAGAAATGTCGATCAATAAAAACACGTTTCCCACTGTTAGCAGAGCATCCAGATGTATGAGACAGAGATATGAGACAGAGGCAAGTATAATGTCATTGGATGTTCGATATAATAGGCAAAATCATAAAAAAGTAAAGTCTAAAGGTTTGTGTCAAGTATTTTGAAAGCGTGAAAGTGGATATTGCATAATAGTTTTCCCAACATAAAAGTTAAAATAGTATACCCTAAACAAAATAGAAAGGAAAAAGACCGAGAAAAAGAAGGTGCTGGCATTATATTTAAATTCATATGACCCTGTCTTACATAGTTCAAAATTTAAATCACAGTTGTAAACGGTTATGTATATGAATGCCATTCCCGCAAAAAGGTATATAGTCTTGGTTAATAATAATAAAGGTTTATACCTATTTGATCTACAAAAACAGATAAATGCCCCATGTATAATATGGTACACTTGCATATTTCACACCCTCTCACACCCTAAAATATACAATGCTTTCTCTGCATAGGGAGGTTTGTCACTGGGGTGTGTTCTTATCTGTTGGCCAAAGACCTAAAGGGTGGAGATATTGATTGTTTCCCAAGATGATCCAGGTTGACCATGGGCCGTATATCCATCCATACATATTTACCATCAACTCTGTTGGTAATACGTATTGGAAGTAATGCAGCTCCTCATCTGTGTTGTGCCCCATAGCAACACTACGCAAGTGGCAGATCCACCCTGCTTCATTACAGAGGAGAGCCAGTTCCCTGTCACACCCGTTGGCCTTTGTGAGATGTGATCTATCGCATGAAACCAGATATCAGGTTTGGATGCATGCCATTCTGTCATATGTGATGTCATTGGATATCTAACATCCTTTGACCTGATTGCTCTCACATGTTCCTGGATCCTAGTTTTCAGGACATGGACCGTGCTGCCCACATAAATAATGTTGCAGCTACAGCCAATAACTTATGTTACGAAAGATGTTTTACACGTAATAGTATGACGGATCGTGTACACCTATTGTGTGTTGTATCTGAATTCTTTCAGTTTGTTTTTCCCATACTGACAGATATTGCAGTCAGTACATGTGAAAAAACCCTGAGTTTGTGTAGGCAGCCAACTCCTATCAGTTTTTTTGGGGGTAATACAACTGGGACAAAGCATACCCCGTAAGGTTGTACCACGCCGGTATGTTACTTTGGGTTTTGGTGATATCTCCCCTTGAGCCCTGGCAATTCCTGGAGCAGAGTCCAATGTTTTAGAATTACCTTATAAACTCCCTGGCTTTGTTTGTTGTAACAAAGTTTACATTGGTTCTCTTATTGTTGGGAGTTAACTCTCGCTGTTTCAATGTGTCTATCCTGGACTTATGTCTGATCCGCTTCTCTGCATCCTGTAAGACCCTTTCCTTATAGCCTCTTTTTCTGAATCGGTCCTTGGTGATCTCTATGTTGGCTGTAAAAGTATCATCCTCGCTACAATTCCTGCGCACCTTAACCATCACTCAGTAGGGGATGTTATTAATGGTGGCTCTAGGGTGCGCACTGGTGGCATGTAACGTACTGATACTAGGTGTAGGTTTCCGATATAGTGTACTTTGAATGTGTCCTTCCCTGACATAAAAAGTGACATCTAGGAAGTCGATTTTGTCCGCCTCATGTGTCATTGTCAGTGATACATTGTATGGATTGTTGTTTAGGCATGCATGGTATTCTTTTGACTGTTTTACTGTTGCATTCCAGATGACAATCATGTCGTCGATATACCTCCCACAGAAAATGATGTTCTCCAGCCAGGGAGAGGCATATCGACCCCAAGTATGTTCTTTCTCCCACCACCCCTTGAACAGTCCCACGTACGAGGGAGCAAATTTTGCTCCCATCGCTGTCCCTTGGAGTTGGTGGTACCAACGTCCCCCAGGCAAGAACTAGTTTTTAGACAGAATAAGATCCATCATCTCCATGAGTATTTAGTTGTGCTCATACCAGTCCGCTGTTCTATGTTTAGGAAATATCCCAAGGCACAAAGGCCAAATTGTTTCTTGATGCACGTATATAGGCTGGTGACTTCAAACGTGACAAATCAAAGTCCCTCGAGCCAAATTACATCCTCAAATTTATTGAGGATGTCCTTACTGTCTTGGATGTATGCCAGTAGATTCATTACTAAAGGCTGCAAGAATATATTCACATATTCTGAGAGGTGTTCGGTTGGGTAGTCTATCCGAGCAATGGGGGAAAGGCACCCCCTTGTGTACCTTCGGAAGGACATAAACACATGGATAACAGGGATTGCTGCTAGGTAGATATTTAAATTCTTCTTCTGTCAGCAATCCCTTTTCTTTCCAGTCCCCCAATTTCATGATGATATGTAATGTCAATTCTTTCATCAGGTTAGTCGGCACTGATTCATAGTAATTGTGATCTCCCAACTGCCTTTCTATTTTGCCCATGGTCATCTTTTCTCATACAACAAGAAAAATGTGACAAAGCTGTTCCTAAGGTGAAAGGGACGTACCATGTAAAGAGGAGTGTTATATTTGGATATTGGAACCCTCACACAGCCATCAGGATATCGTGAATCACGTACCCTTCAGGATGTAATGTAACATCATCGGGCTGCTCCTACGTCGAGTCGGCTGGTGCAATACCCAACGGGCTCTTGTTTGGAGAGCACTCTTATGGAGATCTTTTTATCCAATACAGCCGTTAGGTGAAGTGGGAGTATGGGGCTCTTGAATATTGTAGATGAAAGAGTGGTAGTTGCTAATTAAAATAGGGGAGGGAGTGCTATCTCAACAAATTTATTATGATGCCTCCTCACCTAATTAAAAGTTGTGAGGTGGAGTGTTGGTAACTCAGGATAATGTTCTGGGTTATCTACACTGCCTCATCGGGGTCAACATGTTTCTCGCTTTAATTGAGCTATACTCGAGCGATTCTTCAGGACCTAAAATGTATTCTATCTACATATGCGTACAGACTGTATTTATTAGTGAACAGAAAGCATTCTCATATATAGCTGGTGTTTTACCTGCGACTCGGTCTACCTGTAAAGGAAAAGGAAGACCATGATAATTGTAGAATACTTAAATACAATCATAGTATCATTACATGGTGCGTTTTGTGGACTATTTGGTGCAGCTGTGGTGATGGTGCACGCTATACACTCGGTGTGGGGGTAAAAAGTTAAAAAACATAAGCCACGTGAAGTGATCACTCAGAGGGTGTTTAAAAACGAGGGTAAGGGATATTAGTGGACTTACCCTATAAACTCCATAGGATAGTACACTGCAGTTCCTGGTAGGCTACGCAAGGAGTTCCTTGCGTTCTGTAATAGCATAGGGAGAGAACTTTTTGGATCGAAATTGGTTTAGAAAAACACACACAGTACTCCGGGGTCGTGTGAGCCCCTTCTCTTATTTCATTTTAACACCCACAAGTGATATTGTGCTGTTGTAAGCTCGAGAGAAGGTCAACATTAAATAGGAGGTAGTAGAATGCAAAATGAAGGCAGCCATTAGTATCAATCAATCATTGTGTATGTTGTATGTACAGTTGGCGCCAATCTAAAAGTGTGTATATAGGTATAATTAGGGGAACTCGGGAAGGTGGGTCGTATCAACTTCCCGCGTTCTGGTGATTCCCTTGTCTCTTTTACACCAGCAGATGTTCATATGGTTTTAGGGAAGGGAACCGAGACACTGTCCCGTGTAAGTCTATACAATAAGGACAAGTTTCAGAATACGGGGGCGTAGTCCGGATGAATCACCCGGGTTAAGGCGTATCTCTTATTTAGAAAGGGTAACATAAACGTCAGCATTGTGGTGGTGTTTCCTGTTAGCCTCTTCTATTCTATTGTTGTTGGGATCCCTCCTACTGGTTTAACATGGTGATGATTAAAATACTTTCGGTTGGGAAAAACAGAAAGGAGGTAAGAATACAAAGTGATACTCACAGACACGCCGAGTTCGTGTCGCCAGTAGACCTACCCCGTACTACCAGGACTGGGTGGTAAGAATTGGAAATATCGCGTGGGTATAAATGGGATGTCATCACCATAGCGGCGGAAGTGGGAGCGCTGTTACCGCTTGTTTGTTGTGAAAAGCGGTAGTGGTTCATTATGGCCGCCATCTTGGGTGAGGGTTAAACTAATGCGCGGAGGGACAGTTGGAGATATCGCATGGGTATAGATGGAATGTCATCACCATAGAGGCGGAAATAGGAGCGCTGTTACCGCTTGATTGTTGTGAAAAGCGGTAGTGGTTCATTATGGCCGCCATCTTGGGTGAGAGTTAAACTAATGCGCGGAGTGGCAGTTGTTAACGCGATGACAGATGTATGTACATTGCTTTTAAAAGAAGCTTGGGTTTGATGTCGTCAACATGAATATGGCTAAGGAACCATGTCAAATCTTTCAGCATTACAATTCCTTTTTGAAAATCCAATTACTCCCTTAGGCAGCTAGAGTGTGTCTAAACGATCCTTTAGACGATTCATATCTCAAGTTGTCAATAAAGTAGGGAGAAGGGATATATGTATGTACATAAGGTGTACATATAAAGTTGGCACTGTGTGTATAGGAATGTCATACAGAAGTTGGGTGACTCAGAAGTTAGTTATCACAATGGGTGGTATTTCTCAAGGTGGTTTGAGGGAGGAACAAGGGATGGCGTCATTAAGCCCTGTGATGTGTGTGCCCCGTCTGTACACCCACCTCTGTTCTTTAATTAATAAGGCTTCTTTGGTAATGCTCGGGAATGTTTCCAAGATTAACCATCTAAGGGATTCTGG
Source organism: Triturus cristatus (assembly GCF_964204655.1). Taxonomy (NCBI): domain Eukaryota; kingdom Metazoa; phylum Chordata; class Amphibia; order Caudata; family Salamandridae; genus Triturus; species Triturus cristatus. Next base: position 1,190,242,876 of record NC_140589.1, read on the forward strand.
TGGGTGTCCCTTTTCTTGAAAATGTGCGCACATTCTGGTGTTAATTCTTTTGCTGCGAAAATTGCCGCGATGTTCAATGATGCGTGTTTTTACTGGGCGGGTTGTCATGCCTATGTATTGTAACTTACAGGGGCATGTGATCATATACACGCAATTGGTCGTATTACAATTGGTATGGCGGCGTATTTCCCACTTGAAGCTGTCGCTGAATTCGACTGTCTTGTGTATTTCAGTTAGGTGGCATACTGAGCAAGAGCCACATGGGTGGTGTCCAGTCACAGGTGGCAAGTTCCATAGTGGTCTCTGGGTAATGAGTCTCAGAGGACGCGGGCGGGTGTGAATCAAAGTATCCCTCAGATTTTTGGTACGTTTAAACGAGAACCTGGGGACTTCAAGAGTCATGGTGCCTGTATTCAAGATGTTCCAGTGTTTTTTAATTACTTTGGTAATCTGATTGGATACAGGGGTGAATGAAGTAACACATGTGAGGGTCTCCGTATGTGCTTTCGTTTTTGATTCCAGCAGAGCCTCCCGATGGTTATTGCGAGCTCTTTTGTTGGCTAGGGCAATCTGTTTAGCTGGGTATTCGCGTGACTTGAGATGCCCGGCCAGTTTTTCTGCTTCAACCTTATAGTCTGTTAGATTACTGCAATTACGTCTCACCCTCAGGAATTGTCCTATCGGTAGGTTATCTCTCAGGCTCCGCGGATGATAGCTGGAGTAGAGTAACAGGCTGTTGCGGTCTGTTGGTTTTTTGTACAGCGTTGTTGAGAGTGTACCTCCGTGTAGATTGATGTTAAGGTCTAGAAAGGGGATGCTGTTTTCGGACACAGTATGGGTAAATTTGAGATGTGGATCAAGAGTATTGATCCATCCACAAAACTCGATGCACGCTGACATTTCTCCTTTCCATTGTATTAAAATATCATCTATGAACCTCTTCCAGAGGTATATGTCAGCATCAAAAGGGTTCGAGTTGTGAAAGATGTAGCGAGTCTCAAAATCGGACATGTACAGACAGGCTAGACTAGGCGCAAATGTACTGCCCACACAAGTACCTTGTGTTTGTTGGTAAATCTGTCCTTTAAATTCAAAGAAATTTTCTGTGAGGGCAATAGTTGCACAGTCCATGACAAAACTTATGGGGGTGTTGTGTTCCCATGGTTCATGATTGAGGATGCTTTCCACCACATCAAGGGTGGCCCTCTGAGGTATGTTAGTGTATAGGGCCTGTACATCTAGGGTCACAAGGAGTGTAATCTCATCTGTAGGGGGTAGCCCGATTAATAGTCTAAGTAAATCCGAGGTATCTTGTATGTAAGATGTGGTCTTTTTAACAAGAGGTTGGAGAAAATAGTCACAAAATTGTGACAGGGGTTCGAGCACAGAATCAATGCCCGACACATGGTACGTCCCTTTCACCTTAGGAACAGCTTTGTCACATTTTTCTTGTTGTATACCTAGGGCATACTTAGCTGGACCTCTCTCTCAAAAGCCCACTCGGCCCCCCCTTTTTTGCTTCTTCATCTTTTCTCATAATCACAATGTTCCCGCCCTTATCACATCCCGTATGACAAGATTATTGTTGTCCTGTAGTGTATTCAAAGCCTGTCTTTCTCTTAGGGTGAGATTGTATGGGCCCATTTCTCTATGTGTGTTTCCATTTAATAGTTTGTGTAAGTCTTCTCTGACCTTGGTCTTAAATAGATCAATATTAGGATGTGTGATTTTAGGCCACTGTCAATATCTTTTTTGGCCATAATCCCTAGTTCTTCAGTCAATTGTTCCAGAGGTATGATGCTAAGTGACGTAAGTAACTGGATGTTCTCTATATCCCCATCCGGCTGACTGGAGGTCAAAGATCTTTCAACATTAGGCATATTACACTTGGGAGCTGTATGAAAATGGTACTTTAATTTCAAAATGCGTACAAATTTGTGGAGATCCATAATAAGATCAACAATATTTCCCATCTGCATCGGGCAAAATCCTAAACCCCTTTTTAAGTACTGTGCATTCATCATAATTTTGTACATAGTCTGAAAGATTCACTATGACTAAGTCTTTGTGTACCATGGTGGAAAATGCCCCGCTCCCACTTGGACATGCTCTATCACATTGGAAATGTTTATTTTGTTTTGGACAATCGTAGTTACACTGCCAATCCTGGTAGTTCCTTTCTTTCTGACCCACCTCCTTCCTCCCCTCCTTGTTTTTGGTCCCTTCTTGGCTGCTTGTTGTTTAGCCGCAACCTTTCCATTTCTAATACAAAAATAATTTTGGACCTGCGGTAGTGTGTTTTAGCTGCTGTCTTCACCTATTGGGATACTCTCTGTGGATGTAAATGAGCTACTGCTAACTGATCTGGAGTCTGAGATCTCCTCCCTACTTCTCTTCGTGGTCTCTGATACTTTAATGTTGTCAAATTTCTTGGCAAAGATGTACACCCTACCCTCACGATAATCTGTCTCATATCTTTTGATCTTCTTAGCTTTCTTATCTCATTGGTAGATTTGATAGCCTTCTATGACTTTCTCCAGAATCTCATAATTCTTTTTTATCACTTCAGTTAATGGGCTCTCCTCAACCTCCTTTTCCATTGTATCTATTTAAATCAGTAAAGATGCCGCCTTTTTCTCTGCATGTCTGATTAGAATTTTCATCATAGTTATTCATGAGTTTAAAAGGTTCCCTTCCCATTCTTTAAGTGATTCTTCGTCCAGGTCTTCAAATGTAGGAAATATTAAGATAGATTCTTAGACCTCTAGGTATCCTATTATTGTGCAGGTATTGTTGCAAGGTGATGCCATTCCACCACCTTGCATGTTCCTGCTTCTTCAAACGCTCTTGTTTCTGGAATTTTACTTTAAGTCCCTCCATTGTGCCTGTATCGTTTGTCATGTTCCCTTTTGGTTTATGTGACGGGAACAGAGTTAATGCAAATTCCTCTCTTCTGTCCCTGAACTTAGCCATCCTAGAATTTACAATATTAAGTTTATAATATTGGGGTGGGGGAGTGCGATCGGGCTTCAAACAATACAATACAAAAATGAAACAGCAAGACCATACATACACACTGCGTGTATGTGATACACCTTCTCAACAAAGAAATATCCTATATCGAGTGCAAGGGCTGCCTCAAGTCACACACCCTAATTTAATGTGTGTTAGTATTGGTCATCTGGGGCACCATAGTTTGCCTCTATTAAGTGTATGGGTGGACCGCCTTTAGTGGTATCCATGATGGAAATATCCGAGAGTCCTATACAGGCCAAAACGGCTGTCTGAGGCCATCCCTGTTCTATCTTTAGATTTAACTGAAATTGATTCAGAGTCCAATACAGGCTAAGCGGGCTGCTAGAGGCAGTAGTACTCGTACTGCTGCACCTGGTTTCTCATTTGTATGGGGACACCCTCTGTGCAATTCTTGAATTCAAATCAAATGTCTTTAATCTCCTCTAAACGACATGGGGAATTTTAGTGAAGGGGGATAGTACCCACTTTTTGGTCTCCAAAACATCTTAGGGGTTCCTTATACTTTTTACAAACAGGAGCTGATTATCAATGAACTAACCTGGATACAGGAGAGAATAGTTCTAACGTGGGAAAACACACTGGAAAGCACAAGGTGTGTGCAATTCCTTACAGTTATAAGAAACCGAATGTCAAAAATGAGGTACGTTGTTCTAACTTGTCTTAAATACTGTTTTTTCGGGCACTCCACCAAATCTTGGATAAATCACTTTTTCATATGGCTCTTCAGCTTCTGCGTGACAAGATACTGTATATCACAGTCTATTTACTCCCAAAATTCTTTTCACTCTATGTTTTTTAGCTCTCTATTAAGGGTTTGCCCACACCACGGCATCACACAACTAAATTGTATACTAGTATCTTTTGGTGGGTATATACATATCAGGATTGTGTCTGTACTGTTTCCATATGTGATATATCTCTTGGATGCACTTTGTATATATATGTTTTTAATGTCTTTTTTATGTATAGCTATCACTATGTGGATTCCGTAGTATGTAAATATTTATGTGTGAGTGCCACGTGTGGATTCCTAAATTGAAATCTTTGTGTTAGAACTGTGGCAAAATGTATATGTATGTTTGTGTATTTTGTAGGTGTATTTAGCCATGTCTGGTGGCTCAGTGGAATAATGCATCCACTGCAGAGGGCTGTGTTCGACCACATGGTCACAGGTTCAAATCCTGCTGGGTCCACTCAGCCTTTCATCCATCTGAGGTTGATGAAATGAGTACCATTGAGGTGGGTAACAATAAACATCTGTTATTCAGCACCAAGCAAACTATGGGTGAATGTGTGCTTTACAAATACACGTTATGTTACACTGTTTTGTACTATACACTATATATATTTTATATGTTCTTACAGCCCTGATGAAGTCCACTGAAGCTGGGTGAAACACATTGGCTGCTTGGCTGTATTTTATGACACAAGAAGAATAAAGAAATGTAATAATAATAATACTGGATGAAACTATTTACTTGTAAAACCTGAACTTGGTGGTGCAATCCGCAGTTGTGATAAAAGCAGTGATGAGTTACCAGATGGTGAAAGAGATGGTGAACCCTCAAATGTTTTTGAAATGTCCATAAAAATGTTGGAATCTTAATGTGGCCCACGAATCAATGTTGAACTCGAACAACATAAATTCTTTATGAGAGTCCAAGAACCTAATGAAAAGGTTGGAAACTATATTGCATCTTTGAAGACACTTGCACGTTCATGCAAATTTGGTGATTTAACAGACTCATTAATACGTGATCAGTTGGTGAGATGCACCAACAGTTCCAGGGTGCAAGAGAAACTTTTGTCAAGAAACCCTTCATTGAAAGAAGCTATTGCCATTGTGGAGGGAGCGGAGAAAACTTCTGGCTTGGTTAAAGAAACGAAAACCCACAAAACTGTGACTGATGATGTTCCTACTCCTAGTAGTATACATGAAGTGACACATAAAGAAATTCAGCAAGACTCAGTAGAGAACATTTGTTAAGTGATTCATGGTACAAGGGTTAGAGTTCCTACTGAGTCTTCAAAAATGAAATGCTATCATTGTGGGAGCCTTGGTCATACCTCTAGTAACCCTAACTGTTATGAGAAAAATTCCACCTGTCACTAGTGTGGAATTAAAGGTCACTCTGCTAGGGTTTATAGATCTGGGGGGAAAGTATGCACTGTGGAGAACGTGGAAAGTATAAAGGACAATCCAAGAACAGAGTTATTGAATGTGAGAGGTGAAGGTGTGGTAGATGCTGATTCTATAAGCATGCCTGAATGTGAAGTGGTGATTGGGAGTAAGTTGTTTATAGTTTTGGCAGACTCAGGTTCTCCCTTTACAATGGTAGGTAATGAATTATGGGACAAAATGTTTCCAGACATTTAACTCTCTTCTCCCGACATTAATCCAGTAAGCTATGGAGGTACACATTTACATATTTGGCTATGCGGTGATAAGAATACTTTTCAAGAACAGGGAGACTATTGGTAAAATATATGTGGCCAAAGGATGGGACAACCTATTAGGATGGAGGCACCAAAGAGATTTGGGTATAATACTCAATCCAGATGCACGCAAGGCATCTGACCAAGTGATGTTAGTGGATGCTTGTGGGAGTGGAAGTACATTCTTTGATGAGTTTCCACAAGTGTTCTGTAATAAGCCTGGTTTGCTGAAAGACTTTGAACATTGGATTATGGTAAAGAAGAATGCTGAGCCATTTTTACACAAGGTAAAAAGAGTTCCCAACATGATGTTGGGGCCACTGAAAGATGAACTAGACAGCCTTATATCTCTGAATGTGATTGAGAAGATTAAATCCTCAGAGTGATTGTCACCAGTGGTTTGGGTGCCCAAGGATGGGGAAAAAGCATCAGAATGTGTGTGAACCTAATGAGCCTGAAAAAATGGATATGCGTAGATCGCCAGCTGCTTCGCAAAATAGCTGAGTCCATTACCATGCTAAAGGGGGCAAAGGTTTTTAGCGTACTAGATTTGTCTTCGGCGTATCACCAAGTGCATCTTCACCAAGACTCAAGGCACTTAACATCTTTTGTGACACCACTAGGTGCTCATTGTTTTATCAGGATGCAGTTTGGACCAGCCTAGGAGGCTGCTTGTTTTCAACGTGTCATGTAAATGATTCTTGGAGACATGTCTAACATCCTGTTCTTCCAAGATGATATTTTAATTTATGGTAAGGATGAAGAACAGCATGATGGTGTGTTGAGAGGTGTGCTAAAGAGGTTATCTGACAAAGGTGTCACAGTGAACTAATTAAAATGTAAAATTGGTGAGACGTCTGTTACATACCTGAGGCATGCCATCTCTGGGGAGGGTGTTCAACCCAAACTGGAGTTAGCAAAGAGCATTGCCAATGCTCCTGCCCCCACTGACAAGGAACAAGTGAGGTCCTTTCTTGGACTTGCTGAGTTGTACTCAAAGTTCATTCAGGGTTTCACCAGTATTGTTGAATCCATTAGGAATTTGATCAAAAAGGGGACCCTGTTTGCTTGGTCTAAACAGTGTAATATAGATTTCAAGACAATCATACATGCCATAGGAGAGATACCCTTCCTTGGTCACTTTGGCACCAAAAAGAAGACTGTTCTCACTACTGATGCCAGTCTTAGTGGGCTTGGCACGGTTCTTACTCAATTAGATGGAGGTGAAGAAAAGGTTGTTGCATTCGCGTCCAGAGCATTAAAGAAGGCTGAACAGCAGTATTCCTGCATTGAGAGGGAAGCCCTTGCCATAACTTGGGCAGTTGGGCACTTTAAGTTCTACCTGTGGGGTATTCCTTTCTTGGTAGGGACTGATCATTGCCCCTTAGTGCAAGTATTTTCTTGTAATGAAAGTGAAAGGCTAATGCCTAGACTGAAACAGTGGAGTGAAGGTTTGGAAGAGTTCAATTTTCAGGTGCAGTATCTTCCTGGTGCAGCAAATAAGGCTGCAGATTGTTTGTCTAGGCTGCCCGTTGAAGACAATTGTGAAGTTTTCGTTGTTGTACCCTCTGGAGTTTGTTGGGTCAAAGAACCTGCCATCACAAAAGATGAATGGGAGAGGTCTAGGGCAGAAGATATATTACTACCTGTGGTTGCAGACTTTGTTGTTGAGGGCTGGCCTGATTGTAAGAAGTTGGATTCTGATTTGATGTCATTTTGGTCTGTGAGGGATGAACTCACATTGCTTCAGAATGAGCTTATGCATGGAGAGAGAGTAGTTCCTCCCAGTGGTTTGAGGTCCAAAATAATAAACCTTGGTCGCAAGGGACATTTAGGAAGAAGCCTCACCAAAACTCGTGCCCGTGAGAGATATGGATCGCCAGGTGGAGGATGTGGTCAAAGAGTGTTATCAATGTGCCTCTAATGATAAGTCTTGTGTCACCAATTCTGCTCCTCTGTCCCCGGTGGAGATTCCACGTGAGCCCTGGACTAAGTTGGGTCTAGACCTGATGGGTCGATTTGAACTGTTGGGGCCCTTGGAAAGGTTTGTAATTTTGCTGGTGGATTACACTTCTAAGTGGTTTTCCATGAGATGTGTGAGCACCGTCAACACTAGAATGGTTCTTGAGTTCCTTAAAGATGAGTACGTGAGTGAGGGTTTACCTAAGTTCCTGGTCACTGACAATGGGGTGCAATTTATCTCACAAGAAATGCAAGAATTTTTAAAGGATTTTGGAATCACGCATTAAAAAATAGCTCTTTATACACCGCAGGCAAATGGCCTTGTGGAACGCATGAATAAGGTGGTTAAAGCTTGTGTTCAGAGAACCTTAGAGACAAGAGTTCCACTTAAGGAAGTTCTGAGAGATACATGGTGGGCTCATCGCACTACTCTCAATTGTGCCATGCAAAGTTCTCCTTCTGAACTATTAAGGGGCAGACGGGCCTTGTCCAAATTGAATCCGGGGTGGCTGCCATTAAAAAAAGGTGTTAGTTTGGTTAAGGAGGAGGTAGATGCCAGGATTGAATCTTAGCAACAAAAGTACAAGGATAGATATGATTTGAAGAAATCAGTGAAAGACAGGAAATGGAGTGTTGGAGAATGGGTTTTGATAAAGAAACCAAGGTGGCAAAGGAAGGGTGTCACTGAATTTATGGGTCCTTTTGTCATAGCTTCTGTCGGGAGGAATGTGGTGACGGTCCACACTGGAAGTATGTGGAGTATGTCATGTCTTGTGAAGTATCATGGTGACAGGTTGCTGCAGCCCTCATGTTCTGGGGCTAGTTTGCCTGGAACCAGCTTGCCAAGAGCCAATTTGTCCTCTGATTCTCATGCAAGAGGTTTTTCTTCCAGGTCACGCCGTTCTCCAGAACATTTCAGAGATTATGCGCTGTATTAATATAAGGATACTTTTGTTCCTCTTCTCAGTCTTCATTATTGCTTCCATTTTTGTACTTTTGTTCTTCTCATGCCCTTTTTCCTTGATTATTTTCCTTTTTATTCTTCATATTCACTTTTCTTCCAAGTTATTCTGTATTTGAGTAAGGGGGATGTCTTTTAATGATTTGTTGTTATGGTTATGTTTTGCAGCTCATGCTTGGACTGTTTCAAGTCTCCATGGTGATGCTTGAGATTTTTGAGTGTCAGTTGGAGGCTGAGGGCTGACTAGCTGGTAGCTGAAGTTGGTGGACCGACTTTAGACAAATAAATGCCTGCCAAATCAACCGGTGTTTACTGTCTTAACAAATTCCTGCCATGATCTGAGGGCATAGATAGTACACAGTATCACACGTTCTCCAGCCAGAAGTAACTTTGCAAAAATATAATTCCACTAAATATTTTTTATCTCCTACTCATATGCAGACCTTAAGCTTCGTTATGGAAATGTGTGGATACTCCTCTCCTCTCAGTTCACTCGTGTCAGTACTAGATATCCGTTTTCAATTCACACCTTCAACACACTTATGATGCTGAAAATTCACTAAGATTCATCTAGTATTGACCCTTACTGATGTCACTCGAAACATTTGTCATTCAAACCATATGTTGCACCGATGCACATGAAAAAATAAATAGCATGGTTAGGAATTCATGATCTTTCTTCAATGTTAATGTTGAATGATACCTTTGCCTACCTCTGTTTGACATTCGTATGTAAATTTCTTATCAAAGTCATACCTCCAGAATTCTATGATTATTTCAATCCTTGGAGCGAAATCACTAGACTGTGGGGCATATTTACAAGGGAAGTGGCAGAGTAATACGTTAGCCTTCCTGGCTTAACGCCTTACTCCGCCACTTCAGAAACGCAGGGCTGCACCATATTTACTAGAATATGGTGCAGCCCTGTGTTTCCCCCTGCCCTGGCACTTCACTTAGCAGCCTAGCGCCAATGGAGGCACCCGTGCACCATTGTGCAAGGGGTCCCCTTCCTGCACATAAACAATCTTTAAATGCGATGTTGTAACTTCTTTGTGTGTTGCTCAATGCAGCACACATAGAAGTTGCAAAACTGCATTTTTTTTAATTATTGTTTATGTGAAGGAAGGGGGACCTTCCTGTACATAAACAATCATTGGCCTTTTGCTGTTTTCATGTGTGCTGCACAGTGCAGAACACATGAAAATAGAAACAAGCATTTGCAATGCAATAGGTCTCGCATTTGCGAGACTTTAAGCTTTTGGCATTGTAAATGACAATGCCTTTTATTTATCTGTTTTTAAAAAACCAACAGGTAAATGAAAAAGGCATTGTCATTTACAATGCCATTACCTCAAAGCTATTGCATTGCAAATGCTTGTTTCTTGTTTTAACTGCAGCTGCAAGGATGCTCCATGACCTGCCTTTCACCTTGGCTGTTGGCTCTAGCAGCAGGCATTATGTCATAACTCAAAAGTAATAACTTATTACAGATAAACAGCTACATCATTTCTTTATTACAGATGAATAACAGTCACAACTTGACTGTAATAAGGAAACTAGAGACAGGTTTTTATACAGAGATTGAACTCTGATGTATTATAACTGTGATAGTGCATGTTTTGAAGATACTTCACGACTAATAATGAACAAATAATGAATATACTCAGGATTATGATTTTTTTCAGTGAAATTGAGTTATTGCTTTATTGATGTGCTATAATAGTTTGTTACCTTAAAATGCAATAAAGATTTGAATTTAACAAGCTTGCACAACGAAATGTAAAAAAACCCATCAAACTGTGCATTAATAATAACAAACAGGTGATCACCAGGGATATATTGCTTGGTGTTTTAAGAAAACGTGAGGGGGCAATCTATCATGGGACAAGGTGGCCCACGGTTCCCATGCACTAAAAAAAGAGCCCGATTTCATATTTAATTAAAATCTAAATGTTAAGATATGCTACACTCATTTGCAGTTTTCGGTTGCGTTGTGCAAGTTTTCTTTACATTTACCAGGAACATCTACTATGTAAAGTTCTTATCAAAAGAACTCTGAATAGAAACTCCCACTCTGTTTGGCCTAACCCTGGCAACATTAACAGTTACAGTGGTGGTTCCACGAGGCAACCATCTGAACAGGATCAAAGAATTCAGACTCCCACTCCCAAAGTTTGATCTCAGAAGTAAACAGCTAAATGAAGAGTAGGAGCGGCCATACAGAATCCTTGAACCTGGAATCATATCAGGGTTTAAAGAAAGGATAAGCAGAAAAGGATCATACTTGCTACAAATCAAAGCTGCTAATTCTGAAGCTACCCTATATCGTCTCATTTTCCACCAAGACATACTAACTTAAGAATCCAAGCTTACCATATTTAAGGGACAATTCAGCTTTGGCATGCAGTTCAAACACTTCCAGGAACTCATGTCAAAGGTCAATACAACTGAGAGGCTTGGATACTCAGAATGCAATATATGCCATTTCAGACAAATATGTAGATTGGAAATCCAAAAGAATATTACGAAACGAGATAAACAAGCTACTCTTCCTCAAATGAAAATTGAGGATGCCAACTTTACTCCCACTTAACATGAAGCAGTTGTTTAGTTGTGAAAAGCAGAATGCTGCAACTTTCAAGAGAGGACAGGGTGTGCTCTGCAGGAACGATCTTGGTTCGGAATGCTCTGCAAAATACACACTCTTGTATTCCACAGCAGCTACAGTGAACAATAACCTGCCACCAATCTCCAACTGAGCGAAAGAGTTCTGTTAAAGCAGCATGCACAAACTGCATGCTGATGATCGCTAAGTGGATTTACCGTACCTGAATGAACCTTAAACCAGTAGAGATCAGGAGGGTGGCAGAGGCGCCAGCACGGATTCTATAAAAGCTATGACTAATGATACTTAATCAACTTTCTTCACTAACTGCATAACGATGAATGTTCATCCATATGGGTTGAGTGAGTTGCTAGGGCCAGATTATTCCACCTGAAACCAGCAATAAAAACTTTCCTGGCATCACATTCCTACATTATCTATAGTGGTCATATCTAGAAAATATTATGTTGCTGCCTTCCAAATTACTGCTTGAAGAGGTGAGATATTCCAGAGTGTAGCTCCATGTTTGCGGAGTAAAACAACTCCGAACAACAACATGGACAAAGTGTCACTGAGTGCAAGTTCAGATTAGTGAGCAAATAGCACTAATCCTTACAAGGCTTCATTAGCTACACGTGGAGTAAAAGCAAGCCTTTCCTCCACCTGTGGTTTCCATATCGAAGCAATTGCCAAGGACGCCCAAGATAACTTGTCATTAGTAAATTCTCCTTGCACAAAATTATCCGATGCATGAGAGGTATTTTATATAGGGGAAGACATTCTCTGAAACAACGTTGGTTAAGGGTTACCAAATGCGAGCATCCTTAGAATCTACTCCTAGATAAGACTCTCTGTGACAGTGTCACACAGGGCCAAAAGATTTCTCGGGTAGCTCTTTACAACCCAACAAAACCTCTTTGCAGGGTCAGCTAGCTTCCTGCTCAATTACTCATGACGTGACCGACTCAACCATCACGAACTAGCAGTCAAAGCACCAGAGGCGTAGGCGAGACATAGGCGTTGTTGCCTCCTACAATCAATAAACTACTCCCTTTAGCTGTGTTTAGAAGTGTGCTCTCAAGAGCTGTGCATCACTCCAACGCCCCAGAAGTCTGCATAAGTTATGCATAAATAACTACCTCTTTTACATTTAACCGAATTTTAAAAAGGAAAAACAATTGAAACTCCGCTTCAAGTAGTTTAAGTCACAAACAGGGAACACTGAACAGATAATCGTAAAAATGTCACTTTCGTTACAAGGGGTTTGTCATAGTCTAGACAACCCTTGCATGGGATACATTCTCCAGTCTACACAAGTCCTCTGGGTTTCAGGGGCTGACGAACAGGGAATCCTTTACCAGTTACCATAAGGCGATTTTGGACTTTCACTTTCCCAGAAGTTAAAAAACACACACACGCGTGCGCCTCAGCATACTCAAGTGGCATGGACTTGACTCTGCACTATATGGAAATCACCCTTTAAACGATTGGTTACCTAGGGCCAGTTTACAGCCATGCAGCCCCAACTCCAGTATGCATTTATAACCCATCTGTTCTCGGGCTGTCGATATGTTCTCCCTGCAGAGCTACGTTTCGGTCATTGCTCTTAATTTGTGACCTATCAGGCTACCCGTAATGTAAAGTTTGCTACCTGATTGGTAACTCCAGGTGTGCTATCGATTTGCCATTGTAATTGTTCATTCAAGATTAAAATCATCCGCAAGTTTATACCATCTTCCAAAATACAGGTAAAAATTGTGTTGGAAGCAGTCACAGGTGTTGGTTCCTTCGGCACAGTCTGTATATATACTTACACACGTATGTATCATTTTTACTGCCTGTGTGGCTGAAGACATGAACGCATTGTAGACAGCTGAAGCTTTGGAGTGGGAGGGCAGTGTGAGTAGGGGCGAGGGTGGTGTGTGGGGGCGGAGGAGGTGTGTATGTGTGTGTGGGGGGGGGTCAGTGTGTGCCTGTTACTTTGTCTGCCTTTTCCTACGTGCTGCCAGCCGGGACCAGAACTGCTTACCGGGCTGTCCTGTAACAATACCGCGAGTGGTGCGCGCGCATGCGCCATGGCCTATTGGTGTCTATTACGCGCACCAAGCGCGTAATAGACACCAATAGGCCATGGGCAGAGCAATGCGCCCGCCTTTGTCCAATTGCATGCAGTCTTTTATAAAAAGACGCACGCAAAGGCCAATCGCATAGCACAAAAGGAATCGCAAATGCACGAGCGTGTGCGATTCCAGGGTCCGTTTTGGAACCCTCCACAAAAGGGCTCTCGCCTGCGCGAGCAGTGCTGCTCACTGCATTGCTAGGGGCGAGCCCTAAAAACTAGGAGGTATGAAACATTTCTCCTCGTTGCGCCAGGGTAAGACCACGTTTTCCCTGGTCTTAATTCTGGCGCTGCCTCCTATTTACACTGCCCTTATAAATAGGGGGCAGCGTCAGAATTAATGGGTGTTGCGGTGGAACGCCCATAGCAACACCCATTGCCCTTCCCTTTCACGATAAGCATAGAGTGAAAGGGGCATTATTTACAAGGCAGCGTTGCTTACGAAGCCCGTATCGCCACAGGAACGGCGTAAAAACTGACGGTCTGTAGCGATAGAGGCTTGTAAATATGCCCCTGTGTTCTTTAGTATTCTTATCTCGATTGGTCATTAGTCTTTAGCTGGTTTCGCCGCTCATATGGCTGAAATCCATGTTTATAAAGTGTCAATCTACCGTTTAAATGCAATTTAGCTGGTCAATCTAGGCACAATTGAGACAAACTAGTTTTGATTTTTCTGTCAATGTATCAGTTCTTTGCTGCAATCAGTTCTGCATCTATCCCTATGTGTTGCATTTTTCTACAGTCATATCTTTACACCAACGTTGCTATGATAAATTACAGACCTGAGCTACCCTCTGCGACAAGTCCTTTCTCATCCAAATCTGATCACTGCTTAACCAACAGTCTGGCATTGCAAAGCTCTCCTGCGCTTTTTAACCTCCATTATTGTTCACTGAACCACGATCATACCAACTCACAGGTTCCGACACACTCCATTGTTCTATTAAGCATGTTGATCCAGCGCGTCTACACTATTATTGTAGAAGTGCGTCTGCCTCGCTCTGAAACTACATTCACTTCGCAATACAAGTGGAGCTTCTCATGTTTTCTCCAAATCACTTGCTCGATTCTGACATGATGTGTTCGCCTCACGAAGGTCTGAGCATTGCACAGCATAATTGACATTCGCTATATACCTCTTAATGTCTTTCTCTCTGAAAATTTACATATTTACTCTTATGGAAACCACCAATCTCTGAGAAGCAGACAAAAGAATGAGGCCTATACAGCACACCATTAGTATCATTCAGATCCTGATTACGTATATTCGACCCTTGGGTATAAATAAACCTAATTATACAGCAAGAAAAACACAAGATCTATTTGTCAGAGACAAGAATCCAAAGAGGTTGATCCACAACAATTGGTAGTTTTTATTATCAAAATGTAAATCTTTAAAATCCTCAGCACACGATTAGCTGACACGTGTTTCGTCTTTGCACAGACTTTTTCAAGGCTGGAATATCAAACATATTGCAATAAATATACTCAATAAAATACATATATAAACAGATAAAAACAATACCCAACATGATACACATAGTCTTATTAACATCAAAGACTAGAGAACACATGTATAGGTGCACCAATGTGTAACAATATTTGATCCAAAGATAAACCACATAACTTCAACTATATAATAAGCAGTTGCCTTTTTTGAGCTAATTGTTAATTCCTCATAGTTGGATTACTGCATCTAAAATGAATCTGAAAGGATCATTAAACGAGTAGCAATTACCAATTTCTATGAATGCAAAGTGAACGGCTTTCCTGCCAATTTGATTGGTGCCTAATGTAGCGCCTGCTTTTTTATTCAGTCGAACATAGCTTCAGTTAAACACACTCAATTAATACCTGCTTAGCTCATGTTAAATTTGATAGACACCACAGAAACAATATTTTCTTAACAAATCTCTGTATTAAGAACTACACTAATGTGTTACACAAAGGTCAGTGTGTCTCCACTGAAAGCCATCACATTTAAATATTTGCCTTGGTGTACTGAAAACATGTTAATCATTTATTAGGCCTGGACATACATAGATTCAAATGAGTGCTTTCGGGAAAAATATTCTCAAAGTAGAAAATGAACGGTGCCCAGAGTATTTGGTCATTTGCTAGCGTCAATGTGTCCCGACTGCCAAAAAACAGTAACCATGATTAATTATCGCAAGGATGTGTTTTTCTATCAATATTTGCCTTGCTGCTTGCCTCGTGTCTCAAAGTACCCAGGTTCTTCCCAGACAAAAATATATGATGGCAAGTCTGAACGTGTCTGCCAGGCTTGTCCCCGAAATTCAGAAGCTAGTGTACTGAAATAACACCGCGGCCAGAAGGGCTACTTTGTAACAAAGACTGTTCTACCCAGGATCCCTGCAAGCAGGCTCCACTCTGGTAGGAGTGAGCAGTAAATCAGGGCCATTTAAAAAGCTGGGTTGAGTGGCATGTACCTGGGGTTGTGGCAGATTTGTAACACTTGCCAATGCCAAACACATTACAGATATTGCTACGTCTAATAGAAAGCTGTTTAGTTCAGTTAGGCTGTCGGGCATCACCGACCGGGCCCTGGCTCCGGGACCTTGCAGACTTTCCCCTGAATGCCTCAAATGTATCTTTATTCTTCTCTGTGATTAAACCCTGTTAGTTCCAGTAATGTAAGTGCACTTAACCTCTCCTGTTTTCCATGGAACACAATATTGTCGATATTCTGAGCTGAGCAGAGAAAGCATTTGTGTCAGCATTGTATGCCTGTTTTGTAGGCTATCTTCCCTTGCAGTGAGTCAGATACTTTTCAATCCAATATCATTGAGACCAAACATAGATTCCTTAAACGAGGTTATAACATCCGAAATGTCGCTAGAGCTGAAGCAAGGATCCTCGCGACTAATAGGGATACTACTCTGTGTAACAGACCCAAGCGTAGAAGTAACTCACAAGAAAATGGTGCCGGTATCAGGTTTGTGCCCCAATATACCATACATTGTGATAAAATCTTCAATGCACTTCGCAAGAATTGGCATTTGTTGACGGATATCCCCGGCTTAAGAGAATCCTTGGGGAACCGTCCATCCATTACATACAGAAAAGGCAGGACAATACGTAACCACTTATGTCCTAGCTACGTTACATCTACCTCTGGTAACGGTACTTGGCTCCCTCCCAAACCCAAAGGTTTTCTTTGCTGTGGAACTTGCATTGTATGTCCCATGGCTAAAAATAAAACAACTATTTTTTCCTACAATACTGACCATAGGTACACAATTGACCAGTTCTGTAACTGCAATTCCACACATATTGTGTATGTATTGGGCTGCCCATGCGGAAAAATCTATGTGGGCAGCACTGTTCGCCCTTTGAAGTTACGAATTCAGGAACACCGACGGGCTTTTCTGGGAAAGGATCCGAGATACCCTATTACAGAACATTATAATCTGTCACATGCACATGACAATTCCTTCTGGTTCCATGCAATAGAACATGTCCTGCCTAACAAGAGAGGGGGCAATAGAGAAATCATGTTGAGGAGGGCGGAAGCCAAATGGATATGTCGTTTACGGGCTACACAACTTGGACATAACACTGATAGTGAGATGCACTATTTTCTATGAATTGACTGTTTCGGAGTATTTGGGCTCAAACACTCCTTTTTCTGCATCATTAATTATATACTTGAATCCCCTTTTTTTGGATTTGGAATGACATCGGTTCTATACTGTAGGATATGAGATAACTATCCTTTGGAATTGGAAGAATAATATGACACAAATCAACTGTTAGTTTCTGGGTGCTCACCAACCCTATTAATCCATTGTTTTCCCCTTGAGAAATATGAGACAACTGTTTTTCTTTGGAAACGGAAGAATAATGTCACATTGGTCATTTGTCATTTACCAGGTGGCTGTCAACTCATATACATATGGGAAGACGCTTTCCGGTATTTATTGAATCTATAGAAATGTTTTGTCACCAAGAAAAATGTTTTGGGCCGTACGACCGTTTTCCAGGTTGACATGATATATATACATGTGCAATTTTAAACTCTGATGTCTGTTAGTAATAACGTACTATTGTTTATATCTTATAATAACGTTTCATGGCCATTATTGTTAGTGTTCCCCTCGACTTTACGAATCACATCTCGAAACGATAATATTCCTTTGGAAGGAATATTTTGCCTTCAACTCAATAGGTCCTTTGGTTCACTGAAATATGGCGCTGGTTACCACTCTCATGATATCCTTTTCGATATATCAGTCTGACTCAATTCGATTAACTATACCTTTTAACTGGTTAGGATTTGTGAATTCTTTATCTTAAATAGCCTCCTTTCAAACACAACTTTTTAGGAGATACCAGCATTATAGATGTGTGCCGTATATCTCCGCCGATGTTGTCAAATACACTGACTATATGATGAAATCTTCCGTTTTCCCATAAGGTGCATAATATTACATGCGTTTTCAAGTGGGGGATTTATTTATTGTTTTTCGACTTTTTAAAAAATAACGACCATTATTCTTTGTAATTGTTTAATATAGTCCGAATTGCCTTAACACGAGTTTAAATATATTCAAAGATGGCGGTGAGCGTGTCTATATACTTCCAATATACCTGTGTTTTTCCTTTGACGTCACACGCCATTCATTTTAGTCTTGGAAACCCCGTTTGATCACTCAACCGACGTCACATGTCAAACGGCTCTTTGATTTATGCAATTTGCATAAATACCGGGTTGGGACACATCTCCGGTTGCTTCCTCCTTGGATTGTGAGTGCCGAATCTTGGATCGTGAGGCGTCTATCGTAACGCCGCCAATATGTAAGTGAATCCTCGCGAGTGGGCTCCATGTCTCCAATGTTATAACCCCGATTATCATGTCACCGTTTTTTAAACTTTATGACTTTTTTGGGGCAATATTTACGGATATCTTACAACATCGGTGCCTTTTGTTGAGTTGTCGCAGTTGTATACACACACTACTGTGTTACTCAAACGACTCATAGTCTAAAATGAAAGTCTCTCATTATGCCTTAACACGGAGGTTTTGTTAAAGATTTACATCTCCTTATGTATTCGCACTGGTAGGAACCGGTAACCTTTCAACCAATGTCATTTTATATCAATAGGGACGATAGAAATAGAAACACCTAATGAAGTGTTATTCTCCGTTTTTATATATTCATTGCCATAATTCTGAGGAAAAATCACTTTGATTATTCTTATATATATTTTTTTGTTTGCGGCATCCTTGGCTTATCGGCCTATTGGATTGTAGGTAACTATAATATCGGTTACTATTATTGGCACTGATATTCTTTGTGAGCTTATCTGCTAACGAGATGTCAAACTGGTACTCTAACTTCGATAGATAGTAACCCTTTGTAACAATCTATTTATCCATTCGAATTTGAAGTTAATGCAGACACTTATCGTGCCATCAAATGATAGGGATCGTCTGCAGTACTAGGCCATACATTGTGTTGATACTTGATCGGTCTCCAATATATGGACTCGTTTTTGCGTTTCTCCTTTATAATCATTATTGTTGTATTTTTTACAAACTCATCTGGCCTCTATATAATGGGTATTATCAACTTTTATTTTAGATTGACTTCATCAACCTTGATGTTTACTGTTTTGGATATCTTACAGAGAAAGTTCGCATAGAGGGGTCTTTTCGGAATTACATTTCTGGTGAGATCACATCTATACATACATGCTCCTTGATGTACTTTATCAATTAGGAAACTACAGACTATCTCTTTTTTGTTCTCACATGAAATCGTGTACCGCATATACCCAGTGCTTTTACGTTAACAACATGTGACATTGTCTTATGGTCAGATTTCGGCCTTTTACCATCATCCACTTTTGTTTTAGATTGACTGAAAACAACCTTTATTTTGACTTCTTTGGAGATTTACAGAGAATACTGACACAGAACGCTTCTTTCAGAATTACTTTCTGGTGAGATTTGACCTTTAAATATATACTATTCATTTTATTCATACATGCTTTTTGAGAAATTACATATTACCTCATCATCCCCAATATTTGTGTACCGTATTTGGGGAGTGCCTATTGCATTTATGCTAATAACAATTGATACCACCCTTTCAGGGCCAGATTCCTTTTCTCTCTCTCTTCTTTCTTCATCACTACTTCCGTTTTTGCTCTTCCCGCTTCACATTTTTTCTCCCACTCCCCCCTCCCCTTTTTTCCCCTTTGGCTCTCCTTGAAATTCATAAGATATGATGCCTACATATGATTATAAATAGTATGTATTTTTGTAACGTATTCCTTTTTTAACGGTGTATTGATACAATCATCCATGTTGTGTGGCTCATGAGTTATGTTTACATGTATTATGTGATTTTATATATGGCCATGCACATAATGCATGATGTTTTAAATGTTTAGTGCCATGTGTGTTATAATTAGAATGTCTGTCATTATCAAATGTCCATGTTCATATTTATGTTGTTATTTATATGTTGTTTTGTATTGGTTACAGCCCTGATGAAGTTCCTTTAAACTGAACGAAACGCTTTGGCTGTTTTTATATGTTACATGAAGGAGAATAAAGTAACCCAGCGAACTTATCCTTTCTCACGTGACTGTTGACTTCATACCTGGTGCCACCTCCACTTCTTCTCGGCTATCTTCACTTTCCCTGAAACTCAACGGGTTGTTGTTATTCGCTAGTGTGTATAGCGTATAGAGAGGGACATACTAATGTAAAGAGGTGAGTACTCTGAAGAAATGTTATGTCTCCGAACATTATAAAGCATGCTTACTTCTCCGACAGGATCACCAAGATTTCATAAATCTTGAGCTTTTCGGGCTGGTGAGGGTACTTATTTCATGAATTTTCTCAATTGCTGAGAGCGTAGTTGGAGAAAGGCATTGACCTATGATTGTTAGTTGGTAAGACGTTGCCTACATATTGGGGTGCAAAAACCAAAGGAAATGATGGACGGAGTGTTGAACATAGCAAGCACTCACCCCCAGTCAACTGATCTGGGTTTAATCCATCACCGTTCTTTAGCCCACTCTGCCACCCCAGTTCAGACATGGCCATATGCAAATCAGTCTGACCCTGTGCCTCATGGGAACAGTCCAGCCTGAACTGCCAAGCCATGTCTTACGTGGACCGGAAACAAGCTTCCTAGGACCGGTTTCTGGCATTTCAGCCGTCTTCAGCCAGGCTTGCTTGAATCCAGTGGCAAAGTGAGCAAGGGACTCCGTCTGAGCATACCCTGCCAACTTATGGCGAACAAAGCAAAAACCAAAGGAAATGATGGACGGAGTGTTGAACATTGCAAGCACTCACCCCCAGTCAACTGATCTGGGTTTAATCCATCACCGTTCTTTAGCCCACTCTGCCACCCCAGTACATATTGAGGTGCACCTGATCCTCCTCACCATTCATTTGGCTGTAAATGTAAGATGGGAAACAGCCCAAACACACCTCCCCAGGCCTAGATTACTTAGAGAGATGCTCTTCACGGTATATTCAGCTCGTACAAGTATAGACGTGAAAATACAGACTTATTTGGAAGGAGCTGGTACCCCGCAAAAATCTGTGCACATTGGAAGTGAGACTAAATTTCCAAAGACCTTTCATCGCTTTAATGATGCCGAAGCATCTAAAATTATTATTTTTACTTTTAGAACACTGGCGGATGAAAATAGTGTTTTGCCATTACTTTCTTTGCATTGGAATTGTTCCCTGTTAGGCGCTACTGCATATCCTGCTGACAGGCAACTCTTTTGCTCTCCTCTCACGGAAAGCATCTCTTACCTGGCAATTTTCTAAAAGATGGACACGTTCTGCAATGTGCATGGTTATTTTTTTGCTAGATTGTCACCAATTCGCTTGCTAATATTTAACAAATAGTCCTATCTGGGCAGGCGATAGCTCTGGGAGCGAAAGGCTTCATTCAGGTTGAATCTAAACACTATTCACCTGTGCCTTGCACTATGACACATGACACCGATGACTCGAGGCACTGAGGCACTGAGGTGCTCAGCCGGGCTACTGCTTTGTGGACATTTGATAGAGTTGATAGGAAGACTTTATGGCTAAACTTAAGTTTTGGAGGAAATTTCTTCAGGTTTGCTGAGCATTAACTGTAACTTTAAAAACTTGATTACAAAAACTTGCCTTCGGGGTTTGCTGGGTTCAGGTATTCAGTGCACCGAGAAAATAATGATACATAATGGATTCAAGCAAAGCTACCCTGGCCTCTATTTGATTTGCTTTAATCTTTTTTTGATCATTCATCTTTAGCTAAGGTGCTTTCCCCCAAAATGTTGGTCAAGCATATTACTGCATTTATATATGCAGAGAACTTATTCATGTTAGACCAAACACAACTGAATTAAAGAGCCAAATTCCCTAACTGAATATTGCAAAAGTACTAGAAAACACCTCTAACACATGGTTTCCAGAGAGTCCAGTCACCACGTTTTTGCTCCGACCCCGTCCACCGGTTGCAGCGTATAAGTCTCGACAGACGTCGAATTGCTGCAGTTGAGCCTAGGGCCCCCGGCTCCTCTCCGGCTACTTTAGCTTCGTTTCTGGGCTCTAAAACGCCAGTCGGCCGCAGCCGCGGGCCACATTCAGCCGTGGTCGGGCGTGACTGAGCATGTTTGTGCTCCGGAGTTTGGACGAGACAGCAGAGACAGCCGAGATTCGGAGCAGAAGCGGATCAGGCGGAAGGCAGGCAAGCCCGCTGACTTGCCTGCGTCCCTGCTTACCTGCCGATGGCCAACAGCCGCGGGGGGGGGGGGGTGGCACGCTGCAGCAGTAGTTTAACAAGGCAGCCTTTGGCCTGGCAAAACTAGGCAACCCCGGGTGGGGGACTTCAGAGCCTCGGCTCCCGACCGCCAGACCTAGTGGAGGTGGCTTGCTGATCGCAGTGAGGTCCCCTGCTAGCCCCCCCCCCCACCCCTTGCCTGCCTCGGGCAGTCCTTCCACCTGCTCAGTCAATGCCTGTGCCGGGTCCCACTGACAGTCCGAACAGCCCACCCTCTTACAGCCTGCCCCCACTGCCTGGTCCAGAGGAGCACAGAGAAGCAAAAGGAGTTTCAGTGATTTTTTTTATTTTTATTCTTTTGCATATTTATATAGCGCGAACTGGACCCGAAGGTGTTGGAGCGCTTTACATAGCACCGTATTTACATTAGGGGTGGGCGGAATTTGCGAAATTCACTTTCGCAAATTATCGCGAAAATGTTAAAAATCTCCGCAAACACGCGGAAATATCGCGAAGATGCAGAAGTTTTTTTCCCGCCCATTGGCGGCATTTTCTGCGTGGTCGCGGCTCGCCAACTTACCCATGCGGTTGCTCGCGGGCGCGGCCATCTTGTTTTCACTTGTCTCGCAGTGCATGATCGCGAGAAGAAAGACGTGATCGCGCGACGTATGACGTTACTGCGGGCGCGAACTGTCGCGAAACAGCGCAAATGGCTATCAACAATCCAACATCTCGTGGAGAACGCGACCGGATCGGGAAAACTTGCCGGCAAACGCGGAGATTCAGGCAAGGCGATCGCGCGCCCGCGAGAATGTATTATTTTACAGCGCAAGCAAGAAACAAATTATCTATGCTGCGGAATGCGGAAATTTTGACATTTTCACGTTTTCCGCTGAACGCGAAAATGCCAAATTATCGAATTTCCGCGAATGGAACGGAATTTTGGCCCAGGCCTAATTTACATTACACATTACACATGTAGCTGCACAGCCCTCCTCTCTTCACTCCTCTATAATCAGGATTGCTTTCTGACCGTTTGGGAAACCGCTGCAGGACCACCTGGACAGCCGTACAGTGGGCAGACTAAACTGGTAGGCTAAACTGGGCTAACTGGGCTAAATCAGGCCAAACAGGGCGAAGTGCGACGGACCGTCCGGGAGCCACTGATAAAAAGTACACCAGGAAACAGCAACATCAACCCCATCCGGGTGAAACACATTACCTTTTTCCCTTTAGTGGAGTGGACCACCAGTGGCCGGTGAATAGCGGACTGAATTGTGGTAGCAAGTGGTGGTACTTGAATCAGCCACCACTGTTGGGGGCAGCTTAACCACATCCTGGTAGCTAAAGCTAATGCAACCAAAGTTACAACTCCAACCCCCACAGCAGCCAGCGCTACAGCTATAACCACAGCCGGTACTGCAGCCCTCAGTCTGCCCATCGTACTTCACCATAGACAAACTAGCTACACCTTTTATGACCGTTCTAATGTCTTCACCAGAGGCCCAGACCACCCAGAGAAATTGTTACCATTACAGACCAGCCAAGGACCCATACCATGAAGCAAACAGGAGGGCAGACCCTTTCCTTCAAGCATGGAAACTATCTCACAGAATATTTCACCAACGCTGAGCCAATGCCATTGAATAAAAGGAAGGACCAAAAACCCCAGACATAAAGCTTAAGACAAAAAACATCTAAAACAACTGAAGTGCTGTTGACAACTCACGATGTTCCTCGTGCGCCCTTCTCCATGGGTGCAGTGTCTAACCTCAGCAGCAATAAGATAAACCAATCGACCTCAGTAACTATCAAGTGCAATGAAGGCACAGTCTGTGCAACTTAATTAACACCAAAATCTACATACGCATCTGCAGCAGGAATCCATTCGGACAGCAAAAGGGCTAGCCAAATTAGTAGCGGGAGCACTCCAAATATATATAAAAAAACCTTGATAACTGATCACCTCTTAAAAAAATCTTCTCAGTCAGCCCACCTTGACATCTCAGACTCAACTAGGTTAAAGGAACCCAACGGAGGTTCAGTAGCCACCCCTGCCCCCATGGCTGACATAATATCTCTCATAACCCCGCCCCCCGCCCCCCAGAACAAATAGCAAGTACAACCAAGTGCACCTACAACTAATAAACTGCACAGTAATAGATAGGACCTCCGAATGTCTCCCAGGTTGTTTACTGGCAGACCTTGATCTATCAACTAACATGATGGGAAAAGATCAACGAGGCGAAAATGGTACTAGCCCCATAACTTTTAAAATAAACAGCATTACCACGGTTGCTCAGATCCACAGCAATGGGGAAAAAAGAATAGGTGGCACAGGACAACAGGGCATAGTAGGCCGCAGCCTGGGGCCAATCGACCGTCTAGACCACAAAATTCCCAAAAGCGGACAAAGGGGATATGACTCTGGTCAGGGTCTGTCCGGGGATCTAAAAAAACGAAAAAAAGACAAAAGAAGGCCAGAAACAAAGCAGAGAGAGAACGTTCTTCAAACCAGTCTTCACCCAAACCAACAAAACCAGATAACAACCTGTCTAATGTATAACCAATGTTTAAAGGTAGTGGAAAAACGAAGAACACACAACGTTCTGTTCAAACACTTGCTGCCCCACCTCACAAAATTCTGGCCTTTGTATGGAACTCACCCAAATGAAATACAGACTCTACCATGGGACAAAACTCAGCAAAACAACCCATCATACCAGGAAGACACCTGCTGGGGACACAACCTACTACTATGCAAGATCAGAAGGATCTTCTGCCCAGTAACAGTGGCAATATGCCAAAAAAACGGAATCAGGAAAATCACCTGTTCCCCCATCCGAAAGCCCTGTGACATCGGCCCCTCTCAAGAACAATTTATGTCCTACTATCGACCGTAGCCCCCCACTTAGACACTCAGCGTTTACCCTCCAAATGCAGAGGGCACAGCAGCCCTCAGGATGGGTGGTGACTTCTGTCCTGCAAGAAGCCACCTCACCCGCGATAGAAAGTGCGGATCCACGGAGAACATTGCCAGGGTGTGATCTGATCAGACCAATTTCTAACGATCACTTCCCCCTGCCCATCCGCATAACAAAGGTCGTATTAAAAAGTGTCCAGGTGAGGATAGACCGACTAAGCTTGCCCTCATTCCACATTATCCTTCGGAAGGGAGGCATGATGTACTGAATCGATTTAACATATTAAAGTTGCTTCAGGCTACTACCATTCAGTCAAAGATAACGTCGGAGGACATAGTGAGTGTGAAATTTAAAACCACCCCACAGTGCCGCAACGGGAGAGAAGCCACAGTCCTAACACTAAAAACTAATCCATTGGCAGAAGATATATTAGCCTGCAAGGCCATCCTCCAAGAATGGGATTAGGAATTCAAAAACTCCAAGCACCAAAATATCCAGCACCACTAAAAACGTTGCTTGATTTATCCAATCCAAAAGCCCACCCCTACAGTATACTAAGGGGGACCGGGCACTTGTTTCGCCAACCACAGATAGATAACATACAGATAGCTTGCATGTACTCACCAATTAGGGGTTCGGCGAGGAAAATAGAAACTGGACTAACTGGGGGAGTAGATCAATCCGACTGGAATCAGGTACCCTTTATCCTGCCCAGTGAAGCCACAGCCTACTCCTAGCAGTGAGAAGCACCCTTTAGAGCCACAACAACTCATAACCCTCCTGTCATGGAATGTAGCTGGGCTATCAAGACTCTTAAGTTCAAACACAGCAAAATCATTGCTAATGGCATCCGACGTTCTTTGCTACCAAGAACCATGGTCAGTAACTCCATTAACAATTGCTGGCTTCCAACGGGTCCACCAAGCAGCAAAGAAAAAAAACATCTTTGGGAGGCCCTCGGGAGGCTTGTCAAGATATCTCAATCTGAATAGGAAAATAACAACACATTTAATTCCAACTCAAGATGAAATGCTCCAAGCGCTCATACTGGAGAGTCCCAAGACATCTGCATCTCGAATTAAGATCCTCCTGATTAACGTCTACTTTAACCCGCTCGATGCGCCTGCCGGCCAACGGCCATCGCAAGCACTACCTCCGTAGTGCTGCGCACGTCCGTTGGCCGACGCGGCCCCGCCTATGCAAGAATTTACCCGTACCGCGGAGGATTTTACGCAGCGGTTACCGGGGTAACAGCTTTGTCTCAGCACGAGCCTCAAGAATGAGTCAGCTGTGTGATAATTTGGATCAAATCCTTCGAGATCACGTTAATCATGAAACAATAATCTGTGGCGACTTTAATCTGAGACACCTTGGATCTCTTAACAACGCCTGACAACCTTCAAACTCCTCAAGTACTCAAAGAAACAACATTTTAAGCAAACATGGACTAAAGTTCACACAGATCAGTGCCAACAACCTTGAAACAACATTACAGCCCTTGAAAACCTTCAGGGGAAAAAGCACTATTGACTACGTCTTTGCCTCTGATAAACTCATGAACCAACTTGTAAGTTTCCATGTGTACCCCTCAAAAGATAGTGACCACCTCCCCCTCTGTCCAATCTTTAATCTCTATCTACCAAAACGCAAAGGTCATATGGCTCTGGGCACCTCCTGCAATTAGTAATCAGTACACCTAATTCAGTGAGTAAAATGGGGCCATGTCAATCCACGGAAACTAGCAGCATGGAAAGTCATCACTGGTCAGTCTCTGCAGGATCAAAGCGGTGAATACCTTTTAACCCACTGAGCATCTATAACCAGGGGTATCCGCGAATCAATGTACTCCTGCACAGGCCGCGGGCTATATCAGTTAAAAGGGTTCTGTCTATCGCCCTTTTTAAATGTAGGAAACAATATGGAGCCTCTCCAGCTGTCAAGCAAACTTGATGGAGCTTGGCGCAGGTGGTAAACAGTAGGGAAAGTATTTCGGGCCATAGTGCTAAGTCTTCTCTAAACAGTTGGGCTGGCCAGGAGACCATTTGGACCCGGTGCACCTGAAGCTCTTGTTTTACGCAGTGCTTTTTGAATGCTGTCAATCGTATGTATGGAGACAGTCTTTTGAATCATCAGGGAAGTCTGAGTGTTCGAGCAAGAAGACTCTCGGGTGATCCACGACGTATAGCTTTTTTACATGTGAGACCCACATAGTTTCATTAATGGCATTATTCCTTGTAACTTCCTGGCTTGTTTTGTTTTTAATATGCCTCCACAAGTCCGCCTGGTTGGGCTTGCTCATTATTGAGTAAACGTATAGCCATTTCTTTTCCCGCTGCTGTTTTTTTCCTGCCATATCAATTGCTTGTGTTGTTTCCTTGCACTTTTAAGTTCCAATAAAAGCGCTGGTTTGGCTAGCTTGACCCATTTTTTTTTTTACATACATTCATCAATTTTTGGATAAGTAGTGCGCTGAATTTTAACTACCGTTTGATAGCCTTAATGGATATTGAGGCCAAGACCTACGAAGCTGTACTTTTAACTGATCTAGAGTCTTGGGCAACCACAAACGCAATAATTCCTTTCTGTCAAACAGGCTTTAGACCCAACTCCTCCACACTAGACAATATAATTACCTTATCCTATCTTGCCCTCCAGGCAATCAGTTGGAAATCTTCAGCTCTTTACGCATGCTTTGTGGACTATTCGTCTGCATTCCACCTAGTGGACAGAGGAATTTTATGGAGAAAACTCCAGTCGTGGGGTATTCCAAGTGATCTGCTCAATGCCATCATAACACTATATACATCAACTTGGGTGAGGGTCAAATTGTCAGACACTGCGTTAACCAGGAAGATCCATACCAACCAAGGACTAAAGCAAGGGTTTGTCCTTGCTCCAATGTTGTTTAACTTCTACACGGCGGACATGTTTTGGGCTCTCAAAAACGCAAATTTAATTCCTACAAAAATTGGCAAACATAAGATCACAATACTGCAGTAGGCGGATGACATTGTTCTGCTTGACAACTCAAAAATCGGTCTACAGAGAGCATTAAACTCTCTTCACTTATACAACATAGCAAATAAGATGACAGTGAACGCCTCTAAAACAAAGCTGTTATCTTTCCGAAAGAAGCAAAAACAAACAAGCAGCAGCTGGTCTCTGGGTCTGCTAAAAATCTTAGGAGCCAAATCTTACAACTACTTGGGCACATGGTTCTCTGTACATTGCGCACCCACAACACGTATTCGCCACTTAAAGGATAAGGCAGCCTTGATAACAACCAGAATTTGCAAATTACACACAACCCTTGAAAGCCCCACCTCCGCCCCAATCAGAAAAGTGCTCAGGGCTGTATTACCATCTGCAATCAGTTACGACAGCGAGGCCTTTCCGGGTCAACTCAATAAAATTCCCAAACAACTACATCTAAAAGTCTACAAGAGAGTGTTCAAATTGCCTCATTACATCAGGGGACCCCTGGTTAGACTTGAATTTGGCCTGGAGGGCATCGCATGGACTAGCATGGGGTCTTTTCTAAAGTACTTTTATAGATGCATCACGGAGATGCCAGGTACCTTGAAATGTATCCTGCAAAATATATTCAAATGTAAAAATAACCCGTGGTTCAAATATTTAACGATGGTGGCAGCCACCCAACAAATCAATATGACTGTGTTAAACACCTAATCACTCATGCATACTGCAGTAAAAAGTATATTGAAAAAACAGACTAAATTCCTTTCGAAGACTGCAGACTTGGAAAATATTAAGTCCACGCCGATATTAATGGCCTTGGCATTATCCTACAACAATGACAGTCAAGTTGGCCTTCACGCCCAACCTTATCGTAATAGAACAATTGGGAAAGCCTACCTGACCCAAATTTTGTCAGCAAGAATGCTGGCATAACAAATTAAAGTCTTCAACCCCAACTGACCTCTGCTCTTCAAGATAGTCAAGTGTAGACTTTGCGGCTACAAATCTAAAACATTTCAACACTTACTTTGCAGTTGTCTGACGTTGCTCGATTGCCAGCAAACTCTTGTAAAGTCACTTTTTTTAACTAACGGGATAAGAACATGCAACAACGCAAGAACTGGACTTTCAGTACCATGGTTCCCCTCAAATTGACAAGAATATGTCAATTTTTTAAAGCCGTGCAGGACCTTCTTAAAAACATATAATAAGGCACAAAGTTGACCAAGGATTGATAACTTTTAGTTCCTGCACCATGGACATTAGGCACTGTAAAGCTTGTCCTTTTTGTAATTGAGTTTCTATATTTGTTACGTATTTGCTCCATTTTGTGGTTGATTTTAAACTATTTTCACTCTTTTCAAAAAATCTGATCCGGCTCACTAATAATAGATTTCAAATAGCCAATATACCCTAAATTGGCCCTTTTTTGCCCTCTGCTTAATATGTCCTTTAAATGTTTTATATTGTTATGGTTTTAAGTAATCTACACAATAAACTTTATATTGACTACTAGCCTAATTTAAATTGTCTGTAAAGCGTCTTCTATTATGGAGATCGGTTCGCCCTATTTAGGGTGTGGCAGTTTGACGGACGAAACCCTATCAAAACTTCGACAACTTCGACAGTTTTGGGTTTCTCCGTCCATGGAGTAATCAAGCCAAGACAGTGGACAGAGTAACATCAGCCATAACTCCTCCCACCGTATTTTAAACTTCTCTTTCCGTGGATGTAACTATGGCAGTACACCTCTACACCTGAGATGGTAGAAACGAACTATGAAAGGACAGAAATAGACAAAAAATGCACCTTACCATTCTGGAAGTATGTCAATATTTTTCCAAGGGGACAGAATGTACCTCGCTGTGGTAGAGGAGGAGCAAGTCACTTAGCCTCAAAATTGGAGGTATCTTCTCATTGTTGTCTTTTAACTTGTGGAGATGTGTGTTTTATAACGGCACCTAGTCATACCTTGCTGTTAACCTCGATGTATTACAGGTCGGATAAACCAACCAGGCTTTTGGCAGGTCATCTGGAGCTTCTTTCACAAGTGCAATATTAGCTCTTTTATTAATTTGTGTGGCAATTTATAAGATGTTGAAACACACACAGAATAAGATGATGGCTGGAATGCTCAAACATTTCAGACACTCACCCCATGATCTGGGTTGAATCCTTCATTGTTCTTTTGCTCATTAAGCCACGCCAGTTTGGACACAGCCTGGCTGATGAGGAGTGATACCCTCAAATCGGTCCCAGGGGGCTTGTTACCAGTCCAAGGAAGACCTGGTGTGGAAGTTTAGGCTGGACCGTTCCTATCAGGAGCAGTGTCAAGACTGATTTGCAAATGGCTGGGTCCAAACTGGGGTGGCATAGTGAGCAAAGAAACAATGGATTAAAACAAGTTCTGTTGAATGGGGTGAGTGGTTGATTGATTGTTTGCTTTTTGGGTTTTATAGAGAGCTAGTATGCCATAAGGCGTCCTGGAGCTGATCTACGCAGAAAAGAGTGCCAGAAAATAGCAGTGTAGATATCTTATTTACAATAAAGCCAGGTTTTTATCTTTTTCCTAAAAATAAGAAGTGTAGGGGACGTTTTTAGGTCAGGAGGAAGTTCATTCCAGAGGAGCGCAGTGGTTTTCAGAAAACTTCTGCCACCCAGGTAGCTAGTTTGTGGCGTAGCACAACAACTGTATTCACCAGGCTAGAGCGAAGAGGTCTATTGGGGATATACCAACAGAATTTCTTTTTCATGTATTCAGGGCCTATGCCATTCAATGCTTTATAAGCAATACATAGAGATTTAAAAACAGTTAGCTTTTTCACTGGAGGCCAGTGAAGATCATTTAATGCCAAGCTAGCAGAGTGATATTTAGGGACATTTTTAAGCACTCTAGCTGTGGATTTTTGTACAGTTTGCAGTTCCAGCATAATATTCACTTGGAGCCTGAGATATAGGCCACTGCAGTAGACGATACGTGAGAGTACTAAAACAGTTACCGCTGTTTTCAGAAGATCAACAGGGATCACATTTTTTATTCTTATCGGGGTTTTTAAAACGAAAAAAGTGGCGATAACTACATTGACCTGTTTTTTATAGGTCAATCTATTGTCCAAAAGGACTCCCAGGTGAATAACTTTTTTCTTGGGGATGGGATGGGTCATCATATCATTAGGCCAGCATGATGGGGTTCAAAAGGATGTATTATGCCCGAATAGCATCACCTCTGTCTTAGCTGAGTTTAATTTAAAACAGTTTTGTCCCATCCAGTCTCTAACTGCAGACATACAGTTGCGAAAACAATTATCAACACCTTGATTGGAATTGGAAAGGGATACTAATATTTGGGTATCATCGGCATATGAAACCAGAGAGAACCCAAAAGATCTAATAAGTGCTGCCAGCGGAGTAACATAGATGTTGAACAATGATGGGCTCAGCGATGAGCCCTGGGGAACACTGCATGGTAGGACATAAGAATCAGAGGTGTGTTCATCTAGATAAACTAATTGTGTTCTGGACGTGTGGAAGGATTTAAGTAAGATAATTGCTTTTCCCTTAACACCCAAAGGACACAGACGGTCGACCACGCGAACGTTTATGACAGTATCAAATGCAGCAGAAAGGTCTAACAAGACCAAAACCCTCTTCCATCACTGTTCAGGGTAGCACAAATCTCTTCAATGGCAGCTATAAGAGCCATCTCTGTGCCATATCATCTGTGTAATCCAAAATGAGAGGAGTCTATTAGATTGTTTTGTTCAATAAAAGACGTCATCTTTTCATTCATAGCTTTTTCCACCAGTTTGGCAGGAAAAGGCAACCTGGCTATCGGGCGATAGTTGTATGTATCTAGAGGATTCAGGTTGGATTTTTTCAAAAGTTGAAAAGTTTTAGCACTCCGTCCATCATCTTGTTCTGAAACCTATAACACAGCATTATTTGTTGTTCACTAATCTATTATTCTGCATATATAAGCACAAAAGAATATTCATTTTGTCTTTTTAAATTTGAGGAAATGTTTAAATATTTCACTTGAAATTTTTTATCTACACTATTTCTCTGTGTTATTTAGATACATTGAAAGTGTTGTTTCAATTTGTCTGAAGGGGAATAATCAGATTTGTATTTATTTTTGAAGAAATCTATTTCGCAAAATATTCCATTCTAATTTTCCGATTGTTTATCAAGGGTATGTAATATTTGCTATCTCAATACATTATTATTCTCTCCACAGAGTGGTCTACACTCATGGTAAGGATCATTTCAGTGTCAGTTTCACAATTTGTACATGTGTGTTGGAAATTACCTCCTTTTGTGTGGTAGTCCCCCATATGTTTGCCGTGACTGTTGTTGTTGGCCATAGAGTTCTGCACACTCTATAGCTGCTAACCTGGGGTAAAGTGCCTGTGCTCCCTCTTTAAACATGATTAAATTGGCATACACCTGATTAGCACCTTTAACTTTCCTATATGTCCTAGGTTTATTTTAGCACGTGAATCCAGGGCCTGTAAGTTAAATGTCACAAAGGGCTTGCAGCACCCCTGGTACCACCCACCACAGTGAGAGGGCAACATGTCTGCAGGCCTATTGTTTTAGACCTGTACTGTATTAGCACAAATTGTGGTCCAATGGTGTACATACAGACTGTTTCTCGCTGAATTAGTGTGTCCGAATGTTTGCTGGAAAATTCCGTGGCTAAGTTTTGTTAAGGATATGATTTTGAAGCTCAATTTAGTTGCCCTTTGGAATTCTCCTGCTGATGTCACCTCTATAACTAGATCTGTGATAAAAGACAGATGAAAGTTTGTTTGTGAGAAGAGGAATTGAGGAAATGTAACCCCGGCAGACAGTTTTTTAGATTTTAAAGTGGTTCTATATTTCGAGCCTCTTCTAGACAAGATTACTTTACTTTTTAAGTTGGACACATACTATGTATTGCTATGAGCTATTTTACTACCTCTGATCTTATCTCGATTATAACGATTTTAGTTGACAGTTTTGATTATGATGTATGCTGTTTTTAATGATTTATATGAATAAACTACTTTGATGATGATGAGCGTTAAGCCTACCTGTGCAGGTTGACAGGTTGTTTTTAATTTTTCAAAATAACTCCTTTTGATAGGTATAACCTTCATTTTAGGTCATGTAAAAGTTTAATATTACTATTGGAGATGACCATCCTTTGCATGGCGCCACCCTTGATTGTCATCCTGACTGTTTTTATTGGCAATATAATTCTGTGTACTTTATCTCTGCTAACCAGAGGTAAAGTGCTTGTGCTCCCCCTTTCAACATTATGAAATTGGCATTCCCCTTTATTAGCATATTTAACTTACCTAGAAGTCATTAGTATATGGTACCACAGTGTACCCAGGGCATGTAAGTTAAAAGTCACAAGTGGACTGCAGTACTCAAAGGGCCATTCACTATTGTTGCAATGTAAACATGACTGCAAGCTCGCGACTAGTAGTCTGGCTGTGCAGGTTTAAACATTAAACTCAGTATGTCAAAATAACCCTTTTTGACAGACCTAAACCATTGTTTTACATACTAATAAGTCACCCCTATGTTGGCATAACATGCCTGTAAGCAGGGTGCATTGTATTTAAGTCAAACATAAGACAAAATCCTAACTTTACTACTACTAAATGCCTTCTGTGAATACCAAAAGTAGTAGAACAGACTTAAGACAGACTTAAGACAGACTTAAGACAGACTTAAGACAAACTTAGGACAGACTTAAGACAGATTTAAGACAGACTTAAGACAGACTTAAGACAAACTTAAGACGGACTTAAGACAAACTTAGGACAGACTTAAGACAGATTTAAGACAGACTTAAGACAGACTTAAGACAGACTTAAGACAAGATCCTATCTTTACTACTTCTAAATGTTTTCTGTGAATACCAAAAGAAGTAAGTTTAGGATTTTGTCTTAAGTTAGTTCTGTGAATCGGGCCCTTAGAGATTCTTTCAGAGAAGTTTCATGCAGTGTTCAATACAGTACTTTCCCCTCTGCTTTCACGCTTGGACATTATAGAATCTGAGTTGGCCTCTTTTTCATCAGTCTATGGTCATTTACTATCTCAGCAAGCAGGACACTGTGCCCAAAGCACATGCCGTAACCCCGGTGGAATCTTGCCCATCAACTTATGCACCCTTTGTTTCTTGTAACATGCCATTTCCCACTGACTAACTGAGTAAAAAACATATATCAGTCAGACAAAGTGTAGATCATCCGCCCACCTCTGTTCTCAGATTTCCATGTCCCATGAAGGGAGCTGAGGGTAAAGTTTTAATAGTGCAGCCATTTGCCCAACTTCCGGTTATTAATCTCCCTCCAGCTGCTTGTCTGTATGTGGCTGTTTTGCTGGGCGTACCTTCGCTAAGAAATGATCAGCGTGAAACTTATGCGAACTTTTTAACAATACCCTAGATTGGCTGGTTAGCCACAGAAGCATGTCTCCTTTCCATGCAAGAGAAATCTTGCATGTAAGGAAATGTGAATGGATAGGGTCAAACCTCCCACAACTCCATGGAGACTGTATTACGTAAATTTTAGATCCCCAAATTTGGTGCATTATTTGCTTTTTAACCCTAGGCATAGTATTTTAGCAAGCAGTTCCATTACACTGGTTCTGCTTGGCTATTTGTATAGGCCTCCTCCTTTTTGAGGCAACAATCATGTAATTTTCCATTCGATATTGGACATGGTGTGTTGGACTCACATTCTTTTATCCATCTTGGGTCTGTTAAACCATGCTCGATTAATTCTAATCCACCAGGCACAGTCGGCATATCCCATGTTTTAGCCAGTGCCCAAGCCGCATCGCACATGGCCCAAGCCTCATCGCACACATCGTGTGTCCCGTGCTCTATACCTACTTTTAACAGGTTCAATGTGCTTTCTGATTTGGATTGACATGTGGGCAAAAAGGCCCATACGACACCTGCTGTTCCCCTACTACATTTCCGGCTGATAAGTCACCAGTAAAACCTATTGTTTCTAATGCCACATAGCCACTAGAAAATACTTCCCACACTCTGACCACACAGTATAGAACTCTTTCTATACGTAGCTGGAAAGTAGCAGCCCTTCCGTGGAAGATTAACAATAGTGAATGGCGAGCGTTTGAGTCAAAGTACGACATAATTGCTTACAAGACACTTGCCTTACAGCCGCATCACAATTCAAGGGTTATTCCTGTTACTCGTGCAACACTATTCTATCAACTCGAGAATGGGCTAAGAGAGTCTAGCTATTTGGGTCAGACTAAGACTCCAAGTAAAGGTATTACAGGTCAAATCTGGGTCACCCTCCTTTTTAGTGATAATAATTTATGTTCCAAGACAAACATAGCTTTTTATTTCATAAACTTTTATAATGACTTCACTAATGCTACTTGTACACATTTTAATAGTTTGTTCCATTTCCTATCTGACCTACATACTAGGACCGTAAATAGTCACCTGCAATTATATATTTTTATTTGTGGTGATTTCAATGCAAAGTTAAGTGGGGGTTCATGGATCCAAGATAACTGTGTAGATAGCCATGTGATTACTCAGTATTCAAGGAGGTCAGAGCTTTATAAGTACCTCAGTGCATGTTGGACTTGGCCCTTTTTGGCAGGTTCACCCCTAAACTTTTTGCCTTAAGCTCTGACATGGTGGTAGTGGTTTTAGGCCTCTGGGCACTTTAGCACTGTGGCCCAGTGTACAGTGCGTGCGCTCTCTGTGTTACATTTGTAAGGTTGGCCTGCCCTCCCATAGGAATGCATTGGGGATTCCCTGATCAGTGTGTGCCAGTGGTAATTCCTGTTATGAGAGGAGCAGTATGGTCAAGTCTGGTATGTCTGACATTGTGTGAATAAATTATGCGCAATGGTGTGCGCAGATTTAATATGATTATTTTAGAAATGTCACTTTTAGAATTTGGCATTTCTGTGTGCTATGTGTCTGCCTGCCTGATGTGAATTGCATGTCTGGCTTGTGAGTGACAGGAGCTAAGGGGTGTGGGTGGCTCCAAGAGACAGGGTGAGTCAGCCCAGTAATGAATAGAGAGATCTGCATGCAGATGGGGGGGAGGAGTTGCACCTGGGACCTGAATAGGGCTGTGCCTTCCCTCCACAATGCTGGCTCCGCCCCCTGTGGTGTGTCTGATCACTGAGCTCCCACCTTACAAAGGGGAGAGGAGCTGGGCAAAACAAAGTGCTCTAAATACCCTCTAAACCAGTTCTGACTGGTATCCCCAAGCCTTGTGCTGTGACACAAAGGGATTTTATAATATAAATATAGGGGTTGTGACCCCATGAAAGTGTTCAGTCTTGGTGTGCTGTTACTGCTGGGGCGTGCTGCTGCTGGGGCCCAGGGGGGGCTGCCATGAGGTCTTGCCTCCCTGGGCCCTGCCTTGCCCCTGGACCTGGAAGACCTTTTTTTGGGACCCTTTTTCTTTCCTTGTCATCTCCAGGACCTTTGCAGCATCTTTTGCGCTTTGCCCTGACCTTCCCCGAAGGAGAGGGAGAGCCTGGGGGCTGTGCAGCGCCAAGCTGCAGCCCCTTTAGGAGGGAATCCCCACCATAGGGATTCCCCCGTGATGCCTACAGCGGCGGGTGCCCACCCCACATTTTTTGTTATTTCACGGGTGCCCACCCCGCTTTTATGCCGCATTCACTTGATGGCGGGTGCCCACCCCGCTTATTTTTATTTTAATTTGCGGGTGCCCACCCCGCTTCATATTTTAATTTAGGCGGGTGCCCACCCCACATTACAGTGCCTTTTGGTGGGTGCCCACCCCGCCAATGCTTTTAAATTAAAGTGGGAGCCCATCCCGCGTTCCACTGCCGCAGCCCGATCCAAGTGGAGATTCCCCGGCCGAAGGCTGCCAATCGCAGCACGGCCGGAGAGGAAGTCAGGCAGCATGGTGCCTAACTTGGGGCGGGACTTCCGCATTAGCAAGGGAAGCCCCGACCCAGCATCCACGGAGAGTCCTGCCTTCGCCCCAGTGTCAGGAGGGAGTGCCGCCAGTTGCCAAGGGAAGTCCCGGGTCCCAGGAGGGGGCCCGGGTGAAGTGAGGCCAAGCGAGGGCCTGCTACTGAGCAGGGCTCCCATGCACTGGGGAGAACACCCCGCGGTACAGGCTGCCAGGAACCAAGTGCGGGACCAGCCGCGGCACGTTGTCGGTGCCAGTCCCTGTCCCAGCAGCAAGTGGAGGAGCCAGAGAGCTGCTACAGATAGCCCCGGTGAGTGGGGCTCAGAGGGTGCAGGGCCTTCTTCCGGCGAGGAGGGGGGCCTCTGAAGCAGTGCTGGTTTTTGTTTTTACAGCGGCACAGCAAGAGCGCGGGCCGCTGCAACATTTGGCAGATGTCTGTTTGCAGAGTCCCAGAATGGGGCTCAGGAGGCCATTATTGGGCCATTTTATGGTCATTCTTACAGCTGCCCCACCTGCTAGTGGGCAGCTGTACCAAGGGGGCATGTGTTTGTGAGAGAGTCCCAGAGAGGGGCTCAGACTGTGCGTATAGTGCCAGGCCGGCACCGATGGGGGCAATTCGTCTTAGAGAAGCCCAGTGGGGCTGAAGAGGCACAGATGTGCCAGGGCCCCTTTATTTTGCTTATCCTCAGTTGCACCATTTTGCACATTGTTACAAGGGCCCATTAGTGCCCAGGCCCACGTTCAGCTTCACAGCTGCCCAGCAAGTTGTGGGCAGCTGCAATGTTTAGGCCATTTATTCTTTGGGGGCATGGTTGTTGAGATAGGAGTGAAATGCACTCCTTGGCCCCAGTACTTTCACAGCTGCGCAGCACTTAGTGCCAGCTGCAACGTTTAGGTATGCGCAAATGCGCACCTGGATTCTGCTGCCTAGGCAGTATGCCCTGACTTTGGGACATAGGGCATTTGAGCCCCTTTGAGATGGCCAGTTGGCAAGGGGAAGTGTTAGGTTAATAGGGCGCCAGGCCCTAAGGTGATTTATGTGGTGCTAGGAAATGTGATTCATGTAGTATGATTTACGCACACTGTTTTATACCTCTAAATGTGTTTTTTATGATTATGAGGTTGGTTTGCATATTATGGTTTATTTATGCTAGTGAGATTATGTCCCGCTCTGAGTTATGCCCCTAATGTGAGTTATGCTTTTTTTTTTTTAAATCCTTTATTTACCAATTTTCATATACATTAAGGAACAAACAACTTCCAATGTGGTACATTGTCCGGTGTCTCGTCACAAATCAGTCACATACTTGCAATATATAGAGCAAAGTGATAGGCATCGCAGCTGGAGAGCTGTTCAAAATAACAAAAACAGTGTTATCAAATCTCTCGGTCCATCTAATCAATATCTTCAACATTTCAGTTGAGTACTAATTCTAGCATGTTTTTTTTTTTTTACCACTCGTCCACTTTATCAAAATGTTCAAACACATACAACAAAAATAATCTAAAGACGCTTCAGATAATATAAATCACATGTCTAACAATATGGCCCATCATCCTATCCCCTCCGGTACTATGCCCCTTTCAACCTGTGAGGTGGACTCACAGCATCGCTCCTCAATATACACCCTGTTCGGGCCCCATATATCTTTAGGGCGTGAGGAACTTGGCATGAGGGATGCATATATTTCGCAATTTACATTACAATATGCCAGGCTACGCAGCCAAGCCTGTAAAGTAGGAACAGTACGTTTACCCCATAGCAGCGCTATCTCCCGTTTAGCTAACAATAGCCCAAGTGCAGCAAACCTCTTGACCTTTTGGGAAAGTTGACCGTGTATCCCATGAGAGAAATTTCTGGCGTGGGAAGAAGCGTCAGCGATATCATTGCACCCAGTGTGGCATGCACCTGTTCCCAATATGTCTGTAGTTTAGGATAAGTCCATGTAAGTTGGGCAAAGTCCGCATGGGGGCATAACATTTCAGGCAGTGGTGTGGCCTGGAAGGATCAATTTTGTGTGACCAAGCTGGCGTATGATATAACCTGCAGAGGAATTTAAAGTGAATGAGTTTTTGCCTGCTGTTGAGGGATACTTCTTTCGTCACCATGCAACATTTTTTCCATTGATCATCAGTAATGAAACGGCCGAGATCGCGTTCCCATGCAGTGCGCACTTTATCGTCTGAAACCGGTCGAATACCAGTGCAGGACATATACATTTTAGAAATGAGATGGGTACCCCGTCTTACTCTCAATTATCAACGTCAGCGGGGCCATAGGTTCTGGTGCAATCAGATAAGTAAGGAGTGTGGCTCTCAGTGCAGAGTGAATACGTTGCATTATAAAGGCATCTATGAAGGACCTAATGTGAGTTATGCTTAGGAGTTTATGGTCTAATATGTTTAGGCTTATGAGGTTGGCGCAGAATATATTTCATGTCTTATGTGATACTGTACCTAATATGATTTATATTACAGGATGATCTTGAGTATAGTGTTGCCAGTAATTACTGGCTGTGTTCTATGTTTATTATATGTCTACATTTATTATCTTTACTAAGTGATGATTCTGACAATGGCCTAAGTGGCCCTGTCATGTGTATATAATCCCCTGTAAATATTGCCCAGTGCCAGTTGTCACAGTGTATATTGTGTGTTTATTATCCTAATGTATTTTATGATAATACAAAGGCTATTTTTATTTGTAACCTTGTGTGGAGTTCCTTTTGTGGTGTGCCTAGTATGTTGTTGCTGTGTGTGTGTTGCGCAAATGCTTTACACATTGCCTCCGGAATAAGCTTGACTGCTCGTGCCATGCTACCAAGGGGGTGAGCAGGCGTTATCTTTGGCGTGTAACTGCCTTGCCCTGACTAGAGTGGTGGTCTCTTCCTGACTTTGGCGCAAGTCTTTGCCAACCAGAGATCCCATTTCTAACACTGCACATGACCTGATTGACTTACTTGAGACATTAGGAGGTGATTACAGTACAGTCCCATCTTTTAAAGGGGGAGGACTCATTAACAGACTATATGTTTGTAAACTCCAACTTTATATCTTAGATCTATAAGGTGAGATCCTACCTACAGAGTGGGTAGACCATAGCGCTCTGTGCTCCATCATCCTTCTACCGATCAAGGGTATTACATGTAATTACAACTTTGTATCCATCACACAACATTCATCGTATGGTTTAAGACTAGTTTGGTGCCTAAAAAACCCATAGCATCTTTATCAGTTCTTTTCAAATTCCACTTTGATGTATTCCTCAATTGTTTAGCTAAAAATCGTCAAGAATTGATGACTCTGCATTACCATAGGTAAACAGGTATAGTTAGAGAGTCTATGCTCAAGCCGATCCAGTCATGCAGAATGGACCCCAGATGTTTTGATGGACCCAGTTCTAATGCTAATCAAAAGTTGAGGAAAGCCTAAATGCACAATCTAGGGTTAGGAGCGAGATTTCATTTGCACGTACAAAGTATAAAATCGTGCTCTCAAACAGGAAGAGGGAACTTCATAAGCGTGATTGGGAGCTGCTAGGAAATGCAGCCCTGGGGAATGATAGTAAATCCTTCTGGGGTGTAGTAAAATAAATTAGATATAGAAACTCGCCCATTACTCTGCAAAACTCTGCAAA
Source organism: Triturus cristatus (assembly GCF_964204655.1). Lineage (NCBI taxonomy): Eukaryota > Metazoa > Chordata > Amphibia > Caudata > Salamandridae > Triturus > Triturus cristatus. Next base: position 1,190,283,236 of record NC_140589.1, read on the forward strand.
ACAATGTTTTAGGCTCAGATTGGGTTACTTATGTCATTTCTACCTATTCTGTTGAGGAAGATTCTAGCATGCTGTCTTATGCAATAGGTTACAGAATTCCTCACCCTTTTTAAATATTGTTGCAGGAAGTAGACAAGGCCTTCCAACACAGCACCGGTGGGAAAGCACAAGGCCCAGATGGGGCTCCGATGGATTTGTTGAAATCCATGCCTGTGATATGGGGTCCCCTTATTACCAACACATTTAATTCTTGCTTAACAATTAATATGGCCCCTTCCTGTGCTAACGCAACAATTGTACCAGTATTAAAAAAGTGTGACCAAATTATTGGCAGAGTCATTTGCAACCGTTTAGTTAAATGGGCAACGGATAAGGACATTCTTTCCCTTTTTCAATATGGTTTCCGTCTAAACTTAGGCACCAACGAACAGTGTTTGAACCTGGACATGACAATTACTAAGTACACTAATGCCAAACGCTCTCCCATCTATCTTCCTTTTATGGATCTGTCCACTGCCTTTCATTCAGTGAACAGGACCATCTAATGGTTAATGTTGCTGGATCATGGAGTGAAACAACCATTGGTAAAGCACATTATATTCATTACATACAGATCTCTCTACTAGATCGGCTAGAGTTCATTTAAATTCCCATGGCAAGCTTTCTTCTGACTTACCCTTGAAGAGTGGAGTGTCACAGGGGTGCACATTGCCCTCCCCCTACTGTTTATTTTATGCATAAATGGTTTAACAGCTCATTTAATCTGTTCCCCTTTCAGATGTACCTAGAATAACAGGCACTCCAATTCCCATGCTAATTTATGCTGATGACATGGTACTGTTACCCCTTACCCCAATTGCACTGAGGCACCAGGATGACCGCTTTGCCTCTTTTATGCAAAACCTGAACTTAAGAACTAACTACATCAAGTCGCACATTATGTCCTGTGGACCAGGTAAAGTAAGGCTAAACAAAATCAGTCTCAGCGGGAATGAACTAATGAATCTAGACAATCTTTGCCAACCTAAAGCTTAAGAGAACTGCAGTGACAGTTTGTAACTTGATTAGCTCAGGGTCTAGAGGGACTTTTATATCACCATTGAAGGTATATAATTCACAGTGTATTAGTGTGGCCACCTATGGTGCAGGTGTCTGGGCGAACCTACTGTGTATCTATCTTTAGATCTTACAAGATGGGAGCGATCACTCCTCCTTTGTTTTAGGTCAGGATCAATATATTGGTCTCTATTTTTTTTAAAACGTCCCAGACCCACAGGGAAATATAAAATCAAATTGGCCCTGTGATAATCAATCTGCACAATCACTTTTGCACTTTATGTTTTTTTGCAATTTGCACTGTTTACCACACAAGCACTTTCTGAAGACTCATTTATGTAAGCTAGGATTTCGATGGTGTAAACTAGCCTGGTTCCACTTACATTTTTTAACCCCTCCTGAAATCTCCTACCATGTTTGCGCCTTCTTAAAAGTATCCATCCGGGCTGGAAGAACTGTGGAAGGCTAACTTTCTGAATTATATGCACGCTATGGGTTATTAGCTGGATGTTCATATATTTTCTTTTCTCATGAGCGGAGAGCGCTTTCTGTGTGAGTGTGAGCGTTTCGCTCTCTATGCTCATGTGCTTATGCTTAAAAAGTCACAATCTTTGATGGGTGGAGTTAGGCTGAAATGCCCCTTTTATTTTTATGTCAAAAGGAGTACATGGTGGACCCTATTTGAGGTTTTTGTTCTCCTTTTCTCTCCCTTACTTTAGTTTAACCTCGGCCCAATTGTGATGTGAGCATATAGTGATGTTTTAAATATTAACTGAAATTTGCGTCTCTTGATCTTTTTTTATCTTGGTCATATGATGACATTTGGTGACTTAAAGTGCACTAATGTAATTACATTTTAGTTGTATTAAATGTAATTTTAATCTGTGTTTAAACCTCTGAGATATTATGGATATGTATTTTATTTTATGTACTTTTATGGTCTATTTTTTAATTAGACCGAATAATGATTTTGAATTTAGATTTTAGATTAAAGACAACAAGTTATGAATAATCAATCAGAATATTGTTTCATTATAAGCATAAACTTTGAAACAATTAAATTACTTTAGATATGTCCATGTGAATCCATTTTAAAATGTATATATTATATTTGAACTTTCAGCAAAATTGTCACAGTATATGTTTCATGCTGAATATAAATTTGCCTCTAATGTCAGTAACACCACAGTTACATCACACATATTACAAAAAAATGACCAGTAGAATGATTTAGACATCGGACTTCAAAATTCCAAAACAACATTCAATAATTGATCTTGTCTGATAGTGTGCAGTATTATATGCTTTCACGTATGTATTTTTTGGATTAGAAAACAGAATCATTAACCATGGCCTGAGAGCTTATCCCTTGATTGCCTTTTTAATTAAAAAGAGAAAAATATATTGAAAAATATAATAAAGGTACAGTTATCCTTAAACAAATGTAACTTATGGTTGGAATCAAAACCCAAAGAAAAACATACAAAATATACATAGGATGAATAAATAAAAAATAAAAAAAATGAATGCATGACAAGTTAAACTAACTTTGTGGAACATATAGGAAAGAACCACAAAAAAGACAAAACCCTTGAAAACCTGTGAGATTATACATCAGAATTATTTTAAAAAGTAGACTAAGTAGGAAAACATAAAACAACTGGATATTATCACATTTAGGAATCGAATATTTTCAACTAACAAAGACATAAAAGACATAAAAGACTTAAAAGCAATATTGCAACATCATTGATTTGAGAAAAATAGAAATTTACCAAGGAGTAAGTAAGCCTTGACCATACAAAGTGTTGATTCTGAAGTGACAAAATACAAATACATCTTGAGCACAGCATAGTAGGAAACTACATTTGTAAAATAATACTTATCATTAGAAACGGCCTGCATATTTATCAAATGCAGACGTTTGCAATTTCTGTTGAAATTAGATGTTGCATATGGGGAAGCAGTTTGAAATGAGTGCAAACAATTGCACCAACATGAGAAAAATGAGCTATTTGGTAAAAACAAACTTTGCTCGACATGCTGTAATTGAGATCCAGGTGTGGGAAACTGATGTGCTGCAAAGTGAGCTTCCACATAGCCTTCGATATGGTTGACAGAAAGGCAGACAAGGTACTCTGCAACACACCAGCAAATGCAGCTACCATATTCTGGAAGGTTGCAAAGGCTAAAAGATGTAACACTGCCATTGGTTGCACCTGTGCTGGCAAAGCATGTGAAATGGTAGTGGTAGGCTCCAGTTGAGGTCCAATTTGTTGAAGAAGACATGCCACCATGTCCCTGCTTAGTCCATATTTTTTGATAATATCCTCCTCACAATGGTCAAACAAGGATACCCTCTGTTTGTATATTTTCTCCTTGTGTTGTCTTATTCCTCTTTGCGCAATTAGATATTGCATGGATCGTACAAAGAGTATCTCTATTTCAATTCTGTTATGGCACTTCTTCAATGAAATGGTTAAATTGTAGTCTCTTGCTGTGGCAAGACAACTTTTGCCCCTCCTTTTATAAGTGCACCATTTTGTGGGTGAAAATGACACATACACATTTGTGTGAGCTTTGTAGATAGTGTTTGCACAGGTTTAACAGTGTTTTGCAGGGGTAACACCCCACCATGCCCACTTTTAATGCATTCAAATATTTTTAATGCAAAACATCACCAAAATATTTTAGCCCTATGCAAGCATGAAAATGAGACACAAAATACTGGAGAATGATGCCACAGTTTGTGACTCTTTGCATCACACAAAATAAAGCCCAACTAAATAGTAAATCTGGGCATATTAATGCAACTGTCCATGCAATCCTGCACATTTATGGTGGTTGAGTGGGTGAAAGGTGATCCAGCTAGGGTAGAGCCATCCATGTTCTCTTTGTTTTCTAGTTTTCCTTCTTTGCTGGCCATATGGCAAAGTCCATTTTGTGGAGCCATGGTGTGTGTCATAAGTGGCTAATTTGTCTTTGTTCTCCATTCCTCCTTCTGTGGTGGTCAAGCGGGGATGATCATTTTGTGGAGCCAGTGTGTGTGCCATAGGTCGTAAATATGTCTTTGCTCTCCATTCCTTCTACTTTGTTCTCCATGTGGCAACCACCATTTTTGGAGTCAATTTGTTTATCAAATTATTAATAATATATTCCACTTTTAAATGCCATTTTCCAAGGGCATTGATATGAAAAAAAGCTTATGTGATTTATAAATTGTTTTTTTATTCCCCTAATATATGTTTTTCTGATGGATTTATTTGTGGTTGTGGCTGTGCTTGAGATGACCGTGGCAGTCTGTAGAACCCTCATTGTTGATTTTAAATAATGTATTAAATTTCTGCCTGCCTTTCCCTGTCCATACACCCTGGAGGGACACCTGGTATTGTCATATTAATTTATTCAAATTTTCCTGCCTCTCATATGGGTGCTAGGGGTCCTGAAGGGACACAGGGCATTTTATATTTAAATGTAATAACGTTTTGCCTGCCTACCACATGGGCCCCAGTGACCCTGTAGGAACACCAGGTATTTTTACCTTCATTTATTTGATATTTTTTGTCATTCCCATACCTCCCACAGTAGCCCTTTGGGCCTTGAGGAACACTAGGTATTTTAGAAAATACTTTGAGATTTTTATGATATTACTATGGTGATGATAGTGAATAGAACATATAGACATATGCATTTACAAGATTTGGCAAGTCTAAATCTCTTCTGTCTTATTTTTTATTGCATTCAGGTGAACAAGAGTAGGTTCAATTTTATGTACAGTGGAGTAATCTGAGTCATTTTGGTAATTTCGTTATTTTATTGTAACTATTGTGGGAGTAAATTGCTGAAAATAAAGCAATTACACTCATTCACATAATTTTGAGTAGTCTGGGGCAAAAACACCATTACTTGCTACTAATCCATTTTTTTTGTTGTTGCAGATTTATATAGCGCGAACTCGACCCGAAGGTGTTGAAGCGCTTTACATGAGCACTGGTTACGTTACACAAGGACACATTCATTTTTTTTTTTTTGGTGGGCACGGGGAGATAAAGTGATTTGCCCAGAATCACAGGATGTGGACGCGACCCCGAGGCCCGAACCTTGGTTTCCAGCGCCAAAGTCGGCAATCTAGTCATCAGGAATTTGCAAAAACCTATCCAAGGACATAAAGGAGCATATGTACAAGGGAAGTGGTGGAGTGCACAAACGCAGAGCTGCACCATTTTTACAAATATGTGGGCAGTCCTCCATTTCCCCCTGCGCTGGCGCTACACTTTACAGCCTAGCGCCAACGCAGGCACCCTTGCATCATAGTGCAAGTTTGTCTGTGTGCAGGGGAAGATTGTTTATGTGCAGGAAGGTCCCCCTTCCTGCACATAAACAATATTTAAATGCCACTTTGTAACTTGTATGTGTGCTTCTTAAGGCAGCGCACACAGAAGTTGCAAAATGGCATATCAAAAAATGATTGTTTATGCGCAGGAAGGGAGACCTTCCTGTACATAAACAATCATTGGACTTTTGCTGTTTTTATGTGTGCTGCACAACGCAGCACACATGAAAACATCAAAAACGGGGAGAAATTAAACATTTCCCCTCATTGCGCCAGGGTAAGACCAGCTTTTCCCTGGTCTTAATTCTGGGCCTGCCTCCTATTTACGCTACCCTTGCAAATAGCAAGCAGCATCAGAATCAATGGGTGTTGCGGTGGAACGCCCACAGCAACAACCATTGCCCTCCCCTTTCACACTAAGCATATCGTGAAAGGGTGCCTTATGTACAAGGCAGTGTTAAACCATGTTAAGTGGCTGAACGCTGCCTTGTAAATAAGGCGAGGCTCCTTTCGCCATCACAATCTTTGTACATATGCCCCACAGTCTTTTAAAATCCCCTTGTTTAGATTTGCTATGGGTCTTGATCAAATGTCTAACCAAAATGAAAGAGGGTGAAATGCTGTTAAGTCAATCAGTCAGGGGGTTTATAAAGCGTGCTACTCACCAGTGCTAAACACTAGAGTAAATTTACTCAACAATCCATTCAGCAACAAGCCTTGGGGTGTAAGTTCAAAGAGATGGCCCAATAGTAACATACATCTTGCTCCCCCTCCTGCTGCCCCCTCAACCTGGGATTCCCATACAAACAGACATTAACTCTCCAGCCACCACAATGTCCACTGCAAGTGCGTTGGTACCCTATAGTTTTATTAGTACTGATCCCAGAAGCCTATATGATGCTAACATCACATGGCAAGGGTTAAGCATTGTAAAAATTTAACAATGTCAGCTTTAAGTGGCAAGCGGTAGTAAATGTTGTACCCTGAATAGTGGAACCCCCAGTGTTTATCACATTCAACTTTCCCTTTATTCCCAATGACACAAAGGTAACCAGGCCTCTCTTTGCCCTTACAGACTTTGATTCAGTTGCTAGAGTAAAGAAGGTCTTGTACTGTTCAATAAAGAAACTATTGGACACTGCCCAAATCTCCTGTAGACAAATCACACCAAAACCCCAGATCAAATCCAGCCACTTAGAACCCTTAAACTTGACCTCAAGTCCCACAATATTCCAGCTAATAAAGTTAACAATATTTTTATGGGTGCCTAGTATATTCACTTTGGCTTTATTTGATTGTATCCTTCCTGGACCTTTTTCTGCCAGCAAGCCCCTCAAGTCAATCATAACCATCCAGATTGGACAAGGGAGCAAATCTGTTGACTAAGGCCAACTCATATGGGACCACTAAGCGGTCATTCTGGGCTAAGGGTTGACGTGGCATAGCGTGCTATTGATTTGACTCTTAAATGCTAACCACTGTCTCAGGCTTATAGTAAAAACCCAGGGGAAGGGCCAAAATCGAGGTGTTGACGATATGCATGGCGGAGGCATTGATTCTTCCTGCAATAAACGACGTATTAAAGTTAATAATCACACAGTCACCCACCAAGGTTTTCTTTCTTTTTCCAATTACTCGACCCTCCTAACCATGTAAATCCATTGACCAGGCTGAGTCCTCAAAATAAAGTGTGAGTCCAGCCAATGGGGGCTCCTTACACAGAACAACAATGTGAGCGTAGCTTCCGGGGGCAAGTTAGGGTTGGCTGCAATAACGTGAGATGCCACCATATCTCATCTAGGGGCAATGGCATGGTCTACTGCCACTTGATTTAACACAAGGCCATGAAGACCATCAACACCCCGCCAGCCCCGCTGCACCCTCTCAAACCACAGGGACGGAGTTGACTCCCAATAAACATGGATTAAGACAGTGCTGTGCACTCGGAGTCACACTGCACATGTCCCCTGATCGCTTGATCTTCTTTTGTCATACTTGAGGTGGACCTCTTACTGAGTGCGACAGCAAGAGAAGGTGCAGGAGTAGAGAGACACCCACCGGGAGCTTGTACTAAATGTTTTTTCGTATTAAGCTCCAGCTGCACTGCAGCCAACATATTTGGAATCGGGGCCAACCATACCTTATTAGTAGAAAACAGTTTATTAAAAAAGGAGTCTAGTAAGATTTCCAAATTGCCCTTAAGTTGTTCCACAAATCCCTCAGGCTAGGTCACTGAGCCATATTAACCCTTGGTCATTTTGATTTACTACGCATGTACTGTCTTCTCCCTTTACCAGGGACCCCCTATTCCTCACTAAGGACATTCATAACTCCAGGTTCTAGGGGGATTGTAGTGACTATGGTGGGGCTACGATACTCACCAGGGGCTTCGCTTCTTGTCTACTGTCTAGACCAGACAGCATCACAACTTCCGCACCTCCAGATAAAGAGACAGTCAGACAGGCCACTGAGGGTCCATGGAGGGAAGAAGTAGAAGACAAAAGATAAAGGCGTTGCTCCGCCAACTGGATCTTCTTATCAAGGATGCCCATAGCTCATAATAAAAATGCATCCAGATTTGTGTTGGGCTGAGGCTGGGACTTCAGAGCACACACAGGCAATTTCCATTTCCCCATCAAGATGAGTAAGAAGGGGGAAAAAAGCAGCAGCCACTATACCTAGAGGCCACTGTCAGGTGTGACCCTTACGGCACAGCCCAAAAAAAAACAAAGGACAAAGAATAGACGCTTGACACCACTACATGAATTGTACCTTAACACTGTAGCTTGAGACAGAATCCTGGAGAAAACATCTGCTGCTCCAGCAAATAACTCTTCCAACAATGGTTCAAGCACCAACCAGGGCCAGCACTCTGATGTGTGGTAATTAATAAACTTGTCCAGACTCAAGAACCAAGAGGAGGGTCCAGCCCAGTCCCCTCTGGTCCCTGACTGGCACGGACACTCCCACACTTGACCCAGGCTTTGCCCGGGCACATCCTGTGCTGCTGTAGGTGGTAGGGCACTTTTTATCATGTGGCATGGAGGAACTGATCCTCCTTCACTCACAACAGGCTTGTGGGACCTACAGTCCCGAGAGGCACAACAGGAACCACCAGCTACACCAGACATCACAGCAGTGACCTTAATTAAGCAGGCTGGCAATAAATAAAGTATCCAACATGTCCTGTAGCCAGTGCATTTTCAGATCACGTGTTCAGTGCAGCTGGGGCAATTGTCATGGTAAAAAGAACAGTCTCTCTCTCCTCAAAGCATAGGGAGACTGACAAAGATTAAAATGTATACACATTTCATACCAAGAAAATTGTGAAGCTCCACAAGACAACTATGAGGGAAGCTTCTTGAACATTACAGGTGTGGTGAATAATCATCCTCCAGAAGATCTCACTACATTTGAGGATGAACTCCATTTTCCAGATTAAAAAAGACACAATAACACAACAAAAATGTATGCTATGGAAACAAAACAAAAAAAGGAAAAATATTTTAATATTTGATTTGTTCTGGGTCAAGTGTAAATAAACTTAAATGGACCAGTGTGTCCAGCATAAAACACAGTCACATAAGATGCAGCCCTTTGGCCTGCGGACTGATTGCTGAGCAGTGACAAATAAAGGAAAATTAATTTAACTTAAGGGTCAACCTTAGGCTTTGCAGTGAGTAAGCAATAAGAACTATGTCAGCAATGAATGCAAGATGCTGACTCTGATGTCTAACTCTGCATTCCCATGTTCAGCTGTAAGTGAAGATGCAAACGACTGCACTGCACAGCTGATGTATATTGCTCAATTGGGGAAAAAAGAGATGCATGGATAGGTAGATGGACACCGTCCTTAGAACAGGTAGCTTGCATGAATTCATGCCAAATGATGGTTTGTGTGATTTTTGAAATGAGAGTAGATAGGTAAACATGGTATTTCATGCTTGAGTGATCAATAATTTGATTAAGAATGAATGCTTGAAGTGTTCCGTTATTAGCAATCAAGCATTTCATACTCCAGAATCTCTTGGTTCTTTTGGAACTTCTCAGTATATTTTCAGATAAAGGCAACGGCTATAATCCTTTTTATTTTCTTTCTTATTTTTGTTCAACAGGTCTCCTTGAAGAAGAAATACAATCTGCAAGTCTGTACAACAACATGCAGAAGACGAACCAATAATTATCTGCTTATAGACCATTGGCAGTTCGGGCTGGATTGTTCCCATGAGGCACAGGGTCAGACTGATTTGCATATGGCCATGTCTGAACTGGGGTGGCAGAGTGAGTTAAAAAATGATGATGGATTAAACCCAGATCAGTTGACTGGGGGTGAGTGCTTGCAATGTTCAACACTCTGTCCATCATCCCCTTTGGTTTTGCTTTTTTGCCCTAAGTTGGCAGGGTATGCCCAGACGTGGGTCCCTTGCTCACTTTGCCACTGGATTCAAGCTAGCCTGGCTGAAGACGGTTGATTAGCCAGAAACCGGTCGCAGGATGCTTGTTTCCGGTCCAGGGAAGACATGGCTTGGCAATTCGGGCTGGACTGTTCCCATGAGGCACAGGGTAAGACTGATTTGCATATGGCCATGTCTGAACTGAGGTGGCGGAGTGAGCTAAAGAATGATGATGGATTAAACAAAGATCAGTTGACTGGGGGTGAGTGCTTGCAATGTTCAGCACTCCGTCCATCACCCCCTTTGGTTTTGTCTAGACCATTGGGGACTGCAAAAGGGTGACTTATTTCTAATAATCTAAACTAGTGGCTCGAGTTGCAAATCCTAAGTGTTTGTGGTTGATAGGATGATGGGCACAGCTAAAGGTTTTTTTATTGTTTGGTTGATCAGTCACTCAGAGTGCTTTCAACTAATTGTTTGGGATCTGCAGTACCCATGCATCATGTTTACCTCTAATGAACAATGCAATTTAAAAAAGGACTAGATCCTGAGTGAATGTCATATACAGTCCACTTCCTTCTCTACACATTCATCAGCCCACACCCATATATGTGTGTGAATTCTGCTTTAATGACACTCTGTTTGGAGGTGTGCAACTTACACAAGTTATTTGAGGGGGCTGGAGATATAAATGAAAGTTATAAATATGACCTCTGAATTCCAAAGCTTTGTGTAGTATAAGTCGTTTTTGTATGGTAGTAATAAATAACGTATTCCTAACTATAACTAAGCTTTGACCTTTAATTTTTTTATTGACTTTTGTGTTGTTTTCTTGTGGGTCTAACATTAATTTTTAACATAATACAAATGAAAACCATTTTTTTCATTTGAATATAGTGCTACTGAATCATAGAGGAATGTTAGTTTAATGTATGAACATGTATAAATGCTTGTAAAGAGGTATATATATAGTTCTATCTCAGGAGCATTTGTTTATAGCCCCTGTAAAAGAATGTTTTTTTGCATTAAGATTTTAGATCTGTTTAATGTAACATTTGTTAGAAATACAGTATTGTTTTAATTTGTATAAGTTTATAGGTAACGCAGCACCTCCAATATGCCATGGCTATAATACCACTGTACTCCTCAATTGTAAAACAAGTTTTGATTGTCTACAAACTTTGTCAGTTACAAGAAACAGGAAGTTGACACCCCTTTTTCATCATTTCCAATGTGAACCTGTAAGGGAAAGGTGATGCTCTTTTACATTTACAGAACTGCGTTGGTTGGAGATAGGTTTGTTACTTGCTATCAGTGCATAATGGCTGAGCAAGAAGATCTTGCCCTGCAGCAACAGGAGGAGGAAGACCAGAAAGAACTGCTTATGGTGAAGGAAGAGCAGGAACTGGAAAGGCATAAGAATTTGAAGAGGTCTGTGGTGTGGCTATTTTTCTCTTTGACACCAGGGGAGAATAATTCAATGCAGAGCGGGCAAGGTGGCCTGTAACCTGGAAAGTTCTATAACATAGGACCCATCAGCAGTACTCATTTGGAAAAACAGGGATTCAAAAGCATCTGGTGATCAACCCCTCCTGAAGGTGCGCACAGGCATAAAGAAGGGTGTGAGCAGGAGTTGCAGGAGGTCACCGCATTAACATCCTCAGCAACCACAGTATCTGACCTCTCAACCCCTTCTATCTCTTTAGTATCAGCTGGACATTCACCACCACCCACTCCATTTGTTCTTCCCTCTGTACTTTCTCCTGACACTGTGGTGCCTCTCAACCTGTTAAGGGAGCATCACAATATTGTGGAGCAGTATGCACATACTTTCACCTTTTCCCCATTGTGTCACACAGTAATTGTTGCTGGTGGGAAAGACATCATCATTCACCAGCAGCTTCTTATTGCTCACCAGTGTCCTCCCCAACAACCCTAGTTTTATTTGTCCCTCCTGTTTCTTCTCTTCCTGTAGCCTGTCTATCTGGTTTTTGTTTTGTTGGTCACATTCACCAGTTAGAAAAAAGAAGAAAAAGAAAGAAGGTTCTTTTAAAAACTGCCCAAATATTTCCTAACAATGAAGAGATTGTGTTTATATTAAGAATAGTTTTAGAGGTAACAGGAAAATATAATGGAATTTAATATAGTAATAAAAGAGAAGTGCCAGGTGAGTCAAAATATGTGGCTTAGCTTAGTGGTGTGTTGTATACTACTGTGGAGAGGCGTAGATTGCAAGTTGCACAGTGGAGTGAGATGCCATATAGTACAGTGGGATGCGTTAGAGTGGAGTAATGTGTCATACAGTTTAGTGCCATGTTGTACAGTGGAGTAGATTGCAGTGTCATAGAGTATGACAATGCAGAGTACACCAGCATACAGTGGAGAAGTGTATCGTTTTAAAATATATAAATTAATGTTTTTGAACCTGTTGATTTGTAAAGCAGTATTTCATTGACCTACAACTATCCAACGTATACTAACTTATATTTTTATGTACCTTATTTCACACATAATATACATTTTTCAAGTGTAAGATAGGGTCTCTTCGAAATAAAACAAATATTTGTTTTCTTAACCTATCTTATAAGTAATACACACCTGCAATGGTTAGAAATGGTTAGTTTATACCACAGATAGAACTATAGTTATATCTTAATGTATATCATAAACAGAATATCAAGTCAATGAATTGATGTTATGTTAAAGTTATTGACTGACTGGTTTTTCTTATTATGTGTTTCTCATACAGAAGTTACATTTCAGTTACACATGCATGTCATTATTTAGAACAATTGTCAGTTCAAGATGTTCATATTGCAGTAGTAATCATGAAACAGTGGGGAAAATAAATCTATTGGATTGTAGCAAAACCCGTAGACACTGTGCTTGTCCAACCTTTGATTTATCTATCTAAGTAATGTGATATATGTGAAACCATTGAAGATGACAGTACTTATAGTAGATATTTTATAATATTATCAACCATGCTAAGCCACATAATAACTGATCTATTGAATTATTTAATTCTAACCCTTAAGTGCCTTTCTAGCTTTAAGACAATGATAACATTATGGGGCCGATTCCGATCCTGTATTTTATTCTCCCGTACGACTCGTATCCGGTTTTTTTCTCCGTACGAATCGTACAAGTCACGTCCGACCCGTGAAGTATGATCCGTACGGGAAAAAGTACATACGGATCAGCCCGATTCGTACGAATCGTAGTGGGAAAAGTTGTACGAGACAGACCCGGACACTTCTCCGTACAAATCGTAAAAATGAAGTCCGACCGTACTAGTACGATCCGGACCGGCTTTACAATTTACGATTCGGGCGGAAAACGTCCCGTACACGGGGAATGACCTTGCCCGCTACGAAGTTAAGTTTGTACGCACCGTACCCCCAGCGTGAATGTATGGCGTGTACCCCCAGCGCATAGGTATGCACCGTACCCCCAGTGCGAATGTATGGTGTGTACCCCAGTGCAAATGTACGGTGCGTACCCCAAGCGCGTAGGTATGCACCATACCCCCAGCGCGAATTTACAGTGTGTACCCCCAGCGCGAATTTATGGTGCGTACCCCCAGCGCGTAGGTACGCACCGTACCCCCAGCACGAATGTACAGTGCGTACCCCTAGTGCGAATGTACGGTGCATACGCCCAGCGCGTAGGTACGCACTGTACCCCCAGCGCGAATGTACGGTGCGTACCCCCAGTGCGAATGTACGGTGCGTACCCCCAGCGCGTAGGTACGCACCGTACCCCCAGTGCGAATGTACGGTGCGTACCCCCTGCGCAAATGTACGGTGCATACCGTACCCCCAGCATGAATGTATGGTGCGTACCCCCAGCGCGAATGTACGTCGCGTACCCCCAACATCACGTATATATGGCGGATGTTGCGGGTACGCACCGTACATACGCGATGTTGAGGGTATACACCGTACATACGCTATGTTGGGGGTACGCACCGTACATCCACAACGGGTGTGTGGCCGTAGGACTTGTACCCCTGTACTACTGAACCACGGACACTGTAAAACAGCACAAGGAGGGCCTATGGTGCGTACCCCCAGCACGAATGTACGGTGCGTACCCCCAGTGCGAATGTACGGTGCGTACCCCCAGTGCATAGGTACGCACCGTACTCCCAGCACGAATGTACGGAGTGTACCGTACCCCCAGCGAGAATGTACGGTGCGTAACCACAGCGCGAATGTACGGTGCGTACCCCCAACATCACGTATATACGGTGGATGTTGCGGGTATGCCCCATACATACGCGATGTTGCGGGTACGCACCGTACATTCGCTATGTTGGGGGTACGCACCGTACATCCACAACGGGTGTGTGTCCATAGGACTCGTACCCCGGTACTACTGAACCACGGACACTGTAAAACAGCCCAAGGAGGGCCTATTCGACTCGCACAACACCACAATACACATCTACAATGCACAAGAAATGGAAAGGACTGACCTGGACACATCCAAACAGGAAAACAGAGGGCCAAACTCACAACCACCCCATATAACACACCAACCAAAAATTTAAACTGAGTCCCACCCACAAATGGACCAATAAAAAGGGCCCACACACACAAACCATGAGCCTTTGCAACAGACTCACTGCAGCTACAGAGCACACACAAACAACTGCACCCATCAACCTTAACATATATACCTTCACACACCCTCCTTCACACATACCCCCTCTCCACATTCAGACCCACACCGTCACATTCAGACCCACACACCCACAACCATCCACACCCTCACCCCACACCATGCCCACAGACAAGAATCCAAAGTTCACAAGGGAGGAGCTGGAGATCCTTGTCAATGAAGTCATCAGAGTCGAGCCACAGCTGTTTGGAACATTGGTCAGACAGACCAGCATAGCTGAAAAATCACGCCTGTGGCAGAGGATCGTCGATAGGGTGAATGCTGTTGCACCCATCAGAAGGACCAGGACTGAATGCCAAGCCAGGTGGTACGATCTGCGGAGGGCGGTCAAGAGAAAAATGAATGAAGAACACGCCCAGAGCAACATCACTGGAGGAGGTGCGCTCCGCAGACCAGTACATTACCATCCCTGGGAGGAGAAGGTGATGGCCATGCTTCCGCCGGTGGGAGTACATGGACTTCAAGGACTTCCAGAGCAAGGTGAGTCCACAAACAACTTACGTATCATGGGGGTAATGGCATCCACACCCCAACTAAACCAAATGCACGCAACTACCCCCAAGCCATCACCGGCCACAACCATAGTCAAAATGACGTGTATGCCCCATTGAGAAAGCAAGGCCATGCTATGTCCCATGCTACATGAAGCACCAACCCAAGAATGGATGTCCGGTATGCTGGGAGGATGGGTGCCACAAAACGCATGTTTGAAATCTAAATCAGACACAATTGCCCTCATCCCATATGGCCCAGTTACATACCCATGCACCAAGCGCAATGCACAGGGATTGGGAAAGTACTGACAAGATAGCTCACACTCGGCCCTGGTGTAGGCAGCACAAGACCCTCCTGTGACCAGTGCAAACACAAACACCAAGACAACAAGGTCAGATAGCTAGGAAAGGAACTCACACACACTGTCATGGCAGCATGCTCCATGGGGGGACAGCTACATCACCTGGGCGCCCCAGTACCAAATCACATTACACCCACCAGCTGGCCCTGTCACACACACCCCTTACACAAGCAGACATCACCAGGACAGGCACTGGATTTACCCACTGTCACAATGGACATGTAACACAACCGGACCAATACATAGCCGAAGAAGCACCCAAGCCACAAATCGACATGTCAAACACTCAGGAGAACATATCAATCTGCCCCCCGCAACATACCCATACACAAGTGAACATTGAGGAGAATGCTAGGCACATACAACTTCCTGGAGGAACAGTGCCAACTTGAATGTGTATGAAACATGCATGTTGCATGAAATAGCATTAACATTGTCTGTCTCTCACACACAGGGAAACGTGATGAACTTCCACCCAACAATGGCGGTGAAGAATCACAGTAACAGGCTCTGGAGGAACCTGATCCCACCGGCAGCGACGCCTCTCAACACGCCGCGGATGACCCCGACCAACCTGGACCCTCTGGTGTCACAGCCCCTGCAGAACCTGGTTCAGGAACATCTGTGCCAACCACCACCCTCATTCCTGCCACATCCCAGGAGACACCGAGGAGCCCTGCCCGCAGTGAACAACAGAGCCAGTCTGACCAGGAGGGACAAGGTGTGGCGGGCACCCAGGAGGAGGCAGACAACACCGCCACTGCCATCCTTCAGGGGTCCCGTAGACCCAATGTGCCCACAACGGCAGGCCAGGCTGGTGTGGGCAGGGGTGATGGGAGTGGAGGCAGGCGGAGGCGAGAACCTAACCAGCCAGCTGAAGGGACCGGTATGTCACACATCCACAACATCATGGAGGCATACCGGCGTGACACCAGGGAGATCAGCCAGGTAGTGGTGACCCTCACCGAGATCAAAAACCAGCAGGCCGAGCAACACGCCAGTCAACAACAATACCAAGAATGGATGGAGGCAAGACTGGCTGAGCTCCTGGCGGTGCAAAGGGACATAAGCCATTCACTCCGTCGGATCGCCGACAACATGGGCAACCCTCCCTGTGCCACCAGGCGCAGACCAGCACCAACCACAGGGAGGGAGGAGGAGGAGGATTCGTCCGACGGAGCGTCCCAAGCATTGTCAAGGCCTGCATCTGAGGGTCCCGCAAGGAAGGTTGGTTGTCCATGGAAAAGACTGTGAGAGGCAGCGGCCCATCCACATCTCCCAGGTCACCTGGCCTGGCACCTGGCCTTCATGTGCGACAGCATCACCCCATTGACTGACATCATCTGCCACATGGACTTGCTGGCCACAGTCTGACCAATGATGCCAAAATCTGTGGGCTGGACTCTGATGACTTCAAATGCCAAGGATCCCATCTCCCCCTGTGAACTTTGGATTCTATGGTCCCTGCATTGCCCCTTTTTCTGTGCACAAATCACGCCCCAGACCTAGAAAATAAAAAATTAAGAATTGAAATTTCATGTTGCAATCATTTAGCATGAGTCCACAACATACATGTGGGGATATGTCAAAGTATGCCTGAGTGTGGGACCAACTCCAGCCATCCATACACTTGGATCTGAGTCCGGTCGAGGACACACATGGGTCACAATGTATCACAAAATACAGACATGGAGCACAATACTCACCCGTGATGGCCTCAAGCTGCTGAGGGGGGGCTTGTTATATTGCTCAGACAGACCAATTTGGAAGAGTTACATGAAGGTGTAGAGGTCAATGGTCATGTTGATGTGCCCGGGGAGGGAGTACGCTGATAGAAGAGCCCTGTGGCATGGGCCAGATGACCCCAGTGTACTACATGTTGCAGGGTGGAGGCAGACTCCCTGGGCCTTGCTGGTGAGCTACTTTCTGATTTCATCCTGGGCCCTCCTCTGGATACCAGTTTTGGAGATGTGTGAGCTGACAGTGTGGTAGCACATGGTGTAGAATGGCGTTGAGAGGTCAAGGGTGGTGGCCTCACCATTGTTGAGCAGGGCAAAGTAGTCGTTGGTGGTGGCAATGATGACGGTTGCAGTGGTGTGATTACTGTGGAAAATGGTCTGGTGCCGGTTGGCTGGAGCTGGTTGCATGGAGGAAATTGGTCAGTTGCTTGTTGAGTGTCTTCCTGATGACATTTGCTGGGTAGGGAAGCAGGGTGATGTACCAGGAGATCCTGCGGTACTGCCGTCCGTTGTTTAAGAAGGGCCTGGGGCTCTGCATGCCTCCTGCACCCATGGAATGTGGCAAACTCAAAGGAGACATTCATGACGCGCTGGACGTGGGCTTCAAGGATGGAGAATGATGTTGTTGAGATGTTGTGTGGGAAGGGGCCTGATGGAGAGCCAGAGTGGATGGTGCACATGATCCCGGTTGTGTACTTACTGCTGATGGGAGTCCAGGACCTGAGGGGGGTTTGTCCAGCGGATAATAGTGCTGTCTGCCTCTGTGTGCCAAGGCTGTTGTGTATGGCCATGAGCTTGCAGTGGTACAAATTTGCAAGGGATGGGATCTGCCTTGTAAGGGTGGGGTGTCTTGGATGGAGAACTGCTGTCATTTCACTCACAGAGCTCCTTGATGTCGTGTGTTTGGGTGTCTCGGCACTATCTGAAGGATCTCCACTTGTCCTTGCTGATGATATAGTGATGGCTGTGTGTGGTGTTTTCCAGGGCTGTAAGGAAAATTATGTCTCTTTGTGTTGCAAGGTTTGCACAAGAGTCCGACTAGGTCTGTAGGAGTACAGTAGGTCTGCCTTGTCCCAGATGCCTTAACTTTTGTTGTGCTTCACAGGAAAGTCTGTCAATGTGGCAAGATTGTTGGATCAGTTGCTGATCCAGTGCGTGAGTTTGCAGGGTGTGGCAGTGGTGTTGTTTTGAGTGTCCCACACAGCTTGTCTGTGGCGACTTACATCAAGCATCTTTGGAGGATCGGTAGCGGGGTGTGTGGCACTGTGTTTCTTGTTGGAGACGTGGATTCAAATGTTGATGGACCAATTATGGATGTTGGCGTGGTTCCCCTACAGCAAGAAATTACTGGCCCCCAGCCACATGTAGCCTGTGGAGGTGAGGACTTGCGTGCAGGTGTACGTGTTGATGGCTTAGCGGAATTGTGGATGTAGGCCTGCAGATCTGTAGATGAGTGTGACTCCGAGTGTTGCCAGGGAGTTGCTGCGAACCCGGATTTGTGACACTGAGGGTGTACTTGTGAATAAATAGCAATTCAGCCCCCGGGATTGGTGTTGGCGTCCCTGCGGATGATCTTGTATCCATCTGAGATGGCAATGAAGACGTCATGTGCTGAGGATGCTTTTGTCCACGTTACTGTCATGAAGGTGATGTGTGGGGCTGTAGTGTTGAGGAGGTAACAGAGTCCAATGGCGTACAGGTAGATGGAGCGGGTGTGGAGTAGGAGGCACATTACCTGGTTGTTCTGACAGGGTATGGTAGGCTGGGCAGCGCTGTGTAGGCAGTTGGAGTAGGCCTAAAAAATTAGGTCCCTAAATTCAGCAAACACTCAATGGGAGCAAAACGAATAGAGTGATAAATACGTCAAACAGAAGGCGTCCGGACGGGTGTTCCTGACATATCGCCGACGGATCTACAGACTCTGATATCAGGATCATTCAACAGGAGCTCCCGGAGACCTGAACAATATTCTGCTCCCCTAGAGGTCAAATACTATCGTCTCCGAACGACCCTCTTTTGCCTTGAAACCCTCTTCATTCGTATGAACTGTTTGTCTCCTCTATCATGATGACGTCCTGCTTTTTAAACTTGATGGCAACTGTATAAACTTCCTGAAGTGTAGCGTGCTCTGATTAAGCTGATTACGTTTGGACTCTCGCATAAATACTTGGGATTGAACTCGGCTGGCCATCTTTATTGAAGCGGAGCATTCCCTCGATACTCTGAGCTATTCCAACTTCTTGATGACTACTATTTTGACCCCCCACCCTGTGGGTTGAATTTTAAGTATTATTATTGTCCCCCACTTCCCAACGGTCGTCGCCCTGATGAAGGTGGGACCCACGATTGGGTCCAATACCGAAACGCGCGTTGGCGCCTGAACTTTCGGCTTTTTGTTCATATAGTGTCACCCATTTGATATCTTAATGATACATGAACCTACCACCTATATAATCACATCTGGACGATTTTTTCCATATTGACCGGAATTGACTTGCAGTATGTTTGTTTGAATGAATGTTTGGTATATGAGTTGAGCTTTGTGTGGGACATATACTAATTTTTAGATACGTGATTTTGTGGTTTGTATTTTTCTACACTAAATAAATGTATGTATATGCTATTATCAATCAATAATATTCGAATATACTGTTTGTGTTCAAAAAAACGAAATAAACAAAAAATTATTTATATATCCACATCTTCTGTTTGACGCATTTATCACTCTATTCGTTTTGCTCCCATTGAGTGTTTGCTGAATTTAGGGACCTAATTTTTTAGGCCCACATATAGAATTTTGGGGAGGTGGTTCCTTTTTCTTTTTGAACTTTGGCCTTTACCCCGACACCACCTGCCCCTCATCGTATTTTTGGGGTCCCCCTCTCGTAATTGGTTGTTTAGGCGGTTGGAGTAGCACACTCAGCATGCAAAGGTGTTGTGTGTGTGCTTAGGGGTTGCCTGAAGGCAGCCGGATGATTGTCACGAGGACATTGCTTGGAGAGTGGCTGCAGCATGAGCCTGTTGTGTGACGTGGGTCATGCAAAGACTAGAGGGTCGTGCACTGTGCATGTTGCATGTTGCAGGCGCAGACGGTCCTGCCTTTGGCACGGCGCTTGAAGTACTGGGTTTTTCGGAACCCAGCGGTGCCAGGGAACACACCCGAAGACTTCGAGTTCTTCCTGTTTCAGACTACAGAAACAGAGAGTCTTCTTGGTGAAGTCAAAGATCGTATTTATTGGCTGCAGCCAGTAACAGGTATCCTAGAAGTACAACACGTGTATATTCTCAGGAGACTGCCCCCTTACGAAAACCAGCCTTCTCCTTATATACCAAATATTATGCTTTAGGCAAACATTCCTCGTTTTACGGTATGATCATTCACATGCATTCATTACAAAGGAAAAGACAGAGTCATAATGGCAAGTACATATTTCAGTTCGTTCAGCCCTTAATCAATTACCCGGCAAAGCTTAGCGCCTTCATCAGATATCGACGGACACCCAATAAAAACGGGCACCTCCTCCTTGTAAAATGGGTCATAAAGAGGGAAACAGGGGCAGGGGTGTAGAAGATTAGGCATGGTTCGTGTGTGATGAAAGGCTTCGTGATATGCTGGGCCCTGATACTAATCTCATTCGGCCGCGGGAAGGGAACTGACCGATCAGGTTTGGCCTTAGGCAGCGGAGTCAGTTCACCCAGGTCACAGAGGAGTCAGCGAAGGTGTGTGTGTCCTTCAGACCCATGCTTGGCCGTAGTCCTGTTGCCTATGAGAGGGCAATCACAAAATGGCTGTCGTCCTAAAATGGAGCTCGAGGTATTAGGACAGAAACTCTGATTTCAGGCGATCTCGTCACTCGCATGTGACGCAAATGGTTGTGCATAGTATCCTAAACATTCTTGGTCTGTTGATAAAGAAATCGTCATGTTAGAATCATGCCAGATACGTGGTTCCGAAATTTACAGTACCGCAGACCCTCCTTTTGCCCTTACATAGACAATAACCTATACTCCCGCTAGTCTGAATCCAGGTCTATGTCCATGAAGTCGCGGAGATGTTGCTGTAGCATCATCCTATTGCTTAGCTCGTCTCGCGTTACAGGTTTCCTTATGCATGATGTAGCGCAGATGCCACAAATTACAGGAGCACACTGCACACATGGACAGAGCAGGAAAAGAATGGCTAAGATCATTCCAATGACTATCAGGATCTTCCAACCCCAAGCGGATATCAGTTCCCAGAACCACCCCGCCAATGACCATTCACCATTATCTACATGAATAGATTTGGAGATTCTATGCAGTTTGGAAATGGCCTGGAAAACTGTTGGAGCGTTATCTGGAATAAATACACAGCAGCTAGATTGGATCACTCTACATACCCCACCTCGGTCTGCAAGTATGACGTCTAACGCGACCCTGTTCTGAAGAGTCATAAGACAATCCGACTGGAGCTCAGCAGTCAAATTACCAAGGGCACCGGCTGTTTCAACTACCGTGGATTCAACCACTCTTGTCAATTGCCTTATGTTCCTGCTGTTAACCATTGGACCCCAAAACGGCAGAGAACCCTTTATGAAATCTCCAAATTCTTGTCCTGCAGTGTCATCCTGACTGATGACGCCTCTAACCATCCTTGTCTTATGGTAATCTGCCGCGGTCGTGTAGGTGGGAGGCAGCAGGAACGAAACAAAACATGTGCCGGAAAAGTCCGGGGGCAACCAGGTATAGGCTCTATCATGGCAGATGAAATAGGTACCCTTGGCTGCTAAGAACGAAGGGGAAGTCTGAGATGCAAAAACGTAAGTTTCAGCGCAGATACTTTTCCCTAACTGAGCTCTGGGATTCTTGCCATAACCTTGCAAACATAGGTGACCCTGATGGGGTACAATCCAGATCGGTGAGGATTTGTTTGCTCGCTGGTTCTCGCTCAGAGTAACTTCATATCCTGTCATATTCCAGCCAATATATGCTAGTGTCTCATCTCTTGGGATGGTTTCATAGGAAATCTCTTCCCTAATCATATCCACGATCCCCTTAACTAGAGCACTAATCTTGGGATTATCTTTCACAGAACGTTGGCTTCATGAGCATACATGAACATTGTTCTATATGCCCACACAGAACCATTATGGCTGAAAGGTAGGAGTAGGTACGGGATACCTTTATCAGTAGTATGGGGCATAGGGCCACACACCCAACAGTTAGTTGTGTTAACTACTAATTGGTGTTGGTGTAGAAGCTGAATGAACGAATTATTGACAAATTCTAATCTTCTAGCAGACTCGTGTTCAGGCAGAGGGTGAAATGAATGCGAGGGAACAGTAGGAGGAGGTATGGGCTGTGCAGTTGGTGCGAGTGTTAGTTGGAAAGAGAATAAGACATATCCTATGACGATCGTCATCACACTTAGTAACATGGAAATACATAACATCAAAAATCGTTTTCTTGTCATCATTATACATGTTCTGTCTTTGCAGTCCATTGGTTTAGCAGGTCTCTCATTCTCGAAAAACTCCATCCTCTCTGAGTGCTGCTCGCGGTGGTAGGGTGTTCTATGCTGAGGAAGTGCTTCTGTCAGTCCAGGGCAACTCCTTGGACCGACCAGAACTGCTGACCTAACGTCTTCAGTTGCACTCCAAAGACTTGGGCAACCGCGACCCTGCAGCTGAACCCGGATGGCGGTTCGAAAAAAGCAAAAATAAGCACGTTTCTCAGATGAAAGAGAGAGCTGCACTTCCCAAAATTATTAAAAATAGCAAGGGAAAGGAAAATAATTTTATTTGTCCATAGTCCTTGGCCTCAACTTGTAGCAATTTCTCCCAGGTACTGTCTGATCTTGGAACAAGAGTTCAGGCTCTGTAGTGTCCAATCGTATTGACGGTGGCACAGCCTCTTGCAAAATGTCAACGCTTTCCTGCTCAGAGCTTGTTCCTTTCACACGTGCATCGCTAAACAGCAGAAAACGAGGCACGGTTTCAGTCTCAGAATCAGCGATCCCCTCCTGGACCCATCGGTCATATGGCAGAGGCAAAGGGACCCTCTTGCAATGGACGCCGTGGATCCAGTTCTTTTTCCCTTTTACTCAAACAGCTGATCTCGTTGAGAGAAGAACGAGATGGGGGCCGGTCCAACGGGGCTCATCATTTTTTGTCCGTTGAAAGTTTTTGACCAGCACCCATGATCCAGGATTGATAGGATGTCCTGGAGTTTCAGAGACCTGAGGCAGAGTATCATGCACCTGTTGGTGTAAAACACGCAATTTAACTGTCAATTCTTACAAATAATCAAGCAGTACTGGATGTTCGATCTCGCTGAATTTTGTAGGCCTTGGCACTCCCCATATATTGGCCGGGCGGCCAAACACGATTTCATAGGGACTAAGTCCCACTCGTGAATGCTTGTTGACAGGAGTGCTAAAGGCAGAGCGTCGGGCCATCTAAGACCAGAGCTTGCTTGAATCTGGCCAACTTCAATTTTAACGTGCCATTATAGCACTCTACTAATCCAGCTGATTGGGGATGATTTGCAGCGTGAAATTTTTGCCGGATACCCAGTCCATCACTTACTGTTTTCATCACTCGACCCACAAATTCACTCCCATTGTCACTCCAGACCATTCTCGGCATTCCAAATCTAGGGAAAAATTCTTTGACAAGGGCTTTAGCTGTGGACAGAGCAGTGTTGTCTTTTAAAGGGTATGCTTCTATCCAACTTGAAAAGGCACAAACAACAACGAGTACATATTTCAAATTGTTGCATCTTTCCATGTGGATGAAATCTAGCTGCAAAACCTCAAACGGATACGTTGGAGGCGCAAAATGACCAGCTGGAGTTGGGGTTCCCCTACCAGGATTGTATTTAAGACATACCATGCAGTTTTTGACCACATTCTCTGCACATTTAGAAATTCCAGTATTTTGCCATACTGGAGCCAACAACTTACAAATCCCTTTCACAGTGATATGGGCCATTCCATGAGCCATTGTCACCACTGCAAGCACGTACGCATCGGGTAACAACCATCGCAGATGTTCTGACAAGTCAATCCAACAACCATTTTCATCCAGTTTACCCGTACTTTCTCTCCACATACTTAATTCTTTCTCTGAAGCTTCGGCTTGAAGAGACTTCACACTCTCTATCGTGTCTTCACACATTCCAGCATCACCAACCCATCTTGCAGGGCCTGCAACATACATCCGATTCTTCACATTCTTTGCTGTTTCTTTTGCGATTTCATCCGCAAATGCGTTACCACGACCAACATCATCAGTAACCTTCTTGTGTGCACTGCATTTCACAATCGCAACTTGTAGCGGCAATGTCAGTGACTCAAGGAGCTCATTCACCAACCGACCATTTTGTATTTTAACTCCATGTGAAGTCAGGAACCCACGTTCTTTCCATAATCGCCCAAAACTATGTGCCACACCGAAAGCATACTGACTGTCGGTATATATGGTCACTTTCATTCCTTTTGATAGCACACACGCTCTTGTAAGTGCAATTAATTCTGCTGCTTGGGCTGAGTTATGTGGTATACGTGCAGTTTCAACAATCGTATGCAATGTCGTGACAGCATATGCTGCAGTCGTATCACCATTCGAAAGCTTGAAACATGAACCATCCACCCATAAGGTACCATCACACTCTACAAGGGGAGTATCCTTGAGATCCACTCTCCCTTTTGTTTCTTCTTCTGTTCTAAAAAGACAATCATGCTGCTCAACATCATCTGTCTCCACTAAAATCGGCCATAACGTGGCTGGATTCAACGTATTGCACATTTGTATGTGAACATGACTCGCTAGCAGTGTCAACTCGTAACCTGACAATCGAGCACTAGTTAAGTGCTGTGTTTTGGTTCTGTTTAACAACGTGTCCACTGCATGTGGAACCATAACAAACAACGTGTTGTTCATTACTAACCCAGCAGACTGTCGAATAGAAACAGCTGCTGCCGCTGTGGCTCTCAAGCAACTCGGCAATGCTTTAGCTACCGGATCCAAAATTGATGAAAAATACGCGCATGGACGCTGCTTGCCTCCAAAAGACTGTGTCAACACCGACAATGCACAACCTTCCCTCTCGTGCACATACAGTGTAAAAGGCTTGCTGTAGTCAGGAGTACCCAGCACAGGAGCCGAACATAATGCTTCACGCAATTCGGAAAAACTTTTCTGACAATCTTCAGACCATGGGACGGGATTCGGTGTATCCTTACATGTTAATGCTATCAAAGGTTTGGCCAGCAGAGAAAACCCAGGTATCCATTGTCTACAGTAGGATGTAATGCCCAAGAAAGCACGTACTTCTCTCTGTGTCCTAGGCACACTCAATTTTGCTATTGCCTGAATTCTTTCTGGGGTCAGTTTCCTTCCCTCCTTCGATAAGAGAGGACCTAAGTAGGTCACTTCTTGTCGACAATATTGCAGTTTTGAAAGCGACACTTTGTGATGTAGATTAGACAAATGACGTAACAACGACAATGTTGCTTCTTTACAAATGTCTTCAGTATCTGCGGCGATTAGTAAATCGTCAACGTACTGAATAAGGGTAGCACCAGCAGGTAAAACAATCGCATCGAGCTGAGTTTTTAAAGCTTGGCTGTATATTGATGGACTTTCACAGTAGCCCTGAGGAGCGCATTTGAAGCGAAAGCTTCGACCTCCTAGGCTGAAACCAAAAATATCTCTGCTCTCCTCGGCGATCGGGATGCTGAAGAAAGCATTCTTTAAGTCAATCACCGAAAACCAGGCGGCGGAGGCTGGAATCATAGTCAATAAGGCAGTAATATCAGGAACGGCTGGAAACTGTGGCACAACTATCTTATTGACCTCTCTAAGATCAATCACGAACCTGTAAACAGGTGGCTGAGAAGGGTCAGTACGTTTCAAAACAGGCAGAACAGGACTATTGCAAACGTTGCCTCTGGTCTCTTCGATCACATCTTTTCCAATTAAATCATAAATGATCGCTAGCAACGCTTTTTCACCTTCACTAGAGATCTTATATAGGGGAATGCGTGGCAATTTAACATTGGCCTTCAATGTTACAACATATGGCGGTATTTCCAAAAGACCCACATCATTAGGACCAGTAGCCCAAATGGCATCAGGAAGGAACGACAATTCTGTCGGAAGTTTATCCTTTGACAAATACATTGGAGAAACCACTTTCCTACCCAGTGTAAGTTGTACTCCCGAGAACAATATAATGTTGCATACAATCTTTTCAACAAATCCAATCCCAACACGTTTTCACCACAACCCATTGTCAAAATTAGGGGTGCTTCCAATTCACAAGGTCCAACAGAAAGGGACATAGGGCAAGAAATCGGATTCCTAACCGGGGCGCCAGAAAAACCTACCGAAACATTCATCTTGCCAGACAAAGGGAGTATTGAGTGCATAATAGAACTCTTTGCAGCACCAGTATCCAACAGAAAAGGCTCTGACACACCTGATGTAGTCACCTTAACATACGGTCCACTTTGATCTACTAGAACTGAAACAACTCCCTCTCTTTGTCTATGGCTGTCCTAGCAATCATTACCTTCCATATTCTCATCTTCCACATAATAATCATCATTATAGTACTGAGCCGTCCTGCCAGACGCATTAGTTTGTTGGTCAAAACTATTCAGTGTATTTTGAGGTGGAAGGGGACGCGCGTTCTGGGTAAGACTTCCGCGTCCTCTACCTCTGGGAGCTTGTTGAACACCTCGACCTCTTGCGCTAAATGCACTATTAGCACGCTGCAACAAAATAGGACAACTATACTTGAAATGACCCTCTTCTTTACAATATGAACACTGATTGGGACCTACAGGGGCACGCGGTCGAGTAAACTCATACCTTTGCATGTTTTTCTGAAACTGTTGAGGTTGCTGATAATTACTCTGACCACCATGTGGCGGGTAAGCCTGTTGTAAAAGAACTTTCATTTTTAATTCCTTATTTTTCTTGTCTGCTCTATCTTTCTCATCTTTATCCCTGTTTTCGTAATATTGTGCAGTAGCTAATATTTGTGCTGAAGAGGAAACAGCCCAAGAGCTTTCTGAATCTTTCAATTTCTTACACAACTCTGGAAGCAAATTATGCACAAATTTGTCAACGAACAACTGTTGACCACCTTCTGTACTCACATCTTGACCACTGTGGTCGATAAACGTTTCCTCAAACCTAGTGAAGAAATCAGACACTGTTTCATCTTTCTTCTGCTTACACGTGGATAACTTATCCCAATTAACACGCATCGTAGGCATTAAAGTTTTCATGTATGTGATGATCCTAGCAGGGAGTTCTGCTACTACGGGATCAGGCTTGGCACCACCAACTTGCCCATCGTTAGCAGCTCTAATATTAGCCCATGTGGCGCCTAACTCTTGCACGTGATCTGTATTGCGAATCAATCCCCACAAAGGCTGCGGGACCACATTCCCAAATAGCATGTCTATGTCAGCCAAATTCATAACACATGATTCCGCAGTCTGCGATAACTCCTTATAATATCCTGCAGGGTTCTTACGGGGGTCGGGTAAAGTTTGTTTAAGGGCTAACACTTCAGATCGTTTCCAAGGGACGTGTACCCAAACACGCTGAAAATGAGCTGGAGCGGCAGCAATACCCTGAGCGGCATCGGCCGCAACAGCGTCCATCCATACCGGAGGGACTTCCCTCATAGGGTACTGCCGCACCTTTTTACCAGAGGAGTCATGTTTAAACAGTGACTGGGAAGGATCCTCAATCCTAAAAGATAACAATGTCGCAACTGCTTTTTCGACTTCGGGACCCACAATCGTACCTTTTTCAAACTCAAACCGTACACGGCACAAGTCCTGCGGATTTGCTTCCAAATCGTTATGCTCCAATTCCTCACAAAGGAAAACACACATCTGTTCAAAAACGTATCTCTGTTTCAGTGCTTCCCATTGACAAAAGACCTCCATAACAGACTCCAAATTATACCTAGATGGGTGAACGATCCATTTACGCGCCATACGGTCAAACATCTCTTTCTCGTGAGAATTAGGCAGTTGACTACGCGTCTGCTTACGCTCTGGATCAGGGGTCACACCAGACGACCCGAAGAAAGGTAATATAAAACTAGCAACTGTATCCGTCACTCTCTGTCGGACAGAAGGAGAAGCTGACAAAAGAGCAGGGGAAAAAACAGAGGGAAGCACAGTAGGCGTAGCCGTAGATGTAGAGACAGTATCAGGAAGAGCGCCAAGAGAGGCAGTCGCTATAGTAGGCAAAGTCGTAGAAGGTAAAGGGGGGACAGGCAGCAAAGTCGGCGGCCCCTGAGGGGGCTGCACCATGGGAGCAGGGGCCAACTGAGGAGGAACTGGTGGTAGAGGAGCTTGATGTAAAATAACTGGATGTTGCACAACTTGGTGTTGCGGAGGCGCTGTAGCACTCTGCGCATAAGGGGGTGGTGAACTTAACAAATGTGACATCAAAGTATCTTTCTCTATTTCTTTTGATGCATCTTGCTGAAGAAGCGGCAAAACTGGATAACATTTATCTATCACTAGTTTACATTGTCTGTGCAACTGCTCACTCATCTGTTCTTCTTCATTATCTTGAAACTGCAAAGCAGCTTGCATTATCGAGATACCCTTTTCTTTTTTATTTCTTTTTGCCAATTTAATTTCCTTCTGTTTGGCTTCCTTACGCCATAGGCGGAAAGAGTCAAACATTGCCGGCCGGGCTTTCTTCTTAAAGAGTTTAACCTCTAGATTATCCAGAATCTCTGTGTCGAAACTACCGTATTGGGGCCACTTTAAGTCACCATCTTTTCTGGTGTACCGGATCCATACTTCATTATATGCGAGTGGGCCTATGCCATGTTTTACATATAATTCATAAGTTGGAGTTCCAATCGGAGGAACCGGACACGAGTCCTCCAATCGGGAATCCCTATTATAACCAAGACAAAACCAATTTCCAAGTATACTAGAACCAGGCATCTTCGCTCTCTAGTCTAGTTTCAAACTTCAAAGGATTATCGAATACGATAGTCTCGTGAATACACGAGTCCCTTGGTTTTGGCGCTTGCAAGTTCCAAATCAAAAGATCCCAAAGGGGATATCAAACCAAGTAATCAAACTAAGGACTGGGAGACGCTCCACTTATACTTAACTGAGGTGTCGATGACGTCACCAGAAGACTCTTTTATCGTTTCGCTCTACCAATTCATCAAGGGTCCAAAACAGGGCGATAGTCAGGGCAGCAGTCCTTTGTAGCCGTTGGGACGCGGAGAACCTCGCAGCAAAGACTTTCGGACCACGTCGATATACAGGGGTCGATGAAGTGGCGGCCTTCCTCCAGAATTTTCACACGAAGCTCCTCACGAACCTCTGGCTTGGACCGGTACCGCTGAAATCGCCCCACTGTTGGGCGCCAACTGAAGTACTGGGTTTTTCGGAACCCAGCGGTGCCAGGGAACACACCCGAAGACTTCGAGTTCTTCCTGTTTCAGACTACAGAAACACAGAGTTTTCTTGGTGAAGTCAAAGATCGTATTTATTGGCTGCAGCCAGTAACAGGTATCCTAGAAGTACAACACGTGTATATTCTCAGGAGACTGCCCCCTTACGAAAACCAGCCTTCTCCTTATATACCAAATATTATGCTTTAGGCAAACATTCCTCGTTTTACGGTATGATCATTCACATGCATTCATTACAAAGGAAAAGACAGAGTCATAATGGCAAGTACATATTTCAGTTCGTTCAGCCCTTAATCAATTACCCGGCAAAGCTTAGCGCCTTCATCAGATATCGATGGACACCCAATAAAAACGGGCACCTCCTCCTCGTAAAAAACAGGTCATAAAGAGGGAAACAGAGGCAGGTGTGTAGAAGATTAGGCATGGTTCGTGTGTGATGAAAGGCTTCGTGATATGCTGGGCCCTGATACTAATCTCATTCCCGCGGGAAGGGAACTGACCGATCAGGTTTGGCCTTAGGCAGCGGAGTCAGTTCACCCAGGTCACCGAGGAGTCAGCGAAGGTGTGTGTGTCCTTCAGACCCATGCTTGGCCGTAGTCCTGTTGCCTATGAGAGGGCAATCACAAAATGGCTGTCGTCCTAAAATGGAGCTCGAGGTATTGGGACAGAAACTCTGATTTCAGGCGATCTCGTCACTCGCATGTGACGGAAATGCTTGTGCATAGTATCCTAAACATTCTTGGTCTGTTGATAAAGAAATCGTCATGTTAGAATCATGCCAGATACGTGGTTTCCGAAATTTACAGTACCACACGCTGGGGCTACAGTGGCACAGAAAAGCTGCTGGCTGCATTTCGAATGGGTGGAGGGGGAAGGGCTGAGCATTTTTGAGGCGTGGGGGTTGCAGAATCAGGGCACTCGGAGTGGCGGGCTGCAGGTGAGGCAGCAGCAGGTGGAAGGGTTTAGAAATTATGCAAAAATCAACACACAAAGACAAGGAGGTCTGCAAGGCACAGTGCAACCGGTGTATGTCAAGGAAGGAGTGTCAGGTCACTCATGGGTCACTACCAGAAAGTGTATGATCAATCACCATAAACTACAGCCACTGTATCAGGCAACAAAATGCGGAGATGCGCAAAGGAAACACACCATCAGCAGGCATTCACGTCCCGTTGTGGGGATCAACCTGCACAAATACCTACACAACCAGGTACTTCATGCACAATAGAGATCATTAGCCATAAAGCACTGCATGCATATTGCAAAAGTACACATACACTCATATGCTCAATCTTTGTCAATTATGCCATAGAGGATGCATGCAAACTGGTAAGAGAACTGCATTGACAGAAATGAGGCACTTTGGATTGTTCTGAACACCTTTATTCCACATACACACACAAAGGGATATGCATCCATATTAACAGACTCACAGGTCAGTTGACAGAACATGTGGGACATACGCTGGACCCCCCTTCACAACACGGATGATGTCAATCCCAATGAACTGACACACAAGGTAAGGGGTTGAGCAAAACACATCCTGCTGCACACGGAGAGGCTGCAATTCCCCATAGAGCATGTTGTTGTGATGTTCCCCACTATGTCCACCCGTAGCATCTGCAATGTTTCAGAGCCAAGGTTCACACACATTGATGCCTTCATCAGACGCCATACTCCACTACAGGTGACTGTCAAGAAGGGTGACTATCATGTCATGGGAGTGATGCTACATGTTATATGCTCCATGAGAAGACATGTATGCATGGTACCACAACATGCACAGAAGCAGTCACCACACATTCCCAACCTTTACCACCACCAAAAAGCTTTGCTGCAATCCTTACCCAAACTGACATTTCAACATGTCCGTGCATGGAACGCTGATTCAGCACACGTTGCAATCCTCACGAGGAATAGCAGGAGGACAACGATGACACAAGCAGACAACAGGCGCAAAATACCTGGGAATGACAGACACACGAGAAGTCACCTAAAACAATTCTCACCGCACACATGGGAATTTACAAAACATGAACAATGTTGGACACATGTACATTGCAAATCAAGTCTCTGCAAAACTGTGTTGCATGACATCATCACTCGAGTGACACATCAGAACACACATCCAAGTCACTTTGCATTCTGTCAGCTGGACACACACATTGCAACACATGCCACTAAATGCTACATGCTTGCACACTCATACCCAGTGACTCAACATTATGAGAAGAAGTTGCGTATGAGCTGACTCCGGATATCCTCTCCCTCCTCCTCCTCATCACTAGCCTCGTGACCAAGCCCTTGATCCTCCACGGGTGGGTGCTCCTGCTCATCCGGATCCAGTATGAGTGGCACTGCCTTCTCAACTGCCATGTTGTGCAGCATGCAGCACACGATGAAGATTTTGCAGACCTTCTCCGGGGCATAAGGGAGGGAGCCGCCTGTCTTGTCCAGGCACCAGAATCGGCTCTTCAGGAGTCCAAACGTCCTCTCAATCACTCACCTGGTCTGCCCGTGTGCATTGTTGTACCGGTGATCTGCAGCTGTTCTTGGGTTGCGGAGAGGTGTCATCAGCCATGGCATGTTGGGATAGCCAGAGTCCCCTACATGGAAACATCATGTAAATAAGTGGGTCAGGAGATGCCGTAAGAGACAAAGATACCGCAACACATAGGACAAAAAGACTATACCCACCAACAAGACATGCTCGTTCATTGTGCAGCCGCAACATCATTTGTGGCACCCTGCTACGCCTCATGATGTAGGCATCGTGTGCTGATCCTGGAAAACGTGCACAGACATGGGAAATCAGCATGTTAGCAAGACACACCACAAGGGCATTGATCGAGTGGTAATGTTTGCGGGTGCAATAGGCTTGTTCCTGTGCCTGTGGTGGTACAAAAGCCACATGTGTACCATCAATGGACCCAATTACATGGGGCATCCCACCCAGGGCATAGAAATCACCCTTGACATCCGTCAACCCCTCTGGAGTAGGACATTTGATGAATTCATCAAGGTGCTCAAATATGGCTGCTAAAACATCACGCAGGACACGACTGAACATAGTCTGGGACATCCCACCCACATCAGCTATGGTCAATTGAAATGTACCTGTGGCAAAATAATGTAAGGCTGCCATCACCTTCATCTTGGGGGTCAACGCAGTAGGATACCTGTGTTGCGGTTGGAGGTGTGGTCCTCAATCAACTGTTGAGTGAATCTGTAACGGCGGATGCAGGCACGTTCCCTCATGGCAGCCAAGTCTGGCATTAGTCTTGGGACAGGTGGTGCCCTGCAAAACATAGTTTGGAAGAATGAAGATTGAGAGTCTGACAACATCAATGTCAATGAACATAGCACATGCTACACTGCTAATACACATCAGGTAACTATGGAGTCGGGTGTGTGCAATACATCCAGGACACAGATGCCAGCTTGCTGGCACTCCTACAAAAAGCCTGATACACCTGTTGATTGTCAAGTCTACATGACATGCCCTGAA
Organism: Triturus cristatus; assembly: GCF_964204655.1. Taxonomy (NCBI): domain Eukaryota; kingdom Metazoa; phylum Chordata; class Amphibia; order Caudata; family Salamandridae; genus Triturus; species Triturus cristatus. The sequence continues at coordinate 1,190,316,264 of NC_140589.1, forward strand.
ATGATTTGGGGGCCAGTCTGAGTGAAGAGCCACAGATATGACCGGAGTGACACACAACCACATAGCTGCATTTGAAGGATGTCATCTCATCCAGACAGCTGACTGCAAGGCACACGCACAGGTCACATGGAATGCCAAATGTACATATCAAACACAGTGCGATGAAGGGGTATACGTGACAACACAAAGACACAGCCATTGAGACAACAAACATATGTATGACTGAAAATATATGATGTCCGATGCACACAGACCCTACAGCCTTGGGAATTCACATGTGGCATGGTTTGCGTAGATGTGTTACATGTCCATCTCCACACAGACCCCTGTTGGATGCACCAACAGCAGATGCCGTTGACGGAACACTGACATCACACATGACATGTGTCCACAGGTCAGAACACATCAATTGTGCAACTAGATGAGATGACCTGTGCAATATCACTGGCTAACACACCTAGGGCCTGCACATGAAAGTATGGAATGACAAGTACTTGATGGACATCCATGTGCGACTCGTAGCCCTCCATTCCTGGCATGTGTACGCCTGTATTACCATTGTAAGCGTGTGAAATGCGTACCCGTATGTGTATGCACTGGTAGTACATGGACGTGTACTACCTTAGTACACATACGTGTACTACCTTAGTACACGTGGTAGTACATGTCCGTGTACTACCAGTGCGTACACATCCGTGTACACACTGGTAGTACACGTACGTGTACTAAGGTAGTACACGTATGTGTACAACTAGTGCGTACACGTACGTGTACGCACTGGTAGTACACGTACGTGCACGTACGTGTACTAAGGTAGTACACCTCTGTGTACTACCAGTGCGTACACATCCGTGTACTACCTTAGTACATGGATGTGTACTACCTTAGTACATGTACGTGTACAACTAGTGCGTACACGTACGTGTACTAAGGTAGTATATGTCTGTGTACTACCAGTGCATAAACGTCCGTGTACGCCATGGTAGCACATGCCCGTGTACTAAGGTAGTACACCAGTGCATACACTGACGTGTACGCACTGGTAGTACACGGACGTGTACTACCTTAGTACACATACGTGTACTACCATGGCGTACACGTACGTGTACTAAGGTAGTACACGTCCGTGTACTACCAGTGCGTACATGGACGTGTACTAAGGTAGTACACGTCCGTGTACTAACAGTGCATACAAATCCGTGTATGCCATGGTAGTACACGTACGTGTACTAAGGTAGTACACGGACGTGTACTACCTTAGTACACGTACGTGTACAACCAGTGCGTCCACGTCCGTGTACGCCATGGTAGTACACATACGTGTACTAAGGTAGTACACCAGTGCGTACACGGACGTGTACGCACTGGTAGTACACGGACATGTACTACCTTAGTACACGTACGTGTACTACCATGGCGTACACGGACATGTACTAAGGTAGTACACGTCCGTGTACTAAGGTAGTACACATACGTGTATGCAATGGTAGTACACGTACATGTACTACCAGTGCGTACACGTATGTGTACGCTATGGTAGTACACGTACGTGTACTAACGTAGTACACGTCCGTGTACTACCAGTGCGTACACGTCCATGTATGCCATGGTAGTACACGTATGTGTACTACCATAGCGTGCACGTACGTGTACGCACTGGTAGTACACGTACGTGTACTAAGGTAGTACACGTCCGTGTAGTACCAGTGCGTACCAATCTGTGTATGCCATGGTAGTACACGTATGTGTACTAAGGTAGTAGACGGACGTGTACTAAGGTAGTACACGTCCGTGTAGTACCAGTGCGTACCAATCCGTGTACGCCATGGTAGTACACGTATGTGTACTAAGGTAGTACACGGACGTGTACTACCTTAGTACACGTACGTGTACTACCATAGCGTACACATACGTGTACGCACTGGTAGTACACGGATGTGTACTACCATGGCGTACACGTACGTGTACAACTACCTTAGTACACGTATGTGTACTACCATAGCGTACACGTACGTGTACGCGCTGGTAGTACACGGACGTGTACTACCATGGCGTACACGTACGTGTACAACTACCTTAGTACACGTACGTATACTACCATAGCGTACACGTATGTGTACGCACTGGTAGTACACGGACGTGTACTACCATGGTGTACATGTAGGTGTACGCCTACCTTAGTACACGTACGTGTACAACTAGTGCATACGTGTACTAAAGTAGTACACGTCCGTGTACTACCAGTCCGTACACATCCGTGTAAGCCATGGTAGTACACGTACATGTACTAAGGTAGTACACGTCCGTGTACTACCTAAGTACACGGACGTGTATGCACTGGTAGTACACGTTCGTACCTAAGTACACGTTCGTGTACTACCATGGCGTACGCGTACGTGTACTAAGGTAGTACACGTCCGTGCACTAAGGTAGTACACAGACGTGTACGCCCTTAGAAAACGGACGTGTACTACCTTAGTACACATACGTGTACAACTAGTGCATACACGGGTGTGTACTAAGGTAGTACACATCCGTGTACTAAGGTAGTACACGTACGTGTACGCCATGGTAGTACACGGACGTGTACTACCATGGCGTACATGTACGTGTACGCCTACCTTAGTACACGTACGTGTACAACTAGTGCATACGTGTACTAAGGTAGTACACGTCCGTGTACTACCAGTCCGTACACATCCGTGTAAGCCATGGTAGGACATGTACATGTACTAAGGTAGTACACGTCCGTGTACTACCTAAGTACACGTCCGTGTACTACCATGGCGTACGCGTACGTGTACTAAGGTAGTACACGGACGTGTACGCCCTTAGAAAACGGACGTGTACTACCTTAGTACACATAGGTGTACAACTAGTGCATACACGGGTTTGTACTAAGGTAGTACACGTCCGTGTACTAAGGTAGTACACGTACGTGTACGCCATGGTAGTACACGTACTACCAGTGCGTACACGTAAGTGTACGATATGGTAGTACACATACGTGTACTAAGTTAGTACACGTCCGTGTACTACCAGTGCGTATACGTCCATGTACGCCATGGTAGTACACGTACATGTACTACCATAGCGTACACGTATGTGTACACACTGTACACGTACGTGTCAAATGCACTGTGCAACTGATGCCGTAGGGGGACGTGTGAAATGCACCGTACCTATGTGTGGGTTTCAAAATTGCATAGAGGACACATAAGGGACAAGTATAAGGCCCTAAATGCATGCTTGTTGTCATGGATACCGAGTTTATAGTTCAAATTTGTCCATCAGGTGTCCTGGAAAAGTCAGTTGGCCACAAAATACAATGTTGCAAAGTGGTTGTTGACTTGACAGGATGCTCTAAATTTGAACGATGCAAATGCTGTCACTGGTGTTTGTTTAAAGGAATTGGAGTAAACGTAAGATGCAAATGATTCTAACCAATCAGTATGTACTCCTCAAAATGAATGCCCCTCAGCAAGACAGATATAAGGCAGCCAGAACCCATGAGAGGGCACTTGCCTGCACAACTTTCCTGTCGACAACATTGCTGCTGTCTCTGCTTCCCTGGCCATGTCACGTGCTGTGGAGAGGGCCCAGCCATTCAAACTTGAGGAGAATGAGGCCTTGCTGGACGCCCTCCTCCCAAAGTACACCAGCCTGTATGGGAGACCAGGGGAGCAGGTGAGTGCTGAGTCCACTACCTTTGCCTATGCACCTGTTGTGTGACTCTCAATATTGTGTCCAGGTGGGACTGACATGCAATGTTGTTTAGAGTGTGTTCCGGGGAGGGGGTAATGCTTATGACTCTCATGCAGAGCATCATGTAGTTCCTGTGTGTTCTCCTCACTTGCATAGTGCTTACAGTGACTTTCACTGCATAGTGCATGACACATTCAGCCTGGCAAATCCTTGGTGGCTTTTTTTCCTGTTGTCCGGAGGTGATTCAGTGGTCCCCCCGGTGTGACAGGTGACTGTACCCACAGATGTGTATGAGTTGAGTGGACCTGTGGTGAGAGTGTCCAAATGATGTGTACGACCTCATGGACATTGATGTGTGTGAATGTTCCTTGTCATGTGGGTGAGTGTCTATGTGAAGTGTTGCACCACAGCTGCATGGAGGAGCAACAGCTCTACCCATCTGATGTGACAAGTAAGCCATGCTGTGTGTCTGACTTGCAGAGCTAGCACGACACCTGTGACACCCCACAGGCAAGTGGCACATGTGCAGAGTGAGAGTTGTATCCGCTGTTGTCAATGGCAGGCGAGTGATCTGTGGCTGGGTGTGTCTGTCTAGTCTGCTGAGGGTGCGTCAGTGGAGTGGGACATGTGACTTCATGGCACGTGCTGGCCATCAGCCTGCTGTTGCATGTGCTGCACAGTGTGTGGCATGTTCATTGAGTGTGTTGCACCCCTCATGCCACCTGTAGAATTTCAATGCCATGTACTGCATTTGCGCTTGCACACAGGCCAATTTCATGTTGTGAATGAGGCTATTCACGTCAGCATCCCATGCCCTGTTCAACATTTCCAAGAAGTTCTAATGTGTGTCTCTGGGACATGGAGCAGGTGTATTGATGTTGTGTCACTTTGTCATCCTGACAGGTAACTGCCTACGAGAAGGGGGTGATCTGGACCAACATCGTCAGGCCCGTGAGAACTGCGGGGGAGCGTGATCGGCAGCTGGCCCAGGTCCGCAAGAGGTGGCCGGACTTCTGGTGCTGGACCCGGCAGATCGCCCGGGTCCAGCTTGAGCTCTTGCCTCCTCGCCCCCACAGCGGCCGCCGACGCCTGACCCCCCACAGCAAGGAGGGGGTAGGTATATGGCTTTTTGTCGTGTTATGTGTTGCCAGCTTTAGGAAGTGCTATTTTGCATGAATACACTCCCAGAGTTCATATGTGCAGTGCATTTTCTGTCCCCAAATGTCACCTGGGGCTCTTTTTTATCCCTTCCTCTCCTTGACATGTGTCCCCTGTTGTGTGTGTAATCACATTTGCACATGGTCATCTAGGGGGCCAGTACATCTAAGTGCACATTGCTTTCTGCATCATGTGGGAGGGTGGTCTGTGACTTGTGTTGGTACCTTGCCTGTGCCATGACCTGTTCACTATGTTGGGGGTCCATAGTTGCTGTCACTGTTGCTGATTCTCAACATAGTAGTGTGAGCTTTCAACTGGACACTCTTGCAGCATGCATGACCAATGTTCTGGCCTCAGAGATGATGTGCATGAGTGTGAGATATGCATAGTGCCATGACGGTTGAACATGGTAGAGTCAGCTCATTCCAGGACCACGGAGCAGTGTGCCCACTACAGTCCCCTGAGACACCCTGGCCTCCTAATCATGTGTGTCATCCAACACTGTGCACATTCTCTGTGTGTTCTGCATAGGTCTGCCTCTGTGGCATTGTTCCCTGGCCTAGTTTGTATTTTGCTAATGTTTGCTACATGTGTCCACTGGACGGGGATACACCATTTTGCTTGTGCAAACTCACACTGGGCAGTGCCTCTGTGGCTATTCACAACAATCTGTTGATGGTTGTTTGTCACAAATATGTGTTGCCAGCCCCACGAGGTGATGTGGTGTAAATGAAGCAATTTTTAAAGCACAGTTGTTGTAACCCAGAATAAGAGGTGTCACTTCTTGATCTGTATCAATCACATTGACTCAGGTATTGGGGGTGGGGTGCGGGAGAGGCATACATGTGCAACCCTGATTTTTCATTACCAGGTCTGACTTGTGTGTGAGAATTGCCTCGACTAAAATACACTGTGCAGTGCCCCTGGGATGCTGGCCAGTGCTTAATGTACGTGCTTTGCAGCCTGTGTCATATTTTTACCAACAAGAATCCTGCTCATACATTTTTGGCACCTGTGTGTGGTTCTGATGCAACGCAGTTTGGACTTTGTGTGCTGACATCTGTGTGTACATTCTGGCTTGCCATGAGGGTGTCCCCACAGTACAGCTGGGCTTTTTTACCAGCCAATTGCAGGCCCATTGGCTTATGCATTGTCCTGGGTGTGGACATGTGTGCCACTACAGATGACAGGCAGTAGGTCCTATGTGTAGCCAACTGTGTAATCAGGTGACGGATGGCCTGGTGACAACTGACATGATTCAAGTTGTTACTCTTCAAAAATTGTACCTTGGCACTCACAGCACTTGTCAAGAGTTGTTCATGTTTAAAATATGGAAATTTGATGATTTCTGTTAAGAACACTGATGTGCCTGCATGCAATATGTTGCACAAGGTAGTGCACACAAAAGTACATTGACACTGTCATTGAATAAGCTGGCACCTTTTCAAAGAAGCCACTGTTCTAAATGAATGTTGTTGCAGATTCTCCATACACATGTTCCCACGGTGGTCTTGATTTTGTAAGACTCCTTAGTTGTCGGTGATACAAACTAACGAGTGTCAAGACGTCAAGACCTCCGTGGGCCCATGTATATGTACTTTCTGCAACACCATTTATTTGTAACAGTGGCACCTCAGAAAAGGTGCCAGCTTCTTCAATGACAGTGTCAATGTACTTTTGTGTGCACTGCTTTGTGCGACATATTGCATGCAGGCACATGAGTGTTCTTTTCACAAAATGGCCAATTGGCACATTCAAAACATGTAGATTGGGTAAAGTATTGTGAGTCCCAAGGTACCAACATTTGTTTGTTTTGTGTTCCAAAGGACTTACAGGTTTCTGAATGTAGTGACACCTTGAGTATTGAGGTGTGTTAGTTTACCTTGAGTGCACCACTACTGTTTCTTTCAGGGTAATCAAGAGGTGTCATGACTTCATTGTATTGCTGTGCTCACCGGTTCACAGACACTAGCTTCTCAGTGTATTTCTCATTCAAGTTGTTGCCTTTTGTGTATTTATTTTCCTGGTGTCCAAGTGGCATGGTGGGTCTACCAACTGGGCAGTACAGGGCTTACATATGTGCAGAGTTATCTAGCTGTTACTCTTGATGCATTGCCTGATATGCACTGTGACCAATTTTTCTTGTGCTCATGTGTCAGATGTATACAGGTGACTGATGCTTTTTTGTTTCTTTGCCTTGCCCACAACATCATCATCCGCAAGCGAGGGAGACACCTGCATGGACCTTGAGGAGGGATCCAGCGACAGTGCAACCAGTGCTGTGGAGGCAGAAGGAGCCAGTGGCACGGAGGGCGAAGGGAGTCAGTCGGAGGACCTGTTTGGAGGCGAGAGCATGTACGACACCAACGGGTCCCAGGCTGACATCCTTGAGGAGGCGGAGGATGCAAGAACAGCTGGCAGCATCCCACCATCTGTACTCGCTTCCTCCATTGCCATCTCCGCCCTCCCAATTGCTCCCGTCCCTTCTGTCCGTGCAGGGTCCCACCGTGTCTCCTTCGGACCAGGCACCGCAGCCCCTGCCCCTGTCACCCCTGCTGCCCTCAATGAAGAGTCTGTGGACACACTGCGGCAGTTGCAGGTTGGCCAGGCATCGATGCTGCATATCCTCCATGAACACACTAGACTGCTCACACAGTTGGTGTCGTTCGTGGTTGGCATGTCATCAACGATGACTGAGCAAAGCAGGATTCTGCGGTCCATGGACTCTTCACTGACGGAAGCAGTGTCTCTCCTGCGGCGCTCGGTCCCCACCTACCCCGGAACCATCCACACTGCCCTCTCCCATGCCTGACCAACGCACACACAGACAGTCATGGGCACACACCCCAACAGACACATCCAGCACACCCCCAAGTAAGGCACAGCGCACACCTCCTGGCACGCACACTCAGGGGGATGTACTCACACCCACAGGGTCTGGGGGCAAACGGCAGACATGCAGTCACAGTCAGAGTCCGCAGTCCTCACAACCCACTTCCTCCCAAACCACTCCCCTTAGCTCCCCTGCCAAACTGTCACCCAAAGAGACCTACATGGCTGGTCTGTCCCTCAGCCCCACTGTGACAACACCCCGCAAGCGGGCGAGGAAGTCCCCGGGCAGGGGAGTTGAGTCCCCCCCAATGTCCACCCCCTCCCCCAAGAGCAATGCACCCCATCCGTCGGACCCCCCCCCCTCCGTTGGCCCTGGGGTTTCTTCAGGTGCAGGGGTTACTCTGGACGCCCTGGCAGCAGTGTACAGCGAGGTGCTCACATCCACCTTTGGCGCTGTCCCACCCCCTGTGGTGGAGACGTCCAGCCCTGCACCCACCACACCTACCCAACCCACTGATGATGCCCCCCCCCCGGTCGACAAACCTTGAGGTAACTTTGTGCAGGCAAGGTAGGGGTGGACACAGTCACCTACGTCCACCCTTGGACTAGAACTATGGACTGGCCATTGGCCTTTGTAAATAGTGTCTTCTAAATTTATTATTTTTGTGTGCTGAATAAAGCCTTTTTCTTTTAGTTTCAACACTATTGCATTTCAGGTACTTGATGATGAGGCTCATGAAGTTGGTGTTCTGGTAATGTGTTAGGGTTCTGAGAAATGTTTTTGTATGATGGTCATGAGGTGGACCATGGTATCTGTGTGCCATCACAATGTCTGTGCAAATATTAATTTGTAGTGTGTGTCCATTTTGTTTTGACACATTGTCCCAAGGAGTGTTCCTTCCCCTGTGGCACCTGACATGTTCCCTGCAAACAGTTGCACAGTTGTTGTGCTGACCTGTGTCAACATATCTTTGGTTAGTGACGGATCCCTTCATCAATGGCCATGCCTGCTCACCGATGTCTCCTGCTGAATCATCTGTGCCATCCTTGCCAGTCACTGTACTTGTGTTTTGAGCATGTAGGAATGGCATCAGGGACCAATTGCCCCTTTTCAGCACTATGCATGTGTGTAATCACGGCCTAACACACAAATGGCACGTGTTATGCATGGTATTTGGGCACCTGACTCACAATTGTGGGCATTGTATCTAGTCGCAGTGAACCCTCTTCCTTCCATGAGAGACAACATCTGGGTGGCTGGACCAGCACCTTGACATTCCTATCACTCCTGGGATGTGCGTGACAGTGTGTGTTCCCTTTGGCTATCTTATTTTTGTATGCAGTTCCATAACTATACAGTCTGTTGGCATGACATCAGGATGTGTATTGTGCTGCATCTGCCATGGGTGGGTATGCATGTGTTATATGTCCTCACACCCACAAGTGGTGTGTCATGCAGTGTGTGAAAGACATCCATCCTCCTGGGAGTGGGACACTGCTGGGAGTCCTCTGCACCCACCCCTCATATGTCTGGACACTGCTGGTAGTGATATGCACCCACCCCCCTATCTCTGTCCACTGCTGGGAGTCCTCTGCACCCACCTCTCATATGCCTGGACACTGCTGGAGTGCTCTGCAACCACCCCTCATATGCCTGGACACTGCTGGAGTCCTCTGCACCCACCCCTTATATGCCTGGACACTGCTGGAGTCCTCTGCACCCACCCCTAATATGTCTGGACACTGCTGGTAGTGATATGCACAAACCCCTCATATGCCTGGACACTGCTGGGAGTCCTCTGCACCCACCCCTCATATGTCTGGACACTGCGGGTAGTGATATGTACCCACCCCTCATATGTCTGGACACTGCTGGTAGTGATATGCACCACCCCCATATCTCTGGACACTGCTGGGAGTCTTCTGCACCCACCTCTCATATGTCTGGACACTGCTGGTAGTGATATGCACCCACCCCTCATATGTCTGGACACTGCTGGTAGTGATATGCACCCACCCCTCATATGTCTGGACACTGCCGGAGTCCTCTGCACCCACCCCTCATATGCCTGGACACTACTGGAGTCCTCTGCACCCACACCTCATATCTCTGGACACTGCTGGGAGTCCTCTACACCCACCCCTCATATTTCAGGCCACTGCTGGGAGTCCTCTGCACCCACCCCTCATATGCCTGGACACTGCTGGGAGTCCTCTGCACCCACCCCTCATATGTCTGGACACTGCTGGTAGTGATATGCACCCACCCCTCATATGTCTGGACACTGCTGGTAGTGATAGGCACCCACCCCTCATATGCCTGGACACTGCTGGGAGTCCTCTGCACCCACCCCTCATATGCCTGGACACTGCTGGGAGTCATATGCACCCACCCATGCACCCCCTTGGAGCTGTACACTGCTGGCCAGGACCTACACACACAACAGTATGAAGGTAACATGCTGGGCCAGTCCTCTATGCCCACATTCCTGGCGTGTGTACACCTCGTATCCAAAATTTACTGCTGCCGTAACGGGGTACGTGTGGTACAGACCGTACCTGAGTAGTCATGGGGCCGTAGGGGTACGCACCATGGGTACGGTCCATACCTGAGTAGTCATGGGGCCGTAGGGATGCGCACCGTACCCACGCATGTATGTGTGGGTACGGTCCATACCTGAGTAGTCATGGGGCCGTAGGGGTACGCACCGTACCCACGCATGTATGCGTGGGTACGGCCCGTACCTGAGTAGTCATGGGGCCATAGGGGTACGCACCGTACCCACGCATGTATGCGTGGGTACGGTCCGTACCTGAGTAGTCATGGGGCCGTAGGGGTATGCACCGTACCCACGCATGTATGCGTGGGTGCGCTCCATACCTGAGTAGTCATGGGGCCGTAGGGGTACGCACCATACCCACGCATGTATGCATGGGTACACTCCGTACCACTGTTGGAATGGTGCCATAGGAGTACGTGTGGTACGCACCGTACCCACGCATTCATGCGTGTGTACGATCCGTACCACTGTTGTAATGGTGCCGTAGGGGTACATGTGGTATGCACCGTACCCACGCATTCATGCGTGTGTACGGTCCGTACCACTGTTGTCATGGTGCCATAGGGGTACGTGTGGTACGCACAGTACACGTCCACTTCCGTTGTTGCGGTACGCAGGGGTTGCTGGACATGCCCCCCAAGTGACCAGTCCCAGGTGGTAATGTATGGCCTCCATATTATAGGTTTGGGTTTGAGTATGGGGTATGTTTCCTGCCCCTCACCCCCACCCTGGCCCTTCTGCGGCGTGTGCGTTGGGTGCGGTGCATCAGGTCGTAGGCCAAGAGGACCGGGATGACACGTACGATGGGGTTCATGGCTGTACGTCGCATACCGGGGCTCCGTGGCGTAGGGTTCTGCTTTCCCGGCAGTTTTTTGCTCCTGTAATCAAAGCGTGGTACATAGTGACGTCGGCACGAATCGTACTTGCTGGTCGGGAAAACGCTGCTTAAATACGTGCAGACGTCGCGTACAAGCAGTTCCGGATCGGAACCGTTGGTATTTTTTAGCTGTATGGTCTTTTGTACGATTCGTACAGAAAAAGGCTTTCTGTACGAATCGTACTTCCTAGGTTGTAGGATGAGTTTACCTGGTACGAGTCGTAAGGAGAAAACGCTCCGTACGACTATTCGTACAGCCTTTTTCCATGATTGGAATTGGCCCCTATATTTTAGACTTTAGGATGTAAAATAAGAAGGTAACTGTTCTGTAAATCTTTGGGCAATCTGTGGTTAAAAGTATGAGTATTATCATCACATTCTATCCAAACTGTCAAATTAAGGCTGGAAACAAATTCTGATTTACATTTTGACATAAGTTGTTTTTTTTGCACAACTTTACATACTAAAGGACAGATGTACGATCCTTTTTTTGCGGCCGCAAACAGGAGATCCTCCCTTTTGCGACAGCAAAAAAGGGTAATAGCATGTACAAATGCTATTTTGTGAGTCACTGACTCGCAGAATAGCATTTGTGACTCCCGCTATCAGGAAGGGGCGTCCCTTCCTAATAGCGAGTTACCATGCTATGTACAATTGTTATGCGACCACATTTGCGGTCGCAAAACACTCGCAGTTTACAACGTACTTCAAGTAGGTGGTAAACCATCGCAAATGGTAAGGGACCCCTTTGTGAGTATGTGAGAAAAGATTTTTTAAGGCCCTTAAAAAACAATGAAACTGAAAAGTTTTCTTTTTCTTTTTAATGCATCCTGTTTTCCTTTATGGAAAATGACTGCATTAAATAACTGCTTGATTTAAAAGCAGTCCCAGACATGGAGGTCTGCTGAGCCCAGCAGGCCACCATCTCTGGGAGTGCCAGCCATTCTCAATGGGATCGCAAATTGCGACAGCCTCATTAATATGCATGAGACATACAATTTGCGACCCCATTAGGAATTGCAAGCAGTGTCTCAGACACTGTTTTGCATCCAAATTAGTGAGTCGCAAATTGGGACTTGAATTGATTTGCCATCAGGTTTTGAAACATACGCAAATCTTCCAAATGGTGTAACAGAGGACCTTGAATGTAGGCAATTCATGTTTTCAAACGTAGCTTAGACCAAAGAGGTCATAACTCTGGTGAGTCTCATTTGCTATTATTTGTAGAACAACCGTACAGAATTCTTGAGCATTTTGTTGTTCATTGATAGAAAACTTAATAGCACCTCTACACATATCTACCATATCTTGAATGCCCATTGTGGAGTGGCATCTGTGGTTGTCTGATGGAATTTTGTTGATGAGTATTTATCAAGGTGTTACAGATACGTTGGTGTGCATGCTGGTTTATTATTTCTTTCAAAGGTAGATATACAATGACATTGCTTTAGCAATTCATGCCATTCTGATTTTGAAACTGATGTCTTGTGATTTCCATGTGTTTAGATATCTGTGTTTTTAGGCACTTACAAATTTTCTTTGTAATTGCAGTTTGGATCTACTTTTCGCTTCAAAGAAAGTTTAGTTTTATTCAAAATGGGATATTGACCAAGACAAGGCGTATATCTGTTTTGCAAATTATTGTATTCGCTGACAAAGCTACTGTCTGCATTAATTTGTGACATCAAAATCAGTAATGTATAGTCCTGTTAGTTTCTTAACACGAGATGGAGCAACATATGCCATTCCCTCATTAAATACTTTAGAGCTGTTGAGATCGATAAATACGATAGACAATGTACACCCTGATGTAGGAACGCATAGCAGCGGCAGTACCAATAAATGCAATATTGATGAATGTTGTAATCTATGCTCGCACAATGATGGCAATACCAGTGAATACAACACAAATGTACACTGTAACCTATGCAAGCACAGTGATGCAAACACCAGTAAACCCAATGTTGATGTACAGTGTTACTTATGCCAACGTAATGACGTCAATATCAGTGAATGTAATGTTAATGTATGAGGTAAAAAATATATGTATAATAATGAGAAAATATGTAGATTTGATATCAATGACCATCATGTTACACGTACACACACTCATGAACTCGTATCATCTCGGTGGATTCATCCGAGATGACCTTCTCATCAACCCCAAGTCAGAGATAAGTGGTCTTACAGGCCCTGCGAACCAAACTCAAGCCTATCAGTTGACAGGTCATAGGTGGGGGTTCACTGAGTCCAAAGACAAAAGTGCACTCAGGGAAAACCCTGATTGATTCCACAGATAGATCACAACACAAACAGGACCAAACATATTTGGGCAAAGGCACAATTCCTTAAATACCACAAAGTTAGATGCCATATGCAGGAGGGAACGCTCAGCCAATCAGGACACAACATGCAGCGCGCATAAGGTGATTACACGCTCACCAATCAGGACATCTGGACATGCACTCACTGGCCAACACTAACTCTGCCTGAGGTTGAGAGCCATCTGTGTCCCCCTGATCAGATGGTTATTCTTGTTATTTTTTATGCTTTTCAAAGAATATCAAAGTGTTTTAGATGTATAGACGTGCAACCACAACTTCTGTATTTTGAGACTGTCGAAAGACATGCCTCTGTCAATGCTCTCCTGGCTGCTGCGTTTAATTAAACCAACTTGTTTTTGTTTTGCCAAACTCCTCTAGTCTTTTCATTTATTTAAGGTTAAATCATATTCAAGCAACATTTTGGCGAGCCAGCAGGAGAGATTGGTTCATTGAGCCTGACTGCTGTCGAAGGATGGACCCCAGGCCGAACGGATTCACATCTGCGCAACAAGATCAGTGAGCAGATGTCATATTTCATTAGAAGTTCTGCTGAATCCACAGGGCGAAGGTCTGTCCAGAGGCAGCTCTCAGGGACAGAGATTACATCTGATCTTAGGTCCCAGTATGTGGCTTGTGGCAAACTAGGACAAGTGCATAGATCACTTTGCTTTTCCCCTAATCAGCATGCTAGAGAAGGTGAAGGTAGCTACAGTTTTATTGCTTGGACCGCTGGGCGTGACACAGACGGTACGCGTAGGCTCTGGTTGTAATATAGAGCCAGCATCCCGATCTAAATTTTTATTAGTCTAAGGGAGTTTTCTTAGTGATATTGGCTTCTTAACACTGGTAGTATCTGAAAGAAGTGAGAGGTGATATTAGCTTAGACCAATGAATATGACACAGCTGGTACGCACAAATCCTGGGTGTGACATAGGGTGCAATTCGGATGTTAGGGAACATTTTGGACCTTGGTGAATAAGGTATAGCTTATATCTGGCCACAGAGGGCCGATAGTTGTCAGTTGTCCCTTTTTTCCTCCCCACAAATCATTGCTATTTTAGTCCGTCAAGTTGATATTGACAGACCGGCGAGCTCCCTTAGCTCTGTGTGTTACACAAAGCACCCCTCTCCTCGGGCTGGAGACACTGGAAGGGGACTAAGGTTTCTTTGGACAAAGTAAACTTTTTTTCTGTCGAATCTCTTCTCTTCAAGTCTCTTTTAGATTTTTTCCATTTTATGCATTATTGATGTTGTAATGCTGTTGAAATTTTGAAAATTGTGCTTCATGTTAAATGTTGTCATGATAGTAACTTATGCGTTTTATTAATTAATAGCTATTTTTTCCATAAATCAGAATTCCATATTTGCTATTTTACTGCTAAAAGTCAATTCATATTGCTCTGAACTAACCATTACACTTTGTTAAAGGTTATTATTTAATTGCATTTCTCATTGTCATTCTGTTAACCGCATGTCAAAGCATCAGAATTTAAAAGCTCGTAATCATAAGACTGTTTCTGGTACAACCCTGTGTGCAGAGCTTTCGCCATAAATAGAGTACAATTGTTAAACATCTAAAATCTCAAGACAATCAAAAGTTTTTAAAATCTTTAAAACGACTTCCCTGATCTACCATGGTCACTCCACTTGACCATATACAAACTAAGTTCTCCACACAGGCCAGGAAATTATGAAAACATTGCTGTGAGTGGCACACCCATACCACAACATACGCATTCTCCTGGCCTGAGGTGGTAACATTCGATACCAAAGTCATAGAGCACACAGACACACATACAGACCAGCTATACAGGTCAGATGAGGGCTAAACGAAAAGGCCCTACTTGAACTATGGGCCATCTTATATAGGACTATCTGCAAGCCTGTAAGCCAGACATCTGCACCTCCCCACCATGCGCCGGCAGGGATTTGTTCTTGCTGATGCCGGCCATCCCAACCACCCCTGCACTGAGTTATACCAATCCTGGTCGAGGTAGCTGGTGGATCTCCCCTGGGGATGCAAGACACCTGACCCGGAGAGCAGATCACCGAACCCACCAGCCCAGATAAATGTACCCCTGGCTCAGTCCATTGGCAGGTTCCGTCAGGGCTCAACCACCCCCACCCATCGGTCATGATCCATCAGGTCCAAGCAGAATGAGGAGCCTAGACTGATATCCACCCTACAAGATGCCCGAAGGTCTGAGGGAAGTTTGTAACCACCCTGGAAGGCGATTCCACCAGTGGAGGGGAAGGCAGGGGCCCCAGTTCTCCAAAATCTGACTCTGAAGGGGGAGCCGCGGTTTATGCTCCCTTAGGGTATTCCCATTGTGCAGAGGAAGCATCAGGGAGTGAGTTTGAGGCCAAGACATTACCTAGAAGAACAGCACGCAGCACTGAGCAAAGAATGCAGGATAGGTGGGAAGTAGAGGAGAAATGTTAGTTAAGGATAGAAAGAAAGAGCTCTTATCTGGGAAGCCCAGCAGTGAGGGGAACAACTCCCCCTCCCCTAGAGGGAGCCAGGGCTAGGCCTCAGGTGCAACACTGGGATGAGCAAAGGGAAGATTTAGAAAGAAGACCCCTAAACGGAGAATACATAAAACCTGGCTATCAGCGCAGGAGAGTGGCTGACCAGGAAAAAAGTAGTCAGGATAGACTGACTTTAGCACAACTTGGACACAGAAGAACCAGCATGGCACCTTTATGCGTGCACGAGGAGAGCGATGAAGAGGACATCTGCCACGCCTCCCAAATGCACGGTCAGGCAGACCAACCCCTAGAGAGATAGTGTCCAGAGAAGAGGGCGGCACCTTCGTGCAGCCTTTCTTCCATCTACTGGACCAAAAGGAAGGGCCAGGATGATTGTCCCTGGCCGGAAGAAGGATCCTTTGAACCCAAGGACTTGACCATTGCAGAGGACTGAGTTTAAGCATGGAGGGGGATCCAGGATGGAGATACCCCTACATGCAGGAATGCCTGAGATGATGGGAGTGCTACATCAGGGAGACACCGATGGTGCCGCCCCATGCCAGATGTTCTCCTCTACTTCAGAAAGGTGTATCTGGGACCATCTAAAAGCCTTAGGCACAGATAGAAATGGAAGGGCTCAGAAAAAAACTGCCTCCATTGATAAACAGGGCAGATATGTGCACCTTGTGTTTCAAGAAAAACACAGCAGAAATAAACTTAGTGGTAGTTGATGACAAAAGTCTGCTCAGCAGTCTCTATGGGGAGCAGACAGACACAGTGTTTTCTCGAATGCACATCTTCGCAGTCATGCTGATCAACACCGATCATGACGGGCCGCATTTAACTTATTTAGACACCAAATATGGGTGGCCATGAGGGAGCTATTCCCTGACTGCCCAGATGTAGGAGGATTGATGGCAGAAAGCACAAAGCCTCAGGAGACAGTGACTGATTTCCTAGACAGAATGAGAGAAAGATTGGAACAAGAGATAGGACAGCCCTGGACTGGCAAGGGTCCCTAGGACGCATTCTTTTACAACATCCTCAAGATGGGACTACCCACTAAGATCCAAACTGGACTAGATGGCATAGTGGGGTTAGACACCAAATCTTGGCAGGAGATACAGGACCACATATTGCATTATTACTGGAAAAAATAGAAGAAGGACAGGAAAAAGCAGGAGCAGGCCCAAAGTGACACTGCCAAGTTGGTCCAGCACAAATTGAAGAAGACCACTTTAGAGACGACCGCGTTGGCCGCTAGCATACTGATGGTATCCACCTTAAAGGGAGCTCTGCCTCCGGACCCTAGGGGATATCCACCCAGTACTACCAGCAGACACCAGGGAGGCTGGCTTCAGCTAAACCTTGTGGAACGCCACTATTGTCATAGACCAGGTCACAGGGTCAGTCGATGTCACCTGAAAGCACATCACAAACAAAAAGGCATAATACTAGCACATTCCACACAGAATACCCATCCACAAAATCAAGTCCAGAGCAACTCCAGTGCCAGATTCCAATCAGCCCCAGAGAAATCAGGCAACCAGTGTGTGAACACAGCAGAGCCGGATGGTTGGCCAAGCACGTGGCAACATGCCCTGCAGACAGAGAGCCCAGTCCAGCAAGGGCTGGTCCACATCCGCGACTGGGAGGGGTAACTGTTTAGGGAAGAAAAGCCTTTACACAATAACAAAATATGAAAACACAGTAGCAAGATCCCCTCCAACCATATGTATTACCCTCACACCATTATGCAGATACATTTCCTTACCTACATCTGCAACAGTTGTGTAGGCCGTCAATTGCTAGGTCGATCAGGAGGCCACGCCAGAATTAGCCATTCAGGTGCCCATTGGGGTCTAGGCCTCCCTTCACTGTTGGTCCCCAGGCAGGGTTAGCTGATCACACCCCGTAGGGACAGTTTGATGAGGCAGCAGGACGGCCCCCAGCTGGTACATAAAAACACACATCCAGGATTGCTCAACCAAGTCCAACTTTGAGCGGGCTATATAAGTTTTGCCAACTTCAGGATTTACCACCAAATGAAGGCCCTCCTTTAGTTCCAAAACTAGGTGAATGCTCCTTTATTGGAGGGCGGACACTTCACATGCATAGAGCAAAGATGTCCTCAAAATGCCAAAGAAACCCAATCACAAGACCCCAGCCTGTAGAAGAAAATCCATCGAGTTCATTAACACCACCTGCATGGGGCCAAGCACGGCGAGTCTCAGTGGCACACCCAACCCTCATCGGAAAACACAGCAAACAAGCCCAATCCCAGTAATCTCCCTGCAGGGCCCTTTTGGGGTCCAAGAACGGCCCTCCAACCACCTCTGGTATTCCTTGTTAAAAAGTGCAATGCCCAGACCACAGGTAAATGCCCACCAGAACCCACACGTGGCAGCCTAAACACAGTCCAAAATTCTCAAACCTTCCAGAAAGAAGGCACAACCCAATAACCCAACCCCGTTTAGAGAGAACCTCACTGCATGCTACATACAGAGGCCAGTGAAACACACGTGTCAACAGACAGACGACCAAATAATTAAGACTCTGCTTATAAAAAATTCCCCGCAGCCCGTTCAGGTAAAAAAAACACACTGAAACCAATTAAAATAACACACCTCCCACAGAGGAAAATACTGTCCCCACTGTAGCAAGCAGAGGGGGGAGAAAAAGTACAAATAAAACTAAGACAAATTTAAAACTCACCCACCCTGCTGAGTAGTCTCATGTTCTATTAAAGCCATGGAATATACCCATGTAAAAAAAACAGGAATTGTTCTAAAAACTGTTAAATGATGTGCTTTTTCAAAGCTAACAAACAACCCACAGCTCTTATCATACAGTTGGGTGATTTGCCCAATGTGCACCATCATTACAGCAGCTGCCACCTCTTCAGCTGAAGCCTCCAAAAGATATTTTGATCACAGCCTCTGAAAGGACTTCCCCAAGCCAACCACTCACAATCACAGACTACAAATTGACCTCACAGCCATTTCTGATTAACTCTATTTATTGCTCTTCACCGAGACAAGACACCTCTGGGCACCCAGATGACAGACATCTCCCCCAAACGCCATCCTGCAGCCAACAAATATATTTTAAATTATGTACCCCTATAGTTTTACACATACTTTGCTTAGCCGGGGTGCTTCGTACCCAGTCAATTCCTGAAATTTGCCTAGCTCCATGAAACCCACTTTGACATTCTTGCTACGCATGCGCAGTGTCCTCTTGCTCCTCACGGACACATACACAGAACCCAACAATAGCATCCCACATACACTACACATAGCGCTCTTGCACAACGCATAGTATCAACATATGACCACGTGGACACTCAAACCATGAACAGGTCATGTTAAATATTCTCACTGATACCCCAGCCCATAGGTGCAGACAGACTTTACTTACCCAAGAGATAGCCCCCAAGAAAGCCAAATCTCTCATCCACCTGTATCACTGTGGGATTACGGAAAAAATTCAATCGGTAGAGTAGAACCACATAAAGCAGTAGTAAACATCTCCAGCTACAAGGACAATCCCACAGCACTGTAACTATTTAATAAACCTAGCAATGTTCAAACAGAGTTAGACAGGACGTGCAGACAGGGCACTGTAGGGGAGGACACTGTCTTGCCCCGAGACTTTGCAGAAAAGTGGTTCTAAGAGGTAGAAAAACCACCACTCCAGTGTGCAAACGAGTGTGCCTGCTTCTGTCTGTGGACCCTGAATTTACCTTAATGTCTTTGGGGCCATCTTTTTTAATGACAAATGTATCCCAAGTATGGTATTCCAGTGTAGGGCCATCCACCTTGACAATGCTAGGAGAAATGAGTCCGATGGGAGGGGGTTGAACTCTACCACAGATACCTCATGTCAGGAAATCTGGGATAATGAGATAAATAGTAAGCCTGGGTAGAGAACTCTGGGAAGTCCCAAAAAACTCCGTCGTGCTACGCAGTGCTCTGCAAGCAGTGGAGTGCATTAGATAAATGCCGTTCACAGTGATTTTCAGTGCCAGATGCTTGTCCGCACTGTGTAATCATCGCGAACAGCACAGCACAAGGGGGCACTGCTTCTTTTCTGCCGCTCAAGTAGATTTTTAATCGAGCAGCAGCTTTCTCAACCCAAATGGACAGTTTATCAACGCGAGCAGTCGTAAGCATACGTGACCACTCGCAATAAGAAATTTGACCACCCTCGTTGAGAAATCTTGCTGGGAGGCTGATTTTCCACGCATGCACATGCCAACTTGATGTTAACGAACACGGACGAGGAAAAAAACTCTGTACTCTGCGAGATCTGCATAACGCGGAGTGCGGAAAAATCTGCAAACTTCGCCAGCGGAGCAGAGTTCACCGCCCGGACTTAATAAATAGGTACATGTGGATAGAAGGGAAGGGGCAACCCCTAATTGTACTGAAACCTACATGGTATTCTATGTATTTTAGAGGCAAAGTGACAATACTAATCTTAACTGTGAAGCAGTGTTGCACATACCAGACCTGCAATGGGGTACGTCCATGCTAATGGATTTTAACTGGCATTGTGGTGACCTTGCCTATGCCCAACTCATCCCCGGATTGCGAGGCCTCTGCGCCCTCACACCATACACACCCTGACCCTGGTCATCTCTGGAGAAGATCTGTCCTAGGGGTTCCAGCATCCACTACAGAAGAAAACAACTCTGTAGCATCAGGCTTGAAGACGAAGAACTGCTGATTACTTTTGTTGGGGTCAGTACAAGAACAATCCATAAGAATTCAGACAGTTCATAGACACTAAAATCAATGTAGGAGGGTCCAAAACTTCTTCACCGTTCAAACAAAAACAAATGCCCACTGGTTGCAAATTACCAGGTGGGAACTGTTAAAAATGATCAAGGACACTGAGCTAGGCCTTAATGCTATCAGGGAAGAGCTGAGAGCCACATGCTGATGTAACATCGGTATGGGTTGGACTTGAGGACCGTGATGGAGGGAGAGTGTGTGCCAAGATCAGTGCTTCCTGTTGTAATTTATCCCTGGCAAGGAGGAGGGGGGGTGCCTCTGAGCAGGACTGGTTTCATAGTCTTCTGCCTGACTCCCCTTATGGGTGATCAGCCTGTGCAAATCACAGCTTCCTGTTGCATGGTTGTACTATTATTGTGTGGTTTCCTATAGGTGGGGGTTGCCTGCTGTAAAAACACAATCCGCAAACTAGGTAGCATGCAAATAGCTAGGAAAGGGATAACAGACACCACAGCCACACACAGCATTTCAAATAATGTGACTGTCATGATGTACAGGGAAAAGGATGTCGTTATAAATTCAACTAGAAGGGGAATGTTGAGATTGATAGGTACATTTCCTTACCTACATCTGCAACAGTTGTGTAGGCCGTCAATTGCTAGGTCGATCAGGAGGCCACGCCAGAATTAGCCATTCAGGTGCCCATTGGGGTCTAGGCCTCCCTTCACTGTTGGTCCCCAGGCAGGGTTAGCTGATCACACCCCGTAGGGACAGTTTGATGAGGCAGCAGGACGGCCCCCAGCTGGTACATAAAAACACACATCCAGGATTGCTCAACTAAGTCCAACTTTGAGCGGGCTATATAAGTTTTGCCAACTTCAGGATTTACCACCAAATGAAGGCCCTCCTTTAGTTCCAAAACTAGGTGAATGCTCCTTTATTGGAGGGCGGACACTTCACATGCATAGAGCAAAGATGTCCTCAAAATGCCAAAGAAACCCAATCACAAGACCCCAGCCTGTAGAAGAAAATCCATCGAGTTCATTAACACCACCTGCATGGGGCCAAGCACGGCGAGTCTCAGTGGCACACCCAACCCTCATCGGAAAACACAGCAAACAAGCCCAATCCCAGTAATCTCCCTGCAGGGCCCTTTTGGGGTCCAAGAACGGCCCTCCAACCACCTCTGGTATTCCTTGTTAAAAAGTGCAATGCCCAGACCACAGGTAAATGCCCACCAGAACCCACACGTGGCAGCCTAAACACAGTCCAAAATTCTCAAACCTTCCAGAAAGAAGGCACAACCCAATAACCCAACCCCGTTTAGAGAGAACCTCACTGCATGCTACATACAGAGGCCAGTGAAACACACGTGTCAACAGACAGACGACCAAATAATTAAGACTCTGCTTATAAAAAATTCCCCGCAGCCCGTTCAGGTAAAAAAAACACACTGAAACCAATTAAAATAACACACCTTTTTTACAGAGCAGCCCACAGAGGAAAATACTGTCCCCACTGTAGCAAGCAGAGGGGGGAGAAAAAGTACAAATAAAACTAAGACAAATTTAAAACTCGCCCACCCTGCTGAGTAGTCTCATGTTCTATTAAAGCCATGGAATATACCCATGTAAAAAAAAACAGGAATTGTTCTAAAAACTGTTAAATGATGTGCTTTTTCAAAGCTAACAAACAACCCACAGCTCTTATCATACAGTTGGGTGATTTGCCCAATGTGCACCATCATTACAGCAGCTGCCACCTCTTCAGCTGAAGCCTCCAAAAGATATTTTGATCACAGCCTCTGAAAGGACTTCCCCAAGCCAACCACTCACAATCACAGACTACAAATTGACCTCACAGCCATTTCTGATTAACTCTATTTATTGCTCTTCACCGAGACAAGACACCTCTGGGCACCCAGATGACAGACATCTCCCCCAAACGCCATCCTGCAGCCAACAAATGTATTTTAAATTATGTACCCCTATAGTTTTACACATACTTTGCTTAGCCGGGGTGCTTCGTACCCAGTCAATTCCTGAAATTTGCCTAGCTCCATGAAACCCACTTTGACATTCTTGCTACGCATGCGCAGTGTCCTCTTGCTCCTCACGGACACATACACAGAACCCAACAATAGCATCCCACATACACTACACATAGCGCTCTTGCACAACGCATAGTATCAACATATGACCACGTGGACACTCAAACCATGAACAGGTCATGTTAAATATTCTCACTGATACCCCAGCCCATAGGTGCAGACAGACTTTACTTACCCAAGAGATAGCCCCCAAGAAAGCCAAATCTCTCATCCACCTGTATCACTGTGGGATTACGGAAAAAATTCAATCGGTAGAGTAGAACCACATAAAGCAGTAGTAAACATCTCCAGCTACAAGGACAATCCCACAGCACTGTAACTATTTAATAAACCTAGCAATGTTCAAACAGAGTTAGATAGGACGTGCAGACAGGGCACTGTAGGGGAGGACACTGTCTTGCCCCGAGACTTTGCAGAAAAGTGGTTCTAAGAGGTAGAAAAACCACCACTCCAGTGTGCAAACGAGTGTGCCTGCTTCTGTCTGTGGACCCTGAATTTACCTTAATGTCTTTGGGGCCATCTTTTTAATGACAAATGTATCCCAAGTATGGTATTCCAGTGTAGGGCCATCCACCTTGACAATGCTAGGGGAAATGAGTCCGATGGGAGGGGGTTGAACTCTACCACAGATACCTCATGTCAGGAAATCTGGGATAATGAGATAAATAGTAAGCCTGGGTAGAGAACTCTGGGAAGTCCCAAAAAACTCCGTCGTGCTACGCAGCGCTCTGCAAGCAGTGGAGTGCATTAGATAAATGCCGTTCACAGTGATTTTCAGTGCCAGATGCTTGTCCGCACTGTGTAATCATCGCGAACAGCACAGCACAAGGGGGCACTGCTTCTTTTCTGCCGCTCAAGTAGATTTTTAATCGAGCAGCAGCTTTCTCAACACAAGTGGACAGTTTATCAACGCGAGCAGTCGTAAGCATACGTGACCACTCGCAATAAGAAATTTGACCACCCTCGTTGAGAAATCTTGCTGGGAGGCTGATTTTCCACGCATGCACATGCCAACTTGATGTTAACGAACACGGACGAGGAAAAAAACTCTGTACTCTGCGAGATCTGCATAACGCGGAGTGCGGAAAAATCTGCAAACTTCGCCAGCGGAGCGGAGTTCACCGCCCGGACTTAATAAATAGGTACATGTGGATGGAAGGGAAGGGGCAACCCCTAATTGTACTGAAACCTACATGGTATTCTATGTATTTTAGAGGCAAAGTGACAATACTAATCTTAACTGTGAAGCAGTGTTGCACATACCAGACCTGCAATGGGGTACGTCCATGCTAATGGATTTTAACTGGCATTGTGGTGACCTTGCCTATGCCCAACTCATCCCCGGATTGCGAGGCCTCTGCGCCCTCACACCATACACACCCTGACCCTGGTCATCTCTGGAGAAGATCTGTCCTAGGGGTTCCAGCATCCACTACAGAAGAAAACAACTCTGTAGCATCAGGCTTGAAGACGAAGAACTGCTGATTACTTTTGTTGGGGTCAGTACAAGAACAATCCATAAGAATTCAGACAGTTCATAGACACTAAAATCAATGTAGGAGGGTCCAAAACTTCTTCACCGTTCAAACAAAAACAAATGCCCACTGGTTGCAAATTACCAGGTGGGAACTGTTAATAATGATCAAGGACACTGAGCTAGGCCTTAATGCTATCAGGGAAGAGCTGAGAGCCACATGCTGATGTAACATCGGTATGGGTTGGACTTGAGGACCGTGATGGAGGGAGAGTGTGTGCCAAGATCAGTGCTTCCTGTTGTAATTTATCCCTGGCAAGGAGGAGGGGGGGTGCCTCTGAGCAGGACTGGTTTCATAGTCTTCTGCCTGACTCCCCTTATGGGTGATCAGCCTGTGCAAATCACAGCTTCCCGTTGCATGGTTGTACTATTATTGTGTGGTTTCCTATAGGTGGGGGTTGCCTGCTGTAAAAACACAATCCGCAAACTAGGTAGCATGCAAATAGCTAGGAAAGGGATAACAGACACCACAGCCACACACAGCATTTCAAATAATGTGACTGTCATGATGTACAGGGAAAAGGATGTCGTTATAAATTCAACTAGAAGGGGAATGTTGAGATTGATAAATATGATAGCAACGTGCATCCTGATGTATGCACGCATAGCAGCCACAGTACGAATAAATGCAATGTAGATGTATACCATAATCTATGCACATAAAATCATGTCAATAACAGTAAATGCAATACCAATGTATGTTGTAACCTTTGCATGTACAGTGATGTCAATACCAGTAAACCCAATGCTGATGTACACCGTAACTTATGCCCACATAATGACTTCAATATCAGTGATGTCGATGTAACAACTATACATGTAATAATGAGAATATCGGTAAATATGATATCAATGACTGCCATATTACACGTACACACACTCACAAACTCATAACATTGTTGTCGGATTGGTCCGAGATGACCTCAGAATCAACCACAAATCAGAGATATGTGGTCAGGCTGGCCCTGCAAACCAAACCCAAGCCTACCGGTTGACAGGTCACAGGTGGGGTTACACTTAGCCCAAAGGCAAACGGCCACCCAAGGAAAACCCTGATCGATCCCACAGATAGGTAGTCACACCAGAAACGACCAAGGAGATTAGTCCCAATAAAACACATTTGGCCAAAGGTGCGTGTTCCCAAAGCACCACAAAGTTAGATGCCACATGTAGTTAGGAACACTCAGCCAATCAGGTACAACATACACACACTGCACAAGGCGATCACATGCTCACTACATTGGACATCGGGACACACACACACTGGCCCACACAAGCTCTCCCTGTGGTCGAGAGCCATCTGCGTCTCCCTTATCAAATGGCCATACTAGTTATTTATGATTATGATGCTTTTCAAAGAATGTCAAAGTGTTTTATTGAACCCACAAAATGTATATATGTGCAGCCAAAACGTCTGTACTTCAAGATTGTTTTCAGACGCGCCTCTATCGGTACTCTCCTGGCTGCTGCATTTAATTAAACCTACTTGTTCCTGTTCTACCAAACGCCTCTTGTCATTTCATTTATTTAAGGTAAATTCATATTCAAGTAAGAGAGCCAATGTTAACTACTGCATAATCTAAGCCTAGTATTTGGGATTTGTGTATTGTTACCGCACAAGTCAAATAAAGAGGAAACTGTTCTCTTCGAATATATAAATAATTTTGAAGTAAGAATCTTGCTGCACATTAAGACTATATATCTTTGTTGTTTAATATGGTCAATTTTTACAACAATAAATTCAATCTCTTCAATACTTATAGATATGACAAAGTCCACTTCAAAGCCATACCTCCATTTGCAAGTCCTCCTACTACATTTCAGGTGCAATGTAAAATCGCATTACAATTTTTCCACATTTGTAATTCTTTCTCCAATCCCACTGCATGTGAAACAAAGTTTTCCATCTTTTGTAATTTTGCAGCTAATGTTTTGGTTATAGGTATGTTTTGTCTTTGAGTATCTATTTTATCTATACAAGGAAGATGAACAATTTCTTCTTTTTCCAAATGTAGCATTTCATAATTTAATTGCACACATTCTTCAACTGTTGGCATTAAACAAACCATGGGTGGTGATTGTGAAAGAAAAAAATGCCTTACTTCAGCAAAATGTATTACTTCAGCATGTGAATGTAAGTTAGGAAACAATTTACCTGTTTGTCATTCCCTTAGCACAATCTTTGCTTCTTTTGTTACAATGCCAAGGTAAGTGTCTTTCAATTCCTTGGTATATTCTTCAATTTTTAGCCTGCCTCATATTCTGTGTTAGTTCTCTGTATGTGGAATGCAACCAAATGTTGACATTCCCTATACTTCCCAAACAACTTCTTGAAAATTGGTTCACCTTTTACAGGAGTTAGTTGTAATAAGTCTTCAAAAACAATGAGACGTTTCCCTCCAAAGATCACTTTGCAAGATTTTCTGAGTACTTCTTGCATTTCCAAATGAACAAACACTATGATCAAAGCTTTTTTTTTTAGAACTCTCCCAATCTCTTGTTAAGTATCAGTATTCGATTGTAGGTATTCCAATTTTTTGTCATGTTCCACGGACAGTAACAGTAGACAATATAAAGTAATTCCTTTGATGTTATGTCTTGCTAAGCCAGTAGGAGCAGTAACTACACAAGATAAATTTGAGGTTATAACTTGATGCACATAAGCATTACGAACTTTAATAAGAATTTTTTTCCATTTACAGCTTGCCTGCTCACATATTGTAATGTAGGTTCAAAATTACTACATTCACATAATTCATTTTCATGTAGAAGTCCATGAGCTAGATGACTGTTTTATGTCTTTTTATATTTGTAGCTGTTAAGAATTATATTGAGATACTAAATAATCCAAATGTTCTATGCCCTTTTTCACTTTGACCATTGCATGTTGAGGCTCGTCCATTTTAACCACAGTTTCATTATCAATAATTGGTTGTCCAAGTGGGTAACCAGTCCTGGAAGTGGAAGCATCTATAGTTGATGCAGTATTGCATAACATTTCGGCAATAATGTTTTTCTCATTTGCTTAGCTTTATTCCAACATTTGTAAGTATGTCACGAAATAGAGGCACTGCAATTTCATGTTTGTAAAGTCTAAATGCATGTTCATTGGATTCAAAGGGAACCATAATCTCTTCTTTGTTGTGCCATGGTTTAAATAGTTGAAGAACTGCCAAATAGTAGATGTCTTTCTTTTCTCCAGTGTCACAACTCAGTCTCCCATTATTAATAAGAGTAGGCTTAGAATGACGTATCTTCTGCCATATTCTTTCTTTATGTGTAGAACTGAGCAGATTCATAGAGTGATAGGTTTTCAAATAATGGACTTCTCTTTGGGTAATATTTGTCCGACATATTTATTTTCAAAATTTCTTCTTTAGTGGGATTAAAATGTGAAAGGTATTCAATTTCAGGTAGGCTTTTTAGAAGTCTTCAATATGACGATGACAATTCTAAACTAAGCCACATGATTGCCAGTGATTACCATACTACATTGATGAACTAACACGGTCATATGCGTCATAACTCCTGACCTCATGGTGAGAGAACACAGTTTAAAGTAATAAGCCAAGTAGGTAGTCCTAACTTTCTGAGCATACATTTCAATTTTTTCTCTCTACAAAAAAACAATATTCATTTGTCCTTCGCTGATATGCCATAATGTTGATCAGGTTATAGTCTAAATCCTCATCTTTATCATGCACCTTTTCAAAAACGTTCTATGCTGGTATATTAGCCAAGCTAGTTCCAGTTCACATAACAGCATAAGAAGTGACTGAATGTTTACTTTCCTATAGTTGTATGAAAATATAGAAAATATCTTTATCTTCTTCAACCAACTTTATTTTGGTTCAATGAACCATAAAGGTAAACAGTACAAAAGAATTATAAATACATAAAAACATGATAGATATGAATCACAGGTCATAACAGTGTAAGTTAATAAAACAATTACAGCCATAATACATTGAGTCTCAAAAAGCTACCACAATACTAAGACGAACACCGAAGGGACAAAAACCTCAGAAAAAAGTCCTTGGAAGTGGGTGCATTAAGGCTCCGCTATGTCATCCATGTTATCTATGCTATTTCCTAGTATGGGCAGCTCAAGAATACTCTCTGAAATAGCTGGCATATAAATGCAAACTGCAATGATTAAAATAATAACATTTTCAAGCAATAAAACATAAATGGATGTCATTATACTGATCAATTTCTCCTAGCTGTTCTTATCCTAACATACTCATCAAAGACTTATGTTCGATTTTGCAATAAAATCATACAAGTCATAAAAGAATCCATCAACGTGGAAAAATACATGAATGGATTTATAAAGCATACAGTATCACTGGTCGTGTCCCCTATTGTACAGCTTTATGAACCCCCATAAGAAATATTGATGTGTTATAACATATTAACTGTGAATTCAACAGTTGTAGAAACAAAAAAGCCGTCCTGACCTGATCAAAGAAATCAATTAAGAAGAGGTTTTAAACATTTGTGACGGAGCTGTGCAAACATAGGACATATCATGATGATGTGAAAAGTATCACATTTAAAAGAGAAATTACAGGAACAATATGGAAGATCAATATACTTATACCATGTTCCCTCTGGATACAACAACTGATCAAACAGACCCAGCCTAAAATAAATTAAAAGACGGTGCTGGTGAATAGGCATCCCATAAAGTAAGTATGGCTCTATCCCTGGAACCGTCTTGTCCGTGATACATTTTGGAAATAATGGTTTGGCCAGTGATAGAGCTTCTCAGCAGCCAATCTTACATTAAAAGCTCCTTTTAATCATGCCACGTCTTGTTTGGTAAGATCAGATGGATTAGAAAACAACTCCGGTTTTCCTAAGTTTATAAAATTATCCTTGATGGAAACCAGCCATGGTATATTGCATATATTGTCTAATTTCATGCAATCATGTATGATTATTCTGTTCAGGCTTAGAACTTTTTTAACCAAACACTACACCAGAGTAGTAGGGGCCGTGAACTAATATAATCTATAATGTAACAGATACCTAAATCCTAATGTATAATTTCAGTGGAGATATTTTGTACCAATCCCAAAGGTCCTCTGAGATATTTATTCTCTGCTATCATCAGTTGGTCTATATTCGCATAACACTATAGTTCATTGCCAAAGGTTGTGATTGGTATGCATTTGCCTTTGTATATATCCTTCATAATTTTCAGAGGCTTCTGGGCCAAACGGGAAGAGCATTCATTAGCGCTTGCACAAGCTCTCAGAATGGAACCTGTGTTCTTTTTAATTAATGGTTGCCAGCTAAGTCTAGAGTCTTATACGATACCTAAGTATGTAAAGTTATCCACCTTACTTAAAATGTGGCCCTGGGCCAGAAAGTGGCACTTTTTATGTCCTTTGGTCCCAGGGTCATAACGGGATTTACTAAAATTGGTGCGCAGATCCAAACTGCTCATAAAATCAACAAAAAGGGGTAAAAGCTGCTGTAAAGATCTTATTGTAAATCTACATCCTTAACCGTAAGGGCCTTCCCAAGTCGATTCACATGCATAATAAAAAGAAAGGGGGCTAATATGCAGCCTGCCTAACCACCTTACTAAATGCAAAAATATTTATACATTCACCATAATTGCTGAAACATACTGAGGCTGTTATTCCGTGGTGAAGACCCCCTAAGGAAACTGATCAAACACTCATCCCCCACAAAGAATATCTTGATGACAGCGAAGATCCTCTCAATAGAATCTTGTTGCTCGTTACGTTGATGCAGAAATTACCATATTACCCACATTTTCCAGTGGGGAGTAAATGTGGCTACCATTTTGCTTCTAGTGTGTTTTTTCCCCAACGCTAATCGGCTCTCCTCTTGCTTTCCTCATCTAATAGAGTAGAGTTCTAAAGCATTATCAATCATGTCTCTGACCTGTAGCAGGTGTATACTATAATGTTCATAAATGTGTCCAGCTTGCTCCTCAGTATTCCATTGAAATTGTCCAGTTTGATTATCGTTTTCCAAATTATAAGTATGTAGATGAGATGACATTAGCAATGCCTATATCTATATAGTATATGTTGTTTTTCTGAAGGGAATGTATAGCTTTTTGAATGTTGTCTATGCTTGATAATCCTTGCCAAACCTTTTTATTTTTTGTACATACTCCATTGACTAAAATCATTAAAGGTTCCTCTATTTTTTCAGTCATTTTAATTTGCTTCTAGTAACATGGTCTTCAGCAACACATGCAAATGAGATTAGGCATTTCTGAAGTTGTTTCCTCAAATTGAAGAATATCCATTTCATAATTGCCCAAGTCCACTAATGGATTTTCTGTTTCATTCTGAGTGAAAACAAACTCTGGACGAATATTGTTGTCAGAATGTGCATCAAAGTATTTAAATTAGATGTAGTCTGTAATACTGTTGACTAGTGCTGGATTAGAGCAAAGTAGAGCATAATTGAGCTGTTCTAATTGCAATGATGATGCTTTCACAAAGTATATATCCGCACAAGTTCTCTTATTGTTGAATAATATGTAGAGAGCATCTTAATGTTTGGAATATGGTGCCACACATACATCCTGAATATTGCAAATAGAAGTGCAATTTTATTCAAATGCGGGTTTCTGTTTTTTCTTCCTCCTGCAAATCGTCAGTAGATATAAAATGTTCTTTTTTTTAGTTTAACTTTGTTTACTGCATATCCATGTAATCCTTCATTTAAGACTTCATGACAGTGGCCTTCCTGTGCAACTGGAAGGACACAACTATTGTGGTGATGGTAACTCTCTTCATGAAAGTGCCTCAGGTATAACCCTAAGTGCCTTGGAAAATGTTGCAGAAGTTTAGTTTTGTTAGTTGTTTCTTTTGAACTTTATGTATTGTATATTTTGGAAATTAAATGGTCCAGGTCTGTGATACGATTCAATATGAAAATAAAGAGTTTTAGCTTCACAACACATGCTTTTTTACAATATGTTGAACATATAGGTGCCGATTACGATCCGGTAAAAAAATTCCCCGTACGACTCGTATCCGGTCTTTTTACCGTACGAATCGTACAAGTGCCGTACAAACTGCCAATTACGATTCGCATGGGAAAAACACCATACGAATCGCATTGGGAATCATTCCCCACACGTCCTCGGGTCGGAAAATGTGTCCGACACGTCCCCGGACGATTTACCGTACAAATGTGAAAAGTGAAGTCCGACCGCGGAATCACGATCCATCCCGTGCGTCCGATGTTACAACCGTATGGAAAAAACACCGTCCGGACCGAACACCCATAGCAAACATGGAGACATGTGCCCGCATACGCGCCGAACACCCCCCAGCCCCCATACGTTCGAGTCGTACCCCCCGTGTATGTACACCCCCACCCGTGTATGTACACCCGTGTACGTGTCGTACCCCCCATGTTTGTACACCCATGTACGTTCGTGTCTTACCCCCCGTGTATGTACACCCGTGTACGTTTGAGTCATACCCCCCGTGTATGTACACCCGTGTACGTGTCGTACCCCCCGTGTATGTACACCCGTGTATGTTAGAGTCGTACCCCCACCCGTGTATGTACACCCGTGTACGTGTTGTACCCCCCGTGTATGTACACCCATGTACGTGTCGTACCCCCGTGTATGTACACCCGTGTACGTGTCGTACCCCCGTGTATGTACACCCGTGTACGTTCGAGTCGTACCCCCACCCGTGTATGTACACCCATGTACGTGTCGTACCCCCGTGTATGTACACCCGTGTACGTGTCGTACCCCCCGTGTATGTACACCCGTGTACTTTCGAGTCGTACCCCCACCCATGTATGTACACCCGTGTACGTGTCGTACCCCCTGTGTATGTACACCCGTGTACGTTTGAGTTGTACCCCCCCGTGTATGTACACCTGTGTACGTGTCGTACCCCCCGTGTATGTACACCCGTGTACGTTAGAGTCGTACCCCCACCCGCGTATGCATGGAGCGTACCCCCACCCCAACATTCTAAGTACGGAGCGCACCCCAGGCCCCAACACCACCACCCTCACACAACATCGCCCATGTATGAGTCGTACCAAACCAGACACAAGGACAGTACTGTACAACAAAATGGCCCATGTACACACCGTACACACGCTAAAAACGCACGTACACAACCAGGACAAACCAAAACAACACAAGAATACACCATTCGAATGGCACAAAGCCACAAAACATGTCCAACAACCACTAAAACAACACATTCACTGACCTGCAACTGCCAAAAACCAAAACAGAGGCCCAAAACACAACCACTCCTTATAACACACCCACCCAAAGTTCAAACACAGCCACACCCACCAATGGACCAATAAAAAGGGCCCACACACACAAACCATGAGCCTTTGCAGCAGACTCACTGCTGCCAGACCCCACAGACAACCTACAGCACCATACTAGAACCTTTACTACACCTTACACTTGCACACCTTCACACACACACCTTCACAAACACCTCCTCATCACATTCACACACACACCTGCACAACCACACCCACACACCCACAACCATCCACACACCCCCCCCACCATCCACACCCACACCCCTCACCATGCCCACTAACAAGAATCCAAAGTTCACTAGCCGAGAGTTGGAGGTCCTTGTCGATGAAATCCTCAGAGTCGAGCCACAGCTCTTTGGAACATTGGTCAGACAGACCAGCATTTCAGCAAAAACAGCCATGTGGCAGACGATCGTCGATGCTGTGAATGCTGTTGCGGACACCAGAAGGACCAAGCATGAATGCCAAGCCAGGTGGTACGATCTGCGGAGGAGGGTCCGAGCCAAAATGACCGATGAACACAACCAGGCCAACGTCACTGGAGGAGGGCCGCCCGCAGACGCGTAGAATACCATCCCTGGGAGGAGAGGGTGATGGCCATACTGCCGGTGGTGGCAGTGGACGGAGTAGATGGACTCCGAGAGCCGGGTGAGTACACAAACAACTCACCTCACATGGGGGGAACGTCATCCACAACCAAACTCACAAACAGGCACGCAACCACCCCAAGCTATCACATGACTCAACCACACTCCATGAACACGCACATGCCACTGGTGCCACCAGCCCCATGCACCCAGCTGGACAATGTCAAGTCACAGGCCACAGAAAACACCAACACATGACACGGTAAGCCGGATGGCGGGAGGGTGGGCCCAAAAAATCACATAGTGCAACTCAGAAGCAGACAACAATGCCCCCTGCCCATATGGCCTAGGTCACAGCCAGACAAACAGTGTGTCCCAACACAGGAATGACTTGCCAGCAAATGGCGGACGCCTTGCATCAACACATGGGGGTGACGGCACGTTCTTGCACATGACAGCAGCTAATGAACAGCCAACACTGTGAAAGAGTGGCAGCACACACCACCACAGCAGCAGCGCAGACACAGACACTACACCCAATGGGTGCCTGGAGATCAGAAACAAACTCACATCAACAAGCCAAGGGCCATTCAAAGATCTGCTAACAGTGTGTGCCCAGGAAGCTGGGCTGAGGTGACAGAGGGTGACACACAGAGGGAGGGAGAGGGGGACAGAGAGGGAGGGAGACACAGGGAGACGGACAGAGGGAGGAGGCTGACACACAGAGGGAGGGAGAGGGGGACAGAGAGGGAGCGAGAAAGGGACACACAGGAAGAGCAAATCAGCCTTGTGGTGTGTGGGAATGTCTGCTCGTCAGCAGGTGGACTGCGTGCATGTAGACAAGGGTGGCCAGTGCCAGAACCTCCCCTCTTCTCCATGGCAAAACACAGGGCCATGTCACAACCTGTGCACGAGCACAACGACAGCTACCTGCATTATCTAAGTGTGTGGAACCATTCCATGTGCCCACGTACAGTGCAACACGGAAGGCGCCAATGCATGGTTCGCCACACCTGCCAACTCCACTGCTGACTGCAGTCACAATTGACGCAGCTAGTAAGACTGTGCCACACATAGGTAAAGTCGCAAAAGCTGTGCCCAAGGGACATACCCATGCACAAGTGCACTGTGAGTGGAATGCAAGACATATCCAAATTCCCAGAGGAAATGTGCCAACTTAGAAACCAATGAAACATGGATGTTGCATGGAACAAAATTAACATTGTCTCTCTCACACACAGGTCAATGTCGTGGATCACCCCCCAACACTGGGGGGAAGACTCACAGGACCCGGCTCGGCGGGATGACGGAGCCACCGGCAGCGACGACTCTCACCACTCTGTGGACGAACCCGACCCCGACCAACCTGGCCCCTCTGGTGTCCAACGACCTGCAGCACCTGCGTCAGGTACAACTGGGCCAACCACCACCCCCACTCCTGCCACATCCCAGGAGACACCCAGGATCCCTGCCCCACCACCACAATGCAGCCAGGCTGTCCAGGAGGGACACGGTGTCCCGGGCACCCAGGAGGAGGCAGGCGACAACGCCAATGCCACCCCTCAGGGGTCCCGGAGACCCGATGTGCCCACAAGGGCAGGCCAGGTGCAAGTGGGCAGGGGTGGTGGGAGTGGAGGACGGCGGAGGCGCGAGCCTGACCAGTTGGCTGGGGAACCGGTATATTCCCATGTCCGTAACATCCTGGACACATACCGGCAGGACACCACGCGCATGGCCCAGGTTGTGTCCATCCTCGAGGAGATCAAGACCCAGCAGGCCCAGCAACATGTGGAGCAACATGCCTGTCTACTGCAACACCAAGGGCGGATGGAGGACAGACAGGCTGAGCTCGTGATGGTGTTCACGGGAATTCACAGTACACTCCGTCAGATGGCTGACAACATGGGCAACCCTCCCTGTGCCAGCAGGCGTAGAACATCACCACCCACAGGGAGGGATCAGGAGGAGGAGGAGGAAACATCCGATGGAGCATCCCAAACATCGTCACGGCCTGCTTCTGAGGGTCCCCGCAGGAGGGCGGGTCGTCCACGGAAAAGACCGTGAGGGTCGGCGCAACAGCACCATCTCCCAGGACACCTGGCCTGGCACCTGGCCCACTGGAGCAACAGCAGCACATCAGCAAAAGACATTCTCTGCCACATGGACTTGCTGGTCACTGTCTGACCAATGTTGACAAAGACTGTGGCATTTACTCTGAGGATTTCAAATGGCAAGGACACCAACTCCCCTAGTGAACTTTGGATTCCACACACCCGGAAAGCCCCTCATGTCAAACCCCCCCCCAACCAAAATAAAAAGTCACACCATGAAGAGAAGATGCCTACTGGTTGCATTATTACCTTACATGTGTCTTGTGAAGTCTAACCATGCCTGAGTTCTCATTTGACTTCAACCATCCACACCCTGGGGCCTTAGTCTGGCACCGGACACACATGGGTCACATTGTATTAGGCAAGACAGACATGGAGCACCATACACACCCGTGATGGCCCCAACCAGCTGAGGGGGTGGCCGCACAACCGTGCCGACAGACATATTGAGTACAGCGACAGCCATGCGCAGAGGTCAGGGATCATGTGGAGTGTCCTGTGGGGCACCCAGGTATGTGTGGACAGGTGGCAGAACCATGTCCTGCAAGCTTGAGTCAGGTGGATGCAGAGAATGGTGGCCTGGCCAACGTTGGATGCATGGGGATGGCACATGTCACAATACCCACACAGTCATGGACATCATGCACAATACACAGTCTAATCCCACACAAACAGCTTGCATCTTGCTACTCTACACATAGACACATAGCCACTATCACGGAAAACCATGCCAGACATGCCGTATGCCCCATGGCAACACACCAGCATTGACTGAGAAGAGGCACCTTGGAGGCATAGGGACACCTTTATTAGTCATGCATTTGGGATTGCAGAGGCAACTCGGAGTACACATGAACAGGTCATGTGGAGTAACATGTGGGTCCAACACTGGCACCCCCCTTCTGCAGCACAAATGCGTGATAGCCATGGAACTGGCACACAAGTGTCGACTAACAGCTAAACACCCCCTGCTGCTCATGGAGAGCCTGCCATACACAATTGATCCGCTGATGTGGAAGTCCCACACCATGTCAAGCCAATGCAAACCGTATGTGTCCGAGGGCAGTGTAACACACATCGATGCCATCATCACATTCCACAATCCCATCACTGATGACTGTCAACAAGTCTGACCATCTATTCAGGTGTACCCAGCTGCATGTCATGTGTACCATGGTGATGCGACATGTCTGCAGAGGAACCAAACATCGACAGGGGCAGTGTGCATACATCGTAAACAACTGCCACACCCAATACACCCCTGATGCATCCCTTACCCTAAGGAGACTTCCAAACTTGTCCGTGCGTGTAACGCTGAGTCAGCACACGATGACGTGTCCATGAGGAATAGCAGTGCCACAACAATGCAAGCAGCAGACGGCATGCGCAAGTACCTGGGGAAGAGAGACACACAAGAAGTCAGCCACAAAAAGCACAGCCACTTGCATGTGCATTTACTCGACACATGTAAGGATGACAACATGCTAGGTCACAATTATGACTGGGGAAATACACATCACTGGCACCATCACTCCAGTGACACATCCACACACACCTCTGACTCACGTGGCATACATGCAGATGGACACACACATCGCAACACATGCCACACGGGGACCAATGCGTGCACACACAGACACTGGTACTCACCACTAAGCAAAGAAGTCGCGTATGAGCAGAGTCCGGATGTCCTCTTGCGGCGCCACATCCTCCACATCACTAGCCCCATTGCCAAGCCCTTCGTCCTCCACTGGTGGATGGTCCTGATCATCTTGATCCAGGATAAGTGGCACAGCTTTCTCAACTGCCATGTTGTACAGCATGCAGCAGACCATGAAGATTTTGCAGACCTTCGCCGGGGCATATGGGAGGGCGCCGCCGGTCTTGTGGAGGCATCGGAATCTGCTCTTCAGGAGGCCAAATGTCCTCTCTATCACTCGCCTTGTCCGGCCATGGGCGGTGTTGTAGCGGAGCTGGGCCGGCGTGATGGGG
Source organism: Triturus cristatus (assembly GCF_964204655.1). Taxonomy (NCBI): domain Eukaryota; kingdom Metazoa; phylum Chordata; class Amphibia; order Caudata; family Salamandridae; genus Triturus; species Triturus cristatus. The sequence goes on from NC_140589.1 coordinate 1,190,353,576, forward strand.
TTGCGGAGAGGTGTGATCAGCCATGGCATGTTGGGATAGCCAGCGTCCCCTACATGGAAAGCACATGGACATAAGTAGGACAGGAGAAGCGGTCATGCTGGAAGTCTACGCAAAATACAGGACTGCCAGAGTGTACCCACCAACAACACATGCTCATTCATTGCGCAGCTGCGTCATCATTTCAGGCACCCTGCTACGCCTCATGATGTAGGCATCGTGTGCTGATCCTGGAAAACGAGCACAGACATGTGAAATCACCATGTTGGACAGACACACCACAAGGGCATTGATGGAGTGGTAGTGCTTGCGATTCCTGTACGCTACCTCCTGTGCCTGTGGTGGTACCAAAGCCACATGTGTCCCATCTATGGACCCAATCACATGGGGCATCCCTCCCAGGGCATGGAATCCACGCTTGACCCCAGTCAACATTTCAGGGGTTGGGAAATGGATGAACTCATCCAGGTGAAGCAACATGGCCTCTAAGAAATCATGCAGCACACGGCAGAACATGCTCTGGGACATGCCACCAACATGAGCTATGGTATTTTGAAAGGTACCCGTGGCAAGAAAATGTAGGGCTGCCATTACCTTCAGCTTGGGTGTCAGTGCCGTAGGATACCTGTGCAGCGGTTGCAGGTGTGGTGGCAGTCTCGCCGTCAACTCCAGAATCAACGGTTGGGGGAAGCGGTAGCACCGGATACAGTCATTCTCCCGCATGGCAGCCAAGTCCGGAATTGGTCGGGGAAGAGGCGGCGCTCTGCAGTAATTTGGAAGTGACAAGGAAGAGTGAGTGCACTACAACAACAATTTATATGTACTGAGCACATGTTAATCTGTCAATACACATATGCGACATACGGAGTCAGGTATGTGCCACATGCCCTGGACACGTATGGCTGGCAGGTGACACTCCTACCAAGACCCAGCTACACACGGAGATTGTGAACCTCCACATGCCATGGCATGGGATTAGCTGTGTCCCAGTGTAAGTGAACAGCCAGACGCAACACAGGAGTGACATACATCCACACATCAGCAGAAGTAGGATGTCGATTGCAGAGACTGGTAGCGGAACACTAGAGCCACAGGTCACATGACATTACACTAGGACAGCCCACACACCTTGCCATGAAGGTGTACATGTGATGACTCACCACACATTCATAGAGAGGATGCAGACATGTCCTTGTTACGCTACTCCGTGTCCCATGCATACATACGCACCTCACATTCGATACCACATGTGGCCTGGTGTGCGTAACTGTGTGCCATGTCCATCTACACACAGACACATGTTGGTTGCTGCAACAGCTGATGCTTTTGAGGGAGCTCCAACATCAACCTAATGGGAACACACCACACATACATGACATAGACACATCGTGCACCGTGGGTAGTGACATGTCTGGTGTGGTAACCCCTGTACCGGGCATCAGGGGACACTTGCGTGTGTTGTGGACCGTGCCATGCCAGTGACGTTCATCCCAAGTGTGCAGTACGACATGCACACATGTCAAAGGAGTTAAGGGCATGCCTGGCACACATTGCACCGTCACACATAACATCTGTACACATCTCATTATACATCTGGTGCCTTCTCCACTCAGGAGTAATGTGCCACATCACAGCCTTTCACACCTGTGCCCCACACATGTAGTACTGGCCAGACAATGCCTTGATGTCCATCCATGGACAAGTATGTCAGCCCTATTCCTTCCTGTGTGCTGCCTGTCACCACTGTGATGTGTGAAAGGTACCATACTTTCGCTAAGAGGGCCTGTGTCCGTTCCGTATCACTATGGGAGTGCTGCCGTATGTGTACCCATAGTGATAGTGAGCGTACGCACGCGTGTACGGTCCGTACCACTATGGGTACGCATACGCGAGCACACCCATAGTGGTACGGACCGTACACGCGTGCGTACGCTCACTTTCACTATGGGTGTCCTCGCGTATGCGTACTCATAGTGGTACGGACCGTACACGCGTGCGTACGCTCACTTTCACTATGGGTGTCCTCGCGTATGCGTACTCATAGTGGTACGGACCGTACACGCGTGCGTACGCTCACTTTCACTATGGGTGTCCTCGCGTATGCGTACTCATAGTGGTACGGACCGTACACGCGTGCGTACGCTCACTTTCACTATGGGTACGAATACGCGAGAACACCCATAGTGAAAGTGAGCGTACGCACGCGTGTACGGTCCGTACCACTATGAGTACGCATACGCGAGGACACCCATAGTGAAAGTGAGCGTACGCACGCGTGTACGGTCCGTACCACTATGAGTACGCATACGCGAGGACACCCATAGTGAAAGTGAGCGTACAGGCGTGTGTACGGTCCGTACCACCATGAGTACGCATACGCGAGCACACCCATAGTGGTACGGACCGTACACACGCCTGTACGGGCTGTTGACATGCATTTGGGGTGCCCTAGGGCTCCGGGACACACCGTACCTGGGTGTGGAGCTCCAAATTACATAGGGGACACATGAGGGACAAGTATTAAGGCCTACATGCATGCTGGTTGTCATGGAGACCCAGTTTAAAGTTTGAATTTATTTAAACAGGTGCACAGCAGTAGTCAGTTTGAATGAATCTACTTTGTTGCAATGTGGTTCTGGAGGTGACATCATGCTGAAGAAAAAAACACAATAAGAACCCACTGACTGTGCTAGGTTTGAAGGGATTGGAGGAAACATAGGATGCAAATGTGAGTGACCAATCACTCTGTACTCCTGTGCATGAAACAGGACAGCAAGGCAGATATAAGGCAGCCAGGTCCCATGAGGGAGCACTTGCCTGCACATCTTTGTATTCGATGACCCAGCTGCTGCTACTGATTCCCTGGAACCATGTCAAGGTCTGTGGAGAGGTCACAGCCTTTCACCCTGGAGGAGAACCTGGCTTTGCTGGATGTGATCCTCCCACAGTACCCCCTGCTGTATGGCCGACCAGGGTATCAGGTGAGTGCAGAGTCTACTAGCACAGACTGTGTCCCTTTTTTGTGACTGTGACTTCTGGCATTGTGTCCAGGTGTGTCACACATGCTATGTACTGTAGGGGGTCCCAGGGGGGGAATGCCTGATGTCTCCCAGCCAGAGCATGCAGTGGTGCATGTCTGCCGTCCTCACTTGCATTGTGTTTACTGTGACAATCACTGCATGGTGCATGCCACATTCTGCCTGTCTTGTCCTCCTGGGAATGTAGCCTCTACAGTCCTCATGTGATTATATGGTCAGCCCAGTGTAACAGGTGACTGTACCCACAGATGTGTGTTAGTTCTGTGTACCTGTGCTGAGAGTGTCCACATGATGTGTTCGTACCCTGGACATGGGTGTGTGTGTAAGTCCCCTGTCATGTGGGTGGGTGCATATGTGGAGTGTAGCACCCGGGATGCATGAGGGATGGAGATACCCTGCCCATGTGATGTGAGCAGGGAGCAGTGCTGTGTGTCTGACGTGCAGAGCCAGCCCCACACCTGTGAGCCCCCCCCGTCTAGTGGCACATGTGCAGAGTGAAGTTTGTCGCTGCATATGGCAGGTGAATGTCCTGTGCCTGTGTGTGTCTGTGTACTCTGCTGCGGTAGCGTCAGTGGCCTGTGGCATGTGACTGCTTTGAGGTGCTGCACATTATCCTGGTGTAGCTTGTGATGCACAGTGTGAGCCTGGATCATTGATTGTGTGGTTGCCCTCATTCCACCTGTGTACTTTCAATGGCACGTACTGCTTTAGCCCTTCCCCAGAGGATCATGTCCCTATGACAAAGGTGCAATGCGTTGGATGCATACTATGCCTTGTTGTAAACAGCAATTTTGTTCAAATATGTCTCTCTGTGACATGTGCCTGGTGTATTGATGTAGTGTCACTTGTTCATCCTCACGGGTAGGCGCCTCTGCCAAGAAGCAGATATGGCTGACCGCCGTCAGTGCCGTGAGGAGTGCGGATGGTTGCAAGCGGCGCCTGCCCCAGGTGAGGAAACGCTGGCAGGATATCCGGTGCTGGACGCGGAGGATCGCACGGGTCCTGCTGGGGGACTCACCTGAGACCCATAAGAACCGCGGGCGCCGCCGTCTGACCCACATCCACAAGCGTGTGCTAGCGGTGGTCTTTCCTGACTTGGACAGGCGCTTACAGGAGAAGCAGCAGCAGGAAGGGGGTAGGTACATGTGTGTTTGTTGTGTGTCACCAGCATTTGTAAGTGCACAGTTGCATGGATACACTGCCAGGGTTTAAAGGTGCTGTGCAGATCCAGTTACCCACAGTATAGCGGCGCTCTCCTGCCTCCCTTCCCCTCCTTGCAATGTGTTCCCTGGTCTGTGTGTAGTCACTCCTTCACAAGGTAATGTCGGCTGGCGCTTTCTCCACGTGAACTATGCCTGTAGCATCATGTGTGGGGGTGGTGTGTAACAGGTTTTGGGACCTTGCCTGTGCCCTGTCCAGTTCAGGACATGTGGGTTCCATGTCAGTTGGCACTGATGCTGAGTCCAGACATGGGAGTTAGTCTCTCAAGTGTAATGCCTTACAGCGCGCATGTCCTATGTTGTGGCCTGTGACATGATGTGCATGAGTGTGCGATACGCATGGTGCAGGGATGGTGGCGTGTGTTGCAGTCATTCCCATTCAGGACCATGGAGTTGTGTGGCCACTACTGTCCCCTGGGGCATATTTTCCTAGGTGTCATGTGTGTCATCACAAAACGTGGACACTCTCAGTGTCTACAGCATAGGTTGTGCTTTGTGCCATTGGCCCCTGGCGCCATGTATAATGACGTAAAATGTAGTACAAGTGTCCACTGTACAGCCTGACCTGATTTTCCTTGTCCATACTCACGGTGGCCAGTGCCTGTGTGTCTTGTTACAATCATCTGATGGTGGCCATTTGTACATGATTATTTGGACAGGCGCACCTTGGGTATTTGGCGTCCAATCTTGCATTTATGCAGCCCCTGTGTATTTCACCCAGACTAAGAGATGTAAGTGCCACCTGTGTCTCAACAAATTGTCTCATGTAGGGGGTGGTTGGTGCGGGCCAAGCCTACATGTCAAAACCAGTATTCTCCTTGCTAGGTCTGGCCAGTGTAAGATGTTTGTCTGGACATACACTCAAGGTGCAGTGAGCCAGTCATGGTGGGCATGTTTTCAGTATTACCTATGCAGCATGTGCCTCAAGTTCATGGATATGGTCCCTCCTCATCCCTATTTTCGGCAACGCTGTGTGGTGCAGATGCAGTGCTGGATTGTCCCCAGGGCCTGGCTCCTATGTCAAACTCCATTTCATGTCATTTGCTATTGTGTCATGCTCTCCATGGATTTTCATTGGCATGGTGGGTCAACCAACTGTGTGTTGCATGCCCTACATCTGTACCTTGTTTTGTAGGTGTTACTGATCTTTCTTTGCAGGCTATGCACTGTAACCTATGTAGATTGGACTCATGTGACATATGTATACAGGTGTGTGATTAATTGCTGTCTCTTCACCTTGCCCACAGCATCGTTGGGGGACACGGAGGGAGACATGAGCACAGACGGAGCGGAGGGACCGAGCACCAGTGCCAGCGTTGACATCGTGCCTGGCACATTGAGTGGTACAGAGGCGGAGGAGAGTGAGGCCGAGGACCTGTCCACTGGCACAACTGAATATGAAGCTGACGGGTCCGAGGATGATCTCTCCGAGTGGGCGGAGGCTGCACCAGCAGCTGACAGCGGCACGACATCGCACCCCGCCCCCTCCATTGCCATCAGCCGCCTCCCACTTGCTCGTGTCCCTTCCCAGCGTGCCCGGTCACCACATGTCTCCTTCCTGCCAGGCACCGCACCCCCTGCCCCTGTCTCCACTGCTGCCGCCAATGCTGAGTCTGTGGACATCCAGCGGCAGTTGCAGGTTGGTCAGGCTGCGATCCTTAATGACCTCCATGGCCACAGCCAAGTGCTGCACAACATGGAGGCAAACTTGGAGGGCATTTTTTCATTGCAGGCTGACCAACGCCAGTTACTGAGGTCCATAGACTCAACACTGACTGCAGCAGTGGGTCTCCTGCAGCGCTACGTCCCACCCCCTACCCCTGCCCAATCCACACTTCCCACTCCCATGCCTGTCCCACGTACACCCAGACGTCAGCATGCACCCACCACAACAGACACAGGCACCACACCAGCAGGGAAGGTCATACGCACACCTCCTGGCACGCACACACAGGGTGAAGTAGGCACACCCACTGGGTCGGGGGGCAAACGCAAGTCATGCAGCCAGAGTGGGAGTCCGCATTCCACCCAATCCACTCCCTCCAAATCCCCTCCCCTCAGCTCTCCTGCCCACATATCCGGCAAGGACTCCTTCATGACCGCTCTGTCCCTGAGCCCCACAGTGACACCACCCCGCAAGCGGTCCAGGGAGTCCCCGGTCAGGGTGGTTGAGTCCCCCCCCCTGTCCACACCCTCCCCCAGTGGCGCTGCGACCCATCCCTCCACCCCCCCCTCCTTGGGGCCTGTGGTTCCTTCGGGTGCAGGGGAGACACTGGAGGACCTTGCTAAGGTGTGCAGCTAGATCCTGGCCTCCGCCTTTGGCCCTGCCCCACCCCCTGTGGTGGAGTCCTTCATCCCTGCACCCATGACGCCTACCCTTCGCCCTCATGTCCCTGCGGTGCCTGGTCCTTCCCCCCCACATGATGCCCTCCCCGCTGTGGAAGACGAAGGAGTCTGACTGTGCAGGCAAGCTAGGGGACACGCGTCCCACTGTGTCTCCCATCCAGCTGTGACTCATGGACTGCCCTATGGGCTTTGTAAATATTGAACTTTATCCACACAAACATTTTTTGGTAATGCTGAATAAAGCCAATTTTTTTTCCTTAGATCACTACTGCTTTTCTGGTATTGCTGTTGGTGGGGCTGCTACATGATTTTGGGTGGTGAACATGTGTTGGGTGTGTGGGAAATGTAGTAGTGTGCTGGTCATAGGGGGGACCCTGGTATCTGTGTGCCATCACAAGGTGTTAGCTAAGTGTCTTTGTTCATGTAAGCAGTTACTGCATGGTGAAATTGTCCCAAGGTGTGTTCCTTCCTCTGTGTACCCTGACATCTTCCCTGAAGGGTGTTTCCACTATGTGGTGCTGAGCTGTGTCTACATCAGCTGGGGGTGTGAGGGACTCCTTCAACTTTGCACATGCATGCGGAGCGATGTCTCCACCTGCATCATTCATGGCATCCTTGGTGGTCACTGTACTTGTGTATGTAGACTGTTGCCATGACTTCATGTGGACATGTTTTCTTTTTGGCGCTATGCATGTGTATACTCCCAGCCTCGCACACATGTGGTACATGTACTGCAGGATCTTTGTGCACCTGACTGACATTTGTGGGCATTGGATCTGTGGGTACTCCACCCTTTTCTTTGCAGGGGCACTGCTGTGAGTGTTAGGCACCCACCCCTCCTATGTCTGGGCACTGCTGGGAGGAATCTGCACCCACCCCTCCTATGTGTGGGCACTGCTGGGAGGAATCTGCACCCACACCTCCTGTGTCTGGGCACTGCTGGGAGGAATCTGCACCCACGCCTCCTTTGTCTGGGCACTGCTGGGAGTGATAGGCACCCACCCCTCCTATGCCTGGGCACTGCTGGGAGGACTCTGCACCCACCCCTCCAGTGTCTGGGCACTGCTGGGAGTGATAGGCACCCACCCCTCCTGTGTCTGGGCACTGCTGGGAGGACTCTGCACCCACCCCTCCTGTGTCTGGGCACTGTTGGGAGGACTCTGCAACCACCCTTCCTGTGTTTGGGCACTGCTGGGAGGACTCTGCATCCACCCCTCCTATGTCTGGGCACTGCTGGGAGGACTCTGCACCCACCCCTCCTATGTCTGGGCACTGCTGGGAGGAATCTGCACCCACCCCTCCTGTGTCTGGGCACTGCTGGGAGGACTCTGCACCCACCCCTCCTGTCTCTGGGCACTGCTGGGAGGACTCTGCACACACCCCTCCTGTCTCTGGGCACTGCTGGGAGTGTTAGGCACCCACCCCTCCTGTCTCTGGGCACTGCTGGGAGTGTTAGGCACCCACCCCTCTTGTGTCTGGCCACTGCTGGGAGGACTCTGCACCCACCCCTCCTGTGTCTGGGCACTGCTGGGAGGACTCTGCACACACCCCTCCTATTTCACGATATGTACGCTTAGAACATACACGGGTGTGGGTTAGCTCCATGCATACGAGGGGGGGGTACGTGTCGTACATACACGGTTGGTGTGGGGGTACGCTCCATGCATAGCGGGTGAGGGTACGGGTCGTACTTACACTGTTGGGGTGGGGGGTACGCTCCATACGTACGCGTGTGAGGGTACAGGTCGTACTTACACTGTTGGGGTTGGGGGTACGCTCCATACATACGCGTGTGAGGGTAAGGGTCGCACTTACACTGTTGGGGTGGGGGGTACGCTCCATACATACGCGTGTGAGGGTACGGGTCGTACTTACACTGTTGGGGTGGGGGGTACGCTCCATACGTACGCGTGTGAGGGTACGGGTCATACTTACACTGTTGGGGTTGGGGGTACGCTCCATACGTACGAGTGTGAGGGTACGGGTCGTACTTACACTGTTGGGGTGGGGGGTATGCTCCATACGTACGCGTGTGAGGGTACGGGTCGTACTTACACTGTTGGGGTTGGGGGTACGCTCCATACGTACGCGTGTGAGGGTATGGGTCGTACTTACACTGTTGGGGTGGGGGGTACGCTCCATACGTACGCGTGTGAGGGTACGGGTCATACTTACACTGTTGGGGTTGGGGGTACGCTCCATACGTATGCGTGTGAGGGTACGGGTCGTACTTACACTGTTGGGGGTACGCTCCATACGTACGCGTGTGAGGCTACAGGTCGTACTTACACTGTTGGGGTGGGGGGTACGCTCCATACGTACGCGTGTGAGGGTACGGGTCGTACTTACACTGTTGGGGTGGGGGGTACGCTCCATACGTACGCGTGTGAGGGTACGGTCCGTACATATGCGTCCCCACGCTATGTGGTGCTTGTGCGGGCCGTACCCAGGCCTTTGCCATGTGGGTACAGCCGTCCCGCCATTGTTGGGATGACGTAGGTGTGGGCGTGGTACGACTCGTACCCACGCTCTTAAGGCGGTTGCCTTAAGTTCGCGTCGTCAGGCACTTCCGTTGTGGCGGACGCTGGCTTTGCTGGACACGCCCCCACCCCCTCGTGGTGACCAGGGCCTGGGGGTCAGGTATGTCCAGGGCATGTGTGCTGTGTGACTTTGGTGGGGGTTTTGTGGCCTGCCCCTGGTCCTGCCCCCCCCTTTCCCCCCTCCCTTTGTTGTTCTGACCTTCTGCGGCGTCTGCGTCCGAACCTGTAGAGGAGGTCGACTGCTATGAGGGCCGGAATGACACGTAGGTTCGGGTCCATGTCTGTCCGTCGCGTACAGGTACTCCTTGTTCGCGTCGTCCTGATTTCCTGGCAGTTTTTGGCAGCCGGAAAATATTCACCGTGCGGGATGACGTCGGTGCGAATCGTAATTCCTGGTTCGTGAATGGCAGGCTGCGTGCGTCCCGACGTCACGTCGGCGCTTTCCCGGATCACATTTGTATGTTTATTTTCGTCGGTCGGGGTTTTGTACGATTCGTACGGAAATGGAGTTTCCGTGCGAATCGTAATTCCATATTAGTATATTTTGACGACCGGGTACGCGTCGGACGGAGAATATGCTCCGTCCGACGGTTCGTACCTGGTTTTTACCGGATCGTGATCGGCACCATAGTTTCTGTGAGAGTTTGTCAGTATTTTTTCTTCTAAAAGGAAGTGTTTGACGCCGATTTTAGAGTACACAAGTTTTATAATGCTTCACATTTACATTCCTAATCTTGCCTATTTGTGTGACATTGAAAGCGGAGCAGCTCTTTGTGTGGAATAGCAAGTGTGAATAGGGGTCTGTTTGGCAATTGTTTCCTGTAATCCTTTGCTACTAAGGTGCAGGGATATGCAGAAAGAGTAGATAACTTTACAGTATTCTTACCAGTATTTTTTACAATAGACATTCTCCTTCTCTCTGTTCCATTACTTTCATTTTCCTCTCTGTGTTGTACAATCTGCAATTTATTTCAGCAGGTATGGTTTTGTAGGTATGGTCTTCAATGTGATTAAATCTGTTTTAACTAAGGCATAAAAAAGTATTACTTCTACTACTTGACTTATACAACTGGTAACCTTGATATATTAGTCTCCTGTTTTGTTTTCTACAAAAAAACAGTATTACATAAAACAATATACCTGCTTTATGTAGAAATATGAAGATGGAAGTGAAGAGGTTTTATTTCTAAATTGTATGTTATTTATTTGAAGAAGAAATAAAACTGTGTGGCTTTCCAACAGTCACCAGAGTGACTATGGTGGTACCTTTTATTTAGTAGTATAGGGCTGTGTTCACAGCCCAGTTAATGTTATAAACCAATGACATTTTGCTTTACGTCTTCATTCTGTTTGTTATCTACTTTCCAATTTGTTTGTAGTGTCATGTGGGCAGAAATGTGGGTATAGTTGTCTTAGGGTGTGTTTATAGCCCACTTCCTGTTAACAACCAATCCTGTTATGCTTTATTTTTTAATTGTATTTCTTATCTGATTGTCCATTAGTTGTAATTGTCATGTGAACATGAAAGGGTGTTTCACATGTCTTTGTGCTACTTGTGAAACTTCATGGGTGCAGACTAGTTTATTTTCTTACATCGTTTTGGAATTTGGTAGTTTTGTGTTACATATGTAGCCCAAAATTAATGCAAGCTAATCATTGTCTTCCTTTCAAAATTGACAACGTAAAGTACTTTCCTAATGGCCAATCATCTTACCTCGCATATATTAGTTCCTTTGGCTGAGTATTCTTCTTTTGTGTATGTCAATACAGGAGCAAGATGGTTCATGTTTGGCTTGTTGGGCACAGTTTTATTTTTTGCGGTGGACAGCGTGCCAAGAAAGCAAGCTTTGAAGCTAATTTAAGTTTGAAAGTAGTATACACCACAAGATAGAACTTACTTTTAAAATGTACGCACCACCTTCAATTTATTATACGTCATGCACCTCTGTACAGATTCTTTTCACATCAATTGCCAAATCATAATACGTATAACTCACCCTTTCTCCATGCACTAGTTATACCCTTGTGTATTATATAACTTATGGCATGTGAAATCATAGTAGTTATATTAAGACTCATGACATATGAAATGACATTTTGTCTCAAAATGTACTGTGATGAGTGATGTAAGAAGAATGTGTACTGAGGTACATGATGTATAGTAAATTGAAGGTGGTGAGTAAATTATAAATATAAGCTCTATCTAGTAGTGAAAATATTAGAAATTTAAGTTATAACTATAACTTTCCTGTCTGCTGTACGCAGATGACGTTGTCTTGCTCAGCCAGACGCTGGTAGGGCTTCAAGGACTGCTAGCCACCATGGCCATGCACTGTCTGGTAAATGATATGCAGATTTACTATGAAAACACAAACATAGTCATCTTTGGCGGGAAAAAGAGAAAACCACATCAATGGTATCTTGATAACCATCATCTGACCAACGCGAATCAATATAAATATTTGGGCTGCTGGCTGGATAATAAAGGTGGGCACCTACTACATCTGAATTCATTCAAACTAAAATTAGCCTTGCTGCAAAGTGCTTTTCGAAAAATATTCAAGGGCACAAACAAGTTCTCTTTTGAGGCACTGTTGAAAATAGTCTCTGCTAAACTAGTGCCAACACTGTCATACGATTCAGAAGCCTACCCGGGAAAACTGGAGACTTTCTTAAACAGGGCACAGAGTGCGGTGTTCGGGTCTATATTTTAACTGCCAGGCAATACCTCGAAAGCTCACATCAGGCTGGAATTCACACTACAGGAGCAACTGCTTGTGCAAAGGGCCTGCATAATAAAATACCTGCATTCTACAAGATCTTCTGAACAAGGATCATTAAAACAGCTCATCTGGCAGGAAACTGCGTGTCATGACATCATGAATCACATGAATCCCTGGTTGTAAGCCCTAGATAAAGCGCTGACGCATACAGGTTAAGGGAGCTCTGGAACTCAAAATCACCTCATTTTCCGTTTAAAACATCCCTGAACAGAAATATAAAAAGAGTATCAAGGAAATCTGATCGGAGAGCATTTGTAAAAAGAAAACATGCTCCTCTGGTGCTGGGCAGCTATGACAGAAAAGGCCCACCAACATACATCAATGAAACATTTTCCTCTCACTGTAAGATGAAATTTCTGCAGCTTCGTATGGGCTCTCTTGTGTCATTAGATCTGTCCCCACAATGGGTAGACATACCTGAGTCAAAACTATGCCTTCTATGCAATCTTTGCAGGAGTCACTAACTCATCTGCTTTGCATATGCCCTATACCATTGGCAGACAGCAGAAGATTGCTGAGGTCCCTATGGATCAAGGAGGGATTACGGACACTACCATGAGCCGTCCCTTTCTAATTGAACAATGAGCAGCCGCAAGTGATCACAAAACTGATAAATTTTCTAGGGGGGCTCGGAGACGAAACTCAAATTCATTTCAGAAGCCCAAAACGAAGTAGGGGCGGATCTGTGAATACCAGCAGTCCTAAAAACAAATAGCTTCAGTCAAATGGACTGTACTGCTTCTCTTTTTTCTTAATCAAAGGCACTTTTATCAAGTTGTTAGCCGTGTAGTCAATAGTATTTTAATCCATTTTTACCTGTGAGAAAAACAGAGGTTGCATCATGGATTGTCTACAGAATGAGAGTTGATAAAAAAATTGGGATCACAGCTATTACTTGTAATTTTAGGCACTTTGATAGACTTTATTGTCTAAATAAAGTATTTTCTGATTGATATAACTTTATAATTTCTCCAGTTTCTGTAGTTTAATTTGGGTTTGTACATAAAGAATAAATAAACTTTTCCTAAGCATAACTTAGCTTAACCTTTGTTTTATTTAATTAAATGTAAATATGTTTTAATTTTTTAATAAAAATGTGTTTCATATCATTGAGTTGAGCGTCATTTACTTAAGGGCTCTAAAGTGCAGTGTCATAGAGTATAGCAAAGTACAGTGTTTTACAGTTTAGTTTCATGGAGTCTAGTGTTGTGGAGTGGAATACAGGGAAGTGGTGTCAAGTGGTGTTGTGTATTGTGGATTAAAGTCTTATACGGTACAGTAGTCTGGTGTGTCATATAGAGGGTAGAGTATTGTACAATGTAGTGACATGTTGTACAGTGGAGTGACATGTTGTGCAGTATAGTTAACTGTCGTACCCTGGAGTATCATCAAATGTAGTGTCGTTGAGTAGAATATCGTGGAGTGGAGTAGGGTGTTATTGAGCAGCATAGAGTTGAATAAAGTGTTATAGAATGGCATAGAAGGGGGAAAAGTGTTGTAGAGTGCAGTGTAGGGGCATACGCTGTAGTACAGTGGTGTACACTGGCATAGAGTGTAGTAGGGTATTGTAGAGTGCAGTTTTATAGAGTACAGTAGAGTGTTGTAGAGTACATTGTAGTGTCGTACAGTGGCATACAGTTGGCTAAATTGTCGTACAGTGTAGTCGAGTTGAGTGGCACAGTGTAGAGTGGATTAAAGTGTCATATAGTGGAGTAACATCACATATAGTACAGTGCAGTAGAGTTTAGTGCACTGTAGTGACTTAGCATATAGTGGAGTAAAGTGTTCAAGAGTGGAGTGGCGTGTCATACATTGGAGTGGTATGCTATGTTGTTGAGTGCATGAAACAATCGTATAGTGGAGTACAGTGTAGTTGCATAGAGTGGAGTGCAGTGTTGTACAGTGGAGCAGGGTAGAGTAGCCTAGAGTGCAGTATATTGTATTAGAGTGGTGTGACATGTAGTGCCGAAGAGTCTAGTGGCATACAGTGCTGTTGAGTGGAGCGGTGTACAGTGGAGTGGCTTCCAGTGGAATAGTGTAGAGTGGAGTGTCATAACCTGGAGTGGCATCCAATGGAATACCATACAGTGGAGTGGCATACTCTGGAGTGGTGTAGAATGCAGTACCGTCCAGTGGAGTAGCATATAGTGGAGTGTCATTTACTCGTTTGGTGTACAGTGAAACAGACTACAACAGACGATATTACAGCTGAGTTCCATAAATTGGAATAGCATATCGTGGTGTGGCATAGAGTGGAGTGGCATACAGTGGAAAAGCATATATTAGTGTGGTGTGCAATGCACTGCTGTAGAGTGAAGTAATGTACTTTGGAGTAGCGTGTTGTCACGTTGCATACACTGAAGTGGCATACAGCAGAGTAGGGTAGAGTGAAATAGGATATAGTGGAGTGGCAGAGAGTGGAGTTGCATATAGTGGAACAACGCAGAGTAGATTGGCGTAGAGTGAAGTAGTGTAGAGTGGAATGTCATAGACTTGAGTGGTGTACAGTGGTATATCGTACAATGAACGGCGAACAGGGGAGTGGCATGCAGTGGTATGGCATACAGTGGAATAGCATACAGTTGATCAGAATACACCAAAATAGTATACAGTGCAGTAGTGTACATTGCAGTAGTGTACACTGGAGTGGCGTAGATTGAAATAGCATACCCTAGAGTGGCATAAAGTGCAGTGGCATAGAGTGGAGTAGCATACAGTGGAGTGGCCCACAGTGGAGTGGGGTAGAGTGCAGTGGCACAGAGTCAAAAAGCCTAGAGTTAAATGGCATATAATGTAGTTGAGTACAGTGGAATAATGTAGAGTGGAGTACTGTACAGTAGAGTGAAGTGAATTAGTATGGATTGCCAAAGAGTGGAGTGGCATAGAATGTAATAGCTTACAGTAGAGTGTTGTAGAGTGCAGTGGTTTACAGCAGAATAGCATACAGTGGAGTGGCGAAGAGTAGAGTGGCTTGAAATGGAGCGTGACAGAGTGTAATAACATTCAGTGGAGTAGCATGGAGAGCAGTAGCACAGAGTGGAGTGGTGTACAATGGAGTGAGGTAAAGTGTAGTAGCATGCAGTTAAATATACAGTGGAGTGGAATAGCATATAGTGGAGTGGCGTAGACTGGAGTGGCAAACAGTGGAACAGTGTACAGTATAGTAGTGTAGAGTGGAGTGGCAGACAGTAGAGTAGCATACAATGGAGTGGCATACACCAGAGTGGCAGAGATTGGACTAGCTTACAGTAGATTGGTGTAAAGTGCACTGGCGTTTAGTGGATTGAGGCATAGTTAAATGGGGTACAGTTGAGTACCATTCAGTGGAATATCATACAGTGGAATGGGGTGGAGTGGAGGTACAGAGTTCTATAATAAAGAATTGAGTGGCATAGAATGGAGTAGTGTATACAGTAGTGGCATAAAGGGAAATACCGTACATAGGAGTATTGTAGAGTGCAGTGGCGTCAAGTGGAGTGGCATACAGTAGAATAGCATACAGTGGAGAAGAGTGGCATGGCGTAGAATGGAGTTCGGTAGAGTTTAATAGTTTAGTTTAGAGTGCAGTGTCATAGAGTGTAGCAGCATACATTGGAGAGAGGTACATTGTAGTGGCATACAGTAGAATAGTGTGGAGTGGACTGGTGTGGAGTGTAATAGCATTTAATGGAGCAGTGCACAGTGGAGTGGAGTACAGTGGAGTGTATTACAGTGGAATGACATATGGTAGAGTGGTGTAAAGTAGAATGGCATAGAGTGGAATAGCATATAGTGGAGTGGCGTACACTGGAGTGGAATACAGTGGAATAGTTTGGACTGGAGTAGCAAGAGTGGAGTCGCAAACACTGAAATAGCATAGAGTAGAGTAGCAAAGAGTGCTGTGACATAGAGTGCAGTGGCATATTGTGGAGTGGCATAGAATGGAGTGCAGTTACAAATAAAGGTATAGTAAAGTGGCGTATAGTGGAGTGGTGTAGAGTGGAGTGGGATACATTGATGTGAAATAGTGTAGAGTAGATTGGCTTACAGTGTAGTGGCATACAATGTAGTGTTGTAGACTAGAGTCCCGTGGAGTGGTTTACAGGGGGAATAGTGTATGGTTTAGTGGCATAGAGTGGGGGGCATAGAGTGGAGTGGCAAAGAGTATAGGGGTGTAGAGTTGACTGGCATAGAGTGAAGTGTGGTACAGTGCAGTGATGTACAGTGGAGTGGCATAGAGTGGAGTGAGGTACAGTATAGTGTCATACAGTGGAATAGTGTAGACTTAAGTTGCATATAGTGGAATGATATACAGTGATGTTGTGTAGAGTGAGTGTTGTACAGTGGAATACCATAGAGTGGTGTGTTGTAGAGTGGGGCCGGGTACAATGTACAGGGGTAGACTGCAGTGGTGTACATTTTATTGGCATACTAAGGACTGGCATACTGTGGACTAGCGGAGAGTGTATTGGAAAAGAGAGGAGTAGCACTGAGTGAACTGGCATACAGTAGAGGAGCATACTGTGGAGTGGTGTAGAGTGCAATAACTTTGAGTTTACTGGCGTACAGTGTAGTGAGGTACAGTGTTGTGGCATATAGTAGAGTAGCCTGAAGTATAGCGGCAAAGATTGGAGTGTTGTATAGGGGAATAGTGTAGAGTGTAGTAGTTTAGATTATAGTGACATGGAATGGAGTCGCATAGAGTGGAGTGGCATAGAATGGAGTAGTGTACAGTTGATTGTCATAGAGTGGAGTTGCGTATACTGGAATACTGTATAGTGCAGAAGTTTACACTGAAAGGGTGTACAGTGTCAAGGCATAGAGTACAATAGTGTAGACTGTAGAGTCATAAGGTGGATATGCATACAGTGGACTGGCATAGACTGGAGTGTCATAGAATGTAGTGGTGTACAGAGTAATAGCATAGAGTAGCGTGGCGTAAAGTGAAGTAGCATTGAGTGGAGTGGTGTACAGTGGATTAGTGTAGAGTGGAATGGTGTGTAGTGGAGTGACATAGAGTGGAGTGGTGCAGAGTGCAATAGCATAGAGTTTTGTGGCCTAGAGTGCAGTGGCAAAGAGTGGAGTGTGGTAATTGAAACAGATATAGTGTGAAAGTGTGTGAACAGATTTAGATGTAATTTGTCAGGAATGTACATTATGAGATATATTGTCAACTTTTGGTAGTATGTGCGAATAGTGTAAGTTGCGTTAAAGTTAGAAATGTAAAATGTGGAAAAGACGTCAGTTTGTGATTGGTTAATGACTATGGTTACCCACGGTAAAAGGCGGTCATGTCGTTTTTAGCACTGTTTGGCTGTGTTCTGTGGTTCACTGTGTTCTGGACTACGGTCTTAGATATAGGTAAGTAGTAGATTTTATTGTTGTTCAGTACCTATTACTACTTTATTAAAGTAGTCATAGGTAGAGAAATGTATTTGTAAATTGATATATATTTGTATAGCAGTTTCAGGAGAACTGCGCATATTTTTTCACTTTTTTTAAGTAGCACAATAATTTGTAGATATTACTGTGGTACTCTGTAGACTTTTTTGTTTATATTTAAATATATTAACAAAAGAAGATACACTACAGTACACTATATTTGTAAAGTATAATGTATCATAGTGTATTTTTCATTTTTAAACATTTTATTTTTAATTTATTTAAGTACCACAGTACTCTCCAGGTAGTACCTATTACTCTGTACATTTAAAAAATATATATATATAGAAACTTGTAAATATTTTCCTCTGCCTATTACCACAATAATAAAGTGGTAAAAGGGAGGGTAAAATATTGAACTAAATACTGACATATATCTGAAGGTGTAACAAAGTACAACTTGTACCTAAAAACAACATGACTGCCTTTAACTTTGGTAAATATCTATCGTAACAGGGAGTGATCCAGTTAAGGTGATAAGGTGTGGGGATCAAACTAATGTATTGAAAATATATGTACCCCCTACACCATAGCTTCTTTTTAAAATTGTCACAGATCACGTCAATTAATCCATATCTTTAATAGCCAATGGTGGCTTCTTATTCTTTCTTAAACCATGATCACTCAGCTCACACACATATATATTTTGTGCAAATCAATGTACCATCACCTTACACAAAAAAGACATGGCCTGTATGGAAATGCTTTTTACTTGGTTGAGTATCTTTACTTAAGACACCACCCTTAATCCATTTTATGCTGTGTGACAAACAAATAATATGCATTGCTGACAACTCTACATAGAAATCACATTCCAAAAAATATATACACAACATACAACAATACTGCATAATAAAAAGTAATAACTACATTTATAAGTGTCCAACATATATATTCACATTTTGTATTCATTGCGAAGCAGTGTCCAACATATCTATTCACATTTTGCATTCATTGCGAAAAAGTGTCCAACAATATTAACCATTGAAGGTTACACATTTACCTCAACTGGGGACATTTTATAGCCTTTAAAATAAAGGTCACAAAAGTACCATGCGGACCTTAGTGGTTGGAGTTCATTCTAATGGTCATAGAGGTGTCAATACTCTCTTTGCCTTCTCCTGCATGTTACTTGTCGCCTTTTGCTAAAGAATGACTGTTTCCTAGCCACATTTATGTATATGCTGAGGGGTTTGGACCTTCTTATGGTGCTTGCATAATTCTAGTGAAGTCTTCTTCAGGGCAGGAACTGATGTGTAAGGGACACATTAGATGAATGCCAAAAGTTGGGGCTCCACCTTCATGGAGAAGTGGAGTAACAGCTCTCCTTTGCGCCATCCAGCATTGATAATTCAGTAGTTGCTTTATATGTTTCTGTGTTAGGGTAGTAGGAAGTGCAGTCCTTGTCTGTTTTATGGCATGGTTTCCTGGATGTAACTGCACTTCACATGTGGTGAGCCTCTTCCTTGATCCAGCGTGTTGCCCGTTGAATCATCTGCGCACTATAATGTGTAATTCTGCCAAATTTCATTCAAATTCATCAAGCCGTTTTCGTGATAGATGTTAGTACAAAGTCTATGGACAATGCATTGGTGCCCAAATGTGTTTTGAACTCCCTTTTTATCTTGATGAATCTCTGCGAAACTTTGTATACTCTGCCAATGTACAAAGAGGCGTAAGTCTGCAAAGTTTTGTGGAGATGCTTCAATTGGGCACAAAGTTACTAATGGTGAAAAATCCAAGGAATTCCTATCTCTGATATCTCTAACTATACCTATGCCACTCTGTTGTGTATGTATATATATTTTCAAAAAATAAAGGTTAAAGTTGAGTTACACTTGATGGAAGTTAGTAGGATTTTAGCTTATGTTATAAAAACCCTATATATTCACTGAAAAAGCACTACTGTTTAAAAACAAAAAAAAATGGAGAAAAAAAATGGAGAAATTCATCTACTGAATATAACTGACATAAATATAACTTGCACTGCCATAGATTTCAGATCTCATCAGTGTTGTAAAATGTGAGTTCCTAAGCAGAAAATCACAGCGGTGCAAGTTAGACTTATGCAAGTTACGTATATTTAGTACATTTTGCTAGTTTTGGGGATTTTAAACAAAAGTGCTTTTTCAGTGAATTTCAATTTTTTTTAATCAAAGTTGAAATCTTACTACCTTTCTAACGTATAACTCCACCTTAACTTTTGTTTTTTTTCAGTTAATTTCTGTGTTTTTTTATTGTAAAGTAATCATACTATGGGTAAGAAAACATTGAGGGATCTATGTAAGTCACACCACCCTGGACCCCCTTGAATATCTAGTATTCAGAAACTCCTAGGTTGTGTAGGTTTCCCTGAGTGCTGGCCGAGCCTGGGCCCAGATACCGTAGCTACCTATATCACCATATTAGGTCAGTTTGAAAGGCAACATCTTGATATGGGAAACAGCGTTTACAACGCTGTTAAAACATTGTCGTCACAATGACCGCGATGTTAGTACACGATACATTTACATTGCAAGCCATTACAATGACTTGCTGTAGGGGGCGCAAAGGTATTGGATATAGGATCCAACACCTTCCCTGCTGTTGCGCAAACTGGAGTAGGAATAGTAAATAATACTATTCCTAAGTCCAGCGTGCCCCCTACAGCAAGTCGTTGTAATGACTTGCGATGTAAAGGTATTGCGTACTAACAGCGCGGTCATTGTAACAACCACGTTGCAATAGTATGCGATGTATTAGCATGTGTTGTAACATGCTATATTCCTTGATATTTCCTTTTTGCATTCTTGGTCATTTCTGATCACAGGCAATAGTCACTGCAACACATCTGGGGTACCCTTTTTAGAAGGAGAAGTGTGGTAGCACAGAATAGTAGAATATTTTGTTTGTCATTTGAATTTCTCTCTGCTTCTGGTTTCCTAATGTAAGTCAATGTGCAAGAAATAACACATTTTGCAAAATGCCACCTGGACCCTAAATTCAGAGATTTACAAATATCCGGTCCTGTGTACATTTACAAAATATATATGGATTTCCTTCAAAATCAGTTTTCATTATTTAGATGCTACCATATGAATTGATGCTTGTTCGTTCAGTCTTTCACAAAAACCTAATTCGGCATGCGTGGTCAATACATAATGAAAAATCATTACATGATCATGTTCCTGGAATCCTGTGTTTCTGAACAACCAACAAACTTTCTATCCATGTGACCAGAAGAGTGTGATGTTACTTTTGTTAATTGGATATGGGAGCCAAAATATTGATGAAAACATTGTTACCCATTTCTATGATTTCCTAATTATTTTTTTTTTTTTTTTTATTTCAATGATTAGTTTCTTTGAGAAAATCATCAGCGGTCTACACAAATGATTTTTCACTGAATTAAAAATTGTTTGAATTTCCTGAAATGTGTAGCAATCTGGTCTATCCATGTGTTTCACATATTTTCCCACTGCGAAGTGCAAGGGGGGACACCCTAAATATCGATTCCAAAATATCGACTGCCCAGAATATCGAAATTTAATTATAGAGTGGACAGAATATCGAATTATCAAAATATAGATAGGTCAGAATATCGCAATTGGGGTACAAAATATCGATTTCCATAATATAGAATTTAATAATATAGAATTCCATAATATCGAATTTTAAAATATAGATTACCATAATATCGAATTTTTTTAGTGTTATGTATGGTAGTATATGTGTTAAAATTATGTATTATTTTTATAATGTATGTTTAATTTATTTAAACTAATGAATGTTATGTAATTTAATTTTTGCGTAATTTAATTCTGTAGCGGGTTGTGGGTTTATAGGGGAAAAGGGTGGGAAGTAATTTAATTATGGTTAATTAAATATTAATTATATTTATATGTTTTGATAATTAATTGATTGATAATTAATTATTAATTGGTAATTAATTTTTATTAATTGGTAATTAATTTATATTAATTGATTAATTGATAATTATGTTAATTGTATTTTTTATTATTAGGAGCGGGTTGTGGGTTTGTAGGGAAATTGGGTGGGAAATAATTTAATTGTAATAAAGTAAATAATTATTTTTTTATTTACGTGTATTGATAAATAATTGATAATTAATTATTAATTGGTAATTAATTTGTATTAATGGGTAAATAATTTGTATGAATTGCTAATTAATTTTTATTAATTGCAAAATTATTTTTATTAATTGATTAATTGATAATAATGTTAATTGTATGTTTTATTATTGGGAGTGGGTTGTGGGTTTATAGGGGAATTGGGTGGGAAGTAAATTAATTGTAATAAAGTAAATATTATTTTTTTTATTTATGTGTATTGATAATTGATAATTAATTATTAATTGGTAATTAATTTGTAATAATTGGTAATTAATTTTTATTAATTGATAATTAATATTTTTCAATGGTAATTAATTGTTATTAATTGGTAATTATTTTTAATTAACTTTTTATTGGTATTGATAATTAATGTAATCTTATTTTAAATTTAAATCATTACTTTCCCTACTTTTGCACTCTCAGGAGTAGCAATAGTATTTTTTACCCTCCGCTATCCAGCTCTTTCCCTACTGTTGCACTCACTGGAGTGGGAATAGTAATTTTAACTCTCCCGCTATCCAATGCTTTCCCTACTGTTGCACTCTTTGGAGTGGGAATAGCAATTTTTACCCCTACGCTATCCAACGTTTTCTCTACTGTTGCACTCTCTGGAGTGGGAATAGTAATTTTTACCCTCCCGCTATCCAACGCTTTCCCTACTGTTGCACTCTCTGGTGTGGGAATAGTAATTTTTACCCTCCCGCTATCCAACGCTTTCCCTACTGTTGCACTCTCTGGAGTGGGAATAGTAATTTTTACCCCTACGCTATCCAACGCTTTCCCTACTGTTGCACTCACTGGAGTGGGAATAGTAATTGTTACCCCTATGCTATCCAACGTTTTCACTACTGTTGCACTCACTACGTATCTCGTATTAAAGGTATGAATGGTAAAGGCTATGCGTGGTAACCACGCATGCGTTGTAATACATGCTTGGTTTAGTGTATGTGTGGAAATGGCTGTGTTGTTGTGGCTGTTTCCCGATTAGCAATACCATAAGGCCAAGTCATTTTATGGAGGGTTACATTGTTCCATTTAGGTTCTCATTTGTCTTTGGCATGTCAAAGCCTGAACCTTAAATACATTTCATAAGTGTGATTGTTCCTTGAGAGTGAAGTTTTGCTCAGCTGAATGACATGGGAGCTCCAGCAAGATGTCTGACAAAAAACTTTAAATATAGGTTATACCTTTATATCGCAAAGGAAATGTACCCAATAGTTCAGTTCTCAGGCAGGACAAACAGATGTGCATTCGTTATACTTGTAACAACCCCTTCCTTGACATAGATAACATTTGGCAAAGAGTACACTCTTCCCACCACAAATGCAATCCTGAGAAGCTCTTAAATGATAGAGAGAGAACATCATATTTCACTCCTTAGTCTTCTTATGCTATTCATAGCTGAGCTCTGTAAAATATCCTTAATTAATAGTTGCTGAAGCTTGAGTATGTATCAGTGCTGTAGCAGTGCATTGATGTGACTTGAACAAGATGGAGTTTGTGTAGTTTTTGCATTTGCAGCCATGAATTCACAGGGATACATAGCCCTTTGTGTTGTATTTATGTTTTGTCTCTTTAACACCTTGGCTGCGGCAGGAATTCCGCCGCAGCGCTGGGGGGGGTTTGGGGGCAGCGCGGTGGCGCTGTGCTCATGACGGAGCCACTCCGTCATGAGCCACGGTTGAGCTGTGCTCATGACGGAGTGGTTCCGTCATGACTACGCCCACTGCGCTAATCGCCCGCACAGGCGGGGAATCAGCGCAGCGTGGGAGGAGCGGCGGCCAACGGCCGCAGCATGACGGAACCACTCCGTCATGAGCACACGGCACCCGTGGCTCATGACGGAGTGGCTCCGTCATGAGCGCTGAAGGGGTTAATATAAGTTTGTCCCTTTTATTCCTCGATCGTGTTAATGGAACTTGAACTAAGAGTGTAGTGTTAGAAATGTTATGGGGGCATTCTTTGTATGGCACTTGACTAAAGCAGTCCATGGTTATGCTGCTCCCCCTGCTAGAGTTTATGTTGAAAGATAATAAATCTACCGCTGAATACTAACCTGCGACCAGTCTTTACTACAAATTGTGGCGATGATAACTCCAGCTGAAGAACCTACGCAGCTATTCCTGTTTATCATTATCTGCAAAGGATTGCTTTAGGAGCAGAGAAACCTTTTGCACTCTTATTACCATTTATTTTCTCTCTTTCCGCAGCGATTTGTTTCTGCACTGGGCCAAATTTCAGAGTCATTTCAAGGTGAGACTCTTACTGTTAATTGAATGTTTGGCGGATCGGTGATTCAAGTGGCCGTTGCAAAGAGAAGTAGTTGTTCTCTGCATTATTCAAAGTACCTGGATTCTCCTAAGAGTACCGCCGCACGGTCCTTCTCATCTTCCACGTCTTGGGCATTCCTCGTTGTTCACTGCATTATTCAGAGTACCTGGATTCTCCTGAGGGCGCTGCTGCGCGTTCTTCATATCGTCTACGTCTTTGGCATTCCTCCACAAGCTTGATGCAGGTCATACACTGTGATGTATTAGGACACCATGATGTAACTTACAGCGGCCATCTTTTTTCTCACAGTCGCTATATGCCAAACGCCGTGCCGACCAACGTGTAGCCTGCACTCTAATTTATATCAAAACTTTAAAAAACTTCTGTTTTTTTCAATTTAATCAGTGTGTATAAATTCGTCCGGTGTGTGCAGCCTTGTGACAAACCCTACTTGTGTCCTTGTTCATCAAAACTTCATTGTACATTGCATACAAGGCGCACTACTCATAGACCTTTGAGGTTCAAACAATGTTAGATACGTTTAACCGAAGCTAAAGCAATGAATCATTTTTTGTAATGTCTTATTTTCTCCTGTACTAAACGCTTTTCATTTTTTATTTGTAGAAACATATGCAATCATATAGTTATTAGTAACACTCAGAGAAATTTACACATAGAAAGTATGATTGCTTCTTTAACAATGTTACATCACATTGCTTATACAAAATCATTATCGTAGTTGATAGAAAACTCCTTTTTTCCCCATGCATTTCAGGTTACATAACTTTTGTTAGGGGAACTGTAAAAGTAACATTTGAGTATTCAATCTCATGGTACCCAACAGGAATGTTACATAAATGACACATAAATGAAAATGATACTTAAAAAAATGGTGAGCTCTATCTCCAGTGCACATCGGAATCTAAGTTGTGTATGTGCAACCATGCATGCTGTGTTTGAGTTTCTTCATGCATTAGTCATAAAACCCTATGTGTCCTTGCTCTTCAGTGACCAAAAGGAAAGAGTGCCAAACAACTCCTTAAGTAAAAAAACATGTGTACCATGGTGTCTAAGAAATATATAGGTGTCTCTATATCATAACTATGCACGTACCTAAGAATTGACACCAATTCAATACTCTCAAAAGACTGTTGAACGATGTAGGCTCAATCACTAGAAAACAGGGTCCGTGTGTTATCAACTAAACATTTAGGGGCACATGCATCAAAGCAGGGAATTTCGAATCCTTAATATCAATTATTAAGGAATCACTTTTAGGGAGTCGCAATTACCTATGCATGTAGGTTTCGCAAAAAGAATTGCGATTCCTACATATTTCTTAAAAATCGAACGCAAATTGTGATTCGCTATTAAGGAATGCCTTCCCATTGATTCCTATGGGCCTAGAGGCCCATAGGAATGAGTGGGAAGGCATTCGCAATTTGCGAGTACCAAATAGGTACTCGCAAATTGTGAATGCAATTTCTAGGGTGATAATGGGCCAAAATGCCACCCTGATGCACCCACGAAACAGGTAAGTGTGCACATGTGGTGCACATACATGCCCTAAGGGCATGTGTGTGCGCCACATGGCACTTAGAAAGATGCAAAAAAGTGTATTTTTTAAGGATTTGCAATTTACCACCAACTTGAAGTTGGTGGTAAATTGCGATTCCTTTATGCAGGGTCACAATTTTTTCATTCTTTCTGCTTTGCATTCAGGGAATTGCAAATTGTGATTCCCTAAATGCCTTAGCAAAATAGATAATCGCAAAAAGTGTAATTCCTTATTATGTGATTTGCTTTGGGCTTGATGCATCCCAAATGGCAAAATATCGGTAGCAAAGGGGCTGTTTCTGTGAATCAGCCCGTTTGCGACCGGTATTATGCTTGATGCATGCGCCCCTTACTCATTATCAATGTGTTAATAAGCCTGCTCAAATGTATTACTTACAGCGAGGTGAAAGCCTCTTCAGACCGATGAATATAATAGCAGTTATGTTCACTTCCTCACCTATAAACAGACCAAATTACTGCAAAAATGTGTGAAATGTATTGACCTTAATATTTAGCATGTAATGACCACGTCACGCATACTAAACAAACTTCTAACCGTAATTTACTTGCTGCGAATGCTGTATACTGAATTCAATGGTGTACGTCCTCAATGTTTTCCCGTGCAGTAGTGCGTGTCAAGCCCCTAGGTTAGTTACTATTGAAAATGTGATGTTAACGTGCATGCAGGAAAGTGCAAACTGACTTACTCTCTCAAGTAAACTAGACCGTGAAACCCATTCATAACGTTCTGCATTTATAGCTCCATGTTGAGCCACTGAATCTACGTCGCCGCACCAGTGCAACAGAAATCGTCTCTACTCATAGACTGTTCCTGATAAATATCCCAGGGCCAATGTTTGATTATACTCTCTTCAGATGAAAAATCATTGTCTAACTGTCACAAAATGTGCCCTCTGTGCAGAATGATAAACTCATGCTGTTGTATAGTGCCATGTGTGTACTGGAGATAAACACAGTGTAAATTGAAATGAATAAAGCGATACTTTGCGCCCAAAGTTAAAATGTGACCTTATTGCGAAACCACATATCAGAAACAATAAAATGATGTAAGTGTTACAAGAAACATGACATTTCAATGTTGTCATTAAGCCCTTTGGGTGTTAAAGTTTGTAAGAATTTTATCCCAAAAAGTTTCTCTGCATGCCAAATGTTTATGCATGTCTCTGTTTGAAGTAGGGATGAGATTCTCTAGAATGGTAAATCGCAATTGGGGTAAAGGGTCCAACCAGTGTGTTGCCAAGCATGCATTTCTCCTTTTAGTACGTATCTTACTTTTATGCTCCGTTATTCTAATTTTAGTTTTATGTGCTGTTCTTCCTACGTATGTTAAGCCACAAGGGCACTTTATTGCGTAAATATCCAATTCCAAATTACAATCTCATGAGTGTTTCAATTTTATCTGTTTGCCTATTTATGGGTGAGTACACGTATTCCCTGTTATCACATTACTGCAATGACTGCAGTTCAAACACCTTTTCATTCCTTGTGTATGTATCCCTGGTGGGTGTTATTCTTTTCTTAAAAAGTTCCCTCAGATTTTTAGAGCTGGAATGTGCAAACAAAGGTTTTGTCATGAATACTTCTCTGAAATCAGGTTCTTGCTCAATTACATCCTACCTTTGAAATATGATACCTCTGATAGCTGCTGATTTGGTGGAGAACTTCATTACATATACTTCTCTGTTTTGTGTAGGTTTGGGTAATTGTGATAGTAAACCAACTCGCTCCATGTTGGCAACTTTCTCTTGGGCCTGATTCAGTATCTCAGGTGGTTAACCTCTTTTGCTGTATTGTAAATATCATTACAAATTGTGGGTTCAGATGTGATTCTCTTGATTCTAAAATACTGCGATAACAGTAGGGTGTCGATTCCGATCCGTTAAAAATAATTCGCGTACGACTCGTATCCGTATTTTTTTACGTACGAGTCGTAGAAGCACCGTACAAACGGCCAAGTACGATTCGTTCATGAAAAATATCTACGAATAGCGTCGGGAAAAGTCTACGAGAGTGCGTCGGAAAGTTTTCACGTCCGAATATCGTCGGGAAAAGTGTACGAAAGTGAGACGGACAGTCTCACGTACAAAGCGTAAAACACAAGTCCGAGCGCGCAAGTACGATCCCGACCGTCTGTCCGAATACACAATCGCACGTAAAAAGGCCCGTACGGAGCCAACGCAGGAGCACACATGTACACGGGTAAACTCATGCCCGTGTACGAGCCGTACAGCCCTCCCACCCCAAATATGTCAGCACCCTACACCACCCTGTCCGCACTGTGCCCCAGCCCCGCATGTATGCACTGTACCCCCAGCCCCCCCACCGCATTTACGCACTGCACACCAACACCGCATGTACGCACTGTGCCCCCAGCCCCCCACCGCATGTACGTGCCACACACCAACACCGTACCCCAGCACCCTCACCCAGCATCGCGTATGTACGGATCGTACCTACGCCAAAAAGACACATACAGAACCAGGACAGTGTAAAACAGAACAAGGAGGGTCAAAGCGACTCGCACAACAACACAAAACACGTCTACACGACAAAATACAACTCAATGACTGACCTGCCACATCCAAACTGGCCAACAGAGGCCCCAAACACAACCACCTCTTATAACACACCCACCAAAATTCAAACACAGCCACACCCAAAAATTGACCAATAAAAAGGGCCCACACACACAAACCATGAGCCTTTGCAACAGACCTACTGTGGACAGAGCCCACACACAAACCACCCCACATAACTCATACCTTCTCTACACCGCCACTCACACACCTCCACACAACCTCCCCCACAAACATCCCCCTCTTCACATTCACACACACACACATTCACACTCACACACCCACAACCACCCACACCCGCACCCCACACCATGCCCACAGACAAGAATCCAAAGTTCACTACGGCAGAGCTAGAGCTCCTTGTCAACGAAGTCATCAGAGTCGAGCCACAGCTGTTTGGAACAATGGTCAGACAGACCAGCATAGCTGAAAAATCTGCCATGTGGCAGAGGATCGTCGACAAGGTGAATGCTGTTGCGCCCGTTCGAAGGACCAGGCATGAATGCCCAGCCAGGTGGTACAATCTGCGCAGGGCGGTCAAGAGGAAGATGAATGAAGAACATGCCCAGACCAACATCACTGGAGGTGGGCCGCCCCGCAGACCCATACACTACCATCCCTGGGAGGAGAAGGTGATGGCCATGCTACCGCCGGTGGGACTACACGGAGTGGAAGGAGTCGCAGAGCCTGGTGAGTACACAAACAACTCATGTAACATGGGGGGAATGGCATCCACACCCCAACCACAACAAATGCACGCACCTACCCCCAAGCACTCACCGCACACAACCACACTCAATAACCACGCCCATGCCACGAACGTCACCATTCACCCTTCACAAATCAAGGCAAGGCCATGTCCAAGGCTACAACAACCACAAACACAAGACTGGATGTCCGGGAGGCTGGGAGGGTGGGTCCCACACAACACATTGTGAAAATGAGATGCAGACAACAATGTCCTCAGCCCATATGGCATAGGGACATACCCATGAACAGGGACTGGCAAACTACTAACAAGGTTGCTGACACTGGGCCCTGCTGTATGCAGCATGCAGCACAAGGCCCTCCTGGGACCACTGTACACTCAAACACCAACTCCACAAGCACAGGTATCTAGCACAGAAACTCACACACACTGTCATGCCAGCATACACCATGAGGGGACACACACATCACCTGGGAGACCCAATTACAACTCACACTACACACAACAGCACGCCCGGTCACACACCCCCCCCTAACACAAGCACACACCCCCGGGGCAGGCAACGGATACACACACTCCCACAATGGACATGTGACACAACATGTCCAATGCAGAGCCAAGTAAGCATCAGAGCCAGGCGGGCAACTAGAGCCAATTTCCGGGGGGGGGGGGCAGAAAAAGATTTCGGGGAAGGGGCTAAATCTTCCAGCCATAGGCCGAGTGGCTGTAAGAAGGGGTGAAAACACAACAAAAGCCTCATTAACGAGTAAATGGTCTTCCAAAGACCTGTGAGGTACTCGGGTCCGGCTGCAATTAGACGTACGCAAGCCCGCGAGGTTGTCCCAGCCGGGCTGACACACATGACGGGGGGCTGAAGCCCAGTGAGCCCAATGGGTGTTGCGCGCCTGATCAGAGCCAACTATCTACAGGTCACACACTCAGGAGAACATCCCAATCTGTCCCCCGCAACATACCCATCCCCAAGTGGACACTGAGAGGAATGCTAGGGACATCCAAATACCTGGGGGAACTGTGTCAACTTGAATATATATGAAACATGGATGTGGCATGAAACAGCATTAACATTGTCTCTCTCTCACACACAGGGCAACGTCGATGATCTCCCCCCAACACTGGGGGGGATGAATCACAGTCCCAGGCACCGCGTGAAGAGGATCCCACCGGCAGCGACGACTCTCACCACTCCGTGGATGACCCCGACCAACCTGGCCCCTCTGGTGTACAAGCACCTGCAGCACCTGCGTCAGGTACATCTGTGCCAACCACCACCCCCATTCCCGCCACATCCCAGGACACACCCAGGATCCCTGCTCGCACTGAACAACACAGCCAGTCTGACCAGGAGGGACAAGGTTCTGCGGGCACCCAGGAGGAGGCAGACAACCCTGCCAATGCCATCCCTCAGGGGTCCCGTAGACCCGATGTGCCCACAACGGCAGGCCAGGCTCGTGTGGGCAGGGGTGGTGGGCGTGGAGGCAGGTGGAGGCGCGAACCTGACCAGCCAGCTCAGGACCCCGGTATGTCACACATACGCAACATCCTGGACTCATACCGGCGTGACACCAGAGGCATGGACCAGGTCGTGTCCAGACTTTCCGGGATACAGGGGACCCTCGATGAGATAAAGAACCTGCAGGTCGAGCATCATGCCAGTCATCAACAACACCAAGGACGGATGGAGGTAAGACTGGCTGAGCTCCTGGCGGTGCACAGGGACATGAGCCAATCACTCCGTCAGATCGCCCAAAGTCTGGCAATCCCTCCCTGTGCCACCAGGCGTAGACCAGCACCAGACACAGGGAGGGAGGAGGAGGAGGAGGATTCATCTGACGGAGCGTCCCTAGCATCGTCAAGGCCTGCATCTGAGGGTCCCCGGAGGAAAGTGGGTCGTCCACGTAAAAGACCGTGAGAGTCAGCGGACCATCCCCATCTCCCAGGTCACCTGGCCTGGCACCTGGCCCTCTGGCGCAACAGCAGCACCTCACCCAATGACATTCTCTGCCACATGGACTTGCTGGTCACAGTCTGACCAATGATGACCAACACTGTGGTCTAGACTCTGATGACTTCCAATGCCAAGGATGCCATCTCCCCCAGTGAACTTTGGATTCTATTCCCCCGGTAGAGCACCTTAGCACATCTACCAAAAGACTCACCCCATCAAAAATAAATTCACATTGTTCTGCACATGAGATGTTGCTGTCATTTTGCATTATTCTACGACATATGTGTGTGGAAATGTCTAACTATGCCTGAGTGTTGAACCAACTCCAGCCATTCATCCCCTGGGAACAGAGTCTGGTACAGGACACACATGGGTCACAAGTATCATTCAAAGTAGGCATGGAGCACAACACTCACCTGTGATGGCCTCTGGCTGCTGAGGGGGTGCTTGCTAAACTGTGCGGACAGACCTATTTGGGAGATCATCATCAAGGCGTAGAGGCCATGGCCCATGTGGAGGTACCCGGGGAGGGAGTCCCAGGTATTTGTGGACAGGTGGGAGAACTATGTCCTGTATGCTGAAGTACAGTGGATGTGAAGAACGGTGGCCAGGGCAAGGTTGGATGCACGGAGATGGACCAACGGGATCTAGGATGACAGATGTACAAGGTTGGTGTGGGGTCGGGTTTGTGGACTGCCTCCTGAGTGTGGGTGGGGTGTGTGGAGGACATCCTGCAGCAGACAGTGATCCATTGCAGCTATCTATGGTGGACGGTGAGGTGGCTGGGGCGCAGGGTGTATAAAGCTGAGGTGTGCAGTTGCCCCCTGGAAGTGGACCAGTGTCTTTGGAGTTTGGATGTACTTGCTCCGTAGAGGGCAGGGCAGTATATGAAATGGATGTTGTCATGGACCTGGGGGATGGTCTGTCGTAACTTGGAGTGGATCTATCTGTGGATCATGTGCATGATGCAGAGGGCGTTGCAGCATGAGGTACAGATGCAGTGGACTAGCATGGCATATGTGAGCGAGCCAAACATGATGCACACCATCTTGTGTGTGTGGCCACTGGGTGCTTGTGCAGGGCCTGCAGCAGCAGGCGCCATCTCCCTGCCAAATGGCCCATTTTGCACACAAAGACTAGGATGTCAGAAGGACAACTGCAACAGGCGCGTGTGTAAAGTGAGGAGTGTCCAGTGTCACATGGCACACCCAGAGACAATGCATGCACAATCACCAAAGAACCATTACACCGGATCAGGAAACT
The DNA here is from genome assembly GCF_964204655.1 of Triturus cristatus. NCBI lineage: Eukaryota > Metazoa > Chordata > Amphibia > Caudata > Salamandridae > Triturus > Triturus cristatus. Next base: position 1,190,385,396 of record NC_140589.1, read on the forward strand.
GAAGGTCGACCTGCGCACTGGAGACACACCCTCAGCAACTGGTGATGGCCCATTGTGTGGTTGACCTCGCCAAAAAACATACACGACCATGTACTACATGCCCAATAGGGAGCCTAATCCATGATCAACTGCATGCATGTCGCTAAACTACACATGGACTCCTATGCATTATCTACAGCAAGTATGCCAGAGATGCCGCATGCCAAGTGGCAAGAGACCTGCATTGACAGAGACGAGGCACCTTGGAGTGTGACGAACACCTTTATTACTCATCCTCACACTAATGGAATTGCATCCATTGGAACAGAAGCACAGGTCATTCGGCTGAACATGTGTGACCTACACTGGACACCCCCTGCAACACACAGATGTGGTAAATCCTACTGAGCTGGCACACAAGTGAAGGGGTTGAGCCTCACGCCCCTCGCTGCACACAGAGAGTCGACAATTCCACATTGAGCCTCATATGGGGATGTCCCACACCATGTCTACCATGGCCATCCCGTATGTGCCTGAGGGACGTTATACACACATTGATGCCTTCATCAGAATCCTCAATCCATTACAGATGACTGTCAGGAAGGGTGACTATCAATTCATGGGAGCCATGCAAGACGTCACGTGGCCCATGGTGAGTCGACATGTATGCATGGTAACACAACATGCACAGGAGCAGTCCCCACATATCACAAACACGTACCACCCACAAAACGCCTTGCTGCACTCCTTACCCAAAATGACTTTTCACCATCTCTGTGCATGTAACTCTGATCCTGCACATGTTGCAATACTCATGAGGAATAGCAGGAGTGCAATGATGACATGAGCAGACGACAGCCGCAGGAACCTGGGGAGGACAGACACACAACAAGTCAGCGAGGAGCTAGTAATCCGCAGACATGTACATGCACTCTACAGGATTGATGTTGTCACCATGGTAATAATAAATGTTGTGTTCCTGCACAAATATGGGGAATGACATTATCACTAGTATGACACATCAGAACACACCTCCAAGTCACTTGGCACACAGTCAGCTCGACACACACATTGCAGCACATGCCACACAAGGCTCTAAGCGTGCACACTCAGACACAGGGACTCACTATCATGAGAACAAGTTGCGGATAAGCTGACTCCGGATGTCCTCATCCTCATCCTCATCGTCACTTGCCCCATGCCCAAGCCCTTCATCCTCCACGGGTGGATTATCTTGCTCATCAGGATCCAGGATGAGTGGCACGGCCTTCTCCACTGCCATGTTGTGCAGCATGCAGCACACAAGGAAGATTTTGCAGACCTTCACCGGGGCATATGGGAGGGCGCCGCCGGTCTTGTGGAGGCACTGGAATCTGCTCTTCAGGAGTCCAAACGTCCTCTCAATCACGCACCTCGTCTGCCCATGGGTGTCGTTGTAACGGTGTTCTGCGGCTGTTCTGGGGTTGCGGAGAGGCGTCATCAGCCATGGCATGTTGGGAGAGCCAGCGTCCCCTACATGGAAACATCATGGACAGAAGTAGGTCAGGAGAAGCAGTAAGATATGAAGAAACCGCTAAATACAGGACTAACAGAGTATACCCACCAACAAGACATGCACGTTCGTTGCGCAGCATCATTTCAGGCACCCTGCTACGCCTCATGATGTAGGCATCGTGTGCTGATCCTGGAAATCGGGTACAGACATGGGATATCATCATGTTAGCAAGACATACCACAAGGGCATTGATGGAGTGGTAATGCTTGCGGTTACGGAAGGCTACCTCCTGTGTGTGTGGTGGCACCAAAGCCACATGTGTCCCATCAATGGCCCCAATGACATGGGGCATCCCTCCCAGGGCATAGAACTCACCCTTGACATCTGTCAACTGCTCACGAGTAGGAAAAGTTATGAATTCATCCATGTGTAACAACATGGCCTCTAACACATCATGCAGGACACGGCTGAGCATGGTCTGGGACATGCCACCTACATCAGCTATGGTCAATTGAAACGTACCCGTGGCAAAGAAATGTAGTGCTTCCATCACCTTCATCTTGGGGGTCAGTGCAGTAAGATACCTGTGTAGCGGTTGGAGGTGTGGCTCGAGCCTTGTGGTCAAGTTGTCAATCAACGGTTGGGAGAAGCGGTAGCGGCGTATACAGTCATGTTCCCTCATGGCAGCCAAGTCTGGCATTGGTCGGGGGAGAGGCGGTGCCCTGCCGAAATTTGGAAGGAATAACGAAGATTGAGTACAGCACTACACCACTGTCAATGGACTGAGCACATGTTCAACAGCTACTACACATATGCTACATACAGAGTCTGTACTGTGCAATGCATCCAGGACACGTATGCCAGCCAGGTAACACCCCTAACAACAGTCAGCTACACACGTGGGTGCGCAAGGTCAACATGACATGCCATGGAACTAGCTGTGGGCCAGTGTAAGTGAAGAGGCTGACGCATTACAGGAGTGACAGACATCCACATATGTGCATAAGAAGGATGTATTATCACACAGACCGGTTCTGGGACACTAGAGGCACAGGTCACATGTCCTTGAAATAGGACAGTGCACACACCTTGCCATGAAGGGGTACATGTCAGGAATGGTGACACATACATTGAGACTATGCAGATATGTCCTTGTCTCGCAAGTCCATGTGCGATGCATACATACACCCGTTACGTCTGATTCCACATGTGGCCTGGTGTGCGTAATAGTGTGCCATGCCCATCGACACGCACACACATGTTGGATGCAGCAACTGCAGATGCATGTCACGGAACAACTACAGCAAGCTCATGGGAACACATGACACACACATGACATTGTCACATCGTGCAACGCCGGTAGTTACATGTCAGGTATCATTATCCGTGTCCCTGGCATCGGGGGACAGTTGCGGGTGTAGGTGACTGTGCCATGCCAGTGATGCAGTGCTCGACTGTCCCCAGAGAGTAGCTCCTCTGTATCGATTTAGATCAAGTAATTTGCTGTTGTGTCATGCTCCCCATTGTTTCCCAGTGGCATGGTGGGTTAACCAACTGTGTGGTGCAGGGCCTACATATGTTTGTAGTATTGTAGATGTCACTCATGTTGCTGTTCATGCTATGCGCTGTGTTCTATGTAGTTTGGACTCATGTGTCATATGTATACAGGTGTCTGATCATTTCCTCTCTCTTCACCTTGGCCACAGCATTGTCGGGGGAAACCGAGGGAGACACTGGCACGGACGTGGGGGAGGTATCCAGCACCGGGGCCACCAGTGCTGGGGAGTCTGGCGCAGCAAGTGGCACGGAGGCCGAGGGGAGTCAGGCGGAGGACCTGTCCAGTCCCAACACCGACTATGACGCTGACGGGTCCGAGGCTGTGCTCCCAGAGGGGGCGGAGGCTGCTCCCAGAGCTGAAAGCAGCACTCCATCTCTCGACGCACCCTCCATTCTCATCCCCGCCCTCCTAGTTGCTCGGGTCCCTTGTGTCCGTGCTAGGCGACAACAGGTGCGTGATAGACGGCAAGGAGGTGTATTTAAGAGGTGAAGGGTGCACTTCCACTCCGGATCATTCTGTGGTGTGTAGGCACATTCAATAGCATGGTGCTTGTCACATGCACGCTCATGATGTAGCTTGTATTCTGATAGGGATTTGTGTGCCAGTCATGACCCCGTCTTGTACGCTGCTTGCTAACGATAATTATGTGCTATTCAATGATGAAGCTTGCTGTGGGATGCTTCCGGGAATTCCTGCCATCGTGACTGTATCACTACGAGTGGTTTTCTGTCATCACGTCCTTTTCCCACCGCCGCATGGCCGGCTGGATGTATCCATCTGGCCTTCCATTCCAACCTTGAAAGCAGAGTTCAACAAGATGAGCAGAATAAGGGCTCCATTGTCTCAATAACAAGTCGTGTTGACTTCATCCCGAGAAACATTTGTCCTTCACGTAGCTCACACGCGCACAGAGGTGCAAGCGCTTTTTAACACTGATCTCCCACTACATATTTTGGACTCGGATTCAGACTATCTTTCATGCCTCGTCAACAGGTGGCCTGGCTGTTTTTTTCTACATTGTGGGCTCCTGCCTCGTGACCTCCTTCCAAACTCTGTTTGGTGTGATCCCCGCATTTCATCATTCGATTTTGTCTAGCGTCTTCGGAGGTGTCCCTTTGCTTCTCGCCCTCGTAGCTGGGGTGCCATAATTGATCTGCGTACTTCGCTGTGGCTTCACAACTTGCATTAAAAGACAGCATGCACCGGCTGCTCCATCTTCGGAACAAGATGCTTGAATTCTACGGCACTCTGCCGCTGGCGACCTTAAGCAGTGCCTATGGATTGTCCTCCCGGTTTCCCTTCTTTACCTGCGTAAAACTGTCTTTCATTGCCTAGATTGTCCATTTGAATGGGCTCTGGATTTGTGCCTGTGTAACTCGGTGTCTCCTGACCCGGATTTTGATCGACTGATGAGCCCCTTAGTGGCTCATGAGTTGGACTGTTCTGGCGTCAGTATCATGGCCTGTGCTGCTGCACATGGAGTCCTAGGCAATTGGGACATCGGAACGGCTGCAAATTAATTCTTATCCAGAAGTTATCTTGATGTCCCCACCTGTTGTCCACAAATTGTGCTGGATGCCCCGATTGTTGAGAAACACGTGTGTTCTTTCCTCCTGCTGAACTGGATGGCAGACAATTTTTCGTAACGTTCAGATGATTTCCTCTTGGAAGCTGTTGCAACTTATTGTGCTTATACCTTGATTGATTGACTTTAGCCCTGCTCATTTCATGGTACATCCGTCGATGTGATATTTTTTCCCCTTTTACATGGTTTATTGCCCTTCAACATCGTTCATAATTGACATTTCTTTTCTGACTTTTTCGCTTCCCTTCTATGGACTTCCAGTTCATGCCCTTGGTTCCGTTCTATCAAACTTGAATTCTGCGTTCTCGAATTTGCGCCCCTAGTGGTTAGTGGTACGAACAAGGTGGGGTGTAGTGACGATTCCTATCTCCCCATGTACAATGCTAAGTTGGCACCACCGTGTTAGTTGTTAGTAAGCCATCTTGCCAATTTTGCTGATTTTTCACGCGACACTGTAGTTGCGTGTTATTACTTTTGAAATGCCTACTCGAGTTTACTTCACATGAGGACTGTCTGTTGATTGACATCCTTCACAGTGAGCAGCGAGCTTGTACTGTACATTGTGTACACACACAGTCTGGGTGACTAGACGGTGCATGTTGTTGTGTGCAGGTCGATCGTCCCACTAGTTAGCCATAACATGCACGCAGCTGCAGATACCTGATAGACGAATGCTTGCCATATTGCAGTGCAGCACGTTTTAGTTTCATTGTGATGGAGGACTTTAGCAGGAGATGGGACTAGGTGATCCTGTGATGTGATTCCACTGAGCTGATCAGTACGGTGGGGGGTCCCCCGTTCTAGCTTAGAGACCTTCTATTAGTCGAATGATACTACTATTAGTTTACTGGCGACAGGAAGGTTGCTGTTTCCACTGTCAGTTTCTTATGATTGCTCCTTTCAATGTCTATGATTTTGCAACAATCCTGATGCTTCTGGCCTTAACCATTTGTCTGTTTATGTTAGCCACAGTCCTGCATCTTAGGACGCGAGGTTCATTGAATGAACTCTTTCAACTTTACCTTGTATGTATGTATGTATGTATGTATTTATTTCTTGTTAAGCGCAGATGTCACCCAAAGGGTATCCTGGTGCTTGTCTGTGTCTATTCTGTTGTGGACTGAACTGAGAATAATGACGAACATGTATGTCTGATTCCCACCATTCCTGAGGATGTTGTAAGTCGCTTGTTCTGGGTTGTCTATACATTGGGACCACCGAGCTCAACCTCGGCTAACGAATGGGACACTTAGATAGTTTGATGAGGGGTTCTGGGTTCTGAGGGCAGTTTGTGGTACGCCAAACATGTCTCCTTCGTGCCAGGCACCGCACCCCCTGCCCCTGTCTCCCCTGCTGCCGTCAATGCAGAGTCTGTGGACATTCAGCGCCAGTTGCAGGGTGCTCGGACATCGCTGCTGCGTGTCCTCCATGGCCACACCAGACTGCTGACACGGATGGTGTCGTACATGGAGGGCATGTCATCAGCGATGTCTGACCACCGGATGTTGCTGAGGTCCATGGACTCGTCACTGAAGGCAGCGGTGGGTCTCCTGCAGCGCTCCGTCCCCCCCCTACGCCGGCACCATCCGCACTTCCCACTCCCATGCCTGTCCCATGCACACCCAGATGTCCCCATGCACGCACCCCACCGGACACAGGCAGCACACAACCAGGGAAGGCCAAGCGCACACCTCCTGTCACGCACACACAGGGGGGAGAAGGCACAGGCACTGGGTCGGGGGGCAAACAGCAGCCACGCTGTCACAGTAGGAGTCCGCTTTCCTCACGACCCACTACCTCCAATACCACTCCCCTTGGCTCTCTTGCCCAACAGTCGGACAGAGTGTCCTTCATGGCCAGTCCGTCCCTCAGCCCCAGTGTGACTCCACCCCGCAAGCGTTTGAGGGATTCCCCGGGCAGGGTAGTTGAGTCCCCCCCCTGTCCACACCCTCCCCCAGTTGCGCTGCGACCCATCCCTCTGACCCCCCCTCCTTGGGGCCTGTGGTGCCTTCGGGTGCCGGGGAGACACTGGAAGAGCTTGCGGCCATGTGCAGCGCCATACTGCCCTCCTCCTTTGGCGCTGCCCCACACCCTGTGGTGGAGTCGTCCGTCCCTGCACCCACGACACCTACCCGTGCCCCTCCTGTCCCTGCGGTGCCTGGTTCTTCCCCCCCACATGATGCCCCCCCTTCTGTGGATGATATGGTACAGTGAACTGTGCAGGCGAGCTTGGGGAGACGCGTCCCAACGTGTCCCCCCCCCGGGACTTCGCATCTGGCGTGGCCTATGGGCTTGTTGAATGGTGTACTGTAGCTACTTTTCTTCGAGATGCTGAATGTGGTTGTTATTTTTTCGTTTGCACACTATTTCTTTTCTGGTATTGCTGCTGGTGCTGCTGCTCCCTGAGTTGGGGTGGTGATGATGTGTTGGGTGTCTGGTAAATGTTGTTGTGTCCTGCTCATGGGGTGGACCCTGGTATCTGCATGCCGTCACAAGGTGTCTGCATATATTCGTAGGTCATGTTAGCTCTTACTGCATGGTGACATTGTCCCAAGGTGTGTTCCTTCCTCTGAGGAACCTGTCATCTTCCCTGCAGGGTGTTTCTCAATTGTTGTGCTGAGCTGTGTCAACATTTCCTCGGTGTGTGACACATCCCTTCGACTTTGGCCATGCATGCTCTGCAATGTCTCCACCTGCATCGATTGTGGCATCCTTGGTGGACACTGTACTTGTGTATGGAGTATATTGACATGACGTCATGTGGACATTTTCCCTTTTCCGCACTTTGCATGTGTGTACTCCCTGCCTCACACACATGTGTTACGTGTTCTGCAGGGTATTTGAAGCACCTGCCTGACAATTGTGGGCATTGTATCTGTGTGTACTCCACCCTTTTACTTCCATGGGAGGCAACGACTTGAGGCTGGCCCGGCACCTGTACATTCCTATCATTCCTGGAATGTGGGTGACAGTGTGTGTTCCCTTTGGCTCTCTTAGTTTAGTGGTGTTTGACATGAGGATGCAGTCTTGTGGCATGATCTCAGTGTGTGTATCGTGCTGCCTCCGCCAGGGGTGGGTATGCATGTGTAATTTTTCATCACACCCACATGTGGTGTGTCATGCAGTGGGGGAAGGACGTCCATCCTCATGGGAGTGGGACACTGCTGTCAGTGATGTGTTGTCATGGCACTCTCAACATTGTCGCACATTGTGGATGCCTTCATGCACCCATGGAGTTTTGCTCATCGGAGGGTGATGTACACACCCCCATGTCTCTGGCCACTACTGGGGGTCCTCTGCACCCACCCCCATGTGTCTGTTCACTGCTGGGGGTCCTCTACACCCACCCCTCCTATGTCTGGGCACTGCTGGGAGTGATAGGCACCCACCCCTCCTGTGTCTGGGCACTGCAGGGAGTGATAGGCACCCACCCCTCCTATGTCTGGGCACTGCTGGGAGGACTCTGCACCCACCCCTCCTATGTCTGGGCACTGCTGGGAGGACTCTGCACCCACCCGTCCTGTGTCTGGGCACTGCTGGGAGGACTCTGCACCCACCCCTCCTGTGTCTGGGCACTGCTGGGAGTGATAGGCACCCACCCCTCATATGTCTGGGCACTGCTGGGAGTGATAGGCACACACCCCTATGTATCTGTCCACTGTCGTGGTACGAGCCGTACCCACGCGCTGATGGCCTGGGTGGGGCCCGTACCCCTAGGGCACCCCAACTTTGGGGGTGCGGCCCATACCCATGCCTTTGGGATGTGGGTACAGGCCGTACCGGTGTAGTTGGTGTGATGTAGGGGTGGGCGTGGTATGTGCCGTACACACACGCTGTTGGCCTGGGTAGGGTCCGTACCCCTAGGGCACCCCATCTTTGGGGGTGCGGCCCGTACCCATGCCTTTGGGACGTGGGTACAGGCCGTACCGCCATTGTTGGTGTGACGTAGGGGTGGGCGTGGTATGTGCCGTACCACCATTGTGGTGGTGACGGGTACGCGCCCACGTCCACTTCCGTTGTGGCGGGACGTGGGATTGGTGGACACGCCCCCCGAAGTGACCAGTCCATGGTGGTAATTACTGTGCATGATGTTTTAGTAATTTGTGGGATGTTGGTTATGTTTCCTGACCCTTGCACACACACACACCCCCCTTTGCCCCTGGGGGTTGTTCTGACCTTCTGCGGCATCTGCGTCGGTTTCTGTATACGAGGTGGTAGGCTATGAGGGCCGGGGGTAACGCGTAGGTTGGGGTCCATCGCTCTCCGTGGCGTGCCGGGGCTCCTTGTTCGCGTCGTCCTCAATTTCCCGGCAGTTTTTGGCTCCCGTAAAAACAGCAGCGTGCGGAGTGACGCCGGCACGAATCGTACTTGCTGGTCCGTGAAACGCTGCCTGACTCCGTCCGGACGTCACGTGTGCGCCGTCCAGACAGAGATTTGTATGTAATTTTTTGCCCGTCGGTGTTTTTTACCACTTGGGCGGTAATGGTATTTCTGTGCGAATCGTACTTGCGAGTTTGTAAGGTGTTTATCCCGGGTACGAGTCGGACGGAAAAAACGCTCCGTCCTACCATTCGTACCCGGGTTTTACAGGATCGGAATCAACACCTAGATGTTCTTTGAGTGAAGATGGGTGAAAACTAGTAAAATGCAATGAATTGTTTTTATCCGTCGGTTTCTTGAATGCGCATGTTTGAAATCCTTCTTCTGTGATATGCAGTTGTATGTCTAAAATTGATTTGATGTTGACTCATATGATGAGTGAACTGGATACGTGGATTATGGGTGTTTAAAGTCTGAATATTTGACTCCAATTCCTGTTTAATTCTATTCCAAATTAAGAGGATGTTGTCGATGTACCGCATGTATGTTATCATGTTCTTAATCCAGATCCCATCTTGAAGAATGTGCATATGTTCAAATTTAGCCACGGCATACGATGGTGCCTAGGGAAAGCCCATTGAAGTGCAAGTTCTCTGCAAGAAGAATGAGTCATCCCAAGAAAAATAGCTGTGAAACAAGCTGAAATGTAAAAGTTCCAACAGAAAGACTTTATCAGCATGTATGTGATCATTTTTGAGTAACATCCACTCTATTGCGTCAAGGCCTTCTCCATGTGGTATTGATGTATATAAAGCAACTACATTGATTGTGCATAACCATGCACCTTGTGAAATTTCATGTTGGATGTTGTACAGTTTATTCAAACAGTGTGTGGTGTACTGGATATAAGATGTCCACGATTTTACCAATGGTTGCAGGGGATAATCTAGGTGTCTTTCAAGTGCCTCATGAATAGAGCCGCATCCTGCCACAATTGGTCTGAATGGGGATCCTGAGGGTCTTTATGCATTTTTGAAAGCATGTACATGCTGTGGAAATTGTGGGGTAAGAAATGTCATGGTATTCACATCAATCCATCCCATTTCCACTGCCCTGTTAAGTAATGTTTTTAAGACTGGAGTGAAGGCTTGCATGGGATTGGTTTCCCGATGGATGGATGTGTCTTCATTCATCACGGGTGTGTGTACTTTGTGTTTGTAGAAAGTCCTGTTCATCACTACATGAGCTCCTCCCTTATCAGCTGGGTGAAACATAATTTCCTTGTCTTTACACAATTGATTCAAAATAAGATGTTCATTTGGAGACACATTCTTGTGTTTAGTGTTCTGGTATTGCAAATGTTGAAAATCTTTTTTGACTAAAGTTTCAAAAGTATCCAAACATTTATGTGAAAATTGAGCAATGAAGGCACTTTTGGGCTTAGTTTTCTTTATTTCTTCTTTTCCGTGGTATGATCAGTAAGCGGGGTGTTATGAAAGAACCATCTCAACCATAATTTTCTCATAAATTTAAAAAAGATATCTCCGTTTTGAGTGCGTTCGTATGATATGTAGGCACAAATGACATGCCTTTGTTCAACATCCAATGTTCTTCACGGGTTAGTGGTCTACTGGATATGTTCATAACTAAATCTTCTTCAGGTTGCGCAAAGTACGGGAATGTTCTGTTATTTTTCTTTTGTCCCCTTCTTGTTCATTTCCTTTCGGGACTCCTTTTTCTTCTGGTGGATGATTCGAAGTCTTGCCTGACTCTAAAAAAGAGTCTTTTGATGTAGTGGCTGTAGGGACACATAGATCAATCTATGACTGAAAAAGTATGTTGGAAAGGTACTCGGGATTTATTCACCTCCTGATCTGTAACAACACTTTCCTCACATGACGAAGGTCCAGGTTTTTTGAAAGTGTGTCTCTGAGTGTATACCTCTGCCCATGTGTGTACTTCGTCCAATTAATAATCTATGCTTTCACGGTCTAGTTTATTTGAGGGAGTAAGTCCGTTTGCACTTTCCTGCATGCATGTTAACATCACATTTCTAATAGTAACTGACCGACGGGCTTGACACGCACTACAGCATGGGAAAACAATGGTTAGAGTTTGTTTAGTGTGCGTGACATGGTCATTACATGCTAAATATTAAGGTCAATGCGTTACACACATTTGTGCAGTAATTCGGTCTTCTTACGGATGAGGTAGTGAACATAGTTGCTATATTCATCGGTCTGAAGAGGCTTTCACCTTGCTGTAAGTAATACATTTGAGCAGACTTACTAACACATTGATAATGAGTAAATGTTTAGTCGATAACACATGGATCCTGTTTTCCAGTGATTGAGCTTACATAGTTCAAAAGACTTTTAAGAGTATTGAATCGGTGTCAATTCTTAGGTACTTGCAGAGTTATGATATAAAGACACTTATAGGTTTCTTAGCCACCATGGTGCCCACATTTTTTTACTTAAGGAGTTGTTTGGCACTCTTTCCTTTTGGTCGCTGAAGTGCAAGGACACATAGGGTTTTATAACTAATGCATGAAGAAATTCAAACACAGCATACATGGTTGCACATGCAGATCTTAGATTCCAATGTGCACTGGAGACAAATTCAGATTCTGACATTTGGACATTAAGCAGTCACACACAGAGCTCACCATTTTTTTAAGTATCATTTTCATTCATGTATCATTTATGTAACGTTCCCGTTGGGTACCATGAGATTGAATACTCAAATGTTACTTTTATGGTTCCCCTGACGAAGGGTTATGTAACCCGAAATGCATTGGGAAAAGAAGGAGTTTCTGTTAACTGCTATATTGATTTTGTAGAAGCAATGCGATGTAACAGAAGCAATCATACTTTTCATGAGTAAATTTCTCTGAGTGTTACTAATAACTATATGATTGTATATGTTTCTACAGATGAAAAATTTAAAGGGTTGAGTACAGAAGAGAATAAGACATTACAAAAAATGATTAATTTCTTTTACTTTGGTTGAACATATCTAACATGGTTTGAACCGCAAAGGTCTACGAGTAGTGTGCCTTGTATGCAGTGTACATTTCTTGTTCTGCAATGAAGACCGACGTTTTAACCATCTTGGGCTTGGTAATCTTCTTCTGTGATACACATGCATTTGTATTGGCGTATCACAGTGCTCGTTTTCCATTTCGGGCGAAGCACTCATTTCAAATTGCCTCAGTACATGTTTCGGAATCCTCTTTAAGGTCCGCTATTTAGCAACTTCAACGAGGTTACGTAACTATTTCTTCAGACATCCAGACATCTTCAGGCATCCAGACATCTTTGTATCTATATAACCCAGATGGACAAGAGTTCTTCTCAGTGGTAATTCAATCAGTTTTATGTCTAGCATACTAGGGTATTGTTGTTTAATTTTCCAAGTTAAGCCATATGCACTATTTCAAATGTTTCTTTACAGTACTAGTACTATTGTGTTCCAGCTATTATGACATCTGCTAATGCTTTGAATTTGACTCCTCCTCAACCTAGGCAACAGTTCGCTAAAATGGCAGGAATGGAAGGAGTATTTCATGAATTATATTTTCACTGTAGATGAAGATGACAAATTCACACCTAATAAACAAAAGAAAATATTATTGCATTTTTTAGATCCATCTGGTTTGAAAGTGTATAATTGCATTGCAAAAAAAGCACGTTCTTGGAGTAATGTTTTTTGCATTTCTTAGAGGATCTCATTGCTTACTATGTGCCTACTGTCTGTGTGGGTATAGACCAATATACGTTTTTTAACAGGGAACAGTTAAGGGATGAGACGAATGAAGACTATGTCTCAGCTTTGAAAACTCTAGCCTTGAATTGTCGGTTTGGCACCTTACACGACGAGCTGATCCGAGACCAAATTGTTATGCACATTGCTAATTCTGTCATCCAAGACAGTTTGTGGGCCAAAGGTGAGGCACCTTTACAAGAACTTGTTGAGATTGTGAAAAGAGCTGAGCTCACAGGCAGATGCTGAAAGGCTGTTTTAAGTGGTGCCAAACCTTTAAATGATTCCAACACCAAAGAGGGATCTAATGTTGCTGTTAATAAAATTAAATATGGAAAGAAACATACCTACAGAAAAGATAGAATGCTGAAAGATTGGTGTCTGAGGGACCGACAAGATCACAATAAAGAAACAAAATGTTATAGATATAGGTTCTCAGGACATTTAGCCAATGACAGAAAGTATCCTGCTAGGAATCAAAGATGTTCAGGGTGTGGGATTGCGGGTCATTTAATAAAGGTGTGCAAGCATGAAAAAATTCTGCTGTCAAACTGTCGGAGGTAGAATCTGAGTGTGATACTCAAGACTCTGACTCTGAATACAGTGAGTGGAGTCAAACCGAGGAAGAAACCCAAGTGTTGTGTTGAAATCGGGGGTGTATCAATATCCGTCACAGCGGAATCTGGCTCAACCTACACAATTATAAGCAAAATTGTGTGGGATGAGAAATGTAAAGGAGTAATAGGCATTGAACTAGATTTCTTCAAGGTGCTTTGTGGGTGAGACTCTACTGTTAGTTGGATTCAGGAAAATGGAGTTCAAGTTCAAGGGTCGTGTTGCTACTTGGGAATTGTGTGTATCTAAGGCAGGTCCTTCTGTTCTAGGCTGGTGGGACAAAGGGGAACTGGGAATCATTTTGGATCCCAGTAAAGAGGAACCAGTACTTAGTGTAAAGGGTGAACATGAGAACAGTAATGATATTTATAAGGAATTTACTGACGTATTTTGGACAAGGTTAGGGTACTTGAAGGTTTCCAGCATAGAATAATATTAAAGAAAAATGCTGTGCTAGTCGTACACAAAGTCAGAAATATCACCATCAGTGTCAGAGATGAGGTTTCAAAGGAATTTGACAAATTGCTTAATTCAGGTATAATTGAAGAGGTGGAGGCTTCGGACTGGGTTGTACCTTTGGTGGTCGCACGACACGCCTATGGGAAAATTAGGATATGTGTGGACCTCAGAAATTTGAATACTCATATTCTGGTGGATCAAATTCCCCTTCCTAAAATTTATGAAATGTTGTTGATCACAAGGGGTGCCAAATGGTTCACTACTATTGATCGAACTATAGGTTCACTACTATCACCAGGTCCTGTTACATCCAGACAGTCGTAGACTGACAGCGTTCATCAAGCCCTTTGGGTGTTTTCAGTCCCAAAGGGTACCGTTTGGGCTGACATCTGCTGCTGCCATGTTCCAACGGTTAATGTTTAAATTGTTCAGGAGAGTAAAAAAAGTTTTTTTCTTCAGGATGATATTCTAGTTTTGGGGGTGACTAAAAACGAACATGATGAAAAACTCAGAGAGGTTCTTGACATTCTGATTAAGAAAGGTTTGACAGCACAATATGCTAAGTGCAAATTTACTAAAAACGTTGTTAGTTATTTAGGTCATGAGATCAGCAAGAAGAGACTAGCGCCTAAAGCATCTTTAGTTGAGGCAATTAAGAAGGCGCCGCCACCTTGTAATAAGGATGACTTCAGAGGTGTTTTAGGAATGGCAGAATGTTATGCCAAGTATTTGAAGAATTTTGCAACTAAAACATTTCCTATTAGACAACTTTTGAAAGCTAGTTCAAAATTTGCATGGTTAGACGATTGCCAACGTGATTTGCCGGCCCATCGAGGATGATATTTGCAGTGCTGCTGAGCTACAAGGATTTGATCTGTTGTGTGATAGCATTATTACCACTGATGCCAGCTGCAAGGGGTTTGGAGCAGTACTTACGAGTGTAATAGCGTTTGCCTCGTGTTCAATTACCCCAACAGAAGAAAGGTATTCTGTTATTGAAAACGAAGCCTTAGTGTGTGTCTGGAGTGTTGAACATTTCAGAGCTTATATCTGGGATCACATTTTACTATCAGGAGCTATCACAAACCTTAAATCAAAGTACTCACAACTAAAGAGCTGTTCTGTGCATCTCCCAGGTTAGCTCAAATGTCGATCAAACTGTTAGATTTTAACTAGAAGGTGTGTTGTGTGCCTGGTGTTATGAATAAAACAGCAGATTTTTTTAGCGGGGTGCCATTGCCGCTAAGTATTGATCCTGAACTTAGAGATGAATTTGAAAATTATTGTGTGGCAGATATCAGTGATGGTATCTGAAAGTGAATGGGTGGAAGCTACTGTAAAGGATGAATTGTTGCAGAAGATTACTAAATGGATTTGTGAGGGGTGGCCTTCAAAATATATCTCAATGCCAAATTTCTGGAGTTAAGGCAGGAGTTGTCTGTTGAAGAGCATAAAGTGCTGCGAGCGGGTAGGGTCATTCCTCCAGATTCCCTGAAAAGCATAATCCTAGACATATATCATGAAGGCCATCTGGGCATAACAAAAACCAAGTACAGGGTCAAAAACATATACTGGTGGCCTGGTGTTCACCAATCCATAGAGAACAAAGTAAGAGCATGTGTGTTGTGCAATATAAAACCCCCTCTGTGTCCCCTAAAGTGTCCAAATATGCTGTGGGACAAATTTGGAATGGATATTTTAGGGCCAGTGAAGGATGGTGTTGATGGGAAGTATGTTATTGTACTTTTTTATCATTTTTCTATGTGGCCAGACATAAAGGTGGTTAACAAATTGAATGCTCAAGCTGTCACATGCTTTCTACATGAGGTTTGTTTGAGGGAAGGGTTACCTAAAGTCATTCTAAATGACAACGCACTACAATTTGTTTCAGAAGTATTTAATAGTTTTCTTAATAGGAACAGTATTGTGCACAAAACTACTTCTATTTATCATCCGATTGGGAATGGTTCTGTGGAGCACTTTAATAGAGTGCTAAAAAATACCATCCAGTTAGCTAAGGAAGCTAAATTCTCTTGGATTAAAGTGATTTGGCTCACTGTTTTAGCTTACCGGCTTGCACCCAGTGGTACTACGGGGTTTAGTCCTTTTCAAACCATCAGGGACAGTTAACCTGCTATGAAAGATAGTGTGGCTTGGATGTTTTCTCTCAAGGAAAAGGAATTGGACCCAAGAGATGGTAAAAGAACGTGATGTTAAATGTCCAAAAAAAGTAAAAAGTGGTTTGACAAAAAATATAGTTCAAACCAGGAGTTTCCAAGAAAGGTGAGGGTCATTATTTCCCTCCGTTACAGGTGATTATGGTTTTATGCAACTCTGTCCAGATGAGTGATTGTAAGATGTGGCATCTAAGTCATATTTCTCCGTACAAGAGAGGGATGATGTGTACCAAGGAGACTGGTGAGTTAGCTGATGATACTGGTTCTACAGAAAATAAGAGGAAAGCCTCATTTGTTGCTGGATGATTGTCCTCATGTCACCATTCCTGATTTGATGATTGAAAATGACTCAGTTGACAGAGTCACACGAAGTAGATTCCCACGAACATGTAGAAGTAAAGGAAGGACGTTTGTAGTTGAATGTGTTGATTGCATTTATATCTTTGTTTCTATTACACAATGTTTGTGTTATATTTTTATTTTATTGTAAGGAGAAAGATGTGTTGTATTTAGGTTTTGTCTCTTTAGTATGGGTGTCCCTTTTATTCCTCTATAGTGTTAATGGAACTAGAACTATGAGTGTAGTGTTAAGATTGTTATGGGGGATTCTTTGTATGGCCTTTGACTAAAGCAGTCCATGGTTATGCTGCTCCCCCTGCTGGGGTTAATGCTGCAACATAATAAATCTACTGCTGAATACTAATCTGTGTACAGCATTTACTATATTTTTGTGAGACTGCAGATCCTACATGAAGTGAAGCTTTTAATTGAGAGCCAGGCTATGCTCTTTGACCCTGCCACCAGGTAGGGGTCGCTCCCCTCACCGCTCCCCTCACCGCCACACAGCCCCCTGTGTGTCCTGCATCTCGCCACGTCTGCCGCTCGTGTCAGCCGCTAAGTACTGTTTCCTCATTGTTGTTTCTCTGCCTGTGCCACCTTTCGCCTTTTTGTACCCCTGTGCCCATTTTTTCCTCATTGTACCCCATTTTCTTTCTGTCCCCGCTGCCTGTGCCACCTTTTGCCTTTTTGTACCCCTGTGCCCGTTTTTTCCTCATTGTACACCATTTTTCTTTCTTTCCCCGCTGCCTGTGCCACCTTTTGCCTTTTTGTACCCCTGTGCCCATTTTTTTTTTTCCTCATTGTACCCCATTTTCCTTTCTGTCCCGTTGCCTTCGTGTCCCCCGCGGTTTCTTTCCCGCCGCTGCGTCCCTGCAGCCCCGCCCCCTTGATTCCCACTGGCCGCCCCGCTCCCACCTCCCAGCTGCTCCTCCCTCCCTCTCCCCCTCATATGGAGGCCGCACAGCGGTAGAGAGAGCGACCTTTGACCCTGCCACCAGGTAGGTCGCTCCCCTCACCGCCACACAGCCCCCTGTGTGTCCTGCATCTCGCTGCCTCTGCCGCTCGTGTCAGCCGCTAAGTACTGTTTCCTCATTGTTGTTTCTCTGCCTGTGCCACCTTTTGCCTTTTTGTACCCCTGTGCCCGTTTTTTCCTCATTGTACCCCATTTTTCTTTCTGTCCCCGCTGCCTGTGCCACCTTTTGCCTTTTTGTACCCCTGTGCCCGTTTTTTCCTCATTGTACCCCATTTTTCTTTCTGTCCCCGCTGCCTGTGCCACCTTTGCCTTTTTGTACCCCTGTGCCCGTTTTTTCCTCATTGTACCCCATTTTCCTTTCTGTCCCGTAGCCTCCGTGTCCCCCGCCGTTTCTTTCCCGCTGCTGCGTCCCTGCGGCCCCGCCCCCTTGATTCCATTTGGCCGCCCTGCTCCCACCTCCCAGCTGCTCCTCCCTCCCTCTCCCCCTCATATAGAGGCCGCGCAGCGGGCGCGCCGCCGGCGCGCCGAAGGGACCGCGCCCAGCGCCAGTACCCCTGGCCCCCGTCAGAGACAAGAAACCCGGCTGAGATACGACTCAGCCGCCCTCAACGCACTCAACACCGGACGAACACTCGCCTGCTACCGAGCCACCCCGAAGCGAACCCACGGACCCTTCACCTGTCAAGCCTGCAAATACTCAATCACAAAGGAGCTAGAGAGGGAACATGTGCCAGAACGCCCTCCAATCAACAATAGTTTCAACACAAAAAGTACTGGCACACCGTAGCACAAATTTATTTTTGTTCTGGAATAGGTGGAGGGAGTGTGCTTTATCACAAACCACCAACACTCATTTATATTGTATTATATGGAGACAGCCCATCCAGAATGCTACAAAATTAAAAATTGAGTAAGTCAGAAAAGTCAGAATGAAAGAAATGTGAAGTCAGTCCACAGAAAGATACACTCTACACAAACCCTCGATGATAAAGAGGTGAAAAAATGTGTAGAGAGAGAGAGATACCTCACATGCGCACCACCAGAGGAGCTACTGGTTGGTTCTCACCAGCTTGCCCACGTTTATTTCATCATTGGTAACTCTCTCTCAAGAAAAAAAGTGTGTAGTGTCCAGTGAAAAAAACACATAACACAAGACGGTGTAGTGTAAAAACAGAGAGACACACAAACTGTGCAAACAAAGACAGTAAAAAATGGTGAGGGTTTATAGACTCTCAAATAATTGTTTTATTCTGGTTAGGAGTCTATCCCACTGCTTAAAAACACAGCATGTTGCATACCTTAGTAATGACGGCCAACATGTTTCATTGCCAATTGATTTGTGGCAAATTCATCAGGGCAAGAAGGGGTCAAGGATCACCTTCTCTGGACACACACCTTTAAAACGGACTGACGAACACAAGAAGACAAACATACAGCTTAATCAGTTCAGCGGGAGATGTATTCACTGTGCATCCCAGAAATAGTTAGGATTATGAACTTAAATCCATTACCTAGTTGGGGCTATGGGCCCACATACCAGCCACCAACCAGTCGCAGGGGCGTTCTGACCTCTTTACTATCGCCTTCCTGCTCTGCAAAGCACGACCGTAGTTGGTGCCTGCACCTGTAGAAAAAGTATATCGATCATATATACCTAATCTAACAAGGCACAATCCCTGCACATTTATTGCTCCTAGATCTCTCATAGATGCTTCACCTAACGGGTTGAGAGTTATGCTCAACCATGTATACTTGCGGCGATTCACCCATTTATTTCCTATGCCTCAAGGCAGCACAACTCGTTTCTAGATATTCCTACACAACTGAGCTGGCTTCGAAAACGACACCACTCCTATTCGTGCCATGCTTAAGAATAACCTCGGTTTTTACATACCACGACATCCACGCAACATCCGAGGGTACGGACAGCCTTCTCTCAGTGGCTCGTGTACCCCCAGCTTACCCTGTAACTTTACAACCAGGCGGTACCTCAACACTGGAACAAATTACAGCGCGACTGTGTCTGTTTTCAAAACGGCTCTAGCCCCGTCTCGCGAGACTCCACGGTTTCCCGGCTAGTATCAGTATGCTCATAGGAAATGCGGCGGCCATCTTAAAATTGTCTTGGGTCCTATTTTCAGATAGTGCAGACCTTGTTGGAAAAGTAATTCCCAGCCACACAATGGTCATTGAGTGCGTGCCATATGACTTTCCAGCAAGCCCGCATCCAGCGGGTTAACAACCCATATGCAAAGGACATATTCCTTCTACACACCAACAGCGACCCTTGAGTGGAAAAACGGATCTCTACTAAAGGGTGAAACACGGGGCAGCCATCTTACCAGTATGATGGGTATAGGAAGAAGTAACCAGTTCGAGTTTCTTAAAATCAAGTATACTTCAGACTGCAAGATAGAGCTCACTTACGGGTTAGAGGGCATGAATGTGTGCGCCATGAACATATTACAAAAGCGACCTCAACGATAAAAAAAGGCTCGACCCGCAAGCCCCCAAATGACCACATCGGAGAGAAAGTAGACCCCACGTTGATCAATTCGGATCATACAACTAGACTTTTCATGTGTGAGACTACAATTATTATGCCGCAGATAGAACATCAAGGATTGGTGCGGGTAGTGGGGTCATAATTCCATGGTGTTATACTCAGCTTATAAATGACCACCTATCTGCTCACTTTGTTCCACTCAATTTGGTCATTAAGACCAATGGTATCCCCCTTCTCTGAGTAGATCCAGCGAGCCTCCTTCACAGCCAATCTTTTGTCTATTTCGCCAATGTCGCCAAAAACTTTCTCCAGAATGACCCACTTTAAAGATCTAAAGTGATGTTGCTGGTCTCGATAGTGTTGTACCAATCGTGTAGTGAGCTTGCCGGCCCTGATCGTGCTCAGATGTTCCTGTATGCGTTCTTGAGAGAGAGTTACCAATGATGAAATAAATGTGGGCAAGCTGGTGAGAACCAACCAGTAGCTCCTCTGGTGGTGCGCACGTGAGGTACTCTCTCTCTCTCTACACATTTTTTCACCTCTTTATCATCGAGGGTTTGTGTAAAGTGTATCTTTCTGTGGACTGACTTCACATTTCTTTCATTCTGACTTTTCTGACTTACTCAATTTTTAATTTTGTAGCATTCTGGATAGGCTGTCTCCATATAATACAATATAAATGAGTGTTGGTGGTTTGTGATAAAGCACACTCCCTCCACCTATTCCAGAACAAAAATAAATTTGTGCTACGGTGTGCCAGTACTTTTTGTGTTGAAACTATTGTTGATTGGAGGGCGTTCTGGCACGTGTTCCCTCTCTAGCTCCTTTGTGATTGAATACGTTGAACGGCGGATCAGCCGTGAGAGCTTACACTACATGTGTTTTTTAAAAACTGTCAACATCAGCTGATTTGTTCTGGGTTCGGGACTGTGTTCACTCCCTGTAGACCTCAGTATACATCCACTGTTGGTCTTTGTTGGTGCTTGCAACTGTGAAAATTTCCCTTGCTCACTCCACGGTTGGCCTCTGCTGGTGCTTGCAACTGTGAAGATTTCTCACCCTTCTTCCTTCCTTTTTTTCACCCCACTCCTTTTTTTGGACCACTGGACTGAGGGGAGTTGATTGTGTGAAGTATGGATCGTAATTGTCTTGCATTTACGGATGACCAGATTGCGGCCATCTTGTCTGGCCCTTCAATTTTTCCTGATTCATCCCTATCTAGTACACTTTCTGCTAGAGAGGAATGGGAGAAGTTAAGCGGCTTAAAGAAACGGCAGGTGAGGGTGGCACTACATGGGGCCCTTATGACCGAATATTATCGGGCAGGGGCTGCCCCTGCTAGTTTGTTGGTCAGGATCGAACCAAGGATTTTTCTAGAAGATAAGCAATTCCGGGTCGATTGGAGTTTCATTGCAAATAAATGTACCCGGGATTGGCTTATCCTAATTATTCAGACGGCCAAAAGGCTGAGTGATGCCTTATTGAAGGAGGTTATTGATCTAGAGGAAGTAATAAAAAATGATACAACCCTCACTGATACAAAAGATCATCTACAGAGAATACAAGAGGATTTGACCGAATATAAAAACTACATGGTCAATCAAAAAATTAAGGGAGTCAAAAGAAATTTGGAGAGGTACACACATGAGTGGGCTTTCCCTTACGTGGATGATAAACATTACCAGGCAAGCAGTGAGAGTATTCCTCCATCTAGATACCAGAGAGGGGGGCGTCAACAGCCTAGGAGAACACCTGGTAACTGGACTTTCGATAATACCTCCAGTGAGGATGATGAGGCAGCTCTACCCACAGCCCAGGGGAAGGTCAGATTCAATCTGGAACCACAGGCTAATCAAGAACTTGGCTCCCTGATCCGTTCTTTTTTGGGCCAGGCACAACAAGGCAACAGAGGGGGAGGTCACAGGGGACGGGGCAGAGCCAGACAGAACCAGTCCCAGAACTGGCAGATGTTCTCCCCGCGCCAAACTCGCAGTCGAGGTCGAGCCCCGATGTAGATGTAAATAACATTGTTGTGAACCTTTCAGGGCATGAACTAACAGCAGGCCAATTAAAAGTACTGAACCGTGGTCTTGGGTATGTTCCGACCCCTAAACATGACTCTTTTAAATGCCGGACCGAACTCCATGAAGTGGTGAGAAGAATTAAGATCAAAAAATTCTTTGCAAACAAAGAACAGACTCCTGCCTCAGTTTTCTCAACGGATTTACACCGTCCCTCCCAGTTTTGCCCACCATTATCCTCAGTGGGCCCTGAGGTGGCAGGTTTTGAGAATAAGGTTTTGAATGAGATTAAATTACTTGAGGAATCTCAACAGGTTAACACCTTTAACAACATGAGCAAATTGGATTGGGCTGCAGTAAAATCTTTGCAAGATAACGCTGCACTTACCATCAAATCTGCTGATAAAGGGGGCGCTGTGGTTCTTATGAATACCAGCGACTATGAGGCGGAAGTACTGAGGTTGTTGAGCGACAGGAGGAACTACTGTCCTCTTGCACGTGACCCCACGGCTGAGTTGCTACAACAGATTACCATCATTGTGGCACAGGCGCGGGAGAAGAAATGGATCACTGCTAAAGAGGCAGAGTTCCTCGTCAACGTCAACCCCAGGACACCGGCATTCTATATTCTGCCGAAGATTCATAAGGCCCAGCGTCCACCCCCAGGTCGCCCGATTGTATCGGGCATTTCCTCGGTACTTGAGCCCCTTTCCCAGTTCGCTGATTTCTTCCTCAGGGAGTCTGTAATCACCCAACGGTCATATGTTCAGGATACGACTGATATCCTAAACATCATCAACGAAATGGACTTTGATCCTTCTCAGCAGTTACTTGTGACCATCGACATCGAGTCCTTGTACACTAGCATCCCCCAGGACGCGACGCTGGTGGCAGCAGCTCGCGCCCTGAGGGCTCAGGAGTGGTTCTACGACACTCCTCAGTCTTTTGTTATGCAATGTGTGGAGTTGGCCCTTACTCGAAACTATTTTTGTCACAAAGATGCCCTGTATTTACAGATCTAGGGGACATCTATGGGCGCTACATTCGCGCCGAGCCTGGCATGTATTTATGTCGGCCAATTCGAGGAACATTACCTGGACCATTCTTCCAATCCCTTCCAGGGGCACATCTGCCTCTGGAAGAGATATATAGACGATGTTCTATGTATTTGGACGGGCACTCAACAACATCTTTGTGAATTTCTGGAATGGCTAAACTCGCTTGACACCTGTTTAAATTTCACCTGGCAGTTCAGTAGAGAAACGGCAACGTACCTTGACCTTGACATCACTGTGGTTAATGATAGACTTAGCACCAACGTTCATCTTAAGCCTACTGACAAAAACTCCTTATTGCACTACCAGTCGTACCACCCTAGAGCCCTAAGGGATAACCTCCCGGTTGGCCAGTTTCTGAGATATCGCAGAAATTGTTCCTCCACAACTGACTACTTACATCAATCAGAGGTTTTGAGCATGAAATTGGAACAACGTGCTTACCCTAAGAGAATCATCACTAGAGCACGCAAAAGGGCTCACAATACACCTAGGGAGGCATTGCTTGAGAGGAACAAAAAGGAAGCAAGGGAGAGCTTACCAGTAGTTCTGACGTTTGACCCTTTGTCTAACAAGATCAGACAAATAATCAAGCGACACTGGTCATTGTTATCAACTAGTGACTTTCAGATGCCCCAGCCCAGATTCGCGTTTAAAAGGACGCAAAACCTGAAAGACAGACTGGTGCACACAAGACCAGTCCATGGTCAGAAGAATGTAAGCCTTCCCCCAGGACATCATCCCTGTGGTAGTTGCTCAGTGTGTGGACTGACGGAGAAAACAACTGAAATTACACTAGGTAGTGGGAGAACCTGGTTTCTCCGTCAGTTTACCAATTGCAATACATGCCATGTAATATACAGACTGACATGTCCATGCGGCCTACACTATATTGGTCTTACATCTAGAAAGGTCAAGGTACGCATACAGGAACATCTGAGCACGATCAGGGCCGGCAAGCTCACTACACGATTGGTACAACACTATCGAGACCAGCAACATCACTTTAGATCTTTAAAGTGGGTCATTCTGGAGAAAGTTTTGGCGACATTGGCGAAATAGACAAAAGATTGGCTGTGAAGGAGGCTCGCTGGATCTACTCAGAGAAGGGGGATACCATTGGTCTTAATGACCAAATTGAGTGGAACAAAGTGAGCAGATAGGTGGTCATTTATAAGCTGAGTATAACACCATGGAATTATGACCCCACTACCCGCACCAATCCTTGATGTTCTATCTGCGGCATAATAATTGTAGTCTCACACATGAAAAGTCTAGTTGTATGATCCGAATTGATCAACGTGGGGTCTACTTTCTCTCCGATGTGGTTATTTGGGGGCTTGCGGGTCGAGCCTTTTTTTATCGTTGAGGTCGCCTTTTGTAATATGTTCATGGCGCACACATTCATGCCCTCTAACCCGTAAGTGAGCTCTATCTTGCAGTCTGAAGTATACTTGATTTTAAGAAACTCGAACTGGTTACTTCTTCCTATACCCATCATACTGGTAAGATGGCTGCCCCGTGTTTCACCCTTTAGTAGAGATCCGTTTTTCCACTCAAGGGTCGCTGTTGGTGTGTAGAAGGAATATGTCCTTTGCATATGGGTTGTTAACCCGCTGGATGCGGACTTGCTGGAAAGTCATATGGCACGCACTCAATGACCATTGTGTGGCTGGGAATTACTTTTCCAACAAGGTCTGCACTATCTGAAAATAGGACCCAAGACAATTTTAAGATGGCCGCCGCATTTCCTATGAGCATACTGATACTAGCCGGGAAACCGTGGAGTCTCGCGAGACGGGGCTAGAGCCGTTTTGAAAACAGACACAGTCGCGCTGTAATTTGTTCCAGTGTTGAGGTACCGCCTGGTTGTAAAGTTACAGGGTAAGCTGGGGGTACACGAGCCACTGAGAGAAGGCTGTCCGTACCCTCGGATGTTGCGTGGATGTCGTGGTATGTAAAAACCGAGGTTATTCTTAAGCATGGCACGAATAGGAGTGGTGTCGTTTTCGAAGCCAGCTCAGTTGTGTAGGAATATCTAGAAACGAGTTGTGCTGCCTTGAGGCATAGGAAATAAATGGGTGAATCGCCGCAAGTATACATGGTTGAGCATAACTCTCAACCCGTTAGGTGAAGCATCTATGAGAGATCTAGGAGCAATAAATGCGCAGGGATTGTGCCTTGTTAGATTAGGTATATATGATCGATATACTTTTTCTACAGGTGCAGGCACCAACTACGGTCGTGCTTTGCAGAGCAGGAAGGCGATAGTAAAGAGGTCAGAACGCCCCTGCGACTGGTTGGTGGCTGGTATGTGGGCCCATAGCCCCAACTAGGTAATGGATTTAAGTTCATAATCCTAACTATATCTGGGATGCACAGTGAATACATCTCCCGCTGAACTGATTAAGCTGTATGTTTGTCTTCTTGTGTTCGTCAGTCCGTTTTAAAGGTGTGTGTCCAGAGAAGGTGATCCTTGACCCCTTCTTGCCCTGATGAATTTGCCACAAATCAATTGGCAATGAAACATGTTGGCCTTCATTACTAAGGTATGCAACATGCTGTGTTTTTAAGCAGTGGGATAGACTCCTAACCAGAATAAAACAATTATTTGAGAGTCTATAAACCCTCACCATTTTTTACTGTCTTTGTTTGCACAGTTTGTGTGTCTCTCTGTTTTTACACTACACCGTCTTGTGTTATGTGTTTTTTTCACTGGACACTACACACTTTTTTTCTTGAGAGAGAGTTACCAATGATGAAATAAACGTGGGCAAGCTGGTGAGAACCAACCAGTAGCTCCTCTGGTGGTGCGCACGTGAGGTACTCTCTCTCTCTCTACACATTTTTTCACCTCTTTATCATCGAGGGTTTGTGTAGAGTGTATCTTTCTGTGGACTGACTTCACATTTCTTTCATTCTGACTTTTCTGACTTACTCAATTTTTAATTTTGTAGCATTCTGGATAGGCTGTCTCCATATAATACAATATAAATGAGTGTTGGTGGTTTGTGATAAAGCACACTCCCTCCACCTATTCCAGAACAAAAATAAATTTGTGCTACGGTGTGCCAGTACTTTTTGTGTTGAAGCCTGCAAATACACCTGCCTCCGAACCTGCAAACCACCCACCGGACCTCGCAACAACAACAACCATCTCAAGTGCATCCTCCTCAATACCCGCTCCATCCACAAACACGCCGTCGAACTCTGGGACCTCCTCGACACAACAGCACCGGACATCGCCTTCCTCACGGAAACCTGGATGAACGCCTCCTCGGCCCCCGACATCGCCATAGCCCATCCCGAACGGCTACAAGATCACCCGGAAAGACCGCATCAACAGAACCGAAGGAGGAATCACCATCGTCTACAGGAACACCATCAGCGACACTCTCTGCCGCCGAACACCTACACTTCCAGATTCACACCGACCCCAAGACCACCCTTAGAGGAACACTCATCTACAGACCCCCAGGGCCACGCACACAATTCAGCGAAACCATCGCCGACTTCATCAGCCCACACGCCCTAGCCTCACCAGAATACATCCTCCTAGGGGATCTGAACTTCCACCGGGATAAAAACAGCAACAACGACACCACCACCCTGCTCGACAACCTCGCCAACCTCAGACTCAAACTGCTGGTGAACACCCCCACCCACACCGCTGGCCACACGCTCGACCCCATCTTCTCCGCCAGCAACCACGTCTCCTTCAACCACTCCACCGGACTACAGTGGACCGACCACAGATGCATCCACTTCACCTTCAATAAGAACACATCCCACCACCGCACGCAACAGATCCCCCGCAGATGCTGGAGCAAAATATCCACAGACCAGCTCCTCTCATCACAGAGCCAGAACCCGCCAGCCAACACCACCGACACCAACGCTGCAGCCCACAACCTCGCACAGTGGATCACCAACTGCGCCGACGACCTCACACCACTCAAGAACCCCCAGGCGTGACCAGCAACAGGAAAACTTCATGGTTAACAGACGCCCTCAAAGAATCAAAGAAAACCTGCTGATCCTTCGAAAAAACCTGGCGCCGCGACCAAACTACAGAAAACATGACAGCCCTCAAGAACGCCTCCCGCAAACACCACCAACTGAGCCGCACCACCAAAAGGACATCATTCAAAGAACGACTAGACAACAACACCCATAACAGCAAGGAACTCTTCAACATCTTCAAGGAGCTCTCCAACCCCAACGCCAGCAACAACGACATCACACCGTCACAAGAACTCTGCAACTCCCTCGCCACGTTCTTCCACCGAAAAATCGCAGACATACACAACAGCTTCGGACCTCAGACTCCCCCTCCAACCTCCGAACCAGCGACCCCCACCACCACCCTCAGCTCCTGGACCCCCATCAGCACTGAAGACACCACCAACATCATGAACTCCATCCTCTCCGGCTCCCCCTCGGACCCATGCCCCCATCATATCTTCAACAAAGCCGACACAATCATCGCACCCCATCTCCGGAACATCATAACCATCTCCTTCATGTCAGCCACCTTCCCGAAGAGCTGGAAGCACGCAGAAATCAACGCCCTTCTAAAGAAACCTACAGCCGAGCCCAAAGACCTCAAGAACTTCCGCCCCATCTCTCTCCTGCCCTTCCCGGCCAAAGTCATCGAGAAGACCGTCAACAAACAGCTGACTGCTTTCCTCGAAGCAAACAACTCGCTCGACCCATCCCAGTCCGGATTTCGAGCCAACCACATCACCGAGACCGCCCTCGTCGCAGCCACCGACGAAATCAGGACCCTGATGGACAACGGAGAAACAACCGCCCTCATCCTCCTGGACCTCTCGGCAGCCTTCGATACCGTATGCCACCGCACCCTAATAACTCACCTCTTCAGCACTGGGATCCAAGGAAAGGCCCTGGACTGGATCACCTTGTTTCTCTCCGACAGAACACAGAGAGTCCACCTCCCTCCCTTCCGCTCAGAGGCCTCCGAGATCATCTGCGGCGTACCCCAAGGCTCCTCGCTCAGCCCTACCCTCTTCAATATCTACATGAGCCCCCTCGCCGCCATCGCAAGCAAACACAACATCATCTCCTACGCCGACGATACCCAGCTGATACTCTCCCTCACCAAAGACCCAGCCGCCGCCAAAACCAACCTCCAAGAAGGAATGAAAGACGTCGCAGAATGGATGAAGCTCAGCCGGCTGAAGCTGAACTCAGACAAAACGGAGGTCCTCATCCTCGGACAATCCCCATCCACCTGGGATGACTCCTGGTGACCCTCAGCGCTGGGCCCCGCGCCGACACCATCGGACCACGCACTCAACCTGGGATTCATCCTGGACTCCTCCCTCACGATGACCAAGCAAGTCAAAGCCGTCTCGTCCTCGTGCTTTAACACCCTGCGCATGCTCCGGAAAATCTTCAGATGGATCCCCACCGAAGCCAGGAAGACTGTCACCCAGGCCCTCGTCACCAGCCGACTGGACTACGGAAACGCCCTCTACGCGGGAACCACTGCCAAACTTCAAAAACGACTACAACGCATACAGAACGCCTCCGCACGACTCATCCTCGACATGCCTCGCCACAGCCACATATCCGCCCGCCTGAGAAACCTGCACTGGCTCCCCGTCAGCAAGAGGATCACGTTCAGGCTCCTCACCCACGCACACAAAAGCGCTCCACGACATGGGCCCCGAATACGTCAACAACCACCTCTCGCTCTACACTCCCACCCGCCAGCTCCACTCCGCCAGCCTCGCCCTCGCCACCGTCCCACGGATTCGCAGAACCACCGCCGGAGGAAGATCGTTTTCCTACCTGGCAGCCAAGACATGGAACTCCCTCCCCGCACACCTACGAATGACCCAGGACCATCTCACCTTCAGGAAACACCTCAAGACCTGGCTCTTCGCGCAGTAGTGGCACCCCCCCCCCCCCCCACCCACCCCAGCGCCTTGAGACCCGCACGGGTGAGTAGCGCGCTCTATAAATGCTCTGATTGATTGATTGATTGATTTGATGTATTTTCTATTTTCTATGAGAAAACACGTAGATTGCTGACTGTTTAGTAAGTGGTTGCTATTTGGATGTATCAGCCTCTCAGAAAGCTATAGCGCTATACACTAACAACCCTTACTCAATCCCTTGTTTTTCGCTGCTGTCATGATTACATGACGATGTTAGATTTACGGTTTATTATGCTCGCACATTTGCCTGACATTTTACCATTATGGGCACATTTTTCTTCTAACATCTTTTCTTAACTCTATTCTTTCATGCTACAGATGTAAATGTATATATATTTTTTAACATTTTTTTGTTTATTTAGTGCATTTTTATAAAGCGCGGACATTACCCAAAGGTGTCAGAGCGCTGTACAATAGAGCTAGTTAGTTTACAAGAGAAAAGTGGGACAGAATATAACATTACACAGACTAAAAAAAATGAAGGGTACGCAAACACAAAGTCCAACACAGCACACAGGGGTGAGGAATGGGCACACACAAAGTCAGATCACTAATACCCAGTCCTTCCTCAACCAAAAAGTCGAGCCAGATGGCTTTTTTAACGTTTATCTTTCTCGTTGCGTGCCTTTCTATTTTCTCTTTTATATTAACAGAACTTCCAAGATGCGACGAGGGGTCCGAAAGAGATGTGGTATTGGCTAGCTGACAAACACAATTCATCTAGTAAATATAAATAATGGAGGAAACATGACGTTTACTATACATAGCAACTGATGAATGTTGGTTATTTAAAACTATAGCAGTCATTCTTTGTTTGGAAATTATTTCTTGCAATGTTAAATATACGACGAACACACCGTGGCGTTTACGCAGTACATTTAATACGGTAGTAATGACCCACCATCCTTATGCACCTATGAGAAGAAAGGAGTCTGCTGTCCTTTTCTAAGTGAATCCGTGTCTGTAGGTGTCACAAAGGCAGAGAGAATTTTGAGATTGCCATGTTCTATACATTTAGGTTTTCGCAGGATAACATTTAAAAAAGAAAGCTGCAGTAAAGATGTCACAAAAATACCTAAACCCTGTTTTCTTTTCAATAGACACAAACTGAAATTCTAACATGTGGCCCTTTTGAAATTATGTTGATGATCAATGTGCGTGTGTGTTTTGCGTGTTTCAAACTAGTTATTGGCATTTGTTTCGGTTTTTGTGTTTTAAAGAACATTATTTGACACGTGCATTATCGGCCTATGTATTAAGAGTACATAAATAACGTTGCATTTGTCTGTCACGTGATATCTTGCAGTGGTCTTCCAGAACCAAACATATTGAGCTCTGTCACCATTGGAAGTAAATTAGCTGAAATAAAAATATGGATATCGAAAACAAAATGTTAGTCATTTAAAATGGGGAACACATGATCATGCGCCATATCAAAGTTCCGGTAATACTGCTGTGGAAGAATTCTAAAATGAGATTAGTGGTCTCGCATGAAACTGTATCTATGAGTAAACCATGCACACTCCAGATAACAACACAGGGTAATTGGATACATTTGTTTCCCCTGATGTTCTCGATTATTTGTATCCAACCATTGCTTTAGAATCAATTCTAGACTGTTGAGGCCACATTTATAAACTGTAATGTTTAGCAGTTAAGAAGGGTTGTAAATTCAACCTCATAGTTTTGGCAATGCTTGCATTGGATTCATTCGATTTGAGCATGCTTTATATTACAGCGTGCATGAACAAAAACCATAAAGACGAATTTACAGAAACGGATGTAAACATGGTAGTCAACCTTTGTTTTGAATGTGGAAATTAGCATTGATCATGGGCACAATAGACATTAAGTCCCCAATGACAAGCAGCACTGTAGAGAGAATGGTATCTGTTTACTGCACACGTAAATGCAGATACAACAAGGTGCAGTACATACTTGGTCTGTAAACAGAAAGCTTCCACTTTGCCACTGGATTCAAGCAAGCCTGGCTGAAGACGTCTGAAATGCCAGAAACCGGTCCTAGGAAGCTTGTCTCCGGTCCTGGACTGTTCCCATGAGGCACAGGGTCAGACTGATTTGCATATGGCCATGTCTGAACTGGGGTGCCAGAGTGGGCTAAAGAACAGTGATGGATCAAACCCAGATCTGTTGACTGGGTGTGAGTGTTTGATTGGTTCTAATGCTCCGTCCATCACCACCCCCTTTTGTACCGCTTTGTTCGCCATAAGTTGGCAGGGTATGCTCAGACGTGAGTCCCTTGCTCACTTTGCCTCTGGATTCAAGCAAGCCTGGCTGAAGACGGCTGAAATGCCAGAAACCGGTCCTAGGAAGCTTGTCTCCGGTCCAGGGAAGGCATGGCTTGGCAGTTCGGGCTGGACTGTTCCCATGAGGCACAGGGTCAGACTGATTTGCATATGGCCATGTCTGAACTGGGGTGGCAGAGTGGGCTAAAGAACAGTGATGGATCAAACCCAGATCTGTTGACTGGGTGTGAGTGTTTGATTGGTTCTGATGCTCCGGTCATCACCACCCCCTTTTGTACCGCTTTGTTCGCCATAAGTTGGCAGGGTATGCTCAGACGTGAGTCCCTTGCTCACTTTGCCACTGGATTCAAGCAAGCCTGGCTGAAGACGGCTGAAATGCCAGAAACCGGTCCTAGGAAGCTTGTCTCCGGTCCAGGGAAGGCATGGCTTGGCAGTTCGGGCTGGACTGTTCCCATGAGGCACAGGGTCAGACTGATTTGCATATGGCCATGTCTGAACTGGGGTGGCAGAGTGGGCTAAAGAACGGTGATGGATCAAACCCAGATCTGTTGACTGGGTGTGAGTGTTTGATTGGTTCTGATGCTCCGTCCATCACCACCCCCTTTTGTACCGCTTCGTTCGCCATAAGTTGGCAGGGTATGCTCAGACGTGAGTCCCTTGCTCACTTTGCCACTGGATTCAAGCAAGCCTGGCTGAAGACGGCTGAAATGCCAGAAACCGGTCCTAGGAAGCTTGTCTCCGGTCCAGGGAAGGCATGGCTTGGCAGTTCGGGCTGGACTGTTCCCATGAGGCACAGGGTCAGACTGATTTGCATATGGCCATGTCTGAACTGGGGTGGCAGAGTGGGCTAAAGAACGGTGATGGATCAAACCCAGATCTGTTGACTGGGTGTGAGTGTTTGATTGGTTCTGATGCTCCGTCCATCACCACCCCCTTTTGTACCGCTTCAGCCTAGGAGAAGGCACGACATTGAGGTGCGTCTCCTGCAGTACACGTACGTCTATATTATGTCTCAATAGGTAGGCATGCACAAGCCTGGACTTTCTACCATTATTTAATTCCCTAATGTTCCATGTTAAGAAATTCAAACTGGTAGCGTGGTGCCTAACTGTACTAAGTGCAAGAAAGCAGTGGGACAAGGACAGTGCAGCTTAATCTTAGGGTTCCTGGTGCAGACAAACAGGCAGCAATAAGTCATACTGGCTTAAAACATAACAACCCCCAGCCCCAACCCACCACCCACTCCAAACCCCCAATCAGGTTGTAGATAACCCATCCATGACAACATAATGAAACATATAGCACAAGGGAATCCTCTCATAGGGGTGCAGGACCGTCGGCCAAGATACTGCACAGAGCTCAGCCAACAACAGAAGAAAAGAACAATGAAACCACCCACTTAACATTAGGACCGGGCTAGGGTCCAGACATGCCACATATCTCTGACCAATCTGGTGTGTCTCAACTCTTTCTGACATGCCATAGGGTCATACGTAATATGGGGGCTCGTGAATTATCAGTCAGGAGCCAACAAAGAAAGAGTTCCCCATAGATCACCCACCAACAAACACAGTACTTAAGCAACCAGATCATGAAATATGGCATTGCAGGAGAACTGTCAATCATTGTCACTTAGCTGTGTCTCTGCCGATTCCGCCGACCTGGAGCCATGTTTAGACTGCTTACCGCCGATGTGTTTTGCAAATTTGAGGGCGGATTTAGCATCTGTAATGAAGTGTGCAGAGCCATCATAGGTGACCTTAAGCTTGGCTGGATACAACAACAAGTTGGAGCCCTGGGCCTGCAGCAGGAGCCGCTTCGCAGGCAGAAATTCGCACCTCACTGTCTGCACCGCCGGAGTGAAGTCTGGGTAAAAGTAGATTTGGTTACCCTTGTGTGGGATTTTCCCCTTCTCACGTGCCGGACGCAGAATCAGGTCGCGGTTTTGGGAATTAAGAATCCCGGCAAGGATGGGCCGAGGTGGAGCCCCGACCGGTGGTTTAGGGACCAACGCACGGTGTGCTCTCTCAACCACAAAGACAGCAGAGAGGTGAGTGTCAAACAGCTCTCGAAGTAGATAAGCCACATAGGTCCCCATCTTGACAATAGCCGTGGTTTCTGGTATTCCTGTGATACGCAAGTTGTTGAAGCGAGACCTTGCCTCCAAATCCTCATTTTTAGCGCGGATCAGCCCCAACACTCTGTCCATCTGCAAGAGTTGTTCTTTTGTTTCGACTTGAAATTCATGAAAGTCAGTGTTTTCATTTTCAAGTATGTCAAGTCTATGTTCGTGGGTTCCCACCTGGGTCTTGACGGCATCCAGTTGGGTAGTAAGCTCGTCAAGCTTGGTGTCGAAATTACGCAGTCTTGACTGCATTTCAAGCATCAGTGTACGGAGGTCTTCCCCTCGATCCTTAATCTGCTGCTCCGTAGATCTCTATGCGCCGGCCTCGGGATCCGATTCCGTGAGTCTAGTAGTCCATCGCTGGTCGAAGTTTAGCTTTGCATCCTGTTTCCCCATGGTTCACGCCGATGTCTCCAGTCACAACAGCAGGGCCTCTCCACCCGTTGCGGCACAGGCCACGCACTCACAACCCTTTCTCTCGCACTTTTCAGCCTTTGTCAAGTGCACATGGGTCAATAGACAGTCACAGCCCAAAGGGAAACATAGGCAGTACACCTTCCCCACGACCAGCAAGCGGAGGTATCCGCAGATAGCGACACACATTCCAAATGAAGGCTACTCCTCGACGGATTTCCAATCTATTTGACCCCAGCGGCGCCAAGTGTGTTCACCCTGAGCACCCTCCCATCACGATGCGCAAGTTGTTGGCGCTGCCGCCAGGCACTCCACCACACGGCCTCCCTCACAAAATGGCCGCCGCATGGAGCCCGGGACCACAGGTTCAAGTTAGCACGTGCAGTACAATCAGCGTCAAGGTGCACACTGATTTAGGGTCCCTGAAGGTGTTGGTAGATATCGTCACCCATGGACTGTAGGGATCCAATCACCAACCCCATGCATGCTGTCACAGATCGCCAGGCAGAGCCCCCGCTTGGCCTGGCCACAAGATGGTGCCTGCAGCTCACGGGGCACCGCGCCACCCTTTTCCACCGCGCCTCACCTTTAGAATCTGAGTGGCACGTAGTGAGGCACACAGCGGGGCTGCACAGTTTCGCAGGGGGATCCGCCACCGCCTCCGAGGTCACCAGGGAGAAGGGAACTCCTCGCAGCCGCCTCAGTAGAGGCCCGCTTTGCACCAGCCGCCGTGGGCTCGATTAGAAGATCAGCCCGCCCACGCAGCATCTGGATGTGCTCCGTCATCGGCCTTCTCTTTACAAAGCTTACAGCTCGACTCCAGATCGCTGTAAACAGATGCGAGTCGCCGCAATCGACTCCTGAGGTGTTCCGCTGTCAGTAGGTGGATGTGTAGCTCGGCATTAGCTATCCTAATGGGAGGATAAAAGCAGGATTGTTTCTCGGCTGGCGGAGCTCACTCACAGAGCGGCCATTCCGCAGCTCGGCAGGCCACGCCCCCCTAGATTACAGATTTGGTTCTACATTACAAACACAAGCATTCTTGCAGTATGAACAAGAATATCCTCTGCCGGAAAAAAATATGCCTCTAGACCGATATGAATGCATAATTTTTACCGATGGTTCTGCCCAACTTGCCATAAAAACAAAACAGCAATATTATGCGGTTTGTGCAATTGTTAAAGGGGGCATGGAAGACGAAAAGTTCTTTCCTGGCAAAACACATACTCAGTCCCTAGGGGACTGTACTGCGCAGCTGGCGGGACCAAAAGTCCTCATACTGGC
This sequence comes from Triturus cristatus, assembly GCF_964204655.1. Classification (NCBI taxonomy): domain Eukaryota; kingdom Metazoa; phylum Chordata; class Amphibia; order Caudata; family Salamandridae; genus Triturus; species Triturus cristatus. Next base: position 1,190,420,299 of record NC_140589.1, read on the forward strand.
ACTACAAAATAAGGATTGCAAATTCCCCACACTAATTGTCTGTGATTCATTTTATTGTGTCCAGTCCTATAACGAATACTTACACTTTTGGGGCCAGAATGGATTTAGAGATTCTAAAGGTTGCACAATAAAGCACAAGATGCTTTGGGAACAGGTGGCAACACTGAAAGAAGCATGCAACACCCTAAACCCTGGGGTTTCCCAGGGAAGGGAACTAGAGGCTAAAGGGTATTCAGGGTGAGCTGGCCTCCAACCTAAACATGTATACACAAAATAAGCTACTGTGAAGGGAAATGACTGGGAGTTTACAAGGTACTTGGTCGAGTACCAGGCATCTCAAAAAAAGTGAAGGACTGTCCTCACACACCACAAGGTGTCATGCTTCATCATTGGCAGTCCTCGCTCTCTAGAAACTTTGTTTGGGAGACAGCGGTCCTACACCTGGAGACAGGAAGGTACTTCTAAATCTAAGTGGGGGCCCATGAAAGTGAGTGGTTTTAAAAACCAATGTAAAAGCCACAACAGATTTAATAAATGGGCAATTACTTGGTATTAAAATAAAGTGTGGGGATTGGGAGAGTTAGTACCCCATCACCACCATGATTGTGGTCATCGACATGTTTCTGCCAAAATGGCCCTAAGGGTCCGCTACATTCATCAGGACGGGAAAATAAGGGCTCCTATATTACCAAGGTTGGTTCGAAATTACCACTGGGTAGGGTGACCTATGTCAACCTCTACCTTTATGAGTTTCTTTAAACCTGTAATACAAAATGAGATTTCCATCAGAGTGATATCAGAATCTATCTGAGTAGTATCTGGTCAGAGCACATTAAACATTGCAAATGCCACTAGTCAATTGTTTTTTCTGGGTTTTTTTTGCATATGATTAGCCATCTATACAATTAGTGTGTTGGTTGAAGCTCATATCTAACATAATGATGACGATTAGTGCACATAGAAGTCTTTTATAAATTGTCTGTCAATTAATTATTTAACCTTAGCCCATTCAGGGTAAAATTGTATGGGAATTAATCATCCAAAGATGGAGCTCATGAATTATGGTATAATTTGCTGTTGATCCTTATGCAAATCATGCATCATGAATTACAATGATAGTGCTGCATAGAGAATACTAGAGTAGTTGCACTGATTGATTTTATGAATTTAGCTCATATAGAGCTCAATTGTGACGTTGTATATCAGATCTTCGCAATGTCCCACGTAAACCTGTTCAATCTTTAAAATTTAAATGTTGAATGAAATTGTTATATCAATCAGTTGTGTATCAATACAACATTGTGGGTCTCTTACCACTTGTAGATGGCACTCATGAACTTTGCAGTAACAGTCTGTTGTTGATTTTTATGTAAACCCTGTACAGGAACTGTGTAATTGATGCAATTGAAAAGTATGGTGGAACATCCGTCTGTGTTTACAGTTGGAAGAAGGAACGAAGCCAAAACTCGTCCTGTTCATCTTTCTCAGTGAATGGTGTACCGAGATTCACCCCTAACTGAGTGCGGTCTCTTCACTTGCCATTGGTTTTTGAGGCTTGGAGATTGCATATTCATGTGGTACCACGGCCACAAACCTGACCAGCACCCATTTTTGAGTGCTCACTGCGACCACTGGTGGATCAGAGCTGGAATTTGAGTCACCGCCACGTGAATCGCTGGGAACAAAGCAAGAGAGAACAATGTGGACGGGTGATTCGGAGGACGCACAAGTCCCCGTTGCATTTTCCTCTTGAGTAATCATTATGTTGTATATCCTTGTCGCTTGGATTTATCCTTCTTTACGGCTGGAACGCATTGGGTGTGATTGTACATTATCTACACAGTCGAATGTACTAAAACACACGATCAGTATGTTTTCCGATGAGGCACGCCAGGAGGTGGCAGTTGGCATTTTTAAATGTGGCCCTATTCAGCAAGGAGCTGATAGAGATGTGACAACTAGTGTACAAGAAACTCTAAAATCACAATTTGGTAAACTTAAAAGCCTATTTGAACGCGAGATACGCAAATGGGTGGAGGCCACCTCCCTTCAGAATTAGATCGAAGTGCAGCGCATCCCGCACGGCTTGCTTATTTACACTATCCCTGCCTATGAAAACCCGTACCCAAAATTATTGGATGAATGGTCGGCATACACTACTGATGTATCTGTGGGGAATTTGATAATTTTATTCAAGTTCGCATGGACAGACAGAGAGAAATGTCTAAAGGAGATAGAGGAATTGGAAACCCTTATCTTGCAATATCAAGATTCAAATACTAGAGATGAAATAAGAGAGGCAATGAGGAAACGCCTTCTAGCATATGAGGAAAAGATCAAACAGTGCAAACACACTAAGTTTAATAGAGATGCCCATTTGCTCTTAAGTTTGATGCACCACGTAGAGCCCTAAGATGCAATGCAAATAGAAGAATCGTGGAGCACAGAGAAACCTCAGAGTCTGATATAACTACTGCTAATGAGCAATCTGGGGAGGACAGTACTGATCCCTAAGCACAACTTCCAGTGAGATCTCTTTTTTACGAAGAGTTCCAACTCATGAGGCAATCCTGGGAAAGGGGATGAAGAGGCAAACCCCCTGAACATGTCCAACAAAGAAGACAAGACAGACGCGACAAGGGGGCTACTGCAAATCAAAATCAAGGTGTGGTCTCACAAACACGCAGCAAGAGAGGGTCAAGAAAGTAGATCAGATGGAAGATTTAACTATCATCAATCTGACACCACGGAAGTTGACAAGGAATGAGGAAACAACTTTAAAGAATGGGCTTGCATTTTGCCCGACACAAGGCTTGGAATACACACAAACGCGTATAGACCTGTATCTCTTTACTAGAAAGCTGAAACTACATACATTTTTTAAAATCAAAAGGTCTAAATAGCCAAGTATCGGTGGCTACAATAATGGTGGGGTCAGCAATGTCAACAGATGTCCTAACAGGGGATGACCTTGTAACATTACAACTATTAGGGAGACAATCTGATCCTGACAATACAAGTGAAGGTGTTAACTATATATCAAACATTGAAAGCTTCGGTATTGCCCAAAAAAACTGCAAAAACGAACTTTAAGCCCAAATCCACCTTCATACCAACTACAACCTCTGATACTATTGATGTCTTTGAAGAAGCTGTCAAGAAAGAGCTGGTGAAAATGAGACAGCAGAAATCCTTTAATACGAGTAGAATCAATGCAAACTTTACACTTGAACAAAAAAGAGCTTTGGAACAAATTCAGAAAGACCGGAATATAATGTGTAAACCCTCAGATAAAGAAGGAAACATTGTGCTCATGAAAAGGGACTTTTATTGTGAAGAGGCATTACGACAACTATCGGACACCACATGTTATGAAAAAATTGCAAAGGGGTACTACAATGTCAGGCCAGCATCAAAGAGCACCACAAAATGATTAAAAAATGGTTGGACAAGGGAATGATTGAGATAGATAAAAATACATTTCTTAACTGTCCTCATCCAGTAACATCTACATTTTATCAATGTCCCAAAAAACATAAAGATGCAATTGCTTTACCTGGTTGTCCGACCATTTCATCAAAGGGAAGCTTGACAGAATCTAAGTCACAGTACATTGATTACTTTCTAGCTGACTTTGTTAAAACATTACCATCTTTTATTCGTGATGCGAAGGACTTTATTAGGATAATCTCCAACATAACATGGGAGTCTGACATGCTCATGATAGTACTTGATAAGGCTAGCTTATTTACTTGCATTAATCATGTTAATTGAATTCATGCTGTCTGGTACTTCCTAAAAGGAAGATCTTTAAAGTTTGCGGAGCACAATGAAATGTTAATTGAATTTCTTAGGTTCTGTCTGGCAAATAACATCTTCTTGTTCCAAAAGCAATATTATAGACAAATCAAAGGTGGGGCTATGGGCACCTGCTTCGCCTCAAGCTACGCAAACTTGTTCGTGGGCTGGTGGGAGAAGCAGGTAGCCTGGGCCGTAGGCAACAACCAATGGGTATCATCCATCATAGGATGGTACAGGTATATAGACAATCTTTTTATTCTTTGGAAGGGTCCACAAAATGAGGCAGATCAATGCATACAAGCATTGAATAATAATGCAGTGAATTTACTTTTCAGTAAGCACATCAGTGCCACAGAAGTAGCATCCTTAGATCTACAAGTCTTCATTAGAGACGGGCAAATCTGGGGCGTGGCTACGGCTGCAATGGCGGCAGACGTGTTCGGCTAGAGCTCTGCCGGGGGCTCCCCTGATCGGGCTCCTACATCTGCCCGTAATCGCCATCAGCTGCCAAAAAATGCGGACTTGGCCTCTGGAAGCTGTCCCGGAGCGGCGCTGTGAATTTTAGCTCACCTGAGCCTCGTTGTGCAGTTCCAGCCTGGAGAGGCCGCACGCTTTGCAATGGCGATGGGGAGGACTGCTGCTACTTGAGCCCGGGGACTAGCTCCACCCACAGGGCCGCAGAAAATGGCACGGCTAAAATAGGCGGATGGCGGCAAATTTCGGCTGCGGTTGCTGCCTCGCCGCAGGCCGCTGAGTACCTTGTTGTGGAGGGGACCCCAGTTCCGCATCCCGCCTGCCTCCGTTGTTGCGGCTCCGGCCTGCCTGCTACCCGATATGTCGAGCGAGATGGGCCGAGCATGGCAGCGACGCCCGGATTGCCTCCTGCGGCGTTGTGAGTACCTGCTCCCCCTGCCGCGCGACTGCCTGCGGATGAGCGGCGCAGTGAGAATGGGGCTAAGCAGTGCTACTTGTGTGGTCCGAGAATCCGATTCCCCCCTGGTGTGCCGCTTGCTGATGCGGGGAGTGGGGAGGCATGGCGCGAGTAGGCGCTGCCTATACTAAGTGCGCTGCTGTGGCTTGATGCGCTTTAAATGGATGGCTCCCCTGCTGCTGGGACGAAACGGGAAACAGCCTAAGTGGACTGCGCTCACACAGAGCGCTGGAAGACAGTGAACCCCCCCACAGGAAACAAGAGGGCGACGGCTGTTTGCACCTTGTTACCCCCACGTGTGCTCGCTGATGGAGGGAGGAATGTGACTGGGGACCCTGCTGAATTGCTAGCAGGCTGTGGGCACCCATGGGTCCCCTAGTCCATCTGCTGCTCACAGCGGTAAAGGCGGAGACATATCAACCGGGCTGATCATCACTGTCCCCCCTGTTTTCAGGAGAATACCTGCTGCACACCACTGATAAAAACTTCTATCTCTGGATGTCACAAGGTGGCTCACGTGGGTGGCGATGGGGACTGAGGTGATATGATGGGCAGTACCTGTGACCGAATTTGATGATGAGCCCTGCCTGAGCTTTCGGGACTGTGTGCGGCCACCTGGGAACCCTTAGAAAGAGCTGTTGTGAGGTCCCTGGTGAGAGACGGACGGGACCCATTGGCTGTTTGAGGGGCACGAACTGATGTTAATGAGCCAAAGACTGCAGTGACACTTGAGTCCTGGAGGCATTGCGGTGGGACCGCCCGGGGTGTAAAGTAGCATAGGTGTATTGTCATTACACCTGATGTCGGGAGGCACCCGGACACTGACCGGGGCAGGGGGCGCACAGACCCTACCGCCACCAACTAGGCCCAAGATGGCGAAGCAGGGGCATGCGGACCAAACGGCAAAGAAGCTGAATGCGATGCTCGCAGCAATGGAGCAGCTGGAAGAAACTATGAATCAGACCCACACCTCCCAGGAATCTAAAATCGACAAGGTAGCTATCAACCTCACTCACTTGCATGCAGACCATCCGAAACTAGCAGACCGCACCACTGTTTTGGAATCTACACTCACTGACATCAAGCCACAGGTGGTACAAACAGAAAAACATGTACAAGATTTGCTGAAACGTGTGGAGTTCCTGGAAGGCAGAGCTGAGGATTCCGAGGTCCGGGCGCGACGCAACAATGTACACGTGGTAGGCGTTCCGGAACGCTGGGAAGGGAGAGAGCCTGCTCTACACGTGGAAACTTGGCTCAGAGGTCTACTGCCGGAGAGATCCCTTTCACCACACTTTGTCATAGAACGCGCTCATAGGGTCCCGGCGAGGCACACCCCTGCGGGATCAAATCCACGACCACTGCTCCTTCAGATCCTCAAATATCGAGACCACGACTCTATTCTGCAGGAAGCTAGGAAGCTCCAAGATATCCAAATTGACAATCACAAAACAATGTTTTTTCCGGATTATACCATTCAGGTACAGCGCCAGAGACTCTCATTCATGGCAGAGAAGAAACGCCTTCGGCAATAACTTGAAGTACTCTCTGTTATTGCCAGCACACCTGCGCGTGGTCGCCAACGACAAAGCACACTTTTTTGACACACCAGAGGGAGCGGATGACTAGCTGGACACATTCACAGGTGTGAGACCTCAAGATAACACTGCAACAGCGGCACTGCAAAAGCAGAGAGGCCCCTTTCGTCGCCGCCGGAGAGAGCGTAGATCTACGGGGATGAGGGCGCCGTCTTTGGCACCTGTGGGCCCCCGTATGGAGCTGATCCTGAGCGGACAACGAGACACCCTGCAGGCGGTAGCAGAAATCAGCGGTTCGCTGGCAACAGGCAGCACATCTGGCTCCAGTCAGCGGGACCTGTCTAGCGATGATGAACAGATATATGGCCTGCAGCATTCACAAGACTCAAATGAACACCCAGATGTCACCCTGCAGACGGCGGACTTCCTCATATGACCACTGTAGGATCCTGCATTTGAATGGAATACGAACTGAGGTATTGGGGTAGCTGTGTGGGGGCACGCTAAAGGTAGGAATGTTAAAATTTGTGGGGCAAGGTACTAGAACTTTACTTTGTCCATTTACAGAAGTAACTGACATCATGCTATACAAGGGTGCAATGGGTTTTGATCGCACACAGTTGAAGTTGTGGTCATATACACACACACCCCCCTTGGAGAGGATCCCTGAGTTAATGTAGACCATCTGCCTTGTTTATATAGTATTTTTGCCTGATGATGGGGAGCCTCTGGGAAGCCAGATGCTGTGGGCAAATGAAGAGTAGCACGCAGTGCGCCTTCTGGATCATTTTGACTGTTATCTCCAATTGGAAGTTTGGACGATTGCTAGTTGCAACTTCGTCCTTTTGGTATTAGATATGTTTATATTTTTGTATTATTGTTCTTTTCATGTGATGGCAGCTGTTATGTGTGAAATCATGCAATGACTCATGCTGCAAACCAGCGGGCTAGATAGGATGTGCCAAACTAAGTCATATTTCATGGTTGAATTAGTAGGGCTGTTACAGGCATATGATAACTTGAGATGTCGCAGGGCCCATGTCTCCATTTAAGATAGGTACATGGAATGTGAGGGGTATGCATTCGCCATCACGCAGATATCAGATTTACTCATACCTCAAATGGCATCATATACAAATAGCCTTATTGCAGGAGACCCACATGGCCAAAGTCGTTGGCGCGGACAACTGTTTACCACGGGGTACTCTTCTTTTGCACGAGGTGCACTAATATGGGTGAGGTCAGGGCTTCCGCTTCAGGTTGCACAGTCGTTGGTAGACCCGGAAGGGGAGATATGTGATAATTAAGGGCACACTGGATGGCCGAGATATAGTACTTGCATCACTATATGCCCCAAATACAGAACAGGCTGCATTCTTTGACAGGATATCGCATCTCCTAGCGCCATGGCACGATACTCCAATGCTACTAGGGGGTGATTACAGCAGTGTACTCGACATATCACTTGATCGCTCATTTCCGCCCCTCTCGGGCACAAGCACACATCATGCTATGAAGGTGCTGAACAATTGGGCAATGCACTGGCGTCTGAAGGACGCTTGGAGGCACCACCACCCCCAGGACAGGACATACTCCTACTATTCAGGGGCTCACGACTTGCCTGTACGTTTGGATCGCTACATGCTCTCGGAAGCACTGCTCCCCCACATATCAGCAGTCTACTATTTGGGCAGGATGCACACTGACCATAACCCACATATAATAGAGATGTTGTGGGAACATCCTCATCCACCAGTTCCGACCTGGCGACTACAGCCAGACTTGCTATTGGACGCACCTTTTCGAAACCTACTAGCTGCCAACATCACACGATACTTTGAGGACAACACCGGCACAGCCACGACACCTCAGATAGAGTGGGATGCATTCAAAGTTGTCATTAGGGGAGACTGTCTAGGGGCACAGGCGGGCATGCGGAGACAACTGGAAGCAGATCTTACGCGCCTAGAAACTGATCTGCTTCGAGAGGAGGGTGCAGCGCTGGAGGGCAATGCTGCACCTTTAGAGACCCTCAGAGAAGAACACTCGGGATTGCTAGACCGACTCTGCAATTTAAACTATGCAGCACACTCTGCGCGCACACATCATATGGGGGACAAACCTGGCAGGTTGCTGGCGTGTCTGATACGACAAGACATAGCTGCCGCTCCCGTGACAACAATATAAACGGTACAGAGGTTACGGTACATACCCAGAGTGACCTACATCGCGCTTTCGTGGAACACTACACCACAGTATACAGATCTTGTTCGGTAGCCACGGACACCGACATACAAGACTTTTTATCCGCCTCAACGCTACCGCAGCTAACAGACCATCAGCGGGAGGATTTGGGTGCCCCTCTACTGTTGGAGGAAATAAGAGATAGCATTTATTCACTTTCAAATGGCAAGACGCCGGGCCCTGACAGACTGCAAGCTGAATTTTATAAGGCATACTCGGATGTGCTGATACCGGAATTGCTGAGGGTGTATCAGGAGGCTCTGGAATATGCATCTCTCACACCCACGCAAAATGAGGCCACGTTGGTCTCACTATTAAAGCCTGGCAGAAACCCTGAGATCTTGGGCTCTATCGCCCGCTAGCTCTATTAAACACAGACTATAAAATCCTTGCCTCCACCCTCGCCAAGCGTCTAGCCCCGTTTGTGCCGACTTTGATGCACGCAGATCAGAATGGATTTGTCCCAAACAGAAGCACCTCCCTAAATATTCGTAGGCTGTTCAGAATTCAGAGATATGCAGTGGAGACCTGGCCTAGATCTGTCTGCCTGATATTAGATCTGGAGAAGGCCTTTGACTCACTGGAATGGCCTTATATAGCGGCAGTTTTGCGCAAGTATGAGCTAGGAGATGAGTATCTACAATTGGTACAATTGCTGTGCCAACGCCCAACAGTGAGAGTCCGTACGGGTAAGCTCCTGTCGGACGAAATAAGGGTGAGACGAGGTACCAGGCAGGGGTGCCCCTTGTCCCCGTTGCTCTTTTCTCTGGCTATGGAGCCATTGGCAGCTCTCCTCCGAGAGGCTGGCGCGGATTGGGGCATCCCTTTGAGCGATGGATTGCATGCAGTGTCCGTATATGCAGATGATCTGTTATTATATATACAAGAGTTACATGCTGTGCCGCCGGCAATTTCAGCATTGTTCCGCAGGTTCGAAGTGGTGTCGGGCCTCAGGGTAAACTGGGCCAAGTCAGGCGCCTACTCTTTCTGTGAGAATGTGGCCGAGGCAGAGATAATCATTAATGAGGCTGCGCTAAACTGGTATCCGAATACGTTCAGATACCTTAGTATATATATATATATATATATATATATATATATATATATATATAGGTCCACAGAAGACATACTGGAGGGAAATCTGGTTCGAGCCATTTCCTCAATAAGAGCACAGATGCAATTCTGGAAGACGCTGCCGCTCAAAGTGATGAGTCGCATCACCTTAACTAAAATGATAGTACTACCCAGGCTCCTGTATTATTTCGCAAATCTTCCTGTATATGTCCCGGTGAGACTGTTTAGAGACTTGGAGGGGTTAATCCAAGGCTTGATCTGGAATACGGGGCGCCCCCGAATTGCACTACAGAAACAGTATGCACCCTCGGAAAGTGGAGGGCTGGTAGTACCACATCTGGAGCTCTACTACATAGGCGCACAATTACAGTGGGTCGCGAAGTGGCTAAGCGGGAAAAACCTAACGGACACGGCAACAGAGACAACAATCTGGACACAGACTCAGATGTGCGGATTGTTTCACCCGCTGGCAAAAACTCCCCGACTGACGCAGATACATATTGAACTGGCACATAGATGTCACAGGAGAAGCCTCCACTTCACGAAAGACACACTCCCCTATGCACCAATACTACCACTTATAGGGACGCCTAGGGGTAGAGATCATATAACCGACACGACATTGATACCTTGGACTGAGGCAGGACTGGAGACACTTGGAAAGCTGTACGTAGATGGCACCTTGTTGTATTTTGCGACACTAACAGCAGATACTAGTTTACCAATGGCCCAATTTCTCATATATGCAACTATTATGCGGACGCTCACTCTAGCATGGGGGGACATAACGAATGAGCCACCGACACATCAATTATTGCAATACCTGCATGTAATGGGGGAGGGGTCGCATGTAATACACTGGCTAGTGCAAGCCCTGCTCAGTCATGTATTGAAGCCGCTACAGAGGCTTCACACCCATTGGACTGAGGACAGATGCCGTCCCTGGACTGATAAAGAATGGGAACGAGTTTTAGCCAGTGCCACACATGTACAGCGTAACTCAAGATTCAAACTCATACAAACATATATATTACATAGGGCGTATCTATCACCAGATAAGATTAACAAATATTTTAATATCAACACCTCCGAATGCCCAAGGTGCCGCCTCATAGGTGCTAACCTGCTGCATATGCTGTGGTCTTGCCCTATGCTTCACACTTACTGGCGTGCGATGTCGGAAACGCTCACTACCTGCACCAACATGGAGGTACATGCCAATTGGGAGGTCTGTATCCTGGGGTTCTATAAAAGAAATAAGGCAAATAAAGCGAGCTTCAGATTTCGAGACTTAGGCCTTATAACAGCGAAACGACTTATAACTAAAAGATGGAAGCACAAGGATCCACCAGAGGTGTTACATTGGAAGAGGTCCCTAGAAGTGTGGGCACAGGCAGAGGGCACCACCCTACACAGGGAAGAAACGGCAGGGTTGAGAAAATATCCCATTGCACAGGACTGGGATGATATGCTCAAGACGCTCGTGCGCTCCGGTACCCCACTACAGACATCTCCCGCACAGCAGGTGGGGTTTGGCACCTGTTGTGTCACCTGAAAGTAGAGGATGTGTTGCATCTGTATGCTATCCCAACCACAGTGGTTGAATCAGACAAAGCCTCGCAATCCTTAAAGATGCTAAACGGAAGCAGAAGTAACCCTAGCGACCACACACCCGCATAGGCAATAGGAATGGCAGCCCATGCTCAATAATGGCACACTAGTCTGGACATGGCAACACCTAAAAAGACACACCGAGTATTGGATACATATTCCCTCAGCATATTGACATCTCTTGTTTGCTTTGATTTATTATTGGTTGTTAAAGGATTTGGTTGAAATGTTATTAAAAAAAAGATATCTAGTGAACAGATGCGACATTTATATATATATGGATCTGTTTATTCAAGACATGTTCTAAGGTATAATTCAAGAGTTGAGATCCAAAACGAATAACATTCTCCTATAAGTATTGCTACCTTGTTATTTCTTTTTTTTAAATTTATTTTTCTTGCCTCTATCACACTGTGGATTGCTGCTGGGAACAGGCATACCAAACACTTTTATCCTGGCTCTCAATTGGAGATGACAAAATGTGCGGGCCGTAAGCACCCAAGACAATTACCAACTGCATGAGCACAGTGCCATAGAATAAGAGATGTTATAATGAAGGTGATGCTTATTGATGCTTGACAATTGATGTATCGTACCAGATAAAAATGTAATAATAAAGATATAAAAAAAAAAAAGAAAATTAGAGACGGGCAAATCTGCACCTCCCTATTCAGAAAAGTGACAGCAGGGAATTCGATTTAGAAGGCACACAGTAGTCACCACAAATCTCTAAAAAAACAAGTACCCCCTATGGGGAACTTTTACGACTCAAAAGGAATTGCTCAAGAAATTGTGATTTTGAACAGGCAGCAGAGGATGCCATAAAAAGATTTAAAGTGTGGATTTACTCAACAAAACTGTTGCAGAAAACTCTAGCAAGAGTAGAAAGAGTTCCTAGACAATGTCTTTTGAGAGATAAGCAACAGTCAAGTGTAGATGTAGCTGAGACATTTAGATTAATTACTACATTCTCTAATGAATCAGAAACATTGAGGCAGGTCCTCACCCGCAACTGCAATACCCTTAAATCTGATCTAGTAATCTGGAATACTTTATCCGATCACCCAAAGATAACTTACAGATGCTGTCGCTCCCTTAAGGATACACTAGTACAAAGTCACTATGAAGCCATTCCCTACAATCCAAGAGTGAGTAATTTGATTGGATTCTTTCCTTGCTTAGAATGCAAAGCGTGCAAAAACAGCCCGAAGACCCTAACGTGTAAAATTCCTGGAATGACATGCCCCAGAGCTATTAACTAATTTTTAACATGCAACACACCCTTTTGCGTTTACTGCCTAGTTTGTCCCTGTAACATGCAATATGTAGGAAGTACGATCCATCCAACAAAACGCAGAATATTAGAAACATGCAAGGGCTATTGAGAGGAATGACTTCTCATATCCTGTAGCTATATATTTTGCAAGATTACATCAAAGCAATAGGAACCTACTGAGATTCTATTGTTTGGATCATGTCCCCGCGCATGAACGAGTGGTGAACAGGGAACTCAAACTACATAGATTGGAATCAAGATTTATAGTTGATCTACAGACCAAAGTTCTGCTAAACACAGAAGAGGAGCTAGCTATTCACCTGGGTTATATGCTGTTAAGCTCGATTACCATAATTATGTAAGGTGTCTTGGGGGTTCATAAGTCTGCTACTGTGTAACTAATTACACTTTAAGCGATATAACAATACGCATCCTTGCTATGATATATCAATATTTACATTGAGAATGAATTTAATCGAATGATCGATGTAGTATGACAATGGTTGACTGCATCACAGCCCATACAGGGCACAAATATGGAAAATATGGTTCAGTATGGTTTAAAATGCCACTAGTCGATTGTTTTTTCTAGTTTTTTTTTGCATGTGAATAGCCATCTATACAATTAGTGTGTTGGCTGAAGCTCATATCAAGCATAATTATGACGATCTGTGCTCATAGAAGTCTTTTATAATTTGTCTGTCAATGAATTATTTAACCTTAGCCCATTCAGGGCACAATTGTATGGGAATTGACCATCCGAAGATGGGGCTCATTAATTATGGTATAATTTGCTGTCGATCCTTATACAAATCATGCATTATGAATTACAATGATCGCGCTGCATAGAGAATACTATAGTAGTTGCACTGATTGAGTTAATGAATTTGGCTCATATAGAGCTCAATTGTGACGTTGTATATCAGATCTTCGCAGGGTCCCACGTAAATCTGTTCAATCTTTAAAATTGAAATGTTGAACGAAATTATTATATGAATCAGTTGTGTATCAATGCAACATTGTAGGTCTCTTACCACTTATAGATGGCGCTCACAAACTGTGCAGTAACAGTTCATTGTTGATTTTTATGTAAACTCTGTTCCGGAAATGCATAACTTATGCAATTGAAAAGTATTGCGGAACATCCGTCTGTGTTTACAGTTGGAAGAAGGCGCGAAGCCAAAACGTGTCCTATTCATCTTTCTCGGTGAATAAAGTACTGAGATTCACCCCTAACTAAGTGCGGTCTCTCCACTTGCCATGGTATGTGAGGTTTGGAGCTTGCATATATATATATACATCATCTACTGGCGGTCGCCAGTAGATAGTTATAGTTAGGATTTTTTTTTCCATAGGAAACCTTAACATTCTATTTTGAATAACTTTGGCGCCGGTTGACGAATCCTCGCGAAATTTTCAAAACAAATGGGGCGCTCCGTTCAGCTCCTACCCTGAAAGTCTCGGGGTGATTCGTCAAGCTTGGGCCGAGAAAAAAGGGGGGTCCCAAAACGCGTTTTCCCAATGCATTTTTCCATAGGACCTTTAGTTGAAGGTACAGCCCGAACGGCTGAACAGAATTACTTGAAATTTGGCAGAGAGGTAGTCCTCAGGTCAGGGAAGTGCCTTTTGCAGGTCTGGTGTAAATCTGTTTAATATTTACTGAGAAAATAGCATTTAAAAGCATATAAATATCTATACGCGGGCACAGTGCGCGCACCGTGCGTGCGCGGTGCCGTGCGCGAGCGAAATTCTGATTGGTTGTTAGATGTCAGTAAACATTCGAATCGGTCGAAATCAGGAAGTGTCGGCCGCCATTTTGTCTCTCGCAGTCTGAGGCAGTGAAAAACAAAGGTGGAGAACATGAAAAGGGGGCAGGGTGGACAGTTCCTGACCCCCTAGCCTTTGTCAGGGGGTCACAGAAGGACCCCCAAGGGTGAAAAGAACATTTTATTTTTTTTTCAAAAAATCGCGGGGTGCGCACACTGTGCGCGCATGGTAAAAAACCTTTTAAAAAAAAAAAACATATAAGAACGTGAAAAGGGGGCAGGGTAGAGAGTTTCTGACCCCCTAGCCTTTGTCAGGGGGTCCCTGAAGGACCCCGAAGGGTGAGAAAAAACATTTTATTTTTTTACCAAAAAATCGCGAAGGTTTGCACACCGTGCACGCACTGTGCGCACACGGTGAAAATGCCATAAAAAAAAAAACATACATAAATTAGCATTTAAAAAACCTTTGAAATTCACTGAAAAAAACATAGGTTTCACACACGTTATAGTTAGGAATTAGCATTTAAAAAACCTTTGAAATTCACTTAAAAAACCATAGGTTTCACACATGTTATAGTTAGCTGGACATTTCACTCGAAAAAAACCAACTAATTAGTTAGTTCAGGCAACTATAACTCACGCGACCGCAATCCACTGCTGATGACGTCAGATATTACATCACTGATGACATATGTGTCTTTCTGTAAAATAAATATTTGTAATATATGTATAGCTAAAGGTAAATGGAAGATTAAATGGGTAAATAAGTGTCTAAACACAGTGATGTAATATCTGACGTCATCAGCAGTGGATTGCGGTCGCGTGAGTTATAGTTGTCTAAACTAACTATAACGGGGGAATTTCATTGTTTTTTTTCGAGTGAAATGTCCAGCTAACTATAACATGTGTGAAACCTATGGTTTTTTAAGTGAATTTCAAAGGTTTTTTAAATGCTAATTCCTAGCTATAACGTGTGTGAAACCTATGGTTTTTTAAGTGAATTTCAAAGGTTTTTTAAATGCTAATTCCTAACTATAACGTGTGTGAAACCTATGGTTGTTTCAGTGAATATATATATATATATATATATATATGCAGCTCCCAAAAACTCCCGTATTTTTCAAACAGAGTTAAGCACTCACTGGAGGGGTTGAGTATCGGATTTTCTTTATTTCAGCAGAAACATCAGATAGCAAGACAGACGCGTTTCGAAATAATCTTCATCAGTGTCTCATTAGCAGAACCGCGCGCCAACATTAAATACAATTACGTCATGTATTGCGCGACAGCGTGATCAAAGACTGCCGAAGAGTCCGCTCTGAAATTGGGACTATCATTCTGCCCTAACAATCACATGGAGTATACACAAACGCGTATTGACCTATTCAAGTTCACACGCAAAATGAAGCTTCATAAATTCTTCAAATTAAAACCAACAATGACGGAAGCTAGACGACTCAAACAACAAGGACAACTTCAAGCAACTGATTTGCTTACAACTGGTGATCTCGATATGCTTGAGATGTTGGAGGCCCTACGGAATGAAGAAGAAATCGTCACCACCCATACTGATGATCTGGCGGCAAGAGCCATTCGGGTGGGCATAGAACAAGACACACCGGCTACCATCTTTAAGCCCCCCTCCGTCTTCATCCCACAAATGCCATATGATGCGATTGACGCATTCTCGGATGCTGTCTTACAGGACCTCCTTCAATTCAGAACTAAAGTGGCCAGTAGAATAAATCGAGGGACCAACCTCACTGAAGAACAAAGGTCCATCTTGAAAGATTTATCTAAGGATGAACAAATAGTTTGCAAACCCTCCGACAAAGGAGGCAACATCGTATTATTAACGAGAGATCAATACTGTCGTGAAGCCTACCGTCAATTGAATGATGAAAGACTTTATGAGGCAACTAACACTGAGCAATACAACTTAAGCATTTCACAATATCACAATCTATTAGAGAAATGGCGTAACAGAGGCATGTTGGGAACAAACAAATTTCTTTTCTTGCGCAACCCTGACCCCACAATACCAACATTTTACCAATTGCCAAAAATTCATAAAAACACTAATGATCCTCCTGTGAGGCCCATCGTCTCCTCCAAAGGAAGCCTTACCGAGAACATGTCCGTGTACATTGATTCCTTTCTCTTTCCATTGGTATTACAGCTAAAGTCGTATGTTAAGGACACTACGGACTTTATCATGCAGACCAATAAGATCAAATGGGAACCCACCTATCAGTTAATTGCCCTGGATATAACCAGCCTGTATAAATGCATTGAACACAGCAAAGGGTTAGAGGCGGTAGCCCATTTTCTTGGAAAGAGGCCACTGAAATTTTCGGAGCATAACATAATGTTAATGGAATTTATTCAATTTTGCCTGTCAAACAACATTTTTTTGTTTCAAGAACAACTTTATAGACAGTTATCAGGGACTGCCATGGGGACCTGCTTCGCCCCCAGCTATGCGAATCTTTTCGTAGGCTGGTGGGAGGAGCAGGTCGCCCTAAGTAATCAGATGGGTAAATGGACCAACTCTGTGGTAGCGTGGTACAGGTACATCGACGACCTTTTCCTGGTATGGGGAGGGTCGCAGGAACAGGCCCAGGATTTCATATCCGATCTTAATACCAACGAATTAAATCTAAGGTTCACATATGAAATGAGTCCCCTTACAGTCAACTATCTGGATCTTAAAGTGTTTGTCAGGGACGGAGTCCTTGAGACCGAGCTGTACAGGAAGCCTACTGCGGGCAACTCCATTTTGCACGCCCACAGTAATCATCCACCTAAACTTATCCACAGTATCCCGTACGGCGAGCTTCTCCGCCTTAAACGTAACTGTTCCAGAGAAGCCGATTTTGAAAAAGCAGCAACTCAGAGCATAAAAAGATTCCAGGTTAGGGGCTATAATCATGAAGAATTGGTCTCAACACTCAATAAAGTCAGAAAAATACCCAGAAAGGAATTACTGGTATACAAAAAGTCAGTCAACAGATATTCAGATGATCAAGAAGGCAAATTCCGTTTAATAACCACTTTTTCGGACGATGCCAATAGATTGAGGAGGATATTTAGAAAAAGCTGGCATATCCTCCAAACTGACACAGTTATCGGTAAGGACATCCCGAAAGTCCCAATGATCACTTTTCGGAAATCAAGATCACTCCGAGATAAATTGGTGCAGAGTCATTTATCACCATTGACGCAACCTACAGGCACACTTAAGGCACTGCATGGATTTTTCCCATGTGGAAAGTGCAGGGCCTGTAAAAACTGTAACAGAGTATTCACGTACAATATTCCAGGGGTGGGTCAACCAAGACACATAGATAAATTAATCACTTGCTCCACCACCCATGTAGTGTATTGCCTAATATGCCCATGTGGGCTCAAATACATTGGCAGCACTATCAATAGCGTTAAAATGCGCATCTTAGAACATCAACGCGCAATCAATAAGAAAGACACCAATTACCCTGTTGCCAGGCACTTTGCTCTCAATCATCACAGCAATAGGGAGCTTTTACAGTATTTTGGCTTGGACCATGTGCCCGTTAATATCAGGGGGGGTGATAGGGTCCAAAGATTGCGAAGATTAGAGTCCCGCTACATTATAGACCTGCACACGAAGGCACCCCACGGTCTTAACAGTGGGGAAGAACTGAATGTACACCTGGGTAGATAAATAGGCTGCAGACCATCTTGGTGATACCACCAAATAAACAATGCTGAAACTTGGAATATATAAGTGATCGTGGTTGCCGAGCCATCACATGGTTGGTTAAAGTATCAGAAACTCTTTGAATTCTGTAGTATCTGTGACACTGTTGAATTTTGAATTTTGAATTTTGAAAATTCGTGAAAATCTCAATATGTTTTATTCCCTTCTCATACACCGTATCTAAGCCCTTCTTTTAGGGCTATCTTTTTTCACTTCTCTATCTGTTGTCTCTCTCGCACCCTCTTTCCTTCTTTTCTCTCCCCCACTGATTGTCTACCCTCTGTTCCCTCATATCATAGATGGTACTGTGATATTGACTTTTCGGAACATGGAGCCATGTTAGTAAATGAGTTCTGAACATATATATGCTGAGGAATAGCCAATACATGGCGTTATGTCGGTTGCGTGTCACATAGCAATAGAATTACACATTTAGTATTCCCAGATTAGGAAGTCATCATTGTTATATGTATATTTTGATGAATTGTTTTGACTGTGACACATCTAGATTGCACTTAAGAGCAATATGGAATGAATTATTGAAAATGCGATCATTTTCTTTGTAATGGCTCCTCGAGGGCTAAGATATACGTCTTATTGATATTCTGTTGTGCCTTGAGTACATCACTCAAAGATGGCCGCCCCACGCGTAATGAGATAGCGTGGGATTACTGCCATCATTTGTGTTTGTTTTTGTTTTTGTCTTTGATCACGCTGTCGCGCAATACATGACGTAATTGTATTTAATGTTGGCGCGCAGTTCTGCTAATGAGACACTGATGAAGATTATTTCGAAACGCGTCTGTCTTGCTATCTGATGTTTCTGCTGAAATAAAGAAAATCCGATACTCAACCCCTCCAGTGAGTGCTTAACTCTGTTTGAAAAATACGGGAGTTTTTGGGAGCTGCATATTCACGTGGGGCACCGCCACGCTATAGCACCCGCCTGCGAGTGACCTGGCTGCCGGTGCAACTTTGGGAGCGTACATATATATATATATATATATATATATATATATATATATATATATATATATATATAAACGCATCATGCTGCTGTTTTGAGGAATAAAAGCACTTTATTTTGCAGTCACAGAGTGGTCTGTTCCTGCTGTTGCATTACTTGCATTTTTGAAGGATTTTGGAAATCAATTAAATTTCGGCGGATTGGCTGTTTCCGCTTTATACGGACCCTCTCCTCTGAAAAGTGGCTGGTTATTTGCAGTCTACATCGTTTTTCGATTCTTGAGTGATCCGGAAGGATTTTCTTTAATCAGCCCATCGCATTCAGGAAGGAAGGAGGTATGGCAGCTGCAGTGCGGCGTCACTGGAAGGTCTGAACCAGAGGATTGCGAGGTTTCTGAGGACGCCTACGACCCTTCGTATATTTGATCGAGGTGACCCGGTGCTGCTTCAGCTGCCTCGCTTATTCCACGGACACTAGCGGGTGAGGAGATTGTGACTTTTACATTTTAGGAGCCGTTGGTTTGCATTTATCAACATTGCTCCTGATTCTTAGTGCATAACTTTTTTCCTTCTTAATTTGTCGATATGGCAACAGCAGCAGACGTGCTCAAAGATCGAGAACTTGTGGCAGACGCCCTGTTTCTGAATTTACCTGATGTCAATACTGCTAATAAGGGCGGTAATGCTGCACCTGAAAAGAATGATTTAACATCTGAAATTAAAAAGACTTGAAAAGCTGCTTCGCACAGAGTTAACCAAATGGTGGGAAAAGAAATCCCTGGAGAAATATAAGGAAGCTGGGAGGGTGCCACGACGGCTAAGGGTTCTCATTGCTCCTTCTTTTGAGAACCCTAACCCCCTTATGCTCAAGGAATGGGCCTCTAATAACCTAGAAGTGTCAATGAATATGGTTTGCATTCTCATTAAATATGCTGAAATCGATAGGTCTGATATTGTTCATCAAATTGATGCTTTAAATGCAGAATTAGATGCCAGTGATCAGCAGGAATCAATAATCAAGACAAGAGAGGAGATCAAGAAACGTCTTGAGAAACATGAACAAACAATCAAAACGCGTAAAGTTTTTAAATTTGCACGTGATAAAGCTGATTACGAAAATGGTTGCATCTTTACTTTCTCAAAAAAGTTTGAATCGGTGAAACGCCAGGAGATGACTAATAAAGCACCTATTATTCAACCCCAACAGACTGATATTCCAGCAACATCTGACATTGACCTAAGTTCACTGATTAGCAGTATTGAATCTGATGATGATAGTCCAGGTGTGGAGTGCCAACCGGCATTAAGTGGCTTTACCCCCTCTGAAGAATTGGGGTTTATAATAGAGGACAGACGGCATACCCTAAGGCCGAGAGGACCACCACAGATGAAAGACGGCGCAAGCGGAACAAGAGTCGGAAACAAAGGAAGAGGCAGAGGCGGCGCAATGAGGAAAATGAGAGGGAGAGGGAATCCCCAAGCAAACTAAATAAGACGGCAACCATTGAAGAATCTAATACTGTCATCAATTTGACTGATTTGGATTTAAATACTGCTGAAACTCAACATCTATCTTTGGGTTTATCTTATTGTCCTAAAAACAATTTCAAATATATACAATCTCGTATTGATGTATTTAAATTCATACGTAAACTTACATTGATGAAATATTTCAAGTTGAATAAAATCAACTATGTTGCTACTAACATTATTGCTGATTCCCAACCGAGTAAAAATATTCTTGTCTCTGATGTTCCCACTTTGAAAACCTTACATTTTCTCTCTAACGTTGGTGAGAATATCCCTCTTAGCACTCAGGAAGAACTAAACTCAATGGGTATACAGAGTAGTAATGCGGGGAATAGTCCTTTCTGTCCCCGTTCTACTTTTGTCCCCATGATGCCCAGGGACGCTATTGATGTATTTAGCGACTGTATGATTGATGACCTCAAACAACTTAACTGTTCCCTCACTCTAAACCGTAAAAGGCGGAGCTATACTGAAATACAATATTCCAAACTTATTCGGAAGATTAATGACCATGGTGACATTGTTGTCAATAAAGCAGATAAAGGGGGCAATGTGGTCTTACGGCCACGGGATGTGTATATCACTGAGGCAGAAAGACAGCTCAATGACTCCCATTGTTATAGAAAGGCCTCCTTTTCAGAACTTAACCGAGTTAAAGAACTGGTTCACAGAAATTTCTCTGAATGGAAAGGACAGGGTTTAATTAATAAAAAGGAGTATTTATTTTGGAAAAAAGATCACCCTATTACTCCTACCCTTTATCTCTTACCAAAAATCCATAAAGGTGTGTCTCCTATACCAGGGCGTTCTATTATTTCTGCTCAGAATGGGTTACTTGAACCCATTTCTAAATATGTGGATTTTTTCCTGCATAGTTATATGGAGTCCCTCCCTACCTACATCAAAGATACTGGCCATTTTCTATCTAAACTGAATAATGTCCATTGGAATTCAAATTATGTTTTCATTGTTATGGACATCTGCTCCCTTTACACTTCCATCAACCACCAGGATGGACTGCGTGCTATTCAATATTATCTGTCGGATAGGAATATCAATCATTATGAGCATAGTAAGATGTTAGTCAAAATGATTGAGATATGCCTGTGTAGTAACTATTTCCTCTTTAATAACGAGGTTTTTCAGCAGTTGCGGGGCGTGGCTATGGGGGCATGCTTCTCCCCCAGCTACGCATGTTTACATGTGGGCTGGTGGGAGGAGCATGTCCTTGGCCACGCCAACGTGGCTCATGAAAATGGCATTGTTCACATGTGGCGTTTCATAGATGACGTGTTTATTATTTGGCACAGATCTAGAGACACTGCCAACCGTTTTGTGGCTGACATCAATATTAATGTCCTCAACTTAGAATTCACTGCTACTATTAGCAAAGAGAGAGTAGAATTCTTAGATGTTGAAATCTATGTTGTCAATCATGAAATCCAAACCAGATTACATAGAAAAAGCACGGCAGGTAATTCAATTCTTCATGCTTCGAGCTCCCACCCTCAACATCTTATCAGTAGTATCCCTTATGGGGAATTTTTAAGAATTTGACAGAATCTGTAGCAATGAATTTGATCGTAAAAAATGTCTTGATGAATCTTTTCAGAGATTTTTGGCTCGTGGTTACAAAAGAGAAGTTCTTCATAATGCTATGAAAAAATTGAGAACTACTATGAATGATTCTTCTCAGATTCCCAATACCGATGTTATGAATCGAGGTGATACTAGACTATGTAGTAATGAAGACATGACTATACGACTCATTACCACCTATAGTTGTCATGAGAAAAGAATCGGAAATATTCTTAAGTCTAATTGGTCTATTTTGAAAACCGACATTACTCTTGCTCCGCTAATCACTGAAATTCCTGGTATAACCTTTAGAAGGGCTCCCTCTATGCGAGATGTTTTAGTTAAAGCTAGTCCTGAGTCTATTAAATCCACTAATTGGCTTTCCAACCGGAAAGGTTTTTTTAAGTGTAGCTCGTGCAGGGCGTGTAAATTTGGTGTTAATACTTGCGAATATAGCGATGCCTTTAGTCAAGATGTTAATAAAATCGATGTTTTTTTTACTTGCAAAACAGATTATGCAGTTTATGTGCTCCAATGCACTTGCCATCTTCGCTATATAGGGAGCACCAAACTTCAAGTCTTTAATCGTATCCTGTAACACCTCAGAGCGATTGTCAATTCTGATTCTAGCTATCCAGTGGCGCGTCATTTTAAACTAGTTCACCAGAATAACTTGAAAGATCTCAGTTATTTTGTTATTGATGCGGTCCCATCTTCCAAGAAAGGTGGTGATAGAGAGAAAAGACTCAGACAGTTGGAAAGCCATTATATTTTACTTTTGGATACCAAGATTCCTAATGGATTAAATACATGTAATAAATTGGTCTTCCCTCATTCAATATCTCTAACTTTCAACAGCCCTTTATAAATGATGATGATTCTGAGACGTTTTATTGCTATTGCTACTGTGTTTCCCTTTATACTGTATTTTATATCGGATTTTAGATCCTTTTGTTCATTAAGCTGTGTTTTTATCCTGATCTTTTTATACTCTTTTCTTTGTCGTTTTTAGCTGGTTTTATCTCTTGATTTTACCGGTTTTATTCTCGATGCTGATGGGGTGTTTGGGATTGGGCTTCAATCGAGCTGGTGATTAATGGATCTGGAATCATGGTATCCCATTATTCCTTTTACCTGTTTGAATGCAGCATTACTTATAAGTGTAGGTTTTTATCCAGAGTGTTGCTTTTTCCATCTGAAGTGTTATTTATAGATTTTTCATGCCATGATTTAACTTGTGATGTTTGTCATGAATTTATTTACATATTCATGACTCTATTTATTTCAGTTCTGGAATCTGCTTTATGGACAAACCTTTAATTATTCTTATCTTTTTGGCTGCTGATTACTTTGTCCTTGTTACTGTTGTTAATTTTTTGACATCTACTCTATTAATTGTTTTCCTTACACTATTTTTGCCTACAGGTTTTTTGCCTATAATCGATTATGATTTAATATTCGTTTATTGAATTAATACTTTTTATGCGCATGTATTAATTATGTGTTGAGCTGCTAAACCGAATTAGTTATACTGGTCTGATCTGTTTGCTTTGTAATCCTTTCTTTACTGATACTTTATGGGCACTTGCCCAGTATATCTTTAATTCCCCCTTTTTTATTCAGTGTGTATTGTAGCGTGATATTTTTATATATATTTTATATGTATTAAATTATCCGACGACATTGTTTATAGGGGTTTACTATTTAAAAACAACTCTAGAGCCTGTTGTTTTATTTTTAGAATGCCTGGATATGAATTTTTTTGTTAAACATTTCAGACCTGTAGCGATTTATCGCGAATAGTATTTTTTCTATTTCTATTCTATGGTTAGCAGTTTTGGCGGCTTACTACATGCTATTTAAACTCTATGATCTTTGTACATGTCATGTGATCAAGACCGGGTTCCCCGGTCGAAACGCGTCATGCTGCTGTTTTGAGGAATAAAAGCACTTTATTTTGCAGTCACGGAGTGGTCTGTTTCTGCTGTTGCATTACTTGCATTTTTGAAGGATTTCGGAAATAAAAAAAAACATATATATATATATTCTCTGTCAGCTCACAGATCCTTCACTTCCTGTAAGTACGAGCCACACGAATCCAGTTGATTTACAATCTTTTAATGTTTACGGGCAAACAAAAATGACGCGTTTCGAGCAAACGTGCTCTTGGTCACATGACCATAGGTTCCGAGTTCAGTGTATTTGAAGTCATACAGGAACATAAACAACAGACTTTTCAATTCATACATTTAGAAGAAAAATAATAACAATGGTATTTTTATAAATCATCGAGCTGCTGCGCAACGGTAATCATAAACATGAAAAGAATGTAATTTGAAGAATTTAGAAAATATAAAGGAACACCATTTGTTTTCTAATGCGTCTCCTGTGAACAATCACATATATAAGGAGGACAAGCAGAATTTACATACTTCATTATATTATATTTATGTGAGTACAAATAAAACTTATAGTAAGTCAAATTCAACATACATTTTGCCGCCGCCAAGATATGCAAAGAAAATAGTAAACGATTCATTATTCTTAGGTTTCACCCGAAATCAAGGTATAGTACCCTATCAAGCTAAAGAAAAGTGTGTTTCGAGCTCTTTTCATTACATACTATGATAGAAATCACGGTGACCCTTAAGGAGATGGTGCTAAAATATAGTCACCAAATGCTCCGTGCTCGTATCAGATAACAGTAACGGTGGTGTCTGAGAATTTCCAGGTCCCATCTAGATGTAAAAAACAAGAATAAAATTTATATTAGAGCACATAGTACAGTGTCATTTGAAACACACAATTATAATGTAGTATATCTGGATTTTCACCTACCAAAAGAAAAAGGATTTTAAATACAAAAGCATATCTACAGCAGGGGTCATAAAATCAATCAAGAAAAATTCTGCAGTCATGAATGGCGGCATATTATACAAAGTGAATAGGTTTTCTAGTACAAAAGGTTTCATGAATAATACCATGCATTGCAGCTAAAAAGACGATCTACAGTGAACTCATATAACTTGGAACAGGAGTTACTGAATTACTTGAGGCTAAAACTGCATCTATCAACAATTTACAAATGCACATGCATCTCTTCGTCATTATTCATCCCGAATGGGGCTACACTTCCTGCTTGTAAGATGAACTTGGATTCTGCTCTACGTAGGGCCTGAATTCTGTTCCCTCCTCGAGGGTCTTTAGTTATGGTATCTAAGGCAAAAAACTTCGCCTTGGTCCAATCTCCATTGTGTTCTTTATGGAAGTGTCTGGCTGTACTATAACTAAAGTCTTTGTTGGTTATGGCACGCCAATGTTCCAGTATTCTCTTCTTCACTGGAAACATGGTGGAACCTATGTACCACTTGCCACAAGGGCAGGTGATTACATAGATTACGAAATCTGTGCTGCATTGTATATTCTTGTGAATATACCACTTTCTCTTGGTTCTCTCCAGGATTACTTCTTTTACATTAACGCTGTGGCTGCACGCTTTACATTTTCCACAGCGATGGAACCCTCCTATTCTGTCTAGCCATGTGGGTTTGGTGTTACTAAAGTGGCTTCTCACAATCATATCTTTGATCGAGGTACCCTTTCTGTAGGTGATCGCTGGATATGGGCCTAACTTTTGTTTGAGTATCTTATCGTGTGTCAGGATATCCCATCTTTTCTTTACAATCTGCTGGAAAAGATTAGATTGTGAATTAAAGGTGGTGATCAACCTAATAGGAGCCTCTGTTTCATTTTGTTTGCTCCTAGGTGCTTTGTACAGTGCCTCGCTTCTAGTAATAGCATCTGCTCTTTTCTCACCTTTCTTCAGCATCATGTACGGGTATCTTCACTGAAAAAACCATAGGTTTCAGGGGCGTTATAGTTAGCTGGACATTTCCCTCGTACAAAACCCTAGAAATTCCCCTGTTATAGTTAGTTCAGCTAACTATAACTCGTGCCCCCGCAATGCACTGCTGATGACGTCACATATTACATCACTCATGACATGGTCAGTGACATCACTGATGACATCACTGATGACGTCATCCATGTGATACATTAGTGCATCTTCTCACACCCTAATATAACCTTTGATACACCGACTCAAAATTTCAGACGGCCATTTTGACAACCATAGATACTCCAATACCAAGAACTGCTCACCCACTCATTGACTTTTAGGTCTACATACATGTCCACTCACTCACCTCTACAGTCACTCATACTTACAGTCACTCTGTGCATTTATACACCTATATAGACACTCACACACCGCCAATCATCCATTGAGGTACTGACACATCTAGTCAGTCATGCAAATAATTAATCACAGTCCAATTTACTCACCTATACAGTTAAACACACTCAAGTTCACTTACTCATAAAAATACTAAGAAATTCTGTGTCTTCCTGCAGAAAAAACAAACAGCACATGACACAGATATCCTTGCACTATGGCGCATACAGCCACTCCCAAAATCACACACTCTCACATATAGATAGTTATATACTCTTACACACATATACACTGCGTTTCACATATGTAGTTACTGACACATGTATAACTGAGATATACATTCAATCACTAACACACCCATACATACACTCAACCAACCATACAGTCCATCATAGATGCACTCTTATGGATATTCCAATGTGTTTCTGTGTAAGAACTGCACTCGTAGTAATGTTACACTATTCTCGTATAAACAAAGTAATGTGTATGTATTCAGGTCCATTACAATATGGCCGACAGTTTGGTCTCCACTGAGATAGAGCATTTGGGATATGTAGTCCTACATTTATTTCCTACTTTCACGTCAATATGCAAAGTGCACTATATACATGAGATGTCTTCAAACTAACCTGTGACCCGTGATCAAGGTGCGGCTGCACCGAAACGCGTCGGGCGTTTGACTTGCTACATGCCAGAATAAAAATTCTTGCGTATATGAAACTGAGCTGGAACGTTTTCTGTGTCAGTATCAACGAGAAAGTTTTCAGTGATTTGTGAGGACTCGCGCCCTCGTTTCAGCCCGCTGCCATTTGTGGCAGAGAGACCCGCGAACCTGTTTGTTTGATATATATCTATATATATATATATATATATATATATATATATATATATATATATATTCACTTAAAAAACCATAGGTTTCACACATGTTATAGTTAGCTGGACATTTCACTCGTAAAAAACCATTGAAATTCCCCCGTTATAGTTAATTCAGATAACTATAACTCGCGCGCCCGCAATCCACTGCTCATGACGTCACATATTACATCACTCATGACATGGTCAGTGAATTTGTAAGGTTTTTTAAATGCTAAGTTATGTATGTATTATTATATATTTTATATATTTATTTTACAATAAACTACCTATGTATATAGTTATAGATTGACTGTATCCTTTAATATGGAATGGCTCGTCTAAAATGTTTTTTTTTTTTTTAAGGTTTTTCACCGTGCGCGCACGGGGCGCGCACCCCGCGATTTAAAAAAAAAAAAAAAAGTTTTTTTTACTCTACGGGTCCTTCAGGGACCCCTGACAAAGGCTAGGGGGTCAGGAACTCTCTACCCTGCCCCCTTTTCACGTTCTCCACCTTTGTTTTTCTCTCTCACACAAGTCACACACAAAATGGCGGCCGACACTTCCTGATTTCGACCAATTTGAACGTTGACTGACATCTAACCACCAATCAGATTTACGCTCGCGCACACGGTGCGTGCCTATAGATATTTATATGCTTTTAAATGCAATTTTCTCAGGAAATACTGCACGGATTGACTCCATATATGCAAAAGGCACTTCCCTGACCTGAGGACTACCTCTTTGCCAAATTTCAAGTAATTCTGTTCAGCCGTTCGGGCTGTACCTTCGACGAAAGGTCCTATGGGAAAATGCATGGGGAAAACGCGTTTTGGGACCCCCCTTTTTTCTCGGCCCCCGCTTGACGAATCACCCCGAGACTTTCAGGGTAGGAGCTGAGCGGAGAGCCCCATTAGTTTTGAAAATTTCACGAGGATTCGTCAACCGGCGCCAAAGTTTTTCAAAATAGAATTTTCAGATTTCCTATGATCCTAACTATAACTATCTACTGGCGACCGCCAGTAGATAATATATATATATATATATATGTATATATATATATATATATATATATATATATATATATATATATATCGAAGTATTTCGTCAAAAGTGCTCCTGTGCACCAGGAATCTTGAGAAAACCAGGAACAGACGAAGGCCGACCCAGATGCAAGTGAGAAAATTAATTTATTGTCGTTTTAACAGCAATGCCTGCATTACGCGTTTCAGCCTACGAAAGGCCTTGATCACATGACGCTGAGGCTGAGCAGGAGCAATTTAAAGTGCAAGTGCAGGGTGTGTAACAAACATTGATTGGCTAACGCATGAATGGCGTAATAGACATGAAAAAAATACATTGAAAACAATATATATACACATTTGTAGTTCACTGGTAGTAAAATACAAAAAAGTGATGAGCATTGATAGGCAGTTGGTAAACACAGTCCTAAGAGCACGAAAAGCACAAATATAAGGTGCGCTCTTATTTTGAGGCAACACCAATGGGCAGTGACAGTTTAAAACAAACTTAAAATGTTTTATGAAAAACTGAGCGCCTACATATGCAACAATGAAATACGCTGTGCAAAATACGCAATTTGTGCAAATAGAACCCAAGTGGGTAAAAACCTCATCATGTACGTACTCAGTGAGTATATAAGATACTATAGTCATCAAATATGAACACTAGCATTTCTATATCAAAGTGCCAATCAAGACAATACACAGTATGCAAAGTGTAAAAATAGTGCTATACTAAAAAGGTACTTAATATAGTATATAATAATGTTACAAAAATTATAATTTTTTCTGCATACTAAAAGGATATGAAGGCTAAACCTCATTGGAACAGTGTGTGAGGGCATCTTTAAAACTGTTGGGAAAAGTTGATGAAGAATGTAAAGTTACAGACAGGTAAAGAAATCTTCGCTGGCATTGAGGCCCACAGGGGTCTTAGAATCCAGTTCGAGAATATAGCGGGTTTCTAACGCCCGGAGAAGAGCCTCACGATTGCCTCCTCGTCTCAACGGGGGCACAGAGTCAATGACAAAAAACTTAAGGAGTTCACTTTTGTTATCATGGCACTCCTTAAAGTGACGTACAACAGGGTATGTTGAATCACTGCCATTGATAGCCCTTATGTGCTGGAGTATCCGCTTGTGGACCTGCAATTTGGTACTACCAACATATTGCAGGCCACATGGACACTCCAGCACATACACTGCATATTCGGTCCTACAGGTAAGGAGTTTATTAATGGGGCGAGGGATGTCACAGAACGGAATACAATATTCCATCCTGTTAGCCCCATGCCTGCACGCTTTGCAGCTAGAACAGCGTTTGAAACCCTTACTCGTCTGTAACCATGTTTTGTTCGCAGCAATTTCAGGACTGGATTTAACTAGCGCATCCTTCATCGTACGAGCTTTTCTGAATGTAATGACCGGACTAGCTGACATCAGGTCCCCAATGACAGGGTCATTACAAACAAGGCTCCAATTTTTCTTAAGTACTTTTCGTAGAGCCTGATGTTGACGATTGTAAGTCACAATTAATCTGATCGGTTGGATGGTGGGTAAGCTCGTGTCGATAGGCACAGACTTCTTTAAGGCCTCACTCCTAGGGACACTATTGGCTTTTTGAATTGCACTCTCAACCATAGCTACAGTGTAACCCCTTTGCATAAAGCGTGCTTTGCTAGCTTGTTGAGCTTTAACACATTCTAGGTCAGTGCTGCAAATACGCCTAATACGCAACATCTCCCCGTAGGGTATGCTGCGTATGAGATGTGCCGGATGGTGACTTGAGGCATGCAGCACTGTGTTACCCGCAGTGGGCTTCCTAAAAAGTCGTGTTGTTAACTGATCATTGCTAGCAACAATCTCTACATCTAGGAAGCACACCGACTCCTGGCTTATGTTGGACGTAAAGCAAAGGTTAAGAGTGTTGATGTTAAGTGCACTAATGAAATCAAGAGCTGCCTGTTTGGTGCCCCGCCATATCAAAAAGATGTCATCGATATAGCGGAGCCATACAATCACATGTTCGGAAAGGGTGTCATGGTGTTGGCCGAAGAGGACCTGCTCCTCCCAGCAGCCCATGTGCAGACAGGCGTAGCTGGGAGAAAAACAGGCCCCCATAGCTACACCCCTGACCTGTTGGAAGTATTGGTTACCAAACATGAAAAAGTTGTTGTACAAGCAAAATTAAATCATATCAAGTAACATCTTATTATGATTGGCTAGCATGATGGGTCTGTTCCCCAGATAGTGTGCAATTGCTTTCAAGCCATCAGAATGATGTATGCTTGTATACAACGCTGTTACATCAAGAGTGATCAACCAACATGTAGTGTCCCAAGGGGTGTCTGCGATTTTTCTTAAAAAGTCACCTGTGTCCTGCACAAATGACGGTAGGGTTTGAACATGCTCCTGCAAGAAATTGTCAATGTACACAGATGTATTTTCCAGAAGCCCCCCACAGGCTGAGATGATAGGCCTGCCAGGAGGCTTGACAGGGTCCTTGTGTACTTTTGGGATGAAATAAATCACCGGGGTGATTGGATGCTCATTCTTGAGGAACTTGAATTCATCCTGACTCAAAAGCCCGGTACTCCTTCAAGCGACCAAACGTGCATAAAAGTCGTTCTGTGCTTTCCTCATTGTAGCTGCCTCCCATCGTTTGTAACACAGGGGATCATTAAGCTGGCTGTGGGCTTCATCTAGGTAAAGTTGACGGGGCCAAAGTACCACATTGCCGCCTTTATCTGATTGGCGGATAATGATGTTATTATTTGCCTGCAGTTTTTTGACCAACTGGATGTACCAGATATTCTGTGCGGTGTGCTGTGTTTTTTCACGGAGCGTGGATGCATAAAGTTTTTTCATGCCCGCTATGAATAATTCGTGAAAAATGTCTAGATTATCATGCAGCATCAAAGGAGAAAATGTTGATTTGGACTTAAATTTGGTGAGACCTGACACGTTAGGAATCAATTCATCATTGATACTACTGGAGCTGGAGTCATCAGTATGCAATTGTTGTAAATCTTGCAGCAATTGAAAATCACTGGCTCTGAGTCCATGGAATTGTGTAGCCATAGGCAGGGGTTGGGGTCGTGGTGCTGGAGGATTAAGCCGAAAGTACTTCTGCAACTTCAGCTTGCGAATAAATTTGTATAGATCTATTCGTGTCTTGGAATAACTGAAATTACTGACTGGACTGTAAGACAGGCCCAAATGGAGGATTTTGATGTCAACTTGGCTCAATTGAATATCTGTAAGATTGAGAACAGATATGGAGCTGCTTTCTACCCCTTCCAAATGCTGCCCATCTACTGTTTCTTCCACTTTCTGTTGTAATTTCTTTTTGGCTTGGCGCTTGGAGGCTGCTTGTCGGCGCGCTCTGCGCTTTTGGTTGTTTCTTTTACACTGTTGGAATTTTGGCGTCTCGGTCTCAAAGTTTCGCGCCGTTCTTGTCGCAAGCAGTCCACCTCTTGCGCTAGGGAATGCTTGGTAAACCCCAACCGCATTAGATTGCTGTGTTGTTCACTGTCAGACTCACTGTCGGGTATTGAGCTCAGGTCAGATATTGAAGATGCCCCTTGATGTACTAAATTGGCACTTGGGCCTGGCTCGGATGACACTTGCATTGGAGGTGGTTTGGAAGTTTTGATGGCATTGAACTTCCTAGCAAAGGTGAAAATCCGACCTTCTTGATAATCAATTTTGTCGCGTTGAAATTTGAACGCCTTGCATTTTTTGATTATTTCCTCCTCTTTGCGTAAACAAAAGACCATCTCCTCCCTGTATTTGGCACTGTCAACTGAGGAATCCAAAGCACGGATTTCATTCTCGACAATGTCAATCTGAGTCTGCAGTGCTGCGCGGTCGCTCTCCGTATATTTAACCAAAATAACAACCAACCTGCGCGATGATTCAAGATTACACTCAGCCCATTCATTGAGCCTGTTGGGGTCAGGTTGCTCATAGCTTGGTGCCAGCATTATTCGAAGCCCCCGAGGGATGCGCCCCACCTCTAAATAATGATTCAAGGAGCGATGCTCCCACCATTTGGCTTGTTCAGCCTTCATCAGCTTTTCCAGACGTTAAAGATTTCACGTAAGTTAAAAGTTCCACTAATGTGCTCAACTGTTGGATTTATGATGGTTGACCCACCAGCCGGTGAGTCATCGAACACATCAATGGCTGCCTCCTCCCTGCTTCTCAAGGCGTCTGCAGACATAATGCTGTATATAATAAAGCGCAAATGTGTACTCACAGGATCGACGGGCAGTTGGAGAAAATCGGAAACTGCCCAAATCCTTTGCACTCCTTCACCGCAAAATACAGCCAGGCTCCCTACCGGAGTGAATCCTTTAGCGCTTGAGATGTCGTTCGACAACCTGCAACTCGGGTCTACTGCCGACTTCGGGAGTATTACAGGTGATGCGGGGGCTGTAGCAGCTGAACCTGACAGGAACGAGAGAGACCTTCCGGAGCACCGAAAGGAACTGCTTCCTGCCGCTTAGCCCGTTGCGAAGGAGGGGTCAGCATGAATACCGGAGAAGCAAAACCGGTAAAGTAACTAACGAAGTATTTCGTCAAAAGTGCTCCTGTGCACCAGGAATCTTGAGGAAACCAGGAACAGACGAAGGCCGACCCAGATGCAAGTGAGAAAATTAATTTATTGTCGTTTTAACAGCAATGCCTGCATTACGCGTTTCAGCCTACGAAAGGCCTTGATCACATGACGCCGAGGCTGAGCAGGAGCAATTTAAAGTGCAAGTGCAGGGTGTGTAACATATATATATGTGTATATATATATATATCTAGAGTACTCCACCCGCCAGAGGCGCTTCAATCTGCTTCGAAGAAATGGAGCACGGACCGCCAAATTGGTGCTAAATTGTTTTCTTTATTCCACCAACACCATCACAGCCATTACGCGTTTCAGCCCCGAAGGGCTTTGATCACATGTATATATATTTCATCCACCCTCTCTCCTTAACAGGAAGAAAGAGCTGCACTCCCAGCAGTGAAAGTAAGTTCATTTTAGTTTCTCATGGGCAGTCCTGACGCTTTTCAGTCAGACTTTGACCTTTATCAAAGGTTCGCCATAGCATCTATTGAGCAGACACCACTATGCAATTGCTGCATTTTATAATTTTTGCCCCCTGGTGGGTGCCCATAGTGGGTCCATTTGCAAAGCATGCTGGAGTTAGTGGTCCTCTGCTACAGTTAAATCAAAGCCTCCAGTGGGCGATGCCACAAATATTCCCTCCAATTTACTTTGCTGATTTCTACTTTAAAACAAAGACCGTTCTTCTCGCTCACCGCTGCTCCATAGCAATCCTATTTTGAAGGTTGATGGAGTCCATACCGAAGCCAGTCATATATATATATATATATATATATGTAAATACTAAACATTATCAAATGGCTTTTAGTCCCAAGCAATTCACCATATCCAAATATCTGTCGTGCAAAACAGAATTTGCTGTTTATGCACTTACATGTAGTTGTAATTTTACATACATAGGTAGCACTAAACTACCAGTACATAAAAGAATATTGCAACACATGCGTGCCATTATAAACAAAGATCTTAGTTACCCGGTGGCGAGGCATTTCAAGGAACAGCATCAGAGTAGCCTCAAACATTTTAAATACTAAGGTGCCGATCACGATCCGGTAAAAAATCACCCCGTGCGACTCGTATCCGGTCTTTTTACCGTACGAATCGTACAAGTGCCGCACGAACTGGCAATCACGATTCGCATGGTAAAAAGTCCATACGAACCGCATTGGGAATCAATCCCCACACGTCCTCGGGTCGGAAAATGTGTCCGACACGTCCTCGGACGATTTACCGTACAAACGTGAAAAGTCAAGTCCGACCGAGGAATCACGATCCATCCCGTGCGTCCGAGGTTACAACCGGATGGAAAAAACACCGTCCGCACCGAACTCCTATAGCAACCATGGAGACATGTGCCCGCATACGCGCCCAACACTCCCCCCAGCCCCCGTACGTCCGACACGTACACCCCGTGTATGTACACCCCCACCCGTCTAGGTACACCCCAGTACGTTCGAGTCATACCCCCACCCCTGTACGTGTCATACCACCGTCCATGTACACCCCAGTACGTTCGAGTCCTACCCCCACCCCTGTACGTGTCCTACCCCCGTGTACCCCCACCCCAGTACGTTCCAGTCGTACCCCCACCCCTGTACGTGTCCTACCACCGTGTACCCCCACCCCAGTACGTCCCAGTCGTACACCCACCCCTGTACGTGTCCTACCACCGTGTACCCCCACCCCAGTACGTTCCAGTCGTACCCCCACCCCTGTACGTGTCCTACCACCGTGTACCCAGTACGTTCCAGTCGTACCCCCACCCCTGTACGTGTCCTACCACCGTGTACCCAGTACGTTCCAGTCGTACCCCCACCCCTGTACGTGTCCTACCGCCGTGTACCCAGTACGTTCCAGTCGTACCCCCACCCCTGTACGTCCCAGTCGTACCCCCACCCCTGTACGTGTCGTCCCACCGTGTACCCCCACCCCAGTACGTTCCAGTCGTACCCCCACCCCTGTACGTGTCCTACCACCGTGTACCCAGTACGTTCCAGTCGTACCCCCACCCCTGTACGTGTCCTACCACCGTGTACCCACACCCCAGTACGTTCCAGTCGTACCCCCACCCCTGTACGTGTCCTACCACCGTGTACCCAGTACGTTCCAGTCGTACCCCCACCCCTGTACGTGTCCTACCACCGTGTACCCAGTACGTTCCAGTCGTACCCCCACCCCTGTACGTGTCCTACCACCGTGTACCCAGTACGTCCCAGTCGTACTCCCACCCCTGTACGTGTCCTACCACCGTGTACCCACACCCCAGTACGTTCCAGTCGTACCCCCACCCCTGTACGTGTCCTACCACCGTGTACCCAGTACGTTCCAGTCGTACCCCCACCCCTGTACGTGTCCTACCACCGTGTACCCAGTACGTCCTAGTCGTACCCCCACCCCTGTACGTGTCGTCCCACCGTGTACCCCCACCCCAGTACGTTCCAGTCGTACCCCCACCCCTGTACGTGTCGAACCACCGTGTACCCAGTACGTTCCAGTCGTACCCCCACCCCTGTACGTGTCCTACCACCGTGTACCCAGTACGTTCCAGTCGTACCCCCACCCCTGTACGTGTCCTACCACCGTGTACCCACACCCCAGTACGTTCCAGTCGTACCCCCACCCCTGTACGTGTCTTACCACCGTGTACCCAGTACGTTCCAGTCGTACCCCCACCCCTGTACGTCCCAGTCGTACCCCCACCCCTGTACGTGTCGTCCCACCGTGTACCCCCACCCCAGTACGTTCCAGTCATACCCCCACCCCTGTACGTGTCCTACCACCGTGTACCCAGTACGTTCCAGTCGTACCCCCACCCCTGTACGTGTCCTACCACCGTGTACCCACACCCCAGTACGTTCCAGTCGTACCCCCACCCCTGTACGTGTCCTACCACCGTGTACCCAGTACGTTCCAGTCGTACCCCCACCCCTGTACGTCCCAGTCGTACCCCCACCCCTGTACGTGTCGTCCCACCGTGTACCCCCACCCCAGTACGTTCCAGTCGAACCCCCACCCCTGTACGTGTCCTACCACCGTGTACCCAGTACGTTCCAGTCGTACCCCCACCCCTGTACGTGTCCTACCACCGTGTACCCACACCCCAGTACGTTCCAGTCGTACCCCCACCCCTGTACGTGTCCTACCACCGTGTACCCAGTACGTTCCAGTCGTACCCCCACCCCTGTACGTGTCCTACCACCGTGTACCCAGTACGTTCCAGTCGTACCCCCACCCCTGTACGTGTCCTACCACCGTGTACCCCCACCCCAGTACGTTCCAGTCGTACCCCCACCCCTGTACGTGTCCTACCACCGTGTACCCAGTACGTTCCAGTCGTACCCCCACCCCTGTACGTGTCCTACCACCGTGTACCCAGTACGTTCCAGTCGTACCCCCACCCCTGTACGTGTCGTCCCACCGTGTACCCCCACCCCAGTACGTTCCAGTCATACCCCCACCCCTGTACGTGTCGAACCACCGTGTATGTACATCCCAGTACGTTCGAGTCCAACCCCCAACACAACCTCCTAACTACGGAGCGCACCCCAGGCCCCAACATCACAACCGCATGTACGAGTCGTACCAAGCCACACACAAGGACAGCACCGTACAACCAAATGGCCCATGTACACACCGTACACACGCTCAAAACGCACGGACACAACCAGGACAAAACAAAACAACACAACAATACACCATTCGAATGGCACAAAGCCACTAAACATGGCCAAAAAACACTAAAACAACACCTTCACTGACCTGCAACTGCCAAAAACAAACAGAGGCCCAATACACCACCACTCCTTATAACCAACCCACCCAAAATTCAAACACAGCCACACCCACCAATGGACCAATAAAAAGGGCCCACACACACAAACCATGAGCCTTTGCAACAGACCCACTGCTGCCAGACCCCACAGACAACCCACAGCACCAGACCTCAACCTTTACTACACCTTACACTTACACACCTTCACACAACCACCTTCACAAACACACCCTCATCACATTCACACACACACGCACCTGCACAACCACACCCACACACCCACAACCATCCACACACCACCCCCACCATCCACACCCCCCCCACCATCCACACCCCTCATCATTCCCACTACCAAGAATCCAAAGTTCAGTAACCGAGAGTTGGAGGTTCTTGTTGATCAAATCCTCAGAGTCGAGCCACAGATCTTTGGAACATTGGTCAGAAACACCAGCCAGGCAGCAAAAACAGCCATGTGGCAGACCATCGTCGATGCTGTGAATGCTGTTGCGGACACCAGACGGACCAGACAGGAATGCCAGAACAGGTGGTACGATCTGCGGAGGAGGGTCCGAGCCAAGAGGCAGGATGAACACGACCAGGCCAACGCCACCGGAGGAGGGCCCTCCCGCAGACCCGTACAGTACCATCCCTGGGAGGAGAGGGTGATGGCCATACTGCCGGTGGAGGCAGTCGAAGGATTAGAAGGACTCCGAGACCCGGGTGAGTACACAAACAACGCACCTCACATGGGGGGAACGGCATCCACAACCAACATCACTAACAGGCACGCAACCACCACAAGCCATCGCATGACTCAACCACACTCCATGAGCACGCACATGCCACTGCTGCCACCATGCCCCATGCACCCAGCTGGACAATGTCAAGTCACAGGCCACAGAAGACAACAACACATGACACGGTAACCCGGATGGCGGGAGGCTGGGCCCCAAAAAGCACATAGTGCAACTCAGAAGCAGACAACAATTCACTCTACCCATATGGCCTAGGTCACAGCCAGACAGACAGTGTGTCCCAACACAGGAATGACTTGCCAGCAAATGGCGGACGCCTTGCATCAACACATGGGGGTGAAGGCACTGTTTTGCACATGACAGCAGCTAATGAACAGCCAACATTGTGAAAGAGTGGCAGCACACACCACCACAGCAGCAGCGCACAGACACACATCACACCCAATGGGTGCCTGGAGATCAGGAACAAACTCACATCAACAAGCCAAGGGCCACTCAAAGATCTGCTAACAGTGTGTGCCCAGGAAGCTGGGCCGAGGTGACAGAGGGTGACACACGGAGGGAGGGAGAGGGGGACACAGAGGGAGGGAGAGGGGGACAGAGAGGGAGGGAGACGGACAGAGGGAGGAGGCTGACACACGGAGGGAGGGAGAGGGCGACACAGAGGGAGGGAGAAGGCGACAGAGAGGGAGGGAGAGGGGGACAGAGAGGGAGGGAGAGGGGGACAGAGAGGGAGGGAGACGGACAGAGGGAGGAGGCTGACACACGGAGGGAGGGAGAGGGGGACACAGAGGGAGCGAGACACAGGGAGAGCTAATCAGCCGTGTTGCGTGTGTGAATGTCTGCTCGTCAGCAGGTAGACTGCGTGCATGTAGACAAGGGTGGCCAGTGCCAGAACCCCCCCTCTTCACCATGGCAAAACACAGGGCCATGTCACAACCTGTTCACGAGCACAAGGACAGCTACCTGGATCATATAAGTGTGTGGATCCACTCCATGTGCACATGTACAGTGCTACACGGAAGGCGCCAATGCATGGCTCGCCACACCTGCCCACTCCACTGCTGACTGCAGTCACACTTGACGCAGCAAGTAAGACTGTGCCACACATAGTTAAAGGGGCCAAAGTGGTGCCCAAGGGACACACCCATGCACAAGTGCACTGTGAGTGGAATGCAAGACCGATCCTAATTCCAAGAGGAAATGTGCCAACTTTGAAACGGATGAAACATGGATGTTGCATGGACCAAAATTAACATTGTCTCTCTCACACACAGGTCAACGTCGTGGTGCACCCCCCAACACTGGGAGGGAACACTCACAGGACCCGGATCTGCAGGAGCCCGATCCCACCGGCAGCGACCACTCTCACCACTCTGCGGACGACCCCGACCGACCTGGCCCCTCTGGTGTCCAACCACCTGCAGCACCTGCGTCAGGTACAACTGTGCCAACCACCACCCCCACTCCTGCCACATCCCAGGAGACACCCAGGATCCCTGCCCCAACACCACAATGCAGCCAGGCTCGCCAGGAGGGACACGGTGTCCCGGGCACCCAGGAGGAGGCAGGCGACAACGCCAATGCCACCCCTCAGGGGTCCCGGAGACCCCATGTGCCCACAAGTGCAGGCCAGGTGCAAGTGGCCAGGGGTGGTGGGAGTGGAGGACGGCGGAGGCGCAAGCCTGACCAGTTGGCTGGGGATCCGGTATTTTCCCATGTCCGTAACATCCTGGACTCATACCGGCAGGACACCACGGGCATGGCCCAGGTTGTGTCCGTCCTCGAGGGGATCAAGGCCCAGCAGGCCCAGCAACATGCGGAGCTAATTGCCTGTCTACTGGTACACCAACGGAGGATGGAGGACAGACAGGCTGAGCAAGTGACGGCATTCCAGGGGATTCACGCTACACTCCGTCGGATGGCCGACACCATGGCCGACCCTCCCTGTGCCAGAAGGCGGAGAACATCACCACCCACAGGGAGGGATCAGGAGGAGGAGACATCCGACGGAGCATCCCAGACATCGTCACGGCCTGCTGGTGAGGTTCCCCGCAGGAGGCCGGGTCGTCCACGGAAAGGACCGTGAGGGTGGCTGCTACATCACCATCTCCCAGGACACCTGGCCTGGCACCTGGCCCACTGGAGCAACAGCATCACAGCATCAAGAGACATTCTCTGCCACATGGCCCTGCTGGTCACTGGCTGACCAATGTTGACAAAGACTGTGGCATGGACTCTGAGGATTTCCAATGGCAAGGACACCAACTCCCCTACTGAACTTTGGATTCCATAATCCCGGAAAGCCCCTCACTTTGTCCCCCCCCCCCCCAATAATAAATCACACTATGAAGAGTAGATGCCTGCTGGTAGCATTATTACCTAACATGTGTCTTGTAAAGTCTAAACATGCCTGAGTCATCTTTTCTCTTCAACCATCCACACCCTGGGGCCTGAGTCTGGCACAGGACACATGGGTCACAGTGTATTAGGCAAGACAGACATGGAGCACCATACACACCCGTGATGGGCACAACCAGCTGAGGGGGTGGCCGAACAACCGTGCTGACACACACATTGAGTACACCAACAGTCATGCGCAGAGGTCAGGGATCCAGTCCAGTGTCCTGGGGGGCACCCAGGTATGTGTAGACAGGTGGCAGAACCATGTCCTGCAAGCTTGAGTCCGGTGGATGCAGAGAATGGGGGCCTGGCCAACGTTGGATGCATGGGGATGGCACATGTCACAATACCCACGCAGTCTCAGCCCACACACACAGCTTGCATCTTGCCACTCGACACATTGACACATAGCCACAATCAGGGAATACCATGCCAGACATGCAGGATGCACCGTGCCAACACACCAGCATTGACTGAGGAGAGGCACCTTGGAGGCATAGGGACACCTTTATTAGTCATGTATTCGGGTTTGCAGAGGCAACTCGAAGTACAGATGAACACATCATGTGGAGTGACATGTGGGTCCAACACTGGCACCCCCCTTCTGCAGCACAAATGCATGATAGCCATGGTACTGGCACACAAGCGTCGGCTAACAGCTAAATACCCACAGCTGCACACGGAGAGCCTGCCATACACCATAGATCCGCTGATGTGGAAGTCCCACACCATGTCAAGCCAATGCTAACCGTATGTGTCCGAGGGCAGTGTCACACACATTGATGCCATCATCACAATCCACTATCCCATCACTGATGCCTGTCAACCAGGCAGACCATCTATTCAGGTGTACACAGCTGCATGTCGTGTCCCATGGGGATGCGACATGGCTGCAGAGGAACCTAACATCGACAGGGGCAGTGTGCATACATCGTGAACAACTGCCACAACCAATACACCCCAGATGCATCCCTTACCCCATGGAGACTTCCAAACGTGTCCGTGCCTGTAACGCTGAGTCAGCCCACGATGTCATGTCCATGAGGAATAGCAGTGGCACAACAATGCAACCAGCAAACGGCATGCGCAGGTACCTGGGGAAGAAAGACACACAAGAAGTCAGCCACAAATAACACAGCCACTTGCATGTGCATTTACTCGACACATGTATGGATGACAACATGCTAGGTCATCATTGTGACTGGGGAAATACTACCATCACTGCCACCATCACTCCAGTGACACACCCACACACACCTCTGACTCACGTGCCATACATGCAGGTGGAGACACACATCACAACGCATGCCACACGGGGACCAATGCGTGCACACTCAGACACTGGTACTCACCACTAAGCAAAGAAGTCGCGTATGAGCCGAGTCCGGATGTCCTCTTGCGGCTCCACATCCTCCACATCACTAGCCCCATTGCCAAGCCCTTCGTCCTCCACGGGTGGATGGTCCTCGTCATGTTGATTCAGGATGAGTGGCACAGCTCTTTCAACTGCCATGTTGTGCAGCATGCAGCAGACCATGAAGATCTTGCAGACCTTCGCCGGGGCATAAGGGAGTGCACCGCCGGTCTTGTGGAGGCACCGGAATCGGCTCTTCAGCATGCCAAACGTCCTCTCTATCACTCGCCTTGTCCGGCCATGGGCGGTGTTGTAGCGGAGCTGGGCCGGCGTGATGGGGTTGCGGAGAGGTGTCAGCAGCCAAGGCATGTTGGGATAGCCAGCGTCCCCTACATGGGAAGCACATGGACATCGTTAGAAGTGGTGAAGCGGTCGTGCTGGTCGGCTATACAGAATACAGGACAGACAGACTGTACCCACCAACAACACATGCCCGTTCGTTGCGCAGCTGCATCATCATATCAGGCATCCCGCTACGCCTCATGATGTAGGCATCGTGTGCTGATCCTGGAAAACGAGCACAGACATGTGAAATCACCATGTTGGACAGACACACCACAAGGGCATTGATGGAGTGGTAGTGCTTCCGATTGCGGTACGCCACCTCCCGTGCGTGCGGTGGTACCAAAGCTACATGTGCCCCATCTATGGACCCAATGACATGGGGCATCCCTCCCAGGGCATAGAATCCACGCTTGACCTCAGTCATCTGTTCAGGGGTTGGGAACTTGATGAAGTCATCCAGGTGAATCAACATGGCCTCCAAGAAATCATGCAGCACACCGCTGAACATGCTCTGGGACATGCCACCAACATGAGCTATGGTATTTTGGAAGGTACCCGTGGCAAGAAAATGTAGGGCAGCCATTACCTTCAGCTGGGGTGTCAGTGCCGTAGGATACCTGTGCTGCGGTTGCAGGTGTGGTGCCAGTCTCGCCGTCAGCTCCAGAATCAACGGTTGGGTGAAGCGGTAGAGCCGGATCCTGTCATTCTCCTGCATGGCAGCCAAGTCTGTAATTCTTCGGGCAAGAGGCGGCGCTCTGCAGTAATTTGGAAGTGACAAGGAAGAGTGAGTGCACAACGACAACAACTCATGTCTACTGAGCACATGTAAATCTGGCAATACACACATGCTACATAGGGAGTCAGGTATGTGCTACATGCCCAGGACACGTATGGATGCAAGGTGACACTCCTTCCAAGACCCAGCTACACACGGAGATTGAGAACCTCCCCATGCCACGCCATGGGAATAGCTGTGTCCCAGTGCAAGTGACCAGCCAGACGCAAGACAGGAGTGACATACACCCACACATCAGCAGAAGTAGGATGCCGATTGCAGAGACTGGTAGCGGAACACCGGAGCCACAGGTCACATGACATTACACTAGGCCTGCCCACACACCTTGCCATGAAGGTGCACATGTCATGACTCACCACACAATCATTGTGAGGATGCTGACATGGCCTTGTCACGCTACTCCGTGTCCCATGCATACATGTGCACCTCACATCCGATAACACATGTGGCATGGTGTGCGGAACAGTGTGCAATGACAATCTACACACAGACACATGTTGGTTGCTGCAACGGCTGCAGCTTTTGAGGGTGCTACAACATCAACCTGATGGAAATCCCGCACACATAAATGACATAGTCACATTGTGCACTGTGGGTAGTGACAAGTCATGTGTCATAACCCCTGTACCGGGCATCATGGGACACTTCCGTGTGTTTGTGTCCGTGCCATGCCAGTGACGCTCACCCCAAGTGCGCAGTACGACATGCACACATGTCAAAGGAGTCAAGGGCATGCCTGGCACACATTGCACCGTCACACAGTACACCTATACACATCTCATCATACATCTGGTGCCTTCTCCACTCAGGAGTCATGTTCCACATCACAGCCTGTCACACCTGTGCCCCACACATGTAGTAATGCACAGACGATGCCTTGATGTCCATTCCTGGACAAGTATGTCCATCCATGGACAAGTATGTCCATCCATGGACAAGTATGTCCGCCCTATTCCTACCTGTGTGTCGCCTATCACCACTGTGATGTGTAAAAACCGCCGTACTGCTGCTAAGAGGGCCTGTGTATGTTCCCAAATCACTGTGGGAGTGCTGCCGTATGTGTACCCATCGTGATGGCGAGCGTACAGGCATTTGTACGGTCCATACCACTACGGGTACGCATACGCGTGCAGACCCATAGTGATAGTGAGCGTACATGCGTGTGTACGGTCCGTACCACTACGAGTACGCATACGCGTGCAGACCCATAGTGATAGGGCCGTACACACGCATCTACGCTCACTATCACTATGGGTCTGCACGCGTATGCGTACTCGTAGTGGTACGGACCGTACACACGCATGTACGCTCACTATCACTATGGGTCTGCACGCGTATGCGTACCCGTAGTGGTACGGACTGTAGACACGCATCTACGCTCACTATCACTATGGGTCTGCACGCGTATGCGTACCCGTAGTGGTACGGACCGTACACACGCATCTACGCTCACTATCACTATGGGTCTGCACGCGTATGCGTACTCGTAGTGATAGTGAGCGTACATGCGAGTGTACGGCCCGTACCACTACGAGTACGCATACGCGAGGACACCCATAGTGATAGTGAACGTAGGCATGCATGTACGGGCCGTTGCCATGCATTTGGGGTGCCCTAGGGCCCCGAAACGCACCGTACCTGTGTGTGATGCTCCAAATTACATAGGGGACAAGTATTAAGGCCTACATGCATGCTGGTTGTCATGGAGACCAAGTTCAAATTTCGAAATTGTTCTGGAAGGTGCACAGCAGAAGTCAGTTGGAATTCTTCTACTTTGTTGCAATGTGTTTGTGGGGCTGACATCATGCAGGAGAATGAAACCGATAGAGAACCCACACACTGCTAGGTTTGAAGGGATTGGTGGAAACATAGGATGCAAATGTGAGTAACCAATCACTCTGTACTCCTGTGCATGAGACTGGGCAGAAGGGCACATATAAGGCAGCCAGGTCCCATGAGGGAGTACTTGCCTGCACATCTTTGCATTCGTCGACCCAGCTGCTGCTACTGATTCCCTGGAACCATGTCAAGGGCTGTGGAGAGGACACAGCCATTCACCCTGGAGGAGAACATGGCTCTGCTGGATGTGATCCTCCCACAGTACTCCATGCTGTATGGGCGACCAGGGTATCAGGTGAGTGCATAGGCCACTGGCACAGACTGTCCCTATGTTGTGACTGTGACTTCAGGCATTGTGTCCTGGTGTGACACACATGCCATGTACTGTCGGGGGGGTACCAGGGGGGGGGGGGCTGATGTCTCCCAGCAGTGCCCTGAGACAGGAGGGGTGTGTGCCTATCACTAACAGCAGTGCCCTGAGACAGGAGGGGTGGATGCAGACTCCTCCCAGCAGTGCCCTGAGACAGGAGGGGTGGGGGCCTATCACTAACAGCAGTGCCCTGAGACAGGAGGGGTGGGGGCCTATCACTAACAGCAGTGCCCTGAGACAGGAGGGGTGGGGGCCTATCACTAACAGCAGTGCCCTGAGACAGGAGGGGTGGGGGCCTATCACTAACAGCAGTGCCCTGAGACAGGA
The DNA here is from genome assembly GCF_964204655.1 of Triturus cristatus. NCBI lineage: Eukaryota > Metazoa > Chordata > Amphibia > Caudata > Salamandridae > Triturus > Triturus cristatus. The sequence continues at coordinate 1,190,465,045 of NC_140589.1, forward strand.
GGGGTGGGGGCCTATCACTAACAGCAGTGCACTGAGACAGGAGGGGTGGGTGTGGAGTCCTCACAGCAGTGCCCTGAGACAGGAGGGGTGGGGGCCTATCACTAACAGCAGTGCCCTGAGACAGGAGGGGTGGGGGCCTATCACTAACAGCAGTGCCCTGAGACAGGAGGGGTGGGGGCCTATCACTAACAGCAGTGCCCTGAGACAGGAGGGGTGGGGGCCTATCACTAACAGCAGTGCCCTGAGACAGGAGGGGTGGGTGTGATGCACAGTGTGAGCCTTGATCATTGATTGTGACATTGCCATCATTCCACCTGTGTACCCACTATGGCACGTACTGCTTTTTCCCTCACCAGGGGATGATGTCCCTATGACAAAGGTGCAATGCGTTGACTGCATGACATGCCTTGTTGTAACCAGCTAATTTGTACTCATATGTCTCTCTGTGACATGTGGCTGGTGTATTGATGTGGTGTCACTTGTTCTTCCTCACAGGTAGGCGCCACTGCCAAGGAGCAGATCTGGCTGACCGCCGTCAGTGCCGTGAGGGGTGTGGATTGTCGGAGGTGGAGCCTGCCCCAGGTGAGGAAACGCTGGCAGGATATCCGGTGCTGGACGCGGAGGATTGCACGGCTCCTGCTGGGGGACTCACCTGAGAGCCACAAGAACCGCGGCCGCCGCCGTCTGAGCCACCTCCACAGGCGTGTGCTGCCGGTGGTCTTTCCAGACCTGGAGAGGCGCTTACAGGCGATGCAGCAGCCGGAAGGGGGTAGGTACATGTGTGTTTGTTGTGTGTCACCGGCATTTGGAAGGGCACAGTAGCATGAATTCACTGGCAGGGTTTAAAGGTGCTGTGCAGATCCTGTTTGCCCCAGTATAGCGCTGCGCCCCTGCCACCCTTCCCCTCCTTGCAATGTGTTCCCTGGTCTGTGTGTAGTCACTCCTTCACAAGGTAATGTAGGCTGGCGCTTTGTCCACGAGAACAATGACTGTAGCATCATGTGTGGGGGTGGTGTGTAACAGGTTGTGGAACCTTGCCTGTGCACTGTCAAGTTCACTGCATGTGGGTTCCATGTCAGTTGGCACTGAGGCTGACTCCAGACATGGGAGTTGGTCTCTCATGTGTCATGCCTTACAGCGCGCATGTCCTATGTAGTGGCCTGTGACATGATGTGCATGAGTGTGCGATACGCATAGTGCAGGGATGGTGACGTGTGTTGCAGTCATTACCATTCAGTAGCATGTAGTTGCGTGCCCACTACTGTCCCCTGGGGCACCTTATCCTCAGTGTTGTATGTGTCATCATAAACGTGGACACTCTCAGTGTCTACAGCGTAGGTTGTGCTCTGTGCCATTGTCCCCTGTCACCATGTATATAGACGTGCTATTATGTACAGGTGTCCACTGTGCAGCCTGACCTGATTGTCCTTCTTCATACTCACAGTTGCCAGTGCCTGTGTGTCTTGTTATACTCATCTGAGGATGGGCACTGGTACCTCATTATTTGTACAGGCGCACCTTGGCTGTTTGGCGTCCAATCTTGCATTTAGCCTGCCCCTGTGTTTATCACCCAGACTATGAGATGTTGGTGCCACCTGTGTCTCAACAATTTGCCTCGTGTAGGGGTTTGTTGGGGCGGGCAATGCCTATGTGTCAAATCCGGATTTCTACTTGCTGGGTCTGGGCAGTGTGTGATGTTTCTGGACACACACGCAAGGTGCAGTGACCGAGTCATGTTGGGCATGTTTTCAGCATTACCTATGCAGCATGTGTCTCAAGTTCATGGATATGGTCCCTGGTCATCGGTATTTTCGCCAACGCTGTGTGGTGCAGATGCAGTGCTGGATTGTCCCCAGGGCCTGGGTGCTATGTCAGACTCCGTTTCCTGTCTTTAGCTATTGTCTCATGCTCTCCATGGTATTTCAGTGGCATGGTGGCTCAACCAACTGTGTGTTTCATGCCCTACATCGGTACCTTGTTTATTAGATGTTAGGGATCTTCCTTTTCAGGCTATGCAGTGTTACCTATGTCGATTGGACTCATGTGACTGATGTGTACAGCTGTCTGATTAATTTCTGTCTCTCCACCCTGCCCACAGCATCGTCGGGGGACACAGAGGGAGACATGGACACAGGCAAGGCGGAGGGACCGAGCACCAGTGCCAGCCGTGACATCGGGGCTGGCACATCTAGTGGGACAGAGGTGGAGGATAGTGCGGCCGAGGACCTGTCGACTGGCACGTCAGAATACGAAGCTGACAGGTCCGAGGAGGAGGTCTCCGAGTGGGCGGTGGCTGCACCAGCAGCTGACAGCGGAACAACACCTCGCACCGCCCCCTCAGTTCCCATCAGCCGCCTCCCACTTGCTCGTGTCCCTTGCCAGCGTGCCCGGTCACCGCATGTCTCCTTCCGGCCAGGCACCGCACCCCCTGCCCCTGTCTCCACTGCTGCCGCCAATGCTGAGTCTGTGGACATCCAGCGGCAACTGCAGGTTGGTCAGGCTGCGATCCTTAATGTCCTCCATGCCCACGGGAAAACCCTCACCAACATCGAGGCATTCTTGGAGGGCATTCATTCATCGCAGGCTGACCAACGCAACTTGCTGAGGTCCATAGACTCCACACTGACTGCAGCAGTGGGTCTCCTGCAGCGCGACTTCCCCCCACCTACCCCTGCCCCATCCACACTTCCCACTCCCATGCCTGTCCCACGTACACCCAGACGTCGGCATGCACCCACATCAACAGACACAGGCACCACACCAGCAGGGAAGGTCCACCGCACTCCTCCTGACACGCACACACAGGGTGAGGTAGGCACACCCACTGGGTCGGGGGGCAAACGTGTGACACACAGCCATAGTGGGAGTCCGCATTCCACCCAGTCCACTCCCTCCAAATCCCCTCCCCTCAGCTCTCCTGGCCACATCTCCCCCAAGGACTCCTTCATGGCCGCTCTGTCCCTGAGCCCCACAGTTACACCACCACGCAAGCGGTCAAGGAAGTCCTCGGTCAGGGTGGTTGAGTCTCCCCCCCTGTCTCCACCCTCCCCCGGTGGCGCTGCGACCCATCCCTCTGACCCCCCGCCCTCCTTGGGGCCTGAGGTCCCTTCGGGTGCAGGGGAGTCCCTGGAGGACCTTGCTAAGGTGTGTAGTGCCATCCTGGCCTCCGCCTTTGGCCATGACACACCCCCTGTGGTTGAGTCCTCCATCCCTGCACCCACAACACCGCCCCTTTGCCCTGATGTCCCTGCGGTGCCTGTTGCTTCCCCCCCCCTGATGCCCTCACCAGTATGGAAGACGATGCCATTTGACTGTGCAGGCAAGGTAGGGGACACGCATCCCACTGTGTCCCCCATCCAGCTGCGAATCATTGACTGCCCTATGGGCTTTGTGAATATTGAACTGCCTGCGATCCACGGACATTGTGCTCATGCTGAATAAAGCTTAATTTTGTTTTCATTTTCACACTACTGCTATGGTGGTATTGGTGTTGGTGGGGCTGCTACATGGTTTTGGGTGGTGTTTAAGGGTTTGGGTGTGTGGGATTTGTAGTAGTGTTCTGCTCATTGGGGGGACCCTGGGATCTGTGTGCCATCACAAGGTGTTGGCTAACTTCCTTTGGTCATGTCAGCAGTTACTGCATGGTGCAATTGTCCCAGGGTGTATTCCTTCCTCTGTGTACCCAGATTTCTTCCCTGCAGGGTGTTCCCAATGTTTAGCGCAGAGCAGTGTCTACATGAGCTGTGTGTGTGACGGAGCCCTTCTACTTTGGCCATGCATGCATGGCCATGTCTCCACCTGCAACAATCGTGGCATCCTTGGTGATCACTGTACTTGTGTGTGGAGTCTGTTGACATGAGTTCATGGGGACATGTTCCCTTGTAGGCAGTATGGATGTGGGTAATTCCGGCCTCACACACATGTGTTACACCCCTCCTGTCTCTGGGCACTGCTGGGAGTGATAGGCACCCACCCCTCCTGTCTCAGGGCACTGCTGGGAGGACTCTGCACACACCCCTCCTGTCTCAGGGCACTGCTGGGAGGACTCTGCACCCACCCCTCCTGTGTCTGGGCACTGCTGGGAGGACTCTGCACACACCCCTCCTGCCTCTGGGCACTGCTGGGTGGACTCTGCACACACACCTCCTGTCTCTGGGCACTGCTGGGAGTGATAGGCACCCACCCCTCCTGTCTCAGGGCACTGCTGGGAGGACTCTGCACCCACCCCTCCTGTCTCTGGGCACTGCTGGGAGTGATAGGCACACACCCCTCCTGCCTCTGGGCACTGCTGGGTGGACTCTGCACACACACCTCCTGTCTCTGGGCACTGCTGGGAGTGATAGGCACCCACCCCTCCTGTCTCAGGGCACTGCTGGGAGGACTCTGCACCCACCCCTCCTGTGTCTGGGCACTGCTGGGAGTGATAGGCACCCACCCCTCCTGTCTCAGGGCACTGCTGGGAGGACTCTGCACACACCCCTCCTGTCTCAGGGCACTGCTGGGAGGACTCTGCACCCACCCCTCCTGTGTCTGGGCACTGCTGGGAGGACTCTGCACCCACCCCTCCTGTGTCTGGGCACTGCTGGGAGGACTCTGCACCCACCCCTCCTGTGTCTGGGCACTGCTGGGAGGACTCTGCACACACCCCTCCTGCCTCTGGGCACTGCTGGGTGGACTCTGCACACACACCTCCTGTCTCTGGGCACTGCTGGGAGTGATAGGCACCCACCCCTCCTGTCTCAGGGCACTGCTGGGAGGACTCTGCACCCACCCCTCCTGTGTCTGGGCACTGCTGGGAGTGATAGGCACCCACCCCTCCTGTCTCAGGGCACTGCTGGGAGGACTCTGCACACACCCCTCCTGTCTCAGGGCACTGCTGGGAGGACTCTGCACCCACCCCTCCTGTGTCTGGGCACTGCTGGGAGGACTCTGCACCCACCCCTCCTGTGTCTGGGCACTGCTGGGAGGACTCTGCACCCACCCCTCCTGTGTCTGGGCACTGCTGGGAGGACTCTGCACACACCCCTCCTGCGTCTGGGCACTGCTGGGTGGACTCTGCACACACACCTCCTGTCTCTGGGCACTGCTGGGAGTGATAGGCACCCACCCCTCCTGTCTCAGGGCACTGCTGGGAGGACTCTGCACCCACCCCTCCTGTGTCTGGGCACTGCTGGGAGTGATAGGCACCCACCCCTCCTGTCTCAGGGCACTGCTGGGAGGACTCTGCACACACCCCTCCTGTCTCAGGGCACTGCTGGGAGGACTCTGCACCCACCCCTCCTGTGTCTGGGCACTGCTGGGAGGACTCTGCACCCACCCCTCCTGTGTCTGGGCACTGCTGGGAGGACTCTGCACCCACCCCTCCTGTGTCTGGGCACTGCTGGGAGGACTCTGCACCCACCCCTCCTGTGTCTGGGCACTGCTGGGAGGACTCTGCACACACCCCTCCTGTGTCTGGGCACTGCTGGGAGGACTCTGCACCCACCCCTCCTGTGTCTGGGCACTGCTGGGAGGACTCTGCACACACCCCTCCTGCCTCTGGGCACTGCTGGGTGGACTCTGCACACACACCTCCTATTTCTGGATATGTACGCTTGGAACATACACGGTGGGGGTGCGCTCCATGCATTCGAGGTGAGGGTACGAGTCTAGTTACACTGGTGTGGTGGGGGTACGGTCCGTGAGTCCGCGGGTGGGGGTACGGGTCGTACTTACACTGTTGGGGTGGGGGTACGCTCCTTGCATACGCGGGTGGGGGTACGGGTCGTACTTACACTGTTGGGGTGGGGGGTACGCTCCTTGCATACGCGGGTGGGGGTACGGGTCGTACTTACACTGTTGGGGTGGGGGTACGGTCCGTGAGTCCGCGGGTGGGGGTACGGGTCGTACTTACACTGTTGGGGTGGGGGGTACGCTCCTTGCATACGCGGGTGGGGGTACGGGTCGTACTTACACTGTTCGGGTGGGGGGTACGCTCCTTGCATACGCGTGTGAGGGTACGGGTCGTACTTACACTGTTGGGGTGGGGGGTACGATCCTTGCATACGCGGGTGAGGGTACGGGTCGTACTTACACTGTTGGGGTGGGGGGTACGCTCCTTGCATACGCGGGTGGGGGTACGGGTCGTACTTACACTGTTGGGGTGGGGGGTACGCTCCTTGCATACGCGTGTGAGGGTACGGGTCGTACTTACACTGTTGGGGTGGGGGGTACGATCCTTGCATACGCGGGTGAGGGTACGGGTCGTACTTCCACTGTTGGCATGGGGGTACGCTCCATGCATACGCGGGTGGGGGTACGGGTCGTACTTACACTGTTGGGGTGGGGGTACGCTCCATGCATACGGGGTGGGGGTAGGGTCCGTACATATCCGTCCCCACGCTATGTGATGCTTGTGCGGGCCGTACCCAGGCCTTTGCCACGTGGGTACGATCCGTCCCGCCATTGTTGGGGTGACGTGTGTGTGGGCGTGGTACGACTCGTACCCACGCTCTTCAGGCGTGGGTACGGGACGTACCTGTCTGGTTGTGTTGCTGGTTCGCGTGGTGACGGACTTCCGTTGTGGCGGTCGCTGGCTTATCAGGACACGCCCCCACCCCCTCGTGGTGACCAGGGCATGGGAGTCAGGTATGTCCAGGCCATGTGTGGTGTGTGACTTATGTGGTTGTTTTGTGGCCTGCCCTGGTCGTGCCACCCCCACCCCACCCCACTTTCCCCCCTCCCTTAGTTATTCTGACCTTCTGCGGCGTCTGCGTCGTAACCTGTAGAGGAGGTGGACTGCTATGAGGGCAGGGATGACTCGTAGGTTCGGGTCCATGTCTGTCCGTCGCGTACTGGTACTCCTTGATCGCGTCGTCCTGTCGCGTACGGGTCCTCCTTGATCGCGTCGTCCTGTCGCGTACGGGTCCTCCTTGGTCGCGTCGTCCTGTGTGTCCGTCGCGTACTGGTCCTCCTTGTTCGCGTCGTCGTCTGTCCGTCGCGTACTGGTGGTCCTTGTTCGCGTCGTCCTGATTTCCCGGCAGTTTTTGGCTGCCGCAAAATATTCACCGTGCGGGGTGACGTCGGTGCGAATCGTAATTCCTGGGTCGTGAATGGCTGGCTGCGAGCGTCCCGACGTCAGGTCGGCGCTTTTCCGGATCGCATTGGTAGGTTTTTTTTGGTCGGTCGGGCTTTTTTACGATTCGTACGGTAATGGTGTACCCGTGCGAATCGTAATTCCTTGTTTGTAAAAATTGACGGGTACGCGTCGGACGGAGATTATGCTCCGTCCGACGGTTCGTACCCGGTTTTTACCGGATCGTGATCGGCACCTATGTGTTAGACACAGTGCCTTTTAACAAAAGGGGAGGCAATAGAGAAACTAGACTTCGGCGGTTAGAAACTAGATATATACTAGAAATGGATACTAAGCAACCCAAAGGTCTAAATGTTTGTGAGGATTTACATACATATCTATGACAGAAAATGTGTTATTTGTGTACAACATGATCCATGTCTTGAATAGAAGTCTCTGACTATTCACTTGTTTACAACTATAAGACCTTGTTGAGAATATAATGTACAATGGGAGGTTTTTAGTTAATTTATTGATATTTTAGGTTGGAATGATTTTATAACAATTTCATATTGTATATATCATTTTGTGGGAATCAACCTATTGATCTGTTCTTAAATTAATTACAGGTTTTGTCCTCTTCTCCCCTATATACTGACTTTTTGTGTGATATTTATGGCATTTAAGCACTTTAAGGTAATGAATATTCATCATACCTACAACATGAGTCATATATAAATTATATTATATTACATTGCCCGCACATACAAATCTATTTTGTACTATTTTTTGCACATTTGCACTATATAAATACAAATAGAAAAAATCTTTATAAGGGTCTCGTTTTATAGAATGGAAGGGGGCTACTTTCTTTTATGCACTTACTGGCACATGCATCAAGCAAAAATCCAGTCGGTAAAATACCGAATCGCTAAAATCACCCGTTAGCGAGTGTCAAAAACCGAATCCCAATGCATCAACCCAAATTGTGAGAAAATAAAGAATCGCAAAATAAATACCGGAAAAATAACTAATCGCAAATAACCAGTCCGCTAAATTACGGAATCGCAAAATACCGAAGTCGCAATCACCGAAATCACAAATAGCTCCCGGCAAGTGCCAATGGCTAATAACGAATCGCTACTCTATGCAACAACATTCGCAAATACCGAAAATCCCAAAAATCGCTAATTAGCATGAGCAAAATAAGGGAAATCAGAACCTGGAGGTAAAGTGTAAAAAAAAAAAATAATAAAGACATACATTTTTTTTCACATGTGCAACTGATCGTGCCAATCAGCAAACCCTTAAATGTGGCCCAGGAGACCCTGTTGGCTAGCACAAAATGGCAGCCCTATACATGCTTGCAAGGAGGATGCGAATCAATGCCGCAGGACAGCTCAGGAGAAGGGTCCAGGAGAGAGTATTCAGAGTGCGCATCACCTTGCTCGGACAGAATGAGGACGAGGTGTACGAGAAGTATCGACTGAATCGTGCCATGATCATCCGCCTCATTGCAGACCTGGAACCACTACTGCAGCACCAGACACATCGGACCAATGCAATCCCTGCGCACGTTCAGGCCCTATGCAGCCTGCACCTACTGGCCTCAGGAAGTTTCCAGGGGGTAATCGCCGTAGCGGGAGGCGTATCGCAAAGCGCAGCACACGCTTCTTCCAGAAATTCATAGATGCCATGCTGACAATGATACACACCCACATCAGCTTCCCCACAACCCCACAGCAGTTGGACCGCAACAAACAGGCATTCTACCAGGTGGCCCATTTCCCCCATGTAATTGGATGCATCGACTGTACGCATATCCCCATCTGTCCACCCTCTGCCAATGAGTACATATTCCGTAACCGCAAGTCCTACCACTCAATCAACGTGCAGGTTGTGTGCGATGCCAAGCACATCATCACGGACCTAGTGGCACAATTTCCGAGGAGCACACACGACTCCTACATATTCCGACACAGTGGCATCCACAGGCGTCTACTCAACGGAGAATTTGGAGAGGGACTCCTGCTTGGTACATACACATTCCTCTTCCACACATGAGCACCACACATGTATGAACATCACCCTTGCTAAGTCTTTGCTTCTATCTTGTAGGTGACAGTGCATACGCCCTGCGTGAATATATACTCACCCCTACATCAATCCAGCAACACCACAGGAGCAACGATACAATGCCGCCCACATAAGCACAAGGAATGTCATAGAGAGGACCTTTGGGATTCTGAAGAGTCGCTTTAGAATCCTACATAAGACTGGCGGTGCCTTGCTATACAAACCTGATACCTGCTGCAAGATTGTAGCTGTATGTGCTATGCTGCACAACATTGCGACCAGAAGGGGGATACCCATAGAGGTGGACAGGAATGACGACTACCGGGAAGACCAACCACCCGCCCAACACCGACAGGCACACGTCCCTAACACAGCAGAGGGCCATAGGAGGCGGACATACATCATGCAACATCATTTCTGAACCAGGTAAGAATGAAACATGACAATTTCATTGGTGGTGCAACTGTTTAATGCACAGGAGCACTGAGGTATGTCCGACCAAACAAGCTATAAAATGAATGCTCCCCAGGAAAACTGTAACAACAAATGGCCGTTTTAGTCACGGCTGTGCAGCGTCAGGAAGGGGAGGACCATGGTTGCCCCACCACGGTCAAGTATGACTGTCAGTTAGTCTAGTGGCGCTTGCCACGAACGCCAAGCCTCCTCTCAGGTGTCTCCGACGCCTCACCACGGCCTGTCCCTGTGGAGCACCGCGAACTGCGGTGCCTGGTGCTGGCCTCTGCCACAGAAACACTGCTCACACTTGAGGCAGCCTCACAGCCGTCTTCCCCTCCCAAAGCGCTAGCATTGTATGTACCGCTCTGCAGGTGTTCTACTGCAGCGGTGACCTGTCCTAGAGCCTTGGCAACATCCCCGCAAAAGTGTCCAAGGTCCACCTGCAGTGACACCGATCGGCATGCCAACACTGCGGTGCTGTTGCTCTTCCTTGTGATGGCCTTTGTAGAGGCTGAGGACCTGACAAAGTTCTGACGGTGCCTCCTCCTCTTGCTCTCATGGCCTTCCCTCATGGCACGGGTGAGGTCATGTATGTCCTCCCTCAGATACCCATTGCCCTCTGCCACCACAGTGGTCATGTCCCTCACTGCCGCAGTCATGGCACGCATTTCTTTTGCAAGGCGCGCTATGTTAGAGCTCATTGTCGCCATGTGTCTCCCCTGCAGGCGCTGGACACGCAGCATCCTTTCCTCTATGCCAGCATTTGGGGACATAGCAACGTCGCCTAAGGAGAGTGAACTGGGCAGAGACCTGCGGCGCTGTGGGAGTCTGACACATGCTGGTGGTGCAGCAGGCGGTGGGATGCTTCGTGGACTTTGACCCGATGGTGTAGCAGGTGTTTGGCATGTTTCCATCACCTGCATGGGTGGAACTTGTGACCTGCGTCTCCGCTCTTTAGTAGCAGTTGTTGCGGCAGCAGGTGTTGCTGGTGCTGGTGGTGGTGGTGGTGGTGGTGGTGGTGGTGGTGTGGTTGCTGGTGGAGGTGGTGAGTGCGTATCTTGCGCTGTATCCATGTCCGAATCCGCTGGTGTCTCCTAAATGATCAGCCGGCTGCTGTCGTCGGAATCCCCAGGAGATGCATCTGTGTGTGAAACAGTGCATGGTTAGTGTGATAGTTACACCTACGTAGTATTGTAAACATACATGTCCCTCTGAGAGCCACTAAATAAACAGTCTATATCCAGCTTCTACTGATGTGGTGATTTTAAAATCTATTTTTCCTGTGCATGCACACCGGGCTGACTTGACTACAACTCCCATGATGCACTAGTGTTATGAGTAAAGTTGTGTGGGGCAAAGCTGCATGCACACTCTGATCGTGCTGGGGGCTTGGGAATGGATTTACGCAATGCTGGGTATGGGCACAGGCATGCATCTTACCTTGGGCACTTGTGGCTGCGCCGGAGGTATCCATCTGGGTTACTCCCACGACGGCCACAGGCTCGATGGTCCCTTCCACCAGCTCCTCCAGGGCAGTGTTAGCTTGCACTGTAGAAGGTCCGCCTCCCGTTCTGGATGCCTCCCGGAGCCTCTCCGCAATCCTCTCCTTTGCTCACTTCCTCAGGTCGTACCACCGCTTTTTAAGATCGTCAATGCTGCGGGCGTCACTCCAACTGCATTTACCCTCTCTCAGATGCGCAGCCATATGCGCCGCTTCTCAGACTCTGGCACCTTTAGGGACAGCTTCCCAAACAGCCGATCGTGTTTGCTACTCACCCCCTCGATCAGGTGCTCCAGCTCCCGGTCCGAAAACTTGCGTTTCCTCTTGCGTGCAGCTTCTGCGCTGGATGGTGCTTCTTTCTCCATCCTGGTTGTGTAGGAGGGTAGTCCAGTTAGTTTTGCTTCAATGTGCTCAGGCAGTCTCCAGTACCTGCTCCTGTTTGGTCCTCTGGCGAGGTAATGCGGGTGGGGCTGCAGTATTTCCTGGATGGTGATGTCATAAATCCGTTCCCGGAGCAACCCATTCAGTCACGTAATCGCTAATAGCGATTTCGCTATTACCGAACTCGCTAATAGCTAATTCGGGAATACCGAATTCGGTTTTTGCTCTTGGGTGTTTGCTTTACTCGCTATTGGATATTCGGTAAAATATAGCGATTTTTAAGGAATCGCTATATATTCGCAAATCTGTTGATGCATTCAGAAAAGCGATTCCTTGATACCGATTCCTTAATTCTCGCTATTAAGGAATCGCTTTTGCTTTTGTTGATGCATGTGCACCTTTGTCACTATATATTCAGCAGTAGTTAATTTTGTGTAGCAACTCAGGAAAACAGAAATATATACATCAAGTAGGGGTCAAGTTGTATTTAGACTGAAATATATCCCTGTGCCATTTTTATAGTGTAAAAATCACACAGGATTACAAGCACATATATTTTATAAATGGCAGTCTTCATGTATTTTACTATATATTTTTTATACTGTATTTTACAGCGATTTGATGTCTGTTGGTTACTATAATTGCTAAACATACATGCACATTTTTTAAGCATTATTATGCATTTCCATAATGTGTAGTATGTTTTCTATGTTTACAAACTGCTGACCTTTGCACTTTATAAGGAGGTATGCCGCACATGCGCTGTTATGTGATCAAGGCCGGTGCTTCCAGCCGAAACGCGTCATGGCGACATGGTGATTGCGAAATAAACTCACTGAAGACGAATTTGGGTCTACTCTTGCTTTCTTCATTCTGAATAGAGGAACAAAGGCAAGCGTGCTGATATATATATATATATATATATATATATATTTTTTATATATATATATATATATATATATATATATATATATATATATATATATATATATATATATATATATATATATATATATATATATATATAACTCTCCAAATGCCACTAACTCCGCCGAACTCCTTTGCTGACGGGTGCCTCCGGTGAGCATGTGGCTTGCTCACTACAATTTCCACACCAAACGGTTCCCTCCACCAGGAACCAAACGGAGCACTCTCTCGGGAAAAGAAGATGCATTTATTTCGTTCATTCTTTACAAAAATGCATCCATTTCACTTAGCATGACGCGTTTCAGCGAGTCCGCCTTTTTCAAATGCTTCAAGTGAAAGTCAGTGTCGTGCAGGTGAGTATGTAGTCCACTTAACTCCTCCTGCATAGTGGTCAGCAAGGAAGGACCACAGCATCACTATGGTACCTTCTGTCCATTGCGCCCGCCATCATTGAATGATTATTTAAGTCCATCTTAGTGATGTTTCATCTTAGTGATGGTATTTGTTTAAGTAACATTTCATACATTGGCGGTCTTTATATTTTCAAAAGTGCGCTTTGACATCGGAGAGACTACATTGCACTTTATCCCCGTCGTTAACCGCAATAATGTCCATTAGATCTGTAGTACCTGAAAGTGCCGGTTTAGTAACTGCACCTTGCCATACAGTGATGTCCCAACTTTTTAGTCAGCAGGCACAGTTGTTCCTTTGGACTGCGGCGGTTCAGGCAAGTTCACTTCTACAACTCTCCAAATGCCACTAACTCCGCCGAACTCCTTTGCTGACGGGTGCCTCCGGTGAGCATGTGGCTTGCTCACTACAATTTCCACACCAAACGGTTCCCTCCACCAGGAACCAAACGGAGCACTCTCTCGGGAAAAGAAGATGCATTTATTTCGTTCATTCTTTACAAAAATGCATCCATTTCACTTAGCATGACGCGTTTCAGCGAGTCCGCCTTTTTCAAATGCTTCAAGTGAAAGTCAGTGTCGTGCAGGTGAGTATGTAGTCCACTTAACTCCTCCTGCATAGTGGTCAGCAAGGAAGGACCACAGCATCACTATGGTACCTTCTGTCCATTGCGCCCGCCATCATTGAATGATTATTTAAGTCCATCTTAGTGATGTTTCATCTTAGTGATGGTATTTGTTTAAGTAACATTTCATACATTGGCGGTCTTTATATTTTCAAAAGTGCGCTTTGACATCGGAGCGACTACATTGCACTTTATCCCCGTCGTTAACCGCAATAATGTCCATTAGATCTGTAGTACCTGAAAGTGCCGGTTTAGTAACTGCACCTTGCCATACAGTGATGTCCCAACTTTTTAGTCAGCAGGCACAGTTGTTCCTTTGGACTGCGGCGGTTCAGGCAAGTTCACTTCTACAACTCTCCAAATGCCACTAACTCCGCCGAACTCCTTTGCTGACGGGTGCCTCCGGTGAGCATGTGGCTTGCTCACTACAATTTCCACACCAAACGGTTCCCTCCACCAGGAACCAAACGGAGCACTCTCTCGGGAAAAGAAGATGCATTTATTTCGTTCATTCTTTACAAAAATGCATCCATTTCACTTAGCATGACGCGTTTCAGCGAGTCCGCCTTTTTCAAATGCTTCAAGTGAAAGTCAGTGTCGTGCAGGTGAGTATGTAGTCCACTTAACTCCTCCTGCATAGTGGTCAGCAAGGAAGGACCACAGCATCACTATGGTACCTTCTGTCCATTGCGCCCGCCATCATTGAATGATTATTTAAGTCCATCTTAGTGATGTTTCATCTTAGTGATGGTATTTGTTTAAGTAACATTTCATACATTGGCGGTCTTTATATTTTCAAAAGTGCGCTTTGACATCGGAGCGACTACATTGCACTTTATCCCCGTCGTTAACCGCAATAATGTCCATTAGATCTGTAGTTTGGTGTGGAAATTGTAGTGAGCAAGCCACATGCTCACCGGAGGCACCCGTCAGCAAAGGAGTTCGGCGGAGTTAGTGGCATTTGGAGAGTTGTAGAAGTGAACTTGCCTGAACCGCCGCAGTCCAAAGGAACAACTGTGCCTGCTGACTAAAAAGTTGGGACATCACTGTATGGCAAGGTGCAGTTACTAAACCGGCACTTTCAGGTACTACAGATCTAATGGACATTATTGCGGTTAACGACGGGGATAAAGTGCAATGTAGTCGCTCCGATGTCAAAGCGCACTTTTGAAAATATAAAGACCGCCAATGTATGAAATGTTACTTAAACAAATACCATCACTAAGATGAAACATCACTAAGATGGACTTAAATAATCACTCAATGATGGCGGGCGCAATGGACAGAAGGTACCATAGTGATGCTGTGGTCCTTCCTTGCTGACCACTATGCAGGAGGAGTTAAGTGGACTACATACTCACCTGCACGACACTGACTTTCACTTGAAGCATTTGAAAAAGGCGGACTCGCTGAAACGCGTCATGCTAAGTGAAATGGATGCATTTTTGTAAAGAATGAACGAAATAAATGCATCTTCTTTTCCCGAGAGAGTGCTCCGTTTGGTTCCTGGTGGAGGGAACCGTTTGGTGTGGAAATTGTAGTGAGCAAGCCACATGCTCACCGGAGGCACCCGTCAGCAAAGGAGTTCGGCGGAGTTAGTGGCATTTGGAGAGTTGTAGAAGTGAACTTGCCTGAACCGCCGCAGTCCAAAGGAACAACTGTGCCTGCTGACTAAAAAGTTGGGACATCACTGTATGGCAAGGTGCAGTTACTAAACCGGCACTTTCAGGTACTACAGATCTAATGGACATTATTGCGGTTAACGACGGGGATAAAGTGCAATGTAGTCGCTCCGATGTCAAAGCGCACTTTTGAAAATATAAAGACCGCCAATGTATTAAATGTTACTTAAACAAATACCATCACTAAGATGAAACATCACTAAGATGGACTTAAATAATCATTCAATGATGGCGGGCGCAATGGACAGAAGGTACCATAGTGATGCTGTGGTCCTTCCTTGCTGACCACTATGCAGGAGGAGTTAAGTGGACTACATACTCACCTGCACGACACTGACTTTCACTTGAAGCATTTGAAAAAGGCGGACTCGCTGAAACGCGTCATGCTAAGTGAAATGGATGCATTTTTGTAAAGAATGAACGAAATAAATGCATCTTCTTTTCCCGAGAGAGTGCTCCGTTTGGTTCCTGGTGGAGGGAACCGTTTGGTGTGGAAATTGTAGTGAGCAAGCCACATGCTCACCGGAGGCACCCGTCAGCAAAGGAGTTCGGCGGAGTTAGTGGCATTTGGAGAGTTGTAGAAGTGAACTTGCCTGAACCGCCGCAGTCCAAAGGAACAACTGTGCCTGCTGACTAAAAAGTTGGGACATCACTGTATGGCAAGGTGCAGTTACTAAACCGGCACTTTCAGGTACTACAGATCTAATGGACATTATTGCGGTTAACGACGGGGATAAAGTGCAATGTAGTCGCTCCGATGTCAAAGCGCACTTTTGAAAATATAAAGACCGCCAATGTATGAAATGTTACTTAAACAAATACCATCACTAAGATGAAACATCACTAAGATGGACTTAAATAATCATTCAATGATGGCGGGCGCAATGGACAGAAGGTACCATAGTGATGCTGTGGTCCTTCCTTTGCTGACCACTATGCAGGAGGAGTTAAGTGGACTACATACTCACCTGCACGACACTGACTTTCACTTGAAGCATTTGAAAAAGGCGGACTCGCTGAAACGCGTCATGCTAAGTGAAATGGATGCATTTTTTTAAAGAATGAACGAAATAAATGCATCTTCTTTTCCCGAGAGAGTGCTCCGTTTGGTTCCTGGTGGAGGGAACCGTTTGGTGTGGAAATTGTAGTGAGCAAGCCACATGCTCACCGGAGGCACCCGTCAGCAAAGGAGTTCGGCGGAGTTAGTGGCATTTGGAGAGTTGTAGAAGTGAACTTGCCTGAACCGCCGCAGTCCAAAGGAACAACTGTGCCTGCTGACTAAAAAGTTGGGACATCACTGTATGGCAAGGTGCAGTTACTAAACCGGCACTTTCAGGTACTACAGATCTAATGGACATTATTGCGGTTAACGACGGGGATAAAGTGCAATGTAGTCGCTCCGATGTCAAAGCGCACTTTTGAAAATATAAAGACCGCCAATGTATGAAATGTTACTTAAACAAATACCATCACTAAGATGAAACATCACTAAGATGGACTTAAATAATCATTCAATGATGGCGGGCGCAATGGACAGAAGGTACCATAGTGATGCTGTGGTCCTTCCTTGCTGACCACTATGCAGGAGGAGTTAAGTGGACTACATACTCACCTGCACGACACTGACTTTCACTTGAAGCATTTGAAAAAGGCGGACTCGCTGAAACGCGTCATGCTAAGTGAAATGGATGCATTTTTGTAAAGAATGAACGAAATAAATGCATCTTCTTTTCCCGAGAGAGTGCTCCGTTTGGTTCCTGGTGGAGGGAACCGTTTGGTGTGGAAAATATATATATATATATATATATATATTCTATTGTGGACAAAGCTCCTCCTGTGAGATCCGCCCGCTGTCTGTTGGCGCGTTTAAGCCGGTAGAGCCACAGTCGGCAGTAAGTAACAGCGTCAATTCCTAAATCAAAGTGTTTCGAGAGTATTCACTCCCTTGATCACACATTGGGCGTTCGTGACTTGGTGCTATACATACATGACGGTACTTGGCATAGAAAGAGGACTTGCATTCATAAGTCTCTCACGTACTGCAACTCAATGGCAGCCATACTTGAAAATGTTCAATTGTGCAATGTTAATTTCACATGTCACTGTAACTTAACACTGTCTATTAATAATATACATAGACACTCTCAATAATATCCAAAGTGATTGTAGCACAAAAGGAAAGGAGGATAGAAAAGAAAGACAATATATAATTTCTAACTTATGTGTGTTAAAATTATCAATCTTCCCATATTTGAGCTCACTCTGATTACCATATGATTGGGGTAATCACACGGAACTGACTATAGTAATGAGGAGTATTTTTCTAAGTCAACTTACTCGATAAGTCTAATGCACTGTGACTAACAATACTTGTGCCAAGTGGCTTAATGAAAGACTTGACCCATTACATGTTATCCAGATCAGACTGTTACCCTGTTGTGTCCTGACCCACAATGTAAATAAGGAAGAAATTGAATTCCTTGATGTTAAGGTAAAAGCTACTACAAATACCTTACAGACAAAGCTCTTCAGAAAAGATGCAGCAGGTAACAGCCTTCTTCACGCTCTCAGCAGCCACCCTGACAATCTTAAATGGAGCATACCGTATGGAGAGCTGCTGAGAGCAAGAAAAAACTGCAGTGACAACAGTGGGTACCAGGAAGAAGAAAAAAACATGAGATCAAGATTCAGGGAAAGAAGGTACCCAGAGTGGGTTTTAAATAGGACAGTGTCCAAAATGAAGGAAATGACAAGAGAGAAAACACTTGAAGTATAAACAAGAGAAAACACCATGGAGACTTCGAATTCTAGAGTGATTCTTACTTTCAATAGGGATTACCAGAAAATACAGAAGATCCTGAACGATAATTGGAACATCCTTAAGAGTTACTCGATCATAGGACCCTGTATCAGTGACAGACCGAGAATCACATAACGTTAGAGTAGAAGTCTCAGGGACATACTGGTACGTGGTGACGTGACTGAACACACTGACCGCAGCCATCACAACCTTAGAGTGTTTTATCCGTGCGGCCATTGCAAGGCATGTAAACACAGTAGGATGGTACAAGAATTTAGCATACCCTACAACTAGTGTAAAAGAAAAATAACCCAGTTCCTCACTTGTAGCACTACACATGTCATTTACATCTTGGAATGTCCCTGTAACAAGAGGTATGTGGGCAGTATAACTTTGATGGCAACAAAGAGAGTTCTTGAACATCTCAGAGCTATCACTAACAAAGACCCCCAATATCCGATAGCATGACATTTTGCTGAGTTTCACCTATCTAATAGCAGTCTATTAAGGTATTTTGCTATAGATCAGGAACACGTGGGTCAGAGGGGAGGAAACAGAGAACTTACCCTCAGAAAGGAAGAATCAAAATGGATTCTTGATCTTGAAACTAAGCACCTTAAGGGACATAATCAGGATGAGGAGTTGGCAACACACTTGATAGAAGAATAATCAGACACACAAGGTCTTTCCACTACCTGTATTGACATCCATGATGCTTAAACAATGTAATGTAACTGTATAAACCTGTGTTTTTAATCTTTAGCAGGGTATATATATATATGCTCTATTTTAATTGAAATTTCTTATCTTATCTTTTTCAAGAGGGAAGGAAGGGGCCCCCTGTATTTTCCACAAGCACATCACGGGCCGCCTACCCTTCTCTTCATCACCACAGGGCAAGCACCCTAGGAAGAGTAGATATGAACTTTTTCACTATTTTAAAAAAACTTCACTTATTATCACTTATTTTCACTATGTTTATCACTTATTCATGAGGTACTTTGGCAGCATACTTAGTGTGAGGGCCACTTGGCGAGCGCACATATAATCCTGTATGCATCTCTTGCAACAACGTGTTGCTATTCGGGCACATTGCTAACTCGGATAAGGTAAAGGGTATCTGTAACTTTAAATAATTCAAGGTATGCCGGTAAGATTAACTTACAGACTACCCAGGGATGCTGTGAATATTATGTTACCCTGTTACCCTGGACTAGTACAGTACATGCCACTTGGCGCTATGAATGGACACGACAGGGTAACAGTTTGATCTAGATAACATGTAATGGGTCAAGTCTTTCATTAATCCACTTGGCACAAGTATTGTTAGTCACAGTGCATTAGACTTATCGAGTAAGTTGACTTAGAAAAATACTCCTCATTACTATAGTCAGTTCCGTGTGATTACCCCAATCATATGGTAATCAGAGCGAGCTAACACACATAAGTTAGAAATTATATATTGTCTTTCTTTTCTATCCTCCTTTCCTTTTGTGCTACAATCAATTTGGATATTATTGAGAGTGTCTATGTATATTATTAATAGACAGTGTTAAGTTACGGTGACATGTGAAATTAACATTGCACAATTGAACATATTCAAGTATGGCTGCCATTGAGTTGCAGTACGTGAGAGACTTATGAATGCCCGTCCTCTTTCTATGCTAAGTATCGGCATGTATGTATAACACCAAGTCATGAACGCTCAATGTGTGATCAAGGGAGTGAATACTCTCGAAACGCGTAACATTGGAAATACAATTTCTGCTGTAAAGTGCATTTGAGAGCTCGCTTTGATTTTGGAATCGACGCCAATATATACATATATATTCACTGACGTTATCGTTAGGAATTAGCATTTAAAAAACCTTAGAAATTCACTGAAAAAAACATAGGTTTCAGGGATGTTATAGTTAGTTGGACATTTGACTCATTCAAAACCAAAGAAATTTGCCTGTTATAGTTAGTTGAGATGTCATCAGTGATGTCATCAGTGATGTCACTGACCATGTCATGAGTGATGTAATATGTGACATCATCAGCAGTGCATTGTGGACGTGCGAGTTATAGTTAGCTCAACTAACTATAACAGGCGAATTTCTCTGGTTTTGTATGAGTCAAATGTGCAACTAACTATAACGTCCCTGAAACGTATGTTTTTTTCAGTGAATTTCCAAGGGTTTTTAAACGCTTATTCTTAACTATAACGTCTGTAAAACCTATGGTTTTTTCAGTGAATTTCTAAGGTTATTTAAATGCTAATTCCTAACTATAACACCTGTAAAACCTATGTTTTTTTCAGTGAATTTCGAAGGTTTTTTAAATATCGAACTACTATTGTGTATTTGTCATTAAAACTATTTTCAACTACATAAAATAAACTTCAAAAGTACTATGTAACGTAATACATTTCACAAATTACAATGAGTTTTTAAATAATACAAAACAATTTATCATTCAGATAACAATTTTTCTCCCTTTTTTTGCTGTCATCAGCTACTACTTAACTATTCACAGTGATGCCAGTGTAGTTTCATCATAAATAGCAGGGGGAAAAAAAACAATGAACTACATTGTTAAAAAAAAAACTAATTCTTGTCAAATATAATACAAAATCAACACAAATAACACATCCAATAGTACTTCAAATGTTCAAAGCTTACCTTTACTTCATAGATTGTCTGCAAATTTATCCAATACTCCTGATAATGTATCAAAAATTTCGCTTTGAACGCATCCAGTATGAATTCCTTAAAGATCTTACGTAGTTTCTCTGCACAATTTTTCCAATACACCTCATAATGAATCAAAAATTTTGCTTTGAAAGCATCCAGTATGAATTCCTTAAAGATTTTACGTAGTTTCTCTGCACAATTTTCCCAATACAGCAGATAATGTATCAAAAATTTCGCTGTGAAAGCATCCAGTATGAATTCCTTTAAGATCTATACACCTTCCCATTAAAGCCGAATAGTGTATCTAAAATCTTTGTTTCAGAAAAATTAAGTATGAGTTGGGTAATTCATAAGGCAATCTCGGTTTCATTTCCAAGTGTGTATCATTACAGTGACTCCAACCATTATTACACTTTAAATAAACTGTATAATGTCCGCTTGTAGTACTTCCAGCATGGAAAACAATAGCAACTGTTGCAAAAGTTTTTCCAGAAATAGATACTCGATTAGCAACAAAAATTTTAATTTTGGTTTACACTTTTCTTCCATTTGGTCGACAGCGTTGTAGCATTATAATCAAATATTTTCCATATCTTTGTAGGCATAATGCAGATAGCATTCTTGATTTACAACGAGAACACATCATCTCATGATCAGCTTCTTTTACTAATTTGGAAAATGGTACAGATTTGCAGTCAGGTATTGTTAAATATAAAAATCGCTCTCTGTCAACTATAGTCCTTAAAGATAATAAACACTCTTGACATTTATGTTCCCATTTGTAAGTGAGTACAAATAAACTCTCAATCTGAATTCCTTTATCTTCTACTACTCCAGGGTATTAAAGCAGGCGGCGGAGATGGTGTTGATCTGTTTAGTCGTGGTGAGGGTGGAGACGAGGATGACCCCTAGGTTGCGTGCATGGTCAGTGGGTGTTGGAGCTGGTCCCAGTGTGGTCGGCCACCAGGAGTCGTCCCAGGCCGAAGGGGTGGATCCGAGGACCTCCGTCTTGTCCGAGTTCAGCTTCAGTCGGCTGTTCCTCATTGATTCGGCGACGGCCTTCATTCCTTCATGGAGATTGGTTTTGGCGGTGAGAGGGTCTTTGGTGAGGGAAAGGATCAGTTGGGGTACGCCGCAAATGATCTCAGTGGCATTGGAGCGGAAGGGGGGGAGGTCCTTAGAGTCCGCCTTGGGTTTCTTGAGTAGTGTGTTGATTTCGGCGTACTTCCAGCTTCCCGGGAAGGTTGTTGTCTCAAAGGAGATGTTGATTACTTTCCGGAGATGGGGTGCGATGGCTGTGCTGGTGTGGGCAAGGGTCTAGCGGTGATCCGGAGTGGATGGTGTTCATGATTTTGCTGGTGTCCTTGTCATTGATTTTGGTCCAGGCGAGCAGGCGGTTGGTGCGGGTGGTGGTCGTGAGGGCGGGGGTCTCAGTGGTTGTCAGGGCGGTTGCGGCATCGAAGCTGTTGTGGATGTCGGCAATCTTGTGGTGGAAGAAGGTGGCCAGCGAGTCGCACAGGTCTTGCGAGGGTGGGATGTCATTGGTTTTGGAGCTGGGGTTGGAGAGTTCCTTCACAATGTTGAAGAGCTCTTTGCTGTTGTGTGCGTTGTTATCTAGGCGGTATTTGAATGAGGCCCTTTTGGCGGATCTGATGAGGTGGTGGTGTCTGCGTGTGGCGTCCTTGTGGGCTGCGTTCGTTCGTGGAGCCAGTTCTTCTCCAGTTTTCGGCAAGTTCGTTTGGAGGCCTGGAGGTCTTCGGTGAGCCAGGTGGCTTTCTTGCTGGTGTGGCTGTTGGGAGGTTTCTTGAGCGGGGCGAGGGTGTTGGTGCAGTCGTCGATCTACTGTCTGAAGTTGTGGGCGGCGGTGTTGGGGTCGGTGGGGTCAGTGGGTGGACTCTGGGCGAGGGTGGTGGATAGCTGGTCTTCGGTGACTTTGCTCCAGCAGCGGTGAGGCATCTGTTGGGTGAGGTGGTGCGTGGTGGGCTTCCTGAAGATGAAGTGGATGCAGTGATGGTCGGTCCAGTGGGGTTCATGGTGTGGCTGAAGGACACATGGGGGCTTGCGGAGAAGATGGGGTCAAGCGTGTGGCCAGCGGCGTGGGTGGGTGTTGTCACGAGCTGTCTGAGTCTGAGGTTGGCGAGGTTGTTGATCAGGGTGGTGGAGTTGGTGTCATTGTTGTTCAGGTCCCTAAGAAGGATGTAATCCGTGGAGGCGAGGGCGTGTGTGCTGATGAAGTTGGCGATGGAGTAGCTGAACTGTGGTCGGGTCCGGGGGGTCTGTAGACGAGGGTTCCTCTGAGGGTGGTGTTGGGGTCGGTGTGGATCTGGAAGTAGAGGTGTTTGGCGGTGCTGAGGGTGTCGTCGGTCTTGGTTGAGACTCTGAGGGTGTTCTTGTGGACGATGGCGGTTCCTCCTCCAACTCTGTTGGTGCGATCCCTGCGGGTGATCTTGTAGCCGTCCGGGATGGCTATGGCGATGTCGGGTGCTGAGGTGGAGTTCAGCCAGGTCTCTGTCAGGAAGGCGACGTCTGGGAAGGTTGAGTCGAGAAGGTCCCAGAGTTCAATGGCGTGTTTGCGGGCGGAGGGGTGTTGAGGAGGATGCATCTGAGGTAGTTGGGTTCTTTCCTGGGTGGAGGTTTGGCAGGCAGATGCTGGTGAAGCTGCAGTTCCGGCAGGTGAAGGGTCCCTGGGTGCGCTTCAGGGTGGCCCGGTAGCAGGTGTGTTCTCGTACAGGGTTGAGTGCGTGGAGGGTGCTGGCATCGTAGTGCAGTCGGGTGCCGTGGTGCAGACGGGCTTGCCTTAGGCGCCCGCTGCGCACGTCCACTGCGCGGCCGAGCTGCGGCCGCCATAAGAAGGGGAGATGGGAGGGAGGAGCAGCTGGGGGGGGAACGGTTGAATGGGAGCAGAGGGCGGGGCCGCAGGGGCCGCAGCGGCGGGAAGCGGGATCGGCGAGGGAGCAGAAGGCAGAATGGGCACAGGCAAAGGCAAAAAACAAGCACAGAATAACAGTCACAAAGCACAGGCAAAGGCAAAAAGCGGGCACAGAATAACAGTCACAAAGCACAGGCAAAGGCAAAAAGCGGGCACAGAATAACAGTCACAAAGCACAGGCAAAAGGAAAAAACGAGCATAGAATAACAGTCACAAAGTTCAATAAATGCGGGCGAAATAACAGACCTAAGGCCTACCACTGGCCACCAGGGATGAGGTGCAGGTGGTAGCCTGCGGGTGGAGGCGGGCCTCAAACACTCAGCAGCAGCTGGGATGGAGACACGGGCGAAGTCCGGTGGAGCTGCGCAGCGTGGGGCGCGACCTGCCTGGCAACAGGGTCAAGGGTCACATCCACTGCTGCACTGCGCCCGTCATAAGAAGGGTAGGTGGGAGGTAGGAGCAGTTGGGAGGGGGGAACCGGCGAATGGGAGCGGGGGTGGTGCTGCAGGTGACGCAGCGGCAGGAAGCGGGACCGGCGAGGGAGTAGATGGCAGAACCGGCACAGGCAAAGGCAAAAAACAAGCACAGAATAACAGTCACTAAGCACAGGCCAAGGCAAAAAACGGGCACAGAATAACAGTCACAAAGCACAGGCAAAGGCAAAAAATGAGCACAGAATAACAGTCACAAAGTACAATAAAAGCGGGTGAAATAACAGACCTAAGGCCTACCACTGGCCACCAGGGATGAGGCGCAGGTGGTAGCCTGCGGGTGGAGGTGGGCCTCGAACACTCAGCAGCAGCTGGGATGGAGACACAAGCGAAGTCAGGTGGAGCTGCGCGGCGTGGGGAGCGACCTGCCTGGCAACAGGGTCAAGGGTCGCTCCCCACACCATCAGAAATTCTTTTGTATCTTGCCGTATATTAGCACTGAACGTTAAATATCCAGTACATGTATCCAATAGTTGGCGAATACCAGAAACAGAATGAATCTTACTTCTATCAGTTCACAATTCTTAAATGCAGAACATAAAGTTTTTTCTGACTTTCCATAATTTCACCACAAACATCTTCAAGATAAAATATAACATTTAGAATGACATTACCATAGCAGTTGACACCAGAAGCATTTTCTAATTGGTATCCAACAACATCATCACTTGTTTGTATTTTCTGCTTCTTTACATCTTTTCTTTTCTGTTGATTTTTCTTCTGCTTTTCAACCATAGTTAACTCTTCAACATATTTGCTTTTTGAACACACAACACGTTTCTCGATATTCACCTAAATGGGGAGCATAAAGCCTTCTCAAACGATTATATTCTCTTACACAATTAACATTAGCACTTACCTTGTTCTCATCAAAATCCACTAAATACAAACCAGACAACGTTCTAACTCGAGATATTGCAACATATACCATTCCCTCTTTAAACACAGTTTTTCCAACATTTACTAAAGCATTATCTATACTTAAACCTTGTAATTTGTGAATAGTTATTGCATATGCTAAACAGAAGGGAAACTATTTTCTGCGAACATACAAGTCTTTTACAAGCAAAAAACGTGCGGCAGAAAGTGCAATCTGTCTTACCTCTGCAATCTGATCAAATGTAACTTTCAAAAATTAAATTCCATTTCTATTTTGATGTTTCACAAAATCAACAACTTTCCCCATTTCTCCATTCACTAAACCTTCTTCTACATTCAGATTACACTTCAAAATTACCCGACAGTTTAAACATACATCTAAAAAAAATTCTAAGCCAGCAGATTTTGATACAGACTTTTCCAAAGAATCCAATTTAGTCTGTAGTTTTTCTGAAAGAACAATTGTTATTCCTAGATGCTCTATTTTATCAATAGCTTCAATGTGAACTATTTCTTGATTTTCCAATTTCATAAGCTCTCTATTAAATGTATAACACTCTTCCACTGTAGGCATTAAGCAAACTATAGACTTTTTTCTTTCATTTTCTTTTACATTACTTCTGCTGGTGTGTTTTTATTTGTAAACAAGTTCTGAAGTAAACGCCTTTGAAAAGCTTGTTTACCATGTTTGCTCAGATCACCAATTCTTACATCTTTTAGAATATTTGCATAATCTTCATCTCTTGCTTGTCGCATATTCTGAGTGAGATCTTTATATTCAAAATGTAACCACAGACTCACATTTCCAATACTTCCCAAAGATTTCTTAGTGTCTTCATGTAGAAGGGTTTTAAACACTGGTTCTCCTTTTACAGGGGTTAGTTGTAGCAGATCTCCAAATACAATTAAATGTTTTCCCCCAAAGAGAACGTCTTAATCTGTTTTTAATATCTGTTGCATTCTTAAGTGTACAAAAGCAAGCTACATTTGAAACCATGCTCACCTCATTAATAATTAAAAGTCTCATTTTCTTCAGCACTCTTGACACTTCATAAGAAGCTTCTCCACACAACTTCGGATATTCTAATTTATTATCATGCTCCACTGGTAACATCAATAATCTATGCAAAGTAACTCCTTTAACATTGTGTGCAGTTAATCCAGTTGGAGCTGTTACCACATAACATAAATGTGAACCAGTAGTTTTTTGAAGATAACTGGTCAAAACTTTAATTAAAAAACTTCTACCTGTCCCAGCTTGACCACTGATGTACATCAGAAGAGGTTTAAAATATGAACACAGACATTCTTTTTTTTCATGCAACAAACCATGTTCTATCCGTTCTCTCACTTGCACATATATTTACTTGTTCTTCTAACTTTTCCAATGTTATATTCTCCTCGTGTGCTTGTTGCATTGCAATTTCGACTTCATGCATAGTAATCGCTGCTTCATTTCCCACCATTGGTTTTCCAAGAGGATCTTGACTACATGGACCACTACTTTGACTATCCTGAGAACTTTCATGAGCTATTTCAGCTATAATAGTATTTTCCTGTTCAACTTCATCATTCAACATTTTAAATATGTAGGGAAAATTGGACATCGAATGCTATCTTTACAAGCATTAAAAGAATCTTCGTAGCAGTCAAACTCTCCAAGTAATTCACTTTCGCTATGCCATGTTTGAAACAGCTGCAGAAGTGCTAAATAGTAAAATTCTCGCTTATCTGGAGTTTCACAACTACGTTTCTTGTGGTTTATAAGATCACCCTTTGCATGTTTTACTAAACAACCATGACATCCAACTACTGCAAACGTTCCTTCTTTTAAATTCTCTTTAACATTTCTTTTGAAGCTGTAATGATGAAGTACTTCATACAGACATAGCTGTTCCAGATGTTGACTCCATTTCGGATAGTATGTGTCAAACATATTAGTTTTAAGAATGTCTGTACTATCTGACTCATTTGCTGCTAATTGTTCAATTTCTTCCAATGATTTCAACACTCTATTTCATTTGCAGGCAAGACCTAAACTTACCCAAATGATTCCTCGTGACTTTGAATATAAACTTGAAGAACACAAGTGGTCTGAACATTCATACGATCCAATTTCTCGGTGGGAAAGCATTTTCAAACTAAAGGTGTACAATTTTTTGCTAAGACTATTCTCTTGTGCAATTTCTTCCCACATTTGTTTCATCTCTGTTTTTTCAGATTTTGTTATGTACGATGTAACATAACGTGCAACAGCAATTGAGTTATCCGCAACATACTGGATGTCCATGTTCGCATTCCACATTTTTAAAATGACTGGATTGTAGTCATTGATATACTTGGACACTTCTGTTCTTTTTAAGTTGTAGGTATTCTTTGGAGATTTCCGAGTAATTGTGTGCCTCACAGAAGACTAAAAAGAATGTATTCTTCCTTTACAAATGACTGGACGGGGAAAACCAAACCGACATTTGGTGTAACATTTTTCTTTAGACTTGTATTTTCTTCTGCAATACTTTCCACAACTGTGACTTTGGAAATGTAAAACTTGCTGTCTCAAGCTTCTATCTCCTCCTTCTCTTGGAATCTCACATGTCACATACTGTTTGATGAAAGACAATACTGTTTCATCAGAATCATTTCCAAATTTAGGTGCATCCTTCATCCATACTAGCATATGTATATGAGGTGCACCTCTTGCTTGATACTCCTTTCGCCAAAAGAAATCGGTAACTTCTCCAAGAGGTGGATTCTTTTTATTACAGATAAAAGACCTCATAGCTTGAAACTTATGATTAAAATATCTGCACACATTTACAGGATCCAATGAACACAGTTCACCAGGAGTCTTTATTTCAACATTTTGTATATTAGAATTCGCTTCTCTAAAAAACTCAAGCAAATCTTCCCATGCATACTCTGCGCAGCTAAATGTGACAAACCATGTTGGTGTACCTAAGTTCCATAACATACACTTGAGTTCTCCATGACAACGATACCAATAATCATTTGTTCCACGTTAACATCCCATCAAATTGATTAACTGTGCGTCCAAATTTTCATCTGTTTCTTGAACTTTCTCCACAAATTCTTTTGCAGAAAGAAGTGATTCATGAACTCCAGTTTTAAGTATATGATTCGCTGCATACGAGAGAGAAGACAGATCACTTTCAAACAAAAGGTGAAATATGTATGGAATGCACTGTCGAAATCTAGGATCTTCAGAATATAATCTTGTTGACCGATATTCTGATGCTGGAATCCGTACAGTTCGGTCATCATATCGTCCACCTTCTCCAGTAGGACACAACTGTGGAAAACAACGAGCTTCCAAGGTTTTCTCCCATACACTCATTGCAGTTCCCTGTACTTTTTTCATTTTAAATAAGTCAATGCTACTGCCCATCACTTCTTTTGAATGCAAAGGACATATTGTATAATGTTCGTTAATCTCTTCAGTCCTTGACTTATCCACTTTCTTTATTTGACCACTTGAAATTTCAAAATCATCTTCTAAACGTATTACCTGTTCATCCACATTTACATTTTTATAATAAATATTGTTCTCTATAAGATATAAGGTAGCCTTTTCAACTTTATTTACATCCACAAATTCTTGCCATATTTTCCGACTCTTTGTGGGTACACCATTTACTAAAATAACTACTGCCTCATCTTACTCTTTCTCTCCAACAATAGTTTCAATGTTTTTCTTAAAATCCAAAGGTAAGTACACCACTCTTCCTTTCAGGCCTCTTTGCAAGTCTGTTGGTCGCAGTGTGCCTGTTTTAGGCTCCATCCATATTAAAGTTTGAAAAAGATGAACAGATTGAATTAGAACCGACTCATATGTATTCAATTTGGCCAGCTCCTGCGGAATAGCTACTAACTCCAGCTTATTATGCACTGCTCTAGCAGGCATTGTGTTCTCTTCTAATTTGTTGTAACAATATTTACATATATGTTGATCACTACCTAACTCAAATCGACCTTCAACAAACAAGTAAGTTGCAAATTCTTCCCACTTACCATTGTTCTCCTTTTCACTTTTCAAAAACAAATCAACATTCCCACTTTGAATTTTATAATGAGTACGTCGACAACAAACACAAACATAGTTTGGTATTTCAGAGCACACTACATTACACTTTCCAATTTCTTCTTCAAACTGATCAGTGCTAATCACTTTCTCATCTCCTCCAACATCTGTTATTGTCAAACTTTTACTTTCTATGAACTGTTCTTTTGAACCAAAATATCGCATTTCAATATCATCACACTTTCTTTGAACATCTGATAAAGAACCATATAAAAGACTTCCATTCAGTTCACTTAAACCTAATGCAGGACTTTTTACATAGTACAGTTTCTTTACAAAGTTCCGCATTTCTGCATGGTGTACTGCTAACATCCTCAAAGGATGAAAAACACTTTTACAAACTTTTCTTGAAAGACAAGCCAGAGAATGCCCATACTTCTCAGTATATTTTGTTACATTACATGGATCTAATCCTTGTAACAACTTAATCTTGTGTTTTATACTTTTCTGAGTATATTCTCGCAGCAAATTTCGCATTATATCAATGGATTCCTGTCGAATACTACAAATGCTACTACAACTCCACTTATACACAGGAGCTCATGGACGTTTCGCTTGCACTTCTTCAGCTATTAACTCTTCTGCACTTTTATCAACCATTTCTTCCTTTGGAAGATTGATTGATTGATTGATTGATGTGGAACTTATATAGCGCAGCTATCACCCTACGGGCATCCTGGCGCTTGAAGAGGAACACCATCCTGAACGTCGTAGCAACGACATCTAGTATCAACTGCAAATGATAAACTATTTTCCAGGAAGTAACTTTCCTCATTAAAAAAAGGCTCAGTATTAGATGTATGTCTCGAATGTCCACTAAAGATTTTACAAAAGTTGGTTCTGTTCACTAGTCTTTTTTTCTACTTTTGTCTTTTAATACTTTGACTTTTTTATCCAATACTTTCAGTCTCTTTAAAGTCAAAATTAACAACTTCTGTTTCAAATTGAAAGCAGTATCCACTATACTTTCAATACGCTACTTCTCTTTGAATTGGAACATTCTTCTTTTATATTTGCAGCATGTTTTCAATAAATTCTGAATCACTCTAGATCGAAAAAGTCTCTGACGAATTTTTTAAAATTTTTGTTGTTTCCGAGTACCAGATACTATTTCTTAATCATCTTTCATTTTCCTCGTATTTGAAATTGAACTCTGCTTCACCTTACTTGAAAAATTCTTATTTTTGCTTTGTGTGATGTTTTTCTCATTAAATGTTTGTAATATTTTTTTCAAAAATGGTCTAGGGCTTTTACTCGAACAAACAGTTTCTCTACTACTCGTATTTTTTTCTACTTCAAGATCTTTACTATCGTCAAATATATATTTTTCTTCTATTTTCTTTTTTTTCACTTCTTCTAGGCGTTTCTAAATTTCAATCCAAACAAAATAATTTTCTGAAAAACAAAAAATAGATTACATTATTTTTCATATTTCTTCACTATGTTAAAATAATAACATACAATTGCAAAACTTCCACTAACAACTTCCAGACCCAGTGCTGCAAGGTGATGGAGCACGACAGGTGATCACTAGGATGACAAGTTGTGCCATAGAACATACAGCAAGTATTTATTTAATTATTTACATACTCCTTTGCAATTCATATATAACTGCACTAACTCATACTTTTCACACCACTTTCTCTGCAACCCACCGCACACAACTTTATAAATAGTATTTTTAAAATTTTTAATCTATGTACTAAGAATAATATTAACAGCACACATAAAAAGTTCCATTATTACCTAACAATTTTATCAACAACTTCGCAAACATAACACTACACCCAGGGCTTTAACTGAAGGGGATGTCTGTGGGGATGTGACCACCAGCACTTTATTTTTGGGAGCCTCGAAACGTGTCTTTATAGGGCTCTATTTTCCGACCTCACAAACGTAATCCGTTTTTTTTTCTTTATTGCACTGCAGTGAGACTGTGAGAGCATGCACATTGCTCACTACTTAGAAGTGCAGACATCATGCCAAGTGACTCGCATTGCAAGAGAAGGAACATCCTTTAAACAGAGCCATTTTCTCTCAGTATTTCCCTTCTCTTTTTGCAACGCACCAGCAACATCATCGTGGGTGATTAGCAGACAGACCACCAGACGCGCAACGTTCATTGCCCCGCACTCTCTGACACAGCTTCCCGGGTGCACACACAGAGCCGCACCCGAGTACTTCACCGGTCTTCAAAACATAATTTTTTTGTAAAGGAGACTCTGTTCTTTTTCACCCCTTTTTACAACCCCTACATGCCCACTCTGCCTATTACTGAAAGAATTAGGCTCCCCCAAAATTTCCCTCTGGTTGCGCCTCTGCAAACGACCACAACAAGGCAACTCCAGCACGAACCTGCTCTCACCTTACACACGGTCTTGTTTTAGTGCTACGAAAACACACACTTTGCCTGCCTCACTAAGTTCTCACGCCCCCCTCTTTAATATGAACATAAAAGCTTTCCAATTACTTTTATATTCCTATACTGTACTTCACATGCAAATATAGAACTCAAGGTTCTCACCACCCCAAATTAGCTCTCTGGTATACTTTCTCAAATATAAGAAGTACAGGTATTCAGTATCTGTCAGTAACGGCCATTTTAAAACAGTGTACCTATAAACAACTCATAAAATGTTATGTTTCTAAATTAACGTATTACACTTAAAAGCTCCTTTACATTTCTTTTGCTAGATGTACCTTTGTTTAAAACACCACCAGAGAAGGGTGTTGAAGTATGCTCCACAAAGAGTAACTCAAAGCTTTGTTATTCTTTATTAAAAAATCTGCCTGTCAATGCTTTTCGCAAGCCTTTTCAATGCCTTAAAAGGGTAGCTGGATGAGTATAATACGTCGTCTGGGGACCGGCACTTATTTTCAGGCAGCCTCCAAACGACTCTCTACCAGGCTCTATTTTCGGCCCTCTCAAAGATAGTCTATATATTTTTTTTTTATTACACTGCAGTGACAGCATGCACATCGGTGTACGCATGCTTATTTTGCTCACCACTGAGAACTGGAGACATCACGCAAGATTACCCACATTGTATAAGAAAGGGAAATCCTTAAAACAATGTTTTTTTCTGAACCTACGATAATTGGAGAGGATTTTCTAAAGCACACAATGATACTTATCTTGATTTAGACCACGCCCCAACTTGCATAGCCCACATCCCTTTAAGAGCTTTGCCCCCCCCCCCTTTTAGAGCACCCCCAATTTTTTTTCTCCCACTTACAACCCTAACTACACCACACCATAGTAACAGTGTAACCTTCCATTAAAATCTACAATGGTACCAAGTTTCATAATTTTCCATCAACGCTATCAGTTTTCTACCACAGTACAAGAGTGTCTATCAGCACGAAGATGTCTTATCCACAGAAATATTGTGTAATTTCTGTACCTGTCTGCTGGAACACTCATCACCAAAAAGTATTAAAACATGGGAATTTGCCAGAAAAACATATACCATACCATAAAGCGATTCATAAATGGGGAAACTGCCACTGCACCACCCTCTTCCCCATCCTTTCTTAACTTTACAAAATTAAAGAGCGAGCCACACCAACCCTAGTAAACACACTATACCAACAAGAACTTAATTTCAACAACCGTCTACCGGAACGCTCATGAGCAAAGCGTATTAAAACATACAAATTTGCGGGTAAAACATATACCATGCCATAGGGCACTTTATAAGTGCTCCCAGTGGCACTAAAACACCTTCAGTAGCTCAACATCTGCACGTTACTAAATTCTGTGTTTTAATCAGAAACATACCACCTCCCCCACACCCACCCCGCCCTTCTTTAACCGTACAAAATCAAACAGAAACCCCCACTATTCCTAGTAGCGCCACTATACCCATACACAGGCTTAATTATAACAGGTGTGTGCCGGAACACTTATCAACAAATAGTATTCAAACATGCAAATTCGCGGGAAAAACATAAACAATACCATAGCACGGTTAATAAATAGTCCCACTCAAACTACATTACCTTTACTAACTACACATGCCCACGTTACAAATATCCGTCTTATAATCAGCAACATACGCACATCCCCCACCCATACCCATGCTTAACCTTACAAAATCAACCAACGAGCCCTTGCACTCCCGTTACCGCCACTATAGCCATAGATAGACTTAATGTCAACAGGTGTCTGCCGGAACGCACATCAGCAAAACCTATTAAAACTTACAATTTTGCAACTCAAACATACACCATACCATAAGACGGTTTATAAATAGTCACAGTACCACTACACCACCTCAACACCCGCCCTGGCTTAACTTTACGCAATAAAAGAAAGAGCCCCAGCAAACGTAGAAGTGCCACTATAGCCAAACAGAGGCTTAATTTCAACAGATGTCTCCCGAAACGCTCATCAGCAAAACGTATTAAAACATGCAAATTTGTAACTAAAATATATCCCATGCCATAGGGCGCTTTATAAGTGCTCCCCGTGGTACTAGATCACCTTTAGTTGCTCGACATCTGCATGTTACTATATTCTGTGTTTCAATCAGCAACATAACCACCTCCCCCAGACCCACCCCCGCCCTTGCTTAACCGTACGAAATCAAACAGAAACCCCCACCATTCTTAGTAGCGCCACTATACCCATATACAATGTTAATTTTAACAGGTGTCTGCCGGAACACTTATCAGCAAAAAGTATTCAAACATGCAAATTGGCGGGTAAAACATAAACCATCCCATAGCACGGTTTATAAATGGGCCCAGTCGAACTACACCACCTTTACTAGCTAGACATCTATATGTTACAAAAGACGTTTAAACACTCTGTAGAGTGTATAGCAGGGCATGGGGAGAGTAAACAAAGTTCTAATTCCCAAACTTTTGATATACAGTCCTTTTACTGTATCTTTATTAAAGATATTAAATGGAATGAATAAATTGACAAGTTTCTCATAAGGGATAGTGAAGCTCACCATCAGTAAAACACGAAGCACTTCAACACCTATATATATCCGCCACAGAGACACAGCCTGACAAATAGTATCACTTATAATCACATGTAGTTCTCTAATGTCAACAAAGTCATACAGAAAATATACCGCACATTTACATTTTTGTTATCTCTCACACATTTATAAAAATCTCTTCTAAAGAAGCACTCCCCAACTACTATTCCATAAGAACAGATAATAATTAATAAGTTTACTACCATATATTTTAGTATATCTACCTTTTTATAATTCACTAGTCAGAAACTACAAAAACTATTCACTATACCCAAATGCAAACC
The DNA here is from genome assembly GCF_964204655.1 of Triturus cristatus. NCBI lineage: Eukaryota > Metazoa > Chordata > Amphibia > Caudata > Salamandridae > Triturus > Triturus cristatus. Next base: position 1,190,499,309 of record NC_140589.1, read on the forward strand.
AAAAACCATATTCATATTTATCTCAACTTAGGATCACATGATTCAAACTTTGCGCACATATAAAAGGAACATATCACTTTTCCTATCTCCATCTCCTCTCCATGTAATCTCCAAACACTGTACACGGCCCCACTGTACAACTACCTACCCTGACTTACATTCAAACCTACCTCTCAGTGTCAAAAGTAAGACCACAACCTGCCCACATAACATTTTCGCAATTAGTTTTATCGCTTTTAACTTAATAACACATAAGTCTCCTACCACCACCCCCACCCCACTATTTCCACAAAAAGTATCCGTTGCAAACGTGCAACATTTTCTTTATCTCCCCAAATACATTACAAACTCAAATTAACGCTGTACCTTATTTTCAAAACAATACAGTCCTATAAAGATGACAAACTACACTTCTTCTCTGTGAAAAATTCCTAAACATATATAAAATACTTATATAACAAGAGCTCAAATGTTAAGCATATTTCATAACCAATATCAAACCCCACATTTTACTAACACTATATTACTTTGAAATAAAAAATACTTTCAAAATTAAAAACATCACCTCAAATACTTAATCAATACTATAAAACACATAGCACACCTTGTTCATTTCTAACTCACCTTTGTAGTTGTTATCCAGATTTCAAATGACACAGGCATACAATTCTCTCTTTCTCAAATAGTACATGTAAAGCTCCGACTTCATCAAGAATGAAACCAGGAATGGCATAATTTCTCTGTCGCTCCACACATAAATACATGTAAAGAACAAATCAGAATACTTCATTCCTTCAACGATATTCCAAAACTTACCTCCATTGGTTAATTTTGAATTTTCCTTCCGAAAAGCTACTTATTATTCCGCGCCACATACAGGTCACAAGTTCAACCTATTTCATCACCACACTTTCTTGAACCTTCTACGACACCTGCAGGTTAAAAGTTCATCACTTTTTTTTTAACCTAACGATATAATTTTGCAACATTTTATCAAACATTCAACGGCACGTGCATGTTAAAAGTTCACAGTAGGGGTCAGTAGTTCATCAGCTTTATTCCCAACTTCAGCAGCACCTCACCTTACGCCCCCAGCGCCATCAGACTCGTAGGAGTCAGTACTTTCCACTTTCCAAATACCAAATTCATTTCATACACACGAATTTACCTTCGCTCTCCCTATATAACACCCCCTAAGCACCATACATAAGTTACAATGTTCGAAACAAAAGTTCCTTCAAGTAGCTATAACTACATGCTGACCCTACTTGCCCAGATGCGGCACAGCGGCCAGAGCACATTACTTCACAGCATATGACACACAGTTTGGGCTCACGCTTTCATCCCTGAGTCCGGCAGCAGCTCAGCTTAGCAGCATGAGACTCTACACACTACCTCACATTTTTTCCGTACCCCAGAACTTTCAGACCAGTACGGGTCAGTAGTTCGTCCTAGTAGTTATAAACACATGCTGACACTACTTCCACAGCTGTACTGCAGCGGCCACGGCACATGACTTCACAACATAAGACACACAATTTAGACTCACGCTCTAATCCCTGAGTCCCGTACAACCTCACCTTAGCAGCATCACACTCTAGGCAATACCTCACTTAATTTTCGTAGCCTAGCACTTTCACACAGGTAGGTATGATTAGTTCACTTCGCACCCCCTCTATAACACACCCTAAACACCCCACAGAGGTTACAGTGCTCCTACCCTCCTATTTCCCACTTTTTTCACCCTTTTTTCTCTTTACTCGCTTCAATGGAATAACAAAATGGCCGCCAACACTTCCTCCTTCCATGAGACTCTAGACAATACCTCACATATTTTCCGTACCCAGGACTTTCACACCACTACGGGTCAGTAGTTCATCCTAGTAGGTATAAACACATGCTGACACTACTTCCACAACTGTACTGCAGCCGCCAGGACACATGACACACACACATGTTATAGTTAGCTGGACATTTCACTCGAAAAAAAACAATGAAATTCCCCCGTTCAGGCAACTATAACTCACGCAACCGCAATCCACTGCTGATGACATCAGATATTACATCACTGATGACATATGTGTCTTTCTGTAAAATAAATATTTGTAATATATGTATAGTTAAAGGTAAATGGAAGAATAAATGGGTAAATAAGTGTCTAAATACAGTGATGTAATATCTGACGTCATCAGCAGTTGATTGCGGTTGCATGAGTTATAGTTGCCTGAACTAACTATAACGGGGGAATTTCATTGTTTTTTTTTGAGTGAAATGTCCAGCTAACTTTAACATGTGTGAAACCTATGGTTTTTTAAGTGAATATATATGTATATATATATATATATATATATATATATATATATATATATATATATACAGTTTAGATATTAAGTTTATTTAAAACAAAAATAGAAGATCTCTTTACAATCAAATGTCGGATGATATTTGACTAGGTAGAAGAAAGACTCACCCATTAGAAAATGCAAAAAAGCAGCAACTTTTTACTATCACACATGGTGTTTGTATAGCATACTTAAAAAAGTGACGGGCCATGAATTGACAATCTTTGAGCAAGGGCAACCTCCCGAAACGCGTCAGATTTTGCAGCTCTATAATAAAATATTTGTGTCTGAATTTGGGATTCGTGTTGTCCTTGGTTCGCCGAAAGGAAGTGCTGAGACAGCGTACTTTTCTTCATATATATATACATATAAATATATATATATATACACATATATATATATATATATCACTGCTCAAGGATTGCCCTCCAAAGGGAAGCACTCCAACACCGTAAGTAGTGTGAACACCTTTTATTGGAAATAGGAGAGGCGGTGAGGCACTGATCGCAAAGAGTGGAACAGCAGGTGAGGGATTTATGGATGACACGCAGCCCGAGGCCCATTAGAGGGCTTTCAAATGCTACAGCAGAATTAACGTGCACCCATTATGGAAGTCAGAACTTTAGACACGGACTATAAGATCCAGCAAACATTGCGTTTAACTCATCTGAGAAGCCCATTGGAGGGCGCTTAATTAACTAATTGTGTGGGAGTGCCTAAAGCTGCACAAACTCATTGTCGTGCCTCTGAAGAGAGCAGAAGCTCAGAAACGCGTCAGGCTATTACTACCGACACGAGAACTGTAATCAGGCTGGACTGCGGAGTTCATTCTTACCCGAATAAATGCTTCTGGCAAACTGCTGCTTGAGTGCGTCCTTACCTGTGGGTACCTGGAGCTATTTAAGTAACAACAAGGATATTATTATCAATAAATCCGACAAGGGCGGAAATGTTGTCATCTGGCCGCGCAAAGAATACATAGAAGAGGCTCACAAACAATTATCTGACTCGGAATGCTATGGTACCAGTAATATTGGGGAATATAATAAGGCGAAGGAAAACTTGAGAAAAGATTTAATGAATTAGAAAAGAAATGGTCTAATATCAAACCAAGAATTCAAATTCATGATGAACGAATATCCAATAATTCCCACACTATACCTTATCCCGAAAATCCATAAGGGAACTTGTCCAGTACCTGGCAGACCCATCATCTCTGCAATAGGCGGTATGAGCGAACAAATCTCACAATATGTGGATTATTTTTTACAGATGCATGTGCAGACTCTCCCATCATATGTCAAGGACACTAGTGACTTCCTTGAAAAAATCACACATATAATATGGGATGAGAGTTTTTCGCTCATTACATTGGACATCGAATCATTGTATACGAGTATTAATCATGAAAGTGGTCTGAATGCTACTAAACATTTTCTTGACACTAGACCTCTCATTTTTCACAATCATAATGAGATGCTTATTCAAATGATTAGATGGTGCCTTTACAACAACTTCTTTTTGTTTGAGAACAAACTATACTGTCAAAAACGAGGCGTGGCTATGGGAGCCTGCTTCTCTCCCAGCTATGCGTGTTTACACGTGGGCTGGTGGGAGGAGCAGGTTCTCAGGGGCTCATTGGGTTCCAAATATAAGAACAACATAGTGTATTGGCTAAGATTCATTGATGATGTGTTCCTGATATGGAGGGGGGACACCAATAGTGCTGTATTATTCATCAATGAGATCAACACTAACAAACTTAATTTGAAATGTACATCTTACATTAGCCAAACACAGGTCTCTTTCCTAGATACTACTATCTATGTATCAGGCAACAAATTGGAATCCACACTATACAGAAAATCCACCGCAGGTAACTCCACCTTACATGCGACTAGCTCCCATCCTGGCCACCTCATTAGAAGTATCCCCTATGGGGAACTATTAAGGCTTAAAAGAATATGCAGTACTGAAATTGAGTTCACAAAATGTACTGAAGAGGCATTGGCAAGATTTAGAGCAAGAGGCTATAGTGAGTCTATTCTCAAACAAGCGAGTGATAAAGCAGCACTGAAAGCTAGAGAAGAACTACTATGCAAAACTGCGAGGTCATGTATTACAAGACAGAATGGAGATGAGGAGAATGCTCCACGTCTCATAATGACTTTCAACAGACAACATAGACAGTTGAGGGCTATTATTAACAAAAATTGGCCCATCTTAAAAACCGATGGTGTACTGGCGCCTTTCTTATCAGACAAACCGTCTATTACATATAGACGTGCTGCATCCATGAGAAGCCAGCTGGTTAAAAGCAGCCCAGAAAATGTATCCAACAGTACCTGGCTACAACCAAAGAAAGGTTTTTACAAGTATACATCTTGTAGAGCATGCAAATTTGGGACTAATCGTACTACATACAAAACTCCGTTTAGTCCCAAGGAAACACCAATCGAAGGGCATTTTAATTGCCGTACAGAATATGCTGTCTATGTCCTCACTTGTACCTGTGACCTATCATATATTGGTAGCACCAAACTTCAAGTTCACACCCGTATCCTTCAGCATTTGAGAGCCATTGTTAATAATGACAGCACTTATCCAGTGGCTCGTCATTTCAAAGACAAACACAACAATGACTTAAAATGTCTCAGTTACTATGTAATTGATGCCATCCCTAAATTGCGCCGAGGAGGCAATAGGGAAAGGCTACTAAGGCAATTAGAAACCCGCCTAATACTGGAAATGGATACGAAGGTTCCTTATGGGTTAAATACTACTGAAGATATGTACACCTACCTTTAAATCTGCTTACAAGTCTGCTTGGAGAAACCTCACAATGGCCTCATTTACAGGAGTTCTCTGGAACCAGTCTCCTGTCATATGTATTGCAATGATGTCGATATTTGCCCATATCATACACTAAGGAAACAATACAAGTATTAGTAGGATCCTTTAGATTAAGTTGATCCACTTACGGGATATCAATACACATCTAGTTTAGGACTTTTGCCCCTCTGTAGTTTCCATTGATCCAATTTACTTATGGACACTGCTTCCTTTTATTTTCTTCTTTATTTTTACACTATATAGTTGTGGAAGTAAATAGGCAATTCATTGCACAGTTTTTTAAGCACTTTATCACATGTACTAATATGTACCTCCCAATACTGACGGTGGATCAAATTAAATTCCTATTGGAGATTTGCATTATGCACTTTTTGCAACTTTGCACATTTGAGGGGTCAATCAAATGTTTTTACACTGTTCCTTGTTTTATGGGTGATTTTAACTATGGAGTAGAGTCTTTCTCTGTGACACTTTCTTCTCTTTTTTTTCACATATACATAGACGAGCTTTGATGGACATTGAGATCAGGTTGATAACCACACATTTAAGACTCATTACATTACGCATTTATGCCATTATTTTAAGAAAAGGATTTTAATTATACCGTATTTATACTGAAATATATTTATGTATTTATTTATACGTAAATGTGTATTTAAAGGTGTATATATTTGTTATTCCTTCTACTTTATGTAGCAATATGTAATTAGTGTGGAGAAATACCATCCGGTCTGTTTTCTAAAATCTAGTATGTGTAAAAATGCCGCAGTCTATCCTCCATGTTTATTAATCATGTGACACTGGGTTTGAAAGAGAAAAAAACATTTAAATTGGAGTTTTCCCGCTATGGCGTTGTTATGTGAACAAGGCCGACGGTACGGCCGAAACGCGTCATGACCAACAGCAGTGAGAACTGAAAATAAATTCCATTTTGCCACTAAGAGGAGTTCGTGTCATTTCCTGATGGAGTGATTGTTGCAATATATATATATATATATATATATATATATATATATATATATATATATATATATATATATATATATACAGTCGCTATTGAGTGTGAGACATGTGTCACTGCAAACGTGAGACACACAGTACTTTTCACACAATAGCATAGCATCAGATCAGCTCACAACCTTACCCCAAAATGAGGATTCCTAAATGCCCATGGGAAGAGGGTAAAAGCAGGACCCCTGTAGTCACACTCTGGAAGAAAATTAAATTAATTGGAGGATAAACTACGTTTAGTATTTGTTTTTGTGATTTAGAAGTCCCTGCCTGTCTCCAGGTATGGGCCCGCTCTCTACCAAACGGAGTTTCTAGAGAGCGAGGACTGCCAATGATGAAGCATGACACCTGGTGGTATGTGAGGACAGTCCTTCACTTTTTTTGAGATGCCTAGTACTCCACCAAGTACCTAGTAAACTCATGGTCATTTCCCTTCACAGTAGCTTCTTTTATGTATACAGAGCTGAAAGAAGGCCTGCCATGGGCTCATGTTATTCATACAATGAGTCATCAATGTGTTGGCATTCACATTGAAGGGAATTCGATGGCGGATGAAGCCACAAAGGCAAGAGCTCGAACTGTTGCTGTTGCTGCACTAACTTGCTCAACTACGAGGATAGATGAAAAAAATATGGGGGCAGTTAATGCCAAGCGCAACGAAACAGCCATACTGAAAAGGCTTTCCACTAAAGTGCTCCTATAAGTCAGATGCACTAAACATTCTGTACGCTCAGATTCCAGGAGTGGGGAATAGAGTAATACAAAACATTGATCAAAGATTAGGACTGATATTAGCTGCACATGAGGGTCTGGGATCCACTCATGCATGGATTACTGTCACAGTTTCTTTCCTGATGCACCGCTATTATTTGCTGGGTCTATCAAAACAGACCAAGGACTTTAGCCTTAAATGCGACATCTGCAAGCAGATTAAAGGCTCCACCGTGACACGTCCCCCACAGACACCTCTATTGATTTCAGACAAGCCTTTGGCTTTTGTGTATTTGTATCACTGCGGCCCCTTACAATCAGATGGGGCTTACAAGTACATCTTGGTGGCAGTGGATTCATGGTCCGGATTCCTGTGGGTTTGGCAACAGCGCTTGGCTGATGCTTGAACTGTAATAAAAGATTTGTGAGTCTTTATCGGGACAAAGGCAATTGGCACATTACATTCCAACCAGGGTCTGGCGTTTAGATCTCAAGCTTACAAAGAAGCCATGGGAAGTTTGGGTGTGTCCTTGTGGTACTCCTCCCCCTATATCCTGAGGGAAATGTAGTGGTTGAAAGGAAAAACAGTAGTTCAAAGCAGTACTTAACAGCAAGGTTATTAGGCTTGGGTGGCAGGTGGGTCAATCCTCTACTTGGGTCCAGACGGCACTGGATTCAAGCTTGCCTGGCTGATGCGGGGGTGTTACCCTGAAACCGGTCCCAGGATACTTGTTTCCAGTCCAGGGAAGACCTGGTTTGGCAGTTCGGGCTTGACTGTTACCATGAGGCACAGGGTCAAGACTGACTTGCATATCTCTGGGTCTTAACTGGGGTGGCTAAGTGACCTAAAGAAGGATGATGGCTTCAACCCAGATCTGTGATGGGGGTGAGTGTCTGAAAAGTTTCAGCGCCCTGTCCTTCATCTCCTTGAGTTAGCACTTAACAACATGCCAAGAAAAACCCTAAGGGTTCGTACATCTTATGAACTCCTGTTTGGTGTGAGAATGTAGGTACCAGACCTCAATAGTGTCAAAACAGTGGTGGCTGAAGCACCATTTGACATCAATGAACGGTTGGTTGTTTTACACAAACTCAGTGAATTCTGGGCTTTACAAAGCAATGTCCAAATAAAACGCACCGCCACTGGGGAAGTGACGGTTGTATCAGCAAGACCTTGATGGATCCTGAAGATTGGGACCCTGGTCAGAGAAAAAATAGTGAACAAAAAGAATTTGGGTCATCATACAGAGCATTTCTACCTGTCCTGGCTGTTGAAGGTACCAGAACTGTACTTCTTTCGCCCATTGCCGGTAACAGAGACAAGAGGTTTTGTCTCTGTTGATGTGATCAAACCACACTATGTGGCCGATCCTCAACAGTAGGCCGTGTGGGCTCCTAAGTAGCCGCCGCACTCCTCTCACTACTGTACAGGAAGTTCAGATGGAAGCTTTAAAAACGACAGAAGATTCCACCCTCCAAAGAGAAGCAGTAAGCAACAATGAAATGATACTTCTCCCTGTTGAAACAATTACAACTGTACAATCAACTAGTACAGAAATCTGAATTCAAAAAATTGACAACATCTATGTGTATATGCCACAGATCGAGTCATCTCCCAGTTCTACAAAACCTGCTGAGCTGCCAAGAATAGTTTGGATGGTGTACTTCCTGCATTATGATGACTTCTCATCGGATTAAAGTGAACCTGAACTTCCAAAACCGCCTCTCCCTTGCAAGCAACAAGTTTATGCTCTCTATCTTTGGCTGAATAGACATACTTTGTTGTTCCATGGATACATCTCTGAATTACAATTGGATTACTGTTCCTGGTTCTCTGGATTGGGTTGGTAACTGTCTTTTTACTACTTCTGATTGGACATTATCTACCAGAATGCCCCGCAGTAAACCACATGCATCATCACATTCATCATCACACCGTGAACTAAGGGTGCCTAACCTGAAAGATCTGCCAAAGAAGGCATTATGGGAACATCTGATATACAACAGCAATCCGTCTCGGTAGAGGGATCTCTGGCAACAATCTTTCAAACCATAAGACAAAATCAAGATGATCCAGGAGCTCAGATCGCCGGGCGAGGCTTGCTACTAAAAAACTGCATGGGACTGTAAAAAAAATCAATAAAACCCACTCTGATATTGCCAGCAGATTGACCATGGTGGAGGAACGCACCGAGCATCTGGACTCCGATGTTAAGACGTTAAAACTGCAAGATGCTTCACAGGCAGCAACCCTGGTCGATGTCATATGGAAACTTGAAGAATACGAAAATAGGCAGAGACGTAACAATTTGAGAGTCCAGGGGATACCCGAGGGGGTGGGAGGCCCTGATGTACATGCCTATTTTATATCTCTCTTCAAGGTTGCATTCCCTGAGAAAACTAACTGGGACTGGAGCACAGACATTCAACGTTGTCACAAGTTCCCCCAAATGATGAAGAAGTCTCGATCCAATGATGCCAAAAAACCTAGGGCGATCTTGGTATATTTTGGAAACTTTCTATTGCAGCAAGAAATTTATGATCAAGCTCATCCTTATGCAAAAGAAAGTTTTTGGGGATGTTTTGTTCTTTGTAAGACGTGACTTTGCCCATGCCACGGTAGAGAGGCAGTGGCGGATGGAACAGTCGTTTAATCCTTTCCAACAGTGCGGAGAGGAAGTCTATCTCCTAAATCCTGCCCACTTAAAAGTGACTTACAGAGGGCAAAAACTAAGTTTCATTTTGGAAGTCAGCACTCAGGAATACCTGAAAGAAATAGGTGGAGGAAATGTAGATAAAATATAGCTCAATAAAACAGTTAGAGATCCATGCTTCATGTGCCCCAGATTAAATGATTGGTGGTACAGCCTGCTAGACAGAAATCACTCTGGGGCTTTAAGGATAATTTTGTCCTCATTGAATCTGGTTGGAGTGGGATACTCAGTCTAAGGCAGGGGTCTTGAAACTGTGGAGCGCAACCCCCAGGGGGGTCGTGGAGAGATAGAAAGGGGTCGCACATTCCCGGTCACACTAAAGGATTTTGCAGAAAATAAAAAGTCAAGTGTCTCAAGGCTGCTGTGGTTGTGTTCCGTGAAGCACCCAGTGTATTCAGTGTTGCTGTATAATATTGTACTCTGAGCTTTGAATTAAGCTGCCTTTTTTTTGTTTTATATTTTGGTAGTTGAGAGAGGTTTCTTTTCAGAGGATGTGTGAAGAATGACCGGAAACAAAAGTTTGCGTTTTTGATATTTTTGACCATCACACCAATAAGACTTTTTTTTTTTGCGGTGGAATTTTTGTCATTGTTGTAGGTTGACCTGGTGTTCGTGGCAGTGGCGGCAAGACCCCTATACGTTTTCAGCCAACTGTTGGTAAAAGTGACATTGCCGAATGAATTGTCATCTGGTACCTAAAGAACATTTCCGTAACCCAAATGGGACGTTTCATTAAATTTGAAATGACGACATAATGCTGGAGACGTGTAGATTGCACACAAACTTGCAGAGTGTGCTCAATTCCGCAGTTTTCCAATTGTTTTTGGCTCAACAGATATTGTTTACTTTTGCTGAAGTGCAGTTTTTTTTCATGCTCTAAAGGGCACCCCTACCAAATGCAGGTGGTGTCTTCCGTTCTGCATGAATATAGGGGTCAAATACATGAAAATAGCGTAGGTGAAAGCGAAGCCCCAAGTCCGAGGTAACAGGCAGTGAGTGGCCACATGTAAAGCAGCCTCTTGAAACCAATGTCAGGCAGTGCTGATCTCCTGCAATTCTGTTCCTGTGCAGGAAGTGCCAGACTCCTCTTTGCCCCCACGAGTACTTTTCTGCTTTTACTTACCCCGGGATTTTAAACGCAGAAAGTGTGCCTTCGTGTTTGTCTGCAGCCGAGGTCATTTTTATACAGCCAGGCGGTGCTTCGCCTATCCCTGTGAATTATTAGACAATAATATTACTACCGTATACTAAAATTGTTCTGCTCATTTAGTCATGTGGGCACGCCAAATTGACTTGTCTCCTTCTTAAACTAATGATGTCATCACAAAGGCATGATGGGCTTCATGAATGTTCATGTTTGAAAACGATTACCTTTATTAAATGTAATTTAGTACATCGCTATGATCTAATGTACTCAGTGATGGACAGGGAACCCAAAACAGCCCAGGTGGTTTTGATACTAGCTACAAATTGCTACAAGGGAACATAGGGCCCGATGTAGGTGGCTCAAATACCTGTTGGTAATACCGAAAATCGGTACATTTCTGCCTTACCGACCGGTATATAGCAATCCCCAATGTAGGAAATGAATCGGTAATAAGGAATCGGTAAATACCGATTCCTTATTACCGATTTCTAATTTACCGATTTGGATTTACCAAACACCCAAATACCGAATCGGTAAATAAGAAATGGTAAAGAGATGTAGAGAAATTCGGTAATACCGATTTTCCTAAAATTCGGTATTAAAGATTCGGTAAATACCACTGACTGCAAGCAGGTGGTAATCAGCTGCAGTGTATTTAAACAGTTCCAAAATGCAACAGTGTGATCACTATGGCGGCCCTCTATGTGATAGCAAGGCGGCTACGGCTACAGGCAGCAGCAGTGAGGGTCTGGAGACAGGAGGAGCGCGTTTACAGACAGCGCATCACACTCTTCCAACTGACTGAGGCAGAGATCCATGATAGGTACAGGCTACACCCCCAAACCATCCTGGACCTGATAAGGGACCTGCACCCACTCCTGGAGCATCCAACACCAAGGGCGCACGCTATACCACCACATGTGCAGGTGCTCTGTAGCCTACACCTACTGGCATCTGGCAGTTAACAGGGGGTGATAGCTGCGGTAGGTGGGGTGTCACAGAGTTGCCTGTCCCGTTTCTTTAACAAATTTATGGATGCCATGATGCAGAGAATGCATCACTACATAAGCTTCCCAACCACACAGCCGGAACTGCTGAAAACCAAGACAGACTTATACCAAAAGGCACATTTCCCGCTTGTGATAGGGTGCATTGATAGGAAACACATTCCAATCTGCCCACCTGCAGCCACTGAGTACATCTACCGAAACAGAAAATCAGTCCACTCCATCAATGTGCAGGTAATCTGCGATGCAGCCAACTTAATCACCGACATTGTGGCCAATTTCCCTGTGAGCACCCACGACTCATACATTTTCCAAAACAGTGGGATCTACACACGCCTGGCTGTGGGAGAATTTGGAGAGGGATACCTGCTAGGTAAATCACTGTGACACACCCTGATGTACACTGCAGATGAATGTGTTGGTGACTGTTATTAATGGCACTGTCTTTTCCACCTAGGTGATAGCGCTTATGCTGTGCTGTCATTCATCCTCACACCTTACCCAAACCCATCGACCCCATGTGAGAGACAATACAATGTGGCGCACAAATCAACACGCAACGTTGTGGAGAACACGTTTGGACTATTGAAAAGCAGGTTCCGCTGCCTCCACAAGAGCAGAGGTGCACGTTAGTACACACCCATCATCTGCTGCAAGGTCATCGCAACTTGTGCTATGCTGCATAACCTTGCCACTAAGAAAGGTAAAGAAGTTGAATTAACTGACTCTGAGGACGATGATGATGATTTTGCACAGCCAGAGCCCAACGCAGCAGGAGTGGCGCCAGCACCAGATGGGAGACAAAGATGGGCTGAGATCACACACAACTATTTCTGAGTAAGTAAGGAGACACAGCCAGTTGTTGCATTTGAATGACATAGTTTAATATATTGGCACTACGCCACTACACAAAGGGCTCAACATGTCAGTCCCATTTGTAACCACCCTACGAGGATGTCACGGGTTAAGTCACCCAGTTAAGTGGACAAAGTGTGGCTTGCATTAACGCCTGCAGCCACGCACAACACTGCTGGATTCACTTAGCAGACTGCTGTCACTGTGATCCGATCCAGTGCCAGCCCCATGACATCTGCTGCTCCTCCTGGTCTCAGTTACAGGGGGCGTTATACTTCTGTGACTTGTCGTCTCCGCACTGTCTCCCACATCACCTGCACCAGTATTGGCAGCCTGAGCAGTTAGGAGCACTTCAAGTGCATTTGTAATTTCAACAAGCCCCCTTGAAACATCACGACTGCAGTGTGCCAGCCCTTCCTGTATGGCCACGGAGCGCCTGCAGAGCAGAGAAGTGGCTGTGGAGAGGCGGTTCACCGCCTTTGTATGATTCTCCATCTTCTGCCTCTCCCTGCGCCGTGCCATCCTGTCCTCATCAAGCTTGTTGCACAGCAGCATCACTGACCGGGACATGTCCCTCATGCCCTCTGCCATTTCCTTCATGGCCTAAGCTAGCGTCTTGTTCATTGAGCAGATGCCCTTCTCTATGTTCTGCATGTTTGCATTCACTTGTCTCACCTGCCGCTGTACTGATTGTATTACTTTCCCTTGCAGGCACTGAACCTTTACCATGCTCGCCTCCAGCCCTGCAAACACACCATGCTCCTCACCCTGGAAATGCGGACTGGGTTCCCTACCTCTGCGGCGTCTGGCACCTGTGTGTGATTACACTGTGGGGGACTGCGATCCTGCATCCACTGGCACTGTTGGCTGTTCGCCACCTCTGCTGTCTTCCACGGGCAACTCCATCTCTTGGAGTCTGGCAACTGCATGCCTCCTGGGTCTTGTTACTGCCGGTGGGGACGCTGCTGCTGCAGATGGCAGTGGTGGTGATGCTGGCAGTGGTGTTGTTGCTGGCAGTGGTGTTGTTGCTGGCAGTGGTGGTGATGCTGGCAGTGGTGGTGATACTGGCAGTGGTGGTGATGCCGGTGGTGGTGGTGTGGTATGCCCTGCAGTTGCAATGGCCTCCTCCGATCTCTCACTCAGGTGTGCCTTTCCTGCCTTGTCATGTGCAGACCTGCACGATGTCTCACCTGTGGACATAAATAGTACATTAGCTCACTAGTCTGGCAGGACTACGTACCAATAATACATTTTCATTTCTGCCAATCTATCTTTCTGTCCTCTGCTTGCGTATCACTGATGTGTGTCACATGCCTTTGTGTTCAGTGGGATGACTGTCATGATAGATGTGACACTGACTACATCTCCCATCATGCATTGCTGGTGTTTAGTGACACCTGTACTGAAGTGGGATTCACACTGTCTCATTAGGGAATGGGGTTAGGGAGTGGGGGGCGCAGCTTGGTGTGCATGCTTCTTACCTTGTTTGTTGGCAGCTCTGGCTGAGCTGTCTGCATCCCCGATTCCGCTGACGCTGTCAGGCTCTATGGTGGACTCCACCAGCTGCTCCAGTGCAGTCAGTGCAGGTGCCCTGTTTCTTCCTCCTCCTGTCAGGCTGGCTTGCTTTTTGATCGCGGCCATCTTCTTCTTTGTGAGACTCCTGACATCGTACCACCTTTTTTTTAGTTCTTCAATCCCGTGGGGTCACTCCTACGGCATTCACCTGTGCATGGATTACAAGCCAGATTTTCTGCTTCTCTGATTCTGACACTTGCAACGACTGTTTCCCAAACAGCTTTGTGTGATGTTTAACCACCTCCTCAATCAGGACCTGCAGCTCCCTTTCGCTAAATTTTAGCTTTCTTTTCCTTTCTGCAGCTTCATTTTCGGTCTCCTTGTTGGCCATTATGCAGTATTTTTAAGGGAAAGTTCTCACTGTTGCTCCTGTGTTCTCCTCTCCACTCCCTGCCTCTCCAGAAGGTTCTGATTCAATGCACCTGCATGGGTGTGGCCACTTCCTGGTTGGGTGGTGGTGTGGATGCACAGGATTGGCTGATTCCTCAATTGCTGCTATTTTGAAATAACGATTCAGTATTTACCGATTCGGTAATACAGAATCGGTAATACCGATCGGTATTAAGGATTCGGGATTGTTTTTTCCGAATTTTACCGATTCAGTAAAAAATACCGATTTTTTACCTACATCGGAAATAACGAATTCTTAATACCGATTCGGTAAAATTCGGTATTAAGAATTCAGTATTTCACTTTAACCTACATATTGCCCATAGTGACCAAGCCTAACATTCTCAAGGTCATTAATGGGTAAAAATGGTCTCTTCCCAGGAAGCGTAGGAAAAAATAGGACAGCACAGTCTTCTAAAAGTTATATATGTCGGTAAGAAAATTGTATAATCGAGATTATATATTGGGTGCACAAATTGGCTGCTGTGTGACCCACGAGGTGTGGGGCACTTACACAATTCCTATTCTAAGAAAAAATGTATCTTTTTTTTTCAAATAATCGAGGGGCTCCACCTTCGTAATGGCTCTACACCAGGGGTCTTCAAACTGTGGGGTGCGACCCCCAGGTGGGTCGTGGAGTGATAGAAAGGAGGTCGCGCATTCTGCCTATTAATATTTCCCTTTGTAGTGTGCCACCATTACCAAAAGCTGTCCTAGGGATAATAACCATCTGCTGCCTAAAATGGCAAATGAGAAACACACAGAAGGGGAATCAGAACCAGCCAAATAGGGTAACCTACAGGGCATAGAGCCAGGTATTTTTAGCTTCCTAAAGGATAATAGATTGTTGGTGGAGCGAAGCAAAGGAGGTACAAGTTACAAAACTGTGCGGCCTGCACCAAAACAGTGAGACCGACAATTCATGCCTTCCTGAATTAGGGAACAATAAGTAGATTGGCACAGGCCGAGAGGAGCATAGGAGTCGGTTTATAGTATAAACCGACCCGTATGCTCGGTGAGGAGAGATGAGAGGGTGAGAGGAGACGGGATGAGAGAGGACAGCAAGGGAACAAGAGAATTCCATTTAAGAGGTCAGGGATGAGGAGAAATGTGAAGTACACAAGAGTAGAGTTTAGTGTGAGCGAAAGATGAAGGCACAGAGGAGGGTTACTGTTAAACTGTGAGAGAAGATGGCTGAGAGATGATCTGTGACGTAAAAAGAGAATTTGATGTGACATGGGTGAGGGACAGCAGCGCTAGGGGAAGAGAGGGAGTTCTGGGATGGGTGCTGATTTAAAAGGGGAGAGGGACATTGTTTCAATAAGGTGTGAAAGAACAAAGGGGAGATGTGAAAGGTGAATGGGGTACTGGAGCCGTGTAAGATACAAATAGACAGAAATTTGAAGGGATAGACTGGAGGTGAATGAGATGTGGTGAGTGGCGAGAGAGGTGACGGGGCCAGAGAGGCCATGAGATAAATGCATGAGACTGTTGGAGATGAGGGCAGTGAAAAGAAAGAATGGCAAGAGTTGATTAAACGTGTAGTGAGAGGTTGAATAGGGAGAATTCAGAAGTTGTAAACAGGGGTGAAAGAAAATGGCCTGCAAAGTGAGAGGGATCCGGGGTTGGGAGAGGAGAGAGGGATATAAGGGAGGGGGTGGCAGGAAAGAGGCGTGGGTAAACTACTAAACTCTGCACAAGACCACCAGGGTTTTAAGGGACCCTGCTGCTTCTGGCTAGAGCCAGGTGAGCTTTTAATGTGGCAACATGTATTCCTGCGGAGTGAAGGCCCCTCACAATGATCGACTAGACATCTTTCTGTTGTTTATTGGGGTATTTTGGTTATAAACTGGTACTGACTAGGTGAAATCTTTCCTCAGTGTTAATGTGTGTAAAAAAATTCTAAATAATGAAGCAATACTATACCAAAATACGCGGCATCACAAAGCATTTTTTACATTTTCTTACCACACAATTTAGTCAAACCTGCAGCATAATTAGGTTCTCATAATGCCAGTAGCCCTGTCTATAGGTTCAGAAGTTTAGAAATGTTTGCCAGGAAAGGGGTCCTTACTCCTGAGAATTTTGAAATTGGGGTCTCGGCATCCAAAAGTTTGAAGACCTCTGGTCTAAGGGGGTTTTTTTGTGTTTTTTTTCTCCTTTCTTTCCTTTTTTTTACTTAAGGGGGCGCACTGGTCTGGAGTGATCTGAGATGCACTCTTGCATAAGAGCTATAATTCAGGCTTTAGGCCTCATTGCTTATTCGGTGAGGGGGAGGAGGGAGGGGTCCATAGGAAGGGGGTTTTGGGGGAGATGGGAAGGGCGCTACACAGGAGGATAAGTGGGCACAAGAAAATACAGGAAGAGATAGTGTTGCCTTGGACAGGAAGATATTTTTCTTAGATGGTTAGGGGCAAGGTGTTTAGTGCGAGATGAGTAAGAAGGAATTTAGGAAACTGTGCCAATGTGTAAACTAAGAGTCGCCACAGTGAACATCTGCGGCCTCAATGATAGGAAAAAGACAGCCAGGGTAACCCTGGAATTGCAAGCTTTGGAGGCTGATA
The DNA here is from genome assembly GCF_964204655.1 of Triturus cristatus. NCBI lineage: Eukaryota > Metazoa > Chordata > Amphibia > Caudata > Salamandridae > Triturus > Triturus cristatus. The sequence goes on from NC_140589.1 coordinate 1,190,516,478, forward strand.
GAGTATGCCTTCAAGAGACCCACATCGAGGGAGCGCAGCTGTCTTTATTGGATACTCTAGGTTTTAAACTAGTAGTGGGCACACGTCAAAACATACAGGCTTGTGGGATGGCAGTTTTGGCTAAAAGGAGTTGATTCCGTTTTTCTCACATATTTGTACTGACAGTCGGGGGAGATGGGTTATTCTGAAATTTCGGTCTAATGTGTGCACTTTTACATTATGTTCTTTATATGGACCAATTCTAGATGATGCTGAGCTGTATGACTGGTTGAATAATGAACTAGTGTCTTGGCCAGCTCCCATTATTCTATGTGGAGCCTTAAACATCAATTTGGCCAGTACCTGGTCGTGTGAGGAACCATATAAATACTATGGCAGGAAAACCATGGTATTCCGGTCTCTTAGACGTATGTGTAAAGATCATAACCTGATGGATGTTTGACAGAGCAGAAAGCCAACCGAACATGGCTTCACCTTTTTCTCTTCACCCCATCAATCACACGCTCGTCTTGACTTTTTCTTTGTCGCACATGCTATAATTCAAGACTGTGATATTGAACTCTTCCCCGGGGTCATGTCTGACCACAACCCTCTAGTTTTGGTAATCAAGTAGGGTATGCACCGTAGAAAAGGCAGTCAATGGAGTTTTGAGCGGGCATTACAGGTAAACGACGAAAATGTAACTCACATGAAAACCTGGAGTGCAATGTTCCTTAGTGAGAATCTTGGTAGCACTTCTCTAGAAATAGTTTGGGACACAATAAAAGCTGGGATTCGGGGGGAAACTTTCCAGTTCTCGCTAACTAGAGGAGCAAAAGGTGTGAGAATTATATGCCCTACAAGCCCTGGAAGAAGAGAAATTAATAACTGCTGCACAACGGGAAGTGACTGTAAGGAAGCCCATATAGGGGTCATGATGGATAAAGCAGCTATAAATGATATTGCAATAAAAAACAACCAGCAGTAACATTTTTAGCTTGTTGCGAGCAAGCTTATGAATACAGAGAACAAGTTGGGCACATGCTAGCTATAAGGACCAGGCGAAAGAACGGCCAGAATGAAGTCAGGGAGATCAGGGACCAAGATCTGGACATTACAACTGATCCAGTGGGGATAAGATCTGCATTTAAAAGATTCTACCAGAAATTATATCTGGAAACCGGTACGGGGGATCAGGATGACATTGCTAATTATTTAGATCTAAGTGTAACCATGAAATTTGATGAAGATGATCAGGCGGGTTTCGAAGAGATCTCCCGTGGCAAAAGATTCTTACTGCTAGCTCCGCATTGGCGGCCAGGAAGGCCGCTGGTGCAGACGGCATTCCAACGGAATTCTATAAAATATTTGCATCGGAGCTTAGGGACTGTTTTGTGAGATTGTTTAAACATATGTTTGAAGGTAAAAATTACCCCCCTTCTTGTTCTCAAGCGAAGATAGTAGTTTACCCTAAAAAAACCAAATCTGTTAGGGAGCACGGGTCATGTACGCTGATTACGCTTATTAACGGGGACACTAAAATATATTCTAAAATCTTAGGCTCTTGTTTGTCCCCCGTTATTAGTAAAGTAGTAAGTGGACAGCAAGATGGATTTATACCAGGGGAAAAGCACTAGAGACCATATTAGGCAGATAATAACGTTGTTCGACGCCACCCAGGTAGCAGGAGACCCTATGGCCTTAATTTTGTTAGATGCGGAGAAGGCATTTGATAGGGTCTCCTGGGGCTACCTGTGGAAAGTGCTCAAACTTATAAATATAGGGCCCAAATTTAGGCAAGCACTAAAGGCGCTTTATTATAAACCTGAGGCCAGGGTGGGGAATTCTCAGAGTCATTCTCAATTCTAAGAGGGACGAGGCAAGGCTGTCCCTGCTCCCCATTGCTGTTTTCCCTTTATATTAACCCGTTTATTGGCAGGCTAGAAGTTAATGTAAAGATCTTTCCGATGACATATAACGGGTGGAACACTAAAACGATCGCGTATGCTGGCAATATCACTGTAGTTACGCCTGGTGGAAATTGAAAAAGAAGCAGGGGAATTTGCACATATCTTGGGTTACTCACTAAATAGGGATAAAACCGTAACTTTGGTAAATAACACGCTATCTTGGCAGGACTCACGGGTGGCTACAAGTGCCTGATGTGGATTGTATTATCGGGGATAAATTTGAGCCTTTAATTAAAAAATCTAAGAAAGAACTTGCATTTATCCTTGGCAGGACGATGCAATGTCATTAAAATGATTTTTTTTAAAGATTCTTTATGTTTTCAGGGCCATTTCATTAGGAATAAGTAATTTATGATTCAAAAAGCTAACTGACATAATTTCCCGATTTGTGTGAGCCTATTCCAAACCCAGGCTTGCCATGAAATTTTTGACTCTCCCTAAAGATCGTGGAAGGTGGGGGCTCCCTAACCTAAAGCTGTATTACTGGGCTACGGTGCTACAGAATCTTAGCCCTCTATTGCGTGAGAAAACTCTGTGGCCTGCAGGTGCTGTTTATGTTCCCTCTCCATTAGAGTTATTGATAGTCTAGGGGTTGTGGGGGAATTTATTGGGGCAAAGTGAACTAAGCTATTTTAAACTAGTTCGTTTTAAGACCTGTCGGAACGCGTTTGAGATTTGGTCTACAGTCTGTAAATTGATGGATCTAGGCTGACTTAATTTGTACACCCCACTAAAGGATAATCTAATTCTCCCAGGAATCTTTTCAGACCAATATATGTCATGATGGGTCACCATTGACTCAAACAAGGTGGGCCTGTTTTTCTCCAGTAGAGGGCTAAAAGCATTTCAAGAAATTAGAGAAAAATTTGGTCTCAACCATAAGGGTTTGGAACATTTTTTAGAAGTAAGGAATTTCTTTGTCGCAAGACCGGAGGGGCAATAGGATTTTAACAGTGCAATTTGGTTGATGCCTTGGTAGCTGAACATAAACCCTCAATAGGATTTATCCATTCCTTCCTCAATAAATACATGAGGGACGATGTAGATAAGCAATCGCAGAGATGGCAAGAACAATTGACCATCTCGGACGTCTGCTTCTGAGAATCCTTTGCTCTTGCTCAGTCATCATTTATATCAGCTAAATTACATGTTCAATATTACAAAACATGTTTTAATGTACACTATACCCCTAGAAGGATTATCAAATGGGGGATGGCAAAGGTGTTCGTTGCCCTAAATGTCATCTTAGAGGTGCTGATATTGCGAATATCTTTTCCACTTGTCCGTCCTTATCCACCATTAAGTTCCAGATGACTGAATTCTTGTCAAATAAACTGAATATTCAGGCAAATCTATCCCTGCAGTGATCCTCTTGGGAGTGTCTGAATATGAGAGACCGGCAAGAGGCAGATAGCTGATCTTTATTGTTATGACTGTTTTTCGTCTATGTACCGCTTCTGCCTGGCTACATAGCAATCCACCAATGTTCCAACAGTAGCTAGCCAGGGTGCTGGCCATTTGTAACTTAGAGAAGACAATTTTCTTAAGGAAGGGGATTTGTAATAAAATGAGGGAATGAATAGGTGGGGCCCGTTATTAGACCGGGTGGATGTCAGGGGATGTAGGCACAATGCACTTTCAGCCTTCGGTTACATAAGCACCATGGCACTTTGCTTGTCTCTAGCGGATTGGCTTATATCTTCTTTATTTTTTCTCTTTCTAAACCTTTTGGTATCAATTGTATGAATCTTGATCTCGCTTTGATATATTTTATGGCAACAGTGATTTAATGTTTCTGGTATCTAATTGTGTAATAAGGTGGGTGGGGGAATGTGTATTTTATTGGGGGTGAAAATGGTGGTCTTATTGTGTTTTTCTATCATGTACTCAGAGTTGGGAAATGACAATACGAATATTTATTTTTTTAAAAGGGAACACTGCCCAGCACAGCTGAAAGGTAGTTCAAGGACATTTGCACAAAAGTGTGCTTATTTTTCAGGTTTCAGGGGTCCAACCCGAACTGCCAAGCCATGTCTTCCCTGGACTGGAAACAAGCATCCTGGGACTGGTTTTGGGCTAACAGCCCTCATCAGCCAGGCTAGCTTGAATCCAGTTGCAAAATGAGCAAGGGACCCACATCTGGGCATACCCTGCCAGCTATCCGAAACCGGTCCTAGGATGCTTGTTTCCAGTCCAGGGAGGACCTGGCCTGGCAGTTCGGGCTGGACTGTACCCATGAGGCACAGGGTCAAGACTGATTTGCATATGGCTGGGTTCAAACTGGAATGGCATGGTGAGCAAAAAAACTATGGATTTAGGCCCAGATCTCTGTACTGGGGTGAATGTATGACATTGTTCTGCATTCTGTCCATCAACTGTTGTTTTTGCATTGCTTATCTAGTGACAGTTAATTCCATAGTGACTTGTTGTACACAAGTACTGTTTCCACCTGCCCACACTGTTAGGGAGGCAGTGCTATGGCCTTCGATAAATGTTTCCAACATATGGTTTGATTCTCTGAGCAAACTGAAAGCCATTCTTTTTCAAAAGGATTTGGCCTTAACTTCAGCCAGAGAGACGTTTGATCTCCAGGTTGCAAAGTCCTTGTCTGAGCTACAGACACTACTCCATTTTAACTTCCTGCTTCATTTTGGGGCACTGGCCATTTGTATCTTTAACATTTCTGATGCAAAAGGAATAGAGCACTTTTTTAAATGTATCGGCTCTGGTCTGGTTAGCATCTTTCAGATGAGTCTCGGAGCTATACCTTTCTTCATACACTCTGTGTTGGGAAACCTTTTGGGGGGGCTCCCGCTTGTCCTGTTACTTGTGGCAGTAATCTTGATTTAAATTTTTCTGCTCCACAATGGACGTCCAAATTCAAGTTGAAATGGAGACATCACTGCTTCTGTTGCGTTGCCGTAAGCGCATGGTACACTGCTTTGGCACACCTAGGCTTCAAGAACTGAATGAGAATTGGTTCTTATCCTTCTGGCATGACTGAATATAACCTGTCTTCAGCTGTATGATTATCAGTCACAAATGCGTCCTGGATATGTGTCTCGGATAAGAATTGGTTGCGCCACAGGACATTGAAGTACTGATGGAACCCTTAAAGGCCCATGTGTATTGTTGTCCCCAGCGTATTCCACTGATGACTAATGCATTCTTAGAGCCACCCTGGGATGCTTCAGCTCAGAGTGATGTGAACAGCGGCTCTGCAGAAAGCTTATGGGCTACAATGCCTTCCTCAGCGGCCGCTGTGGGAACTGGATGGAATCATCCTTGCTCCATAAACCTGCTTCGAGGGGAACCTTTAAGCACATCGTCTGCGGTTGTGGGCAACAGCAATGTTTTATCTCCCACTTAGAACACATAAACAATTGGCTTTTCCCATGTGGGAAATATTTGGCCTATTTTTAAACAAAATGATCCAAAACAGCTTTTTTTTTTTATCTAGGCAGCATGGCTTTCTGAGTGCTTGGTATATCGAATTGGTATAATGACTTAAAGGCTTTTAAATGTATATTTTAAAAGAAAGCCCGATTTTAGATGCTTTTAAGAGTAGTTAAAATGGTCTGATGGCTTTTTAGATAGCTTTTATATATATCAACCCTTAGTATGAGGAGTGCGTGTTATGTTCCTGAGTTAGGCACATGTAGAGAAGCAGCTAATTTCTCACATTGTCGTCACAATACCATTTCAGCCATGAATTCTTGCACATATTTACGTGCATGACAATGTTGGATTAGATTCCCTGAAACTAAACTTGTTTACACATCTAGCTTGTAGTGAAGGCAGCGATTTAGATACATACATTGCTATGTTAGCATAAGCGCATTAGATGTTAGAAATACCATCTTGCCACTTTTGCTGCTTTTGCTCACGACACTGCAGAAACATGTTATTATTTGAAAACTGCTTGCTTGCTTTTTGTTCACATCCCTAGACGTGCACTGCGACCTTGGTCTGAACATTGTATGCAGAAACAGTCTGCGCAACCAGACAATGCATGTTTTTGAGTTCACGTTGATCGGCCCACGCTCTAGCCATAACACGCACACAGCTGCAAATACCTGAAAGTTGAGAGCCTTTAATATTGCAGTTTGCATGCATTACACACACATACTGGAGAAGAACTTTTCCAGGCGCAGAGCAAAGCTGATCCTGTGATGTGATTCACCTAAGCTGATCTTTACGGTATGGGGTTCCCCATTCAAACCTAGAGACCTTCTATTAGTCTAATAATACTAGCTTACTAGTGAAGAGAAGGTGGTTGTATTCCACTATCATTTATAATATGATTTCTCCCTTCATTTTCTATGGTATTGTAATAATGCTGATGGTTTTAATTTTAATCATTTGTCTGCTTATGTTGGCCAAAGTACTGCATCTTAGGACACATAGTTTATAAAATAAACATTTTAAACTTTACTGTGTCTCTGATTACTCTTGTTGTGGACTGATATGAGAATAATAACGAACAGGTATTTCTGATTCCCACCATTCCTGAGAGTACTCTAAGTCACTTTTCTGGGTTGTCTATACATTGGGCCCTCCGAGAAGATACGGATAAAGAATGGGACACTGATGCTAGTCGGATTGGGGTTCTGGGTACGGAGGTGAATTTTTGGTACACCACAATTCACTGAGGTCCTTGTTTCCTGCGCATAGTTCTGTGCATGAGCAGAATCCCTGCAACATGGTGCACCTAACGTTTGGTCTTTTGATTTGAAACGCCTTAGTAGTGCATATATTAGTCCACGACACCCTCGCTCTTCTCTCTGGATAACGGGAGTGATGGGTTTAACCTACCTATTGGTTCGATAGTTCTCTCAAGCTTGTTAATTAAAAAGGTTTTTTGGATTTCAGAGCCCTTGTGCTACTGTAGTCTCAATTGTTGTTCTTCTCTGTGTCCTTATGGCGGTCGATATTGCAGCGCATAGCCTTACACCTCTGTGGCGTCATTTGACGCAGTATGGGGTGCCGAACGATGGGATGGCTGTTATTTTTGTGGTGAGTGCCGATGCGTCTTATCCCTACGAGTTGTTTTACTCTTGGTTGACGCTGCCGGCAGTAAATGGGGATGATAATATGTTTCACTCCTACACTCACACGAGGATCCCAGCAAATTATACGCCATATAGGATGCAAGAGATTCCTCTTTCAGCCTGGCAGCATCGCATTGGTTTAATGGTGCCATTCCCCATGCGGTTACGCCGGTTAAAATGGGCCCCTTGTCAATTCCAGGGGCCACTTGGCCGGTGCTGGCCAGATTTACGCCTCATCCCCGCTATCTAACTGTTGCAATGGATGAGTTGCGTGTACTCCATACAGCCCTCATTACAGTATATAGGGCTTTAGTGCAATACGTTTCGCGCAACGTGCAGGTGGGGGCACCTGCTGTTGTGGGACAACCAGCTGGCCAAGCCGCGGTTGTTATTAGTCCCGTCATGGTTAATTCGGTAATGGGCAAGCGCCCCCAGAATAAGGACGATTTGCCTTATTGGCTTGCTGAGAAATTTGACCAGCTGGAAGCAGTATTTCCGCACTCTACTCCTGTGGAGAAGCACAGGATCCTCACCATTAGTTTGCAGAAAGACTTAGTCCCAGAGGTGTCCGATTGTGACAACTGGGGTAAGGTTTTTTGCCGCGGTCTACTCGAAGTGCTTTGGCACCCCGTCTATGGCTGTGCTTCCCTCTGTCATTAAACGTGTTCAAGATAACCACAGTCCGGAGACGGCCGTTGAGTTGGGAATGCGGCTTGTCGGTGTGTTCGACGTAGTTGCCTCTCTCGTCCTTGGTAATCTCAAGGGTGATGCGGTACAATTCCAAGTGGCTAATTGCTTAGCCCGCGTCGATGAGCTCGACAAGCCCAAAGAGTTGCCTAAAATTATTGCGGAAGCTTACAGAACTATTGGCCACAGTAGCTTAGGGATTAAGCCGACTATAGTCATTCCTGACTTGATACAGCACACTAAGGTGAGCTCGTCTGTTAAAGATGATCGTCCAACTTTTCCAAAGCAAAATTGGCGAACAAAGAAACAGGGGATGCAGCAACAGAAACAGGGGTCTCGTCCTGCGTCTCCCGTACAGGCGACTGGTGAACGCACATACGATTTGCGCGATCGCACTAGTATTAGGTCACCTGATAGATTTCAGGTTACTGAACAACGTTCTCCTCGTTCTTCACTGGAAACATCGGCCTCACAGTCCGGTGGCGGAGAACGTGGCAAAGGTCGGGGTGCCCAACAACAACGTGAGCAACCCCGTCAGGCTGACGGTAAAGGCAAGCAGGACGAGTTTGCACGTCAATGTCCCCCATTTCAGAAGAAGAAAGTTGCTGCACTAACTGCGAGGTATGCCACAGATAGTGAGAACGCAGCTTCGGAACCTGACATGGGCACTAACGCTGCTCGACAGCGCAGCGGAGGTTACAGTAGTGCGGCAAGCACTGCGTCCATATCTGGAGGCGACAGCAACTGACACCTTCATTACTGTAGAAACTGCTGACACTAGAGTGGCTCCCCCTGACAGACTATATGACATAGTCCTCTTAATTGAAGGTGACATACAACGTACAATACAAGGGATTTTTTGGGATAATCTGACCTCTTCCTATGACATTCTCTTAGCTGAGGCGAACTGACCCCCGGCTTTCATTTTGGATGCTCCGAGAGGGGAGGAGTTAATCCTCCCATCCTTTGCGCACACAGTGCCAAAGGAGCACGCTGAAAGGTTTGCCAAAGAGTGGGCTCAGGTGCTTGCTCGGGCGTTGTACCGTACTCAGGTTGGGTGGGATAAATTGTCTCCATGCCATGAGATTCCTTTACGGTCCATGCCCCAGCCGCAGCCCCAATATCCCATGCGCCGCGAAGCTAGATCTCACGTCGCAGAAATCCTTGAGCAATTGGAATATCAGGGTGTTATTGAAACATGTGTGTCACCAATGAATAATCCTTTATTCACTGTAATGAAGCCTGATGGGTCGTACCGCCTAGTTTTGGATTACCGGCGTTTGAACTCTCATTGCCGGACGTGTGCTGTACAGAATACCCACAGTTCTGCTCTCATTGATAGTCTCGTGAGAAAAGGTTTAAAACCACATGGTTTTAAAACTGCCATAACCTGTCCTCTATTAGTAGTCAGTGGACAGCGTTTACTTCTGGCGGCAAACAAAAACAGTTTAAAAGATTAGCCATGGGCTATAAAAACAGTCCTGGCGTCTTTGCCGCACGTGTAGTCTCTCTGTTAGAGGGCATTGACCCTGATGCGTACTTGTATGTTGATGATATCTATCTCACGGATGACGAGTTGTGGCCGCATCTGTGTCGCGTTGATCGCATCATTGTTATGTTTGCAGACTTCGGTTACAAATTCAACTTTGCGAAGTCTCACATTGCAGAGTATACAGTGTTGTTTGTGGGCTACCAGCTCAACAATGAGGGTCGAGGATTAGCTCCTCACTTTCTGGAGAAATGCGCATGCTTGCGTGCTCCTACAACATTGAAAAAATGACAGTCTTTGCTGGGCTTTCTGAATTTCGGTCGTACGTACATTCCCGATTATGCCCAGCGTATCAAGCCGCTTTATGCCTTGGTACAGCCTACTTTTTCCAAATCAAGCTGGCTGCCAGAGCATTCAGCTATTTTGCAATCTTTGCAGGCTGATCTTCTTGCTTCCAAATACTTACTGACATGTGATAACCACACTAACCTGGTGATAAGAATTGTGCCGGGAGCAGTGGGTTTCACGTACTTAACGTTCAATGAGGGCATCACCGTCCCCATTGCCTACAAATCACACGTGTACACTTCGGCTGAACTGCGCTTTTCCACAGTCGAAAAAGTTTTGACTGCGGTGCAGATGGCGATTCTTAAAGAACGAGCGCTGTCGCAAGGAAAACGCATGTTGGTGGTTACACCATATCCTGCTCTAGAGGCGGTGACGAAGGCCAGTGTACCTAATTCTAAAGCTTTGCATCTGTGTTGGATACAATGGCCCACTTCTTTGACATCGCCAGATGTCACCTATAACTTTGATGCCTCATTGCAGACTCAGGAGTTTTTGCAGTATGAATTCGTTCATCCGGCTCCTCTGTCTTTGCGCCCGCTCGAAGATTACCATTGTGTCATTTACACTGACGGTTCGGCGCAACCGGCGACGGAATCGAAGCATGCCTATTCGGCAGCCTGCGCAATTGTGGCGGGTACTTTCGTGAATGGTGAATTTCAGTCTGATGTCGTGCATACGCAGTCATTGGATGATTGTACCGCACAGTTGGCAGAGCTCTGTTGCTGATCCTCTGGTTACTACTCTTATAGTAGGTGACTCGTTTCACTGTGTTCAGTCCTTTAACGACAATCTATTCTTTTGGTCTCAAAATGAATATCGTGATTCCAAAGGTAGCACAATTAAGCATAAATTGCTTTGGGTTCAAGTGGCAGAACTTAAAGAACATCTGCCTCTCGTGAATGTAATTCACACTCTGGGTCACCAGCGAGTTGGTGTCCATGCTGTCGGCAACAGCTTGGCTGACGAGGCAGCGAAAACAGCAGTGGCGACATATTTAGTCGCAGCAGTTACAAGATCCAAAAGTAAGATCGATGATGACATCTTGGCAGCTATTGCTGCTACAGAGAAGGGAAGTAATTACCCGAGAGGTTTCCCTTCTCGGTACCATTATCACTTAAGTCCTGATAATGTCCCATTAGTGAGAATTAACGACGTTGGTGACAGATTGATTCCCAACGCGGACTGCAGACCGTCCTTGATAACAGCGGCTCACGAGGGTATGGCCTCTGCCCATGCCGGCGTTGCAGCAACTGTTACTCTGTTACAACAACGTTACTGGTGGAGCGGATTATATAAACAAGCTCGTACTTATGTTCTTGAATGTGACATTTGCCAGCAGATTAAACCTTCAACTGCTGCGCGTCCACCACAAACTCAGTTGTACTATCTAATAAACCACTTGGGTGTGTTTATCTAGATCACTGCGGTCCTTTCTCCTCTGATACTGCGTACAAGTATATCTTAGTTGCAGTGGATTCGTGCACACGTTTTCTGTGGGTATGGCCACAAAGGAGTGCTGATGCCCGTACTGTCATCAGGGATTTGCGTGTCTTTGTGGGAAGTTTTGCGTGTGTGTACCTTTCATTCTGATCAGGGCCCTGCGTTCGCCTCTAAGGCATACAAAGAAGCCATGAAATCTTTGGGGGTCCAAGTCAAATTTTCATCTCCATACCGACCTGAGGGTGATAGTGTAGTGGAGTGAATGAACCTTGACTTAAAGCAACCCTTGACAGCTACGGTTTTAGGCACAGGCCGGAACTGGTTAGCCCATCTGTATAACATCCAACGTGCACTTAATAATCTCCCTAGAAGGTCTCTGGGTGGGCGGACCCCATGCATGATGCTCTTTGGCATAAAAATGTTTGTCCCGGACCTTGATGGTCTGGACATGGCGGCGGCAGCCGCACCCTTTGACGTAGATGATCACTGTGCTTTATTACATAATCTACAAGAAGCCAGAGACAGTCTCGCGAAGGAACACTTGCCCTCCACATCTGATGCTGCGCTTCAGATTCCGGTAGTCGGCTGGCTACCTCGAGTTGGTGACCTGGTCCGTGAGAAGGTGGAGAACAAGAAGGAGTTTGGCCCCTCTTATCGTTCCCCGGTTCCAGTGCTTGGCGTGCAGGGTACAAGAACAGTCATTTTACCTCCACTTCCTGGTCGCAAGGATAACAGGTACATCTCCATTGACAATGTCAAACTACAGCGAGTGACCGATTCTTCTTAGTATGACTCCAGCGATCTCTTGCCTTGCGATGCTGAGAAATTCTGTTTTGGCTCCGGCTTCTACCACCATGCCTGATATTGTTATCGAGATGCATACAGTTGCTGATCCTTTGTTGCTACCACCGGCTGGTGGTCCACCTGAAGATACTGAGTATGCTTATCCTGCAGATGTAACATTGCCTGTTTTACAATCAACCCAGTCACGTTTCTCCTTTGATACTACCTCGATGACTTCCAGTGCCCCGTCAAAAGTCTCTATTTTTACTGTTTGGTTTAAAAGACATTTTTTGATACCCCCTTGGACTTACATTTGGCTGATGCTCATAAGTATTTTTTTGTTTATGTCCATTGGGTTTGTGGTGGTATTTTTTCGTCTTGTGAATGGACACTACCTGAAGGAAAGATCTACAATTAGACTAATTGATGGAACTTTGGCTCCCCACTCCTCATCACACATCATGAAGAGGGACCAGACTTTTGTGAACATTACTGCCTGGCCTGTGTTAGATGGAATTGCGTGGGATGCTGTTAAATTTCAGATTCATGGACCCACTGAGGTTATCAATGTTCCAAATGTATTTCGTGTATCTATGGGTGATGTGGTTAAACAAAACATCCGCTCTGATGATTGGGACATTCAGGCCGTAGAAGCACTGGTTTCTGATTTGAAATATTATGCCGCGTTTGATGCTGAGGATTTGTATTTAGATACTGCTAATTACGGGGAGCAGTTTTGCTATCAACATTATGGCAATCATTTCCTACATAAAGCCAATACGTATCGAAATTTTGTAAATTATATGCAATGGGAACATTGTCCAACACCAATGCTAGGCAGCTCCAGCACATTAGTGAACAAATTTGCCTATTTTACTGATTTCAGTGTTTCGAAACCTGCCACCTTTTACTTTAAAGTGGCAGCGGAGTCTGCCTCGAAGGTTAGGCTGACACACACTAAATTATTATATTCCAAATCATTTATGGATGATTTGGCAGTCAGGGGTTTTGATCTGTGGAAAGCTACTATTGATCTTAAATCTGTTTGGGGTTCTAAACCATGGCAGGTACAAGGAACAGAAGCTTTGCATCGTGCCTGCCTCATCCCAAACCACATATTATTTTTGAATTTGACTATTTTTCAGACCACCTGCTTTGGATTGGCTCCCTCTAAAAAACTGAATTCCCCCTCTATTCCGGATCTGGGTGCTTATCCGAATTGGGATAATCATACAGATCTGTCCCTTGATGCTTTGCAGTCGTACATTACTAATACATCCTTCAATATTTCCAAATTACATTCAGAAGGATGGTTAACTTGGCAGACAAGCTCAGATTCCTGTCAACATCGTTTTTTGGGTCTGCGACCTGGGTATACGCAGGTTCACGTACACCCCCGCTTTGAATCTTCTCATTCTGTTACTACCTACTCTGTAGGGAAGTTATGCCAATCTTGGCTGCAGCATTCCACCTTGGCATCTGTTAAACTTCATTTATCCAAATTAAATGACAAAATAGATTTGAATGATTTTATTAAGGGTCCTGTAGGTGGCAGGTCCAAAAGATGGGTGTATGCTGTGTATAACGAAGTTTGGAAATTATCTCAAATTGAAGCGGCTTCCAGATTGAGAGCAATTGATCAAGCCAATTTGGAAAAAGTACTAGCTGTTATAGATAATAGTATTAACAGCCTTTCTTCCAGAATTTACACATTAGATAATATTGTTTCATCTGTTGTTGATATTGTGCAGGATGATATGTCTGTTTTGTATCATGGTCAGAATCAGTTACGTTCTATTATGCAGTTTGCATGGACTTTGCAAACGTTAAAGGCTGGGAAAGTTCCCTGGGACTACATGAATACTTCGTCTTTTTCTGAACAAGCGTAGTTGGCCTCTCGATACCTGCTACCTGTGGTCTTTGCTTTTCCCCTGGTGCGTGGCGTGGTCCCCGGCAGTTTGTGATACCGTTGCCCGGACTACATTTCCCAGCAGCACTTGCGGCGGAACCGGAAGCCGCATGATCCTTTGGCGCGCCTGGAGGCGCTTAAATTGCAGCAACGCCGCTGACAGAGCGGGAGACTTTTTCTGAACAAGCGTAGTTGGCCTCTCGATACCTGCTACCTGTGGTCTTTGCTTTTCCCCTGGTGCGTGGCGTGGTCCCCGGCAGTTTGTGATACCGTTGCCCGGACTACATTTCCCAGCAGCACTTGCGGCGGAACCGGAAGCCGCATGATCCTTTGGCGCGCATGGAGGCGCTTAAATTGCAGCAACGCCGCTGACAGAGCGGGAGACTTTTTCTGAACAAGCGTAGTTGGCCTCTCGATACCTGCTACCTGTGGTCTTTGCTTTTCCCCTGGTGCGTGGCGTGGTCCCCGGCAGTTTGTGATACCGTTGCCCGGACTACATTTCCCAGCAGCACTTGCGGCGGAACCGGAAGCCGCATGATCCTTTGGCGCGCCTGGAGGCGCTTAAATTGCAGCAACGCCACCGCATCGCGGGTCCGCGCGCGGGTCGGCGCCGGGCTAAGCCCGGGCAAAGGGCGGGCCCTCTGTGGCCCTCAGTAGCCGAAGGAGGCCGGGTCGGGCCTATCCCATTGTCTCATTGCTGTTGAGACATTATTACGCCTGACTGGTATGTGTGGTTGTTATCACTAAATCCGTAACAATCGTCTTGGTGTTTACACAGACCCAGAGCTAATTGTGTTCTCTGTTGTTAATCGGTGAGCAGTGATATCCTTGCACTATGAATGAGCGGATGAAAAAGGGTACTCTTGATAGTTATTTTACGAAACCTAACACTGATTCTGCCCGGGAGGCTGCCCTTGCAGAACTTAGGGCTAGACGTCGTTGTTCAATAGAACATATAAAAAATATGGCATTAGCCACGACGTTTCCTGAAGCTGCATGCCCGGTCAATGAGGTTTCTTCTTCTCAAGACTCCATGCCACCCTTGGGTATTAATGACTCTATTACGTGCTCTGCTACCTCTTTTGTACAAGACCAAAGTACTGATTTGGCCTTACCTGTTCTTTTTTCCCCTATTCCTTCCCTTGATGACTCAAGTAATATCTTGGCTGTCCAAAATGAGTTATCGCCTCAAGTTACTGAGTCATTACCCATCATTGATATCACACTTAGCCAGACCACACTGACTGGCCCATTGCCCAGGAAAAGGAGGAAGATAGTTTCTGGGTTACGCAAAAACAAAAGTAATAATGTTTTTAACAGTAATTCCACTGTCGCCTGTTCTGGAAAAAGTGTTATCCCCTGCACAGTGAAACCATCTTCTACTGGTAGTATTGCCTCTTGCTTAAATGAAGCTGGAACTACTGGGGAGTTATTGGATAAAATTGATAAATTGATGAAAATACTTTTGCTGCCAATTGTAGAGAGCTTAAAGAATATTGAAAAAAGGCTAGAGAAAGTTGAAACTTTAGTAGGCAATAAGATGGAACAACACACAACCCCACCTGGCCCCTCACTTATATTATCCACCGCCTCGGTTTCTGCTACAGTTTCTCCTAATTTGCCCCCAGGAGAGCCAGCCTCTCAGATGATTACATCTACAAGTAAGGGAGGGGTTAGCCATTTAGATAGCACTACCATCTCTAAAACATCTTGTACAACCATGGCTAGGAAAAGTGTTGTAAATACCCCAAAGAAAGGGGGTCAATTGCTTGTCAAACCTGGGTATAATGCAGATTCCTCGACCAAACCACGAGGTCCGCTTTCTATCAATTTACCACCAGAGGCAGTTCCCTTGGTAGTTGTGCTTACAGGGGTTCCTACGATAAAATCGGAAGATGCAGAAGGATACCATCAATTAAAAAATAAAGTTATCCACTGGCTAGGCCAAAATCGCCCTCTTCCTCCTTACATCAATGGGGAAATTTTGCATGTAAGACGCCTGCCTTGGTTGGGTAACACGCCAAAAACCATAAATGGGGATGTTATCCTCATTAATTTTAGGGACCCAAGAGCTGTTGCCCATATTTTAAATTGGCAAATGCCTAGTAGGAGATCCGTTATCACAACATGGGAACTTACTTATTTTTTTTTTCCCAAGACCAAAACCAGTTGCCATCTCTGGTTTGGGGGACTTATCTAATACCCAACATATTCCTGTGATCCCCTTAAGAAACAGATTTGAGGTGCTAGAAAGCTTAGAGGATGTTGATTGACTCAATAATTATGAGTCTATGACAGTACTACCTGAGGCGCCGGAGATGAATATAAATATGCATTATAATGAGTCCAGTACTGTATTACTTACAGCAGAGGTAGTACATACCCCCGAGCATTTGGCTGATCTCGTTCTGCCTGCACCAGATAATGATATGGTTATTACTCAGGAATCATTGGGTAATTTATTCTCATGGAATATTGCTGGGTTGACCTCCAAAATGGAATCAACTGAGTGGTTGAGTTTTGTCAATAAATTTGACCTATGCATATTTCAGGAGACTTGGTCATGTGAAGCATGTTTTATGCAGGGATATTTGAACTATTTTGTCCCTGCGGTAAAAGGCCCTAGGGGCAGACCAATGGGGGGCCTGGTAGTATGGGTTCGCCAATCCTTAAAACTGGGCATTAAAGCTCTTGACACAAAAAACAAGGATATTCAATTAATTAGATTAGATTTAGACAAGCTGGGCAC
Source organism: Triturus cristatus (assembly GCF_964204655.1). Classification (NCBI taxonomy): domain Eukaryota; kingdom Metazoa; phylum Chordata; class Amphibia; order Caudata; family Salamandridae; genus Triturus; species Triturus cristatus. Next base: position 1,190,532,883 of record NC_140589.1, read on the forward strand.
TGTAGACATCTATAATGTATATGTCCGGAGGAAGAAGAAAGGGAGGTCTGAGGTACTAGAAGATCTTGATAGTCTTATTGACATACACTCGTCGACCAACAACATTATCATTGCGGGTGATTTTAATAGCACATTTGAACCCTTGATAAGCAATGATGAGTTGTTTGGAGACGAGGAGGATCGACTATGGGGCGTGCCTAAACTGGAGTTGCCTCCCATAGTGCGATGGTCTGCTGACACCATTGGTTTAAATGCTCTATGTTATGAAAAAGGGTTAAGAGCGCTGAATGGCAGGACTAGTGGAGATAGGAATGGTGCAAGCACATTTGATAATGGCAGGTACAATAGTAGAATCGATTATGTGCTATGCAGCCTACAGTTATGGCCATCAATTTGTGACATGTCGGTGGATGGGAGGCTCGAGAGCGACCACAATCCCTTGTGCCTGTCACATAAGTGGTGGCCACACACTGGCTTGCCTGTGGGACTTCCTGTGCTCGTCCCACCCCGGACTGTCCCTACCAATAACATGAGGAGATTACCATGGGAAAAGGTAGCAATTAATCAACAGGCTATTGTAAGTATTAATAGCTACGTTGATCAAGCCACACTGGACCTAGAGCACTGTAACACACTTAGCAATGGCCTAGATAGGGTTGAAGGAATTCATAACTCCCTTTTTGACACAATTAAGGGATATTTCCTTAAGCCTGTCAAGGACAGAGGCGATAGAGTCCCAAAGCCAGCTGAATGGTACAATGATGAATGTAGGGAGTGTAGATTTGCTCTGGGTAATGCTATCAAGGGAGGGCAAACAGCTTTGATCCAAGCTGCCAGGAAAAATTACAAAACTAGTATTGTTAAGGCTAAACAAGCCTGGGATGAGCAACACTGGATTGAGTTAAAGGCAGCTAGCGATAGCAGGGATTCTCGGCTGTTCTGGCACATTGTTAGGTGGGGAAAATCAGGCGGTCCTGAATCCCCTCATTACAATGTCCCTGAAACTGAATGGGTAAAATTTTTTAAAAACCAATATGCTGCTTTTAACACCACCGAACGGCATGAGACAATCCGTGTAGACCTTCCAAAAGAAAACCCTTTTTGTCCTAGTGAAATTATGATTGCCTTGGATGCAGTTGCCTGCGGACGTGCCCCCGGCCTTGATGGAGTGCCAGCGGATCTATTTGTTAACGATAAAGAGCGCTGGTGCTCATATATTCACCATCTTATCAATGCTATTGCCCTGGGTGCATCAGTACCAAAATCCTGGCAGGGTGCAGTAATTATCCCCCTTTTCAAAAAAGGAGATCGATCATTGCCAGGTAACTACCAGTGGGGCGTGTGATCGTCAATAGGCTCCTGGATTGGGCGGAAGAGACTAATGCCCTTTCAACCTTCCAGGCTGGCTTTCGACGATCCACAAGCACGGTGGATCAGGTCTTTCGTTTCACCATGATACAATGGAGGACGGTAGTGCTCGGCAAAGGAAGCCTGTATGCGGCCTTTGTCGATCTACGGGCTGCTTTCGATCTGGTCCCCCGACTAAAGCTATGGACGGTTCTACAGAAGCAGGGCATCCCAAACGATTTGTTATCTATGATAATGAGACTCCACGAATCAAATTATGCAAGAATCCAGTGGGGTGGCTTAGGTTCAGTTACCTCAGACTTCCCAGTAGAGAGGGGCGTTAGACAGGGATGTTCGATGGCCCCAGTTCTTTTTACACTTTATATTAATGATGTTGTAACACGTATGACTTCCGCACAAGTGGATGCTCCCTTTTTAGATGGTATTAAAATTCCTATTTTAATGTTTGCTGATGACACACTCATCCTAGCTAAAACGCCGAGTGGATTGCAGTGTGCTTTGTCCATCTTTGACCAATTTTGCAAAGAGTATGGCCTAGAGGTAAATATTACTAAAACCAAGCTGATGACTTTCAACCCCCATCGTAGTTTTAAGACAAAAATTACCTTAAATAATCGCCCGCTGGAGGTAGTGAACAATTTCACTTACTTGGGTATGCATATATCCAATGTGAAGACCTGGCGGCATCATATTGAAATTGCAACAATCAAACATAGGCAATTGGCAGGTGCAATCAGCTCAGAGCACAGAAAATCCTTCACTAAACCTGTGAAACCAGTTTTACAGGTTTATGAAGCTAAAGCTCTGGGTTCTGTACTTTATGGTGCTGAGCTGTGGGGGTTTGAAAAAATGCCGGCTCTCCAACTTTCAGAGAATACATTCCTAAGGGCCATTACAGGCGTTCCTAAAAGTACTCCACTGCTACCCCTTAAGTACGATTTGGGTAGAAGAGCCATTTTAGATATGGCACGGCTCCGCCCAATATTGTACTGGCGCAGGTTATGGACAACGCCTGCACTTTCTCACTATGCAGGGGGCTTCCTAGACATCATAAGAACTGATCTCCACCATAAAATAGGTTGGTTAAAAGCGCTTAGGGCATCCCTGCTTGAGCTTGGTTTGAGTACACTTTGGGAAGATCCTGCAGGTTCAACCTTCCCTTCTAAAAGTGTGCTCAAGACCATTTACTGGGAGAGGGTTGCCCAGCGGAATTGGTGTAGCTCCAGCACTGGTAACATGACTAGAGAGTTCCTAGAGGCCAAGATGTATCCCCATCTTGAACCTTACTGGGATATTATAACTAAGCCCAGAGACAGGAAGCTTCTCTTTCAATTGAGAGCTGGAGCACTTCCCCTTAGATTTTTGACAGCAAAATGGGAAGCAGGAACTAGTGCTGTCTGTCCTGTCTGTGGTACAAATAACGAAACTATTGGTCATTTTCTGTTTTCTTGTAAAATTTATGCTGCACCACGGCGTATATGGCTTACCCCAATGTGCAAAAATTTAGGAACTACTAGTAGCATTGTTGCTTTACGCATTATATGCACTAGCACATTGCCTTGGATTTCAATTGCCACTGCAAAGTATCTAGGATGGGCGTGGATGATTAGATTGAGACTGCTAGTCATTTGACTATTCTCTTGAACAGGGTGAGACTGCTAGTCTTTTAACTATTCTCCCCCTTGCTAACTTTTAGCATTTTATCATATGTAATCTGTTTTAAAAAAAATCTTTTATCAATTAATTGTTTCTGTTTTTAATAACTAGTATCCACTGTTATTATTGCGGAATGTTCAATCCAGGGCTTCAATCATGTCTACCTGCATGCGATACAAACAACACTGTCGCTAAATGATAATAATGTCTCCCTTATGGATGTATTTTAATCAGAAATTGTTTAAAGTATGTAGTATCGAATTATACTGAATTTAATAGTTTTTTAACTTATTTAATGAAATGTTTATTGTAAATTGTACCTTGCTTTTATGAATATCATTCGAATAAAGCATACTTTGACTTGACTTGACTACTTCGTCTTTGTTCCTTCCCTTTAATCTAACTGCAAAACAACAATTCATGTCCATGAAGGATGCTACATACTCGTTACTGCACACTGAAAAGTTAGGACCTTTGCCTATCTCTGTGGCCGAATTGAACTCCGCTGTGTGGCTTATCCACGGGTTAATAACATTACCATTTCCTTTGTTTAAGTTCAGTTTGTGCATGAAACATTATGCCCTAGGCAGATATGAACCGTTGGTTAGTGCCTTCCTGCATGAAGTATGGTCACTCCCATTTACATATAGGTGCATGAGAGAAGGTAAAGAAGTATACTTGAAAGGTGAGAAATGCACTTCCACACCTGATCACTCGGTAGTTTGTAGGCACATCCAATTACATGGCGCTTGCAACGTCCAGGCACCAAATTTAGCATGCGTTCTGAAAGGGATTCCAGTGCCAGCTATTACACCCTCTTTCATGTTGCTAGCTAACGGTAGTTATTTGCTTTTAAATAACAAGGCTTGCTGCGGGATGCTAGTGGGAATTCCCTACATTGTGACTGTATCACAGAGAGTAGTCTGCTGTAAAAATGTCCTTTTCCCACCCCCGCATGTGCGGCTGGATGTATCCATCTGGCCTTCCATTCCAACCTTGAAAGCAGAGTTCAACAAGATGAGCAGAATAAGGGCTCTATTGTCTCAAAAAGAAGTCGCTCTGACTTCGTCCCGTGAAACATTTGTCCTTCACATAGCAAACACCCGCACAGAGGTGCATGCGCTTTTAAATACTGATCTCCCACTGTATTTCGGTGCCCTGATTCAAACTATATTTAATGCCTCGTCCACAACTGGCTTGGCTCATTTTTTCAAAATTGTGGGCTCCGGCCTTGTGACCTCCTTCCAAACTATTTTTGGTGTGATACCGGCATTTTTTCATTCTATTTTTTCCAGCGTCTTTGGCGGGCTCCCTTTGATTCTCGCCCACACGGCTGGTGTGCTGTTGTTGATCTGCTTACTGCACAATGGCTGCACGATTTGTGTCACGCTACAGCCTGTCCTGGCTGCTCCATCTTCGTGACCGGATGCTTGAATATTATGGAACGTTACCACTGGCCACCCTGAGTATAGCCTATGGATTGTCCTTCCGGTTTTCCTACTTTACGTGCGTGCAACCTGTTTTTCATTGCCTAGATTGTCCTTTCGAATGGCCTCTGGATTTGTGCCTGTCGAACTCGGTGTCTCCGGCTCCAGTTTATGATCGACTGATGAGTCCCTTAGTGGCTCATGATTGGACTGTTCTGGTGTCAGGATTATGGCCTGTAGAGCGGCTCACGGAGTCCTAGGGAATTGGGACATCGGTACGGCTGCATATGACTTCTTGGCGAGAAGTTATCTTGAAGAACACGCAAGTTGTCCTCTGAGTGTGCTAGAGGCTCCGGTTGTCGAAGAACATGTGTGTTCATTGGCCTTGTTAGACTGGATGGCGGAAACTTTTGAAGACCATTCCAATGACTTTCTCTTGGAGGCTGTCGCAACTTATTGTGCTTACACATTGATGGATTAACTTGGATGTCGTCCAACTTTCCTTGTCCGTCGCACACACATTTTTGTTTTGATTCGACATTTCGGCTCGCTGAGCCTTTGCCAGATTTTGCGATTTACCATTTTTTTTTCCCCCTTCAGCAACATATTTTTTCCCCTACTTTTTTCGTTTTTTTTTCTTCTTCGAACTTTCACTGCCCTTTATATGGATTTCCAATTCATGCACTTAGTTCCGTTCTATCGAACTTGAACTCTGCGTTTCTTAATTGTATCCCTAATTGTTCATGGTCCGATCAAGGGGGGGTGTAGTGAAGGCAGCGATTTATATACATACATTGCTATATTAGCATAAGCGCGTTAGATGTTAGAAACACCATCTTGCCACTTTTGCTGCTTTTGCACACGACATTGCAGGTACATGTTATTATTTGAAAACTGCTTGCTTGCTTTTTCTTCACATGAGAACTGTCTGTTGTTCACATCCCTAGACGTGCACTGCGACCTTGGTCTGAACATTGTGTGCAGAAACAGTCTGCGCAACCAGACAATGTATGTTTTTGATTTCAGGTTGATCGGCCCACGCTCTAGCCATAACACGCACACAGCTGCAAATACCTGAAAGTCGAGAGCCTTTAATATTGCAGTTTGCATGCATTACACACACATTCTGGAGAAGAACTTTTCCAGGCGCAGAGCAAAGCTGATCCTGTAATGTGATTCACCTAAGCTGAATTTTACGGTATGGGGTTCCCCATTCAAACCTAGAGACCTTCTATTAGTCTAATAATACTAGCTTACTAGTGAAGGGAAGGTGGTTGTATTCCACTGTCATTTATAATATCATTTCTCTCTTCATTTTCTATGGTATTGTAATAATGCTGATGGTTTTAATTTTAATCATTTGTCTGCTTATGTTGGCCAAAGTACTGCATCTTAGGACACGTAGTTTATAAAATAAACATTTTAAACTTTACCGTGTCTCTGATTACTCTTGTTGTGGACTGATATGAGAATAATAACGAACAGGTATTTCTGATTCCCACCATTCCTGAGAGTACTCTAAGTCGCTTGTTCTGGGTTGTCTATACATTGGGACCTCTGAGAAGATACGGATAACGAATGGGACACTGTTGCTAGTCGGATTGGGGTTCTGGGTACAGAGGTGAGTTTTTGGTACACCACAATTCACTGAGGTCCTGGTTTCCTGCGCATAGTTCTGTGCATGAGCAGAATCCCCGCAACAAGCTTTGTACAACATTATCACAATGCCCTGAACATCATGTAATAAAACTAAGGTACAAATGTCATCTCTATCTTCATTCACGGGGCGACAGGGGTATCTACATATCCATAACATCACTAATCTATACGTGCATCGCAAGGTTGCTTTATATATTCAAAGATGAGCATCCCAATAGATTGGTAGAGGAGGCACTTCAGCTGACACAAAGGGTCCCTGCATGCTGAGATCTCACCACACAGCTGTCTGAGTGATATCTTGTGAGGGGTGTCCAGTTCATGACCAAGATGGAGTCCTTTATTCTCTCCGATCAGGTAATAGTGTTGGATTGTCTCTTGGGGGAATTCTTGGCTCTACACCTACATACACTCTAGGTACACTTAGAGTAGGATTCGAATAGTAGGAGTACACTTGATTACAGCCTTGTTTTATGTGCCTACATATATACACTGTTTTAGCACCATGGTAAAACTATATCTACTATTTACGCTTTGGTGCTTGTAATCACTTTTATCTGCTTCTGTCTGTTAATCATTGCAGCACACATATTTTATACAAGAATAACGTTGGTTCAATAAACGTATTTAAAATGTCCCACTGTGTATTCACTGTATACTCCACTAAGAATAAGTAAGCACGAGTGACTGATCAAAAGGTTCTGTACTGTTGCCACGATTCCTGAGGGGTCAGGTTTGTCATGTTCAGAGGTTGCCAGAAACCATTTGCTCCCTGAGGTAGCACTGTGAGCTAGCTGGTTAATAGGGCAACAAATCCTGTGGGGTGTCCGGAATCAGTCTAGACACCAAGCCCCTAGTTTATGTTTTCCAACAAACGCACTGATTTTACAGATTAGTAGGAACACATGACAATTGGATGAGTACTTTTATGTTTTACATGTCCTGATAGTGGAAAATTAAGAGAAAAAAAAAGTTACTACTGTGAGGCATAACTCTCCCACAGGATAACATTAGGTTCCTATTACATTTAATAAGCATGAACCTTTCTTTGGGAGAAGCTAGAAATATCATGTTTGATGTCTAAGGAACTGTAAATTAAAATACGTTTTAATGGTAAGGTCAGATTTTAAGTCACAATTATCAAAGTATCATTTTTAGAAAGTTAGCACAAGGGGGTATGGTCTCGCTGTGAATGGAGTGAGATGCATGCCGCGGGAACTCCGGCCGATCGCCGCATTCCTAAGCCATTAACGCGGAGCTGGGGCTCTATCGGCGCCGCTTTCCGGGGTGTACTGGTGGCAGAGTGCGAGGGCCCCCCCCTGGCTAGCGGACAACGATGAGGGCTCACTTGCTGCGGTGGGGTGGCCGCCTTGCATCGGCCTCCTGGCCCTGAGCGTGGCGGCCGCCATCTTGTCTGGGACTCCCCTGTGGCGACGAACGCTATCCTGGGTCTCCCCCGGACTTCCTCAGTGCCACGCCACCCTCACAGAGGCACCAGAGCATACTTGAGACGGCCTCTGAGGCGCCGACGATCGGTTGGGGACTCTCTCCTGCCGCCCGGTTGTCCTCCTTGGGGCCAGGCGCAGGCCTGATTGCGGCGGGGACTGCCCGGGGCGGGCAATTGGCGAAGCCAACTCCTGGCAAATGAACTCTTCAGCGGTGAGAGGCGCTGCTGTGTGGCTGGCGGTGGGCATCACTTTTCACTTGGGATGTTTTTAATGTGTTTTTTATTCTAAATCAGGTACACATTGTTTTTATTAACAAAATTATTTGTTTATGGCACTTAGATGTTGAATTCTTAAACATCACCTTTCTTTGGGATGTGTTTAATGTTCTTCTCTTTTTCTTTTCTTTTGTCGTAATGAAGGAAGCTTACTGTTAAGTTGTGACCCTTGGATATATATATTTACACGTTTTTTCTTTGTACAGAATTTGTCTGCCACTGTTTTTGGTCTGTAAACATTCACTATTCCTCTGTACCAACGCATTGTATAGAGCTCCACTGTTTTTCTCTTTATCCTAATTTTTCTGACGATTATTAATATGTTATTTGATTATAAAGTGTAGTTTTTTGTAATTGTTGTATTATGCAAGATAATTAGTTCTTGAACTACTGTTTGGATTAAATAATAATCTTAGTTCTTTGGGGCCACGACTGAATTGACTGCGCTGTGCTGGAGGCACGATCTAGAGGGGCCTCGGCTTACACGACCCAACCAACAGGGCTTGATCGCCCTATAGGTAAGGGCCCGGATACACCTTGGTGCTTCGCATCACTGCGTGCCCTCACCATATTGATTGGAGCGGGCAGAGCCGACATCTTCATCTATCTATTAACGATCCCACAACCTCCCCTAACTACCATTCCTGGCACTGGTGGTTATTGGTCCCAGCCGAGAGATGACTCGCACCAAGTCAGTGAAGGACGCAACAGTACCCCCGAAGGACAACCCTGTGGCCGCGCTGTGGGGCAAAGCGGGCACAGCAGCCTCCGGAGAGATGGCCTCACAGACTGGGGGGGACTCACCACTTGTAACCCAGGCTTTCATGGCTAGCTTCATGTCGGAGCTCAAAACTGAAATCGGATCCTTATGTAGAGAGGTCCACTCCTGTGTTCGGGAGCTCAGGAGGGAGGTGACTGACCTCGGAGAACTAGTGGATGGCCTCGAGAAGATGGTAGATGCACGAACAGAGGACCAAGAGCAACTCTGGCAGTGCCTGGCCACCTTTGTGGAGCAACACATCGACCTGCAATTGAAACAGGAGGACTTGGAGAATTGGAGCCGCCGGAATAACCTCCGCATCCAGGGGGTTCCTCTAGGGGCCGAGGGGACAGACATCATGACCTATGTGGCGCAGCACCTACACGAGGTCTGGGGAGATAATGACGCCTCACCACCGGCTCTGGATCGAGCCCATTGAGTCTCTGGCCCCTCCAAACGACCAGGCCTCCTTCCTGATATTCTGACCCGGGTCCATTTTTTTACGGAAAAGGAGTCAATTCTGAAAGCGGCACGCTCTAAGCCGAAGCTTATCTATAATGGTGCTAAAATACATATCTACCAGGACCTTGCGCCCACTATGCTCCGGAGACGCCGAGACTTTCGACCTGTGACGGACAAGCTGAAAAGTTTAAATATCTAATATCAGAGGGGCCACCCCTTTGCGCTCATCTTCCAGCGGGAATCCAGAGGTCGGATGGTGAGGTCCCTCCGGGAAGTGGTGCAACTTCTCCACCTCTCCCTAATGCCACCATCTAGCCCTGCACGCTTTCCGCCTCTCACTCGGGCCCCTGCCAAACCATCCTGGTCTACAATAGACCGTAACCAGCGCCTTTCACACCCTGTAGAACAGACGTCTTCCCAAGCCAAGAATGAAATTATCCAGCACATCCATTCCATGGAAGGGGAACGCTCTACAGCCAGCTCCCGGCCCTCAACTCCTTGACTGACTTGATTCCCACCTTCACCGTCGGCGGAATGCACTGAATTCTGTAATTGTCTTATGATTTAGAGGTGTTGGCAACTCGCCCCCTGAGTTGGCCTTACCCCAGCTCCCCAATTGCAGTGCTGATGATGCTGGATCGTCCACCCGGATGACGCCACCGACGGCTGGAGACCCGCCCCCTCCCTGTTCCTGGGAGAGCGACTTCCCTGGGATCACACGTGCCTAAGGGCTTCGACTGACCCAAAACTGGAACAGGACACTGTGGCCTGGTTGGCCAATGTTGGTTGTATATATTTTGGTTGCCTATCTCTCTTTTCTCTCTCCCCTCTCCTTCTACCTCCTCTGTATCCCTTTCTATGGTGGGCGGGGGCACCCTTCGAGGCGATCTTCCCCCTCCAATGGGAGTGACATCTCCCTACCCATCTCCCCTACTGCTCCACCCTGCTCCCTACAGTGGCGTGATGGACTATTTCGGACTCTGACAAAATGATAACTGTTGCCCCTCCCTTGAAGATCTTGTCCCTCAATGTTAAGGGCCTTAACTGCCCCAACAAGCAACACCAAATATGGTGCTACCTCTTGCAACAAAACCCAGACATCATCCTCCTCCAGGAGACCCACCTTATAAATGCTGCTATCCCTCGCATGGCCCACCCTCACTATCCTGTCTAATTCTGGGCTGCAGCCCCACTAAAACGGCTGGAGTAGCGATACTCTGTAGACCCGGCATCAGGCAGGGGGAATCTAGGGTGTTTCGTAGTCAGGATGGATGCTTTGTCAGGGTTAGGGTCAGGATTGGGCATCACCTCTTCACATTGTGAAATATCTATGCGCCTAATCAGGCACAGGACTCCTATCTCCAGACGATCCTGCGGGAGCATGTCCCACAGGCAGATCCCTCATTGATCATAGGGGGGGACTTTAACATGGAGGGGGCAGCTTTCGGACCTTGGCCCACAGGACACCTGGCGCTACTACTCCCCTGACACGCGCGAATATTCATACTACTCACACGGGCACCGCTCGTACTCGCGTATCAATTACATTTTTATTTCCCACACTCTAATCAGCGAGTCGCTCTAGGCATCCATGTCCGACATCTCTGTCTCAGATCACGTCCATCTCAAACTTCTCATAAAAGACCGGTCTACCTGCACCTCTCGGACCTCAACTGGCACTTACCTCTGCACATTCTTCGGGACCCAGTCGATGTAGCAAGCCTGCGAACCGCCATTGACTCCTACTTCGCGACTAATGACATTCCCAAAACACCCTTCCCTGTAGTGTGGGATGCATTTAAGGCCACGATACGCGATCACATTACATCACTTGCAAATGCAAGGGTGCACAAGGCACGCCTCCTGGAGAACAACCTCTCCAAGGACATCAAGGCCCTGGAGAGACAGGACCAGGAGCGCCCCTCACTCACACACAAACATCGCCTCGCGAACCTTCGCTGGCAACTCCGCTCTCTTTGAACGAACAAGGCTGAGAGAGCTCTCCTAACTTTGAAACACCGCTATTTTGAAGGGGGGACAGGGTGGGTACGGTCCTGGCTAGACACCTACGAGTGCGTGCAGCTAAAGCACACATAGCCAATTTCCAGACTTGCAATGGCAAATGGGCCACCACAGAGATGGCTAAATGCGAAGCCTTCCACGCATACTACTCAGCACTCTATGCAACAGACGAGCCGCCCCGGGCCGGGTAAAAGATATTCTAAACAATTGCTCCTGGACTCCAATCAGTCCATATCACGCTCAGCAGCTGGAGGAACCCCTTATTCAAGAGGAGCTTGCGAGCGCGCTGAAAGATTTGCCCCTTGGGAAGTCACCGGGCCCGGATGGCCTTCCCCTGGCTTTCTACTGCATGTTTTTGCCACAGCTCCAACCCTAGCTCCTGCGACTGTTTAACTCCTTTACCAACACAGAGGGATCGTCCCCCTCCATGGGACTGGCAGAGATTGCCCTCATCCCCAAACCGGGCAAGGATCCTACACTATGCTCTTCATTTCGCCCTATACCCCTCTTAAACACAGATCTTAAAATCTACACTAAAATATTGGCCAAGCGACTTGACCCACACTTACCCGGAATTATTGAAACAGATCAGGTCGGCCTCATCCGGCATCTCCAAGAAGCAGACAATGTACGTAGAATCGCCCACCTCGTAGGTAAGGCACAACATTGGAACATACCAGCTTGTCTATTATCGCTCAACGCGGAAAAGGCATTCGACCAGGCAGACTGGACCTTCCTCCGGGCTGTGCTGCAGAGAATTGGGCTAGAACAGTCCATGATAGCCAGGATTATGGCTCCCTAGCGCTCTCCACAAGCCCATGTGTGAGTCAATGGTCAACTCATGAATCCCATCTCCATACGACGGGGCACGAGGCAGGGCTGCCCCCTTTCCCCCTTGCTGTTCGCCTAGTGGTAGAACCTTTGGCCATGATGATTTGACAGGCCACGGACATCCACGGTATCTCCCTTGGAGGTCAACAACACAAGGTGGCTCTTTTTGCCGATTACCTTATTCTAACGCTATCTTGCCCACATTCATCTCTCCCAGCAATCCTCTCTTTGTTGCAGTCCTTTGAATTGGCCTCCAGCCTCAAAATTAACCACAAGAAGTCCTGGGCCCTGAACCTAATGATCCCTGAGGTGGAGATTCCTGCACTGCAATCCCTTCTCCCCTACCAATGGGCTACTAACTCAATTCGCCATCTGGGACTCCAGTTGACCCCCTCACTCGCCACTTGGTCCCAAACGAACGGGATTGCAGGAGATCAGTCCTGGAGGACCTGAGGGTTTGGAAATCCCTCCCCCTCTCCTAGCTGGGCCGCCTAAACGCTATCAAAATGTCGGTACTTCCAAAATGTTTATATTTATTCCAATGTCTCCCCATCCCCATTCCGCAGCACCAGATCCAAAATCTTCAGTGAGACATCACAGGCTTCATCTAGGGTGGACTCAGGCCGCAATTCTCTAACACAATTCTCATGCTCCCGCGAGATAGGGGTGGGCTTGCGTGCCCCAACCTACTGGAATACTACTGGGCTTCCCATCTTCGCTTCGTCTCTGAATGGATGGCGAGAGAGAGCAAAAAGGTCTGGTTCCATATGGATAGGTCAGTAACTGGACGAACCATTTGGGACCTTTCCTGGCTACATCGGACCCCACGCACCGGTAGCGCTTACATTGCCATGCCCACCAAGACGTTGTTGGACATCTGGGATAAGGTTGCCATTTCCAAGGGGCTCACTACCTTCCCCTCCCCCTACATTCCCATTGCAGGCAATTCGCTATTTCCGTCGGCTCTTAAACCGCAGGCGTTCTCTAATTGGCTGGAAGGGAACTGCAGGACGATCCGAGAGCTGTTCACGGGGGACACATTTAAAACTTTTGCTCAATGTAAGGAGGAGTTGCAACTCCCGGAGGGAGCCAGGCTCCAATACACGCAGCTTCGCCACTGGTTATCCATGCCTGCTATAATGCAGGCTGCCACCCGAGCCTTCACCCCATTTGAACGCCTAGTGCGCTCCTTTGACGACTCGAAGGGACTTATATGTCGGACCTACCAGATCTTACAACACCCTCTGCTAGTAGCCACTCACCCATACCAACGACAATGGAAGTCAGCGTCTTCCGCCGTAATTGCACCTGCCCAGTGGAGTCGTCTGTAGCGGGACATACCGAAGGTCTATCGCAGTGTATCACAACGGGAAACCGCATACAAGATCATGATGCAATGGTATTACACACCATCTTGACTGCATAGGATGTTTCTCGCTTCCTCTCCGCTGTGCTGGAGATGCTTGTGCTCCCCGGGCGACATTATTCATATTTGGTGGGCCTGCCCGCTCCTGACCTTATTCTGGAATGAGGTTCTTAGTCATATTAACCCTGTCGCTGCTAGGCCTTTTCCCTCCCATGCTAAGCCTTTTTTGGGCTATTTGGGGTAGTGTGCGCTTAGGCCCCTGTATCTTTTTGACCACATAAGGTATCCACGCCAAATTTGCGTCCTTTTCTTGCAACATCATTGGGATTCTAAAGCTACCCAGAGTTTGTGGATTCCCCTGGAGGGTCCCAGAAATTAGCCAAAATACAGCAAAAAAATATTTTTTGGGGAAAAACGGGCTGCAAATGAAAGTGTCTGGGTTTTTCTCTGCAAATGGTATCAAAAAAGGGTTTGTAGGGCTGAAATCACAATTTTCACAGCTTTTAGGGTATGACAGACTTTTGTCAGAAAACCAACATTTTTTACACAATTTTGGCATTTTTCTGGGACATAGCCTATTTTTGCTATTTTGTGTGCTTTCAACCTCCTTCCAGTTAATGGTAGAAATGGGCCTAAAAGCAATAATGGATCCTGGAAAGCTATACATTTTTGAAAAGTAGACAGCATTCTTAATTCAGCAAGGGGTCATTTGTGTAGATCCATCAAGGTTTCTTTATAGAAACTAACAGTTAAATATAGGAAAAAATGAAAATTAGTTGAAAAAAACAGCCTTTTGTGCCAACGTCTAATTATGACAGCTCTTTGAAAGCAATATACCGTTACATCTACTGGACCTTCCTGGTTGTGGGGATATATAGGACTTGTAGGTTCACCAAGAACCCGACGAACCCAGAGTCAAAAACTGAGCAGCATTTTGCAATTGTTTTTTATTATGTTCCGGGTATATAGCAATTATTGTGGGAAAATGTATACATGGAAAAATCGGTATGAAAGACACCTATGTATTTTTGAAATGGGACCAAATTATAGAGTTTAGAAACAGGACATATTTGCAAATTTTCGAAATTGGGAATACTCATACTAGCATGAGAATTATCAGTCATTTTTCAAAATGACTTCTTTTTTACACAAAGTGTTTCATTTGGAAGGCAGAAATGCATCAAAAATCAATAGGTAATAACAGTTGCTTTACAAATCTGAATTACCCCAAGTCTCCCAATAAAAATGGTACCTCGCAAAACCCAAAGTGAACACACCACATTTTCACAATGAAAATGTATCCTCTTTTTGCAAAGTGTCTAGCTGTAGTTTTTGAACACTAGCTCTGCCGGCACCTAGTGAAATGTTGCAAACTAGACACCCAGGGGAATCCAGGATGGGGTGACTTGACTGCCTCCCACCAGATTCTGTTACCCAAAATCCCTTGCAAACTTAAGCAATTGTCAAAAAAACACATTTTCCCCACATTTCTGTGGTGGAAAGTTCTGGAATCTGCGTGGATCCCCAAATTTCCACCCACCCCGCGCTCCCCAAAGTCTTACGATAAAAATGGTACCTTACTTGTGCGGGTCGGCCTAGTGCCCGCGACAGGAAACGGCGCAAAACACAACATGGTCACACCTCAATTTCGCAGTGAAAAATGACCCTTTTTTGGCAAAGTGCCTAGCTGTAGTTTTTTAACCCAAGCTCTGCGGGCACCTTGGGAAACCTAGCAAACCTATACATTTTTGAATACTAGATACCCAGGGGAATCCAGGATGGGGTGACCTGACTGCCTCCCACCAGGGTCTGTTACCCAGAATCCCTTGCAAACCTAAAAATATTTTTTTTAAAACCACATTTTCCCTACATTTCTGTGGTGGAAAGTTCCGGAATCTACGTGGATCCACAAATGTCCACTCACCCCACTTTCCCCAAAGTCTTACGAGAAAAATAGTGCCTCACTTGTGCGGGTCGGCCTAGTGCCCGCGACAGGAAACGGCGGAAAACGCAACGTGGTCACACCTCAATTTCGCAGTGAAAAATGACCCTTTTTTGGCAAAGTGCCTAGCTGTAGTTTTTTAACCCTAGCTCTGCGGGCACCTTGGGAAACCTAGCAAACCTATACATTTTTTAAAACAAGACACCCAGGGGAATCCAGGATAGGGTGACTTGACTGCCTCCCACCAGGGTCTGTTACCCAGAATCCCTTGCAAACCTAAAAAATTGTCCAAAAAAAACATATTTTCTCCACATTTCTGTGGTGGAAAGATCCGGAATCTGCGTGGATCCACAAATTTCCACCCACCCCGTGTTCCCCATAGTCTTACTAGAAAAATGGTACCTCACTTGTGCGGGTCGGCCTAGTGCCCGCGACACGAAACGGCGCAAAACGCAACGTGATCACACCTCAATTTCGCAGTGAAAAATGACCCTTTTTTGCAAAGTGCCTAGCTGTAGTTTTTGAACCCTAGCTCTGCGGGCACCTTTGGAAACCTGGCAAACGTATACATTTCTGAAAACTAGACACCTGGGGGCTTCCAAGGAGGTATGGCTTGCGTGCATCCCCCAACGTTTCCTTACCCAGAATTCCCGGAAAACCTCCATTTTAGCTGAAAAAAATCAAATTTTTTACACATTTTTGTGTGGGAAAATTGTGGCATCATCGGGCTCACTCAAATTTCCCACCACCCAGCCTTCCCCCGGGTCTCCCGGTAAAAATGGTGCCTCACTTGTGTGGGAGGCCCAAGTAGCCGCGACAGGCAAGGGCCCAAAACGTAGTGAGCCGAAATCAGAATTGCCTATCTCAAAACCACCTGGTTTTGCAAGGGGGGTCACTTGGGTGTTTGGCCCGGTGCTCGGCGGCCATCTAAGGAAACCTACCAAACCCACACATTTCTGAAAACTAGTCACCCAGCGTTCCCCCAGGTCTCCCAATAAAAATGGTGCCTCACTTGTGTGGGAGGTCCAAGTACCCGCGACAGGCCAGGGCCCAAATTGTAGTCCCTGACCAAAAACTCATGGAACCCCCCTGGCAAAACCAGGTTGGTTTGTGATAGGTAATTTTGATGTCACATCAATAGGTTTTGGGCCCTTCCCTGCCGCGGGTACTTGGTCCACCCATAAAAGTGAGGTACCATTTATATTAGGATACTTGGAGAAATGCAGGGGGGTGGAAATTTGTTGTTACTTTCCGCCGCGTGAAAATTTGGGCAAAATAATGCAAGGAAAATGTCACAGTCACATTTTGGGGTTAGCAGGACATTGTGGGTAAGATAACTTGTTGGGATCCACAAGAGAGACCTCACCATGCACTCCCATTGGTGTTTAGTTTACGACAAAAACTACAGTTGTTAGGTTATTCTTAAATGAAAAGCTATAGCTTGGCAGAGAGACAAAACAAACAAAGATTACTGCACAGCTATCTATTCCTCAAGCACACACACATACTGGTTGCATTTGGCACGAGGGCGAGTGATGGTTCAGTATATAAAATTTTATAAACAAGAGATTTCACAAAAATGAAATGCACTGTCAATAATTGAAACGACAAAAAACTGAACCAATGACTCGCAGCTCGTGAGCTGTAAAGCCACGTCAAGGCACCAACCGCTTTACAGGCCATTCACACACCTTTCATACATGATACACACAAGACCGTTCACACCACCAGGCACCAAACCAACACATTCACAAAAAGGGACAAGGTACACCCTGTTTGACAAAAACAGAATAGAATTTTTTTTCCACACAACCATCTTTTCCTGAAGCACACATACATACTGGTTGGATTTGGCACGAGGGTGAGCGATGGTTCAGTATATATACTTGTATTAACCAGAGATTTCACAAAAAAGAAATGCACTGTTAATAATTGAAAGTACGAGAAACTGAACCATTGACTCACAGCTCGTGAGCTGTAAAGCCACGACAAGGAACCAACCTCTTTACAGGCCATTCATACACCTTTCATACATGTGACACATACAAAACCATTCACACCGCCAGCCGCGGGCCCAGCACATTATAACACTCACACCAGCAGACAGCGCCATTCAAGGGCCCATCACTTTCACACGCTCACATTCTTGACACAGCAACCACACCAGCTCACGGATTGCGTGGAGTGGCGTTTGGCTAGCAGTGTGTGTAGGGACCAGCAGCTAGTCACTACTCCCACACCGCCAGCCAAGTGCCAGCCCACTCACCGCCAGCCAAGCACCAGTCCACGCACACTGCAAGCCAAGCGCCAGCCCACTCACCGCCAGCGCTTCCCTCGTTGGTGGGTGTCACGATGGCCGGGAGCCGTCATGAGCACAGCCCCACTGTGACTCATGACGGCTCCCGGCCGTCGTGAGCACAGAAGGGGTTAAGGTAGTGCATGGCTTTCCCCTGCCTGAATCTCCAGTCGCAATTCTTTAGGCCTCAAGCCCGACAACTTGCGAGCGCTCATCAGTAGTGATTGGCATATTGCCCTCCACATGCTAGGGGCCGCTAAACAGCTCATTGCTTTGTATTGAAAAAAAAAGCAGAGACCCCCCCATCAACATCTGGTTCACGCGCTTGTGGCAGAAGTGAAGACCTCTACTCTGACCTATTTAATTTTTAACTAGACCCCACAGGGTTCAGAATTACCAAAAGACCTTCTGTATAGAATACATATACATGGAAATCATGAAATATTTTTAAAGGACTTTTTATTATCAAATTTTATCTTTTTGTAAGCATTGTTTTGATTTTATACAACTTTAAATACATGTATGTAAAAGTTTTTTTCACAATTATCTATTATCATAGCACATTCAGTATTAGCAATAACACATCATTTCTTTTTCATGAGAATTATGTAACATTAAGTCCACAAAGACACCCCCTAAGTATCAAATAACATAAACATGCAAATACTAATTATTATCAATCATTCAGTTCTGCTATCATACTCACACATACCTGCATACATACTACAACAATGCTAAGTCGCTATCTAAAATAGATGATGGGACCCTAAAGAGGATCTCAGGAATGTCAGTAGGCGGTCTATTACGTTCAAATCGCAACACCCAGTAAATCAAGGATAGACAAATCTCCAAAGCCACTTTACAGGAAACAGTTCGCGGTCTACGCGCATTTCAGTGGAAAACCACCTTCTTCAGGTCCGAGATTTGTTGATGGAACAATAAAGCTAATGTTTGCTCCCCTCTTTCCACAGACATCCCGTGAATGTTTTTATTGTTCCATCAACAAATCCTTGATTAGACCGTGTTGCAATTTGAACGTAATAGACCGCCTACTGTTCCCAGATAGATTTGATGTGCGTATAATGCTCTGTTACAGCGGGCGTGTCTGTGAGAGGTGGGGAAAGAGGCAAGAACTTAGGATGGAACCCGGTGGAAAAAAAGAAGGGAGAAACCTTAGACGCAGAGTGCGTGGCATTATTGTACGCAAATTCCGCCAAAGGGAGCGCTCTGAACCAGTCTTTGGAGGTAGTGCTTATTAGACACCGAAGATACTGTTCCAGTGTCTGATTGGTTCTCTCTGTTTGCCCATCTGTTTGTGGGTGGTATGCTGAAGAGAGGCGATGATCTATCTGAAGAACCTTACATAACCCCTGCCAAAATTTAGACACGAACTGAGGGCCTCTGTCCAAAAAGATGACAGATGGTAAACCGTGTAATCTGACAACATTGGTGATGAATACATCAGTGAGACCTAAGGCTGTGGGTACTTTCTTAAGAGGAATGAAATGGGCCATTTTGGATAGCATATCCACTATTACTAATATAGTAGTGAACCCTTGAATGGGTGGAAGATCGGTGATGAAGTCCATGCTGATGGAGGACCACGGTGTATCGGGGATGGGCAAAGGTTGTAACAAGCCAGCTGGAGCACAATGGGATGATTTTTGTCTTGCACAGGTAGGACAGGCCTTAACAAACTCCTCAATATCATGAGCCATGTCTTTCCACCAGAACCATCTCTTACATGTTAATAGAGTTTTTTCTCCTCCAGGCTGACCTGCCATAGGCAATGCATGACACCACCTCATAATCTGATCCCGAGTGTCTCTTGTAGGAATGAATAGACGGTTCTGATGATAAAACATACCTTCTGCAATTGAGTTGTCTGGATCGGTTAACCAGTTTTCCTTATCAATGGTAGCGAAGGCGCCAGTTATCTGTGAAGCAAAAGAACCGGCCTTGTCGGAAACTGACATAATTTTGCTTGCCGGGATGATGGGCATGGGGGTGTCTTCCGTGTGTTTATGTTCTATCCCTAAGCGGGACAGAGCGTCTGATTTGCCTTGTTGTGAACCTGGGCGAAAGGTAATTAAGAAATCGTATTCAGAAAAAAAGGAGACCCATCTCATCTGGCGTGGTGTAAGTACTCGAGCCGACCTAAAGAATTGAAGGTTCCGATGGTCGGTGTATATGGTGATGGTATGAGGTGACCCTAAAAGATAATGACGCCATTCTTGGAAGGCCAGTTTAATGGCCAGGAGTTCACGTTCCCCAACAGCATAATTTTGTTTTGCCTGTGAAAGTGTCTTTGAAAAATAGGCTACGGGATGAAGAACTCCCGATTGAGGGTCACGTTGAGAAAGAACCCCCCCAACTGCGAATTGAGAGGCGTCCGCC
The DNA here is from genome assembly GCF_964204655.1 of Triturus cristatus. NCBI lineage: Eukaryota > Metazoa > Chordata > Amphibia > Caudata > Salamandridae > Triturus > Triturus cristatus. The sequence goes on from NC_140589.1 coordinate 1,190,552,789, forward strand.
TCTACATAATAGGGTTGGTTTTCATCTGCATGCTGTATGATGGGAGCTGAAGTGAAGCTGGTCTTCAGTAATCGAAATGCTTTCTCAGCGGCCTCAGTCCACTCAAACACTACTCCCTTTTTCAGCAACCGAGTTATCGGGGTGACAATTTCAGAGAAATGATTAATAAATCTCCGATAGAAATGAGCAAAGCCCAAAAAGGACTGTACTTCCTTTACTGTTTTTGGGCTGTTCCAATTTGTTATAGCGGTGACTTTCTTTGGGTCCATATGTATGCCTTTGGGGGAGATCACAAACCCTAGGAATTCTACTCTGTCAACATGAAAAAAGCATTTATCCAATTTTGCAAACAGATTGTTGTCCTGTAGGCGTTGCAAGATTAACTTCACATGCTTTACATGTTCTTGAGTATTCTGAGAATAAATCAAAATATCATCAATGTAGACGATAACAAAAACATCTAAATACTCCCTTAAAATATCGTTAACAAAAAATTGAAATGCCGCAGGGGCATTGCATAGACCGAAGGGCATCACGCAATATTCAAACAGCCCGAATATGGTACGAAAGGCCGTCTTCCACTCATCTCCTTCTCTGACTCGGATCAAATGATAAGCCCCTCTTAAGTCTAATTTGGTGAAGATCTTAGCTTTTCTCACCTGATCCAAGAGAGAGGAGATGAGAGGGAGAGGGTATTTATTTTTGATGGTCACCTTGTTCAGTGCTCGATAGTCTAGGCAAGCTCTGAGACCCCCTTCTCGTTTGGGAATAAAAAAAATAGGAGACAGGGGAAGTAGAATGACGGATGAACCCTTTTTGTAACATGTTCAGTAAGTATTCTGAAAGATATTTCGTTTCTGGTTCTGTAAGGGCATACACCCGACTGACAGGGAGTTGTGCCCCTGGTATCAAATCAATTCTACAATCATACGATCGATGAGGCGGTAAGGTTATAGCTTGTTCCTCATCAAATAATCCTGCAAACTCCATATAGTCAGAGGGTAGAATTGAGACTTCAGGCTGAGACAAGGCACAACACAACGGGGCATTCCAATGAGCAACGTCTTTGTAACAATGTTGTAGACAATACGAGGAACGGAGCGTGACCTTCCTCGCAGTCCAGTCAATGAGCGGATTGTGTACTTGTAGCCAAGGGACTCCCAATATTGCGCCAAAATTAGGGGCATCAATTAAATCAAAGGAGAGGTCTTCTGTATGACCGTTATCGCAAGTCATCATGAGCCTAGGAGTCTGATAAGTGATCAACCCAGAGGATAGTTCTGTTCCATCCACGGCTCTTACCGTTTCAGGTTGATCCTTAGGAACTAAGTCTATGCCCAAAGATTTGGCAAAAGAGATGTCAAGGAAGTTACCGGTGGCTCCGGAATCAATCAAAATGGGCAAGGTTTTTCCCAGCTGCGAAGGTAATAATATTACCACTGAAATAGTGAAATGTTTGGGAATGAGAGCCACCGTATTGGCTAGAAAGTGAGAGATCTGAACGTGTGCAGGACTTGAACAGGTGATCTCTTGACCGTTCAAGTCTAGTAGTTTTCCGCCTGTGCCACAGCTCCGGATCGAGAGGCCATTGTTTTAATCGAAGTCTTTGGTTTAACCACACAGTCTCGTGCAAAATGACCTCCTTTGCCACAATACAAGCAAAGATTTCATTTTCTCCGCCTGTCTCGTTCTTCTGTAGAAAATGGGCCCCTAATGCCCCCTATCTGCATGGGTTCCACTATATCTTTGGTTTCCTTCTTCTCGCTTTTAGAGAGAAACAGACGGGTATAATCGCCCTTAGTCTTTTCTCCCTTTCTCTCTGTTAATCTATGGTCAAGCTTCACCACCAGATCTATGAAAGAAGAACAGTCCTCAGGGGGATCTACAATTTTTGATAAGATATCCTTTAATTCATCCTTGAGACCCCTGTAGAACAAGGAGGTTCTTTTTTCCTCAGGCCATTGTGTTTCAGTCACTAGCATGTTGAAGGTGGTGATATAGGTCAAAAGATCTTTAGACCCTTGTTTGAGATTTAACAACTCATTATCACTAGCTTGCATGTAAGAATGGCGATCAAAAAGACTTCTCATGCGTTCTTTAAATCTAGAGAGGTCGTATAATATGGGGTCATCGTTCTCTACAAGATGTACTGCCACTAAGATAGGAAATAATAAAGGCAATCTTTGCTGCATCGTCTGGAAAAGAGGCAGTTCTACACAAAAATTGTAGATGGCACTGGTTCATGAATACACCGTATTTGCTACTATCCCCACTGAATCTTTCTGGCATCGCTAATGGAGTTTGGGGAGGGGCTACTACTGTTACATTGACTGGTGCAGAAGAGGAAGCCCCACTTGCGGATACAGAGGCTGCAGTAGGAACCTGGAAATGAGCGGGCTGGATGTAACTCCTCTTTTGTTTTGGTATAGTGTCAGGGTTGACTGTGTCTAACTGTCTGTGAGTCTTCAACACCCCTAGCTCTGTCACTAGGCACTGATTTTCTCCTCTTATTATATTGAGCTCTGCTTGTAGATTAGCGACTAGGTCCACTAACTCGCTCGATGTTTGAGGGTTGGCATGAGACATGGCCTCATCCATCTTCGCTCAGGGGATAATATAAACGTGGGCTTGGCTTTTCTGTGAAGACCTGAGGCTTCGTAGTATAGAGCAGGCCAATATCCACGGGAGAGAAGAATGAGCCTTTCCTCTCCCCAGAGACAACTCACCCCACTAGCAAGAACAGGGAGATATATCTGAGGAGCGAAGAGACAGGAATGAGCCACCTGGAGGTTTCTAGATCGTCCTGTGGGGTAACAGGAGGAGACAAGACATGAACCTGCAGCAAAGGAAGACAAAGAACAAGGTACAGATTAGGACAAGTGTCTTCTATCTCAAGTGTGCTTAAACTCTTAAATTAACAGGTAACCTTGTGTACTTTCTCACACTTACACAGGATATGTATGCCAGTAGTTCTAAATGAGCTCCGTAATCGTCTTGAACGGAATCCAGAAGTGTTAGCATACGTGGTTCATCAGGATAATAAGTGCCCAGTTCATTAAGTGAAAGAAAAAATGTTTAACCGATACACGGCGTACTCTCACTGAGAGAAACAGGTTTGTGTCTCTGACTCTACTGGTAAGACGCCTTATACAGTATAAAGTCCAGCATGCACTTACTTGGGTTCAGTTAGGCAAAAAGGCATTGAATACCAGGGCGTCTCTTCTCTATGTATAGAGCGTCACAGTTCGTTCCCCACAGTGCAGCGTCCAACACCAAGGATACGTTTAGCGCGTCTTAGCGCTTTTTATCAACTTGTTGCTATTTTCGTCATAGCGTGTTCCAGAGCTGCGGCGATGAAATCAATAAAAATAAATGGCATCCAATTACCTCACTGCCCCGGTTTCCGTTGGTAGCCGTAGCACTGCGAACGCTTCCTCGCATTCGTGAAGTAAAGCAAAAAACGATTTCTTTCGAATGACGCGTGCTCACTCTATTGTAGTGAATTCCATACAGCTGATTTCCTTACCGCTACGGCGCTTTTCAACAGCCAGGGCAGAGTTTACCAATCCAGAATGCACAGCGCTTCCTCGCGCTATAAACAGGAGTTCAAACAAACAGCAGTCCCAGCGCTACCTCGCGCTACGGCAAAACAAGGATAGGGTTATCAGGAAACAACAATCAGCGCGTCCTCGCGCTCGAAGAGGAAAGTTCAAAGCAAACTCTGCAGTCATTAATCTGCACCAACAACAGGGATTCCACACGGCGTCCTCTTGTCAGGAGAAAGCAAGGGAACGTTCACAGGGTAAGGCGTGGCCCAATTACCAGGAAGCAAAGCCAAGCACCTGGGAGCAGCTCCTGCTTGCTTATATGCTGTTCAAGTCAGCTGATAGAGTCCCAGTGCAATGTGGGAAGGTACACAAGTCAACTACCCTCATGGTGCATTATGGGACATGTAGTTCACTAGTACAAGCGTAACCATACATGTAACAAGTCCACATCCTAACACCTCTCATTATTATTGAAGGCTTGAAAACATTTGGTTTTACTGACGATGATTTCTCAGCTCTCATCGGACAGATATCATGCACGAGTGGCAACAATGGAAATATAGGCAAAGACAACAGTGAGTGGAACAAATTTGAAGAAAAAAGCAAAAAGAATGGAGTCCCATGCTCACTATATGTTGGAATATTTAAAAGCAGGAGCCATTCCCTCAGGCTTAAGAGATAGAAATATACCAGCATTATTTGTAGAAGTACGCAAGTTCCTGGAGCGGTGGTCTCATATTGCTAACCGCTGCTCCAGGAACTGGATGATCCTGATTATTGAGACAGTGAAGGAGATGATACAAGTGCTCAATCAGGAAATCTCAGAACTAGAAGAAAAACTTAAAGCTAACAACAGTGTAGAAGAAGGGAAGAACAAACTCCTGAGCATTAATCAAGAACTACAGGAGTTTGAAGAGTACCTCTTTAAGAAAAAAACGGAAAAATTAAAAAAAGATATACGCTGGTTTACACAAGAGAAAATTTACCCCTACCTCCATAGCAACTTCTTTCAAGAAGAACGGTATGATGGAGGACAGACAATTACCTTTCATCAAAAGAGACAAAAGATCTTGACCTTTTCAGACACTAATTCATCAGACTCAGATTACGATGGCCCGACTACGAATGAAGGGCCAGGGTTTAACCCAAGAAATCATAGAGGACAATCATATAATTACCAACAATTTGGCCATTCCCCTTCTCCTTTTTTAGAACAGGGCAGGGGCAGGGGACGAGCGAGATTTCAAAGGCAAGGCAGGAACAACTACCACCAGACAGAGTAAGCACATCCACAGCCATATATGAGAACAAGAACCCAACAGTATTGGAAATCTTAGAAGATAACCATCTAGATAGAGATAGCATACCTATCTTCAATCTCTCTAGCCGTCAACTGACATTAGAAGAGACCACTCTGCTGAGTAAGGGACTATCCTTTGTCCCCAGCACCTCGCCAGATATTTTTACTATGAATAAAGATTTATTTTCATTCTTTCGGAAAGTCCGCTTGCAAAAATACATGTCTGAAAAAGAGTCCATAGAAGAGGAAGTCAATTACTCGGGATGCAGACCACCGTCAAAGTTTACACATACCTTAAAGATGGTAGGTCCGGAGGTTGCAATCTTCGAGAAAACAGTAATGAAAGAACTAGAGAAGATCACTAAGTATATACGCAAACCACCCCCTAACCTCACCAATCTGGAAAAAAAGCTCTCAAAAATTTGGAAAACAACAGACATATTACCATTAAACCTAGTGACAAAGCGGGTGGAATAGTGGTCATGGACAGTGATACATATGCTAAGAAAATGGAAAGCATGTTATTAGTACCTGAACATTACCAACCAGCTCGTAATTCAGTTTTGATAGATCTCAAAAATAGAATAGAAGCTAGCACTTCGCAAGCGTACACAGATGGCTTTATCTGTCACAAAGAACTAGAATTCTTGAATAAAAACAATACAGTAATTCCGGTACTCTATGGAGTCCCAAAAACCCATAAAAACATACTAGATCCTCCAATGCGCCCTTATCATATCATCCATCAATTCATGTACTGAGCCATTATCTCAATATGTGGACTCTTTCCTATGTCCCCTTACCAAACTGTATGAATCATACATTAGAGACACAGGTCACATGATAGCTACTGTTGAACATGTACCCTTTAATAGAGAACCCAATTTCTTGTAACTCTAGACATAGAGTCTCTTTACACAAACATACCCCAGGATTCGGCAATGGAGGCGGTGGCAGCCCTCCTAGCCAGAACTCCTGGGGATAGACCAAATGCTTTCATTCTAGAATGTCTAGGTATAGTTTTACACCACAACTACTTTGACATATTACCATTAAACCTAGTGACAAAGCGGGTGGAATAGTGGTCATGGACAGTGATACATATACTAAGAAAATGGAAAGCATGTTATTAGTACCTGAACATTACCAACCAGCTCGTAATTCAGTTTTGATAGATCTCAAAAATAGAATAGAAGCTAGCACTTCGCAAGCGTACACAGATGGCTTTATCTGTCACAAAGAACTAGAATTCTTGAATAAAAACAATACAGTAATTCCGGTACTCTATGGAGTCCCAAAAACCCATAAAAACATACTAGATCCTCCAATGCACCCTTATCATATCATCCATCAATTCATGTACTGAGCCATTATCTCAATATGTGGACTCTTTCCTATGTCCCCTTACCAAACTGTATGAATCATACATTAGAGACACAGGTCACATGATAGCTACTGTTGAACATGTACCCTTTAATAGAGAACCCAATTTCTTGTCACTCTAGACATAGAGTCTCTTTACACAAACATACCCCAGGATTCGGCAATGGAGGCGGTGGCAGCCCTCCTAGCCAGAACTCCTGGGGATAGACCAAATGCTTTCATTCTAGAATGTCTAGGTATAGTTTTACACCACAACTACTTTGAGTTTAAGGGGAAACTATACAAACAAATACAAGGTACTAGCATGGGTGCTTCATGTGCACCGAGTGTAGCCAATACGTATATGGGTGAATTTGAACTCAAGCACATCTTTAACGAAATGGCTCCTTTTTACGAGAATATTACAACATGGCACAGATATATTGACAACATATTTTATGTCTGGACTGGGGATGAAGTGACCCTAAATCAGTTCATTGAATGGGTAAATCACAGCAACTGTAACCTCAAATTTACTGCCAAATACTCACAAGACAAAGTAGAGTTTTTGGATATTTGGATTGAAAGCGGAGAAGAGAGCATTGAGGTTAGTCTGTATAGAAAACCGACAGCGAAAAATACAGTACTACAGCATGCTATCTATCAACCCTCGTGCCAAAAAGACTCAATCCCCTTTGGGGAATTTCTCAGAATCAAGCGTAATTGCACCAATATGCAGGATTTTATGAGACATGCAGAACAATTGAAAAAAAGACTACTACTCAGGGGTTACCCTAAACGTCTCATTAAACAATCTATGAAATGTGCCAAATATTATAATCGAGACAACCTGATTACTAGCAAGGAGATAGATTAGTTTGTGTGATCAATCACACATGCTACAATAACAAGATACAACAGATTCTAAATAAAAATTGGAAGATCTTAAATACTAATGACAATAGTATGTCACTTATGAAACCTATTGTAGCCTTTAGAAGGAACTCAAATTTACGAGATAAACTTGTACATAGCAGGATGCAACAAACTACAAGAACTATGGAACAGAATACTATTGACGGACTACCACAGATCTTGGGTAACCATAGATGTGGAACCTGTCATGCGTGTCCTACAGCCATCACCACAGAAGAATGGTCTTATGGCACAAAAAGAGGCAGACTCAAAAGCCACACAAATTGCAGAAGTCACAATGTTATCTACCTCATCCTATGTCCTTGTGGACTTGGCTATATAGGGGAAACTGGCAGAGAATTTCGCTTAAGACTATCAGAACACAAATCCGCCAGCAGAACGCACAAAACACAAGCCCCCATGGTTAAACATTATATGGCTTACAATCACAATGAGCAAGATATCAAATGGCTCATATTGGAGAATATAATCCACAAACCGGGCCATGATACTACAAAAGTGCGAAAGAATAGGGAGACTTTTTCTGGATCTTCCATTGTGACACAGTACGTAGGGGCCTCAATGAGGATATCACATGGATTATTACATAATTAATCAAGCCAAATAAGTGGACTTTAAAATACTTATACACATATACATTTATTACTCTTTGCTTGTCATTTCATTTGCCTCAACCACATTATCTCCATGTCTCTTAATTCTATCTAACATCATTGGGTTTTTTGGTATTTTCCATACCTGGTATTACATATTAGCGCTAAAAGTAAGAAGATATTTGATATTCCTTGTTTCCATATATATACAAGTTGGCTTTTTGTACTATGGATTATTGGCGTTCTAACCATTCCAACATGGCGCCCAAATTTCGAACAATTCATAGCACAGTACACTTTAGTGCTACATACTACTCAGGAACGGGACTAGGGAATGGAAACTGATCGTTATCTTACACACTGTTTTACCATTCCATAATGGCAACTCATAGTACAGCACAACTTAGGCTGGTAACTATTAGGGTACGGAAACTCCTAAATAATATATACACCCAATATGGCCACCTTAATTTTCCTTTTGGGCCCCTCAATTATTCTTACATATCGCTCCTAGCCGTGTAATTTATAGCCTTACTTTAATCTCTGTAAACATGTGAATATTAATACACTCTTCATCAAAAATATTGAGGATTCTTATTTTTCCCTTCCTGTGCTATATTTGATTCAGGACAATCACATCTATCTAAGATGGCGCTGACTTCTACGAAATAGGGTACATTGTAAATTCCCCGCTTCAAACACCGCGGGATTTCGGCCTATCCAATCTCCCTCCTATTAGTCCAAATACATCTTGGGAACTTCAACCTTTCAAAGATGGCGGCCAGAGTCGCTTGATTTTCCTTATTTTCATTTCACATATCGTGAGCCTTGGCGCGATCCCATAATACTCGTGAGAGTATTTAACATCTCGGAAACTTGGCGGGCATTGGCAAACCAGGTCACCCTACACAGAACGAGATGTCCGCATAGAGGTATGCGAACGGATTCCGCTTGTTAATATCACGCGTAAATCAGCCTCCTAGTTTGAATACATCTTACAACCCTTAACTTTTTTAAAGATGTCGGCTAGTGCCGCTTGATTTTCCCTGTCTGTACCAAACACTGGGTATTAGCCTATTAGGTCATCATACTTAGAACGAGATGTCCGGATAACTACAGACTAACGGAACCCGTTTGTTGGTATTACACGTAAAACAGCTCAGTCTGTCAGCGTTGCGTCTTTGCCGCTTTTTTCCACGCACATACTACTATGTCCAAATGCCGGCAAGCCTACAGGCGCCTCTCAGCTATTTACTGCATGTTGACTAATGGGGGGTCTACTCTGAGGGAAACTGCGCAATTAGTAACAGCGAGGGGCCTTCTATAACAGTTAGTTGTTTCTCAAACCACACCATGCATACTTGACAAAGGACTTTAAATAGTATAGCTGATAAGATGCCAATTCGCTCTGTATAACCATATCACTTATAGCTTTAACATCCCCCTTATTTGTTATTTGTGTTTCTTATTCACTAGCTCTTTTTAGTTCTTGTTAGGACTTCGCAAGAATGCAGAAGAAGATAACCTTCATTTGAAAATAAGGTCTGTGACTGACAGATCCCCTACTTTGGATCCATATTAGGAAATGAGGATTGGCCTCTTTTAGGGGTAAAACAATAGTGCTATACACAAATACCATAACTGTACTGACATAAATTCATTTGCGAATTATTAGCATTGTAAAACTATTTATTTATATCTGCAGCTACCTGCCTTTGATTTACCGTACTTCAGCCTGAAAATTTTCTTAAACAATTCGCACTCAACTATTTTCTGGAGGTATAGTCCACAATACATGTACAAAGGATTTTCCCAATTTAATTGTACCTGCCCGAGTTTGGATCCGGTCATGTTTCATGTTTCCCATTCTTCCTTCCAGAAACTGATATCCTTTGACATGCAATACAGAACTCCTCTTGCAAGACAAGTGTGTATTATACCAAATGAAGGTTAGCGATACGAAGACTCTACTCAGTTATAATTTCCCTCTCATGGGTGGCCGCTTCTTTCTCCAACTTTAAAAGTCACTGGGCCAGTCTTAACCTTACTTCATGACTATTCTATCTAACATAAAGTGGGTTCTACTTCTGGCCATCCTTCCTCCTGCACTTGGTCCATGCATGATACACCCAGATATTTAGACCACTCACAAATAACAGAGCACCAAATATAGCATAGAGTTCAATTGATTTTTGAAGTATTATCAAAATAATTAGAAGCACTCATATAATAAGTATCTATGACCTACCAAAACCTTCTGTTAGCTAATGTTTGCTCCCCTCTTTCCACAGACATCACATGAATGGTTTTATTGTTCCATAGACATAGCGACTATGGAACTCTTTACTGCGCGCTTGCAGTCTTGCTACACTCGATTCACTAAAATATGGCAACCACTGATCCATTACCTCTGTAAAATGGAGCACGCACGTCATCTGCCCCCAAAGCTCCGGGCTTTACGCCTCTTCGAGGAAGCTGTGATTCCGCCTGAAACTGATAGATTGACTGCATAAGCACATTGGTCCTACCCCTGTTCCTACATGGTATGCTGCAGGCGGTAACTAGATTATTGCACGCCATTGCTTCCCCCAAGCCCCCCAGCCCGCCACTCTCCCGCCCCCGCAAGTGCCTTGACCCCCACTATTTGGCACTATAAGCAATGGGACTATTTCCCCCTCTTTCGCACTATGTACTCAAGCCCCCTTGCATTAGCTCTTTTTTCCCTTCTTGTTCTCTCTCTGTCCTCTCACCACTCTCTGTTTGTTAACTTCCCTCTGCCCTCTTCTACAGGCTCTGTGCCACCTTTTCTTCCCTCGTTTTCTTGTTATGGTATTACTCATGTTGAATATGGGTCTTGAAACTCCTCTGCAATGCAACCTTATGCTGTGCCTGTTGTAATACGCGGCCGGCCCGCCATGGGTTGTAGGCGACTTGCTGTGTAATGCATATATAGATCTTCATTACCACAGTCCCCCATCCCTCCCTTAAAAAAACGCGGCCAGCCCTACATAGGGTTGCGGGCCCTATGCTGTGTATGTATAGACCCTCACTTTGGTTTCCTTGCAATAATAAAAACAGATTTATACAAAACGAGAGTTAACACAAGGAGATGATGGACGGAGCGCTGAATATTTTCAGATACTCACCCCCAGTCACAGATCTGGGTTGAATCCATCATCATTCTTTAGCTCACTTTGCCACCCCAGTTCAGACATAGCTATATGCAAATCAGTCTTGACCCTGTGCCTCATGGGAACAGTCCAACCCGAACTGCCAAGCCATGTCTTCCCTGGACGGGAAACAAGCATCCTGGGACCGGTTTCTGGGTAACACCCTTCATCAGCCAGGCTAGCTTGAATCCAGTGGCAAAGTGAGCAAGGGACCTGATCCAGCGCGAGACCGGGAAGAATGGGGAATAATATGTATCAATACCCTCCCTGCGTCGCAGACCCGACGTCACACCAGCTCATTCACACATGAAGTCATTGGTGGGGCCCATTACACCAACACTCACACGTCTCTCTCACTGAGTCTGCACACACAGGAGGGATGAGTAATTCAAGCGCTGGACATGTAGGGGAATACCTTATTACCTATAGGAAAATATTTACATTAAATACATTATGTACATCTGCATCTGTAGAATCCTAGCTTTAACATCAAGGCACTCCACCCACTTGGTCGACGGACCAACTAGTTGGATTGGTTGATGGTGATTGTCAAGACCAGCTTAACCTCACTACAACAATATATTGAATGGCATAATTAATTGACTCTAAAAGAATCACGAACACCTGAAATCATTTTTTTATGTAATTAATTTGCATAAAGGAAATTATCATTTATTCTCTCACTATTAATTTTCACTTGAGCATTGACATTTATTCAGCACATAAATCAAGAAACTGTTTAATAAAAGTCGTGAAGAGAAAATGTAGGTTTGCATTCATTTCATTATTCTCAAAATGGTTAAAAATCAATCCTTGGTCATGTAATTGACAGAGGGTTCCAAAATTAAGGATCAGTGAACCATAGTTAAAAACATGTATTTAATTCTAAAGATTACCTACACTAAAACCTTCCTACCCAGCACTAAAACCCCAACTTACTTAATTAACCCTTGACCTCCTCGACGACTTCTCTCACCCAGGCTAGTGTCCCGCAACGATCTCGAACCTACAGGGGTCATCAGTGCACAGTCTGGCATAATTCCAAGCTCCCAGCATCTCTCCAAAGCAGCTTTCTCCTCCGCCTTCTCTAACAACAAAGCCCAATTTTGGTCTGATATTTCTACTGTGTTTGCTGGCTCCCTACCCTCAAATGTTTCAACTCATGTTGTTTCCCTTGCTCTGATTGGTCATGATAATGCAGTTCTCAGCTCTCAGGATGCCCGTAGATAACAATGGAATTCTCAGCTTCCAGGATGTCCAGGAATAACAATGTGGTTCTCAGCTCCCAGGATGTTGGTGAATAACTTTGTTTGACAAGTTGATAGATACAAATTCGACTGTCCACAGTTCATTAGCAGGCATTCAAAGGTTCATTGGCAGGGATTCAACTGTTCAGTGTCAGGGATTCAGCTGTTTCCACGTGGTCATTCTTTGGCAGGCATTCGACTGCTTCTCTTTGCTAGCATTCTGGCTCTCAGCCGTTACCGGCATGGCCTCGAACATAGTCAGCTGGAGTTGCAAAGTTCAGTGGAGCACAGTGCATGCACGAGGTTCCTCCAGCCAGATGATGCAAGCATTTTCTACTGCGCAGAACCGGGAAAAACAAAGCCATCTTGAAACTGGCCACCAGCCAAACTATGATAAACACACACAAAGAAAATGTGAATACACAGAAAATAAGTGTTTTCTGTCCCCCCACCCACCAGAGCTAATATTTATCCCCTAAAAACTGTTACCTAGCGGAAAAGCATCACACTGCAAGCCATTAAAATGAAGCAAAAGCAGCATGCAATGCACAATGTACACTACAACATAGACATGCACTATTTAAATGCGCAAAATAGATTAAACGTGCGTTTTACACCATTAATTAATATGTTAATCAAACCTGTTAATGCAGAGCATTTCCCACATGTAATGTGTGTGTTTGGTTAATACACAGCAAACAAAATTAATATATTACTTTGTTATGGGGGTGATTGGTCTGAACGGGGTACACACAAAATCTTCTGTGCTCTGCTCCATCAGACCCACGTCCGGGCATACCCTGCCAACTTAGGGCGAACAAAGCACAAGGAGATGCTAGACGGAGCACTGAAACTTTTCAGACACTCACCCCCAGTCACAGATCTGGGTTGAATCCATCATCATTCTTTAGTTCACTTTGCCACCCCAGTTCAGACATAGCTATATGCAAATCAGTCTTGACCCTGTGCCTCATGGGAACAGTCCAGCTCGAACTGCCAAGCAATGTCTTTCCTGGACCAGAAAGAAGCATCCTGGTACCGGTTTCTTGGTAACACCCTTCATCAGCCAGGCTAGCTTGAATCCAGTGGCAAAGTGAGCAAGGCACCCAAGTCTGGGCATACCCTGCCAACTTAGGGCTTTGCCATCCCAGTTCAGACATAGCTATATGCAAATCAGTCTTGACCCTGTGCCTCATGGGAACAGTCGAGCTCGAACTACCAAGCCATGTCTTCCCTGGACCGGAAACAAGCTTCCTGGGACCGGTTTCTGGGTAACACCCTTCATCAGCCAGGCTAGCTTGAATCCAGTGGCAAAGTGAGCAAGGGACCCACGTCTGGGCATACCCTGTCAACTTAGGGCAAACAAAGCAAACACAAGAAGATGATGGACGGAGCGCTGAAACTTTTCAGACACTCACCTAAGTCACAGATCTGGGTTGAATCCGTCATCATTCTTTAGCTCTTTTTGCCACCCAGTTCAGACATAGCTATATGCAAATCAGTCTTGACCCTGTGCCTCATGGGAACAGTCCAGCCAGAACTGCCAAGCAATGTCTTCCCTGGACCAGAAACAAGCATCCTGGGACCGGTTTCTGGGTAACACCCTTCATCAGCCAGGCTAGCTTGAATCCAGTGGCAAAGTGAGCAAGGCACCCAAGTCTGGGCATACCCAGCCAACGTAGGGCAAACAAAGCAAACACAAGGAGATGATGGACGGAGCACTGAAACTTTTCAGACACTCACCCCCAGTCACAGATCTGGGTTGAATCCATCATCATTCTTTAGCTTACTTTGCCATCCCAGTTCAGACATAGCTATATGCAAATCAGTCTTGACCCTGTGCCTCATGGGAACAGTCGAGCCCGAACTACCAAGCCATGTCTTCCCTGGACCGGAAACAAGCTTCCTGGGACCGGTTTCTGGGTAACACCCTTCATCAGCCAGGCTAGCTTGAATCCAGTGGCAAAGTGAGGAAGGGACCCACGTCTGGGCATACCCTGCCAACTTAGGGCGAACAAAGCAAACACAAGGAGATTCTAGACGGAGCACTGAAACTTTTCAGACACTCACCTCCAGTCACAGATCTGGGTTGAATCCATCATCATTCTTTAGCTCACTTTGCCACCCCAGTTCAGACATAGCTATATGCAAATCAGTCTTGACCCTGTGCCTCATGGGAACAGTCCAGCCTGAACTGCCAAGCAATGTCTTCCCTGGACCAGAAAGAAGCATCCTGGGACTGGTTTCTGGGTAACACCCTTCATCAGCCAGGCTAGCATGAATCCAGTGGCAAAGTGAGCAAGGCACCCACGTCTGGGCATACCCTGTCAACTTAGGGCAAACAAAGCAAACACAAGGAGATGATGGACGGAGCACTGAAACGTTTCAGACACTCACCCCAGTCACAGATCTGGGTTGACTCCATCATCATTCTTTAGCTCACTCTGCCACCCAGTTCAGACATAGCTATATGCAAATCAGTCTTGACCCTGTGCCTCATGGGAACAGTCCAGCACGAACTGCCAAGCAATGTCTTCCCTGGACCAGAAACAAGCATCCTGGGACCGGTTTCTGGGTAACACCCTTCATCAGCCAGGCTAGCTTGAATCCAGTGGCAAAGTGAGCAAGGCACCCAAGCCTGGGCATACCCTGCCAACTTAGGGCAAACAAAGCAAACACAAGGAGATGATGGACGGAGCGCTGAAACTTTTCAGACACTCACCCCCCGTCACAGATCTGGGTTGAATCCATCATCATTCTTTAGCTCACTTTGCCATCCCAGTTCAGAAATAGCTATATGCAAATCAGTCTTGACCCTGTGCCTCATGGGAACAGTGGAGCCCGAACTACCAAGCCATGTCTTCCCTGGACCGGAAACAAGCTTCCCGGGACCGGTTTCCGGGTAACACCCTCCATCAGCCAGGCTAGCTTGAATCCAGTGGCAAAGTGAGAAAAGGACCCACGTCTGGGCATACCCTGCCAACTTAGGGCGAACAAGCCAAACACAAGGAGATGATGGACGGAGCGCTCAAACTTTTCAGACACTCTCCCCCAGTCACAGATCTGGGTTGAATCCATCATCATTCTTTAGCTCACTTTGCCTTCCCAGTTCAGAATTAGCTTTATGCAAATAAGTCTTGACCCTGTGCCTCATGGGAACAGTCCTGCCCGAACTGCCAAGCCATGTCTTCCCTGGACCGGAAGCAAGCATCCTGGGGTCGGTTACTGGGTAGCACCCTTCATCAGCCAGGCTAGCTTGAATCCAATGGCAAAGTGAGGAAGGGACCCACGTCTGGGCATACCCTGCCAACTTAGGGCGAACAAAGCAAACACAAGGAGATTCTAGACGGAGCACTGAAACTTTTCAGACACTCACCTCCAGTCACAGATCTGGGTTGAATCCATCATCATTCTTTAGCTCACTTTGCCACCCCAGTTCAGACATAGCTATATGCAAATCAGTCTTGACCCTGTGCCTCATGGGAACAGTCCAGCCTGAACTGCCAAGCAATGTCTTCCCTGGACCAGAAAGAAGTGAGAAAGGGACCCACGTCTGGGCATACCCTGCCAACTTAGGGCGAACAAAGCAAACACAAGGAGATGATGGACAGATTAGAAAGTTGGCATTTTCTTGTCATAACTATTTGGTGACTGAAGCCTGTTTCCTGGGGCCACATAACTAGGTTTACTTGTCCTTTATGTATTCTTCCCAGACAGCCAAGCAATAGAGGGACTGAATGTAGGCAAAATGGGGAGAGGAGCTGTGCACAGCCCTACCTGCACTTAACAGACCCTGCCTTAGATCACAAAGAAATTCACACTAGCCTATTATGCACCCAGACATCCCACCAGACATCATGCAGTGCTTCCCCCTGATGGCATGCTTGTGCCCACCCACACACACTGCACTCATCAGAAGCCAGGATAGTGAGGAAGCAGGAACAATGGCAGCTGTTCAGGGATTCTACACTGCTGTGGTTGCCCAATAATTCTTCCTGAAGGTTCAGTCTGTGGGTGGGGTAATGCTCGGTTGATGATTCCAGTGTGCAGCACTACCCACCACCCCATCACTGTGGTTAGTCTGCTCGCAAACATGAGAGGACTCAGATGTAGGGCAGGGCAGTTAAAGCGGAGAGCAGTCACTACTGGCTGAGTCTAGGTGGGCAAAAGGGTGGAAAAGTGGCAGCAGTGGCAACCGGATTCTCTTTGGTGCAGCTACTCTTAACCCTCTCTTGACCTTGATCCTGACTTATTTTTGCCTACCCTGTACTTGAGGACTAGCAAGCCAATTGGGAAGTAATTGATATTCCAGTGGTCACCGATCTAGGACCAACCAGCTGCAACTATTGTGCCATTTGTGCTATCTTGCCACCAGCCTGGTGTGTGGGCCGAGACAGTATTTAAGTCTACAGTATTTAAGTCCACAGGTCTTCAGTTTTCTTAAAACTTTTCTCAGGCCCTGTAACAGCCACCAGGCACTACCCGCAACCCATTTGTTGGGTTAATTGCAATTACAGTTCGAATTTCAGCCACTTTCAGCTTTCAGCTATCAGCTTCTGCCCCCCTCTACAGTCTGCCCTCTAATGACTATGGACTTTTGACTACAGTCACTGGTCAGCTGTGTGGGTGGTGGTAGCACCTGCAAGACCAGGGGGAGGTAAGTGCACATTGCTGCTGTGTGCTCTGTTATAGCGATGCAGACTTTATGACTTTAATGGACTTGTCAGGCCTTGCTTTCATGTTCCTTTGAGCACTCGAGTATAGGAAAGTTTTATTAGCATCGTTTCCTGCTCCTGGGGTGCAATTTTGTTTTTCTGGCCTTCAACCTGGTCCTTACTCTGTGTCTAGTGATCCCTGAGTTCTGTTACAAAATACAGGCTCATCCGGGGCAAGCCGCTGCTTGGACGCTGTCACCGAGGACACAATGTCAAGACACTCTTTTGGTTTTCTGCTTCCTATTTGTTTTATATTCGTTCTACATTTGCCCCCTCCCTTGCTTATTGACTATGGCAAAACAGAAGGCCACAAAGGGGATTGTGGGTGAAGATGAACAGAAAAGTCATAAATCTGCTTGAGACAACTGTGTACTTGACAGGATTGATGATCTTTTGGTGGAATGCAAACAAATCCTAACTCCAGATGCCACCGTGCCGCCCCCCCCCCTCTCCTGCTGCTCCCATTCTTCCATCTTCTGATGTAGCGGGAATCCAGTGGACAAATCCGTGGATTGTTTTTAGATCCAGGGGGCAGGGTCATCAACAGAGCACAGTTGCTCAGATAGCACTGTGTTCTTAGTCCCCTTTAGATATAATTGCTTCACCTGTGCCCTCTTCCCCCTCTGCTATCCTAAATTCTGATTTCAATGTGGTTGATGTGGTTGATTTTCCTTGGAGTAATCATTTTGTTTCCCTGAGTGATTCACAAGCTGATAGGATAAATGTTATTACTGAAGTCACTGGAGGTACTAATCTTGAACAACATTCCATCTATTTGACAGTGTTTGGGTGTCCCACTTATACTAAAGAAGTATTTCTTATTTCCCTTGTTCAATCCTTGAAGGAGAAGTTGGGTGCTCTAAAACGCATTCCGTTGTAACGCATGCCTTTACCACGCATGCATTACAACGCAAATGCCTTTACCACATACAACCTTTACCACGCATGCTTTTACAACGTATTTTGTTGTAAAGCATGTATGGTATAGGTCCATGCATGATAAAAATGTTCCCTAACTCCTGCCCTCAGTCCTCAAGCCAGACCCTGAACCTCCCCCACCCGACCCTTTTCAAAATTACCCGACCTCTGCCCTAATCCTTAAAAATAGTCCCCTGCACAACCCCCACTACTCCTGCCCTTTTAAAATAAATACCCGATTCTGCCCTAAGACCTAATTGTAGAACCCAGCGTGAACCCCACTGTCCCCTGCTCTTTTAAAAAAAATACCTGACCACTGCCCTAATCCCTAAAAATACACTCCTGCGCGACCCACACTGCCCCTGCCCATTTTAAAAATACCCGACCACTGCCCTAATCCCTAAAAATACACTCCTGCACGAACCCCACTGCCCACGCCCTTTTTATTAAAATCCACGACCCTGCTCTAAGGCCTAAACTTAGATCCCTGCGCGACCCACACTGCCCCTGCCCTTTTAAAATTTCCCCGACCACTGCCCTAATCCCTAAAAATACACTCCTGTCCAAACCACCACTGCCCACCACCACTGCCCACGCCCTTTTTAAAAAAAAATCCACAACCCTGCCCTAAGGCCTAAACTTAGAACCCTGCGCGATCCACACCGCCCCTGCCCTTTTTAAAAATACCTGACCACTGCCCTTATCCCTAAAATTACACTCCTGCACCACCCCACTGCCCCCACCCTTTTTCCTAAGCTCGAAATCTAGAAACCAGCGTGACCCCCACAGCCTTCTGCCTTTTTAAAAAATACCAGCCCCTGCCCTAATCACTAAAAAATACCCGCAACAAAAGCCATCTTAAAAATAATCCTCCTTACCTCAACAGGACAGCGACGAGGCAACTCTTGAAAAAGGAAGCGGAAGGATCTCTTTGCTCCCCATAATGACGTGGATAGCCTTGACCACGCAGGTGCCTTTACCACTGTTACCAGCATATGCCCTCCCCCCGTACGTTGCGTGTTGAAAGCTATGCTTGGTAACAATAAATGCGTGGTAATGGCTGCGTGGTAAAGGCATTGCGTGGAAACAGCGCGTTGTAAAGGCTGTTTCCCAATACTAACTCCTACTAGGGCTCCAGTAACTGCACATTTTTGCCCAAACATTGCTTCTGCTTCCTTTGGGCCCTTATGCCCTCCGTATAACCCACCAACCAGTTTGGGAAAATGTAATATAGAGAGATTCCTTCCCTCATCTGAAGCACAGACCTGTAGAACTGTAGGGGATGGCTAGATTTCCAGTGGCTCTAGTTCCTCCGGTATCAAGCACCAGCCGCACAGGAAAAATATTTCCATCACTTACCCTGGTCATGTTACAAGGAACCCAAATGGTAACCATGCAGAGATTAATGTATCTCAAAGCATGATGAAACATCCAGTTTATGGCTACAATGCAATGATAAACATCCCAAAGCTAACCCCCTGCTTGAAAGTGCAGACAGAAGAGAGTTTAAAAAACAAGACTATCCATTTGATTCATCATGTTTGGGGTTGTCACTCTGTTATATGGGACAACATTGATAGTGCTAAAAGATCAGGCTGTTCTAATTCTGGTGTCGACATCCTTGACTTAGTTTTAGGTTCTTCTGATATGGCTGACAGTCGGGTTGACCTTGATCATAGAACTAATCCACCAGGTAATTCCAACATACAGTTCTAACATACTAGACCTCAAGCCCCTGCT
Organism: Triturus cristatus; assembly: GCF_964204655.1. Lineage (NCBI taxonomy): Eukaryota > Metazoa > Chordata > Amphibia > Caudata > Salamandridae > Triturus > Triturus cristatus. Next base: position 1,190,572,318 of record NC_140589.1, read on the forward strand.
AGTACCAATGGCCCTCCTTTACCACTCAGTCTCATGGATTGACTTGAAGAAATATCCCAGGGAGACCAACTTATCACTATTCAGTGCCAACCCATTTTATGTTGGAGGGGCTAGTACAGAGTCTGACCTGCCTCTTAATTTACACATCATAAATACCCCTAGTGTACTTACCCGATTCAAGTTAATGCTATCATGACGGGGGTAGAAGGTATGGAAGGCATAGTGTCACAGCAGAATGTTGTTTATAAGGAAGGCCTCCCACTGATTTCTTGGAATTTGGCTGGAGTCAAATCAAAACTTATTGAGCAAAAAAGGTTCTCCTTTATCAGAAATTAAGATGTTTGCTTATTCTAGGAGACCTGGACACTGGACAAAATCCTCATTGTGGGGTTTGTTTCATACAGAGTGGAGCTTTAACACCGAGGAATTCAGGGTGGGTGGTTAGGGGGGTTATTGATACTGGTAAAGACTGACATTTTATGTAACCATGAAATTGTTGAATATAGACTCATCTGATTTAATGGTGGTAATGCTTGAATTACCAAAGGTTCAAAATTGGTGTTACCAAATATATATGTTAGGCTATGCCTTTGAATGGTGAATCCCCGATTATATCTCTTTTAGGCGATTTGATTGTTTAGTTCCAGCAGAATGCTAAAGTGATTATAGCTGTTGTTTCTAATTCTACATTTAAACCCTCTCAATTTCTTAGTAAGATAACAGAAAAGGAGGATAAACAACGGGGCATCCCCAGCCTTGAGTGTAAATCTCATCACTGTCTCTCCAAGGTTGCTCTACAAATTGCTTCTCTGGTGGTAGGGTGGAGCTTGAGAGCATGTAATGGAAGAACTCGCCCTGACCAAAAGAGAGCAGACACTTTTATGAGGGGAATCACCACTAGTGTGACTGATTATGTTTTCCTGGAGGTCAGTCTCTGGCCAATACTTCATTACATGGGGATTTTGCCACGTACAGATAGTCACCACAGCCCCCTGAATGTCACATGTGTGGGAAATGACCTCACAAAATTGTTGTCTAATCACAGCACTGTGGTCCCTGAACCTGTTGTGGCCAACAACTGTAGAAGAGTTTCCTGGTCTGGAGTTATGACTAATGAGAACCTCTAAGATGAGATATATCAGTGGTTTATATATTTTTTTTCCAATTATGAGACTTCCCCTGAGGAAGCTATACCAATCGTAGATATTCATGGAAGAGTTATTAACAAATTACAGAGGATTTATTATTTAAAAAAATCAACTGGTAACATGAAGCCCCTCCCAAAGACCCAAAAAGGTACAGAGAAGCACTATTAGCGGCCAGAACCAACTAGAAATTCATACAGCTCGTCTGGAATACAAGTGTGCAATGATGATGCAAAAAGGAAGTGGGAGGAAGCTAATTGGCAAAACATGCTCCAGGCCCTTAGAATGAACGATGGCTGGACATTTTGTCATATTGTTGCACATGGGACAATTGGAAGCTTGGAAGAACATTTTCTAAAACTATACGCTTAGGCTCAACCTACTAAACAGCCATCCAATGTGGTTGATGAGTGTCCGGAGGGTGATATTACCAAGCTAGGAAATGGGAAGACCGTTAAAAGCTTTTTTAGTCTAGAGAATACCCTTTCTGCTATTAAAAGTCTTAAGGCACTAAAGGTCCCTGGTCCCAATCATAATCCAGGTTATCTATATAAATTAGAACCTGGGCTGTGGGCTAGTTAAATGAACATTCACTCTAGTGCAATAGCAAGGGTTGGGTTAATCCCGGATACCTGGAGGGGGGCAGATATATTCCCAATATTTAAAAAAGGAGACGCTAATTGTCCGTCAAATTAGTGGCCTATTAGCCTAGTAGACAACCTTCAAAAAATATTCACCAGGCAGGTCTTAAATAGATTGTAAAAGTGGATGGAATATCAGAGAATTCTAATGACCTTTCAGGCAGGATTCTATGCCAAAATTAGCTCTTTAGATCAGATTTTTAAATGTGCCCACTTTTATTGGAAATATGTTTTGTTGGGCAACCAAAAACTCAATGTGGCATTTGCTGACCTATGTACTGTATTCAATCTGATAACCCGGAAGAGCCTTTGGAGAGTACTAGCCGGCCAGGGCACTTCCAGGTTGGTTAACTGAATTACTAGCTAGGTTGCATGAAAATAACTATGCGCAGTTCAGGTGGGGTGATAGAGGCGAGCTAACAAAGCGTATCCCAGTCGCAAGAGGGGTTCGACAGGGGTGCGTTTTGCCACCCACCTTGTTCACCTTATATATGAATGATGTAGCTGAGGAAGTGACAAAGTGTGTTGATGATTCTCCAACTCTCAACCGGGTTAAAACACCTATACTCCTGTTTGCAGATGATTCATTATTAATCTCCAAGTCCCTAAAGGGGTTACGAAATATGATAAATACGTTTTTAGAGTTCTGTGGCCATAGGGGTTAGGATTTAAATGCTGCAAAAACCAAATTCATGGTCTTTGGTGAGAATAGCTGGGAAAGACCTTTTGGAAAGGGTCTTTAGCATTCATTATTTGGGGGTGACACTGTCGGATACATGTTGGTGGGTCCACCAAGTAAATAAAGGAGGCCTCATGATATCACATGGATGAAAGGCCATTCTATGCTTACAGAAGAACACATACTTTTGTTCCATTTCCCCGGCTTTGGAGGGCTATTGAGCAAAAGCCCAAAGTGGTGCATTGTGGTGCAGAAGTTTTGGGGTCACACTGATACGATGAGGCACGCAGTGATGGAGAATGTATTTGTTAGATAATTGCTCTCAGTCCCCATAAGTACCCCCTTATCCCACTTTATTTTGATACGGGGATGAAAAGAGTATCTGATCAGGTGCTCTTTAAACCAGTTTTATTCTGGATCCATATCTGGACTACTCTGGAATTAGTTGTATATAGAGATTCCTTGAGTGATATAACGAATATGGACAGTGCCTTGGAGATACCCTAGTTAAGGTTTGTTTGTGAATGGTGCAAAACAATTGGGTTTGATAGAATGTGGGACTCACCTGAATTACTTTGTAAGGTGGATAAGCTGGTATTAAAATCTACCTACTGGTCTCTAGTGTGGCAAGAGGTAATAACCAGGGGCACTCTGGGCCACCTCACTGAGCAGTTCTTCGCATTTAAACCTACTCCTGCGTTTGAAATATTTATGGACAATATAACACCACCGCTGGCCAAGAGCTTGTTTATTAGATTTAGAACAGGCTGTTTGCCCCTTCAATCGTTAACTAAAAATTTGAACAAAAACTTCTTTTCTGATTCATACCCAGATTGTGGCATGAGTTCTGAGACCTTTGGCACGATTCCGAGCATTGCACTTTATATTACATTATGAGTTTTATACAACTTGGGACTTGTGGTTAATTTTAAATTATAATTTAGACATTGCAGAGATTAGATTATCATTTTGAGGGATTATCTTGATATTCCGACTGAAACAACTGAAATGATATTGCATAGCATGAGGTTTTCTGGGGTTAAGTTTTACGATTTCATTTTATTGTTCTATTATATCATATTTATGTATCAAGGAAAAATAGGAACCTCAGACCCACTCTTCAGTTCACTTCTGGACCTGCGGAAGAACTCCTAGAGGACTGCTCTGTTGCCTCTGACATGCTGTGCACTTTAGAGGACAGTCTTGGTGCGACAAGAGGACTGTCCTGCTGCCTGAAACATGCCCTCAGAGGGCTGCCCTGCTGCGTGAGACCGACATTTCTGCTAGAACCCTAGACTTCCAGAGTGACTCCGAGAGGTAGTTGGCTGGTCTCCTTATTGGGGCCTCAGCGACAGAAAAGGCTCCAACCATCTTGAACTTGCACCAGGACACAGCCTGAATTAGTCCTGGTCCTCCAAAAGGTGCGTCTACAGTCCAGGACTCTTGGAAATGGTGCTAAAGATGCCCAGATAGCCCAAATCCAAATCTTGAGACTATGAACAATTTCTGGCATAAATTTCTCTTAGAACCGAGAAGAGACCAGGACCTACCTGCTTGCCGATCCGCCCAAGGTGCTTCGCCGATCGGCCTTACTTTGTAGCTACTCTCACTACATTCCTCTGCACAGCAGCAAATCCTGTTCAGCCCTCCTCGCAGAATGGTTATCTGGCATTGTGGAGCCCTCGTCAGCTCCCGCCTCCAGCTTTGTCCAGCTAGGGATTTTGAACTTCCATAAAAGAGACTAAAAAGTAGAAATTTTCACTGCGGCTTCGTTCAGCGGCACTCCTATGATGCCAACTCCTCCTCAGACACTGCTGGGTGCCTTGCCCCCTAAACTTTATCGTCTCATACATTTTTCTTTAAAAATTCTTCTCTATCTGGAGGTAAGCGGAGACCGAGCCCAAACCACTTCATGTATCCAAAGCACAAACCATCACATTTTCCCTGGTCTCATATGACTCGATGTCCGTGGTTGGGGTTTTGATGTTTTAGGTGCTATTTTACACTTTAAAATTTAAAAATTCATACTTCCAGTTCTACTGATTGGATTTGTTACATTTTGGTGTCAAATAATTTATTAAAATGCACTTTATTTTTCTAAATGAGTGGGGAATTTTTCTTGGGTTGTGTTTTCATTGTATTACTGTTTCAGTGCTGCATAAATGCCTTACACATTGCCCCTAAGCTAAGCTTGACTACTTTTCTGCCAAATACCAGAGGGTTTAGCATGGGTTAATCTAGTGATTTTTTATGGTTTACCCTGAGAAGTATTGTGCCTATTGCTTGAGTAGGGCTTCACCCTCCTCAACCATCAATCCAATTTCTCACATCACCAGATTGTAAAACAGGCAAAATAATTTCTTGCAATAACTTAAAAATTAAATTTACATTGGGAATGAACTTAAAATCCAACTTAAGAATTTCCCTGTCAGGGAAAATATTTAAATATGTATAAGAAGTAACTAATACTTCTAACTCACCTAACCTTCTCGCTGAGGTGATGCAATTTCAAATGCTTTTTTTGAGAAAGAGCCATATCAGGTTCACGTTCTCTAATGGTTCAAATGACAGCTGCTGCAATCTCCTCAGGACTATGGAGAGATCCCAAGTTGGAGACTCAATCAGTGTCATGTGGTGTTCTGTATCCATGTTATGATATGAGATTCTGTAACTTGGTACCATCATCACCTGGAATAGAAGGGGCTCTAGAATGTAGGAGTTGACGGTTGGTGACAGGACGAAGTAGACTTGTTTCTGGATGTCTCTGTGGCTGGGGCCGATTGCGGAGTACTTGCAATGAATGCTATTTGGGTTACAAGCTGCCTCATCCCTACCTTTTACATTTGGCGATGACTTGAGGATTCAGACACCTGCAGCACAAGTCATTGTAGAGTTTTGGCCTCAACACAAAGCCATTTTTCTTGCCGCGAGTACCACAGAGGACAGCATTTGGCTAAAATGCATATCTTGTGGCACTCTTGCCATTCACATGGTGGTGATTGGGGTTTAAGGTTGTGAAAGTGTAACAGCAGAGCTGTGTACTTCGAGAGACAGCGTGAGAACATAGCTGCGCTGTGAGCTCGAGAGATGACACGAAAGATCGGTATCTGAAGAGATCGAGGGAGTTGCTGACGTGCTGTGATATACACCAGTGCGTGGTTGCTTGGCAACCTCCGTTTATTCCTTGCAGTCAATGAGGTATGACCCACTGCAGCGTGCATCAACACTTTTGTGCCTAGCAATCCCAGCGGAAGTCTGAGGTACTCGAAGGAATTGCTGATGCGCTGTGATGTGAACTAATGCGTGCTTGCCTTGAAACCCCTGTTTACGGGGGGAAATGCTTCCAATGTGGGAATGCTGGCCATATGGCGGATTTCAAGGATTATCCTGGGTGTAAGGTCATTTGGAATGTGTGTGGGAAGAAGGCTCATTTCACGAAGTGTTGCAGATCTGCCAACAGAGCTAAGAAAGTATTTGAGGTTGGGTGTGATAATGATGACTCAATAATCGCTTGCTTTAGATGCACCTTCTCGCAACCTACCCTGTGCATTCCTCGCCAGGGCTTGTAGGCGCTATATAAAAGAAAAATGCTACCGCCGGCCACAGCTTGCAGTGCATGTGCGCGAGCAGTAATCATGCCATATGGTGCCTCTGCTCAAGCGCGCATCCACGCACATGCACTGCAAGCTGTGGCCGGCGGTAGCATTTTTTTAAGCCCTTACTTAAAGTCTCACCAGACCAGCGCAAGCGCTGGGTCAGGCGAGACCTAGAAAGGACCTGTTTACTCCTACTGGTCACTACACAATATGCTGCCACCACCATGTTCGTGCTGCTCAACTCTTGTTGAAGTCGGGAGCCTCCCACCACTATGAAGATAGTGCTTTAGGCTCTAACAAAGATGCAATCCGTGAGACAGTTGTATGTTATGGTGCACATGCATGATCTGTGTTGGCCTTTAACAACAAAAATCAGCATTTGGGATCCAGTTGTCAGTATAGTTAGGGCACTCAAGGCAGGGGTGCAATTATACTGCCATGAAAAGGACTTTTCCATCCCAACAGGTATTTTGGGGGCATACAAGAAAAAAGAATGCAATACCATCCCTGATACTGCTGAGGACACATGCATCTGAGGCACATTTTATCCAATGATGGAAAAGTATTCTCAACATTGCTCCGACTCCAGGATAGTCATTTGTTATGACTGACCTTGATGCTAGGAGCTATTTGGTTGGGTTTTACTGGCAAAGCACCACCCTGATAGTGGGCTCAGGCACAAAAGGGGCACTTATCTTGAAATCTTCCCATCTACTGTTTTGCCAAAAAAGATTTCTTGCATGAAAAAGTTGAAAGGGTTTCAGAATGTTCTTTCCCGCTGATGCCTTTACCACCATTCCATCCAGCTCAGAGCCGCAATGTTAAGTGTCTGACAATTGTAGCTTTTGTATGAGGGTTCTTTGTGAGGCATCTATCTTTCAAGTCTTCATCCGCATTATCAGGCGTCCTGCTGTCACTGCTCCTGAAAAGGATGCTTCTGTACATTTACCACCAAAAGATACACCAGTAGTATTTGCAAAAATTGCTGATGGATCCCCACTTTCCTTTCTGACAATCATACAACTGCTGACGTCCATCAGCATCTCCTTCCTAGCGTAAGCCGCATACATGTCTGCTCAAATGGCATAGTTTGAAGCTTCAAATTATATTTTAAGCCTAGCTCCTAATTTTTTTTTATACAATGTTTGGTAAAGTGGCCAGGAATGCATTGACCTTGGTGGTTTGCAGAACCTCTCCTTTAAAATCTTGAAGAGAGTTAATTTTACTAAGGAAACGTGTAATTATTATCTTGTTAGTGTCTTTCAATTCCTTGAGTATGATTTGCTTACTAACATCTTGTAAGGGCAAATCTCCCACTTGTGCCCCTAATGTATTTCTAAGTAAAATCTCTCTTACTCTTCGGGCTTCTTTCAAAGCCTAATTCCTCCCTAATATGTTTGAGGAGGTCACAGAGCTGTGAGGCGTGAATGTATTTGCCTCTTTGGTCTCCATCAATGGTCTTCCTGCTTCTCCCTCTGCCTCAGCGAGGGCAGAATCTATTGCATCTTTAATAATTGTCTGAAAGTCGGCCCTTCAAACGTGCAGTTTTTCTCCTTCTTTCTTTACTTGGTCAATATTATTCTGTTAGGAGATAGCCTTTCTCCCCCACCGCAATAGCAGAGGCCGTTTGTGAATTCGGCCCAGAAAGAGAAACACCTGCAGCCTACCTGCGCCCCCGCCCAAACCTGCACTGACACTGAGGTGTGATGCCGCTAGTGACTGTGCCTAAACATTAATTGAACAATGCACAAAATATTTCACATAAACAAATCAGTAGAACATAAAACACTAAAGGAAAGTTGTGTGGCTTACCTCTGATAGAGACAGAGGGATACAGGAGGTGGGATGGGGAGGGGTACCTTCATCTAAGCCATTTCTTGATAATAGTGAAGGGATTTGAAATCTGCGATCTGAGGAGGAGTTGCCTTATTTAGTATGGAGTGGGGCAATGAGGACAACATGAGGGGTTAACAAAAATCCTGGTACCACATGAAGAGCTAGACAGACATTCAATGCATCCACACCTCAAACTCATAACACCTGGCATTGCTATGTTGTTTAATTGTGTCACTTAAAGTTTTTTTATTTATTTTAATTTTATGCTGAATATGTAATCACTGTGTGTGGTCCTGCCCATAAACATTGACAGACAAACTTGTTACTGGGCTAATTTGCAGACATGCTCAGGCATAGAAGTGACACAAAGCAAGCACATATGATAATTTAAGCGGGGAGGGGTGGGGCAGGGAAGGCCTTTCACAGAAACAATGGTGTGGTTCTAATAAAAGATAGGCCTGGGCCAAAATTCCGTTCCATTTGCGGAAATTGCAATAATTTGGCATTTTCGCGTTCCGCGGAAAGCGCGAAAATGTAAAAATGTTCGCATTCCACAGCTTAGCGATAATTTGTTTCTTGCTCGCGCTGTAAAAAAATACATTCTCGCGTGCGCGCGATCACCTTACCTGAATCCCCGCGTTCGCTGACAAGTTTTCCCGACCCGGTCGCGTTCTCCACGAGATATTGGATTGTTGGTAGCCATTTTGCGCTGTCTCGCAACAGTTCGCACTTGCATTGTCGCGCGATCACGTCATTCTTCTCGCGATCATGCACCGAGAAGATTGAGATCTCGAACATGTCATTCTACACCGCGAGCGAGAGCGTGAGGACGCGTGCACGTCTAATCGAACGGGAAAAGGAGAAAGAGACCCGAACACGTCATATCCAACGCGACAGAGAGCAAGAGAACGCGAGCATGTTATTTTCGACACGCCATCGACATCCGGCGGAAGTAATGTGAAGCTCGAGAACTCGAACATGTAAAATTTTCAATTTGGAGAAGAATATCAGCTCTAGCAGCATGAAACCTTCTGCAAATGATGATTTTGGATGAAAACAACTCCTCAGATTGACACTTGGCTGTCCTTTTTTGTTCAAGGAGTCCTTTTTTAAAAAGGTGGGGAGAGGGAGGAAGTGACACAGAATCTCCAACTTCCTGTTCCTGTCCAGCAGGCTCCTCCCAGTGCTTTGTCCATCTCCTGCTCATTCTGCCTTTGGATTTTGAGTTGGAAAGATCACTCTTTGTGTCTGCTGCATCATTGCAATTGGATTTGAGGATTTTTTGAACAGGATATTTTACAAGTAAGTGGTTGTTGTGTCTGTTTGATTGTGGGCATTGCAGTTGTTGTAACTACAATTTATTTTTGGTAACTATCATCATTCCTTTTTCTAAAAATGTTGTGGGTAGTAGTAGTCAGTAGTAGGCCCGAGCTAGTCATGGGCATGGCCTCATGGGTGTGTGCATGATGAAGCAACTGTTCCTTTGGTGTTTTTTTAATGTATTTCATTTTCAAGCATCATTTAGGGAAATGGATGGCATTGGATTGAGTTGGGGAAGTGTGTTCTTTTGGGGTGGCCTTTCTGATGTTGTTGGGCCTGGCCATGTGGCTGGTGGCCATTTTGAAGCCTAGGCCTGCAAGTTTGCTTGGCCTTGTCTGCCAACAGGCCTGCTTTCATCCACTAGGATCAGAGCAGGTAGCCACAGCTTTATTAATCAAGTGTTTTCTGTGTGGTCTGTTGAATTTAGACATCATTTAGGGCATGGATGGTATTAGATTGAGTTGGGGAAGTGTGTTTTTTTTGGAGTGGGCTTTCTGATGTTGTTGGGCCTGGCCATGTGGCTGGTGGCCTAGGACTGCAAGCTTGCCTGGCCTTGTCTGCCAACAGCCCTGCTTTCATCCACTAGGATCAGAGCAGGTAGCCACAGCTTTATTAATCAAGTGTTTTCTGTGTGGTCTGTTGAATTTAGACATCATTTAGGGCATGGATGGCATTGGATTGAGTTGGGGAAGTGTGTTTTTTTTGGTGGTCTTTCTGATGTTGTTGGGCCTGGCCATGTGGCTGGTGGCCATTTTGAAGCCTAGGCCTGCAAGCTTGCCTGGCCTTGTCTGCCAACAGGCCTGCTTTTGCATCCACTAGGATCAGAGCAGGTAGCCACAGCCTTATTAATCAGGTGTTTTCTGTGTGGTCTGTTGAATGTTTAGACATCATTTAGGGCATGGATGGCATTGGATTGACTTGGGGAAGTGTGTTTTTTTGGGGTGGCCTTCCTGATGTTGTTGGGCCTGGCCATGTGGCTGGTGGCCATTTTGAAGCCTAGGCCTGCAAGCTTGCCTGGCCTTGTCTGCCAACAGGCCTGCTTTTTCATCCACTAGGATCAGCGCAGGTAGCCACAGCTTTATTAATCAAGTGTTTTCTGTGTGGTCTGTTGAATTTCTAGACATCATTTAGGCCATGGATGGCATTGGATTGAGTTGGGGAAGTGTGTTTTTTTGGGGTGGCCTTTCTGATGTTGTTGGGCCTGGCCATGTGGCTGGTGGCCATTTTGAAGCCTAGGCCTGCAAGCTTGCCTGGCCTTGTCTGCCAACAGGCCTGCTTTTTCATCCACTAGGATCAGAGCAGGTAGCCACAGCTTTATTAATCAAGTGTTTTCTGTGTGGTCTGTTGAATTTCTAGACATCATTTAGGCCATGGATAACATTGGATTGAGTTGGGGAAGTGTGTTTTTTTGGGGTGGCCTTTCTGTTGTTGGGCCTGGCCATGTGGCTGGTGGCCATTGTGAAGCCGAGGCCTGCAAGCTTGCCTGGCCTTGTCTGCCAACAGGCCTGCTTTTTCATCCACTAGGATCAGAGCAGGTAGCCACAGCTTTATTAATCAAGTGTTTTCTGTGTGGTCTGTTGAATTTAGACATCATTTAGGGCATGGATGGTATTAGATTGAGTTGGGGAAGTGTGTTTTTTTTGGGGTGGGCTTTCTGATGTTGTTGGGCCTGGCCATGTGGCTGGTGGCCTAGGCCTGCAAGCTTGCCTGGCCTTGTCTGCCAACAGGCCTGCTTTTTCATCCACTAGGATCAGAACAGGTAGCCACAGCTTTATTAATCAAGTGTTTTCTGTGTGGTCTGTTGAATCTTTAGACATCATTTAGGGCATGGATGGCATTGATTGAGTTGGGGAAGTGTTTTTTTTTGGGGTGGCCTTCCTGATGTTGTTGGGCCTGGCCATGTGGCTGGTGGCCATTTTGAAGCCTAGGCCTGCAAGCTTGCCTGGCCTTGTCTGCCAACAGGCCTGCTTTTTCATCCACTAGGATCAGAGCAGGTAGCCACAGCTTTATTAATCAAGTGTTTTCTGTGTGGTCTGTTGAATTTAGACATCATTTAGGGCATGGATGGTATTAGGTTGAGTTGGGGAAGTGTGTTTTTTGAGGTGGCCTTTCTGATGTTGTTGGGCCTGGCCATGTGGCTGGTGGCCATTTTGAAGCCTAGGCTTGCAAGATTGCTTGGCCTTGTCTGCCAACAGGCCTGCTTTCATCCACTAGGATCAGAGCAGGTAGCCACAGCTTTATTAATCAAGTGTTTTCTGTGTGGTCTGTTGAATTTAGACATAATTTAGGGCATGGATGGTATTAGATTGAGTTGAGGAAGTGTGTTTTTTTTGGGGTGGGCTTTCTGGTGTTGTTGGGCCTGGCTATGTGGCTGGTGGCCTAGGCCTGCAAGCTTGCCTGGCCTTGTCTGCCAACAGGCCTGCTTTCATCCACTAGGATCAGAGCAGGTAGCCACAGCTTTATTAATCAAGTGTTTTCTGTGTGGTCTGTTAAATTTAGACATCATTTGGGGCATGGATGGCATTGGATTGAGTTGGGGAAGTGTGTATTTTTTTGGTGGCCTTTCTGATGTTGTTGGGCCTGGCCATGTGGCTGGTGGCCATTTTGAAGCCTAGGCCTGCAAGCTTGCCTGGCCTTGTCTGCCAACAGGCCTGCTTTTTCATCCACTAGGATCAGAGCAGGTAGCCACAGCTTTATTAATCAAGTGTTTTCTGTGTGGTCTGTTGAATTTTTAGACATCATTTAGGGCATGGATGGCATTGGATTGAGTTGGGGAAGTGTGTTGTTTTGGGGTGGCCTTCCTGATGTCGTTGGGCCTGGCCATGTGGCTGGTGGCCATTTTGAAGCCTAGGCCTGCAAGCTTGCTTGGCCTTGTCTGCCAACAGGCCTGCTTTCATCCATTAGGATCAGAGCAGGTAGCCACAGCTTTATTAATCAAGTGTTTTCTGTGTGGGGTGTTGAATTTAGACATAATTTAGGGCATGGATGGTATTAGATTGAGTTGGGGAAGTGTGTTTTTTTTGGGGTGGGCTTTCTGATGTTGTTGGGCCTGGCTATGTGGCTTGTGGCCTAGGCCTGCAAGCTTGCCTGGCCTTGTCTGCCAACAGGCCTGCTTTCATCCACTAGGATCAGAGCAGGTAGCCACAGCTTTATTAATCAAGTGTTTTCTGTGTGGTCTGTTGAATTTAGACATCATTTAGGGCATGGATGGTATTGGATTGAGTTGGGGAAGTGTGTATTTTTTTGGTGGCCTTTCTGATGTTGTTGGGCCTGGCCATGTGGCTGGTGGCCATTTTGAAGCCGAGGCCTGCAAGCTTGCCTGGCCTTGTCTGCCAACAGGCCTGCTTTTTCATCCACTAGGATCAGAGCAGGTAGCCACAGCTTTATTAATCAAGTGTTTTCTGTGTGGTCTGTTGAATTTTTAGACATCATTTAGGGCATGGATGGCATTGGATTGATTTGGGGAAGTGTGTTGTTTTGGGGTGGCCTTCCTGATGTTGTTGGGCCTGGCCATGTGGCTGGTGGCCATTTTGAAGCCTAGGCCTGCAAGATTGCCTGGCCTTGTCTGCCAACAGGCCTGCTTTTTCATCCACTAGGATCAGAGCAGGTAGCCTTAGCTTTATTAATCAAGTGTTTTCTGTGTGGTCTGTTGAATTTCTAGACATCATTTAGGCCATGGATGGCATTGGATTGAGTTGGGGAAGTGTGTTTTTTTGGGGTGGCCTTTCTGATGTTGTTGGGCCTGGCCATGTGGCTGGTGGTCATTTTGAAGCCTAGGCCTGCAAGCTTGCCTGGCCTTGCCTGCCAACAGGCCTGCTTTTTCATCCACTAGGATCAGAGCAGGTAGCCACAGCTTTATTAATCAAGTGTTTTCTGTGTGGTCTGTTGAATTTAGACATCATTTAGGCCATGGGTGGCATTGGATTGAGTTGGGGAAGTGTGTTTTTTTGGGGTGGTCTTTCTGATGTTGTTGGGCCTGGCCATGTGGCTGGTGGCCATTTTGAAGCCTAGGCCTGCAAGCTTGCCTTGCCTTTTCTGCCAACAGGCCTGCTTTTTCATCCACTAGGATCAGAGCAGGTAGCCACAGCTTTATTAATCAAGTGTTTTCTGTGTGGTCTGTTGAATTTTTAGACATCATTTAGGGAATGGATGGCATTGGATTGAGTTGGGGAAGTGTGTTTTTTTGGGTTGGCCTTTCTGATGTTGGTTGTCTTAAAGACATGCTTTTGTTGTATGTGTCAGGCGTGTTGGTGTGCAATGCATGCACCCTGCAGACCTTTTTGGGCCCTGTGAATGTTCGTATTTCCATTTTGTTTCATTAAAAAGGCAGAGCAGTGTGCTTTAGCATGCATCCTTTACCTTGCTTTTATAGGCCTTTTGTCAGCTCCTGGTGTTTCCCAGGCCCCCCGGATTGTTTATGATTTGTGAGTGTCCATGTGGGTGGTGGCCTATTTTTGTGTTTGGACTGGCAGTTATTAGTGTCCTGCTTTTGCCATAGGCCTGCATGGTTTTCCTATTGGCTATTTGGCTAACTGCTTCCATCCATCCACCCCCTTTGCCAGCAGCAGCTCCATGGATGCTGAGCTGCTCAAATAATTTAATGGCAAATAGGGTCCACCCCACTTCCATTACATTTTTATTTTGGTGGTTATTATTAACTTTCCTATCCTTCCTGAGAGTGTAGTGTGTGACTGTACACAGTAGTATAACATAGCCCTAGTTAAAAAAAAAAGTCATAAATGGCTAGACTATCTTTTGTTTGCACTAGTACAGTACTAAGTAACTGAACCACAACAACAAATGCAACATTTCACTGATGTTCTTCTCCTGGCTTATTTGCTTTTAGGTGCACAAAAGACAGAGGAGGAGGTGTCATCAGCATCACCCGGCTACCCGTTGTACTGCTAGCCAGACAGAAGTCCTGCTGCGCATCACGTCCACGTGTGACCAGAACTTGTTGTGCATCTGCATCCTGCCTGACATCTGAAGAAGATGGCCCCAAAGAAAGGTAACAGGTCCAGTACCAAGAAAGTTGCCGGTGAGAAGAAGGAACAGAAAAAGGAAGTGCCATTAACCACGACTGGTGGCGTGCCGGCCAATGTTTTTTTTGGCACCAAAAAAGTTACGCCTGCAGCAGCATTGTCCGGGAACCAAGCTGGGAGAAGCACAGCGGTCCAACCCCACCAACCTAGGCCCAAGGGCTTTAGTGTCCCAGAGGTAGCCAGTCTACTAACGAGCAGAGATGTTGAAGAAATGTCATTACCGCAAAGTAGTACACAATCAAGTTCAACGCAGGCGCAAACTCAGCAGATCAGTGTGCAGCCGCAACAAGAACAGCAGCAGCCACAACAAGAACAGCAGCAGCCGCAACAAGAACAGCAGCACCCGCAACAAGAACAGCAGCAGCCGCAACAAGAACAGCAGCAGCCGCAACAAGAACAGCAGCGGCTGCAACAAGAACAGCAGCAGCCGCAACAAGAACAGCAGCAGCCGCAACAAGAACAGCAGCGGCCGCATCAGCCCACCATAGTAGTTGTTGCTCCTGACATAGGGGCATTTCAGGAAATCGAGCTTCCTGCAGACAAAGTGGAGCAAAGTCAAACCACTGTTTCAGAAGATCTATTGCCTTCCAGACCACCAGCAAGGAAAAGAAGGCTTAGTCCATCATCTTCTTCTTCAAGCCCCGCTTCTGATGATCGTGATGCCACTTGGCTCCCACAAGCTCAGTCTGAGAGTGATATACGCCACAAGACAATGCTTCTGAAAAGGAAGGTCCCAGAAAAACTTAGAGTTATGGAGGTAGATGTAGAAGAGGGGGGTGATGATGATGTTGATGAAGACGAGCCAGTCATCACGCACATTACTCCCGCCCCAAAGGAATTGGAGACCAACATTCTCACCCTATCCAGAAAGGCTGCTACTGAGCGGGATGTAGCACGGATATCACCAACACAGGTTACACCACCACTACCTCCAGCTGCCATATTTTCCAAGGCCCGTCAGGGACCCACATCCATCTCAACCATCTCAGTAGGTAGCGGTAGTAAAAGTCACAGTCTAGGTGCACAGGGTCACATTTCAAGCACACTCTCCAGTTCATCTGGTATTGAAAGTGGCACATCCAGCAGTGCCAGAAAGTTCTCCTCCCCAGTTTGGGACTTCTTTACTGTTAGCGCCAAGGAGGAGAACGTTGCTATATGCTCAATTTGTCGGCAAGGTGTTCGGCGTGGTAAGCTTGGTACAAACTATGGTACCAGAGTACAAGCAAGTCATCTCAGAATACTTCACACTATCGTGTGGGAGGATCACCTACTTAAGTTAAAAGAAAGTAGAAAAACTCAACCCATTAAAGTTGGTCAGGATGAATCAGGGAGCGATATTATTGCGGTGGCAGGTGAAGAAGAGGGAGGCATTTCTAGCCCTGTCCCCAGTAGTGCAGTGGGAACGCCCACATCCTCCTTAGTAACATCAGAGTGGCACCGCAGTAAGAGCCATACTCTAAGTCAGGCTGAGAGTGAGACACCAAGGCGACCGAGTACCGCAATGAGACAATCTGTGTCGTTGAGCCTTAGTGGGTTAATGAAAACAGCACCACAAAGGAAAGTAATCCAGCCTACCATTGAGAGCATGTTTAGGTTGGAGGGGCAGTTCCAACGCAACCACCCAATGGCACGATTGTACAATGTGAAGCCTGCTAAAATGTTAGCGCTGGACCTTCTTCCTTTTTCATTTGTGGAAGGGGTGGGTTTCCTTGAATTTGCGTCTGCCATCTTCCCTAAATGGAAGGTTCCCAGCCGGTCCTATTTCGCAAGAATTGCTGTTCCAGCACTACATCATGATGTGCTGGATTTGGTTGGACAAGCTTTGCAGCAGAGTGAAGTCAGCAAGGAGGACTTTACAATGGGCCAAGCTATCCCATTATTGCAAATGATAGAGCATCAGCTGAATAATGTGTCTGAATCATACAAAGGTGTAGAGGACAAAAGGCAAGCCCATGACTTGGTGGAGAGCTTATCCCGGCGCTTAGCTGAAAATGTAAGGATACAAAATAACATTTTGTCACAAGAACATTACATTTGTGCCACAATTCTGGATCCACGTGCAAAACTTGGACTGAAGACATTCTTTGCTTTTTCCGAAATTGATGTTGCCCGCTACAAAAGTTGTATAGCTGAAGCAGCCAGTAAGTTGGAAAACGAACGGCTGCTAATTAAAAGCCCGCAAGATCAACCCACAAGAAGTACTGAAGCAGGCCATGCAGGATCAAGTGCAACTTCGTCGGCTGAGGGCAGTGCGTTTGGATCACAACACTCACCATCACTATCGACCACAGAAACAATAACTGGATCATTAGGCCGAGTACAATCATTACACGATTGGTATGTAAAGTTAGGCATTAATAAGCACTGTGCTGATGCACAGAAAAAACAGCACAAAAGCTTACCAGCAGCAACCCTGAACATTGAGCGGATGGTCCAGGCCTATCTGGACGACCCAACAGAGGTGTACATTGATCAAAACCCATTGCAGTATTGGTATAGGAAAAGGTCTGAATGGCCACAGCTCAGCAGGCTGGCAATAAGCTATCTGGCTTGCCCTGTTGCAAGTGTCTCTTCCGAACGTGTTTTCAGTGCTGCTGGTTCCATTGTAACATTGAGAAGGACCAGTCTCTCGCCCAAAAACGTGGAGCGGTTAACAATGATCAAAATGAATCAGCACTTCATACCACCGAATTACACAATACATGAAGCAATGGAGGAAGATGAGGACAGCGGATCAGGTGACGGAAGTAGTGTGTCACATGATGATTACCTACTACTGGCTGACCCCCCAGAGTTTGAGGACGAGCTATACTTCCCTGACAATTAGGCTTGCACTTACTGTCTTCCTCCCTTTTTTCCCACCGTTGTTTGTGTGTCTGTTGTTCCGGTTACAAGCTTGTGAATCACAACAAATCCATTACCACCGTCTTCTACTCTTCTTATTTAATATACAATTTTCAGGTGTCTGCAATTTGACAGTACAGTCCTCCGAATCCAGCTCCTCCGCTCCATCATACTGAATCTCCCACCCAAATCCATTGCCCTCATGAATGATGATTGGATGATGGTAAAATAGTACTACAAGAAAAAAATCAAACTTTCCTAGTCCTGCCAAAAGAAGTGGAGCATGAATCAGATGACTACTATAGCTATCCTCCTTTTAAGAGCCGAGTTGTGTTTGTTGTGCATGAATTTATGCAATTGTGCACTGCCACTAATCAACTTTCTACAGAACACACTAAACGTAACTCAAGGTGCATTCAATTTTCCCCTTCTTGCAAATAAGAAATTGCTTTTAATTCAATACAGGAAGGGGACTCACTATATCTGCGCAATGAGTATGATGACACAACAGCACCACCCATCATGATGATGGCGAAATAGACGGCCCGTTAACTTAAAATGAGAAGGAACAGGTAATGACAATTAATGGCATGTATTGGACACCTGACTCTGAGTGATTGGTCTTTATGTTTTCGTTGTTTGTTTGTTGTGCACAAAGTGAAGTCAAAGTGTACTAGTAATCTGTCTTTCTGTACACACTAAAGACTGACTCAAGTCAATAATATTTCTACTCTTGTTGCGTAATAACAATTTTACTTCTACTGCAGACCGATCTTCACAGTCAGTCAGTAAAAGTATCGGAGATGATGATGAAGTCAGGAGGACGTTTCATGAGTGGCATAAACTTAAAAGCCTAAAGGTAAACATGTCAACAACAACCACAGCAGACCCAAATGTCTGTAGAAGTGGAATAGAGTGTAGCGGTGGGATGACTGCGGTGCATTGATTTACTAACTTAAACTGTAAAATGCTATGTTTGGAATGGATAATGTGCTTTGCCTTTGACCAACTCTTTAAAAAAAAAAAAGTACTCTAAAGTCTTAACGTAGGATGTGCTACTGCTAAGCACTGTGGGCCTGCTCTCTCCTGTTATTGTTGAAGGTCAATGCTAAAAACAGACTAGAGTAGAGATGATGCATACATGCCACCTCGGAAAGTGTTCTTGTTGCACTACACCATAACTTGTGCATTTGTTTCAACTTTGTTTCTCAATATCCCCTTTGGTTTTCCATCTACAGTTACAGGCCGGGCCTTGCCCTATACTTTGGAAAACATTACAATGCATAGTTACCTTACCAATAAATCGACATTTTTGTTTCCAGCCGGGCAGTGGCGAGTGGCGAGGCGACACACCCAAGATTGATGGACGAGAGGAGGACCAAGAGGAATGCTGAGATGCAAATTCAGTCCACATTTTTTACCAGGATAACACAGTAACAGTATCCACTTTTATCTTCTTTTACATAATTTGATTAATATTTTGTATACAATCTTTACAAAAGTGTGTTCTTGAAGTTGTTATTATCATCATTAAGTTTGCTCTCTGTCTACGATTCTTCCCTACCAATATTTAAAATTTCTATTTGCTATCTATAAAAGTATTAAGGCCGGAACAACAGAACAAGAACTAGAAGTGTATGTAATCCGGGTCTCTCATCATCATGCATGCATTTCCTTTTTCTCCCTTAACATATGGATATGGTAGTCTTCAATGATTGTTGTTTGTTTGTTTTGTCCATGCATACTGTTTTTCTATGTCAAACCTTTCCCAAAAACCCCCTTCCCATCCATTCAACAAACCCTAATCCTCTTCCCCCGGGCTGTGTGACTTATTGTCGAGGTGTGACTAAATTAAATGTACACCAATACTTAATCACACACTTGCTGGGGCGGATGTGGCGAAAGCAACAGTACTTCAATTTCAAGGCAGAGCGATGATCTTCTTCTGCTTGCCCACCCATGAGTAGGATATTTTAGGTTATTTTATTTAACAAAGGAACATATACCTCAGCATGAATTGCCGGCATTGATTGGATTTGTTTGTTGTCATTCCTCATATACAGCACTAACTGTTAGGCTGTAGGCCTAGTCAAGTGACTAAGTTCTGTACTGTACTTCTTTTTTTTTTTTTTTAATTTATTTTATTGAGATTTACTGGTGTCATACAAAAAAAAAAAAAAGTTTTTACAAATTCATTAAATAGATATTCCTGTTAAACCATACAAGAACACGTTTAGACAATAATAACCATAGTAGATACATATAAAACAAGGCCAAACTATAAATATTAATAGGGCAATAGTTCTAAACCATTCGTTATCAGGAAATAAATAAAGCAGTATTTAGGCGCTCGAGCTCCTCCAGATGGCAAGTGGTGCCCAAATATTTCTTCCTAATTCCCTTAATGTTTTACCTTTTAACTCATATAGGCAAGCCTCAATATTGTGCACTCCCAGCAACCTTGCAATCCACATTTGAAAAGTGGGAGGGGAGGAATCTTTCCAACCTGCTGAAATAAGGATGCGTAGCACTGCAGTAGATATAAAGACCAGAGCTTCAGCCGCACTACCCAACTCCAATTTCCTATCTACACCTAGCAACATCAAAGTGGGGGATAGGCCAATCCTACGATCTAGCAGCCCCTCCAGAAACTTTGAGATTTCCATTAGTACCATAGAAAGCTTATCACACTGGTGGAACATGTGGATTAGGTCCGCTGGACCATTATTGCATCTAGGACATTTATCGTTCTCCACCAGACCCCAGGCATACAGCTTCGACGGAGTAAAATACAAATTAAACAGCATTTTGTAATGCTGAGCCCATAGGTTAGAAGATCGAAATAATCTCTTATTTAATGCAAGTGCTAGATCTAAATCCACGTCGGGGTCGCCTAATTTCCCTGCAATTGCAGATTCTGTTTTCTCCAAATCGTCCTGAATACCCGCCATTAAGTGGTTATAGACAAATGTTATTTTATTACCCCCGTTCCATAAATAATCGATCAAGGGGAAACGTCTTGTTTCAGATATCCTCGGTCTAAAAGCCTTCAACTTTTGGACTAACTGTCCGTACAAAAACCAGTGATTAGATGAAATCCCAAACTTGTGTTGGATCACTTCGAACCTGAGGACCTCCCCCCCCTCCATAATATCCCCAATAGAACTAATTCCATGTTCTTTCCAAGCCGCGCAATTCCTGTCCATACCCATATAAGGAAATAGGTTAGAGTTCCAGAGAAGGAGGTGCGCATTAATCTTAGGAATTTCAAGCAGCTTTTGGACGGCTTTCCATGACCCCCAAACCCCACCCATGATCTTAAGCCGGGCCTTCTTATAAAATCTCCGATCCACCTCGCTCAAGAGTAGCCCAACAGCCTTCTTCCCCACTAAAAGCTCAAAAATAGATGGGGGATCCTGACTCCCTACCTGGGCCGCTGCCGAGCTGGGGGCTGATTGAAAAAGTATTGACATTTGAGCCAGAAGGCAAGATAAATGATATAGACGAAGGTTTGGTAAAGCCATGCCCCCCCTTACAAATGGGAGCGACATAAGGTTCATGGAGCGCCTAGTCTTCCCATATTGCCAGATAAACCGGTTAAATATTGATTCCAGATTTTTTAATAGTTTTTCCTCCAGCAATAATGGGATGGCTCGAAACAAGTAAAGGACCTTCGGAAATATTGACATTTTAAGGACGTTTACCCGCCCTACCAGAGAGAGGTGTAATACGTCTAGCCTCTTTAATTCTGCTTCAATCGATCCCATAAGGGGGCAATAATTTTCTGTAATGATCTTATCTACTGAGGCATTAATTCTAACCCCTAAATAGACCGCTGAGTCTACGTATCTACTGTCCGATTTATTAATGTTCTTAGTACAAATAATCTGGGTCTTCCCCTCATTTAGCAGATACCCAGACCTGCTACCAAAGTCTTTCGCCAGCTCTGCAAGTGCAGACATCGCCTGCTGGGGGTCGGTAGTAAGAACCGCCAGATCGTCAGCGTATGCTAGCAGTTTGCTTGTATACCCGTTCAACATCACTGGACTAATCTGAGGGCAGCCCAAAATTCTTTGAATCAGGGGGTCTATATATAGTGAGAAGAGGATCGGGGAACAGGGACAACCCTGACGCGTTCCTCTCTTAATCACAATTTTCTCCGAACTCTCCCCCATTACTGACACCCTGGCCACCGGATCTTTATACATAGCTCTAAGAGCCCTGATGACCTTGGGACAAAATCCCCTGCCTACAAGAATACCCCACAAATACTCACAGACCACGCGGTCAAACGCTTTCTCCGCATCTAGGAGGATCATGGCCATCTCTCCCCCCCCCCGGCAGCATGAGCATCGAACAGTGCGATAGCACGGCGTGTGTGGTCCGTCGTTCCACGCCCAGGCACAAACCCATGCTGCCAAGGAGAGACAAGACCACCAATGACCCTCCCTAGCCTTTTGGCCCATATTTTCGAGTACAGTTTAGTATCCGCGTTGATGAGCGAGATAGGCCGGTAAGAACCTGGGTTCTCCTTGGGTTTATCCTTCTTGTGAAAGACAATTATATTGGTCTCTTTCCATGAATCTGGAATGTCCCCTGTACACAGTATACCATTAAAGAGATCCAGCAAGATAGGGACTATCTCAGATTCAATGCTTTTGTGCACTTCCAGGGGGATTCCGTCGGGTCCTGCTGCCTTACCAGCAGCAAGTTCCCGTAGGGCGGCCTGAATCTCACTTCCAGTCAGGTCCCTATCTAGCTCTTCTCTAGATAGATCATCCAGCATTGGACCCCAGCTACCATTCTCCTCCATTTGTGGTCCTTGGCGGCTCTCTTCATCGTACAATTTTTGATAGAAATTTTTAAACACCCTTAAAATTTCCTTTGTCTCCGAATAAGTCTTACCGTCCTCATGTATGCTAGATATGATGTTCCTCGATTTACCCTGTCTGATACGAAGTGCCAGAACCCTACCTGCCTGCTCCCCTGTCTCATACCGCTTAGCCCTTGATGCCTGATAATCCCCTACTGCCTTCTGTGTGACCAATTTTTGGAGTTCGGCTTTAATGATCCCCAACCATCTTTGGCTCTCTGTCCCATCTACACCGCTGCCAATGTCCCTAATGTGCAGTTCCTCCGCCTTCGCTAAATGACCCATAAGCCTATCTAGCTCTCCCCTGTCCGCCTTCCTTATTCTCGCTGAACAACTAATGGTTTCCCCTCTGAGGGCCGCATTAAAAGCTTCCCAAACGCTATTCCTAGAGGTACTATAGCGGTTTGCGTCAAAGAACTCCACTGTCCATTTTTTAATATGATCTATAAATCTTTGATCCGATAATAACCTTCTTTCAAAAGTCCAGCTAGTATGACTTTTCTCTGCTAAATCTATTCTACAAGATAGGATCAGCGTGTTGTGGTCAGAAATTATTCTAGGGATTTTCTTTATACTAACTCTATTCAGTTCCGACATCGATATAAAGAAGTAATCTAATTTAGAGTATTTTTGGAACGGGTGCGAGAAATACGTATACCCAGGGTTCTGTGTCTCCTTCTCACCCCAAACATCCTTAAGCCCATGTGAGCTCATGAGGGAGGACATAGCCCGAAACACCCTAGGTTTCCGTCCTGAATACTTAAATACATTATGCCAGTCAGTGGATATATTTAGATCACCGCAGACTATCAAGGGGGTTGGCCAGCCCGCTAGCTCCTCTTCCAGGAAGTTAAAAACCTCTGGATCATCGCAATTTGACCCATAAATCGAACAGATTGTATATCCTAAGTTCAGCTCTGCAACGACCCACCTACCCAGGCTATCGCTTTTAACCCGCTTCGCCCCCCCTAAAGAAGATCTGCCAAGGATTGCAACCCCCCTAGTTACAGA
This sequence comes from Triturus cristatus, assembly GCF_964204655.1. Lineage (NCBI taxonomy): Eukaryota > Metazoa > Chordata > Amphibia > Caudata > Salamandridae > Triturus > Triturus cristatus. The sequence goes on from NC_140589.1 coordinate 1,190,595,305, forward strand.
TGTCTGTGATGTACAGGCTATCAAATCAAACCCCCTAATACAGAGTAAATTCCGTTTGGCCCACGGTAAGTGGGTCTCTTGCAAACAAAGTACATCTATCCCGTTGTGTTTAGCAAAATAATCCAGCTTTTGACGCTTTTTCCAGTCGTTCAGTCCGCTAACATTGACAGTACATATTTTAATGTTCATCATTATATAAATTTCTGATCATCAATGCATCTGTATGCCCTATTTGTCTCAGAATTCTCTGTAACATTATCCCAACTAACGCTCTTGCAACACTGACCCAACCAGCTTCATAGCTACCAAACTCCTTGCAACACCAGATTATCTCATTTTTCCTTTTTTCCCCCCACACCCAGTTCCCCCACCCCTCTCCCTTCTCACCCCCTCTACTCCCCAACCCCCCCCCCCCCGCACCCTCCCCTGTACCCCCTCAGACGAGGCGCTCAGACCTAGTCTGTGCATGGGATGAAAAGCAGTGGACGCAATGAGGAATAAAAAAAAATTTAAAAAAAGCCACTAACTGTAACCTAGGATCACGCCCCAGGGACGGACATACATTAGGAATGAGATGGCAGCACCATACAACCCCCTGAACAACCTAAGAGCCTGACAACCGCTGAGAAAAAGAGAAAACAACACTGTGACCCTCAGGAAATACCCTAGACAGACAAGATATCCGGCTGGTAATCTTTCCTGCAAAAATCTAATTGCCCAAAGAGTCTAGGTACTCCTTTGCCTTTATCTCAGATGAAAAATAGAGGGTCTTCCCTTCATTGATAACCTTTAACTGAGCGGGGTTTATCAGGTAGGCCTGTAGTTTTTTTTCCTGGAAGGGTTTGATGAGCTGCCGAAGCCTCCACCTCCTTTCTACCGTGGCATGGCAGAAATCTGGCCGGACGAAGAATGACATTCCCTCACTAGTCCTCCTTGCATCCGGTCTTGCCTTCTCTGCGATTAATTGCCTCAGTACGAAGTTGCCGAGAAAAATTAGAATAGCCCTTGGCTTGTCCCCTTCCCTCGCGTTTTTCCGTACTTTAAAGGGAGTGCGATGTACCCTCTGAATTTCGCAGGGCCAGTTCCAGCTAGAGAGCTCTGGGAATGCCCGGTCGAATAGTTTGATGGTGTACGCTCTGATGTCAGAGCCTTCGACCCCCTCCGGAATCCCAAGGACCCTGAGATTGTTACGTCTCAGTCTATTTTCCATGTCCTCGAGTTTCCATTGGATGTCTACCACTTGTGAGCAGTGGGCATCCACTTTAGATACTGCAGCTGCTGCCTCGGCCTCGGCTGATACGACCCTCTCCTCGAAGTTCGACACTCTGTCGCCCAGAGTCGTACAAGACTTAGACAGCTTCCTCACAGCCCCCTGCATTTTCCTCATAGCGGCTTGTGACTTCCTACTGTCTTGGCGTGTCTCCTCTCGATGAGAGACAATTTCCTGATGTATCAATTCCAGGAGCGACATCTGAGACGCCTCCGTGCTAGGGCTCCCTTGCAATGGCATGGCTGATGAATGGTCCCAGCTTAGCTCATAGTGATCTTTCGGACCTGCCGCAGGTCTGACCGCTGTAGTAGGGGGTACTTGCTCCTGATCACTTTCTGTGTCCTGCATACTGCCTTCCAGAAAGGAGCTTTGTTCGTCCTCGTCTGACCACTCTGCATTCTCAGACACCGAGAAGAAACATTCGCTAGGGACTTTTTCCGCCAAGCCCCCCACCGCTCCTGGAATAGCCTCACTAACAGCTGCGTCATGCCTGCCAGTCCCTTGGGCTACACCCAACTCAGGCTGTTCTTCACCCTTCTCATTTGGAGGGCCACTGCTGATATATTGGCCTACCTTAGAAGAAGTGCCAGTCTTGTTACCCAGGGTTTCTTGGCTTTCCGGTGTTCTTCCTGCTGCAGGGTCCCCCCAAATGACGGGTGCCGGGATAGTAGTAGTCGCTTGCCCGCTACCGGTCTGAGGAACTTCATCCAAAACTTCTTCGGAGACTTTCTCGGCAGCTACCGCTTCTGCACTCTCTTCGATGCCAGCAAGACCAGTGGGTAGTACCAAATGGTCCCCACCTTCCTGTGCTGCCCCTGCTGCTGCTTGCGATGTAACCTCCTTTGCCCCACTCTCCTTACTGCTTTTTGAAAATATATCAGCAATTGAGGCAGTTACTTGACGTGTCTTAACAGCCAGCTGCTGATGTTTCCTTGCAGCGGGCGATTGATGCTTCAGCAGTGCGTCTGCTTCCTCCAACTTCGCTGTTGCCCCCTCAGCACCTCCTTTCTTCTTGGACGCTGCCGATTTGGGATTAATTGTTTTAGGGGCCATTGCAGCCGAACTCTTCAGGCTGCCTCTTCTCCTTGTCATAGAGCAGAGATTGCCAAGAACCAAATCCAAGTCGCGGTCTCTCACACCGCTCCGCACTACACGGAGTTCCACACTACTCCGCAGACTCACCCGCAAGCCCCGCCCACCGACATTCGCCGATCGCCGGCAGCAGGGAGCGAGAGCCGCAACAACCTTAGCGGTCAGCGCCAGAGCCCGGAGAAAAGGTCTACCTAAACCGTAGCAGGTAAGCTGAAGGATCATTGCTTATTGTTTAATCCTCGGAGGACCAGCGGGCTGCCTTGATCCCTGTGTATGCCGCGCTGGGGCTTAGGACCGAATCCTCATTGCGTGATACTGCTGCCGGTCGATGTTACACGACCGCCATCTTGCCTCCCCGGGACCGCACTAACAACCCGTTCTGTACTGTACTTCATTCTACTACTCCTCTAACAGTCTCTCAAAGGTGATTGACTGTCTCATTTTCTTTTTTTGCAAATGCTGCCGCCCTGCCAGTGTCTACTACTACTACTACTATACTTCCACCACCACCACCCCAATCATGGCATGTTAGAAAAAGGAAACCATCTTCACCATGCAGCCATTGCTGTGCCACAGTTGGACATAAACATCAAGCACAGGTAAGAGAGAAGTTTGGGGGAGGCAGAATTAATAATGGACATGTTGTCAATGATTTCATTTTCACACACCAGTCGAGATAAAGAATGCAGAGACTAGAGGACAGACTGAAAGTACTAGAAGGACAAGTCAATCAGTGAGGTGTGTCGCATCTATCTGTTTGTGTCTTACACAGTCAGCCAATTATTTAAATCAAACACAGGCTATGGGCGGCCATGCACCAGCAAGGAAACAGTGTGATGTAAAACAGTTACCCCACCTACAAAACATTAACAACATTGCATGTAACATAGAAAAATATATTTAATTTTCCCTAACAAAAATAAACTAAACCCACAAAAGCTGACCCACCCCCCTCCCTAACCCCAACCAATGTCCAATTGTCCATAGGAGAAAAAGTCCGTAAAGAAAAAATCCCAAACCCAACACCCAAACAAGTTCCCACCCACCCAAACAAGAATTAAAAAAGCGGCAGAACTTAATGACAGGGACTAAGGTGTGGGGCGTGACTCAAGGAGGACACGCATTTGGTGCTCTAGACAGGCGACGCGGCGTCTTAGGGTGCGGCAGTTGCATCCACAGTGGGGGGGGGCACCGGAGATGGCACTACGATGGCGGCGGGCAGCCGCCAGACGGTGGCGCCGTACCGCTGGAGGGCGATGGCTGGGGCCCGGGGCACTGGAGGAGGCTTGAATTGCTGCCGCAGTCTTCTCCTCCTCCTCGGCTAAGACCACCAGCCGCCGGTATTCCCGCTGGATTGCCTCCAGCTTCCGGCGCCGTGCCTTGGCGGCCAACTCCTTGTGGTTTAGTTTAGGAGTAGCTGTGTATCAAAAAGAAAAAAACAAGACAAATGTAAAATATACTCTTACACATAGTGGCATGGTAGAGTAGCACTATAAAGCACAGTAGTACATAACATTTTAAATCTCGCCCGTCCTTCTTACTTCCACCCGTCTTTCACTTTTTAGTTGAACAGTGCACCAGGTGCTCTTCTCCATAAAACTTTCAAAGCGGAGTTGAAATCAGATAGATGAGGCCATTGGTTACTCAATACTCCCGCTCCTATGCAAATTAAAGGGATTGTAGTCTTCTAGTTCACCTTTCAAACGTCCCCAACAACTCATACTTACTTACGGCATCGGATGGCGGCCGGACTTTGTCCGCCCACCATGCTAAAAAGGGTGGTGGTCCCATGGGGACAATTAATTAGGATGATGCGCCCGGCACAGTGGCGGGCGCATCCTGTTTTTTTTACATTCTGGTTGGCGGTGCCAAAGCAATGCTAAAAATACATGTTGTGCTGCTTTTCCAAGCACAACATGATGGGCCCCGCACGGAGCCTGTCACGTTTTGCTTTGAAAGGCAGGGGGGTACCATAGCATAGGTAGGTACCCTCCATGGGGGCCCCCAAGCATACTCTGCAATGTCTGCATGCCTTTCCATGGTGGACGGCAATGCCGCCACGCAAAGGCATTCCAAAATGCAGATTATATGGCTGGCGGTGTGTTCAGAGAGACACCACTGCCATATTGAACCCTTTTCCGCCTGGTCGACATATGGGGGGGTCTGACTCTTTTCTACAGGGATGGCGGTAGGTTTGCCCCTGTGGTGTCGGCGGTGAATATCGCCGGCCCGGCGGGGGCAATACGCTCGCCATCCTAATGGGGCCCTAATTCTCAACAGTGCAGTATACATATACATACAGTACACCCTTGCAGTGAGTGTACTATCAAGTTCAACAATAGTTAAGGATTATGAATCTAATTTACCACCGCCCGCCACTGGTGCTGCCACTCCCCCTACCGCTCCGTTGCTATCTGCAGCAACTGCAGCATTCTCGCCCTCCGCATCGCCTTCGCTGGCCCCGGCAATGGTGGTCGGTAGTGCGCCTAGAAAACATTACACATTGATTAGGCGTCATATACACCTCCCCCTATTGATCAGTAGCAAGGTTGAAAAATTAGTTAATACTAACATACATCACTAGTACAAATCAGGTAGTAGTAGAGTAGACACTAATAGTTATATATGGTCATTATTGTAGCCTTTGCTTAATTAGCCCGAGCCATGCTACCATTTTACCTTTGTGTCTTTTATTTTTGCATATGTGACGTTACCTTGCAGTTTCTTGTATAAGACACCTTTGAGCCCAAATGACCTGCCTCACACTGCTACTGTCTAATCTACGCGCTGCGTACAAGCGGTCAACAAATACATTAACAAGCCACTTTTTTAGGAAGTGCTGGTATTCTGTTAGTTACTAGTCCATATTGCTTATCCATAAATGCTACACTTTTTGGCACGGTTGAGAAATGCTTGCAAGTTGCAATATACTAACGCAGACCATTTCATTTTTCGCATTACAGACGGAAGATTCCCTTCTACGAACCAGAGCTTTGCAGAGCTTCTGAATGATGCAACAACTACCAGTACTAGGTTCTCCTAAGATGAGGGATCCCTTCACTCACATCTTCATTTATAAATGTATATAAACTACATTCCTAGGGGATGCTGGTGCTGCCTTCCACCACTGTGCAGTTATCATGATTTAATTCCCAACTGTATAAGTGTAACAATGTTTATTGTTTTAATGTTATTGATTTTCCGGTTGGTGCTGCATTTTATAATAAAACACTGTACAGAGCTTCTCAATTCAAAATAAACATTTTGAACTTACATAGACGTGGTGGTATTTGGTGTGGACTAACTTACACGAGTGAGCAAATTAAAGTAAGGGTGTGCATGTGCATTGCTTTCACAACTGAGAGGTTGGGTGTGTTATGTTCTGGGTTGTCTACTTGTTGGGTATCTTGGGGGGAGGGTTCGGAGACCTAATAGTTATGACAAGACAGTACTATAGTCGAGCAGTGGAATTGTGGTGGGTGCTGAATTTCTGATTGTGGTGTGTGAGGAAGGTCCAACCTACCATCACCAACATCCTATTTTCTTGTACAAAGGTCTGTGTATGTGCAAGATCCCTACAACAGTAGTAGTATGTCCTATAGGCTATCATATCAAAATAGTAATAAATCTGGTTGGGCTTTTGTTGCTGTGAATTTTCAAAGCCTCAAGATTAACAAAGACTCAAGATCAATAAGACTAGAAGTAGTACAAGACGACGACCCAAAGGATTGGACTCAATGGCTAGAGCTACTGGTGAATATGAGTTTTATATTACAACCTTTCACATAAAGAGTGGCACTGGCCAACTGGGCAAGACTAGCTACTACAGTACAGACAGACTGATAGTATTAGTAGTAGTAGTACTGTCTGAGAGTCATCATAGCAGAGGCAGGGATAAGATTTTTGAAACCGTACAGATCGAAGGATAATTGTTGGTAAAAAAAACAGCATTTGGAAACTGAAACAATAGTTCGTGAAAAATATGGTGCAGTAAAAGTTATGGAATAAGAAATATTATTAAAAACAAGAAGACTTACTGGGGCCAGCAGAGGAGCCCTCATTGGTGTCCTCCTGGTGCTTTTCGGACTCTTGTCCCGCCGAACCCCCACTCCCTGTCTGTCTGCCCCTGGGTGCTGATGAACAGGAAAGATATAAGAAAGAGACAAACATTGATGGATGGTGTCAAACAAATACAATATGTTTCAACAACGGTCAAAAAACACTTATGTAAACAACAATTGCAATAACTAAATTGACCAATCTCATCTGGTCAACAAGTAGTATTGGGGGATTTGCGGATCGACTACTTAAGTTACTATTTATCAACAGTAATCCTGTCTTCCATTCTGATTCCAGAATACTAAGTTACAACTAAGCCTAAGAATGACGTACCACCCAACCTAGCCCACCTATTCCAGGCATGCCAATTGTACATTAAGTATGCATTTCCACTTCTTTTATTCCTCAACAATGCATATGGTCAAATGGAGGACACATGACTACATTTTTTGTATACACCAAATTTTGGGTTGATTGATTGATGCTGATGTTCTGCTAGTGCTAAGCCAATTACCACCACTCATTGAACAAACTAGAAATGGTTCTAATAAAGACTGCCGTAGTCGTACTAGCAGAACGTCACGTAACTGAGGGGGCATCACGCATACCACTAACAAATTAGAAACTCATACAAAGTACCTAAACCTAAGTATCAATCCGTCCTTATCTATTAGTGACAGGACAAAGTAAGGAGTGGACTAGAGTCACTGTAGCATTATGTAACTTAATTTCTCTAAAATAAACTCGTACAGAATCATGCTAAGCGACCGCAAACGCAAAGTTGCAAACAAGTAAGATTAGTAGTAGCGCAGAAGAGCACCTGTGTCATAAAAATTCACAGAAGTCTTTTAAACGTAATTAACCTGGAATGTAAGCAGCAACATTCTAGCTGGTTGGAAGAAAAAAAAGATATTCGCAATATATAACACAGAGCAGAAGAACAGACACTAAATAGTAATCATTAAATAGGTACTCACCAAGCACCGGGACCTCCACTCCTAGCAGGTCCAGCAGGTCCTGCTCACGGTCCAGGATGTCGGACCACCGGTGCGTCAGCTGCGCCTGGGTGCGCCGGACCCCAGAGAAGCGCGACACTGCCTGGCGTACCTTCCCCCACCGCTGCCGATGCTCCCGGAGGCCGTACCCAGACCCAGGCCTGCCACCTGCTGCCAGGGTTGAGGGGAGGTGGCGCTGCACAAAGAAAATTATTGCAGCGAACTCCACCTCCCCAAATCAGGCCCGTGCTTGCACCCCTTGTGGGAGCCGCCTTCCGCAAGGAAGGCGGTCGCGGCTCTGGCTGCTACGGCGACCAGCCCTACCATTAGACATGGTTCTGGGGTAAGAAAAGGTAATAAAATTAAAGCAGTAAAGGAAATAAATAATAGCCGGCAATAGAAAGAGAAAAAGTAGCTAAAAAACAAAAAAAGAAGACAAAAACCAAAAATATAGAAGCTGGAAAATAGTAAGAGAAATAATAAATAAGAAAGATAAAAAAAAAAGTGGGTTGAAACAAAGGATTGAAAAGATTTGGAGAGGATTGAAAATCAGGCCCCAGAACCATGCAATAGAGTGAAAAACAAGATGGCCGCGCCCATTGCGACCACGTGCGCAAGTTCGCACCATATTTTCTCCCCGAGCAAGCAAAAAGCAACGCGATCAAGTAAAAGCGGTCGCGAACAGGAAATATCTACCTCGAAGGGGCGCGAACATGCATTGCGTGACCCGGAACAGGAAGTAAGCATCGCGAGAGGGCGGGACAAGTGAAAACAAGATGGCCGCGCCCATGAGCAACCGCATGGGTAAGTTGGCGACCCGCGATCAAGCAAAAAATACCGCGAACAGGCGGGAATAAAACTTCCGCGTCTTCGCGATATTTCCGGCGTGTTTGCGGAGATTTTTGCATTTTCGCGATAATTTGCGAAAGTTAATTTCGCAAATTCCGCCCACCCCTAATAATAGACCGGATTCTCAAAAGGACCAGAAAATTCAGAAAGTTGCTCCACGCGGATGGCACCAAAGTTTGGAATAAATGTTTTGTTTTCACGGAGTGATATTTAATAAAAATTGCAGACCTACTCATAGGAATCTGAGGTGGCACATATTTTTTTTGAGTTCAAAGTATTTTATTAAACTTTTATTGGTAGAAGCGTACAGTGGCAAACAAAACAAATACACAGTTGGAAAGGATGCGTACTTTGTGGGGAGGGGGTAACAGGCTGTGCATAGGTTGGTGAATCAAAGGATGAACAGCACATATGGAGTTACAGAACACAGAGGCTGTATGTCCTGGCGGTGTGGTCACGCCATAGCTTACAGATGATCTTAAAAGTTGAAGTAAGTGAGTTGATTGAATATCATGTTTACCTGGGAGTAGCGTTATACACTTGATGATTGTTGATGAGATGGCACATATTTTTAAGAGTTTTCAAATGAATTTCCATTCACTCACGGAGAAATATGTTAAGTGTAACTTTCAGAATACAGGACTCTGATGAAAAAGCGCACATATACTTTGAAGCTTACTTTTTGTTTCTTAACTGGGAAAATATTTTCTTTGTGGTCAACCCCTTTACCCTACACCAAAATAAGTTTCAACAATTCTCTAAATTCTCCTAACTCAGATATGAATTTACCCCTCAGCAGGACAAGAGTCCATGTTGTCTACCAATTATTACAGATAGACCTATGCTGAACCGTCCATAATTCTTCCTGCAACAGAAGATATGCCCAGATGGAGATTCAATCATACCCAGGAACTTCCATGTAAATATTTTCCATTTGTGCTGATAGAATCCCATAATGAGGTTTGTGACTCTGTAAATCAGCAACCCAATGTTGTTATTTACAGTGCCTTTATATGAACCCTTAAGCCATTACATGAGATTTCATAAGAGCCTAAAAATGTAGTGGACGATAAGCTCATACCATCCTAGATAGTGATCAAAAGATCATATCAAATAGTGCAATGCTGTATCATGAGCCACGATTTAGGAAGGGACTACCTTTACTTTTGGGAGCTACAATGCAGAGTAAGCCAGGAACCACAAGCCCCAGTCCCATTTGCGGCAGCCGCCACCCATCAGACAGCACTTCCGTGCCCAGAGGTGGGTTATCTACTGCTTGGGGTTCCTGCTGTGTGAAAAGCCAGGAGCCACGAGAGGGGGCAGGACCACAAGCCCCAGTGACATTTGCAGCACCTGCCCCCCACCAGACAGCACTTCCGCGCCCAGAGGCGTGTCAATTACCGCTTGGGGCTCCCACTGCACTGGGAGCTAGGAACCACAAGCGGGGGCAGGACCACAAGCCCCAGTGCCATTTGCAGCAGCTGCCGCTCACCAGACAGCACTTCCGCGCCCAGTGGTGTGTTATTTACTGCTTGGGGCTCCCACTGTCCGTGACACACCCGGGTGAAAACCGGGCCAAGAGCGGGCTCGTCTGCGCCTGTCATTGGTCTTTGAATGGAAAAAAATGGACAGTTTTTTCAAGGTACGATACCCCCGCTTTGCTCTCCATACTATGACATTTATTTTTGCTTCACCGAGCTGCGTAAAATTAACATTTACTCTGAAGAATTTCTATGCTTGGTGCAGGATCTTTTTATTTTGCTCACCTAAACATCTATATATCTATCGTGGACCTGTTGAGATAACTGGTCGCAGTAGCCCTTTACATTTGGGTTGTCAAAGAGAAACGGGCAAGAGGAAGCTAACCGTGGGCACACATGGGGGGGCACAGCAACTAGCCTAGACTCTTTTTTAGGTCTCGCCTTGGCAGTGCATGCGCTGCATGCGCTGTCTCAGCGAGACCTTAAGTAATCTCTATATGTTGGCAAGCAGCTTGTAGTTTCTCCAGCTGCTTGCCGTTGGCTTAGTGTTGTTTTCACTTTTCTTACATTTGTTTTCATTGGCCCAACTGACTTCCGTGTAGTCCGGAAGCAGCGGCCACCAACTACAGTTTTAGTCCACACTGTTCGGATTTTTTGTTTGTCTTGCGCATCGCTGCCTGACCTAAACATGGCAGCGGCGCATGCGCATGGAGCCGGTGTGCGCAAGGGGTGGGCAGCGCATGCTGCTTGTCCTTTCTTTCTCCCTTGATTGTTTTTTAGCAAAAGGTGCGGTGCACGTGTTCGGACATCTAGATTTCAAGATTGTGGTAGAAGCCGCTGACGTGCCTCCATTCACCATGGTGCTCCTGGCGCCATCTTGGCAGGAAAAGGCAGCGTAGACCAGCGACATACGCCAGGTAAGGGACTCTAACAGCTGTGCTATGGACAGATACATCGGCAACTGCTCAATGTGTTTTAGTGTAGGGCAGTGGCAGGAATGAACGGAAATGTGCCAGTGCTTTAGGTATTCTCTCACTCCACTCTGCTGCTTGGTCTTGACCCTTTGCTCAGAGGCCGCACTCCAAGACAGCAGAGGCGGCGCAGTGTTTCCTTCTTACAGCGCCACACACACATTGTAGAGCCACCAGAAGTCCCCTGCCCTCGTTGCCTCGAACCAGGTTAAGCATAGAACTTGACATTTAATGCGCAGCTCATGCAGACCAAGATCTTATGTTATGTTATAAAATGTACAGAGCACGTAGCTGTCTCAGAAACGGGGCTTCCCAGCGCTAGTCCAGAAAGAAAACAAGCATTTGCAATGCAATAGGTCTCGCATTTACGCGAGTTTGAGCTATTCACATTGCAAATAACAATGCTTTTTATTTTTGCTTTCGTTTTTAAAACTAAAATAAAAGGCATTGTAATTTACAATGCCAATAGCTTATACGTGTGTAAATGCGGGACCTTTTGCATTGCAAATGCTTGTTTAACCAGGGTAGCTGATGTCCTGTCTAAAGAAATTGCCTTGACTTAAAGGAGACTTTCGCTGGAAATCATTAATCACACTCAGGATCCTCTGATTCTTGCTGACCCTTCGGTAACGGAAGACACAGTTGGCACCGCACCGATTGTGTTTACTGCTACTGAACTGTTAGACAGTACTGAAGGTATTCAGAAAGAAGCTATACTCCTGTCTGAACAACCGGTAAAAAGAAAGAGGGGCAGATGGAAAAAGGTGCTCAATCATGCCAGAAAGACGCCGGTTTAGTAGTGCCGGATCAGATGAACCTGAGTTTGGCTGTGTTTAATTTAATACCTAGAAATGAAGATGTGTTTAAATAACTTTTGGCTCCTATTCTTTCACGTCTGGCAAGGATTGAAGCTGTGCTTATGTTATATTATGTTATGTTATGTTATGTTAAAGGGTACTTGTAGAGTGCAAAGCTACTCAGGAAGAGTGTCCTGGCGCTAAAGAACCTCAGGGCTGGACTGTTGCTGTCGCTGAAAAGGGAAAAAAAGCCTTGAGGTTGTTGTTGGAACAAACAGGTTTTCAGCTGCTTCCTGAAGGTAAATAAGTCAGGCACCTGTCTGAGTGACACCGGCAGAAGGTTCCAAACACGGGCAGCCTGAACTTGGAAGGAGCGGCCACCAGTGAGAGCGCGGGAAAGCTTAGGAACAACTGCCTACTGTCGAAAAGATGACCTCAGGGTTCTGCCGGGGACATAGCGTAGAACTCTCTTTTTAATATAGTGAGCGCCCGTACCATGTAAAGCCTTACAATCCAAGACCAGGCCTTTAAAGCAAATTCTTTTTGGAGGAGAGATCCGAGCTCTAGGTCCAAGGATGAGGACCGCTTACTCAGTCCATTAAGTTACAACTTGGCCCCTCCCTTAAGAATGTGGAGGTAGCAGGGGCAGGAAATGCCTGCCCTCTCAGTCCTCGCAAGCAATGGCCATAAGAGCCAAGGGCATGGAAACATCTTACAGTTAGCTCAAGGGGTCAAACAACTGTCAAAGGAGGGTTTAAGATCCCATAGGGGTTTGGGATTGCCCACTAATGGGGAGGTAGCGGGGGCTATAGGGTTTTAGCTTCCCAGACGCCCCATGATGTCCAAAAGGCTGGCTCTTAAGATGTGCCTCGACTTTACCCCCATGGTTCCAAATCTGATAGACACCTTCCAATGATAGAGGGGAATGGTGGTTATTTAGATCTACCCCTAGAGTCAACCCCTTTAGTGGCAATTTTGACAGGTGCCCCACCGATCAAACAGTGTACAAGGCAATCCATGATAGATCTGCTGCACAAGGTCATCTATTGGTGAGACAACTCGATAGTAAATGGACACTATATATCACCACACATCATTATGGCCAGAAGAGTGGACTGGGTCGGATCCAGTATAAGCAAGCATATGCAATGCAATAGGTCTCGCATTTACGCAAGTTTGAGCTATTGACATTGCAAATGATAATACCTTTTATTTTAATTTTCGTTTTTGAAACATAAATATACGGCATTGGCATTTATAATACCAATAGCTTAAACTCGCGTAAATGTGGGACCTATTGCATTGCAAATGCTTGTTTATAATGAGTGGGGTGGTTTTGTTTATGGCTCATTTGCGGCTGGGTAACGTTATCCGGAGCACTGTTGTGTCTTCCGATGCAGCAGGGGCTAGAATGATGATGTTGGAGGAAAGCGCCCTGGGCCTCCCACCGATTCAGGAGGGTTGGCATGTAGGATCCCTGCCATATCGGTAGGCGCCCTGAGTTGGTCTCTGAAAAAGTAAACGTTCAATGCAGGTGCTTATTTTTTATTCAATAAAATGACAACAATGTTGTGCACACGTTTAAAGAGGCTCCTCCCTAGTTTCACTAATGGACAACTTTGATCGCTTTGCCCTACACACAGGGATCGAGTTATAAACCAGAATAAACAACGAAGCCAAAGTTGTTGCTTATGCAGCCAGCAACCATTGTCAAAGCTAATCGTGCAGGCTTGTTGTAGGTGTAATGTCACTTGTTGTATTATATATCTGGATGCAATTGCAAAGACAGCAAAATACCATGCGGGCGGCATACTATGCTAAGCACAGGTTTAGACCTTGGGTGCTTTTCAGCCACGCACTTAATTACAAATGCTTTCCCGTCATCCAAGGCATCGGAGGACAGTGCCTGGTGGAAGTATGGAGCTAAAGTACATGGTTGGCGCCATTCCTACAATGGCAGGAGTCATTAGCACACAGGGGTGGCACGCAGGGGATAGCGTCTCCGGTCCGGCGGTAAGGAGGAGGCACTATGCTCAGAGAGGCCGACTTTGGACGGAAGGGGAATTAGGTTTGAATCTCGGCGTGGATCAACATCCTGTGATCCTGGGCAGTTTAAAACACTCTCATGTTAGTAGCACAAAAAGGATATTGTCCTGGTGGGATGCAATAGGTGCTCATGTGAAAGCGCATTAATACCAGAGTCGGCTTATGGGGGACAAAAAAGGCACGCGAGTGGTAGCAGCAAGGGGGGCAGGGGGTCCTCAGTTCAGCAGCATAAGGAAGGGTCAGCAAGGGGTCTAATTACAAAGTTAAAGGGGGGATGAGCTGGCCCAGGAGAAGGATTGTAAGATGAGGAGGACGGGGTGGAGCATGCCCTGGATCCATTTGGTGTTCCCTCACATCGGGTGGTGGTCAGGGGGAGTTACGACGCCATGCATTACAAGGTGTGGCTCTCAGAAATAATGGGTTGGCGCCATTCCTATGATAGCAGAAGTCATTAGCACACAGGGGTGGCATGCCAGGGATAGCGGCACCGGTCCAGCCGTGTGGAAGGGGCAGGGATAGCGCGGTTCTGGGCACACAAGGGCAGTGGTGTTGATGGAGCAAGGACTCATAGAAAAGAGACTTGCTCGGAGGTGATCAACTCCTTTAACTTATGAACGAAGGACTAAAATTGCTTTAAACAGGGATATTTTTACCGCGCATGCGTCAACTGCATCTACGTAGTATGACGAGCTAAAGCTTGTAGGGAAATTCTCGCGCATGAGCAAAAGACATTAAAATGGCGTCTTAAAGACTCACGTGCATGGTATCTGCTTTGCTGAAAAGAAAGCAAGCTATTTTACTAATACTAATGCGGGGAAAGTATTAATAAGTAAAGGGAAATAGAGTAGAGATGGGTGGTATACAGTGAAACCATTTATTTGTGAAAGTAACATTTGTCTTTTCTGACTTCATCACTAGTGCGCATTTGGGCCTCTTGTGTGTAACTGAAGTAAGCTAAGCCATGTGATGACTGCGCATGACTGCTGAGACTGAACCCAGAAGGCTGACACAGAGTTTAAATGAAAGTAAAGGACACAAAGTGCTCCAGCCTGAGAACAGGCAGGGAAAGTTCAATTGGATGGACCTACATGTTATATTTTTTAACAAATGTTGCAGATGAAATGTGAATGCGGGTGGGAAATAAAGTTTTGAATACAAATTAAGGGTCTGGATTTGTGAACAATGGTTTAATGGAATAAGATGACATGTAAGCATGGTGTGATGATCTTCCCCTCTTGCCTGACCAATTAGATTTCATATTTTTACGATATTGAAACTTTAGTGGGTGGAACATTAAGCACAAAAGGTATAACTGAGGTAGTTTTTAGTTAGTTAGAGAGACTTCCATGCAGAACTCGGGATGCTGTGAGACATGGGTGCTGTCGGAGTAGCGATAGATGCTGATGCTAGGAGAGATGCTGTGAGATGCTGATGAAGAATCGAATGCAGAACTTTCTATCCTAATTAATTTGGGTTTAGATAAGAAGATTGCGGAAGAAACTCGAGGAGGAAGAGAGTGTCAGAGAGGGGTGCGGTGCAATCGTCGGAATTAGAGAGGTCAACTATCCTGTCCTGAATCCTTTCCTGAAGCCTTTGTCGCCTAAACTATCCCGGGGGACCCTTACCAGCCCTTTGGCCAGGGGGCTGGTCTTCACACCATTCTTGGTAACTATAATTTTTTGTACTTGCAGATGTTCTTTTCTCTCTATCCCCTCCTTTCTGAGCATAAGTCATTGCATGAGTCCGAAGTATGTGTTTGATTAATTGAATTTTCTCTCTGACGGATGATGGTGTCTGTACTGTGTTTTTGAAGTGGTTCACATGCATTTAATTTAAATAAAGACTTAAAACTTTCCAGAGTCTGTGGTTATTTACTTTGAAATACAGAAGGTTAGAATTTTGTTCATTATCACCATCACCATCAATTAGTTCCATCGACCAGAGAAAAGAACTTTTTGATCAGTAAAAGGTTAGTTAAGAATAAAGAATAACTAATCCTGATATTGCGATCGCACATTATAAACTTTGAGTCCAGCGGTGTACTCAGATCGTGTGAGTGTGTTTATGGGCCCAGGTGAGTATATGGTAGTAGAGCATCTGTTGTGGGTACGCTGCTGGATCAGTGTAGGCAAAGATTTGGTGTCTGGTACTGCAGCAGGGAAAGGTTTTGGTAATTTTGGGCCGCAGGGGAACCTACTTTAGCTATGGGATACATAGTCATTAGGGGGTTCTCTTACGATGATATTAGCAGTTGGGTCAGCAATACGTAGTCAGTCCTCCTCCGTCAGGGGCTGCACACACCACAAAAATATGCAGCTCATTGAGAGCTGTAGAAGGTACAGTTAAGCAGTAATGCATGTGGCATAATGGCTTGAGCAGCCCAATTTAATGCTGGACAAACAGGTTTTTAAATTAGCGGGAATAGGGGCCATCTGAGTTTCTGGGTAAAGCACTTCACTCACGTGCTAGCATTAGATGGGCTGGCATTAATGTGCGGGTGCTCGGATAAAGCGTACAGTGTTCTCAACCATAAAAGGCCATCTGTAATGCAATTGGTGCTCGTGGAAAGCATTTTGCTTACCCGCAGAGTTGGTTTTTGCTATGGCTTTACCACAAGGTACCCACAGCAAAAAAAAAAAAAACAAGCGCGTCCACGCGGCCGCAAAAGTGAAAGCAACCATGATACAAAACAGATGGCACCCCCGCGCCCCTGCTCGCTCCCACAAGCTGCAGGCCGCCACATGCAGGAGTGAAGGTCTAGAGTGATTGCAAGAGGCCCTCTCCTAAGGCAGCGCATGCGCGCTGAGCTAGGTGAGACCTAAAAGATATGGAGGGCGACTGCATTGTGGTCAATTTAAGACACCCGATACACACAAAAGTAATGATCAGTAGCTACTGTAGACAAGGGTCCAAAACCGAAATTAAGGTTGTAACGCTCTATTTCTTTTATCCCACTGTGATGCTACATCTAATTTGTTCCAATACTAAATGGGACCCTTTACCAGTGAGGACATTACAATGCCCACATACAAGTTTAGCCATAGATAGTATAGATTGACAAATGGCTCCATCAGGGGATGGGATAACTTCAGGGTCACTTCATTTACCAGTGAAGGTGTCTAATACTTTGTTTAAATCTGACCTCATTCTACCTAGTACATCAAATATTAAATTAATGTCTTGGAATATTGCGGGACTGAAGGCCAAAAAAGATGATGAACAGTGGCTACCAATAATAAGGTCTTGTTACATAGTCACATTACAGGAAACATGGGACACGTCTGACTCTTTTGTCCTGGACGTTTCACCCCCTTTTTTGAAGTCGAATCCCTCTCTACAGTAGGCCCCACAAAGGGAAGCCTGCTTACTTTGATAATGTTTAAAATAGCCTGCACTACTAAGGTTATGACTTGCCATTCACCCCATTTACGAGCGGTGGAATTAACCTTCACCAAGTGTCCCACTCTGTTGGTGATTAATTTCTATGATTCCTTTTGCAGAAAAATGACACTGAATATATTGCTGTATTCGAGCGTTTTCTTGAGCACTATGCAGAGGAGTGATATATTATGAGTTTATTATTTTAGGGGACTTTAATGTACATCTTTGCCAATCTAATTGTATTCTACCTAAGGGACTCTGGGACACATTGTTTATTCTTAAATGAAAAGCTATAGCTTGGCAGAGAGACAAAACAAACAAAGATTACTGCACAGCTATCTATTCCTTGGCAGAAAGACAAAACAAACAAAGATTACTGCACAGCTATCTATTCCTCAAGCACACACACATACTGGTTGCATTTGGCACGAGGGCGAGTGATGGTTCAGTATATAAAATTTTATAAACAAGAGATTTCACAAAAATGAAATGCACTGTCAATAATTGAAACGACAAAAAACTGAACCAATGACTCGCAGCTCGTGAGCTGTAAAGCCACGTCAAGGCACCAACCGCTTTACAGGCCATTCACACACCTTTCATACATGATACACACAAGACCGTTCACACCACCAGGCACCAAACCAACACTTTCACAAAAAGGGACAAGGTACACCCTGTTTGACAAAAACAGAATAGAATTTTTTTTCCACACAACCATCTTTTCCTGAAGCACACATACATACTGGTTGGATTTGGCACGAGGGTGAGCGATGGTTCAGTATATATACTTGTATTAACCAGAGATTTCACAAAAAAGAAATGCACTGTTAATAATTGAAAGTACGAGAAACTGAACCATTGACTCACAGCTCGTGAGCTGTAAAGCCACGACAAGGAACCAACCTCTTTACAGGCCATTCATACACCTTTCATACATGTGACACATACAAAACCATTCACACCGCCAGCCGCGGGCCCAGCACATTATAACACTCACACCAGCAGACAGCGCCATTCAAGGGCCCATCACTTTCACACGCTCACATTCTTGACACAGCAACCACACCAGCTCACGGATTGCGTGGAGTGGCGTTTGGCTAGCAGTGTGTGTAGGGACCAGCAGCTAGTCACTACTCCCACACCGCCAGCCAAGTGCCAGCCCACTCACCGCCAGCCAAGCACCAGTCCACGCACACTGCAAGCCAAGCGCCAGCCCACTCACCGCCAGCGCTTCCCTCGTTGGTGGGTGTCACGATGGCCGGGAGCCGTCATGAGCACAGCCCCACTGTGACTCATGACGGCTCCCGGCCGTCGTGAGCACAGAAGGGGTTAAGGTAGTGCATGGCTTTCCCCTGCCTGAATCTCCAGTCGCAATTCTTTAGGCCTCAAGCCCGACAACTTGCGAGCGCTCATCAGTAGTGATTGGCATATTGCCCTCCACATGCTAGGGGCCGCTAAACAGCTCATTGCTTTGTATTGAAAAAAAAAGCAGAGACCCCCCCATCAACATCTGGTTCACGCGCTTGTGGCAGAAGTGAAGACCTCTACTCTGACCTATTTAATTTTTAACTAGACCCCACAGGGTTCAGAATTACCAAAAGACCTTCTGTATAGAATACATATACATGGAAATCATGAAATATTTTTAAAGGACTTTTTATTATCAAATTTTATCTTTTTGTAAGCATTGTTTTGATTTTATACAACTTTAAATACATGTATGTAAAAGTTTTTTTCACAATTATCTATTATCATAGCACATTCAGTATTAGCAATAACACATCATTTCTTTTTCATGAGAATTATGTAACATTAAGTCCACAAAGACACCCCCTAAGTATCAAATAACATAAACATGCAAATACTAATTATTATCAATCATTCAGTTCTGCTATCATACTCACACATACCTGCATACATACTACAACAATGCTAAGTCGCTATCTAAAATAGATGATGGGACCCTAAAGAGGATCTCAGGAATGTCAGTAGGCGGTCTATTACGTTCAAATCGCAACACCCAGTAAATCAAGGATAGACAAATCTCCAAAGCCACTTTACAGGAAACAGTTCGCGGTCTACGCGCATTTCAGTGGAAAACCACCTTCTTCAGGTCCGAGATTTGTTGATGGAACAATAAAGCTAATGTTTGCTCCCCTCTTTCCACAGACATCCCGTGAATGTTTTTATTGTTCCATCAACAAATCCTTGATTAGACCGTGTTGCAGTTTGAACGTAATAGACCGCCTACTGTTCCCAGATAGATTTGATGTGCGTATAATGCTCTGTTACAGCGGGCGTGTCTGTGAGAGGTGGGGAAAGAGGCAAGAACTTAGGATGGAACCCGGTGGAAAAAAAGAAGGGAGAAACCTTAGACGCAGAGTGCGTGGCATTATTGTACGCAAATTCCGCCAAAGGGAGCGCTCTGAACCAGTCTTTGGAGGTAGTGCTTATTAGACACCGAAGATACTGTTCCAGTGTCTGATTGGTTCTCTCTGTTTGCCCATCTGTTTGTGGGTGGTATGCTGAAGAGAGGCGATGATCTATCTGAAGAACCTTACATAATCCCTGCCAAAATTTAGACACGAACTGAGGGCCTCTGTCCAAAAAGATGACAGATGGTAAACCGTGTAATCTGACAACATTGGTGATGAATACATCAGTGAGACCTAAGGCTGTGGGTACTTTCTTAAGAGGAATGAAATGGGCCATTTTGGATAGCATATCCACTATTACTAATATAGTAGTGAACCCTTGAATGGGTGGAAGATCGGTGATGAAGTCCATGCTGATGGAGGACCACGGTGTATCGGGGATGGGCAAAGGTTGTAACAAGCCAGCTGGAGCACAATGGGATGATTTTTGTCTTGCACAGGTAGGACAGGCCTTAACAAACTCCTCAATATCATGAGCCATGTCTTTCCACCAGAACCATCTCTTACATGTTAATAGAGTTTTTTCTCCTCCAGGCTGACCTGCCATAGGCAATGCATGACACCACCTCATAATCTGATCCCGAGTGTCTCTTGTAGGAATGAATAGACGGTTCTGATGATAAAACATACCTTCTGCAATTGAGTTGTCTGGATCGGTTAACCAGTTTTCCTTATCAATGGTAGCGAAGGCGCCAGTTATCTGTGAAGCAAAAGAACCGGCCTTGTCGGAAACTGACATAATTTTGCTTGCCGGGATGATGGGCATGGGGGTGTCTTCCGTGTGTTTATGTTCTATCCCTAAGCGGGACAGAGCGTCTGATTTGCCTTGTTGTGAACCTGGGCGAAAGGTAATTAAGAAATCGTATTCAGAAAAAAAGGAGACCCATCTCATCTGGCGTGGTGTAAGTACTCGAGCCGACCTAAAGAATTGAAGGTTCCGATGGTCGGTGTATATGGTGATGGTATGAGGTGACCCTAAAAGATAATGACGCCATTCTTGGAAGGCCATTTTAATGGCCAGGAGTTCACGTTCCCCAACAGCATAATTTTGTTTTGCCTGTGAAAGTGTCTTTGAAAAATAGGCTACGGGATGAAGAACTCCCGATTGAGGGTCACGTTGAGAAAGAACCCCCCCAACTGCGAATTGAGAGGCGTCCGCCTCTACATAATAGGGTTGGTTTTCATCTGCATGCTGTATGATGGGAGCTGAAGTGAAGCTGGTCTTCAGTAATCGAAATGCTTTCTCAGCGGCCTCAGTCCACTCAAACACTACTCCCTTTTTCAGCAACCGAGTTATCGGGGTGACAATTTCAGAGAAATGATTAATAAATCTCCGATAGAAATGAGCAAAGCCCAAAAAGGACTGTACTTCCTTTACTGTTTTTGGGCTGTTCCAATTTGTTATAGCGGTGACTTTCTTTGGGTCCATATGTATGCCTTCGGGGGAGATCACAAACCCTAGGAATTCTACTCTGTCAACATGAAAAAAGCATTTATCCAATTTTGCAAACAGATTGTTGTCCTGTAGGCGTTGCAAGATTAACTTCACATGCTTTACATGTTCTTGAGTATTCTGAGAATAAATCAAAATATCATCAATGTAGACGATAACAAAAACATCTAAATACTCCCTTAAAATATCGTTAACAAAAAATTGAAATGCCGCAGGGGCATTGCATAGACCGAAGGGCATCACGCAATATTCAAACAGCCCGAATTTGGTACGAAAGGCCGTCTTCCACTCATCTCCTTCTCTGACTCGGATCAAATGATAAGCCCCTCTTAAGTCTAATTTGGTGAAGATCTTAGCTTTTCTCACCTGATCCAAGAGAGAGGAGATGAGAGGGAGAGGGTATTTATTTTTGATGGTCACCTTGTTCAGTGCTCGATAGTCTAGGCAAGCTCTGAGACCCCCTTCTCGTTTGGGAATAAAAAAAATAGGAGACAGGGGAAGTAGAATGACGGATGAACCCTTTTTGTAACATGTTCAGTAAGTATTCTGAAAGATATTTCGTTTCTGGTTCTGTAAGGGCATACACCCGACTGACAGGGAGTTGTGCCCCTGGTATCAAATCAATTCTACAATCATACGATCGATGAGGCGGTAAGGTTATAGCTTGTTCCTCATCAAATAATCCTGCAAACTCCATATAGTCAGAGGGTAGAATTGAGACTTCAGGCTGAGACAAGGCACAACACAACGGGGCATTCCAATGAGCAACGTCTTTGTAACAATGTTGTAGACAATACGAGGAACGGAGCGTGACCTTCCTCGCAGTCCAGTCAATGAGCGGATTGTGTACTTGTAGCCAAGGGACTCCCAATATTGCGCCAAAATTAGGGGCATCAATTAAATCAAAGGAGAGGTCTTCTGTATGACCGTTATCGCAAGTCATCATGAGCCTAGGAGTCTGATAAGTGATCAACCCAGAGGATAGTTCTGTTCCATCCACGGCTCTTACCGTTTCAGGTTGATCCTTAGGAACTAAGTCTATGCCCAAAGATTTGGCAAAAGAGATGTCAAGGAAGTTACCGGTGGCTCCGGAATCAATCAAAATGGGCAAGGTTTTTCCCAGCTGCGAAGGTAATAATATTACCACTGAAATAGTGAAATGTTTGGGAATGAGAGCCACCGTATTGGCTAGAAAGTGAGAGATCTGAACGTGTGCAGGACTTGAACAGGTGATCTCTTGACCGTTCAAGTCTAGTAGTTTTCCGCCTGTGCCACAGCTCCGGATCGAGAGGCCATTGTTTTAATCGAAGTCTTTGGTTTAACCACACAGTCTCGTGCAAAATGACCCCCTTTGCCACAATACAAGCAAAGATTTCATTTTCTCCGCCTGTCTCGTTCTTCTGTAGAAAATGGGCCCCTAATGCCCCCTATCTGCATGGGTTCCACTATATCTTTGGTTTCCTTCTTCTCGCTTTTAGAGAGAAACAGACGGGTATAATCGCCCTTAGTCTTTTCTCCCTTTCTCTCTGTTAATCTATGGTCAAGCTTCACCACCAGATCTATGAAAGAAGAACAGTCCTCAGGGGGATCTACAATTTTTGATAAGATATCCTTTAATTCATCCTTGAGACCCCTGTAGAACAAGGAGGTTCTTTTTTCCTCAGGCCATTGTGTTTCAGTCACTAGCATGTTGAAGGTGGTGATATAGGTCAAAAGATCTTTAGACCCTTGTTTGAGATTTAACAACTCATTATCACTAGCTTGCATGTAAGAATGGCGATCAAAAAGACTTCTCATGCGTTCTTTAAATCTAGAGAGGTCGTATAATATGGGGTCATCGTTCTCTACAAGATGTACTGCCACTAAGATAGGAAATAATAAAGGCAATCTTTGCTGCATCGTCTGGAAAAGAGGCAGTTCTACACAAAAATTGTAGATGGCACTGGTTCATGAATACACCGTATTTGCTACTATCCCCACTGAATCTTTCTGGCATCGCTAATGGAGTTTGGGGAGGGGCTACTACTGTTACATTGACTGGTGCAGAAGAGGAAGCCCCACTTGCGGATACAGAGGCTGCAGTAGGAACCTGGAAATGAGCGGGCTGGATGTAACTCCTCTTTTGTTTTGGTATAGTGTCAGGGTTGACTGTGTCTAACTGTCTGTGAGTCTTCAACACCCCTAGCTCTGTCACTAGGCACTGATTTTCTCCTCTTATTATATTGAGCTCTGCTTGTAGATTAGCGACTAGGTCCACTAACTCGCTCGATGTTTGAGGGTTGGCATGAGACATGGCCTCATCCATCTTCGCTCAGGGGATAATATAAACGTGGGCTTGGCTTTTCTGTGAAGACCTGAGGCTTCGTAGTATAGAGCAGGCCAATATCCACGGGAGAGAAGAATGAGCCTTTCCTCTCCCCAGAGACAACTCACCCCACTAGCAAGAACAGGGAGATATATCTGAGGAGCGAAGAGACAGGAATGAGCCACCTGGAGGTTTCTAGATCGTCCTGTGGGGTAACAGGAGGAGACAAGACATGAACCTGCAGCAAAGGAAGACAAAGAACAAGGTACAGATTAGGACAAGTGTCTTCTATCTCAAGTGTGCTTAAACTCTTAAATTAACAGGTAACCTTGTGTACTTTCTCACACTTACACAGGATATGTATGCCAGTAGTTCTAAATGAGCTCCGTAATCGTCTTGAACGGAATCCAGAAGTGTTAGCATACGTGGTTCATCAGGATAATAAGTGCCCAGTTCATTAAGTGAAAGAAAAAATGTTTAACCGATACACGGCGTACTCTCACTGAGAGAAACAGGTTTGTGTCTCTGACTCTACTGGTAAGACGCCTTATACAGTATAAAGTCCAGCATGCACTTACTTGGGTTCAGTTAGGCAAAAAGGCATTGAATACCAGGGCGTCTCTTCTCTATGTATAGAGCGTCACAGTTCGTTCCCCACAGTGCAGCGTCCAACACCAAGGATACGTTTAGCGCGTCTTAGCGCTTTTTATCAACTTGTTGCTATTTTCGTCATAGCGTGTTCCAGAGCTGCGGCGATGAAATCAATAAAAATAAATGGCATCCAATTACCTCACTGCCCCGGTTTCCGTTGGTAGCCGTAGCACTGCGAACGCTTCCTCGCATTCGTGAAGTAAAGCAAAAAACGATTTCTTTCGAATGACGCGTGCTCACTCTATTGTAGTGAATTCCATACAGCTGATTTCCTTAACGCTACGGCGCTTTTCAACAGCCAGGGCAGAGTTTACCAATCCAGAATGCACAGCGCTTCCTCGCGCTATAAACAGGAGTTCAAACAAACAGCAGTCCCAGCGCTACCTCGCGCTACGGCAAAACAAGGATAGGGTTATCAGGAAACAACAATCAGCGCGTCCTCGCGCTCGAAGAGGAAAGTTCAAAGCAAACTCTGCAGTCATTAATCTGCACCAACAACAGGGATTCCACACGGCGTCCTCTTGTCAGGAGAAAGCAAGGGAACGTTCACAGGGTAAGGCGTGGCCCAATTACCAGGAAGCAAAGCCAAGCACCTGGGAGCAGCTCCTGCTTGCTTATATGCTGTTCAAGTCAGCTGATAGAGTCCCAGTGCAATGTGGGAAGGTACACAAGTCAACTACCCTCATGGTGCATTATGGGACATGTAGTTCACTAGTACAAGCGTAACCATACATGTAACAAGTCCACATCCTAACACCTCTCATTATTATTGAAGGCTTGAAAACATTTGGTTTTACTGACGATGATTTCTCAGCTCTCATCGGACAGATATCATGCACGAGTGGCAACAATGGAAATATAGGCAAAGACAACAGTGAGTGGAACAAATTTGAAGAAAAAAGCAAAAAGAATGGAGTCCCATGCTCACTATATGTTGGAATATTTAAAAGCAGGAGCCATTCCCTCAGGCTTAAGAGATAGAAATATACCAGCATTATTTGTAGAAGTACGCAAGTTCCTGGAGCGGTGGTCTCATATTGCTAACCGCTGCTCCAGGAACTGGATGATCCTGATTATTGAGACAGTGAAGGAGATGATACAAGTGCTCAATCAGGAAATCTCAGAACTAGAAGAAAAACTTAAAGCTAACAACAGTGTAGAAGAAGGGAAGAACAAACTCCTGAGCATTAATCAAGAACTACAGGAGTTTGAAGAGTACCTCTTTAAGAAAAAAACGGAAAAATTAAAAAAAGATATACGCTGGTTTACACAAGAGAAAATTTACCCCTACCTCCATAGCAACTTCTTTCAAGAAGAACGGTATGATGGAGGACAGACAATTACCTTTCATCAAAAGAGACAAAAGATCTTGACCTTTTCAGACACTAATTCATCAGACTCAGATTACGATGGCCCGACTACGAATGAAGGGCCAGGGTTTAACCCAAGAAATCATAGAGGACAATCATATAATTACCAACAATTTGGCCATTCCCCTTCTCCTTTTTTAGAACAGGGCAGGGGCAGGGGACGAGCGAGATTTCAAAGGCAAGGCAGGAACAACTACCACCAGACAGAGTAAGCACATCCACAGCCATATATGAGAACAAGAACCCAACAGTATTGGAAATCTTAGAAGATAACCATCTAGATAGAGATAGCATACCTATCTTCAATCTCTCTAGCCGTCAACTGACATTAGAAGAGACCACTCTGCTGAGTAAGGGACTATCCTTTGTCCCCAGCACCTCGCCAGATATTTTTACTATGAATAAAGATTTATTTTCATTCTTTCGGAAAGTCCGCTTGCAAAAATACATGTCTGAAAAAGAGTCCATAGAAGAGGAAGTCAATTACTCGGGATGCAGACCACCGTCAAAGTTTACACATACCTTAAAGATGGTAGGTCCGGAGGTTGCAATCTTCGAGAAAACAGTAATGAAAGAACTAGAGAAGATCACTAAGTATATACGCAAACCACCCCCTAACCTCACCAATCTGGAAATAAAAGCTCTCAAAAATTTGGAAAACAACAGACATATTACCATTAAACCTAGTGACAAAGCGGGTGGAATAGTGGTCATGGACAGTGATACATATGCTAAGAAAATGGAAAGCATGTTATTAGTACCTGAACATTACCAACCAGCTCGTAATTCAGTTTTGATAGATCTCAAAAATAGAATAGAAGCTAGCACTTCGCAAGCGTACACAGATGGCTTTATCTGTCACAAAGAACTAGAATTCTTGAATAAAAACAATACAGTAATTCCGGTACTCTATGGAGTCCCAAAAACCCATAAAAACATACTAGATCCTCCAATGCGCCCTTATCATATCATCCATCAATTCATGTACTGAGCCATTATCTCAATATGTGGACTCTTTCCTATGTCCCCTTACCAAACTGTATGAATCATACATTAGAGACACAGGTCACATGATAGCTACTGTTGAACATGTACCCTTTAATAGAGAACCCAATTTCTTGTAACTCTAGACATAGAGTCTCTTTACACAAACATACCCCAGGATTCGGCAATGGAGGCGGTGGCAGCCCTCCTAGCCAGAACTCCTGGGGATAGACCAAATGCTTTCATTCTAGAATGTCTAGGTATAGTTTTACACCACAACTACTTTGACATATTACCATTAAACCTAGTGACAAAGCGGGTGGAATAGTGGTCATGGACAGTGATACATATACTAAGAAAATGGAAAGCATGTTATTAGTACCTGAACATTACCAACCAGCTCGTAATTCAGTTTTGATAGATCTCAAAAATAGAATAGAAGCTAGCACTTCGCAAGCGTACACAGATGGCTTTATCTGTCACAAAGAACTAGAATTCTTGAATAAAAACAATACAGTAATTCCGGTACTCTATGGAGTCCCAAAAACCCATAAAAACATACTAGATCCTCCAATGCGCCCTTATCATATCATCCATCAATTCATGTACTGAGCCATTATCTCAATATGTGGACTCTTTCCTATGTCCCCTTACCAAACTGTATGAATCATACATTAGAGACACAGGTCACATGATAGCTACTGTTGAACATGTACCCTTTAATAGAGAACCCAATTTCTTGTCACTCTAGACATAGAGTCTCTTTACACAAACATACCCCAGGATTCGGCAATGGAGGCGGTGGCAGCCCTCCTAGCCAGAACTCCTGGGGATAGACCAAATGCTTTCATTCTAGAATGTCTAGGTATAGTTTTACACCACAACTACTTTGAGTTTAAGGGGAAACTATACAAACAAATACAAGGTACTAGCATGGGTGCTTCATGTGCACCGAGTGTAGCCAATACGTATATGGGTGAATTTGAACTCAAGCACATCTTTAACGAAATGGCTCCTTTTTACGAGAATATTACAACATGGCACAGATATATTGACAACATATTTTTTGTCTGGACTGGGGATGAAGTGACCCTAAATCAGTTCATTGAATGGGTAAATCACAGCAACTGTAACCTCAAATTTACTGCCAAATACTCACAAGACAAAGTAGAGTTTTTGGATATTTGGATTGAAAGCGGAGAAGAGAGCATTGAGGTTAGTCTGTATAGAAAACCGACAGCGAAAAATACAGTACTACAGCATGCTATCTATCAACCCTCGTGCCAAAAAGACTCAATCCCCTTTGGGGAATTTCTCAGAATCAAGCGTAATTGCACCAATATGCAGGATTTTATGAGACATGCAGAACAATTGAAAAAAAGACTACTACTCAGGGGTTACCCTAAACGTCTCATTAAACAATCTATGAAATGTGCCAAATATTATAATCGAGACAACCTGATTACTAGCAAGGAGATAGATTAGTTTGTGTGATCAATCACACATGCTACAATAACAAGATACAACAGATTCTAAATAAAAATTGGAAGATCTTAAATACTAATGACAATAGTATGTCACTTATGAAACCTATTGTAGCCTTTAGAAGGAACTCAAATTTACGAGATAAACTTGTACATAGCAGGATGCAACAAACTACAAGAACTATGGAACAGAATACTATTGACGGACTACCACAGATCTTGGGTAACCATAGATGTGGAACCTGTCATGCGTGTCCTACAGCCATCACCACAGAAGAATGGTCTTATGGCACAAAAAGAGGCAGACTCAAAAGCCACACAAATTGCAGAAGTCACAATGTTATCTACCTCATCCTATGTCCTTGTGGACTTGGCTATATAGGGGAAACTGGCAGAGAATTTCGCTTAAGACTATCAGAACACAAATCCGCCAGCAGAACGCACAAAACACAAGCCCCCATGGTTAAACATTATATGGCTTACAATCACAATGAGCAAGATATCAAATGGCTCATATTGGAGAATATAATCCACAAACCGGGCCATGATACTACAAAAGTGCGAAAGAATAGGGAGACTTTTTCTGGATCTTCCATTGTGACACAGTACGTAGGGGCCTCAATGAGGATATCACATGGATTATTACATAATTAATCAAGCCAAATAAGTGGACTTTAAAATACTTATACACATATACATTTATTACTCTTTGCTTGTCATTTCATTTGCCTCAACCACATTATCTCCATGTCTCTTAATTCTATCTAACATCATTGGGTTTTTTGGTATTTTCCATACCTGGTATTACATATTAGCGCTAAAAGTAAGAAGATATTTGATATTCCTTGTTTCCATATATATACAAGTTGGCTTTTTGTACTATGGATTATTGGCGTTCTAACCATTCCAACATGGCGCCCAAATTTCGAACAATTCATAGCACAGTACACTTTAGTGCTACATACTACTCAGGAACGGGACTAGGGAATGGAAACTGATCGTTATCTTACACACTGTTTTACCATTCCATAATGGCAACTCATAGTACAGCACAACTTAGGCTGGTAACTATTAGGGTACGGAAACTCCTAAATAATATATACACCCAATATGGCCACCTTAATTTTCCTTTTGGGCCCCTCAATTATTCTTACATATCGCTCCTAGCCGTGTAATTTATAGCCTTACTTTAATCTCTGTAAACATGTGAATATTAATACACTCTTCATCAAAAATATTGAGGATTCTTATTTTTCCCTTCCTGTGCTATATTTGATTCAGGACAATCACATCTATCTAAGATGGCGCTGACTTCTACGAAATAGGGTACATTGTAAATTCCCCGCTTCAAACACCGCGGGATTTCGGCCTATCCAATCTCCCTCCTATTAGTCCAAATACATCTTGGGAACTTCAACCTTTCAAAGATGGCGGCCAGAGTCGCTTGATTTTCCTTATTTTCATTTCACATATCGTGAGCCTTGGCGCGATCCCATAATACTCGTGAGAGTATTTAACATCTCGGAAACTTGGCGGGCATTGGCAAACCAGGTCACCCTACACAGAACGAGATGTCCGCATAGAGGTATGCGAACGGATTCCGCTTGTTAATATCACGCGTAAATCAGCCTCCTAGTTTGAATACATCTTACAACCCTTAACTTTTTTAAAGATGTCGGCTAGTGCCGCTTGATTTTCCCTGTCTGTACCAAACACTGGGTATTAGCCTATTAGGTCATCATACTTAGAACGAGATGTCCGGATAACTACAGACTAACGGAACCCGTTTGTTGGTATTACACGTAAAACAGCTCAGTCTGTCAGCGTTGCGTCTTTGCCGCTTTTTTCCACGCACATACTACTATGTCCAAATGCCGGCAAGCCTACAGGCGCCTCTCAGCTATTTACTGCATGTTGACTAATGGGGGGTCTACTCTGAGGGAAACTGCGCAATTAGTAACAGCGAGGGGCCTTCTATAACAGTTAGTTGTTTCTCAAACCACACCATGCATACTTGACAAAGGACTTTAAATAGTATAGCTGATAAGATGCCAATTCGCTCTGTATAACCATATCACTTATAGCTTTAACATCCCCTTTATTTGTTATTTGTGTTTCTTATTCACTAGCTCTTTTTAGTTCTTGTTAGGACTTCGCAAGAATGCAGAAGAAGATAACCTTCATTTGAAAATAAGGTCTGTGACTGACAGATCCCCTACTTTGGATCCATATTAGGAAATGAGGATTGGCCTCTTTTAGGGGTAAAACAATAGTGCTATACACAAATACCATAACTGTACTGACATAAATTCATTTGCGAATTATTAGCATTGTAAAACTATTTATTTATATCTGCAGCTACCTGCCTTTGATTTACCGTACTTCAGCCTGAAAATGTTCTTAAACAATTCGCACTCAACTATTTTCTGGAGGTACAGTCCACAATACATGTACAAAGGATTTTCCCAATTTAATTGTACCTGCCCGAGTTTGGATCCGGTCATGTTTCATGTTTCCCATTCTTCCTTCCAGAAACTGATATCCTTTGACATGCAATACAGAACTCCTCTTGCAAGACAAGTGTGTATTATACCAAATGAAGGTTAGCGATACGAAGACTCTACTCAGTTATAATTTCCCTCTCATGGGTGGCCGCTTCTTTCTCCAACTTTAAAAGTCACTGGGCCAGTCTTAACCTTACTTCATGACTATTCTATCTAACATAAAGTGGGTTCTACTTCTGGCCATCCTTCCTCCTGCACTTGGTCCATGCATGATACACCCAGATATTTAGACCACTCACAAATAACAGAGCACCAAATATAGCATAGAGTTCAATTGATTTTTGAAGTATTATCAAAATAATTAGAAGCACTCATATAATAAGTATCTATGACCTACCAAAACCTTCTGTTAGCTAATGTTTGCTCCCCTCTTTCCACAGACATCACATGAATGGTTTTATTGTTCCATAGACATAGCGACTATGGAACTCTTTACTGCGCGCTTGCAGTCTTGCTACACTCGATTCACTAAAATATGGCAACCACTGATCCATTACCTCTGTAAAATGGAGCACGCACGTCATCTGCCCCCAAAGCTCCGGGCTTTACGCCTCTTCGAGGAAGCTGTGATTCCGCCTGAAACTGATAGATTGACTGCATAAGCACATTGGTCCTACCCCTGTTCCTACATGGTATGCTGCAGGCGGTAACTAGATTATTGCACGCCATTGCTTCCCCCAAGCCCCCCAGCCCGCCACTCTCCCGCCCCCGCAAGTGCCTTGACCCCCACTATTTGGCACTATAAGCAATGGGACTATTTCCCCCTCTTTCGCACTATGTACTCAAGCCCCCTTGCATTAGCTCTTTTTTCCCCTCTTGTTCTCTCTCTGTCCTCTCACCACTCTCTGTTTGTTAACTTCCCTCTGCCCTCTTCTACAGGCTCTGTGCCACCTTTTCTTCCCTCGTTTTCTTGTTATGGTATTACTCATGTTGAATATGGGTCTTGAAACTCCTCTGCAATGCAACCTTATGCTGTGCCTGTTGTAATACGCGGCCGGCCCGCCATGGGTTGTAGGCGACTTGCTGTGTAATGCATATATAGATCTTCATTACCACAGTCCCCCATCCCTCCCTTAAAAAAACGCGGCCAGCCCTACATAGGGTTGCGGGCCCTATGCTGTGTATGTATAGACCCTCACTTTGGTTTCCTTGCAATAATAAAAACAGATTTATACAAAACGAGAGTTAACACAAGGAGATGATGGACGGAGCGCTGAATATTTTCAGATACTCACCCCCAGTCACAGATCTGGGTTGAATCCATCATCATTCTTTAGCTCACTTTGCCACCCCAGTTCAGACATAGCTATATGCAAATCAGTCTTGACCCTGTGCCTCATGGGAACAGTCCAACCCGAACTGCCAAGCCATGTCTTCCCTGGACGGGAAACAAGCATCCTGGGACCGGTTTCTGGGTAACACCCTTCATCAGCCAGGCTAGCTTGAATCCAGTGGCAAAGTGAGCAAGGGACCTGATCCAGCGCGAGACCGGGAAGAATGGGGAATAATATGTATCAATACCCTCCCTGCGTCGCAGACCCGACGTCACACCAGCTCATTCACACATGAAGTCATTGGTGGGGCCCATTACACCAACACTCACACGTCTCTCTCACTGAGTCTGCACACACAGGAGGGATGAGTAATTCAAGCGCTGGACATGTGGGGGAATACCTTATTACCTATAGGAAAATATTTACATTAAATACATTATGTACATCTGCATCTGTAGAATCCTAGCTTTAACATCAAGGCACTCCACCCACTTGGTCGACGGACCAACTAGTTGGATTGGTTGATGGTGATTGTCAAGACCAGCTTAACCTCACTACAACAATATATTGAATGGCATAATTAATTGACTCTAAAAGAATCACGAACACCTGAAATCATTTTTTTATGTAATTAATTTGCATAAAGGAAATTATCATTTATTCTCTCACTATTAATTTTCACTTGAGCATTGACATTTATTCAGCACATAAATCAAGAAACTGTTTAATAAAAGTCGTGAAGAGAAAATGTAGGTTTGCATTCATTTCATTATTCTCAAAATGGTTAAAAATCAATCCTTGGTCATGTAATTGACAGAGGGTTCCAAAATTAAGGATCAGTGAACCATAGTTAAAAACATGTATTTAATTCTAAAGATTACCTACACTAAAACCTTCCTACCCAGCACTAAAACCCCAACTTACTTAATTAACCCTTGACCTCCTCGACGACTTCTCTCACCCAGGCTAGTGTCCCGCAACGATCTCGAACCTACAGGGGTCATCAGTGCACAGTCTGGCATAATTCCAAGCTCCCAGCATCTCTCCAAAGCAGCTTTCTCCTCCGCCTTCTCTAACAACAAAGCCCAATTTTGGTCTGATATTTCTACTGTGTTTGCTGGCTCCCTACCCTCAAATGTTTCAACTCATGTTGTTTCCCTTGCTCTGATTGGTCATGATAATGCAGCTCTCAGGATGCCCGTAGATAACAATGGAATTCTCAGCTTCCAGGA
This sequence comes from Triturus cristatus, assembly GCF_964204655.1. NCBI lineage: Eukaryota > Metazoa > Chordata > Amphibia > Caudata > Salamandridae > Triturus > Triturus cristatus. The sequence continues at coordinate 1,190,628,001 of NC_140589.1, forward strand.
TGTCCAGGAATAACAATGTGGTTCTCAGCTCCCAGGATGTTGGTGAATAACTTTGTTTGACAAGTTGATAGATACAAATTCGACTGTCCACAGTTCATTAGCAGGCATTCAAAGGTTCATTGGCAGGGATTCAACTGTTCAGTGTCAGGGATTCAGCTGTTTCCACGTGGTCATTCTTTGGCAGGCATTCGACTGCTTCTCTTTGCTAGCATTCTGGCTCTCAGCCGTTACCGGCATGGCCTCGAACATAGTCAGCTGGAGTTGCAAAGTTCAGTGGAGCACAGTGCATGCACGAGGTTCCTCCAGCCAGATGATGCAAGCATTTTCTACTGCGCAGAACCGGGAAAAACAAAGCCATCTTGAAACTGGCCACCAGCCAAACTATGATAAACACACACAAAGAAAATGTGAATACACAGAAAATAAGTGTTTTCTGTCCCCCCACCCACCAGAGCTAATATTTATCCCCTAAAAACTGTTACCTAGCGGAAAAGCATCACACTGCAAGCCATTAAAATGAAGCAAAAGCAGCATGCAATGCACAATGTACACTACAACATAGACATGCACTATTTAAATGCGCAAAATAGATTAAACGTGCGTTTTACACCATTAATTAATATGTTAATCAAACCTGTTAATGCAGAGCATTTCCCACATGTAATGTGTGTGTTTGGTTAATACACAGCAAACAAAATTAATATATTACTTTGTTATGGGGGTGATTGGTCTGAACGGGGTACACACAAAATCTTCTGTGCTCTGCTCCATCAGACCCACGTCCGGGCATACCCTGCCAACTTAGGGCGAACAAAGCACAAGGAGATGCTAGACGGAGCACTGAAACTTTTCAGACACTCACCCCCAGTCACAGATCTGGGTTGAATCCATCATCATTCTTTAGTTCACTTTGCCACCCCAGTTCAGACATAGCTATATGCAAATCAGTCTTGACCCTGTGCCTCATGGGAACAGTCCAGCTCGAACTGCCAAGCAATGTCTTTCCTGGACCAGAAAGAAGCATCCTGGTACCGGTTTCTTGGTAACACCCTTCATCAGCCAGGCTAGCTTGAATCCAGTGGCAAAGTGAGCAAGGCACCCAAGTCTGGGCATACCCTGCCAACTTAGGGCTTTGCCATCCCAGTTCAGACATAGCTATATGCAAATCAGTCTTGACCCTGTGCCTCATGGGAACAGTCGAGCTCGAACTACCAAGCCATGTCTTCCCTGGACCGGAAACAAGCTTCCTGGGACCGGTTTCTGGGTAACACCCTTCATCAGCCAGGCTAGCTTGAATCCAGTGGCAAAGTGAGCAAGGGACCCACGTCTGGGCATACCCTGTCAACTTAGGGCAAACAAAGCAAACACAAGAAGATGATGGACGGAGCGCTGAAACTTTTCAGACACTCACCTAAGTCACAGATCTGGGTTGAATCCGTCATCATTCTTTAGCTCTTTTTGCCACCCAGTTCAGACATAGCTATATGCAAATCAGTCTTGACCCTGTGCCTCATGGGAACAGTCCAGCCAGAACTGCCAAGCAATGTCTTCCCTGGACCAGAAACAAGCATCCTGGGACCGGTTTCTGGGTAACACCCTTCATCAGCCAGGCTAGCTTGAATCCAGTGGCAAAGTGAGCAAGGCACCCAAGTCTGGGCATACCCTGCCAACGTAGGGCAAACAAAGCAAACACAAGGAGATGATGGACGGAGCACTGAAACTTTTCAGACACTCACCCCCAGTCACAGATCTGGGTTGAATCCATCATCATTCTTTAGCTTACTTTGCCATCCCAGTTCAGACATAGCTATATGCAAATCAGTCTTGACCCTGTGCCTCATGGGAACAGTCGAGCCCGAACTACCAAGCCATGTCTTCCCTGGACCGGAAACAAGCTTCCTGGGACCGGTTTCTGGATAACACCCTTCATCAGCCAGGCTAGCTTGAATCCAGTGGCAAAGTGAGGAAGGGACCCACGTCTGGGCATACCCTGCCAACTTAGGGCGAACAAAGCAAACACAAGGAGATTCTAGACGGAGCACTGAAACTTTTCAGACACTCACCTCCAGTCACAGATCTGGGTTGAATCCATCATCATTCTTTAGCTCACTTTGCCACCCCAGTTCAGACATAGCTATATGCAAATCAGTCTTGACCCTGTGCCTCATGGGAACAGTCCAGCCTGAACTGCCAAGCAATGTCTTCCCTGGACCAGAAAGAAGCATCCTGGGACTGGTTTCTGGGTAACACCCTTCATCAGCCAGGCTAGCATGAATCCAGTGGCAAAGTGAGCAAGGCACCCACGTCTGGGCATACCCTGTCAACTTAGGGCAAACAAAGCAAACACAAGGAGATGATGGACGGAGCACTGAAACGTTTCAGACACTCACCCCAGTCACAGATCTGGGTTGACTCCATCATCATTCTTTAGCTCACTCTGCCACCCAGTTCAGACATAGCTATATGCAAATCAGTCTTGACCCTGTGCCTCATGGGAACAGTCCAGCACGAACTGCCAAGCAATGTCTTCCCTGGACCAGAAACAAGCATCCTGGGACCGGTTTCTGGGTAACACCCTTCATCAGCCAGGCTAGCTTGAATCCAGTGGCAAAGTGAGCAAGGCACCCAAGCCTGGGCATACCCTGCCAACTTAGGGCAAACAAAGCAAACACAAGGAGATGATGGACGGAGCGCTGAAACTTTTCAGACACTCACCCCCCGTCACAGATCTGGGTTGAATCCATCATCATTCTTTAGCTCACTTTGCCATCCCAGTTCAGAAATAGCTATATGCAAATCAGTCTTGACCCTGTGCCTCATGGGAACAGTGGAGCCCGAACTACCAAGCCATGTCTTCCCTGGACCGGAAACAAGCTTCCCGGGACCGGTTTCCGGGTAACACCCTCCATCAGCCAGGCTAGCTTGAATCCAGTGGCAAAGTGAGAAAAGGACCCACGTCTGGGCATACCCTGCCAACTTAGGGCGAACAAGCCAAACACAAGGAGATGATGGACGGAGCGCTCAAACTTTTCAGACACTCTCCCCCAGTCACAGATCTGGGTTGAATCCATCATCATTCTTTAGCTCACTTTGCCTTCCCAGTTCAGAATTAGCTTTATGCAAATAAGTCTTGACCCTGTGCCTCATGGGAACAGTCCTGCCCGAACTGCCAAGCCATGTCTTCCCTGGACCGGAAGCAAGCATCCTGGGGTCGGTTACTGGGTAGCACCCTTCATCAGCCAGGCTAGCTTGAATCCAATGGCAAAGTGAGGAAGGGACCCACGTCTGGGCATACCCTGCCAACTTAGGGCGAACAAAGCAAACACAAGGAGATTCTAGACGGAGCACTGAAACTTTTCAGACACTCACCTCCAGTCACAGATCTGGGTTGAATCCATCATCATTCTTTAGCTCACTTTGCCACCCCAGTTCAGACATAGCTATATGCAAATCAGTCTTGACCCTGTGCCTCATGGGAACAGTCCAGCCTGAACTGCCAAGCAATGTCTTCCCTGGACCAGAAAGAAGTGAGAAAGGGACCCACGTCTGGGCATACCCTGCCAACTTAGGGCGAACAAAGCAAACACAAGGAGATGATGGACAGATTAGAAAGTTGGCATTTTCTTGTCATAACTATTTGGTGACTGAAGCCTGTTTCCTGGGGCCACATAACTAGGTTTACTTGTCCTTTATGTATTCTTCCCAGACAGCCAAGCAATAGAGGGACTGAATGTAGGCAAAATGGGGAGAGGAGCTGTGCACAGCCCTACCTGCACTTAACAGACCCTGCCTTAGATCACAAAGAAATTCACACTAGCCTATTATGCACCCAGACATCCCACCAGACATCATGCAGTGCTTCCCCCTGATGGCATGCTTGTGCCCACCCACACACACTGCACTCATCAGAAGCCAGGATAGTGAGGAAGCAGGAACAATGGCAGCTGTTCAGGGATTCTACACTGCTGTGGTTGCCCAATAATTCTTCCTGAAGGTTCAGTCTGTGGGTGGGGTAATGCTCGGTTGATGATTCCAGTGTGCAGCACTACCCACCACCCCATCACTGTGGTTAGTCTGCTCGCAAACATGAGAGGACTCAGATGTAGGGCAGGGCAGTTAAAGCGGAGAGCAGTCACTACTGGCTGAGTCTAGGTGGGCAAAAGGGTGGAAAAGTGGCAGCAGTGGCAACCGGATTCTCTTTGGTGCAGCTACTCTTAACCCTCTCTTGACCTTGATCCTGACTTATTTTTGCCTACCCTGTACTTGAGGACTAGCAAGCCAATTGGGAAGTAATTGATATTCCAGTGGTCACCGATCTAGGACCAACCAGCTGCAACTATTGTGCCATTTGTGCTATCTTGCCACCAGCCTGGTGTGTGGGCCGAGACAGTATTTAAGTCTACAGTATTTAAGTCCACAGGTCTTCAGTTTTCTTAAAACTTTTCTCAGGCCCTGTAACAGCCACCAGGCACTACCCGCAACCCATTTGTTGGGTTAATTGCAATTACAGTTCGAATTTCAGCCACTTTCAGCTTTCAGCTATCAGCTTCTGCCCCCCTCTACAGTCTGCCCTCTAATGACTATGGACTTTTGACTACAGTCACTGGTCAGCTGTGTGGGTGGTGGTAGCACCTGCAAGACCAGGGGGAGGTAAGTGCACATTGCTGCTGTGTGCTCTGTTATAGCGATGCAGACTTTATGACTTTAATGGACTTGTCAGGCCTTGCTTTCATGTTCCTTTGAGCACTCGAGTATAGGAAAGTTTTATTAGCATCGTTTCCTGCTCCTGGGGTGCAATTTTGTTTTTCTGGCCTTCAACCTGGTCCTTACTCTGTGTCTAGTGATCCCTGAGTTCTGTTACAAAATACAGGCTCATCCGGGGCAAGCCGCTGCTTGGACGCTGTCACCGAGGACACAATGTCAAGACACTCTTTTGGTTTTCTGCTTCCTATTTGTTTTATATTCGTTCTACATTTGCCCCCTCCCTTGCTTATTGACTATGGCAAAACAGAAGGCCACAAAGGGGATTGTGGGTGAAGATGAACAGAAAAGTCATAAATCTGCTTGAGACAACTGTGTACTTGACAGGATTGATGATCTTTTGGTGGAATGCAAACAAATCCTAACTCCAGATGCCACCGTGCCGCCCCCCCCCCTCTCCTGCTGCTCCCATTCTTCCATCTTCTGATGTAGCGGGAATCCAGTGGACAAATCCGTGGATTGTTTTTAGATCCAGGGGGCAGGGTCATCAACAGAGCACAGTTGCTCAGATAGCACTGTGTTCTTAGTCCCCTTTAGATATAATTGCTTCACCTGTGCCCTCTTCCCCCTCTGCTATCCTAAATTCTGATTTCAATGTGGTTGATGTGGTTGATTTTCCTTGGAGTAATCATTTTGTTTCCCTGAGTGATTCACAAGCTGATAGGATAAATGTTATTACTGAAGTCACTGGAGGTACTAATCTTGAACAACATTCCATCTATTTGACAGTGTTTGGGTGTCCCACTTATACTAAAGAAGTATTTCTTATTTCCCTTGTTCAATCCTTGAAGGAGAAGTTGGGTGCTCTAAAATCACTGGTTTTATCTTTAACGCCGATAGTCAATATGATACTAACGGATGTATGATGCAACAACGCATTCCGTTGTAACGCATGCCTTTACCACGCATGCATTACAACGCAAATGCCTTTACCACATACAACCTTTACCACGCATGCTTTTACAACGTATTTTGTTGTAAAGCATGTATGGTATAGGTCCATGCATGATAAAAATGTTCCCTAACTCCTGCCCTCAGTCCTCAAGCCAGACCCTGAACCTCCCCCACCCGACCCTTTTCAAAATTACCCGACCTCTGCCCTAATCCTTAAAAATAGTCCCCTGCACAACCCCCACTACTCCTGCCCTTTTAAAATAAATACCCGATTCTGCCCTAAGACCTAATTGTAGAACCCAGCGTGAACCCCACTGTCCCCTGCTCTTTTAAAAAAAATACCTGACCACTGCCCTAATCCCTAAAAATACACTCCTGCGCGACCCACACTGCCCCTGCCCATTTTAAAAATACCCGACCACTGCCCTAATCCCTAAAAATACACTCCTGCACGAACCCCACTGCCCACGCCCTTTTTATTAAAATCCACGACCCTGCTCTAAGGCCTAAACTTAGATCCCTGCGCGACCCACACTGCCCCTGCCCTTTTAAAATTTCCCCGACCACTGCCCTAATCCCTAAAAATACACTCCTGTCCAAACCACCACTGCCCACGCCCTTTTAAAAAAAAATCCACAACCCTGCCCTAAGGCCTAAACTTAGAACCCTGCGCGATCCACACCGCCCCTGCCCTTTTTAAAAATACCTGACCACTGCCCTTATCCCTAAAATTACACTCCTGCACCACCCCACTGCCCCCACCCTTTTTCCTAAGCTCGAAATCTAGAAACCAGCGTGACCCCCACAGCCTTCTGCCTTTTTAAAAAATACCAGCCCCTGCCCTAATCACTAAAAAATACCCGCAACAAAAGCCATCTTAAAAATAATCCTCCTTACCTCAACAGGACAGCGACGAGGCAACTCTTGAAAAAGGAAGCGGAAGGATCTCTTTGCTCCCCATAATGACGTGGATAGCCTTGACCACGCAGGTGCCTTTACCACTGTTACCAGCATATGCCCTCCCCCCGTACGTTGCGTGTTGAAAGCTATGCTTGGTAACAATAAATGCGTGGTAATGGCTGCGTGGAAAAGGCATTGCGTGGAAACAGCGCGTTGTAAAGGCTGTTTCCCAATACTAACTCCTACTAGGGCTCCAGTAACTGCACATTTTTGCCCAAACATTGCTTCTGCTTCCTTTGGGCCCTTATGCCCTCCGTATAACCCACCAACCAGTTTGGGAAAATGTAATATAGAGAGATTCCTTCCCTCATCTGAAGCACAGACCTGTAGAACTGTAGGGGATGGCTAGATTTCCAGTGGCTCTAGTTCCTCCGGTATCAAGCACCAGCCGCACAGGAAAAATATTTCCATCACTTACCCTGGTCATGTTACAAGGAACCCAAATGGTAACCATGCAGAGATTAATGTATCTCAAAGCATGATGAAACATCCAGTTTATGGCTACAATGCAATGATAAACATCCCAAAGCTAACCCCCTGCTTGAAAGTGCAGACAGAAGAGAGTTTAAAAAACAAGACTATCCATTTGATTCATCATGTTTGGGGTTGTCACTCTGTTATATGGGACAACATTGATAGTGCTAAAAGATCAGGCTGTTCTAATTCTGGTGTTGACATCCTTGACTTAGTTTTAGGTTCTTCTGATATGGCTGACAGTCGGGTTGACCTTGATCATAGAACTAATCCACCAGGTAATTCCAACATACAGTTCTAACATACTAGACCTCAAGCCCCTGCTAGTACCAATGGCCCTCCTTTACCACTCAGTCTCATGGATTGACTTGAAGAAATATCCCAGGGAGACCAACTTATCACTATTCAGTGCCAACCCATTTTATGTTGGAGGGGCCAGTACAGAGTCTGACCTGCCTCTTAATTTACACATCATAAATACCCCTAGTGTACTTACCCGATTCAAGTTAATGCTATCATGACGGGGGTAGAAGGTATGGAAGGCATAGTGTCACAGCAGAATGTTGTTTATAAGGAAGGCCTCCCACTGATTTCTTGGAATTTGGCTGGAGTCAAATCAAAACTTATTGAGCAAAAAAGGTTCTCCTTTATCAGAAATTAAGATGTTTGCTTATTCTAGGAGACCTGGACACTGGACAAAATCCTCATTGTGGGGTTTGTTTCATACAGAGTGGAGCTTTAACACCGAGGAATTCAGGGTGGGTGGTTAGGGGGGTTATTGATACTGGTAAAGACTGACATTTTATGTAACCATGAAATTGTTGAATATAGACTCATCTGATTTAATGGTGGTAATGCTTGAATTACCAAAGGTTCAAAATTGGTGTTACCAAATATATATGTTAGGCTATGCCTTTGAATGGTGAATCCCCGATTATATCTCTTTTAGGCGATTTGATTGTTTAGTTCCAGCAGAATGCTAAAGTGATTATAGCTGTTGTTTCTAATTCTACATTTAAACCCTCTCAATTTCTTAGTAAGATAACAGAAAAGGAGGATAAACAACGGGGCATCCCCAGCCTTGAGTGTAAATCTCATCACTGTCTCTCCAAGGTTGCTCTACAAATTGCTTCTCTGGTGGTAGGGTGGAGCTTGAGAGCATGTAATGGAAGAACTCGCCCTGACCAAAAGAGAGCAGACACTTTTATGAGGGGAATCACCACTAGTGTGACTGATTATGTTTTCCTGGAGGTCAGTCTCTGGCCAATACTTCATTACATGGGGATTTTGCCACGTACAGATAGTCACCACAGCCCCCTGAATGTCACATGTGTGGGAAATGACCTCACAAAATTGTTGTCTAATCACAGCACTGTGGTCCCTGAACCTGTTGTGGCCAACAACTGTAGAAGAGTTTCCTGGTCTGGAGTTATGACTAATGAGAACCTCTAAGATGAGATATATCAGTGGTTTAAATATTTTTTTTCCAATTATGAGACTTCCCCTGAGGAAGCTATACCAATCGTAGATATTCATGGAAGAGTTATTAACAAATTACAGAGGATTTATTATTTAAAAAAATCAACTGGTAACATGAAGCCCCTCCCAAAGACCCAAAAAGGTACAGAGAAGCACTATTAGCGGCCAGAACCAACTAGAAATTCATACAGCTCGTCTGGAATACAAGTGTGCAATGATGATGCAAAAAGGAAGTGGGAGGAAGCTAATTGGCAAAACATGCTCCAGGCCCTTAGAATGAACGATGGCTGGACATTTTGTCATATTGTTGCACATGGGACAATTGGAAGCTTGGAAGAACATTTTCTAAAACTATACGCTTAGGCTCAACCTACTAAACAGCCATCCAATGTGGTTGATGAGTGTCCGGAGGGTGATATTACCAAGCTAGGAAATGGGAAGACCGTTAAAAGCTTTTTTAGTCTAGAGAATACCCTTTCTGCTATTAAAAGTCTTAAGGCACTAAAGGTCCCTGGTCCCAATCATAATCCAGGTTATCTATATAAATTAGAACCTGGGCTGTGGGCTAGTTAAATGAACATTCACTCTAGTGCAATAGCAAGGGTTGGGTTAATCCCGGATACCTGGAGGGGGGCAGATATATTCCCAATATTTAAAAAAGGAGACGCTAATTGTCCGCCAAATTAGTGGCCTATTAGCCTAGTAGACAACCTTCAAAAAATATTCACCAGGCAGGTCTTAAATAGATTGTAAAAGTGGATGGAATATCAGAGAATTCTAATGACCTTTCAGGCAGGATTCTATGCCAAAATTAGCTCTTTAGATCAGATTTTTAAATGTGCCCACTTTTATTGGAAATATGTTTTGTTGGGCAACCAAAAACTCAATGTGGCATTTGCTGACCTATGTACTGTATTCAATCTGATAACCCGGAAGAGCCTTTGGAGAGTACTAGCCGGCCAGGGCACTTCCAGGTTGGTTAACTGAATTACTAGCTAGGTTGCATGAAAATAACTATGCGCAGTTCAGGTGGGGTGATAGAGGCGAGCTAACAAAGCGTATCCCAGTCGCAAGAGGGGTTCGACAGGGGTGCGTTTTGCCACCCACCTTGTTCACCTTATATATGAATGATGTAGCTGAGGAAGTGACAAAGTGTGTTGATGATTCTCCAACTCTCAACCGGGTTAAAACACCTATACTCCTGTTTGCAGATGATTCATTATTAATCTCCAAGTCCCTAAAGGGGTTACGAAATATGATAAATACGTTTTTAGAGTTCTGTGGCCATAGGGGTTAGGATTTAAATGCTGCAAAAACCAAATTCATGGTCTTTGGTGAGAATAGCTGGGAAAGACCTTTTGGAAAGGGTCTTTAGCATTCATTATTTGGGGGTGACACTGTCGGATACATGTTGGTGGGTCCACCAAGTAAATAAAGGAGGCCTCATGATATCACATGGATGAAAGGCCATTCTATGCTTACAGAAGAACACATACTTTTGTTCCATTTCCCCGGCTTTGGAGGGCTATTGAGCAAAAGCCCAAAGTGGTGCATTGTGGTGCAGAAGTTTTGGGGTCACACTGATACGATGAGGCACGCAGTGATGGAGAATGTATTTGTTAGATAATTGCTCTCAGTCCCCATAAGTACCCCCTTATCCCACTTTATTTTGATACGGGGATGAAAAGAGTATCTGATCATGTGCTCTTTAAACCAGTTTTATTCTGGATCCATATCTGGACTACTCTGGAATTAGTTGTATATAGAGATTCCTTGAGTGATATAACGAATATGGACAGTGCCTTGGAGATACCCTAGTTAAGGTTTGTTTGTGAATGGTGCAAAACAATTGGGTTTGATAGAATGTGGGACTCACCTGAATTACTTTGTAAGGTGGATAAGCTGGTATTACAATCTACCTACTGGTCTCTAGTGTGGCAAGAGGTAATAACCAGGGGCACTCTGGGCCACCTCACTGAGCAGTTCTTCGCATTTAAACCTACTCCTGCGTTTGAAATATTTATGGACAATATAACACCACCGCTGGCCAAGAGCTTGTTTATTAGATTTAGAACAGGCTGTTTGCCCCTTCAATCGTTAACTAAAAATTTGAACAAAAACTTCTTTTCTGATTCATACCCAGATTGTGGCATGAGTTCTGAGACCTTTGGCACGATTCCGAGCATTGCACTTTATATTACATTATGAGTTTTATACAACTTGGGACTTGTGGTTAATGTCAAATTATAATTTAGACATTGCAGAGATTAGATTATCATTTTGAGGGATTATCTTGATATTCCGACTGAAACAACTGAAATGATATTGCATAGCATGAGGTTTTCTGGGGTTAAGTTTTACGATTTCATTTTATTGTTCTATTATATCATATTTATGTATCAAGGAAAAATAGGAACCTCAGACCCACTCTTCAGTTCACTTCTGGACCTGCGGAAGAACTCCTAGAGGACTGCTCTGTTGCCTCTGACATGCTGTGCACTTTAGAGGACAGTCTTGGTGCGACAAGAGGACTGTCCTGCTGCCTGAAACATGCCCTCAGAGGGCTGCCCTGCTGCGTGAGACCGACATTTCTGCTAGAACCCTAGACTTCCAGAGTGACTCCGAGAGGTAGTTGGCTGGTCTCCTTATTGGGGCCTCAGCGACAGAAAAGGCTCCAACCATCTTGAACTTGCACCAGGACACAGCCTGAATTAGTCCTGGTCCTCCAAAAGGTGCGTCTACAGTCCAGGACTCTTGGAAATGGTGCTAAAGATGCCCAGATAGCCCAAATCCAAATCTTGAGACTATGAACAATTTCTGGCATAAATTTCTCTTAGAACCGAGAAGAGACCAGGACCTACCTGCTTGCCGATCCGCCCAAGGTGCTTCGCCGATCGGCCTTACTTTGTAGCTACTCTCACTACATTCCTCTGCACAGCAGCAAATCCTGTTCAGCCCTCCTCGCAGAATGGTTATCTGGCATTGTGGAGCCCTCGTCAGCTCCCGCCTCCAGCTTTGTCCAGCTAGGGATTTTGAACTTCCATAAAAGAGACTAAAAAGTAGAAATTTTCACTGCGGCTTCGTTCAGCGGCACTCCTATGATGCCAACTCCTCCTCAGACACTGCTGGGTGCCTTGCCCCCTAAACTTTATCGTCTCATACATTTTTCTTTAAAAATTCTTCTCTATCTGGAGGTAAGCGGAGACCGAGCCCAAACCACTTCATGTATCCAAAGCACAAACCATCACATTTTCCCTGGTCTCATATGACTCGATGTCCGTGGTTGGGGTTTTGATGTTTTAGGTGCTATTTTACACTTTAAAATTTAAAAATTCATACTTCCAGTTCTACTGATTGGATTTGTTACATTTTGGTGTCAAATAATTTATTAAAATGCACTTTATTTTTCTAAATGAGTGGGGAATTTTTCTTGGGTTGTGTTTTCATTGTATTACTGTTTCAGTGCTGCATAAATGCCTTACACATTGCCCCTAAGCTAAGCTTGACTACTTTTCTGCCAAATACCAGAGGGTTTAGCATGGGTTAATCTAGTGATTTTTTATGGTTTACCCTGAGAAGTATTGTGCCTATTGCTTGAGTAGGGCTTCACCCTCCTCAACCATCAATCCAATTTCTCACATCACCAGATTGTAAAACAGGCAAAATAATTTCTTGCAATAACTTAAAAATTAAATTTACATTGGGAATGAACTTAAAATCCAACTTAAGAATTTCCCTGTCAGGGAAAATATTTAAATATGTATAAGAAGTAACTAATACTTCTAACTCACCTAACCTTCTCGCTGAGGTGATGCAATTTCAAATGCTTTTTTTGAGAAAGAGCCATATCAGGTTCACGTTCTCTAATGGTTCAAATGACAGCTGCTGCAATCTCCTCAGGACTATGGAGAGATCCCAAGTTGGAGACTCAATCAGTGTCATGTGGTGTTCTGTATCCATGTTATGATATGAGATTCTGTAACTTGGTACCATCATCACCTGGAATAGAAGGGGCTCTAGAATGTAGGAGTTGACGGTTGGTGACAGGACGAAGTAGACTTGTTTCTGGATGTCTCTGTGGCTGGGGCCGATTGCGGAGTACTTGCAATGAATGCTATTTGGGTTACAAGCTGCCTCATCCCTACCTTTTACATTTGGCGATGACTTGAGGATTCAGACACCTGCAGCACAAGTCATTGTAGAGTTTTGGCCTCAACACAAAGCCATTTTTCTTGCCGCGAGTACCACAGAGGACAGCATTTGGCTAAAATGCATATCTTGTGGCACTCTTGCCATTCACATGGTGGTGATTGGGGTTTAAGGTTGTGAAAGTGTAACAGCAGAGCTGTGTACTTCGAGAGACAGCGTGAGAACATAGCTGCGCTGTGAGCTCGAGAGATGACACGAAAGATCGGTATCTGAAGAGATCGAGGGAGTTGCTGACGTGCTGTGATATACACCAGTGCGTGGTTGCTTGGCAACCTCCGTTTATTCCTTGCAGTCAATGAGGTATGACCCACTGCAGCGTGCATCAACACTTTTGTGCCTAGCAATCCCAGCGGAAGTCTGAGGTACTCGAAGGAATTGCTGATGCGCTGTGATGTGAACTAATGCGTGCTTGCCTTGAAACCCCTGTTTACGGGGGGAAATGCTTCCAATGTGGGAATGCTGGCCATATGGCGGATTTCAAGGATTATCCTGGGTGTAAGGTCATTTGGAATGTGTGTGGGAAGAAGGCTCATTTCACGAAGTGTTGCAGATCTGCCAACAGAGCTAAGAAAGTATTTGAGGTTGGGTGTGATAATGATGACTCAATAATCGCTTGCTTTAGATGCACCTTCTCGCAACCTACCCTGTGCATTCCTCGCCAGGGCTTGTAGGCGCTATATAAAAGAAAAATGCTACCGCCGGCCACAGCTTGCAGTGCATGTGCGCGAGCAGTAATCATGCCATATGGTGCCTCTGCTCAAGCGCGCATCCGCGCACATGCACTGCAAGCTGTGGCCGGCGGTAGCATTTTTTTAAGCCCTTACTTAAAGTCTCACCAGACCAGCGCAAGCGCTGGGTCAGGCGAGACCTAGAAAGGACCTGTTTACTCCTACTGGTCACTACACAATATGCTGCCACCACCATGTTCGTGCTGCTCAACTCTTGTTGAAGTCGGGAGCCTCCCACCACTATGAAGATAGTGCTTTAGGCTCTAACAAAGATGCAATCCGTGAGACAGTTGTATGTTATGGTGCACATGCATGATCTGTGTTGGCCTTTAACAACAAAAATCAGCATTTGGGATCCAGTTGTCAGTATAGTTAGGGCACTCAAGGCAGGGGTGCAATTATACTGCCATGAAAAGGACTTTTCCATCCCAACAGGTATTTTGGGGGCATACAAGAAAAAAGAATGCAATACCATCCCTGATACTGCTGAGGACACATGCATCTGAGGCACATTTTATCCAATGATGGAAAAGTATTCTCAACATTGCTCCGACTCCAGGATAGTCATTTTTTATGACTGACCTTGATGCTAGGAGCTATTTGGTTGGGTTTTACTGGCAAAGCACCACCCTGATAGTGGGCTCAGGCACAAAAGGGGCACTTATCTTGAAATCTTCCCATCTACTGTTTTGCCAAAAAAGATTTCTTGCATGAAAAAGTTGAAAGGGTTTCAGAATGTTCTTTCCCGCTGATGCCTTTACCACCATTCCATCCAGCTCAGAGCCGCAATGTTAAGTGTCTGACAATTGTAGCTTTTGTATGAGGGTTCTTTGTGAGGCATCTATCTTTCAAGTCTTCATCCGCATTATCAGGCGTCCTGCTGTCACTGCTCCTGAAAAGGATGCTTCTGTACATTTACCACCAAAAGATACACCAGTAGTATTTGCAAAAATTGCTGATGGATCCCCACTTTCCTTTCTGACAATCATACAACTGCTGACGTCCATCAGCATCTCCTTCCTAGCGTAAGCCGCATACATGTCTGCTCAAATGGCATAGTTTGAAGCTTCAAATTATATTTTAAGCCTAGCTCCTAATTTTTTTTTATACAATGTTTGGTAAAGTGGCCAGGAATGCATTGACCTTGGTGGTTTGCAGAACCTCTCCTTTAAAATCTTGAAGAGAGTTAATTTTACTAAGGAAACATGTAATTATTATCTTGTTAGTGTCTTTCAATTCCTTGAGTATGATTTGCTTACTAACATCTTGTAAGGGCAAATCTCCCACTTGTGCCCCTAATGTATTTCTAAGTAAAATCTCTCTTACTCTTCGGGCTTCTTTCAAAGCCTAATTCCTCCCTAATATGTTTGAGGAGGTCACAGAGCTGTGAGGCGTGAATGTATTTGCCTCTTTGGTCTCCATCAATGGTCTTCCTGCTTCTCCCTCTGCCTCAGCGAGGGCAGAATCTATTGCATCTTTAATAATTGTCTGAAAGTCGGCCCTTCAAACGTGCAGTTTTTCTCCTTCTTTCTTTACTTGGTCAATATTATTCTGTTAGGAGATAGCCTTTCTCCCCCACCGCAATAGCGGAGGCCGTTTGTGAATTCGGCCCAGAAAGAGAAACACCTGCAGCCTACCTGCGCCCCCGCCCAAACCTGCACTGACACTGAGGTGTGATGCCGCTAGTGACTGTGCCTAAACATTAATTGAACAATGCACAAAATATTTCACATAAACAAATCAGTAGAACATAAAACACTAAAGGAAAGTTGTGTGGCTTACCTCTGATAGAGACAGAGGGATACAGGAGGTGGGATGGGGAGGGGTACCTTCATCTAAGCCATTTCTTGATAATAGTGAAGGGATTTGAAATCTGCGATCTGAGGAGGAGTTGCCTTATTTAGTATGGAGTGGGGCAATGAGGACAACATGAGGGGTTAACAAAAATCCTGGTACCACATGAAGAGCTAGACAGACATTCAATGCATCCACACCTCAAACTCATAACACCTGGCATTGCTATGTTGTTTAATTGTGTCACTTAAAGTTTTTTTATTTATTTTAATTTTATGCTGAATATGTAATCACTGTGTGTGGTCCTGCCCATAAACATTGACAGACAAACTTGTTACTGGGCTAATTTGCAGACATGCTCAGGCATAGAAGTGACACAAAGCAAGCACATATGATAATTTAAGCGGGGAGGGGTGGGGCAGGGAAGGCCTTTCACAGAAACAATGGTGTGGTTCTAATAAAAGATAGGCCTGGGCCAAAATTCCGTTCCATTCGCGGAAATTGCGATAATTTGGCATTTTCGCGTTCCGCGGAAAGCGCGAAAATGTAAAAATTTTCGCATTCCACAGCTTAGCGATAATTTGTTTCTTGCTCGCGCTGTAAAAAAATACATTCTCGCGTGCGCGCGATCACCTTACCTGAATCCCCGCGTTCGCTGACAAGTTTTCCCGACCCGGTCGCGTTCTCCACGAGATATTGGATTGTTGGTAGCCATTTTGCGCTGTCTCGCAACAGTTCGCACTTGCATTGTCGCGCGATCACGTCATTCTTCTCGCGATCATGCACCGAGAAGATTGAGATCTCGAACATGTCATTCTACACCGCGAGCGAGAGCGTGAGGACGCGTGCACGTCTAATCGAACGGGAAAAGGAGAAAGAGACCCGAACACGTCATATCCAACGCGACAGAGAGCAAGAGAACGCGAGCATGTTATTTTCGACACGCCATCGACATCCGGCGGAAGTAATGTGAAGCTCGAGAACTCGAACATGTAAAATTTTCAATTTGGAGAAGAATATCAGCTCTAGCAGCATGAAACCTTCTGCAAATGATGATTTTGGATGAAAACAACTCCTCAGATTGACACTTGGCTGTCCTTTTTTGTTCAAGGAGTCCTTTTTTAAAAAGGTGGGGAGAGGGAGGAAGTGACACAGAATCTCCAACTTCCTGTTCCTGTCCAGCAGGCTCCTCCCAGTGCTTTGTCCATCTCCTGCTCATTCTGCCTTTGGATTTTGAGTTGGAAAGATCACTCTTTGTGTCTGCTGCATCATTGCAATTGGATTTGAGGATTTTTTGAACAGGATATTTTACAAGTAAGTGGTTGTTGTGTCTGTTTGATTGTGGGCATTGCAGTTGTTGTAACTACAATTTATTTTTGGTAACTATCATCATTCCTTTTTCTAAAAATGTTGTGGGTAGTAGTAGTCAGTAGTAGGCCCGAGCTAGTCATGGGCATGGCCTCATGGGTGTGTGCATGATGAAGCAACTGTTCCTTTGGTGTTTTTTTAATGTATTTCATTTTCAAGCATCATTTAGGGAAATGGATGGCATTGGATTGAGCTGGGGAAGTGTGTTCTTTTGGGGTGGCCTTTCTGATGTTGTTGGGCCTGGCCATGTGGCTGGTGGCCATTTTGAAGCCTAGGCCTGCAAGTTTGCTTGGCCTTGTCTGCCAACAGGCCTGCTTTCATCCACTAGGATCAGAGCAGGTAGCCACAGCTTTATTAATCAAGTGTTTTCTGTGTGGTCTGTTGAATTTAGACATCATTTAGGGCATGGATGGTATTAGATTGAGTTGGGGAAGTGTGTTTTTTTTGGAGTGGGCTTTCTGATGTTGTTGGGCCTGGCCATGTGGCTGGTGGCCTAGGACTGCAAGCTTGCCTGGCCTTGTCTGCCAACAGCCCTGCTTTCATCCACTAGGATCAGAGCAGGTAGCCACAGCTTTATTAATCAAGTGTTTTCTGTGTGGTCTGTTGAATTTAGACATCATTTAGGGCATGGATGGCATTGGATTGAGTTGGGGAAGTGTGTTTTTTTTGGTGGTCTTTCTGATGTTGTTGGGCCTGGCCATGTGGCTGGTGGCCATTTTGAAGCCTAGGCCTGCAAGCTTGCCTGGCCTTGTCTGCCAACAGGCCTGCTTTTGCATCCACTAGGATCAGAGCAGGTAGCCACAGCCTTATTAATCAGGTGTTTTCTGTGTGGTCTGTTGAATGTTTAGACATCATTTAGGGCATGGATGGCATTGGATTGACTTGGGGAAGTGTGTTTTTTTGGGGTGGCCTTCCTGATGTTGTTGGGCCTGGCCATGTGGCTGGTGGCCATTTTGAAGCCTAGGCCTGCAAGCTTGCCTGGCCTTGTCTGCCAACAGGCCTGCTTTTTCATCCACTAGGATCAGCGCAGGTAGCCACAGCTTTATTAATCAAGTGTTTTCTGTGTGGTCTGTTGAATTTCTAGACATCATTTAGGCCATGGATGGCATTGGATTGAGTTGGGGAAGTGTGTTTTTTTGGGGTGGCCTTTCTGATGTTGTTGGGCCTGGCCATGTGGCTGGTGGCCATTTTGAAGCCTAGGCCTGCAAGCTTGCCTGGCCTTGTCTGCCAACAGGCCTGCTTTTTCATCCACTAGGATCAGAGCAGGTAGCCACAGCTTTATTAATCAAGTGTTTTCTGTGTGGTCTGTTGAATTTCTAGACATCATTTAGGCCATGGATAACATTGGATTGAGTTGGGGAAGTGTGTTTTTTTGGGGTGGCCTTTCTGTTGTTGGGCCTGGCCATGTGGCTGGTGGCCATTGTGAAGCCGAGGCCTGCAAGCTTGCCTGGCCTTGTCTGCCAACAGGCCTGCTTTTTCATCCACTAGGATCAGAGCAGGTAGCCACAGCTTTATTAATCAAGTGTTTTCTGTGTGGTCTGTTGAATTTAGACATCATTTAGGGCATGGATGGTATTAGATTGAGTTGGGGAAGTGTGTTTTTTTTGGGGTGGGCTTTCTGATGTTGTTGGGCCTGGCCATGTGGCTGGTGGCCTAGGCCTGCAAGCTTGCCTGGCCTTGTCTGCCAACAGGCCTGCTTTTTCATCCACTAGGATCAGAACAGGTAGCCACAGCTTTATTAATCAAGTGTTTTCTGTGTGGTCTGTTGAATCTTTAGACATCATTTAGGGCATGGATGGCATTGATTGAGTTGGGGAAGTGTTTTTTTTTGGGGTGGCCTTCCTGATGTTGTTGGGCCTGGCCATGTGGCTGGTGGCCATTTTGAAGCCTAGGCCTGCAAGCTTGCCTGGCCTTGTCTGCCAACAGGCCTGCTTTTTCATCCACTAGGATCAGAGCAGGTAGCCACAGCTTTATTAATCAAGTGTTTTCTGTGTGGTCTGTTGAATTTAGACATCATTTAGGGCATGGATGGTATTAGGTTGAGTTGGGGAAGTGTGTTTTTTGAGGTGGCCTTTCTGATGTTGTTGGGCCTGGCCATGTGGCTGGTGGCCATTTTGAAGCCTAGGCTTGCAAGATTGCTTGGCCTTGTCTGCCAACAGGCCTGCTTTCATCCACTAGGATCAGAGCAGGTAGCCACAGCTTTATTAATCAAGTGTTTTCTGTGTGGTCTGTTGAATTTAGACATAATTTAGGGCATGGATGGTATTAGATTGAGTTGAGGAAGTGTGTTTTTTTTGGGGTGGGCTTTCTGGTGTTGTTGGGCCTGGCTATGTGGCTGGTGGCCTAGGCCTGCAAGCTTGCCTGGCCTTGTCTGCCAACAGGCCTGCTTTCATCCACTAGGATCAGAGCAGGTAGCCACAGCTTTATTAATCAAGTGTTTTCTGTGTGGTCTGTTAAATTTAGACATCATTTGGGGCATGGATGGCATTGGATTGAGTTGGGGAAGTGTGTATTTTTTTGGTGGCCTTTCTGATGTTGTTGGGCCTGGCCATGTGGCTGGTGGCCATTTTGAAGCCTAGGCCTGCAAGCTTGCCTGGCCTTGTCTGCCAACAGGCCTGCTTTTTCATCCACTAGGATCAGAGCAGGTAGCCACAGCTTTATTAATCAAGTGTTTTCTGTGTGGTCTGTTGAATTTTTAGACATCATTTAGGGCATGGATGGCATTGGATTGAGTTGGGGAAGTGTGTTGTTTTGGGGTGGCCTTCCTGATGTCGTTGGGCCTGGCCATGTGGCTGGTGGCCATTTTGAAGCCTAGGCCTGCAAGCTTGCTTGGCCTTGTCTGCCAACAGGCCTGCTTTCATCCATTAGGATCAGAGCAGGTAGCCACAGCTTTATTAATCAAGTGTTTTCTGTGTGGGGTGTTGAATTTAGACATAATTTAGGGCATGGATGGTATTAGATTGAGTTGGGGAAGTGTGTTTTTTTTGGGGTGGGCTTTCTGATGTTGTTGGGCCTGGCTATGTGGCTTGTGGCCTAGGCCTGCAAGCTTGCCTGGCCTTGTCTGCCAACAGGCCTGCTTTCATCCACTAGGATCAGAGCAGGTAGCCACAGCTTTATTAATCAAGTGTTTTCTGTGTGGTCTGTTGAATTTAGACATCATTTAGGGCATGGATGGTATTGGATTGAGTTGGGGAAGTGTGTATTTTTTTGGTGGCCTTTCTGATGTTGTTGGGCCTGGCCATGTGGCTGGTGGCCATTTTGAAGCCGAGGCCTGCAAGCTTGCCTGGCCTTGTCTGCCAACAGGCCTGCTTTTTCATCCACTAGGATCAGAGCAGGTAGCCACAGCTTTATTAATCAAGTGTTTTCTGTGTGGTCTGTTGAATTTTTAGACATCATTTAGGGCATGGATGGCATTGGATTGATTTGGGGAAGTGTGTTGTTTTGGGGTGGCCTTCCTGATGTTGTTGGGCCTGGCCATGTGGCTGGTGGCCATTTTGAAGCCTAGGCCTGCAAGATTGCCTGGCCTTGTCTGCCAACAGGCCTGCTTTTTCATCCACTAGGATCAGAGCAGGTAGCCTTAGCTTTATTAATCAAGTGTTTTCTGTGTGGTCTGTTGAATTTCTAGACATCATTTAGGCCATGGATGGCATTGGATTGAGTTGGGGAAGTGTGTTTTTTTGGGGTGGCCTTTCTGATGTTGTTGGGCCTGGCCATGTGGCTGGTGGTCATTTTGAAGCCTAGGCCTGCAAGCTTGCCTGGCCTTGCCTGCCAACAGGCCTGCTTTTTCATCCACTAGGATCAGAGCAGGTAGCCACAGCTTTATTAATCAAGTGTTTTCTGTGTGGTCTGTTGAATTTAGACATCATTTAGGCCATGGGTGGCATTGGATTGAGTTGGGGAAGTGTGTTTTTTTGGGGTGGTCTTTCTGATGTTGTTGGGCCTGGCCATGTGGCTGGTGGCCATTTTGAAGCCTAGGCCTGCAAGCTTGCCTTGCCTTTTCTGCCAACAGGCTTGCTTTTTCATCCACTAGGATCAGAGCAGGTAGCCACAGCTTTATTAATCAAGTGTTTTCTGTGTGGTCTGTTGAATTTTTAGACATCATTTAGGGAATGGATGGCATTGGATTGAGTTGGGGAAGTGTGTTTTTTTGGGTTGGCCTTTCTGATGTTGGTTGTCTTAAAGACATGCTTTTGTTGTATGTGTCAGGCGTGTTGGTGTGCAATGCATGCACCCTGCAGACCTTTTTGGGCCCTGTGAATGTTCGTATTTCCATTTTGTTTCATTAAAAAGGCAGAGCAGTGTGCTTTAGCATGCATCCTTTACCTTGCTTTTATAGGCCTTTTGTCAGCTCCTGGTGTTTCCCAGGCCCCCCGGATTGTTTATGATTTGTGAGTGTCCATGTGGGTGGTGGCCTATTTTTGTGTTTGGACTGGCAGTTATTAGTGTCCTGCTTTTGCCATAGGCCTGCATGGTTTTCCTATTGGCTATTTGGCTAACTGCTTCCATCCATCCACCCCCTTTGCCAGCAGCAGCTCCATGGATGCTGAGCTGCTCAAATAATTTAATGGCAAATAGGGTCCACCCCACTTCCATTACATTTTTATTTTGGTGGTTATTATTAACTTTCCTATCCTTCCTGAGAGTGTAGTGTGTGACTGTACACAGTAGTATAACATAGCCCTAGTTAAAAAAAAAAGTCATAAATGGCTAGACTATCTTTTGTTTGCACTAGTACAGTACTAAGTAACTGAACCACAACAACAAATGCAACATTTCACTGATGTTCTTCTCCTGGCTTATTTGCTTTTAGGTGCACAAAAGACAGAGGAGGAGGTGTCATCAGCATCACCCGGCTACCCGTTGTACTGCTAGCCAGACAGAAGTCCTGCTGCGCATCACGTCCACGTGTGACCAGAACTTGTTGTGCATCTGCATCCTGCCTGACATCTGAAGAAGATGGCCCCAAAGAAAGGTAACAGGTCCAGTACCAAGAAAGTTGCCGGTGAGAAGAAGGAACAGAAAAAGGAAGTGCCATTAACCACGACTGGTGGCGTGCCGGCCAATGTTTTTTTTGGCACCAAAAAAGTTACGCCTGCAGCAGCATTGTCCGGGAACCAAGCTGGGAGAAGCACAGCGGTCCAACCCCACCAACCTAGGCCCAAGGGCTTTAGTGTCCCAGAGGTAGCCAGTCTACTAACGAGCAGAGATGTTGAAGAAATGTCATTACCGCAAAGTAGTACACAATCAAGTTCAACGCAGGCGCAAACTCAGCAGATCAGTGTGCAGCCGCAACAAGAACAGCAGCAGCCACAACAAGAACAGCAGCAGCCGCAACAAGAACAGCAGCACCCGCAACAAGAACAGCAGCAGCCGCAACAAGAACAGCAGCAGCCGCAACAAGAACAGCAGCGGCTGCAACAAGAACAGCAGCAGCCGCAACAAGAACAGCAGCAGCCGCAACAAGAACAGCAGCGGCCGCATCAGCCCACCATAGTAGTTGTTGCTCCTGACATAGGGGCATTTCAGGAAATCGAGCTTCCTGCAGACAAAGTGGAGCAAAGTCAAACCACTGTTTCAGAAGATCTATTGCCTTCCAGACCACCAGCAAGGAAAAGAAGGCTTAGTCCATCATCTTCTTCTTCAAGCCCCGCTTCTGATGATCGTGATGCCACTTGGCTCCCACAAGCTCAGTCTGAGAGTGATATACGCCACAAGACAATGCTTCTGAAAAGGAAGGTCCCAGAAAAACTTAGAGTTATGGAGGTAGATGTAGAAGAGGGGGGTGATGATGATGTTGATGAAGACGAGCCAGTCATCACGCACATTACTCCCGCCCCAAAGGAATTGGAGACCAACATTCTCACCCTATCCAGAAAGGCTGCTACTGAGCGGGATGTAGCACGGATATCACCAACACAGGTTACACCACCACTACCTCCAGCTGCCATATTTTCCAAGGCCCGTCAGGGACCCACATCCATCTCAACCATCTCAGTAGGTAGCGGTAGTAAAAGTCACAGTCTAGGTGCACAGGGTCACATTTCAAGCACACTCTCCAGTTCATCTGGTATTGAAAGTGGCACATCCAGCAGTGCCAGAAAGTTCTCCTCCCCAGTTTGGGACTTCTTTACTGTTAGCGCCAAGGAGGAGAACGTTGCTATATGCTCAATTTGTCGGCAAGGTGTTCGGCGTGGTAAGCTTGGTACAAACTATGGTACCAGAGTACAAGCAAGTCATCTCAGAATACTTCACACTATCGTGTGGGAGGATCACCTACTTAAGTTAAAAGAAAGTAGAAAAACTCAACCCATTAAAGTTGGTCAGGATGAATCAGGGAGCGATATTATTGCGGTGGCAGGTGAAGAAGAGGGAGGCATTTCTAGCCCTGTCCCCAGTAGTGCAGTGGGAACGCCCACATCCTCCTTAGTAACATCAGAGTGGCACCGCAGTAAGAGCCATACTCTAAGTCAGGCTGAGAGTGAGACACCAAGGCGACCGAGACCGAGTACCGCAATGAGACAATCTGTGTCGTTGAGCCTTAGTGGGTTAATGAAAACAGCACCACAAAGGAAAGTAATCCAGCCTACCATTGAGAGCATGTTTAGGTTGGAGGGGCAGTTCCAACGCAACCACCCAATGGCACGATTGTACAATGTGAAGCCTGCTAAAATGTTAGCGCTGGACCTTCTTCCTTTTTCATTTGTGGAAGGGGTGGGTTTCCTTGAATTTGCGTCTGCCATCTTCCCTAAATGGAAGGTTCCCAGCCGGTCCTATTTCACAAGAATTGCTGTTCCAGCACTACATCATGATGTGCTGGATTTGGTTGGACAAGCTTTGCAGCAGAGTGAAGTCAGCAAGGAGGACTTTACAATGGGCCAAGCTATCCCATTATTGCAAATGATAGAGCATCAGCTGAATAATGTGTCTGAATCATACAAAGGTGTAGAGGACAAAAGGCAAGCCCATGACTTGGTGGAGAGCTTATCCCGGCGCTTAGCTGAAAATGTAAGGATACAAAATAACATTTTGTCACAAGAACATTACATTTGTGCCACAATTCTGGATCCACGTGCAAAACTTGGACTGAAGACATTCTTTGCTTTTTCCGAAATTGATGTTGCCCGCTACAAAAGTTGTATAGCTGAAGCAGCCAGTAAGTTGGAAAACGAACGGCTGCTAATTAAAAGCCCGCAAGATCAACCCACAAGAAGTACTGAAGCAGGCCATGCAGGATCAAGTGCAACTTCGTCGGCTGAGGGCAGTGCGTTTGGATCACAACACTCACCATCACTATCGACCACAGAAACAATAACTGGATCATTAGGCCGAGTACAATCATTACACGATTGGTATGTAAAGTTAGGCATTAATAAGCACTGTGCTGATGCACAGAAAAAACAGCACAAAAGCTTACCAGCAGCAACCCTGAACATTGAGCGGATGGTCCAGGCCTATCTGGACGACCCAACAGAGGTGTACATTGATCAAAACCCATTGCAGTATTGGTATAGGAAAAGGTCTGAATGGCCACAGCTCAGCAGGCTGGCAATAAGCTATCTGGCTTGCCCTGTCGCAAGTGTCTCTTCCGAACGTGTTTTCAGTGCTGCTGGTTCCATTGTAACATTGAGAAGGACCAGTCTCTCGCCCAAAAACGTGGAGAGGTTAACAATGATCAAAATGAATCAGCACTTCATACCACCGAATTACACAATACATGAAGCAATGGAGGAAGATGAGGACTGCCTGAAACATGCCCTCAGAGGGCTGCCCTGCTGCGTGAGACCGACATTTCTGCTAGAACCCTAGACTTCCAGAGTGACTCCGAGAGGTAGTTGGCTGGTCTCCTTATTGGGGCCTCAGCGACAGAAAAGGCTCCAACCATCTTGAACTTGCACCAGGACACAGCCTGAATTAGTCCTGGTCCTCCAAAAGGTGCGTCTACAGTCCAGGACTCTTGGAAATGGTGCTAAAGATGCCCAGATAGCCCAAATCCAAATCTTGAGACTATGAACAATTTCTGGCATAAATTTCTCTTAGAACCGAGAAGAGACCAGGACCTACCTGCTTGCCGATCCGCCCAAGGTGCTTCGCCGATCGGCCTTACTTTGTAGCTACTCTCACTACATTCCTCTGCACAGCAGCAAATCCTGTTCAGCCCTCCTCGCAGAATGGTTATCTGGCATTGTGGAGCCCTCGTCAGCTCCCGCCTCCAGCTTTGTCCAGCTAGGGATTTTGAACTTCCATAAAAGAGACTAAAAAGTAGAAATTTTCACTGCGGCTTCGTTCAGCGGCACTCCTATGATGCCAACTCCTCCTCAGACACTGCTGGGTGCCTTGCCCCCTAAACTTTATCGTCTCATACATTTTTCTTTAAAAATTCTTCTCTATCTGGAGGTAAGCGGAGACCGAGCCCAAACCACTTCATGTATCCAAAGCACAAACCATCACATTTTCCCTGGTCTCATATGACTCGATGTCCGTGGTTGGGGTTTTGATGTTTTAGGTGCTATTTTACACTTTAAAATTTAAAAATTCATACTTCCAGTTCTACTGATTGGATTTGTTACATTTTGGTGTCAAATAATTTATTAAAATGCACTTTATTTTTCTAAATGAGTGGGGAATTTTTCTTGGGTTGTGTTTTCATTGTATTACTGTTTCAGTGCTGCATAAATGCCTTACACATTGCCCCTAAGCTAAGCTTGACTACTTTTCTGCCAAATACCAGAGGGTTTAGCATGGGTTAATCTAGTGATTTTTTATGGTTTACCCTGAGAAGTATTGTGCCTATTGCTTGAGTAGGGCTTCACCCTCCTCAACCATCAATCCAATTTCTCACATCACCAGATTGTAAAACAGGCAAAATAATTTCTTGCAATAACTTAAAAATTAAATTTACATTGGGAATGAACTTAAAATCCAACTTAAGAATTTCCCTGTCAGGGAAAATATTTAAATATGTATAAGAAGTAACTAATACTTCTAACTCACCTAACCTTCTCGCTGAGGTGATGCAATTTCAAATGCTTTTTTTGAGAAAGAGCCATATCAGGTTCACGTTCTCTAATGGTTCAAATGACAGCAATCTCCTCAGGACTATGGAGAGATCCCAAGTTGGAGACTCAATCAGTGTCATGTGGTGTTCTGTATCCATGTTATGATATGAGATTCTGTAACTTGGTACCATCATCACCTGGAATAGAAGGGGCTCTAGAATGTAGGAGTTGACGGTTGGTGACAGGACGAAGTAGACTTGTTTCTGGATGTCTCTGTGGCTGGGGCCGATTGCGGAGTACTTGCAATGAATGCTATTTGGGTTACAAGCTGCCTCATCCCTACCTTTTACATTTGGCGATGACTTGAGGATTCAGACACCTGCAGCACAAGTCATTGTAGAGTTTTGGCCTCAACACAAAGCCATTTTTCTTGCCGCGAGTACCACAGAGGACAGCATTTGGCTAAAATGCATATCTTGTGGCACTCTTGCCATTCACATGGTGGTGATTGGGGTTTAAGGTTGTGAAAGTGTAACAGCAGAGCTGTGTACTTCGAGAGACAGCGTGAGAACATAGCTGCGCTGTGAGCTCGAGAGATGACACGAAAGATCGGTATCTGAAGAGATCGAGGGAGTTGCTGACGTGCTGTGATATACACCAGTGCGTGGTTGCTTGGCAACCTCCGTTTATTCCTTGCAGTCAATGAGGTATGACCCACTGCAGCGTGCATCAACACTTTTGTGCCTAGCAATCCCAGCGGAAGTCTGAGGTACTCGAAGGAATTGCTGATGCGCTGTGATGTGAACTAATGCGTGCTTGCCTTGAAACCCCTGTTTACGGGGGGAAATGCTTCCAATGTGGGAATGCTGGCCATATGGCGGATTTCAAGGATTATCCTGGGTGTAAGGTCATTTGGAATGTGTGTGGGAAGAAGGCTCATTTCACGAAGTGTTGCAGATCTGCCAACAGAGCTAAGAAAGTATTTGAGGTTGGGTGTGATAATGATGACTCAATAATCGCTTGCTTTAGATGCACCTTCTCGCAACCTACCCTGTGCATTCCTCGCCAGGGCTTGTAGGCGCTATATAAAAGAAAAATGCTACCGCCGGCCACAGCTTGCAGTGCATGTGCGCGAGCAGTAATCATGCCATATGGTGCCTCTGCTCAAGCGCGCATCCGCGCACATGCACTGCAAGCTGTGGCCGGCGGTAGCATTTTTTTAAGCCCTTACTTAAAGTCTCACCAGACCAGCGCAAGCGCTGGGTCAGGCGAGACCTAGAAAGGACCTGTTTACTCCTACTGGTCACTACACAATATGCTGCCACCACCATGTTCGTGCTGCTCAACTCTTGTTGAAGTCGGGAGCCTCCCACCACTATGAAGATAGTGCTTTAGGCTCTAACAAAGATGCAATCCGTGAGACAGTTGTATGTTATGGTGCACATGCATGATCTGTGTTGGCCTTTAACAACAAAAATCAGCATTTGGGATCCAGTTGTCAGTATAGTTAGGGCACTCAAGGCAGGGGTGCAATTATACTGCCATGAAAAGGACTTTTCCATCCCAACAGGTATTTTGGGGGCATACAAGAAAAAAGAATGCAATACCATCCCTGATACTGCTGAGGACACATGCATCTGAGGCACATTTTATCCAATGATGGAAAAGTATTCTCAACATTGCTCCGACTCCAGGATAGTCATTTTTTATGACTGACCTTGATGCTAGGAGCTATTTGGTTGGGTTTTACTGGCAAAGCACCACCCTGATAGTGGGCTCAGGCACAAAAGGGGCACTTATCTTGAAATCTTCCCATCTACTGTTTTGCCAAAAAAGATTTCTTGCATGAAAAAGTTGAAAGGGTTTCAGAATGTTCTTTCCCGCTGATGCCTTTACCACCATTCCATCCAGCTCAGAGCCGCAATGTTAAGTGTCTGACAATTGTAGCTTTTGTATGAGGGTTCTTTGTGAGGCATCTATCTTTCAAGTCTTCATCCGCATTATCAGGCGTCCTGCTGTCACTGCTCCTGAAAAGGATGCTTCTGTACATTTACCACCAAAAGATACACCAGTAGTATTTGCAAAAATTGCTGATGGATCCCCACTTTCCTTTCTGACAATCATACAACTGCTGACGTCCATCAGCATCTCCTTCCTAGCGTAAGCCGCATACATGTCTGCTCAAATGGCATAGTTTGAAGCTTCAAATTATATTTTAAGCCTAGCTCCTAATTTTTTTTTATACAATGTTTGGTAAAGTGGCCAGGAATGCATTGACCTTGGTGGTTTGCAGAACCTCTCCTTTAAAATCTTGAAGAGAGTTAATTTTACTAAGGAAACATGTAATTATTATCTTGTTAGTGTCTTTCAATTCCTTGAGTATGATTTGCTTACTAACATCTTGTAAGGGCAAATCTCCCACTTGTGCCCCTAATGTATTTCTAAGTAAAATCTCTCTTACTCTTCGGGCTTCTTTCAAAGCCTAATTCCTCCCTAATATGTTTG
Source organism: Triturus cristatus (assembly GCF_964204655.1). Taxonomy (NCBI): domain Eukaryota; kingdom Metazoa; phylum Chordata; class Amphibia; order Caudata; family Salamandridae; genus Triturus; species Triturus cristatus. Next base: position 1,190,656,169 of record NC_140589.1, read on the forward strand.
AGGAGGTCACAGAGCTGTGAGGCGTGAATGTATTTGCCTCTTTGGTCTCCATCAATGGTCTTCCTGCTTCTCCCTCTGCCTCAGCGAGGGCAGAATCTATTGCATCTTTAATAATTGTCTGAAAGTCGGCCCTTCAAACGTGCAGTTTTTCTCCTTCTTTCTTTACTTGGTCAATATTATTCTGTTAGGAGATAGCCTTTCTCCCCCACCGCAATAGCGGAGGCCGTTTGTGAATTCGGCCCAGAAAGAGAAACACCTGCAGCCTACCTGCGCCCCCGCCCAAACCTGCACTGACACTGAGGTGTGATGCCGCTAGTGACTGTGCCTAAACATTAATTGAACAATGCACAAAATATTTCACATAAACAAATCAGTAGAACATAAAACACTAAAGGAAAGTTGTGTGGCTTACCTCTGATAGAGACAGAGGGATACAGGAGGTGGGATGGGGAGGGGTACCTTCATCTAAGCCATTTCTTGATAATAGTGAAGGGATTTGAAATCTGCGATCTGAGGAGGAGTTGCCTTATTTAGTATGGAGTGGGGCAATGAGGACAACATGAGGGGTTAACAAAAATCCTGGTACCACATGAAGAGCTAGACAGACATTCAATGCATCCACACCTCAAACTCATAACACCTGGCATTGCTATGTTGTTTAATTGTGTCACTTAAAGTTTTTTTATTTATTTTAATTTTATGCTGAATATGTAATCACTGTGTGTGGTCCTGCCCATAAACATTGACAGACAAACTTGTTACTGGGCTAATTTGCAGACATGCTCAGGCATAGAAGTGACACAAAGCAAGCACATATGATAATTTAAGCGGGGAGGGGTGGGGCAGGGAAGGCCTTTCACAGAAACAATGGTGTGGTTCTAATAAAAGATAGGCCTGGGCCAAAATTCCGTTCCATTCGCGGAAATTGCGATAATTTGGCATTTTCGCGTTCCGCGGAAAGCGCGAAAATGTAAAAATTTTCGCATTCCACAGCTTAGCGATAATTTGTTTCTTGCTCGCGCTGTAAAAAAATACATTCTCGCGTGCGCGCGATCACCTTACCTGAATCCCCGCGTTCGCTGACAAGTTTTCCCGACCCGGTCGCGTTCTCCACGAGATATTGGATTGTTGGTAGCCATTTTGCGCTGTCTCGCAACAGTTCGCACTTGCATTGTCGCGTGATCACGTCATTCTTCTCGCGATCATGCACCGAGAAGATTGAGATCTCGAACATGTCATTCTACACCGCGAGCGAGAGCGTGAGGACGCGTGCACGTCTAATCGAACGGGAAAAGGAGAAAGAGACCCGAACACGTCATATCCAACGCGACAGAGAGCAAGAGAACGCGAGCATGTTATTTTCGACACGCCATCGACATCCGGCGGAAGTAATGTGAAGCTCGAGAACTCGAACATGTAAAATTTTCAATTTGGAGAAGAATATCAGCTCTAGCAGCATGAAACCTTCTGCAAATGATGATTTTGGATGAAAACAACTCCTCAGATTGACACTTGGCTGTCCTTTTTTGTTCAAGGAGTCCTTTTTTAAAAAGGTGGGGAGAGGGAGGAAGTGACACAGAATCTCCAACTTCCTGTTCCTGTCCAGCAGGCTCCTCCCAGTGCTTTGTCCATCTCCTGCTCATTCTGCCTTTGGATTTTGAGTTGGAAAGATCACTCTTTGTGTCTGCTGCATCATTGCAATTGGATTTGAGGATTTTTTGAACAGGATATTTTACAAGTAAGTGGTTGTTGTGTCTGTTTGATTGTGGGCATTGCAGTTGTTGTAACTACAATTTATTTTTGGTAACTATCATCATTCCTTTTTCTAAAAATGTTGTGGGTAGTAGTAGTCAGTAGTAGGCCCGAGCTAGTCATGGGCATGGCCTCATGGGTGTGTGCATGATGAAGCAACTGTTCCTTTGGTGTTTTTTTAATGTATTTCATTTTCAAGCATCATTTAGGGAAATGGATGGCATTGGATTGAGTTGGGGAAGTGTGTTCTTTTGGGGTGGCCTTTCTGATGTTGTTGGGCCTGGCCATGTGGCTGGTGGCCATTTTGAAGCCTAGGCCTGCAAGTTTGCTTGGCCTTGTCTGCCAACAGGCCTGCTTTCATCCACTAGGATCAGAGCAGGTAGCCACAGCTTTATTAATCAAGTGTTTTCTGTGTGGTCTGTTGAATTTAGACATCATTTAGGGCATGGATGGTATTAGATTGAGTTGGGGAAGTGTGTTTTTTTTGGAGTGGGCTTTCTGATGTTGTTGGGCCTGGCCATGTGGCTGGTGGCCTAGGACTGCAAGCTTGCCTGGCCTTGTCTGCCAACAGCCCTGCTTTCATCCACTAGGATCAGAGCAGGTAGCCACAGCTTTATTAATCAAGTGTTTTCTGTGTGGTCTGTTGAATTTAGACATCATTTAGGGCATGGATGGCATTGGATTGAGTTGGGGAAGTGTGTTTTTTTTGGTGGTCTTTCTGATGTTGTTGGGCCTGGCCATGTGGCTGGTGGCCATTTTGAAGCCTAGGCCTGCAAGCTTGCCTGGCCTTGTCTGCCAACAGGCCTGCTTTTGCATCCACTAGGATCAGAGCAGGTAGCCACAGCCTTATTAATCAGGTGTTTTCTGTGTGGTCTGTTGAATGTTTAGACATCATTTAGGGCATGGATGGCATTGGATTGACTTGGGGAAGTGTGTTTTTTTGGGGTGGCCTTCCTGATGTTGTTGGGCCTGGCCATGTGGCTGGTGGCCATTTTGAAGCCTAGGCCTGCAAGCTTGCCTGGCCTTGTCTGCCAACAGGCCTGCTTTTTCATCCACTAGGATCAGCGCAGGTAGCCACAGCTTTATTAATCAAGTGTTTTCTGTGTGGTCTGTTGAATTTCTAGACATCATTTAGGCCATGGATGGCATTGGATTGAGTTGGGGAAGTGTGTTTTTTTGGGGTGGCCTTTCTGATGTTGTTGGGCCTGGCCATGTGGCTGGTGGCCATTTTGAAGCCTAGGCCTGCAAGCTTGCCTGGCCTTGTCTGCCAACAGGCCTGCTTTTTCATCCACTAGGATCAGAGCAGGTAGCCACAGCTTTATTAATCAAGTGTTTTCTGTGTGGTCTGTTGAATTTCTAGACATCATTTAGGCCATGGATAACATTGGATTGAGTTGGGGAAGTGTGTTTTTTTGGGGTGGCCTTTCTGTTGTTGGGCCTGGCCATGTGGCTGGTGGCCATTGTGAAGCCGAGGCCTGCAAGCTTGCCTGGCCTTGTCTGCCAACAGGCCTGCTTTTTCATCCACTAGGATCAGAGCAGGTAGCCACAGCTTTATTAATCAAGTGTTTTCTGTGTGGTCTGTTGAATTTAGACATCATTTAGGGCATGGATGGTATTAGATTGAGTTGGGGAAGTGTGTTTTTTTTGGGGTGGGCTTTCTGATGTTGTTGGGCCTGGCCATGTGGCTGGTGGCCTAGGCCTGCAAGCTTGCCTGGCCTTGTCTGCCAACAGGCCTGCTTTTTCATCCACTAGGATCAGAACAGGTAGCCACAGCTTTATTAATCAAGTGTTTTCTGTGTGGTCTGTTGAATCTTTAGACATCATTTAGGGCATGGATGGCATTGATTGAGTTGGGGAAGTGTTTTTTTTTGGGGTGGCCTTCCTGATGTTGTTGGGCCTGGCCATGTGGCTGGTGGCCATTTTGAAGCCTAGGCCTGCAAGCTTGCCTGGCCTTGTCTGCCAACAGGCCTGCTTTTTCATCCACTAGGATCAGAGCAGGTAGCCACAGCTTTATTAATCAAGTGTTTTCTGTGTGGTCTGTTGAATTTAGACATCATTTAGGGCATGGATGGTATTAGGTTGAGTTGGGGAAGTGTGTTTTTTGAGGTGGCCTTTCTGATGTTGTTGGGCCTGGCCATGTGGCTGGTGGCCATTTTGAAGCCTAGGCTTGCAAGATTGCTTGGCCTTGTCTGCCAACAGGCCTGCTTTCATCCACTAGGATCAGAGCAGGTAGCCACAGCTTTATTAATCAAGTGTTTTCTGTGTGGTCTGTTGAATTTAGACATAATTTAGGGCATGGATGGTATTAGATTGAGTTGAGGAAGTGTGTTTTTTTTGGGGTGGGCTTTCTGGTGTTGTTGGGCCTGGCTATGTGGCTGGTGGCCTAGGCCTGCAAGCTTGCCTGGCCTTGTCTGCCAACAGGCCTGCTTTCATCCACTAGGATCAGAGCAGGTAGCCACAGCTTTATTAATCAAGTGTTTTCTGTGTGGTCTGTTAAATTTAGACATCATTTGGGGCATGGATGGCATTGGATTGAGTTGGGGAAGTGTGTATTTTTTTGGTGGCCTTTCTGATGTTGTTGGGCCTGGCCATGTGGCTGGTGGCCATTTTGAAGCCTAGGCCTGCAAGCTTGCCTGGCCTTGTCTGCCAACAGGCCTGCTTTTTCATCCACTAGGATCAGAGCAGGTAGCCACAGCTTTATTAATCAAGTGTTTTCTGTGTGGTCTGTTGAATTTTTAGACATCATTTAGGGCATGGATGGCATTGGATTGAGTTGGGGAAGTGTGTTGTTTTGGGGTGGCCTTCCTGATGTCGTTGGGCCTGGCCATGTGGCTGGTGGCCATTTTGAAGCCTAGGCCTGCAAGCTTGCTTGGCCTTGTCTGCCAACAGGCCTGCTTTCATCCATTAGGATCAGAGCAGGTAGCCACAGCTTTATTAATCAAGTGTTTTCTGTGTGGGGTGTTGAATTTAGACATAATTTAGGGCATGGATGGTATTAGATTGAGTTGGGGAAGTGTGTTTTTTTTGGGGTGGGCTTTCTGATGTTGTTGGGCCTGGCTATGTGGCTTGTGGCCTAGGCCTGCAAGCTTGCCTGGCCTTGTCTGCCAACAGGCCTGCTTTCATCCACTAGGATCAGAGCAGGTAGCCACAGCTTTATTAATCAAGTGTTTTCTGTGTGGTCTGTTGAATTTAGACATCATTTAGGGCATGGATGGTATTGGATTGAGTTGGGGAAGTGTGTATTTTTTTGGTGGCCTTTCTGATGTTGTTGGGCCTGGCCATGTGGCTGGTGGCCATTTTGAAGCCGAGGCCTGCAAGCTTGCCTGGCCTTGTCTGCCAACAGGCCTGCTTTTTCATCCACTAGGATCAGAGCAGGTAGCCACAGCTTTATTAATCAAGTGTTTTCTGTGTGGTCTGTTGAATTTTTAGACATCATTTAGGGCATGGATGGCATTGGATTGATTTGGGGAAGTGTGTTGTTTTGGGGTGGCCTTCCTGATGTTGTTGGGCCTGGCCATGTGGCTGGTGGCCATTTTGAAGCCTAGGCCTGCAAGATTGCCTGGCCTTGTCTGCCAACAGGCCTGCTTTTTCATCCACTAGGATCAGAGCAGGTAGCCTTAGCTTTATTAATCAAGTGTTTTCTGTGTGGTCTGTTGAATTTCTAGACATCATTTAGGCCATGGATGGCATTGGATTGAGTTGGGGAAGTGTGTTTTTTTGGGGTGGCCTTTCTGATGTTGTTGGGCCTGGCCATGTGGCTGGTGGTCATTTTGAAGCCTAGGCCTGCAAGCTTGCCTGGCCTTGCCTGCCAACAGGCCTGCTTTTTCATCCACTAGGATCAGAGCAGGTAGCCACAGCTTTATTAATCAAGTGTTTTCTGTGTGGTCTGTTGAATTTAGACATCATTTAGGCCATGGGTGGCATTGGATTGAGTTGGGGAAGTGTGTTTTTTTGGGGTGGTCTTTCTGATGTTGTTGGGCCTGGCCATGTGGCTGGTGGCCATTTTGAAGCCTAGGCCTGCAAGCTTGCCTTGCCTTTTCTGCCAACAGGCTTGCTTTTTCATCCACTAGGATCAGAGCAGGTAGCCACAGCTTTATTAATCAAGTGTTTTCTGTGTGGTCTGTTGAATTTTTAGACATCATTTAGGGAATGGATGGCATTGGATTGAGTTGGGGAAGTGTGTTTTTTTGGGTTGGCCTTTCTGATGTTGGTTGTCTTAAAGACATGCTTTTGTTGTATGTGTCAGGCGTGTTGGTGTGCAATGCATGCACCCTGCAGACCTTTTTGGGCCCTGTGAATGTTCGTATTTCCATTTTGTTTCATTAAAAAGGCAGAGCAGTGTGCTTTAGCATGCATCCTTTACCTTGCTTTTATAGGCCTTTTGTCAGCTCCTGGTGTTTCCCAGGCCCCCCGGATTGTTTATGATTTGTGAGTGTCCATGTGGGTGGTGGCCTATTTTTGTGTTTGGACTGGCAGTTATTAGTGTCCTGCTTTTGCCATAGGCCTGCATGGTTTTCCTATTGGCTATTTGGCTAACTGCTTCCATCCATCCACCCCCTTTGCCAGCAGCAGCTCCATGGATGCTGAGCTGCTCAAATAATTTAATGGCAAATAGGGTCCACCCCACTTCCATTACATTTTTATTTTGGTGGTTATTATTAACTTTCCTATCCTTCCTGAGAGTGTAGTGTGTGACTGTACACAGTAGTATAACATAGCCCTAGTTAAAAAAAAAAGTCATAAATGGCTAGACTATCTTTTGTTTGCACTAGTACAGTACTAAGTAACTGAACCACAACAACAAATGCAACATTTCACTGATGTTCTTCTCCTGGCTTATTTGCTTTTAGGTGCACAAAAGACAGAGGAGGAGGTGTCATCAGCATCACCCGGCTACCCGTTGTACTGCTAGCCAGACAGAAGTCCTGCTGCGCATCACGTCCACGTGTGACCAGAACTTGTTGTGCATCTGCATCCTGCCTGACATCTGAAGAAGATGGCCCCAAAGAAAGGTAACAGGTCCAGTACCAAGAAAGTTGCCGGTGAGAAGAAGGAACAGAAAAAGGAAGTGCCATTAACCACGACTGGTGGCGTGCCGGCCAATGTTTTTTTTGGCACCAAAAAAGTTACGCCTGCAGCAGCATTGTCCGGGAACCAAGCTGGGAGAAGCACAGCGGTCCAACCCCACCAACCTAGGCCCAAGGGCTTTAGTGTCCCAGAGGTAGCCAGTCTACTAACGAGCAGAGATGTTGAAGAAATGTCATTACCGCAAAGTAGTACACAATCAAGTTCAACGCAGGCGCAAACTCAGCAGATCAGTGTGCAGCCGCAACAAGAACAGCAGCAGCCACAACAAGAACAGCAGCAGCCGCAACAAGAACAGCAGCACCCGCAACAAGAACAGCAGCAGCCGCAACAAGAACAGCAGCAGCCGCAACAAGAACAGCAGCGGCTGCAACAAGAACAGCAGCAGCCGCAACAAGAACAGCAGCAGCCGCAACAAGAACAGCAGCGGCCGCATCAGCCCACCATAGTAGTTGTTGCTCCTGACATAGGGGCATTTCAGGAAATCGAGCTTCCTGCAAACAAAGTGGAGCAAAGTCAAACCACTGTTTCAGAAGATCTATTGCCTTCCAGACCACCAGCAAGGAAAAGAAGGCTTAGTCCATCATCTTCTTCTTCAAGCCCCGCTTCTGATGATCGTGATGCCACTTGGCTCCCACAAGCTCAGTCTGAGAGTGATATACGCCACAAGACAATGCTTCTGAAAAGGAAGGTCCCAGAAAAACTTAGAGTTATGGAGGTAGATGTAGAAGAGGGGGGTGATGATGATGTTGATGAAGACGAGCCAGTCATCACGCACATTACTCCCGCCCCAAAGGAATTGGAGACCAACATTCTCACCCTATCCAGAAAGGCTGCTACTGAGCGGGATGTAGCACGGATATCACCAACACAGGTTACACCACCACTACCTCCAGCTGCCATATTTTCCAAGGCCCGTCAGGGACCCACATCCATCTCAACCATCTCAGTAGGTAGCGGTAGTAAAAGTCACAGTCTAGGTGCACAGGGTCACATTTCAAGCACACTCTCCAGTTCATCTGGTATTGAAAGTGGCACATCCAGCAGTGCCAGAAAGTTCTCCTCCCCAGTTTGGGACTTCTTTACTGTTAGCGCCAAGGAGGAGAACGTTGCTATATGCTCAATTTGTCGGCAAGGTGTTCGGCGTGGTAAGCTTGGTACAAACTATGGTACCAGAGTACAAGCAAGTCATCTCAGAATACTTCACACTATCGTGTGGGAGGATCACCTACTTAAGTTAAAAGAAAGTAGAAAAACTCAACCCATTAAAGTTGGTCAGGATGAATCAGGGAGCGATATTATTGCGGTGGCAGGTGAAGAAGAGGGAGGCATTTCTAGCCCTGTCCCCAGTAGTGCAGTGGGAACGCCCACATCCTCCTTAGTAACATCAGAGTGGCACCGCAGTAAGAGCCATACTCTAAGTCAGGCTGAGAGTGAGACACCAAGGCGACCGAGACCGAGTACCGCAATGAGACAATCTGTGTCGTTGAGCCTTAGTGGGTTAATGAAAACAGCACCACAAAGGAAAGTAATCCAGCCTACCATTGAGAGCATGTTTAGGTTGGAGGGGCAGTTCCAACGCAACCACCCAATGGCACGATTGTACAATGTGAAGCCTGCTAAAATGTTAGCGCTGGACCTTCTTCCTTTTTCATTTGTGGAAGGGGTGGGTTTCCTTGAATTTGCGTCTGCCATCTTCCCTAAATGGAAGGTTCCCAGCCGGTCCTATTTCGCAAGAATTGCTGTTCCAGCACTACATCATGATGTGCTGGATTTGGTTGGACAAGCTTTGCAGCAGAGTGAAGTCAGCAAGGAGGACTTTACAATGGGCCAAGCTATCCCATTATTGCAAATGATAGAGCATCAGCTGAATAATGTGTCTGAATCATACAAAGGTGTAGAGGACAAAAGGCAAGCCCATGACTTGGTGGAGAGCTTATCCCGGCGCTTAGCTGAAAATGTAAGGATACAAAATAACATTTTGTCACAAGAACATTACATTTGTGCCACAATTCTGGATCCACGTGCAAAACTTGGACTGAAGACATTCTTTGCTTTTTCCGAAATTGATGTTGCCCGCTACAAAAGTTGTATAGCTGAAGCAGCCAGTAAGTTGGAAAACGAACGGCTGCTAATTAAAAGCCCGCAAGATCAACCCACAAGAAGTACTGAAGCAGGCCATGCAGGATCAAGTGCAACTTCGTCGGCTGAGGGCAGTGCGTTTGGATCACAACACTCACCATCACTATCGACCACAGAAACAATAACTGGATCATTAGGCCGAGTACAATCATTACACGATTGGTATGTAAAGTTAGGCATTAATAAGCACTGTGCTGATGCACAGAAAAAACAGCACAAAAGCTTACCAGCAGCAACCCTGAACATTGAGCGGATGGTCCAGGCCTATCTGGACGACCCAACAGAGGTGTACATTGATCAAAACCCATTGCAGTATTGGTATAGGAAAAGGTCTGAATGGCCACAGCTCAGCAGGCTGGCAATAAGCTATCTGGCTTGCCCTGTCGCAAGTGTCTCTTCCGAACGTGTTTTCAGTGCTGCTGGTTCCATTGTAACATTGAGAAGGACCAGTCTCTCGCCCAAAAACGTGGAGAGGTTAACAATGATCAAAATGAATCAGCACTTCATACCACCGAATTACACAATACATGAAGCAATGGAGGAAGATGAGGACAGCGGATCAGGTGACGGAAGTAGTGTGTCACATGATGATTACCTACTACTGGCTGACCCCCCAGAGTTTGAGGACGAGCTATACTTCCCTGACAATTAGGCTTGCACTTACTGTCTTCCTCCCTTTTTTCCCACCGTTGTTTGTGTGTCTGTTGTTCCGGTTACAAGCTTGTGAATCACAACAAATCCATTACCACCGTCTTCTACTCTTCTTATTTAATATACAATTTTCAGGTGTCTGCAATTTGACAGTACAGTCCTCCGAATCCAGCTCCTCCGCTCCATCATACTGAATCTCCCACCCAAATCCATTGCCCTCATGAATGATGATTGGATGATGGTAAAATAGTACTACAAGAAAAAAATCAAACTTTCCTAGTCCTGCCAAAAGAAGTGGAGCATGAATCAGATGACTACTATAGCTATCCTCCTTTTAAGAGCCGAGTTGTGTTTGTTGTGCATGAATTTATGTAATTGTGCACTGCCACTAATCAACTTTCTACAGAACACACTAAACGTAACTCAAGGTGCATTCAATTTTCCCCTTCTTGCAAATAAGAAATTGCTTTTAATTCAATACAGGAAGGGGACTCACTATATCTGCGCAATGAGTATGATGACACAACAGCACCACCCATCATGATGATGGCGAAATAGACGGCCCGTTAACTTAAAATGAGAAGGAACAGGTAATGACAATTAATGGCATGTATTGGACACCTGACTCTGAGTGATTGGTCTTTATGTTTTCGTTGTTTGTTTGTTGTGCACAAAGTGAAGTCAAAGTGTACTAGTAATCTGTCTTTCTGTACACACTAAAGACTGACTCAAGTCAATAATATTTCTACTCTTGTTGCGTAATAACAATTTTACTTCTACTGCAGACCGATCTTCACAGTCAGTCAGTAAAAGTATCGGAGATGATGATGAAGTCAGGAGGACGTTTCATGAGTGGCATAAACTTAAAAGCCTAAAGGTAAACATGTCAACAACAACCACAGCAGACCCAAATGTCTGTAGAAGTGGAATAGAGTGTAGCGGTGGGATGACTGTGGTGCATTGATTTACTAACTTAAACTGTAAAATGCTATGTTTGGAATGGATAATGTGCTTTGCCTTTGACCAACTCTTTAAAAAAAAAAAAGTACTCTAAAGTCTTAACGTAGGATGTGCTACTGCTAAGCACTGTGGGCCTGCTCTCTCCTGTTATTGTTGAAGGTCAATGCTAAAAACAGACTAGAGTAGAGATGATGCATACATGCCACCTCGGAAAGTGTTCTTGTTGCACTACACCATAACTTGTGCATTTGTTTCAACTTTGTTTCTCAATATCCCCTTTGGTTTTCCATCTACAGTTACAGGCCGGGCCTTGCCCTATACTTTGGAAAACATTACAATGCATAGTTACCTTACCAATAAATCGACATTTTTGTTTCCAGCCGGGCAGTGGCGAGTGGCGAGGCGACACACCCAAGATTGATGGACGAGAGGAGGACCAAGAGGAATGCTGAGATGCAAATTCAGTCCACATTTTTTACCAGGATAACACAGTAACAGTATCCACTTTTATCTTCTTTTACATAATTTGATTAATATTTTGTATACAATCTTTACAAAAGTGTGTTCTTGAAGTTGTTATTATCATCATTAGGTTTGCTCTCTGTCTACGATTCTTCCCTACCAATATTTAAAATTTCTATTTGCTATCTATAAAAGTATTAAGGCCGGAACAACAGAACAAGAACTAGAAGTGTATGTAATCCGGGTCTCTCATCATCATGCATGCATTTCCTTTTTCTCCCTTAACATATGGATATGGTAGTCTTCAATGATTGTTGTTTGTTTGTTTTGTCCATGCATACTGTTTTTCTATGTCAAACCTTTCCCAAAAACCCCCTTCCCATCCATTCAACAAACCCTAATCCTCTTCCCCCGGGCTGTGTGACTTATTGTCGAGGTGTGACTAAATTAAATGTACACCAATACTTAATCACACACTTGCTGGGGCGGATGTGGCGAAAGCAACAGTACTTCAATTTCAAGGCAGAGCGATGATCTTCTTCTGCTTGCCCACCCATGAGTAGGATATTTTAGGTTATTTTATTTAACAAAGGAACATATACCTCAGCATGAATTGCCGGCATTGATTGGATTTGTTTGTTGTCATTCCTCATATACAGCACTAACTGTTAGGCTGTAGGCCTAGTCAAGTGACTAAGTTCTGTACTGTACTTCTTTTTTTTTTTTTTTAATTTATTTTATTGAGATTTACTGGTGTCATACAAAAAAAAAAAAAAGTTTTTACAAATTCATTAAATAGATATTCCTGTTAAACCATACAAGAACACGTTTAGACAATAATAACCATAGTAGATACATATAAAACAAGGCCAAACTATAAATATTAATAGGGCAATAGTTCTAAACCATTCGTTATCAGGAAATAAATAAAGCAGTATTTAGGCGCTCGAGCTCCTCCAGATGGCAAGTGGTGCCCAAATATTTCTTCCTAATTCCCTTAATGTTTTACCTTTTAACTCATATAGGCAAGCCTCAATATTGTGCACTCCCAGCAACCTTGCAATCCACATTTGAAAAGTGGGAGGGGAGGAATCTTTCCAACCTGCTGAAATAAGGATGCGTAGCACTGCAGTAGATATAAAGACCAGAGCTTCAGCCGCACTACCCAACTCCAATTTCCTATCTACACCTAGCAACATCAAAGTGGGGGATAGGCCAATCCTACGATCTAGCAGCCCCTCCAGAAACTTTGAGATTTCCATTAGTACCATAGAAAGCTTATCACACTGGTGGAACATGTGGATTAGGTCCGCTGGACCATTATTGCATCTAGGACATTTATCGTTCTCCACCAGACCCCAGGCATACAGCTTCGACGGAGTAAAATACAAATTAAACAGCATTTTGTAATGCTGAGCCCATAGGTTAGAAGATCGAAATAATCTCTTATTTAATGCAAGTGCTAGATCTAAATCCACGTCGGGGTCGCCTAATTTCCCTGCAATTGCAGATTCTGTTTTCTCCAAATCGTCCTGAATACCCGCCATTAAGTGGTTATAGACAAATGTTATTTTATTACCCCCGTTCCATAAATAATCGATCAAGGGGAAACGTCTTGTTTCAGATATCCTCGGTCTAAAAGCCTTCAACGTTTGGACTAACTGTCCGTACAAAAACCAGTGATTAGATGAAATCCCAAACTTGTGTTGGATCACTTCGAACCTGAGGACCTCCCCCCCCTCCATAATATCCCCAATAGAACTAATTCCATGTTCTTTCCAAGCCGCGCAATTCCTGTCCATACCCATATAAGGAAATAGGTTAGAGTTCCAGAGAAGGAGGTGCGCATTAATCTTAGGAATTTCAAGCAGCTTTTGGACGGCTTTCCATGACCCCCAAACCCCACCCATGATCTTAAGCCGGGCCTTCTTATAAAATCTCCGATCCACCTCGCTCAAGAGTAGCCCAACAGCCTTCTTCCCCACTAAAAGCTCAAAAATAGATGGGGGATCCTGACTCCCTACCTGGGCCGCTGCCGAGCTGGGGGCTGATTGAAAAAGTATTGACATTTGAGCCAGAAGGCAAGATAAATGATATAGACGAAGGTTTGGTAAAGCCATGCCCCCCCTTACAAATGGGAGCGACATAAGGTTCATGGAGCGCCTAGTCTTCCCATATTGCCAGATAAACCGGTTAAATATTGATTCCAGATTTTTTAATAGTTTTTCCTCCAGCAATAATGGGATGGCTCGAAACAAGTAAAGGACCTTCGGAAATATTGACATTTTAAGGACGTTTACCCGCCCTACCAGAGAGAGGTGTAATACGTCCAGCCTCTTTAATTCTGCTTCAATCGATCCCATAAGGGGGCAATAATTTTCTGTAATGATCTTATCTACTGAGGCATTAATTCTAACCCCTAAATAGACCGCTGAGTCTACGTATCTACTGTCCGATTTATTAATGTTCTTAGTACAAATAATCTGGGTCTTCCCCTCATTTAGCAGATACCCAGACCTGCTACCAAAGTCTTTCGCCAGCTCTGCAAGTGCAGACATCGCCTGCTGGGGGTCGGTAGTAAGAACCGCCAGATCGTCAGCGTATGCTAGCAGTTTGCTTGTATACCCGTTCAACATCACTGGACTAATCTGAGGGCAGCCCAAAATTCTTTGAATCAGGGGGTCTATATATAGTGAGAAGAGGATCGGGGAACAGGGACAACCCTGACGCGTTCCTCTCTTAATCACAATTTTCTCCGAACTCTCCCCCATTACTGACACCCTGGCCACCGGATCTTTATACATAGCTCTAAGAGCCCTGATGACCTTGGGACCAAATCCCCTGCCTACAAGAATACCCCACAAATACTCCCAGACCACGCGGTCAAACGCTTTCTCCGCATCTAGGAGGATCATGGCCATCTCTCCCCCCCCCCGGCAGCATGAGCATCGAACAGTGCGATAGCACGGCGTGTGTGGTCCGTCGTTCCACGCCCAGGCACAAACCCATGCTGCCAAGGAGAGACAAGACCACCAATGACCCTCCCTAGCCTTTTGGCCCATATTTTCGAGTACAGTTTAGTATCCGCGTTGATGAGCGAGATAGGCCGGTAAGAACCTGGGTTCTCCTTGGGTTTATCCTTCTTGTGAAAGACAATTATATTGGTCTCTTTCCATGAATCTGGAATGTCCCCTGTACACAGTATACCATTAAAGAGATCCAGCAAGATAGGGACTATCTCAGATTCAATGCTTTTGTGCACTTCCAGGGGGATTCCGTCGGGTCCTGCTGCCTTATCAGCAGTTCCCGTAGGGCGGCCTGAATCTCACTTCCAGTCAGGTCCCTATCTAGCTCTTCTCTAGATAGATCATCCAGCATTGGACCCCAGCTACCATTCTCCTCCATTTGTGGTCCTTGGCGGCTCTCTTCATCGTACAATTTTTGATAGAAATTTTTAAACACCCTTAAAATTTCCTTTGTCTCCGAATAAGTCTTACCGTCCTCATGTATGCTAGATATGATGTTCCTCGATTTACCCTGTCTGATACGAAGTGCCAGAACCCTACCTGCCTGCTCCCCTGTCTCATACCGCTTAGCCCTTGATGCCTGATAATCCCCTACTGCCTTCTGTGTGACCAATTTTTGGAGTTCGGCTTTAATGATCCCCAACCATCTTTGGCTCTCTGTCCCATCTACACCGCTGCCAATGTCCCTAATGTGCAGTTCCTCCGCCTTCGCTAAATGACCCATAAGCCTATCTAGCTCTCCCCTGTCCGCCTTCCTTATTCTCGCTGAACAACTAATGGTTTCCCCTCTGAGGGCCGCATTAAAAGCTTCCCAAACGCTATTCCTAGAGGTACTATAGCGGTTTGCGTCAAAGAACTCCACTGTCCATTTTTTAATATGATCTATAAATCTTTGATCCGATAATAACCTTCTTTCAAAAGTCCAGCTAGTATGACTTTTCTCTGCTAAATCTATTCTACAAGATAGGATCAGCGGGTTGTGGTCAGAAATTATTCTAGGGATTTTCTTTATACTAACTCTATTCAGTTCCGACATCGATATAAAGAAGTAATCTAATTTAGAGTATTTTTGGAACGGGTGCGAGAAATACGTATACCCAGGGTTCTGTGTCTCCTTCTCACCCCAAACATCCTTAAGCCCATGTGAGCTCATGAGGGAGGACATAGCCCGAAACACCCTAGGTTTCCGTCCTGAATACTTAAATACATTATGCCAGTCAGTGGATATATTTAGATCACCGCAGACTATCAAGGGGGTTGGCCAGCCCGCTAGCTCCTCTTCCAGGAAGTTAAAAACCTCTGGATCATCGCAATTTGACCCATAAATCGAACAGATTGTATATCCTAAGTTCAGCTCTGCAACGACCCACCTACCCAGGCTATCGCTTTTAACCCGCTTCGCCCCCCCTAAAGAAGATCTGCCAAGGATTGCAACCCCCCTAGTTACAGATGTCTGTGATGTACAGGCTATCAAATCAAACCCCCTAATACAGAGTAAATTCCGTTTGGCCCACGGTAAGTGGGTCTCTTGCAAACAAAGTACATCTATCCCGTTGTGTTTAGCAAAATAATCCAGCTTTTGACGCTTTTTCCAGTCGTTCAGTCCGCTAACATTGACAGTACATATTTTAATGTTCATCATTATATAAATTTCTGATCATCAATGCATCTGTATGCCCTATTTGTCTCAGAATTCTCTGTAACATTATCCCAACTAACGCTCTTGCAACACTGACCCAACCAGCTTCATAGCTACCAAACTCCTTGCAACACCAGATTATCTCATTTTTCCTTTTTTCCCCCCACACCCAGTTCCCCCACCCCTCTCCCTTCTCACCCCCTCTACTCCCCAACCCCCCCCCCCGCACCCTCCCCTGTACCCCCTCAGACGAGGCGCTCAGACCTAGTCTGTGCATGGGATGAAAAGCAGTGGACGCAATGAGGAATAAAAAAAAATTTAAAAAAAGCCACTAACTGTAACCTAGGATCACGCCCCAGGGACGGACATACATTAGGAATGAGATGGCAGCACCATACAACCCCCTGAACAACCTAAGAGCCTGACAACCGCTGAGAAAAAGAGAAAACAACACTGTGACCCTCAGGAAATACCCTAGACAGACAAGATATCCGGCTGGTAATCTTTCCTGCAAAAATCTAATTGCCCAAAGAGTCTAGGTACTCCTTTGCCTTTATCTCAGATGAAAAATAGAGGGTCTTCCCTTCATTGATAACCTTTAACTGAGCGGGGTTTATCAGGTAGGCCTGTAGTTTTTTTTCCTGGAAGGGTTTGATGAGCTGCCGAAGCCTCCACCTCCTTTCTACCGTGGCATGGCAGAAATCTGGCCGGACGAAGAATGACATTCCCTCACTAGTCCTCCTTGCATCCGGTCTTGCCTTCTCTGCGATTAATTGCCTCAGTACGAAGTTGCCGAGAAAAATTAGAATAGCCCTTGGCTTGTCCCCTTCCCTCGCGTTTTTCCGTACTTTAAAGGGAGTGCGATGTACCCTCTGAATTTCGCAGGGCCAGTTCCAGCTAGAGAGCTCTGGGAATGCCCGGTCGAATAGTTTGATGGTGTACGCTCTGATGTCAGAGCCTTCGACCCCCTCCGGAATCCCAAGGACCCTGAGATTGTTACGTCTCAGTCTATTTTCCATGTCCTCGAGTTTCCATTGGATGTCTACCACTTGTGAGCAGTGGGCATCCACTTTAGATACTGCAGCTGCTGCCTCGGCCTCGGCTGATACGACCCTCTCCTCGAAGTTCGACACTCTGTCGCCCAGAGTCGTACAAGACTTAGACAGCTTCCTCACAGCCCCCTGCATTTTCCTCATAGCGGCTTGTGACTTCCTACTGTCTTGGCGTGTCTCCTCTCGATGAGAGACAATTTCCTGATGTATCAATTCCAGGAGCGACATCTGAGACGCCTCCGTGCTAGGGCTCCCTTGCAATGGCATGGCTGATGAATGGTCCCAGCTTAGCTCATAGTGATCTTTCGGACCTGCCGCAGGTCTGACCGCTGTAGTAGGGGGTACTTGCTCCTGATCACTTTCTGTGTCCTGCATACTGCCTTCCAGAAAGGAGCTTTGTTCGTCCTCGTCTGACCACTCTGCATTCTCAGACACCGAGAAGAAACATTCGCTAGGGACTTTTTCCGCCAAGCCCCCCACCGCTCCTGGAATAGCCTCACTAACAGCTGCGTCATGCCTGCCAGTCCCTTGGGCTACACCCAACTCAGGCTGTTCTTCACCCTTCTCATTTGGAGGGCCACTGCTGATATATTGGCCTACCTTAGAAGAAGTGCCAGTCTTGTTACCCAGGGTTTCTTGGCTTTCCGGTGTTCTTCCTGCTGCAGGGTCCCCCCAAATGACGGGTGCCGGGATAGTAGTAGTCGCTTGCCCGCTACCGGTCTGAGGAACTTCATCCAAAACTTCTTCGGAGACTTTCTCGGCAGCTACCGCTTCTGCACTCTCTTCGATGCCAGCAAGACCAGTGGGTAGTACCAAATGGTCCCCACCTTCCTGTGCTGCCCCTGCTGCTGCTTGCGATGTAACCTCCTTTGCCCCACTCTCCTTACTGCTTTTTGAAAATATATCAGCAATTGAGGCAGTTACTTGACGTGTCTTAACAGCCAGCTGCTGATGTTTCCTTGCAGCGGGCGATTGATGCTTCAGCAGTGCGTCTGCTTCCTCCAACTTCGCTGTTGCCCCCTCAGCACCTCCTTTCTTCTTGGACGCTGCCGATTTGGGATTAATTGTTTTAGGGGCCATTGCAGCCGAACTCTTCAGGCTGCCTCTTCTCCTTGTCATAGAGCAGAGATTGCCAAGAACCAAATCCAAGTCGCGGTCTCTCACACCGCTCCGCACTACACGGAGTTCCACACTACTCCGCAGACTCACCCGCAAGCCCCGCCCACCGACATTCGCCGATCGCCGGCAGCAGGGAGCGAGAGCCGCAACAACCTTAGCGGTCAGCGCCAGAGCCCGGAGAAAAGGTCTACCTAAACCGTAGCAGGTAAGCTGAAGGATCATTGCTTATTGTTTAATCCTCGGAGGACCAGCGGGCTGCCTTGATCCCTGTGTATGCCGCGCTGGGGCTTAGGACCGAATCCTCATTGCGTGATACTGCTGCCGGTCGATGTTACACGACCGCCATCTTGCCTCCCCGGGACCGCACTAACAACCCGTTCTGTACTGTACTTCATTCTACTACTCCTCTAACAGTCTCTCAAAGGTGATTGACTGTCTCATTTTCTTTTTTTGCAAATGCTGCCGCCCTGCCAGTGTCTACTACTACTACTACTATACTTCCACCACCACCACCCCAATCATGGCATGTTAGAAAAAGGAAACCATCTTCACCATGCAGCCATTGCTGTGCCACAGTTGGACATAAACATCAAGCACAGGTAAGAGAGAAGTTTGGGGGAGGCAGAATTAATAATGGACATGTTGTCAATGATTTCATTTTCACACACCAGTCGAGATAAAGAATGCAGAGACTAGAGGACAGACTGAAAGTACTAGAAGGACAAGTCAATCAGTGAGGTGTGTCGCATCTATCTGTTTGTGTCTTACACAGTCAGCCAATTATTTAAATCAAACACAGGCTATGGGCGGCCATGCACCAGCAAGGAAACAGTGTGATGTAAAACAGTTACCCCACCTACAAAACATTAACAACATTGCATGTAACATAGAAAAATATATTTAATTTTCCCTAACAAAAATAAACTAAACCCACAAAAGCTGACCCACCCCCCTCCCTAACCCCAACCAATGTCCAATTGTCCATAGGAGAAAAAGTCCGTAAAGAAAAAATCCCAAACCCAACACCCAAACAAGTTCCCACCCACCCAAACAAGAATTAAAAAAGCGGCAGAACTTAATGACAGGGACTAAGGTGTGGGGCGGGACTCAAGGAGGACACGCATTTGGTGCTCTAGACAGGCGACGCGGCGTCTTAGGGTGCGGCAGTTGCATCCACAGTGGGGGGGGGCACCGGAGATGGCACTACGATGGCGGCGGGCAGCCGCCAGACGGTGGCGCCGTACCGCTGGAGGGCGATGGCTGGGGCCCGGGGCACTGGAGGAGGCTTGAATTGCTGCCGCAGTCTTCTCCTCCTCCTCGGCTAAGACCACCAGCCGCCGGTATTCCCGCTGGATTGCCTCCAGCTTCCGGCGCCGTGCCTTGGCGGCCAACTCCTTGTGGTTTAGTTTAGGAGTAGCTGTGTATCAAAAAGAAAAAAACAAGACAAATGTAAAATATACTCTTACACATAGTGGCATGGTAGAGTAGCACTATAAAGCACAGTAGTACATAACATTTTAAATCTCGCCCGTCCTTCTTACTTCCACCCGTCTTTCACTTTTTAGTTGAACAGTGCACCAGGTGCTCTTCTCCATAAAACTTTCAAAGCGGAGTTGAAATCAGATAGATGAGGCCATTGGTTACTCAATACTCCCGCTCCTATGCAAATTAAAGGGATTGTAGTCTTCTAGTTCACCTTTCAAACGTCCCCAACAACTCATACTTACTTACGGCATCGGATGGCGGCCGGACTTTGTCCGCCCACCATGCTAAAAAGGGTGGTGGTCCCATGGGGACAATTAATTAGGATGATGCGCCCGGCACAGTGGCGGGCGCATCCTGTTTTTTTTACATTCTGGTTGGCGGTGCCAAAGCAATGCTAAAAATACATGTTGTGCTGCTTTTCCAAGCACAACATGATGGGCCCCGCACGGAGCCTGTCACGTTTTGCTTTGAAAGGCAGGGGGGTACCATAGCATAGGTAGGTACCCTCCATGGGGGCCCCCAAGCATACTCTGCAATGTCTGCATGCCTTTCCATGGTGGACGGCAATGCCGCCACGCAAAGGCATTCCAAAATGCAGATTATATGGCTGGCGGTGTGTTCAGAGAGACACCACTGCCATATTGAACCCTTTTCCGCCTGGTCGACATATGGGGGGGTCTGACTCTTTTCTACAGGGATGGCGGTAGGTTTGCCCCTGTGGTGTCGGCGGTGAATATCGCCGGCCCGGCGGGGGCAATACGCTCGCCATCCTAATGGGGCCCTAATTCTCAACAGTGCAGTATACATATACATACAGTACACCCTTGCAGTGAGTGTACTATCAAGTTCAACAATAGTTAAGGATTATGAATCTAATTTACCACCGCCCGCCACTGGTGCTGCCACTCCCCCTACCGCTCCGTTGCTATCTGCAGCAACTGCAGCATTCTCGCCCTCCGCGTCGCCTTCGCTGGCCCCGGCAATGGTGGTCGGTAGTGCGCCTAGAAAACATTACACATTGATTAGGCGTCATATACACCTCCCCCTATTGATCAGTAGCAAGGTTGAAAAATTAGTTAATACTAACATACATCACTAGTACAAATCAGGTAGTAGTAGAGTAGACACTAATAGTTATATATGGTCATTATTGTAGCCTTTGCTTAATTAGCCCGAGCCATGCTACCATTTTACCTTTGTGTCTTTTATTTTTGCATATGTGACGTTACCTTGCAGTTTCTTGTATAAGACACCTTTGAGCCCAAATGACCTGCCTCACACTGCTACTGTCTAATCTACGCGCTGCGTACAAGCGGTCAACAAATACATTAACAAGCCACTTTTTTAGGAAGTGCTGGTATTCTGTTAGTTACTAGTCCATATTGCTTATCCATAAATGCTACACTTTTTGGCACGGTTGAGAAATGCTTGCAAGTTGCAATATACTAACGCAGACCATTTCATTTTTCGCATTACAGACGGAAGATTCCCTTCTACGAACCAGAGCTTTGCAGAGCTTCTGAATGATGCAACAACTACCAGTACTAGGTTCTCCTAAGATGAGGGATCCCTTCACTCACATCTTCATTTATAAATGTATATAAACTACATTCCTAGGGGATGCTGGTGCTGCCTTCCACCACTGTGCAGTTATCATGATTTAATTCCCAACTGTATAAGTGTAACAATGTTTATTGTTTTAATGTTATTGATTTTCCGGTTGGTGCTGCATTTTATAATAAAACACTGTACAGAGCTTCTCAATTCAAAATAAACATTTTGAACTTACATAGACGTGGTGGTATTTGGTGTGGACTAACTTACACGAGTGAGCAAATTAAAGTAAGGGTGTGCATGTGCATTGCTTTCACAACTGAGAGGTTGGGTGTGTTATGTTCTGGGTTGTCTACTTGTTGGGTATCTTGGGGGGAGGGTTCGGAGACCTAATAGTTATGACAAGACAGTACTATAGTCGAGCAGTGGAATTGTGGTGGGTGCTGAATTTCTGATTGTGGTGTGTGAGGAAGGTCCAACCTACCATCACCAACATCCTATTTTCTTGTACAAAGGTCTGTGTATGTGCAAGATCCCTACAACAGTAGTAGTATGTCCTATAGGCTATCATATCAAAATAGTAATAAATCTGGTTGGGCTTTTGTTGCTGTGAATTTTCAAAGCCTCAAGATTAACAAAGACTCAAGATCAATAAGACTAGAAGTAGTACAAGACGACGACCCAAAGGATTGGACTCAATGGCTAGAGCTACTGGTGAATATGAGTTTTATATTACAACCTTTCACATAAAGAGTGGCACTGGCCAACTGGGCAAGACTAGCTACTACAGTACAGACAGACTGATAGTATTAGTAGTAGTAGTACTGTCTGAGAGTCATCATAGCAGAGGCAGGGATAAGATTTTTGAAACCGTACAGATCGAAGGATAATTGTTGGTAAAAAAAACAGCATTTGGAAACTGAAACAATAGTTCGTGAAAAATATGGTGCAGTAAAAGTTATGGAATAAGAAATATTATTAAAAACAAGAAGACTTACTGGGGCCAGCAGAGGAGCCCTCATTGGTGTCCTCCTGGTGCTTTTCGGACTCTTGTCCCGCCGAACCCCCACTCCCTGTCTGTCTGCCCCTGGGTGCTGATGAACAGGAAAGATATAAGAAAGAGACAAACATTGATGGATGGTGTCAAACAAATACAATATGTTTCAACAACGGTCAAAAAACACTTATGTAAACAACAATTGCAATAACTAAATTGACCAATCTCATCTGGTCAACAAGTAGTATTGGGGGATTTGCGGATCGACTACTTAAGTTACTATTTATCAACAGTAATCCTGTCTTCCATTCTGATTCCAGAATACTAAGTTACAACTAAGCCTAAGAATGACGTACCACCCAACCTAGCCCACCTATTCCAGGCATGCCAATTGTACATTAAGTATGCATTTCCACTTCTTTTATTCCTCAACAATGCATATGGTCAAATGGAGGACACATGACTACATTTTTTGTATACACCAAATTTTGGGTTGATTGATTGATGCTGATGTTCTGCTAGTGCTAAGCCAATTACCACCACTCATTGAACAAACTAGAAATGGTTCTAATAAAGACTGCCGTAGTCGTACTAGCAGAACGTCACGTAACTGAGGGGGCATCACGCATACCACTAACAAATTAGAAACTCATACAAAGTACCTAAACCTAAGTATCAATCCGTCCTTATCTATTAGTGACAGGACAAAGTAAGGAGTGGACTAGAGTCACTGTAGCATTATGTAACTTAATTTCTCTAAAATAAACTCGTACAGAATCATGCTAAGCGACCGCAAACGCAAAGTTGCAAACAAGTAAGATTAGTAGTAGCGCAGAAGAGCACCTGTGTCATAAAAATTCACAGAAGTCTTTTAAACGTAATTAACCTGGAATGTAAGCAGCAACATTCTAGCTGGTTGGAAGAAAAAAAAGATATTCGCAATATATAACACAGAGCAGAAGAACAGACACTAAATAGTAATCATTAAATAGGTACTCACCAAGCACCGGGACCTCCACTCCTAGCAGGTCCAGCAGGTCCTGCTCACGGTCCAGGATGTCGGACCACCGGTGCGTCAGCTGCGCCTGGGTGCGCCGGACCCCAGAGAAGCGCGACACTGCCTGGCGTACCTTCCCCCACCGCTGCCGATGCTCCCGGAGGCCGTACCCAGACCCAGGCCTGCCACCTGCTGCCAGGGTTGAGGGGAGGTGGCGCTGCACAAAGAAAATTATTGCAGCGAACTCCACCTCCCCAAATCAGGCCCGTGCTTGCACCCCTTGTGGGAGCCGCCTTCCGCAAGGAAGGCGGTCGCGGCTCTGGCTGCTACGGCGACCAGCCCTACCATTAGACATGGTTCTGGGGTAAGAAAAGGTAATAAAATTAAAGCAGTAAAGGAAATAAATAATAGCCGGCAATAGAAAGAGAAAAAGTAGCTAAAAAACAAAAAAAGAAGACAAAAACCAAAAATATAGAAGCTGGAAAATAGTAAGAGAAATAATAAATAAGAAAGATAAAAAAAAAAGTGGGTTGAAACAAAGGATTGAAAAGATTTGGAGAGGATTGAAAATCAGGCCCCAGAACCATGCAATAGAGTGAAAAACAAGATGGCCGCGCCCATTGCGACCACGTGCGCAAGTTCGCACCATATTTTCTCCCCGAGCAAGCAAAAAGCAACGCGATCAAGTAAAAGCGGTCGCGAACAGGAAATATCTACCTCGAAGGGGCGCGAACATGCATTGCGTGACCCGGAACAGGAAGTAAGCATCGCGAGAGGGCGGGACAAGTGAAAACAAGATGGCCGCGCCCATGAGCAACCGCATGGGTAAGTTGGCGACCCGCGATCAAGCAAAAAATACCGCGAACAGGCGGGAATAAAACTTCCGCGTCTTCGCGATATTTCCGGCGTGTTTGCGGAGATTTTTGCATTTTCGCGATAATTTGCGAAAGTTAATTTCGCAAATTCCGCCCACCCCTAATAATAGACCGGATTCTCAAAAGGACCAGAAAATTCAGAAAGTTGCTCCACGCGGATGGCACCAAAGTTTGGAATAAATGTTTTGTTTTCACGGAGTGATATTTAATAAAAATTGCAGACCTACTCATAGGAATCTGAGGTGGCACATATTTTTTTTGAGTTCAAAGTATTTTATTAAACTTTTATTGGTAGAAGCGTACAGTGGCAAACAAAACAAATACACAGTTGGAAAGGATGGGTACTTTGTGGGGAGGGGGTAACAGGCTGTGCATAGGTTGGTGAATCAAAGGATGAACAGCACATATGGAGTTACAGAACACAGAGGCTGTATGTCCTGGCGGTGTGGTCACGCCATAGCTTACAGATGATCTTAAAAGTTGAAGTAAGTGAGTTGATTGAATATCATGTTTACCTGGGAGTAGCGTTATACACTTGATGATTGTTGATGAGATGGCACATATTTTTAAGAGTTTTCAAATGAATTTCCATTCACTCACGGAGAAATATGTTAAGTGTAACTTTCAGAATACAGGACTCTGATGAAAAAGCGCACATATACTTTGAAGCTTACTTTTTGTTTCTTAACTGGGAAAATATTTTCTTTGTGGTCAACCCCTTTACCCTACACCAAAATAAGTTTCAACAATTCTCTAAATTCTCCTAACTCAGATATGAATTTACCCCTCAGCAGGACAAGAGTCCATGTTGTCTACCAATTATTACAGATAGACCTATGCTGAACCGTCCATAATTCTTCCTGCAACAGAAGATATGCCCAGATGGAGATTCAATCATACCCAGGAACTTCCATGTAAATATTTTCCATTTGTGCTGATAGAATCCCATAATGAGGTTTGTGACTCTGTAAATCAGCAACCCAATGTTGTTATTTACAGTGCCTTTATATGAACCCTTAAGCCATTACATGAGATTTCATAAGAGCCTAAAAATGTAGTGGACGATAAGCTCATACCATCCTAGATAGTGATCAAAAGATCATATCAAATAGTGCAATGCTGTATCATGAGCCACGATTTAGGAAGGGACTACCTTTACTTTTGGGAGCTACAATGCAGAGTAAGCCAGGAACCACAAGCCCCAGTCCCATTTGCGGCAGCCGCCACCCATCAGACAGCACTTCCGTGCCCAGAGGTGGGTTATCTACTGCTTGGGGTTCCTGCTGTGTGAAAAGCCAGGAGCCACGAGAGGGGGCAGGACCACAAGCCCCAGTGACATTTGCAGCACCTGCCCCCCACCAGACAGCACTTCCGCGCCCAGAGGCGTGTCAATTACCGCTTGGGGCTCCCACTGCACTGGGAGCTAGGAACCACAAGCGGGGGCAGGACCACAAGCCCCAGTGCCATTTGCAGCAGCTGCCGCTCACCAGACAGCACTTCCGCGCCCAGTGGTGTGTTATTTACTGCTTGGGGCTCCCACTGTCCGTGACACACCCGGGTGAAAACCGGGCCAAGAGCGGGCTCGTCTGCGCCTGTCATTGGTCTTTGAATGGAAAAAAATGGACAGTTTTTTCAAGGTACGATACCCCCGCTTTGCTCTCCATACTATGACATTTATTTTTGCTTCACCGAGCTGCGTAAAATTAACATTTACTCTGAAGAATTTCTATGCTTGGTGCAGGATCTTTTTATTTTGCTCACCTAAACATCTATATATCTATCGTGGACCTGTTGAGATAACTGGTCGCAGTAGCCCTTTACATTTGGGTTGTCAAAGAGAAACGGGCAAGAGGAAGCTAACCGTGGGCACACATGGGGGGGCACAGCAACTAGCCTAGACTCTTTTTTAGGTCTCGCCTTGGCAGTGCATGCGCTGCATGCGCTGTCTCAGCGAGACCTTAAGTAATCTCTATATGTTGGCAAGCAGCTTGTAGTTTCTCCAGCTGCTTGCCGTTGGCTTAGTGTTGTTTTCACTTTTCTTACATTTGTTTTCATTGGCCCAACTGACTTCCGTGTAGTCCGGAAGCAGCGGCCACCAACTACAGTTTTAGTCCACACTGTTCGGATTTTTTGTTTGTCTTGCGCATCGCTGCCTGACCTAAACATGGCAGCGGCGCATGCGCATGGAGCCGGTGTGCGCAAGGGGTGGGCAGCGCATGCTGCTTGTCCTTTCTTTCTCCCTTGATTGTTTTTTAGCAAAAGGTGCGGTGCACGTGTTCGGACATCTAGATTTCAAGATTGTGGTAGAAGCCGCTGACGTGCCTCCATTCACCATGGTGCTCCTGGCGCCATCTTGGCAGGAAAAGGCAGCGTAGACCAGCGACATACGCCAGGTAAGGGACTCTAACAGCTGTGCTATGGACAGATACATCGGCAACTGCTCAATGTGTTTTAGTGTAGGGCAGTGGCAGGAATGAACGGAAATGTGCCAGTGCTTTAGGTATTCTCTCACTCCACTCTGCTGCTTGGTCTTGACCCTTTGCTCAGAGGCCGCACTCCAAGACAGCAGAGGCGGCGCAGTGTTTCCTTCTTACAGCGCCACACACACATTGTAGAGCCACCAGAAGTCCCCTGCCCTCGTTGCCTCGAACCAGGTTAAGCATAGAACTTGACATTTAATGCGCAGCTCATGCAGACCAAGATCTTATGTTATGTTATAAAATGTACAGAGCACGTAGCTGTCTCAGAAACGGGGCTTCCCAGCGCTAGTCCAGAAAGAAAACAAGCATTTGCAATGCAATAGGTCTCGCATTTACGCGAGTTTGAGCTATTCACATTGCAAATAACAATGCTTTTTATTTTTGCTTTCGTTTTTAAAACTAAAATAAAAGGCATTGTAATTTACAATGCCAATAGCTTATACGTGTGTAAATGCGGGACCTTTTGCATTGCAAATGCTTGTTTAACCAGGGCAGCTGATGTCCTGTCTAAAGAAATTGCCTTGACTTAAAGGAGACTTTCGCTGGAAATCATTAATCACACTCAGGATCCTCTGATTCTTGCTGACCCTTCGGTAACGGAAGACACAGTTGGCACCGCACCGATTGTGTTTACTGCTACTGAACTGTTAGACAGTACTGAAGGTATTCAGAAAGAAGCTATACTCCTGTCTGAACAACCGGTAAAAAGAAAGAGGGGCAGATGGAAAAAGGTGCTCAATCATGCCAGAAAGACGCCGGTTTAGTAGTGCCGGATCAGATGAACCTGAGTTTGGCTGTGTTTAATTTAATACCTAGAAATGAAGATGTGTTTAAATAACTTTTGGCTCCTATTCTTTCACGTCTGGCAAGGATTGAAGCTGTGCTTATGTTATATTATGTTATGTTATGTTATGTTAAAGGGTACTTGTAGAGTGCAAAGCTACTCAGGAAGAGTGTCCTGGCGCTAAAGAACCTCAGGGCTGGACTGTTGCTGTCGCTGAAAAGGGAAAAAAAGCCTTGAGGTTGTTGTTGGAACAAACAGGTTTTCAGCTGCTTCCTGAAGGTAAATAAGTCAGGCACCTGTCTGAGTGACACCGGCAGAAGGTTCCAAACACGGGCAGCCTGAACTTGGAAGGAGCGGCCACCAGTGAGAGCGCGGGAAAGCTTAGGAACAACTGCCTACTGTCGAAAAGATGACCTCAGGGTTCTGCCGGGGACATAGCGTAGAACTCTCTTTTTAATATAGTGAGCGCCCGTACCATGTAAAGCCTTACAATCCAAGACCAGGCCTTTAAAGCAAATTCTTTTTGGAGGAGAGATCCGAGCTCTAGGTCCAAGGATGAGGACCGCTTACTCAGTCCATTAATTTACAACTTGGCCCCTCCCTTAAGAATGTGGAGGTAGCAGGGGCAGGAAATGCCTGCCCTCTCAGTCCTCGCAAGCAATGGCCATAAGAGCCAAGGGCATGGAAACATCTTACAGTTAGCTCAAGGGGTCAAACAACTGTCAAAGGAGGGTTTAAGATCCCATAGGGGTTTGGGATTGCCCACTAATGGGGAGGTAGCAGGGGGCTATAGGGTTTTAGCTTCCCAGACGCCCCATGATGTCCAAAAGGCTGGCTCTTAAGATGTGCCTCGACTTTACCCCCATGGTTCCAAATCTGATAGACACCTTCCAATGATAGAGGGGAATGGTGGTTATTTAGATCTACCCCTAGAGTCAACCCCTTTAGTGGCAATTTTGACAGGTGCCCCACCGATCAAACAGTGTACAAGGCAATCCATGATAGATCTGCTGCACAAGGTCATCTATTGGTGAGACAACTCGATAGTAAATGGACACTATATATCACCACACATCATTATGGCCAGAAGAGTGGACTGGGTCGGATCCAGTATAAGCAAGCATATGCAATGCAATAGGTCTCGCATTTACGCAAGTTTGAGCTATTGACATTGCAAATGATAATACCTTTTATTTTAATTTTCGTTTTTGAAACATAAATATACGGCATTGGCATTTATAATACCAATAGCTTAAACTCGCGTAAATGTGGGACCTATTGCATTGCAAATGCTTGTTTATAATGAGTGGGGTGGTTTTGTTTATGGCTCATTTGCGGCTGGGTAACGTTATCCGGAGCACTGTTGTGTCTTCCGATGCAGCAGGGGCTAGAATGATGATGTTGGAGGAAAGCGCCCTGGGCCTCCCACCGATTCAGGAGGGTTGGCATGTAGGATCCCTGCCATATCGGTAGGCGCCCTGAGTTGGTCTCTGAAAAAGTAAACGTTCAATGCAGGTGCTTATTTTTTATTCAATAAAATGACAACAATGTTGTGCACACGTTTAAAGAGGCTCCTCCCTAGTTTCACTAATGGACAACTTTGATCGCTTTGCCCTACACACAGGGATCGAGTTATAAACCAGAATAAACAACGAAGCCAAAGTTGTTGCTTATGCAGCCAGCAACCATTGTCAAAGCTAATCGTGCAGGCTTGTTGTAGGTGTAATGTCACTTGTTGTATTATATATCTGGATGCAATTGCAAAGACAGCAAAATACCATGCGGGCGGCATACTATGCTAAGCACAGGTTTAGACCTTGGGTGCTTTTCAGCCACGCACTTAATTACAAATGCTTTCCCGTCATCCAAGGCATCGGAGGACAGTGCCTGGTGGAAGTATGGAGCTAAAGTACATGGTTGGCGCCATTCCTACAATGGCAGGAGTCATTAGCACACAGGGGTGGCACGCAGGGGATAGCGTCTCCGGTCCGGCGGTAAGGAGGAGGCACTATGCTCAGAGAGGCCGACTTTGGACGGAAGGGGAATTAGGTTTGAATCTCGGCGTGGATCAACATCCTGTGATCCTGGGCAGTTTAAAACACTCTCATGTTAGTAGCACAAAAAGGATATTGTCCTGGTGGGATGCAATAGGTGCTCATGTGAAAGCGCATTAATACCAGAGTCGGCTTATGGGGGACAAAAAAGGCACGCGAGTGGTAGCAGCAAGGGGGGCAGGGGGTCCTCAGTTCAGCAGCATAAGGAAGGGTCAGCAAGGGGTCTAATTACAAAGTTAAAGGGGGGATGAGCTGGCCCAGGAGAAGGATTGTAAGATGAGGAGGACGGGGTGGAGCATGCCCTGGATCCATTTGGTGTTCCCTCACATCGGGTGGTGGTCAGGGGGAGTTACGACGCCATGCATTACAAGGTGTGGCTCTCAGAAATAATGGGTTGGCGCCATTCCTATGATAGCAGAAGTCATTAGCACACAGGGGTGGCATGCCAGGGATAGCGGCACCGGTCCAGCCGTGTGGAAGGGGCAGGGATAGCGCGGTTCTGGGCACACAAGGGCAGTGGTGTTGATGGAGCAAGGACTCATAGAAAAGAGACTTGCTCGGAGGTGATCAACTCCTTTAACTTATGAACGAAGGACTAAAATTGCTTTAAACAGGGATATTTTTACCGCGCATGCGTCAACTGCATCTACGTAGTATGACGAGCTAAAGCTTGTAGGGAAATTCTCGCGCATGAGCAAAAGACATTAAAATGGCGTCTTAAAGACTCACGTGCATGGTATCTGCTTTGCTGAAAAGAAAGCAAGCTATTTTACTAATACTAATGCGGGGAAAGTATTAATAAGTAAAGGGAAATAGAGTAGAGATGGGTGGTATACAGTGAAACCATTTATTTGTGAAAGTAACATTTGTCTTTTCTGACTTCATCACTAGTGCGCATTTGGGCCTCTTGTGTGTAACTGAAGTAAGCTAAGCCATGTGATGACTGCGCATGACTGCTGAGACTGAACCCAGAAGGCTGACACAGAGTTTAAATGAAAGTAAAGGACACAAAGTGCTCCAGCCTGAGAACAGGCAGGGAAAGTTCAATTGGATGGACCTACATGTTATATTTTTTAACAAATGTTGCAGATGAAATGTGAATGCGGGTGGGAAATAAAGTTTTGAATACAAATTAAGGGTCTGGATTTGTGAACAATGGTTTAATGGAATAAGATGACATGTAAGCATGGTGTGATGATCTTCCCCTCTTGCCTGACCAATTAGATTTCATATTTTTACGATATTGAAACTTTAGTGGGTGGAACATTAAGCACAAAAGGTATAACTGAGGTAGTTTTTAGTTAGTTAGAGAGACTTCCATGCAGAACTCGGGATGCTGTGAGACATGGGTGCTGTCGGAGTAGCGATAGATGCTGATGCTAGGAGAGATGCTGTGAGATGCTGATGAAGAATCGAATGCAGAACTTTCTATCCTAATTAATTTGGGTTTAGATAAGAAGATTGCGGAAGAAACTCGAGGAGGAAGAGAGTGTCAGAGAGGGGTGCGGTGCAATCGTCGGAATTAGAGAGGTCAACTATCCTGTCCTGAATCCTTTCCTGAAGCCTTTGTCGCCTAAACTATCCCGGGGGACCCTTACCAGCCCTTTGGCCAGGGGGCTGGTCTTCACACCATTCTTGGTAACTATAATTTTTTGTACTTGCAGATGTTCTTTTCTCTCTATCCCCTCCTTTCTGAGCATAAGTCATTGCATGAGTCCGAAGTATGTGTTTGATTAATTGAATTTTCTCTCTGACGGATGATGGTGTCTGTACTGTGTTTTTGAAGTGGTTCACATGCATTTAATTTAAATAAAGACTTAAAACTTTCCAGAGTCTGTGGTTATTTACTTTGAAATACAGAAGGTTAGAATTTTGTTCATTATCACCATCACCATCAATTAGTTCCATCGACCAGAGAAAAGAACTTTTTGATCAGTAAAAGGTTAGTTAAGAATAAAGAATAACTAATCCTGATATTGCGATCGCACATTATAAACTTTGAGTCCAGCGGTGTACTCAGATCGTGTGAGTGTGTTTATGGGCCCAGGTGAGTATATGGTAGTAGAGCATCTGTTGTGGGTACGCTGCTGGATCAGTGTAGGCAAAGATTTGGTGTCTGGTACTGCAGCAGGGAAAGGTTTTGGTAATTTTGGGCCGCAGGGGAACCTACTTTAGCTATGGGATACATAGTCATTAGGGGGTTCTCTTACGATGATATTAGCAGTTGGGTCAGCAATACGTAGTCAGTCCTCCTCCGTCAGGGGCTGCACACACCACAAAAATATGCAGCTCATTGAGAGCTGTAGAAGGTACAGTTAAGCAGTAATGCATGTGGCATAATGGCTTGAGCAGCCCAATTTAATGCTGGACAAACAGGTTTTTAAATTAGCGGGAATAGGGGCCATCTGAGTTTCTGGGTAAAGCACTTCACTCACGTGCTAGCATTAGATGGGCTGGCATTAATGTGCGGGTGCTCGGATAAAGCGTACAGTGTTCTCAACCATAAAAGGCCATCTGTAATGCAATTGGTGCTCGTGGAAAGCATTTTGCTTACCCGCAGAGTTGGTTTTTGCTATGGCTTTACCACAAGGTACCCACAGCAAAAAAAGAAAAAACAAGCGCGTCCACGCGGCCGCAAAAGTGAAAGCAACCATGATACAAAACAGATGGCACCCCCGCGCCCCTGCTCGCTCCCACAAGCTGCAGGCCGCCACATGCAGGAGTGAAGGTCTAGAGTGATTGCAAGAGGCCCTCTCCTAAGGCAGCGCATGCGCGCTGAGCTAGGTGAGACCTAAAAGATATGGAGGGCGACTGCATTGTGGTCAATTTAAGACACCCGATACACACAAAAGTAATGATCAGTAGCTACTGTAGACAAGGGTCCAAAACCGAAATTAAGGTTGTAACGCTCTATTTCTTTTATCCCACTGTGATGCTACATCTAATTTGTTCCAATACTAAATGGGACCCTTTACCAGTGAGGACATTACAATGCCCACATACAAGTTTAGCCATAGATAGTATAGATTGACAAATGGCTCCATCAGGGGATGGGATAACTTCAGGGTCACTTCATTTACCAGTGAAGGTGTCTAATACTTTGTTTAAATCTGACCTCATTCTACCTAGTACATCAAATATTAAATTAATGTCTTGGAATATTGCGGGACTGAAGGCCAAAAAAGATG
Organism: Triturus cristatus; assembly: GCF_964204655.1. Classification (NCBI taxonomy): domain Eukaryota; kingdom Metazoa; phylum Chordata; class Amphibia; order Caudata; family Salamandridae; genus Triturus; species Triturus cristatus. Next base: position 1,190,688,471 of record NC_140589.1, read on the forward strand.
ATGAACAGTGGCTACCAATAATAAGGTCTTGTTACATAGTCACATTACAGGAAACATGGGACACGTCTGACTCTTTTGTCCTGGACGTTTCACCCCCTTTTTTAAAGTCGAATCCCTCTCTACAGTAGGCCCCACAAAGGGAAGCCTGCTTACTTTGATAATGTTTAAAATAGCCTGCACTACTAAGGTTATGACTTGCCATTCACCCCATTTACGAGCGGTGGAATTAACCTTCACCAAGTGTCCCACTCTGTTGGTGATTAATTTCTATGATTCCTTTTGCAGAAAAATGACACTGAATATATTGCTGTATTCGAGCGTTTTCTTGAGCACTATGCAGAGGAGTGATATATTATGAGTTTATTATTTTAGGGGACTTTAATGTACATCTTTGCCAATCTAATTGTATTCTACCTAAGGGACTCTGGGACACATTGTTTCCTTCGACCACTTTGAACACTCAGACCACGGTTGTGGGATAGAGATCCTGCTTGCAGCCAATAATCTGCATTGCCTTGAACATACTGGTGAAATGGGGGCAGTGCCATCGTTTATTGGTAGGGGCTGTTCCTCCACTATTGATTTCATTATGGTATCTGCTCTGTTGCTCCCTGCCGTAATTATTGATACCCCCAGTTGGAGTTGGTTTAGTGATCATAACCCGCTGATTTTGGTAATGATGGGGAGCAGGTCTTTCATGGTGCTGATGAAAAGAGCATATCGAATAGGGATTTCAAACCAACAGACCAGGCAGAATTAAGTGGATGACGATAATGCCGGAGGCTTTTTCAGACAGGAGACACACAGAAGGTGAGGAAGACATTGAACTTTGTCTTGACAGTCACACACAGGCCAGCGTGGTATTAGGCTCCTATAGTAATTTTGTAAAGCGGATTGCTGATAGCCTAATGGTTACAGGTAGGGCTGTGGACATTAATGTGAAATAATTGTTTTATGAAGAGTGTTCTAAATCCCATAGATCTCTCATGACCGCTCTGAAACAAAATCACAGGGATGAAGATAGGTAAAGGTATGTAGGAGAGCTTATAAATCTGCTTTTACATAAAGGAAAGGAAATATGAGGGAACCGGCATAGCACGATTTAAATCAAGTCAGTGTCTTGTCCAACAGCTCTAAATTCTGTGAAATTGTTAATAGCCCTTTCTTTGCAGATCAACACCCATCAAGAGTGGATTTTATTATCCCCGCTGATAGATGGGTCAAATATTTTTAGAAGATCTTTAGAGGGGTAGACCTGGGAATAAATGGCAATCTATGGGAGCCCAACACGTGTCCATTGATTTTTGGGGTAGACAAGGTTCATAAAGCAATAGTGGCTTCAGCTGGGAGAAAAGTGCCTGGGCCAGACAGGGTCCCTACGGACCTTTATAAAGCTGATCCCAGGACATGTGCTAAGATCCTGACCCGGGTTTTTAATGCAGCAACCATGAATGGCCTACCACCCTCATGGTCTACCACAGTTATTTTACCACTTTTTAAAAAAGGTGCTAGGGATGACCCACTTGTTATCACCCAATGTAATCTCAGACCTGCAATAAGGCTTTCAGAAAGGAAGAGAGACCGTGGACCAATGCATCAATTTGTTTATGATGATTGGCAAATGCACAATAGCCAAAAAGGGTCGTATGTACATGGCATTTATGGACTTAACATCCGCAATTGACTGAGTTAATATTCAAAACTATAGCCTTTGCTACTAGAAATTGGCATTGACGCTGATCTGGTGGCCTTTTTGCACTGGTCACATTTAAATCTGACCACCTCGGCCTGATATAATGAAAATGGCTCTCTCACAGCATCCTGGGATGTTAAGCGAGGGGTGAGACAGGGATGCATCCTAGCCCCCATTTTATTCACCCTATACATTAACAAATTAGGTGCTGTCTTGTCAGCTGCGAGTAAAGATTTTCCCAGAGTAGGTTTCAAACTCATCCCGGCTCTCCTATATGCAGACGATGCGGTTTTGCTTGCCAGGATGACTGTGGGGTTGCAAAGACTTTTAAACACATTTACTGATTTTATGGTCTCACTTGACCTTTCCATAAATTTTTGAAAGAAGGTTAAGGTTGGCTCAGCGAACACTCATGAAAAAGTACCTTGACCAGAGCAGGAGGAGCCACTGTGGACTTCGCCAGGAGATTGGGGGCCAAACCGTTACGTCCAATATTGAAGGTCTATAATGATACATGTTAAATGTATACCAATGGCCACTTACGGCAGTGATGTTTGGAGTTACAAGGATGCATGTGATTTGCAGGTGTCTGAGAATAAATTCCTCTGTAATCTCATAGCAGTACCCCACTGTACCCTGTCCTTCTTGGTACATGAAGAACTTGGGCAGGGTTACATTTCTGATCTTATAGCTACGGCCCCATTACTACGGTGGTTAAAAATATGGTCTAGTCCCACTCCTACCTTGAACCAGTTTGTTGTACAAGACAGTATGAGGCTTGACAGGGCAACTGGCAATCCTTGGCTGGGCTACTTCTCAGAGCAGTTGACGAACCTAGGGCACCCAGAGCTATTTATACATCATAGACAGATGCACCCTAACGAGTTGAGAGACATAAAATCACTATTTCTAGCCAGGAAGATGGCAGAAAGGAAAAATAGGGAACTCACTAAGCCGACGGTAAGGCAATTCTTAATATTGAGCCCAGGGACCGTAGAACAACCCTATTGGACCTATATTAATAAAACACACCATTGTTTTATTTTAAAGGTTTAATTATATCCACTGGTGCCTATCTGTCCCTAAAGGCTTTTCTAAGCTGGGTCTCCGAAACCCTTGCTCTTGTGATGATTTTTCGGAACAATATATTTAACATTTTCTTTTCTTTTGCGAATTTAACAGTGATCTACGGGAAAAATATATTTTACCACTGTTAAAGTAATGTAATTTTGCACACCTGAAGCTAGACCTGGTATACTTGCAAATGTTGTCTTCACCCCTGATTGTTTTTGGTGTTGCTAGGTTTTTTATCAGGTGCTTTAAGACAAAGAAACAAACTGTTTGAAGCTAAAATGAGATGGAATTTATACATCTATCCCTCCTTTTTTATGCATGGATCTGATTTCAGAAATGTAATCATATTAGTGATCTTTCCTTTATACAAACTATGTACTGTTTATTAATGCACTTTAAAGGTCTGTCAAAGTTAAGTCTTACTGTCTTCTGAGTTAACACCCTCAGATTGTTAAATACAGCCTATGCAAAGGGTTTAGATGGTTCAGTGACCTGTACTGGCAATTGTATATGAAATGTTGGTCGGTCCTTTTACCATATATTGGCTAGTTTTAGTATTTATTTCTTGTGTGTTTTTATGTGATTTTATGGTCAATATTGGCCGAATAACGTTTTATTTGACTGACTGGCAAAGTAATTTGCTGGCGTGACTTGGCCTCAATCGTCTGAGGCATTTTTATGATAGTTTTCCTGCCTTAACTGAAGAGGTTATGAAGGTTAGGTTTCCAATCTACATATGTTGTGGATCTGCTCAGGAGTGGTATTATACAAACTTTTCTTCCCGAGAGGGGAGAGGGTGTTTGATTAAAGGCAATTACTCTTTAGGTACTATGCTTGGCCCTCTGATTGAAATCAAGTCACACAAACCAATATGCCATATAGCTACTGACAGCACATGTCACCATGAATCAACACATGCAAACTTCCACGAGGGAGAGGGCACTATGGACGGAATACCTCACATCCATGTAACATATGACATAGATTTGCCAAATAATTGACTATCACATGTGTTAGATCTGGCACCATTGGCGTGGGTCTCCCTTCCATTTTTCGCTGTTGTCTCCTCTGTTTTTGCTGGTAATAGATGCTCTGGGCACTGTGCCACTGCCATTCAGTGCCACAGCGCGAATGCTCCCTGTGTAAATATGACATGTGAATTGGTATATCCGTGATTGGCTTATTTGGTTTACCTGTTAGTCCCTAGTAGCGTAGCCTGTGTGTGCCCAGGGCTAGTAAACCAAATGCTGCTGGTGGGCCAGCAGCGCTGGTTTGCGCCACCCACAGAAGCGGCTTGTAAAGTGTGTTTCAGACCTGCCACTGCAGTGTCTGTGTGCAGTCCAGAACTGCCATCTTGGCTGTGAAGTGCACCCACTTCCCAGCCCCTGAACCTTCCCTTGGCATCATGTAAGCCACCCCTATGGTAGGGTGCATTTTATGTGTAAGGTAGGACATGCTCTGAACACGCGTACTCTCCAGCTGAAATGTGGGGAGAACTACCCATCCCCTTAGAAGTTCTCATCACTAAGGCGGAAAAATCTGGACAGACCATCAGCATTGGCGTGTTCTGTACCAGGGAGGTGTTCCACTGTGAAGCCCATACCCTGTAGGGAAATGGACCACCTTAACAACTTGGGATTCTCACACCTCATCTGCATCAACCATCTGAGGGGCTTGTGGTCTGTCTGAACCCGGAAGTGAGTCCCAAACAGGTATGGTCTCAGCTTCTTCAGTGCCCAGACCACAGCAAATGCCTCACACTCAATTGCACTCCACCTCTGTTCCCGTGGAAGTAACCTCCTACTGATTAAGGCTACAGGTTGGTCTAGGCCCTTCTCATTCATCTGTGACAGAACAGCCCCCACCCCATGCTCTGAAGCGTCTGTCTGGACAATAAATTCCTTAGCAAAATTGGGCACCTGGAGTACGGGTGCTGTACACAAGGCAGTTTTGAGGGCGTCAAAAGCTTTCTGACAGGTGTCAGTCCAGTTCACAATCTTTGGCCGCTTCTTGTAAGTCAGTCAGTCAAGTGTGCAACAATGTTGCCATACCCCTTGACAAACCTCCTGTAGTAACCTGTGAGTCCTAAGAAGGCCCTCACCTGGGTCTGGGTCCTTGGGGGCTCCCAAGCCAGGATGGTTTCAATCTTGGGCTGCAGGGGTTCCACCTGGCCACTCCCCACCTGGTGTCCAAAGTACACCACAGAACCCTGCTCAATCTGGCACTTACTAGCCTTGATTGTGAGGCCTGCTCTGTGCAGCACTATTAACACTTCCCAGAGGTGGCGCAAGTGGTCCTCCCAGGAGGAACTAAACACTGCGATGTCATCCAGGTAGGCGGCACTGAAATCCTCCAGCCCAACCAACACCTGGTTGACCAACCTCTGAAAGGTGGCAGGGGCATTCTTCATGCCAAAGGGCATCACACGGAACTGGTAGTGCCCATCTGGTGTGGAGAATGCTGACCTCTCCTTTTCCCCTTCAGTTAAGGCGATCTGCCAGTACCCAGACGTTAGATTAAATGTGCTGAGGTACCGGGCTGCCCCTAACTGATCTATGAGCTCATCAGCTCTGGGGATGGGGTGCACGCCGGTCTTCTTGACCGCATTGAGACCTCGGTAGTCCACACAGAACCTAAGTTCAGGAGTGTCACCAGGCGCTGCAGCTTTTGGTACCAAGACCACGGGGCTGGACCAAGGGCTGCTAGAGGACTCAATCATCCCTAGGGCAAACATTTTGGAGACCTCCTCCTTAATGTAGGCCCTGACCCTGTCAGTCACTCTGTAGGTCTTGTGCTTGACAGGAGGACTGTCCCCGGTGTCTACCTCATGGACGCACCAATCAATGACACCAGGCACCAGGGAAAACAAATCAGGAAATTGCCCCAACAGCTGGTGCCAATCTTTCTGCTGCTCAGGGGTCATTGTGGTGGAGAGGACCACACCCTCCACTGACCCATCCTTCTCACCTGCACACAGGAGGTCAGGAAGAGGCTCACTCTCCTCCTCCATCCCTGCATCTGTGGCAAGAAGCATGCCCACTTCAGACCTCTCAAAGTGGGGCTTCAGGCAGTTCACATGCAGGACCCGCAGGGGGTTCCTGGGAAGTCCACCAAATAGGTAACTGGACTTTTGCGCTACACCACCTCAAATGGACCAGTCCACTTATCTTGGAGCGCACAAGGCTCCACTGGGGCCAGTACCTAAACCTCCTGACCAGGTTGAAACTTGACCAGAGTGGCATTCTGGTCATGCCAACATTTCATCTCCTCCTGGCTGGCTTCCAGATTTGCCTCAGCAATTTTTCTGAAACGCCAAGTCTGGTTCCTGAAGGCCAACACGTAGCTAAATACATCTTGGGGAGGTTTCCTGGGAGATTGCTCCCAGCCTTCCTTGACCAGACTCAGAGGCCCTCTTACAGGATGGCCATAGAGCAGTTCAAAGGGACTGAACCCTAAGGACTTCTGTGGCACCTCACAGAAGGCAAACAACAGGCATGGCAAGAGGACGTCCCACTTCCGCCTCAGGGGTTCTTCTAGGCCCATGATCATGCCCTTCAAGGATCCGGTTGAACCTTTCAACCAGACCATTACCTTGGGGGTGGTAAGGAGTGGTGAACTGATAAGTTACCCCACACTCCTTCCACAGAGACTTGATATACTGGGAGATGAAGTTGGACCCCTGTCAGACACTACCTCTCTGGGGAACCCCACACGGGAGAAGTTCCCCATCAGTGCACATCCCACCACGGTGGCCGTTACTGTCCTGAGCGGGATGGCTTCAGGGTACCAGGTGGCATGGTTCCCCAAGACCAGGATGTACCTGTTGCCCATGGCTGTCTTGGGGTCCAGTGGCCCCACAATGTCAATGCCCACTCGCTAGAATGGGGTACTAACAACTGAAAAGGGCTGGAGTGGGGCCTTGATCTTCCCCCCACTCTTCCCACTTGCCTGGCAAGTCTCACAGGTTTTGCAATATGTATCTGAGCTCTTGTGCATCTGGGGCCAATAAAAGTGGGTTGCCAGCCTCTCAAAGGTCTTGGTCTGCCCCAGATGTCCTGCCAACGGAATATCATGAGCCAACCCCAGTAGGAAGGCTCTGAAGCACTCGGGTACTACCCGCACACGGGCTGACCCTGGCTCAGCAGCCTTAGGCTCACAATACAGGAGACTGTTCTCCCAATAAATCCGACGTGAACCAGACATGTCACCTGCTGCCTGGGCTGCAGCCTGTCGCCGCACACCCTCAAGAGAAGGGCAAACTCGTTGCTGCTCACAAAACTCCTCCCTGGTGGGCCCTCCTTCCTGCTGCCAATGGGTCAGCTCAGGCAGGTCCCCCAGGTTGGCACTCTGCTCCCCGGCAGGCTCCAGGGCATCCCCCTCAGGTTCTTCTCCCTCCTGGGCCGTGGGAAACAAGGGGGCTGGCTTCCCACGCCCCTGCCTCTTCTCTCTAAGGCAGGGATCTGGGCCATACTCTCAGGCTCCAGATCTTTCTCAACACCCTCCTTGGCTGCCATGGACCGAGTGGTAGCACACGCCCACTCAGGCAGACCCAACATTTCCAAGTGAGATTTCCTCTCCACCGTAGCCCACGGGGAGTTCTCTAAATCATTGCCCAACAGACAGTCTACAGGCATGGCAGGCCTCACAGCTACCTGAAGAGTTTCTGAGACCCCCCCACACTTAAAGGGAACCTGAGCCACCTCACATTGGCTCTCTGAGTTGTCTGCGGATACTACTGGGTAGAATGCATGGGGAACAACCTGCTCTTTGGACACCAACCGGGAGCTGATAGCAGTTACACTGGCTCCTGCATCCCTTAGAGCCTCCACTCTATGGCCATTGATGGTCACCCACTGCCTGTACTTTTTAGTGTTATCAGGCAGTGCAGGCTTAGTGGCCATCTCAAAGTCTCCGAGAGAGACAAGGGTCAATTCTACGGGATCCCACCCACCTTGGGCACCCATCTCCTCCCCTCCCAGGGCTACACTAGCAAGCTGACGGGGTGGTGCACGGGGTGGTGCAGGAGCATCCCTTTGAGAACACTGTGGATCAAAGTATCTGTGGCCCACTTGACCACACTTAAAACAAGTAAGGGGCCCCCTTTGAAAAGGCCTACCTGTTGGGGGCACTGGCTTCTTATCTTGGGGAGGCTGGGACACCACTGTTTGATTCCCTTTGGAATTACTTGGGGGCCCTCTGTGGAACTCCCTTGGTTTACCCCTGTCCCCCCACCTCTCTGCCGGGGACCCTGCCCACCTTTGGTGAAGTCTCCCACTGGACCCTTGCGAACCTGGGTGCTCACGCAGCAGTCCGCCTCCTCAGCAAGCTTCCTAGGGTTTGTTAGCTTGCAATCAATCAGGTGCTGGCATAGCTCAGGAAAACAATCACTAGATAAATGCTCCCATGCAATCAAATCATAAAGTTGCTCAAGAGTTTCTACTTTGCTACCTTTTACCCAGCGCTCCATTGCTCTGCTAAAAAAGACACATATTCAATCCACGTGGGACCCTCTAGCTTCTTGCAGGTTCTAAATCTCTGCCTGTACATCTCAGGGGTCAAACCATAGCGGGTAATCAAAGCTTCTTTCATGTGGGCATAAACCATCCTACTTTCCGTGGGCAGGTCCAACAAGGTATCCCTCCCCTCACTCACAAAGCGCCCCCACAACCCCGCTCCCAATCCTTCTCAGGGACCCGGTGGGGCACCATAGCTAATTCATAAGTGGCAAACCATTGCTCAATATCTTCACTTTTATGGAAATCCTTAATAACCTCCTTGGGTATATACACTCTACTCTCAGTATGCACTACTGGTATGTTGCCACCAAAGGGGGAGCTCTCTACACTCTTTGCTTTAATCTCCAACTCCCTCCATATTCTCTCATGCTCAAGTTTCCCTTTCATAATTTCAAATTCCAACTTCTTGTTCTCTAGGTCCCTCTGACCATCCATTTTAAGCCTAGCCATCTCCATATTATGCCGCCTATCTCTCTCTCTCTCCTACATCTCTTCTGGAGTCAGACCCCTTGAGGACACACTAGTGCCCGGGCTGGAAACTGCTTTATCTCCTACCAAATCTACCACTTCATCCTGCTGCTCTCCTGCATTCTCTTCCCCCTCCACAGGCTCTCCCATATTCCTAGGGGCATCCCTGGCTACTAACCAGGCCTTCAGCGCCTTGTAATACTCTTCCCTCCTAGTGAGACCTGTGATAAGGACTGTGAAGCGTTTGCAAAAATATTTGAGCTGCTTGACCTTGTAGGTTTCTAATTTCTCTTCTTCCCAGGAGAGATCTTCAGAGGCATTGGATCTGGGCTTGCCCATTGTAGCAATAACTGGCAATAACAATCAAAAATAGAATCAAAAACCTCAAAAAACGTACTTGGTTATGTTATGGTCTGCACTCACTAGAAGTGTACACTATAATTACTGTATGCGATCATAAATGCAAGTCCAGATCCTCACCGCTGACCACCAATGTTAGAAATGGGGGTCTCTAGTTGGCAATGGCTGGTCACTGTCCGAGTAGGGACCCTTCTTCCTAATTCAGAGTAAGCGGGCTACACCCTTTGATAACCCCTGCTTAACCCTGTGGTAACATAGCACGGGCAACTAGGCTTCTCTCAGAGACAGTGTGTGAAGCATTTATGACCATACACAGTAACACAGTGAGGAACACTACAAAGGGACACCACACAAGTAGTTATAAAAATAAGTATCTTTATATATAGACTTAACACAAGACCAATACCAGTAAAAAGCCACAATACTAGAAAATAGGGTTACTCTTGAAAGGCTGCAAAAATAGTTCAAAGTATGCAAAGAGGAGTTCAGTTCAAGGCAGTGGTCTCTGCGACCCTTTTACTCACAAAATACCTGGATTCTGTAGCAAAGCAACCAAAATGTCGCTAAGGAGTTGTAGCGATGATTTTCCTCACGCGTGACCAGCGATGCGTTGAATCCTTGCCGTAAGGGAGGATGATGCGCTGATCCGTGTGCAGGACAAAGTGACAAACTTCTCCACGCTAAGCCGGCGATGCGTTGAAATCCTTGCCGCGAAGGGCGGATGATGCGCCGAGCCTGTTGCGTGTGCGGTCTTGTTGTGATGAAAAGAAATGGCGCTCCATGAGGGAGCGACGATCCTGATGCGATGCGATAAAAATGGCGGACGCTCAGCGTCCGCGCTGCAATGTCGTGAAGCGATGAACTCAATGCGATGATCTTTGGTTAGCGATCACTTGGAGGCCCGCAAACATGCAATGCGATAATCTTTGGGTTAGCGAGCATTTGGCAGCCCGAAAACGTGTGATGCGATGATCTCCAGTAGCGAGCACTCAGCGGAAGCAGCACAATGATTTTCCTTTCGCTCTTCAGCTGCGGCGGCTCGCAAACGGGTGTTAGTGACAATTTTCAGCACTCTCTTCTCTGTAGTAGAACTAGAGGCCCTGGAACTCACAGGAGCCTCACCTGCAGATAGAAATCCTCGCTGGGAGGAAACAGGAGGCTGGTGGTGGAGTCTGATGTGCCTGAGACTCCTGCAGGAGGCTAGCTCTCTTCTAGCCCTTGGGTGATTGATGTAGCAAAAATAAAAGTTCCTTCAAAGTCCTTTTCCTTTTCTTCCAAGTCCAGTAGTAACCACTGCAGGCCAGTCCAAGAAACAGAACACAAGCACAAGGACAGTCCTCACCTGCAGATTCCTTCAGTTACACGGACAGAGGTTCTTCTTGTTGTCCAGGAGCAATACCAATTGTAGGGGTTTCAGCACAGATATTTATACCCCAAAAGTCTTTGTTCTCAGAAGCTACAAGTGACTGAATTCAGCCAGAACCAGTTCTGCCCAGTCCTGGAGCACTTTGTTTACCAGGCTGCATCCTTCCTTTCAGAAAGAGGGGGTCTGCCATCAGACGTGCAGTGGGAGGTGGAGCCAGCATTCACCTTGACAGGCACAGCCCTATTCAGGTCAAGGAGCTACCCCTCCCCATACTCCAATGCAGATCTCTCTATTCAACCCAGGTCTGACTCAGCCTGCCCTGTCTCTCCAATACCAGACAGCCAATACACATAACACCAGAGCACACTGGAAGGCTTAGGCAAGAAAATACCAAATACCTACTTTTTAAAAGTGGTATTATCAAACACAGAATATAAAAATAAACTTCACTAAAAGATGTATTTTAATATTCTGAACTCAGGCATACTAAATTTGTTTTTCTACCATGTTCTTTAGGTCAGTTAGGACTATAGAATGTAATAGTCAAACCTCCCATTATGGCCTATGGAGAACAGGTAGCCTTACAGTAGTGAAAAACGAAATTGGGTGTAATTCACTACCAAAGAACATGGTAGAAAAACAAATTTAGTATGCCTGAGCTCAGAATATTAAAATACATCTTTTAGTGAAGTTTATTTTTATATTCTGTGTTTGAAAATACCACTTTTAGAAAGTAGGTATTTTCTTGCCTAAGCCTTCCAGTGTGCTCTGCTGTTATGTGTATTGGCTGTCTGGTTTTGGAGGGATAGGACAGGCTGAGTCAGACCTGTGTTGAATAGAGAGATCTGCATTGGACTATGGGGAGGGGTAACTCCTTGACCTGAATAGGGCTGTGCCTGGCAAGGTGAATGCTGGCTCCACTGAAGAACCAGAACCTTTTGGGCCTGGCGGCGCAGGGTACGCCTTAATCTCCGGGATTCACCTGCTCAGCTACACAGAGACACGGGACACTCTGTCGGCATTAGAAGATCAGATTTATTAGCTGCAGCTAGTACAGTTATCCCAGAAGTACACAAGGTAGGTTCTCAGGAGACTGCCACTTCACTCTGTGGCGCACAATCTTTTATACCATATAGATAACATATACATTAACCAAATGTACACCCAGACCATACAAGAAAGAGCCAATAAGGAAAGTTGGAAAACAGGACAGAACCAATAGGAGAGATTGGAAAACAAATGTGTCAGATGACTCGAAGAAACCTCTCCTCCAACTATGTTTGTCACCCCTCCCTCAAACTAATTTATTAACGGATAAGTATATATAAACGGATTCGTAACTAACTTGCAGGTGGCGAGATACGTTTGTGTGTGCTGGAGGACAGTTGTGAAACGAGAGAATGCTAGCAGAAGACAGTGAAGGCCAGACGATAAGATAAAGTCAGGAAAGAATAGTGTGAACCAACAGATAGTTGAGACGGGGATTAGAAAAGCCAGACAGGGATTAGTGTACTCGGCCAGTCCTAACATCAGCTTTGCAAACAGAGGCAGAGGCGTATTTCGACACCAGGCTGCAGAAAAAGCAGAATAGACTTTGTTCACCATGCTGCCTGAGTGATGGCAACACAAAATGGCGGCGGAGCACAAAATGGCAGGTCGATTCGATCGCGATCAAAAATCGAAGTTCCTCAGACCCTCCTTTTGCCAGTACTCAGGCAAGATAGACTCATGTTAATCTGAGTCAATGTCGATAGCCATGAGGTCATCGAGCTGTTGCTGGAACATCATTCTTATGTTTTCTGTTACTTGTGGTTTGGGTTTAGGGATGCACATAGTAGCACAAAGGTCACAGATGGCGGGACCACAGTGCATACAAAGGCAACAAGAGAAAATAATGGTCAAAATTATTCCAAGGAATGTCAATACTTTCCAACCCCATTTGGACAGTAGTCCCCAAAACCACTCCGTAAATGACCAATCTCCTTCGTCCTGATGAATAGACTCAGAGATTATATACAACTTGGAGATAGCTTGGTATACTGTCGGAGCGTCATTAGGTATGAAAATACAGCAACTTGACCCGATCAATTTGCACACTCCATCACGGTCTGCAAGAACGAAATCTAAGGCAACTCGATTTTGTAAGGTCATAAGACGGTCCGCCTGTAGTTCTGCTGTGATGTTACTTAAGGCTCCTACAGTGATGTCTATTGTGGTCTCTACGACACGAACCAATTGCCTTATATTTCTGCTGTTGGCCATTGGACCCCAAAAAGGAAGAAATCCTTTGAGGAAATCTCCTCCCTCTTGTCCTGCTGTGTCTTTCGAATCAATAATCCCTCTGCCATATCTGTTTCGATGATAGTTTGCAGAAGCGGTGTATGTAGGGGGAAGAAGGAAAGCTATATAGCAGGTACCAGAAAAATCTGTTGGTAACCATGTGTAAGCTCTATTGTGGCAGATAAAATATGTGCCTTGAGACGGCACTAGAGGAGGCGAGTGTTGAGAGGAGTAGACGTACGTGTGGGACATGTTCCCATATACATTGGAAATGAGCAGGAATAAGTGGTATGTTACCTGCTGCTGGAACCTCTTCCTTCCATACTGGAGGAACCTCTCTCATGGGATAATTTGTCAATGTCAATTTAACCGACGGATCAGAATCAAGGAAAGCCTGAGAGAACAATAAGGATCTATAAGAAATAAGTGTCCTTACAGCTTTCTCAACCTTAGAACCCACAATAAGTCCTTTATCAAAAATCAGTCTGAACCTCTAATAGATCTTGTGGGATCGGACTTGAACTAACATTTTGCCATTCTTTAATGAGAGTATCGCACATTGCATTAAAAACATATCTTTGCGTAGGTGCATTCCGTTGCGAAAAAGTAGGAATAATATCAAGCACACTGTATTGAGGACCCTTTTTAATCCATTTACGTGCAAGAGAATCTAACCTTTCTCGTTCTTCAAAATCTGGGACCTGACTACGAGACTGTCTTCCAGTAAAAGCCGGAGACACATTTAAAACTCCAAAGAAAGGAGATAGAATACCAGTGACAGTGTCTGTGAGACGTTTACGCACAGACGGAGAATTAGACATAAGAATTGGAGACAAAGTATTAGGAGAACTGACAGGAGGAAAACCGATAATTGCAGGAGGAGCAGAAGGCAAAGGAGATCTAAGATCAGGAGATGAGGGCAAAGAAGTTGAAGTTAACGGTAAAACCGGCAGAGGCGGTGATACTGGAGGTGGCAAATGCGGAAGAGCCGGAACAGGCGGAGGTACTGCTGGCGGCTGAACAGGCTGTAACGGCTGAGATGCATTGGCACTTTGTGCATAGGGCAGAGGCAACCTCAATAAATGAGACATTAGGGGATCTTCTTCTAAATCTTTCTTATTATCGGAAGGGGAAACAGGCAACACCGGATAGCATTTATCTATCGCCATACAATGCTGTCTTTCTGAGATTTCAGTCTCATTATCAATTTCATCGTCTTTAAACTGTTGGGCAGCCTGTATAATTGTCATACCCTGTGCTTTTCTATCTCGTTTTGCTTGCTTAATTACTTTCTGTTTGGCTTCCTTACGCCAAAGGCGGAAAGAGTCAAACATTGCCGGCCGGGCTTTTCTTTTGAATAAGACTGCTTCTAAATTATCTAGCACATCAGGATCAAAACTACCATTTTCTGGCCATTTTAGAACACCATCTTTCTTCGTGTATCGGGTCCATGCCTCGTTAAAGGCGATGGGGCCAATACCATGTTTTGAATAGAGCTCATAAGTGGGAGTTCCAACTGAAGGAATCGGACAAGAGTCCTCAAGCCGGGAATCCCTATTACAACCAAAGCAACAAATTCTTCCAAACTTAGTCAGACCAGGCATCTCGTGATATCACCAGACTGTTCACAAACTTCAAGGGGGTAAAACTCAGTTTACGCAGCACAAATGCACTTACCCTCGGCTTCGGCTATTGCAATAGTCGAATCTAAGGACCACAAATTCTAAGAAAACAAAGGACAAAAATTGTGGGCGCGACCCACGAAGATACTTAACTAAGGACGTCTTCTTACACCAACAGAGGCCCGTCTATCATCTCGCCTTACCATACATCACCAAAGGAAGGGCCAAGGCAGGGCGGCAGTCAGGGCAGCGGTCGTCAGTAGCCGTCAGGAAGGAGTAACCGCGCTGCAAAAGACCTTCGGACCACTTTCCACATACAGGGGTCGCTTAATGTGGCTCGCGAAACCCTCCGGAATTTTCTTGCGGGGTTCCTCACGACCTTCAGGCAGAACCGGTACCACTGAAGCCGCCCCACGTTGGGCCCCAGTTGAAGAACCAGAACCTTTTGGGCCTGGCGGCGCAGGGTACGCCTTAATCTCCGGGATTCACCTGCTCAGCTACACAGAGACACGGGACACTCTGTCGGCGTTAGAAGATCAGATTTATTAGCTGCAGCTAGTACAGTTATCCCAGAAGTACACAAGGTAGGTTCTCAGGAGACTGCCACTTCACTCAGTTGCGCACAATCTTTTATACCATATAGATAACATATACATAAAACCAAATGTACACCAAGAACATACAAGAAAGAGCCAATAAGGAAAGTTGTAAAACAGGACAGAACCAATAAGAGAGATTGGAAAACAAAAGTGTCAGATGACTCGAAGAAACCTCTCCTCCAACTATGTTTGTCACCCCTCCCTCAAACTAATTTATTAACGGATTCGTATTTATTAACGGATTCGTAACTAACTTGCAGGTGGCGAGATACGTTTGTGTGTGCTGGAGGACAGTTGTGAAACAAGAGAATGCTAGCAGAAGACAGTGAAGGCCAGACGATAAGATAAAGTCAGGAAAGAATAGTGTGAACCAACAGATAGTTGAGACGGGGATTAGAAAAGCCAGACAGGGATTAGTGTACTCGGCCAGTCCTAACATCAGCTTTGCAAACAGAGGCAGAGGCGTATTTCGACACCAGGGTGCAGAAAAAGCAGAATAGACTTTGTTCGCCGTGCTGCCTGAGTGATGGCAACACAAAATGGCGGTGGAGCACAAAATGGTGGGTCGATTCGATCGCGATCAAAAATCGAAGTTCCTCAGACCCTCCTTTTGCCAGTACTCAGGCAAGATAGACTCATGTTAATCTGAGTCAATGTCGATAGCCATGAGGTCATCGAACTGTTGCTGTAACATCATTCTTATGCTTTCTGTTGCAGTAAAAATTTATTTGGACCTCATATACCTCATCCGTACAGAAAACAAGCAATAATTAAAATTAAATTAAAATTCCATAAACACCGGAAAAACACTTTCTGTTGTTTTTAATGGCACGGAAATGTGTAACCACTGATAACCACTGTTTTTTTAAGGTATTGAAAAAACTGAAAAAACCCCACCAGAATTTACCAAAAATAGAAACTGAAAACAGGAAAGCCTAGTTATGCACGACTCCTGAAACTGCCATATTGTGGACAGCCTGTTGACCCTGACCTGTTTAATAGAGGACTCTGCCTGGTCAAATGCCATGCAACTGTATGCAGCATTTATTGATCTTACTAATGCCTTTGACAATGTACCAAGACCCCACTAAGAGGCAAAGCTGCATGGCTGGGGGATTGCTCCTCGCCTCTTAAAAGGGGGGATTGCTCCTCGCCTCTTAAAATAATTTGAGTTCTCGCATAGTGAGACCTGGGTGAAAACAAACTGCTCCACATCAGAGAAAATCAGTCCAGATAAAGGTCTCAAGCAATGATGCATCCTTGCTCCTTTACTATTTAACTTCTTTTTGGCAGATCTGGAAAACAATTTGATTAACAGTAGATCATGCTCCCCATGGCTAGCCAACCGAAAGGTCCTAGTGTTCCAATATGCGGATGATATGTCCATTCTTTTTTTTTTTTTTTTTTTTTTTTGTGAAACCGTTTATTGCAGTTTGAAAAAGTTACAGGTATGGGCCTACAACCACTCGGCCGGCCGCTAGAGTGACAAAAGCATATTGCATACATACAGTAAGAGTCTCTTGGCAGTGCAGCTTAGCAAAACAGGAGAAATCAATGTTGCAGGCCGCATAGCTCCATGCCCACAGTACGGTTCCCTTTTATCAAAACAAAACAACACAAAAAACCACACCCGCAAGGCAACCCGCGATCCAAAGTGACAGCACGTGCTCCATAAGTGGGGGATCCCAACCAGCAGCAGAACTCTGGAGAGGGGAATGGGAATAGATCAGGGACTGGGGGACCGCGTGCCCAAGGCCAAGGGAGGGGGGCCATCTAGGGAGACGGAGCAGGCGAGGCAGCCGGCAGCCGTGGCGGCCCACAAATACCCCCGCGGCAGGCGCTCCAGGGGCCCCAGACCCTCACCCACGCCCCAGGCCCACCCCCCGCCACACACACCACCCCTTCACGAAACATACACCAATCCATATGCTCCCTCCAGGCCAACACCGCAGGGGGCCTCCGGGATCCCCACAATCGAGCAATGTCACGCTCAGCCACCATGTATCCCAGAGTCACCCACCGCGTCCGCGGGACCGAACAGTCATTTGGTTCCCACACATTCAGCAAGCATCTCCTCGCTCCAGGCAACAGCACGACACGCGCAACCACACGCAGGACCTCATGCACACCACGCCAAAATCGCTCCACCCCTGGGCACCCCCACAGCACATGCATGAAAGTTGCCAACGCGCCACAGCCACGCCTACACATTCCGTCACCAGCAAAGCCCATACGCAGAAGCCCTGGCCCCGTCACGCAAACCCGGTGAAGGATCTCAAGCCGGACGAAACGAAGGCGAGCCGGGACGGCCACCTCTTTTGGAGAGGCCACCGCGGAAATCCAATCCCCGTCGTCCAGCTCCAGCCCATCGGCAACCCAGGCCTCGCGGAGACCAGTCAGCAGGCACGATCTGTCGTTGATCAGTTTTTTATATATGAGGGAGATCGTGCTGTCTGGGACATGGCCATCCAGCACTCTGTCCTCCAGGGGGGAAGACTCCGGAATGGACGCGACATCCGGGAAGACGGAGCCCAGCGCATGGCGGACTTGTAGGTACCGAAAGTACTCACTGCCCTGCAGCTGAAACTCCGTCTGCAGCGTCGCAAAAGTCTTGAATCCCCCCCTCGTCCAAAGATCTCCCACAGTGCTGATTCCGATCGTGTCCCACTTCTCAAAGCCCTTCGATGTCCACAGGGAGCCCAACCTCTCTGACGCATATAGCGGTGACGCCCGGGTCAAACGGTCCTTCCACCCCATAGCTGCATTAGCCGCGTGCCAGACACGCACCATGACACGCGTCGGTCCCGTCAGACGGGGGTTGGGCGCGGCAGAGTAAAGCGCTCGACCGTAGTCGCCACCGGGCAGGAGCATCCCGTCCATCCCAAACGCCGGGTTCAAGGCGGGCCCGTAAAGGCCATGATTAATTGCAGCCAGTTGGGTGGCCCAGTAATACCGTTTAATGTCCGGGAGGGCGACCCCCCCATCGTACCACGGGAGCGTCAATTTAGCCAGAGCAATGCGCGGCCTCCCGTCCCAGAACAGGCGCCGCTGGAGGCCCTCCACCTCACGGAAGTAGCGTGCCGGAACCAAGTCCATAGTATTCTGGAGGGCGTAGAGGAAGCGCGGCAAGGACATCATTTTAAACAAGGCCGCTCGGCCCGGCGGCGAAAGCGGCAGACGCCGCCAGCGCACCACGTCCTCCTTCAAGCGCTGGAGGGGGGGCAGCAAATTCCGCTCATAACGGGCCTCCGGGTCAAGAGTGATATATATCCCCAGGTACCGAAACCCCTGGGAGGCAATCTGGATCGGACAGTCCCGTGGTAGGACCGGAGCCTCCCCGGAAAGCACATATACACAGGATTTCGCCCAGTTGATGACAAGGCCTGAGTTGCGACCGAATGAGCGCAAAACATCAACCAGGACGATCAGTGATTTACGCGGGGAGGCGAGATAGAGGAGGATATCATCAGCATAGAGGGACACACGGTCCTCATGCTCGGGGGTCCAGCGGAGACCACGGATGGAAGGGTGCCACCGCAGCCACTCCGCCAGGGGCTCCAGGGCCAGTGCAAACAGCAGAGGTGACAAGGGGCAACCCTGTCGCGTGCCCCGCCCCAGCGCGAACGGGGCCGAGACTCGCCCATTCACCACCACCTGCGCCAAGGGTCCCGAGTACAACAATTTGACCCAGCTAATAAAGCCCGGTCCAAATCCAAATTTCGCCAGCATCGCCCAGATGTATGACCACTCAAGCGTGTCAAACGCCATGGTGGCGTCCAAGGACGCCAAGATGGCCGGCTCCCGCACAAATGGGACACGCGCGAGCACACCGTGCAAGCGCCGTAGATTGAGCGCCGTGTTGCGGTGTGGTATAAAGCCAGATTGGTCTTGGTGGACCAAGTCGCCCACCACGCCAACCAACCGGTTGGCCAACACCTTGGCGAGGATTTTGGGCTCCGCGTTCAAGAGCGAGATCGGCCTATAGGATGCGACCCGTTCACGGGGCTTCCCCTCCTTGTGGATCACCACGATTGTAGCCAGACGCTGGTCCGGCGGGAGGGAACCCTGCGAGTGTGCCGCCAGGAACATCGCACGCAGGTGGGGCACCAACACATCCGGGCGTAGCTTGTATAGTTCGATGGGGATACCATTGGGGCCCATGGCCTTGCCGGATGCAACCGAGCGAATAGCCAAGGCAATTTCGTCCGAGGTGGGAGGAGCGTCCAGCGAATCCCTGTCCTCCACCGTAAGGGAGGGCAGTGCGATGTCCCGAAGCAGGGCATGGGAATCTTCCTCCGAGCAGGGGGAAACCGGGGAGTAGACTTCGCGGAAATAATCCGCAAAGCGGGAGACAATGGCTTCCGGCTCGGTGACACACGCACCATCCGCACTCTCAATCAAAGGAACCACGCGACTCGCTCTCTCCCTCTTGTCCAACCACGCAATCAATTTGCCAGCCTTATCACCCACATCATACAATCGCCCCTGCTGCTCTCGACTGAGGCCCCTGGCCGCCTCCGTGACGAGGGCCCGATAGGCCGCCTGCTTTAGGTGTAGAACATGCAGCTTGGCATCTGTTACCCCGCTCCCCAGGTCACCCTCCAGTTCTGCAATCTCGGCCTCTACCCGGGTCACCTCCTCCCGCTCGCGCCGCCGGGCATGGGAGATAAAGGAGAGGGCCTCCCCTCTAAGAACTACCTTAAAAGCCTCCCACAGGGAGATGGCCGAAGGGACCGACCCCACATTCTCGTCGAAATAACGCTGTAAGGATTTGATCAAATCGGCACGAATGGTGGGGTCGCGCAAATACCATGCATTGATTGGAGCCACCCTGCCATCCCCCCTCGGGAAGACATCAAAATGTAACAGCAATGGGGAGTGGTCTGAGATACCCCGCGCCAGATGGCGCACCTCCCCCACCCTCCCTGCATGGGCCGCCGGGACAAGGATGTAATCAAGCCGCGAGAGGCTACCATGGGCACCCGAGTGGAAGGTGTATTGCCGCTGTGCGGGATGCTTTAGTCGCCAGCAATCCACCAGGCCCAACGTGTCTAAAAGGCCGGGCAGCCACGCCTGTGCCCGGGGGAGGTCCCTGGGGGGATGGCGATCCATAGACCCAGAAGCTACCGCATTAAAGTCCCCTCCAACCACCAGCAGGCCACTCGGAAGGTCCAGGAGGAGGTGCCCCAGGTCCGCAAATGTGGTGGCTTGTAGCCCAGGCGGGACGTACACTGATATCAAAATAAACACTCTACCCTCCATTCTTCCCACCAGGACAGTGTAGCGTCCCCTCTCATCATGGCGCACCTCATCGATCTCCAACGGGAGCGAGTTCTTGATCATAATACCCACCCCCCGCGAGCCCGAAGTGAAGCCAGAATGGGCCGCCAAACGATAGCCCCGCCGATTCATTGCCTGAAAGGAGTTACCTATGAGGTGTGTCTCCTGCAGGAAGACAACATCTGGTCAAATACGTTTCAAGTACTGCAGGACCACACCACGCTTAATCCTATCCCCCAGGCCGTTAACATTCCATGACAACACAGTCAAATCCCTACCCCCCATCATACGTCGAAACAATCGGTCGTCCCCCACAGAGCATCTTAAAAACAACAATATAGTAGCGGGTTTGCCTTGCGGTGCAAACAAACAACACACCCCCCCCACCCCCCCATCCCAACAGAACTCCCCCCTCCCTGCACCCCTGCATGAGCCCAGACAGCCCCCCCAAAGTGCAGTGTGCCTGTCGCCCCATAGCTAAAAACTAACTAGTCCCCCAGAGGAGGAGGGAAGCCCCCAACAGACCCCGCACGACCTCCATAGGAGGGGAACATATGCAATCAATAAATGGAGAAGGAACATCGTCCAGAGCAAGGCCTTTTCAGTCACCCCTCAATTCTGATCCGGCGGGCCCTCCTCGCCAGCCGCGCCCCCCCCGCCCCCCCGGCCCCGATCTCCAGGCAGAGTGTCCAACCAGTCCCCAGCCGCCTCTGGCCGGTCAAAGAAGTGCGTGCGACCATCCACCTCCACCCTCAGCTTAGCTGGAAAAAGCAATTGAGTACTTAAGGTTCAGGTCCCGTAGGCGACGTTTAACACCAAGAAAGCTCTGTCTCTGCTTCTGAACCGCCGGAGTAAAGTCTGGGTAGAAATGCACATCCATGTTGTCAAGCTTGACCGGTCCCTGTTGCCTGGAGGTCTGGAGGATAGCATCTCTGTCCCGAAAGTTAAAAATCCGGGCAATGAGAGGCCGCGGCGGGGCACCGGCCTTAGGTCTGCCCCCAGGGACCCGGTGAGCACGCTCCACCGCAAAAAGCTTACTCAGCCCCCGGGGCTGGAGATGGGTAAGGATCAATTCTTCCACAAAAAGATCCGCCGCCTCCGCCTCTCGTCCCTCCGGCACCACCACGATACGGACATTATTCCTCCGGGCCCGACCCTCGGAATCCTCCAGTCGCCGGTCCATCAGGGCGCTCGCCTGGCCAAGCCGGCGCACCTCCTTTTGGAGGGCCACCACATCCGTCGTGAGGCTCGTGGCGGTGTGGGCCAGGGAATCAACCCGGTCGTTCGTTTTGGACAAGTCTGCCCTCACAAGGCTCACATCCACCAGGACCGAGTCTATTTTTTGCGCTAGGGTGTCGAAACGCTGGTCCACCGAGGCCTTCATCTCTGCGATGGCGCCCATGACGTCCCGGAGGGTCAGATCCACAGGCTGAGCAGATGCCTCCGTCGGGCCCGCCGGGGATGTGCGCGATGTCTCCGGAGAACCCTTCTGGAGAGTGTAGCGGTCCATACTGTTAGCGTGGTGCGCCGTGCCACGGCGGGTCGTCTTCACCTTCGCCCGGTCGCCATCTTGTTTGGTGGACATGCTTGCTCTCCCACCGTCGTGCCAATCTCCTCGAACGGGCCGCTATACCAATTCACGGGCGCCGGGGGGAGGCGGGGGCGACCACAGAGCCGCAGGTCGACCCACAGCCGGCGGGTCAGCCGGGCACTTAGACAAGACCACACCACCGCACCCCGCTCCGCAACCCTACCTCGCTTGAGGGCAAGGAGGGCGCAAAAGCGAAAGTGAAAGTGCGGGGTACGCGAGTCGCCCAGCCTTGCCCGCCGCTGTTGTTCACTTTGTCCCCGGATCGCCCCACTACTCCAATCCGGGGGGCCGGCGAGGAGAAGGCCGCAACCTTCGATCGGTGCTCCCACCGGTGTCCGGGGTCCAATTCGAGCCCGAAAAACGGGTGGTGCCTCAGCTCGGGTTCCCCGACACAGTCCCCTCAACAAGGACAGGATATCGCCAGGATTAATTCAGGAGGTCGCGGAGGTCCTCGGGAGCCTCGCACCTACGCGGCCATCTTGGTTGCGCGCTAGGCTCCTCCCTTATGCTTTCTGTTACTTGTGGTTTGGGTTTAGGGATGCACATAGTAGCACAAAGGTCACAGATGGCGGGACCACAGTGCATACAAAGGCAACAAGAGAAAATAATGGTCAAAATTATTCCAAGGAATGTCAATACTTTCCAACCCCATTTGGACAGTAGTCCCCAAAACCACTCCGTAAATGACCAATCTCCTTCGTCCTGATGAATAGACTCGGAGATTATATGCAACTTGGAGATAGCTTGGTATACTGTCGGAGCGTCATTAGGTATGAAAATACAGCAACTTGACCCGATCAATTTGCTCACTCCACCACGGTCTGCAAGAACAAAATCTAAGGCAACTCGATTTTGTAAGGTCATAAGACGGTCCGCCTGTAGTTCTGCCGTGATGTTACTTAAGGCTCCTACAGTGATGTCTATTGTGGTCTCTACGACACGAACCAATTGCCTTATATTTCTGCTGTTGGCCATTGGACCCCAAAAAGGAAGAAATCCTTTGAGGAAATCTCCTCCCTCTTGTCCTGCTGTGTCTTTCGAATCAATAATCCCTCTGCCATATCTGTTTCGATGATAGTTTGCAGAAGCGGTGTATGTAGGGGGAAGAAGGAAAGCTATATAGCAGGTACCAGAAAAATCCGTTGGTAACCATGTGTAAGCTCTATTGTGGCAGATAAAATATGTGCCTTGAGACGGCACTAGAGGAGGCGAGTGTTGAGAGGAGTAGACGTACGTGTGGGAACAGTTATTTCTTTGTATAGTGTCAGGAGAGCGATCGTTAATTTGCAGACAGAAATTTCCCTGATGAGGAATAATCCAAATTGGTGGAGATTTTCTTTGTTTGACCTTATCACTAAGGCTAGTGACATAATGGGTGACGTTCCAGTTTGTATACGCCTTTCTTTCATCAACGGAAATCTTACTATTTTCCATGATTTTAGCCATAGCTACCATTCCCTTAATTAATGAGCTATGACTAAAATCCGGATCACTAACATGTGAACTAACGGATCGTCTGAATTTGCTTTGATAGGCATTGGAGAAGATGACAAAATAAGCCCAAGCAGAACCCTCATAAGAAAACGGATGAACTAAATATGGCATTCCTTTTTCTGTGGTATGTGGCATAAGTCCACACACCCAACAGTCAGTCGTATTAACCACTAACTGGTGTTGATGTAATAACTGAACAAAGGAATTGTTATAATATTCAGTTCTTCTAATGAGTTCATGTTGAGGAAGGGTATGAAAGAGATGTGGAGAGGCAGTAGAAGAAGACGAAGAAGAGGAAGGAGAGACAACTTTTTGCTGCAGAGCATAAATAATCCAATTTATAAATGCCAAAAGGATACACAATAATATAATGATACATAAAGTTATACTGAAACGACTGAACAATATTTTACAGGATCCTTTCTTCATTTCATCTTTTCTCTCTCTTTTTCCTAGTGTAGTTTCCATCTTTCTAATGGATGCTCACGACAATCTTCTTTGATCACTCAATCACGATTGTCTGCCGTCCTATGACACTGCAAGTCCTGCAGGCCTATTGCCACTACTCAGGTCGCAATTAAGACTCCTACCGTGACCCTGCAACCGGGACAGAATACTAAACAAGAGAGAAAAAAATCTTAAGTGTTCTTTGTTCTAGGTCTAAGATTATAGTGTTCTTTTCCAGGCGTTGTCTGATCTTGGAACAATGTTCGTGGATTAGTCATATTCAAGCGACGATGTGATGGTATTGCTTCTTGAAGAATGTCGCCGTCCTCTTTCTCAGACAGTGTCCCATTTAGGTGTGCATCACTAAAGGGCACGAATCGCGGAACCTTCTCACTTTCTGAGTCACCAATACCCCTGCGCACCCATTGATCGTAGGGTAAAGGCAAAGGCACTTTCTTACAATGCACACCGTGAATCCAATTTTTCTTTCCTTCGACTTTAACTGCTGTTCTTGTGGTCAATAGTACCAACCGAGGCTTCCTCCACCTGGGCTCCAAATTTTTCGTCCTTTG
Source organism: Triturus cristatus (assembly GCF_964204655.1). Taxonomy (NCBI): domain Eukaryota; kingdom Metazoa; phylum Chordata; class Amphibia; order Caudata; family Salamandridae; genus Triturus; species Triturus cristatus. The sequence continues at coordinate 1,190,712,833 of NC_140589.1, forward strand.
GAAATTCTTGGGGCAGACCCAGTCACCTGGTCGGATGGAATGACCTGGGTCTGTGGAGGCCTCCGGCAGAGCATTCTGAACCTGTTGATGGAGAACACGCAATTTAGTCGTAAGATCATGCAGGTAGTCAATCAACATTGGATATGGCAAGTCTGAGTATTTCTTAGGGCGAGGGACTCCCCATACGTTAGCCGGGCGTCCAAAAACCACTTCGTAAGGGCTAAGTCCCAAACGAGAGTGTACTGCAGTTCTGGTGGACAGCAGGGCTAATGGCAAAGCATCGGGCCAATTGAGTCCTGTACTCGCTTGAACCTTTGATAGTTTTAACTTTAAGGTTCCGTTGTAGCATTCTACTAAACCCGCTGACTGTGGATGATTTGCCGCATGGAACTTTTGCTTGATACCAAGACCTGCACAAACTTTTTGCATGACTTGGCCAACAAATTCGCTCCCATTGTCACTCCAGACAATGCGCGGCAAACCAAACCTGGGGAAGAATTCTTTTAATAAGGCTTTAGCTGTGGATAAGGCTGTGTTGTCTTTTAAAGGGTATGCTTCTATCCATCTTGAAAAAGCGCATACTACCACCAGAACGTATTTAAGGTTGTTGCATCGCTCCATATGAATATAATCGATCTGCAACACCTCAAACGGATATGTTGGAGGAGCAAAGTGACCTGCTGGAGTTGGGGTTCCCTTTCCCGGGTTGTACATTAAACAAATAATACAATGTTTCACTATGTTGTCTGCACATTTTGGGATTTGTTCATTCTGCCATACTGGAGCCAGAAGTTTACATATACCTTTTGCACTTAAGTGGGCTGGACCATGTGCCATAGTAACCACTGGGAGTACATAGGCATCTGGTAACAGCCAACGTTGATGTTCAGATAATTCCACCCAACAACCCATCTCATCCAACATTCCTATACTTTCTTTCCACTTGCTCAACTCTTTCTCTGAAGCCTCCTTCTGAATCGCTCTTACACTTTCCACTGTATCCTCATACATTCCTCTCTCTCTGACCCAATTCGCAGGACCCGCCACATACATTCGACTTGTAACATCTCTCGCTGTCTTTTTCGCTATTTCATCTGCAAATGCATTTCCTTGACCAACATCATCTGTAATCTTTTTGTGTGCACTACACTTCACGATTGCTATTTGGGTGGGTAAGGCAAGCGATTCAAGAAGATCAGTCACTAGCTGACCATGTTGTATTTTGGTGCCATGTGAAGTGAGAAATCCCCTTTCCTTCCAGAGACGCCCAAAGTTGAACGCTACACCAAAGGCATATTGGCTGTCAGTGTACACGTTTACTCTCTTCCATTTTGACAATACACAGGCTCTCGTTAAAGCTATCAATTCCGCTGCTTGCGCTGAATTGTGTCTGATGCGTGCTGTTTCCACAACTGTATGTAAAGTATTTACAGCATAGGCTTAAACCGTATCTCCATTTGGCATTTTAAAACAAGAACCGTCTACCCATAGAGTTCCATCCGGATTCTCTAGTGGTGTGTCTTTCAAGTCAATTCTTCCTTTTGTCTCTTCCTCAGTACGAAAGAAACAATCATGTTGCTCCTCAACACTTTTCTCATCTGGAAAGGGCAACAGAGTAGCTGGATTTAGGGTATTACATCGTTTGATGTGTATGTGACTAGACAAAAGCGTCAGCTCGTATCCAGTTAGACGAGCACTCGTAAGATGCTGCGTTTTCGTTCTGTTTAGTAAGGTATCCACTGCATGTGGTACCATGACAATGAGAGTGTTATCCAACACTATTCCAGCAGACTGTCGAATAGAAATTGCTGCTGCTGCTGTCGCTTTGAGACAACTGGGTAATGCTTTAGCTACAGGATCTAGCGTAGCCGAAAAATAGGCACATGGCCGCTGTTTGTCTCCGAATTGCTGTGTTAAAACTGACAACGCACAACCTTCTCTCTCGTGAACATAGAGCATAAAAGGCTTACTGTGATCAGGGGTGCCTAGTACAGGAGCAGAACACAGAGCGGTACGTAAGTCAGTGAAACTCTTTTGGCACTCATTAGTCCAAGGAAGGGGCTGAGGCGTATCTTTCAAAGTGAGTGCCAACAAAGGTTTGGCTATTAGAGAGAAGTTAGAGATCCACTGTCTACAATAAGAGGTGATACCCAGAAAGGCACGTGCCTCCCTTTGTGTGGATGGCACAGACATTTGCGTAATCGCCTGAATTCGTTCTGGTGTCAATCGTCGTCCCTCCTTTGATAGGAGATGACCCAAGTAGGTAACCTCTCGAGAAACATATGGTAATTTGGAAGGTGAAACCTTATGATTCAGATTAAACAAATGGCGTAATAATGCAACAGTGAAATTTTTGCAAATATCTTCTGAATCAGCGGTGACTAACAAGTCGTCCATGTATTGGATAAGAGCAGCACCAGATGGCAAATGGAAAGTATCAAGATGACATTTTAAAGCTTGGCTGTAAATAGAGGGACTTTCACAATAGCCCTGAGGTGCGCGCTTAAACCGGAAGCTTCGGCCTCCAAGAGAGAAGCCAAAAATGTCCCTACTCTCTTCTGCAATGGGAATACTAAAGAAGGCATTCTTTAGATCGATAACAGAGAACCAAGTCGCTGTGGAAGGTATCATTGTCAACAGAGCAGTGATATCTGGAACAACAGGGAATTGTGGCACAACACTTATGTTTACCTCTCGCAGATCAATTACGAAACGATATACAGGTGGCTGAGAAGGATCAGTACGTTTAAGGACAGGAAGAATAGGACTATTGCATATGTTTCCTCTTGTTTCTTCAACCACACCCTTCTGAATTAAATCATGAATGATTTCCAAAAGCGCTTTTTCACCTTCAGTAGAAATTCTATACTGCGGGATGCGCAGTAATTCAACATTGGGCTTAAGAGTGACAACATAAGGTGGAATCTCAAGACAACCCACATCATTCGGACCCATGGCCCAAAGCGTTGCTGGAAAAGAAAGCAATTTGAGTGGAAACTGATCTTTGGACAAATACATGGGAAAAATCAATTTCTGTCCTAAAGTAAGATGTACACCAGAAGGAGAACAATGTATCGTAGCATGCATTCTTTATAATAGGTCCAAACCCAACAGATTCTCACCACAACCATTCGTCAACAGAAGTGGAGCTTCCAAATCATAAGGACCAATTGAAATAGGCAAAGGGCAAGAAACTGGATTGCGAACAGGGGCACCAGAAAATCCTACAGAAACATTTGTTAAGCCAGACAAAGGTGCCTCAGGGAGTTTAGAGTGAATGATAGAACTTCTCATCACCCCAGTATCTAGAAGAAATGGCTCTGAAACACCCATTGTAGTGACGTTAACATAAGGACCATTCTGATCTACTGGCATCGACACAACTCCCTTACTTTGTCTATGGCTGTCCTAGTTGGCATGAAGACTTTCATTTCCGTTTTCAATATAACAATCCTCATTGTAATACTGAGTAGACCTAACATACTGCTGATCGAAGTAGTGCATGGAATTAGGAGAAGGAAGGGCACGCTGTTCTTGAGTCAACACACCCCGACCTCTACCTCTGTTTGCTGACTGGAGGCCAGCACGACCTCGTGGAGCAGATAATGCTCCGTTGCGTTGCAATAAAACCGGACAACTATTCTTAAAATGACCTTCCTCTCTACAATAGGCACATTGATTAGGTCCTAACAAAGGTCGCGGAATGTATGGCTCAGGTTTTTGATACAACCTCTGAAACTGCGGAGGCTGTTGAAATTGAGGCTGAGCATAACGAGGAGGATAAGCTTGTTGCAAAAGAACCTTCGTTTTTAATTCTTTCGTCTTTTTCTCTTGTTTTTCTTTTTCTTCTTTATCCCTGTTTTCATAATATTGTGCAGTAGCCAATATCTGGGCACAAGAAGAAACAGCCCATGAACTTTCAGAATCTTTCAATTTGTGTGACAGCTCGGGAAGCAAATTAAATACGAATTTGTCCACAAATAATCGCTGTCCACCCTCTGTAGCCATATCTTGACCACTGTGATCGATAAATGTCTCCTCGAAACGAATAAAGAAATCAGAGACACTTTCATCTTTCTTTTGTTTGCATGCTGCTAGTTTATCCCAATTAACTCTCAATGCAGGCATCATAGTTTTCATTAATGTAATAATCCTACCAGGAAGTTCCGAAATCAAAGCGTCAGGCTTTGAACCACCCACTTGATCTCTATCTGTGGTAGTTATAACATCCAAAGTAGCACCTAATTCCTGTGCGTGGTTCTCTTTACGAATCTTAGCCCATATTGTCTGTGGGACTACATTTCCCATTAACATATCGATATCAGCTAGGTTCATGATGCAAGCATCAACTGTCTGTGATAATTCTTTATAATAACCTGCAGGGTTTTTACGAGGATCCAGTAGAGTCTGCTTAAGGGCCAAAACTTCAGATCTCTTCCAAGGGACATGTACCCATATACATTGGAAATGAGCAGGAATAAGTGGTATGTTACCTGCTGCTGGAACCTCTTCCTTCCATACTGGAGGAACCTCTCTCATGGGATAATTTTTCAGTGTCAATTTAACCGACGGATCAGAATCAAGGAAAGCCTGAGAGAACAATAAGGATCTATAAGAAATAAGTGTCCTTACAGCTTTCTCAACCTTAGAACCCACAAGTCCTTTATCAAAATCAGTCTGAACCTCTAATAGATCTTGTGGGATCGGACTTGAACTAACATTTTCCCATTCTTTAATGAGAGTATCGCACATTGCATTAAAAACATATCTTTGCGTAGGCGCATTCCATTGAGAAAAAGTAGGCATAATATCAAGCACACTGTATTGAGGACCCTTTTTAATCCATTTTTGTGCAAGAGAATCTAACCTTTCTCGTTCTTCAAAATCTGGGAACTGACTACGAGACTGTCTTCGAGCAAGAGCCGGAGACACATTTAAAGCTCCAAAGAAAGGAGATAGAATACCAGTGACAGTGTCTGTGAGACGTTTACGCACAGACGGAGAATTAGACATAAGAATTGGAGGCAAAGTATTAGGACAACTGACAGGAGGAGAACCGATAATTGCAGGAGGAGCAGAAGGCAAAGGAGATCTAAGATCAGGAGATGAGGGCAAAGAAGTTGAAGTTAACGGTAAAACCGGCAGAGGCGGTAATACTGGAGGAGGCAAATGCAGAAGAGCCGGAACAGGCGGAGGTACCGCTGGCGGCTGAACAGGCTGTAACGGCTGAGGTGCATTGGCACTTTGTGCATAGGGCGGAGGCAACCTCAATAAATGAGACATTAGGGGATCTTCTTCTAAATCTTTCTTATTATCGGAAGGGGAAACAGGCAACACCGGATAGCATTTATCTATCGCCATACGATGCTGTCTTTCTGAGATTTCAGTGTCATTATCAATTTCATCGTCTTTAAACTGTTGGTGTTGGGCAGCCTGTATAATTGTCATACCCTGTGCTTTTCTATCTCGTTTTGCTTGCTTAATTTCTTTCTGCTTGGCTTCCTTACACCAAAGGCGGAAAGAGTCAAACATTGCCGGCCGGGCTTTTCTTTTGAATAAGACTGCTTCTAAATTATCTAGCACATCGGGATCAAAACTACCATTTTCTGGCCATTTTAGAACACCATCTTTCTTCGTGTATCGGGTCCATGCCTCGTTAAAGGCGATGGGGCCAATACCATGTTTTGAATAGAGCTCATAAGTGGGAGTTCCAACCGAAGGAATCGGACAAGAGTCCTCAAGCCGGGAATCCCTATTACAACCAAAAGCAACAAATTCTTCCAAACTTAGTCAGACCAGGCATCTCGTGATATCACCAGACTGTTCACAAACTTCAAGGGGGTAAAACTCAGTTTACGCAGCACAAATGCACTTACCCTCGGCTTCGGCTATTGCAATAGTCGAATCTAAGGACCACAAATACTAAGAAAACAAAGGACAAAAATTGTGGGGGCGACCCACGAAGATACTTAACTAAGGACGTCTTCTTACACCAACAGAGGCTCGTCTATCATCTCGCCTTACCATACATCACCAAAGGAAGGGCCAAGGCAGGGCGGCAGTCAGGGCAGCGATCGTCAGTAGCCGTCAGAAAGGAGTAACCACGCTGCAAAAGACATTCGGACCACTTTTAACATACAGGGGTCACTTAATGTGGCTCGTGAATCCTCCGGAATTTTCTTGCGGGGTTCCTCACGACCTTCAGGCAGAACCGGTACCACTGAAGCCGCCCAACGTTGGGAGCCAGTTGAAGAACCAGAACCTTTTGGGCCTGGCGGCGCAGGGTACGCCTTAATCTCCGGGATTCACCTGCTCAGCTACACAGAGACACGGGACACTCTGTCGGCGTTAGAAGATCAGATTTATTAGCTGCAGCTAGTACAGTTATCCCAGAAGTACACAAGGTAGGTTCTCAGGAGACTGCCACTTCACTCTGTGGCGCACAATCTTTTATACCATATAGATAACATATACATTAACCAAATGTACACACAGAACATACAAGAAAGAGCCAATAAGGAAAGTTGGAAAACAGGACAGAACCAATAGGAGAGATTGGAAAACAAAAGTGTCAGATGACTCGAAGAAACCTCTCCTCCAACTATGTTTGTCACCCCTCCCTCAAACTAATTTATTAACGGATTCGTATTTATTAACGGATTCGTAACTAACTTGCAGGTGGCGAGATACGTTTGTGTGTGCTGGAGGACAGTTGTGAAACGAGAGAATGCTAGCAGAAGACAGTGAAGGCCAGACGATAAGATAAAGTCAGGAAAGAATAGTGTGAACCAACAGATAGTTGAGACGGGGATTAGAAAAGCCAGACAGGGATTAGTGTACTCGGCCAGTCCTAACATCAGCTTTGCAAACAGAGGCAGAGGCGTATTTCGACACCAGGCTGCAGAAAAAGTAGAATAGACTTTGTTCGCCGTGCTGCCTGAGTGATGGCAACACAAAATGGCGGCGGAGCACAAAATGGCGGGTCGATTCGATCGCGATCAAAAATCGAAGTTCCTCACCACCTCCCACTGTGGGTCTGATGGCTGACCCCCTCTTTCTGAAAGGAAGGATGCAGCCTGGTAAACAAAGGGCTCCAGGACTGGGCAGAACTGGTTCTGGCTGGGTTCAGTCACTTGTAGCTTCTGAGAACAAAGACTTTTGGGGTATAAATATCTGTGCTGAAACCCCTACAATTGGTATTGCTCCTGGACAACAAGAAGAACCTCTGTCCGTGTACCTGAAGGAATCTGCAGGAGAGGACTGTCCATGTGCTTGTGTGCTGTTTCTTGAACTGGCCTGCAGTGGTTACTACTGGACTTGGAAGAAAAGGAAAAGGACTTTGAAGGAACTTTTATTTTTGCTACAGCAATCACCCAAGGGCTAGAAGAGAGCTAGCCTCCTGCAGGAGTCCCAGGCACTTCAGACTCCACCACCAGCCTCCTGTTTCCTCCCAGCGAGGATTTATATCTGCAGGTGAGGCTCCTGTGAGTTCCAGGGACTCTAGTTCTACTACAGAGAAGAGAGTGCTAAAAATCGTCGCTAATGCCCGTTTGCGAGCCGCTGCAGCTGAACAGCGTAAGGAAAATCATCGCCCTGCTTCCGCTGAGTGCTCGCTACTGGAGATCATCGCATCACACGTTTGCGGGCTGCCAAATGTTCACTAACCCGAAGATTATCACATCGCATGTTTGCGGGCCTCCAAGTGCTCGCTAACCAAAGATCATCGCATCGAGTTCATCGCTTCACGGACGCCGAGCGTCCACCATTTTCATCGCATCGCATCAGGATCATCGCTCGCTCGCGGAGTGTCATTTCTTTTCATCGCAACAAGATCGCACACTCAACAGGCTCAGTGCATCATCCTCCCTTCGCGGCAAGGATTTCAATGCATCGCTGGCTTAGCGTGGAGAAGTTTGTCGCTTTGTCCCGCACACAGATCAATGCATCATCCTCCCTTGCAGCAAGGATTCAATGCATCGCTCGTCACGCGTGAGGAAAATCATCGCTACAACACCTTAGCGACATTTTGGTTGCTTTACTACAGAATCCAGGTATTTTGTGAGTAAAGGGGTCGCAGAGAACACTGCCTTGAACTGAACTCCTCTTTGCACACTTTGAACTATTTTTGCAGCCTTTCAAGAGTAACCCTATTTTCTAGTATTGTGGCTTTTTACTGTTATTGGTCTTGTGTTAAGTTTATATATAAAGATACTTATTTTTTAAAACTACTTGTGTGGTGTCCCTTTGTAGTGTTACTGTGTATGGTCATAAATGCTTCACACACTGCCTCTGAGATAAGCCTAGCTGCTCGTGCTACGTTACCACAGGTTTGAGCAGGGGTTATCAAAGGGTGTAGCCCGCTTACTCTGACTTAGGAAGAAGGTTCCCTACTTGGACAGTGGCCAGCCATTGCCAACTAGAGACCCCCATTTCTAACAACGTGCTTACTCCAACACTTTCAAACATGTTATGCAGCATTCAAACATTCACCAGAAAACATTAGACAGAACCCATAAAATCAATCCAATTATAGAGATGCCGAAGGAATGAGGTCGGAGAGGGACGATACCAGAAATCTAAAAGAATTATTCAGGAGCAGCGCCCAAGGCATGAAAATGCCAGTGTCCCTCCGCCGCAACTAAGTGCGAGATACAAACACGTTTGTCACTATCTTTGTGCCGGTTTGCTGGTGTGGTGACCTGTGTACCTGCTCCTTGACTCCTGGCGGTGTTCTTTGCCTCTCCTGCCTGGTGTGCTCGTGTCTCCCTTCCGCCGCCGCGTCTGTCAATCTCGCGGCCGCAGTCTGGAGGGAGACTACATTACCCAGGCGCCCTTGCTCCCGAGCCCGGAGGCTCCCGCCCACCACCCGCACCTGGAGGCGATTTAAACAACTTCCTGACCCTCGGCAGAGTGGGGACTATCTTTGTGCCGGTTTGCTGGCGTGGTGACCTGTGCACCTGCTCCTTGACTCCTGGCGGTGTTCTTTGCCTCTCCTGCCTGGTGTGCTTGTGTCTCCCTCCCGCCGCCGCGTCTGTCAATCTCGCGGCCGCGGTCTGGAGGGAGACTACATTACCCAGGCGCCCTTGCTCCCGAGCCCGGAGGCTCCCGCCCACCACCCGCACCTGGAGGTGATTTAAACAAATTCCTGACCCCCGTGTTGTGGGACCGCGCGTGGGCGGCGCCGGACGAAGCCCGGGCAAAGGGCGGGCCGTCTGTGGCCGTCAGGGGCCGGAAGAGGCCGGGCTGGGCCTGCTCTCTGTGATCTGCGTCAAGACAAGGTATTGTGCTTAGTGGTGTTTGCTAGGTGTAACCATGGTGAAAAAGAAAACCACTGGAGCTAAACCAAATGGGGTGGTAGGGGCAACCCTGGACTCATATCTAGTCAGAGCTGCTAATGTCCTGACTGAAGAAATAGAAAGAACCGAAAGGCGCTTGTCGATGGGGGTAGGGAATAAGACAACAGCCCTCATCCACGAGACCCTTGATACCCCAGACTTACAAATACAACAACAATCACCAGGCATTCCCAGGGATCTAGTCGATCTGCCAGAACTTACGACTTCCCCCCCAAACACTATTGAGCATTGTGTGTCCACCTCCCCAATTCATATCCAAGAGCCCCTGGTTGTAGAGGTCTCTCCCTCGCCCCTGGTTTCAATCCAGACAAGACGCACAAGAGCCGGGGGCCCGGCTTCCGCTGTACGATCTAAGAAACAGACTTCGGTACGAATTACCAAATCTGGCTCGGGCCCCCAGTCTCAGCCTCAGGTGGAGGTTTTATCTAACAAACTCTGGGCAGCAATAAAGAAAAAACTGGATGTTATACTGGCCCCCATTACTGATAGATTGATACCTATCGAAGATAGACTTTCTATATTGAAAGCGAAGCTTAGCGCCATGACAACAATTGTGCAACCTTCTACCCTGGTGTTGTCGGAAACAAGAATCCCTGACCAACCTCAGCGCTCTGTGCCTGTGTTAATGAAGGAAGCTCCCTCTAATGGTGATTATTTGCCCCTCTCAGCGGTGGCAGGCTCTTCCACTCACACTATGATTCCATCATCAACTATGCCTACCCAAAACTGCCAAATTGCTAATGTACATAATAACGAACTTCCCCTTATCGAGCCTACTCCTACTATGAATGTAAAAAAAACCTTCCCAGGAAAAGGGCTCCCGTTTGTCAGAGAGGCCATTCCTTTGGTTCTTGTTCTTGCCAATGTCCCCCATCTAAGACCAGGGCAAGCAGAGTCAACAACTGCGCTGATGGATAAAGCATTACAATGGCTTAGTAGGAACATGAACATTGGAGGAGTGGGTGGCCAACAACAACTGGCAAGAGAAATTATAATGGCCAGACGTGTTCCATGGCTAGGAAACAACGAGAAAAAATTTGGGGGAGATTGTGTTGTCATTAATTTTGCTACTATGTATGTATTACCTAATGTTCTTGCCAACCTATTGCCACCTCAGAAAAGGGATTCTGGTATAATTCCACTTACATTGGAATTTTTTATCGGTAATTCCAGATCCCTAAGACGAAATGTGATGCTAAAATCATCTAATGGCCTAAATATAGCTACTGGTAGGAGGGCACTTTCAAGTTTTTCTAGTGATCTTAGGCTAGAAAATAGATTTATCGCCTTAACCGATCTGGAGGAATGTGATTGACATAGGGGGAGTGATAACTACCCTGTTCGAACACACCCCCATGAAAACATGCTGATCGGAGACAGAACTCTAGATGAAACAATTGCTTGTACTAGTGCCCGAGTCTTTACGTATACCTCCACGAGCAACCAGCAAATATTGGCATCTGTTTGTAATAGGTCAAATGAACAAATGATCTCCTTTGGCAATATAATAAATAATCCTATGGCAGTAGAAAGGCGAAAGCCCTTACAAAATACTCCTAATAGTGGTAGCAAAATATCTTTGATATCATGGAACATTGCAGGCATTGTTCAGAAAATGTTGTCTCCTGACTGGGGCAACTTTATTGACAAATATGACATTTGTCTATTGCAGGAGTCCTGGGCTGTTGATCCTGTTTTTAGGGCTGGATACCTTAACTTTTACATCCCTGCAAAAAAAAACCCTAAAGGGCGTCCTGTAGGTGGCCTTGTGACCTGGGTTCGGCAAAACATAGGCTGTTGTGTAGAACTGTTAAAATCCCCTGATCAAGATATTTTAGTGTTGAAATTTAGTAGGGCTAATGAGAGTACCCTTGCTATTTTTAATGTGTATGCTAGGGGCCAGAGGGGAGGACAAAGCTCAGAGACTATAACATCTCTGGACCTACAATTAGAAAATCTTCCCGTTCATATTATTCCCATTGTAGCAGGGGATTTTAACACTACATTTGAACCATTGGGTAACGAGGTGCAGGAGTTATCAATAGAGCAGGACCTTCGATGGGGAATCCCAAGGCTTGATTTACCCCCTGTTAAAAGATGGTCAAATGTTGCAATCCAACTTAAGGCGTTGTGCCTTGAAAGAGGCCTTAGGGCTGCAAATGGTCGTACTAGATCAGATTCGAAAGGAGTAACTACCTTTGATAATGGGCGCTCTACTAGCCGTATCGACTATATATTGATTGATCTTAGGATATGGCATAGACTTGATGACATGAAGGTAGCATGGCGGCTTGAAAGTGATCACAATCCCCTATGTATTGATTTCTGGGCCACGATTAGGGAGGGAGACGTGACCCAAGCTGAGGGAACTATATCCTCGGATTTAGTGATCGCAAATGATAAACGCCACGTAAAATGGAACAAAATAGTTGAACATCCTGAAAAGTTGGAAGCCCTTAAAGCTGAAGTAGTTAAGAGCACCGACTTCCTTATGTCAAGAGTCTCTAGTGTAGAATTCCCACGAATTGTGATAGAATCCCATACAAGTCTATTTGATAACTTGAAAACCTACTTCTTAAAAGATGTGAAGCCAGGGAGACAGGTTCCAAAAACCAACGACGCTAGATGGTTTAATACTACATGTAGAGCAGCTCGCCAGAAGCTGAGTGAAGCATTAAGATCAAGAAACCACTTGGGGATAAGAGGTGCAAGGGATCATTACAGGGATGTGCAAAAAAAAGCAAAAAAAGACTGGGACCAAGCATGGTGGCAGGATCTGAGAAGTGCCTGCGCAGCAAAGGATTCGAGAATTTTTTGGAGCATTGTCAACTGGGACAGGGGTGGGCGTCCGGACCCCCCCCCCCCAGAATAATGTTCCTCAGGCACAATGGGTTGAATTTTTTAGACCCCAGTACGCTGGTAGCGCAACTGGGGAGGATCTACCATTACATTTTTTAAAGTTTTATTCTGGCACAGTGTTTTTTATCAAGGATGTTGAGGTAACACTTGATTGTGTGGCAAGGGGCAGAGCTCGAGGTATGGATGGAATTCCGGCCGATGTATTTCTTAGTGATAAGCCAACCTGGTGCCAGTACATAGCCCTTCTTGCTAATGCAGTAGCTAATGGTGCTCCAGTGCCCCCATCTTGGAAAGGTGCTGAGATAATTCCTGTTTTTAAGAAAGGAGACAAATCCCTCCCCAGTAACTACAGGCCCATAAGTCTTATTGATTCAATACAAAAGGTTATGGGTCGTTTAGTGTTAGGAAAAGTACAGACCTGGGTTGAGGATGCTAACATTCTGTCCCCATTTCAAGCGGGATTTCGTTCCTGTACCAGCACCACAGACCAAATTTTTCGGTTTTTAACTATCTACTGGAGGAACGTGGTCCTGAATGGTGGGTCACTCTACGCTGTCTTCGTAGATCTTAAATCAGCGTTTGATCTGGTCCCTCGGAGGAAATTGTGGGGTGTGCTCGGTGACCTGGGGATGGCTCCGGAATTGATAACACTTCTCGCTCGCTTACATGAGGGCAATTTTGCAAAAGTTAGATGGGGGGCGCAGGGGGAGGTTACCGACTCCTTCCCTGTTGGGCGTGGTGTCCGACAGGGGTGTGTGTTGGCTCCTACCCTGTTCTCTTTGTACATCAACGGGGCAGTTGAGTACCTTTCGGTGACCCTCACTGATGCTCCCCTGATGGCTGGCAACCATGTCCCTGTCCTCATGTTTGCGGACGATACTCTGCTCATCTCCAGGACACCGAGAGGCCTCCAGAAGGCCATTAATGCATTTGGAGAATTTTGTTCTTTAAGAGGGCTAGAAATAAACACTTCAAAAACCAAGTTTATGGCTTTTAATCAGCACAAATCTTTTAGAGGCAGTATTTTATTAAATAATGTGCCCCTAGAACAGGTGAGTGCGTTTACGTACCTTGGTATCTCCCTCCAGAAGGACTTGGGTTGGAAACACCACTTGGATCTTACAGCTCTAAAACTACACCAGCATATAGGGTGTCTGACCAAGAAATATAAGTCCTCTTTTACAAAACCAGTCACCCCTGCCCTAGAAATTTATAACGCTAAAGCGGTGAGCTCGGCCCTTTATGGAGCTGAGCTCTGGGGATTTAACTATATAAAACAGCTAGCGAGATTAGAAAACAAATTTTTGCGTAACCTTGCTAGCGTTCCGCAAAGCACTCCTATGATCCCGCTTCACCTAGACCTAGGGAGGAAAAATATAGCGGACCTAGCAAAGTTACGGCCACTCCTCTATTGGAGACGTCTCTGGGTCACTCCGGAACTTGCGCAATATGCCCTGGGCTTTAAGGATGTGATCTTACGGGACTGCTTCCACAGAGTAGGTTGGCTAAAAGAGATCAGGTCCCTTCTCATTAAACTGGATCTAGAGACACTTTGGGACAACCCTGAGATGGCAGTCTTCCCATCAAAGGTGCAACTGAAACAGAAATACTGGGAAATGGTCTATGCATCTGTAGTTCACTCCAGTATCTCAACTAGCCTAACAGGTCGCTTTCTGGATTCTAAATCGTGGCCAGTGTGTGAGGCCTACTGGGATTTGATCGAGAGGCCCTTTGACCGAAAACTTTATATTCAGTTCAGGATAGGTAGTCTACCCATCAAGACCTTTACCTGTAAATGGGCATCTAGAACTGATGACAAATGCCACTGCTGTATGGCAATGGCTGAGACCATTCCCCATGTATTTTTTGTTTGTCCGTTATATGCGGCCCCACGGCGGAGATGGCTGAAGCCGATTTGTATTTTGCTGGGTGCCCGGAGATGTGCTGTTGCGCTGAGAATCTTAGGGTCTGAATGTAGTCCTAGTATAGCTATAGCAGTTGCCAAATTCCTGGGCTGGTCCTGGATCATACGCACTCGCACTTTAAACAAAACTATTGCTGCAACCTAATCCTAAAATGTACTTTTTAAATATGATCTGCTTCACTGTGCTGTCTCTGCTCTTTTAACTGTTCCTAAGGTTTTTTAGATACATGACAGTATATGGAATTTAATTATTTTTTATCTTGTAATTGTAATGTATTATGTGTTATCTATTTATTATGTTGAGTGATATGTGTTGTATTTATGTGCTTTTATGACAAACTGTCGAAATAAAGCTTTTTGAATTTGAATTTGAATTTGCATAAGCCTTTATTAGCATTTATTAAAGCTCCATGTTGTACCCCTTCACAAAAATCAAACACCTAAGTGCAATGATTAAGACATAACCCCTTAACTGAAAATGTGACTTGAACACAGAACACAAAGCACATAATCAAAAACACAACGTCATGTTCTAACACATTTATTTACAGATATACTTTTTCTACAACTTCCCAGAAGAGCGCAAAATTGTTGACCAAGAAAATGGTTACTTCTAATTAGGTTGTGAAATTCAAGTACAAGAAGTCACAGACATCAAGACCGCCACCTCTATTTAATCCTGTTCCATTCTTCAGCAACTTACCAATGTGCAAATCATGCACCTACAGAAAGGTTGCAGGCAAATAATCCCCAAAATATAGAATAGACCTAGGAGATTGAAGGCAACTTGAAACATTTGTATACCATCGGATGTTAAGTGATAAAATAGCAATAACTCCTATATGTTCCCACTGAAATCCATATAAGGATATATGTACAATTAAAAAGTCATGCCTACAGGCTTTGTTAGGGTGTTTACAATGGTAATGTCACTCCCACAGTTGTAGGCAATCAGTATAACATTTATAGCATTTGTTTTTTTCATACAACAGTCAAACCTTTTGGCCTTGACACTTTCAATGATAACAAGCAAGAGAAGTTGCCTTTAACTATAGAATGTTTTATTATTGCGCCAGGTTGCCCAGAAACTACTCATACCCTCAGCAAATACTTTCAGCTGCTCCAAGTTCATTTACAAAATCTCGGCCCATGGAGTGTTTTAATAAAGAAACCTTCTCTCTGAGTCATAAATTCTCCATTATCAGAGATGAGGTGGTCCCACAACACTGTACAATACTACTCCCTCAGGGGCAAGTGCGTAAAAATATTGTAAGAAATTGGGTTTCTGATTGAGGGGGGTGAAACCCTACACAAGCAGGAACCACAATCCTTGTCATGGTGAAGTAACAAGCAAAACCTAAATTAGCCTGTGCTCAACCCTTGAGTAGCTTGGTATAGAGCAGTCAGGCGGAACTCAGAGTCAATGTGTAAAGTATTTGTGCAACACTTCAAACATTGACACAGTGAAAGCATGTCACAAAGGCATGCCACACCAGATTAGAAAAACAGAGAACTTTTTATTTAATAAAACAAGACCAAAACAGCAAAAATCCAATCATTAAAACTGGACATATGCAAGCTTAAAGATTTCAGTAAAAATAGCACCAAAAAGCATGAAATGCAAACTGTGAATATTTGGTCTTGGCAGACTGGGACAAAGTCACAAGTCCTGGCAGACCACGAGGGAGCGTAGCCCAGCTACAGGGGCCCAGTTAAATCAGCTGATCAAGAATACCTAAAATCCTGGTTGAGCGCTCTGAGGTCCCATGCCTAGTATGTGTCGCACAGCCGAGGAGATAAATCTGTTCTGAGGAGCTGCGAAGCTGCCATGAGAGGTCGTACGTAATCATCCAGAAACCCATCGATGAGGTCTTACAATGCAAAGCACATGTTGATGATGTGTTGTGCACTCGAGTTGATGCGTCGGTTCCAAAGAGCTGCAAGGCAACAATGTGAGAACCTTCATCGTCATTGAGGCTGCTGTCAATAGGAGATTTGCGATGCCAGGGCCTGTGTTCATAAACCTTTGCACAGAGAACGATTCTGATGTAGTCTGCAAGGACGTTGTGAAGTCCTTGTGCTAGAAGAACCCTCGCAGCAGGGGCAATGGATCGGTTCTGGTCGGGTTTGCAGATGTGCTGTCAAAGCACTTTTACGTCCACTTATAAGGAGACAGGACTGGGGTGGAACCACTTGGCAGGGTAGAACTCACAGATGGTAGAGCCCAGTTGCTGGGTTCAAGGTTGTTTATGCCTTCTGTCCCTGAGACTCTGGTCAGGAGGCTAGCCAACTAGCCCTTGGGGTCACTCTGGGGTCCTGGGTTCAACAGATGCAGTACCAGTCCTTCTCACACAGGCAAGATGCAAGCAACAGTAGGTCAGCATTCCTTCAGAGCAGCATTCCAATAGAGTGGCAGAGCAGTTCTTCTTCCTGGCAGAGTATACACAGGTCCAGAAGTGTACTGAAGAGTTGGCTTCTGAGGTCCAATGTTTATACCAAGTTCAGCCTTTAAAGTGGGAGAAACTTCTAGAAGTTTCCCATTGAAGTCCACAGGCCTTCTACCCTCCCTGTTCTGGCTCCAGACTGGCTACAGGGGGTATGCAGCCCTTTGTGTGGAAGAAGGGCACAACCTATTCAAGTGTAAATAGGGCTGTGCCGAGCTCCACCCTCCAATCCTGCCAGTGATGGCCCACCCAGGCACACCTAAACTCTCTATTGTATATGGCTGTCTAGGAGGGCTACACAAAGCACAACTGTCAGATACACCCAGTCATGTGACCCAGAGATACTGTACAGACAGTAAATGGCTAAGGCAGCAGGCCGCTAAACATCCATCACAAAAGGTTGTCATCCCCAGCATCAGAGCGAAACCTTCTCTGTGGCCGTTCTCACTGGGGCAACCTTTTGTGATGGGTGTTTAGCGGCCTGCACGGTCGCGAGGACGAGTCGCCGCCGGAGGCAGACCTGCGGTGCCCGGATGGCTGGGTGGCGGTTCAGGATTGTAAGGCTTGTGCTGCAGGAATTGTTAAAGGCAGCGCCCTCCAGACTTCTATGTTTCTTGAACCCACTGTGGTTTTATTTTGGACGCTATTGGGACATGCAACAGCATCCACTTGGATTTATATTTATGTAGAGAACTACCAATACCAGAGTTCATTGCGCCTGAGAAAGGCATGTGATATGCCCACTGGGGCAGGACTTAAAATAATGGTGAATTGGTGATCCACACAGCTGCTGCTATGTTCTTTGTCTTTCAGGCTCATGAACGAGAACGTCAGTTCGAAATGCGTAGAGCCGCCAGATTTATGATGGACATTTGAAACTGTCTGCGCTGACATCCCCAGCATCTGAGGGAAACCTTCTCTGTGGCCGTTCTCACTGGGGCAACCTTTTGTGATGATGTTTAGTGGCCTGCCCGGCCGCAAGGACATCCTGCCGCCGGAGGCGGATCTGCGGTGCCCGGATGGCTGGGTGCCGGTTCAGGATTGTAAGTCTCGTACTTCAGGATTTGCTAAAGGCAGTGCACTCCAGCCATCTATGTTTCATCAACCCACTGTGGTTTTATTTTGGACACTATTGGGGCATGCAACAGCATCCACTTGGATTTCTATTTATGTAGAGCACTACCAATAACAGAGTTCATTGCGCCTGAGAAAGGCATGTGATACGCCCACTGGGGCGGGACTTAAAATAAAGGTGAATTGGTGCTCCACAAAGCTGCTGCTTTGTTTTTTGTCTTTCAGGCTTGTGAACAAGAACGTCAGTTCGAAACGCATAGAGCCGCCAGATTTATGATGGACATATGAAACTGTCTGCGCTGCCATCCCCAGCATCAGGGGGAAAACCTTCTCTGTGGCCGTTCTCACTGGGGCTACCTTTTGTGATGGATATATATATATATATATATTCTATCCAATCCTGGTTTCGCCAATACAAAGCAAGCACTGACTCCGTGGGATACCATAGACGCGTTTCGGCGGACGAGTCCGCCTTGCTCACTGTGTCTGGCATCACTCAAGTAAGTTGCTTTTAAAGTTTCAAACACTCGTGACACAAACCAAAGTGGTTGCCATAGCAACCAAAGGATTAGTGAAGGACATAGAAAAGTTTCACAAATAGTGCATGTTCTGACTCATAATTCCTTGGAAAACAGACCCCACTTGCTATTTTTCGCAAATATCAAACAATATATGATGTAAATTACATCATTACGGAAATGGGATACAACTAAAATTTCGGAAACTTCCAAAACATTCCAAAAGAATAAAATACATTTTCTGTATCAAATAAGTGGCGAGCTACAAAGATGTTAATCCATCAAAAAAGTCTCTACCATTAATATCAGTGAAATTGTGATACTAATTGCCTTAAAGTACCACACATGTGCTTGGGATAGTTTATGGGCATGTGGATGGATTTAAAATGTTGCACGCTAATGAATTCGTAAGTTCATTGTGCCCAAGTGGGCAGGAATATTGGAGTTTCTATCATTAGGTCATACCCTCTCTCAATTCCGTTTCATTGGTGTTTAATGGGTCTGTTAATTTGTAGTGCTCTCTATGATGAGTGATCTGGAGGTGTATTATGGAAAAAGGTGTCAGAACGAAAATAAATTACATGTGTCAATAATGAAACGTAAAAAACATAATGTGAAGAAAGGAGTGAGTCAGATGTAAAAGATGTATATATATATATAAAACCTTATAGTTAGGACCTATTATCCATAGGAAAAGCGTTTTTTGATTTGCCAATATCTTTGGCGCCGTTTGACGAATCTTTGCGAAATTTTCAAAACTAATGGTTCACTCAAGTGAGCTCCTGTCTTGGAGGTTTGGGGGTGATTCGTCTAGTGGGGGTTGAGAAAAAGGGGGGGTCCAAAAAGCGTTTTCTCCATGTTAATTTCCATAGGAATTTTGAAACAGGCTACAGCTCGAACTGCTAAACGGAATTACACCAAATTAGGCAAAAAGATAGGTCTTGGTCTAGAAAGCATGCTTTATTTTTTAAATGATGTAAATCCGTTCAGTAGTTGCTGAGCAATTAAAAAAATAAAAATATTGATATCTGAGCACCGAGGAGGATTTGCGAACCTTCCCAGGCACAAGCAACACTCTGATTGTCTGCCAACACTCCAAACCAGGAAGTTCGCGCTGTGATTGCAAATCCGGGTGAGTAAATAAAAAAAAATGAAGTGCGGACTCCTGCACTTCATTTTCCTTAAGCCCCCAGGTGGGCCAGGTCAAGGAGCAGTGTGCAATTATGTAGCGGGCCCACGGGGGACCACGCAGCCCCAGGGACCGCCACCTTCCTGGGGCTTATTTATGTAAATTAAATGTGTGAGGGGGCTCCTGCTAACCCCACGCAGCCCCGGGGACCACCAACTCTCCAGGGCTGATTTATTTTGTGAAAATGTGTGGGGGCGATCGAGCCCCCCACTCTCCCCAGGAACCACCACCTTCCCAGGGTATAAACTCATTTAAATGTGTGTGTCCGGTGCGGCACCCTGGGCCCGGGGACCACAAACTCCCCAGGGCTTCAAAATGATGGGCGGGGGCCACGCGGCTCCCCTCTTGGAGCCCTTGATGGCTCTGGGGACCGCCACCCACCAGGGCCGGCACCTGTAATGTCCTGGGGTGCCCATCACTGGGACATTGCTGTTTGCTATGGCAGGGCGGTAGCACGGCTCCCACCCTGCCATAGCAAACTCTGCTTTGCTTCATTGAAATGAGAGCAGGAAACCAATGAAGCAAAGCAGGATTGCTTTGAGCAATGGAATCTGCATGTTAGCCCCTTCCCTTTTTTTTTTTTTAAATAGTCAGGCTCTGCCGGATGGGGCCCCAGGGCCCCAAAAATACTAAAAGAAGGGGGGCCACACAGCCCCCCTTCTAAAAATATATTTTAAAAAAGCCGGCATCTCGCCAGAGGCTCTGCCCCCTCCCTGCAGCACTCTGCAAATGCGCCCCCTGGCACGTTCTAAGTTGGGGAATTAAGTCCTCTTGAATACTGAGGGTCCCTGGGGGCCAACTAGCCCACCAGGGACCTCCAGTAAGCACCAAACAGCTGGATTGCAGAGAGGTGGTCCAAGGCCATGCCCCTTTTTACACCACTCTGGAAACACGCCTCTTGGCACACTGCTGGTGGGGCGATGAGGTCCTCTTGTGTTCTGAGGACCTCAGGATACAAGTGGACTTCATTCCCCAAGCAGCAGTGCACTAGGAGCTGCGTTTGCAGAGTGGTGTAAAAAGGGGGCATGGCCTTTGAGTACTCTCAGCAATCCAGCTGTGTGGAGCTTACTGGAGGTAACAGGAGGGCTAGTTGGCCCCCAGACACCCTCAGGATGAAAGGGGACTTCATCCCCCAACCAAGAGCATGCCAGGAGGCGCGTTTGCAAAGTGCTGGAGAAAGGTGGCGTGGCCTGTGTCCACCTCTCAGCAATCCCACTGTATCAGGCTTACTGGAGGTAAGAGGTGGGCTAGTTGGCCCCTAAAGGACCCCCAGCAGTGAAGGGGACTTCAATCCCCATCCAAGAGCACACCAGGGAGCGCGTTTGCAGAGTGGTGGGCAAAGGGGACGTGGCCTGCTATGAGAATATAGTAATCCTGCTGTTTGGGATTTACTGAGGTAATAGGAGGGGTAGTTGGCCCCCAAGGATGTCCTTGGGGGCCAACTACCCCTCTTGTTACCTCCAGTAAGTCCCACACAGTGGGATTGCTAAAACATCTTTAGAGGCAATGCCCCCCTTTCTCCATCACTCTGCAAACGTGCCTCCTGGCACACTACGGGATAGGGGATGAAGTCCAATGTACTCCTGAGGTACTTTGGGGGCCAAGACGCCCTTCTGGTACCTCCTGTAAATCCTATGAAGCGGAATTCCTTTCAGCACCTCTCTTGCCTTTTTGTGCACCCTTCCTTCCTTTTTCTGCACCCCTCTTGCCTCTTTTTGCACCTCTGTTGGTTCTTTCTGCACTGCTCCTGCTTCTTTCTGCACTTCTCTTGCTTCTTTCTACACCACTGTTGCTTCTTTTAGCAATTCTCTTGCCTCTTTCTGCACTTCTCTACCTTCTTTCTGCACCTCTCCTGCCTCTTTCTGTAACTCTCTTGCCTCTTTGTGTACCCTCCTACCTTTTTCTGTACCTCTCTTGCCTCTTTTTGCACCTCTGTTGGTTCTTTCTGCACTGCTCCTGCTTCTTTCTGCACCTCACTTGCCTCTTTCTGTACTTATCTTGCTTCTTTCTACACCACTGTTGCTTCTTTCAGCAATTCTCTTGCATCTTTCTGCACTTGTCTTGTTTGTTACTGTACCTCTCTTGCATCTTTCAGCACCTCTGTTGCTTATTTCTGCACTCCTCTTCATTCTTTCTGCACCCCTTGTGCTTCCTTCTGCACCTCTGTTGCTTCTCCCTGGACTTCTCGTGCCTCTTTCTGCACTTCTCTTCCTTCTTTCTGCACCCCCTCCTTCCTCTTTATGTACCTCTCATGTTTCTTTGTGCACCCCTCCTACCTTTTTCTGCACCCCTCTTGCCTCTTTTTTCAACTCTGTTGGTTCTTTCTGTCCTGCTCTTGCTTCTTTCTGTACCTCACTTGCCTCTTACTGCACCCTTGTTCCCTGTTTCTGTACCTTTCCTGCACCTCTGACTTAGAGGTAGTTTTAATCCCCCTGCCCTATTATATACTAGTGCCTTACAGAGGAGGTCATGCCAAGCACAGGGGTTCCCCAACTCATAGTGTACCCGAGTGTATGTAGGTGTTTTCACTTTATTCTAAGTGTCTTTCAGCATAGCACTGGCTCCGGGCCTGGTTAGTCAGAGTCAGTTACCACAAGTACCAGTCAGCAAACATTTGAGGGCACAGGATGACTCTGCAACTAAGCCTTTTTTTGCACCTCTGATGCTTCTTTCGGCATATCTCTTGCTTCTTTGTGCACTTTTCTTGGTCTTTCTGGACTTCTGCTGCCTCTTCCCGCATATCTCTTGCTTCTTTCTGTGCCTTTCTTCGTCTTTCTTCACACGTCCTACCTCTGTAGACATAGTTAGAAATTAGCATTTGAAAACCTTTGAAATTCACTGAAAAAAACCATAGGTTTCAGGGGCGTTATAGTTAGAAATTAGCATTTAAAAAACCTTTTAAATTCACTAAAATAAACATAGGTTTCAGGGACGTTATAGTTAGAAATTAGCATTTAAAAAACCATAGAGATTACCTGAAAAAAACATAGGTTTCGGGGACGTTATAGTTAGAAATTAACTTTTAAAAAAACAAAGAAATTCACTGAAAAACCATACGTTTCAGGGATGTTGAAGTTAGTTGGACATTTCACTCGTACAAAACCAGAGAATTCGGCAATATAGTTAGTTGAGCTAACTATAACTCAAGCCCCCGCAATGCACTGCTGATGACGTCACATATTACATCATTTATGACATGGTCAGTGACATCACTGATGACATCTCAAATGACATCAGAGATTACATCATCCACGTGATAATCTAATGCACCTCCTCACACCCTAATATAACCTTTGATACACCACTCTAAAATTTAGACTACCATTTTCGAAACCATAGACACACCAATACCAGTTACTACATACCCACTCACTGATTCCTAGGTGTACACACACGTTCACGCATTCGCCAATACAGTCACTCTTACATGCAGTACCTTATCAATACAGCACTATCATTTGCACTCATACACTGATACAGACACTCACACATCGCCACTCATCCATAGAGTTACTCACACACCCAGTCAACCTTGCAAAGAATCATTCACACTCCCATTTACCTCACCTATACAGTCATACACACACAACCTTATGTATTCATACAGATACTAACACATACTTACTCTCTTATACAATCACTGATACAAGCACACACTCATCCATAAAGCCACTCTCACAATCACTCACTCTCACATACAGTGATTTATATACGCCAACACTCACATATACTGCCTTTCACATATGTAATTACTCACACATGTACCACTGAGACGTCCATTCACTCACAAACACACCCATTCACACACTCACCCACCCATACAGCCCTTCACAGATGCACTCTTGAACGCATACACCCAGTGAATTACCCACTCACACATCTATGCAGAGAGTCACACACACACCCCACCCACCCACACAGACC
Source organism: Triturus cristatus (assembly GCF_964204655.1). Lineage (NCBI taxonomy): Eukaryota > Metazoa > Chordata > Amphibia > Caudata > Salamandridae > Triturus > Triturus cristatus. The sequence goes on from NC_140589.1 coordinate 1,190,736,121, forward strand.
CTCAGGCACTCATACAGACTCTTAGTCCAAACATAGGCATTGAAGAGGCTGGGAAGCTGCTTGAAGTGTGGAAAGCATGCTGAGCAGCTCCTAGCTGTTTCTTTTATCTGAAGCATGTTCCATGTTCCTGTTATTGTTGATCTCTCCTCCACCCTCCTATATCTACCACCAGTCAGTGAAGAACAAAGACAGACTGTTGGACTTGGCCCTTTTTGCAGGGTCATCCCTAAACTTTTTGCCTTACTCCTGTATTGTTTCTGACCTGTTTTTGTTGGTTGTAGGACTTTGGGCACTTTACCACTGCTGAACAGTGCTAAAGTGCATATGCTATGTTTATCTTACTAGTAAAGTCCCTAGTAAAGTGCACTATGTGTGCCAGGGCTGGTAATGCAAATGCTACTAGTTGACCTACAGCACTAATTGTGTCACCCACACAAGTAGCCCTAATAAGAGATCTCAGGCCGGCCACTGCAGTGCCTGCGCGCAGTTTGTTAACTGTCTTGTCCTGGCAAGTGCACCCACTTGCCAGGCCTTACCCTCTCTTTATATGCACATCGGACACCCCTATAGTAGGCCCAATGTACCCCCTGGGCAGGGTGCAGTGTATGTGAAAGGTAGGACATGTACAGTGGTGTGTACCATGTCCTGACAGTGAAATACTGCCAAATTCATTTTTCACTGTTGCAAGGCCAGAATGGGGAATGCTGTGTCCCATGTTTCCAGCATATCTTCCCATAGGCATAAGATGGAGAGATGGAGTTTAGTGTGCCTGAACTCAGAATTTAATAACACATCTTTTTGTGAAGATGATTTTTGAATTGTGTGTTTAGAAACCACGCTTTTAGAAGTGGCTGGTTTCTTGTCTTAAACCATCCTGTGTGCCTCTGCCTGGTTGTGTATTGCCTGTCTGGGTTTGGATGTGACAGGGTCTGGGAAGTGTCCTGACCCCAGGTAGGAGTAGGTGAGACAGCAACAGGCTGGCCTGTGTTTGATGTGGGGGAGGAGTAGCCCCCTGGATGCGAAGAGGGCTGTGATTCTGCCCTCAGAGGATGGCTCCACCTCCTGCTGAGCATCTGGGGCCCAGACCCTGAATATCAAAGGAAGAGGGTGTGCACTGGCAGGAAGACATCCAGGTCTGGTTTGGACCGGGGTCAGAGCCCCCTGAACACAAAGACTTCAAAGGCATTTAGGGGCATAAATGTAAGAGCGGAAACCCCTGAACTCAAATCCATACTGAAAAAGGATTGAAACTACTTCGTAATCAAGAGGAACCTCTGCAAAGAAGCACAGCTGAGGAGACTGAAGAGAAGGACTGCCCTTGCTGTGTGTACGGGGCTGGCCTGCAGTTTGCTGATTTGACTGAGGAGAGGACAAGGGACTTTGCTGTGTGTTTTGTCCCCCTGCTTGAGAGGACTTATTGTGTGCTATGTCCTGAAGTAACTTGTATCCAAGGACCTGAGGAGAGCTGGTCCCCTGTTGTGGAAACTCAGGAACATAAAAGTTTCCAAGTGTGTCTCAGCGACGCTGTGTGCGTGTGCTTTTTGCACACCTGAGAATGCCATGTGGTCCGTGGTGCTGTTTACGAGGTGTCCCATGACCGCATTGCCCCTGTAGCGTGAAACATCGTCCACGCTGCTGCATTGCTGTTTGTGGCCCGAGCCGTCATCGTAACCAAGGCAGTGAGTAAAGATCGCCACCGTCGGCCCGAGCCGCAACGTGCTAAACGTTTACTTGAAACTAAGGACCGTGTCTCAGCAACACTAGGTGCGTGTGCTTTTTGTACGCCTGAGACTGCCATGTGGTCCGTGGTGCTGTTTACGAGGTGCTCCGTGACCACATTGCACCCGCAGCGTGAAACATCGTCCACACATCTGCTTTGCTGTTTGTGGCCTGAGCTGTCATCGTAACTGAGGCTGTGAGTAAAGATCACCACCGCCGGCCCGAGCCGCAATGTGCTAAAGGATTACTTGAAGCTAAAGAAGCTACAAGGTGAAAGGGATCGTGATCGTTGTTCATTGAAAGGAATCTGCCCAAGATCGTCAATGAAGGAGAAGGCTGCGCCGTAACCCGCCAGGCTACAGCGTCGTCTAGTAACAGAGCTGCAACGTGATCGGGATCTCCCAGCAGGATGTCCGATGACCGGAGGGGGAGAGCGCGAGGCAGCACCCCCCCCCCAGGTAAGGCTTGGACTCCGGTCGGGAGCCACAAGCATGTGTGGCCTGGGAAGACGTGCAGGAGGAGTGCAGGAGTGCTCTGATCTCTCTCCCTCTGCACCTCATTAGACGCGCTGAGTCCCCGAGCGGCCCGTACCTGCCCAGCAGTACTAGAGCCGCCCTTTTAAGCTTACGACTGTTGTTTCTGCTGTTGGGGCCTAGTGGTGCCTGAGTTGACCGCGCATATTGGCTTGCCGCATTATTTTTGCATTACGAACTGCATTATTCCTACATTCCGAACTGCCTGATTCTTGCATTGCGAACCGCATTATTCTTGCATTATGAACTGCCTGATTCTTGCATTACGAATAGGGGTGGGCGGAATTTGCATAGTCGCGCTACGCAAAGCTCCACGAAACGGCAAAAAATCTCCGCGAGCATGCAGAAATTCCATGAACACATGGAATTGCTTGATCGCAATGTTTTTAGCTGCTTGAGAACGCTGTTTGCGTGCTCAGGGGGGAAATATCTCGTGAACACGCATTTTGAGAACGCGAACAAGGAAAAAATTCCGCGAAGCCGCAGAACGCAGACTTTTGGGCAATTCCGTGTTCTCCGTGGAGCGCGAAATTACTCAAATTAAACAAATTCCGCAAGCGGAATGGAATTTACCGCCCAGGCCTAATTACAAACCGCATTATTCTTGCATTACAAACTGCCTGATTCTTGCATTAAGGACTGTCTTAATACTATATTACGAACTGCATAACGAACTGCATAGCATCGCATTAGGACTGCCTTAGAGATCGTGAACTGCTCATTAATACCGCAAGAACCTACAAGTGATTGCTGGCCTAATAACCGGCAAAGCAAAATATTACGAATACGCATATGTTGAATTTCTATCGTTTCGTCTCATCGTATTCCTTTTTATAAAGATACCGCTATTTTTATGAAACCAGTGTGGTGTCCATTTGTGGTGTTATCACTGTGTTACTGGGAGTGTGGTTGCAAATACTTTGCACATTGCCTTGGAGATAAGCCTGGCTGCTCGTGCCAAGCTACCAGGGGGTGAGCAGGGGTTATCTACGAGTGTGTCCCTCCTTACCCTGACTAGAAGCAAGGGTCCCTATCTGGACTAAGGTACCTACCTCAGCCAACTGGAGACCCCCAGTTCTAACACAGATGTAGAAAGAGAGACCCTGATGCAAAAACACATCTTCATGGAGTGGGGATAGGTTTGCAACGACGACACAAATGGGTGCCTTTAAGAGACTGGGAAGATCCAAGCAGCATTAGCTCAGCACTGCTTAATGAGTACTCATTCAATAATAATGCACGTCATATATATTGTGGGAGAATTTGGTTATTTTTGCATCTGTCTTCCTTGTGTATGTTTGTTTTCTCTCTCTCTGGGAGACCAAGTTGGCTCATGTTCATATTAGGGATCACGGATGTACATGTAAATAGAGAGGAGAATGTGAGGTTCACAGAATGCTGGCGAGGAATTGTTCTTACGCTTATAAATCAGTCTATGAAAAGCTTGTGCTGCTGAAAGCAGCTTACTTTTGGAATGGATATTGTCCTACATCCAGGTGCTATCGAGACACGATGGACCTATGTGTTTTTTACTGGACTCGCTCAACAATGGTATTTTTAAGTAATACGAAAAAGAAAGGTGGGAGGAACGACCATTGCTTGAGGTTGATGTTAAAAGCTCACTATTGTCACGTGAGACATTGTTGAATCACTCTCCAGGACACTATTCTTGTCCGCTCCTCCAAACAAATTGCATAATTATTAAGCTATTGACTTTCTTGAAAGAATGCTAGTATTCCTCCCTTGTGAAATAGATGACATACACTGCCAGAGCAAACCAAAGAATGAGGGCCCCCTACAGGAGGGTTCTGTGGAGCTAGCTGTAACTGATGACCTGTGTAATTATGCACTTCTTTCGCTGATTATTTACTGGGACGTACCACTATTGCTGTGCATTCCTGCATCTTTGTTCCTAATTATCCCTTGTTTAAATAGTTTTGATAGTGTGCCTACCGATTTAGGTGCTGGGTTATTTGAAACCGCTGCTAAGGAAAACACTTTTTCCTGCAGTCAATTGGTAGTCACCGAAAAAAAGCTTAAAGCTAATAATGTTTTTCAGGTGCAGCTTAGTCTTAGGAATCAAGTGGCTGCTGGTTGGAAATAAAGAGACGCCATAGCTGGCCAGTCATGGATAAGGGCAGAGTGCTGCTCCAGGTTTTTTCACTGGCACTCCTCATAACATACAGCATATAGATTTAATACTGTCATCAAGATCATTTTCTAGAATCTCTAGGAAATTTGTCGATCACTCTATATCAGCCTCTTTTAAAGGTGCATCATGCTAAGGCCAGAAAAGTCTCCCTTTAAGAGACTGGGATTTGGGAGATTGCAAATTGAAATCCTCCGATTGTAGAACAGAACCCCATCTTGCATAGGCTACTGGGATTTGGTCAGCCATAAGCATGTTAAAAATTGGAAACGTCGAGGGGTGTGGCTTGGATGGCAGAGCAAATGGCTGCCTGATTCCATCGCTCTGCCGGATCAGAGAAAAGAACCTTAAATCTCCGACGAGCAAATGCAGCAAAAAAAGCAGCGGTCATAGATCTGCACATCGGAAGAGCCCTGGCCAAAGGTGTCATTTTCGCGGTGGTCCTCAGGTGCCTGGTGAAGCGAGAAAATTGAACCACGGCGCGGAGGGTAATAAGAGACGCGAAAGCAAAATGGCGGCACCTCAGCTCTTCACAGAGCTCCCCGCAGAGTGACACAAAGCTGTGAAGATACAGCTTTGAGACGCATCGAAACGCCGCTGATGCCGCTTATCCCACCTGCCACCATCTACCAACAACTGAGGCAGCTCTGAGGTACGGACACGGCAGCTGAAGAGTGAGTGAGCAACCTAGCGCAGGCGTGAGTGGCGGCAGTAGCAGTGAGTTGACAGTGCGCTATCAATGCAAACTGCCCGGAGCCTTTAAAGTTTGCGCTAGAACGCAGATTGGGAGCCAACTGTACTCAACAACTTGGGAAAGTAAGGGCAGTTAAACGTGGCTAGCCTGAGCTGCTAAACGAAAACGAAACGAAAACGAAACTGAGGTCCTTCATAGTGTCCCTCAATGTCAAAGGTCTTAACCACCCTATTAAGCGCCGGAAGATCATAGACTACTTAGCTAAAACTAAGGGCGACATAATCCTATTACAAAAGACCAAACTATCCCTGGAGGATGCCAAACTAGTGAGAAGTAGCTGGATCTCACAAACAGCTTGCTCGCCCGCCGACAAAAAGAAACGAGGAGTTATGACACTGATATCCAAAAGATCCAACATCACACTAGACTTACAGTCCCACGATAGCGAGGGCAGACTTCTGGTGACACATTTGGTAAGGAGGGAGGAGTTAATCCACGTAGCAAACATGTACAACCCCAACGCGGACAACCCATCCTTTTGTTCTGAAGTGTCAGACATGCTAGATAACGTTCCACAAAGTGACCTCATGGTGGTAGCAGGAGATTTTAACATCCCATTGGACCACATAAGGGACAGAGAATCCTCCTGTCAATATCACCCTCCTAACTCGCATAATGTGCTCCAGAATATCTGCTCCAAATTTAACCTAAAGGATACATGGCGCCTCCAACACCCGGACACTAGAGACTACACATTTTATTCTAACCCACACAAATCTTACACCAGGATAGACTATATACTACTCTCTGGGTCTCAGACACATCTAATCGAACACTCAGACTTAGCTCTAAGACTAGTATCAGACCACTAATATATGAGCCTAAAACTGAGCGGGTGCCACAACGAAGCCGTTTTAATAACGATGTACTCTCAGACCCTGCGAACAAAAAAAAGATTGAGGAGGCCATAATAGACTACCTAAAACACAACGACACCCCCGGGACTAGCACCACCACACTCTGGGATGCCCTGAAGGCAACCAACAGAGGCACAATAATTGAAATAAAGACAAAAAGAAACAAGAGTACAAACCTGAGACTAAAACAGCTTGAGCAGGAGATCAAGAGATTAGAAATGGACCATGCAAGGTCCTCACATGATAGCAAGATCCTTGCAAAATGAACACAAAATAAGTACAAATACAACAAAATCCTGAGTGAGAGGGCGGGACTGTGGATTAATAAATACAAAGCCCTTAACCTTTGCGAGGCCAATAAAGCAGGTAAACTCATTGCCTCCTACCTCATTAAACAAACGCAACCAGTTTGCCATCACTTCCATCACAGACTCAAACAAGTAAACCCACACATGACACAAAGATATCCTCAAGACCATTCATGAGTTCTATCAAGAACTTTACAAAAACGATCATAACCTTAATTTAGAGGAGTGTACAAACTACCTGGATAGACTCGGATTACCGCAGCTAAACACCGAGGAGACACTCAGGCAAGGACAAGAAATTAACTATACTGAAATCGATACTGCAGTCAAATCACTGAAAGAAAATAAAGCCCCTGGGCCAGACGGGTTTACAGCCACGTTTTACAAGACCTTCTTAGATCAGCTGAAACCAACAATGAAAAATGTTTTTAACCACTCAGCGTCGGTAGGGACAGTATCACAAACCATATCAGAAGCTAACATAGTAGTCATTCCAAAGGAGGGGAAAGACCAACTGTCACCAAAAAATTAGAGACCCATATCCCTTATCAACGTGGACTGCAAAATATACGCTAAAATATTGGCAATCAGACTCAACTCTTTCTCCCCAAACTGATAAGCAACTCCCAGGTCGGATTCCTACGTTCTCGAATGTCGAATGACAACACCCGACTTCTCTGCCACATATTAGAGCTTGCGTATACTAAAGATGAACCAGCAGTAGCCATCACATTAGATGCCGAGAAGGCCTTTGATAGAGTTTCGAGGGCCTTTCTGAAACGCTGCATGCAATCGTTCAATTTAGGGGCTGTAAGAGAGTGGCATCGACTGCATAGTTGCCCCCAACTTTTTGCTGATGTTTTGACTGTTTTCTGACTCTAGCCAGGCTGTGGCCCTGCTATCCAGGACTCCAGCCTATCTGCTTCCTGTCTAAACTAATGTGAGTACCCTAGGTACATATCAATTGGATACTGAGGACACCCTATCAGCCCCTTGTAGATGGTACCCTAGGTACCCAGGGCATGGGTCCCTCAGAGGCCTACCAGGGGCTGCAGTACTTATTGTGCCACCCCTGGGACAGCCAGACAAACTGACACCACCAGACCACTACTGTAGTCTGGGTAAGGTGGTGCTTGCACCCCTTACAGGAATATAGGTATCCTGTATCCCACTTAATACAACACATATATCCTCATAGGTCACCCCTAAGGCAGGCCTTGCTAATCCTACAAGGCAGGGTGCTGAGATATGTGTGAGGGGGAACCCCTACCTGAGTAGGACCCCTCTGCAACCTTTGTAAAAACTAGTGCGAGGTTGTTTGTAGTGCAGCCATACCATATACTCTTAACCGCATTATAAGTAATCGCAAATGCGTGATATCTTGAGAGTGGCTGCACAGAACCATGTCGTGTTTGGTGTCAAACATGTAGGAATCATACCCCCAATCCAGCCATGGGAGTGAGGGCATGATTCCCCCCTGCTATAGGGGCGATATGGTAAAAGCGGCAGATTTTAGACACCAATGTAAAAGTGCACACGTAGTACAAAATGGATGCTACCCGCCACCCACACGACTCTGGCTGCCTGTTGCTGGGCAGAACTCCAGCCACGGCAGCTGGACAATAGGGATCTTGTTGCAGGGAGGTGCTCCCACCTCCCCAGACAGACTATGTGGATTGGAACTGGGTGGGTGCACCATAGGATGTCTTTCAGACTTGCACGTAGGCTTCTCCAGTGCCTACTTCTGCATACACCGCCTCAAACCGGTTCAGGGGCATCCTGTCCCCTGCACAGGCGGGAAAACACACAAAGGGGGGAGGGTGTAGCCACCCTTTCCCGCCTGAACTCTCATTGGTGGGCTCTGATTTAGACACTCCCCTAATCCTTGGATAAAGGTGGGTGCAGGGTCCCCAGAGCCTCAGATTAATCTTGGACTTCACAGACTTGAACCTTCGACTTGCTGCCGGACAGCTGAATGAAGATATCTCCCTTGGGGTAAAGGAGTTACCCCCCTGCTTGGCAGGCACCTGAAACACTGAAAGTGACACGGTTGGAACTCCGCTGCCTACCTTGAGGTGGGTTTCCAAGCATCCCAGAGGTCAGTGAGTGTGCACAGCAAAGCTCAGCACCGTGGACCTCGTGGGTGCCGAGATCCCCAATACCCCAGGACACCGGCCACCTCTTGCACAGCACACGACCCCGACCACTGGGGAAGTTTTGCTTTAGCCCATTATTGAGCCAACCTCTCAGCATCATCTGTGCCAAAGATCGACGCCCTAGCCTGCTCCGGTGACCCGTGGGCTCATCTTTACGCACGCCAAATTGCTGCCTCCCACAGTCCCTTGTCTCTCAACTGGTGGGCCCTAGCGGAGGTCAATCTTCACTTTAAAGTGCTCTCCTGATTGCTCCGGGCCTGCTCTACAGTCTCCTGGCTGGAGACCTTGCTCAGACCTCGTGGGTCTGCACCGTAGCTGTTTTGTGATCCTTGCGTGGGTTGCAGTTGCCAAGGCTTAATGGATCCAATCCGGACACTAACACCGCAGTGGCCTTCATCCTTTGTGGGACAGTCGCTCTCAAGAAGCTGGCATTCCATGAAGCCTCTTGGATCCCGTGGCTGCCGATCCAAGCGACCCATCTTCCACCTGGAAGCACCCGATATTGAAGGGCTCTTTCTCCTGAGCCCCCTGGTCACTGTGCCGTGACCCAGACTCTGTCCCCTCTGCTTTCAGGTCCTTACCTTCAAGATCTACATCTACAATCTGCACGACATCGACGACGCTTCACGCCAGCAGCAGTTCTTCACCTTTTTCCATTGAAAACGAGATCACGGCCCGACATCGAAAACGACCTATGCACCCGGCTTCCCTGGGGCAGGTAACAGTGGTACCTCGGTACTGTCGTGGGTGTGGGCCCTCCAGGAGCTTAACTCTAAGCTGCTGAACTTGAACTCCTGCTAGAAGTGTTTAGATTCTTGCAATTTCCAACCGCGACATTCTCCATAGGGTTTAATAGAGATCCCAACAGTAGTTTATACCACTGCACGCGTCTCCCGTGGGTCCCCTTCCTCACTACCTTGGGTGGTTTCGTAAGGGGCCAGCGACCCTAAGTGCCCTAGGCACTGTCTGTAGAATTGTCGTGGTTCTTATACCACTTTTTTAATATATGGTTTGGTCCCCCCCTGGGGCCCTATGATTCCAGTGCTATTTATTGTAACTATCAATGCTTGTTTGAATTGTATCTTTACCTCCAGTTTCATAAAGAGACTAGTGGGATTATTCTTAGAATAAATACATATATTTTATATATATACCTGTGTGGACTACTCTTTCATTTGGTTATTCAAGAGGTTATCTATGGTAAAACAATAAGCTTAACACTCCTTCAAGACTTAGCCTGAAGGCTGCTCTCCACAGCTACCACTAGGATAGCTTTCTTTAAAGGTTGTCTTTTAACCTATCACCTTAAGAGTCGAATTCGACTGGTGCAAGGTGTCCCCTATAACTAGTGGACAGCATATGCCAGGCCAACTTCTCACAGGGGCGGGATATATTTGGACGGTTATGGCTCTGTACGGGGAACCATCAGCCCGAATCGTCATTAATGGGTCACTCTCTGAGCCTTTCGCGCAACAACAAGGTACTAGACAGGGATGTCCACTATCCCCCCTCATTATTCTTACTGGCACTAGAATCCCTTATCCAAGGTATCAAATTAAACACGGACATAAAAGAGATCGATATCAATGGAGTTGAAGTAAAATTAGCTGCCTATGCGGATGACATATTAATAGTAACTGAACAAACAAAGACATCAATTGAGGCTCTGATGGAGACAATAGCTATATACTCCGGGTTCCCAGGGTATAAATTAAAGAGAGACAAGTTAGAATGCAAACCACTAAACATTCACTGCACGAGAGACTCCCTGGGGATATCGGGCTTAGCTTGGCAAGTAGGATATATCAAGTACCTAGGTATAAATGTTGGTAGTGACTTAATAGACACGCTATTTCAGAATGAGAAATTACTGCTAGGAAAGATTAAGAATCTTCTGGACTCCTGGTCTCCAAAATTCATGACGTGATGGGGCAGAATCGAAACAATTAAAATGATGATCACCCCAATGATCAACTATCTGATCAGTATGCTCCCGCTCCTCCTCACAGATGATTTCCACTGCAAAGTTGACATCCTGATCTCTAAATTCCTTTGGCGAGGGAAAAAAGCACGGACTGAATAAAAACCAAGGAGGGGTAAATCTAGCAGACTTTAGAATATTCAAGCGAGCCATCCTAGCGAAACAAGGCTCATATTGGATATCACCACCTACCGACTACACGTCGGTATGGCTACTGGTAGAGAGGGCGATCCTGAATGACCTAAGCCCCCTGGCCCTACTAACAGCAAATAGATACCCCCACATTTCCATGTCCATCTTTAGAAACACAAAAATCGCGCTACTAAAGGTAGATAAAAAGCTGGAGAACAGCATCAAAGAATCAAAAATGGAGTCGCTCTGGGCCAATAGCAAGATTTTGTATAAGGGGAAAAGCCTAACCTTTGATACATGGATTGGGAAAGGTATCCATTACCCTTTCCAACTAGAAAACGAAACATACCCTATCACATTCACAGACCTCAAGTCAAGATACAACCTAGCTGATATTAAATCCTATAACTTTTTGAAAATTAGAACGGCCCTGTCAAAAACCAAACTATCTGCCTCACAACCATCAATCTCCCGATTTGTGTCAAATAATAACAAATTGGGACACCAGGTTTCTCAGCTCTACAAACTTCTCCGCCCAAAATCCTCTAAACTTAATGATAAGACTGTGGCCTATTGGGAGAAACAAATTAAAACCACACATAACGAACAAGAGTGGTCCACGCTATGGTGCTCGGCCTCACGTAATAAGATCTCCCCGGTGCTCTCACAAACAAAATTTTGGCTGCTACACAAGGCGTTTTGGACCCCGGCCCACTTATTCTCATTAGGTTCCAGGGATGACGAGGTATGTTGGAACTGTAACAAGGAAAAAGGAGATTTAGCACATCATATCTTTCATTGCCCAACACTCAAAACATTCTGGGAGAAAACCTTTGGTTTTATAAATGGATGGTTTGACTGTACGTTAACAAAAGAATTTCCCACCCTCACCATGGCATTTATGTGCTCAGACTTGAGATCTGAACCCGATAAGGACCTACTAGACCTACGTCTGACAGCAGCAGTGAAAATGGTCCTCGCCAATTGGAAAGACACAAGTAAGACTTCTTACAAAGGCTGGATCAACTGGATCACCCATCTCAGAGGTGCAGACAATATTGCACTACAGAACTCACCCTGCAAACCAGCATCCAGAAAGATGTGGAAATCTCTTGACACTTATCTAGACTCTTATGAACCACCATGAAATAAGACATGCCGGCAGTAAACAATTTGGCACCCCCTATGATAGCACCACCCAGACCAATGTACTTAACTGCCCGCAACTAATGTCGTCTTCCCGGGCCTCCCGCAGGGGGGGAGCCCTACTCACACCAGCCTACAGGTGCGACAACACCCCCACAGAATGTTAGATGTAAATGATAAGGAATGTAACTCTCCTCGTCTAGCTCCTACATCTTCTTTCCCCCCTGTGTTTTCCATCTTTTCTGTCTACCTCTCTCTCTTTCATCTTTCCTTTTTTTTTTTTCTTTCCTCTTTTAAATTACTGTCATGAGGGGTTAGTGTAACAAACATGATATAATGTCTCAATACACTGAAGTACAATCTAAAAAAAAAAAAAAAAACTGGAAACGTCAATAAAATTATCGAGGTTGATGTTCCTAAACCACATTTATAGATCTGACTTAGGAATAGCCTTAGAAGTTGATTATTCATTAAACACAAATAGGAGATTACAGCTAGCATATGTGTGCCATTTTTTATGGTTTGCACATATCAAGACCATATTTGGTAACTTATGTATTAATCTTATGTGGGCTTCTCTTGAGTGCATGACTATACATGTATGGATAGGTCAGTCATAGCTATACAATTTTTTGATGAAGTTGAGAAGCGTCTCCCTAGCAAAGGCAGATAAAGTCTGACTAGCTCACCTGAGGGAACGTTGAATATGCATAGCCCTCCCCCAGTCATAATTTCCTGCTGCAGAATATCACTTAGGCATGGCGTCATATGGCAGAAAATTATCCCTGCATCCTGCCCCACAAATGAAAGGTGCTTTGTTCTGTAGGAGTCCAAGGGACTCAGGAGTGGTGAAAGGTGCAGGGACACGTCTGTTTAGTCAATGACATGGATGGTAAGTAGGACAGTTCGAGCTCTGGAGATGCACTCTTTGCTAGGGCAGAGGCTAGAGCAAGGGGGTTCTTGCCTTGTTGAGGGCTTCAAGCTTAGTGTAGAAAACAGCAATGCTGCCAGGCAGCACCTGACTATCTGCTGGCCCTCAGCTGCACAGCTGCTGCGGTAGCAATGTTTTGCTACATGTCATGGAGCCACTTTTTAAAAACGTTTATCTGAAAACACACCTATCTAAATAAATAAGTCAACATCGTAGAAAAGAGAAATATGAGGTTAATAATTCTGGAGTAAGTGAAATACGTTTGCTATGTCTATATGGAGTTATTGGCTCTAGGAACTTAGGGTCATAGTCATGTAAAAGTAACGCAATGCAGTGCAGCAAGTCACCTTGCTGTGCTACGCTGTGTTTCAGGGAAAGGACAGGAATGTGCCATGTTTAATAAAATACAGCACATTCCTGTCCTTTCCCCAGTGCTGGCGAACAATGGACTGCCTCGTGCCAACACAGGGACCCTTGTAACCTGTGTTGCATGCAGGATTGTTTTGTACAGAAAGGGGCACCTTACTACACAAAAATAATACCCTGAGCTGAGGCATATTCCTCTATGTGTGCGGCAGAAATCAGCACACATAGAAAGAGGATGTAAAAATGAGAAATGAATATATTTCACCTCGTAACCCCTCACCTGGGAAGGCGTAGCATTTTGGAGTATTCACATGTCTTCAAGCAATGGTAAATCTGTGAATGTGTCAACATCCATGGGAGTTGCATGGTATTACAGCCAGGCAACACCCATGGAATACCTTCCAAGAGTAGAGTAATGCAACATAGCGATTTGCGGTGCATTGCATTACTTCTGATTTATCAAGCCACTCAGGGCCACGCAAAGTGGTATTACGTGGCTTGATAAATCACATTTGGGGGTTAAATCACACATACACAACGTTGTGTACTGCAAAAGCGATACAAACCCCTTCATAAATATGGCCCTTACTTTTTGTTGCATACATTTTTCAAATTGTATTTGCATGTATTTTTTCAGTTTTAACTGAATATTTTGCTTCTCTTATTCTGTAGTCCTCTGTAAAGGATACCTTTTAAGTCTTCTTTTATCTCTTTCTTAAGTCATAATGATATAAATGCAGTTCGGAATATTTTCAGGATATTTCTCTGGAGCTACATCATACTCACATAAGCTCTAACTAAATTGTGGTAATCACATTTTTATGGACAGCCTCAAAAAATTGGGTGAGTCTTAAAAAATAGATGTAATATTTTACACTTTTTATTGATGTGCAAATATATTACACATATCTCTAAGTGTTTTAATCTGTCAGAGCTTAATGTACATGAAAAGTATACCTTTCAGACGCATCCTAAGTTCTGCAGTTTTTCTTGCCAAAAATGCATTGGTAAAAATTGTTAGTGCAGGTATTGTACTTAGAAGAAGTTAAGGATGGTAATATTGCAGGCACAAGTGTAATTTCTGTGAGGTATTGAAAATCAGAATGAGAGCCACATTTGCAGCTCTTTGATGGGGAACTGATTACATTCCAAGTAAAAAAAAAAAAAATTGGCTTCTTTTTAAAAGAAAACATACGTGCATTTTACTTAGTTAACCTCCATTGCTCCATTGCTTACTCCTGAGGCGAAAAGCCGGGAGGTGTTACTGCCGATCTTTTTAAAACTGTTTGTTGTGTATTTGCTTTTAAAATACTTGCTTATTTGCACAAGTGATCTTGCTCTGTCACTCACCTTGACTCCCAGAGCAGCTGAATATCAGCTGTTGGGAAACGGAATTCACTCGTTTCTTGGCGCCATTGCTCGCCGAGGGAGACGATAGCCACGCCCATCTCTTGCTGGCCACGCCCCCTCCACAGAGATAAAGAGGGCGCGCTGAACTCTAGCGCTGCTCCATTGCTTACTCCTGAGGCGAAAAGCCGGGAGGTGTTACTGCCGATCTTTTTAAAACTGTTTGTTGTGTATTTGCTTTTAAAATACTTGCTTATTTGCACAAGTGATCTTGCTCTGTCACTCACCTTGACTCCCAGAGCAGCTGAATATCAGCTGTTGGGAAACGGAATTCACTCGTTTCTTGGCGCCATTGCTCGCCGAGGGAGACGATAGCCACGCCCATCTCTTGCTGGCCACGCCCCCTCCACAGAGATAAAGAGGGCGCGCTGAACTCTAGCGCTGCTCCATTGCTTACTCCTGAGGCGAAAAGCCGGGAGGTGTTACTGTCGATCTTTTTAAAACTGTTTGTTGTGTATTTGCTTTTAAAATACTTGCTTATTTGCACAAGTGATCTTGCTCTGTCACTCACCTTGACTCCCAGAGCAGCTGAATATCAGCTGTTGGGAAACGGAATTCACTCGTTTCTTGGCGCCATTGCTCGCCGAGGGAGACGATAGCCACGCCCATCTCTTGCTGGCCACGCCTCCTCCCACGTCACTCGCTACCACTATAACTCATGTGTCAATACCGGAAGCGCAGCGGACGAGCGCAGCGGGCACGCCGATTGCGCGCCGAAGGCGCGCTTAAGGCAAGCTCGTCTGCGCTCGTCCGCGACGAGGACGCGCCTAGCGCCACCAACTCTGCCCAATCCAGCCCTCAATCCACCTGCTACACCCGGGATGCACTGCTCAATCTACGAGGGTATGCGCACGAAGGTAAGCTCACCTTTGAAGAGACTGCTTCTCCCTTAACTGACCTCACCCACAAGGGCTTAATCGTAGGAGGTCTCTTGAATGTCAGATCCCTACCTAAGCATGCCACTGAAATCAATCTCCTTATAGACTCTCACCATCTAGATGTCCTTTTTCTAACTGAGACCTGGACACATGCCAACTGTGAGATCGACTTAGCATCTGCCTGTCCGCTAAACTTCAACATTCTACATCTCCCCAGACCTAAAGGCCGCGGCGGCGGAGTTGGCGTCATCTTCCGAGCCTCCTGGCAAATAAACACCATCGACATTGATCCAGTACCTGGAACTGAGCTCTTTGGTCTGGCCATAAACTGCCACCCAGGAGTCACCTTTACGGTGATCATCTGTTACCGACCGCCAGGGGCATTTTCCCTCCCGCAACAGCAAGCTCTTCTCACGCTCATCACAAACATGGCAACCTCCCATAACAAACTTATTATTCTAGGAGACTTTAATCTCTGGCCCAACGGCAGCCTAGATACAGGACTAGACAACCTTTTGCTGTCTTGTGCCAGCGTAGGGCTTCACCAACTGATAAAGGACCCCACCCACTCCGCAGGCAATCGTCTTGACCTCATTTTCTCGAGTCCTGATTTAACTCAAGTAGGCGACATTCTGCCTATGAGTTGGACGGACCACTCGCTTATTAAATTATACATCACCAACGCCATAATAAGAAAGTCCAAGAATAGCTCTCCACCACAATTCCCTTACCGAAATTGGAAAGCTTTAGAAAAACTCAGCACCACCACCAAAGTCTTCGAAGTGCAGGATAGTTTCTCTCCTACCAGCTCGGTGGAAAACAACTACAGATCCCTCAGCTCGAGAATTACTTCTATCACGGACTCGGTTGCCCCATTAAAACACTGCAAACCCAAAGGTAGAGCACCTGCACCCTGGTACAATGACTCCCTCAAAACCCTCAAATCAGCCTGTAAACAGGCCGAGAGAAAGTGGAGACACGGATACTGTGACATTAATAAAGCCCTCTGGAAAAATTCACTCCGTGATTACAAATCTGCCATCGCAGAGAGTAAATCGAATTACTACTGCAGTACTGTAGCCAACGCTGCTAACAGCCCAAAAAGTATATTTCAAATCCTGGATAATATTATACATCCTGACTGCGTCAAGAACTCTGTCCCACCATCTCAGACCCTTTGTGACAATCTCGCTCTGTTTTTTACGGATAAAATTGAGACCATCATTAACAATCTGGCAACGCCCCCTTCACATAACCACTCAATCCCCCCCGGAGCTTGCTCCACCAACCCTGATCCTCCGAGATCAGCGTGCCCTCCTATGAATAGTCTCCTGGCCTTCCCCCTGATTTCTCAAGCAGAATTTGAGAAACTGGCACGGGGCATTACCTCGGGATCTCCCCTTGACCCTCTGCCCCCAAAAATTTGGAAAGCATGCGGGCACGAGTTATTCCACACCCTTCGGATGATTTGCAATCAATCTCTCGGCTGTGGTCTCGTCCCCATCCCCTGGAAGCAAGCGCTCATCACCCCGCTATTGAAGAAACCTACGCTGAATCCAGAATGTCTTTCCAATTTCCGCCCCATATCTCTTCTGCCATTCCCGGCAAAGGTGCTTGAACGTTGGGTCAGCAACTGCCTCTCAACCTACCTTGAGCAGCATCACGCTCTGGACGAATTCCAATTTGGCTTTCGCCCAGCCCATGGCACAGAAACTGCAGTGCTTACCGCCATGGAAGAGCTTCGAATGCGTGCAGACAGGGGCCAAGCCGTGGCCTTGATCTTATTAGACCTGTCTGCCGCATTCGATACTGTCAACCACGCGACCCTGCTTGAGAGGCTGAGAGAGGCAGGGGTCGATGGTACGGCCCTGCTCTGGTTTCATTCCTATCTCAGTGACAGAAAACAGGCTGTATCCCTCCCCCCTTTCCAATCTGTCTTCTCCCCTGTCCCTCACGGTGTTCCCCAGGGCTCCTCTATCAGTCCAATCCTTTTTAATGTTTACTTGAAACCACTGGTCACTTTAATTAAATCCCACAAGATGACTACAGTAAACTATGCGGACGATACCCAGCTCCTTTTCTCTTGGGAGGGCGAAGATTCCATCTCTTTAGAAGCCTTCCACAACTGCCTAAGAGACACCGCAGGCTGGTTACACCGGAACTCCCTCCAGTTCAACTCCTCGAAAACCGAGGTTCTGTTCTGTCCCGTAAGCCGCATACCCCGCCCTCTGCCTGCCGAGTTTTGGCCCCCGGAAAACTTAAACAACCCGCTACCTGCTACCAGCGTTCGCAATTTGGGCGTCATGCTAAATCACCAACTGAGCATGGAAACGCAGGTTTCAAGAACAGTCGCCACCTGCTCAGCCCTTATGCGCTCACTGCGCAAAATCCTGCCTCTACTACCACCATCAGCCCGAGCATCGATAGTCAGGTGCACGATTCTCAGTCGCCTTGACTATTGTAATGCCCTCCTGCTTGAATCCCCTGCGACACTGCTAGACAGACTCCAACGAATTCAGTCGGCAGCAGCCAAACTGGCTCTTGGATGGACCAGGAGATCCTCGGCCACCGCTGCCTTGGCCGAGCTGCACTGGCTTCCCTTGAAGCAACGCATTGCCTTCAAAGCCCTTTGCTTGGTCTTCAAGGCATTACACGGTACAGGACCTAGACCTCTTCAACGTCTGTTCTCGTGGTACATCCCCACCAGAACACTTAGGTCCGCAACCGCATGCCTTGTGAAAGTACCCAGATGCAAGAAGGCCAGAATTGGGGGAAGATCCTTCAGAGTAGCTGCGGCCAAGCTTTGGAACAGTCTGCCTGCCGATATCCGCCAAATCCCTCACCTCCTACCCTTCAGGAAGCGAATAAAAACATGGCTCTTCCCCCACCCCTCAAACCCCGTCCGCCCCTAGTCACCCCTCGACTAAAATCCCAGGAGTAAGCTACCAGCGCCAGGATACCTGCCAGGTGACAGCCGCGCTCTACAAATGTTTTAAATAAATAAATAAAATAACCTACAGGTAGAGACAATAAAAAAAACATGTCAAATAAACATTTTTCTCTGAAATCTCGCAAACGCGGGACTAGTCAGTGATAACTATCAATGAAAATCTCATGAAAGAGAACATTTGTTCTATTGTGCTCACTAAGAACACCTAATTGTGATAGAATCTATCTGGCATCTCAAATGACATTAAGCATTCACTAGTAGACTGTCCGCCAAGAAGTGTCACACCAAAATTATGGCATGAAAGAATATAATTTAAACAGAGTTGAAGTTCTTGCCAAAATGTGTCGTACGAAGGGCGTGGTTTCGGCGCCGTGCAAGTTGGCCGCCTAGGGGTTTTGCGCCGCTGTCCCGGGACCTACTTGTAGCATTCCGATACCCTTTCTGCCTTTCTTCATGATGTCTGCTGCCTGTTTCCGGCGTCGGAACATGCTGTCGACCTGGTGAGCTGATTTCCAGTTCTATTTTCAAGCGAGATGCTCTTCATTTCGACATCGCGCCTGTTTCCTCACAGCGGCCGCCATTTTGGGTGCGCGCCTCGCTGCTGGCGCTCCTCAGCTGTTGGTGAATTTGCGCTCAGACTTGGAGGAATGCAATCTTCACTCGCCTCACTTTGTTCCCCAGCCAATGTGCTACTATTGGAGCTCTAGCTACTTCTGACCCAAGGCATTTTTTAAGTTTCATTGTTTATGTGCCTATGTGCTTCTATTTCGCCTGCTGGCGCCAGCCCATAACACTTCCTTCTCTTTACACGGAGTATGGTCGAGGAACTGGACCTGGGATTAGCGTATCTTTTCCTATTGGATACAGAGGCTTGTCGGAGTCCTCTCTTCATCTTCATCCTCCTGAGGGAGGCTGCGTTGGAGAGGGCTTGGAGGAGACTGTCCAGGGAGCGGATGGAGTGCACAAATTAATGTCTTCTCCCCTATCTGCATTGATGGTCTAATACCGATGTTTCTCAGAGATGTGGGCGCCGGCCTCAGAGATGGCTCCCCAGAGTGATGCGGCTGAGATTTCGTGATGGATGACTGTTTGCAAATTCTGCCGTGCCTTACCAGAGTCGCCTAAGGCTGCAATTTTTTCTGTGTTGGCTTGTGCTGTTCTTCTGCTGGTGTGCCGCTTCTCAGCCCTAATCACTGAACGCGGCAGTGCATTATCTCCCTTCGGCTTTGGTAGTCGCTTATGGGTCGGTTACGCAAACCGAAATTTGTTTTTGTGCCTTCAGCGATTACATCTCAAGCCTCTGTGGCGTCACCACCAAATTCTTCTCAAATGGCTGGAGTAACCACTGGTCGCTCTTCTTCCTCTTCCTCACAATCTGTTCCAGCTAAATCTTCTCCACCTGTTTCTTCAACTAAACGTTTGAAACAAGATCCTCCTTCTCCGGACAAAGCACCTTCTTCCGTCTCTATGGAACTATTGTTGGAGGAGATTCGTGCATTGCGCCCGTTTGTTGAGGAAACAAACAATAAAATGCAGTTTCTTGAGGAGAAGTGGTCTACCATGGATGGCAGAGTGTCTTCATTGGAGCAACAAGTACCGGAGGTGCAGGCTAATTCCCAGAGGATCTCCTCTTTAGAGAAAACAGTCCGCAGTCTCCAACAGCATACTGAGGATTTGGAAAATAGAAATAGAAGGAATAACCTTTGTATTTATGGTTTGCCAGAATCCCTCGAAGGTGATGATCCTGTGTCATTTTTCTCTTCTTTTCTTCCGAAGCTCCTTGAGATGCCTTCGACAACATCTCTCAGCATCCAAAGGGCTCACAGATTGGGTCCTCGCCTTTCCTCTTCTTCAGCTCCAGCGAAGCCTCGAGGAGTTATCATCCTCTTCTTGAAATTGACAGATCTTCTTTCAGTTCTTTCGGTTGCCAGGTCTAAACGTCAGCTTTCCTGGTTAGGTCAGAGAGTATTCCTTTCTCAAGATGTTTCTAATGCTACTGCCTCCAGAAGAAAAGAATTTCTCAATCTTCGTGCTCCTCTTCGTTCACTTGGTGCTAGATATGGTTTATTCCACCCATGTCTTTTCAAGGTAACATTCCAAAATCAAACTTGGTCTTTTCAGGATCCTGCAGAACTTAAGAATGTTATCCTTATTCACACCAACAGTGGCATGGACACCACTAACTCTCCTAATGGTTGATTATTTAACCTTTTTCTTCTTTCCTTTGCAGGTTTTTTGTTGATATTGTGCAGTTTTTCTTCATTATCTGTATGCAATGTTCTGTTTTTGAAATTTAATTGTGATTTGTTCAGCCGTGGCTGTCTTTGTGGGTTGCGGCTTTGCCTTTGTTGTTTCTTGAGTGTTTTAATATGCTCTTTTGTTGAGTTCTTTCATTTGCCTCCATGCTTCTCCGGATGTTCTTTTCTCCCTCATTTATTTACATAGATTGCTTCGCGCTTATTCCCTCATCTCCTATGGCTCCCCTGCTATTTTTTCCACGTCCTGGTTCGGTTTGGATTCCCTTGGGCGGCTCGTCTTGTTGAGTGTCGCCACTGCCCTGTTGTCTTTTTTGTGTTCCCTTCAGGTATGTTTTCATCAGTCATCCTGTTGGATATGTACTGTCTCTTCTTCTGTTCCCCTTTTTCTTCCTTCCCCTTCACCCTTTTTTGTTTCCCCTTTTTCTATTTTGTTCATCTCTTACTTCTCGGTTTTTTGATGCATGTTAGTATTTTTGTGTTTTTTGTTTCTATTGATTTTCTACTTTGTATAAATTCAAAGTTGTTTCTTGGAATGTAAAAGGTTTTATTAATCCAATTAAAAGGCAGAGAGTCCATTCCCATTTAGCTTCCTATAACCCTGACATAGTTATTTTAAAAGAGACCCACCTTACGGATGTTGAATCTCTCAAATTGAAGAGGAGTTGGGTGGGTACTGTCTTATTTTCACCTGCCAATGACAAAAAGAATGGAGTTGCCATTTTATGTCATAAGAAACTAAAATGTGCCGTTTTATCACAGGAAAAGGACAGTGATGGTCAATGGATATTAGCTAAGTTACTAATTAATTCTATTCCATTGACTGTCTTCAATGTTTATGGTCCTACACAACCAGTTTTTTCCTTCTGGCCTTCAATTACAAAAAAATTTATCCAGCATAAGGATGAATCTTTTATTTTAGGTGGAGATTGTAACCAGATTGTTGACCCATTCCTCGATCGTAAATCTACAGTCCGCTTCATACCTCACAAATCCCACAAACAGTTTCTTGACACTATTTTGCAATCCCGCTTTATTGATTCTTGGAGACTCACGCATCCTGATACTTTGGGCTACTCTTTTTTCTCTCCAGCTCACTCATCTTTTTCTCGTCTTGACTATATTTTTCTCTCTCAACCTCTATCTCAAAACGTATTGTCTTCCTCTATTGAGCCCATAGTTATTTCGGACCATGCCCCGATTGTAACGGTCCTTGACTTGCTTCCACAGCGTCCCAAACCCTCCTGTTGGCGCTTCAATAGTGCACTTCTCACTGATCCCAACTTCTCTCCTTCTTTTCGTTCCTTCACTAAGGAATTCTTTTTATTTAACTCCAACCCTAGTACACCTCCTCCCATCCTTTAAAGCAACGGCAAGAGGGTTTATTATCGATTTCGTCTCTAGGAAAAAGAAGCAATATCTTCAAAAACGGAAATCCTCTCTTGCGCTCATAAAATCTTTGGAACATAAATTTTATACCTCTTCAGATAAAGTTATCCCACCAGATCTTCTACGTGCAAAATTAGAATTTAATAAAGTGACCACTGATAATGCTTCTTCAATTCTTCTTCGAAGCAGTGCTCGTTATTATGGAGGCCGCATTAAGTCAGGGAAACTTTTAGCCAACTACCTTAAATCCCGTAAGGAGCGTACCCTTATAGAATCTATTTATTCCTCTGATAATACTCTTCTATATAAAGATAAGGAAATACTTGACCAATTTCAATTGTTTTATCAACATCTTTACACTCCAGAATCTCCCCCTACTCCCTCTCTCATTCAGAATTATTTTGAGTAACTTCCTAAACCTTCTAACTCTCATCTCAATTTTCCGGATCTTGAAACTGATCTCTCATTACACGAACTTTCCACCGCTTTGACATCCCTTACGAAAGGTAAAACACCTGGACCTGATGGTTTTCCTGTGGAATTCTATTTGGATTTTTCTGATCTTTTGTTGCCTAATCTTCTGATTCTTTTTCAATCTTTTTACTCAACTGGTAAGGCGAAAGGCACTTTTCAGGATGCCACCATTCGTCTTATCCCGAAAGAAGGTCGTGATCCCCAACTATGTAAAAACTACCGTCCGATCTCTTTAGTCAATGTGGACTATAAATTGTTTGCTAAGATACTTGCATTGCGTTTAGACCCCTTTATGCCACATCTCATTGGCAAGGAGCAATGTGGTTTTGTTAAAGGTAGGCTAACATATGATAATTTGCGTCTTCTTCTTAATGTTTTAAATAAAGCATCATCTCTTTCAACCCCTTTAGCCGCTATCTCTGTTGATGCGGAAAAGGCCTTTGACAGAGTCGATTGGTCTTTCCTGTTTGCTTCATTACGTTGGCATGGTTTCGGTCCCAACTTCATTTAGCTTATTTCGCTGCTATATTCTTCGCCCAAGGCCTCGGTACTTGTCAACGGTCAGCTCTCTTCGCCCTTTAATCTTCGGCGTGGTGTCCGTCAGGGCTGTCCTTTATCCCCTCTTCTTTTTGTCCTGGCTCTTGAACCGTTTTTGTCCGCTATACGTAACAATACTTCTATTTCTGGTTTTCCTTATGGTAACAATCAACTGAAGCTTTCTGCATACGCAGATGACATTCTCTTGTTTATTTCTGATCCAGATGTATCTGTTCCCCCTTTATTATCTGCATTCGACTCATTCTCCCTGGTTTCAGGATATAAGATTAATTCTGATAAAACTGAAATTCTTCCTCTCACCAAAACCTGTCTTCCTCATTTTTTCTCTTCTACTGGCTTTGCTTGGAATAGCTCAAAGATTAAATATCTAGGTATTTGGTTCTCTAATTCTATTCCCTCTTCAATTAAATTAAACATGTTGGCAGATTTATCCAGAATTTAACAACTTTTCAATACCTGGAATCCTCTTTTTCTTTCTTGGTGGGGTCGACTGGATTCAATTAAGATGATGATAGCCCCTATTCTGATTTATATTTTTTCAATGTTACCCGTCCACGTTCCTGCGCTCAATTTTAAACGTATCGATTCACTCCTTTCAAAATTTTTCTGGAAAAATAAAAAATCTAGAATTTCTCTGGTAAATCTTCGTAAGTTCAAACCTAATGGTGGAGTTAATTTTCCAGATTTCCGTCTTTATCATAAGTCTTTTTCTTTACGTCAAGCCTCGAGATGGCTTTCATCAAATTCCTCCCCTTTTACTCCTCTTTGGCTCCTTGTTGAACAAACATTATTATTGCCCTTCTCCTTTGGTGAAGTGGTACGTTTCTCTGCCAAGTCTCCCTATTCTCCATTTCCCTTATTCAAACATACGTCAACTCTTTTAAAACCCTTGGTTCATCCTTCTACTGTTACGCGTGTTTCCTTTCTAAATACCCCTATTTGGTATAATTCATTGATTCTTCTAAATAATAGACCCATATTTTGGAACTCTTGGAGACAAAAAGGTGTTATATGGGTTAACCAACTCTTTGATGGATCGTTACCTTGCTCCTTCCCCCATTTTCAAGTCTTGTTTCATTGTCCCCGTTCTTTTTTGCAGAAGTTTACTATTCTCAGGGCAATAATTATTGATCGTTATTATTCTCTTCCCTCTTCATTATCATCACTGCCTCCATCTCCTCTTCTTAACATTCTCACTGCCCTTCCTAAGGCCTCGCTTATTTATAAATTTTTCGTCTCTCCTGACCCAGAACGCTCCAAAACTAAAGTAGAGTCTTCCTGGGAAACAGATTTTGGGTGCACTTGGTCTGTTGCTCTCCGGGATAAGCTCTGGTCTAGATCCTTAAAAATCTCTCGCTCTGCCTCTCTTACTCAATCTCTATTTTATCTATATAACAGACTTTATCTCTCTCCTCTTTCCTTATCTCGTTTTATACCCTCTTCTGACTCTAAATGCTGGACTTGTGGTAGCCTGAATGCTGATCTTCTTCATCTGTTCTTTTTCTGTCCTATTGTCTCTGCTTTCTGGAGGAAGGTTTGGTCGTAGCTCTCTTGCATTTTTGCATTTTCTGCTCCTTTCTCAATAACTGTCCTCTTTCTGGGTAGTCTTTCTGATTCTTTAGATATACCTGCACACTCACATGGTCTTTTTGACCTCATGCTGGCCCTTGCATTTCAGCACATATCATCTAACTTGAAGATTCTCACAAATATCTCCATACAAGGCTGGTGGAACACTGTATGTCATTTTCACAGACTTGATGTTGCCTTTGCTTCCTCTTGCAAACCAACACGCAATGTTGACTTTTTCTGGCTACCCCTTACTACATACCTAGATCGTCTGGCTTTAAAGAAATCTACATATGTTAACTCAGAAAATTTTAAACCCCCTTGAAGGATTTCAACTCTCTCCTTCTTGTTATTTCTTGTTATTTTTTTGATTTTTCTGGTATAACAGTTTTTATGCTGATCATTTTGCTCATTGCTCACATATATCATCTGACCATATGCCGTAATTTGCTTGTAGTGTTATATTTGGTCATAATGTTTTTTCTCCCCCTCCTTTCTCTTTACCTTTCTCTTTTCCTCTTTCTTTTCCTCCCCTTATCTTTAAAATTCTTATAAAATGCTTTTGTTTCTTTAACACTGATATTAGCATTGTTATTGATTTATACAATGTTTGACTATATTTCTTGTTTATGCTAATGTCTTTAATTGTTACCAATTTCTTCAATAAAGCTTTTTAAACACAAAAAAATGTGTCGTACATTTGCTCCCCATACCGCAGATTAAGAATATCAATGAGTCCATGAATGTCTACATGAATACAATCCAAATCTGATATAGTCAGGTAACCTATTGTTTTCCAATTGCATTGTTATAGAGTTTCATAACACCTGATGAGCTGCTGACACCTACTAGTGGATCTTTAGCATGTTACACCGTATGGCAGGGGGGTCACCCCGAGGCCAATGGCAGTTGATAGGGAACAGGGTGGCAGGGCAGGGAGAATGGTGGTTGACAAATATTTTTTTTAAAACACTTACCTTTTCTGCTGCCTATCCTCCATCTCTGCTTCTCTTTTCATCCTGACTCCAGTATAGAAGAAGCTGCAGGAAGCACCTTGGAAAACAGGATACCCTGAGCCAATCGCAATGCTGCAATGCAGCATTGTGATTGGTCTGAGCACTGTGGATCGGTGCTCAGATGGGGACAGGGAGCGTGTGCATATTCCCCACCAGGCTATATGAATTACAGCCTAATGGGGAATATGCAAAGTGTGTATGAATGTTTGGCCGGGCCAAGACGTCCAGCCAAGCAGTCATGCACACTTAAGTGTGCACAAACCACTCCTCCTCCGTGAGCCACCAGCGCCGCCTTGCCCTAACACAGCCCGCAGTAACGAAAAATTAAATGATGATGTTATTTTCATTCCCCCACCCCCATTGCCCCACTGCTCTAAGAGCAGTGGGGCGGGGCGACGCTTCTCCGCCTTAGCAGAGGAGCAGCCACTGCCGGGGGCATTGATCGATCCCTTTAAGGGTGCCAGGCTCTGGCCAAGAGACTCATCATACTGATAAAAGTGCTTTGTTTTAAGTGGAAAAAATGAACGTCAGTAAGCTGCTCTGTAATGGGCCCTCACTAGCATCTATTGTCATTTATAGCCTGGCTGGG
Source organism: Triturus cristatus (assembly GCF_964204655.1). Classification (NCBI taxonomy): domain Eukaryota; kingdom Metazoa; phylum Chordata; class Amphibia; order Caudata; family Salamandridae; genus Triturus; species Triturus cristatus. Next base: position 1,190,762,238 of record NC_140589.1, read on the forward strand.
AGTAGGTGTCAAAGGATAAGGAACAGCAAATATCCCTCAAGTCCCCCACCCCATTTCGGAATATCACAATGCAGATATTTTATACTTTAGTAAAACCTGGCTGACTGGAATAGTATGTCTACTAATCTTGAATTAGAACAAAACTTAACTGCAATGTTTAATTAAATATGTTTAGATCTATTTGAAAATTGCCAATTGAATAGAATCATTTTGATTATTTTCTTTTGATATGTGCATGATGACCAGAGTGGCGGTCTCCTCTGCTGTCATTGGTCACAGCGCCAAAGGTATTATATTTCATTCTGGTGTAAGGATGTGAGTTTTCTCAATAGCCTATCCGAGAAATGTTTTGATGCTGTGTTTTATGTCGGTCGCTGCGATCGAATACCTTTCCCTATGCCAGAATGGGCATTTTAAAATGGTCTGGCTGCTCTGATTTATGTTTCCTATTGTAGTTGATGATAACGTTTGGAGTGAATCTGTTAATGGTGTTTTGATTAGGGAGTTGTTTAAAGAGAATGATATGTTATGTTATGTTACTAGGTATTTGTTGAGCGCACGGCTACTCCCAGGAGTGTCCCGGCGCTAGACATAGGACCTGTAACACAAGCCAAAAGAGATGAAAAGATGGCCCCAGAAGATGATATGATGAAGAAGGAGGAAACAGCTGAAAATGCAGAGGGTATGGAACAACACAGAAAGAGTCAGTGGTCGCCAGTGTGAAGAGCTCCAGTTGACTTGCTTCGTTTCTTTGTGCGCGCAGGTGACTGCTGCAAAGATTATGCACATCCTGAGACTGATAGAAAACACGTTTTCAGAAACTGCCCGCTTGCTCGCACTTGGATTCTGCATAACCTCAGAAGTTGCTCCGGCCACACAGGAACAAATAACACAAGTCTCTCTTTTGGCAGCGGTGAAATGAACAAATAACAAAAGTCTCTCTTTTGGCAGCGGTGAAATGAAGCCCACATATTGTCAGCAGTTCACATACCACAGAGTGTGTGAAGTCCGATGAAAAAAGCGATGAGGACCGTTGCAGCTTTCTTTTAATGAAACAGAGAGCACATTGATTCTATTAGAACACCCAACGGTAGAGCACAATTCCCATGACTGGAAAAGTTCCTTGTGAATTATCCTTTTGTTTCTTGTCCATTTTTATGAATTATTTTGCAGATAAAAGTACAGTTGGGAGGAGGTCTGTCGACAAAGGCTTGCAATTTGCTGCAATGCAAAAAAAAACCTTCAAAATAAGCTAGCACGAATGAAGCATGTTCACATGCTTTATAATGACAGACACAGGTGTAGTTTATATCGGTGCAGCAGGTACGGTGACACTGGGGCCTAGAGGCTTGAGGGACCTACCAAACACTGATTATTGCTGTATTTCACAGTTCAAGCTGCGGCCAAGGGGCCATTTCCTTCCTTGCACTAGGGCTCATGACAGTGAGTGCTTAATTTGTGCCGGTGCTTTCCGGTGCTAAGCACCGGCACTTAATTTTCAGGGCCTGGTCTACAAGCTTGGCTGCTCACCGGTGAAGAGCCGCACCAGCAGCCCGCCTTATGAGGCACACGCTTAAAAACTGCCAGGGTCCCTGCCTTATCATAAATCACAGGTTACTTCAATCAGGCGCTTCCAGTGATGAGCCCTTAGCTGCAAACTATATTATTAGCCCGCTCCGTCCCCACTTGACAAATCGTCAAGTGCGTGTCCTTAGTTGAACCAATGGGATCACTGTGTTCTCTGCAGCCCACCCAAGCATACTGCGCAGCCGCAGCACTTTTCAACCGGAAGCAAGCAGAGTGTTGCGCAGCAGGCCTCAGATGAAATAAAACTAAAAGACTGCCCCAGTAAGTAGCGAATTTTTAACATGATGCTGCTAGTAGTAGTGTGTGAACTGTGAAGGCGAAGCAATTATGGATTGCCAACTAAATCTCAGGGAATGAAAATAATCGTAAAATAATTCTGGAGGTAAGGTGTTTGCTGGAGAGGTCTGTCTTTTGTCTAGCCCAGTTTTAAATCACCCCGGGACCTCCGAGTGTGAGCTGTTGATGAGGCACGATACTGCCCTATTCTACACGGGCAGCCCCTCCTTCTCCCATCTCCCTCGTGGCCTAAACATTTTGCTTTAACTTTAACATGTCCAGGGCACATCTTTGGGCCCCGTTACGAGATCAGGAGCATTTAACGAGGACACCTCAGCAGCCGAAAGCAGCAAAATGTTCAGATGAAACTAATGGTAGAAAGTAGTAAATTATCAGCGGAATCAGGTGTGCTAATCTCACCTCCCCTCCCTCCCCCCGTGTAATTTCTTTAGTTTATCTGTTCTATAAAGTGGGTGAACACAGCGAATGCCAAACATAGAGACTAATGTTATCTATCTATCTGATAGCACGAGACAGGCGCAAGAGTATCTCTAATTTCACTTACACTTTGAGGCCTCACACATTTCATGCCTCGCCAAACTTCGATCAATTCCAGAAACACACTGAAGAGTTTACTGTGGCTGGAAGTCAACAAGATCCCCCACAAGGCGCGTGAATTCCTGGTTTCATCCCAAATTGCTAACCTGCAGTCTAGTGACATTTGGATGAAACTAATACCACCGCCACAAGTTAAAACCCTAATCGTGAAACAACACTTGGGTTGTATTCCGAACATCGAGCTGAGCTAAAACAAAAAAACACACACAAAAAAAGAGGAAGCACATGTGGATGGAGCTCAGTATGTAGAACAACGTAGCTAGCACACCAATATCTAATCTTCCTCTTAGCCTCGAATGAATGCGCAAATAAATAAGGAATACTGTTTAGTATGTTTCCTTCTGCTTTGTTCGTCCTCTTAGCAGTGCTTAATTTGAGCTGGCTCTTTCCGGTGCTGAACACCAGCAAGCACCTAATCATCAACACCGGTGCTTGATCACTAGTCAAGAACACATTACTTTTTTGTGGGCACAGGGTGATTAAGTGATTCATCCAGAATCACAGGATGTTGAGTCGATGCCGAGGCACGAACCTGATTCCCCAACCCCAAATTTGGCAGCTCTGGCCATTACGCCACTTCCCTATCCCACTTGTAGAATTTGTTGGCAATGTGTTAGGCAGTGCTAATAGGAGAAATTGGCTGGTCGAAACTGCCTTCTGACGAGAGCCTGGCACTTCTGTTTTTTACAAATTAACCCTGGATACGCCACTGTGGCAGGTGCCTGTACTGCCGTTAGTAAGAACAAGTATCGGTAAAGTCAATAGGCTTGGTTTGTTTTAGTTGCATGTATTCGATGTTGTAATAAGTATATATCGTTGTGTCATATGTGGCTAAATTTAAAAGGGTAGGACTCTAGTATCAAGGGTTCAGGATAATGTGTTGCCCAAAAAGAAGTGTAAGATGTGAATTGGTATGCTTAGTGCATGTGGCAGCATTTCTGTCCTGGGCCTTTACAAGGCAGAAAGTATTACGTAAACACAGGTATTAACATCAATAAAATAAACAGATTAGGAGGTAAACAAGGTTTCAACTAAAACAAAAATCTAACGTATTGTGAATGGCATGCTGTTGAACCACAGCCAACATAAAGCATTCAGTCAGTCAGTCATAATACTTTATTCGATAAAATTAATATCATAAAAAGAGACAATTTCACAGAAACATTACATCAGTTAAAAATGTGAGCACTGACATGGCAAAAAATGGTTGTCATTATAAAGGCTTTAAACTGAGACGAGAGATACAGTCCCCGCAAATTCATACAGGGGTATACACATACATTTTATATATTTAAGATCATTAATAAATATTAAAATTTGACAGTGTATTAAAAATCATAACCTCCAATTTAAAAACACAATAAAACTTCAGCATTTAAAACAAATCAGAGTGTGTCTAGACCTGCGGATGCATTACTGTTCCTATTCTTATTGTTAATACGAACAGCAGCAACCAAGAAATTTGCGACGTGAAAAATTATCCGAACATTACTCATTGATTGTAAATATATCAGGGCTGGTCTAACCTGGGTGAACCCTAATTCTTTAAGCAACGGTAATAAATACTTTTTCCTGGCATCGGAGTAATACCTACAAAACATGACAAAATGTAAAGTATCTTGGAGGGATAAATTATCGCACTTGCAGGGCTCCGCTTTATCTGGAGAGCCCCATTTGGGGAAGTCACCTAACAAAAAGTGAATTAGGTTAAATCGGAATCTGATTAACAGAAAACGATGATAGGGGCGTGTTACTATCTTCAAATAGGGTTCCAGGCCGGGTAAGCTCACTAGCCCGTAATGTAATCTTACTAAAGGTTTCTTCAACTCTAATTCTTCTCTTTCTGCGAATTGTAAATTTTTCATAGCAGTTTTAATCAATGGATTCTGGGGACAAGAAAATCTCCTGCCTACCTAATTTATTAAGAGTTGTTTTAATGCAGGCTAACCACGGGATTTTACTGGCTAAATCTAAGGTCAGGCAATCTTTAAGGATCATATGGTTTAAAGAGATCTCGTCGTTAAGCCAAGTCTTAAGCCAACATATTATTGGGGCAGTTTTAACTATATCTAAGACATATCCCAGTCCCAACTCCTCGTGAATCGAGAAGGTAGGAGTTGACTGTGGCACTGAAAGTAAAGATCTAAGAAAAGCATTTTCCACCACTTGGATCTGCTGGGTATCAGTGGTATATCCCCATATCTCAGAGCCATAGGTAGCTATTGCGAGGCATTTAGCCTTGTAAACCTTTATAATAGCTTCCATAGGTCTGGCTCCTAAACGTTTCGAGAAACCCATGAGAGCAGATGAAGATCTAGCAAAAACATTTCTCATATGTTTCATTTGCTGGCCCCAGGTCCCGTTCTCGCTAAATAAAATTCCTAAGTATGTAAAAACAGGGACCCTGCTAACCACATCTTTACCACAGAGGAATGTCAATGTTTTTTTCTTTTTACTTTGTTCCCCCATTATCATAACGTGTGACTTCTTGGCGTTAATTTTCAGATCAAGTGATTCCATAAAGGTATTAAAACTCTTTAATAGTTTATTTAACCCAATGCCTGTTCGTGCGAGAAGAACTGCATCATCGGCATAGAGGAGAACAGGTATGGTTGTGTCTCCGACTCTCGGGACATCTAATGTGACTCTCTTCAAAGCAGGTTCTAGCGCGTTAATATATAATGTAAACAGCAGGGGAGCCAAAATGCACCCCTGCCTAACACCTCTTTCTGATTTAAAATACCTAGTGCATCTGCCGTCTTGGGTAACTCTTATTGAGGCGATCAAGCCACAATGTAGATCGGCCAGGAACTTGACCAAGGTGGGATCTATCCCCATGTCAATTAAAATTTGCCAAAGCTTGGACCTGTTAACTAAATCAAATGCTGTGGAGAGGTCCATAAAACCCAGGTAGAGGGAACCCTTTTTGGCCACAGTATATTTGCTAATAAGGAGCTGTAAGTTAAGACATTGATTTAATGTGCTCCTTTTTGCTCTAAATCCGTATTGGGCATTAGAGAGGATCCCTCTACCCTCAAGAAAGTCTGTCAGTCTATCTAAAATGACTCTGCCTAAAATCTTCACAGCTGAGTCTATCAGGGAGATTGGCCTGTAGCAAGCTGGATCATGCCTCTGTCCTTTTTTAAATACCGGGATGATAATGGACTATGACCAAGATAATGGCATAGTCTTTGGGCCTAAGGCATTAAAAATGTTAGTCAGTATCCTAGCCCAGAATTTAGGAAAGCTTTTATAGAGGTCTGCCGGGACCCCGTCTGGTCCAGGTGCCTTATTAATCATGGTCTCCGTTATTGCTTTTAAGACTTCTTTCTCCTGGAAGACCAAACATGGCAGTGGGACTAAGTTATTAATGTGATCTAGAGAACTCTCAGTCCCTTCCCTACCGTATATTTTCTCAAAGTGGGAAATCCATGACTCGTCTTGGATAATACAATCCAGATGTGAGTTATCCTCACTTGAGAAATAGGGATCATTGATGGTTTTCCAGAACTTTCCGCTGTCCCTCAGGACCTCCGGGGACATGAGTTTGTCCCATGCCTCTTCCTTGATCTCGTTTTTTCTAGTCCAAATAGCTTGTTTATAAGAATTCCTCATCCTATATATGTACTCCCTGTTTCTAGGTGACTGCTTTAAAGCTTTTAAAAGGGCAGAGTGAGCCCTAGTACAATCTTTGTTGAACCATCTTTTCCCTCTAATACTGGGTTCTAAGGGCGTCTGCTTCGTCAGTTTGCTACAGATTTCCTTGCAGATAGTTTCAAAAGCATTTATAGTCAGTGTTTTTGGCGCATCAATGTCCAAACATGTATTAACATCCTTCTCTGTATTGGACAGGACTTCTCTTACAAAAGTTTCGGGGATCACTTTTGACCATTTTAATTTCCTTCCTTGAGAGGTTGTTATCACCTCTCGACTAATAGCTCTCTGGTCGGACGCTGTGATTGATAATAGTGCCCCCTGGGCCAATTCTAAAATAACGGGGTTATGATCACTAAAAACAGAATACCCAACTTTATATGAGGTGACACTACTTAAGACTGCAGCAGACATAAAAATATAATCTATGATTGTTCCGGAGGCTGTACCCTTAAAGGTAGCAACCCTTGGGCCGCTCTTAACACATCCCGATTCATAAAGATTTAGGGTGGCCAAAAGCTTCTCAAGGGACTCACCCTGCTCGGTGTGTTCAAAATGTACCGGAGCAGAGTATTGGGGACCATCTGAATTATCAAAGATACAGTTTTTTTCACAGGGATGAATATTAAAATCTCCCATAACAATAATCTCAGCTTGTGGGTTCTTCTTTTGATAAGCAGTCAAACACTCCTCTAAGTTGGATAAAAATTTGTTTGTGCTGTCACCATTGGGAGAGTTATAAAAATTAACTAGTAAAATTTTTCCTGCGTGTGAGCGAGATAGTTCTACAGCCATACAATTATGGGAATTTACTTCAATTTGTTTTAATGAACCACACACATTTAGGGAAAAACACATTAATGGACCTCCTTGTGCCCGTCCATAATGTGCCTTTTTAGCAGGAATATAAATATGTGCATACCCATCTATAAAAAAGTTCTGGTCTGTGTCCCAAGTCTTCTGGAATACCAAAATATCATAAAGCTTTATCTCTTCCAGCCAGGTTTCGTCCCTGCATTTACTTCTCAGACCCGCTATATTCCAGCTCAAGATCTTAAAATTAAAATTAGGGGTGTGGGGGACAACATTAATCTCTATTGTCTCTGAGACAGTAACAGTATTTATAACGGCCACCTCTGGCCTGCTAGGGGGTGTATACACTTCCTCCTGAATGAGAACTGGGCCAAGGAGTCAATCGCAATCCTCCAAACCTGAAAGCACTTCGAACCTATTATGTAGCTCCATAATTGGCCCTGGCCCTGGCCTCCTCGTATTTTGTCTTCCATAATATTGATGACAGCCCCTATCTAAGGGCACCACCACATAAAAATAGGAGAGGGGAAGGGGGTGAATGGTTAATATAGGATCTTTATGGAACTAATCACAAATGTAATCCACTGTTCTCTTATCCCTAAAATTTATGATAATGCAGTCCCCCCTACTGTCTTTGGTTTATTCCCCACCCAACCCACTCTTCTAACGTGGAGGATTTCAGCTGAGGCGTGAGGTGGGAGGGTGCGGTTCTTATTGAGCCAGTGGATGCACTTGTTCTTCAGCTCCTGATGTGATTCCCTCCTTCCCTGGTCTAGTGAAGGAGCCCCCGCCAGAACCACTACATATGGTGCAGCTTCAGGTGGGAGTTGGATGGTGGGTAGGGGAATTACACTAAGATCTTTGAGATTTGATTTTGGAGCTATACTATGATTATTGTTACGGTTGACTGGCATGCCAGGCTCTATTTGTGATGTTAGGGCCCCTGGGCCTGAGTGCGCAGCCGTGATTAAATTATTAGTGACAATTTCCTTTGGGTTTTGTGGGGGTGCCACCAAATTGCACCCCTGAGCCATTGCCTGGGGGGCAGAAGATGACGCCTCAGCAACCCTAGTCACTATAGCCCCAGCATTTGCATTCTCGGCATGAATATTACCCGCCTTAATAACATAGGTCCCTTCCCTTCCTTCTCGACCTCTGGATGAGACTAACGACAGTTCGATGCAGGTTAGTCTAGAATCAATAGAATCTAGCCGATCGCTAAATGGTGCCCAAGACTCCTTAATCATGTGTTCCATTTTAGTCCAAAAAACTGAACTCAAGTCATTTGTAGTGAGTTGGTCAGCAAGGGATACATTAATTAAATCTTCACAGGCTTGGCTGACAGTTCCATGTTGGGTCACAGATTTACTCACAGATTGAGTTTTAGTAAGGTTTTTGTTTTTTCCTGGGGTCTGGGCCTTATTTTTTGTACGCAATCGTTTAGAGGCACAGTTCAAACCATCCTTAGAGGACAACGTCTTGGATTTAACGGAGGATCGGGTAGTAATTTTGTCATGGCAGGTATCTTCTAAAACAGCTGGACAGCTAGTCTTAGCCGGGAATTTGACCGAACCATTGCACATACCAGGGACCCCAGTGATCCTAGGCCTTGCTGGCTCATGGGGCCCCGAGAAACCTTGTTCACCCCCCTCCTCAGCAGGTATCAATAATGGCGAAATGTCTAAGATCTCATTCCTGACCTCATTCGGGGATCGTACTTCCGCTAGTCTGCCCATAGATGACCTTTTTTCAAAGGCGATATCGAGGGATAGTCTCTTTTCTGTAAGTTCAATATCTTTAGCAAGGGCGGAAGACACTCTGACCAGAAAACTGTCCAAGGTGCCCATTAGTGCTCCCCCTGTCGGCTTTCTTATATCTTTGGCAGGGCACGTTGGCGGTGATACAACCATTATGTCTTTTCTATTGGACCCGACCCAGCAAAGACTAAGGAAAGATGTCAGAGTGGCGTAGTTATAACCTGAATCGACTAACCTTTGTCCTCTTTGAAGGGCGAAAGGGACCTGGTCCGTCCCGGCCTTGTCCGGTCTAGAACGGGCTAAAACGGGCCCACCCTTGGCCCGGGCTTCGCCCGGCGCGTCCCGCGAAGCGGGCCTTGATGCAATTTGAAGGCGCCTCCTGGCGCTGGCGCTGCGTTTGCTGACGTCGCGCCGCCGCTGGGGCAGCCGGGAGATGAAGTCCCGGGGCGGCGACGCGGGAAGTGCCGGTTTCAGGGTCAAACTATCCCCCCGTGACTCTTGGCGGTGGCGGCGTGCTGCTCTGCAGGTAAGTTTGGATTTCGTTTTCCTCCCCCTGCTCCGCCGGCCTCGATGCAATTTGAAGGCGCCTCCTGGCGCTGGCGCTGCGTTTGCATTCAAATGTTCAGTGAAAACAAATTTGCTCAAATGAAGCACACATCTTTTTTTACGTATATTTATTCTTTAGTCACATAGACATGGGTGAGTTAAAATTGCTATTGTATATGAATTCAAATTAGAGTCGTGGGGGTCCTATACTTGCCAACTTACATTGTGATATTGAGAAGAGCATATTCGAAAATTAAAGCAAGAGGGAGGGCACTGCCGGTATAACATAATCAAGGTCAAGTCACAGGGACAATTTGGGAAGTTGTCTCTTGTGAACTGTAGTAAATATATAGGAGCAGGATTAATCCTTTTTATTTTTTAAAAGGAGTCTAAAACTAGAGAGGGTTACTGGGGGGGCAGGTTTTACTTCCTATTGCAGGAGATTATATTCTGCGGCCAGGGTACAGAGTGAGTTCATGGTGCAGGATTCTTCTTGTAATCCAGGTATGGAAATCAGTGTGTGTAACCATAGATAGTGGCGAAAGGCGAGGGGGGAGGGGGGGCTCATGCCACTTAGCACATTGGCATAAGCATATGTTTATAGGTGTTTAAACTCCACGATCTGGGTGCATTGTCAGATCATAAAGTGGTCATTGATCAGCTATGTCTCATGCCCAAAATATTAGGACGACGTGGACTGATCATCTAGCCTTAAAGTTTTTTTCAAATACTCCTCTTAATTATAGCAGAACACCCCCTGACGCTCTGAAACCCTCGAGACCATAGAGGAAGGTGGCTCATTCCACTTTCACGCCCACCTTCAATCCGCCGGCAATAATGTACTTCGCAGACAGTGAGCTAGTATTAACAGCATTGGAGGACTCACTAGCAAAGGCCTTTGACACCATTGCCCCATTAAAAGTATGTTAGATCCATAAAACAAAAGTCTTCAGCACCCTGGCACACCGAAACCCTTAAGAATGAATAATCTACTTGCAGAAAATGGGAACGGAGATAGGTGGTTCTCCCTACCCCTTTGCACCGCACTCATATTATGCTATATGCTAAATACGTTCTGTGTACCACCTAGGAGCGCAATTACCCTACTTTATCACCAACCGTGTAGCTTGTATACTTTAGAATAGGGGGCAGCCCAGGACGCAGTCACATTCAGAACACAGAGGATCAATAAATTGAGTAATTTGATCAAGCAACGTACCAAGAATTTTCTTACATTGTCATTAACTTGTTTAATATACTTTTAAGTGTGTGCAGGGGACTGTTATGATGTTCTGTCAGTGGTTTTCCACGGTTCAGGAAGAGTGGTGGTTCTCCCTACCCCTTTGCACTGCACTCCTATTATGCAATATGCTAAATACTTTCTGTGTACCACCTAGGAGCACCATTACCCTACTTTACCACCAACCGTGTAGCTTGTATGCCTTTAACATCATTGCCCCATTAAAAGTATTTTAAGATTCATAAAAAAACGCTCCAACACCCTGGCACCTTGAAACCCTTAAGAAGGAAAAATCTACCTGCAGAAAAATGGAGATGGAGAAAATCTAAACTGGAAGAGGATAAACGAACCTATAAAACTGCATTCAGAACATATTTACATTTTTTTACCACTGCCAGAAGATCCCACCTAGGGGACAGAATTAGAGCAGCGAATAATTCCACCAAAGAGCTATTTAAGACTCTCAGAGAATTTACGAATCCTAGGACAAACGGCCCCACCCCATCATCTCAAAAGCGCTGTGATAATCTTGCAGATCATTTCCAAGAGACGATTAATACGATCTATAGATCATTCAATCACAATGAGATAAAGAGCGCTTCCGATTTTATTGCAGGCAATACAGATCCCACCCCTTTTCTCTCTAGAATCTTTTAACTCAGCAACTCCTGACTAAGTGCAGGCTCCACTAAATAAGATCAAAGCAAGTTACCCTCTGGATCTGCCCCCCCACATGTTATCACTTCTTTGGCCTCTGTCCTAACTGCCCCTATTACTGACATCTGTAACCTTTCTGCTACCCTCCCATGAAATGGAAGTCAGCTCGAATCAGACAGATTCTTAAAAAATCTTCAGCCGATCCTAAGGATCTGTGGAACTATAGACCCATATCATTACTTCCCTTTTTCTACAAAATCCTAGAAGCACTGGTGCATAACCAATTGACATACTATTTAGAAGCTCGGACCGACCGTTGGAATCGATGGCTGCATGAGGCTCAGAGTGAACTTGGCGGGCGGGCGGGCGGTGAAGATCCGGCAGTCACGGAGTTTCTTGGTGATTTAAGGGAGATTACGGGCTGTAAGGAGGAGGCGCTGCTCCGGTCCCATCCGGGTTTTCGCCCCCTGCTTTGTTTTTTGGCACGGTTAGCGGCGAGTTGCGAGTTGCTGAGAGTACTGAGAGACCCGAGCAGTGCTCTTTGACCCATAATTCTCCTTTCACGAGACTCCAGCTGAAGGGATATTATGGCTTGCTGAGGATTAAGCGGCTGCAGCATGATTCCGGTTCCTTTTTTGAAAAAGATAGCTCCTTTGTTGACGGCGACGGGGTGAAACAAAGCTGAATAAGGTTCCTGTCTCCCGTACCTGAACCACCTGGGTGTGTCCCGTACCTGAACCACCTGGAATCCCTCGCCTGTGCGGTCGGAGTCGGGTGCTCCTGCTCTCTTGGGTTCGCCGTGGTTCTGCTGGCGAGCCGGGGGGACTCGTGTGCTCTTCGCAAGATCCCCTGCTTGCTGGTGTGTGGCCAACAGACTGTTGTTGTTTTTATTAGCATTAGATTGTAACCTTTAGTGGGAGGATAGCTGCATATAGCACTTTATTGATTATATTAAATGTTTTTAATAAAAATTCTTTTTAACTTTGATTGTATCGAATAGTACGTCTTTTGAAACCGCATGTTGCACGGTGTTAATGTGAGAAGTTTTTACTGTGGAACCTCAGATGAGATAGTGGTCTTTCTAAAAAATACGACCAACTAATTGGTAGGCTAAGGAGGAGCCTCGTCTTGCACATATGCTTTTCTTTTGGGAACGTTTGTTTCTTTGTGTCAACGAATTTACCTCGTCCCTATAAACTTTAAGGGGTACCTCCCTTTCTTGTTTGGATTTTAGACAAATGTGTGCCTCAGGGTTTGATTCTTAGTCCCACTCTTTTAACATCTATGTGTCCTCCCTGGCTAAGCTCATCAGATCATGTGGGTTTGAGACCATCTCCTATGCTGATGACGAGCAATTGATTTTCACTATAGACACCAATCTTTCCCTCACTAAGGCCAAATTTAAAAATTGCATTTTGAAGATTGCAACGTGGATGACTGCAAATTTTCTCCAGCTCAATACTAACAAAATTGAGATTCTCTTCTTTAGAAAGGCACACGCAGTATGGTCTGATGATTGGTGGCCTTCAGAACTTGGATCTTCCTGACTCCGAAAAAGTGCTTGGAAAATTTAGGTGTCCTATTGGATGATGGCTTATCCATGGACGAACATGTTAAAAGTAAGTCTGGGCAGTGAACTCCATTCTGCTCATGGAGTTTGTGGAAATTTCTGCACTCCGCGTTACACGGAGCTCGCAGAATTCCGAAAAACTCCACGTTCGTCAACGTCAAGTTGTCTAGCGCCAGTGACGAAAGTCCACCCCCTGGTGAGATTTTTCCTCGTTTACGATCGTCAGCATCAGGTTGGCAAGCGCAAGCGTGGAAAGTCAACCTCCCGGCGAGATTTCTCAATGCAGGCAGTCAGATTTCTCATGGTGAGTGGTCTACGCATGCTCGAGACCGCTCGTGTTGAGAAACTTTCTGCTCGCATTGAGGAAGCTGCCGCTCGAATAGAAATCTACTCAAGTGGCATAAAGGAAAGCAGCGCCCGTTTGCACTGTGCATGGTGCCGTTCGCGATGATTGCACAGTGCAGATAAGCACCTGCACTGAAAATCACCGCAAACAACATTTATGTAACGCACTCCGCCACTTGCGGAGCTCCACATAGCCAGGCAGAGGTTTTTTTGCACTTCGCGGAGTTCTGCGTAGAAGAACTCGGCGAACTCCGCCCAAGCTTAGTTAAAAGCATTTTGGGCACATGTTTTGGCCTGATGTGGATGCTTAAGCAGGTGTTCCCTTGGATACCTCTTTCTACCAGAAACTCCGTGATCCAGGCACTGATAGTGAGCCCACTGGATTACCGTAACTCCCTACTGGTCAGCTCAAAGCAAGGACTTCTCTTGAGGTTACAGGTGCTACAGAACACAGCAGCTCGCCTTACTCTTAATCGTCCCCCACGGTCACCATCTGAATGCTCCATTAGTTATCCATAAAAATGGGATCTATTTAATCTTTTATATCTGGCCTGTAATACCCTGCAGGGAAGGGGACCAGACTATTTGAAAAATAAATTACATCCTCATACTCCCACCCGACATCTCAGATCCAGTGACCAGTTATTACTGTGCTGTAAACAGATAAAGCTAGATTTGGTGGTCGTTCCTTTTCCTACTTGGCCCCCCACCACTGGAATAAGCTGCCAATTTACATTCGCTCCTGCACTAACTTAATTCAGGTCAGAAAACTCCTCAAAACCTGGCTGTTTATTCTTTAAGAGCACATTGTTTTGCTCTCTGTTGTCTGATACTGCGGCGCAGAGAGATCCCCTCTGGGATGATACATTGCGCTTAACAAATGATAATAATAATAAAAGTAATAATATATTTAGTCATACACATAGTTGAACATTTGTGAGGGAGTGTTCATACCTAATGCGTGGGTGGGTTAGCTTAAGAGCAACCATATTATGAGTATTAGTTAACCCATCCAAATACCTTAATGCCATAGTCCCATGTCTTCAATCAAATATGGCAAGAGTTCATCAGATGGATGACCATCTGAAGGTGGTTTCGTACAGTTTCTATTAATGTATCGTTTTAAGCAGGAGGGTGTGATAGGTGTATCATGGCAGGAATTCTGTTCAAAATAGGTCTATACTTACTAAGAATTGTTTCAAGATTTAACTATGACAAGCGAAAGATTTCTAAATTATGTAAAAATAGAATGTGTTGGTGCCCACAGGCATTTGGATGTATTAACTCACCTATTGAAAAAAAGTATTGCATATTTAAGACTTCTGAGTGAAAAATAAGTTCCTAAAGGAATTAATTGCCAGTATACACTGTTGACTGAAAATAAAAGTTCATTTGAGATGGTATGTTTAATTGCATCGATTAGTAGACAGTGTTACCAGAATATTTCAAACAGGCTGTAAAGAAGTTGGAGACCCTTTGCCCATCTTGTAAAACCAGCGCAGAAACCATAGTTCACTTGTTATTTTTTTGCCCCTATTACTAAAACTTGAGGGGCAAATGCATTTTACCATTGTGCAGATCGATTGGTCATGGTCACTATCTGGAGATGCTGAGAATTTTCTCCACAGACAATAGCAGGTTAACTGTCTTTTGCTTGGCAAATATTGTCACAAACTCTTGATTATGTGCACCAAATGTATAGAATGAAGAGTCTGAAGAGTTTTTATTCCTTTTTATTGTATATGCTGTATTTTATGATGGTAAGTATTTTATCCTATCATTCTTACGAGGCGCTTTGTGCTTTTTATGATCTAATGATTGAAATATAATCATATGTTGATGATGAGATTCTTTATGTCTCTCGACTGGGGAAGTATCAAAGGACTAGTAGTAGCAGGGTAAGTGGTGAACATTGACAACATAGATCCCTGATGGTGTTGTATGGCTATTTTAAGGTTTTTGTTGTTATCTGTTTGGACTATAGAGAGATCTGTCCACATCGGTGATTATAATTCTGCTCCTAGCCTACATCCGGAAGTATCATGTACTATATGTTCTATTATATTTATGTATTTTTACTCGAGCTATATTGCACATTGTACTTTTATGGTCGTTTGACCGAAATAAAGTCTTTGATGATGATGGATAGACATTAGATAGTTGAATTATTTTATGGTACAACTGAGCCAATGTTCGTACCTTATACTCAGGTCCATATGTGTAATGGAGCATGTCTTACTGTTTTTTATAGAACCAAGAAGACAAATGTAAAAATGGCTGGATAAGGAAGCCCTTATGTTAGTGTGTCAACCTATAAATTATGAACATCTTTAAGGTTTCAGCTCAATTGAATCCCATTTACTTTGTTAATTATATGGGATTACAAGAGCAGGTTTCAGTGTTTCTTTAGTGTGTTTCAAAGGAAGTCGTAACCTTCATGACATTTTTTGTTGAATGTTATAGATCCAATGTTAGATTTTGACTCCATTTTATGGAGGATTGATTTAATAATGGACCTGATTTCTGAGGCAACTGTCTTTATTTCCTCCTATATATATCCTCTGGTGGATAGTCAGCTTAGGGGTTTGTGTGTTTTAGCTCTATATATAGCATCTTTACTGCAGTTACATTTTGTCATTAAGAGTTCAAACTTTGATTTTTTTAGTTATGACAATTTATATTTGTATATTTTTACGTAAGTAACACAAAGGGTACAGCGGTATGTAGGTGTGGTTCAATTTTTGTCTTGACAATAACATAAAAAACAGTTGATAAGTACATAGGAACACAGGTATTTGCAGATATTAGCATTGGTAAATCTCAAATGGTGGTTTTATACAGTAGCTGTATTTAGTCTAACCTGTTATGAAGAAATTCAAGGAGTTTTGTGAAAGTGAGTCTAAAGTATTTCATACAGTTCCGCTCTGTGGTTTCAAAAGAGATTCCTCAATGAAATATTTACTGCCTCTCTGAATAAATGCTAACCAGTATTTTCATGCAATGAATGAGATTTTCAATGTGTTCTTCAAATTACAAAGAAGGAATTTGCATCCTAATGTCATGATTATGTCAAAGATATCCTATCAAGTCAAGTCAAAATAACTTTATTTGGTTCAAATGAACCATAAAAGTATAACATACAAACAGAATAAATAAAATTTACATGACAAATTTATACAATAATATGGCACAAGACTCAAGTACTCCACAGTTATAAAAAATACATTATATTCAAAGTTCTAAAAGGAAAGCGCCAATTTCATTTGCATTTCATACCGTTTCCTTATTAAAAATGCAATTCTAATAAAATTTAATACTGTAGTACAGATAACTTCAGTAGACAAGGAGTGTAAGAGATTAAAACCCTCCTGATGGTTATGGGGGTGGGTTTCTCTTAAAAGTGGAATAAGGAACCATGCCCTTGGCTCCTTGTAAAGTGTACAGAATAGAATAAAGTGCAAGGTGCTTTGTTGTGCTGAATTATTGCAGGGACAAGGGGTAAGGTTATTGCACCATCCAGCCTGTTAAGGAAAGGCCACTAAAAAGTGCTAAGTGCAAAGCCGGAACCTAGTCAAAAGGAATCAGAACTGTACATTCGTGGTAAAAGACAAATAACATTGTTGATATAAAAGGGACCAATCTAAATGTGGTTGCAGCCCTGATTGCCCCCGGCGATGATCCAACTGAACAAAAAACGCATATTTTATGATTGATTTCATGTTTATGTCAATTCTGGCAGGATTATCATAATAATGCCCGGGGCCTATTTCATTGAATTTCCCTTTCACATAGTGGAACCATGGAATAGCCTTGGCATTATCCAGAGTCATACAATCCTTGATAACTTCCCTTGTGAGCTTTAAGTCTTCTGACAGCCAGACTTTAGCCCAAAGAATCAGTGGTGCAATGTTAATTCGATCTGCAATAAAACCCATCCTTACCTCAGAGTGGCAGAATGCTGTGGAGGCACTGTCTGGGATCATCAACAATCTTTTTAGAAATGTATTCTCTAGCGTTTGTACTTGTGTACTTTTGTAATATCCCCATACTCCTGCCCCGTAAGTAGTGACAGACAAGCATTTTGTGGCCCAACTTACATGCGAAGCGGAAAAGACCTTCCACAGCACGGCTAGTGTTCTGCACCCTAGATGTGAAAAGATGGCGCCAGTTGAGTTTATTATTAAAAACGTTCCCCAAGTAAGTAAAATTGGAGACCTTGTCAATTGTATTGCCCTTTACAATACATTTTCTTGATTTAGTTTGACTTGGGCCACAAACCATGATGTAGGATTTAGTCAAATTAACTTTGAGGTCCAAAGGTTACATAAAATCAGTAAAAGCATTCAGGTACTTCTGTAAACTATTTGCAGTTAGAGCCATTAAAACAGTGTCATCCGCATATGACAACAAAAGGACCGGTTTGCCTCCAATTCTGGGGAAGTCTAATTCCTGATCTATTAGGGCTGATTCTAGAACATTTGAGTACAAGAGGAAGAGAAAGGGGGCCAATATGCACCCCTGATGAACTCCCTCTGTAGAAACAATGGGTCCAGTCCTCTCTTCCCCAGGGCCAAATCGTATGGCGACCATAGTGGACGCATGAAACCTTCTCAGGAGGTGATGAGAGGTTCCTCAAAACCTATTTCCCCCCATCATGGACCACAGTTGTCCCCTATTGACCGTGTCAAAAGCACTGGACAAGTCTATGAAGGCAAGGTGGATTGACCCCTTCCTTGCATCATGTACTTGCCCATGATCAATGCCAAATTGAGGCACTGTTCATTTGTCCCCATGCCTCTTCTAAAACCATATTGATTTTGGGACATTAGCCTAGAGGAATCTGCCCAGATCTCAAGGCGCGCGGAAATGACCCTCCCCAGCACCTTAACTGTAGCATCAATTAGGGAAATTGGCCTATAAGAGGCCGGGTCTTCCTTGTTTTCCTTTTTGTACAGAGGTACCACTATGTCCTTTTTCCATGATGGTGGAATAGGGCCAGTTATTGCTGCTCTAAACACATTTTGTCATGTTGAATATATGATGTTACTTAGCATACCTTTACTCTGCAGGTATTTATTTCGAAGTTTTACCTTTGCAAATACCATTACTACGCCTGATTTTAGTGCGCATAGTTTTACTCTGCAAATATATACAAATACATAAAAATGCTTTTACTTCGCAGTTAATTATTACGCATACCGTTACAAATACGTTATTGGTACTTTAAAACAAAAAATTAATCATAATAGTAACCTATCCCCTGGCATGCACCCTCTACCCTAGAAATACCCCCTACACCCCAAAACCCTAATTCACCCTGAACCCCCAAAATACCCCCTATACCCCAAAATCCTAACCCACCCTGACCCCTAAAAATACCCCTGTACCCCAAAACCTAAAAACACCCTGAACCCCAAAAATACCCCAGTACCCCAAAACCTTAAGCGCACCCTGAACACTCAAAGTACCCCATGCACCCCAAAACCCTAACCCACCCTGACCCCTAAAAATACCCCAGTACCCCAAAACCTAAATGCACCCTGAACCCTAAAATTACCCCTACACCCCAAATCCCTAACCAACCCTGACCCCTAAAATTACCCCAGCACCCGAAAACCTAAATGCACCCTGAACCCCAAAAATACCCCAGCACTCCAAAACCTTAAATGCACCCTGAACCCTCAAAATACCCCACGCACCCCAAATCCCTAATCCACCGACCCCTAAAAACTCCCCAGTACCCCAAACCCTAAACACACCCTGAACCCTAAAATTACCCCCTACACCCCAAAACCCTAACAAACCCTGACCCCTAAAGTTACCCCAGCACCCCAAAACCTAAACGCACCCTGAACACCAAAAATACCCCAGCACCTAAAAACCTTAAATGCACCCTGAACCCTAAAAATACCCCTACACCCCAAAACCCTAACCCACCTTGAACCCTAAAAATACCCCCTACACCCCAAAACCCTAACTCACCCTGACCCCTAAAAATACCCCTGTATCTCAAAACTTTAATTTGCACAGTAACTCCATTATGCGTAGTAAGTGCATGCTAAGTAATGGAACATGCGTAGTAAATGCATGCTAAGTAATGGCATCTGCAAACTAAAATATGCGTAGTAATGGTAATATGAAGTAATGACTGCGTAGTAAAGGTAGAATACCACCCATTACAGTTTTGACATTGCTCAGTAAGTTGCCAGCAAAGGGTCCACATTACCCCCAGTATGCAACACAGCATTCCCTTGACAGTATGTAGACCTTCCAATATATAAATCACACATGACAATGTGAGTTTCCACCTAGTCTAGTATTTAACCCTTTCAATGCGCATGACGGAGCGGTTCCGTCATGCGCGTCGGTTGCGCTGTGCGCATGACGGAACCGCTCCGTCACGGCCCCGCCCGCTCAATAGAACCTTCAGCATGGCGCGGTAATCCGCGCCGCGCTGAAGGGGTTAAGTACTATTGCTATGCCAGTTTCATCATTGGCAGTATGCAGACAACAACTGTCTCCTCAAATTACATATTTCCTAGAATGTAAAGCATTAATTCCATATCCATGTTCCACTGCCAGGATGTTAAGTAAAACGTTGTCATTATGCATGTGTCATTGTACATTGAACTATGCTTTGTGTTTTAAGCAGATACATTTATATAAGGAAAAATATTTTTACACCACAAGGTACATGTGTATATAAGACAATGTGATAATTGCTGCATATAGGTGCACATATAGAGAGTTTTATGCCTGCTACCAAAGCTTTAGGAAATAGTATGAAAAAAGTTGCTTATTTCAATACAAGATAAATGTGCATATCCACCATGTAAATATGGCTGTTTCAATGCACATATGGGTATTTATATAGAGGGGTTTCCCCCAGCCAATAAAACCCACCACGTGTCATGCTTATATATGTATGTATAAGATAATTTCAGGTTTTTTTGCTATGACAAAATTGCTGTTTTTATACGTTGTTCCATCCCTCCTCTCTGACTCATCCCAAACATTTCTGACTACTACAGTGGTTCCTTCTCAAACGTACCCTTCCTTTTTTAGCCTTGTTACCCAACTAACAGGCACACACAACCACTGCTTACACAAACAACGTACTACTTCCTCTTTCAAATACATTCTCATCATGCTACACACCTACCAAAACGAACACAAAAAAAGAATAAAAATGTTCCTAATCTACTAACTATTAAACTCTATTCTTGGATTCTGGAGTAGAGTGCTACTCACTGCAAAGTGCTTCAGTACTTCAATGCTTCAATAGTCACAGTATACACTATATAAATGCCATTTACAATTATATTTTACACATTGCCATATACGGTCTACCCCGAATGTAAATGTAAATAACTGCTGCCATGCCAAGTTCCTCCTTCCACCTCCGACTTAATATGATTGTACTTTACTGTCACAATGTTACCATTGGCTATGGCCCGATCGGATCTCTTGTGGGATTTATTTGCCTTCCACCTGCTGCCACACAGTTGGACACTAAGGGTCCCCTGAGGGCCACTCCCTGCAGCCCACGGTGACGCATTATATCCAGATGGTCTTTGCCTGTGCCTGAATTTTGCGGGATGTTCTGTATATGCTGAGAGTCTATCTACTATGATGAGAAGCTACTCTATTGCTATCAGACGAAAGTCTCAGATTTTGAGGACCTCTAAGGAATATTTTGTTGATCAGAAACTTAGACGACTAATCTTACGATTCCATTTATCGCTATCCTTCAGAAATTAGGACACAGTTTTTGTTTGGGACTTGTTTTATGTCTTTCCTTTTTCCTCCTTCATCTCCAACTTTTCCATTAAGCCAAGAGCTACATTATTTGAGCCCTGAGGAAGGTTTGGCTACATCTCGGCCTTCACCGAAACGCACGTCGGCACATGACGTGACAGAAACATATGATTGATATTTTTTGTAAACACAGGGAGGAGACTGCCCTTATCCAATGAAGACGTGTTTAAAACTGGGAAATGTGACACAAGAAGAATGTCATTAATCTTATTATATACAGAAGGGTTTCTCTATAATAGTAAAGAACCCGCTTAGAAATAGATTCATTCAAGACTTCAATCCTTGGTTTTTCTGTCTATTTTCCTGTTTATGCTTACTAGCTTAGCATGTTTGTACTTTGTAGTGTGACAGTAAAATGAGTAGGATTGTCGTTTGTGAGTGATTTATGTTTGTGTGAGTGTCTTTTTATGAATCAATAAGGGGCGATAGGTGGTATAATTTTATTTGCTGCTGTTCTTTTTAAAGAAAATGTATTGTGATATTTATGTATTATGTGTACAGGGTGCTACAAAATATATATGCAGAAAAAAATTCTACCTGACTTGAATAAATCTTTTTTTTGTAAAAACAAAGCTATGTGGTTAATCTATGCTTAATGCCTGCAATCTTGATCCTTTTTTAAATTACATTTCTTTAGTTACAGTGAGACTTATTCGCTCCACTTTTTCTAAGGCAGGCGGTATATGCCTTTTTTAGGGTTTTTCAGGACTTATGATTGTGCTTTACAACAGGCCATTACAGTGGATGAGGGCTCAGAAAGCTTCTGCAGCCGAATTCTACACCATTACACTTATCACCCAAGGAGGTACAGCAAAGCAACAAGACGACTCTCTCACCAGTGCTACTGTCAGCAAAGGCACACTTGCTCACTTTGAGAAGGTAAAATGCTGGGGGATTAAGCTTCTCTGCGAGCAAACAGTATTGTAGGAGGCTGCCTGGAGGTGGACTTCATCTCAGGGACCCGTGATGTGTGGAGGAAGGGAAACTGCTAGTTGGTGAGCTGAACAGCAAAGAAGATTCCTCTTGGCGAAGGACGTGCTCTCTGTGAGGAAACATTGTTGCAGGAGGGTACCTGGGGCAGGGCTTCATCTCTTAGGGACCCGTTCTCTGTGGAAGAGGAGGAACTTCTCATTGCCATGCTGGTAAGCACAGAAGGATACCCACAGTGCAGGAGGCGCCTGGGCGATGATTGGGCCTAGAGTGGGCCCATCAGCACCCGTCCACGGACAAATGAGCCCAGGCCCACTCTCTTGGCCTGGCTTCACCCTGCCAGAGCAACCTTGTTTCTGATGGAGCCATGGTCCCCCGTTTTTATTGAATTGACCCTTTGCAACATTTCGCCAAAGAAGAAAAGTAAGCGGGCCTGTCATAGTTTAAAAGTTATATTTAGGAAGTTCCCCTACTCCTCCGCTCGACTTGGCCCAAAACATTTACCGTTTACCTGTTTGTCACTTGTGCCATAATGAGAAAGCGGAAGGAAACTGGGCAATGCAAAATCTCCTGTGGATTCAAAATGTACTACTATTGACTCCTTTCTTGCATGGGCTGTGGAAGTGATTCCAAAGAAATGGACTTAGCGGAGCATCGACTTTCTATGGAATTGCCAGGGCCAAATGAGACAGTGTAGCCCAATGAAGGGTCTTTTGATAGCACCAATGACCAGCATGGGAGGTTTAATAATAGTGTGTCCCCAAAGGTATTTCCCTAATCTATCCCCTTCAGGATCAGTGATAACAGCTCCTGGCATGGCTCTTGTCTCTACAGTTCGGTCCCAATTAGCAAGATGGAAGAGGAAAAGCCAGAGGGTTATTGCCATCAGTCCAAGCTTTGTAGACTATAGAGGTCCTGTTCGTCCAAAGGGGGGTTACTCACCCCGTGCCTATTAATGACTGTCTAGGCACCTTTCCTCTGCAAATTGATAGACATTATCAAGAACTATTATTATCATTTAGAGCAAAATTGGATAGACTGGAGGGAAAGACTGAGCTAGTTATTTCCACATGCCAAAATATGACCAACCAGAGCATAACCAAAGTTACACCTGAGTCTCATTCCTCCACAATACAGGTTAGGATAATTCCACTTCTGGCCAAGGTTGTGTTAGACCTCATGACAGCTTCTTACTGAAGCCTGGTACAACATCTAGGACAACTAGGCCACTTCTATGGGTGCTGATGACATAGCACTACCGTAGGGAGGACCAGGACCCCCATAGTCCCCAGTGTCCAACTATGCTGTTGGCAAATGCCATGAATAATCTATATCCAAACTACCATCAGTTGTTTCCCAAGAAACCATTCATCAAGGGGGCTCTTATACCCATTTTGATCCTTGTGATCTTGTAACTATTAACCTCCCACCGGCCAGTAGTCAATGTTGCTGTTATGGTCCATGTCCCCTCTTTGAATCCTGGATCGAGTGAGACTGCAGTCTCTTTAAAGAATAAAGTCATTCACCGGCTCAACAAGAACCATATCTTTCCAGCTGACAGGCCACAACCAATTTGTTTTTACCAGGAGAGTGGGATGGATAGGGCCATTGTGGGACATTGTGTTATTAATTTTCAGCATCCAAGCTTCACAGGTGAATCTTTAGCTAGATCAGTGTCATTCTTTTCGTTCTCCAGGAATGTGGCCCTTCTTCCATTGTTTTTTTTTTTTGCCATCACCTGCGTAGCCTCGGATCTATGCGTCATGTCAACCCACTATTGCAGAGAACCATGGAGCAATCTTTTTCCTTTTTCTCTCCCCTGGATACAAGGAATAGGTTTCAGGTTTTAAGCTCGCTACAAGAAAATTATTGATTTAGTAATACCGAATCATCTTGCCCAAAGACTTGTGGGGGTGACAATCTGGGTGATAACTTGATGGACGTTGCTAAAGCTATGCTTAGTGTTTTAACTGCAGCGGAAGATGGTTTTATGAGACCAGTTATATGTTCTGAAACTAACACTCACAATATATCTTGTGCTGTAAACCCTAGGCATAATGAGCAAAACATATATAATAACCCCCCCTTCCCCCAGTATTGGAGAGATGTTATAAATTTGCCACATGGAACGTTCAGGGGTTATTGAATAAGTTGGGAACACTGGCTTGGGCTAATGTCATTTCTGGCTTTGCTAGTATTTGTTTACAGGAAACATGGTACACGACTCGCAAATATGTGGAGGGTATTTCCTCCTATTTTCTAGGTGTCATTCTTTCAAATGCTGGGCGGGCTACAAATTCTTCTTTCTAAGAAGCTTCCAGTTACCAGAAAAAAGTATTACCTGGTAGGGTCACAATCTCAGCTGTTGTGTTGATCTTGTACAAGGGGCCCTGACTTGGTTCTGGTTAATTTTTACAATAATGTCTTGGACTCTGCTTGTAGTAAGATAGCCAGTGCACTTGATTCTGGCCTAGTTGTTTTTTTACACTCCATAAAAACTAGTTTTATTTTATTGTGGGCCATGGATTTAATATTCAGTCCTGCCCTCTACCAGCCAAATATGTATGTGGTTACACTAATACGGATAGGGTCAGCATATCACATTTCTGCCATAATGATTAAAGGGATGCGCTAAATTCAATTATTTCTATGTATGACCTAATGCTTCTGAAATGTGTATGTGGTGATGATGATAGCTTATGTGGCGATAATAGGGTGAAAATTCCTACCTTTATTGAAAGTAATGGTTTATCAGTTATAGACCATGTTCTGGTATCTGCCTCTGTTAGCCACCTGTGTGGCACTCCAAGGATAGTCCAGTCAGCAACAAGCGACCATGGCATAGTTATGTTGCCTTTTATTTTTTTTGGGTATGGAATGCTTGGTTCTCACAACAGCCAATGACATTAATCCTACTAGACCCAATGATGTGCAAATTAAATAGGCAGGAACAGAGCCAAATAACATTCTTTAAGAACTAGTAATTAGGAGCCTCAATGACATTAACTATTGTGTTAGGGATAAGGTGACTCCTAATAAGTTGTTGTCCAGTTTTAACCATATTACTTGTACTATTCATTCACTTTTGCACAGGAACCTGAATCCCTCTCAAATCAGGAATAGGGGTATGTAAAATATGCCACTGCTGCTCAAAGTGCCAGCGTTTCTACTGCTCAACCCAACAATAGATAGCCATGTTGATGGTAATTTCATGTGTACCAGAGCTCATACAAGTTATTGATTACACTGAGAGTTTTATCCTTACAGGCATTTCCCTCAGGCAGCTGAGCTGTTGTAATCAGTACTCCAACACTTTTCAGATGATGATAGACACTTTATTTCAAGAGGAAGGAATTCACCTCCACCAACAACTGTCAACCTCTCCAAGCAAGTCCAATTATTTCCACCACATTATCTTCAGAATCCCTCTGCATCAGCGGAGTTCTCATGGAAGATATCACAGTTGCCATTAGGTTGCATGTTCCCATAATGCTACAAGAAAAAAAAAATCCCATTGTTCAAAGTCTAATATATTTCACCATAAGTCTGGTTATCTCTCTAAATGCCATAAAATCAACATCATAATACAATCATTACGCACAAGCACAACTGAAATCATTGATCTTTTCCGGCCCAGACATCAGAAGAAAGAACTTCTCATTAAGTTGTATATTTCGATGATGTTATTTCCATATTGCCCCTATGTGCAATGTTCACTTTGCATTCTAGTTGGCACATTTTGCTAGAGGGAGTATGCTATATCCTGTTTATTTAAGTATATGTTTCCCAGTTTACCTATCTCCCTGCTGCTCAGCCAGTGTGAGGGTTGAGAGTGGAATGTTGGTGTGACTATGATGCTTGCAATGTGTGGGTGCCTGTGTGGATGAGTGGTGACAGTTGGAACATGGGCTGAGCAGCAGGCAGGCTGCTCCTGGTGGGGCTGCAGTATAGGATTGCCAGGCTGAAGAACTGATGCACATTATTACCATCCTGCAACTTGAACTTAATAAAGAAATACTTATAATACAACTCGGCTATGTCTGGTACATCACAACATATTTTGGCGATGACCTGGAGACAGACCTATGCGTACTACTGGATTTAAAGATGTCAGTGGAATAGAAAACATCTAAGAAACCTACAGAAACTACAGTTCTTGACAGCACAAACACATGAAAGAGATAAGACAAACAGCGCAAAGTAGTTTTGAAAAAGAAATGGTGACATGTCAAAGAACTCTTCAATGCGGAAGGAACTTACCACAGACAGCAAGTACATTTCCAGGAGGAAGTGTTGACACTAAAGGTACAAGATCCACAAGTAAACTGGAAACAAGAGAAACTGGAACAGCACACCTAGCAGTCCCACCAGTGTCCTTCACATCTGACAGTCCTAGCATAGGCATGCTGCACCCACTATAATTTTTTTTGGGGGACATGTAACCCTCATAGCAAGCTACACTGGTCGGGTGTATGCTCACTTCTACATGTATTAGTAGTGATTTTAACTCTACAATATCAGCTGTCTACAAACATTGTGGTGAGTTAATTTTTTTCTCAAGTGAGGCAGTCTCATTGTACAGATCTTGTCCCGCATGTTGTAAAATGCTTAGACCTAAAGCCATCCAGCCAGCCAGTTTGGATTTGGGTGAAATCTTTCAATGTTTTTTGTGGTCGGTGCTGTTACACATCATGAGCAGAAGGTAATTTATTTATTTGTTTTCGCTTTTCTAGCATAATGACATTGCTGCTGTGAAGCCGTTTAAACTGTTTTGATTCGGTTTGAATGACTATTTGAGCGTGTGCACCTTACCTGGGTTGTGTAGTCACGTGGTGCCGCAGTTTTCTTCAGTGACATCTTGGGGTTTTGATCAAGTTTCGCTGCTGTGGGATGCTCTCCTGCATAGGCGCACCTTGAGCCATCCAGGGCAGCGTTGTTTGCGTGC
Organism: Triturus cristatus; assembly: GCF_964204655.1. NCBI lineage: Eukaryota > Metazoa > Chordata > Amphibia > Caudata > Salamandridae > Triturus > Triturus cristatus. The sequence continues at coordinate 1,190,788,994 of NC_140589.1, forward strand.
CGCCATCTTGTCTTTGGAGGCAGCATCTAACTCCCTGGTCTACGAAATGGCCCGCAATGCCCAGCTTCCATCAGATCACATCCGGACAACTGTGTGTGTACCAGCATAGAAGTACGGGAATTTGGAAAAGACTGGGAACGTTGCAGGATCCAAGTGTACTGCTGCTATGCTCAAGCAATGGAACAATTTAGTAAAGCACCCGTGTCTGGGGGCCACACTTTTTCCTAAGTTTGACTATGGATTATCTTACGAAATTATACAACGCGGTTACACGCATGTGAGGAAAAAGATGAAGTATGTTGCCTGTAATTTCTGTGTGGTCCTCAGACAGCTTCTTTCAAGTTTGAAGTTATAGATGGTTGAGATTGCTCAGGTACATTTCTTTAGGGGTTATCTCTCACATGGACATGAAGTTCGATGCCTGGATGTCATGTCTGAGTACTTGGTTTGAAATTGTTTACTTCTGTTTGCCACAATTGTTTTTCTAGTGTTCCAATGTGTCGAAATACTATGTTGGTTGCATTACAATGTGAATATGACATTTTACATTGTATTCTTACAATGTCTCCATGTCGTAGTTTACATATCCTGTACAAGTGGGATTAGTTTGCGGGTTGTTCTGGCCCCAGTTTTACATTTACATGAGATTGTCCTGCTTATAATTGGCAATAGATTTAGGTTACACTGCTACATTAAATGTTATATCCCTTACACGTGGGATTGAGTTATGGGTTTAGTTGCCCATCTCTTTAGAAGTCTAGGTACCCTTGCATAAGGGGGTTTCTAATCTCTTAGTGGGTGGTGGTCAACCATTTCTTGGTTTGCTCTTGCACTCCCTTACATGAGGGACGGGTATGGATTTTAGTGAATCTTTTTCTCTACACACTCCCTTACATGAGGGAGGTTCTGGTCTCTTGGTGGGTGGTTTCCCACCTTTCTTAGTTACACTACTTTACTTGTGGATTCTGTTAACGATGTATAAGTCACCATGCGCTACACGTCTTGTCTGTTTGATGTGTAAGTCGTCATGTGCTGCATGTCTTGTCTGTTCGGTGTGTAAGTCGCCATGCGCTGCACATCTTGTCTATACTGTGTGTAAGTCACCATGTGCTACACGTATACATTAGTTTTCACCCTTACGACAGGGGTGGGTTATGGGTGCCAGTCCCATTCACACGCTATACATTAAAAAATCCCTACACAGGGTGTGATTTTTGGCTGTCTGTCCCATATACACGGTTTAAGTCATAAACTTCTACAGGAGGGATTACCTTTTGGGTTATAGTCTCAAGTCTGTTACCATTACATGAGGGGTGTCACAATGGCTTTCTTAGTCCAATTTTCAGAGTGTACATCATGTTCCTTACGTTAGGAATTCTGTTTACAGTTTTTGTTCCCTTGTAGTTGGGATCGTAGTCTCGGGGTGCGTTTCACCCTTTGCTTCGTGTTACATTTTATTCTAAATTGTTTTATTGTGGAGGATGGGTTACATTGCTTGTCAATTTATTTTATATTGCTTGTCAAATTATTTATCCTTCCATTCAGGTAACTTAAGTGTTCAGACTGTCTCGTGATGTTGTATTTTAATTTGCATCCCTGGGTTTTGAACTACTTTCCACTTTTGTACATTCTTGCATATAGTTTCTACCATGTAGTATTGTTATTTTCATTTTTCATTTAAAAGGAAGGGAATATGTTATATCCTGCTCATTTAAGTATATGTATCCCAGTTTACCTATCTCCCTGCTGTCCAGCCTGTGTGAGTGTTGAGAGTGGAATCTTGGTGTGACTGTGATGCTTGGAATGTTTGGGTGCCTGTGTGGATGAGTGGTGACAGATGGAAGATGGGGTGAGCAGCAGGCAGGCTGCTCCTGGTGGGGCTGTAGTATAGGATTACCAGACTGAAGAGCTGATGCACATTATTACATCCTGCAACTTGAACTTAATAAATACTTAAAATGCAACTCAGCTACGTCTGCTACATCAGAACAGAGTATTTATGGAACATATTGCCATTCCAATAGCTGCTTTTCCACAGTTCAAGAAAAATAACATAGCCGTTACAGTTTTCACATTGCTCAGTAAGTGAAGAAGCGTTGCCAGCAAAGTGTCCATATTACCCAGTATGCAACACAGCATTCCCTTAACAGTATGTAGATCTTCTAGTAAATAGATCACACATGGCAATGTGAGTTTCCCCATTGTCCAGGATTCAAGCACTATTGTCATGCCTGTTTCCCCACTGGGAGTATGTAATTAACAATTGCCTCCTCAATTTTCACATTTCCTAGAATGTAATGCACTATATACATATTCCACTGTGAACAGTATGTTAAGCAAAACGTTGTCATTATGCATGTGTCATTGTACATTGACATATGCTTCCTGTTATAAGCAGATGCACTTATATAAAGGAATCTGTGTCCCAACCCTCCTGTCTGACTCATCCCAAACCTTTCTGACTACTACTGTGGTTCATTCTCAAACTTTCCCTTCTTTTTTAGCCATGTCACCCAACTAACAGTCACACACAGCCACTACTTACACAAACAACTTACTGCTTCCTCTTTCATATCCATTCTCATCATCCTACACACCTAACAAAACTAACACAAAAAAGAAAAAATCTATGACTAATCTACTAAATATTAACCTCCATTCCTGGGTTCCGGAGTAGAGTGCTACTCACTGCAAAGTGCTTTAATGCTTCAACAGTCTCAGTAAGCACTAAATACAATTTACACATTGGTAGATCCGGTTCCACTTTACCTCGAATGTAAATAAGTGCTACCATGCCAAGTTCCATCTTCCACCTCTGAATTAGTATGTTTGTACCATTCAAAAAGGCTTTACAGAGGATGCAGACTCATAAAGCCTCTGCGCAAAGAGCTGGCCCATCAGTACCCATCTGTGACTGAACGTGGCCGGCCCTTCTCTCTTGGCCCAGCCGCTCCCTACCAGAGCAACCTTGTTTCTGAAGGAGCCCTGGTCCTCCATTTTTGTTTACTTGACCGTCTGCCACATCTGCCAAAGAAAAAAAGTAAGTGGGGCCAGTTATAGTTTAAAAGTTATACTCAGGGCTGCTCCCCTACTATTCCTCTCGACTTGGCCTAAGGCCTTTGCTTTTACTTGTTTGTCGCTGGTGCCATAATGAGAAAACGGAAACTAGGCTATGCAAAATCAGCTGTGGATTCAAAACATAGTACTATTGACTCCTTTCTTGCATGAGCTGTGGAAGTGATATGCAAAGAAATTGACCTTGTGGAGAGTCGACTATCTATGGGATTGCCAGGGCCAAGTGGGGCATTGGAGGCCAATCAAGGGTCTTTGATAGCACCAATGACCAGCATGGGAGGAGACCTAAGCCAGGATGAGAGGTTTAATAATAGGGTGTCCCCAAAGAAATTCCACTCATTTATCCCCTTCAGGTTCAGTAATAACAGCTCCTGCCATGGTTCCTGTCTCCACAGTTCGGTTCCCATTAGCAACAAGGAAGAGGAGGGTTATTGCCATTAGTCCAGCATTGTAGCCTATCTAGGTCCAGGTCTTCCGGGGGGCGGGGGGGGGGTACTCACCCCGTGCCTACTGATGACTCTGTCTGGGCACCTTTCCTCTGCAAATTGATAGACATTTTCGAGAACTATTATTACCATTAAGAGAAAAATTGGATAGGCTAGAGGGAAAGACTGAGCAAGTTATTTCCACATTTCAAAAAATTTCCAGCCAGAGCATAACCAATGTTATCCCTAATGGCCACTCCTCCACAATTCAGGGTTAAGGTAATTCCACTTCTGGCCAAGGTTTTGTTAGACCTCATTACATGTCCTTGCTTAGCTCTAGTACAACATCTAGGACAACTAGCCCACTTCTGCAGGTTCCGATGACATAGCACTACTGTTGGGAGGACCCAGAACTCCATATTCCCCAGTGTTCAGCTATGCTGTCAGCAAATGCCATGATTAATCTACACCCAAACCAACTGCCATCCATTGTATCCGAAGAAATCATTCAGCAAGGGGCCTCTAATACCCATTTGGATCCATATGACCCTTTAACAATTAACCTCCTACCGGACAGTATTCTGTGTGTGGCTGTTATGGTCAACGTCCCCTCTTTGAATCCTGGTTCTAGTGAGTCTGCAGTCTCTGTAAATAATAAAGTCATACACTGGCTTAACAATAACCATATTTTCCCAGCTGACAGGTCACATCAAATTGTTTTTAACGAGGAGTGTGGGATGGATGGAGTCGTTGAAGAAAACATTTGTGGGAGATTGTGTTATTCATTTTCAGCATCAAAGCTTCATGGGTGAATCTTTAGCTAGATCAGTGTCATCCTCACCATTTTCCAGGAATGTGTCCCTTCTTCAATTGGGTTACTTTTACCATCACATAACATTCTTCAAGAACCAATAATTAGGAACCTCTCTGATATTAGCTATTGTCTTACGGATGAAGTGACTCCTAATAGGTTATTGTCTAGTTTTAACCACATTACTTGTACTATTAATTTACTTTTGCACAGGAACCTGAATCCCTCTCTAACCAGGAAAAGGGGATGATTTGACCACTCATGTGATCAGGCATCCCAGAAATTGAAGTTAGCTTCACACCATTATCCACGGGATAATACTACTATTAAGCTCCTTTGTCTTAAATATAAGCGTGTCTTCGCAGCTAGAAAATAGCTACTAGCGAACGAGGCATGATGTAACTTAACATTAGCAGCAGAATCTAAAGACCATAAGTTGTTCTGAGATACGGTTAATGCCCCCTTCTTAAAAAAGGATTCTATCCCAGAGTTTAATTCTTTTATCACATGTGAAGCATGGGTGGTACATTTCTCACCAATTTTTGCTCAGAACACTGAGACTAGCGGCTGAGAAGGGCTAGGAATGAGGTGTAGCTGGGATCATCTCCCACTGAACATCACTTTGGATGAGGTTACTCAAGCTTTGCACCATAGTGTCAGTGGTAGGGACCGTGGCCTGATGAGGTACCCGTGGATGCCTTTAAATTAGCTGTAGAACTATGGGTACCCATCCTGACAAGAGTGTTTAATGCAGTAATACCTTTTTTTTCCTTTTGTGTGGTGATTATAGCGGTGCCATTTAGTGACAATTTTTATTTACATGCATTTTGTCAATGGCATACAATGCTAAAAAAATAAAGAAAAAGAAACATGCAGGCTTCAAGTCATATATCTTAGTCATACATTACTTTGCAAAGTGTCTGTTTGAACTTCAGTCATACATTTACAGTTTATATAGCCGATCATATCTGTACAGGTGAGTGCGTTTGGAGATAGTCAACCAAATACATCCAATAATCCCTGGGTTTGGATTGATCCTGTGGGTAACTCTTCCTCCTATGTTTTTAGGGTATCTTTACAATAAGCCATATCTTTAATCCATTGTTTGGCTCTTGGAATGTCCCTGCTGCCCCAGCATAGCGAGATTCTGCGTTTAGCCATAAGCAGTGCTATCATGCAGAATTTGCCTTTGGTGGATTGCACATTATTAACTAGGCCCAGTAGACCCGATCGAATTGAACAGGTAATAGAAACTCCCAACATTACACTGATTAGCTTTGTAATCTCAGTCCAATATGCACTAATGAAATTACAGTACCAGGCGAGATATATAAAGTTGGCGCTGTCTACACCGCACCGTTGGCATCGTGCATCTGGACGAAGTCCATATTTGTGTAGTTGAGCGGGGGTATGGTATGTTTGATGCAAATACTTATAGTGAAGTATACGTAAATTGCAGTTTGGTGTGAGCATTCTAGTTGTGTTGCAACATCTAGCCCATTCTTCCACTGTAAGGGGGGTGTCATGTGTGTCATTCCATCGTGTCAGTGCTTTATGTGTAGTGTCATTAACATCGCTCTGAAGTTGCGTGTATAGTCGTGTAACCATATGAGCGCTACTGGGTGTGGTGATGATCATTTGCAAGGTATTTAGTTGCAGTGGCTCGCTAGGATACGTGGGATATAGTTTCTTAACAGCTGCCTGTAGTCAATGGTAGGTGAACTGAAAGAGTAACGTCTGATTACTAATGTATAGTAGATCTTTGGGTTCTGCAAAGGTGCCATTAGCATAAAGGTCTCCCATTGTGTCTATACCCACATTTCGTAATAAGTCTGTGCCTACTTTTCCTGGGTAACTGACAGCTCTGGGTGAAAATGTAATGGTAGTGCTGGTGCGTAGAGTGGCAATTTATTGGCTAGTTTCCCCATCTTTTGCCAAGCTGCATTAGTTGTATCAATGGTGATAATTGCATGTGGGTGTAGGCGAGCCTGCCTATATGGTAGAATAGCACTCAGTGGAATGGGATGTGCGTCACCGTCTTCGATGGCAATATGGGGCATATATGGGACAGGGTGGTACCAGAAGTGCGCTTATTGCGCTTGAGCACATAAATAGTAAAGGAGGAATTCCGAGACCTTAAAGCCCCCTTTAGAGAACGGCAGAGACCAGGCCCGTAACTCAATGCGTGCTTGTTTGCCCACCCATATGAGGCGATTTAGTACAGTAGTTCGTTTTTGGAATACAGCTTTCGGCGGGGTAATTGGAATGTTATTGAAGAGGTAGAAGAGCTTAGGTAGCACGACCATTTTGAAAATGGCCAGACGGTCTGCCAGTGATAGAGGTAGTTGTAACCAGCGCTCCACCTTTTCTTCAACCTTACTAATTGCTGGCCCATAGTTTGCGCAGATAACTGTTTAGGGGCCGCGATGTTACCATACCCCAAGATATTTGACTGGATCTGTTTGCCATTCGAGTGGAAACTCTGCCTGGTGCGGATGAGTGGTGTCTGTTTATGGGATAATAAGGGATTTAGCCCAATTAATTTGGAGTCCTGAATGATTACCAAATTTAATATACTCTCTCAGTAGCGGGGATAGATTTGTAGCCAGATTTTTAACATATAGCACCATATCGTAAGCATATAGTGAGATATTGAGTGGCCTTTGTGGAAATTGCAGAGCTGCCTATTTATGACCTTGCCGTATCTTGCAGGCCAATGGTTCAAGGGCGATTGCAAAAAGCAAGGGTGACAAGGGGCAACCCTGCTGTAGTCCCCGTTCAATTTGGATAGCATCAGATACGTATTTATTAACTCGTATCCGCGCTGTGGGTTTCGTATATAATATTTGAATCCATTGTAGAAAGATTGGCGGAAAACCCATTCTGCGTAGTATGGTGTGAAGATATGTCCATTCGATCAAATGCTTTTGCTGCATCCAATAAGACTGCAGCTGCTTGAAGTTCAGGGGCCAAATAATGTGATAGTGCGAATAATGTTCGTGTGAGCGGAGGAGCGAACTGGTATAAAGCTGGTTTGATCTGGCAACATGAGATTATTCATTAAGGGTTGTAGTCGCTTCGCAAGCAGCTTGGCCAAGAGTTATGACTCACATTTCCCAGGGTCTTTATTTGGTTTTAGAAGGGCAATGAGCATGGCCTCTCTCAGCGTTGGGGGGAAGAATCTGGTTGCTATGGATGTCCCCATACATTTCTACCAGGTGAGGTGCGAGTAAGTCAATATAGGCTTTATAAATTCGCAGGTAAAGCCGTCCGGGCCCGGCGTCTTACAATTAGGAAGGGACTTAACCACCTCGGTGACTTCTTCTACTGTTACCGGTTGTGAGAGATACTCCTTCTGTGCATCCGATAACCAGGCAATTGCCACATCTTCCAGATATGATATAATCTCAGTCTGTGTTGCCGTTGCACGCGATGCATAGAGATTGCCGTATGTGTCCATAAATGCCTGTAGAATGCCCTTTGCATCGTAATGAGTTGCACCACTATCATCTATTATTGAAAATACTGTGTGTGTCTTATGTCCAGTGCAGATTTTATGCGCTAATGTGTGGCCCGGCCTACCCCCTTCACCACACGTGTGTGCAATGTGATGTTTTGAAATATATTCAAGTTCCTCATCTGCAAAGTCTTGGTATTCTGACATAACCTTCCTTATAGCGCCGAGGATGGACGTGCCATGACTTTGCTCATATTCCTGCTCTAAGGCACCTAGTCGAAACTCCCGTTGAGCAAGTTGAGTACGAATGTCCTGTAGAATGCCCACGTTTGTACTAATACAGACACCGCGAATAGTAGCTTTAAAAGCTTCCCATAATAAACTGGGGTCCTCTGTAGTGGCCTTATTAAAAGCAAAGTAATCGATAATCGCTTGTTCGATGGTATTAGTGTATGAGGAATCCAGTACTGCTTTGGCATTAGAGCGCCATATGTATGGCGGTGGTGTGTAATGGGGTAATTCCAGAGTTAACAGCACTGGTTTGTGGTCGGAGAGTGTCTTAGGCAGATGTCTAATATGTCGAGTCCAGCATGTGACCTCCTCCGTCCCCAGCCAATAATTGATGCGGGACCAACTGTTATGGACCGTGGAGTTATATGTGGCTTCCCTATGATCGGGGTAGCGTGGCTTCCAAATATCTACCAACTTAGATTCTGACATATTCTGTAACGCAATCACGGCTGCCTATGTGGTTCTCTGAAGGAGTCCAATCTGTCTAGACGTTCGTTTAATGAGAAGTTAAAATCCCCGCCCCAGGATCATCCAAATTCAGGCCATATGTGTTGATTAAGCCTATGTGGTGTCCTCTGAGGTGCCCCATGACTATAATATACCGGCCCAAATTGTCTGTTATTGTGTGTTCTATGTGAAATTGTGTCCCTTTTTTTTACTAAGATTACCTCACCTCTAGAATAAGAGGAGAATGTGGAAGCCAATACCATGTCCGCCCATCTGCTTCCTATAGTGCATTTAGTAGAAGGAGCCAGATGAGCTTCCTGCAAGAGTGCTATATTTACGTGTAATCTATCTAAATAGGCAAATATCTGGCATATCTTTTTGAGTTATTCAACCCCCTAAACATTCCATGATAGCAGATTAAGTTGTGGTGGTTGCAGCCTATCCATCATCGTCCGTAGGAGCTACATTAGTGACGCGTTCTTGCTAAGTAGGTGTGTCTTGTACACCTGTCATATCTGTCAAGAACATAGGATTGGGCGTATGACTACTAGAGACTTGAAAAGTTGCAATGTAGTGTAGTTGAGGTAGCCTGTGAAACAAAGAACATTCCCATCCCCTCCACCCCCCTCCCACTTTGGTATCCCAATCACACCAAAGACAATCCCGCTTCAACAGATGCAACATAACTAGAACTGCATTGGGGAGCTCCCTCTTGCGTGGATCCGCTGAGTACACGCAACAGCATCCACTGCGGTGGATGTGATCGGGTATTACGTAATGAATTCAGGTGCATATAGTAACAAATGAGATGTCCAGTACATTGAGAAAAAGAACAAGGAAATAACAGCGTCTGTTTGTCGTACACTGACATAGCTTATTGTAAGCATCTAATATCCCACATGTCCCTCATATCATGGAGTCATATTTGCCAGGTTAATTGTATGGAAGTGCCGGAGTCCAGTACATATAGAGGACCGGAACAGGCCTCCCATCCTAGATGTTGTATAATATCAATTGTATAGTGTCTTCAAAGTTCTCATATCTATGAAGGTGGACAGTAATTTAAGAGTATTGGCCTGCCCCGGTGCATGGGCCATATGTCTGCATGTCTGTGACAGTTTATATCACTTAACCTGTTTGAGAGACAATTGATAGTATCACACAGTTAGGGTACCCACTTACATGGGCACTCAATGTCTTACCGCCAGTGGAGGTCCGATCATAACTGGCCCCGGTCTGTGTCCAGGGTGTCGTGTGCAGTTGCTGACAGGCCACGGATACACAATGGCCATCAGCCTCCCATATTCCAGAGAGATCACTCATGACAGCTAGGATGAGGGTACAGATACAATACCCAAGAACAGTATTGCACGGGCTGTTGAGTTCATCTATCTCCTGTGTTATCGGCCGTCGTGCCAGAGCAGTTTATAGACAAACGAGAAAGGTGTGTTCCATACCTGTGCTCGCCCTAATCGGAGTCCTAATCCGTCTCTCTGCGGCTCTGCTCCTTTCGTCTGGTGACTGATTTCTTTATGAAGTCTTGTGCAGCTTTTGGTGATTGCAGGATTGTTACTCTCCCATCGTATGTCACTCTCAGTCTAGCTGAGTATAGCATTGCATATTCGATTTCCAGTTCCCGTAATTTCTTTTTGCCAGGATTGAAGTCTCTCTGAGCCGTCTGAACCGCCATTGTGAAGTCCGGATAAAATGCAAGGTTGTTGCCTTGATAGCTGATTTGCTGTTTATCCTGAGCCAATCACAAAATAGTGTCACGGTCCCTGTAGTTAAGGACCCGTGCAATTATGGGTCTAGGCGGGGCACCAGGTGGAGGTTTGGGTGCCAATGATCGATGAGCTCTTTCAATGATCAGCACAGAAGAGAAACTGTTGGCGCCAAATATTTCACGTAACATGTCTTCCACGTAGGTCTCCATTCGTCCCGTGTTGGTACTTTTGGGAATTCCCGTGATGCGGACATTGTTACGACGCGATCTCGCCTCCAAATCTTCAGCTTTATTCTTTATAACCTCCAGGATCTTCTCCATTTCTGTACATTTGCGCAATGTGCTGTGGGCTTCGTCTTCCACTGCAGTTATGTGGTCTTCCGCTGCATCAAGCCGTTCGCCTTGTTTGTTCAATTTGGAGGATATATAGTACGGCATTTGTTCCAGAAACTATTGGCGATGACACACAGGGTGCGGTCTGCATGGCGAGATATCAGCAAAGGCCCCCACAATGGTGACAGCTAGGTATACCACCTCAATGCTGAGTAATATGCAACGTCTGCACGCTCACGGGCAGGTACAATCCGCAGATATCAAATATGTTGGGACATGTGCAGGCCTACCAATGCAAATGCGCTAGCATCGTCCAATTCTGTTCCGCTAGAACGCCATATCCTTGCAGGGGGTTAACGTGCGTTTACAACGCAGGGCGGGCTATGCAGAAACGGGTACCACGGAACGGGAAATCATTTAAATTTGGCGCCAGTGAAGAGGTTTTAAGCAATCATTGTGCTATTGTCATGCTGGGGTGTGGCAGCAGGGCATGTCGTGGGGCACCTCACAGGGGGTATTTGTGTACTTGTCCGATCATTTGCTGTGCCATACTGCAGTCCATTCTGAGTGTTACGCTCCAGCTCGAGTCCACCATTTTATAAGCACCACCGCTGTGTTGTGGGCTGCGCAGCCCGGGTGCCTTACCGGGAACGTAGATCTTACAGTTTCTGGCAATATGCAGGGCTGTGCAAGCGCAACCCTAGCTCGATCCGTCGATCGTCACATCGACATTTAGCGCTCATCGAAGGGGCACTCACTCATTCCACCGCTCTACACTCATTCCACCGCTCTACACACTCACATCGCCGCCAACTTAGAGTCGCTGGGCAGACTCTCTGTCGCGCTGCTTCTCGTGTCGTGTATACGCCATTAGAAGTGTCGTTTGGGGGATTTAGCGATGCCCAGTTGTTGCATCAACTTTCCGATGCCGGTGGTGGTTTTTCTGAATTTTACGCACCCGCAGCAGTATGTTATAAGCTGATATTGTCCCTGACCGGCAGAGCAGCCTCAAGGAGCAGCCATCATGCAGCACGCCCTCTAGCGCCCCCCTTATGCAGTAATACTTAGTACGATCCCTACTTCTTGGGCCATTTCAATACTATTACCCATCTATAAGAAGGATGATTAATCAGACCCCAAGAACTATTGACCTATCTCGCTTTTAGACTCATCAGTAACACTGATAGCCAGATTTTACTTATGAGATTGGAGGAGTGGGTGCAGGAATCCTCTATTTTATCTACTGCCCAGTTCTGCTTTAGAAAGAGTATAGGTACCATTGAGCAGTGTGTTAACCTAGATATCCTGATTGGGAAATGTACTAGATCCAAATCAGAATCTTTATACCTTTGTTCCATGGACTTAAGCAGTGTTTTTGACCTTGTTGATCATGCTCTCGTATGGTCATCACTGCTATCTATTGGTGCCCCTAAGGCATTATTTGTTTTTTGCCATGTATGTATGAGAACTCATCAAGTATAATGTGATCTGGTCCTCAGGGAGAATGCGACCCTTCATTTAAAGTGGGGCGTGGTATCTGTCAGGGCTGTATTTTGGCCACTGTTGTTTTCCTTTTTTATTACCGGTGTGGATAGTGCACTCCAGTCTCTACAAGCTGATGCCCAATGCGTCGCTGGGCTCCATTACCTGTGTTATTATATGCGGATGACGCTGTGTTACTATCTGGGACCCTGGTTGCCCTGCAGAAATTGCTGAATGATTTTGGAGACTTTATGGCATCCAAACAAATGGTGATCAATTATACTAAGACTTTTAATTTTATTTGTGGGCACAAGCTAAATAAATGTAGGATATTTTATATTGATAACACTGTCATTTCTAAAGTTAACTCTTTCTGCTATCTAGGAGTTTTATTTACGAGTACCGGTTCTTGGGCTCAACAGATTTTAAGTGCCAAAGAAAAGATGAGTAGAAACTCTAATGGGATTCTTAAGTTCTCGTCAAAACTGGGTTGCTAACCTACTAAAGAAATGGTGGAGAAAAACAAGGCTAGGGGCCGGCTGCAGTTACTCATGGGGTTGGACCCTGGGGCTACGCCCCCAGGAAGCCATTGCAAGTAGAGGAAAATAATTTTCTGAAACGATTACTGTGCTTGCCAGCTTCAGCGTCAACACTGATCGCCCATTATGAGATGGGCCTACAGTATCTGGAGGGTTTGACATTTGTAAGAACGCTTTTACTCTGGCTGTATATCTGGTAAAAAGAAGAAACCAGATTTATTAAATCTATTATATTGAACTGTATGGCATTGGAAAATGGTTTGTGTATCCCTTGGCTAGCTACACACACTCCTATTTTAGCACTTTATTTAAACTATCAGTGTGGACTGACCCTCCCTAAGTGTTATCTTTTACTAAGAAATTTATTAAAGATACTTTTTTACAACAAAGAATCGAGTGGAGGATGAGTACAGAGAGGATGAAACCGCCAGTAGTATCTTAACCCCTTCGCTGCCAGGCCTTTTCCCCCTCCTGTGCCATGCCTTTTCTTGGCTATTTGGGGTAGTGCGCGCTTAGGCCCCTGTAACTTTTTGACCACATTAGGTATCCACGCCAAATTTGCGTCATTTTCTTCCAACATCATGGGGATTCTAAAGGTACTCAGGGTTTGTGGATTCCCCTGGAGGGGTCACAGAAATGAGCGAAATACAGCAAAATTTTGGGGGGTTTTTCGGAAAAATTGGAATAACGGGCTGCAAATGAAATCATCTGGGTTTTTCCCTGCAAATGTTATCAAAAAAGGGTTTATGGGGTTGAAATCACCATTTTCCCAGCTTTTCGGGGATACCAGACTTTTGTCAGAAACCCAACATTTTTTACACAGTTTTGGCATTTTTCTGGGACATAGCCTATTTTTGCTATTTTTTGTGCTTTTGACCTCCTTCCAGTTAATGACAGAAATGGGTACAAAAGCAATAATGGATCCTGGAAAGCTATACATTTTCGAGAAGAAGACAAAATTCTGAATTCAGCAAGGGGTCATTTGTGTAGATCCATCAAAGTTTTTTTATAGAAACAAACAGTTAAATATAGGATAAATTGAAAATTAGTTGAAAAAAACAGCCTTTTGTGTCAACATTTTCACGTGTAACTTCTTCTAATTATGACAGCTCTTTGAAAGCAATATACCGTTGCATCCGCTGGACATTACTGGTTGTGGGGATATATAGGACTTGTAGGTTCACCAAGAACCCGACGAACCCAGAGGCAAAAACTGAGCAGCAACTTGCAATGTTTTTTTATTATGTACCGGGTATATAGTAATTAATCTGTAAAAATGTGTACATGGAAATATCGGTATGAAAGACACCTATGTATTTCTGAAATGGGAACAAAATATAGAGTTTAGAAACAGTAGATATTTGCACATTTCTGAAATTGGGAATACTCATACTAGCATGAGAATTATCAGTCATTTTTTAGAATGACTTATTTTTTACACAATCTCTTTCATTTGGAAGGCAGAAATGCATCGAAAGTCAATAGATAATAACAGTTCCTTTACAAATCTGAATTACCGTAAGTCTCCCGATAAAAATGGTACCTCACTTGTGTGGGTAGGCATAGTGCCCGCAACAGGAAACGGCGCAAAACGCAACGTGGTCACAACTCAATATCGCAGTGAAAATGTACCCTTTTTTGGCAAAGTGCCTAGCTCTAGTTTTTTAACCCTAGCTCTGCGGGCACCTTGGGAAACCTAGCAAACCTATACATTTTTTAAAACTAGACACCCAGGGAAATCCAGGATGGGGTGACTTGACTGCCTCCGACCAGGGTCTATTACCCAGAATCCCTTGCAAACCTAAAAAATTGTCAAAAAAAACACATTTTCCCCACATTTCTGTCATGGAAAGTTCCAGAATCTGCGTGGATCCACAAATTTCTAACCACCCCGCGTTCCCCAAAGTCTTATGAGAAAAACGGTACCTCACTTGTGTGGGTCGGCCTAGTGCCCGCGAAAGGAAACGGCGCAAAACGCAACGTGGTCACACCTCAATTTCACAGTGAAAAATGACCCTTTTTTGGCAAAATGTCTAGCTGTAGTTTTTGAACCCTAGCTCTGCAGGCACCTTGGGAAACCTAGCAAACCTATACATTTTTCAAAAACTAGACACCCAGGGGAATCCAAGATGGGGTGACTTGACTGCCTCCCACCAGGGTCTGTTACCCAGAATCCCTTGCAAACCTAAAAAATTGTCCAAAAAACCACATTTTCCCCACATTTCTGTCGTGGAAAGTTCCGGAATCTGCGTGGATCCACAAATTTCCACCCACCCCGCGTTTCCCAAAGTCTTACGAGAAAAACGGTACCTCACTTGTGTGGGTCGGCCTAGTGCCCACGACAGGAAACGGCGCAAAACGCAACGTGGTCACACCTCAATTTCGCAGTGAAAAATGACCCTTTTTTGGCAATATGACTAGCTGTAGTTTTTGAACCCTAGCTCTGCGGGCACCTTGGGAAACCTAGCAAACCTATACATTTTTGAAAACTAGACACCCAGGGGAATCCAGGATGGGTTGACATGACTGCCTCCCACCAGGGTCTGTTACCCAGAATCCCTTGCAAACCTAAAAAATTGTCCAAACAAAAGACATTTTCCCAACATTTCTGTGGTGGAAAGTTCCAGGATCTGCGTGGATCCACAAATTTCCACCCACCCCGCGTTTCCCAAAGTCTTACGAGAAAAATGGTGCCTCACTTGGGTGGGAGGCCCAAGTACCCGCGACAGGCAAGGGCCCAAAACCTAGTGAGGTGACATCAAAATTGCCTATCTCAAAACCACCTGGTTTTGCAAGGGGGGTCACCTGGGTTTTTGGCCCGGTGCTCGGCGGCCATCTAGGGAAACCTACCAAACCCATACATTTCTGAAAACTAGACACCCGGGGGCTTCCAGGGAGGTATGGCTTGCATGGATCCCCCAACGTTTCCTTACCCAGAATCCCCTGCAAACCTCAATTTTAGCTGAAAAAATCACTTTTTTCACACATTTTTGTGTGGGAAAGTTGTGGCATCACCGGGCTCACTCAAATTTCCCACCACCCAGCGTTCCCCTGGGTCTCCCGGTAAAAATGGTGCCTCACTAATTAAATGGAGAAAAAACTGAACCAATGAATCGCAGCTCGTGAGCTGTAAAGCCACGGCAAGGCACCAACCGCTTTACAGGCCATTCACACACCTATCATACGTGATACACACAAGACCATTCGCACCACCAGGCACAAAAACAACACATTACAAAATTCACAAAAGGGACAAGGTACACCCTGCTTCAGAAAGGCAAATATTACTGCACAGACATCTAATCCTCAAGCACACACTCATACTGGTTGGATTTGGCACGAGGGTGAGTGATGGTTCAATATATACAATTGTATTAGCAAGTGATTTCACAAAAATGAAATGCACTGTTAATAATTGAAAGGGCGAGAAACCGAACCATTGACTAATAGCTTGTGAGCTGTAAAGCCACGACAAGGCACCAACCTCTTTACAGGCCATTCATACACCTTTCATACGTGTGAGACATACAAAACCATTCACACCGCCAGCCGCGGGCCCATCACATAACAAAACTCACACCAACACACAGCGCCATTCAAGGACCCATCACTTTCACACGCCCACATTCCTGACACAGCAACTACACAAGCTGATGGATTGCGTGGAGTGGCACTCAGCTAGCAGTGTGTGTAGTGACCAGCAGCAAGTCACTACTCACACACCGCCAGCCAAGCACCATTCCACGCACACCGCCAACCAAGTGCCAGTCCACACACACCTCCAACACATTTAGGATTTTTTTTAGACAAAAATAAAAACACAAACAAATAGCAAATAGATACAAATCTACAAACACAAAATCAGAAACTAAATACATTGCACTAATCCCAACCTTGAAACAGAATCAAATTTTTCAAAGAATACAGACCAGGCAGTTCACTTTACCACTCATGAATGCTCCCAAAAATTCTTTTGCGTGTGGTACGCTCTAAAACAAGCAGGGACACACAGCCCATGTTTAGAAGGACAGTCGGGGCAGTACATACAAATCTCCTTCCACGTACCTCTTCGCCAACAGACTCTGCATCTGCTAGTGGGAAAATCTTTTGCCGGTGTGGGAGGGATGATATCAGGAAAGTGGCGAACCACATCCTCCACCACTCCAAATCTAGGAACACTTGCCTGTTCCACAACAAAAAGGCTAGCTATCACAGAGTGCTGAAACTGAAGAAATTCCAACTTTGACGCAGGAGAACACTCCTTGAACACAATAAAAGCATTGAAATTTGCTAATTCGAAGAAATGGATGGCCAACTTCTTATACCAAACATAAGCCATCCGAATAGCAGAGTAAGGTTCCAACCTCTGATCTACTCTGTCAACCCCACCCATGTGCTTATTGTAGTCTAGAATGCACACAGGTTTGAGCACTTCAGCAACCTGACCCCAAACAGCCACAGGTGAAGTACTCTCATCATGGATGGTAGTCAGCATGTACACATCCCTCCTGTCCACAAATTTTACAGCTAGTAGTTCATCACTACGCAAGGAACTGCACTGCCCCCTCTGAAGTTTTTTGCAAACAAGCTCTTTCGGATAACCTTTACGGTTAGAGCGGATTGTGCCACATGCAAAAGTGTCCACTTTATACAATTCCTTAAATAATTGCACAGCAGTATAGAAGTTATCAAGGTACAAATGGTGGCCTCTGTTAAACAGTCTTCTAGCAAGATCCCACACAATGTTCTCTGAAACTCCAAAAGTGGACGGACAACCTGGGGGGGGTCAATAGTAGAATCTCTACCAGTGTACACACGAAAATTAAAAACATATCCTGTCCTACTCTCAGACAACATATACCATAGCGTGCCCTCTTGCTAGGGATGTACTGCCTAAAAACCAAACGGCCCTTGAACAAGACCAAAGACTCATCAATAGATATTTCTTTCCCTGGAGTATAGATCTCAGAAAATCGATCTACAAAGTGATCAAGAACGGGCCGAATCTTAAAAAGACTGTCACAGTCAGGGTGATCTCGTGGCAACGCCATAGAATTATCAACAAAATGCAGCATACGTAGCAAAAGTAAATACCGATTACTAGTCATAACTGCAGAAAATATGGCAGTTGCCAACAAGGGGCTAGTAGACCACTATGAAGCCAAGGTTGACTTCCTTACCACACCCATCAATAAAGTCAAACCGAAAAACTTCTTAATCTCTTCCAGATATGTGGGAGACCACCGGGTAGCTCTAGACTGGGGCCTAAGTTTGTCACTGTTGTCCCTCAAAAACTGTTCAGCATACAAATTCGTCTGCTCAACAATCTCACCCAAAAATACATCATTCATAAACAACTGAAAAAACTGTATAGGCAAAAAGTGTTCACAATCCACTGTACACCCTGCATCACCGCTAAAGGCAGGCAACACCGGCTGCACCATGTTTGGACCAACCCAAAGTCCAGCACTTCCAGTAGGAAGCCTAGCAGCCTCAGACTGCAATCCAGATGCCTCTTGCACCATCGGCACAGCAGTTTCCTCCTCTAAGACAGGCACTTCATCCGCACTGAGAGTTGCTTCATCCACACCAAGAGTACCTTCATCTGCACTGAGAGTACCTTCATCATCCGATGATTCCATGTTGAGAGAAAACTCACTGCCAGAATCTTCCCCTCCCTCCTCTCCCTCAGACGCACGCTCAGTCTCATAATCATGCTAAGAGGAAGATTCAAGAAGCATACCAACCACCTGTTGAGCAGTCATTCTACGGCTAGCCATGTTGCTTACTAATAAAGGTAACTTGTCAAACAAGTCAACAACAACAAACACTTTGTAAAATAAGTAATAAACAAAAAGCACCTTTATCAGAAACTCATATATACTCCAAAACAATACCACTCACTTGCCAAGGCAGCTAAACTACTCACCACCACCTACTCTGTACAGACACAGTATGGATCAACAATATCCCATTAAAAAAAAAAGAAAAGCAATTACACATAAGACTATGCAAAACACATTGCAAAGAATCTCATGCTCAAACCACTAACTAAATATGCCGCCATTATGACATCACTTACAAAAAAATTCATTCAGACATTACAATATTACTCATTTGGAGTAAATTCAACAAAAAAAAATTCTTACCAAAACAATGCAACTACACAAATCTGCAGAACAACCACTGTCGAAACTGGAAACAGGAATCAAAAGCTTTAGACTAGAATAAAAAGGAGAAAAAAACTTTATTGCCACATATGCATATAATGCTCTAGACCATCACGTACTGCGCAAAATTTATTACTTGAACCTCCCACTTTCAAGAAGGAAAGATCAATGGCCCAATCCTTTACAAGCAACGCGGCGAGAATCTGGAACTCAGCCTCAGCTCCGGACCATCCCCTCCCTCTTCCCAGTCCTTCAAAACAGACCTCAAAGTTCTCCTCCTGCAAAGACACTTCCAAACTTAATTCACACCCTCTCTATTGTCTGAAGGAAGTCTTTACATTATAGGAAATTCTGTTCTCCATGCCCGTAGAAGTGCCTTCCCAGTGTGTTCCTGTGTTTTGAGTGTCTGCCATTTATTGCACTTTTATACCTCTACTTGTACTTTGTACTCTTTTGTAACGTGCACACATGTCACTTTTCCTCTTGTAACGTATTGTTTGCTACCTCTTGTATTTTGTTTGCTTTTGATACATGCACAATTGCCACCATTGCCTCATGAAACATAACGTTTGCTCTTGTTTTCAGAGTGTCTGCCATTTATTGCAGTATTTTACCTCATGTGACATCCATCAGAGAGCTGCGTGAATAATTACCTGGTAATCCCCTCAGCACAATGCAAACATGCACATACATGACACTGTTCAGGGATCTATCATCTACAGCTGACATTAAATGACCATTCATCATGGTCCCCCCATTAAAGCAGTGCACTTTGTGATCTGCGTGGTACATGTTCTTTGCAGCAGGCACATTAACCCTCTGTGCTACCTTTCCGGGAGTCAACCCTTCCACTACACAAAACTCCATCTCTCTCTCTAGGAAGAACATTAATCACCAAAGTTATCATGACATTTTAATTGTTTCTGAAAATTGCTGGAGGCCAGGAAGGAGGCAGCAAGTTTTTTTCAAACCATAATATACTTGCAAACACTACGCACCCACCCGAAATAGGTACCCAGTGAGGTCACACCGTTCGCATCGCCCTAACCTGCTCAAGGTTCATGTGACCTCAGTGACAGTCACAGCGACTGGATCACAGTTGCTCTAGGGTGTGCTGCTTCGTAGGCCTGCCCGCAAGACTGGAGATGAACTTCAGTATGGATTGTGGTGGACAGGCCTTCAAGGTTAACCCACAATTGACACCACTAGGGTACACCTGCTTGTGCTAAGACATCAAGCCTTCTAAGGTCTAGTGGGGCCTTCTACGGTCTAGCATGGGAATGTGCTCCCTCAGTACAGTGGTGTGGTGGACTGGTCATGAATGCTGAACCCGGTTCCCCAGTTCCAAATTCCACAGCTCTGGACATAGTGCCACATCCCCACTGAACACCATACTTGCCCACTGAGAGAAACTCGCACTGCCTTCAGCTATAACCTAATTGTGCCCGCTATAAACACTTGGATGTGGCTCAATTCGAATTATGCACTTGATAAGAGTAATATGTTGCCTAAAAAATAAAAAATAAAGCAACCACTCATAGGGAATGCAAAGCATGTGAAATGTAAGCAGAAACAACATGGTTACCTAAACGATCTCTCACTAACTATTCAGAAATCAGCGAGGGGTTTCACCTGAAAAATTATGGACATGACTAGAGGGCCCTGAAGAGAACCGTTTCACTGTCCATTGCTTACATCCTTACAAAACGTAAGCAGTATGGTATAAAAAGATCACATCCATAAACACAGAGCCATGGTACACATTGTGTTTTCCAATCCACCCATCAACCAGGTATTGCAGTACCTCCAGGAATGGTACACTCCCCCAACCTGGAAACAACAATGCTGTTCAAAGAAAGACGAGAAAACGAAAGTAGCACTTCACTGGCAAACTCTGTAAAGTGATGCTGGTGTATTTGGATGTAAAAAAAAACCAATCTGGCCACTTTGCAACCCCTCTGTCTTGCTTTATTTAGTTAGGTATTTAATTCTCATATAAGAAATTCTATTTCTCTACATGCTGCTGCACTTTGGATTAGAAAAATTCAAAAGAAGGGCATTTCTCGGCATTTTTGGCTCCATTTCACAGGGAAGCAACTAGAAAGACGAGCGTTTTTCGATTTTGGATCCATTTCACAGGGAAGCAACAACAGGCACACACGAACGAAGCCGAGCCTCGTGGCATGCCTGGGCCTTCCATAGTGCCCCCACCCTAACCCAAACCCACCGATGCAAAAATCCCCCCTCCCCAGCCCCAAAACTCACCTTTACTCTCCGACGCGCAGGAAGCAAATGGCTTCCTGCGCCTCGGAGAACAAAGGGGAAACCTCCAATGACATCAGCGCGGCTCGTGCGCTGACGTCATTGATGACGCGGGGGGGCGGGGGGAGGCAGGGGAAGGTCTTCCCCTGCCTTCCCAGTAAAAAAAAAAAGATTGACCACTCACGGGGGGAGCGCCAGCGCTTCCCACGTGGGTGGGTGCCATGACGAGCTGGACTCGTCATGGGCACAGCGCGACTGCTCCATGACGAGTCCAGCTCGTCATGGGCACAGAAGGGGTTAACTGTAGGTTGGACTTGAGGAGGGTCATCTAACCAGTGTTACTAATATCAAACGCCATTTTATCTTGACCAGGCTTAGACTTGGAATTATACAGCACTTGGTTGCCTTTCCTAATATTAGATTTTTTCCCCCTACCTTGACCCCATGTTCATGTGATGGTGTTAGTAAACAAAGCACAATGCACTTTACGTTGTTTTGTAGCCTATATTACCAGTACAGGCGATATTATCTTAAACCAAAGTTTAATGCAGATTAGAACATTGGAATGTTGGGCGCTCCGTTGAAAACAATGGAGTTCTCCGGGCTGATATTGGCTGGTATAAGCACCAACATTCTAATGTTTCTTTGTTCACAGCTGTGGCTGTGAACAAAGGCTTCAGGGAGCCTGAGGGGATTTCAATCCCCTCGCCTCCCTGAAGGATTTGTTTTGTTAGAACATTCTGCCCTCTAGTGGCAGAATGTTCTAATAGCCTTATAGCCCTTCGTAGCAGGGCTATACCGGCTTTTAAAGTCCCTCTGCTTTGTTAAAGTCCCTCGCCTTCGGCTCGGGCCTTTAACGCTGCAGCGGGCCTTTAACAGCGGTATAGCCCGCTACGGCGGGCTATAAGGCTATATTAGAACATTGGAATGTTGGAAGCTCCATTGAAAACAATGGAGTGCTCTGGGCTTATAATGGGTGGTATAAGCCCAGAGCTCCAACATTCCAATGTTTCTTTGTTCACAGCTCTGGCTGTGAACAAAGTCTTCAGGGAGCCTGAGGGGGTTAGAATCCCCTCGCGCTCCCTGAAGGCTTAGTTTTATTTGTTAGAACATTCTGCCCTCTAGTGGCAGAATGTTCTAATAGCCTTATGGCCCTTCGTAGCAGGGCTATACCTGCTATTAAAGTCCTGCTGCTTTGTTAAAGTCCCTCGCCTTCGGCTCAGGCTTTCAACGCTGCAGCAGGCCTTTAATAGCTGGTATAGCTATAAGGCTATAGAATATCAGCACTTATAAAGATGCTCTTGAGTTTTTGTTCGCACTGAAGGATCATCAAGCATGTTTCGATATGGCTTTATTTTGAAATCGATGAACTTAAGGAAAAGTGTGATGTGTTAGCTGCAATCGATTCTCTGTATTCATGGTGGCGCGCTTTGAAAATTCTCTTTAATATATCTCATCATATGAACAGACTTTAGACTGGGAAATGTCTCGGAATATCATAAAGCTGTAGCCATTGATATAAGAAAATATGACAAATGTTAATTTAACTTTTATCAATACCATTCCGTGCCAAATTACATATTGGGCTCACTGTGCCAGGCTGCACCTGGTGTAGCTGTGACAGTCAGACCGATTATAAGAAACAATGCACTTTTCCTAAAGCTGGTGCAGACTCGTGAATATACTAGGAACCGCGCAGCATTAAAACCAGAAAAAAAATGTAAACACCGGTCTACCTTTTAATGGAAAGGCAGTGGCCTGAGGTGAAGGAGGGCATAGGGAAAATATATCAGACTTGTATGTGCGAGATTGCTCAAACCTTTAATGGTGCCTGGGAAATCACTGGGAAACTTGCCTCACCACACAAATTGGCTAACTTGGTGCCAATTCTTGCCTGGTCAAATGTAGTGCACTTCCCAACAGTTTTCTTGCAACTGTGTCGGCATCACGAATTTGCAAGACACAAGCCTGAAGAAAAATAGCCGGGGACTAATTAGCGTATATAAATCACAGGACGTCACATGAAGTGAGATCACAATAAGTAATATCATATCCTTATCCTGTTCCTCACTTGGGTATAACGCGTGTGTGCCTGTTTAACAAAAAAGAAAAAGGTTATGTAATTTCGAGAGAACATGTTTTAGTTTTACTTTTTATAAATGAAAAATATGTTTGCCACATGTAAGTGTGCAACTCTGTTTAGAAATGTCTGAAATTGATACTATTTTCAAATTAAAGTGAGGAACTCAGGATTATATTTGATTCTGCGTTTACAGAGTGAACAAAATGTGCATGGTGTGTGAGTCAAGCTCGCTGTTTATGCGTGTTTGGTTTCTTATGGTCTCCTTTATCCAGCTTTAAAGCACAAAGCACTGCACACTTTGAGCTCTTTAGGTGACATATGGATTTATAGTGTGAAGTTACTTTTAAGATAAGACATTCAAAGAAGCCCTTTACTGGCCCTCTTTCCCAAATAAAGGGCATGCTACCAGTGAGAAGAAGGGATTAAAATACACTGTGAACAGCTTACTGACACTCGGGCCTGATTCACACAGGTAAATGTACACTTTTAGTAGTCACAAGCTCGGATTTAATAGTAAGTTAAGGGCTGCGGTGAATTCGCAGTCAAGGCAAAGAACTCCGCACATAAAAAGATAGGCCTGTCTTATTTTTTATGTGCAGAGCTCTCCCCAGCTGCAGAGTCTTCACAGTCATAAACTTACTATGAATTCGGAGTTCGTAAATAGCAAAACAATAGTAAACTTATGCAAAAGTATAAGTTTACCTTTAAGAATCACTCCCACAATGTTTGTAGTTGCAACAACTGTAGTACTGGGATACAAAGTAACACACCTCTTCAGTCTCCTGTAAGGGGAATGCAGTCCTCTTTCTGAAAATTGTTGGGGGACTCTGTCCACCCCCGACTTGGGCCATAAAGGAAAAGGTGTTCACCGGGGGCCGCTCCTCCATCCATGTGAGGTATTGTTCTCCTTAAGATTGAACGGCACAAAATGATCTCCCAAGTGATCTTTGTTACAGAAGGGGCCAAGCAAGTGTCCGTGGCCCCTTCATTAACACCAAAATAAAAAAAAAAGCTGAAATGCCCGCTGTGCTCCTGAGCCGCTACCACAGTACACCATAGATTTCTGGTTGTGGTATACTACTATGATTCAGTTATGCTCATGACAATGCATAGCACAAATTCACTTCAACGTTCACGGTACTTCTGGTCATGTATTTCAACACATACTCCTCAAGAATTACATAACTGTAGCGCGGTGGGGCCTGGGGGAGGTGAGGCCTACGCAGCGTGTGATCAAGGATACCACCACGCAGTATGTAATGTGCTGGCGGGAAGACCCCGAGCGGTCTCTCGCAGTTTATTTATCTCCTCAGGTCGAGCCCGCCCCCAGAAGTGCATGCACAAGATACATTGTAGTGGAGAGCCCGGATGGCTCTCTACAATAACAATGCCTTTTTCATTTTAATTTCATTTACAGCAGTGACCATGACCAATTCTGAAATATGTTGCTTGTGTTGTTCTGCACATCTGAATGTTTGCATTGCAGTATTCCTAAAATGTTCGTATTGTGGGTAGCTGCCCTAAACTCTATTTTGCAGAGAGCAAGGGGCCTCATAATGGTATCTGTGTGTTTTTTTTCATGCTATATAAAATGTAAATTAGCGGAGTCATGGTTCCCGGTTTTGGACTGAATTCTCTTGGTATTTTGACAGGAAGCCACTAACCAAATTAGATGCCTTGTCACAGTATTTATATTTTTACATTTAATATAACCCAGCATGGTTTACTAAATCCGCAATTCTGAAGCATTACCCTTCCTTTTATCGTAATTGATCTTTCACAGATTTGCAAAAATAGAAATCACTTTGTTTTCGCTCTTAAACAAAAACAACCTGGTTTTATGAAGAGTTTCTCAAACAAAAACCACGTGGAACAAATTACATATAAACTGTAACCACAGGATGTATTTATAAAAGGAAATGCCCCTTTCATATAAGCATTATAAGAGAAACAAGATGCAGCTCCATTCAATTTGAAGTTGGACTGAGAAAGTGCGCCTGGGCGCCTTTAGCAATTTGATCAACAAGAACAGGTTAGTGCATGCTCTGAATCAAGAACGTCAGTTTCCAGAAGACTGCCACTCATGATTCAGAAGACAATGTCAACTGTTATCAGCCACTGTGGATCAAAGAGTAAGATAAAATCAACAACTCTACAACAAATTTTTATGCATTTCTGATCTAAAAGCGGATCCATTCCAACCAATATTGCCGGTAACGAATCCCCTAGGACTTCACTGTCCCTGAAAGGGTCCCCTGCCAGACCATCTATTCACTTCTCAAGAGGCCCAGGGTTTTTTTGGATCGCTGATGTGCTGAAACCTCAAATCTCCCCCTTTGAAAACGATAATACAATGCTTATCACATTTTGTTAACCCACCTGTGTGCCTGTTATTATACATTTTATCAACAGGTCTCTGGAAAATAGAGTGAGCCCCCTACAGCTCCAACACATGGTGAGAATGTAGTCTTAGTTAAATGACCAGCTCCAGCCTCCAGACTAGAGTCTGCCTTCTCAGAAGAAGGGAAAGGCGTAAATGCTTTTATGAAAATAAGAGATGAACTGCTCAGCACATAAGACCAAGGGCAGGCCTGTGCTTCCTCAAACTCTTACCATCAACAGATCCAGTCGATCATAACATATCCCTTGATCCTAAACATCTTGTGGAATTGATGCTTCACTTACTGAGGTAAAACTGTCCTCCTTGGTAGCTTCATCAACATATGCCACATGTGGGGTTTCTCAAGATTCGCCATTGTCGGAACCGCGCTTAACTGCCTAAGATGGTGAATACAGACAGAATAGGTTCAACGCCACCCACCTCTAGATCCCATAGCATCCTACCTCTCTGTGGTGAATAGTCGGTCCCCATCCGTAGGGGGGAATGGGAGAGATGAAGGCTTCATGGACTGAGAGAGGAAGGCATAGACATCTCCACGGCTGCTTAGTCCTGGATTGCGACGAAAGGACCGGCAGGTGATCCCACAGGCAATAGCCAGCCCCTGAGTGGTCGCTGGACTGGGTGGACCTGTGGCAGAGGCAGCTGGGGCTGGAGCATATGTGTGTGCCTCCTTGGGGGCTGAGAGATTGCTGGGGTGTATTAGGGGCATTGCTGCCTTTGCCGCATGCAGATTTATTTGGTGCAGCTGATCCTGTTCCCACCCCTGAACGACCCTGACAATCTTGGGCGAGGTTTGAGGAGGTGACACCTACTGGCAGTGAGAGGTGTGAGGTAAGTGAGGTATCTCACAGTGTCAATCCGACCCCTTCGTTATTGATGGGGCCACCAATGACGGGGTTAGATGAATTGAGTCTCAGGGCATGGAAGAAGCCTGCCACATTCTGCAATAGGGACTGAGTGACATTATAGGAGCTCCACCCTGATTGTTTCTCCTGGTCTCTCCAGCATGTTGTCTCCTTGCATTCCCTTTCCTCCCCCCATGGCCCTTTTGATCCTACCCAGATTGCAATGGGACTCCTTGGAGCCTACCTCCAGCAGTCGCGGCACAGATGCCTTAGGCGATACTCCTTACACCACTCTTTTACCTTACAAACCACATCACCGGGACCCTTTCTCGCATTGAGGGCAGGTGGGTCAGTTCATTCCAGTAGTACTGAACCCCTGGCAGTACAGCACAGGACCAGTTTTTATGGCCAAAGACAAATCCTTGACGGCTAGAAAGGAATGTTGGATAAATTTGCACATCGCAGGGGAGTGCTACAGCCTCCCTCCGAGGCCAAGAGCCCACCCACTGCAATATTGGGGGGGCAATGGGAGATGCAACGCATTAACAAACACCTCCCTGATCCTAGCTGCCCTTGATCAGTATATTGTGATATGGTGGAGACCAAAATTGGTTGTGGGGTCGTTAAGTTTTGCTGCTGTGTCAGGATCTTTGCCAGGTCACAGACAAAATATCAGAAGTAGAATTCAGGCATCTGGAGTAGAGGACACTGTGACAGAGATGAAAATGATTATACCGCGACTAACAACATTCTCAAAAGAGCTAACAGCCAGGGTGGTGTATGTGAGGGGGGAGGCCTGACAGAACAACCTCTGGTTCATGGGGTTCCCAAAAGGATGCGAGGAAGCTTCACCCAAATGTTTTCTATAACTTTGGCTACGCTCCATCCCCCCTGCTGACAGCAACAATCGAAATCCTTTGTAGAGGCCAAGAGGAAGCTATGTGACCTCAATGTCCGATACATGCTTTTATACCCTGCCAAGCTCAAGGTTACTTGCAAAACACAGAATCTTCTTTCAGGCCCCGGAGGAGGTGTTTTGCTGGGCAGACGAGATGGTCAGTATTCACTCGCATTAGTCACCAGTGGCTGCTACCGGATGCCCCCTGAAGTCTAGGCACTACACTACTTAAAGGACTGGCATCCTGATTAATACTCATGAATTGTTCATGTTTAGTACATTAGAGGTATTGTCTCAGTTGCCAGCTTGAGGCGGGCTTTTGGCGGTGGGGGGCATTGATGGTGTCCTGCCCTTCCTTCTTGGTGTTTGTTGACCCTTTGTGGACCTTTGAGGGTGCAGCTTGAACACTTGGTCACACACACTGACACCACATTGTTGGGATGACAGTTGAGAGATGACCCCACCGGAGTCTTGTTTTCACCTGTCTCGAGTCGCTCCTGCGATAGAAGCATCCAGTTCTCATAGTATATGGAGGGAAGGATTAGGAAGTTGTTGTTACATGCTTTGAGGGGGCGGCGAAAAGGAAAGTAACCGTTCCCTGATGGCACCCTTAATAGCAGCAATGTGCCTTTCTGATGTCTGGCACCACTTCAACCTATTTGAGCTGGAATGTATGTTTCACTTAGGGCACTGTAGGAAATTGGGTCACTGGTTGAGGGGGGTAAAACTCTATTCAAGCAGCAACCACAATTCTTGTCAGGATGAAACTGAAGCAAACCCTAAATTAACCTGTGCTCACCCCTCTGGAAGCTTGGCACAAAGGCTTAACTTAGAAACTATATGTAAAGTATACAAGCAGCACTTCAAACAGTAATGAAGTAAAAACACAGAGCAAGAAAAATACCTTACCAACATAGAAAAATCGAGAAAAATGTAATGCATTTGCATAAAAGCACCAAGCGCCAACTGTGACACCAGACTAGGACAAAGTCACAAGTGCAAGTTGACCATGAAGAAGTGCAGGCCGGATACAGGGACTAAGTTATGCCCGCTGAACAAAGTACAATAAATCCTAATGCACAGTCTACGTGATGTTACTTTGAGAGGCTTCGCATCATACAGCATTTGTTCTGAGGAGCTGTGAGGGAGGTCTACAATGCAAGGTTCTGCAATGGGGATGCTGCGCTGCGTCGTTTCCAATTAAGCTGTGTGGCAAGCCTTTGCATGACTTTCGCATAGAGTCACCTCGATTTCGATGGGCTGGCAGCTGGATAGCATGGCTTGACAAGGCTTTGCATTGCTAGATGTCATTTCCGTTGAGGCTGGCAACTGTGTGGGGAGGCTCTATAGGGCTCTGTATCACTTGGTGTTGTTACATTCCATATATGTATCATAATACCGGCCCCGGTAATCTCATTACCTTTCACCTATATTCTCCCCCTACCATCCACTTGTCACGGTTTACAGACTGATCTTTTACCTAGATATTACACTGCATTCAGAATGCGGGTTTCCCCTAGTTCAAAATCTCATACATTATGCATGAGGATTATTGGAAGCACAGCAGGACTACCATCTCCTGTATAAAATCTATGTACAAAGTTCATGCCCAATGTCATCCTTAGGCCGACACAGTAATACAGCAAGGTAGGACCCCTGTGGAGACCTATGGGTATATATGCATCACATCTTGCTAAGATAAGACCGAGGAGACTGAGACTTCCCAGCCGACACACTGACCAGATACGCTGAGGTTCCTGCATGCAGTTACTCCAGCTCGCAGTGGTCTAACATCCCTCGTGGGGTGTCCAGCTCAAGACCAGGACCGGGGTCCCATAGTCTCTCACTTCAGGTAATGGGGTTGACTAAATCCTAGAGGGATTCTTGGCTTAACACCTACACCCATAGGTACACTTGGGTACAGCTAGATAGGGAGGCATCGTAGGAGTACGCATCTTTTATCATGTGTTTTATATATTCGTATGTATTCATGATTTTAGTAAGATGGTAGAACTATACCATCCTTTTACCTTTCTAGTACTGCTGATCATTTATATCTTATACTGCCTAGCGGCTGTTGTAGCTCATCTATTTTACACCAGAATAACAACTTTTCAATAAATTCTTATTGAAAACGCCCAGCGTGTTTATTCTGTGTATTTCTCTGAAACAGACTAAGTAAACACGAATGACTGAGCAAAAGGTAGTATATTGTTTCCACCATCCTGAGGGATCAGGGTTGTCATGTTCGATGGTTGCAAAGAACTATTCTCTCCTTGGGAAGAGGAGATTCTAGTGGCAGTGTGAGTTAGTTGGTACAAGAAGGCCAAAATACCGGGTGGGGGTGATCAGAGTTCGCCTGACACCAATCCTACAGTGTATGTTGTCTATATGCGCAGATCCTGTATATTTTTTATAGGAACTTTACAACATGGCGCCCAAAATTGGTTGGGTACTTATTTAACAGTAAAATCTGAGTAGTTCAACCATGCTATTCTCAGAAATCCCTATTCACAAAACACCAGAGATGCCTGGAGTGGGTAGGCTAAACTCAGCCACAGCTAAGTAGGTGAAAATACTATTTATTAGCTGTTGGTTAATCAAGCTTGAAGTGTTCCTAAAATTTTTGCAAAGCACCTTATCTTGGTTCCCTCGAAAATGTATTTGTGTTCTAAACACAATGACTAACCAGGTCTTAGACCCACTAGACCAGCCATTACCGCTCTCGGAAGACAAGGAATATGCAAATGCAATACATATTGCGGCAAATATTAGAAATGCAGTCACCCTGAAACTGCTTGTGCATGGTTTAACACCTAGAGGTGGCATTGTAGCTTATGTGATTTGAGGCTAACAAATCATACAGAGCAGAGGTATTTTATTTGTGGGTTACATTCCCAGCAGCAAATGCAAGAACAAAAACATTTCACTTCTACACAGAAGGTGATGCACTAGCGGAATATTGTCCATATGAGGGCATTGATGTTCCGCTCATGTACCAGGAACATTTATACTGGTTTAAAGGTGCCCTACCCCATACTAGAAGAAGAGTAAAACTCGGTCTGCTCGGAAGAGAAGGAGTGACTTGGCCAATAATAGAAGCCTACACACCACATACTGACATTGAAACAATGCTAGGACCAGACTTACTCATACTTCACAAAGAATTAATAAAACTTTACAGAAACATGATGCAATACGTCATGAGGACACTTACGGTCCAGCCAGTGATGGTAACAACAAATACAGCTCACGTTCAAAACACAGCAACTAAAATTACACCACAAACATTACATGCAGTAATAGGTCAAATGCCTGCAAAACGTGAGCAAATGCTCTTCTGGATAGCTTGGAGGATAACACAGCTAGAAGCCGTATTCCCAAACACTAGCCCTTATGAAAAACATAGAATGCTGACATTCTGCTTACCCATGGGGATAACACCACAGATAGAGGATTATACCTCATGGTGTACAGTTTTCGCTGCCAGAACTCATGGTATCCCGTCATTAGCAGTAATACCAGATGTATTAAGAAAAGGGATGAAGTTACTTGGTACCTATGCCCAGGTATCAGCCATAATATTAGCAATTATTAAAGGGGAGGCAGCATCAGTGGCCATACGCCAACACCTAAGGGAGTTCAGTCCTTTACAACAGGAGCACAAAGACCCAAAATAATTGAAACTGCATATGCAGAGTCAGGCAGGGACAGTTTGAGTGGAAAAGCATTAAAACCACAACTGATGGGTAGTCCTGAGAAGGAGACTTTGAAGCGGACACCTACTTCTTCTAAAAAGAAGTGGGACAATAACAAAAAACAAAAAGAAAACAGACCTCAATCCAGAGTTAGATCTCCTCCACAGGAGCCCACCGAAAGGAGGTACAACCTTACGAATAGGGATAATATTAAGAAACCTGACAGCTGTCAGGATACTGATACACGTTCCTCTCGTTGATTCAGGGTTCAATGAAAAACTCAGAGAGAGAAGGACGGTCAGACAGACAAGAAGAGCGTACAAAGTCCACAGACAAGCAACGCGCTCAAGAATATACTTCCCAAAAAAAAGATAAACCAAAACAAAAACCACAGTTCAAAAAGAAGAAGGTTGCAGGTCTAAAGATCGGACATGCCCAGAATTCTGAAGACTCAACTACTGAACGGGGCATGGGCTTCGACGATGCTAGACAGTGCAGCAGAAGTAACAATAGCTCTTCAGAACCTGATGGAATTTCTGGTGACAGCGGACTTGAATGATTATATCACGGTGGAAACACCTGATACTAGGATAGGTGTCCCACACAAATTATATGAATTTAACACTCCAAAAAAGGGGGACAAATGCAAGACAGTAAGAGGTCTCTTTTGGGAGAACCTAACATTTGGCTATGACATTTTTTTTGCTGAACAGGATTGGCTGCCAGCATTCGTCATGGACTGCCCTAGGAGAGAAACAGCAATTTTACCAGCGTTCTCCAACCACGTTCCCAAATATTTAAAATATACATGTGCGGGAGTGGGCAGTAGCCCAAGCCCCAGCATTATACAAAAACCATGTTGGATGGGATAAGGATTCAACCCACCACATAATTCCATAAAAACATACTCCAACTGCACAAAGGCAGTGTCCAATAAAGCAAGAAGCTAAAAAACAGGTCAAGGAGATCTTAGATCAACTTGAATACCAAAGAGTGATTGAAACATGCACCTCTCAAATGAATAACCCTTTGTTTCCAGTATAAAAACACGACAACACATATCGTCTAGTTTTAGACTACAGACATTAAAAAACTTGCACTAAGACGTTTGCAGTTCGAAATGCACACAGTGCCGCTTTAATGAAGAATATTGTGTGGAAAAAATGCAAAACAACGCTAGATATCTCAAATGGATTTTTTTGCCAAAATAAAGCTCCTGAGAGCAGATATTTGACAGCATTCTCATCTCTAGGGTCTCTGAGGCAATTTTGTCAACTCCCCCAGGGGTATAAGAACAGCCCGAGGTTGTTTTCAGCCAGAGTAACTGAATTACTTCAAAATCTGGATAAGCAGGCATTATCCTATGTGGATGATATTTATCTAACGGACGATGACCTGGAGGAACACTTGAACAGAATGAATACCATAATTTTGGGATTTGCCTCAGAGGGTTACAAATTCAACTTTAAAAAATCGAAGATACCCAATGTTAATGTCCTTTTTCTAGGATATGAGCTTTCAAGTGAATGGAAAAGCCTTGCAACTAACTTTTTTAGAAAAGTGTGCGCTGCTCCAAACTTCAAAATCATTAAAAAATTACAATTTAATTTTGGCAGAACATACATTTTGGATTACGCAGAAAGAGTTAAACCTTTCTATGATTTCATAAAGCCTGACTTTCCAGTTAGACAATGGACACAGGAACACACAGATACTCTTTGTTCCTTTCAAGCTGACATGATAGCTTAAAAAAGCCTACAGACAAGCGTAAATGTATGCAACCTGGTGATCTGTATAGTTGCGGGTCAATCTGGGTACACCTAATTAACATTTGATGAAGGTGAGACAGTACTAATAGTATACAAATCACATTTGTACACAAATGCTGAGATGCTCTTCCCATCTACAGAAAAACATCTAACAGATTGCTGTAGTTAGAGAAAGAGCCCTGACTCAAAGGAAACGTATAATAGTCGTTACATCGGTTCCAGCCTTAGAGGCTGCAACAAAGGCAAGCACTCAAAACGCTTAAGCCTTACATCCAAGATAGATGCAATGGGATAATTCTCTCACTGCAACAGATGTAGAATACAGGTACGACCCAAATTCAAAAACACAAGCATTTCTGCAATACAAACAAAAATATCCTCTACCAAATGAAATAATGCCTCCAGATCAGTATGAATATATTATTTCTACTGATGGTTCTGCGCAACCGGCCATAGGGAGCAAACAGCAATACAGCGCTGCGTGTGCTATTATTAATGGATGCATGCAGGATGGAAAGTTTCACCTGAAATGCACAAAAAACAGTCTCTAGGAGACTGCACGGCACAGCTGGCAGAACTGAAAGTGCTAATACTGGCACAGGTAAATATGGATCGGGAATTCCCCCACACTAATCGTATGTGATTCCGTTTACTGTGTACAGTCATATAATGAATATTGACATCACTGGTGACAAAACGGGTTTAAGGATGCAAAAGGTGGCACAATAAAGCACAAAACGCTAAGGGAACAGGTAATGGAGTTAAAAAATGAACTACCAAGGGCTCACTTGATACACACATTGAGTCATCAACGTGATGGCGTTAACGTTGAAGGGAATTCATTGGCTGACGAAGCCGCAAAGGAGGCTGTACGTATGGCTTCCGTAGCTGCAATCACTTGTTAAAAAACGAGGATTGACGGTGAGATAATGATTGCGCTTATTGCTATACGCAATAACAGAGCAGTGCCTAAAAGATTTTCACTCAAGTACTCCTACAAGTTAGATGCAAATAATGTTCCATTTACTCAAATTCCAGGAGTGGGGGGATAGAGTAATACCAAATATGGATCGAAGGTCAGGATTAATTCTGGCAGCACATGGGGGTATAGGTTCTGCACACGCAGGAGTTTCTGCTAAGGTTTTGCTATTGAAACAACGCTATTGGTGGCCAGGACTAAGAAGGCAGACTAAGGACTATGGGGCCGATTCACAGAAGTAATCTGAGATAAAATCCTAAACATACTACTTTTGGTTTTCACAGAAGGCATTTAGTAGTAGTAAAGTTAGGACTCCTAACTTTACTACTATTGAATGCCTTTTGTGAATACCGAATGTCGTAAAGTTAGAAGTTTGTCTCAGTTTAGTAGTAGTAAAGTTAGGAGTCCTAACTTTACTACTACTAAATGCCTTCTGTGCATACCAAAAGTAGTAAGTTTAGGACTTTACCTCCGATTAGTTCTGTGAATCGGCCCCTACGTCTTGAAATGCGACATCTTTTAGCAGATGAAAGGCTCCACCGTAAACGTCCAGTGCAGACACCATTACTAATATCAGACAAACCACTTGCATGTGTTTATTCGGACCACTGCGGCCTCTTACAATCTGATTGGGCTTACAAGTATATCATGGTTGCAGTGGATTCCCGCTCTAGGTTCCTATGGGTGTGGCCCCAGCGCTTGGCTGACGCTCAAACTGTTATAAAAGATTTGTAAGTCTTTAAAGGGACATACGCAATTGGCACATTACATTCTGACCATGGGCCAGCATATAACTCTTAGGGCTTACAAGGAAGCTATGAGAAGTCTAGGTATAGCATTGCAGTACTCCTCTCCGTACCATCCTGACGCAAATTCGGTTGTGGAGAGAAAAGAACGGGACTTAAAGCAATCTTTGACAGCTACAGTATTAGGCTCAGTTGGAAATTGGGTATAACATCTATATGGAGTCCAGAGGGCGTTAGACAAGCAGCCAAGAAGCTCTCTAGGGGGGTCACTCATTATGAGGTCCAATTTGGTATGAGAATGTGGGTACCTAATTTTGATTGTGGCGGCGCAGTGGTGGATGATAAACCTTTTGACATCCATAAAAGTTTGGCTCTTGTGCGTATGATGGGCTGGTGCGGGAAACTTACCGGGATGACACCCCTATGGCGCGGCGCCTTCATCCGGCTGGTGGCGGCCCTGGAGGGATTCCGGGAGTGGGATACAATAGGAATCTCCACGATGGGGGATGTTCTGCGAGGGCCCACGATTAAATCCTTCCAACAACTACAAACCGAATTTGACCTACACAAATCCCAGTTCTACCGATACTTACAGCTTCGACATGCGTTGATGCCGGCGGTGCGTTCACTGACGTCCCTACCAGAATATCACCCCCTAGAGAGTCGCCTTTTGACGGGGGACCTAGGCCCTCATAAGATCTGACAAATCTATCAAACCCTTACAACACGCGCGCAACACAATCTCCATAAGACACGTGAGCGATGGCAGGCCGATCTCCCTGACCTTGCTGATGATGATTGGGCGGAGGCACTGGCGAGCCCCCGCTATACAGCAGTTTCCACTAGATATCGCCTGATCCAATATAAATACCTACACAGGGTCTACTACACTAGAACGCGATTGTGGAAAATGGGGATGATTCAGTCCCAGATATGTTTACGTTGTGGCGCGACCGAAGGCACGTTCTTACATACAGTATGGCTCTGCGTAGCGATACAACCCTATTGGCGCAAGGTCCTTGGGTGTTTGGGGAACGTTCTGGCCTGGGAGCTCCCACTCGAGCCAAGACTCAAACTACTACATAGCACCGAGGACATCGGGGGGAACAGATATAAACGACATTTACTGTTTCTGTTGCTCGTGTTGGCGAAGCGGGATATAGCGCAGAGCTGGAAGGGGACCTCCCTGCCCCGTCTAGGCAAGTGGAAGAAAGCCATGGACCAATGTATGATGGCGGAGATTGCGGTCTTTGTGGCACGTGGCTGCCCCCGGAAACATGGGAAGATATGGGGGAAATGGGCCATATACAGGGGTGTGGACCTGCCACAACTTACTCCAGACGATTCAGGGGATCCCATAGAACGCCTGTTGAGACAGGAGAGATAAATATAAGGTGTGGGGTGACTGTGTACAAACATATTAGGATAATAGTAATGATGTCATCCTGAAGTACTGGGTATTTTAGTCCCAGCGGTGCAGGGGCACACACCCTATGACTTCTGGGTTCTCCCTGTTCCAGACCTACAGAAACACAGAGTCTTCTGGGTGAAGTCAAAGATTCATTTATTGGCTGCAGACCAATTACAGGTATCCTAGAAGTACAACAGCGTGTATGTTCTCAGGAGACTGCTAAAAATCATAGAAACGGACTTCTTCTTAAATACACTTTTTCCTGCTTCAGGCATACATTCCTAGGTTTATGATACGGCAATATACAAGTGTACATTTCAAACGAAAGAGCAGAGTCATGATGACCATCCCACATTCCAGTTAAGCCAGCCCACAATTATTTACACAGCAAGGTTCAGATCCCACATCAGATATTGATAGGCCCCAATAAAACACGGGCAGCTCCTGTTGATAGAAACAAGTCATAAAGCAGGAACAGTCAGGTGTGAAAGAGATTAGCCAGAGGCTTGTGTGGGATGAAAGGACTTTATGGCGTGTCAAGCCCTGATGCTAATCACAGGTGGCCGGAGGAAGGGGAGCTCGTGAGACCAGTTTGACCTGGGGCAGCAGAGCCAAGCTGCCCAGGTCACAGAAGAGTCATGGAAAGGCAAATGTGCTGTGAGGCCCGTATTTGCTTCATTATAGCCTACGTGAGGGCAATCACAAGATGGCCACCGCTTCCAAAATGGAACCCGCGTAGTGATGCAGAATAACGTGTACACAGTGCATTCATAGCTAGAACGGTATACAAAGCACTTGTACATACCGCATTAACCATTTGCGGTTCGCCAATACCAGGATAGACAGGGGTGGGGCCCTGTCCCCTACACGGTCCCAGAGATTAAAGTACGACAGACCCTCCTTTTGCCCTTACATAGGCAATCACTATACTCATCTTAATCCGAGTCTAGGTCAATGTTCACAAAGTCATGGAGATGTTGCTGTAGCATCATCCTATTACTTAGCTCGTCTCTCGATACAGGTTTCCTTACACATAAGGTAGCACAGAGGCCACATATCGCAGGAGCACACTGTATGCACAGACAGAACAGGAAAAGAATGGCTAAGATCATTCCAATGACCATCAGAACTTTCCAACCCCAGGCAGATATCAGTTCCCAGAACCACCCCATCAGTGACCAATCTCCTTTATCCGCGTGTATGGACTCAGATATTTTATGCAGTTTGGAGATGGCTTGATAGACTGTTGGAGCGTTATCTGGTATGAAAATGCAACAACTGGATTGGATAACCTTACATACCCCACCGCGGTCTGCAAGAATAACGTCTAGAACCATGCGGTTCTGCAAAGTCATGAGGCGATCCGCTTGGAGCTCAGCTGTCAAATTACCGAGGGCACCAGCTGTTACATTGATAGTGGATTCAACCACACGAGTCAGTTGTCTCAGGTTCCTACTATTTACCATAGGTCCCCAAAACGGCAGGAAACCCAAAAAGAAATCTCCCGCTTCCTGACCGGCAGTATCCTCCTTACTAATTACGCCCCTCACAACTCTAGTCTTGTGATAGTCAGAGGCAGCAGTAAATGTTGGCGGTAGCAAGTTCGCAATATAACATGTGCCCGAGAAATCAGGGGGCAACCATGTATATGCTTGGTCATTGCAGATGAAATATGTGCCCTTGGCAGCCAAAAACGCAGGAGAAAACTGTGATGGGAAAGTGTACGTTTCAGTACAGTCACTTCTCCCCAGTTGAGCTCTAGGATTCTGACCATTACCCTGTAAGCAGAACCGACCTATGTGGGGGACGACCCAGATTGGGGATGAGATTTTTCGCTGTCTTTCACCCAGACTAATACTATACCCCGTTGCGTTCCATCCTACATAAGGTCTCAATTCTTCCTTGGGTATGGACGAGTATGCATCGATATCTCTGCTCATATCGGCAACTCCTTTCATCAAAGCCTTATTATTGGTGATAGGTCTGATGGAACGTGGTTGTCGCGGGGAGTACGTATCTAGAGCATAGAGAAACATGGTCTGGAATGCCCATGACGATCCATTGTAACTAAATGGCAGCACCAAATAGGGAATACCCTTATTAATGGTATGTGGCATTAACCCACACACCCAGCAATTGGTTGTATTCATTACTAGTTGGTGTTGGTGCAAGAGCTGAATAAACGAGTTATTTACAAACTCTGATCGTCTGGTTTGTTCATGTTCAGGCAGAGGGTGAAAAGAGTGTGAGGAGGCAGTAGAAAGAGGTATAGGCTGTACAGTGGGTGCAATGGGCTTCTGAAAGGAGAAAAATACAAATCCAACGATGAACATTATTATACTACATAGTATAAATAGGCACAAAAATACAAAACATTTACTCTTTATAGTTTTACACATCCTTGCTTTAAAGTTCATTTCCTCAACGGGTCTCTCCATCTTAAAAAACTCCATCCTCTAATCGGGCCGCTCGCGGCGGATGAGTTTCTTCTGCTAAGGAGTACGCCTGTCAGTCCAGGGAAACGCCCTAGACCAACCAGAACCGTTGACCTAACGTCTTCGGTCTGTACCCCAAAGTCTTGGCACCGCGACCCTGCGGCTGAACCCGGATGGTGGTTCGAAAAACAAAAATCAAGAAAGTCCTTCAGATGGGAGAGCTTATAATGTCAAAAAGAAAAGATAGTAAGGAAATCTTTATTTGTCCATAGGCCTTGGTCTCAAATTATAGCGAAGACGGCCAGGTGCTGTTTGATCCTGGAACAAAAGTTCAGGCTCTGTGGTGTCCAATCGATTTGACGATGGCACAGCTTCTTGTAAAATATCGTTACTCTCTTGGTCTGAAGCTGTGTCTCTTATGCGTGCGTCACTGAATGGTACAAAACGAGGTACAGTGTCCGTTTCAGAGTCGGCGATACCCTCCTGGACCCACCGGTCATA
This sequence comes from Triturus cristatus, assembly GCF_964204655.1. Lineage (NCBI taxonomy): Eukaryota > Metazoa > Chordata > Amphibia > Caudata > Salamandridae > Triturus > Triturus cristatus. The sequence goes on from NC_140589.1 coordinate 1,190,827,775, forward strand.
TGGCAAGGGCAAGGGGACTACCTTGCAGTGGGTGCCATGGACCCAATTCTTTCTCCCTTTCACTCGAACCGCTGATCTCGTTGACAGAAGTACAAGGTGGGGGCCGATCCACCGAGGCTCGTCGTTGCTCTTGCGCTGGAAGTTTCTAATCAGCACCCATGTGCCAGGATCGATAGGGTGTCCAGGAGTTTCAGAAGCTTGGGGAAGAGTATCATGCACCTGTTGATGTAAAACACGTAGTTTAACAGTCAAATCATACAAGTAATCGAGTAGTACTGGATGCTCGATCTCACTGAATTTCGTAGGCCTTGGTACACCCCATACGTTGGCCGGGCGGCCGAAAACCACTTCGTAAGGACTAAGTCCCACTCGTGAGTGTACGGTCATTCTGGTGGACAGGAGTGCTAAAGGCAGAGCATCAGGCCATTTAAGACCGGTGCTCGCCTGGATTTTGGCCAGTTTAAGTTTTAGCGTGCCGTTGTAGCGCTCTACTAATCCAGCTGATTGGGGGTGATTTGCAGCGTGGAACTTCTGCCTAATACCTAGCCCCTCACACACATTCTTCATCACTTTACCCACAAACTCACTTCCGTTATCACACCACATCATTCTTGGCATTCCAAACCTAGGGAAGAACTCTTTCACAAGGGCTTTGGCTGTGGATAGGGCAGTGTTATGCTTTAGAGGATAGGCCTCTACCCATTTTGAAAAAGCGCAGACAACCACCAATACATATTTCAGGTTGTTGCACCTTTCCATGTGGATAAAGTCCAGCTGCAAAACTTCAAATGGGTATGATGGGGGTGCAAAATGACCAGCTGGAGTTGGGGTTCCCCTACCAGGGTTATACTTCAGACATATCATACAATTCTTGACCACATTCTCTGCACACTTGGGAATTCCAGCATTCTGCCATACTGGAGCCAACAACTTACAAATTCCTTTCGTACTGATATGTGCCATTCCATGTGCCATTGTAACTACTGGAAGCACATATGCATCAGGCAACAACCATCGCCTATGTTCTGTCAGATCAATCCAACAACCATTCTCATCCAACTTACCCACACTTTCTCTCCACTTGCTTAATTCTTTCTCTGTAGCTTCAGCTTGAAGCGACTTCACACTCTCTATCGTATTTTCACACATTCCAACATCATCAACCCATCTTGCGGGGCCTGCAACATACATTCTAGTCTTTACATTCTGTGCTGTTTCCTTTGCGATCTCATCAGCAAACGCATTCCCACGTCCAACATCATCTGTGATTTTCCTGTGCGCACTGCATTTCATAATCGCAACTTGCAACGGTAGGGTCAGTGACTCAAGGAGATCATTCACCAACTTGCCATTCTGAATTTTAGCTCCATGCGACGTCAGGAACCCACGTTCTTTCCACAATCGCCCAAAACTATGAGCCACGCCAAAGGCGTACTGGCTATCGGTGTATATATTCACTCTCATTCCTTCAGACAACACGCATGCTCTTGTGAGGGCGATTAATTCTGCTGCTTGGGCCGAATTATGTGGCACTCGTGCAGTTTCCACAACCGTGTGTAAGGTCGTGATAGCATATGCAGCAGTCGTGTCACCATTAGGGAGCTTGAAACACGAACCATCCACCCATAAAGTACCATCACACTCAGTCAGGGGAGTATCTTTTAGATCTACTCTCCCTTTCGTCTCTTCTTCTGTTCTGAACAGACAGTCATGTTGCTCAATCTCATCTAGGTCTGCTGGAATTGGCAATAACGTAGCTGGATTCAGCGTATTGCATCTCTTTATGTGTATGTGGTTTGCTAACAGTGTGAGCTCATAGCCTGATAATCGCGCACTAGTCAAGTGTTGTGTCTTGGTTCTGTTTAATAATATGTCTACAGCATGTGGAACCATAACGATCAATGTGTTGTCCATTACCAAACCAGTAGATTGTCGGATAGACATAGCTGCAGCAGCTGTCGCTCTCAGACAGCTTGGCAATGCCCTCGCTACAGGGTCCAAGGTTGATGAAAAATATGCGCATGGGCGCGGTCTGTCACCAAAAGGCTGTGTTAACACTGATAATGCACAACCATCTTTCTCGTGAACATACAATGTAAAAGGCTTGCTGTAGTCAGGGGTACCCAACACAGGAGCTGAACATAATGCATTGCGTAATTCCACAAAACTTTTCTGGCACTCTTCAGACCATGGAATAGGATTCGGTGTGTCTTTACATGTTAATGCTAACAAAGGTTTTGCCAACAAGGAAAAATTTGGGATCCAGTGCCTACAGTATGAGGTAATGCCCAAGAAAGCACGCACTTCTCTCTGTGTTCTTGGCACACTCAACTGTGCAATGGCTTGAATTCTTTCTGGGGTCAGTTTCCTTCCCTCCTTCGACAAGAAATGACCTAAGTAGGTCACTTCTTGTCGACAATATTGCAGCTTTGAGAGAGACACTTTATGATGGAAAACAGATAAATGACGCAACAATGATAATGTGGCTTCTTTGCAGATCTTCTCAGTATCCGCGGCAATTAGTAAATCGTCCACGTACTGAATTAGGATAGCGCCACTAGGTAAAACAAGTGCATCAAGCTGCGCTTTCAAAGCTTGGCTGTATATTGATGGACTTTCACAGTAGCCCTGGGGAGCGCGTTTGAAGCGGAAGCTTCGGCCTCCCAGACTGAAGCCAAAAATGTCTCTGCTCTCCTCTGCAATTGGGATGCTAAAGAAAGCATTCTTTAAATCGATCACTGAAAACCATGTAGCAGAGGCTGGAATCATCGTTAACAAGGCAGTTATATCAGGGACAACTGGAAACTGTGGCACAACAATCTTATTAACCTCTCTAAGATCAATCACAAATCTGTAGACAGGTGGCTGTGAAGGGTCCGTTCGTTTTAAGACAGGTAAAATCGGACTATTGCAAACGTTGCCTCTTGTCTCTTCAATTACACCCTTATTAATCAAGTCGCTGACAATGTCTAACAATGCTTTCTGGCCTTCATTAGAGATCTTGTACTGGGGAATACGTGGCAGTCTGACATTAGCCTTTAAAGTTACCACGTATGGCGGTATCTCCAAGAGGCCCACATCATTGGGACCAGTAGCCCAAAGGACATCCGGAAGGGATGACAATTCAGGCGGCATTGTATTTTTAGACAAGTACATCGGGGAAATCACTTTCCTGCCTAATGTAAGTTGTACCCCTGACGGTGAACAATACAGTGTAGCATGCAATCTTTTTAACAAATCTAACCCTAGCAAATTTTCACCACAACCTGTTGTTAGGATCAGGGGTGCTTTCAGCTCGCAAGGTCCAATAGAAAGTGACATGGGACTAGAAATCGGGTTCCTAACTGGGGCGCCAGAAAAACCTACTGAAACATTTATATCGCCAGACAAAGGTGTGCCAGGGAGTTTTGAATGCATGATTGAACTCTTTGCAGCACCAGTATCTAGCAGAAAGGGCTCCGTTACATTTGCTGTAGTCACCTCAACATACGGTCCGCTCTGATCCACTGGCACTGAAACAACTCCCTCTCTCTGTCTACGGCTGTCCTAGTAATCATTATTTTCTGCATCGCCGTCCTCTGCATAATAATCATTATTGTAATACTGAGCTGTATTACTAATCGCGTTGGCTTGCTGATCAAAGCTACTGATGGTATTTTGAGGCGGAAGAGGACGCGCGTTCTGGGGAACATTCCCACGCCCTCTGCCTCTAGGAGCTTGCTGACCACCCCTCCCTCTTGCGCCATACATATTGCCGTTACGCTGCATCAATTTAGGGCAACTATATTTAAAATGACCTTCCTCTTTGCAGTATGAACATTGGTTGGGACCTACAGGGACACGTGGTTGATAATACCCATTCATTTGCTGATTGTTCTGAAATTGTTGGGGTTGGTGATAGACACCTTGGGGTTGCCTATAATTATTCTGACCTCCACGTGGCGGATAGGCCTGCTGTAAAAGGACCTTTGTTTTTAGTTCTTTCGTTTTCTTTTCTGTTCTATCTTTCTCGTCTTTATCTCTGTTTTCATAATACTGTGCAGTAGCCAGTATTTGCGCTGAAGAAGAAACAGCCCAAGAACTTTCTGAATCTTTTAACTTTTTACACAGGTCAGGAAGTAAATTCTGCACAAATCTATCCACAAATAACCGTTGGCCACCCTCAGTACTCATATCTTGCCCACTGTGGTCAATAAACGTTTCTTCAAACCTGGTAAAGAAGTCTGACACTGTCTCATCTTTCTTCTGCTTGCATGCGGATAACTTGTCCCAATTTACGCGCATCGCTGGGCATTATTGTCTTCATATACGTGATGATTCTACCAGGGAGTTCTGCTATTAAAGGCTCTGGTTTCGCGCCACCAATCTGTCTAGCGTCAGCAGCGATGATGTTAGCCCATGTGTCCCCTAGTTCTGCAGCATGATCCATATTACGAATGGATCCCCACAAAGGCTGTGGAACCACATTCCCAAACAGCATATCTATATCAGCCAGATTCATTACACAAGATTCTGCACTTTGTGACAACTCCTTATAATAACCGGTAGGGTTTTTACGGGGATCAGGCAATGTCTGCTTAAGTGCTAACACCTCAGATCTTTTCCATGGAACATGTACCCAAATACGCTGAAAATGTGCTAAGACAGGTGGATTAGCATTTGGTTCAGCAGGTCTCCAAACTGGGGGAACCTCACGCATCGGATATTGGCGTGCTTTTACCCTTTTTCCCACAGGGACATCAGGTTCAAACAACGACTGTTGACAATCATCATTCCTGAAGGATAATACAACCGAAACTGCTTTATCTACATCGCGATCCACAATGGTACCAGTTCCAAAATCAAATCTCACTCGACACAACTCCTGCGGGCTTGGGTCTTTACCACTATCATCCAATTCCTCACAGAGAATTTCGCACATTTTCTCAAAGACATACCTCTGTTTTGGGGCATCCCATTGATGGAAAACGTTGACAACTGATTCCACATCATACAGTGAAGGGAAAACAATCCATCTACACGCCATGCGATCTATTACCTTTTTCTCATCGGGGTTAGGCAATTGACTGCGCAATTGCTTACGCTGTAAGCCAGGAGTCGCACCGGATGACTCAAAGAGAGGTGACATTAACGTAGTAACCACATTAGCTAAACGCTGTCGTGCTGAAGGAGAAGTTGAGGCGAAAACAGGGGGATAAACAGAGGGGAGAAAAGAGGATGCAGAAACAGGTACTGGAGTGGTGCAAGGAAGAGTGTCAGGGGAGGCAGCTGCTGAATTAGACAAAGTCGCAGGAAGCGCGGGGGCAGTTGGAAACACAACTGGCGGCCCTTGAGAGGGCTGCGCTATAGGGATAGGAGCCGGCTGCGAAGCAGCTGGCGGTTGCGGCAAGGCTTGCAGTATATTAACTGGAGGTGGCATATTCACAAGCTGGGGAGGCGCCGTGGCATTTTGGGCATACGGGGGTGGCGAACTCAACAAATGCGACATCAGGGGATCTTTCTCCTTTTCTTCTAACTCATTCTGTTTAGAATGCGGTAAAGCTGGGTAACATTTGTCGATCCCTAACTTACGCTGTCTGTGCAATTGCTCATTCATCCGTTCCTCCTCATTGTCCTTGAATTGTACAGCTGCTTGCATTACCGTCATACCTTTCTCTCTCTTATTCTTTTTCGCTAGCTTAATTTCCTTCTGTTTGGCTTCCTTCCGCCATAAGCGGAAAGAATCAAACATCGCCGGCCGGGCTTTCTTTTTAAACAATTTAATTTCCAAATTATCTAAAATATCGGTATCGAAACTACCATTTTGGGGCCATTTAAAAATACCGTCTTTTCTGGTGTAGTGGATCCATACTTCGTTATATGCAATGGGGCCTACGCCATGTTTTACATAGAGCTCATAAGTTGGAGTTCCAACCGGAGGAACCGGACATGATTCCTCCAGCTGGAAATCTCTTCCACAACCCAAGCAAAACAATCTACCAAATATTCTAGAACCAGGCATCTTTGCTCACTAGTCTAGATCCAAACGTCAAAGGATTACCGATTACGATAGTCTCGTGAATACACGAGTCCTTTGGCTTTTGCGTTTGCAAACTCCAAATTTCCAAATCAAAACGATCCCGAGGGATACCAAACAAATGGGAGACGCTCCACTTATACTTAACTGAATATTGATGATCAATGGCGTCACCAGAAGACTCTCTCGTTTGTTTCGCTCTATCAAAACTCGTCAAAGGTCCAAAACAGGTCGATTAATCAGGGCAGCAGTCCTTCGTAGCCGTCGGGACGCGGAGAACCTCGCAGAAAAGACTTTCGGACCACGTCGACATGCAGGGGTCGATGAAGTGGCGGCCTTCCTCCGGAATTTCCACACAAAGCTCCTCACGAACCTCTGGCTTGGACTGGTACCGCTGAAATCGTCCCGAGTTGGGCGCCAAACTGAAGTACTGGGTATTTTAGTCCCAGCGGTGCAGGGGCACACACCCTATGACTTCTGGGTTCTCCCTGTTCCAGACCTACAGAAACACAGAGTCTTCTGGGTGAAGTCAAAGATTCATTTATTGGCTGCAGACCAATTACAGGTATCCTAGAAGTACAACAGCGTGTATGTTCTCAGGAGACTGCTAAAAATCATAGAAACGGACTTCTTCTTAAATACACTTTTTCCTGCTTCAGGCATACATTCCTAGGTTTATGATACGGCAATATACAAGTGTACATTTCAAACGAAAGAGCAGAGTCATGATGACCATCCCACATTCCAGTTAAGCCAGCCCACAATTATTTACACAGCAAGGTTCAGATCCCACATCAGATATTGATAGGCCCCAATAAAACACGGGCAGCTCCTGTTGATAGAAACAAGTCATAAAGCAGGAACAGTCAGGTGTGAAAGAGATTAGCCAGAGGCTTGTGTGGGATGAAAGGACTTTATGGCGTGTCAAGCCCTGATGCTAATCACAGGTGGCCGGAGGAAGGGGAGCTCGTGAGACCAGTTTGACCTGGGGCAGCAGAGCCAAGCTGCCCAGGTCAAAGAAGAGTCATGGAAAGGCAAATGTGCTGTGAGGCCCGTATTTGCTTCATTATAGCCTATGTGAGGCCAATCACAAGATGGCCACCGCTTCCAAAATGGAACCCGCGTAGTGATGCAGAATAACGTGTACACAGTGCATTCATAGCTAGAACGGTATACAAAGCACTTGTACATACCGCATTAACCATTTGCGGTTCGCCAATACCAGGATAGACAGGGGTGGGGCCCTGTCCCCTACACGGTCCCAGAGATTAAAGTACGACAATCCCGGAACCGGATGGGAATACGTGTTGACACGGGGTGGGTGGGGTAGGTGTGGGAGTCTAATGTTTGCGGACTAGGGGTTGGGGACGGGAAATCAGCACAATGTGTACCCTGGGGATGTACTTGCACCATAATCTCTGGATAACTGTGCTGGTTGTTCGTTTAATAAAATCAATAAAATATGTTGTTAAAAAAAAAAAAGTTTGGCTCTTTTACAGGACCTGAATGAAACAAGGGCACTACAGAGTAATGTCCAGACAAAAAGGACCACCCCTGGAGAAGTAAAAAGTGTGACGGCAAGACCTGTCTGGATCCCTAAAGTCAGAAAACTGGTCAGAGAAAAAGTAGCGGACAAAAAAGAATTCGGGCCATCATACAGAAAGCCTGCACCTGTCCTGGCAGTTGAAGGAACAAGAACAGTTCTTCTGCAACCCCTTGCCGGTAAAAAAGAGAAAAGATTTGTCTCAATTGACCTAATCAAACCACACTATGTGGCTGATACTGAAAAGTAGGTCGCGTGGACTCCGAAGTAACAGACACCGTCCTCTCAACTATACAAGAAGTTGAAGCAGAAAGACTCATCAAGTTTGAAGGGTCACAATGCAATGGAACTCATTCCTCTTGAAACTGAAGTTCAAAATGAGAGCGCCACTGAAAGACACATTTCAATTCGACCAAACACGGATATCTATGTCAACATGCCCCAACAAGAGCAAGTTACAGTTTCCACAAAACCTGCGGAACTACAGAAAATTGATCGAACTGCATCTGGCTATTTCATTGACTTTGACACCTTCTCGTTAGATCCAAGCAAACATGAAAACGCCAGCCCAAAGAACTCGTCTACGGCAATTTAAAGAGTTTCTGAACTTTCTTAAAAATACTTATCTGTTATCACCTTGGGTGGAACTCTGGGTAGCTACAGGAATGCTCTTCTTTCTTTTCTGGATAGGCCTGGTAATAGTTTTTAGCATGCTTATCAATCAAACTTATCTTCAATAAAGCTCTGCTCTAAAATATCATTGAGTGATATCATTACCTCCAGTACATTTTCCTATGATTGGGATTATGAAACTGTAAATAATATGCTGTCTGATTTAGAGAAATCTGCTGCTTTTTCGAATAATGAAATGTTAGAGGACACATCAGACTTTGAGAAAATGTATTGCTATCAACATTATGGTCATCACTTTCTGCATAAATCTGCTAACCCTAGGAATGTTTTCACATATCACCAATTGGAACATTGCCCGACACCGCCAAAAGGTAGTTCAAAAACTTTTGCACAAAATTTTCCATATTTTTCAGGATTTGACATGCCAGACCCACCTTCTTATTACTATAAGGTTGCACGTACACCGGCACAGAAAAATATGTTCACAAATAACAAACAGATTTATTCTGCTTCCGTTATTGAACAGTTGTCTGAACAAGGGTTCGACCTATGGAAAGACACCACAGACTTAAAGTCTGTCTGGGGTACTAGAGACTGGCAGGTCCAGGGAACAGAGGCAGTATTTATAGCATGTCTTACTTCTCGACAAATAATGTTTTTGAATAAGGCAGTGCAACAAACAACTTGTCTTGGGTTAGCCAGGAACAAAGATTTGAATATACCTCGGGTGCCCGCACCATCACACACCGAGAATAACATAACATCACAAAGAGAGGTTACAGTAGATGACATTTTACAAAGCAATAGATCGGACTCCAATTGGAAGGAATGGTTGGTTTAGCCCGTAGACACCAATAACTGTCAAGAAGGATTCTTGGGTAGAGCTAAAGGATTTACTATTAATAGGCCAGATCCACGTAATGTGCAAAGACAGCACCCAGGGGTAGTGACATCATACAGTGTTGGGAAGTTCTGCTTTGATTGGCTACAAACCTCAACACTCACACAGGTGAAACAACACTTATCCTTACTTTCACAGGATGTGGACCTATGGTATTTTTTATTAGGTCCTAGGAAGCCATGTCACAAATGTTTGTTAGGCTGTCTACAATGAGATTTGGAAAATATCACAACAAGAGGCCGCGAGAAGATTAAGAGAAATAGATCGTATAAACCTAGAGTAAGCTCTAGCCGTGGTCGACAATGGGTCAAAGACACTAACGTCCAGAATATATTCACTGGGCAACATTGTATCATCTGCTATCAATGTACTAGAACAAGATTTATCACTATTACAACACGGGCAATCACAATTGCGTTCTATTATGTTGCAAAGATGGACGCGACGCTGCAATCTTTGCGCGCAGGCTATGTGCCTTGGAGCTTCATAAACAGCACGTTTTCCTCGTACAATCTGACAGAAAAACAGATAGAAATGGCACAGAGGGGAGCAAAGTATACAATGCTGCGCATTGAAAAACTGGACAGATTAGCCTTCACAGTGCCAGGGTCACCGTCCACAAAATGGTTAATCCATGGCCACATAACTCTTCCGGTCACTACATTTCAATTTCAATATTGCCTTGAACAAATGCAGGCAGGCAGATATGAAGAAATGGGTAGGAAATTCATCAAGGAATCTTGAGAATTACCGTACAGATTTCGATGCCGGAGTGGGGAAAAAGAAGTGTTTTTAAGTGGTACAAACTGCGAGAATACTTTAAGTGGATCACTTATATGCCAGGATATTATGCTTCATGGGGCCTGTAATGGTTCAGTAGCAAACTTATCCTGTCACTTAAAGGGTGCCCCAACTGCCGTGATCACTCCAGTGTTTGGGCTACTTTCAAATGGGAGTTACTTGATGCTGAACGATCAGGGTTGCTGTGGAATGCTTCCGGGCATAGCATATCTGGTAACTGTGAGTTCCAGGGTTACTTACTGCATGCAAGAATTGTTTCCACCAAAACATACAGTCAGGGAGGCACCATTATGGCCTTCACTAAATGTTTCATTTATACGGTTTGAAACTTTGAGCAGAATGAAAGCCATGCTTATACAGAAACCCGTGCCCTTAACCTCCGCTCAAGAGACTTTTGATCTTCAACTAGCAAGGTCTTCAGCAGAGATCCAAGCACTTATATGTACAAATTGCCCTTTCCATTTCGCAGAAATGGTAAATCGTATCTTTAACATGTCTGATACGACAGGCATTGTCCACCTATTTAAGACCATAAGTTCTGGACTATTAAGCACCTTTGCCGTCGGTCCTCGGAGTTATACCAAACTTTATACACTCCATATTTGGAAGCATAGTTGGAGGGTTGCCACTGATCCTGTTTCTGATAGCAGGTATCCTGATTGTCGTTTTCCCAGTCACCAAGGAGATGGAAACAGTACTCATGGAGGGAAAATACAGTGATTGCATGGTACAACTTCTAGGCACACCTCGCCTAAAAGAACTAAGTGCTTCTTGGTTCTTTAATTTAGACCAGTCTGGATGGACCGCAGCTTACCTGTCCTCACATGCCTGTTTTGTGGAGAAGAATGCGTGTTGGGACTCTGTCTGACACTCCCATCATGTGTGCAGCCGAACGTTGATGCTTTACTGGACCCGATAACGGCCCATGTTCTGCAGTGTCCCAAGCGTATTCCCATGTTGATGGCGGCATTTCTAGAGTAGTATCTGCTCCTGTTGGTATGGACACCGGCTCCTCTTCTGACACCCAGGCCTTGGATGGGGCACAGGCTGCCCCAGCACCGGCTGTGGACAGTACGGAAGATCATCTGTGCTCAATTGACATAATATGTGAGGGGTTACAGGGACCACCAACTGGGAAGGCAAGCCACGAGAATCTTGTGTCTACCAGCCAGGACACATAAACATTTGAATCATTTGTCTCGTCTTGTGCTGGGGAAAAATTTCACTTTTGGAAAACAAATGGAAAATTGGAACTCCGTATCAAAATTGACATTCTTATTGAGCATGCATGGCTTTCAAAATGGTTGTAGTAGTTTGAACTATACCTACGGACATATTAGAGCTATAGCTTGAGTGTCTATTTCCATTAAAAAAAATTTTTTTTTAACCTTTATAAAAAAAAAGCATTTAAAAAATGTTTTTTAAGCATAAAAAGAAACAAAATTTGTTTTCAACTAAGTTGCGCACCAGTACCTAGTCAGCCTAGAAGTATGCTTAGAATTTAACTATGTCGTCCATTCAAAACAGGAGAGGGTGTTATATTCCATATAGGTTTCATGATATAGGCCACGGCAATCTCATTACCCTTCAACTATATTCTCTCCCTATATTACACTTGGCACAGTTTACAAGGACTGACCTTTTACCTAGATATTACACTGCATTCAGAACTCGGGTTTCCCGTAGTTCGAAATCTCATACATTATGCATGTGGATTCTTGGAAGCACAGCAGGTCTACCATTTCCTGTATAAAATCTATGTACAAAATTAATGTCCAACGTCATCCTTAGGCTGACACAGTAATACAGGGAGGCCCCCTGGGGAGACCTATGGGTATATATGCATCACATATTGCTTAGATAAGACAGAGGAGGCCGAGACTTTCCAGCCGACACACTGACCAGAGACGCTGAGGTTCCTGCATGCAGGCACTCCAGCTCGCAGTAATCTAATATCCCTCACAGGGTGTCCAGCTTGAGACCAGGACAGGGTCTCTCACTTCAGGTAATGGAGTTGACTAAATCGTAGAGGGATTCTTGGCTTAACTCCTACACCTATGCTTGGTACACCTAGGTACATCTAGATAGGGAGGCATTGTAGGAGTACGCATCTTTTATCATGTGTTCTATATATTCGTATGTATTCATGATTTTAGTAAGATGGTAGAACTATACCATCCTTTTACCTTTCTAGTACTGTAATCATGTATATCTTATACTGCCTAGCAGCTTTTGCAGCTCATCTATTTTACACCAGAATAACAATTGTTCAATAAATTCTTATTGAAAATGCCCAGCGTGTTTCTTCTGTGTATTTCTCTGAGACAGACTAAGTAAGCACGAGTGACTGAGCGAAAGATAGTATATTGTTTCCACGGTCCTGAGGGATCAGGGTTATCATGTTCGATGGTTGGCAAAAACTATTCTTTCCTTGGTAAGAGGAGATTCTAGTGGTAGGGTGAGTTAGTTGGTACAAGAAGGCCAACATACCAGCGTGGGGGTGATCAGAGTTCGTCTGACACCAATCCTACAGTGTATGTTGTCTAAACGTGCAGATCCTGTATATTTTTTAAAGGAACTACACAACAGTGTCAGTTCCTATGAAGCTTGTAGCTGTGTGGAAAGGCTTTGGGGGGTTTTGCGTTGCTTCCCGCTGGACTACGTGAACACCAAAGCTGTCCAGCCGAAGCACATTTAGGCCCACTTCCTAGGGTCCAGGACTAGGATGGCACCACTTGGAGAGGCTGGACAATCAGCAGACAGAGTCCAGGTGCATGTTTCAAGGTAGTTGGAGGCTTTTCTGACCCTGAGGCTCTGATCAGGAGGCCAGCCAACAAGTCCTTGAAGTAACTTTGGTGATCCTGGGTTCAAGATGCAGGTCCGGTCCTTCTCACTCAGGTAGCAGGATAGCAGAGTAGCAGTGTGAATGATGAAATAGAAATAAGAAATAATACCCCAAATACAGTTCTCTGTCAGCACAGAAGATAGCAGAATTTATTGGAGACCTACAAACAATGCAAATATGTGCGGCACGGAGACAGACATCATAGATACTGAATGTCTGATGAGGTGACGTTTGTGATAGTTTATATAGGCCCAACCCGCAAAGGATGCAGCATCATATCATACGTAGCACAACTTATGCACAATTCATTTGGCCAATAATTATGGGCCTACAATGTGATTTTACTATTTAAGGTCCTAAGTCTACTGTTGCTGACCACGTGTCCCACATAGGCAGCTTTTGGGACTGTCCACTCTTCTGTAAGATATTTATTCTGGACTTTTCTAGATAATTATTGCAACATAATACAGTGTCCGGTAATATTGCGCAATGTGATATGCTAGAACATTAATTGTGTAAGCGAGCATCTCCTTTTGCCACGTATTTGTTTTCTAAGCAAGCCTTGCGTTACTAAAGCCGTGTCTCTAAGGGTAAGGAAAATTACAAGCATCTCGTGCTGTGATTCTCATGTCAACTTAACATGGCCTAGAAGCGTACTGCATTTGGTATCACATAAGAAAGATGGCTTCTACATTGCCCCATCTGATACCAAATCACATAATGGATTTTTGGTCAATGTCATTTTGGTCCCTTCATCCTCCTGTGCCCTTCATCCTCCTGTGTGTGGTGTCTAGTACCGTACGTCTTGTTAGGCAGCGGGCACAGGCTGTAGTAAAGGCAGCACAGCATGCTGGGCAAACGTTGATCATGATGCACAGAGTGATCAAAACTGTTATTACTATGATGGTCAGCTCCAATATCCATGATCCCCAGCTTTGTAGCCATAGTATCAACGTTTCTCACATCCCTGTGGGATGTATGCCGTGTGCTTCGTCCCTTACTTTATGTATTACATCTATCGCCTTGTATACCCACTGTTGTCGGGTATCTACGAACAGCACTGTTGGTGGATGACGTGATACCCGCTGTTGTCAGGTATATATGAACAGCACTGTTGGTGGATGACATGTCAGACTCCACCCTCTTTGGCCAGGATGATGTCTAACGCAACCCTGTTCTGTATCACTACAGCCCTCATGGCCGCAAGTTCTTCCGTATATTTCCTAGTCCCGCTGCCGTTGAGTCAGTTAAGTCCTCAATCATTTTTGCTAGCTGGTGTATCCTAACTGAGGTGTATATCACACCAGGACCAGGGATCAGCGCCCCGAGTCCTGTCATTAAATCATCCGCCCACTCCAGTGTCCTTCTAGTTCGTCTTGGCTGGTTGTCCTTATTCTCTATCTGCAGCAAGTCAGTGAAGTGGGCCATGCGGGGCAAGATGGAGGCAAGGTAGCAACGGCCATACCATACCGGGGGCAAGTAGAAGAATCCCCATTGTTCGCATACGCAAAACAGACCTTTGTAACCCACTAGTCCAGGTGATGACCCCTTATTGCTGTCTCTGATCCGTGATAGCCTTGTTATGTGTGTGCAGTTACTCTCACCCGCAAAAATTTGTGTCCCTATATTTTTTTCTTCCTCTATTCATTTTAGTTCCTTTATCCTATCTTCACATTCTGATATTCCCTTTAGTCCTTGTGCCATTTCCGCTATGGTGTACCCAAATGATATGCACTCTTTCCATGCATCCTTCTGTATTAATTCTTGTATTGAGCAGCTTTTCCCTTTATTTCCTGGTATCTCGTGTGGAATTTTTGGTATTCACTTGGGTGGTGTCACCTTGTCATTCTGGATGCAGGTAGGGGCGGAAAGGAGTTGTCCTATTCTAAACCTTGGTATTTTCAACTCTCCCTATTTCTCTCTCTCCACGTTGTCCCACTCTCCCCTGTTTCCTTGGTGTCCTGCCAAATATGTCTAGCATATCTTGGTCTCTCTTCTTTTTTTGAATGTTCATGCATGGCACTCTTTTAGTTTTGGGTGGTATTGTCCCCTGACCTGTTGCAACCTTGCTACTCTCAAGAGGTAAGACAACTGCGGACATGTTGTGCTGCGTGAAGAGCATATCGCGTATCAATGCGCAGCCCACGTATTTAGTAACAGGTAGGACACTGTAACTCATGCTGTTCTGTGTGTCTGTAGGCAGGTGTGCAAACATAACATTCAGATATGTTCATAATACATACATACATCATCATTTCAACATATTGATTCCCATTATATTCATCCCACAATTCTCACACCCCTCCTTCCTTAATTTCAACCTCCCCCAAAATGTCTATTTACGGAAAATCTATTTTTCTGTCATCAAAGGTTGCATTCACATCGCTCCCATCCCTAACTTGACCATTTAGGAACGGGACTCCAAGATCCTTTGCATATATTATTATCAATGCAGTCACTATTATTCCTGGTACTGGTGATAGTATTGCCAGCAGCACTGCTGGCCACCTTCGTCCTTCTTCATCTTTGATGTTGCAATGTACTTATCAGTGTCTTCCTTTCGTGTTCCATTTGCCCTTACTCAAGCAACTGTCTTTTCCTCCCAATTGCTTGAATCAAGGTCCTTACCTAGCTCGTCTCCTACTGCCTGGAGGACGGTACAGTAGATCCCTATCTTGAGCTCTTCGGCTTGTGGACCTGTATACACACCTGTGGGTGATAGCAAATCTGGGAACTGGAGTGGGCTACCCAGACAGGCAAAAGCAATTTTACTTTGAAGCAGATTCCTTGGCCAAGAGCTAGATAATATTTAATGTGTTTCTAAGCATGGAGCTAAGTTATTGTTAGTCGCAGCCATGTTCCTTCTACCTGTATCGTTATGGACTTGAAATTTTCTGTTTGTGTTACTGACATTTGGTGTCCTTATGACAATGGTCACTTGGATCTGTACCTGAAACTATTGTCTTATGGTATCTAACTAGCAGGTTCTGTACCGCTAAGTGTCTTTTGGTACAGACACCAGCAACGCTAACTAGCGAGGTCTGTACCCCTATCGTCCCAATGGTACAGTAACTAGCAACACTTGTGAAGAGGTGACGTTAGTGCCTTTATGATGTACTGTCAGAGGTTACTAGCACATGACAGTTGGTGCTTCTGAAAATGACCGGTGTCTCTGGCATGAGGTTATCCAGGGGCCTGGTCTGCTGTGCGCGGCAGGGAGCTGCCTCTGGTGTGTAGTTCCTTTCATTGGAGGCCTGGCCTGCAGCAAGCAGGGAGCTGCATCTATCTTACTTCTTTTCGGTGTGTTCCTTCCTGGTGGATCGAAGGTTGTACCTGCGGGATGCCTCAGATGCCGCTGGCGGTGTTGGTGGAGCTTGCTGTTCGTTGCCTGGCCCCGGTGCCCGTTTGGTGTGGGAGCTGTAAGTCCAGGATGTTAGTCCGTCGCACTTCATGGCTGTAGCTGTCGTCAGTAGGACCTGGTAGGGGCACTTCCACCTCGGCTGGAGGCAGTGTCGTCTAGTGTGAGCCTTTACTCAAACCCAATCACTGGGCTGCAGATCATGTGTCGGTGGAGTTGCTGCTTCAGGAAGGGCCTGTAGAACCTGGCTATGAAGATAACGCAATGTCTCTGTTAACTTTTTGCAATAACACAAAAGCAAATCGTCTGTTATTGACAGTGGAGCAGTGGACATATGGCCTATAATGTTCATGGGTCGGCCAAAGACAAATTTTGTGGGGGCTGAGCTTCGTTACCCTATCTGGTGTGCTTCTCATTGCCAGTAGGGCTAGCGGTAGTGCATCCACCCATGAAAGTTCAGTTGATGCACAAATCTTTCCAAGTTTACTTTTCAACACCCGATTCTTTCTTTCCACAGCACCCGCTGCTGGTGGGTGATAGGCACAGTGTAGTTTTTGTGTGACCCCAAGACCCTTGCATATTCCCCCTATCACATGGTAAATTAACGCAGGCCCATTGTCTGAGCTCAGAAGGGTTGGAATTCCAAAACGTGGGATAAGTTCCTTCAGGAGGCATTTAGCAACAGTATGTGCATCACAGTTCTTTGTCGGATAGGCCTCAGTCCATTTACTGAAAATGCATACTATTACCAAAGCAAGTATATACTTCTGGGTGATAGG
This sequence comes from Triturus cristatus, assembly GCF_964204655.1. NCBI lineage: Eukaryota > Metazoa > Chordata > Amphibia > Caudata > Salamandridae > Triturus > Triturus cristatus. Next base: position 1,190,844,651 of record NC_140589.1, read on the forward strand.
CATGTCGATAAAGTCTAGTTGGAGACTGTCGACTGGTCCGTGGGGGGGTGTGAAATGGCCAGGTGCGGTTGGTGTACCCTTCCCAGTATTATACTGTGCGCAAATAGAGCATTGCCTACAAAGTCTCTCTGCTATTTGGCGAAACTTGCTGCTGTACCAACATTGGGAAAACACTCTGATCATGCCATCTCGGCCCACGTGGGAAGGACCATGAAAGAGGCATGCCATAGAGGGAAGCATTGATGAAGGAAGACATATTTTCCCATTTGGCCCTGTCCATAACCCCTCCTTTGTTTGCACACATCCTCCTTTGACCCACTCTTTTTCATGGTCCTCAACCCCTTCCTGTATGTGTATAGGGTCAAAATGTAGTGAGTCATTGCTAATGTCTGTGTCTTTGTTGTGGCATATCATCTGTACCACTGCTAGCTGGCAGCCTGTTAGCGCTATCCTCTTTGCTTCTCCATCAATGAATGTGTTCCTTTTGATACATTGTCTTTCGACGAAGTGTGTGCTGCACATTTTATGATAGCCACTTTTAATGGTAGTAGTAAGGCTTGGAGGAGATCACTTATCAATTGTGTGTGTTGTATTTGTTGACCTGCTGACGTGAGGAATCCCCTCATTGACCATAGTTGACCGAAGTCATGAACCACCCCGAAGGCATACTGGCTGTCTGTGTATATGTTTGCTCTTTTTCCTTTAGCCAGTGTGCATGCCCTCGTCAGTGCCACGAGTTCCGCTGCCTGTGCACTTTAGGCAGCCATCAGCCTTTCCCCTTCCAGTAGTTTGGTAGTGGTGCCTACTGCATAGGAGGCCTGCCGTGTCCCCTTGTCATCCCTCAGACAAGACCCATCTACGAACAAATCCCCTTGGGCATCTGGCAGTGGTGTGTCTTTTAGGTCTGGGCGCACCTTTGTATGCCTGTCTATAGCCAGTGCACAATTGTGAAATGCATCATCTGATGTGAGATCATCCAGGTCATACTCTGTTGGCAGAAGGCACGCCGGATTAAGGGTGGTGCATCTCTTTATTACAATGTGCGGTTCTAATAGTGTTAGCTCATACCTGGTTAGACATGCATTTGTGAGATGCTGGGTCTTAGTGGATGTGAGGAGCGTGTCCACTGCATGGGTTACGTGCAGAACCATGGTGTGTGCCAGCACTATATTTTGTGCTGCCGCCGCCACTGCTCGGAGGCAAGGCGGGAGCGCGGAGGTCACTGGGTCTAGTGTGGCGGAATAGTATGCCACTGGGCGGTAGAATGAACCGTGCTTCTGACTCAGTACACCCAATGAGCACCCTCATGGCAGAACAGGTGGAAGTCTTTACTGTAATCTGGGAGACCTAGCGCTAGTGCTTCGCTAAGTTCACTTTTGAGCTTGTGAAACGCCTGGTCACAGTCCTGTGACCAAGGTACCACGTTTGGGACCTCTTTGTGTGTTAGTGCTTGCAATGGATTGGCAATCAGGGAGAAGTTTGGGATCCAGTGTCGACAGTATCCCACCACCCCCAGGAAAGCCTTGACCTCCTTTTGTGTGCTTGGTCGGAGAAAGTGGGCAATGGTGGATATCCTGTCAGGTAGTAATTTCCTGGTCCCTTCAGAGAGTTCGTGGCCTAGATACTTCACAGCTGTGAGGCAGAACTGTAGTTTCTTTGGGGAACCCTTGTAACCTTTCAGTGCCAGATGGCACAGAACTGCAATGGTGTCCTTTGTACATGCATCCTTTGACAGTGAGGCCTGTAGTAAATTATTTATCCACTGGATAAGTGTGGAGCCTTCCATTAACACCAAGGAGTCTAAATCTGTTTTTAATGCATTTGTGAAGATGGAGGAGGACTCTGTATAGCTTTGTGGGAGAAGACACCATGTGCACCGTCTAGACTGGAAACTGAAACAGAAATATGACTGGCTTTCAGGATGCAGGGGAATGGTAAAGGAGGCGGAGCTAAGGTCCAACACTGTGAAGTGTGTTGCTGTTGCTGAGATGTTGGACAATATTGTTGCTGAGTTTGGAACCACTGGGAAGTATGGTGCCACTATTTTGTTCAATTCTCTCAGGTCATGGGTAAAACGATATACAGGGACCCCATCCGGGCCCTTAGATGCTTTCTTTACAGGGAGTATTGGCGTGTTGCATGGGCTGGAGCGCATCTCCTTTATTATTCCCTGCTTCAGGAGGTCTTGTATTACTGGTGCTATGCCTTCCTCCCCTTCTTTGGAAATCTTGTACTGTGCCACTCTTGGGAGGCGTGCTTCGGGCTTCAATTTTATCTGTACTGGTTGATAGTTTAGCACCTGTCCTACATCATTGGCACTGGTAGCCCATACTCTAGGGGGCACACAGTTGCGCAGCTCTGAGGGTATGGTGGGGTTGGTGCATGTCATGAAAGCCTGCAACATCAGGCCATTTGACCTACTTTCTTGAAAGACCCCTGTCGGTGAGCAGTGTATGGTCCATTGTAATTTACAGAGCAAGTCCCTTCCTAGTAGGTTTACTGGGCAGAATCTGCTGAGGATAAACTGATGGTTGACAGTTATGCTGCCTACGACTAATTATAATGGCTGTGTGAGGTATTCATCTATTGGTTGTCCTGTCATTCCGACTGCCGTTATCTGTACTCCCGAAAGTGGTGCCTCAGGCATCTCTGACGCCTTTAGCATTGATCTTTGAGCTCCTGTGTCAATCAAGAATGGTACTATTTTGCCCAACACTGTTCCTATTACATATGGGCCGGATTGATCCACTGCTATTGCTGGAGATATTAGGCAGACGTCCACTTTCAGGCATCCCTAGAATGAATCTTGTGGCGGCGGTGGGAATTCATTGTCTCGCTGCACCCACCCGTCCCTTCCTGTCCAGTCCTGCTGTGCTTGGGGTGTGTCAATTGGCATATATCCTGGCTGGCCATTGTCTCTATACCCTATACACTCAGCAGTATGCTGGTATTGTTGCCCCTGTCCCCTATTCTGCTTCTGCCTGTGTTCCCCATATTTCTTTTTTAATATTGGGCAGTCTGCCTTCCAGTGGTTGGGGTCTTTACAGTAGAAACAAGCTGTACCGAGTGGAGGTAGGGAAGCTGATCTGCCTCCCTCTTCCCCTTCTCCTGCCACTCGCTTGCTGGCTGATATAAAATCTTTCTTGCGCTACCATCAATCTTACTTTCTCTTTCTTTACTTTTTCCACTTCAATTGTCTGTGCATTGGACTGATAGTCAGAGCAGTATCTGGCTGCTGCCAGTTCCTTTTCTATGGGCTCTTGTTGCCAACAAACAAAAGATGTTTTCAGGTATGTTTTAATGGGTGGTCTCAGGCCTTGGACAAACATTGTGACAAAGGCTGGCATAGCCTCTCCCATTGGATTCTTTAGGCTGCTGTTCTGCTGATAAATTTGCAGAAGGCGGTTGAAATAGGAGTTCACACACTCATCCTTTTCCTCTTGTGTATGTGTAATCTTATTCCAAAAAACCTTGCCTTCTGGTATTTTCTCTTTTAAATATTCCACTACCTCTCTATATTTTTCCTCCACCTCACCCCCTGGTACTCCTCCCTTTCCTCTGTTTGGCTCCCCCTTTGGCCATTTCATTTTTACTTTACAATCTTCCCACAGATCTTTGGGCACTATTATGTTGAATAATGTATCAAAGTTTCTCCATAATAGCCCTCCCAATGCTGCCATTCAATCCAGCTCAACATACCATTTCCTTGGTTCCTCTCTGAGTTTTGGGAAGTCTTTGGTGAAGCACATGATGTCTTGTCTGGACCAGGGGACATGGACATACGTCAAATCGTTGTCTCCACTACCTGGTGGCGGGGGTAATTCTCGTAGGGGCATAATGAGGGCTGGTGTTGCTGTGCATGGGATGAGAGTTTGTGCTACTTCTAACACTGCAAATGTGTGCACCAGCTTCTTCCATTGTTGTAATTTATCTATTGCATATTGTAGTGTGCTTTGTAATGTTGCCTCCTCCCACATCAGTAGGTCTGAGTCTGTGAAGCTGAACTTTCCCATATCCCAACCATACTGTGCCGGTAATGGGTGTCAGCTACAATGTCGGGGTGTGTCTTCTTCATTTGCTGGGCATATGTGTTGTGTGCGTGGGGGCCCTTATCCATCAGTTGTGCTTGAGCCAATGTCAATACTTTTTTCTAAGTATTGTCTGTCCTGATGTTAAGTAAAAGTGCCTACAGATAACGTTCCTTTCACCATCTGTTGTAACAGTGTGTTGCATTTAGCTACAGCTGATTTCAGCGGGGAACAACCTTTACAACGCAACTTTTACAACGCACTACACTTACAACGCATTTTTTACAACGCAACATCCACTACAACACATTCCATTACATAGCATGACACTACAACGCATTTTTAAAAACTACCTTTACAACGCATTCCATTACATCGCATACTACCTTTACAACGCATACCATTACAACGCATAATATTACACTACACTATCCAACACTTACCCTACTGTTGCACCCCCTGGAGTTAGAATAGTAATTTTTACCCCTATACTATCCAACACTTACCCTACTGTTGCACCCCCTGGAGTTAGAATAGTAATTTTTACCCCTATACTATCCAACACTTTCCCTACTGTTGCACCCCCTGGAGTTAGAATAGTAATTTTTACCCCTATACTATCCAATACTTACCCTACTGTTGCACCCCCTGGAGTTAGAATAGCAATTTTTACCCCTATACTATCCAACACTTACCCTACTGTTGCACCCCCTGGAGTTAGAATAGTAATTTTTACCCCTATACTATCCAACACTTACCCTACTGTTGCACCCCCTGGAGTTAGAATAGTAATTTTTACCCCTATACTATCCAATACTTACCTTAAATGCAATTTAATATTATGCGTTGTAATGGTATGCGTTGTAAAGGTAGTATGCGATGTAATGGAATGCGTTGTAAAGGTTGTTTTTAAAAATGCGTTGTAGTGTCATGCTATGTAATGGAATGCGTTGTAGTGGATGTTGCATTGTAAAAAATGCGTTGTAAGTGTATGCGTTGTAAAAGTGTGCGTTGTAACGACATACATCCATTTCAGCATCTCCCTTGGTAGTGTGGGCAAGGCATGTGTAGAAGAGGGAGCACTATTCGGTTTACTTATACTGTCTCGCCTAGGCGGCGGAGTCCCTTGTAACACTTGCTCAATGGCGTTGATGTCATGGGTTGTGTGGAGTGCATACTTGCACGCATCCCAAATTAATTCCTGCCACTGAGTAATGGTTAGCCCGTCGTCTGCTGTTGTGTCATCGAATAGCTGCATCCGTTCACTATCTAATAATCGTGGGGCTGTCATCTTTTTCTGCGCACATTCTGCTAACAGCTGCTCTTTTTTTATCACAGTATTTGGATGCGGTCCTGACTGCTTCTGTCCTCATTAGTTGTAAAACTGCACTATCTTGGCTGCGTCCCCATTGAGAACTCTGCGTATTAAAGCTATCGCGTCTGTCTGCTGTGCTTGTGTTAGCTCAGGGGATTCCTCTACGGGAGCGGAGGGTGAGACTGTTGTGGATCTTATTCGCCCCATTAAAAGGTCCTCTAGTACTGAGTCCTCGTCTCCCTTGTCTTCCTTACCTCCCTGCTTTTCTTTCTCTACCTGGATGGATGGATATACTCCTACCACATCCAATATTACCTTCCTCCTATTCTCATTTATTTTCTGTTTCGCCATCTCACTTATCATTCTGTTCTTAACGTCTAGTAACTCTCTATGGACCTTTGACTTTACGTCGCTACATGCACGCATGTCACGCAAGACCATGTCCCACTGATAAAAAGATTCCCATTCTGCGAGACTTATCTTTTTTCCTTTTAATGTTAACATTTGTCTCAAATATGACCACTTATTCAGGTCGTAAGTCCCGTTACATGGAAACTGTAAGTCTGGCCTTTTAGCTGTAAGATCATGCCATTTGTGAATAAATAGTATGGAACTGAGTCCTTGGCGTAGGGCCACAATGTAGGCTGGGGAGTCTTTGGGCGGAGCTGGCTGACTGCTATTTAAATCATTTTTACTTGTGTAGTTCCCCATGGTGAGAGAGAGTGTGTGTGTTGAAGTGCAATCACTAACCTTCCTTGCCTTACGAATTACAACTGAAATATACCAGACAAATAGAGGAAGGGGAACGGAGTATCGTGCTGTATTACAGATACACAATACACTGGGTGGACAAACGTTATCATGTGCTGTTCAGCCACGCTTCAGCTGTTTGCAATAGCAGAGGAAGCCATTCGTCATGCAATCAGACAGTTCAATTGATACCAGTTCACCAAAGCTTTCATAAGTAGGAACGAGAGAGTGTTCTGGGTGCTTATTACTGGCTTCCCATGAACAGAATGAAGGGTGACAGGAAAGTATTTCGAAGAAAGTTTAGTGGTTCTGTCTCCTTGCAATCTCCCAGTGTCCCGTAAGTGGGTGGGAGGGGCGACTAGACAGAATTGAAGACCCTATGGCTGGTGCCAAGAATTCCAGTCATTGAAATAAATAGTGCAGAAGAGGTGAACTCCAAATGCAATTCAGACAATGCACACAAAAACATAAAAGCAGCACTTTTGCACTCTGTGGAGCAGCGCTGTTGATGAAAATTGATGTGAGTGGGTGATGAGTGAGTGTGCTCATCCCAGAATATTAACAATGGAAACAGGAAAAATATTATTGGAATTCCAGAGGACCTAAGGAATAAAATGCAGGAGGACATATGGAAGAAAAGGCAGGTGGGAGGTAATACACAGTATAGGGCAAAGAGAAATAAGTCTAGCCAGTCCATTGTGGAGGGGTGGGAATTTAAAGAGACAGTAGGTATGGTGGTAAATAGTGGTGGAGGGTGATTAAGTTGGTTGTCAGGTAATAGCAGCATCAATTATGTCAGTCACGTAGCGTCAAAATACCCAAACAAAAGGATAACCTGACAAGTACTCAAAAACACCCTACAAGCCTAACTGTATTTCACCACAATGTATGAGAGGAACAGTACAATGACACAATAAAAAAAATGCAGAAAAACCCACCATTATAGAACAACTGACACTCTCTCCTCTTTGTGGCTCGGCGTAGCCCTAGACACAACAGGAGACCTCTTTTGGCGTCCCGCCAGAGGCTGCCAGTGCCGTGGTGGTGAATCAGGATGACCCAGCTGTGTATTCATGAAGGGTGAGATACGGGGCCAGGGTCTGAGGGGAGGGGAGGGGAGGGAGTTAGCTGGATCAGAATCAGAGGTCATAAACATTTCAAAAGGATCTACTCAAGGAAGAAACCCGTTGCAACCTCAAAGAGCAGCCACAAACCAGATGATATCATGTCCGCACATGAACTGTGTGCAGCCACAGGGGCGCCGTAACCGCAACCTCCTGTACCAAGGGGAGCAAAACCGCCAAAACCCTAAAACGGGTAGCTACCTGCTACTGATCCAGCGCGGAGTGCAAAATCCCTCCTTACTGCCACAGACCAAATGATCTCACACACGCACACTATCCATACATTCACTGGTGTGGCCCATAACACCAACACACACTCCCCATCAGTCTGTGCGAGAGGCGATTATAATTCCAAGCGCTGGATAATGAGGGAGGAAGATACCACTTTACCCTAATGAGCAATAAACCTACAAACCCTTCTCACACTCATTAGGCCCTAGATTCAACATTTGGTATTACCCTTATAACCGGGACGGATCTGTTAGTTGTAGTTTAAGTGAAATTCGAATTCTCTAATTAACCTTTTCATTAACACATTTCAATGAATAAACAACCCAACTCATTTCTGTAGATGTTCAAATCCAATTTTATATTAATGCTGCAGATTAAAATCATTCATTTGATCAAGTTGCCATTCATATTTACCTATTCTGGCTAAAGTCGTCCTCTATGTCAAATCTGGCAGTCTCGCAAATCTATGCCCATCAATTTTAGCAGGTCAAGTTCATCAGGATTTTGGGCATTAATTCAGTCCGTCAAAGATTCAGGCTAACAGCTGTCCTGCAGTGTCACCGTCCTCTCCGTCAGCATAACGTCAGGAAATCGAGAAAGGCCAGAAACGAACCCGCACCAACCTCTCTATTCTACCATAATTTATAGTAAAATCAATATTAAATGTATCAAAGTTTGGGCATCCGAGTTCGCTGATTGGACAATCAGGGATCATCTTTTTGGTTTCTCACGAGAGTGTCTTGTGGGTTATGACCCTTGTCAATTCCGGTTCACACAACAGTCTTTGTTTGGAATACTTGGACGACGTCCCAGACTGTCCTTGAAAGGTACATGTTCATCTGGGGTCAGGTCCAGGCCACTGTGTATCTGTTATCAGCGCAGGCGCACTTCACCCAAGCCTTGTTGAGCATTGGCAGTCGGGTTAGGCACCAAAGTCAGTCATCTTTCGGCGGGACAAAATGGTCAACTTAAGCAAAGAAACACAAAAACATAATTAATACATAAAAATGACTAATTAAATGTTATTCCCCCGCTAATACCCATATGTGTGTGTATTTATCTAGCCAAAAGCATTACTCAATGCGGTTTATACTTACTAAATAAAGCACGAATCACAATTACATCACCAAAGCAACATATATCAACGTTCTAATTATCTATCATTAATATGCGTACAAAATTTAGTTCACGTAATTAATTAGGCCATGCAGATGCAAATCCCACGTGTATTTCGGTCATTAATAAGGTTGATTAGTTATTTCCACATCACTCCAAACCATTAGTACAATTAAAATTAATTAATTAATCTAATTAATAAAACGACATGCAAAATGGGGTGGGTATACAAAATTTTGCATAACCCGCTCCAGCACTACAACCCACATTAGAGGGGAGAGAAAAACCCAGTCAGGACTTGTCGGTGTACGTTGAACCTGGCAAAGCGTACCGACCTCTGCTCCTGTCAGTTGAAGTAACTTGGAACGTCCCCCTTCCCCGTCGGTAGGGGTGGGCGGAATTTGCGAAATTCACTTTCGCAAATAATCGCGAAGATGTTAAAATCTCCGCAAACACGCTGAAATATCGCGAAGATGCGGAAGTTTTTTCCCGCCCGTTCGCGTTTTTTTTCTGCGTGGTCGCGGCTCGCCAACTTACCCATGCGGTTGCTCACGGGCGCGGCCATCTTGTTTTCACTTGTCTCGCGGTGCATGATCGCGAGAAGAAAGACGTGATCGCGCGACGAATGATGTTACTGCGGGCGCGAACTGTTGCGAGACAGTGCAAATGGCTACCAACAATCCAACATCTCGTGGAGAACGCGACCGGATCGGGAAAACTTGTCGGCGAACGCGGGGATTCAGGTAAGGCGATCGCGCACACGCGAGAATGTATTATTTTACAGCGCGAGCAAGCAAAAAAATTCCGGTAAAATGCGGATTGTGGAAATTTTGACATTTTCGCGCTCTCCGCGGAATGCGAAAATGTCAAATTATCGCAATTTCTGCGAGCGGAACGGAATTTTAGCCCAGGCCTACCCATCGGCCAGGGACTCTCCGCAGGCAAGACAGGGTGATGCAGTAGTTCACCCTCCTTGGAACGCCGTCAGCCAAGTGCTGCTTAGCACCAGGGAGTCACTGCGTACATAGAACTGGCGGAAGTGCGCCGTCACCGTCCAGGTGGGGAGGGTACCAGGACCAGATCTAAAACGTAGGGCAAAAGTTGTACATTAAGGGGAGGTTGGAGAGATCGGCAGTAGTGTCAGAGGTCAAAGAAAGACCGCAAAGGGAGGAGGACAAAGAAATGCGATCATCAAACAGACACAGTCCTCAACAGAGTGATAACAACACAAAAGGAAAGCGACCAGAGCCACAAAAAGAGCATCACAAGCACAGAAGAAAGTGATAAGTATGACGGAAATGATAGGCATGTCTCTGGAAATGCAAAAGCAGGCCTTGTAGATATCACCAGGACGCAAACATATTGGCCCATGCAGAAAGGCCGCGACAAGGGGGAAAAAAGTGTGATGGAGAGTGGAGAAGACAAAAGTCATTAGGTAGATGCTGAACAGCTGTACAGCAGGTACCATTTTTCTAGAAAGACTTTGGGGAATGCGGGGTGGGTGGAATGTTGTGGATCCATGCAGATTCCAGAACATTCCACCACAGAAATGTGAGGAAAATGTGTTTTTTTTTAGAACAATTGAGGTTTGCAAGAGATTTTGGGTAACAGAACCATTGTGAGAGCCAGACAAGTCACCCCATCCTGGATTTCCCTGGGTGCCTAGTTTTCAAAAATATATAGGGTTGCTAGGTTTCCCTAGGTGCAGGCAGAGCTAGGGTTCAAAATCTACAGCTAGGCACTTTGAAAAAGAAGGGTCCGTTTTTAATGTGAAAATGTGGTGTGTCCACGTTGCATTTTAGGCCGTTTCCTGTTGCGGGCACTAGGCCTAACCCTTCAAGTGAGGTACCATTTTACTCGGAAGACTTTGCAGAATTCAGGGTGCGTGGAATTTTGTGGATCCACGCAGATTCCAGAACTTTTCACGACAGAAATTTTTTTTTGTAAACAAATTTTATTCGTCAAAGACACGTCATGCGAAGCTCCGTGACCCAGAGACTTCAGCCATATCAGAAGACAACATACCAGCTTTGACATTTTCCTCATGAGATATCGTGTGTAAATTACAAAAGAGACATGCAGAACCAATGCAGTCCCCTCCCTTAAAAAAACATAACACCACCCCCCACCCCCCTCCCCCACCCATCGCACTGTCCATCCAGTCAAGGCAGCAGATCTATGCTCAACCACTATTTTGTGCCGTTCACGACAGAAATTTGAGGAAAATTTGTTTTGTTTTTACAAATTTTGAGGATTGCAATGGGCTTCTTGTCGTACTTTAGAATTTGGGACCGCATAGGAGGCAAGGCCCTACCCCTGTCTATCTCGGTAATAGTGAACCGCGAATGGTTAATGCGGTATGTACGAGTGCTTTGTGTAACGTTATAGCTATGAATGCACTGTGTATACGCTATTTCACATCACTACGTGGGTTCCATTTTGTATCGGTGGCCATCTTATGGTTGCCCTCACATAGGCTATAGCATGAAGCGAAAACGGGCCTTTTAAAGCACATGTGGCCTTCTTTGACTTTTCTGTGACCTGGGCAGCTTGGCTCCGCTGCCCCAGGTCAAACTGGTCTCACGAGTTCCTCGTCCTCTGGCCACCCGTGATTAGCATCAGGGCTTGACACACCATAAAGTCTTTTCATCCTACACAAGCCTCCAGCTAATCTCTTTCACACCTGAATGTTCCTGCCTTATGGCTTGTTTCCCAAAACAGGAGATGCTCATGTTTATTGGGGCCTATCGATATCTGATGTGGGATCTGAGCTTTGCTGTGTAAATAATTGCGGGCAGGCTTAACTGGAATGTGGGATGGTCATCATGACTCTACTTTTTCGTTTGTAATGTATACTTGTGATAGCCATATCGTAAACCTAGGAATGTATGCCTGAGGCGGGAAATTCTGTATTTAAGGAGAAGCCCGTTTCTGTGATTTTTAGCAGTCTCCTGAGAACATACACGCTGTTGTACTTCTAGGACGCCTGTAATTGGTCTGCAGCCAATAAACTGATCTTTGACTTCACCCAGAAGACTCTGTGTTTCTGTAGATCTGAAACAGGAAGAACCCCGAAGTCATAGGGTGTGTTCCCCTGCACCGCTGGGCTTAAAATACCCAGTACTTCGGTTGGCGCCCAACTCGGCGCGATTTCAGCGGTACCGGTCCAAGCCAGAGGTTCGTGAGGAGCTTCGTGTGGAAATTCTGGAGGAAGGCCGCCACTTCATCGACCCCTGCATGTCGACGTGGTCCGAAGGTCTTTTCTGCGAGGTTCTCCGCGTCCCGACGGCTACGAAGGACTGCTGCCCTGATTAATCGCCCTGTTTTGGACCCTTGACGTTGACGATTTTCGTAGAGCGAAACAATCGAGAGAGTCTTCTGGTGACGCCATCGATCATCAATATTCAGTTAAGTATAAGTGGAGCGTCTCCCAGTTTGAATTTGGTATCCTTCGGGATCATTTTGATTTGGTGCTTGCAAGTCCCAAAGCCAGAGGACTCGTGTATTCACGAGGCTATCGTATTCGATAATCCTTTGACGTTTGAAACTAGACTAGTGAGCGAAGATGCCCGGTTCTAGTGTATTTTGTAGATTGTTTTGTTTGGGTTGTGGAAGGGATTTCCAGTTAGAGGATTCATGTCCGGTTCCTCCAATTGGAACTCCAACTTATGAGCTTTATGTAAAACATGGCGTGGGCCCTATTGCATATAATGAAGTATGGATCCGATACACCAGAAAGGACGGTGTTTTAAAATGGCCCCAAAATGGTAGTTTCGATACAGATATCTTAGATAATTTGGAAGTAAAATTGTTTAAAAAGAAAGCCCGGCCGGCGATGTTTGATTCTTTCCGCCTATGGCGAAAGGAAGCCAAACAGAAGGAAATTAAACTAGCGAAAAGAGATAAGAGAGAGAGAGGTATGTCAGTGATGCAAGCAGCTGTGCAATTTAAAGATAATGAGGAAGAACAAAGGAATGAACAGTTGCACAGGCAGCGCAAATTAGGGATCGATAAATGTTACCCTGTTTTGTCACCCCTTGTGCAAGATGAGACAAAAGAGAAAGAGAAAGATTCCCTAATGTCCCATTTGTTAAGTTCGCCACCCCCATATGCGCAAAATGCCACAGCACCTCCACAGCTTGCAAATGTACAGCCTCCAGTAAATATGCCGCAAGTCTTCCCGCAGCTGCCAGCTCCTCTTCAGCTGGCTCCTATCCCTGCAGTGCAGCCCTCTCAAGGGCCGCCAGTTTTGCTACCTGTTACCCCCGCGCTTTCTGCGACTTTGCCTAGCACGCCAGCGGCTTCCCCTGGCGCTCCTTCTTACACTACCCAGGTACCTGTATCTGAATCTGTTTTTCTTCCCTCTGTCTATCCCCCTGTTTTCGCCTCAACTTCTCCTTCAGCACGACAACGACTAGCTAATGTAGTTACTAGTTTAATGTCGCCTCTCTTTGGGTCATCTAGTGCGACTCCTGGTTTACAGCGTAAGCAATTGCGTAGTCAGCTACCTGGTCCCGAAGAGAAAGAGGTGTTAGATCATCTGGTGCGTAGGTGGATTGGTTTCCCTTCACTCTATGATGTGGAACAGGTTGTTAACGTTTTCCACCAATGGGATGCCCCAAAACAGAGGTATGTCTTTGATAAAATGTGTGAATTCCTCTGTGAGGAATTGGAGGATAAGGGTGCAAACCCAAACCCAAAGGAATTGTGTCTAGTGCGATTGGATTTCGGAACAGGTGTAATTGTGGGCCCCAATGTAGATAAAGCAGTTGCGACTTTACTGTCCCTCAGAAATGGCGATTGTCAGCAATCATTGTTTGACCAGGATTTCCCTGTGGGGAAGGAGGTAAAAGCGCGCCAATATCCGATGCGTGAGGTCCCCCCAGTTTGGAGACCTGCTGATCCAAATGCTAATCCACCTGTCTTAGCACATTTTCAACGTGTTTGGGTACATGTCCCATGGAAGCGATCTGAGGTGTTAGCACTTAAGCAGACATTGCCTGATCCCCGTAAAAACCCTGCAGGATATTATAAGGAGCTATCACAAACTGCCTAATCGTGTGTCATGAATTTGGCTGACATAGATATGTTATTCGGGAACGTTGTTCCACAGCCTTTATGGGGATCCATCCGTAATGTAGATCACGCTGCAGAATTGGGTGATACATGGGCTAATATTGTTGCTGCAGATGCTAGACAAGTTGGTGGTGCGAAACCTGAGCCTTTGGTAGCAGAGCTTCCTGGTCGAATTATTACCTACATGAAAACTATAATGCCGGCGATGCGCGTAAATTGGGATAAACTATCCGCATGTAAGCAGAAGAAAGATGAGACAGTGTCTGATTTCTTTACCAGGTTTGAAGAAACGTTTATCGACCACAGTGGTCAAGACATGAGCACTGAAGGTGGCCAACGGTTATTCGTTGATAAATTTGTGCAGAATCTACTCCCCGAGTTGTGTAAGAAACTTAAAGATTCAGAAAGTTCTTGGGCTGTTTCCTCTTCAGCGCAAATACTGGCTACTGCACAGTATTATGAGAATAGAGACAAAGATGAGAAGGATAGAACAGATAAGAAAACGAAAGAACTAAAGACAAAGGTCCTTTTGCAGCAGGCCTATCCGCCACGTGGAGGACAGAGTAACTATAGGCAAACACAAGGTATCTATCAGCAGCCCCAACAGTTTCAGGGTAATCAGCCAATGAACAGGTATTATCAACCACGAATCCCTGTAGGTCCCAACCAATGTTCATATTGCAAAGAGGAAGGTCATTTTAAATATAGTTGCCCTAAATTAATGCAGCGTAACAGTAATGCGTATGGCGCAAGAGGTAGAGGTGGTCAGCAAGCTCCTAGAGGCAGAGGGCGTGGAAATGCTCCCCAGAACGCGCGTCCTCTTCCGCCTCAAAATACCATGAATAGCTTTGATCAGCAAGCCAATGCGTCTGGTAATACAGCTCAGTACTACAATAATGATTATTATGCAGAAGATGACAATGTAGAAGATGATGATTACTAGGACAGCCGTAGACAGAGAGAGGGAGTTGTTTCAGTGGCAGTGGATCAGAGTGGACCCTATGTTAAAGTAACTACAGCAAATGTAACGGAGCCCTTTCTGCTGGATACTGGTGCTGCAAAGAGTTCAATAATGCATTCAAAACTCCCTGGCGCGCCTTTGTCTGGCAAAATGAATGTCTCAGTAGGTTTTTCTGGCGCCCCAGTTAGGAACCCGATTTCTAGTCCTATGTCTCTTTCTGTTGGACCTTGTGAGCTAAAAGCACCCCTCATTCTAACGACAGGTTGTGGTGAAAATTTGCTAGGCTTAGTTTTGCTAAAAAGATTGCATGCCACGCTATATTGTTCTCCCTCAGGAGTACAACTTACATTAGGCAAGGAAGTGATTTCCCCAATGTATTTGTCTAAAAATACAATGCCACCTGAATTGTCATCCCTTCCGGATGCCCTTTGGGCTACTGGTCCCAACGATGTGGGTCTTTTGGAAATACCGCCATATGTGGTTACTTTAAGAGCCAACGTCAGATTACCACGCATTCCCCAGTACAAGATCTCCAATGAAGGTCAGAAAGCATTGTTAGCAATTGTCAGTGATTTGATTAAGAAGGGTGTGATTGAAGAGACAACGTTTGCAATAGTCCTGTTTTACCTGTCTTAAAACGAACTGACCCTTCACAGCCACCTGTTTACAGATTTGTGATTGATCTTAGAGAGGTTAATAAGATTGTTGTACCACAGTTTCCAGTTGTCCCTGATATAACTGCCTTGTTAACCATGATTCCAGCCTCCGCTGCTTGGTTCTCAGTGATCGATCTAAAGAATGCTTTCTTTAGTATCCCAATTTCAGAGGAGAGCGGAGACATTTTTGGCTTCAGTTTAGGAGGTCGCAGCTTCCGCTTTAAACGTGCTCCCCAGGGCTACTGTGAAAGTCCATCAATATACAGTCAGGCTTTAAAAGCGCAGCTTGATGCACTGGTTTTACCTAGTGGCGCTATCCTCATTCAGTACGTCGACGATTTACTAATCGCCGCGGATACTGAAAAGATTTGCAAGGAAGCTACTTTGTCATTGTTGCGTCATTTGTCTGCCTTCCATCACAAAGTGTCTCTCTCAAAGCTGCAATATTGTAGACAAAAAGTGACCTACTTAGGTCATCTCTTATCGAAGGAGGGAAGGAGACTGACCCCAGAACGAATCCAAGCCATTGCACAGTTGAGTGTGCCAAGAACACAGAGAGAAGTGCGTGCTTTCTTGGGCATTACTTCATACTGTAGGCATTGGATTCCTAATTTTTCCTTGTTGGCAAAACCTTTGTTAGCATTAACTTGCAAAGACACACCGAATCCTATCCCATGGTCTGAGGAGTGTCAGAAAAGTTTTTGGGAATTGCGTAATGCATTGTGTTCAGCTCCTGTGTTGGGTACCCCTGATTACAGCAAGCCTTTTACATTGTATGTTCATGAGAAAGATGGTTGCGCATTATCAGTGTTAACACAGCCTTTTGGTGACAGACCGCGTCCATGCGCATACTTTTCATCAACCTTGGACCCTGTAGCGAGGGCATTGCCAAGTTGTCTGAGAGCCACAGCCGCTGCAGCCATGTCTATTCGACAGTCTGCTGGACTAGTAATGGATAGTACATTGATTGTCATGGTTCCACATGCTGTGCACACATTGTTAAACAGGACCAAGACACAACACTTAACTAGTGCACGATTATCTGGCTATGAGCTGACACTGTTAGCAAACCATATACACATAAAGAGATGCAACACGTTGAATCCAGCTACACTATTACCAATTCCAGCAGACCTAGATGAGATTGAGCAACATGAGTGTCTGTTCAAAACAGAGGAGGAAACGAAAGGGAGAGTAGATCTCAAAGATACTCCCCTGACTGAGTGTGATGGTACTTTATGGGTGGATGGTTCGTGTTTCAAGCTTCCAAATGGTGATACGACTGCTGCATATGCTATCACGACTTTACACACGGTTGTGGAAACTGCGCGTGTGCCACAAAATTCGGCTCAAGCAGCAGAATTGATTGCCCTTACGAGAGCATGCGTGTTGTCTGAAAGAATGAGAGTGAACATATATACAGATAGCCAGTACGCCTTTGGCGTGGCTCATAGTTTTGGGCGATTGTGGAAGGAACGTGGGTTCCTGACTTCGCATGGAGCTAAGATTCAGAATGGCAAGTTGGTGAATGACCTCCTTGAGTCGCTGACCCTACCATTGCAAGTTGCGATTATGAAATGCAGTGCGCACAAGAAAATCACTGATGATGTTGGTCGTGGTAACGCGTTTGCTGATGAAGTCGCGAAAGAAACAGCAAAAGATGTAAAGACTCGAATGTATGTTGCAGGCCCTGCCAGATGGGTTGGTGATGTTGGAATGTGTGAAAACACAATAGAAAGTGTAAAGTCCCTTCAAGCTGAAGCCACAGAGAAAGAATTGAGCAAGTGGAGAGAAAGTATGGGTAAGTTGGATGAGAATGGTTGTTGGATTGATTTGTCAGAACATAGGCGATGGTTGTTACCTGATGCATATGTGCTTCCAGTGGTTACTATGGCACATGGAATGGCACACATCAGTACGAAAGGAATCTGTAAGTTGTTGGCTCCAGTATGGCAGAATGCTGGAATTCCTAAGTGTGCAGAGAATGTGGTCAAGAATTGTATGGTATGCTTGAAATACAACCCTGGTAGGGGAACCCCAACTCCAGCTGGTCATTTTGCGCCTCCATCATATCCATTTGAAGTTTTGCAGTTGGATTTTATCCACATGGAAAGATGCAACAACCTGAAATATGTATTGGTGGTTGTTTGCACTTTCTCAAAATGGATAGAGGCCTATCCTCTAAAAGATACCACTGCTCTGTCCACAGCCAAAGCCCTTGTGAAGGAATTTTTCCCTAGGTTTGGAATGCCAAGAATGGTGTGGCGTGATAATGGGAGTGAGTTTGTGGGTAAAGTGATGAAGAATGTGTGTGAGGGACTAGGTATAAGGCAGAAGTTTCACGCTGCAAATCACCCCCAATCAGCTGGATTAGTAGAGCGCTACAACGGCGCTCTAAAACTAAAATTGGCCAAAATCCAAGCGAGCTCAGGTCTTAAATGGCCTGACGCTCTGCCTCTAGCACTCCTATCCACCAGAATGACCGTGCACTCACGAGTGGGACTTAGTCCCTACGAG
Organism: Triturus cristatus; assembly: GCF_964204655.1. Classification (NCBI taxonomy): domain Eukaryota; kingdom Metazoa; phylum Chordata; class Amphibia; order Caudata; family Salamandridae; genus Triturus; species Triturus cristatus. Next base: position 1,190,862,425 of record NC_140589.1, read on the forward strand.
GTCGTTTTTGGCCACCCGGCCAATGTTTGGGGTGTGCCAAGACCGACGAAATTCAGTGAGATCGAGCATCCGGTGTTACTTGATTACTTGTACGAATTGACAGTTAAACTGCGTGTTTTACATCAACAGGTGCATGATACTCTCCCTCCGGCTTCTGAGGCACCAGGACACCCTATCGACCCTGGCACGTGGGTCTTGGTGAAAAACTTTCAGCGGAAAACCAATGAGGAGCCCCGCTGGATTGGCCCTCACCTCGTGCTGTTGTCGACAAGATCAGCTGTTCGAGTGAAGGGGAAGAAAAACTGGATCCACGGTGCCCACGTGAAGAGGATCCCTTTGCCTCTGCCGTATGACCAGTGGGTCCAGGAGGGTATCGCGGACTCTGAAGCCGACACTGTGCCGTTCAGTGATGCACGCATAAAAGGCACCACTTCAGCACAACAGAGTGACGATATTTTGCAAGAAGCTGTGCCTCCGTCAATTCGATTGGACACTACAGAGCCTGAACTCTTGTTTCAAGATCAGACAGTACCTGGCCATTTTTGTTATAATCTGAGGCCAAGGCCTATGGACAAATAAATATTCTTTTCCTTTACCTTTCTATTTTTTGATAACCAGAGCTCTCCCATCCGAAGGACTTTCTTGATTTTTGTTTTTCGAACCACCATCCGGGTTCAGCCGCAGGGTCGCGGTGCCAAGACTTTGGGGTACAGGCCGAAGACGTTAGGTCGACGGTTCTGGTTGGTCTAGGGCGTTCCCTGGACTGACAGGCGTACTCCTTAGCAGAAGATACTCCCCGCCGCGAGCGGCACGATTAGAGGATGGAGTTTTGTAAGATGGAGAGACTCACTGAGGAAATGAACTTTAAAGCAAGAATGTATAAAATCATGACACGCAAACGTTTTGTATTATTATGCCTGTTTGTATTGTGTAGTATGGTAGTGTTTACTGTAGGATTTGTATTCTTCTCCTCTCAAGAGCCCATTGCACCCACTGTACAGCCTACACCTCCTCCTACTATCTCCTCACACTCTTTTCACCCTCTGCCTGAACATGAACAAGCTAGACGATCAGAGTTTGTGAATAATTCGTTTATTCAGCTCCTGCACCAGCACCAACTAGTCATGAATACAACAAATTGTTGGGTGTGCGGTTTGATGCCGCATACCATTAATAAGGGTATTCCCTATCTGGTGCTGCCGTATAGTTACAATGGATCGTCATGGGCATTCCAGACCATGTTTCTCTATGCACTAGAAGCGTACTCCCCACGACAACCGCGTTCCATCAGACCTAGCACCAATAATAAAGCTTTAGTGAAAGGAGTTGCCGATATGAGTAGAGATATCGATGCATACTCATCTATTCCCAAAGAAGAGCTGAGAGCTTATGTAGGGTGGAACGCGACGGGGTATAGTATTAGTCTAGGTGAAAGACAACGGAAAATCTCATCCCCAATCTGGGTCGTACCCCACATAGGCCGGTTCTGTTTGCAAGGTAATGGTCAGAATCCTAGGGCTCAACTGGGAAGAAGTGACTGTACTGAAACGTACACTTTTCCGTCACAGTTTTCCCCTGCGTTTTTGGCTGCCAAGGGTACATATTTTATCTGCAATGACCGAGCATATACATGGTTGCCCCCTGATTTCTCGGGCACATGTTATATTGCAAATCTGCTACCGCCAACATTTACTGCTGCCTCCGACTATCACAAGACCAGAGTTGTGAGAGGCGTGATTAGTAAGGAGGATACTGCCGGTCAGGAAGCGGGAGATTTCTTTTTGGGTTTCCTGCCATTTTGGGGACCTATGGTCAATAGTAGGAACCTGAGACAGCTGACTCGTGTGGTTGAATCCACTGTTAATGTTACGGCCGGTGCCCTTGGTAATTTGACAGCTGAGCTCCAAGCGGATCGCCTCATGACTTTGCAGAACCGCATGGTTCTAGACGTTATACTTGCAGATCGTGGTGGGGTATGTAAGGTTATCCAATCCAGTTGTTGCATTTTCATACCAGACAACGCTCCAACAGTCTATCAAGCCATCTCCAAACTGCATAAAATATCTGAGTCCATACACGTGGATAAAGGAGATTGGTCACTGGTGGGGTGGTTCTGGGAACTGATATCTGCCTGGGGTTGGAAAGTTCTGATGGTCATTGGAATGATCTTAGCCATCCTTTTCCTGTTCTGTCTGTGCATACAGTGTGCTCCTGCAATATGTGGCCTCTGTGCTACATTAAGTGTAAGGAAACCTGTATCGAGGGACGAGCTAAGTAATAGGATGATGCTACAGCAACATCTCCATGACTTCGTGAATATTGACCTAGACTCGGATTGATGTGAGTATAGTTATTGCCTATGTAAGGGCAAAAGAAGGGTCTGTCGTACTTTAGAATTTGGGACCGCGTAGGAGGCAAGGCCCTACCCCTGTCTATCTCGGTAATAGTGAACCGCGAATGGTTAATGCGGTATGTACGAGTGCTTTTTGTAACGTTATAGCTATGAATGCACTGTGTATACGCTATTTCACATCACTACGTGGGTTCCATTTTGTATCGGTGGCCATCTTATGGTTGCCCTCACATAGGCTATAGCATGAAGCGAAAACGGGCCTTTTAAAGCACATGTGGCCTTCTTTGACTTTTCTGTGACCTGGGCAGCTTGGCTCCGCTGCCCCAGGTCAAACTGGTCTCACGAGTTCCTCGTCCTCTGGCCACCCGTGATTAGCATCAGGGCTTGACACACCATAAAGTCTTTTCATCCTACACAAGCCACCTGACTGTTCCTGCTTTATGGCTTGTTTCCCAAAACAGGAGATGCTCATGTTTATTGGGGCCTATCGATATCTGATGTGGGATCTGAGCTTTGCTGTGTAAATAATTGCGGGCAGGCTTAACTGGAATGTGGGATGGTCATCATAACTCTGCTTTTTCGTTTGTAATGTATACTTGTGATAGCCATATCGTAAACCTAGGAATGTATGCCTGAGGCGGGAAATTCTGTATTTAAGGAGAAGCCCGTTTCTGTGATTTTTAGCAGTCTCCTGAGAACATACACGCTGTTGTACTTCTAGGACGCCTGTAATTGGTCTGCAGCCAATAAACTGATCTTTGACTTCACCCAGAAGACTCTGTGTTTCTGTAGGTCTGAAACAGGAAGAACCCCGAAGTCATAGGGTGTGTTCCCCTGCACCGCTGGGCTTAAAATACCCAGTACTTCATTGGGCAACAGACCCTGGTGAGTGCCAGTCAAGTCACCCCATTCTGGAATCCCCTGGTTGTCTAGTTTTCAGAAATGTGTAGGCTTGGTAGGTTTCCCTCGGTGACGGCAGAGCTAGGGTTCAAAATCTACAGCTAGGCACTTTGCTAAAAAAACGTTAGTTTTCACTGTGAAAATATGGTGAGTCCACGTTGCATTTTGGGCTGTTTTCTGTCGCGGGCACTAGGCCTACCAACACAAGTGAGGTACCATTTTTCTCCGAAAACTTTGGGAAATGCGGGGTGTATGGAATTTTGTGGATCCACGCAGATTCCAGAACTTTCCAGTACAGAAATGTGAGGAAAATGTGTTTTCTTTACAAAGTTTGAGGTTTGCAAGGGATTCTGGGTAACAGAACCTGGTGAGAGCCAGGAAAGTACCCCCATCCTAGATTCCCCTGGGTGTCTAGTTTTCAAATATGTATAGGTTTGCTAGGTTTCCCAAGGTGCCACAGAGCTAGGGTTCAAAATCTAGAGCTAGGCACTTTGCAAAAAAAGGATTAGTTTTCACCGTAAAATAAAGTGTTTCTACTTTGCATTTTGAGTCGTTTCCTGCTGCGGGCACTAAGCCTACCCACACAAGTGAGGTACCATTTTTATTGGGAGACTTAGGGAAACCCAGAATTTTAGAGCAACTGTTATTACCTATTGACTTTTGATGCATTTCTGCCTTCCAAACGAAAGACAATGGCTAAAAAAGAAGTCACATTGAAAAATGACCTATATTTCTCATGCTAGAATGTGTACTTACAATTTCGGAAATGTGCAAATATCTACTGTTTCTAAACTCTATATTTTGTTCCAATTTCAGAAATAGATAGGTGTCTTTCATGCCGATTTTTCCATGTATAGATTTTCCCAATTTATTGCTATATAACCGGTACCCAAAAAAAAAACAATGCAAGATGCGCTGCTCAGTTATTGGCTCTGGTTTCGTTGGGTTCTGGTTGAACCTCCAAGTCCTATATATCCCCACAACCAAAAAGGCCCAGCGGATGTAACGGTATATTGCTTTCAAACAGCTGTCCCATGTAAAAGAAGTTAGAGGTGAAAACGTTGGCACAAATGGCTTTTTTTTTCAACTATTTTCTATTTTTCCTATATTCAACTGTTAGTTTGTATAAAGAAACCTTGAAGGATCTACACAAATGACCCCTTGCTAAATTCAGAATATTGTCTACTTTTCCAAAATGTATAGCTTTTGAGGATCCATTATTGCTTTCATACCCATTTCTACCATTAACCGGAAGAAGGTTGAAAGCACAAAAAATAGCAAAAATAGGCTATATCCCAGTAAGATACCGAAACTGTGTAAAAAATGTTGTTTTTCCAATTTCTGGTTCCCCTCCTGGGGAATTTACAAACCCTGGGTACCTTTAGAATCCCCAGGATGTTGGAAGAAAAGGACGCACATTTGGCGTCGATACCTTATGTGGTAGAAACAGTTATAGGGGATAAAGCGCGAACTACCGCAAATAGCCAAAAAAAGGCTTAGCACGGGGGGGGGGGGCTAGCAACGAAGGGGTTAAAGTTATTATACAAAAAAACAAAAAAATTGAAAACAAATACAATATATTAAAACAAAAAACACAAACTACACTTAAAAAAGCTATGTAAATTGCAATTATGTTAATATACATTAGTTTTTAATTTAAAAAAATACTAAAACAGATTATAAATTTACCTGTGGTGTTCTGACCCACAATATTTTTTCCATTACAAAATTTGAGACACAATATTTGTGTTGCACAATATTCTTTCTACAATAATTTGTCGGACCACTAACTGAAGGTTGTCACCCCATCTTAGACTATTCGCATCTGACTTCCAGGCCGTGTCTGGATAGAAACCACAGAAGTCTTTGTCATTTAATATATCAACTATGTTTAGCCACCAAGGCTGAGCCTTCCGTGAATAGTTGTGCAGTGATATTCTATGCAGGGATAGGTGGAACTCACATAATTTTGTTTTGGATATCACGGAAAAAACACCCAGAAATTCCACAAGAGTGCACAAAGTTACACAAAAGAGAAATTCTGCAATTAGTGCAATTTTCCAAATGGGCTTGAAGGTCCATTTTGCGCTAATAAATAGATCTAAATGCCAGAGAAGATGAATAGTGAGCTTGTGCTGCTGCTCGGCCTTGTTAATTTTGCACTTGGGGTAAGTTTCCCCAACTTAGGCTTTTTTCTTAGTGCAAAATCTACCCTCACATCCAGAATGGACGCAAGGATATATGTTGCACTAAGAAATAGCACAAAATACAACAGAACACAAATAGTGAACATGAGTAGTGGTGGATTTTCTTCCTCAAATTACTCTTAACTAAGTGAGCGGGTGTAGTCACATTAATATTGGCGATTCCATGTTGCAGACAAATGCAGAATTAACAAAATTACTCCGAACCCTCTCTTTTAATTGAAATTCCTCTTAGACCTAGTTCTCTCTCAGTAGTTGATGCCCTTCCTCAAGTTTTCAGTGTTGGAATGCTCTGTAGAGAAAAAAACAAGAAGTATTACTTGGCTAAATTATACAAGGAAACCTATGAATTCAAACAATGACTGAAGATTTTGGTCTAAGGTTAGACAAATTACCTATTTAGCTATAAAATTGTAGTAGACAAAGTTTAGAGTCCACAATGAAAGTGTGAACTTAATTACATGGGAGGTACCACAAGCGGGTTTTTTGAAGTTTGTGAGTACACCTAGATGATGGAGAAGACATAAGATGTAGAAGACCTGCTCATGTAGCAAAAGAGATAACAAGTTAGGTAGATCACAGTTAGAATCAAAACTGCAGAGATTGACTAAGACAAGGTGGAGGAATTTTCCTAAGCAACAAAGTGCTGATGAAAGACGAAAAGAGGGCAGCAGAACTGCGACATCTGATCATCCCAAAGGAACATGAGGAACATTTGATTGTCGTCACAGATTAAGATTGAGTAGGCCATATTTTTTAGATCTAAATCCATCCAATCCCCAGTAACTAGGGTGGCTCTGGGAAGTGGAATCTGGAAACGTTGGCATAGACCAGCCTGTGCATTTCTCCTCCATTTCAATAAATTGGTCATTTCTGAAGGTCAAATCAACAGCCAATTTGCGCTGAGAAGACTAGAAGGAGCGAGCATTGTGAGATGCAGCGGAAGTGACTGAGGTACTCATGCAGGGTACCGGCGTTAGCAGCCTCCCAGGGTTCCTTCCTCTACTCATTGTCAACTCCTGCCATTTTCTACCACCGGTAAGGGTCTGCTTGCGGTGGTGTGGTGTCAGATTGAGGAGGGGAGGCCGTCCAACCACACAGGATGCCCGGTAAGAAAGGCGGTACCAGTGTGCCCTGTGATATGCGAGCTGAAGTCTGGGCTACCACAGACCAAGGTTGATGACCAATCCTACCTAAGGGATAGGCGCTCATGCAGTGCAGGTAGCCCTGAGTTTTTAATTTTAGAAGTGCATTAGTGTGAAGCAACTAATCGTTGACTGGGGGTGAGTGCTTGCAATGTTCAACACTCCGTCCATCATTTCCTTTGGTTTTTGCTTTGTTCGCCATAAGTTGGCAGGGTATGCTCAGACGTGAGTCCCTTGCTCACTTTGTCACTGGATTCAAGCAAGCCTGGCTGAAGATGGCTGAAATGCCAGAAACCGGTCCTAGGAAGCTTGTTTCCGGTCCAGGGAAGACATGGCTTGGCAGTTCGGGCTGGACTGTTCCCATGAGGCACAGGGTCAGACTGATTTGCATATGGCCATGTCTGAACTGGGGTGGCAGAGTGGGCTAAAGAACGGTGATGGATTAAACCCAGATCAGTTGACTGGGAGTGAGTGCTTGCAATGTTCAACACTCCGTCCATCATTTCCTTTGGTTTTTGCTTTAAGCAACTAATCGTTGTCACTTGCTCTCCTCTGGTTATTTTACATTTTTAACCAAGCGTATTTTACTTGTGCAACTGCTTTCCGGTCCACTGCAGTCCTAGACTGCTTGTCGTGGGGAAAGCATTGTTTCTTTGGCCACTCACTTCTGGTTCTTGTTCGACCTCCTAGGCAGCACTCTAGCTTTCCCAGCTATAAAAGCAAATGCCAGCCTGGACGCACGACGCAGGGCAGGTAGCCCTGAGTTTTAAATTTTATACAAATATAAGTGTAGGCCAACTATTCTTTGACACTTTATCTCCCCATTTATTTAACTTTTTTAACCAAACTTATTTTACTTGTGTTGTTGCTTTCTGGGCCTCTGCAGCCCTAGACTGTTTGTGGTAGAGAAAGCATTTTTTCTTTGGCTGCCCCACTTACGGTTCTTGATGACCTCCTAGGCAGCGGTCTAGATTTCCCGGCTATAAATGCCGATCGGACGTGCAGCAGATGCGCACAGCGGGCGTACTGCTGGCACGCCAAATGCAACTCCATCTGTGCCTGTCCACGCCTGGACGTTGCCAGGAGCCACGACTCCTGGTTCACCAGTTGAAAAGAGTATTTTTTATAATCAAATGTTATACTCTCTTACCTCAGATAAAGGCTTCCCACAGTCCTAGCGACCCATGCCAATAACTTTGCACACACAGCCTTCCTAAAATCTTATTGTTGCTGTCGCTTTCAAAGCAGTCAGGACCCCCATGCTACTTGCTATGATACAAATCAGGACAAACCTAAACCTAACCTAACGTTCAATTTATTTTACTCTACTAAGTCACCTTTCTATGTGACTCCCATCACTTCAATCCATTCTTCCCATTTGAATCAAACGAAAACTAGCATAATAAGCCTCTCCTTTGTAATGTGAGATAGCTAGTTAAGCACTACATCGAAGTATGGGGTTTATTCACCTCTCAGTCCCCAGACACATGTTTTCTCACAGAGACATGGCTGAATGTCTACACCCTCCCGGCTGTCACTTTAGCCTTCCCTATCCATTAATTAGGCTTGATAGAGATCGAAGAATAGATGGAGGCATCAACATACTTCTTAAAAACTCGCTCAAAATTTCATGGATCAGAACCTCTATCACCGATTCAATGGTATTAGGTCTTTTCAAAATAACTCTTTCTGCCAGTGAAAGCTGGAAGGGTGCATTATTACACCATCCACCTGGGTCTAACAAGGGCTTGACCAAAGCTCTATGGAAGAAATAACCACCCAAGTCATTACCACCAATACTTTTATGCTCCTGGGCGATTTTAACTCGCATAGCGGATATGGAATCTTTAGGCCTCCACCAATGAATTATTGCCCCCACCCAATAAGCAGGTCATTCTGTGGATTTACTATTTATTAATAATGAGGCAGTTACTTGTTCAGCAGCCCTGCCTCTAACCTGGACTGACCATTACAAAATCCCCTTCCTAACTCATCTTCTCTCACTAACCAAGCTGTTGGATAGCATGAGAGAGGAGAAAACCTTAAGAAGGGCCTGGCAGTTACTCTTCCCAGACTGTTTTAGCGAGCCGTTTCATCTGGCTTCACCATCAAGGGTTTCTGACATAACTACTTGGTCAGGAAATTTCAACAGAGCTCTACCGGATGTCTTTGACAAAATCGCTCCTCAGAAGTATGGGTACTACTAAACTTCGCCCCTCTGCTCCTTGGTTTTCTACCGAGTTAAAAACTGAGAAATCGACAAGATGGCGCAGAACCAAAATTCTGCAGGACAAAGACACTTATAAATTAGCTCTGTCTAGATATCATTGTAATCTCAGATCCAGGCATAAGCTTTTTATATCCGACCAAATTGAACAGGCAGGAAACGCAAAGAAACTTCTTTTTAAAATTATTCATGATTGCACAGCCCTCTTTAGCATCACAGGAACTGTGTGACTCTCTCACCACCTTTTCCCAGGATAAAGTCTCACAGATCTATCCAAATTTCAGTACCCAGCCTACCATTGACACCTGCATACCCTGCAGGGACTCAGACCTGGGAGCAATTGAGACCCCCACATTAATTCAGTTTGAACCATTTTCTCTGGAAGAGGTCCAGTGGTCTTTGGGTTTGGCTAAGTCAGGCTCCCTTTCAGATATCTGTCCTCCCACAATTATGGCATCTCAAGCTAGACATCTCTCTATGGCGATTAAATATATATTCAACCTTATGTTCTACTGATTTTAAAGAAAACCAACCTGGACCCTAACATTCTATATAACTATTGTCCCCATATCATGCTACTTCTTTCGGGTACAGTGCCAGATGGCTTAATTAACAACCAACTCACAGCTTATTTAGAAAAAAATACAATTCTGGACTCTTCGCGGTTTGGATTTAGAGCAGGCTATAGCACTGAAATGGCCTTGTTGACAGTTATCGATTCTCTAAGACTCACTCTGGATGCTGGTACCCCTTCCATGCTAGTGCTGCTGGATCTCTCTGAAGCTTTTGATACAGTCTCTCACTCTAGACTGTTGAAGAGGCTGCATGAGATTGGAATTCGAGGGACTGTGGTCAAATGACTTCAGAACTTCTTGGATGATAGAACCCAAACTATCACTCTGGGCCCCTACATCTCCCGCAAGATGTTTTTGGATAAGGGTGTGCCACAGGGCTCACGCTTGACCCCTACTCTGTTTAACAAATATGTGGCACCCCTTGCTAAGATTGTTTTGGAATTATATCCTATGCAATCACACGTAGTTGACTCTCACTTTTGATGCTGATCTAGATTCAACTAAACATCGTTTCACAAAAGGAATGTTAGCCATCTCTTGGTGGATGACTGACAACTGTCTAGAATTGAATTCTGACAAAACTGAGATCATGCTGTTCGGCAAAGCCAACACACTGTGGTCAAATGAGTGATGGCCTTCCCAATTAAGATCAGTTCCATCTCCCAAACCATCTGTTAAGAATCTTGGTTTTGAAATTGATCAAGCCCTGTTTATGAAAGCCCATATTCTGGATACCACTGGTAGGTGCTTCCATAATATGCGACTTTTATGCAGAATATTTCTCTTTTTACCGATCTCTGCAAGAAGAACATTAGTCCAAGCTCTAGAAGTAAGTCCACTAGATCATGGGAACGCTCTATTGGCCGCAGCCAATGAGGTGCTTGTGGCCAAACTGCAAGTGGTACAGAATGCGGCATCATGACTCGTTTTCAATCTTCCATCGAGTACTTCGTAGGCTCCTTCACTGAAGTCGCTGCACTGGGTGCCTGTGAAGAAAAGGAGCATCTTTAAAATCTGCTGCCTTTAAGGGGCAATGGCCCCAGCTATCTCCAAAAGAAAGTTAAACCATGGACAAAGCGTTGCTGTGTGGCCCTCTGCATCCACTTGTCTAGATGTGGAGGGAGATCTTTTTCTTACCTGGCCCCTGTCTACTGGAACAGACTCCCAGTTTATATTCCTGCCTGTTTGAATCATAGCCAATTTAGGAAATTATTGAAAGCCGCCCTCTTCCAATGAGTTCTCTCATGTAGATGCCTCCCTCCCATGGTGTGCAGCACTGAGATGCCTCCATGTGATTCAAGCTCTATATTAAATTTAATTAACATAACATAAAGTGGATTCTGCATGAGAATTTCAAAATAATTTTCCTTTAGAGTCTGCAACAATCTGTAGAACTTGTTTTTTGGACAGTGTATAGGGTAAGCAATAAAACGAAATTCAGGGCACCCTAGCCTATTTTCCAATGTGTGACATAGTAAAAAAGTGTGGGTTAATGTAGGTATTGGTGAAAACCCTAACATGGTGAAATAAGCTGACTGAATCGAAAGAGCTTACACATAGGATAAAACAAACTTTACCATATAGCACATTGAATGATTAAAGTTTAACTATTTAGAACCAAGTCTTTTCCCTTCTGTACTTCTGTTTGGTTTGATGACTCCTTATTACCCTGCTTGGATGTGTCACTGCTTGGATAGTCTTCCTCTCCTATCACCATGAATGAATACCCATTTGTCAATGTTTTCAAACTGGACACTACAAGCCACTATACAGTACCAAAATGAGGTCACCAGTTTGGATGTATCATATAGTGATAATAGAACAAATATAAACATTTTCATCCAAAATAGGAATCTGAGCTTTTACAACCTGTGTTTGGCCTACATCATTGTATCAACCACACTATTTGTTTCAGGATAATATCTCATTGCACTGTATCATAAACACTAAAAATAAAAGCAAACAAATGATGAAAAAATAATATATTTAATTATACATTATTGGAATAAATTGTATTCATTACCAATAAAGAAGACTTCAATACCCTAAAAACAAAAAGCTTGATTTCATATTTAGGAAACACAAGAAAAAGATGTAAAATGACAAATAGACCTTCATAAAAACAAAAATACAGGTAAAATATTTACTGTAATGTTTAACGACTACCTCGATTTCAGGGGCCTAATTACAAACCACACTTAGTAATATGTTTAGAAATACTACAATAGTACTACTCATGGTGTACAAAATGCTATTCACAAACTTACAGGCAGAAACCCCCAACTCCACTTCTATCTTTTCCATAGAGATATATCTGCCATGGTTTCAAAGATTTCCACACGAGGGTCTAGGTTTTAATAGTAAATGTGGGAGGAACCTGGGGAGGTGGATGGGAAAAGGGGGATATTTATTAGTAAATGAGTGAAGAGTGGAGCTAAGGAGGGGCTTAGGGAGGGGTAATGAGGGGTTTATGAACAGGCAGCACTTACAAACACACACCCACAAAAGAGAAAGCCAATTTCTATTCACAAACTCCACTTTCATAGTTATTACTTACAAAAAGGGCACCAAACAGTAGTAAATGTATTAAATGCCTTGAAGTAAGTTATTCATGCTTTATTGTCCGATCAAGTGATAAAAATCATAAACAAAATGAAATCATAATAAAATCATAAAACAAGAATAGCAACAAAGATTAAAAGGAGACCAAAAACATTATCATGTACAACAATTACAATATTACACAATGGAACAAGTACTCTTTAGATCTTATAACCCATGCCACATGCAAAAACTTGGAGACAGCAACGACCACATCCCTACAGGCTTTTGTTCAACAGACAGAGAGGAACAACCCATCTGGTTTTAGAAATTAAATTGGCAGAGCCAAGTAGCAACTGAACTGAACAACAACACACAGGGCACAAATTATACTTGGTAGCAGGTGGCAACCAAGTAAACATAAAGGTGGCATACCTAAACTTCGGATACAGACATCTTGAAAGCAATGGTTTGATATGATCTAGGAATTCCTTGTGCTTGTATTCACATTTCTGGAGCTACAAAGCTTGGGATCAACCACCTAATACAGCAGAGGATAAAGATCTCTCCATAATTAACTCCCAGTATCCATTCTTCACCATGACAAGTGAGGCTGACCAGATGGATAAGGGTTGAGCCAAAGCTTCCTCAGATCCAGGTAAGTTAAATACCTTTTGACTAAAATAGAAATGGTATCTTCAGAGCCTTAGGTTCGGAGATATTATAACTAAGTGTGTCTCTGTAGGTTGTAACTCTTTGATGTGCCATACACTTAACCAGTAGACAATGGATCCCAATTTTAGAAACTAAAAAAGAGGCTTCAGTGAGAGATCTAATATCAGTGGCAATAATTGAGTGCTCTGCCCTTAGTTCAGAAGGGACCTTATAAATTTGTTCTCGTCTGTTCTGAACTTTGAAAAATCACTATTTCCCAAAAGCTCTGCCATATAATGAGCAGCACTACAAACTTGGGCTTTGTATACTTCTATGGCAGGGAAAAAGATAATTGCTCGTTTACCAAACCTTAATAGAGCAAAAGCCCCATGCTTGATCAAAAGAGAGCTCTTTGCGGTTTGAGATGCCCAGGAAATAGAATCAGAAAATCGGATTCTAAGATAATTACATTCTTTGACTCTCTTCAGAGGATTGTCACCCAGCGAGATCATCCCCATAAAGTTCTTTTAAAAATGAAAGCCAATGAACCAGTGTTTCTGACCATTGGTTGACAACCCACGTTTCTTGCAGAATAGGGAAAACCTTTCAAAGAATATTTGAAGACCCTTGGTGGATTTTGAGAAGAGATGGGTGCCGTCAGCAAAAACTAATGCCTGTACCTACTGATTGGCTAAAGTAGAAGGAAAGTTGTTGCAATTGGCCAGAAAGCTGGTGCAACCATTAAAAAAACAAAAGAAATCGGTTAGGGACCAGGACACAGCCATGGTGAACACATTTATTAAAAAAAGATTTTTTCCATCAGTTTGCCATTTTGGCCCATCTAACCTGGGTCAAATTATCTTCATGGAGGCATATAACTGCTCGAAGGTCAGTGGGGACTCCCATGCTGGTAGGTACTTCCCATAATCTGGCTCTTGAGATCAAGTCAATGGCTGATTACAGAGCAAACAAAAGCCATATAAATGTTCCCCCATCATAATTCACTGGCCTCCATTTTGTCATAAGAAAATGGAAAATTAGTTCCACTCTTCTGGTTTTTGTTCTAACACCAGCTTGGAAATAACTTAATGCATCATCGGGCAGATGTACAACAGTGTTTTGCGATCGCAAATGTGAATTCGGCCCCTTTGCGAATGCAAAATTGGTCACCCCATGTACAAACCATATTTTGCGAGTCGCTAACCTATTAGCGAGTCGCAAAATATGGTTTGCGATTTGCTATCAGGAAGGGGCGTGGCATGGGCATCTCTTCCTAATAGCGAGTGTGACTGCAATGTATGATTGTTTTGCGACTGCATTTGTGGTCTCAAAACACTCAGTTTATCGCTCTTTTCAAAAGGGTGGTAAGCCACTCGCAAACGGGTAGGGGTCCCCAGAGGACCCCTTCCCCTTTGTGAATGTGTGCAAAAATATTTTTTAAGAGCAGGCAGTGGTCCCAGGGACCACTGCCTAACTTAAAAAATTAAACTGAAAAGTTTCATTTTTCTTTTTTAAATGCATCCAGTTTTCTTTTAAGGAAAACGGGCTGCATTTTTTTTAAAAAATTGCTTCATTAAAAAAAACTGTCACAGACATGGTGGTCTGCTGATCCCAGCAGGCCACCATCCCTGTGAGTGCTAGCCATTCCCAATGGGGTCACAAATTGCAACTGCCTCATGAATATTAATGAGGAATGCAATTTGGTACCCCATTGGGAATCGTAAACAGTGTCTGAGACACTGTTGTACATTCACTTTTGCTAGTCATAATTAGACGCAAGTTACGACTCACAAATATGAATGTTCGCACATCTGGCCCCATTTTCCTTTTTTTTTAAATATTTTATTTTTATTGCAACCTTTGGAATTACATTCAGAATTCATTGTAATTATCAACTTAGAGATTGAACTTAAATATTGGTCACATATACGAAAAGTTATATACACGATATCTAGGAATTTAAAGCAATAATCCATTAAACATAGAGAAACATATCTAGAGATAATTCAATTATACAGATCTATTAATATTACTCCAAGTCTCAATCGGTTTCCAGATCTTATTACCTAGGGCTCTCACCGTTTTACCTTTACATGCATAAATCGCCTTCTCCTGATTATACATACCTAACAGCCTGGAAAACCATACCTGGAAATTGGGGGGGTCTATATCCTTCCAGCGAGCTGTTAAAATTATTCTATAAACCGCCGCCACCAGAAAAAGACATATTTCCTCTTCCTCAGTGTGACCCAGTGAATTATCATGACCCAGCATGTACAAAGTGGGTGATTCAGCTACTGAGTGCCCGAAGACATCCCTCCAAAAACCAGCTATCATATCTCTCAAATCTATAAGTTTATCACACTCATAAAGCATGTGGAGTAAATGTGCCCCTGTTTTCCCACATCTTGGGCATTCTGAAGTTACCCTTTTCCCCCAGGAGTAAAGCTTAGATGGTGTAAAATAGAGATCATATATGGTCTTGTATAACTGAGCTTTCAAATTAGATGTAACAAACACCTTCATTGAGAGGGTTAAAGACATATCAATGTCCACGTTGAGATTATTTAATTTGCTTGACCATCTCATTTCCGTTTTTTCCAAATCATCCCGCTGGCTTTCAATTAGGATTCGATATATAGTGCCAATCCTAGTTGTGGATTTAGTCATGCAGTCAAATAGGGGGATATTGTCAAGAAAAAAATCGGCACTTTTTATATTTAAGATCGTGTTTATCTGTATAAATTTGAATACACTATTAGCGGGGATGGAGGATCTACTTTGCAGTGCTTGAAATCTATTGATGTTACTATGCAGTAAAAAATCCCCTATCGTTATAACTCCGAGATATTCCCATCTTCTAGATATGCTATCATATACCTGTGCTGGTAAAACTGTAGAATGCCACAGTGAAGTATACCTATTGTATTTAGATATATGTAAGTGGCTCGTAGTTTTCCTCCAAATTCCCCAAGCGCTTATTATAATCTTAAACTTGACTTTCTTATAATACGAAGGTTCCAGCTGCTTTACCAAGAGACCATTAGCCTTCTCTCCAATAGCCAGCTCAAAGATTGATGGTATATACTTATCCCCGATTTCTTTTTGAGGTGTTTTAACAAAGAGTAATATGGTCATCTGCTGAAGAAGAGTAGCCCACAAGTAAAATCCCAGGTTAGGGATTGACAAGCCCCCTCTCATGACTGGTAGCGAGAGATACCGGATAGATCTCCTTATTTTCCCATACCCCCAGACAAATTTAGCCATCTGGGATTCCAAGGCCTTAATAATTTTATCATCCACTATTAGCGGAATCGCACGGAATAAATATAAGACCCTAGGTAGAATATTCATTTTAAGGAAGTTACCTCTTCCAATGATTGAAAGATGTAAACCATCAACCCTTTTCAAGTCATTCTTGATTTTTTTGGAGAAGAGGATCATAATTTATTTTAATAATTTCCTCTATTTTGGAAGATTTGCGAACTCCTAAATATACTGCGCTATCGACCCTTCTTAGAGCCACGAATTGAGTGTTCTGAGTGCAAATGACCATTGTTTTATCTCTATTTAGAGAATATCCAGAAAGACGGCCAAAGACGTGAGTAATCTGCTCAATTTCTACTATAGCCTCGATGGGGTGAGATGTTATTACCGCCACGTCATCGGCATAGGCTAAAATGTTTGTATCAAAGGGACCTACTGTAACAGGTTTAATTGCCTCTGTATTTAATAATTTCAAGATTAGGGGATTTATATAGAGGGCAAAGAGGATCGGAGAACATGGGCAACCCTGACGAGTCCCTCGAGATATATTGAAGTGCCCAGACTCAAGACCCATTACCAAGACCCTTGCCTTAGGTGTATAGTACATCGCTTTGATAGATTTCATGAGACGGGGACCAATTCTGTTTTGCTCTAATACTGCCCATAGGAACTCCCATGAAACCCTATCAAATGCCTTCTCAGCGTCCAGGAGGATCATTGACATCCGGCCCCCCGCGACACCCACGGCATCAAACAGAGCAATAGCACGGCGGGTATGGTCCGTGGTGCCCCTGCCTGGAATGAAGCTGTGCTGCCACGGGGAGACCAGGCGCTCGACGATCCCCCTGAGGCGGTTAGCTAGAATCTTGGAGTAGAGCTTTGAATCAGTGTTTATTAGAGAGATTGGGCGGTAGGAGGCAGCCAGATTGGGAGGCTTATCTTTTTTGGGAAAGATAACTATATTTGTTTCCGTCCATGATCTGGGAGGGATACCGCGAACCTGAATGCCTATAAATAAATCAAGGAGTAACAGTATTATAATATTGCCTAGAATTTTATATAGCTCCAGTGGTATTTTATCTGGGCCGGCGGCCTTACCTGGAGCGAGCTCTGCAAGGGCCGTTTGTACCTCCAACTGAGTTATATCCCTTTCCAGATCTTGTCTAGTAACACTATCTATTCCTAGATTACCCTCCTGCTCAGTTGCCCACCTAGCAAGTTCGTCTTTAATTATTATAGGATCCAACATATCCTCGTTTTGGCAAGTTTCTGATAATATTCTTTAAAGACCTCTAGGATGGCCTCAGGTGTTGTATATTCTTGGCCACCTGTCTTAATACTATCAATTGAACTCAAGGATTGTTTTTGATGAGTGCGGAGGGCCAATTGCTTTCCGACCTTCTCGCCTGCCTCGTAGATCTTCTTACGATGAGATTGATAGATCTCGGCCGCTCTTTGTGACAGCCTGCTGTTGATCTCCATCTTAAGAATCGTAATTTCTCTAAGACTCGGCCCACCATCTCCCTCTTGCGTTATTATAGCGATATGCTTCTCCTCTATTCCAGATAGTTCTTGGAGTTGTAGTTCATTAACTCTAGCGAGCTCCTTCCTCTTTCTAGCCACATAGCTTATTGTTTCCCCATGGATTGAGGCCTTAAAGCAATCCCAGACTGTTTCTCGCGAGGCGCTATATCGATTACAATCAATAAACCCTTGTGCCCATACCCTGATGTAATCTAAATATTCATTATTAACTAACAATTTTCTGTCGAAGGACCAGTTTGATCGAGGTCTAAAAATATTATTAACGCTCATTGTGAGCACTTAGGGATTGTGATCCGAGATAATCTTCGGGAGTTTATTTATTTGTGTCTCATTAGCGCAACTACTTGACATCCAGATATAATCGATGCGAACATATTTATTATGTGGGTATGAAAAATATGTGTGTCCCGGATCTAAATGGTGCTTCATATCCCATACATCCGCCAGGCCTAGACTTTCCTTTAGTTGTAAAACGGCTCTATATACCTTTGGTTTATATCCGGCATATTTAAGTTGAGCGTAGTTACGTATTGGCCCTTTTTGAGTCAAAGAGATGTTAAAATCCACACAAAATATTAACGTTTGGGGCCAGGATGCTTGTTTTAGTAGTTTGACTTGTACATGCCAATAAATCAAAACCCGGGACCCTGAGTACATTTCTCTCTGACCATGGGATGTGTGTCTCTTGGAGACACAGTATGTCAAATGTATTTTGGGTAATCAACCCACACATTTAATCCCTTTTCCCTCTATCATTGAGCCCCGCTATGTTCCATGAGCATAATTTTAACCTAGCCATATTCTATTGTGTTTGTTATCCAGTCAAATTTTACTGTGTGACCAAACTTAGCCACAATCTCATAAATAACGTTTCTATTTCTACTTCCATTTTTGATTTCTATAACTAAGGTTGCTGTTTTTACATACTTCCCCCCCCCTCCTTCCCATCCCTTAACCCGTGCCCTTACCCACCCTGCCCACACCCCCCCAACTTCCCACATTTGGGGCGAATAGACTCCGTAAGAGTCTATAATGATGAACGTGCAGTGGATGACCGGTGCTCACAATTAAATCTATACACCCGCTTACCCTAGTGTCTTTAACACCTTTTTTTAAAAGTCTTTTTTTTTTTAGATCTTCAGAAGTACTTCATAGCATGTCATAGCATGTCATAACAAAAAAAAATAGGTTAAAGACAACATAGAGGAGCGACATAGAAAAGAGAATACGAGGGATATTGATGATTTTCAATTTCACCTATTTTCTATCCATATATATAAACAAGAAATTTATCCCTGAAGGGTATCCAGATATTCCTTAGCCTTAATTTCAGAGGTAAAGAATTTTGTCTGAGCACCATTAATCACTTTCAGACAAGCCGGGTTATTCAAAAATGCCTGAAATTTTTTGTCCTGAAACGGTCTAATGAGCTGGCGGAGACGCCACCTCCGCTTAACCGTTGCATGACAAAAGTCAGGTCGTACAAAATAGGTTATTTGACCACTACTTTATTTAGCCTCAGGTCTCGCTTTTTCCCAAACTGCCTGTCTTAAGAGAAAGTTTCCGAAATATACCAATATTGCCCTAGGATATGCTCTGGGTTTAGGCGTATTTCTCATAGTGAGGGTTACCCGGTGTGCGCGCTGCACCTCAATATCCCATTTCCAGACTGACAACTCAGGGAGGGAGTCCTGAAATAGTTTAACCACGAAGGAGCGAGCATCCCCCCCTTCCGCTCCTTCCGGAATTCCCAAGACTCGTAGGTTGCTTCGCCTTAGACGATTCTCCATATCCTCGAGCTTCCACATCATATCCGAGAGATCTTTGTCATGTGCATCAGTCTTTACCCGATTCTGAGCTGTTTCTGTTTCATTAACCAGTAATCTTGTCTCCATCTCAGTCATTTGATCATTAAAGGTGCTAATTGTCCTTGTGAGTTTACGGACCACACCCTGTACCTTACGAAGTTCTGCTTGAGCCTTACGACCATCATGGGAAGTCTCTTCCCTATGAGCGGCTATAGCTAACAAAACAGTCTCTAACGTTGGTGCTGGGGCGTCTTAGGAAACTCCTGGCTCCTGGTGTTGATCGGAGCCAGGAGTGAGCCCCTGTGACTGTCTAGGAATATCCGCTAAGAGAAGATTACTGGTAGGTGTATAGTCCCATGTCAAATCTGTTGAGTCATGATGGTTTTTCCTGTGTTTGAGCACCATTTTTTGAGCAGTTCTGACTCTATTATCGTTAATCTCCTCGTTACTAGAATCGCTCAGATGAGATGCAGTGTCAGTTGACCACCCCAACTCATCTGAAAAAGAATAAAAATCGCTGGGATCTTTATCCTTATCCCTATCCTTATCGGTATCTTCCTCACTCGGATTTTCAGAGCCTTGCTGCCGAGTTTCAGGTCCGTCCAGTACGGATGCTGAAGCCTGATCTGATTGCGGGCCTCCTAGGCTATTTATTTGAATAGAGAGAGTTACTTGTGAGTCTTTAGCCATAGAAAGATTGCTCCCGGGGTCAGAGATAAGAGTCAGAGGGGGATTACTAACATTTCCCCCCCCCTTTGATTCCAACTGAGCGTGCTGCATCTCATGTCTGATACCTTCTGATAAGTCTTTGGGATGATCCCCTATTGAAGGGGAGATCCCTCTCACCGTATACTCCTGAGGCTGCATGTTCCCCGCTGAGGAGTTACCTCCGACCTCGATCCCAGTTTCAAGTTCGGTAACTCGAGCAGCGCCCGACAGAGCCTCGGGCATTTTCCTCGTACTAGGCTGACTCCGCCCGCCCCGACCCGGAAGAGATCTTGCTGGAGTTCCGCGGAGGAGCTCAATCACAGAGGGGGCAGGCTGGCCGCTCTTCCGGACGGCGCCGCTTGTATTCAGCGCCTTGGATGGCATCCTCTCCGTCCCCCCCGCCACAGGTGTCTCCATTACCTCTCGAGTGGCCAGCCTCATCGCTCTAGCCTCTCTCGCCTCTCTCGCCCTCGCAGCCGCAGCAGTCGCAGCAGCCGTGCCTTTCGCAGCATTTTTTGAAGGCATCCTGCTGCCCCGCTGATCCCCTGCAGCACTCCGGTAAGTCTGATAACACTTCTTATGAGACTGCGCAATATTACATATATATTGGATTACAGATAAGCCGATCAGCGAGGCCAGCGCTGTAACTCTGCTTGTATCCAGTGTTCCGTTCTTTTTAACAAACTCCTCCTGCAGCATTGTTTTTTTCATAACCAGCTTGTCTCAGTTTCCCTCCTGAACATAGCGATAGCCCTTAGGTTACAGCTCTCCACATATCAGCCTTTGGGTAAAGTTTTTTCTTTCCCCTGTGAGCACTGGTCAGATCACATTGCACTGCGGTCTCAGGCGGCCGCCATCTTGCCCACTACCGCGGGGTGCCCTCTAAACCTGGCATTCCCAATGACTGTATCCTGGCCCCATTTTCCATAATCTTATCCGACAATTTTTCAAGAATATCTGTATAAAAATCTTTTGGATGTTTTTCAAGAGACTGATGAGCTGATAGTCCCCCGTTTAATCTCAGCAGCCCTTTTTAAATATAGAGATGACTTTGGCACCTTTCCATAATGGGGTATTGGGGTGGCTATGGGGTTGGAACTAAGATTGATGCAAGGCACCAAGATTTCAAGTTCCAAATGAAACAAGTCTCCAAAGATCTTATCAAAGCCTGGGACCTTCCTCTATCTCTAGGAACTATCAGGTTTCTCGTTTTCAGCATAGAAAAAAAAGATTGAATGGCTAGTGTCACATATGGGCAGTGAAATGCTGAAATCTATTTTTTGTACAAAAGATGACAGCAATGGCAGGGTGGGATAAATATGTTGGATATGGCCCTCAGGTCTCGTCTCTGTATTACTTTCTTGCGACTCACTAAATGCTGAAGCTCTTGGGTCATTCGTGGCAGTTTTTAAGGGTTTTTCCCAAATTACTAGATCCAAAGCTGATTTTGCAGAAAGTTGAGTTTTGTTTATACAAGAGCCCTGGATTCAGCAATATTGGCCCTGTCTCCAAGCCTTATAGCCACCAGCAGAGAGGTCTTTGCAGGTAAACCATTCCTGGGATCTAGGTGCCCTATTAGGGGGTTTGTAATCTTTCTGGAGAACACTTTAGTTTATCAAATCGTGATTTGTGAGTCTGTATGATTAATTTGGGTTCCATATTCTCAATTATCAAGGCCAGTGGAGTGAATACTGCATCATAGATCATCAAGATAATATTAGTTGAACCACAAATAGCACTCCATTTTAAATTCCTATGGTTGCTGCTAATCGACAGGACTCAGCATTAGGATTGAGAACAGGTTGCTATTTGAGATGCAACAAATCCTGGCTTTTAAGACACAAGGGAAAGTGGTTGCTCTCTTGTCTGTGAATAACTTCCAAGTCAAATATGGATCTCCAAACCCTAATATTCAATAGAATGTAATATGTGTTGCTTCTACAATCCCCCCTACAAAAAGGAGGAGCAGTAATGATATCAGAGGATGAACACTCAATATATGTGTGTTGGCCATAAGCAAATGTTAAGTCGACCAATTGCTGAGCTGATCTACTCAAAAATGTATTTCAGGGGGCCAGTAAATCAGGAATTCTCCAGAATGAATCCTTGTGCTTAGCCAAATTGCATGTAAGAAATGAAGGTTCTAATGTGTGAACTAAGATCGCCCGTGGGTGATAGCATGGTATGTGGCAAGATAGGAACTCAGCAACTTTTCAAATAATTGAAGGGTTGGTGATTCATTATAATTATTGGTACTCCTATTGTAAATGTTAATTATAAGGAGGGGCCCGTCATGGTTCAAGATGATCTTCAAACCCTGAATGTCTGGTGAACCGGAGGCAATCTCATACACCAAGCACTTCAGGGAGGTTTTAAGCATATTAGCAGGCCACCAGAAACTCACACTGCATGTGAGTATATACTTGGGGTACAGAAATTCATAACCATGTCTATAAATATGTTCAAAGGTCCATCTATTTTAAAAAATACAGAGTTCAAACCCATCTAGAAATTTAACAAAGTCATTAATTTTTTATCTTAATCCCACTACATTCCAGCTGATGATCAAGGCAGTTCTTTTGAAAGAAGGCTGAGAGGAAACAGGATCCCCCTTAGGATTTTGCCCAGTATGTGTATCTGGATGTAGATAGCTGGTACCACTCTCATCAAGCACCTCCCATTGATAAATGCTCAGACCTAGCTGAAATATGCAGTGGATTAAGATTAACATTGCTGCAATATGAAAAAATATATGAATAGCTAGGACTCAGGTGTTCTCAGATAAACTGGAAAGTGCTGAGAAACTATTGGTGGTAAAAAAGGGTAGGGTGTGGTGGGACGTGCACCTGAAGGGAGACTCTGTGGATTCTGGTTCAGGCGCCTGTAAAAGAAACCTTAAAGGCAATCACTTTATTGAGCCTAGATAGATGGTCTCCAAATAAGACTGGAGTAAAAGGCCTTTGATTATATGGGGATGCCTAAAATTCAAAATTACATAAACCCCTCTGTAGTTGTAAATCAGTCAATCTGCTTTATTCAATTTAAATATAAACTATAAAAGCACACAAAAATACATCTGTCTATACATCATACACTGTATAACATTTCCACAATTAGCAGAAAATACATTTCAACTGATGCAAGTTCAGAAAAAGATTTATAATACAAATAAAAGGATACTACACATATGATTAACAAATCCTGTTGCATTTAATTTTGCTTCTCATTCAATACTAAGGGGCTGATTACGATCTCATCCGGAAAGCCTCCCGACTGAATCAGTTCCGGAATGGTTTCCGAATGATTCGACCGTGAGCTTCCCGAAAAACGGATTAGGATGCATTGCATGTTAAACTCCTACCGAGTTGGTAGGAAGCCAATCTGCATGACCGAATCATTCAAAACAAGCCTGATGCGACCAACTCGTTTGGAAACGCTGAAGAATAGCATTCCTGTTACAAATCAGACTCGGTTTACCCCACGACTAGATGACGATGCATGCGATGCGGTTTCTGAACTGTGTTGGTTGGTACTACACTACTACAAATGCAATTAGAAACTAATAAAAGTAGTCAAAACAAGCATTGGCACCACCAAAATAAAATACAAAAGTTGAAATATTAGCCACACCCACAAATCCACCTATATAAAGGATCAAAAACTTGATCATGATCCTTTGTTCTAACACAAATGCTGCTACGTCACAGGAGTCTCCACACATTCTCTGCTCTCTTCCTCACACACTCACACTTCACCCACCGCACAACTTGCAAAGATTTTATTTTTAAAAACGTCTTACAAACAAACACTTTTTCATATTCACATTCACCCTCACCTTCACAGTCACCCTCACCTTCACATTCACTCTTACCCTCACCATGGCCCAGACAAAGCAGCCACGGTTCCCAGAGAAGGAGTTGGAAGTGCTAGTAGATTAAATAGTCAGAGTAGAGCCACAGTTATTTGGTAGCCTAGTCCAACAGACCCCCTTTCCCAGAGAAATAGAATGTGGGACAGGATAGTCAACAAGGTGAATGCTAAAGCACCTGTCCTGCACACAATGGATGATATCAGGAGTAGGTATTATGATATGCGAAGGAGGGTAAAAAAACTGCTGGCCAGAGAACACGCTCAAAGCCAGCAGACTGGCGGTGGCCCTCCTGCAACACCTGTGCATTTCACTTCCTGGGAGGAGAAGGTGCATGTCATCCTTCTGCTGGAGAGCATCTATGGACTACTAGAAGTACCAGAGTCTGGTAAGTACCTACTCAACATGCATATTAAGTTACCAATTACACCTCCATAGACATCACTGTAAAGGATACACTGATACAAATAACTGTTTTGAAATTAAAATCAAACTAGAGTAAATCAGCATGTGATGTGTATGTCATATTGATAAACAACATACCTGCACTGAAAATGAAGATGCATAACATTCCTACCATGTACATTCTTCTTACAAACTCACAGCAAGGCTTTGTGCTCCAAACACCAGTCACCAGTGTCAGGTATCTTGCCAGCACATGTTCCCACACTCCCAGGAAAGCTGAGTCACATGTTGGCTGTTTGGGATAGCTGGGAAGGTGGATGTGGGCACAGGCCTGACAGGAGTTGTAGTGACAGCAAACCCTCTTCCTCCCACACAGCCCAAAAAGCCCACCTGGAACTATGCATTCCTCATAGTGAGTGAAAATGTACTAGCAAGATGGCTGACACTGGGGACTGGTGTTTGGACCACAAGGCTTTGATAGGTGTTACAGTCAAATCAAAAACAGGCACCAGTGTCAGACATCTTGATAGTACACTACCCTCATTGTCTGATCACCACTCTATCTAGTGTGCTGGTTGAGCTGTGTGAGAAGGTGTGTGTGGCTCCATGCCTGGTAGGATTTGTAGTGACAGCAAACACTCCTTCTCACACCTGTCCCAAATAGGTCCTCTGGGCCTATGGCTACCCGACCAGCACAAACAGGCCACCAGGAACGATGCTTACTTGATAGTGAGTGGAAAGGTACTGACAAAATGGCTGACACTGTGGACTCGTGTCTGGACAACTACGCCCTGCTGGAAGTTGTGGACAAATAGGCAGCAGTCATCAGTGTCAGACATCTTGCAAGTACATTCCCACTCACTGTCAGGGAAGCTGAGTTGCAGGTAGAATTTTGGTGCTGGGTAGGAAGGCATGTGTGGGACAAGGCCTGATAAGAGTTGCAGCCATTGCAAATACTCATCCTCCGACCCAGCCCTGATAACTCCTCTGTGCCTATGCTTACCTCACAGTGATTGGAAGTGTACTGGCAAAGCGGCTGACACTGGTGCATGGTAGTGAACTTGAAGACAACTCCCAGCAAGGCCCTCTGCACCAAACACCATGCAACTGTGTCAGCCATCTTGTTAGTACACTTCCATTCAAAGGCAGGAAGCCATTGGCCCAGATGAGCTGTTTGTGCTGGTTTGGAGGAGGAGTGTTTGCCCTGACTACATCTCCCAGCAGGCTCTGGCCTCCACACACATTCCTACCCACCCCAAATAACTTACCTGGAACTCTGATTTCCTGACAGTGAGTGTCAATTTGCTGCCAAGATAGCCAACACTAGGGACTGGTGTCTGGAGCAGAAGGTCTTAATGGGAGTTGCAGTCAAGTCAAACAACAGGCACCAGTGGCAGCCAGTTTGTCAGTACATTTGCACTTATTGTCATGTAAGCATGGTTCCTGGTGGGCTGTTTGGGCTGGGTGGGAGGAAGAGTGTTAGTCCTGACTACATCTCCCAGCAGGCCTTGTTCTACACACACTCTTCCCACCCAGCATAAACAGCCCACCTGGAACTCTGCTTACTAGACAGTGAGTGGAGATGTACTGACAAAATGGCTGACTCTGGGGACTGGTGTTTGTAGCACAAGGCCAAGATACGATTTGTGGTCAACTCTGACAACAGGCACCAGTGTCAGACATCTTGATAGTACATTGCCACTCACTGTGAGGTAGGCATAGTTCCCGTTGGTCTGTTTGTGCTGGCTGGGAAGGTGTGTGAAGGACAGGGCCTGATGGGAGATATAGTCAGTGCAATCACTACTAATTCCAAACAGCACAACAAACACACCAGGAACTATGCTTACGTGAGTAGATATGTACAGGCAAGATAGATGACACTGGGGTATGGTGTGTGGACCACAAGGCCCTGTTGGGATTTGTGGCCAACTCAGACACCAGGCACAAGTGTCACACATCTTGCTAATCCATTTCCTTTTTTTTTTATTAGGCCTGTGGTTACAGCAAAAAAAAAAGGAATAAGAAAACCAGCATTCAGATCAATGTGAAGGTACAAATCAATTCAATTATAGACATTTGCTTTCCTAATGCCGAACTTTCTAAGCAGATTACAGCACAATATAAATTAGTAAAGGCAAATAGATAAAAAGTGCATCCATAATTAGAAAAAAAAGTATATAGGATTATGAGATATTACTGAGAAGCCTAATGCTTAATCTAAGTAGAACATCAACTATTGGCCTATCCATGCTTCAAATGGTGCCCAGATCTTTTTACCAAAGTCACGTCTGGCTCTGCCCCATCTAGCCCAAACTGCAGACTCCGGGTTATGTAGTGCCAGGATCCTCCCTCTCCAGTCAATAAAGGTAGGTAACCCAGGACTTATCCACTCTGAGGTAATACAAAGGTGGACCATGGCCATAGCTATTAACAAAAAAGCTGAGGAGTAGCGGGGCCTGATATGCTCACTATTACTTTGATACCCACAAATGACTAACTCGGGGGAGAGAACAGCAGGAATCCGAAGGTTGACATTAAGAAACTGCTCTACCTCCTTCAAAAAAGGCTTCAGCTTTTGACATCCAAAAAACATGTGGACATCATCCGCCGCCATTAACCCACACCTTGGGCAACTATGTCCCCCGCGACACCCCCACTTAGATATCTTGGCCGGCGTATAATATAGGTCGAACATAGCCATGTAGCACTGAGAACGTAGGCTACCAGAGATGAGAACCCTACCTGCTAGTTCCAGGGCCGCGACTATGTCTATCCCCGTTACACCAAATTTGGCTTCTAATTTTAATGTAGAAGCAGTAATATCATCTGGGAGCCTTGTAAGTAAGTGCCGATAGATTACCCCAATTTTAGAACGCGTCGCAATAAGTTCAAGCAGTATTATCTTCCCTAATAGTGCTTCAGGCTTCAATTTACTTTTCTCTATAAAGTTTCGTAGCTGGAGATATTGAAAAAAATCAAATGTATTAAGCAAGTGCCTCTCCTTAAGACATGTAAAAGAGGCCAGCCTCCCTTCATGTCCAAGGTTACCGAATACTGTTATTCCTAGAGCTGACCAGTTAAAGGTGACTTGATCCTGGAAAACTACTGGAAGATGCCGGGCTGCAGAGAGGGGCGTATAGAAGTTGATGTTAGGAACTAAGAATTTGCGACGAACCTTGCGCCATACCGAGAACATAGACCAAATAACCTTAAACCTAGTTCTTTTATAATAGCTTGGTTCTAGAACCCGGACTAAGACTCGCTTGGCATCTTCTCCCAGCCCGATTTCAAAGATTGATGGCCTACAAGCCAAAGAGGGGCCGGCGGCATCTCCCAACAGTTGTTGGCCAAAATGTTGTATCATCGAAGACCAAAAATAGAATAATAAGCTGGGAACTCCCCAGCCACAACGTGAGCGAGGCAGAAGCATCCATTTAGCCGCCCTCCTAGGCTGCTTATAACCCCAGAGAAACCTGCAACAAATTCTATCTGCCAGAGCTAAACTAGATTGAGGCACCTCTAAGGGTACTGTTCTAAATAAGTATAAGAATTTAGGCTGAATCAGCATTTTAAGAACATTACATCTGTCATAAAGTGAAAGATGGAGATTGTCAAGCCTTGTCAGTGTTGTTTTTACTGAGTTAATTATTGGCAAAATGTTTAGATCAGGGATACTGTTGACCTGCGCTGTGACATATACCCCCAGATATTTTGCAGACTGCGCTATCGGGGCATCCGAGGGCCCCATAGCTGCGGATTGAATCACATGAGTCTTAGCAGCATTAAGTTTATAGCCCGAATAGGCCCCATACTGATCTGCTATAATTTTCACAGCCGTGTAAGCAGACGAAACATCAGAAGTCACAACGACAATGTCGTCAGCAGAAGCTAGTACCTTATAGTCAGTTGAATGGATCGTGACTGGATGAATGTCCTGCGCTTTCTCAATTAAATTTAAAAAAGGTTCTATATATAGCGCAAAAAGCAATGGAGAACACGGGCAGCCCTGACGAGTGCCCCTTCCTACTGTAAATGAGTTAGAAACTAGCCCAGTAACTGAGACTGTGGCTTTAGGGGAAATATATAGAGATTGGACTGCATGGATAAATTCAGGGCCAAGGCCCTTCCAATCAAGAACCGCCCAGAGAAATGGCCAGGCGACCCTGTCGAACGCTTTTTCAGCGTCCAGCAGGGTCGCCCCTACAGGTGATGATGAAGCCTGGGCCCAATCCAATAATGCAACTACTCGAGATACATGATTTGCTGTGTCTCTGCCTGGAATGAAACCATGCTGTCGTAGCGAGACCAGAGGGGTGATTATAGCTGTTAATCTGGAAGACAAGATCTTGGCAAAAACATTTTTAGCAGAATTTATAAGTGAAATAGGCCTAAATGAAGCGGGATCCAATTCGGGTTTATCTTTTTTCTTAAAGAGAATGATATTGGTCAGGGTCCAGGACTCATGAATACTTCCTGATTGTGCTGACCTAAGAAGTGGGAGAAGGGCCCGACGAATCTGAGTAAACATTTAATAAAACTCCAGAGGGACTGCATCAGGACCTGCTGCCTTGCCATTGGCCAGTGCTCTGATTGCTGTCTCGACCTCCTCCCATTCTATGGGGGCCGAAAGAGTTCTCTTCTGTTGGTCTGAGGGTTGAGCAGTTGGTATACAAGCTAGGTAGGCTGCAGCCTGCTGGTCTGAGTGTGAAACGCCATTGCTGGCTTCGTTGTATACATTTTTATAAAACTGGTGAAAAACTTCCAAGATCCCATCCGGAGTTTCAAGAAGCTGACCATGTGAATTCTGTATCTTGGTGACACGATCGGCCAGCCCCTTCTGCTGAAGTCTCTTCGCCAGAACCCTGCCTGATCGTTCTCCCATTTCGAACATCTCGGACCGATATTGCAAAAACTTAGCGGCTAGATCCTGGCCAAAAAACTCCAGCAGAGAGGCCCTTGTCTTAGCTATTTTTACCTGGCTTCGCGTGATATCCTTACCTTCTCTTACAGCTTCAATCAGTGCTGTCTCTGCTGTACTTAGCTCTTCCAGGCGCTCATAAATTTGTTGCTGGGCTAGTTTCCTTTCAAACGTCCAAGCCCTGAATTCTTGGGCCTTCTGAGGCAGAATATATTCTACAATAAGTAGATTATGATCCGATAATACCCTTGGGTAGAGCGAGACGGATGATGACATGACCAGCTGATCGGACATAAAAAACTAATCTAAACGGGACATTTTATTGTGTGGAGCCGAATAATATGTAAATCCGTCTAATGATTGATTATGAAAATACCAACAGTCTATCAAGGAGTGTTCTTGTACCAAGGCTTGTAATGCCCGGAACACCCTAGGCTTTTTCCCAAAATAAGGTTGGTCCCCAGATAAATTGACATTAGCAGATAGGTTGATATTCAAATCTCAGCAAAGGAAAGTAGGGTATGGATACAAAGCTATCTCAGTATTCAAATGGTGCAGGACAGCCGGGTCATCTAGATTTGCCCCATAAACCGTACAGACTGTATAAGACCTGGCGTTTAAAATTATCTCAGCAATCACCCACCTGCCTGCACTATCTTGACTAGTCCTTCTGCAAGTAAACAGGCCCTGTCGTGACAAGACCGCCACTCCCCTGATCTTGGATGTTTGGCGCGAACAACAGATTAATTCGAATCCAGGTATCCGAAGCATACCCCGCTCATTCCAGGGAATATGGGACTCTTGAATACAGATCAGATCCAGCCGTAAGGCCGAGATCATCTTCGAAAATAAGGCCCTTTTTCTCCCATTATTTAGCCCACAGATATTCCAGGAAGCTATCCTAATCTTTGCTTGTGCCATTCAACATAAATACAAATACCTACGCTATGGTAATAGACATCTAACTTCAAAGCACTACCAACAAATATCTTTCCTGTATTAAATCCAGCGTAATACACTGAGCTGCAAACAGTTAGATTGATCCACAAGCTTTTTTTAATACTCGATTTACCCCCCCTGCACCCACCCCAGCCCGAGTGAGAACCCCCCAGGACCCTACTCTGACCCACCCCCCCACCCCACCACCCCCATCCCTACCAACCCCTACATAAGGCAACAGGGCCTAGGCCCATGTGATGGAGGAGCCGGTTAAGACTCAGCACTCCTGAAGGCCATCGCCACACTGCTTAAAAAAAAAAAGTGGTTAAACCCAGATAGTTTGCCTTCTTCTGGCTTCTGCTACTTCTTTTAACCATACAATGCAGCTTGCAGAACCAGTAAAGGGCCATATAGGAAATACAAGCACATAGCCTTTTCACATAGCCTTATCAGACTTTAAGTAAAAAGATATGAAAAGCCAGGACAGCCCAGGACCACCCAAAAAAAAGGGAAAAACCCCAGAAGGAAAAACAGGTAGAAGGGCGTGGGTTGTTCCAATTATAATGCAAGCCACCTAAACAACAACCCATATCTGACCATGCTCTCCCTTATAATGAGTTAAGGTAATCCTTGGCTTTAACTTCGGATTGAAAATATTTAACTTGACCCTGAGATATGACCTTCAGCTTTGAGGAGAAAAGTAAAAAAGCCTGAGCCCCTTTTGACTGAAATGGGGTGATTAGTTGGCGAAGGTGCCACCTCCGCTCGACAGTAGCGGGACAGAGATCGGGGCGCACGAAAAACTGGCACCCCTTGGCAGTCCTCTTTCTATCCGGCCTGGCCAGGTCCTAGAGCTTCTCTCTGGCCAGAAAGTTGTTTAAACAAATAAGAATGGCTCTCGGCTTGTCTAGAGCTTGACCGGAGACCCCACTCTGCCTGAATGGAAAGCGGTGAGCACGTAGCACCTCCATCCCCCAGTCCCACTGCTGAATCTCTCGGAATGCTTCTGTAAGTAGTTCCACAATGAATTGCCTAGTATCTGATCCTTTTATCCCTTCCGGAACACCGAGGACCCGTAGGTTGTTCCGACGTGCCCTATTTTCAAGGTCCGTAAGTTTCCATAAGATATCGTCCCTTTGTGACTGAATAGTCGCAGTTAAAAAATTTTGTGCGCTCATGTCATCCTCAAGTGTGGAAATTCTCTCTTCGGCCTCGCCAACTCGCGTGGCGATTTCGGTGCAGGTTTTTGCGACACGCCGTATAGAATTCTGCATGCGACGACAAGCCCCTTGTGTCCGAGCACTTTCCTGCCTTGACTCTTCCCTATGGGCCATAATAGATTGATAGATCACTGCCAATGTAATTTCCGTTGAAGGGGAGCCCAATGCTGCACCACAGTTACCAACGTCTATTGATGTCAACCCCTGTGTGGGAGGATCTTCAAACGAGGTCCGTCCAGAAAATGAGTAGTCCCAGGTTAGGGAGCCTGCATCCGGGCGCTCCTTATCTAGGGCTCTTACAGATTTCCAGACTGTGCCACTGACTGTGTGTGCTGGTTCGCTGCTATCCCAATCCCCTGGGTCACTAGCATCAGACCACTCCTTGCCATCTACAAGATCCTCCTCCTCCGAGGACATAGTGTGGTCCGAGAGAGAATAAAATTTGTCTCCGGTATCAGCATCAGCCCTTACAGTCTGGGGTTTATCTTGCAAAAGTCCGACCAATTTTTCAATTACCGCCCCAGCACCGCTGGTTGGGATATCAGCTACCGGGACTACAGCTCCCAGAATGCCTTCTGACTGAGTGAGTCCCACTGGAGCCGGATTAGCCTCTCCAATACTCGTAATCGGCTGGCTAGAAACTTTTCCCTCTGAGAGTAGAGAGTTTGTAGAAGCAATGAGGACATTTGGCCGATTTGGCCGATTTGCGGCAGACTTCTCAGTCGTCTTGTTGATAAGTGCTGTTGCCGCCACAGCAGCTGCTCTCTCTCGTTTCCCCCCAGCAGTTTGTGGCGATTTAGACTGCTCTCCTGCCTTACGGAACATAGTGGGAATGGTCTGACCTGATTTTCCATACCCGAGCACGGTATTAATATCAGCAGAGGCTGTGCCCGCTCCATCAGCCAAGAAATCAGCTCTTGCAGATATATCCAATGATGCAGCGGCTCCGTAAATTGCCGGCATGGGCGTCCTAAGAGGCATTGTGGTGCGAGTGACCGCACCGCAGCCAGTGCCGGCTCCAGCAAGTGAAGCAGCAGCTAGGGCGGTCCGTGCCTGTGACTGAGTACTCGGGGCTTTCGGGGGCATTCCCGCTGATCTCCGCAAGAGGATCACACGAAATAGAGAAGAAGAAACAGAGCCATGCGCCCGGGATGCAAGGCGACACAGCAGTACCCGACCAAAGTGCCTACTGAAGAAAATTAGAAGTCGCCACAGCGTTTCGACGTGAAGAGATCCGATGTCCGCCAAATAGAAATATACAGCCACTACAGGACTTCAGGTAAGTTCAAGTTCAAGTTCAAAACAACTTTATTTCGATTCATAACGAATCATAAAAAGC
Source organism: Triturus cristatus (assembly GCF_964204655.1). NCBI lineage: Eukaryota > Metazoa > Chordata > Amphibia > Caudata > Salamandridae > Triturus > Triturus cristatus. The sequence continues at coordinate 1,190,895,041 of NC_140589.1, forward strand.
ACGTAGACATAAAATACATAATTAAGGGGTACAGTTACATCGGCTAGCAGTCACTATTAAAATAGAGCAATTAAAATATTTACAACATTTTAAAAAGTGCGGAAATTTATCAATAATTACATTGGGTGTTGTCAAAACTGTTAAGTTATCTATTTCCAGAACGTTTTTTAAGGCGAAAGGCAGCAACCAGAAAGTTAGCAACACTAAACATAGTTAGTGGTGAATCTAACTTTTTAAAATAAAAAAGTGCAGGCTTGATTTGCACGAACCCCTTGTTCTTGAGCAGTGGAACAATATACTTTTTCCTGGGCAGATAGTATATACCACAGAAGAACAGAAAATGAGCAGTGTCCTGCAAAGAAAAGCCGTCACATTTACAGGCCGCTAAGTCCTCTGGCTTGGCCCATACCTTCGAGTCATTTAACAGAAAGTGGATCTGGTTAAGTCTTAGTTTGGTTAATAACCAGCGATGTAATGGAATAGACACTACTGTTAAATACGGTTCAATGGCCGGTGTAGTTTTGGAAATATAATGCTCCCTCACAGTAAGTTTCGCAAGCTCACAGCTCTCCCGCTCCATTTCTCTCGCTTGGGAAAAAGTCACTTTGAACCATTCCAGGTCATTCTTAACGATGCAGTCTGGTTTATGAAAGAGATCTGGGCGGCCCAGGGAAGTTAATGTTTTTTTAATATATGCTAGCCACGGGATATTTTTCATATTGTCCAGAAGTAGGCAGTCGCTCATAATTGTGTGGTTCAGAGTTAAATTGGAATTCAGCCATGTTTTTAACCACATCAAGATAGGGGATTGTTTGATGGTGTCACTAATGTACCCCTGGCCTAGTTCCGTATGGACAGAAAAGGTGGCTGTGGATTGAGGTAATCCTAGAAGCATACGCAAAAATCTGTTTTCTTCCATCTGTATTGGTTCTATATTGTTGGAATAACCCCAAATGGAAGCCCCGTACCTTACTACTGAGATTGATTTCGCTCTGTAGAGTGCCAGCATCGCTTCCGTTGGCTTTCCACCCAGACATTTTGAGAAGCCGACAATGGCGGCTGCTGTTCTTTTCATGGCGTTAGTTTTGACGGATATTTGAGGTGCCCATGTGCCCTTATCGTCATATACTACCCCCAGGTAGGTGAAAGTTCTCACTTTAGAAATAGAAGTATTAGCACAGTAGAAGGTCTTCAAGTCCTTGTTTTTTCTGCCGCGTACAGCCATAACATGAGACTTGTCTGTGTTGATTTTTAAGTCAAGGGAGGTCATAAAGACATCGAAGGATGTCAATAGTCTTTGTAGCCCAAGAGGAGTACGTGCCACGAGTACCGCGTTGTCCGCGTAAAGGAGGACCGGGGTGGTCAGTCCGCCAAAACGCGGGACGTCGAGTGTTGCCAGCTCCAGTGTGGATTCGAGGTGGTTGATATAGAGTGTAAATAGCATTGGGGCGAGAATACACCCCTGTCGCACCCCTCTGGTAGACTTGAATCCAGCTGTACAAACTCCTTCCGGCGTCATCCTAATGGACGCTTCTAGGTCCCGATGAGCCTCAGCCAGAAAATGAACCAAGGTAGGGTCCATCCCCAGTTCCAGGAGAATGTCCCACAGCCTGGACCTATTCACTAGGTCGAAGGCTGTGGACAAGTCCATGAACCCCAGGTAGATTGATCCGCTAGATGCCACTGTGTATTTGCCTAGGATCAGATGTAAGTTGAGGCACTGGTCCTCCGTCCCTCTCCCCTTACGAAACCCGTATTGGGCATTTGATAAGATGTTATTGCTGGCAGCCCACTGATCCTTGCCAGTATCACTTTCCCCAAGATTTTGAAAGACGAGTCGATTAGTGAGATGGGGCGGTAGCACCTCGGGTCTCCCCTCTGACCTTTCTTGAAGATTGGAATGATGGTGGCATGTGACCAGGAGACAGGCAAGCTATGTTTCATGGCGGCATTGAAGACATTGGTCAAAATGTTGGCCCAGAAAGAGACATTTGCCTTGAACATATCTGCTGGGACGCCATCTGGGCCTGGCGCTTTCTTCCCTACTGTGTTGGTTATGGCTTTTTCAACTTCTTCCATATTAAAGGAGAGTGCTGGCTTAGGGGAGTTAGAATTGAGGATAGTAGGTGTTTCGCATATTTGGTCACTCCCATAGATGATTTTGAAATGAGCTAGCCAGTCCTCCTCACTGATGTTGGCCTCTAGGGTATCATTAGCTTCTCCAGAGAACAGGGGATTGTTTATAATGGCCCAGAAGCTGGAACTATCTCTTAAGGTGGCCTTTTCCATTAGTGAGGACCAGGCATCCTTTTTAAGAACTTCTTTACGTTCATGAATAATATTATAGTATTCTTTTCTTAGTCTGGCAACTTCCCCTCTGTCCCTTGGTGATTTTTTTAGTTCATTCAGGAGGCAAGTGTGTGCTTTCGAGCAGGCTTTGTTGAACCAGCCCTTGGTCAGTTGAGTCTTTTTCCTGGATTTAACTGTAAGTTCATCAGAAATTAAAGCACACAAAGTATCAAAGGCGGTGATTACATCCTCCCCCTGTTTGGAGTTGTCTTGGCAGATGTCAAGTTCATTGCGGGCTTTGCTGCTTAGGGTCTTGAAGAACTCAGTTGGAACTACTTTGGACCACTTCAGCCTTCTACCTTGGTCCGTGGGCCGCACGGCCAGCTCAGGCATTTTGATTGTCCCCTCCTTGAGTAGGCCCGCAGAACTGGCAAGCTCAAGGATGACTGGGTTATGGTCACTAAACGCGGCCACAACTGCATTGTAAAAGACGACCCAGCTTAATAATCCAGGGGAAACAAAGATGTAATCAATGATCGATTCAGAATTTTTAGCTCTATATGTCATGACCCTTTCACTGTAGGAGTTGAACCCCGGTTCATAGAGGTCCACGTTCACAAGGAGGTTTTCTAGTGCCAGTCCTTTAGGGTTGTGTTCAAAGTGTTGGTAATCGCCTGAGGTAGGGCAGTCAGTGTCTTCAATGTGGCAGGAAAGCCTGCAGAGATGTGTGTTAAAATCCCCCATAATTATAGTGTGCAACAAAGTGGTTTGTCGTTCTTTAAAATTAATCAAAAAGGACTGTAGAGAACAGAGATGCTCAGTGGAGTGTCCGTTTGCTACAGAATTATAAAAATTTATAAGAATATATTTGTGACCATTGGCTAGGCTGATCTCTAGACACAAGAAATTGGGGGAGTTAGTGGTTATTTGTTTAATGGTTCCTGCCAATTGGACAGTAATCAGGATCATAAGGCCCCCTTTGTCCCTTCCACTGGAAGATCCAGTAGCTGGGACAAAGTAAGATGTAAACCCAGGAACCCAGAAATCGCCATTGCAGTCCCAGGTTTCTTGTAGGGCTATAATGTCATGTTGGTTCAGAAAGTTCAGCCAAACACTGTCCTCCCTTTTTGAGCGAAGGCCGGCTATATTCCAGCTTATGAGTTTAGGCCTTCTGTTGGAAGCTCCTAGAGGGGGACAGTTCCCTGCAGGTTGTCTGGACATAGGGGTATTGGTGACTAGGCGTCAATCTTGTTCATCCGCCTGAGTCAAGGGCGTGAATCTATTATGCAGGGTTAAAGTGCTATTAAGGGACATTGGAATGTGTGTGACCGCCTTATGATTACTCAACCTATTAATCGTGGACCAGCTATAGTCTGGTTCTGGTTGAGTGTTATCGAGATGGGAGGGCAAGCTAGGTGTCCTATCGAATCCCCTACCTTGGTCAAAACCCAAGTTCGAATAAGGGTGTGGTCCAGGTTTGGGGTAGAAGAAGCCCAGGGGTACGGCACGGGGCCCAGCAATTAAGCCCTCTAAGGGTGAAGCATCCCAGAGTAATCTACGGGCCTCTCCCGGATTATTGAAGTTGATTATCAAGCAACCTCCCTCAGTTGTTTTATTTGTTCGCCCGATCCAGCCCACCCGCCGAACAGAGATAATGGCTTTGGAAACTTCGTTGTCTCCTGAGCAGGTCGAATTTGCCCAAGACTTAGTCCTGGCTAGCAATTGGGGCAGATGTTCGTGTTCACCTGACTTGAGTGGGGGAACATTTACCAAGATGGCTACAAAAGGGGCAGCCTCGGGAGGTAGGTTAATAAAAGGTTGACGAACAGGTTTGGGTAGGCTAGGTAGGTTCTGTTGACCTGTAATAGCAGGAGCTGCAGGCTTATTTGTAACTCCTGTTATACTAGGGATGTCTATCGTGGTAGTTGCTGGTCTAGAGGGCGAGTTGGGTGCGACACTCCTGGCAACTGAGAAATCTTCCCTTGGTCTTTTAGTACTAAAGTTTGGTTGAGGACATTTAGAACCTAAGTCCGCCGATGTATTACCTTTAAAAACAAAAGTGGCTGGGTCGGCTGTTTTGTGGTGTTCATTCAGGCGTTCACATTTCCTTAGGATGCCATCGACGCACTGATGTAAAACGTCTATGATGTCTGAGGCTATTTTTGTAAGTGTGGGCTCTATCTTGTCAGTGATTACTTTTTCCACCATGTCTCTGATAGCCTTTTCAAGTGAACCCACTGTGCCCTTTCCTCCCTTGTGATTCTGCGTATTCCTTTTTTTATACTGTCTTTTTGCCTGCTTTGTGCTTAATGTTCTGCGTGCTCGAGCTGAGCTAGAAGGTTTGGGGGTAGCCCCATTAGAGTCAGCAGTAGTAGGGTGAGGAGGTAACGCAGACACCTCGGGCGGGGCAATAACAATTTTTGGTTCAAGGGGAACAGATGTGATACCGAGTTGTGGATGGCTTGTACTCTCCTTGCTGTTCAGCGATGGTTCTAGCCCCAATTTGCGTTCGGGTCTTGCGATTTCGGTATTCAACTTCCCTACCTCCAAGGTTAGAAAAGAGAGAATACTATTAGATTTCCTGGGGACTTTGTCCTTGGGTGTGCCACCCACAGTGGGGGAGGGTAGCTTTCTCTTACCCATTTAAGTCTGAGTCCTGGATCCTGGCGTAAGGGGGGTGGCCCGTCCCGTCCCTCGTCGTCCCTAGACGGCCACAGACGGCCCGCCCTCTGCCCGGGCTCCGCCCGGCACCGTCCGCGCGCGTCCGCGACGCGGAGGAAGCTGTTCCCTTTTATGCGCCTCCTGGCGCTTTCCCGCAGGAAGAGGAAGCGGTGATGAAGCAGAGCAAGCTGGGAGCTGTAGTCCAGTCACAGCGTCAGGAACCCAGCGGCGCTGCGTGGTTGAGCCTGGCAGGTTAGTGCAGCGTGCAGCATGCAGTGTAGCGCTATGACCCCTCCTGGAGCCGGTATGCGCTAGCGATGTCAGGTAAGCATTTCAGTGTGGCAAGGCTCAGCAGGAGAGAGTCTCAAGCCAGCTCAACCGGCCATGGACTGGCCACTATCTCGCCCCACTTCACAGTGTCCATGACGACTAAGGTGCCGCCCTACGCTGCTAATCCATGTCCAACACTGTCAGGAAAGCATTCTGCCATGTGGTCAGTGTTTTCACGGTGGGAAAAGAGTGTGTAGGACAGAGCCTGATGGGAGTTGGAGTAATGGCAAACAGTCCTACCCCCACCCAGCCCAACCACCTCATCTGGGCCTATGGCTACCTGACAGTGAATGGAAGTTGTGAGAAGTTGGCCTGGCATATGCTGGTCACTAGTTATAGTGGCCACCTTGCACCAGTCCAATTCGACTCTTATGATGTTAGGTTTAAAAGACAACCTTTAAAGAAAGCTATCCTAGTGGTAGCTGTGGAGAGCAGCCTTCAGGCTAAGTCTTGAAGGAGTGTTAAGCTTATTGTTTTACCATAGATAACCTCTTGAATGACCAAATGAAAGAGTATTCCACACAAGTATATATAAAATATATGTATTTATTCTAGACAGAATCCCCAAGTCTCTTTATGAGACTTAGGCAAAGTTATACATCAAACAAGCATTGATAGATACAAATAAATATCACTGTTTACATTGGGCCCCAGGGGGGGACCAAACCATATACTAAAATAGTGGTATAAGAACCACGACAATTCTACAGGCAATGCCTAGGGCATTCAGTATCGCTTGCCCCTTAAGAGTCCACCCCAGGTGAAGAGGAAGGGGACCCACGGGAGGCGCGTGCAGTGGAAGTAGCTGCTATCGGGATCTCTATTAAAGCCTATGGAGAATGTCGCGGTTGGAAATAAAACATTTAAAAATACTTCTAGCAGGAGTACAAAGTTAACACTTTAGAGTTAGGCTTTTGAAGGGCCAACAACCTCGAGAGTACCGTAGTACTACTGTTACCTGCCCCAGGGAAGCCGGGTGCATAGGTCGATTCTGGTGTCGGGTCGCGGGCTGCTTTTCAATGGGAAAAGAGTCAAAAGTTCTGCTATCCAAAAGCGTCGATGATTCCGTGAAGATCAAAGATGTGAAGATTGCAGAGAAGAACCTGAAAGCAGAGGGGACAGAGTCTGGGTCACGGCAAAGTGACCAGGAGGCTCAAAGCAAAGGGCCCTTCGATGTCGGGTGCTTCAAGTTGAAAGTGGTGTAGCTTGGATCTGCAGCCACGGGCTCCGGGAGGCTTCAAGGAAGGCCAGCTTCGGGAGGGCGGCTGTCCCACGTCAGATGAGGGTCGCTGCAGTGTTAGTGTCCGGATTGGATCCACTAAGCCTTGGCAACCGCAACCCACGCAAGATGCACAAATCTGCTACTGTTGCAGACCCACGAGGTCTGAGAGAGGTCTCCTTTGGGGAGACTGTAGAGCAGGCCTGGAGCAACCAGAGAAACTCTTTAAAATCAAGATTGTCCGCTGCTAGGGCCCACAAGTCAAGCGACAAGGGACCGCGGAAGGCAGCAAAATGGAGTGCGTAAAAGGACGCCCACGGGCCACTGGAAGGTGCTGGGGCGCTGGGCTTTGGCACGGATGCTGCTTGGTGGTTGGCTCAGAAATGGGCCAAAGCACAACTTCCCCACTGGTCAGGGTCGTGTGCTACACAAGAGGTGGCTGGTGTCCTGGGGTATCAGGGATCTCGGCACCCACGGGGTCCACGGTGCCCAAACTCGTTGAGCACACTCACTGGCCTCTGGGATGCACTGAAAACCCACCTCAAGGGAGCTGGAGGTCGTCGAAGATCGTTAGAGCAGCGAAGTTCCAACCGGATCACTTGCAGTGTTTCAGGTGCCTGCCAAGCAGGGGGATAACTCCTTTATCCCAAGGGAGATTTCTTCAGTCAGCTGGGCAGCAGCTCGTCGAAGGTCAAGTCTTTGAAGTCCAAGATTAATCTGAGGCTCAGGGGCCACGTTATTCACCTTTATCCCCAAGATTAGGAGAGTGTCCAGAGTAGCGTCCACCAATGGCTGGTGAGGCGCTAAAGGGTGGCTACACCCTCTCCCCTTTGTGTGTTTCCCGCCTGGGCGAGGGGCAGGATGCCCCTGAACCGGTTCCAAGCGGTGTATGCAGAATGAGGCTTCTGCAGCTGCCTACGTGCAACTCTGAAAGGACATTTGGTGCACCCAAACTGTTCCAATCCACATAATCCTGTCTGGGGAGATGCTAGCACCTCCCTGCCACAGGAGCCCTATTGTCCAGCTGGCGAGGCTGGGATTTTCCCCAGCAACAGCCAGCCAGAGTCGTGTGGGTGGCGGGCAGTAGCCATTTTGTACTACTAGTGCACTTTTAAATTGGTGTCTAAATTCTACCGCTTTTCCCATATCGCCCCTCTAGCAGGGGGGAATCGTACCCTCATGCCCATGGCTGGACTGGGGGTATGATTCCTACATGTTTGACACCAAACACAATATGGTTCTGTGTAGCCATTCCCAAGTTATCGCGATGTTGCGATTTACTTATAATGCGGTTAAGGGTATATGGTATGGTTACACTACAAACAACCCAGTAAGGATTTACGAAGGTTGCAGAGAGGCCCTACTCATGTAGGGGTCCCCCCTCACACACACCTCAGCACCCTGCCCTGTAGGATTAGCAGGGCCTGCTATAGGGGTGACCTATGAGAGCATATGTGTTGTAATGGGGTGGGATATAGGGTACCTGTATCCCTGTAAGGGGTGCTAGCACCACCTTACCCAGACTACAGTAGTGGTCTGGTGGTGTCAGTTTGTATGGCTGTCCCAGGGTGGCACAAAAAGTGCTGCAGCCCTGGTAGGCCTACTGAGGGACCCATGCCCTGGGTACCTAGGGTACTATCTACAAGGGACTGTCAGGGCATCCTCGGCATCCAATTAGTTTGTACCTAAGGTACTTCACATTAGTTTTAGGGAGAAAGCAGATAGGCTGGGGTCCTGGATAGCAGGATCCCAGCCAGACTAGTCAAAAACCACTCAAATACCAGGCAAAAAGTTGGGGGCAACCATTAGTCAGATTCCACCTTCCTACATAAGTGCACTAACAAGATGGCTGACACTGTTGTATGGTGTTTTGTGCACAATGCCTTGTTGGGATTTGGATTCAAGTTTAACACCATGCACCAGTGTCAGTCTCCTTGCTAGTACACTTCCCCTTACTGCCAGTTAGCAATAGTCTCAGAGGAGTTAGCTGGGCTGTGTGGGAGGAGGATTATTTGGAAAGGCTGCAACTCACATCAGGCCCTGTCCAACATACATCTTCCCACCCAGAACAAACAACCCAACAGGAACTAAGCTTAAACACAGTGTTTCCTTTTTTTTATATAATCTTTATTAGCATTTTCACAAATATAAACAAATCAGATTGAAGAGACAGCAGAAAAAATTACGCAACTTTATCCACATCCCTTCCATCTTCCCCTTCCCACCCCCCCTCCCATGGCTGAACCATACTTAGGGAAAAAACAGATTTCATTGTCAAATATTACAAAAACCTAGATAAAATATAAACCTGGATATTCAAAAATTAATTATTCACAATTCAGATAAGACCAATTCATTAGAGGTGCCCAAATAGCCAATCCTTTAGCCTTTGCTTTGCGGCCTTTTCTAGAATATACAGCTCTTTCAAATCTGTATATTACAAGAAGTCTTTCCAGCCATTGTTGGCCCAATGGGGAAACAGGATCGAGCCAAGGTGTAGCTAAACATAATCTAAAAACTGTCAAAGCAATAAAAACAAAGGACTGGCTCTGGCTTAAGGAAAGAGGACACCTACCCCTAATACAATCAATTGAGGTGATAAATCAATTTCTCTGCCCAGTATAGTTGCCAAAATACTGCTAACACTGTATTTCAAAGTGTCTAGAACTGGACATGTGGCAAACATATGTATACTGTCTGATGCAGGATACTGGTACCAGGGACAGGTAGAACCTGGTCCTCTACCCCATTTAGCAATCTTGGCAGGTGTAATATACAAATTAAACCATGTTTTAAAGCATTGTAATTGTAAATTAACCGCAATGAAAGATGTGTGAGCCAAATATAGTGAGTCTTCTATCTCTCCAGGTTCAATCTCTAACAGATTTTGCCATCAATCTATGTGCTTGGCCAAAACATCAGGTATTAGCTCATTCAAAATTGTATACAGTCCCCCTAAAGTACTTGAGCCTTTAAATATTTCATCCACCAACCTCATCCTAGAAAAGCCACAAGGGCCTCCCATCTTTTTACCTATAAAATCTCTTATTTGGAGATATTTAAAAAACTGTTGATAGTCTAATTCAAACTTATCCCTTATAACGTCAAACAGTAACAACTCAGACTCATTTGTAAGATCTCCAATTGTCTTGACTTGTTTGTCATACCAGCATCTCATATGGCCATCATTAGAGATATTTGTTAAACAATTATTCTTATTGGTGTGTAAGCATTAATCCACCCAAGACCAAGTTTTTTTCGGACCGAGGTCCAGATCTTGAAAGCACAAATTTTAACCCTTTTGTAGTAATTAAATTCTATGTGCCGCAAATGGCACCCTTTAACCCCCATTCCTAAAATCAACTCAAAAGTAGAAACAGAGGAGCCTAACCTCAATGTATCGTCTTTTTCATTGAGCAATATCCGCCTTTTTCTGTAGCATTGCCGCCCAATGGTATAATTGAAGATTGGGAACTGCCCAGCCCCCTCTGTCTCTAGGCAAAGTTAGTCATTTAAGTGCTCTCCGAGGTCGACAATTAGCCCAGATAAACTTAGAGAAGAGTTGATTCATTGTAGTAAACCAGGTATTACATAAACTCAGGGGGATAGCCCTAAAGAAATATAAAATCTTTGACAGAAAAATCATTTTGATGGCATTACACCTCTCAACCATCGTAAGCTTAAGGTTCTCAAGACGACTAAATTCAGTTTTGAATTTAAAAATCAGGGGGTTCAAATTTTTTCAGTGATTTTGGAAACATCTGCCTTGATTTCTACACCCAAGTATACTGCTTTCTTAACCACTTGTGCATCATTCATCTGAAGGCCATTTCCGACCAGAATCTGATTTTTATTTTCATGCAAACAATAGCCCGATAATTTTCCAAACAGGTCAGCTTCATTCTCAATCTCGCTTAAGGCGAACATGGAGTTTGAAGTAATTATTGCGACATCGTCAGTGTAAGCTAGTATTTCCGTAGTCCCCCCATTACTCTGGACTCCTGCAATCAGGTTATTAGCTTCAATCCTTTTAACCAGGGGATCTATATGAAGTGCAAAAATAGGGGGTAGCAATGGCACCCCTGCCGGATCCCTTTACTAATAAATATTGGGTTTGACATCTCTCCCATGATTGATATTCATGCCACCGGATTTCCATACATTGTTTTGATAGCGGTAATACATTTATCTCCTACCCCTCTATTTTTTAAGATTGCCCATAAAAAAGAGCAGGAGACCCTAGCAAAGGCCTTTTCAGCATCAAGCAGGATAAGACCGATAGGGTTCCTGGTAATCCCTGCGTTGAAGAGGGCAATAACCCTCTGAATGTGGTCTATTGTACTACGTCCTGTTACAAACCCATGCTGGGTTGAGGAGACTAATTTCTTAATAAGAACCGCCAAGCGAGTTGTCAATATTTTAGCGAATATTTTAACATCACTATTTATTAAAGTGATGGGACGATAAGACCCCATTTCATTAGCTGGCTTTCCTTTTTTTGGGAAAGACAACAATGTTAGTTGTTCCCCATAGAGCCCGGGGACAATATCCATTTTGGGCTCTCACAAACTCATCCTTCATAATTTCCTGTGAGGAAGAGGCAAAGATCTTGTAAAACTCTCCAGGTATAGAATCTGGTCCTACTGCCTTTACATTAAGCAAAGTGCAAATATCACCATGGATCTCCTCTGGTGTTATTGGGGATTCTAAAGCCTCCTGTTCTTCTGGAATTAACTTCTCCGCTGGAACTCCATCTAAGTAATTCTGCAATAATTCCACATCATTGCTGATATCTTCGCTATAAGGTTTCTGGTAGAAACGCTGAAAGGCAGTTCGAATGTCTCGCGGTTCAGTAACGGACCCTACCTCCGGATCTTCCATTGCTAATGGGCCTCCTTGGGTTATCCGTTGTCTTGCATGAATCGCCAAAACCTGACCCACTCTTTCACCAAACTCATACAATTTAGACCGCCAAGCACAATATTTCCCTGCTGCCTTATTTGATGATAATTCTATGATCGAAGATTTAACAATAGCCACCTTAGTTTGTGCCTGTTCTATTTCTACCTTATTGGTAATAGCCTGCACCAATTGAGTTTCAGCTTCACTCATTTTCTGGTATTGTTCCTGGAGATAGTTTTTATCATTTGCTTGTGCAGCCCAGCCAAATCTCAGTGTTTCCCCTCTAATCCTCGCTTTAAGAGTATCCCAAACTATCTCTACCTGCGCACTTCCCCTCTTTTCATCTAGAAATCTACGAATCCATTCCCTCATATGTTGCACATAGTCATCCTCGTACAATAGCGCTCTATTAAAAGACCAGTGAGAAATAGGGGGTTTAACTGTCTGTCATGAGATCTCTAACACTAATGGGTTGTGATCGGACATCACCCGAGGGAATTTTAGTATGTTGGATTTCGACAGTATCTCTTGAGACACAAAAAAATAATCAAGCCTAGCATGGGTCTGATGCGGAGCTGAGAAAAAAGTGTATCCCGCATCCTGAGGTGTTAGTGTAAACCATGCATCAGAAAGACCATGGGTTTTACATAAATTAGAGAGGGCTTTAAAAACTTTTGGCTTACGTCCAACATAGGTTATTCCACCTATGTTTCCAATTCGATTATCTAGATTTAAATTGACATCTCCACAAATAATCACGGGCAAAGGCCAACCCACTAGCGCAATATTCAACCACCCAAATAAGATTGGGTCATCTAATATTGGGCCATATAAGGAACACAGAGTAAAAGAGTAATCCTCAGTGTAATGTTAATAACCCATTTGCCATTCTGATCTGCTTTGGAGCGCGGAAACCTAAGACCTGTTCCTTTCCTTGCCATGACCGCAACCCCTCTTGTACGTGTCCCCTGCGTTGTAGCAGAAATCAGGTGATAACCCTCCAGTTCATTAGTCCTCCGTCTGCTGGCCTCTATGTGAGTCTCTTGGAGACAAATTATATCTGCCTTCAAAAACTGTACATCAACATTAATCCTACATTTTTTCACAGGATTATTCCGAACGCATATATTGATTGAGGCTATCCTTAATTTATTTACCATCATTTTAAATATAAAACAAACCCCTTCTGCTCTCCTTCCTGTTTTCCATTGAAATTAACAGATCTGACATATTTAATACAACCACCTGGATCAGCACTCCCACCCCCCCCTTCCCCCCCATTCCTCCCTCCACCCTCTATCCCTAGGCAAAAAAGGTCCGTAGACTCTCATGATGCCTCCTGCATGAACTGCTCTCCTCGCCACCCATCCAGCTCCACAAAAAAAATCCATACTGTCAAAAAAAAACACAAAGAAAACCCCCAACAGTGAAAACAAATAAGCAAACTAAATAGTTAAACCAGCAAACCCATCTAGTTCCCGAAAAAACAGTCTTGTCCAATCCATTATTTCACAGCTATCCCTCAGCTCCCTTAGAGATCCTGGTCTCCGAGATTTCACGAAGGTGGTCTTGAGCTTGCATTTCTGATGTAAATATTTTGGTGGTACCCTTATAAATAATTTTAAGTCTCGCTGGACTAAGTAGATAAGCCTCTGCCCCTATTATTTTGAAAGGGCGAAATTAGTTGGCGAAGTCTCTACCTCCTTTCTACCTTAATATGGCAGAAGTCAGGTCTTACAAAGAAGGAGAGGCCCTCAGCCGACCGCCGTGCCTCAGGTCTAGCTTTATCAAACACTGCTTGACGTAAAAGGAAATTACCAACAAAAAGAAGAATAGCTCTAGGTTTTTCATTAGTACTGCTAAGATCATGTTTCTTTTTAAGCATGAAAAGGGAAATGATGCACACGTTGAATCTCCTTTTCCCAGTCCCAATGCCCTAACTCAGGAAAATCCCCTACAATAGGCGCAACACAAAACCTCTAATATCTTCTCCCTCCGCTTTTTCGGGTATACCAAGAAGTCTTAAATTATTACGCCGCTGGTGATTTTCAAAATCCGCCATCTTCCACATAACGCCCATCATACGCGATTCGTTTGTGGAAGCTTGTCAAAATGTATTCTCCACACCAGTCTCAAGCGTTACTACTCGCTCCTCCAGGGCTGTCGTTCTCTCCGTAATCTCAGCACAAGACTTGTTCACTTTTCGTATTGCTCCTTGAAGCTTCTTTGTTGCAAGATGGGCACTTTTGTGTTCCTGTCTTGCTTCACCTTGCATTTGTTTAAGGGTTGCATAAATCAAATTCATCGAGGGAGGGGATCCTACAGCATTTACCAGTTTGTCAGTCGATTTTACAGATCTAATATCACCATCATCTTGCCCAACTTCTTCACTGAGAAGCTGAGTGGTTGAATAGTCCCAATCAAGTTGATTATGGTCGGATCCTGATTGACCAATCTCTTGCACTGCTGCACCACATTTAGTTTTTTCTTTCGTTTTACTAGGGAGGGTAATCGCTTTTGTGTGCTAGGGTTAGAGAGAGAGCTATCTGAATCCGTGCCAGAGTTGTCAAGATCGGTTAAATCACTGGGATTAGACAGTTCTGAATCTTCATTGAGAGAAAACAAATTCTCTCCATATTCCAGTGTTCTAGGACATTCGCCGGTGTATCAGTAGACTTAGAGTTTTTTGTCTGGGTTGTCATTCATGTTCACATTTTCCCTCACACTGCTGCCCTTATCAATGATATTGTCTGGTTCACTGCTAACTAAGGCTTCAGGACCCTTCGCCTCCCCTTGTACAGAGCTGCCAGCCTTTACATCCACCACACTGGTCTCATCCGCAATAGTATTCAAGTTAAAGTTGTTACTCAGTGTCCTCTGCTGCCTTTTCTTTCACCTCTGGCACCTCTTGAGACAAAACGGGATTTGGCGCTTTCTCAGCACATTTCGGCTTCTCCGCTGACTTACCAAGCCCAGAGAACATCCCTGGTATCACTCGTTGCCTTACAGAGCCAGAGCCAGTCGCTTCTGTTAGACGCTGCTCACGTAGTTTGGGCTTCACTGTCTCCACCTCACAGCTTCCTGCCCCAGGAGAAGCATCCCCGGCTTTCCTCCCATTTGATGCCTTCCGTGGGACTTGCGGGCCCCTCTGTCCTCCTGTTGTCTCTGTTACTCCACCAGCCGTGGCACCTTTCGCATTGCGCTCCCGTGTTTTTTTTTGCTGTTTTGGTGGCATGCTCCTGACAGGGAGCCGAAATCTGCGTCTCACTCACCAACACTCAGAGAGCGCCTTCAAGACCACTTTCAGGACTGTAGATACAAGCAAACAAGTAAGTCTTGACGAAATTAGGGTGTTGCTTTTTCCCAGCACTCACCGATTACTAGCAATTTGAAGCGAACACATCTCTCCGTCTGGGATGGAGGTTTACATCCATTTGTGGAGCGCTGGACGAGCGGCTTCCAGCAGAGCTCACACAGCCGCCATCTTGCCTCCTACCCACAGTGTTTCCAAATTAACTTGCCGGATGCATGGCACTGGGCACTGGTGTCTGACTTTTCCACAACTACCAACAGGGCCTTGTGCTACAAACACCAGGCTCCAGTATCAGCCATCTTTTTCAGTACATATCTACTCACTCTCCGGAAACCATAGTTCCAGGGGTGCTGTTTTTGCACGGTGGAATTAGTGTGTGTAGTATAAGGCCCAATGGGAGATCTCCCATTGCAAACACTCCTCCTCCCATCCAGCCCTACAGGCCCACTGTGAACCATGCTTTCCTGACAGTGAGTGGAAATGTACTGCCAAAATGCTTGAGACTGGGGACTGGTGTTTGGAGCACAAGGCCATGAGTGGAGTAAAGTCAGACACTAGTGCCCAGTGTCAGGCATCCTGCAGGTACATTCTGGCACACTGTGAGGTAAGCTTAAGTCCTGTTGGTCTGTTTGCACTGGGCCGGAAGGTGTATGTAGAACAGGGCCTGATGGGATAGGGAGTCAGTGCAAACACTCCTCCTCCCACACAAACTAAACAGCTCATCTGGGCCTATGGCTACCTGACAGTGAGGGGATGTGCACTAGCAAGATGGCTCACAGTGATCCCTGGTGTCTGAATTGCGTACAACTACCATCATGGCTCCAAAGACCAGTCCCCAGTGTCAGTCACCTTGCTAGTCCATTCTCCACTCTCTGTAAGTTAGCCATAGGCCCAGATGAAGTGGATGTGCCATGTGGGGGGGGGGGGGAGGAGTGGTTTCCATTAATCCAAATCCCATCAGGAAATGCCATACACACACTCGTCCCACCAATCTCAAACAGCAGCCCTGGGATCCTTTTTTAATGAGAGTGAGTGGAAATGTAGCAGCAACATTTCTGACACTAGTGCATGGTGTTTGGAGCACAAGGCCATGATGGGAGTTGCTTTCAACTTCAACACCATGCAGCAGTGTCAGCTAACTCGCTAGTATACTCACTCTCACTGTGAGGTATGCATAGGCACAGAGGAGTTAGCAGTACTGTGTGGGAGGATTAGTATATGTTGTCAATAAAAGTACCACCATGCCTGGGCCACACACACATTCCCACCCAGCCCAAACAGCTTACCTGGGTCTCCACTTTCCTGAGAGTGAGTGAAAATGTACTGCAAAGATGGCTGACACTGGGAAGTGGTGTGAGGAACAGAAGGAAGTGATGGTCAATGGTCTAAAGGCAGAAACCTGTCCCCAGTGTCAGACATCTTGCAAGTACATTTCCACTCACTGTAGAAAAGCATATTTCCAGGTTGGGTGGTTGGGCTCGAATGTGTATGTAGGACTGGGCCTGATGGGAGTCGGAATAACAGAAAACATTCCTCCAAACACTCAGCACAACCACTTCATCAGGCCTATGTCTACCTGACTGTGAGTTGCTGTGTACTAGCAAGATGGCTGACACTGGGGACTGCTGTCTGAACCTATCACAACTACCAAATGTGCCTTTGTGCTACAAACATCACCCACCAGTGACAACTATCTTGCATGTACACTTACCAGCATTGTCTGGACAGCACTCTTCCTGGTGGACTGGTTGGGCTGGGTGAGAGGAGGAGTGTAAGTTTCACAAATAGAGCCTAAGCTCAAACCTCAGTTCATTAAAGTAGTTTGCCACAAAATGGCAGAAAGCAGAGTTTGTGATCTCAACTGACATGATCTGTGTAGGCACAAAGCTAAGCAGTCACACATTTTGTTCCTCACATCAATTCAAATGTGTATAATGAGATGAGAACAAGAAGCACCTCACTCACACCATTCCCACAAATATCTGGGTCAATAAACAGGCTGTGAGTGTGTAGGCAAATGCAAAATGAACAATTGATGGACAGAATGCAGAACAATGTCATACATTCACCATGCCATTCCAGTTTGGACCCAGCCATATGCAAATTAGTCTTGACCCTGTGCCCAATGGGAACTGTCCAGCCGGAACTGCCAGGCCAGGTCCTCCCTGGACTGGAACCAAGCATCCAAGGACCGGTTTCGAGCTTTCAGCCCTCATCAGCCAGGATAGCTTGACTCCAGTGGCATAGAGAGCACGGGACCCACGTCTGGGCATACCCGTCCCACTCGGGGTGATAAATGCAAAAAGAACAATTGATGGACAGACTGCAGTTTGGACCCAGCCATATGCAAATCAGTCTTGACCCTTTGCCAAATGGGAATAGTCCAGCACGAACTGCCAGGCCAGGTCCTCCCTGGACTGGAAACAAGCATCCTAGGACCGGTTTCTGGCTTTCAGCCATCATCAGCCAGGATAGCTTGACTCCAGTGGCACAGTGAGCCCGGGACCCACGTCTGTGCATACCTGGCGCACTTAGGGCGAGAAAGCAAAAGACACTCCCACTCTGGGTGACAAATGCAAAAACAACACTGATTTGCATATGGCCAGGTATAAACTGGGGTGGCATGGTGAGCAAAAGAATGATGGATTTAACCCAGATCTCTTCACTGGGGGTGAATGTTTTGGTTCTGCATTCTGTCCATCAATTGTGTGTCTTTTGTGAGTGTGTAGGCAGCCACACCTAAGTGACGGCTAAAGACATGCACTAAGCCCAGTACACAGGCCTCAAAAATACCAACATTGGGATATAAAGAGTACGTATGTCACCGTGAAAGTACAAATGTGGACAACACCAACCCACCTGTGTCATTCACAGGGTGTCACAAACCGGTCAATGCCTTTGGACATGTTATGTGAACTAAACACAACATGCCCATTCATGCACATACCCATTTTTGTCCAAATTACATTGTTCTCCAAAAACATAGGCCAGCATCATTGATGAAGTAGGCCAATATATGTACATTAACTCATCATTAGGTTCAGTAGCCTATGTAATGGGTATGATTTGAGGGGCAGTGGAAATTCACATCCATCATTATGTCTTTTATGTACCCAGAGAGCGAGCTGGGAACACCCCCAAAACCAATCAGGACAACCAGTCCCAGAATCTGGTCGATCAGGAGCTCTCTGGCATCGATGTCTCTCAACAATCCTCAGACGACGAGGAACGACCTGGCTCATTAGGTTTGGGTTGGCCCACAGCACCAGCAGTGTCTACAGCAGGATCCTCTGCAACAACTCCCACCTCAGCTGACAACTCGCAGCTGACCCCTACCTTGACAGACACAGCAGCCCGAGCCACCACCAACAGCAGAGCAACACAGGTCACTCTGTGGTTGGTGGACAACCGCATCCCTATCAACGAGGAAGGATGCTCAGTGTTGACTGTGCCACTACTAACTGGGCCTACTCAAGTGGTTAGTGGTGGTGGGAGGGGCTGTGGGGACCTGGGCCTTCATGCAGCTGGTGCTGCTGATGAGGAACAATCAGACCTCTTCTGGATCCTCAACACCTTCGAGGGTGGCAAGGGAGAATTTGGCCAGGTCGTCGGGATCCTCAGGAGCATTGAACAGCTGCAGGCAGCTCAAAACTAACGTCTGGACACTTTCATATCTAAAATTGATGACCTGACTGCGGTGCACCAGGACGTTGTCGCATGCCTCCACCAGATTGCTAACAACATGTCCACACCTCCCTTTGTGCCTACAACATCCGGGGCCTCAACCTCTGCACAAGCCACAGGGAGGAATGTGGACTCTGGTGGAAGGTCCCCAGCACTGCAGCTGCCTGTACCTGAGGGTCCCCTTCCAAAACGTAGGAAGGGTCGTCTGAGGAAGGATCCCTGAGAGACAAATGGCAATGCATCACCCCCAGGAAGTGACAAACTGCCCCTGATATCCTCCATTGTGTGTCAAGCATTCACTTTGTTGACTGTCATTGAACTGTCCCACTTTGGATTGAGGGTCTAAGTTGGACTTTGTACTCAAATAACTGTGGATTTACTTTTGAAGACTTCATCTGCAAACGCTACCAACTTCAATCTGCACTTTTTTTGTTGTTATTGAGCACTCCGCCATTGTGTGGAATGATCTCCCTTTGTCATGCACTAAAATAAATAAGTTTTCACAAAATACTTGCTCATATTGTGACTTTGAATCCCAAATGTACAGATTGAAATGATGCACAAAATCACGAAGAAGAAAGTGTCAACATCGTTGGTAAGAAATCACTTCCAAAATGTCAACTAATGGCTAATGGCTTCTGAGTAAATGTACCTTGTCACAGCATGATAAATGGACACAACCAGATTATCACACAACCCGTAGTACATGGTAGTGATTCAATTTAAGTCTACTGTCGACAAAACTATCACCATTTGCAAGTACAATCAACAATCATTTTCAGCAAATCAGATCCTCATGGTACATGTTTTGTTTCAAAATAATCTTTGAATGTGTGAAAACAGACAAGGCACAACTCAATGTGGAGCACAGGTTTATTCTCCAGATACAACTTGGTGCCTTAACCCAAAGTCAGACCACAACACACAGTACCAAAATGCTCACAAGTAAAAAGAAATGACCATCACTTCAGGAGGAAGTGCGTGCCAGGGATTTCTACAACCGGTCAAGGCTAGAGTATGTTACAACATCATGGGTCTGGTGAGGTTACAACTCTGCAGTTGACATGACAAAGTACCCCGGTAAGGAGAAACAGAACAGAATCAGGAACCTAGGACTAAGGTAGTTCAATTTTGCAAACTATGTCATCTGAAGCACAAGAATGTCAGTGTGAACACTAGCTAGACTTCACGGTAACACTGTACATGTTAACCTGTCCATTTAAAAGACCCATCTTAGAAACAAAACTCAGGACAATTCTCACACACTCATAAGCATACATACACATTGTCCACCAGCAACACAACAACAAACAATTGGGGATAGTCACCTCCTCTCATAGCATACTTATAGTCATGTGAAAAAGTTGTGGATAAGATGTTGTGTGAAATCCAAACCATCCTCATCATCACCACTGTCATCATGTCCCTGTCCTCGATCCTCCCTTGATGGCGGCTGCTTGTCTCCGTCTTCCTGTTTGAGAGGTATTTCCTTCTGTACAGCCAGGTTGTGGAGCATGAAGCAAGCTGCGATGATCGGGCACACCTTCAATGGGGCGTATTGGGCAGCTCCTCCTGTGTGATCCAGACAGCGGAATCTGGTCTTCAGTAGCCCAAAAGTCTGTTCCATGACTCTTCGGGTCCTAACATGGGCCTCATTATTCCGCACTTCTGCAGGGGTGACTGGGTTACGGGGTGGTGTCAGAAACCAAGGCTGGTAGGGGTATCCAGAGTTTCCTACAAAAGATTCAGTTGTCTGATAACAGAGCACTGTCTGACATACAATCAACACAAACCACAACATACACATGCCACATCACCTACCAGCAAGACAGGCACGTCACGTTGCGGTGGAGACATCAAATGGGTGATGACGCTGTTCCTCAGGATATATGCATCATGTGCCGAGCCAGGGAAAGGTGCACAGACGTGAGAGATGGACATGTCAGCCAAACATACCACCTAGACATTGATGGAGTGGTAATGTTTTCTTTTTTTTAAAAATGTTTTATTGATGAAGTAAAAGCAGCAGCAGGTTGCATAAATACATTACGGATGGCAAATGTCATTAGTTATCCATAAATACCATATTCAAAAGATCGAAATCGAGTGGACATGCACACATTCATTCACTTACAGAACTCTTAAAATCTTGTGGATTATTTGAACAAGGATACCCAAGTCGAGAACAGCCCCCAGATCCTTTTCCATTTAGCCATTCCCCTCTTGCCTTTCCGCTCATAGAGTGCTGTCTCTAGAATGTAGATTTTGAAAGGACGGGGGCATGGGTTCAAGCCATACTGAGGATATATATAGGCTATACATAACCTAAAAACTGACATAGCAATCAAAGTTAGGCCTTCCCTAACCCTGTTATCTGCTTCAACTTTCTTCAAACACATAAGCTGGGGTGACAGAGATATATTAACTTTAAAAGTCCATCGCCCAAAAAAACTCTTATTTTCTGGCCCACTGATGCTAGGTTAGGGCAGGTGGAAAAAATGTTGACCAGTTCCGCATCGACTGCCTGCCATCTCAAACAACTGGTCTCCGGACAATAGTATCTACTCTTGTTGTGATATTTACTCCTAAGTATATCGCTTTGTCGACAATCCTGCTATCAGTGGCTGAAGTAAACCTGTTTATCAGGACCTGAGTTTTAGCCCTGTTCAACAAGAACCCTGATTGGTTCCCAAATTCTTCAGCTATCATTTCCACAGATTGCAGAGGCCTGTCAGGATCAGCTGTAATTATTGCCACGTTGTCAGCATAGGCCAACATCTTAGTGTCCCAGCCCTGGAGGCTGACAGGGGGGATGTCCAGGGAGGCTTCCAACCGCCTAAGAAAGGGATCTATGTACAGTGCAAATCACAAGGTGGAAGAGGGACAGCCCTGTCTTGCTCCCCTGTAATCGAGAAAGGCTCTGACTCTCCCCCCATGATTCTCAAACGGGCAGTGGGGTTAAGATACATTACCCATATTTCCTTATTGAAGGATGTCCCCAAACCATTAACCTCCATGCTTCTCCAGCGATAGTTCCATGAAACCCTGTCGTAACCCTTCTCAGCATCGACTTTGCAAGGAACTCAGTGGCATCAAATAATGAGATTATTTGCCACACATGATCCACTGTCAACCTCCCCTGGATGAAGCAATGCTGCTGAGGTGAAACAAGACGCTGTGTTACATTGCTTAGCCAATTCGCAGACATCTTTGAATATAGCTTTACATTGCTGTTTAAAAGAGTAATTGGCCTATAAGAGCCCAGGTCTGCGGGACCCTTGTCTTTCTTTAAGAAAATAACAATATTAGCCGTGCCCCAGGAGCCTTGCGGTGGTGCCCCTCTCTCTTATTTCATTAAACAGTCTCAGCATTTCCTTATGGATTTCTATATAAAAAAAACTTCTAAAACTGTAAAGGAATAATATCTGTTTGTGCAGCTTTACCTGAGGGAAGAGCTTGGATAGCCACCTGAAACTCCTCTAATAAGACATCCACCCCCAATTGGAGTCTCTCCTCTTGGGCTACCTAAACACTAGGCACAAAATCCTCTGAGACCCAAGCGAAGCCCATAGGGGAAGCTTAATAGAGATCGGTGTAAAATTCCCTAAACGCCTCCATAATCTCACCGGGATCCCTTACTACTCCACCTTGCATGCCCCTCATCTGGCTAATGTGCCCCGCGGCTTGCTGTTGCCTAGACCTAACTGCAAGGAGCTGCCCAAAACATTCACTGTACTCATAACATTCTTGACTCTTGACTAGGTCCCTTCAAGCAGTTTTCTCCGCGGTGAGGTCATTCCAACATGCCTTGGTTATGACTATTGAATTCAACACTGAGTTCAGATTCCCCCCACTTACCACAGCACTAATCAATTCTGATTCTAGGAGACTATGTTTTTGGCATAATTCTTTAATTTTCCCTGCCCTCTCTTTTGTTTGGCCAAGCTAAACCCAAGGGTTTCACCCCCTACCGCCGCCTTGAAGGCATCCCAGATCATTCCATGAGAGGCACTACCATTATGGATAGTAAAATGTTCCATATTCGAACCCTTTATTTGAATTATATGATCAGGATCAGACACCTTCAGACCTAAAGAATTCAGCACAGCAATGTCAACCCTTGCTATATGAGTCTCCTGAAGGCTATATATATCTGCTCTTAAACATTTGACATCTTCTTGCAGCCTTCTCCTTTTAGACCTATCATTAAGCCCACATATACTAATAGTGGCGATAAGGAGCTTAGCCATCCCTCCAGATGTGCTCCCAGGGTTGATAGAATTTCTCTAATTCCGAGAAATAATCCTCCACCCAATGTTATATTCACGCCCCGGCCTATCCTTCAGTTCAACCAAAAATACCAGCCTACAAAAAGTACCTTGCTGCAATTTAGATGCCACTTCATCCAACCCCTTTCTTCCCAACCTCCTCAAAACCCCTTTCCCCCAACTCACATCCAAGCCTCCCCGCTGCCAGTGAAAGCAGCCATACCAACCAGGTTGGTGTGATGGAGATGGCAAAGAACACCGCAGGCTCCCACCCTAGCCCCTCCTCCACACCCCCGCATACCAAGTTGTAAACCGTCAAAGATACAACCAGAGAGATCCAAAGCCCCCACTATACAAATTACAACACAATACCAGTAATACTGACAAAAAGACCCGGCTATGTTTAGCCTGCCTCACAGAAGCTAACAGCCCATGAGCTATATATTGCTTCTATCTGCCAAAATCTGCTTGAGATAGTCTCTAGCTTGTATTTCAGATGTAAAAAGTTTTATAGCCCCTCTAACTCTTGTCTTCATTCTAGCTGGGGCCTACAAAAGGGCCTCAAAGCCTGCATCCTGATAAGGCTTAATGACATGCCGCAGATGCCACCTATGTTCTACTGTTATGTGGCAGAAGTCAGGGCGCACATAACTTGAGGGCTCAATGTATTTCCTTCTTGCATCTGGCCGAGCCTTCTCAAAAATGGCTTGGCATAACAGGACATTTCTGAAAAAGACTAAGATGGCCCTTGGCTGCCTCTGACCACTGCTGGCCTCTGTAGGTCTGTGGCATAGTATCTGGAACCAGTGGACCCTCTGAACTTCCTGTTCTCAATCCCATCCCACAAGTTCGGGAAAAGCTTCCTTGAGAAGGTCCAGCATAATGGATCGAATATCAACCCCTTCCAAACCTTTCTCGATCCCCAGAAAGCGAAGATTGTTCCTTCTCTGGCGGTTTTCCAGATCCTCCATTTTCCACATGGCATCAGTCATTTGGGCACCATGGGACTTGGTCTGTTCTTTGACAGCAGCCAACTCCACTTCCAAAACGGTTGTTCTCTCCTCTATGCAGACCCTCCAGGATATCGCGATTTCGCGGTTTGCCGCGAAATCGGCACTTTTGCAAAAATGCCGCGATTTTTACTAAAGTGCCCGCGAAATCGGCACTTTTGCAAGTGATAATGCAGTTTTACAGTATCAGGTAAAATATTTCTCTGCACTAATAAGCACTCTAGGAGATCTTAATCTTGGTCCAAACACTCTTTGTCTCCCAACACTGCCAACAACTATCAATCAACTTACCTTTCAGTAACATTTAATTTTCAGCAGTGCCAGTTAGCTAGTTGGTTCCGGTGGTCTCGATTTTGGGCAGGGCATTTGTCAAGACAATTCTTTTCACCACTAGTATTAGGCGATATTTGCATCACTAACAGATTTTACCCGCTCTCAGCGCATATACCATTTAGTGTGCTTGGCTCCTTGGTTCTATTTCAATATGTTCCTTGCGCTTGATATGATCAGGCTATTTTACTCATCATGGTGGTTATCGCCCACCATTTTAGATTGCATCAGGAGAGTTTTCGGGCTACGTGAGCAAGGGTAGTAAGTGCAACATACAGGCATAAAGTGAGGTGCGACAAAAAAACTGAATAGTCTGGATTCAGATTAGGCAGAATGCCTATATAAAGCATAATGCATAGGAAGCAATTATACCTTTGTCCCCGAAAGCAGCAGTTTATTCTGATATCAGGGCGGTTCCTATACGGTACGATTGGAGCACTTCAGCTCTATACGCTGTAAGACCCGTAAACTTGTTATGCTACGCAATGATTGCACTGCACGAGGGCGCTGCCTCTGAGGGTGCAGGGCACTGATCGCTAATTGCTAATCTCCAGTTTACCCAGTGTGATAGATGCAGTGATTGCAAGCCACCATTTCAGATTGTAACAAGATGCCTTTCCATCAGTTAGGCACATCGCATGTATAAGGCGTGTGGAAGTAAAAGTCTGTGGTATCAATTTCAGGCAATGCTACTATGCCTCTGTTGCACCTCAGTTATGTAGAGCCAAAGTTATTGCCATTACTCTAATGTGGGTTTTAAGATTATTCAAACAAAGTCATTCAGATGCACAGATTCAGTATTCCAAATGGTGTAGGGTTATTTCACTCAGATGTTTCACTCAGGCATTCTAAAATCTCATTCCGTTTTCAGTTCAGAAATTAAAATCCTATAGGCCCCCATAAGATGTTTCCCTCCGTTGTTTATGCTACTGGTGCTTCTATGCGGGACCCGGCTGGGGAGCCTTAGTGTGGTTTGTGCTGGTTTGTTATTACGTTTCAGCTGATTAAAGAATCTCAGAACGACAATGTAGAATTGATAATTTGAGTTTCTAAGCTCCTGAACATTTCTGATAAGCTATCATCCTTTCGTTATTCGCATACAGAGATTGACATGGAATTTGGACAAAGACGCCATTTTAACTTAATCCGATCGCAGGATCGTGTCACTTGCAAGCGTGTAGGTAGCTTTCTTTTTGGGCACACGAGGCACGCGGCGGGCCCTGGGGGGCATAATTTTTTTTTTTATCACATATATGTAGCCTTGAAGCCAAACAAAGTCTCTACATTGTAAATAAACCAAATATACATAGCTTCATGTTGTTAAATACTTCAAAAAACTAAGATATCTGTGTTTGTTGTAGGAAAAACTGCAAACTAAAATGCCGCAAAATTGCCGCTAAATTTCCATATTTGTGCCGCTAAATTTCCATATTTGTGCCGCTAAATTTGCTAATCCATGCCGCTATATCCTGGGAGGTCTGCTATGCTGTTATGTCGCTCGGGAATCTCAGATCATGCCTTCCCGACTTTCTGAACTGTGCCTTCCAGTTTTTTTGTGGCCGGCCTGGCTTTTTTCCCATCTGAACGGGTCTTAGCATGGTGCTCCTTGATAGACTCTAAGATCAGGGCCAGAGAGAGATCCATAGTTACTGCCTCTACAGCTTGCGAAGCACTCATAGTCTGCCTGGACGGGCACTGTCTCTGGTGTTCCTGTTATTTTCATATGGGGATAGTCCCATTTCAACCCGCTGTTGATGGTAGACTTCTTCCTGTTCTTTCGTGAGTCTGTATCGCCCTTAGTGCTCCTCCGGTACCTTCGGCGCTTTGAGGGCTGTCTCAGGTGCTTCAAGAGTGCTAGAATCTGATGCTGAAGAGCTGTATCCAGCTTCACTTTGACTGGAGTTAGAGTCCTCTGACCAAGAACCATCAGTGAGTGAAAAGAATTCATCATCCCCATCGGATGTGAGATCAGCATGAGCCAGACCGTTAGTTTCCGTACTACAGACCAGTTTGTTCATAGCACCACCGGGAGCCAAAGATTGATAGTTATACGCAGCTGGATGCTCTTTCCCTGGGGCTTCCTGATTCGCCTCTCTGGGGGTACTAACCGCCTCTCTCTGTTCACCAATGTCCTGTAAGGAATGTAGCCCCAGATCTGCTGAAGAAGAGCCCTCATCGGTTACGGCCTCACCTGCCACCTCGACCTCCTCCCTCTGTGCCAATGATATCTTAGACTGATCATCTGATACAGGGCCAATACTCTGGCCCAACTTGTCAAGCTATTGGAGTGCTCCCTGAGCTGGCTGGACCGCACCTCCGTCCTTAACTCTAAAAAAGGCAGTGAGCCAATGATGGAACAAGACTGTCTTTACTGGGCCCCGAGCTCCCCTCCTCAGAAACTTGTGTCGCTCCCTGTTTTTTTAACACGCTTGAATGCGGTCTGGCAAATTCCTCCTCCTCCTTGTCCCCATACTCTCCAGCAAGTTTTTGACAACCTGAGACTCACTTGGCTTACTTGTGGGCTCCTCATTGTGGACAGGGAGAGACTCTTGACTTGGACCATGCACCTGTAGCGCAGTCCATGAAGACGCCTCCTTATGTTGTTTGGCAGCCTTGGGAGCCATAGTGCAGAGTGTCAAGAAAGCTAACCCCCAAGGAGAGGTTGTCGCTGTCATCAAGGCTGATCCGGAATAACCTGCAGGAAGACCCGCCCACCCGCTCAAGACACGGTTCAGGGGTCAGATCAGCCTCCCAACACAGTCAACACTCTGGCGCACCTTCTCCACGTTTCCATCACACCTGGCTCAACAAACATGCCGCACCAGAGGGCGCTGTAGAAAGCGTCCACTACGTAGGCACCAAGAACACTACCGGCAAGGCGAGAAACTCCCAACAAGCACCAAAGTAAAGATCGGTCTCCGCCCCGCACAGCAGTCTTTCCACAATTCACAGAGTTGCAGGGGTGTGGAACCCCGGTGCAGCGGCCCGTGCCAGCTGAGACAGCTCCTAGACTGCACCCACGCGGATACCCATTGGGGGCTCCAAGAAATCAACTAGCCATCGGGCACAAGAACTCCGCCGACAAGTAAGCTCTTCTGAAGGGAGGTGGAGGGGCCAGGATAGGAGCCTTGCACAGTTCTCCAATGCGGCCGCCATCTTGCTTTAGTTTGGATTCACCTTTTCTATTGAGATAAACTTGTTAATTTGCCTGTGGTGGAATCAATGCAATGTGAGTGCCATCAATAGAGCCAAAGACTTGGGGTATCGGTCCCAAGGTATAGAATTCCCCCTTGATGTCTGACAACTCTCCAGGTGTTGGTAACTTTATGTACTTGTCCAGGTAACAGAGCAATTCTCCCTGCACTTCCCGAAAGACATATCTGAATATTGTTTGGGACATTCCACCAGATGTTGCCACTGTGTTCTGGAATGAACTTGTGGCAATGAATGTAAGGCTGCCATAACCTTCACTTTGGGCGTCAGTGCAGTTAGATATGTGCGACCAGGCTGCAAATGAGGTGACAACTGCTCAGACAACTCTTCAATTATTGGCATGTGAAACGGTATTTCCTGATGGTATCCTGTTCTTCCATGGTCTGTAGGTCTGGAAAGGGCCTGTACACTGGAGGTTGTCTGCGATACCTATGTAGAGAGTGTAAACACAGTTGGTGTTCACAATGTACAAAGCAACATGCATTGAGACAAACCGAACATGAAATCTGAACACAACTAAAACTACAGAACATTGGAAATACACATTTTTATGAAAAAGGCTGATCTTAGATATATATCACAGAATTAGTACCCTTCCCAGACATGTTACCAATGTATGGTGACACAGCAATCAGAGTGCTGAAGTTTAAAAATCAATAGTTTGTCACCGTTCATGTGATCGGCATCACATACTCAACAACTCTCCACAAAATAAGCCAAGATATAGGTTTGTGAGAACAATTACATGGTTAAAAGGTACCCACAATAAGATCACGTAATGCCAGATATGTGGGACACCTAATACACACAGTGCCTCACAATGTGAATCATGCACACTACTGTCACAGGGTGGACACTGTCATGTCATGTCTGTAATACACATACAATCACATACACAAAACAAACAATGTAGAAGTTGCATATATAATGCCATCATCCACTGAAGTCTGGGACACAAAAATACACTAGTAAATCCCATTACAAACACAAGCTGATGTGGCTGCATAATGTCACAGTCTACTCATTCAAAGGAAAATGCTTTATCCATGACTTAGACAGCAAACATTTTGCAGTCAGAAATCACGCAGATTGCACACTGGGTCACACAGTCCCCAAATGCAGGAAATATGTCAAGAATGGCCTTGTACATCCCCAAAAAGTGATTGGCACTGTGACCAAACCTAGGAGGGTAAATGAAGTTGTTTTGTATCATGTTGATATTAGCCTCAAAATCAGTGTGTCATGTGTGCCTCAAGGTTAGCTTCTCATGGGAGTGTGAGCTATTCATTTAAAGGTCCATTACATCATGAAAATCTGCCTCCACACATGTAATGCACAAAAATACACCAATTACAGAAGTGTCTGCCTTGCCGACAATTCTTGAAAGGAGGCGGTAGCCGCATCCTAACTGATTCGGACACAGCCATAGGCTGCAAGTTGTTATGGTGACAGACACGGGTGAGTATTCAAAGGACGTGGTAGCTGCATCCTAACTGATTCGGACACAGCCATAGGCTGAAAGCTGTAATAGGTGACAGATGCAAGTAGTTATGGTGACAGAAGCGGGTGAGTTTTCAAAGGATTCGGTAGTCTCATGCTAACCGATTCGGACACAGCCATTGGCTGCGAGTTATGGTGACAGAAGCACATTTCGGATCATGTCCTCATTGCGTGGAAACCAACTCTGTATCCTCTCATCACCAATGTATCAAAGTCACTGTTGGCCCAATGTTGAGTTATTGAACGTTGCGGTAGGCATGTCATCTGCATGCAATGTTATGCATTGGACTGATTCGTAAAATGCGACCGACTCGAACCTATTGCTTTGGCAGCATGGAATTAAGACCGCCTCTACTGTTTGGATATGTCTGTCTGTTCCTTAGAGACTTCACTTGCCTACACTACCTGCATCATTTCTGCACGTCCACATCTCTTTGCTGCTGAGTACACATCCTCTGGGAGCTACTATTGTATGTATAGTTGGCAGGGCCCCAGCTTTTGTCAAGGAGGAGAACAAGGCCCTGCAGGGCACCCTACTTGCCACTGTACAGCCAGCTGTGTGAAAAACCAGAGGAGCAGGTGAGTTGATGATTACACTGCATGTTCATTGGACATGTGCACTTACCATGCACTACTAGCATTAGGAATCTCAAAAGGAAGAATGTAAACAGTTTTTTGTAAGTTTAAAAGTGTGTAGATAACTGTTCTGGGCAGGTACACTGCTGTAGAAGTGTGTGTACTGTGGTAAACATCTTATCACTGCACTCATGGGATGGAGTCATCATTGAACACAGGACAACTGCACATAATGCCAATTACCCTACCCCATAGACATTGTTGACAGTCCGATCAGGACCTATGTGTATAAGTGGCTGTCTCAGAAACAGGTTGCATGTGAACTAAGGGTCTGTCACCATCTCATCCTTACAGGCCAACTCCCATCAGAAGGCAAAGCTGTGGAGGACCATTGCCCGTCGTTGCCTCAAAGGGTGGCAGGACCTTCGAGGCTGGACCAAAAAGATCACTGAAGTCCAGCTGGGCCTTTCACTTCTAGGCAAGAGTGGCGGGCGCCAAACCCTGACCACCCCACATGCTCCGCATCCTATCGGTGGTCTTCCCTGACCTGGATGGGAAGTTGAAAGCCACACAGCAGCAAGGAGGGGGTGAGTATGTGCTTTGTTGCACAGCTTTCTTTAAACATGTATGTTGTAGTATCTTAGCCTGCTGGCCCTTTTACAGGTCTGAAGTCAGACAAAACCACTATTCAGTTTTAAAAGATGAATATTCACAAGGATTACTAGTTGCTAGGTTATGCCCCTTTCATCAGGGACATGAGAGGAAGTTATGTTCAGGGTAGTGACAGTAGTGCCATGCTCATGTGATCAGCACAAATTACAACAAAACGTGCATGGAGATAACCTTCATGAGTAACGCGATTGCTTGACATGTGTCAGCACATTGACTAATGTATGACCTGCTCTCAGTGTGGTTTCAACAAATCTGTGAAGTATGTTGTTATTGGAGCACTCAAGTGTCCTTGGCAGCAGGTGACATCAATGTTGAGACCATGGTGAGATTTGCTTGGTCAGTATGCCAATGTTAGGTCTCAGCCATGGTGCTCAGTGTAATCAAATGTACCCAAACGGGCCAGTGGCATGGTGCTCCACCTGAAGCATTGTGAAGATGCAGTCATCGGACTTGGAAGTGTGTTGACCATTGTTCACTTCTGAAAATGGTGAGCTGTTTACAATGTGCACAACATTCTGATTCATCATCATCATGACACTGTGCATAGATGACACAAGACAGTGTTCCACGTGCCTCTCACTCTAGCTATGCTTACTACCTTGGTGTCTCCACAATAAGAGTCAAATGTGTGACATGACAGTAGAGAACCTAAGTTACAGGACAACTGAGCACAATTACTGTGTCTATGTGATATGACTCCTACAATGACTATGTCAGCTTAAAGTTTGACAAGGAAGTCATTTGACCTGTAACATTACAGCCAATGGTTCCCAATTTGATTACTAGGGATTGCAGAATGGATACCATGTCTCAATTCAATTGCGTGAATCCTATTTCCATTGTGAGCTTTAAACTCCCTTGCAGGAGATGAGATAGGTATGTCAGGACACGAGACCGTCAGTGGCAAAAGACAATACATCATCTGCTACATAATGAAGTAGTTGACATTGTGGTTGTGGCATTTGATGTTGATACACCCAATGTTGCAGATAACATCTTGTGTAAGGGAGCAATGGTTAACTGGCAGTCTAGCAAGTGCCATGTATGTAAATGTATCAAGAGGTAATGAGGGGAGAGAATGTGGCCTAACAGCTAGGGCAGTCGACCTCGGAGCTGGGGAACCGGGTTCGAGTCTCGGCAGGGATGCTCAACATTCTGTGATTCTGGGCAAATCACTTAATCTCCCCGTGACTAACAAATTAAATGAATGCGTCTGTATGTAATGTAACTGGTGCTTATGTAAAGTGCTCTAATACCTCTGGGTCTAGTTAGTGCTATATAAAACTCCCCCCCAAAAAATAGCACTAGTCAAAACAATGTATTTGATTGATCCATGAAGATTTGTGATGATACCCATGTGTCAAGTACATACAGATGACTTATGTGATTCTTTTTCCTTCTTGTTCACAGCATCAGCCCCGGCTAGTAGAGGAGGAAGTGCCACACAGGAAGGGGTTGCAGTTAACCAGTGTGGGCCCAGTGCTGTGTCTGAGGAGGAGGGACCAAGTGGCACGGAGGGTGAGGGGAGCACACTAAGGGCATGTCAGACATAACATCTGCAGAATCTGAAGCCGACTTCAACTACAGTGATTACTCCCTTGTGTTGGTGGATGAGCCAGGTACTGAATCCTCTACATTGGAGTCCACCACTACAACTACCTTCTCCTATCTTTCAGCTGCTCCAGGGTCCAGTGTCCGTGGCCACTCTCGTGGAAGGGGAGGCGTCTTCTTCACGCAGGCACCTCACCCCCTGCCCTGGTCTTCTCTGCTGCACTGAGTGTGGAGGCCATTGACATCCTGAGGCTGATCTCTGTGGGGCAGACAGCAGTGCTGAATGTCCTCCAGGTGCATACCAATCATTTAACACAAATGGTATAATTCCTGGAGGGCATTCACTTGGACATGTCTGCCCTACACAGATCCAATCAGGCTGCCTCCACGCTGATGGCAGTATTGTCCCAGCTCCAGCTGTCCCTCACCCCTCCTGCTTCTTCCACATCCACAGTCCTAACTACCCTCCCTGACCCAAGCACACGCAAACATATGCATGCACCTCCATGTTCACAAATTAATGGTACTATACTTGTATGTGACTTGATAGTGGTGGACCCATGTATGTGTCTTATTTAGATCTAGTAGACTAGTGGCAATGACAACCTTGCCACAGTTGGCATGCCACTGTAGGCAAATCCCCTTTATGGCTGTGTACTCATCTGCTACATTTCCTGTGCCCATGGTGAGTGTAATGTGAGCAGTATTCTCACAGTCTTCCAAGCCTGTTGCCCCCAAGAACTCCACTTTCTGTAGATATTCCTGTTCATCAAGGTGTCTGTGACCTTAATAGTCCAGTGCATTCTAATTTATATGTCAGTCATGCCATCTAGCTTTTGTTTGGGTACGTCATGTGGATGGTGTGTTTTGTCTGTTCAACCTTGGGTTTCATAGTTACAACCTCACATCAGTCGCAATTGAGAATTTGATTTGTGTGTAGGTTTTAATTTGTGCATTACTGACAATGGGGTCCTTTTGAGCTATGTGTAATGCTGTTCGAGATCACACAGAGGTGAACTAGGAGTGATGTTATGTCTGTTGGATTGCCCTGTGCTACATGTGGTAAGCCAAGTGGACTGTGATTGCACAAAAGTGTTGTAGGCCCGTCTGCTGTGCAGATGCCAGTGTCACATCCATGCTCTTAGTTGCCACACAGAGGAGGAGGTGGATTTTGGAATATGAGGCCTAGCTGCAGATGTGTTTTGCAAGGTTAATGTTGCATGTGCTAAGCTAGCTTAAACAAGGGTAGAGGTGAGAGAGACTAGTGTTTCCAATTTTGAAATGGAGTGGATGGGAGCAGGACAAATTTAGAGATTGTCAGAGAGTGTAAGGTAGGAGTTAAGTTCATAGGCAGTTCTTGTGTAGGAGACGTAAAGTATCCACATTGTTCCAATGTGAGTGGTTTTGAATGTGGGGGTGTGAATCAGAGTGTGCAAGCTTGTAAGACTAGTTAAATCCTGTGCAAGGTATGTTAGGAATATGTAGATATGATAGGGGGAGAGATGACTGTACCAGGGTAGTTCCAATGAGTGAGGATAGTTGTTAATGTGCATAAGTCAATGGGGGTGTGGAGCATGGCAGTCATATGTGGTTGTGACAGGGCCACAGTGAGACAATATTTTCAGTTTCTATTTTTGGTCAATTCTGGTGGTGTTTTTTCAGTGTTTTCCAGTGATTTCAATACCTCAAAAAAACAGTGCTTTTCAGTGGTTACTCATTTTCGCGCCATAAAAAACAACTGAAACAGTGTTTTACCTGTGTTTATGGAACGCTTTGCTTTTATTATTGCTTGCTTTCTTCATTGATACATGGTATATAGACAGTGTACGTACAGTGTATATGAGGTCCAAATACATTCTTACAAGTCGAACTTATTGTAGTACACCATACAATACTTCTTCCATGAGTCTTTGGTCATTCGTGCTCTCTCTTTCCTTCCCATGTAA
This sequence comes from Triturus cristatus, assembly GCF_964204655.1. Lineage (NCBI taxonomy): Eukaryota > Metazoa > Chordata > Amphibia > Caudata > Salamandridae > Triturus > Triturus cristatus. The sequence continues at coordinate 1,190,928,505 of NC_140589.1, forward strand.
ACTTTTATTTGTGAAAAGGCCCTCACAACATTGGCACTTGAGACTGGCAACGCCAAAACAGCCAGTACACAATTTGCCAACTCTGGCCACTGACATAGCTTTCCATGCCAATACTGGTGCACCAGAAGGTTGACATTCTCTGGGACAAGTTCTGCAACATATGCGTTGAACTGGGTGCATATGCCCTCAGAGTTATTGAAGTGGTCAAAAATGAAGCAGTACTTTTCAAAGTCCTGAAAAATTTCCCTTTACGGAAGGGATCTAGAACTTGTGCAGAGTACCTCTGGGAGGGTTGGTGAAGGGACATTCCTATACATCATTGCAAGCCATTTCTCATGCATTGTAAAACAACATTTCCTGAATTGCTCCTCAACATTTCTTTGCGTGGCAAGCTTTCTAACATGGGACTCACATGGTATCATTCTTTGAGACTGTCCTTGCATACTAACTGTAACTTGTATTGGAGATTTCCTTGAAGTGCATTTTTATGTAAAGTGTTAAGAAAGTAGCACATAGGCGTCAGTCTTGGGGTGGTTATCTAATTTTATCTCGGGACCTGGAAATGCCTGATACTCGCTGTGGTAACTGACATTTGATTTTGCCAATGCTTTATTACCAAAATTATTCTTTGACTGTAATGCTAAATACTCGGCTATTATAACACATTTTGCAAAAATCATGAATGCTCTTTAATGTCTAGCACAGTCTCTACTGTTGGGCCTTGTATTATAGTGGGTTATGAAGGCAATAATGTGCATTTCTGTAACCATGGTAGGCATATTACATTTAGAAATGTGTTACCACCCAGTGATGGCATTTACGGTTTACACTCCTAAACATACAACTGCACTTATGTAGCTTAATGTTGGGAAGGGGATGGTTTTGGGAACTGGAAAACACCAACTCAATGCCTCATCAGGGGTGGTAGGCGCTATATAAATACAATATACTGGCCTCTTGGGATATTAGATTTTGTATACTAACGGCATCTAGGCAGAGGCGCAACTAGAGCCACATTTCGGAGGGAGAGGGGGGGGTATGGAGGGGGACTGACTCTTCCAGCAATATGCAGAGTGGAGATGCAGGGGCTCTAAGAGGGGGTGAAAAACAACAAAGGCTCGTTAGCAAGTGAATGGTCTTTTAAAGACGTGTGAAGTGCTCAGGTGTGGCTGCAAGAAAACGGACGCCAGCCCACAGCAGCTCAAAAACTGTCTGTGTGTGTGTGTGTGTGTGTGTGTGTGTTCGCCCAGGAAGCTGTCTCAGCCCGGGCGTCACACACAACGGGGGAGCTGAAGCCCTGTGACTCCAATGGGCTTTGCGTGCCTGCTTCTACTGATGCATAGCTTGGATGCCCGTACGTTTCCATAATAATCGGAACACGAAGACAGCGCCCCCAAACCCACAGTCTCTTGGCACAAGGCATTCTCCTTAAACCCGACACATTTTAATCCTAGAATTGTGGTTGCGATTTGTTTTTCTATGAGTTCATTCAAGAAAGGTCCAGTTGTGCCAGTATCATTTGATGATAATTTGATGCCAAGTCTATCAAATGTGTTTTACAATCCTTAGCCATCCGAAAGACATTCCTTAACTTTTCCTTGATGAGGTTTTCTACAGGCCCCGCCTTGAGTACAGAGAATCTGTCTTTCTCCTTCTTTAAAGCGTTCCCTCTCAGGGACCCTACAGAAAGAAACTCAGCATTGTGTGATATTTTTGTTTTAAACTCCCACAAACTTCACCTGTCAATTTGTGCGGAGAATGAAATGCCGGATTTTTAGTCTGCTCGGGATGGGTTAAAACCGCGTTGTACCCTTTTCCAGCAGTGAGAATACAGCTATTTCTAAATGGGGCATGTCAGCCCCCTGCAGTCCCACATAGGCCAGGGGGTATCATGGCGCCCCTTTGTTCAGCTTCTGGGGCCTGGTGCAGCCTGGTACCTGCCATTTTGCACATCTCCATCAAGCCCTTAAAGATCAGGCTCTTTTCTCTCTCATTAGATCTGAGTCTAAAACCCCACAGAGAAGCTGCTTCCCTGCTTGTGATGCAGACTCCCTGGGCAGTGGAAAGAGCCCACGGAGCCACTGCAGAGATACAAGGGAAACATTGAAATATTCATTTAACATTGGGGCTGCCTTCTGGAATAAATAATGCCTCGGTGTGGTAATACAGCGAGTGGCTGCATCCCGAAGAGCAAACACCCTACGGATCACCAGAGCAAAGTTAACGCCGCACCAACATCAGCAAATAATGCTGCACTCCCAGTTTTGCCATTTATTTTCTTTGGTTTTTATATACCGAAAACGCAGAACTCTGACATTCACACTGGTGCAAGCGAGGCACACGCACATTTAGCGTCAGCCGTGTTGTACAGTGTGCACTGTTTACCTTAGTGTTGCGGCTGCCTGGTGTGGGTGGTGGGGCGGCTATAGATAGCCGTGTTGTACATTGTGCGCTGTTTACCCAAGTCGTGCTGGCTGCCTGGTGTGGGTGGGTGATGAGGGCGGCTGTGTATGCCTGTGACAGCCGTGTTGTACAGTGTGCGCTGTTTAATCGGGCTAGCTGCGTGGTGTGGATGGAGGTGGGGTGGCTGTGTGTGCCCGTGACGGTGCGGGCACTGTGCTACTCAATGCGCATTGTTTACCTAGGGCATGCTGGCTTCAGGGAGCTACTCGAGTGATGTAGATGCTGAAGGTGAGATCGGGCCGCCTTAGGTGCCACTCACAAACGCTCTTCTCTCTCCTGAAATCTAACAGGAAAGACGTGTAATCCACCGGACACTAAAAACGTGGCCACCACTAGCGAACCAAACATTGAAAACAGGGCCCATATTTGAAAAATGAGGAATATGTGAATTGGTAGAGACCTGCTGTGCAAGGTGTGTGAGACGTGTTTGTGCATGCTGCTGCAGATAGTATTCGTGGTAATATGAGGGTAATAAACAATAAAGAAAATAGGCCCACCTGAACTTAAACAGGCCCACAATCTGGTAAAACCCGGCCAAACAGAGTGGTTAGCCCAGCCCTTCGGGCGCTGCCAGATTGCGCGGGCATGGCACGCTGAATGTAAGCGAAGCACGTCCTCGTGCTTGCACTAGGAGCCCCAAAGGCCAGTTCCCCCTGCCCGCCTGCATGAGACAAAAGGCCGGCCAAGGCCAGGTCTGTGAGCTGTAAGCCGCACGCAGACTCTCGACAGTCCACGATTTACTCACGCGCCTATTTATACCCGCATATAGGTAGGATTATGTATGTTTGTGTCACATATTGATCTATCGATTTACTTATCGATCTATCAGCTCTTCCTTCACTCTGACTGTATTTCTATCCCCTCGGCCCCCATGCCAATTACCACATCCGGTGAGTTGCAGGAGAATGCTGTGTGCATCTGCCGTCTACACAGTGGCTGTAACGTGCGTGCGTGCTTTGTGTGCGTGCTAAGCTAGCCCTGTAAACTGCTGCTGGAGCTCACACGCTATGATTACAATTGCGGTTTCTTCGGTGAGGGCTTGTTAATTAACTGATAGGTCTCCATTAATTTGTCCCCGGGGGCGCTGGTGGTCAATCGCGCCAGAGTCAGGGTCACTCGTCTGTTTTATAGACAAAAGTAAAGGCGAGAACCTGTGTACCTTCTGCACACTGCACGGAAGAGGCTTTGTTGTTCATTCTCGGAGACGCTTTTAAATACTTTCTCACGTCAATCTTTTCTTCCACTCATACACCTGTTTTTATTTTTGCACACGTGTTGGAGTAAGCATAATTCCATCTATATTTCGAACAGGAACTGCATTGTTGGATATAGCTACGCTTTAAGAAATGTATCTGAATTTGGAAACCAGACCCATAGAGTTCTGCACAATTGTAAATGAACTTCTAAAATGAAGTCGGCTGAGGAGTTACCATGTCTTTTCTCCTACAGTGTGTCGGTGTACCGCCTAGAGACAAAGGCGCAGGTGCACAAGGCTCCCCAATTATAACCTGAGCCGGGCCTGGCTCCTGCTCAGGGCGCACAACGAGGCCGTTTGTCGATGCAATTTCCATATATTTTGCATAGATCGCGTCCAGTGCAGTTCTGTTTTGTACTGCTTTGGCTCCCTCAAGTGGCCAAGTTGTGCAAATGTGAAAACTCAGTGATACTCGGTTTAAACCGAGTCATCTTATATTCGTCCGGTAGGGTATTTTCGAGCACAATCGGTTTAAACCGAATTCCGGACAGCCTAGGTATACACCAGGTGTATAACTTAGGGTGCTGTATGGTGAAATGTGAGGCGTTGTCCAGATGATGTTTAAAATGACAATTTGTAGAACTTAAGCAGAGTAGGGTGGGTGTATGTTGACATGCGAATGACTGAGGACATATTCACTGAGCGATGTCGGTGTCTTGTTGAGAGATGTGGTGATGTGTTAAGTGTGCATGTGAAAGTGAGCTGTGATGATGCATGTTGTGATATGAGTGCAGTCCAAGACATTACTGAGGGTGCAACTGGTCATGAGAGTGGTCCATTTGACAGGTTAATTTTGATGTCTGATGAGATGATGAGTACAGTACATTGCGTACATGTCATGTATGTGAGAGGTGTTGTGTACATAGTGATGAAGAGTGGTGCTGTGAATGTAGGTGTGGATGTAAAAAGGGCAGCACCAGTGTGAGATTGTAAGAATCAGGTTGGAGGAGTTTGAGTACAGGGCTGGAGTTTGTGGGGCAGACATACTTTTCTTGCTAGCTGCACCAGAGGGGGCTTATGACGTGCTTGTGTGTGTATGATAGTTTTGAGAGATGAACATGTACTTTGAGGTGGGTTTGAGAGGTGTCATACCTGCACAGGTGGAGTTCATGCAGGCCATGAGGTAATGTTGAAATGTACATATGTGTAGATTATGTGTATGTAAGTAGACAACACAGTTGCCAGAGGAAATATGAAGATGTAGCATGTGTTTGCTGCAGCTTGCTGTCTGTCAATGAATGTTCATGACTGATTGTTTTAATGGGCGCTTTGAGTTCCTTGGCATTTGCAAAACCTATTGATATCCCAGGACAAGTTGTCTTCACCAAGCCTTGCCTTGTCTGAGTTGTGCGTGGGCATAACTGGCGAGATACCCTTTGTAGGTAGTAGTTGTCACGGACTGGTCATTCTTGCCCTTGTATACTGCCCTGGTGGTGATTGCTTATATTGAAATGTCATGATGCCGGAACTTTGGATGGTATTCCATTGCTTATAGGGCTATAGCCCCCTCAAGTGAAAAGTCGAGGATGTGTGTTGTGCCACCTGGTGTCAGATTACTTCAGAAACGCATACCCACACTTCCTTGTAGACTACACATGCAGGGGTATTAATGGCATTCTGACTTTGAATGTCCAAGGTATTAAGACAAAAACCAAAGGAAATGATGGACGGAGTGTTGAACATTGAAAGCACTCACCCCCAGTCAACTGATCTGGGTTTAATCCATCACCGTTCTTTAGCCCACTCTGCCACCCCAGTTCAGACATGGCCATATGCAAATCAATCTGACCCTGTGCCTCATGGGAACAGTCCAGCCCGAAATGCTGGCATTTCGGACTGGACTGTGCCCATGAGGCACAGGGGCAGACTGATTAGGAGCTAGATGCTGAAATGCTGTGAATGACATTCTCTGAAGATGACCCTGTACACATTTAGATTAGGTGTTGTGTGCAGCACCCCCAGTCCACACATGGTGACTGATCCTACATTGTTGTTGGCCCATGCTTCTTTCAAAATCCAGATGGATTTCATCGACAAATATTTCAATGATGGGGCGTGGCTTCACCGCTGAACGGAATGGACGCAACACAGAACAGCTCAGATACACCCAGACCTCTACCGCAAAATTCACTACACAGATCCGCCTCAAAACTCAACAAGATCAACATAAGAGCCAATGACACTAGCGATCCAAAAATGGGATCAAATGATTCTGAGGTGGTGGAGATAAGAAGCGCTGTGTGTTGCAGCCTACTGGAGGTTAGAAGCCAGGGACTTGCATGAGAGTGGGGCCGACTGCAGCGTCGAATTGGAGCCGGCTCTCTGGAAACTCGGGTTTGGAGGCTGCAACCGATGGAGAAGTGAATCGGCAGGTCTTGAACGATCGTGGTTCCAAGACAAAGAAGGAAGCAATTCTATTTAAAACCAAGGGAAGCACCTTGCGAGAGCCCAGAAGGCACATGGTTGCGATCCCCGGCCCCAACAGTAATTGAAGGGCACTGCCATGTGTGCCGTAGGAATGCCAGGAATAACTTTGGCGAAACAAGCACCATTAATTGATTGCGGAGACAGAGAGGCTGCCGCAAGGGAGTACACAGGGTGCACTCGCCCTACATGACACAGTAGAGAGACGGGTGCATCAGTAACGGCCCAGACAGTTGGTTGGAATAGCGTCAGAAAGGAATAGAGCAATGACTGGTGCAATCTGGATAGACAAAATTGCTGCCAAGAATACAAAGGTCATAAAGCCATGGTGAGCCTGCAGTAGCAGTGGTGAAGGTGGTGAGTCCCACAGTGGTAGCCATAGCCATAAGGTGCGTCATGAAGGGGAAGTAAATGCACTATAGGTCACATTGAAAGAGTGCAAGAGCACTTGGGATATCTGGGAGTGGCCCAGGGCCTGTTGATGCGCGGAGGGTTGGCGGCGGTGAGCCCAGAATCACAATAGCAGTGCTGAGCCAGTGGTGATACAGAGGCGGCACAATAAACAACTGGTTTAGCAATTTGGACCCGAATAGCGGCCAGCACAGCGATTACCAGACAACAACAGACCTGAGAAGACGATCCTGAAAACCCAATAAAAAAAAAAACACCACTAGCCTTTGCAGAAAACACAGGCGGACCAGGAGACGCGATATAAACTAGGATCTGGCCAAAAGGAAGAAGCCAGTATTGGGTGCAGTGCTGAGTGCTGGTTGAGATGTCAGGAACTAGGGGCCCTACGGGATCGTTGCAGACAAAGCGGGATACATTTACAACTTAAAAACCAGCTGACCGTGAAAACACCACCAAAGGTAACGGGACAACGGGACCAGAGCGAGAAGAGCAAGACCTGACACTGAAAGACATCATGGATGCCATTTTGGGCGTGCGCACCTCACTAGTGCAAAGAATGGACTCAATCATGATGGAGGTCACTCTGATCAGAGCAGACCTACAAAACATGGGAGAGAAAGTCAAAAACATGGAACTTGTCACTATGGACCTTACTAGAGACTCCAAGCAAATGCAACAAGATATTAAATAACTGCAAGCATTTTGGAAGCTGGTGGAGGATAAACTGGACGATTATGAAGGAAGAGCGCAAAGAAACAAGAATCAAATTATTGGAATACCTGAGAGATCGGAGGGCACTGCAGGAGATCTATTGGTGGTAGACCTAATAGTCAAGCACCTACAACCTAAGGGCCTCTTCAACTTCTTTACAGTCGAAAGGGCGCACAGAGTTGCTGGTGGAAGGCCGAAACCAGTAAAGCCCTGCGTCCAATGCTGGCAAAGCTCCTGAACTTAAGATACAGGGATATCATACTTCATGCCGCCCGAGCGGCGATTATACTTAAGTATGAAAGCAATGAGATATCCTTCTTCTTCACAGACTTTATGATAAACGTACAGAGACAGCAAAGATCCTTGCTGGACATCAAGAAGCAACTCAGAGAAAAGGGTCTTAAACATGCGATGCTGTTCCCCACCAGGCTCTGAGTCGAGGCAGAGGGAAAAGCCTGGTTCTTCGACAACCAAGACACAGCAGCAGATTGGATGGAGGGATGGAGACCGGATAGCATAATGCCAGAAAAGGACTGGAACTAGTTCAGACAGGACGGACAGTTCTATCCGAGTGATCAACACATTATTTGGTGAATGAGAGCAAAGGAACAATGCAGCTACCCCGATGCCTAGAGGAGACAGCGCCGCTGTCAGACAATACTACCAAAGATCACGCTACGTGTCATTCTAATGTTTTTGAACTTCCTTGATGATTCTTCTGTAATGAATACATAAAAGGGTAGACGTCGGGTAGTGAACACCCCTCATTGTATTCTACCATTAGTCTACTTTTCGGGGCGACGGGCACTCTGCATAGTTGGGGTTATGGGCAGTTCTATGCCCAGATTGCAGGGGAGCAGGGACGAGGGTTGTTGGGATTGGATTATTTTGGTTCATGTGTTAATTGACAGTGTGACGACATGCAATACAGACAGTGGGAGGGAATCAGATGGCACCCATCATAAAGATGGGAACACCGTTCGAGAAAAGTCTTAAACCACTGTCCTGGAATGTTAATGGTCTAGGGGATACATTAAAGCGAAGTATCGTATTACAGTTTGAGAGGCAAACACCAGAGGTGGTACTGCTCCAAGAAACACACCTCATCGGCAACACCTTTAAGGCTTTGACCAGGGGGGGTACCGTCTGGTAGTACATTCGGGTTCACTACGGGCTCCAGGGGCGTGGGCATTATGATAAGGCGCTCCTTCCCTATGTCAATTGAACATACATGGAGAGATATGATGGGCAGATATGCGGCCGTATCGGGGCAGTGGAAGGGAACAGCACTCACAATAGTAACAATATATGTTCCAGTGGGGCTGTAAGTACAAACATTTAGAGACCTAGATAATATCATGCTAACATGCCCAGTGGTGTGCCTGTTGGCAGGTGGAGACTTCAATTCAGACGTGTCGGGGAAAATTGACTGTCACCCCCCGCCAGAACATAGGCCCCTCACAAAGATGGCTCCCTGACTTCCTAGATGCAATGGTACAGGTCGATGCATGCCGGGTGCATCACCCAGTGAGACTCAATTCACCTTTCACTCAGGGGCGCATAAAAGCCTATCTCGAATTGATTATCTCCTCACCCCGGTGGCTCAGATGGAAAATATAAAGGAAATTCGACACTTAGCTCGGGTATCTCGGACCATTCACCATTATGGGCCAGAGTGACACTAGACGAGAAACGAGTAGGTAGAACAGCACCGATTAACCCATTTTACCTCCACAATCCAATAGTCAAAAAGAAAAATTTCCACAGAAATTGATCACTATTTTCAGGAGAATAAGGAATCGGTAACCTAGATGAAGACACTCGGGGAGGCCTTTAAAACAGTCGTGAGGGGACAGGCAATTTCCCAGATTGACTGGGTGCGCAAAGAAAAGAGTAAAGAGCTAGTCAGGCTAGAGGGAGAGATTCTACATCTGGAGGAGGAAACAGCGGAAACAGGTGAGACAGAAAGACTCGACACACTGAAACTCAAGAGAGAGGAATATAAAGCTAAAGCCACGGAAATGGCCAAAACCCTAAGTAGGGATAAAGCAGGTAGATTGTATGAATTTTGTGATAAAGCTGGGAAACTTCTGGCCTGGCTCGATAAAAAAGAGCTTGCAAACCGTCTTGTCACTGGACTAATTGCGGATACGGGAGGGATGTTACTAGACCCGCAGGAGATAGTGAACGAATTTGGTAATTATTATCGCAGACCATATCAATCTCACACCAAGGAGAGGACACTAAACCTCTGCTCTCAGACATGACATTCCCAAGTTCCCAACACTATCAGCAGTAGTCATAACTCTGTTGGACAGTGACATAACTAACGATAAGGTTGCACAAGCCTTAAGAAGCCTACGATCAAGAAAGGCAATGGGCCCAAATGGCCTCCAAATTAAGTTGTATAAACTGAAACCTGACAAAATTGCTCCATATCTGAAAGATATGTTTGAGGAAAGATGTGACGTGAGTAGACTTCCCCAGGATCAGAAGGTGGCCACATTGATAACCATACACAAAGTAGGCAAGCCCAAAAATAAGTGTTCCTCATTTAAACCTCTCGTTATTGAATGCGGAGGCCAATATACCGGCTAAGTTATTGGCCGCTCGCCTGGTTTGGGTGGTCAGTCAGCTGGTACACCTGGACCAGTCGGGGTTTATGTCCTCCAGAAATACTGCACTTAACTTGAGGAGACTTGATGGGGTGCTGGGACGCAAGGAAACTATAAGAGAGGATGCAGTAGTGGTGTCCTTGGATGCCACTATGGCTTTTGACACTATAGAATAGCCATACCTCTTCACGGTCCTGGGTAGGATGGGATTGGACCAAACTTTACCAAATGGGTTGAACTTCTAAATTCAGAACCTCAAGCACAAGTTCTTGTCAATAATAAAAAATCTGCGGTCTTCTCCCTTAGAAGAGGGACTAGACAGGGCTTCCCACTGTCCCCTTTACTTTTCGCGCTGACACTGGAGCCCCTCGCAGCGTAGATCCACTGAGACCCAATTATTAGTGGTCTGAGATGGGCAGAAAACTGGGAAGACCACATCTCCCTTTATGTGGATGATCTTTTAGTGTACTGGGCTTCGCCGAGGGCATCGCTGCACTGAGTTCTTAATATATTCACCAATTTTGGCAAAGACTCGGGCTATACTATTAATTGGAGTAAATAGTTGTTCTATGTACTGAGTGGGAGGCTTCCTCCCCTGCTTTGAGAGTACCCAATGAAGGAAGCATAAGAAGGATTTCAATACTTGGGGATGTATATAACAACTGACCCTAGAGCCAGCTATGAACGTAATCTCCAGTCCCTGTTGCAACGATTAAAAACAGAGGTAGGCAACTCTCCCACTGTCGCTACTGGGAAGAGCCACCCTATTTAAAATGATGTCACTGCCGCGCTTCCCCTATGGCCTGCAGAACTTCCCTAACCCAGTCCTGATGGTATACTTTATAGCATTAGAGAGTGCGCAGGGAGAATTACTTTGGGAGGGAAATCCCCGCATCTTACTTCCAAAATTAGTAAGAAGATGGTATGATGGGGGTATAGGGCTCCCAGAAATTAAAAAATACTATTGGGTGGCCCACATGCCTGCCATCAACCAATGCACCTATCGACACTGGGATGACCCAGGCTACAGGATCGATAAATGGCTTCTACCAGGTGGGAACTATAACATGGCACTCTATTCCAAACCCACAAAATTCCATCTGACAGGACCCACCAGCCACTCAGTGCAAGTGTGGGACGCTGCCACTAGAAGTATGAGATGAGGCAGAGAATTACACAGGCCACTCCCTTGTGGGATTCATAAAAACTGGGCACCTTATGAAAGGCGTAGGGATTTGATAAATGGGATATAATTGGGATTTCCAGGGTTGGGGACCTGTGGAGGGGGGGAGAGGTTATACCATCTTCAACCCTACAACAAGAATACAAGATGGCAGATAAAGAACGTTTTAGATACCAACAGGTACGACACGCCCTGATGATGCAGATACCGAAGGGGGGTCCCCCCCCCCCCCCAAGGCCTCACCGTTGGAAGATAGGCTCCTAGATGGATACATGCAAACAATAGCGATATCCCGAACATACAAACAACTGATCAATCAAGCCCTAGACCCCTTGGGAAAATTCTGTGGGTGCTGGGAGGGGGACATTTCAGAATTGTATGAAGACGAATGGCAGGAGGCAATGGCCAGAGAGGTAGTGATCTCAGCTAGACTAAGACTGGTTCAAACAAAAATTCTCCATAGAATATATATGTGACAGGACCGACGTTGGTCAAGATAGGAAGCAGAGAGGATCCAGGGTGTAGGCGGCAATGCGGTCAAGATGGTCCATTTTTACATATACTATGGGAGTGCACACATATCGAGCAATACTGGAGGGAAATACACCTTAGCATGAAGAAAGTCCTCGGGGTGCGAATAGATCTAGACGTCAAAATATGCCTGTTAAATAATTGGGAACCCACAGACCTGAACAGTAAAGAAAGAACATGGGTGACATTGGGCCTGATGGTCACCAAGCGAAATGTTGCCAGACTGTGGGGCGCAAGTGTGGCACCATCAGTAGAAGCCTGGAAAATAAGATAGAGATTGGGTTGACCCAGGAACAGTAGAATATCGGAAACTGACATGCTGTGCAACTGTTACAGCTCGCGCTTCTCGCCTGCGCTCCTCTTGCTTTTTAAATTGTTATACTGTGTTTATGCTGTGTTCTTAAAGGTTTTTACAATCTGCCTACCTGCAATCCGCATTGAAGTCGCCATTGGGGGCTAGTGCACTGGGTCAATCAAATGACCTGCGATGCCCGTATGTAAGATCGGGCCCGCCTCAGTCAAGTTCAGCATGCTTTCTCATGCAAAGGGGAGGATAAAAACGCAATGACGTGCCCGCACAGTGGGCGCGCTCAGCGGGTACGTTAAAGGCAAGCACGTCTGCGCCCGTCGGTGCCCGGAGTATGCCGTGCGCCAGGACCCCTGCCCGTTCACCAAAAATCAGTTACTCTAGATCCCAATTGATCTAAACAAGGGTAAGTGTATAAACCATGATTTGCATACTTGGGAGCTGAATACTATCTCCATTACATGTCCACTATGCAACTATTATTTTGTTGATCACAATCGCCAGGCCCCACTATCGCCCACCATTCTACATGACAAGAACCTGACACTGGCTAAATCCGGCACTCTCAAGGCCATTCTGCTCAATGCCAGATCAGTGATTAAGCATAAGCTGGAGCAGGAATGCTTGCTGCAGAGAACTCGTCCTGACCTGATTTTCCTCACGGAAACTTCGGCCACTCCCACCTCTAGGCCGGACTGGTTGGCAGCTTTGCTCCCTGGCTATTCACTGGCGGCCTTGCCCAGACTAGGACCTTTGGGTGGAGGTATTGCTATTATATACAGAACTGAATTTAATATTACTTTTGGTTCGGCACCCTTGTCTGGGACTGAAGCTATGTCATTTATTATTAAAATTAATATAAGCTCTCGTTCCCCGGTCTGCTCCTCTATAGACTTCCCGGTCCTAAGGCCCCTTTCATACAGGGGTTACTCTCTCTTCTGGAGTCCTGCCTAGACACTTCCATGTTTACTATTTAAGGCGATTTTAATTTTCACTTAGAGCTTCTTACAAACTCCTCGACTAGGACACTACTTGACAACCTGGAAGGTTTTGGCCTGTCACAGATAGTCAAAGGTCCCACACATAAAGCGCTCCACACACTTGATGGTATTTTTTCCAACCAGGCCACCATTGTAATTGACAAGATTCTACCATGTACATGGACAGAACATAGGGCAATATTCTTCACTTTACCTGCTACACAGACTCCATCCTCGCCGCTAGAGTGTCCACCACCAATTTCCGCTCGATCTTGGCGGAATATCAACTCTGACACCCTCGCTAATCTGTTAGGCAACAATGTAGCACTGCTAACATGCAATCCCAACGAGGATGCAGCCAGCTAAGACTATTGGATTCGATCCGCTATAGGTCAAGGGGCCCCCATGAGATAGATCAACCAAAAAAGGCACAGAGCCACCGCCCCCTGATATTCTGCAGAGTTAAATACTCTGAAATCTAAGTGCAGATGCCTAGAACACATTTGGAGGATAGACTACAGCGTAGAAGGTAAAAATCACTATAACCAGGCTCTAACGGAATACAAAGCTTCTATTTTTAGGGCAAAGAAGGAATTCTACACCAATAAATTAGAAATGTCTAAGAACTACACTAATGAGCTCTTGAAGACGGTCTCTAAACTCCAACTGGAAAATCAGTTCAGTCCTGATCAAACCCTATGTGACAATATGGCATCTTTCTTCCAAACCAAAATTCAATCCTTTTACACCGTACTAGAGGAGACAGGTTCTGCCCCCCAAACCTTACCCATTGACGAACTGGAGCAAGGGCCAGCACTCTCCAATCATTTGGTCAATTTCTCACCTATTACGGTTGATTCTGCGAATAATCTTTTGCTGATCATAAAGTCTGGCTCTCCAGATGATGCATGCCCCCAGACATTAGTCATGGGGTCGCAAACCTAATCAGTTTGACTCTTGCCCCTCTACTAAACACCATCATAAAGTCCGGTGACTTTCCGCCGGTGTGAAAGAAGGCTTGCATTAGGCCTATCATAAAGAAACCCTCCCTGCACCCCCATGACGTCACTAACCACCGCCCTATTTCCTGCCTGCCTTTGGCAGCTAAGATTCTTGAGAAAGCCTCAAATAAAGAATTAAACGACTACCTTGACTCTAATAACATACTAGACAGCACTCAACATGGCTTTCAGTCCAACCACTCAACTGAGTCCGCACTAGTCATGGCCACAGAGGAACTTCGATGACAAATTGACAGAGGTGGCAGGATGGTCCTAATCCTGTTGGATGTATCCGCCGCGTTCGATACGGTGAACCATTCCATTCTCACGCAGCGGCTGAGGGCGATCGGGTTTCGGGATTCCGCTCTGGCCCTTCATACCTCCTTCCTAACAGGGAGAGAACATAAGATCTGCTGGGATAAGCTTAAGTCAGACAATTACCACCTTCTGTGCGGAGTCCCTCAGGGCTCAGCACTTTCACCCACACTGTTTAATATATATGTGACTCCACTGGCGAAACTGGTTAAGCACCATGGCTTTTCGCTTGTGTCATACACAAATCATAATTTCCATATCCTCTTTAGGAAATGTGCCCTCAGCCAGGTTTCACAACTGTCTGTCCCACATTATTCAATGGATGAACCCCAATTATTTGAAATTGAATACTCAGAAGTCGGAGGTGATGGAGTTCGGCTCCGGTCCCCTCATCAGGTACCCTGACTGGTGGCCGGCAGAGACAGGAGCATGTCCACTCACTGTGACCAAAATGAGAAACCTGGATATGGTGCTTGACACCCAGCTCCGCTTTATGGGACAGATAAATCAGGTTACCTCCACGTGCTACTTCACTTTAAGAATTTTGCAGAAGATCTTACTGTTTCTCCCGATGGAGTTGAGATAGCACTCGTTCTGTCTCAAATTGATTATTGCAATGCTCTTTATCTTGGGGCAGAGAAGAGACAATTGCACAAATTGCAATCCTTATAGAACGCAGCTGCCCGTACTCTACTAAACCTTCCTAAATATAGCCATATATCTGGGGCCATTATAAATCTTCGCTGGCTCCCTGTCAAGGAGCGAACTGAATTCAAGGCGCTTTGCTTGGTTCATAAAACCTTACATGGTGGAGGACCCACAGAATAGCTCAAATTATTCCAATAGTACACTCCGGGCCGCTCCCTGAGGTCAGCAAACCAAGCACTGGTTAAGGTCCGAAGAGTCAAGAAGACAAAACGGGTTGGCATAAATCTCTCTCCTTTAGCTCCCAAACTATGCAACGAGTTGCCACTTCATACAGATCCTTATCAGTCCATACACACTTTTGAGCCTTGTCTGAAAACTTGGCTCGTCCCTGCTAAGTAACAACCTTCTATCCCTGGGCTTTCCTATATCTCCGCTATCTTAGCGCCAAGATGCCTCGGCAATCGAGCGCTTTATAAACTTTTACTTGCTTATTTACTTACTGGAAAATGGATATGGATTGGTGCGTGATAAGAGAAAAGACTGTATACGTGGCCACGGGCAGCCCGAAAAATGGTCACAGATATGGGGCAAATGGAATGAGTATAGAGGTAACATTTGGTTTCCGCCCTCCATCCCCTCCCATCCTGTCTCACCAACGGTATAGAATATGCAGTATTGGAATGTCAATTATTGTTGGATGCAATCAATTTCATCAATGTATGTATATGCTACAGAAGGAAAGTCATTACACCTTTGATTGCTGTCATGCGAATGTTGCACTATTGTCACTAATAAAAAGATTTTTTTAAATATATATATTTCAATGATGACTGACACAACCACTTCTAGGTTGTTGTTGTGAGAGGCACTGAAAACAGTATTGAGTGGCTGGGTCTGTGGACTTGTGTGTTGTCTGGACCAATACCCTCTGGGCCTTACTATACACAGAGGCATCACAATGTCATACTTTGTGAGTACATTGGAGTTCTGTTGCCCTGCGATGTTTGAGTGTGTGTTTTGGTGGACTCATGCATTCACTTTGTGATACATAAATATATGTGGTTATGGCCATTCCTGTTCCAACGTCAAATGTGTGTTTCTCCTAGTATTTAGCAGGCTAACTGTACCTATCTGATGATGACATTCCCTCATTGGACATACACAACATGCTATGTAACCATGGTCGGATTGGCATCACAAGGATGCTCGCGTACCCTGAAAGTAATTGGCACACATTCAGTGATCATCTCTTTCATTGTAGCCTCTGTGCTTTTACCTTTGAAGGGAGGTTCAAAAAGGACACTGCTGCTGATCAAGGGGTTTGGAGGTAGGTTAGACTGGCAAAATGAGACTTGCCTCCCTGCGAGGCCCCTACATACAACGCAACCTCCATGCACCTGCCATGACCTGAAAGTCATGGGTGGATGGGGGAGATGACACTGCTTCAAGGCAAGGCACGCGAGGCAGGGTGCCAAGGTGAGTATGCTCCTAAGGCTAACCCCCAGCCTCAATTTGCAGCACAGCTGGTGAGCGGACATCATACTGCCGCCACATTGTAGTGGCCTGGTGGGGACTGGGGAAGTGAGTCAGTGTCTTGGTGTGGTTGACAAAGGCCCCAAAACTGGGGCCCACAAGTGATCCTGGTGCACCGGCAGTCGACCAATGCCCAATTGCCCGCATAGTAAATCCAAGCCTATACAGAACACTTTCTGATCTAATTCAACACCCATAGGGCTCTATGGGCTTCAGCCCCCCGTCGTATATGTGTCAGCCCAGGCTCAGACAACTTTCCTACACACACACACACATACAGTCCTTGAGCTGCTGTGGGTGGCTGGTCTGTCATCTTTGGGCAGCAGCACCCGAGTATTTTACAGGTTTTTAAGGGGCCATTTACTAGATGATGAGGCTTTCTTTGTTTTGTCAACAGTCCCTAAAGCACTAGGATCTCCACTCTATCCATTCCTTAAAGTTGCCAGTTACTTTTACTGCCACAGTGTGAGAATGGATGTCCTGCAAAGTGACCTTTGGCTTTATTTTTGGAGAATTTTCTGCAGCTTGTACTCCAACTGAAGGTATTGAGGCACTTTGCATGAGCACCAGGTACATTGTTCAAGTACATATCGCTGGGACTGTTAGCCCCCCAACTCCCCTAATTGGTTCAAAATTGAAGGGAGTGTTACTGACCAAATCCCACAATTGGGTCAACATTGCTGGGAGTGCTAGCCCCCCAAATCCTCCAATTGGCTCAACATTGCTGGGAGTGTTAGCCCACCAAATCCCCCGATTGGGTATACATTGCTGGAAGTGTTAGCCCCCCAACCCCAAAATTGGCTCTACATTGATGGGGGTATTTTCCCCCCAAACCCCAAATTGGCTCTGTATTGCTGGGGTTATTAGCCCCCCAACCCCCACATTGGCTCTAAATTGCTGGGGGTATTTGCCCCCAATCCCCCCAATTTGGCTCTACATTTCTGGGGGTATTAGCCCCCCAACCCCCAAATTGGCTCTACATTGCTTAGGGTATTTGCCCCCCAAAGCGCAAATTGGCTCTACATTGCTAGGATTATTAGCTCCCTACCCCCTAAATTGTCTCTACATTGCTGGGGGTATTAGCCCCCTACCCCTCCCCAAATTGGCTCTACATCGCATGGAGTATTTGCCCACCAACCCCCAAACTGGCTCTACATTGCTGGAAGAATTTCGCCCCCTAAATGTACCTGTAGTTTCACCCCTGCTTTCTCTCATGTCGTCTTTCGCGGGGTAGTTGCATTATTGTTTAGGTGTAGGTGTCTAACTTACCGTCTGCGACGACCGCATCAGTTGAGGTTGTAGTATTCATTGTAGATGTAGAGTAGAGGGATGACATGCGCAATGGTATGCATAGCTGCACAGCCTTGGTCGCAGGAATCATGTTGTAGCGAGAATCGGAGCTGAAATACTCCCCTTCTGACTACTCTGACGTGTTGGTTGGGCCGACCGATTCGGCACATAGGAAGTATGCATCATACTTGGGCAGTGAGATTCGGACTCTGAAGTGCCTCTGAATGACTTCATTCTGCATTTCAGGAGGCTTGTCATTAGGAAAATCCAGTTAGATTCGGAGTAACTGAGCCGTTTGGTAAGTAAAGGGTTTTGGGCATCACAATATGTTTTTGGGGGGAAAACCGGATCCCAGTACGAGTCGGTTGGATGGTCTGACTCCAGAAGGGTCTAGGAGGGCCTTCAGGACGAGATTTTAATCGGCACCTTAGCCTAAAATATAGTGAAAAGAAATTACCCCAGCAATATGCATTTTAAACTGTCTCCTAGACTAAGACCTCAAAATGTGAATTAGCCTTGCTTCTTTTAATGTCTAATTGAACATAAGAGGCCACAACATAACATACTCCCTCATTCATAAATAAAGTTAAATGCGTCTTTATAAAAATGTAATTTCTCATTATAAAAAAGGGGTCATAAAATGTTCTTCCTTATATCCCTATAAAAAATACAAAAAAGGATATAATGTAAAGATTACTGATGCGACTTGCCATCACATGGGCAATTTAGCAGTTTCTTGTTGCATTTGCCAATATCAGGAAAAGCTACCATGAAATGGAGAGTAACCATGCGTAGTCTGGTAAAATAAAGTCTGTGTAGTAAGTTTGGTACCCATAGTAGATGTCTTTGGGTTCCTTGCTCAATTGGTCTTTTTACAGTAAATCTTTATTATGGTCTTTACAGATTTACAAGTTTCACTTACGAATTATATAGCCCCTATAATTCCTGTCTCAACTACATTTTACTATAACACAGGACTTTCGTAGGATCACAAATGTCAATATTCTTATCAAGCTCCTTTAGGAGGTTTTTAACATATGCCAGCCAAGGGATTTTTTTTTACTATGGTCAAGGGTCAAACAATCAGCTGTAATTTCCTGAATACATTTGGTTTCAATTTCACTCTTTTTCCCATGCCATCCAATAACTGGGCTGACACAAATACACTCCTCAATATAGGGAACTGCTAGCTCTTTATTTGCTATATAATAAGGAGTTTAATTCGGAACTGCTAATAATCTTTGTAGGAAGATATTCTCTTGAGTCTGGAATAAAAAACAATTGGTCATTCCACATAGTGCAGCACCATAGCAAGCACCTGTTAAACACTCTTATAGAGGATCAAAATCTCTCCTTTTTGCTTATTTCCCATCTTGGCAGAGAATCTACAAATGGCCTCTATTGATTGTAGAAAATTTAGCTTATTCTGTACAACAGAACCACATCATCTGCATACAATAATACAGAGGTTGGACATTATACCAACTTTAGGAACGTCAGGATTCAGCTTTTGCAATGCATCATCAACCCCATTAACATGGGAGAAAAAAAGCAGAGCAAGGACACAGCCTTGTCTAATCCTACATGTAACCCTAAAACGTGATGTACGCTCAACCTTTATCCTATAGCGCATTCGGGCAGATAAATATTTGTATATTTGTGATAGATAGATAATTATCCCTTTAGGAGTACCCATTTTATCCAGTGTCTGACATCTTTTTTTTGCCTGTGTAACTAAGTCGGAAGCACTTGTTTAATCTACAAAACATAAATGGAGATGACCACTTTTAGAAAGGGTGTATTTATGGACAATAAGATTTGTACACTGCGCTATAGTCCCTACTTCTCTCCTAAAACCCATATTGGGACTAATCGCTCGATCGAGATTAGCCACCCTTTGTACTGAAAGCATCCATTCCACCTCTGTCCTGGGGCATGGGAGTATCCATTTAATACACAATTCCCTTCTTGCCATCAGTAGTAAGACAAAAATAATAGATTTTTTAATGTTAGTAAAGTTCCCATTATCTGCCGTTCCTGTTAAATCCCCAAAGATAACAATATCTAGGCTCACCTCTAGTTCTTGCTCTAGAACCTCTGATAAAATCTTACCCACTTTCTCCCAGAAGGACTGGATCGAGGGACACTGCCAGAACATATGTGCTTCATTCGCGTTATCTTCACCGCATTTCAGGCATTTTCTTACTGTCCGACTTCCCATCTTTGATAGCCTTCAGGATGCCCAGTATGCCTTATGGATAGTAAAGAGATGATTTTTTCTTAATGGGGCGGATCTCAAATGGCGCCATAAATAAGCCATTGATACTTGCCATAATAGTTTTTGGTCTTTTTCCGGCAGTTCCCTCATCCAGCTTTCCATCGATACCTTCTGGGGCCTTTCTTCTTCCTGAATAAACAGCAAATACCATTCTGCGATTTCTTTCGGTGCCTTGGGTCGGAATTTTATTCTTGATTCAGCCTCAGAGTTTGGATCACCCTTTTATTCTATTGTGTTTGCCCAGCTGGCAATGTTGGTAGTATTTAAATTTAGAAACAGTGTTATTGGTTGCCTCAGACAATCTCTGCCATGAAATTAAGTTGAAATCTTCCAGAAGTTAACCCCAGAACTTAATCCCGTTCTCTCATCGCGGAAATGCTAGGGAGTCCAAAAGACAAGCTGGCGTACCCGGGGAGTCCCAGATAGGGGCAGAATCACTGTAGTATGGTATTTGTAAAGTAAGTCTTATATAGTACCAAATCTTAGTTGCGTTCTGAAGAATCTTTAGTTTAATTTTTTTGAAAAATTTGGGGTGACCAAATTTACAAAGAAAGTATTCTGGTTGAACTTGGGAGTCCTTTACTAGAGCTTTTAGGTAAGAGGCTAGGCAGGAACTATCATTTAAAAGCTGACTAAAGTTCTTTAGGTTAAAAGCTCGATAATATTGATATAGATCAGGAGTAGCTATACCGCCTTGCTCTTTCTTCCTTCTAAGTTTTTTAAAGGCAATACTGAGACATTTATTTCCCCAAATAAACCTGGTAAACTCTCCTTGAATTTTTTAAACAATATTTTATTAAACTCCAGAGGGATAGTGTTAAAAAGGAAGGAACATTTTGGAAGCACTGACATCTTTAAAAGGTTAGATCTGCCAAGAAAGGACAATGGCAGCGCACCTCAAGCCTGCAGTTGTTTACTTACTGATGCAACTAGCTTATCAAAGTTTGTCTGTGCTAATTTTTCCAGATTGTGGACGATTTGTATCCCCAAATATTTTATTTCTTTCCTTACCAGACTACTACAGTGTTGTGTATTCCATTACATCAATTCTGTCTTTTGTTGGTTTACAGAGTACCCCGAAACGCCAGTGAAAAGATCTAATGTTTCCCAGATAGCTGGAAGAGAATTGGGAAGATCACCTGTAAAGATCATTAAATCGTCAGCATACAGACCAATTTTTTTGACCATCAGTTACAAGAAAAGGGGTGGATGTTTTGATTTGCCCTCAATTTGCAAGTTAAAGGCTCAATATAAATGTTAAAAAGGAGAGGGGAAAGAGGGCAGCCCTGTCTAGTCCCTCTTTCGATTTTTATTAGTTTAGTCAGATTCCCGTTTACCAACACCTTTGCAACTGGATTTTCATACACTGCTTTAATTGTTGCTAGAAAGTTTTATCCAAGGTTAAGATGTTCTATCGTTTTATACAAGAAGACCCAACTCACTTTGTCAAAAGTCTTGGCCGCATCCAGTGTCATTATTGTAAGGGGTTTCCCACTCATTTTCGCCAAATCGATG
This sequence comes from Triturus cristatus, assembly GCF_964204655.1. Taxonomy (NCBI): domain Eukaryota; kingdom Metazoa; phylum Chordata; class Amphibia; order Caudata; family Salamandridae; genus Triturus; species Triturus cristatus. The sequence goes on from NC_140589.1 coordinate 1,190,949,965, forward strand.
GTTGCAATAAGTTCATGGGTTAACTCATGAAGTTGCCTCCCCTTATAAAACCTTTTTGGTCAGAGTGAATGAAAGACCTTATCCAGTCTCTTGGTTAGAGCCTGAGTGAAGATTTTATAGTCACTATTAAGGAGAGAAATTGGCCTGTAAGATTCGCATGCCCTCGGGTTTTTGTTTGGTTTTAAGAGTATAGTTATTGTGGCCATATCCCAGGACGATGGGAGACTCTGTTTATCCAAAAAGACAGAGTTAAACAACCGTAATAGAATTGGGGCAAGTTCTTCTTTAAGCAAGTAATACATTTCATTAGGGATGGCGTCTGGTCCTGCAGCTTTCACCTTTTTTAAGCCCTTGATAATTAGAATAATCTCTTCAAGACTGAAAGGACTATTTAGTCTCTCTTTTTCCATTTCTTGCAGATATGGAAGGTCAATATCTTTAAAGTATTCCTCACTTTTTTCGTTTTTTCAACATTAACATCTTCCTTGTAAAGATCTTGAAAAAAGGAGACAAATGCGTCCTCGATCTCTTCTTCATTTGAGATTATATCACCTGAGTTTTGGCATCTAAGATCTCTTATTTGATTTCTTGTCTGGTTAGCTTTAGCTTTCCATGCCAACAATTTACCACATCACTCTCCATAATCATAATTCGACACTTTGCTGGCTTCCCATTTTTTCTTTATAATTATCTCAAAATAGTCACTGTGCCATGCTGGAGTCACCCAAGTTTTGTTCAATTTGTTCTTGTATACTTTGGAAAGCATTTTCTAATTTATTTATATCAGTCTTGATATTTTTGTTGTGCTCCGACGATAGGGACATTACCATACCTCTTATATAAGCCTTATAGGTATCCCAAACAATCCCAAGTGGAGCTGAGTCTATGCTAAACAAAAATAATTCATTAGTGGCATATTTTAATTGTTCTACTACCCTCTGATCTAATAACAGGGATCTATTTACTGTCCACCTACTAGAGACTGATCTTGTTTTCAGCGTAACCTCTAGGGTAACGGCTGAGTGGTCAGAGAAGTGTTCTGGGGCATGAGTTAATTTATTTGTAATTTCACTAATGAAGTTATCTACAAGGAAGAAGTCGATTCTAGATCGATGACCATACTTTTTATTGTGAAAGATGAAGGGACCCCCGCCTGTCTGAGCATTGGTTCTCATCAACCTCCATATATCTATGAGGCCTAGGCCAGACATTAGTTGTTTTAGGGTCCTCCTCATCTCATGGGTTGCCGCTCTTCTTTTAGATGTAGTGTCTAAGGTTGGGTCTAAGACCACATTAAAATCACCACCAAGTATAATGGGGTTTTTACATCTACCAGATGCAACAATAGAGATTGTAGTGGGGCAGAGTCATCTGTATTGGGTCCATAATACCCCACAAAAGGCAGCCAAGACCCCTATATTTTAGCTGTGGCTATTGCCCAGCTGCCAAGAGGGTCAACCCTTCATTCTCCCAGAATGACTTGATTGGATTTTTTTAAAAATAGTGCAACTCCCTTAGTCGGGCATGTTTGGGTGGTACACACATAATGGTCTACCCATTTTTGTGTTTTAAGAATCTCAGACCACTCATCTCTCAGTAAGTGGGACTCTTGTATTATAAACACTTCGCTATCCGAAAGTTTCAAAAATTCTAAAATCTTTTTCCTCCTTGCGGCTACTCGAAGACCGTTGACGTTCCACGATAAAAATGTTAGTTTCTTTGGTCTATCTAAATTGGCCATGTGACTCCAAAAATTTTAGGTTAGTACAGATATTTACAGGTCTTTAAAAGGACTGGATTGTGCCAGATTCTGACTGAGTCATTTTGACTAATGAGGTTTTTTTCTTTTTTTACCCTTATGCCCCCCCCCCACCTTATACGTGCACTTAAAACATTTTTTTTTAATATTTTGTTTTTTGCTGGTGACCCTCCTTTCCCCCCCCCTTAAACACCCCAGGAAACCCTACTACTACTACTACTAGAGGTATCTAGAAAGATTACCCCCTATTTGAAATCCATTACACCGGGTAAAAAGAAAAAGTGTAGTGTTTATTTGCGTTGTGCCTTTATTTGTTCGATGAACTTGCAGACTTCAGTTGGATCCCTGGAATATGCATTTTGTTGTCCCACATCACTTTGAGGGTGGCTGGGAATCGTAAGTTAGCAGAGGCACCCAGACCTCTCAGCTCTGGAATAAACTTCCCCATCTCCCATTGTTTATCTTGTGTTGCACGGGAAATATCAAATCTCACCTTGAAAGACCATTCACCCTTCTTATAGATGTTTGCTTTAAGTCCTCCTGAGAGAATTTTCTCTTTCAGGGAATAAGATTTAAAGTTAACCAGAATTTTCCTAGGGTTTTTTTTCCCTGGTCTCCTAAGGTAGGGATCTCGGTGGACTCTCTGGATATCCTCTTCTAGGACGAGCTCATCGATATCCATGTTGAATTCTTTCAGAAGTTTGGTTGTAAAGCCCTTTATATCTTCCCCTTCCAAGCCCTCTGGGACATTCAAAATGTTCATGTTATTTCTCCTGGCATTGTTTTCAAGGACCTCCAGCTTGTTCCGCAGATCTTTATCATTTTCCTTTAACTTAGCGATCTCGTTCTTGTTTTCATCAACTTTTCCTGAGAGTTCTACCAAAGAACACTCAATTACTCCAACTCTGACCATCACGCTATTTAACTTATTATCTAGTGTTTCACAGGTATATTGAATCTTTTGTTGGTTGGTCTCTGAAATGGCAAATTTTTCTCTAACTTCTATTAATAGAGTAGATATTAATTTCTCACCTGGTTGAGTGGACTGTTCTAGCTTGTCTGGTGATTCCATCGCTGTGGAGGCTTCAAAAACTATTTTAGGAGACCCGTTGATGATATCAACTGGGTTTGTCTCACCTTGTGCTTGTGCTTTAGCTTGTGCGCCTATTTTGCTTTCTGTTATAGCCACTAAGGGGCCGAATCTGTTTTCCAAACATATTGTATTTTCCATATCTTTGCTGGTTGTGGTATCAGTGCCATCCATAATTTGCGCAGGTGCTATGCAATCCGACTTTTGAAACACAGCTAAGGGTGCAAATGGAGGTACTAAGGCAGAAACAGATGTTATAATAGGTATTATAGGTTTTATAGTGGTGGGAAGGGGGGGTTAAATGCACAATTTGAGTCTGGACTTTTCTTATTGCGCCTTTTCTTAACCTCCAACCGCAGTTTTGGTACCGGTCTAGTTATCAAGGGGTCCTTTAATGCCTTATCAAGGGGGGCTATTTGAGAACAGCTCAAACTTCCTTCATTATGCTCTTTTTGAGGAGACAGCAGTGATACAGGATTTTTAGTCTTTACTTCTCTGCTCCTTAAAGTGTATCCGTCAGTAGAGGTATCAGTTATGCTGTCAGTTATATCATTGTAAAGACTGAGAACAATTTTAGATTCCACAGAAAGATTGTTGTTTTTCCTATCTCTATGGGTTTCTCCAGCTCTAGAACCTCTGATAAAATCTTACCCACTTTCTCCCAGAAGGACTGGATCGAGGGACACTGCCAGAACATATGTGCTTCATTCGCGTTATCTTCACCGCATTTCAGGCATTTTCTTACTGTCCGACTTCCCATCTTTGATAGCCTTCAGGATGCCCAGTATGCCTTATGGATAGTAAAGAGATGATTTTTTCTTAATGGGGCGGATCTCAAATGGCGCCATAAATAAGCCATTGATACTTGCCATAATAGTTTTTGGTCTTTTTCCGGCAGTTCCCTCATCCAGCTTTCCATCGATACCTTCTGGGGCCTTTCTTCTTCCTGAATAAACAGCAAATACCATTCTGCGATTTCTTTCGGTGCCTTGGGTCGGAATTTTATTCTTGATTCAGCCTCAGAGTTTGGATCACCCTTTTATTCTATTGTGTTTGCCCAGCTGGCAATGTTGGTAGTATTTAAATTTAGAAACAGTGTTATTGGTTGCCTCAGACAATCTCTGCCATGAAATTAAGTTGAAATCTTCCAGAAGTTAACCCCAGAACTTAATCCCGTTCTCTCATCGCGGAAATGCTAGGGAGTCCAAAAGACAAGCTGGCGTACCCGGGGAGTCCCAGATAGGGGCAGAATCACTGTAGTATGGTATTTGTAAAGTAAGTCTTATATAGTACCAAATCTTAGTTGCGTTCTGAAGAATCTTTAGTTTAATTTTTTTGAAAAATTTGGGGTGACCAAATTTACAAAGAAAGTATTCTGGTTGAACTTGGGAGTCCTTTACTAGAGCTTTTAGGTAAGAGGCTAGGCAGGAACTATCATTTAAAAGCTGACTAAAGTTCTTTAGGTTAAAAGCTCGATAATATTGATATAGATCAGGAGTAGCTATACCGCCTTGCTCTTTCTTCCTTCTAAGTTTTTTAAAGGCAATACTGAGACATTTATTTCCCCAAATAAACCTGGTAAACTCTCCTTGAATTTTTTAAACAATATTTTATTAAACTCCAGAGGGATAGTGTTAAAAAGGAAGGAACATTTTGGAAGCACTGACATCTTTAAAAGGTTAGATCTGCCAAGAAAGGACAATGGCAGCGCACCTCAAGCCTGCAGTTGTTTACTTACTGATGCAACTAGCTTATCAAAGTTTGTCTGTGCTAATTTTTCCAGATTGTGGACGATTTGTATCCCCAAATATTTTATTTCTTTCCTTACCAGACTACTACAGTGTTGTGTATTCCATTACATCAATTCTGTCTTTTGTTGGTTTACAGAGTACCCCGAAACGCCAGTGAAAAGATCTAATGTTTCCCAGATAGCTGGAAGAGAATTGGGAAGATCACCTGTAAAGATCATTAAATCGTCAGCATACAGACCAATTTTTTTGACCATCAGTTACAAGAAAAGGGGTGGATGTTTTGATTTGCCCTCAATTTGCAAGTTAAAGGCTCAATATAAATGTTAAAAAGGAGAGGGGAAAGAGGGCAGCCCTGTCTAGTCCCTCTTTCGATTTTTATTAGTTTAGTCAGATTCCCGTTTACCAACACCTTTGCAACTGGATTTTCATACACTGCTTTAATTGTTGCTAGAAAGTTTTATCCAAGGTTAAGATGTTCTATCGTTTTATACAAGAAGACCCAACTCACTTTGTCAAAAGTCTTGGCCGCATCCAGTGTCATTATTGTAAGGGGTTTCCCACTCATTTTCGCCAAATCGATGGTTGCAATAAGTTCATGGGTTAACTCATGAAGTTGCCTCCCCTTATAAAACCTTTTTGGTCAGAGTGAATGAAAGACCTTATCCAGTCTCTTGGTTAGAGCCTGAGTGAAGATTTTATAGTCACTATTAAGGAGAGAAATTGGCCTGTAAGATTCGCATGCCCTCGGGTTTTTGTTTGGTTTTAAGAGTATAGTTATTGTGGCCATATCCCAGGACGATGGGAGACTCTGTTTATCCAAAAAGACAGAGTTAAACAACCGTAATAGAATTGGGGCAAGTTCTTCTTTAAGCAAGTAATACATTTCATTAGGGATGGCGTCTGGTCCTGCAGCTTTCACCTTTTTTAAGCCCTTGATAATTAGAATAATCTCTTCAAGACTGAAAGGACTATTTAGTCTCTCTTTTTCCATTTCTTGCAGATATGGAAGGTCAATATCTTTAAAGTATTCCTCACTTTTTTCGTTTTTTCAACATTAACATCTTCCTTGTAAAGATCTTGAAAAAAGGAGACAAATGCGTCCTCGATCTCTTCTTCATTTGAGATTATATCACCTGAGTTTTGGCATCTAAGATCTCTTATTTGATTTCTTGTCTGGTTAGCTTTAGCTTTCCATGCCAACAATTTACCACATCACTCTCCATAATCATAATTCGACACTTTGCTGGCTTCCCATTTTTTCTTTATAATTATCTCAAAATAGTCACTGTGCCATGCTGGAGTCACCCAAGTTTTGTTCAATTTGTTCTTGTATACTTTGGAAAGCATTTTCTAATTTATTTATATCAGTCTTGATATTTTTGTTGTGCTCCGACGATAGGGACATTACCATACCTCTTATATAAGCCTTATAGGTATCCCAAACAATCCCAAGTGGAGCTGAGTCTATGCTAAACAAAAATAATTCATTAGTGGCATATTTTAATTGTTCTACTACCCTCTGATCTAATAACAGGGATCTATTTACTGTCCACCTACTAGAGACTGATCTTGTTTTCAGCGTAACCTCTAGGGTAACGGCTGAGTGGTCAGAGAAGTGTTCTGGGGCATGAGTTAATTTATTTGTAATTTCACTAATGAAGTTATCTACAAGGAAGAAGTCGATTCTAGATCGATGACCATACTTTTTATTGTGAAAGATGAAGGGACCCCCGCCTGTCTGAGCATTGGTTCTCATCAACCTCCATATATCTATGAGGCCTAGGCCAGACATTAGTTGTTTTAGGGTCCTCCTCATCTCATGGGTTGCCGCTCTTCTTTTAGATGTAGTGTCTAAGGTTGGGTCTAAGACCACATTAAAATCACCACCAAGTATAATGGGGTTTTTACATCTACCAGATGCAACAATAGAGATTGTAGTGGGGCAGAGTCATCTGTATTGGGTCCATAATACCCCACAAAAGGCAGCCAAGACCCCTATATTTTAGCTGTGGCTATTGCCCAGCTGCCAAGAGGGTCAACCCTTCATTCTCCCAGAATGACTTGATTGGATTTTTTTAAAAATAGTGCAACTCCCTTAGTCGGGCATGTTTGGGTGGTACACACATAATGGTCTACCCATTTTTGTGTTTTAAGAATCTCAGACCACTCATCTCTCAGTAAGTGGGACTCTTGTATTATAAACACTTCGCTATCCGAAAGTTTCAAAAATTCTAAAATCTTTTTCCTCCTTGCGGCTACTCGAAGACCGTTGACGTTCCACGATAAAAATGTTAGTTTCTTTGGTCTATCTAAATTGGCCATGTGACTCCAAAAATTTTAGGTTAGTACAGATATTTACAGGTCTTTAAAAGGACTGGATTGTGCCAGATTCTGACTGAGTCATTTTGACTAATGAGGTTTTTTTCTTTTTTTACCCTTATGCCCCCCCCCCACCTTATACGTGCACTTAAAACATTTTTTTTTAATATTTTGTTTTTTGCTGGTGACCCTCCTTTCCCCCCCTCCTTAAACACCCCAGGAAACCCTACTACTACTACTACTAGAGGTATCTAGAAAGATTACCCCCTATTTGAAATCCATTACACCGGGTAAAAAGAAAAAGTGTAGTGTTTATTTGCGTTGTGCCTTTATTTGTTCGATGAACTTGCAGACTTCAGTTGGATCCCTGGAATATGCATTTTGTTGTCCCACATCACTTTGAGGGTGGCTGGGAATCGTAAGTTAGCAGAGGCACCCAGACCTCTCAGCTCTGGAATAAACTTCCCCATCTCCCATTGTTTATCTTGTGTTGCACGGGAAATATCAAATCTCACCTTGAAAGACCATTCACCCTTCTTATAGATGTTTGCTTTAAGTCCTCCTGAGAGAATTTTCTCTTTCAGGGAATAAGATTTAAAGTTAACCAGAATTTTCCTAGGGTTTTTTTTCCCTGGTCTCCTAAGGTAGGGATCTCGGTGGACTCTCTGGATATCCTCTTCTAGGACGAGCTCATCGATATCCATGTTGAATTCTTTCAGAAGTTTGGTTGTAAAGCCCTTTATATCTTCCCCTTCCAAGCCCTCTGGGACATTCAAAATGTTCATGTTATTTCTCCTGGCATTGTTTTCAAGGACCTCCAGCTTGTTCCGCAGATCTTTATCATTTTCCTTTAACTTAGCGATCTCGTTCTTGTTTTCATCAACTTTTCCTGAGAGTTCTACCAAAGAACACTCAATTACTCCAACTCTGACCATCACGCTATTTAACTTATTATCTAGTGTTTCACAGGTATATTGAATCTTTTGTTGGTTGGTCTCTGAAATGGCAAATTTTTCTCTAACTTCTATTAATAGAGTAGATATTAATTTCTCACCTGGTTGAGTGGACTGTTCTAGCTTGTCTGGTGATTCCATCGCTGTGGAGGCTTCAAAAACTATTTTAGGAGACCCGTTGATGATATCAACTGGGTTTGTCTCACCTTGTGCTTGTGCTTTAGCTTGTGCGCCTATTTTGCTTTCTGTTATAGCCACTAAGGGGCCGAATCTGTTTTCCAAACATATTGTATTTTCCATATCTTTGCTGGTTGTGGTATCAGTGCCATCCATAATTTGCGCAGGTGCTATGCAATCCGACTTTTGAAACACAGCTAAGGGTGCAAATGGAGGTACTAAGGCAGAAACAGATGTTATAATAGGTATTATAGGTTTTATAGTGGTGGGAAGGGGGGGTTAAATGCACAATTTGAGTCTGGACTTTTCTTATTGCGCCTTTTCTTAACCTCCAACCGCAGTTTTGGTACCGGTCTAGTTATCAAGGGGTCCTTTAATGCCTTATCAAGGGGGGCTATTTGAGAACAGCTCAAACTTCCTTCATTATGCTCTTTTTGAGGAGACAGCAGTGATACAGGATTTTTAGTCTTTACTTCTCTGCTCCTTAAAGTGTATCCGTCAGTAGAGGTATCAGTTATGCTGTCAGTTATATCATTGTAAAGACTGAGAACAATTTTAGATTCCACAGAAAGATTGTTGTTTTTCCTATCTCTCTGGGTTTCTCCAGCTGAAAGGCACCTGAATCTTTCAAACTTGGGTAAATTGCACTCCGGTGAACAACACCCCTCGCCTCCCCCACCTCTAAGTACTATTCTTGCGGCAGCGCGCCGACCCAAACCGAGCCGACTAGCTGCCTGCACCCACACACTATGGCGCTGAGACGCCGTCTTCCACATTCAAACAAAAGTGCGGGGGAATGGCTAAGCTCAAAACTAACCAAGCCCACTGCTGATGCCCCCAGCCGAATCTCCACAACGATGCGTCTCTCGGTCCAAGTTTCCGCTACGGTGAGTCTCCTTTGTGAGCCCCTTGGTCCTCGATGCTTCTTGCCTTCACCTCCGCCCACGCACCGCAGACCAGACCGGAAAGCCGCGTTAGGCTGCAGATGCTAACCGACAAAGGGAGCCTCCTGAACAGTGGGCAGTGGGCATAGACCGATGAAAGAAAAACACCCGGTCGAGGTGAGAGAAACCTGCCCCAGCCCGCACGCGATCGCCACTTACGCAACAAAAGACACAGGTTAAGTTACGACCATTCCTTCACCCGGTGAGCCGGAGCTCACGACCGGCACTACCTGTCGGCCGCTCTGTTCCCCCCCAATTCTGGGAATTATGGGATAAATGGTTAGGAAGCTATAGAAATTAGATAGACTGTATCCATGACTGCCATTAAGTTAGAATTTAGAATTAAGTATTTGATTCTGGCTATTTTGTTTCCGCCGCTATCTATTTCTTTCCCCTTCTCCAAAATCATCTGGTCCTATGATTAATAATATGCTTTACAGGCTCTTGCACATCTGTGTCTGCATTACAACCTTTGCCTGTGTCAGTGAAGTCAGCCCTTTTTGACCGGGCAGGGGGGATATTTCCCCTAGGCTGCCCGGGATGTTTAAAACATCTCCTCCTTACGGAGAGACAGGGTGCCCCTTGCCCTAATAGAAATTGACTCTTTTCCTGATGGTTTCGGCATATTGACAATTGAGGACAAAAAAAAAAAAAAAGAATGGATAAGGGGCGATGTTGGGCGATAGCACCTTGGATCACCCCTATCTGCCTTCTTTAAAATTGGAACAATAACACTTTGTGTCCAGGTTGCAGGCACAAAACCAAGAGATATTCAATTTAAAGGTATCTATGGGTACTGCATCAGGGCCTGGTGCCTTCCCATTAGCGCATTTTTTTAAAGTGGTCATTACTCCTTCCAAGTTAAGAGGCATAAAGTTGTGGCAATCTATTAATGCTATTTTTTTTATCATGAACAAGTAGACTATGATTGTTGGGATTAAATATCTCACCAAAATGGCCCAGCCAATCTGTGGGTTGCACTAAGGTCTCTATCTTGGCAGAAGTAGGATCTTTAAAAATGGGATGGTTTATTGTTTTCCAGAAATGTGTTGCATCCATTGTAGCTACTGTCTGTACTAATTTTCCCAAGGCTTCCACCTGTATCACAGTTCTAGTTTTAGTTAACAAAAGAAAAAGTAAAAGGTCCAGCACTCTCTTCCTGTCAATTAGAATACCCAGATTTTCTTGTGGATGAACATTCCAATGGGGCTTGGACCGTTCTTACTCCAAATGTGAGGTAATTTAGACACAAATAGGGGTGTATTCCCTTTCAAAGGAAATCAAGATTACATCTTTTCTTTGTCTTATGTGTGTTCCTTTATTTGAAGAAAAGTGATTCCATGTTCTCATAGAGAGAAGATATGTCTCAAATTGTACAGATGAACATGTGCAAAACAGCCAACATGTTTTGCCCCCTATGGCAAGAGAGCCGGGGGATTTTTCAAGGCTGCACGAAACAAAAGAGAATGGCCAAAAATTGTCAGGATTAACCATTTTATAACAGAGTAACCATTACCACAGGATGAGATGAGGGGACACCTATACCTCAATGTGTACTAACTGAAACTTACTATCAATAGTGATTCTCAATAGCAATTAGTTATCTCCTGAGGGGATGTGTAGATGAAAGAAAAGTATTTGTAAAGATCCACGTATTGAGTGCTGGCAAGAAAAAACTTTTATGGGCAATTTTGGATCTAGCCTTATCGAAGACAATAACGGAAAAGGGATAGAGGCAGGGAAAGGAAGGAGCATCAGAATTCTCATATTCCTACCAATTGAGACCATTGCACCAGAAAGACGCTAACAATTGGAGGATCACAGGCGTATGGTGTCAAACAATATGATGTGTCAATTAATTGAAATCGCTGAAGAAGAATTTGATTGATACAAGGCAAAAGTTGATTCCCTGACAGAACGAATTGAGGAGGTTAACTGGGGCGACATTACAAAGAAGAACAACTAAATCTTGAACAAAGTTATTGATGAGTATGAGGAAGACATTATATGGAGGAAAAATTTAAAATTCAAGTGGGACCCAAGACTACCAGTTATGGAAAGATAACAAAACAACAACCACGGCTACAGCAAAAGGTAGCTCATCTGAAAACATACCATCCTCAAAAGCAGAGTCAGTGGATGTGGATGTAGTAGACACCGGAAGCAACACATGCCCCGTAGTAAGTTTTCACGAGGAGGTACGAAGACAGCATTTGGGAAACATACAAGACAATCGTACAAGACCCTCAAATATAAAAACCCAGCAACAAAATACAGCAGGTGTACAGACTTGAGCCCGGAGCAAAGAACAGAACATGAATCAATCCAGGACAACCAACTAGTTGTAAACCTTTCAAGTAAAATACTCCATGAGGCACATACTCAAATCTTGAATAAAGAGCTTTCCTTCTGCCCCGCGGTGCAATGGGACCTTGTACAGACAAAGATGTATTTATTTAAATTCACCAGAAAACGGAAACTTCACTCCTTCTCCATAGACAAGGAAGGCTGTAGGACATTGCCAGTACCAACCACACACATGCAACATCACTGTCCAAGAACTTGAGACAATCCATTGATTGACAAACCTTTCAGAAGAAGATGGAGGCGACCAGCTCATGTCAATATTAGATACAGCATTTGAACTTATAATTGATACTTTATACTCAAAGCCTCCAAACTATCTATGAAATCTTAATTCACACCCATCCTACAACTTGGAAATACTATTGACCAGTTATTTTCAGTAGTGATGAGGGCCCCCACAAAGAAACATGAAAATTACCTGTTACAAAGGAACAACCTTCCCGCCAACACAGCTTATAAACAAAAACAGGCACTTCAGGAGCTATGGCAAGCGACAAAACAATAATTGAGGAAGCAGATAAGGATGGCAACGTTGTCATTCAAAACAAGGATTTTTATCTCCATGAAGCCTACCGACAACTTGGTGATACAAGCTATTACAAAGAACTTCTACATAACCCAACTAAAGAGGTACAAAGCAACTTACAAGATTTTCGTCAAAATGGTGCTGAAAAGATCTGATCACATGGGACAAAAAACAATACCTTCAGGTCAAACATCCTGTAGTACCTACCTTAAATTTACTCCCCAAAATTCAAAAACCTGGCACACCACCGAAAGGCAGGCCAATCATTGCCGGCAAAGATTCATTGTGCTCTCGCCAGGGCAATTTCATTGATGATGAACTTCAACCCCTTATGCAAGCCTTGCCAGCCTATGTAAGATAAACTAAAGATATCCTGCAGAAACAACAGGGCATAGATTGGAAGTCTGACTACTTACTAGGATCAATTGACATGGTAAGTCTTTACACTTCCATTAAACACCAAGATGGAATTGAAGCGGTGAGAAAATATCTGACAACAATTTCTGCACATTTTCTGGAATGGAACCGGGTGATTATTGAAGTGCTGAATTTTTACCTACCAAACAACTTTTTCTTGTTCAGAGGAGAATACTTTCTACAACAACAAAGAACTACAATTAGGGCCCTATTCGCTCCCCCATATGCTTGCTTCCCGAGTGGAAAGGCACTGGCTATGGAACAACAACTCAAAACATCTCTCTTAAAATGTCATTTTCTGTGGCCGTTTCATAGATGACATTCTTTTAATATGGCAGGGCCCAGGAAGACATCTGAAACAAGAAAATGGATTTCTTATATCTCACTTTGTCGATGGAAATTCCCTGGAGACCACAATCCTTAGAAAATGTTCTGCAGGCAACTCTATACTTCACACCACTAGCTGACACCCAAGACACATTTTATCTAATATTCCAACTAGGGAATACAGGTGAGCTAGATGGAACTGCAGTGGACAAACAGATTATGAACAGCAAGCCAGGGAAATAACCAATGCCTATGCTCAAGAGTATACGACGCAACAAAACTAGCAGTAGTACACAACCTATTCCTAGCATCCAACCTATATTCCATCTTACTTGGTACCAAAAAAAGTGACAACAAGCAAACTATTCACTTTGTCACCACTTATAACAATAGCTACCACCATATACAGAAAACCCTATGAAAACACTGGTCTCTCCTCACTAAATATCCTACTGTACAAGATACAATTCCAATATTTCCTCAACTGAGTTACCAACGTGCACCTAATCCAAGAGATAAACTATCTCCATCTTTTCTAGAGGATAAAAAGGCTTCTTCCTCCTTTGTCTGACATCCAAGAGGCATTTACACTTGCAGGAACTGCTCAATCTGGAAACTTGATGGTTCTAAAATTAAGGAATAGACAATCAATAGTAGTCCATATACAATAAAAGACTTCATTAACTGTGAGAGCACCAACGTGGTCTATCCAATCACTTGTCCTTGCAAGCAACATTACATAGGCAGCACCACCAGACCACTGAAAATAAGAATCCCGTATCATTACCGTAATGTCCACAAAGATGAAATCAAGCGCCCATTAGTGGAACACTTTCTGATAAATAATCAGCACCAATGTACCTTCTCGTATTGTGGGTTGCTTAAAGTGAAACAGAACCAATGAGGGGGACACACACAATTAAAACAGCGACAAGAAAATGCCTTGATCATCCACTTTGTCTATGTCCAGCATGGCCTCAACACAAAAGTAGATTGGCATCATTGGCTCTAAAGCAATAAAGAGTGGCTACCTGTACAGCCTCCAAACATGTGGAAACTGCTGAAAGGACTCTAGTGTATAATGAACCACTAATGTATTCTCATTGTGAAAAACATTCTTTTATACTTTGTAATACTATACCCTCTACCTGAAATTGTGTCTATATTTACTATAAGTCCTGTTTGGTCATCCCATAATCTATATGGGTAATCAGTGTTAATTGTTCATGTAATGACAGAGGATTCCTCAACTTACTTTATCTTATACGTTACTGCTGCTTAGACCAATTCACCACAGCTTATTGGCTCTTATTTATTCTACCCCTAATATGGAAAAAGGGTAGCCCCCTAGATTTGTCTAAGTCCTAAGACAGAGGGACCCATTTAATTTATACATACTCAGCACCACTTGTAGAGTATTCACTCCAAGATGACGACAGTCCACACATTAGTTATCATGTGGCCTGGGTGCTTTAAAGCAACTTGCCTTCTGTCCATTCTAGTGAAAAGAAGGTCTAATACTCCGTAGACTCATCATCTCGTATTCAATTTAGTCTAAAATATCATAGTTGCTTAGTCAAATTCACCACAACTATTTGACTGTTATCAAATCTTCTCTACTAGTAGCGTATGTATTCCAAGATGGAGAACCTCCACACACTAATCACCATATGACCTGAGCACAGTGTGTCCTTATTGAAAATCTTACATTTTGTATATTGAAGCTGCTTGCCTGACATTTGTTTCTCAACTGCCCCCTTGGACTTACAAGGTACTGTGTCTTGTTCAGGCCATTGTTTATAAGTCTGTAATCATATCTACTAACATTTGTTGTCCTGATCGGTTGATCGAAGTAGTAGCCTGTGTTAAACCCGCTTGCTGTCTTACGCCCCGGTTATATGCAAAATCTCTGGTCACTGACAGCTACATTTTATTGCTGTCATTATAGCCCACTGCTGCCATAGTCTGACATCTCCCTGATTGATTTAATGGGGAAAAGGAAAGGTGCAGATTGTGGGGGTGGGGGGGTCACAGGGGAAACGCAATAGAGCAAAAGAGTCCTCTAAACAAATGTTGTATAAAAACTATTGTGTCATGGATCGCATTGACAATTTGGTTAATGAATGCGAGGACATCTTATCTGCTTCATTGGGTCTCAATGGCAGCGCTTCAATTGTGTCTCATGCACTGCCTCTTACTGCCACTACTCCCTCAAATGTTACTCCTTCAATCCCAGATATGTTTAAAAGATCCTCTCTGAAGGGCCAAAAAACGTCTGCTCATGGAAGTTTATCGAACGCAGCGAATAACAACCCTCCTTTGGTAAGTCCCAGCTTAGCCAATAAAAGTGTTCTCGAGCCTGCCATTAAATGTTCAAATAGATTTCTACCCCTAATGGAACTCGCTGAGGAATCCTGTAACCTTCTGGGTACCAAAGGGTTAGAAGGTGAATCCGTCAAACGTGATAGTTTAATTAGCAGGGGTACGAATCTATGTACTGACCTGTTTCAGGCCAGATAGCTGACTTAAAGGCCCGGACCAAACAACTTATAGAAGAAGTAAGTCTACTCAAAGGTATGATTGACATACTCTCTACAGCACTTAAATCATGCAGTAGTTCTGTCTATCCAGTTACTGAAGCTCAGACTAGGGCCCATATATCCAAAACAAGTGATCCTCCCAACGGGAATACTGGTAGATTAAGTAGCGACAATAACGCTACAAGGTATTTTATAACAACTAACAAGCAATTACACACAGGTCCAAATACCCGGAGCTTGCCACTAATAATTTAGGGGTAGGGCAAAGAGACTATAGTCCACACATTGCGGACAATAGCAAAGAAATCCATAAATACCCTCATCCTAGCCATCAATATGGAGTAATTCCACCTGCTAGAGTTAGCTATTATGACAAACCCCTGCCCCACCCCTCTAAACGTCAAATATTTTTGATAAATGTTCCAAACAACCCTCTAGTTCAATCAAGGAAGATGAGCAATCCTGATCAATAAATGCACCCAGTGGCTGAGACATGTGCATAAGTGTAGATCCATAATCAGGGAAGTAATTTCTTCTGCCAAAAGATATCCATCTACAGGTAACAAACCTGACTATGTGTGTCTACACTCACTTCCTCAGTACTGGTGGAGAATCTGGTGGTTATTGACTTAAGAACATCGCACTTGACACCTACTAATATTAGGATGAAACTTAACCCCCCAGATTCATTTACCAACCGAACATTTAATATGTCAGTGCCAATTTGTATTGGGGACTAGTCTCTGCAAAACATAGATTGATGTTTAATGAACTTATCTCCTTCACTTCGATCATTGGAAGCTATACAACTAGGGGTAGTTGATAGCCATTGCATGGGACAATTTCCAACAACGGCACTGGCGGGTATGACAACGTAGAAGAGCCCTTTAGGACTATAGGTACACTACAGGACGCTCTATCTTCCACCCCAAGTAATTATGTTATAGTACCAGTGGTTCCCAATATGGGAAATGACATGGAGGAGAGCTCGCGCAATTCTATCAGTATTCAGGACACCACTATAATGGCGCTAGTTTCCTGGAACATAGTGGGCTGTCCTCTAAGACTTTTTCACCAGACTGGTTAGCTTTTATAGATAAACAGGATATAATAGCATTTCAGGAGACCTGGGCGCTTAATCCAGTTTACCGCCCTGGTTACCTAAACTTTTCAAAGCCAGCAATTGGCGGATGAAAAGGCAGACCCTCAGGAGGATTAACAATTTGGGTAAGGTAGAGCTCCTGCTATAAGATTGCTGAAATTGTGATCGATAATCTTGATATTATGGCACTACTCATCCAGCCCAAATACCCCCCAAACTTACTTGTTGTTAATGTGTATGTCAGGGGCATGGTGGGAGGAAGGTTATCTAAGACAATCTCTGAACTCAACAGTTTTTTTTGACACAATGAGGGATTCTCATAATTTAGTTATAGTAGGCGACTTCAATACTACAGTTGAGCCTCTACATAACGAGGATAGCAACCTCAGTGCAGATGAAGATGCCCAATGGGCTATTCCCCTATTGGAGATACCACCGATCAAGAAATGGACCGAGGCAGCACTCCAACTCAAAGCATTAAGTCTAGAGAGGGGAGTTAGGACAGTGAACGGTAGAACACCCTCGGGCCGCCTTGGAACCCACACATATGGCAATGGTCTGAGAAATGAATAGTTTGCTTGTCACTTTTTTTGGTACCAAGTAAGCTGGAAATTAAAGTTCTCTTGTGAAAATGAAGGAAGTGGTGGCAAGCACCCTAGATGGTCTACACAAATGTTATCAACCAGGGTGAAATTAACTCTAATATTACCCAGGTCCATGAGGCCATGTTTGATAAGATTAGGAGTTTCTTTGTCAAACCATATAAACCAAGCAATAGAAAACCCCTAAACCAGGACCATTGGTACAACAAGGCATGCAAGGAAGCATATAAGCAAATATCCCGGGCAATCAAAACCAAAGACATGGGCAAAATCAAAACAGCATGTAAAAAAGTATAAATCCATACAAACAGCAGCAAAGAAGGAATAGGATGAATCACGGTGGCTAGCAAAATGAAAAACATGCAATCATTTTGGCAGCTGGTAAAGTGGGGCAGAGGAGGCTCAGGCCAGATACCCCAAAAGCACATAGCGCCTGATCAGTGGGTCTCTTTTTTTTGAGGATCAATTTGCAGTAGGAGAGTATGTTTTTCCCCTTTCAACTGCCCAATATAGATTCAATAGCAATTTTTACAATAAGCGAAGTGGAAGCCGCCATGAACTTAGTGCCAAAGGGCAGGGCCCCTGCCCTGATTGCATCCCGGCGGACCTGTTTTTATATGATAAAGACAACTGGCTCCAGTATATCCAGTTGCTTGCTAATTCGATAGCCAGTGGAGCTTCTATTCCCGATTCTTGGAGAGGAGTCGAAATACTACCCTTTACAAAAAGGAGGATCGTTCCAGACCTAGCAATTATAGACCAATCAGTTTAATCTACTCCACCCAAAAGATCATGGCTCGGCTAGTGCTGAATCGAATCCAGATTTGGATTACAGAGAATAACATACTATCCCCATTTCAGGCAGGTTTCAGGGCCCTCGTAAGTACAATTGACCAAGTCTTTTATTTTATTGCAATCTACTGGTGAGTCGTATTACTAGTGTGTGGCACTATCTATGCTGCCTTTGTAGATCTCAAGGCTGCATTCGACACGGTCCCGAGAAATAAGCTATGGGCTGTTCTGAAAGATCTAGGGCTACCTTTGGAGCTCTTACAGCTTGTATTTAAATTGCACGAATCTAACTATACACAGGTCTGCTGGGGATCACAGGAAAACATCACTCCCAGGTTTCCAATCTGGAAAGGGGTATGCCAAGGCTGCATTCTGACTCCCACCCTATTTTCATTGTTTATAAATGGGGTGGTTCACTATTTTTATCGAACTCTACCGATGCTCCTTCTGTTGCAGGCATAAAGGTCCCAATACTTATGTTTGCTGATGATACCCTAATTCTATCAAAAACCAAAGTAGGATTACAGCGAGCATTACGTCGCTTCGAGGCATTTTGCAAAGCACACGAGTTAGTGGTAAATGTGGACAAAACTAAATTTATGGTTCTGCACAAACAAAGTAATCAAAGCTAGAGTTGTTATGAACAAGGAGCCATTGGAAAAAGCGGATATATTTACTTACCTTGGAATAACACTAGGCCGTAAACTAGACTGGAAAACCCAGATACATCTTATGGCACTTAAGCACTCCCAGCTGGCATGAGCACTTCTGAAAGAACACAGGCTCTCCCAGATTAAGCCGGTTGGCCCTGTACTTAAGATATATAATGCCAAGGTTATGGCTTCTATTCTCTATGGCACGGAACTCTGGGGTCTCGAGAACCTGTCCCCACTAGCCCTTGCTCAAATTAGATTTGCGAGAGGTTTAACTGGTCTTCCCCAAAGCACTCCACTCACACCCTTATATTTTGATCTAGGGTGCAACACACTGGTAGAGGTTGCAAGATTTAGACCACTAGCCTACTGGAGAAGACTATGGTCTACCCCGCAGCTAGTTCATTATGCCCAAGCGCTCAAAGATGCTAGAGATGCCGATGCCTCTCATAAGGTTAGTTGGTTGCAGAGGGTGAAAAGCTCATTAGTAAACATGGGTATGAGCCACTTGTGGGAAGATCCGGCAAACAATTTGTTTCCCACCAAAAAAGCTTTTAAAGAGACATACTGGTCTATGATCAAAGCTGGCAATTTTTGTTCCATTAACACCTCATCACTGACCAGTATCTTCCTGGGGCACAAGTCGGAACCAATGTATGAATACTTCTGGGACTTCATAACGATGTCCACCGACAGAAAATACTTCTTCCAGTTCCGGATAGGCACATTACCGATCAAACATCTCACCAAAAACTGGCATAATACCCCAGATAGTAAATGTTCATTTTGTCAAAACCTGGATGAAACATTACCTCTCATTATATTTGTATGCCCAGCAAACAGCTCTCCACAGAGCAAATCGCTAAAACCAATTTGCTCCAACTTGGGCACCAGGTCAACTGCTACCGCATTCCGAATATTGAAAACAAGCACTCAGGAGATCATTGTGATTGCCTTAGTAAAATTTTTAGGTTGGGTATGGAGAATTCGACTTAAGATCGCAAGCAAGCAGTCAGTAGGCGACAGCGATCATTTTTTATATCTGTTCTGTACTTGTCGCATTGTTATACCTTATAATTCACTGCTTGTATTGGGTCTCTAGCACACAGTGTGATTAAGTTCTAAATGGTCTTAGAACGTAGACGAAATGAAAGGTAACCAACACAAATCACTGCTAAAGGATAGTATTGGTTATAAACTTTTAAAATTGTTTAAACTTTTAATCAAATATTAGGTTGTCTGTTTTTATCATGTATTGCCACCATTTTTACGAACTGTTTATTGTTAAGTATTGGTGACAATGTGTGTATTTTTTTGTGATATTACATATTTATTGTGTCTTTTATGATCAGCATGATCGAAATAAAGACTTAACTAACTAACTAATAAGAAGAATTTTGACCTAACATATTAACACACACTAGCCCTATTATGCCCTATCTCACTAGAGACCTGAGTACTTTTCCCTGCCTCTTTTCCTTTCTATTGGATAAGGCTTGATACAAAATGGTATACACATGCATTCCCCAGGACGAGACTTTGCCCAAAATTGAGACTCTGCTGTTGGAGAAAGTTCCTGATTCTATTACTCCAGTCTCGTTTATTATCAATTGCGCCCGGATTGCAATGAAAGAAAATGTTTTCAAATTTGAAGAACAATTGTTCTTACAAGTGTCCGGAACTTCAATGGGCAGTGTTTTTGCCCCCAGTTTTGCGAACCTGTATGTACATAGCTTTGAACAAGAACATATTTTCAGCACTCTTAACCCATACAGGCATCATATACGTTGTTGGGAACGTTATATCGACGATGTTTTGGTGGTATGGAAAGGCCCAGCTTCTTCCATAAATGAGTTTAAGATCTGGCTCAATAACCAGAACGCATTCTTGAGATTTACATATGAGTTCAGCAAGGTATGCTTACCATTTCTTGACATCCTTATTTCCCCGGCAGACGGAGGATTAAGTACTGAACTCTACAGAAAACCAATGGCTAAGAACTCACTTTTACTGTTCGATAGTTTCCATCCTAAAGCTCTACGCCAGAATTTGCCCTTTGGACAATTCTTACGTATTAAGAGGAACTGTACAACGATGACGAATTATCAAGAGCATGCGAAAGAACTAGCCAATCAGTTGATAAAAAGAAACTTTCCTAAGAAACTTGTGAAACAGTCATTAAAATGTGCAGCCAACAATAATAGAGCTGCCCTACTTGAACCAAATTGCGCCAAAGAACCTTTGAATCGACTTACCAGTGTAAACACCGTTTGCACTTTCTCCAATTATATTTAAAAAAGTATTTTATCTAATTGGAAGAAATCGTCATCAAACCTCCGCAGGATTTCCCTTTTGTTATGAACCTCATGTCAATCGTGTTAGGCGCATGCGCTACAATCTTGACATGTTTCCGTCACGATTGTGTTGGATCAAACGAGTATGTTTCATAAACTTCAACATGCAACTTGATGCGATACTAGAATTAAACATTTGATATTTCTTGTAAATAGGCTATGATGAACGTCATCATTTTGCTGCGGTACTGCTTAAAGAGTACTATTTCATTATACGCATGCACATAAGATAGGGATTCAACATTAGGCATGCGCTTTGCTACTGGATAGTATACTCAGGATGGAGCATGCGCGTTTATCAGTACATTATAGCTTATGAGCACCACATGATTCGAATTGACACCAAGGGTTGATGGGTATAAAAAGACCACACCCACAACCTCGCTCACCTCCGGCAGCAGGCTCTCCCTGCTAAGTAGTACCGACGGATAGGTGAGTTTTGTTACGTGTTGCTGTGGGTTTAAACTTTTGGCTAGATGTCGTTCTCTTGTCAAACAGCACCCTTCTGATATCTTGTTTCTTTTTGCTCATTCTATGATCGATGCGAGTGTCAATTCATACTGTTTGTTGTTATGAAACGGGAGACATGCTTACATATTGACTCATGGTTACGTATTTGGAATATGGTTTATGTTGGTCATGATGGCAAGGTTGAGTTTCCCTTGTAAGGAATAGTTCTCTGTCCCTCAGTTTCTCTCTACTAATGCCACTTTATTCTCCTTATTTGTTGCATCATCCACGGACTTAAATGTCATAATACTCAGAACAGTTGGCCCTGTTAATGTGTCACAGGGAGCACCATGTGCCTGCTCTAATATTTAGTCATTGTTTCACGCACGACTCCTTGATGTAAATACAAGAGAGGGTTAGGTTTTGCAGGGCTCTGCCAAACCTTTTAGAACATAACCCCTCTTAATTTATTCTCTCTTTTATGTAATGATTTTGTTGAGCGGTTTGTTATCCCTCCCTCTGTTTTTTGAAGCTTTCTGTCGGACTATTTTGAATCCTTGTGACCGAACTGGTTTGCCTCATGTCCATATATAAGGCTACTTTGACTGGTAGACATAGAGGTAATCTTTTGGTGTATTTATTGACACTTACACTCTACAATTTTTGTTTTTTGTAGAGCGGTGCTCCCTTCCTGAACGGTTGCCAGGTATAGGTGAGGTTTTGTACCCAGCAATAGCGGGTAAGGTGTTTTATTCAATATGGATCATCCAATTTTGACTCTTTAGAATCATAGTGCTTTTTTTTTCACCATTTGACAAACATTACGTTTCTTTTTCTGCAGGTACCATGACACCTGGTCATTGACAGACCAAAGTTTTTATCTTGGTCTCATATCCTTTCTTGTTTGAATTCACTGTATCTCAGCAGCAGCATCTATTGTTAAAGGTCCTGATGAAAGCCTGATCCGATTATGGATCTTATAGGCTGAAACATGTTGACCAAGAATCATCACACCCTAGCGGTTCATATCCATACCGCTGGTGCACTGCGTTTTTAATCCTGATAGTAGGCATATCCACATTAAAATTGCTGTTCTATGCCCACTAGCCAGTTTTAGATTTCACTCACTTCTAATTCACATTATCTATTATTTTGCGCTGCGACCTCACTCATACTTTTGGCTCATCATAGGTGGGTTTAGGATACCCTTTACACTCCAATAAAACATCCCTGAGCTCCTCCCTCACAGTGAGGGGGTTGTAGCCCTCAAAGGAACTAGGTATTTCCTTTGGGAGGAGAATCCCTATGATGAAGCATGTCACCTTTGGTGAGTGAGGGATTACGTCCTAAAAAGGGATCTGCCCTTGGATGATCTCATAAATTGTTATGTTTATCTTTATACATTCTTTTTATAAGGAGTATTATTGATTTATATACACTATTGGTATATGCTTAGACCCTAGGATTTTTTTGTATTTATTGATACAAAATGGACCATAACAATTTTTTCTTGCCAGCACTCAATATCTGCATTTTGACAAATACTTTTCATTCATCTACACTTCCTCTCAGGAGATGACTAATGACCCTTGCATGTACCACAGCACTATCACTAAAAAATCACTATTGACAGTAAGTTTTAGTTAGTGCACGTTAAGGTATAGATGTCGTCTCACCGGATGGTTCCTGTGTTATAGAATGGTTAAACCTCAGAAATGTTGGCCTCTCCCTATTGTTTCTTGCATCCTTGAGAAATCCCCTGGCTCACTTGCCACAGGTGGTGAAACACGTGTTAGCCTTTTTGCACATGTCCATCTGTACAATTTGTGACATTTCTCCTCTCTATCAAAACATGGAATCATTGAAGTCAATGCGAGTCCGACAGAACGATTTTGGGAAGCGTTGTATTCGGTCGGTTGGACTAGCAGAACCTGACTCGGTTGGAAACGATTTTGAAACCAATTCAGTCGGAATGGTTTCCAAACGACATCGTAATCGACCCCTTAGTAGTAAAATATGTTGATGCTCGGGATGGGCGCCTCCTAGGATCCTACCTTTTAGGACCCACAGCCCTATCTGTTTGTCTTCTGTTATAAATTGTTCCCCAGTTTCGCCCTGTCGCTTTAAATCCCACTTCCTTTGAGTGGGTATATTTCATATTAAATCCCGCATCAACCACTGCTCATCAGGTTCAGGCTTAAGGATAAAATTCATGTTAATTTCCCCCGATATCAAAATTGCAGTTGGAGATAGAGATTTCTCAGGTCAGTAATAACAGTGATCATTTTTCCAGTGAGTTCACGTTTCTCTTTTTGGTCCGGGCGCATGTAAAAGTTAATAGCAGAGATGACTTCCTGGTAGCCAGTTGGCTAATTGTACCATCGAAATATCTGGGTCCATGTACAGTAATGTTAAGCTTTTCCCTTGATAGTGTAAAGTTATGTGTGTGCAGTATGGCATAGGTTTTGCACTGAAAGGGTACCCTTTCAGTACAAAATACTATGCCCTGACAAAATACTATGCTGTGACAAATTCAAAAACTTTTCAGAGATTAGATGTGTGTTGTGCAGTGCAGCACACATGCAATGTGTAGAAATTTCGGAGAAAATGAAACATTTCTCCTACTTAGCACCTGCCTTAAGGGGGTTTTATTTTTTCCTGCAAAACCCTCTCTAGCAATTTTAGTAGCTAGGGCTTTGCATCTAAAACCATTGTGTGGGAACACCCATGTACAATCCATTGAATGCCTGTTGACTTAATAAGCACAGAGTAGCACAAAGAGCTGTTTGTGCGACTTTAAGGTTGACTATCTACTAGAAAGTAAATATGGCAGTGAAAAGTGTTGATAAATCTGCCCCTAAGATTTCTATAAAGTCTGCGGGTGCTGACAGATATGTTTCCTTTTCCCATGTTAGAATAAAATTCATAAATTGTCAATTTCACATCAGGTAAAGCATTAGCAGCATTTGGAGATCTATATACATACTAGACATGGGTGTTCTTTAGAGACAAATTGTTCCAGGCAATCAGAGCGAGTCTGTGATCCCTGCTCTCCCCTCTGCATTTTGTGATTACATAGATATATCTTACTATGTCCATTTTGTGTAGATCAGTAAAGTCAGCTGTTCATTTTTTGAGTTAGATGCATAGCGTTTACAGGCTGAGCTACAGACTCTGAACCTCTCCCCGTAACTCTGGAAAATGAGGGCCTCATTTACAATATTTTGCCATAGGGCAGTGCCGCAAGCCTTCCTGCTGCGCTGCCATACAGCAAAATAAATGGGCTGGATTGTGCTGTATCTATCGGATATGCTGCATTCCTGTACTTTCTGCCTGCGCCGAAGCACAATTTGCCCCTGAGTGCCAATGCAGACACCCTTGTGCCGTGGTGCAAGGGTGTCTGTGTTGTAGGGATGATTGTTGTTCTGCAGGAAGGCAAAAAGAACTATTAATGGACGGAATGCAGAACAAATCAAAACATTCACCCCCAGTCAAGAGATCTGGGTTAAATTCATCATTCTTTTGCTCACCATGCCACCCCAGTTTGGACCTGGCCATCTGCAAATCAGTCTTGACCCTGTGCCTCATGGGAACAGTCCAGCCCGAACTGCCAAGCCAGGTCCTCCATGGACTGGAAACAAGCATCCTAGGACCGGTTTCGGGGTTTCACCCCTCTTCAGCCAGGATAGCTTGAGTCCAGTGGCATGGAGAGCACGGGACTCACGTCTGAGCATACCCATCCCACTCGGGGTGACAAATGCAAAAAGAACTCTTAATGGACGGAATGCAGAACAAATCAAAACATTCACCCCCAGTCAAGAGATCTGGGTTAAATCCATCATTCTTTTGCTCATCATGCCACCCCAGTTTGGACCAGATCTCTGTACTGGGGTGAATGTATGACATTGTTCTGCATTCTGTCATACCTCATGACGAGGGGTTACTGACCATAAAAGAACTTCTTGACGACAGACCTAGACCCACTTTAATCCCTACGGACTTCATTATGGATCTGCTACGTATTGCACTGGAAAATAACTACTTTCTCTACCAGGACAGCTTCTACCTACAAATCAAAGGCGTTTCCATGGGCGCTTGCTTTGCCCCAAATTTTGCGATCTTGGTCATCCATAAACTGGAGAAAAGCCTCATAGTGACCCCGCAAATCCCTTCTGGACCCAAATTTCCCTTTGGCGACGCTACATCGACGATGTCATGCTTTTATGGAAAGGTACCCCTGAATCTTTAACATCCTTTGTCCTCTGGTTAAATAATTCTTAAACTCATCTCACATTCACTTCGGAGTGCAGAACCAATGACTTACCCTTTCTGGATCTCACCATCCACGCCGAAGATGGAAAGATTGGCACTATGCTTTATAGAAACCCCACAGAACGAAATACCATATTACATTATTCCAGTTACCACCCCCGTGGAATGAAGGATGGTCTACCATACGGCCAATTTCTGCGTATCCGCAGAAACTGCAAGTGGTGCAAGGACTACTTCAAAGAATCAGATGTCCTACGTGAAAAACTTATCTCCAGCGGGTATCCGCCAAGATTGATTTCACGTGCACGCAAAAGAGCTTGGTACTGCCACCGTGACATTTTACTCACACCACAACCCAAGAGGACTAACCCTAGGATTACACTTGTAACCAAATTCAGCCCCTGCAGTAACCAGGTGAAGAAGATCGTCTCACAAAACGGCTCCATATTAAGAACCAATAAATCCTTCCAAGAGTTATCCCTCTTTTCTTTTCAAAGAGGCAATAACTTATCCAACCATCTGGTCCATGCCATCACCTGGCCTACAATGCCGTTGAAACTCAACACCATTACTGCCACTTGGGGCTTACCACCTGTGATTCGCCACCACAAATGCAAAACATGTAGTGTGTGTACACTGACCTCAAATACAAAGGAATTCAGATACAACAACAAATCATACTCTTTGAAGACATTTACCAATTGCCGCTCCCAGAATGTGATATATGCAATCCAATGCCCATGCGACCTCATATACATCGGACAGACAACACAAATGATCAAACAAGGAATCATCCAACATAAAAGCAGGATGCATTGCAAAATTCTGACAGCCCCCTTGGTTGCACACTACCTCGAGAAAAACCACACTGAACTCGACATAAAGTGGCAAGTGATTGATCAACCTCTACTTCCACTCAGAGGCGGCAACCTACAATCCCTGCTCAACAGAAGTGAGTGTAAATGGATTACACGCTGCAATTCTGTTAATCAAGGCCTGAACACTCTTGATGAATGGAACAGTACCATCCAACTGCATACCTAAACTTTTTCCCACGCCCTCCTTCGCCACCCCATTTCTATGCCATGACTCTATAACAAATTCCAGTTACTTTGTTTCTCTCATTACAGCTGTCATGATACACAATTGCACCTTTTGTATTGTATTATATGCGTCTATTGTTTTAATGCCACATGTACATATGTATCCAACTTTCTCCCCCCTGTGTAACTTCGAGAATGCCTTTGACATAGGATTGGTCTAGGTGTTATTTTTTGACTACTCTACCGTTCTTATCAGCTTCGCCTCCCCCCTTTTCTCCCTCTGTATGACTCCGTTATCCCTCCCCCGGCCACCCCCTCCCTCTATCCCTGACACATCTGTCATGTGTACAATTTTATTATATCGGGTTTTATTCATAATATGCCGTGATACTTATTTTCCATTCAATGTATAACGTCTTTATACTGTTTCAAATACCGCCTCCATGTGTGTATTACACTGTTCGTACCACCTGAATGGCATATTGTAATCCTGGCATTTTTTGAGTTACCCGATGTTTAATTCTTCTCTCTTTCGTTTCCTTCGACCGCTTTGGCGGCTGACTCTGTATCCTGTCTTTCTAGTCTCTTTTCCCTTTCCTTGTTCCAGCAGTTTCCCCAGACACACGTCCCTCGCAACGCTCCTCCCCCCCCTCCAGGGACCTTTCAGCGCTCCCCACGTCACCATGCTCCACGTACTCTGCAGCATTTCCCCTTTTTAACGTAGCGTCACATGATCACCCCCGAGACACCAGCTTTATCCCCCACACTTCGTTGGGTCCCTGGCGATACTCGTCTACCTTGGATCGATTCATTCACCCTACTACCACCCTTCGAGGTAAGCCCTGCTCGCTTCCTCCTGCGAATCCCTTGATTTCAAACTCTGGTTCGTTGCATTTTTTTAACCGTTCCCTTCTCCTCTCCCAACAGGATTCCTCCAAGATCCTAAGCAGCGGATCGTGACTCCGACCTTGCCACCAAAATTTCTATATCCTCTTACACTTCTCCTCCACCTGATGGTGAGTTCCTTTCCACGCCCTCATCTTCTTCCCCCCTCCTCCCCTGATTACTCGTACCCTTATCGCGCCCTATGTCTTATTACAGATTTAACCCGCACGATCAGCGTTGCACAGCTGACGTCTCTAGACGCCTCCCCGGCTTCCTAAATCGGCCCTCCTTCCCGCGCGCTCTGATTTCTTTGTGCCACAGGTAGGCAGACTCCTACACCTACCTTCCGTTCTTAGATTCCACCATCCCCCACCGCTCTGATACTTACCTTTGTATACACAGCACTCATCAACTTGGCCACCCGGCCCTGATGATGATCCTAACTTAAAAGGATCGAAACGCCGTTGACCCTCCCACATCAGCAAGAATTCTTCGGCGCACACTTAACTTTGGTTCTCGAAATCGCTGGAAATCATTGCCTATCTTTTTGAATTAATCATGTTGTGAACCAATAATTTTGTACATATTATACCTTATCCTTCACCTTGCGCCCTTGCGCTGTGTTTTTATTCACATTGTCACTTGCGCCGTCACGTTTTTATTACGAGCACAATGTGCACTTCTCTTGGGTTGCCATTGCATACATGCTCAACAGTGCTGTTATAACTGTTTTGTATACTTTCAATATATGATGCCTAAGAGCACATTCAGCAACTAACTTGGAGTCTCTCCACTTTGTTCTCCTATTGTAATGTCTTGTAAATACAAACATAGTCACTTTGAATGAATCTGGTTGAGATATTGTCACATAATTGCATATCTACTCACCCAGATCTCAACTAGGTTTATGGGTTATACTCTGTTTTTTTTTCCCTAGCAGCAAAGCAAGACATCCTTGTGACATAGTACACGGGTGCCTGCATTGCAGGGAATAATTGTTTATGTGCAGGAAGGTGCCCCTTCCTGCACATAAACAATCAATAATGGCGATGTGCTACTTCTATGTGTGCTGCATTCTGCAGCAAAAATAGAAGTAACACAATCCCATTATTGATTGCGTATGTGCAGTAAGGGACACCTTCCTGCATATAAACAATCATTAAAGGCGTTTGCTCATTTTATCTGTGCTGCAGGATGCAGCACACCTAGAAAAGCAAAAACACAGAGAAATAAAAGTATTTCTCCTCGCTGCGCCAACGTTAATGCCTGCTTTTGCATGCCGTTAGTTTTAGGCGCTGACTCCGATGAACAGATCCTTGTAAATCTGGGGCAGCTTTGAAAAGCAATGGGTGTTGCGATGGAACGCCTACAGCAACACCCATTGCAGACCTCCTTCGCGCAGAAAACTGTGTGAAAGGGTACCATATTTACAAAGTGGCGTTAAGCCATGCAAAGTAGCTTAACTCCACTTAGTAAATACAGTGCAGGGCAGTGGGCCACCGGAACATCGTAAAAAGGGACGTTCGGGTGGCGCAACCCCCTTGTAAGTGTGCTCCTCCATATCTAGAAGGCCATGATAAGTCACGCAGAGTGGCTTTACATGTCCCTGCAGATATGGCTACGCCCTGTGCGCCACCAGAACGTAACAAAATGTGACGTTCCTGCGGCGCTCAGGACTCGTAAATGAGCCCTTGAATGTTCCTACTTGGCATCCAGAAAAGGCCATCAATTCTAGATATTCAAAATACCAATTTAGTTTGCACTCTTAGGGTTTGTGTGTGTGATGCGTTGCAGCCTCCATGCTTCCATCATCCTGAAAAAGCTCAACGGAATTCGTCTTGGTATATACATAACAAATGTTCAAATTTAACACGGCATGATGCCCTATCTAGATACCAAACGGAAAATCGAAAGTTATAAAAAATAGTTATTGATTACCCCATTTGTCACTTTAAAATATCAATAGTTGTTTTTTCTTAAGATCATATTTTATTTCATGTTACTTTGTTACAAATGTTGTGTTTATTTTGATTGATTTTAAAATACATTTTAATAATTGTGTGGAAAATTAAGAACACATTTAAATGGATTTGTTGTAATGTCTTAAAATAATTCCTAGACCTTTTGGAACAGGCTGTGGCTGACACAGTATATACACATTTGGCATTTAACTTATCCGCTCTGCAAGTCCCCGCTGAAATAAACGGACTTTGTGTACTGAGAACCTGCCCAAAACAGCAAAGCTGCAATGGAAAATTCCATTCAAAATGAGAAACCCTAGGCCAGCACAGTGGCTTAACACAAAATCCTGTTGGCACACTGAGCCAGCTGTGTACGAGAGTCAGTGGTTTCACTCTCAGAACTCCCAAGTGGTTTGGGTAACACAGCTGTGGGGACTAAAGTAAGGTTACTATTCATAAAAACACAATGAACTCTCAGGTGATCACTGTTCTCCCATGGGAATAATCTTCGAGCTATTGAGAAACTGTTGCATAATGGCAGGGTTTGTTTAGTGTAAGCTTTCAGGTACGATGCATAGAAAGCAAGAAGGCAAACATAAATATTGCTAAACCTATTTTCTTGCTTGTGGGACTTGAAAGCAAAATGCAAAGCTTTATTCTGTTACGGTGACTGAGGCTGAAATAATTTAACGCTTTTTCCTCAAAGACGAGAGTTCAGGGCAGAGAACCTTTTTTTTATTTTTGTAATACCTATACCTGTCCCGTGCCACGGAGACCCAAGCATATTTTATCCTTAGCGTAAAAGTAGGAGACCGCATGACACCAAAGAAATATTTTCAAAAACGTGCAACATCAGAAGAGACATTAAAATAATATTGACTATGTTTACGTCGGAAACTATGTTCATCTTTGTTTTTAAAATCATCACTCTTTGACTAATATTTGAAACAATAAATGCAAATCGCAATATAATTGTTTATTTGCTCTTTTTACGTAACCGTTTGGACTTTGTTAGTGAACAAGGTGTATAACAGAAAAAAAATATACTGAAATAAATAAAACAATTTAATGAAAGAGCCAATTCATAAGTTGGTGTAAATATCGTCGCCATACTGGAGTGCTTTACTCCCTTAATGGGACGGTACTCTGCACAACAAATTCAGAGATGTCTGACGGCACAGTGAACGTCTTTCGCATTTACAGGAACCAACATCACAGCGGTTCATGTAAATGCTTTGAACGTTTGATGGACAGCTTCATCAGTATGACGGAGCTGTATTTCAAACTTTCAACTTTTTTTTCCCCCCCAACTAGAAAATCCCGGAGCAGGATATTTTTTTGAAATAAGAAAAAACTTTGCCCCCCCCCTTGCTTTTGGAGATTTCTTTCATGGGGTT
Source organism: Triturus cristatus (assembly GCF_964204655.1). Classification (NCBI taxonomy): domain Eukaryota; kingdom Metazoa; phylum Chordata; class Amphibia; order Caudata; family Salamandridae; genus Triturus; species Triturus cristatus. Next base: position 1,190,980,646 of record NC_140589.1, read on the forward strand.
CATTTTTATCAGTTTCACCGGAAGGTTTTACCTGGCTGTGACACAGTGAAAACTGGGCATGCGTTTGCCCACTCTAAATAGGGTGGGTGGACATATGGCCCATACTCAGCTGTATTAAGGCATTGTTAATTCTGACCATGTATTGCTGGTGTGCCTGAAAGTTAAAGTTCTTAATAAAGTAGAAGCCAAAATATGTGTAGTTGTTAACCTCTTTTAATCTAGAGTTTCCTAGTTTGATTTTCGTGATATGTAGAAATTCAGCTCTGAGGGGCCATTGGATTTCAGGGAGGACTTCTCTACATATGTGGTACCTTCAAAAGCATTTGCTGTGCTGAACCTGCCTGGCTGTGTGAATGCCTGGTCACTATGCAGATTCACAGCAGGGCAATCCAAATGCAGAAAGAACAACAACTATGGTTGGATTTCGTGTGGGTCTGTTCACCGTTGATGGTAGGATGGGGAAAAGGGATATTCCACCAAGAGTCCCACAAGGAAAATTCTCGGTTTACACCCACAATGGTTGAAACATAGTACTTTGGCACTTAATAACAAAGGATAATAAGGGTAAAACCCTCTCTCTTTAGCATGGACACTGCTCCAGATTTACAATATCTTGTAAACCTGGGGCAGCACCAAAACGTTTTGCCTCCCTAGAGCAGGACATAACCTGCTCTAGGGTAGATTTTTTCCTCTTCCCACATGTGCTGCATTCTGCTGCACACATGAACTGAGGAAAATGCCCTTTGATTTTTTTGGGTGCAGGAAGGTGTTCCTGCCAACCACACAGACACACTTGCACCAGTCGTATCTCCTCCGCTAAGGTGAAGGAGCGTTGCCTCACTGCTTTTCAGCAGTGTGAATAAAGGAAAAATAAAATTATAATAATTGGTTATTATTATATATTTTTTTTCCTGCTGAGGCTTCTTTGCGGGTAGGCTTTGCTGCTCAGCTCTCAGAGCAGGGAGAAAAGTAGTGGGCACCCTGTAAGTGTGCATGAATGTCCGTCCATCCGTCTTGGGCCGGCCAAATAGTCATTCGCACTTTGCATGTTCTCCACCCAGGCTGAAGTACAATCTGGGTGGCGAACATGCCTAGGCTCCCAGTCCCTGCATTAAATCAAGGTGTTCAGACCAATCACAACGCTGCATTGCAGCATTGTAATTTGCTTAGGGAAGCCTGGGTGCTTCCTAGGAGCTCTGTTCCTGTGCCGGGAGAGATGCAGAGACAACGGTGGAGACACGCTGTGAGGAGGTAAGTATACTTTATTTCTTCACCTCCTCTCCCCACTGCCCCCCCCTCCATCCCCCGATCTGTGCTAGCCACCACTGCCTTGCACCACGGTACCGGTGTGGCGGCTTTGGCGCTAGTCTAGAAATAGTGCACCGGCACACCAGAAAGGACAGGAATGCAACGTATCTTGTAAATACAGTGCATTCCTGCCCTTTCAAGTCGGAATAGAGCAAGCCAGCAAAAAGACTTGTGGTGCTGCCCTATGACGAGTCTCTGTAAATATGCCCCCTCTGGGGCATATTACAAGCCCCTTGCGACAGATATGCACCTGCGAACGTCAGTTTTGTGTCGCTGCCTTGCCTTACTGTGTTTCAAAGGGGCGTTCCATGGGCATTGCAGTCGGTGTTCCTACACAACGCCCATGGATTTACAACATGGCATGAATCTGGGAATGTATCAAAACCTTATGCCTCCCTGAGGTGGCGAAACTAGGAGAAATATTGAATTCCTCCTCGTTTTTTCCTCATTCCATAGAAAAAGAAAAACACCTCTTAGGAAGGTGACCCTTCCTGCACAAAAACAATCCTGCCAAAAACGCAGACACCCTTGCACCATGGTGCAACGGTGCCTGCATTGGCTCATGGCAGCAACATCAGTGGTGGGAATTTAAAAATGAATCAAACTTAAGTGGTAAATTGTAAAGCACTTCTGGACAAATTCTGAACTCCTCACAATTGTACTCTAAGATGGATACAATAGTGCAGATTGGATGTGGGAAAATGCAATGTCTTCTAAACGTAATTTCAATTACATGCCCCTGTCATCAAGTCCTATTTCCACACTAGTATTACCAACACTTACCAAACTAACTCCACGGAGCAGCTGAGTTGGAAAATGTTAACAAAATCAGAACCAACAAAGCTGAGTCCTAGTGTGTAGTGCCAATTTTTCCAAATATGAGTAATGAATTGATTGATGCTTGGACAGCATGGCATTTCATCAGCCTGTTTCTTAAGAACCCAAGTAACCGGTTTATTAAAGGGTAGGCCAGAGAATATTTTATAAATTACATGTAGTGTGGATTTTAACACCTTCGCTGCTAGGCCTTTTTCCCCCCTGTGCTACGCCTTTTTTTGGCTATTTGGGGTGGTGCGTGCTTAGGCCCCTGTAACTTTTTGACCACATAAGGTATCCACGCTAAATTTGCGTCCTTTTCTTCCAACATGATGGGGATTCTAAAGGTACCCAGGGTTTGTGGATTCCCCTGGAGGGGTCCCAGAAATTAGCCAAAATACAGCAACATTTTTTTTTTGGTGGGGGGAAATGGGAAAAATGGGCTGCAAATGAAAGCGTCTGGGTTTTTCCCTGCAAATGTTATCAAAAAAGGGTTTGTGGGGCTGAAATCACTGTTTTTCCCAGCTTTTAGGGAATGACAGACTTTTGTCAAAAAACCAACATTTTTTACACAGTTTTGGCATTTTTTGGGGACATAGCCTATTTATGCTATTTTTTGTGCTTTCAACCTCCTTCCAGTTAATGGTGGAAATGGGTATGAAAGCAATAATGGATCCTGGGAAGCTATACATTTGAGAAAAGTAGACAAAATTCTGAATTCAGCAAGGGTTCATTTGTGTAGATCTGTCATGGTTTCTTTATAGAAATTAACAATTAAATATAGGAAAAATTGAAAATTAGTTGGAAAAAATAGCCTTTTCAACTGTAATTGCTTCTAATTATGACAGCTCTTTAGAAGCAATATATCGTTACATCCGCTGGACCATCCTGGTTGTGGGGATATATAAGACTTGTGGGTTCACCAAGAACCCGATGAACCCAGAGTCAAAAACTGAGCAGCAATTTGCAATGGTTTTTATTATGTGCCGGGTATATAGCAATTATTGTGGGAAAATGTATACATGGAAAAATCGGTATGAAAGACACCTATGTATTTCTGAAATGGGAACAAATTATAGAGTTTAGAAACAGTACATGTTTGCACATTTTCGAAATTGGGAATACTCATACTAGCATGAGAATTATCAGACATTTTTCAAAATGACTTCTTTTTAACACAATGTCTTTCATTTGGAAGGCAGAAATGCATCAAAAATCAATAGGTAACAGTTGCTTTACAAATCCGAATTACTCTACGTCTCCCAATAAAAATGGTACCTCACTTGTGTGGGTAGACATAGTGCCTACGACAGGAAATGGCTCAAAACCAAACGTGAACACACCACATTTTCACAATGAAAATGTTCCCTTTTTTTGCGAAGTGTCTAGCTGTAGTTTTTTAACACTAGCTCTACCGGCACCTAGGGAAACCTAGCAATCCTATACATTATTTAAAACTAGACACCCAGGGGAATCCAGGATGGGGTGACTTGACTGCCTCCCACCAGGTTCTGTTACCCAGAATCCCTTGCAAACCCACAAAATTGTAAAAAAAAAAACATTTTCCCACATTTCTGTGGTGGAAAGTTCTGGAATCTGTGTGGATCCACAAATTTCCACCCACCCCGCATTCCCCAAAGTCTTACGAGAAAAATGATACCTCACTTGTGTGGGTCGGCCTAGTGCCCGCGACAGGAAACGGCACAAAACGCAACGTGGTCACACCTCAATTACGCAGTGAAAAATGACCCTTTTTTGGCAAAGTGCCTAGCTGTAGTTTTTTAACCCTAGCTCTGCTGGCACCTAGGTAAACCTAGCAAAACTATACATTTGTCACGGGTACTTGGGCCTCCCACACAAGTGAGACACCATTTTTATCGGGAGACCTGGGGGAACGCTGGGTGGTGGGAAATTTGTGTGAGCCCGGTGATGTCACAACTTTCCCACACAAAAAAGTGTGAAAAAAGTGATTTTTTCAGCTAAAATTGAGGTTTGCAGGGGATTCTGGGTAAGGAAACGTTGGGGGATCCATGCAAGCCATACCTCCCTGGAAGCCCCCAGGTGTCTAGTTTTCAGAAATGTATGGGTTAGATAGGTTTCCCTAGATGGCTGCCGAGCCCCGGGCCTAAAACTCATGGGACCCCCATGCAAAACCAGGTTGGTTTGTGATAGGTAATTTTGATTTCACATCAATAGGTTTTGGGCCCTTCCCTGACGCGGGTACTTGGCCCACCCATACCAATGAGGTACCATTTCTATTGGGATACTTGGAGAAATGCTGGGGTGTTGGAAATTTGTTGTTACTTTCCGCCGTGTGAAAATTTGGGCACAATATTGCAAGAAAAATGTCACAGTCACATTTTGAGGTTTGCAGGACATTGTGGGTAAGATAACTTGTTGGGATCCACAAGAGAGACATCACCATGCACTCCCATGGGTGTTTAGTTTGACAAAAACTACAGTTGTTAGGTTATTCTTAAATGAAATGTACAGCTTGGCAGAGAGACAAAACAGACAAAGATTACTGCACAGCCATCTATTCCTCAAGCACACACACATACTGGTTGGATATGGTACGAGGCAGAGTGATGGTTCAGTATATAAAATTGTTTTTCCAAGAGATTTCACAAAAATGAAATGCACTGTCAATAATTGAATGGACAAAAAACTGAACCAGTGACTCGCAGCTCGTGAGCTGTAAAGCCACTTCAAGGCACCAACCGGCCATTCACACACCTTTCATACATGATATACACAAGACCATTTACACCAACAGGTACAAAACCAACACATTACAACATTCACAAAAAGGACATGGTACTCCCTGCTTGATAAAAACAGAAACGAGACATTTTTATGCACAACCACCAATTCCTCAAGCACACATACATACTGGTTGGATTTGGCACGAGGGTGAGTGATGGTTCAGTATACACAGTTGTATTAACCAGAGATTTCACAAAAATTAAATGCACTGTTAACTGAAAGGACGAGAAACTGAACCATTGCATCACAGCTTGTGAGCTGTAAATCCACGACAAGGCACCAACCTCTTTACAGGCCATTCATACACCGTTCATATGTGTGACACATACAAAACCATTCACAACGCCAGCCACGGGCACAGCACATTACAACACTCACACCAGCAGACAGCGCCATTCAAGGCCCCATCACTTTCACACGCCCACATTCCTGACAAAGCAATCACACCAGCTCACGGATTGCGTTGAGTGGCGTTTGGCTATCTGTGTGTGTAGTGACCAGCAGCTAGTCACTACTCACACACCGCCAGCCAAGCGCCAGTCCACGCACACCAAACCGCCAGCCAAGTGCCAATCCACGCACACCACCAGCCAAGTACCACTTCAAACACACCGCCAGCCAAAAGTCAGTACAAGCCTGCCGCCAGCCAAGCGCCAGTCCATGCACACCACCAGCCAAGCACCAGTCCACGCACACCACACCGCCAGCTAAGTGCCAATCCACGCACACCACCAGCCAAGTACCAGTTCAAACACACCGCCAGCCAAAAGTCAGTACAAGCACGCCGCCAGCCAAGCGCCAGTCCACGCACACCGCCAGCCAAGCATCAGTCCACGCACACCACACTGTCAGACATGCGCCAGTCCACACACACACCGCCAGCCAAGAGCCAGTCCACACACACCACACCGCCAGCCAAGCCCAAGTCCACACACACCACCAGCGAAGCACCAGTCCACGCACAGTGCCAGCCAAGCACCAGTCCAAACACACCACCAGCCAAGTGCCAGTACAAACACACCGCCAGCCAAGCACCAGTCCACGCACACCGCCAGCCAATTGCCAGTACAAACACACTGCCAGCCAAGTGCCACTACAAACACCACCAGCCAAGCGCCAGTCCATGCACACCACCAGCCAAGCGCCAGTCCATGCACACCGCCAGCCAAGTGCCAGTCCACGCACACCACACCGTCAGCCATGCGCCAGTCCACACACACCACACCGCCAGCCAAGTGCCAGTCCACGCACACCACCAGCCAAGCGCCAGTACAAACACACTGCCAGTCAAGCGCCAGTACAAACACACTGCCAGCCAAGCACCAGTCCATGCACATCACCAGCCAAGTGCCAGCCCACACACCCCACACCATCAGCCATGTGCCAGTCCACGCACACCACACCGCCAGCCAAGCCCCAGTCCATGCACACCGCCAGCCAAGCGCCAGTACAAACACACCGTCAGCCAAGCGCCAGTACAAACACACCGTTAGCCAAGCGCCAGACCACGCACACCACCAACCAAGCACCAGTACAAACACACCGCCAGCCAAGAGACAATCCAAACACAGTGCCAGACCACGCACACCGCCAGACCACGCACACCGCCAGACAAGCGCCATTCCACACACACCGCCATCACATTTAGGATTTTTTTATATAAATAGGAAAACACAAACATATTGCAAATAGATACAAATCTACTAACACAAAAACTGAAACTAAATACACTACACAAATGCCAACCTTGAAACTGAACAAAAGATTATTTTGCGTGTGGTACATTCTAAAACAAGCAGGCACACACAGCCCAGTGTTAGGACACTCGGGGCAGTACATACAAGTCTCCTTCCGCATACCTCTTCGCCAACAGACTCTACATCTCCTACTGGGAAAGTCTTTTGAGGGTGTGGGGGGAATGTGATCAGGAAAGTGGCGATCTTTCAATCTAGCAACATCCTCCACCACTCCAACTCTAGGAACACTTGCCTGATCCACTAAAACAAGGCTGCCTATTACAGACTCCTGAAACTTAGCAAAAGTCATCTTTGACTCAAAACAAGAATCTTGGAACACAACAAAAGCATCAAAGGTTGCCAAGTGGAAAAGGTGGATAGCCAACTTCTTGTACCAAATGTAAGCCTTACGAGAGCAGCGTAAGGTTCCAACCTCTGATCTACTCTGTCAACACCACCCATGTGCCTATTATAGTCTAAAATGCACACAGGTTTGCGAGCTTTAGCAACCGACCCCAAACAGTCACAGGTGCAGTGCTTTCATCATGGATGGTAGTCAGCATGTAGACATCTCTCCTGTCTGAAAACTTCACAGCTAGAAGCTCCTCGCCACGCCCTGCACTGTCCCCACACAAGTGTTTGACAAACAAGTTATTTTGGGAAACCTTTATGGTTAGAGCAGATTGTGCCACAAGCGACAGTGTCCACTTTGGCCAATTCCCTGAACAACTGCACACCAGTGTAGAAATTATCTACATATAAATGGTGGCCTTTGTTAGAAAATCCTCTACCAAGTTCCCACACAATTTTCTCAGTCACTCCAAAAAAGTGGACGGACAACCAGGGGGGGTTAATCCCAGATTCCTTACCGGTGCACACCCTGAAATTAGATGCAAAAAGAACTATTGATGGACAGAATGCAGAACAATGTTATACATTCACCCCATTACAGAGATCTGGGTCTAAATCCATTGTTTTCTTGCTCACCATGACATTCCAGTTTGGACCCAGCCATATGCAAATCAGTCTTGGCCCTGTGCCCAATGGGAACAGTCCAGCCCGAACTGCCAAGCCAGGTCCTCCCTGGACTGGAAACAAGCATCCTAGGACCGGTTTCAGGGTTTCATCCCTCTTCAGCCAGGATAGCTTAATTCCAGCAGCCTGGAGAGCACGGTACCCACGTCTGAGCATACCTGTCCCACTCGGGGTGACAAATGCAAAAAGAACTATTGATGGACAGAATGCAGAAAAATGTCATACATTCACCCCAGTACAGAGATCTGGGCCTAAATTCATCGTTTTTTTTGCTCACCATGCCATTCCAGTGTGTAACATTCCGTCCATCATCTTGTGTGTTTTGCACCCTGAAATTAGAGACATATCCAGTCCTACTGTCACACAGCATATACAGCTTAATTCCATAGCGTGCCCTCTTACTAGGAATGTATTGCCTAAAAACCAAGCGGCCCTTGAACAACACCAAAGACTCATCCACTGCAATTTCTTTCCCTGGAGCATAGATCTCAGAAAATCGATCAACAAAGTGATCAATGACAGGCCGAATCTTAAAAAGATAGTCACAATCAGGGTGATCTTGTGGCAAGCTAAACCATTATCGACAAAATGCATCATCCGAAGCAGAAGCAAATACCTATCAAGACTAATGACTGCCGGAAATATAGCAGTTGCCATCAAGGAACTAGTAGACCAATATGAAGACATTGATGGCTTCCTTAGCAAGTCCATCAAAAAAGTTAAACACAAGAACTTCTTCATCTCTTCCAGATATGTGGGAGTCCACCGGGTAGCTCTAGAGTGGGGCTTAAGGCTGGCACTGTTGTCCCTCAAAAACTGTTCTGCATACAAATTAATCTGCTCAACAATCTCTGTCAAAAACACATCGTCCATAAACAACTGAAAAAAATGTATCGGCAAAAAGTTTTCAGTATTCACTCTACACCCTGGAACACCAGTAAAGTCTGGCAATGTCGGCTGCACCATGCCTCGGGCAACCTAGAGGTTAGCACTTTCGATGGGAATCCTTGCAGCCCCAGGCTGCAGCCCAGATGCCTCTTGCCGCACAAAACCAACGGGAAGTCTTGCAGCCCCAGGCTTCAGCCCAGATGCCTCTTGCCGCCCTATCGGCACATCAATGTCCTCCTCTAACACAGGCACTTCATCCTCACTAAGAGTAGCTTCATCCGCACTGATGATGCCATGTGGAGAGAAAACTCACTGCCTGAATCTTCCCCTCCCATCTCTGCCTCAGAATCAGAGTCAGTCTCTGGACCATGGTCAGAGGAAGAATCAAAAAGCATACCAACAACCTGCTGAGCAGTAATCCTGCGGCTAGCCATTATCCTTACTAAGAAAGGAGACTGCACAAACAAGTCAACAACCAACACTGTGCAAAATAAGTAAGTAAAAAAATGTGTGCCTTTATCACAAAGATCTATATACTCAAAAATTATACGATTCACTTACAAGAGACAACTACACTCACCAGCACCTACTCTGCAAAGACACAGCAAAAATCAATGCTAACCCACTAGAAAGAAAAACAAAAACCAATTACTCAAAAAACAACAAAATACACATCAAGCACAAATGCAAAACGTTTTAGACACTCAAAACACATAAGCCAAACATACTGGTATTATTACACAATTTGCAAAAACCACATTCATGCAGAAAAATGAAACTCATTTACATTGTACAAAAAAGTCTCTGACCATACACATGGAACTACACAAACAGCAGAACCACCAGTAACGAAACTGCAACCTGCAACAGTCTAAAGAGCAAAAGCCTTGAACTAGAACAAAAAGGGAGAAATTAAGCATTGCAATTACAATTCACAAGAAATGAAAACAATTCACATGATAACACGCTATGTCACTACCCAAATGGGGGCAGAAAGGCCAAATAAATGGGCTGATCTGCCCCCGGAGGGGGCAGAATACACAAACAAATATATGTCCCCTGGAAGCAACCAATTAATTTATTTTTAAATCCCTGGCTCTAGTGGGCTTTTCTGCCCCCTAGAAATGCCCAAAATTATAGGTGATCTGTCCCCGGGGGAGGGCAGAAAAGTCTTAAACATTATTTAGGCCCATAAGGAAGCGACCCTTGCCCAAGGTGTCACTTCCATTTAAAATGTAAAACCCTCCCTGGTGTCTAGTCGGGTTTTCTGCCCCCCCTGGGGGCAGAAAGGCCAATTAAACAAACTGATCTGCCCCCAGGGGGGGCAGAATATACTTTTTTTTAAAAGATGGCCCCAGGAAGCGACCCTTGCCCAAGGGGTCGCTTCCAATTTAAAAAAAAACAAATTCCCTGGCTATAGTGGGCTTTTCTGCCCCCCCCCCTACCCCGGGCCAGAAAGGCCAAATAAAAAAAATATACTTAAATATTTTGGGCCCCTGGAAGCGACCCTTGCCCAAGGGGTCGCTTCCGATTTAGAAAAACAAAACAATTCCCTGGCTCTAGTGGGCTTTTCTGCCCCCCCCCCTGGGTCCAGTATCGGCCAAAAATTGGCTGATCTGTCCCCAGGGGGGGCAGAAAAGTCTGAATTTAAATTTCCCCCATAGGAAACGACCTTGCCCAAGGGGTCGCTTCCTTTGCTCAGAAAATGACATCCCTGGTGTCTAGTGGGGGCATTCCTGGTGCACCATCGCGACGCTGTGCGCGATCGTGCACCAGGAATGCCCTGCATTGAGACATCAGGGGAGAGGAAACACTGTTTCCTCTCCCCCGATGCCTCAAGGCATCCAGATTTGGCCTCCCCACCCCACCGGAGACCAAAACCTACCTCCTCCTCCGTGGACGCGCTGGAAACAAATTGTTTCCAGCGCATCCAGCACTTCCTGATGACGCCGGCGCGCGCTGTGCATGCTGACGTCATGGGGATGCGTGGGGGGGGTCGGGGTGGCAGTGGAAACTCTTCCGCTGCCATCCCCCTCTGTGGTGCCAAGATCGATGCCCCAGGGGGGTAGCGCCAGCGCTTCCCCCAGGGGCTGTGCTCTTGACGGAGCGGTTCTGTCATGAGCACAGCCCAACCGATGCTCATGACGGAACCGCTCCGTCATGAGAATCGAAGGGGTTAATAGAAAATACAGGCTTAGCATTTGCAGTAATATGATAGCTAGAGAAATACCTTATGCCCTTTTACAGCAGATAAGTTAGAATGTGGAAGTACATAAGAGGGTCAAGCACAGTTTTAAATAAATCTGTTGACTTGAATCATTTCAATCTTAGGTACCAAAAGATAGGCTGATAAAGCCTACTAGGCTTATCAGCCTTTTTTTTACACTTTTAGTTACCAGCAAATTTGTCAAAGTCTCTATATTTTGGCAAAGCTACACTTGATAGATAGAAAACCTGAAATTTACCATTATCCTTGTTGGACCTGGCCCTTTCTGCAGGGTCACTCCCAAACATGTTGCCTCCCTCCTCACAGTTTTTTTGAATTGGTTATTGTTGGCTTTAGGACTCTGGGCACTTTACCACTGTTAACAAGTGCTAAAGTAAATTTGCCCCCTACTTAAAATATGTTAACATTGGCTTATCCACAATTGGCATATTTAATTTAGCTATAAGTCTCCAGTAAAATGCACTACATGTTCACATGGCCTATAAATTAAATGCTACTAGTGGGCATGCAGCACTGATTGTGCCACCCACTCAGTAGCCCTTTAAACATGGCTCAGACCTGCCTTCGCAGAACCAGTGTGTGCAATTTTAAACTTCCATTTAGACCTGACAAGTTAGACTACTTGCCAGCCCGAACCTTCCTTTATATTACATATAAGTCATCCCTAATGTAGGCCCTAGACAGCACCATGGGCAGGGTGCAATGTATTTAAAATGTAGGACATTACATTTTAAGATTTACATGTCCTGGTAGTGGAATTCGTTTTCACTACTGCAATGCCTATCCCTCCAATAGATTAACATTGGGATTGCCCTAAAAACCATTTGAGTGTAACTTCAGATTGGAAGCAGATGGAAATTTAAAGGTTAATGTCTTTAGCCTCACAATTTAAAATCACAACTTATGGTGAAGTCAGATTTTGAAGAGTGATGCCACCTACTTGGTGACCCGCAAGACTTCTAGAAACCCTTTGAGAGAACTGCACATGAACTGCCTCAAGCCCCACTTTAAGAGGTCTGAGATTACAATGCTTCTGGTTACTGATGATGGTTTGAAAGAGGAGAGTGAACCTCTTCCCTACCTCCTCTCCTCAAGGAGAAGGATGGGTCAGTGGAGGGATCAGCCTCTCCCATACTCTGGCCCCAGATTAACAAAGAGACTGCCGCCAGTTGCTGGGGTAGTTTGCCTTTTTGTTCTCCCTTCCTCCAGGACTCACTGCATGGTGTGCCCATGATATTGGTACTGGGGACAGTACACCTATAAAGAACTAAATGTACAGGCTATCTGATAAGGTGAGGAGTATCATCAAGGAGGAGGTCTCCAAGATGCTGGTGTTAGGGGTTATTGAGCCCTCAAACAGCCCATGGTCCAGCTCAGTGGTGTTGGTTTCCAAGGCTGCCCCTCAGATGTCACACCTGAACTTAGGTTCTGTGTGGACTACCCTAGGCTCTATGCTGTCACCCAGACAGATGCACACCCTATCTCCAGAGCTGATGAGCTCATTGATTGGCTTGGTGCTGCCATGATCCTCAGCACGTTCGACTTAATGTCTGGGTACTGGCAGCTTGCCTTGACCAAGGGGGTCAAAGAGAGGTCAGCGTTCTCATCATGAAAAGGGCACGTCCAGTTCTGGGTCATGCCTTTTGGGTTGAAGAACACCCGTGACACATTCCAGAGGCTGGTCAATCAGGTCCTGGCTTAGGTGGAGTGCTTCACTGCTGCCTAACTAGGCGGCATTGTGGTCTTCAGCTCTAGTCGGCTGAACAAATTAAAACACCCCTAGGAAGCCTGAAAGTGCTTCAGGCTCAGCAGAGCACAGGCATGGCTATCAAGGCCAGTGAGTGCCTGATAGGACAGGTGTCTGTTGTCTCATTGGGACACCAAGTTGGAGGCGGCAAGGTGCAGCCCTTGCAGCCCAAAATTGACACCATTCTGGCTTGGGGACCCTCCAAGATACAGACAGTGAGAGCCTTCTTAAGTCTCACTGGATATTACAGAACATTCATCAAGGGGCTTGGCACCATTGTTTCCCCTTGACAGAGCTGACTTCAAAGAAGCTGTAACTTCAGATGATCTAGACAGAGGTGTGCCAGAAAGCTTTTGACACCCTGAAAGAAGCTGTGTGCACAGCACCCATGCTCAAGGCCCCCGTTATCTCCTAAGGAGATTGTTGTGTAGAATGACACCTCAGAGCATGGCATTGGGGCTGTGCTCTCACAACTAAATGAAGAGGGCCTAGATCAGCCTGTAGCCCTCATCAGTAGGAGGCCACTTCTCAGGGAACAAAGGTGAAGTGTAATTGGAAGCAAAGCTTTTGCTGTGGTCTGGGTGCTGAAGAAGCTAAGGCAATACCTGTTTGACACTCACCTCTAGGCTCAGACAGACCACAGGCCGCTCAGATGGTTAATGCAGGTGAGGATTGAGAATCCCAAACTGTTGAGGTGGACTATCTCCCTACAGGGAATGGACTTTACGGTGGAACACCATCCTGGCACAGATCACTCCAATGCTGATGGTCTCTCCAGGTTCTTCCGCTTCAGTAAAGAGAACTCCAAAGGGGTGGGGTAGCTCTCCCCACCTTCAGTAATGGGGGGACACAAGTTAAAGCTGGCATCCATGGCATGGTTTCCTCTAGTGTCTTGTTTTACTGTGATAAATATTCTGTTTTGCTAAACTGGTGTGGAGTCTTTTTGTGTTGTTTTCACTGTGTTACTGTAATTTAAGTGTTGCAAAAATACTTTACACATTGCCTCTTAAATTAAGCTTAACTGCTCTGTCCCAAATTAGCAGAGGGTAAGAACAGGTTAATTTGAGGGGTGTATCTGACTTACCCTGACTAGGATTGTGACTCCTGCTTGCACAGGGTGTATACTCCACCAACCAGAAACCTCAATATCTTCCAGTATTCTAATATAGTTCCTTTATTTTTTTTGTATGATAATTTGGGCAAGCGTAAATTAGGCAGAATACCAAATACTGAGCTCCCCAGAAGCACAGAGCCCAGAAGTAGCACCCTGAATGTCTTTTTGGAAAATGCTATTGGTGTCATATCTAAGGAGATTGCTCTGGCCAAAAGATTACTATCTATTGACATCACTGATCCTATTTACGCAAACTTGCACTCTCCAGAGGACATGACATTTGTCTCCCTGGGGGGGTGGGGGGGGCACCTCCTTGAACAAGAATGCACACAGCAGGGCAGCAGTCCTGGACACATCCTAATCACATCATTAGCTCAAGCATTTGGACCCCTTGCTAAGAGGAAAAAGAAAAAAAAACAAGAAGCTATACCAGTTATTAATCGAATTATGCCTTTGAAGGACAGCACTTTAGAGATACTAGGCGTGGGGAGAAATGTACATACCGGGGACACATTCAATAAGAAATTGAAGATTATGATTGTTAATTAACTTAGCCCATTGCTAGGTTGTATTTGTGCATTGGAAGGGGCTGTTAGAGAAATTACAGCCCCTCCACACCAAGAGCCCTGTTGCCGCATGCAGAGATTTGCCACTAAATACTCCTATTCACGCTGTGCCAATTCAGCACCTTAACTGGACCCTGCTCAAATAAGATCTCCATGAGCCCCAATTGCAGATATTCTGTTAGAACCACACATTGATAAATCATGAATTCCCACCAAGGTATCACATATATGCCCTTACAAATGAGCAAAGTTAATAGCATAATAGTTTCAGGTCCCCATACCAGCTTTTGGCCTCCCATATCCTTTCTGGCTTCAACGCATTCCCTAAGGAATCTCCATATTGGCCATTTTGGCCAATGTACCGATTTTACCACCTATTAGAATTGAACTCGCTATCCAATTAAATATACAGTCTGTTATAGGGTTTCTCTGCATATGGACTTAAATATTGTGGACTACAATAACATACTTTTTGTAAAGGGCTCCCCAGACTAATATCCCAAATATGTCCCAAAATCTTAACCAATGCTTACCATTTCAGATCAACACAAGTAATAGGTATTTGGCATTAAGTACCTTGGATCAGAATGACTGACTAACGCCAGCCAATAAGCTAGATGTTGAGACTAAGATAGCCATTCAGGTTGGGGACAGGATTTTGACTACAGTGGAACCTTATGCAGAGTTCGAACAAACAAGGATGGAGACCCCTATATTGTCCCATGATATCCCGACTTCTAATCCTATGACAATTGCTGAGCCCCAAATTAACCTAGGAACTACCAATGCTAGTTTGGGTGAGGCTGGGCAATGTGGCATTAGGTATATTGAGAATGTGGGGATAAATACTGCAAAGCCGTCATTTGATGGAACTAACGCTTTAAGCAGCCCTGCGGATAGCGTAGTAGAACCTCTATCTGTTAGACTAATATCATGGAACATAGCAGGGCTAACCAGGAACCTGCAGGATGAAGCTTGGTGCTCCTATATTGAGGAGTATGATATTGTTCTCCTTCAGGAGACCTGGGCTATAGAAACACCGCATAGACTGGGATATAGAACATTCAGTTGCGGCGCAATCCCGTCAGTAAGAGGAAGAGCGTCTGGGGTTTGGTGGTATGGGTAAGGGTTACCTTGGAGTTAGATATTACCCTACTGTCGATTTCTTCCCCTGATTTAATGGGTCTAAAAATAGTAACAAGGGGAAAAGAAATCATATACTTACTAAATATATATAACAGACCGCACCCTCTTAATAAAGAATCAAAGGTGGTGAAACTTATCAATTCTTTTTTAAATACTCTAAGTCCAAATGAACAGATAATTGTCGGAGGAGACATTAACTGCCAATATGAACCAATACTGGGCTTGGACACTCTATTTGATGATCAGGACATAGCTAATAATGTCCTGCCTTTGGAGTCCATTGGCACAGTTAAAAATTCTATAGCAGCTATGCAGATTTTACAAACGTCAGTGAACCATGAATTAAGGGCGTGTAATGGCCGCTTTCAGTCTGATAGACCAGCGGCTCCAACATTTGGTAGGGGAAATTACAGGTCACACATAGATTTTGTATTGGTTTCCATGAGCCCATGATTTCTAATAATTGATTTTAAAATAGACCATAGAATAGAGAGTGATCATTTCCCCCTCCAACTATGGTTACATCCAGAGCCTTTTATATCTAATACAAGCATGGAAGCCATGCTAAATAGCCCCGTTGGAGAATTCCAGGTTACAAACAATAGGCGTGCTATAAAGTGGCCCTATATCTTGGCTAAAGAAGAAACGATGGTAAACATTTATAATACTTTTGCTGATATATTTGAAGCATGCCAAATGCCTGCTTTAGGCACCCAGGATGTTTTAGATCTACATTATAAATTAGTAGATGCACTCACTCCTCATTTAAGCAAAATCTATAAAAAGGATTTGAACCAGAAAGATAATCACTTAGAGATAGCAAACCAATGGTATAACAAGGATTGTCGTGTAGCCAAGACTGATCTGATCCAGGCTGTTAAATCAAAGAATCTCCAGGGAATCCAAAATAGTAGACGAGCATACAATAAAATATTGGCCCAAGCAAAAAAAAGCATGGGACGATGCCCTTTGGGATGACCTTTTAAATGCGGCCAATCGGAAAGATCAGGGCACATTTTGGAATCTAATCTCTAAAGGAAATAAAAAAGGCAGATCATCCAGGGATATCTACCTCGATGAAAAAACTTGGTGTGATCATTTTTCTAAATTATATTGTAATACTAATGAGGGGATGGCTATGGAGGACCAGGAGACTAATATATCAACTGATAACACCCTTTTGCACTTTAGTCTAGAAGAAACTGTTGAGGCGCTACAGGCTATAAAAATGGGCAAAGCCCCTGGTACTGATAACATCCCTGGCGATTTGCTAAAGCATGATATAGAAGTTTGGGGACCCTATATTAATTTTTTATGTAATTCTATAGTGGCCGGAACATCAATTCCCGAATCCTGGAAAGGGGCTGAAATCGTAACAATTTTTAAGAAAGGGGATCATTATGATCCGGCCAATTACCGCCCTATAAGTTTAATAGATCTTTTACAAAAAACTTTTGCCAAACACATTTTAAACAGACTTTTAATATGGATAGAGGGGGCACAGATTGTGTCTAAATACCAAGCAGGATTTAGGTTAAAAACCAGCACGGTTGACCAGGTATTTAGATTTATGTGCATTTGCTGGAAATATATTAATATAAGGAAGGGCAGTTTGTATGTAGCATTTATTGATCTGAGGGCCGCTTTTGACCTTGTACCCCGCAAACTACTGTGGTCCACTCTTGAAAATATGGCAGTTCCTAGTGAGTTACTTAAGGAATTAATTAGACTACACACAGGGAATAATGCTAGAGTTAGATGGGGTAAGGGAGGAGAAATTTCAAAAGCTATCCCTGTGGGTCGGGGTGTACGTCAAGGCTGTGTGTTGGCGCCCACACTCTTTTCTTTATATGTTAACGATATACCCACCTACTTAAGAGATTGCAAACATGACTCCCCGAAATTAGGAGATGAGGCGATCACCGCATTACTTTTTGCTGATGATACACTCCTCATCTCACAAAACCTAGTAAATACTTTTAATAATTACGTGTGGAGAAGGGGTTAGAAATAAACTCATCCAAAACAAAATATATGTCCATAAACCCTCAGAAATCTTTTAGAAAGAATCTGGCCTTAAATAATCAAAAACTGGAGTATGTGGAGAGCTTTAATTATCTGGGCATTACGCTGGATAGCATGCCTTTTTGGAAGGGACAGTTGGAAAAAAGTAAATTAACTTTGAAACAAAATTTATTGCCTATTCTGAAGGTGCACGGCAGTAGTCAATCTAAAGCGATTACGCCGGCACTAGAATTATTTAAAGCAAAGGCTCAATCGGCGGCATTATATGGCGCTGAGGTATGGGGCCATTCCTGCAACAATACTTTTAAGAAGGAAGAAAATCTCTTCATACGCAGGTTGCTTAAAATACCAACAAGAACCCCGATAATTCCAGTGTTTATGGATATCAACCTTAAAAGAACTGATCATCAAGCCACACTAAGGCCATTACTTTACTGGGTTAGATTATGGACAACCCCTGAGCTGAGTGACTATAAGAATGGACTGATGGAAATAATTAGAATTGATGAGTACAAAAATATTACATGGTTAAAACATATTTCCCAGTGGTTTATAAGGCTAGGGTTCTCCCATTTTTGGGAAGAACCCCAGAATATGTCATCATCTTCTAAAAAACTTTTGAAATCTGCTTTTTGGACATATATTATGGATGAAGTATTCTCCAGTTCCTTATTAGGTTCATTGACGCAGAGATTTTTGATTATTAAGGATACTCCTGCACTCGAACAATTTATGGACGAGATAAGACCCCCCCTAGCAAAAACATTATATTTACAATTTAGATACGGGGTCCTGCAGACTTCTGTAAATACTAGTAGCTGGAGGGGCAATGATGCTAGAGGATTGTGCACTCTTTGTTCCCAAAAAGCAAAAGAAGATGACGCCCATCTACTGTTTTTCTGCCCAGCTTATAAAAAACCAAGGGACCGATGGATTAAACCCTTATGTAAAAATATGGGGTTCAGGTTCTTTAAAGAGGCAGAACGCACATTTAAGTCAAATACTTTGCAACCTATAGTGTTTAGTATAAGTAGATTCCTATTTAACGTGTACCTTATAAGGAATCAGGTTGCAAGTTGTAACACACACAGGCTGGTTATACCATTACCTGGCCTGGTTAGACACTATGAACTTTATCTATTCCCCCTTTTTAATATGTATTTGGGAATTGTTTTTAAAATATTATCTGGCTTTTTAATTAATTTATAATGTATGTTTTGTTTTTAGCATAGCTGGGATATAATTCATTGTGGTTTGACCTTCGTATGTATTACCTGGAATTTGGATTGTGTATCTGTACATGTTATTGGTAATGTTTATGTATGTTGCTTTTATGACAATATAAGTCGATAAATAAAGCTTTGAAATTGAAATGGGGAACCATCACCAAAGAGGATGCACAGAAAACCTCTGCTTTCGTTCCAGGAGCCCCATATATTGCTCTCATGCACCACTCTTCCGGCCTGCATGCACCAGTCCATGTCAGCCGCCCAGTCCCTGTGCACGACTCCCTCCTTCCATGTTCTGGCTATATTACGTTTTGCTATTATACAGACCAGTGAGGCCCATGTTTTTGTTCAGTGCGAGAGAGGTCAGTGGCGTCCCAAATGTTTAAGAGGCAAAGTCGTGGAGAGGATTCTATAGATGTATGACATATATTCGGGACATGGTGGACAAAACCTTACTCCAATACCGTTGAAGGACAGGACAGCCCCACCACTGGTGTAAGAAGGTGCCCGTGGAACCACAGCCTTGGGGACAGAGCGGGGGATCCAAGAGACCCATTTTAAAAAGTGCTGTGCTGGTATAGTAGGCCCTGTGAAGTATTTTAAGCTGTATGAGCATGAAGCGGGAACGGATAGACACCTCCCGGGGAGAAGCCAGGGCCTCTCTCCAATCTCCACAAGGTAAATCCCCCACGTCATCACACCATTTTGTGCGTAGTTTGTCAAGAGTTTCCGGTGAATTATTAAGTATTTTACGGTAGGTCAGAGAGATGGCCTTATCTGGGAGATATTCGTCTAGAAGTCTATCCTCCAGAGAATATGAGATGGGCAGATTGGAGCCCTTGGGAATTGCCTTACATAATGCACTACGTGCCTGAAAATATCGAAATGTTTCCCCCTCATGCAGTTGGTATTTTGCTTGTAACTCACCAAATGGAACCACCGCACCTTTCGTCCACAGGTCCCCGACGTGGAGAGACCAATCAGATCCCACTTTTCAAACCCTGGTTGACCTGAGAGCATACCCAATTTGCATGATTCCAGCCAAGGAGTAGCCTGCGTAATTTTACCCTTCCAACCCAGTGCGGCATTTGCCGCATGCCAGATCGAAACTGTGGTAGAGGTCGGAATAGAGTTGGGTAGGTGCCTAGGCCCTCCATACAATGCCCGTAAGTAATTCCCGCAGTCATATTAAGCCTGTCCATCCTGTATGCTGGATCCGTAAGAGGATGGTGGGCCCAGTGATTGAGGACCACTAATTTTGAGGCCCAGTAATATGCTTTAATCGCGGGGAGAGCAATACCCCCGTCGTACCAACTTTGTGTAAGTTTGGTCAGGGCAATTTGGGGCATGCCACCATGCCATAGCAGTGAGCGGACCTCAGAATCAACTGTCTGAAAGTAGTGGGTCAGGACAGGATATGGCATATTCTGCAGGGCATAGAGGAAATGGGGACGTGCCATCATTTTAAAAAGGGCAGCTCTACCTAATAGAGTAAGAGGCAGTGTCTTCCAGTGCTGCACGTCAGCCCGGAGGTGATGCAGGGGAGGCAGGAGATTCCTCTGATGGAAGACGTCTTCGTCCCTTGTGACATAGATGCCCAGATAGCAGAAACCGTTTGTGACTATATCGGTGCTGCAGCCCAGGGGAAGACATGGAGGTTCTCCACTTAGGACATAAATCTGCCCTTGTGCTCCTTAAGTAAAGATGCAACGTACTCTCATCTTTTGAATACATTTTAGGAGGAGAATTTAATTAGTTTTCCCTTAGAGCAACATGATTCAACCGCTGTACTTGCCTGCCCTTGTGATGAACTTTCTTAATAAATAACATTGTATTTGCATTTTTCTGTAAATATTACCAACCTTTTATGCATTGATTTATAGAGCTGGTGCTTATGAACTATAACTTTGTCAACTCTAAACTAGTACTTTACTTTTTATGGATACTGAACAACAAACCCCCTCATATGTAACTGTAGGTCGTTTTCAAAAAAAGAAAAGATCGGTGATCAGACATCGTAAAGCACTGTTTAAAGCTAATTTTCTTTTATTTGCCCAATATATTATGTTCTGGAACCCTTTTTATGAGTGAAAACTTGTGTGCACTTTTTTCTTTAAAATAATTGGATAAAAACAAATTTTAGTGAGATGATGTGAACACGATCGAGCCATGTGTGGATTTGTGAATCCCACACAGACTTGAGTGAAATAGCTTTGCGTTACCTGGTCTTCAGATTTAACATAGGCTACGTGGGAACAATCAGCAGCACCGATCACATTTGGAATTCACCTAAGGGATAGAAATATGACTTAATTTTTATAATTGTTTTCACATCTTTCAAATTCACAACCATCACTTCCAGAAAACGTGTGAGGAGTCTACAGCAGAAAAGTTTCCTCTCACTACTGCAACAGAATGTTGAAATGCAGTTGAGGCTCACAAAGGTAAGTGCAGTGGGGAGGAGAGACAGGGAGGGGGTGGAACATACAACGGGATAATGAAATGTAAATAAATAAAACCACTTCCCTTGCGCTCACCCCACCGCCGACTTGGCGATATGGCGAGCACAAGGTAAGGGGTTTTATTTATTCATGTATTTACTATCCTGTCGTATGTTGGCTTCCACCAACCCCACCCTACCCGCCTCACTGCCCCACTGCACTTACCAGCCGCCACTGTTGAAATGATCCAGATGTGTATTACTATTATGATCTTAAATGGTGAGATTTCAGGTATTACATTAATGTTAGTGAATTCAGAAATAAGTTCTGAGATGTGTAATACTGCCATGATCTTAACAAGTTGTGAGAATGCGGGTGATATAATATTATCTGAAATATGTTTTGCATGTAAGATGTTTTCCAAGGTCAATATTATGCTGTAATCTAATTTCCTAATGATGTGTCTTTCTTTTATGGTAAGGAGATCAAGAAATGGCCTATAGAGACAGTCACTGAGTTTTGGATGTAGTCTCTTCTGTTGCTGAAGAGGATGCTGTGTATGGACATTTTCGCAAAGTGCATTTTATAGTATGGTCAGTAGTACACATTTTAGTATTAAATGTGGAAGGGACAGATGCGAGTGGCTGTAAAATGGGGAATAGTAATTCCAAAATGGTTGGGGTTATGGGAGGATTCCTGTTAGCAAGCTGCACTTTTAAAGTTACCATAGCAAAAAACAACCAAAACATTTGCAAATGTACTCCAGCTGAGAGCTCAAGTAAGTTAACACCACCCATGACAACCACTGGTATGGCAACACCCTGAAATAGAAAATAATGGAAGTAGGACCCTATTTTAAATAATGTTCAATTAAATAATATCATTTAAACTAGTTAAAAATATAAATTAATTTAATGTTAAAATGATTATTTTTCACATTTGTTTTTTAACTTAACATATTTTAATTTTGTTTTTTTAATTTAAAACTTAATGTAACCTTAATTTCTGTTATAATCTAATCAAATCACTTTGTTTATTTTTTTTACATCACTTTTAATGATTTTTATTTGAGAATAGTTGTTTTTATAATTTAAACTGGAAAAAAATAATTTTAATTCAGTTTAACATATTCAAAAGAATTACATTTGACCTTTAATTCCTTAATATTGCTAATACCGTTTTTATCGGTTTAAAATGTTATAGTGTTATATATTGTTCTAGAATTAAAAATGTATTTAAGATTGTTGAACTTTAATATTTCACATTACAATATGTCTCTACTTTTAAAATAAATGTAATAAACTGTTCCCAATCATTTACCGTACAGAGATCTCTACCCCAGTGACGGCTACCTCTGTCTCCATATCAAGAGTTACAGTAGGAACTTTAAACTATGGACTTATTTTTAAAATAAATATTCATTTGAATATATCACATTAAAAAAAAACATCTATTTTAAGGATGTATTTAAAAAATCCTACCTAAAGTTAAACGTTTGAATTTACTTTCATGTATTAAAAATTACAAGAATGTATGTTTAGTATTTTTTTTAATTCATTTATTTTTCAAATACATTGACATATCTTTTGGCATTAAAAAAAAGTTAATAAAATGTTTTACTATAAATCATATTTATTTTTTCATGATAAATACTTTTTTTATCTTACAATTTATTTCATATATATAATTTTTAAAACTCATCAATATATTATTTTTATTTATCATTATTTCTATGGAGTCCTATTTCAAGATCCTGTCTTCGTTATTTTCTAATGGAGGATGTTGCAGTATCAATAGACGGCCCTCTGTAGTGCTCGACTCGCAACTGCTCCTTTGTGGCTGTAGTAATTTTACACTTGTACATGGTCAAAATTTGGCACCTTTTTCAGAGAATAGACACAAAACTCTATACTTTTGGGTAACTTTAAACTTGTAAATGGTGAAAGTCAAAAGGAGGAAATTTACTCAAAAGTGTAAGAGTAAAGTTACATAAGTAGATTTACTCACATGAAAGCTTACTTTTGCGGATAAGCTCCAGTAACTCTACCTGTAAAAAATATTTGCCTGTTACTCCATGTTGTATAACAGAATATTGAGGACAACAATATCTTGGGGACAAAATGTTGAGGCTTGAAAATCAAGGGCCAAAATACAGAGAAGGTAAGTTCATACAGATAAGTATAGGTTTACTATTCTTAACTCCACATATACATACCCTGTAGATATACATACAAGCATGGGTCATATCTGTGGTGTTAAAAATAGTAAACCTATGCTTTCCAATATACACTTACCCTCATGCTTTTTTTGTCTTCAATATTTTCGCCACAATATTTTGCCACTACACAAATCTGTAATCAATATTCTGAGGGAATACCCCACAGGATTGATAACATCATCTTGGTGAGCATCCATAGATATTGACCACATTCAATGTAGCCAGCATTGAGATAGGGAACAAGTTAGAGGATGGGATGATGCATTCTTACATCATATATTTACCATGCATTGGACATGGATTTTGCAAAGCCAGTAGGATTGGTTTGTCTTTTTGAAAAGAAAGTTTACTGATTAGCTATTTTTATGTATGGTTGTGCAATTTGGTGTCTAGGTAAATGTGATAATATGTCATAACGTGGATAAATGGGTGGATGAGCGATTGAATGGATGAATGAAGGGGTGAAAGGTCGGGTGCACGGAAGGGTGATTGGGTGAATAAAGCATGTCAAGAGACGTGCGTGAGGTCAAGGATGGTTTGATGATTTTGTGTTTTCATGAATTGATGAAAGAGTGACAGATGAGTCAACACATGAATTGAAGAATTGATAAGATCCTGTGAGCTGATCCAAAAAAAAGCAGTGAATGAAAGGGCCTCACTGTGTGTCCCACTCATTATATGGTGACCTTTAGAAAGGTCCAACATGTAAATCATACTTTCAGAAAAGCAGTGGCTGAAGTAAGATGACCTAAACCCCTTATCCAGATGTATTTATTTTCCTCATTACATGATCTTTGGCATACACCTATAGCTGCCTTTAGGTCAACTTAATTGTCTAAATGAGTTTATGAGGTGAAAACCTATATGCTATGCATCTGTGCGGTCATCTTGGAATACAAATTAAAAGTGGCTGTTATATGCACAGTATATTGTCAACCTTTGACAAATGATAAACCCTTCCAAATACCCCTCAGAAGAATGCTGCTATTTTCTTGATACAAACCTGGCTGCCAGCTCAGTTCTACCGTAGCAATTCATCAAGTGAAATCTATGGGCAAACGTCCTGCTCCCTGGCTCAACAACAGATCCACTGGCAATGACCCATGTACATATTACTATGACTCACTTTAAATTCCTACAGCCATTTCAGATCTCCAGATGCCAATGATTGAGGAGCTAATTGCAAATTATGGATAGTAGGGAAAGAAATGACAACATAGGGTGGGGCCTGTTCTTTTCAAAACCCAACACTCATGTTAGAATATTATGTTTAGATTAGTACACCAATTTAGCGAGCTAAACTCAGTATTTATGCAGTTAAAAGAGGGCAAATGCCATAACAAAATGCCTGTAGGACTACCCTTCTCTAGGTTTGAACAGCTATTAGTGGAAATTTTACTGATTTAGAAGCATGTTTCCTAACCAACGGTGAGCACAAAAATGCTTTCTAAGGGAAAGTGTCGACCCCTCAGCAAGAGTTCTTACTGGAAGTATCTTTTTAGGAACTGATTTAGTGGAATGTACTAACAGGTGCCAATGAGGATCGGCTGTGGTGGTGAGCGGCAACTACAGGAGGAAGCTTGAGCCGGGTGCTCTGTGCGCTGAGTGCCCGGCCCTTGAATGCTTGGGGCCTGGCTGCCGCTGCTAAATGCAACACAGCAGTTTGGGAGTGACCCGCAGCCCCCTGGAGAAGCTGGGCTCCCTGACTTGTGCTCAGGTGTTTGGTTTAGCACACCAGGTTGGCGAGGCACTACCTACGATGAAAGGGTTTTGGGAGGACGTTCGGTGTCATCACCTGCATGGAACAGGGTGAAAGGCTCGAGAGAGAGCTTGGCCATTGGACCCACAGATGGTGTTTCCTGAGGACTATCTAGCCCTGGGCACCTTGGGGAGGGGAGCAATTTTGGCTGTTGAAGAAGGGCGTTCCCCAGATGTTTTTTGGGGTGCAGTTTGGTGCCCGAGGGCAGACGTAAAGGTTACTGGGTCTGAGGCCTAGGGGAAGGCCTGGACATGGAAGGTGGGACAGGCCCAAAGTGACTTTGGTGGTGTTGTCTAGGCAGCTCCCTACCTGGGGCCACCCTAGGGGACCCCATTTGTCTGCTATAAGTGAGGTGGGCTTAGATCCGGTGGTTTTTGAGGTGCAGTTTGGCACTTGGAGGCCTGAGACCAAAAATATGGGGCCTTAATCCTGGATGACGACTTAAACCTGTTGATGCCTGGTGGGTGCCTACGACTCTGTTTGCCCACTCCCTCAGACCCAAATGGCACTTTGAAGGGGCATCAGTGAGTGATAGGGGCACAGATTGCTGCCCGGCAATGACCCTAAAGATGGGGTCTGCTGTCCAATACAGCCAGCGCATGGCTGGTTGTTGTTGATTCAAATAACATACTTAGGGAGTGAAGTCAATCAAAGAGATCCACCGTAAAGTTTTTTTTTTTTGTAAATTAAGGTCTTACTGTGTTAGGAAAGTGTGTTTCTCATTCTGGAATGGATGCACACAGTGTTTGCTTAAATACCCCTCACACACCAAAAGGTCCCATGGTGTCATGCTTCATCATAGGGGTCTTCCCGTCCTGCTGCGGGACGGGGCATGCTACGACCTGCGACTACGAGGGAGCACTGTTCTTACAGTACTATGTGTGGTGTAGGGGTAGTGAGAGGAAGGGTCTGGAGTGAATATAAAAAGTGATTTAAAAAGGACCTGGCCTCATGGACTTAAGAAACTTTAATAGGTCATTGAGGCTAGACCTGTTAAAAGGGTGATGCAGAGATGTCCTGCGTACAATGTGCGGATACTCCTATAAAGTCAACATGTTTCGAAGCAAAGGCTTCTTCATCAGGACTGAAAGATCCCCTCGGTACTCACTATGTTGATATCAGATTTGAAGGTGTGCTATATAAAAAAGTGAAAAAAAGGTTGAAAAAAAGCAGGAATATCAGGCACTTTATACGATACCTAATAGTACCTCTAAAATGTTAATCTGAAAGAGAAAATACAATTAATTGCGCCTTCCCATGCGCAAACAAGCGAAACCTGTGAAAGAAATAAGAGCGCCACAAGGTGACTGTAGTGTATTTAGTACTACTAATATCGTGATCTATGAGTGCAATGACTTGTGGGGAAAAAAGCACATACGAGACGCACATACATGGAACAGAAATCACACACTATTTTTGTGACTGGAGTAATTGTTAGAGGTTTGTATGTAAATGATGTCCTCATAAACTGGTCAATACATACTATCTAATGTAGGAGATAATGTTCCATGAGCCTCTGCAACGGGTAGGGAAGGGTGTCACCCACTGAATTCTGTTAATATAAAGTGGGAAAAAGAAGGTTTTGGTAATTGCTGGCTGATTTCAGACGTCTGCAACACAGGGGTTTCTTAACGGCTATGCCATACTTCCGTATCGGGCCGACACTGCCTCACTCCAAATGACACCAACCCGTGGCTCCGTGGTGTGAAGGGCGACTGCTGGGAGGCTCTATTTATGTTGCCACTAATTGGTATGGAGTGACTGCACCTGTGAGGAGAAACGCCCCGATTCAACCGGAACTGAACCTCTATTGGTTCCTGGTTGTCGTCCCGGGGGCGTGCACTAGAGCGCTACGATTTGTATCCAAGATGATTCTGGATACAAAGTGGAAGTGAGTCAAAGTCCGGTAGAGGGCCCGCAACTAGAGCGCTGTATTGTGGCAAGAGGCTCAATGAAGGAAATAGAAAAGTTGCGGTAGCATGGTCCCGTTTGGGTCCATGAGAGTCTTGCAAATAAACGCTAAAAACGTTTTATAAATGATGAAATGGTAATGAAAATTAATACATATAAATAAGGCATTGAGCCTATGAAAAAAAATATATATTTGCATACAATGGTGTGGAGGATATTCCCACAGAGGGCGGGCGGAAGGGGGTGCTTAGAATGCATAGTTGGGTGACAGTTGCCCTAATTTGTCAAAAGAGGCCATAGTGTGGTCTGATGCACTTTTTAAGAAATTATCGCTTGAAACTACACCATAAGGTGCGTTATGTATGTCAACCTCAAGGCATGAGCAGGTGTAGTAGTCACAGATTGATCACTGTGTGTCCACTCAAGGGGCATAGATGCGTAATGGGATGATGTTTACTTTGTATCACGAGTACCAGTAACTCAAGTGATCTAGAAACCCCTTTCGCCCTTAAATAAGGTTGTATACATTAGGTGTTGGAAAACGCAGAGACTTAATTCCAGGTTTTCAAGACAGTTGGGCCCATGGTATGTCATTGTTGAGGCCAGTAATGTTGGTCCCCAAACGGAACAGTCATCGTTCTTTTTCTAGTAGGTCTCTCTCGTTGTGGATTTGTTAAATTACGGTCCACCTTAAATCATCCATGGTGTGGGCCATGGTCAGATAGAGGCTCGCCATTTTGGTAGCACATTTTTTACAGCGCATATTGCTCTTATGTTCGCCCATGCGGGTTTTCACCGGTCTGGATGTCATGCCGATATATTCCAGTCTGCATGGACACGTGATGATATACACCACGTTTCTGCTGTTACAATTAGTACGCTTTCTTTGCTCCCAGACCGCTCCATTCGTGAAAGTGATGTTCCTGCTTTTCTTGGTAAGGTTGCATGTGCTGCAGTTGCCACAGGGGTGGTGGTCCTGTAAAGGTGCGAGATTTAGAAAAGAAGGGTCTCTCTCTCTGGTGTTGGTCGCGGTTTTGTGTGGACCAGGATGTCCTTCAAATGTCTACCTCTTCTGTGGGAGAACATCGGTTTGGGGAAGTTGAGGCTACCACAGTTCAGTATTCTCCAGTGTTTGTTTATTATTTTTGACACTTGGTTGGAGTGGCTATTGAAAGTGGTTACACAGATAGGTCTTGTTTCTTGTTCCCTTGGAGGGTGGTTCTCCAAAAGGGCATCTCTATTATTGTTGCTTGCTCGTTTAAGCCCTTTACGCACGATTCGTTCCGGGTCGTTACGTTTCAGTAGTTTCCTCTCTAGATCAGAGGCTTGTCTTTTGAAATCTGTGAGTTCGGAACAGTTCCTTCGTAGGTGGAGGAACTGCCTATATGGAAGATTGTCCCACAGGTGTCGTGGGTGGAAACTATTGTACAGTAGTAGGCAGTTTTTTGCAGTAGGTTTGAAATGGGTCGTTGTTTTCAATCTGGCATTGTCAGGATAGATATTTAGATCTAAAAATACCAGATTGGTCCTGGAAGATGTATGAGTAAATGGGTAAATTTCAGGAAAGAGTTTTGCTGATTCAGCCACATCATGAAGGTCCCTATAGAGTCGGTGTCGCCTCTCCATATCACAAGGACATCATCGATGTACCGTTTCCAGACAACGATGTGGTCATGCAACTGGCTGTCTTGATGTAATATATTGGTGGTTTCTAGATGATGTACATATAAACCAGCCAGGCTGGGGGCAAAGGTGCTCCCCATGTTGGTTCCGTGTTTCTGTAGATAGTGTACCCCTGCGTAAAGATTTTTTTTTTTGTCAAGGCCAAAGATCCAAGGTATCTGGTAGTCCCATGTCGTGGCGTATAGCACTTCCTCTATGATCTCGAGGGTCTCATCATGTGGTAAGCTAGTATACAGACTCTCGACGTTGAGCCCCAGTAAGAGATGTTGGTCTGGGTCAAAGTCAAGATCCTCTAGTAGTTGTAGTACCGCCTTACTGTCTTTTAGATAGGTGTCCGTTTTTTGGACCAAGGGCCGGAGGAAAGCGTTGGCAAATTTTGAGAGTGGCTAAAGTATGGAGCCGATCCCAGACACGCTGGGGCGCCCGGGAGGGTATTCTAGATTCTTATTAATTTTAGGGAGGGTATAAAAGTATGGTGTTTTGGGTGATTTTTTAATCAGAAAGTCGGCTTCCTTCCTGGATATCCAGTCATGTGTGGTTGCTTCTTCGACCATTCCTGCAATCCGTATTTCCTCAGTGGGGTCATCATGGATGATCTCCTAGTTCCTTGGGTCATCTAGCAGTTTCCTTCCTCAATGATACCTCCATCAGTGAACAAAGCACGCTCCGAGACACTCCACAGATGGCGGTGAACTTACTTTGAGTTTCAAGCCACATGTTAGTCAGGTGGCACCAGAGGAGGGGGAGGAGTAGAACGGCTTGCATGGTACCCATACCCCAAGTGGATTTTGTGACTCCGCTATGTGGCTATGAGAGGGCCCTTACTGTTGCATGCTGCTTTCCCCCTGCGTCTCTGCATTATCACTGTTTTGCTGTAGGGACCTGGTCATACCATGGATGGTTTGTGACTGTTGTCTACGGGTGACTATGAGGTTTGACTCTGCACTGCTCACTCTATTTCAGTCATGTGTGCGGTAGCAGCTGTTCAGATGTGGCGTTATTGTGTCATGGCGAATGTTAATGCTCGCTGCCTGAAATGTCTACATGCCCCCCCACATACAACCCTAGGCACTCACGAGTGGATAACGGTTTCACAATGCATATATTTTATATCCAAGAAAACACAAGGAGATGATGGACGGAGTACTGAAACTTTACAGACACTCACCCCCAGTCACAGATATGGGTTGAATCCATCATCGTTCTTTATTTCACTTTGCCACCCCAATTCAGACACAGATATATGCAAATCAGTCTTGACCCTGTACCTACTGGGAACAGTCCAGCCAAACTGCCAAGCCATGTCTTCCCTGGACCGGAAACAAGCATCCTGGGACAGTTTTGGTGCTAACAGCCCTCATCAGCCAGGCTAGCTTGAATCCAGTGGCAAAGTGAGCAAGGGACTCAGGTCTGGGCATATCCTGCCTACTTAGGTCGAACTAAGCAAACACAAGGAGATGATGGACGAAGCGCTGAAACTTTTCAGACACTCACCCCCAGTAACAGATCTGGGTTGAATCCATCATTGTTCTTTAGCTCACTTCGCCACCCCAGTTCAGACACAGCTATATGCAAATCAGTATTGACCCTGTGCCTCATGGGAACAGTCCAGCCCAAACTGTCTTCCCTGGACTGGAAACAAGCATCCTGGGACCGGTTTCGGGCTAACAGCCCTCATCAGCTAGGCTAGGATATTTTATATCCTGCCTTGGTTGGTGTGGCCAGCCTTTGCTGATCTGCTGTGGAGTATGGGATTTTAATATGTTTATCTTTTGTTCGGTTTCCAGGGCTGGTACATTCACTTTACTACTTTTGCAGATTTAGACCCGAAGCTATTTGAGCACTTTACATGAGCACTAGTTACGTCACACTTGGACACATTCATTTTTGGCAGGCACGGGGAGATTACGTGATTTGCCCAGAATCACAGAATGTTGAGCCGA
Source organism: Triturus cristatus (assembly GCF_964204655.1). Taxonomy (NCBI): domain Eukaryota; kingdom Metazoa; phylum Chordata; class Amphibia; order Caudata; family Salamandridae; genus Triturus; species Triturus cristatus. The sequence goes on from NC_140589.1 coordinate 1,191,011,204, forward strand.
CGCCGAGGCTCAAACCTGGTTCCCCAGCTCCAAAGTCGGCATCTCTAGCTGTAATGCTACATCCTCTCCCCTTGAGAAGAGGAAGGGGGGCTCTGCCACGGTTTATACTATTTGGCTTTGGCTGCGTACCACACTAGTTTAAGCTGCTTACTTGGAACATCGGGTCAGCAGCCTGGCGACACAAGATACATATGTTTCTGAAACGCATGGCGGTACATATCATTCTTTTGCAGGAGACACACCTTACGACTGTTGAGGATCAGCTGCTTCAGAGGTTACATTGATAAACTACTTACTACTCGCAAAATAATCACAAGGTATAATTTTGCTATGTATATAAAAACATACTTAAAATTACTTTACAGGGCAAGCAGGAAGACTAATAAATAGAGAAACACAAATAGTCCAAGAAATGGAAGGCACGAGTAAGAACAAGAAGTTTGGTGGTTGGATGGTAAGATGAGAAAGCATTTGGTCGAAATTGTAGTTCTGAAACCACCAGGTGCATAAACAGATGAAAGGTGCTGTTGGACCTGGCCCTCTGTGCAGGGTCACCCCAACCCAATTTTCTACAAGTGCTAAGAAAAATAAAGATTCAGTTTAAGATGAAACTAAGGGGCCTAATCGCAAAGTTAAATTTGGCCATAAACATTTATTGACAATCAAATGTAATCTTCTTACACTTTCCAGGAATTTACCATGGAATCCCTGAGAAGCATAAACCTATCAACGGATGTGGAGATATCTGCCATGAATGCAGAAATCTCTCCAGCCGTTAAAATCAGTAAAAGGGTGAGACATGGCATTCCAAGGCAATGTTTGCTTTGGGAGTTTGGGAGCACCTACACATTCGTACATTTGTGGCCATTCCCTATTTTTTATTCTTTTATTTATTATTATCCACAGTATCAAAACATCAATAAATACATACAGATCTGATAACAAGGCATAAAAGCAATTCATTTCATTCAATTATACCAAAATATCGTTACATTAAATTACATTCACTTTCCCCTTCAGCAATTCATATGATCGATCATCACCCCATACATAAATACCTAATTTGCGTTTCCTTGACCCTTTAACAGAATACAGGCTATGCTCCAAATAATATATATTATAAAATCGGGCTCGCCACATTTCAAAAGACGGCACTTCGGGCTGAAGCCAAGAAGACGCTAAACACAGTTGTGCTACCACCGTGGCAATAAAGAGCAAATACCGTAATTTATACATGGGTCTCCTCTGCTCGAGATCCTCACCAATCCCTAGCAACATCATGGAAGCCGATATTTTAACAGCCACCCCCTAAATCTCCGTCATAAACTTCTCAATATGTTCTATATGTGGCACCAATTTAGCACAAGCATAGAAAATGTGGAGACTGTCAGCGTTGTCCATACCACATCGGAAGCATTTACCATCATTCCCCCTCCCCCATTTCATCATCTTGACAGGAGTATGATAGAGATTAAATTTGGTTTTATAAAACTGGGCTTTAAGATTTGCTGACAGTCAGATTTCCCCGGCAATAGCAATCGCCTTCTCCATAGAAACACTTGGTTCTCCCACTTTTAGTGCCCACTTACAATTGTGTTTATCCAGATCATCCCTCCTTGAAGCTAAAAGGATTATATAAAGAACCCCTATCCTTTCCTGGCACCTAATAGCTTCCACTAATTTAAGAGGTACTATCGCTATGGGTTGTCTACTCAGAAAATCATGTTTTTGTAAGAATTTAAAAAACTGGTTCTTATGGAGAAGAAATGTATATGCTAGGTCTGTAAAGGATGCATAGAGCCCCCCAGTCTAGTACAATTCCCCGATTTGGGTAATACCATTGCGTCCTCAGCTAATTGCCACTTGATAGTGAAGTATTGATGGTAATATACCTAGGGCCGTGGTAGGAGTATAAAAAGTTAATCCCTGAATTTGTAAGTTTTTTCGTACCATACTCCAAACCTTAAAAGCTGCCCCCAAAACTTTCTTTTGTAATTGCTCCTATCCAACTTCTTGAACAGGCAGTTCTTGACTTTTTCACCTAACACCATCTGGTAGATTGAGGGAGCCTCGGCAGTGTTGCTCACATCTTCTCCAGTCAACATTATCCGCATATTAGATAAAAAAACACGTATAATAATAGAGTGTGAAGTCAGGAATCGACCACCCACCACTCTCTCTGGTAAGAGTCATAAAATGCATAGCCCTCCAAGGTTTCCCTGGAGCCCATAAGAATTTAGCACAAAGTGCATGCAGATGTTGTTGCTGGCCTCGAGATACCACCAGGGGTACTGATCTAAAAAAATACAACACCTTAGGGAGTATATTCGTCTTGAGGATGTTGGCTCTGCCCACCAAGGACAGTTGTAAGCACTCCCATCTTTCTAATGATTGCTTTACCTTGGTAGTGATATTTGCCCAATTGATGTCAACCAAATCTTTCAGGCTTTCTCGGATCTTAATTCCCAGATACGTGACCTCCTTGACCACTCTAGGATCGCTAGCCTTATTATGCTTCGTACACAGGATCTGGGTTTTGGATATATTCATCTTATAACCTGAGACTGCGCCGAACTCACATGCTAAGCGTTCTACTTAAGGAGTAGCCGTGACAGGATCCGATGTTATGATGGCAATATCGCCAGCATATGCAAAGACGCGGAAATTATCTTCCAGAATGCGAAAGGGTTTGATCTGGGTGCTACTCTCGAACATTATTTAAAAAAGGATTAATATATAGGGAAAACAGCAGGGGAGAGCAATTTTTATAGGGTCTGATACAAGACCCATAGAGCAAATCCTAGCCGTGGGTAATCGATGTAGTACTCTTATAGCCTGGATGAATCCCTGACCGAACCCCATCTGCCGCATAAACCCCCAGAGGAAGTCCCAGACTACACGATCGAACGCCTTCTCGGCATCAAGTAAAATCAGCCCTAGGTCCCTAGATTCAACCTGAGCAATATCGAAGAGCGTCACAATTCTGCTAATATGATTCACGGTCCCCCTGCCGGGGATAAATCCATGCTGTTTTGGAGACACCAAAGGAGAAATTACTTTTGCCAGCCTATTCGCCAGGATTTTGGCGTAGATCTTCCCATTGCAGTTGACAAGAGATTGGGCGATATGACCCTGGCTGGTCCGATGGCTTATCTTTTATCCTAAAGATAACAATATTGGCCTCGTCCCAGGATTGTGGTGAATTTACCATTTGGGCTGCTTGCAAGACGGCCAGTAGATCTATTTTAATATCCTGAAAAAAGGCGCTATAAACCTCCAGAGGGAGCTTATCAAGGCCCGCTGCCTTACCGTTCACCATACCGTTTATGGCTAGCTCTAAATCCTCTATGGTGATAGGGCTCTCAAATATCTCTGCCTCCTCCTCCCGACCACTCTGTTCCACTAACTGTTGTATCACAGAGTCACCAATATGCAGCCCTGACTCTTTATCCAAATATAAATCTTCATAAAATTTATAAAAAAAACCCTAAGAATTTCTTGAGGATCAAGCACCTTATCACCTGACACATTCTTCATGCTGGCTATTCTATGAGCAACTTCATTGGAGCGTAGCCTGTTGGCCAGGCAGCGTCCTACCGCCTCTCCATACTCATAACATTCTTTTTTGTATACCAAATATTTAGCTGCAATTTCCTTGCTCCAGGATAGATTGATGTTAGCCTTACATCTAGCAACATTAGTTTGTAATTCAGCAATATTATTCTTACTCAAAATCCCCTGTGCCAGATTTTCTTCCGCAGTCTTAAGTTTGGCATACAATTCATGCATTGCGAGTTTAGCTTTCTTTTACTGGTACAATCCGTAACTCAGGACCTCCCCTCTAAGGCAAGCTTTAAAAGTATCCCACAGAATCCCAACTGATGTTGAAAGCCGATTATTTTGAAGGAAGCCCTTAATCCAGCTCTTGATGTGATCTATAAAAGTGTCATCAAGAAGGAGCTTCCTATTGAAGGTAAAGGTTTGTGGATTTATACAAAAACCTAATGCAGGGATGTCCAGAACTACTGGTGCGTGATCGGATGTAATTCTTGGAAAAACTCGGATTTTGGCTTCTGTAAATAATACAGGCGATACAAAAAAAAAATAATCGAGGCGCACCAGCTTTTGATGGGGTTGAGAATAGAACGTAAAGCCAGGATCGTGCATGCAGAGATAATCCCATACATCGACCAAACCGTGATCCATCAGTAAGTGAAATAACGCCATAAAAACCCTAAGTTTCCTTCCCTTGTAATTTTGTATACCCGATTGAAGTTCCTTATTAATCAAGTTAATATTAAAATCCCCACATAGCACCAAGGGGGTTGGCCACAGTGCAAGTTCCCCATTTAGTTGTTCCAAAACCATGGCTTCATCAAGATTGGAGCCATAACCAGTACAAAGCGTGAATTTTATCTCCCCTATCATACATTCCACAATAAGTAATCACCCCAACTTATCAGCTAATACCTGTCCCGAAGTTTGTATAGCGGGTATGGCTAACACCGCCACCCCCCGATTCATTGAAGATTGTTGAGAGGCCGCTAATTGCACGAATCCCATTTCTGATAAGATTTTCAGCTTTCCCCAAGGTAAATGAGTTTCTTGTAAACAAATCAAATCTGACTGAGTCACTCGAAGTTCAGCAGCTACCCTTTGTCTCTTTTTATAGCTATTTAGGCCACATGCATTTAGGGAGCATATTCGAAGTCCAAATCTAGCCATTAAAAAAAAAAAGGGGACAAACCAATGCTCAATGCTCTACAAAAAATCATTAGATCTATTAAAATGAGAATTTTACCAATACTGTGGGTTATTTTCCTTATTATATCCCACCTTAACAACCCACCCTCTTTGACCCCCCCAACCCCACCCACCCCCCATACCCTACCCCTACAATTCCACAAAGCTTTGGGACCAATGGTCCCTGTGATGACAAACTCCCGCCACCCAGATGATCACCCCCACAGAACAAAACACCCCTCACCATATGGACCCTCCATGACAATATAGAGAAAAAGTTAGAATTCAAAACATTCTTAAACCATATATATATTGCCAATGCCAATTATCCTATTTAGATTACCCAATCTCACATAGGGTGAAATAATACAAAAAATAAATAGAAAGAAGAAAAAAGGAGAAACAGCCATAAGAAAAACAGAAAGCCGACAGTTACAAATCTATATCTTGATTCTGACCCTGGCATTAATTCTAACTACAGCCACCCAAGTTAAACATCTTTTATAAAGATTGTAAAAACTCTTTGTCCAATACCTCAGAGGAAAAAAATCGTGTTTGATCTTTAACAAGAACTTTGAGTTTAGCTGGGTTTAATAGAAAGTCTTGAGCCACTTTGGCCTGAAATGGTGCGATAAGTTGGCGTAAATGCCAGCGCCTTTCCACAGTTAGATGACAAAAGTCAGGCCTAACAAAGAACTCAAGCCCTTTCCCTGCCCTTTTTTTATCAGGGCGTGCCAACGAATACACATCTTCCTGAGCCAGAAAACTGTTAAAGGATATCAAAATCGCTCTGGGTCTGTCTACAGTTTGTCAAGATCTTGGGCGGAGATCGAATGGGAAGCGATGGGCTCGCTCTACTTCCCTCACCCAATCCCATTTACCCAGCTCAGGAAAGGCTTCCGTAAACAAGTCAATGATGAATTTACGAGGGTCCTGTCCTTCGACCCCCTCTGGAACTTGGAAGACTCTAAGATTGTTCCTTCGAGTGCGATTTTCTATGTCGGCTTGATTCCATTGCATATCATCTTTTAGAGACCGTAGAGAATCAGTCAGAGCCTTCTGTGCAACCAATTCGTCTTCAAGACATGAGATTCATTCTTCTGCTTCATTAAATCTCGTTGTGAACTCTGTACAGGTCTTAGCTATGCTCCTCACAGAGTTCTGTAATATATGACATGACCCTTGGACTCTGTGATTCTCTACTCATGCCTCCTCTCTATGGGTGACCATGGTTTGAAAGATCAGAGCTAGTGATATGTCCTCGGATACATTAGTTGCCAATTTAGTAGCAGTCCCCGGGCTGTGGCCATTCTCAGTGCTTAAATCAGTTGAGCCAGAATAGTCCCACTGTAGAACATTACTTCCATTGCCACCGTTCGTTTGTTTAGCACCACCTTTCAAATCTTGTCTTTTACTAACTGTTCGCAGACTACCATCAAATGTATCACCAGAGTCCTCTAGGTGTATACTACTGCAATCACTACCTCCGTCATCCTGCGCACCAGTCATGGCTGAGGCCATAAGTATAGACTTAAGGTCGTCACTTGATAAGTTTGACTGGTCCGATAGTGTCAAGAAATAGTACCCAGATTCTATGTCCTACAATGAGGATTTTAGACTTGTATCGTCATCTTTTGTATCCCCTTTTAAAGCTACGCCAGGATCATTGGCACCCACTGAGTTGGCATTGGGACCACCACCCGAAGGGACTGAGGTAGGGGGCCTGCATGCAGGAGACATGCCCTGGGGAGATTGCAAATTTTTCCCTTTATCTTTAGCTTTTCCGGCAGAAAATAGTAGCGTCGCCCTCTCCGCTATATATCTTGGTATAGTAATAGCTGCAAATTTGGACACTCTCGTTGAGTTAAATATAATCCCTCTGGTTGATAAAGTAAAAATAGACTTAGAGAGAATCAATAACCTACATCTCTTGCTAGTTGGCTGTACCAACGTACTAAAAATGAGCATTCTACCAAAGTTTCTCTACCTATTCAGAGCAATTCCGTTAATTTTTGAAGCTAAGTGGTTTAATATTTTGGAAAGCATCTTTAATAAATTTATATGGGGCCACGGGAAAATTCGTAGGGCTTATAGATTTATGACTCTACCGAGAGACAGAGGCGGATGGGGAGCCCCGGATTTCAGACTATATTATTTAGCATCTGCTCTTCAATATATGCAGGGTTTAATCGGAGGAGGGGGACATCTTCAGAAATGTACTTCCTCATCTACAGATGTCTATGCAATTCTATTAGGTCAGGAGACAGAAAACTGCTTCTTATATTATACTGATCTTGGGCATTTAAGAGGGAAGCAGTTTAGGACTCTTAACGCGGCCATACATATCTGGAAGGCTTTTCAGAAGCGGATGGGACTTGGCCGATTTAATAGATACGTCAGATTATATAATAATAAGCTGTTTCCCTCTGAAATTTTTTCAGACTCAGTTATGGCCACATGGAATCAAAAAGGAATTATACAAATTGGGGATTTAAGAGACCCTGAGGGGGTGGTACAGTTCGATGCTCTTGTAAACAAGTATGACTTATCTAGAAAAGATTTTTTTAAATACTTACAGGTCAGAAGCTTTCTTGGGGATAAGCGTGGCGGCACAGCAGGATATAAGATTAATGACTTTATGGAGACATTAATTAATGGTGGTCTACATACTATTAGGTCAGCGTATGCATTATTAACTAAAACTAAAGTAGATGATTTGGACAAACACAGTCATAAGTGGGCTGAGAAACTTGGAGGAGAAACTGAGGATTTTCAGGAGTCGCTTGAATTGGGTTGTAACATCTTACGTTCTGCTCCTCTACAATCCCAACATTATAAAACCTTATTCTCGCTATATCATACACCTGCTAGAATCGCCAAATGGGGGGGTAGAGCAGGGATAAACTGCCCTCGTTGCAACACATCTGAGGCTGATATAGTTCATATGTTTGCCACTTGCCCTCAACTACACACTCTTCTCGGGGATATAGAGGATTTTTTGGACAGGGCACTTGGGATACAGATATCCCTCTCCCCCTCTTGGATTTTGCTTGGAATAGGTCATGATGGAATTAGTAATGATGTTAAGGAGTTTGTCTTTATGACAATGGCAGTATTCAGATTAATCATAGCTAGGGCTTGGTTAGACAAAACTCCTCCATCAATGCAAGTATGGTTAGCAAATCTCATTGCGACATTTAATCTGGAAAAACCTATATACGCAAAAAAGGGTAGAGCAGGGAAGGCTCTGGGTAAAAGAATTTGGGAGCCGTTAGCGAGGTGGAGAGAGGGGATAGGGTAAGTCGGTAGTATTTAAATCATTACTCGGTTTTGATTTGTTTAGTTGGATTATACTTTGTATAAAAAGTATAAAAGGTTTATGTTGTACTAATGTTTAATTGCATGTATTATCTATTAAATGTGCACTATTTACTGAGAAAATAATAAAAAGAATTTAAAAAAAAAAGAAAATAGTAGCGGTATGGTGCGCTTACCTGCATTCTCCGTCGGTTTTCCTCATTTGCCACAGGATCCTTGTTCGGCGTTTTAGAGCCGCTCACTGTGCTCGCAGCATTCTTTGGTGCAGTACCGGCATTGTCCACATGAGGGCGAGTCATCCCTCTCGCTGCGTTGGGAGGCATTGCTAGCGCGACCCTATCCAGCCCTCTGTGGCCGCCGTAGCATGTAGACACCGACGTAGAAGACCAGCGGCAGCTCTGGGCGTAACTCCACCAGCAGCAACGATGCAGGCGGCATAGCCTCGCCGAAATTGCTGCGGACGTGACCATCAGAATACCGTGCAGGTGAGTTATTTCCTCGTTTCCCTTCGTCTCCGTCTAATGTGGGGGTTTGAGCACCTGGGAGCAGCCCGCTCACACGTCCGCATCAGCAGACGCCACCTTGCCTCTTCCATTTGTGGCCATTCCCAGTGTCTGATTCATCTCATTTCAATCCTGGAAAGGTTCAGAAATGTACTGCAGCACAGGTCTGGCATAAATATCCTTCTAGGGTGGGAATGAGAATGGATCAATCCCATATTTTGCTTGAGGTTTGGAGGAAGGGCTTTATCTATGAAACAAAATGTTTTCCATGCGTCGAAAAATGCGCTTTAGCAGATGGGAACTTATTTCCCTTGTGCGGAGTGCTCAATTATCGAGAACCTCATATAGCACCCTGCTAGAAAGATCATATGACCTTCCCAGCTTTACACCTGGTAGTCTGCACCTGGAACATATTCCCAGTCATAATCTTAGGAATGTTTATGAATTCCTGTAAATTTTCGTGAATCGGACAATAAAATGGCACGTGGATAGGGAAGAGCTTTGTGAGCACATAGATGAGCAATGGACATAGAGGTGAATGGCAGTGGGAAAATAGGCAGCAAAGTAGAAAAATTCTGCTTTTGTATGACTGAAATTTAAGAAATAGGAAACAGGAAGTAATCCAGGAGTCGCTGCAAGATAGGCATTTGCACATCTTGCCATGCAGTTCAGCGCTGAAGGAACAGAAATGGATAAATAGAGGAGTCATCAGCGTAGACGAAATAAAGGGAAGCCCTAGGGCTCCTCTGACTGTGGGAGGCTAAACTGAAGTGGGTAAGAGGAACAGGATGAATTCTCCCAAGAAGTATGGTTGATTCCAAAGATAAATGCAAAACTCAGACAGTGCCATACCGGAAGGATCAATAGAAAGGGGGATTGAAAAAGGTATAGGGTAGTTCCTCGTGTCAGAGCTTCAGTAGAGAAGAAAGTATTGTGACTCGAGAGTGGTTGATGATTTGTCAAAACTATAAGAACAGTTTCAATGGTGAGCACAGGCCAAAAGCCAGATTGAAGTGGGAGGACCTTTAATTTGCAAATATCAACATGGATTGCCTAATTTCTTGGTTTGATCTGATTCAATGTTGGTTGCATATTGAAGGATTTGTATTTGTTTGGCATAATTCTGAGCAATATGAAATTGTTTAGCAACCAATATTACAAGTATCTGTCTGAAAAACAGAAACATTTGTAAAATAGATACTTTTAGGTCCATATGACACAGTGTATTTTACTCTTGTTCAATTTACAAGAGAAGACAATGGTGCTGAGATATATTTTCTTGTTGGCTGTATTTTAGAAATGCTGTTGAAATGTTTTTGTTCTTATAAATGAGTAATTACATATTACAGCTATCGAGTAATTTCACAAGAAATGCTGAATAGTGGTACACTGTCTGTTTAAGTTGGTACATATCCTATTACTTTTTCCAGTCTAAAAAAGTTCAACTAATGTCCAGATGAGTTTTTCCAGACCAGATTAATTTCTCCTAGTCTACTCCCAGTCGTCTAAAATGTGGTATCTCCCAAAACTTTCTTCTCTTGTCAGGTTTTTTTAACGGATACGAAGATCAAATGTTCCCTAAGATGTAGCTGATTTTAAATGAAGGTTTCATCTGCCAGCAACCTGGACCAGCAGAAGAACTATGTTGCGACTATCCACCCCTGGATACCCTTGTTCTAACACTGGAAGAACCTCATCAAGATAGAATTCCTGCCCCTTACCAACAACAAGCATGGTTAGGAACTGCTTGCCTAGGTAAAACTTTGTGTTTTTACACTCCATCTTGCTGACAGTGCCAAGCTCTTGCATCGATACGAACCTCAGCCTTAGGATTCATATCAGGCAAATAACAAAGGAGGTTGGGCATTAGCTGGACTGCCGTACTAAAATCCTTACTGTTTGAAGCCGACTTTAGAATCTCTGTTCAGTCTGCTATTCTGTCTCATCTGCCCTTCTCAGCATCATTACAAACCTTAACTAACACCACTGAATAGCATCTTAAAATATCAGCAGGTCTCATAAAAAATATTTGGAAATGAAATAGTATTAACTCAATTTTCAAAGAATTTCCCAAATTCCATCTATTATCCCATATTACCTTCTCTCATGCATCATCAGCTTCAAGGCAGGCACCTCCAGCACTCCACCCATATCTAGTGCTCAAGATAATCATAGCACTATTCAAGACAGGTATCAGCAGCAGTGCGAGGCTTCATAAGATGTAAGAGAAGAGCAAGACAAAATCTAATAGCCACTTTGCAAGTATGCCTTAAAAAAGCAGTGTCTTGAAGCCGGTAGCTGTCTGGGGCTACTGCGGTGCCGAAAACAACAGTCTCCAACAGTTCCAGATGACTGTGTCGGTGCGGGCCAGCATCAGTGTCAGTCGACTCGTAAACAGTACCTTTGGTTCTGGCCGACCACATCAGTGCAGGCTGGTCATGGCAACCGTCGTGGTTGCGATGTGAAGCGTAGCGGTGTGCGGTACCTTCAAGTCGTGGTGCAGGCAGTGGCTTGGTGACGATCATCCAGCAGCATCGATGAGATCAGGGCTGCTGTGAGGAGTGAGGCGATGCTCATTGCAATGCTGACAGGTCATGGTGCAAGCAACAGGGCCAGTTCATGGTAGCTGGTGTTGGTCGGCCCAGACTGCGGTGTGGGACATGGTGGTGCGTTGTGAGACTCCTGAGCGGTCACAGGTGTCGAGGTCAGGGGGCAGTGTCGTCTGTGAGACCAGGGCGGAGGAGTGAAGCGATGCTCTGCGAAGTGCAGTGCCCACAGGTCGGGGTACAAGCAGCGGCTCAGTGGCGGCGGCAGTCGTCATTGGTGAGACTAGGGTTGTGGTGCGCAGTTCGGCTGTGCCCTCTGCAGCGCCTTCAGGACACGGAGCCAGCAGCGGTGTTGGCTGCTTTTTTCCTCTGTGGCAACTTAAAACCCATGGTTCCAGAGGTAAGTGAAGTCTTTGCTGTCCCTGAGACTTCGTGAACAGGAGGCAAGCTCTATTTCAAGCCCTTGGAGATACTCAGCAAAGATCAATCCAGTCCAAGGCAGAGGCTGTGACTGCAGGCCAATTCAACAAAGAAACAACACAGAGAGGGGCAGTACTCCTCCTGGCAGTTCTTCCAGCCCTTCTTCTTGGCAGGTTCCATCATTCCAGCGAGTTCTAAAGCTCTGGGGTCTGGGCCCCAATATTTATTCTGAATTTCTCTTTGTTCTTTTGTGCAGAGAATGTCTGTGTTCAGTCCAAACCAATTTGGTCCTCACTGGCATAGCTTCTCAGCAGGAGGTGGGGACAGCATTGTCCAAGGCAGACCAGGCCCATTCAGGTGAAAGAAAATCTCCTCCCACTACTCTAAATGCAGCCCAGGTCTATTCAGCCCAGCCCTGACTCATCCAGGAAAGGCAGGATACACCTCGACCAGCTTGCACATCTCTAGCCCCTGTCACTCCAAAGCCAGACAGCCAATACCACAACCCAGCAGAGGTACACAGGATGACTATTCAAGGAAATGCCTACTTTCTAAAAGGGATATTTTCAAAAACAGAACATAAAAATCATCGTTACTTAAAGATGCATTTCTACATTCTGAGTTCAGGCATACTCAACTCCATTCCTCTATCATGTCCCAATGGGAAGATACACTTGTAAAATGTTACCAAGTATTTCCCATTCTATCTCATGGGACAGATGGCCTTTCAACAGTGAAAAACAAAATACTCTGTAGTTCACTATCAGGACATGTCACACACACCAGGACATGTCCTACCTTTCAATGACTCTGCACCCTGCCCATAGGGGTAACTTAGCCCTACCTTACGGGTGACTCACATGTTATAAAAGGGAAGGTAAGGGCTTGGCAGGTAGGTGCACTTGCCAAGTTGTGATGGTAGTAACAACTGAGCGCAGACACTGCAGGGGAAGGTCTGAGAACCCTTTGAGAGGCTGTTCCTGTGGGTGGCACAATCAGTGCTACTGTCCCACTAACAGCATTTAATTTACAGGCTCTGGCACTCTCAGTGCACTTTACTAGGGACTTACTGGTAAACCAAATACACCATTCATGGAAACACCAAACCATAATACAATTTACAATAGGAGCACTTGCACTTTAACTCTGAACAGCAGTGAGAATGTGCGCAGAGACACTAAACCAGAAAAATGGAGTCAAAGCCAGGAGATCAGAAAGCAAAAAGACACAAAATATGGCAGGTCTAACAAACACATTGGATGACAACTCTTTGCCTGCAACCTTACCCACACCCTAGTTACCAATGTAGAAAAACTACTCACCCCCTATCTTCCACCTTGTAAACCCATATTGTCCATCACCTTCTCCCTTTAACTCTTGAGACAACTGCAGCCAAATTACACTCATCCTCTACCTTTCCACTTGGTAAACCCACCTCTCACCTTTACCTTTTTCATTAAACCTTATTCCCTTTAGCAAGTGCCTTCACTTCATCCTAGTTCATCGAGCTTTCCCTGCTCATTTGGCACCGCCTCAGCCAAACAAATCCAATCTTCTACCCTACCGATGGAAATTAAAACCCCCCCTTCCACCTAGTTTAATTTATATAATGCCCCCTCCACATCGCACTCTCCGATCTTTGCTCCTCGTACTCTTTTGCCTTACAATCATTGTCCATGCACTCTATGTATTTTCCCAACTTGTTTAGTGATATATTGTTTTGTGGATAGGTTAGAGCTTAATAGGTTAGCCAGTTACACACATACATACAGAAAATGTTGTTTGTGAAATTTGAGCTTGATTTTCAAAGGGAATCTTACCCTTTTGTGCAGGTTTATGATTTTTTGCTGTTTACACAGGTATTTTGCTAGTAGCATCTTCATGACTGTGGAGTCATAAAAAGATAGGAAATACCTATCTTTTTATGTATGGATACTCCGCAGTCATAACGATACTACTTCAAAAATACTGAATAGCAAACAATCATAAACTTACACAAAAGTGTAAGATTACTTTTGTGACTGAAGTCCATTGTGTTCTACCATGTGGGACTCCTATGGATATGGTTGCCACCAGTTTGGTTTTTGCTAGCATGAACTGTGTTTTTTAAGTCCACGCTGCTAAAAATAACATGAAAAGCAGTACAATTCAGTATTTTCTCCCTTCTGAAACATAAACCTAAAACAGCAAACACACAAAAAAATTGTAATATATTTGAGAGCTGGCTGGGTCATTTTAGAATGATTTTTTTAAAAACAAACAGAGGAGTAATTGCCATGTTAAAAAAGAATCCTGGCTCTTTTCCATTAATTATTTTTCAACCACCTGCTCTTGGCTGTTCCATATTAGAGAAACCTAAACAAGTGGCAGTATGTTTTCTTGAAAAAAGATAGGGATTCGCAATGGCGTTTGCTGTGGCATTAAAGTGGTAAGGCAGCACAGGGCAGGGCGGGAGAGACGAATATTAAAAATAGTGCGTACCTGCCATCTTCTGCCTTAGTGCTCTTCTGTGGCTCTGCTTCTTGACTTTTGCAGTCCGCAGGCTCCCCGACGTCAATCCAGAGTCTGCTCTCATGCTGGCATTACCTAGCATAAGAGCAGCAATGGGATTGGTCAGAGCACCATAGTTTGGCGTTCACTAAGGGATTACAACCCTGTGCCTGTTCTCCACCTGGCTGTACAGCACAGCTTGGGTTGAGATATCTAAGTGCGCCTATCAGTTTGGGCGTCCTAAGACGGTTGGCCAAATCGACATGTGCCCTTGCAACAGTGCCACTTCTCCTATTGCTTGCTGAAGCTGTTGAACACGATGGCCCGGCCTGCCCCACTCTAGACTTGGCTTACATAAGTGAGGAAAAATAAAATGATAACGTGTGTTAATATTATATTTTTCATCTTTTTACTGCTGCGAGAGCAGTGGGGCGATGCTTCTCCCCCTTAACGGAGGAGCTGCCGCTGGTGAGCCTATATGTGGAACTTACAGACATTCAAAACGGTGTGTCCTTCCATCAAGTGATTGGCTGCACTGTGTCCTCTGTCTCCTCACCTGCTTCCTTCGTCATTCTCTGGCCCCTGGTGGCCTTTCTGTAGTTCTCCTGTTATTTGCCTGTGTGACGATTCTGTACTGGGCTGACTCCCTTTCTGCCCTCACTGCCGTGGTGTTGCTTTACAGACCAAAGTGCTGGGTATTTGGATTTTGTGGGCTACATAGCCACACAGGTGTGTCCTTGTGTAGCAGATAGGTTCTGACTGCTACTCTCCAACTACCCACATGATCCATCTAGTGGAGAAAATTCAGGCTTGCACCTTTTCCTATTGGAAATCTATTTTGTTTGTACTATATTTTCACACAGTAACATGGTGGTTGCACACATTTCCTAATCATTCAGGAAGTTAAGAACAAAACATAAATGTAGAGGAAACATAAAATATGCTATGGCACCACTAAGTACATTTTGAATTAACTTTAATTTAAAAACATATTAAATTAAATAAAAATATTTTTATGCAGTTACATTACAAAAACTGAATTCTCACCTAAAGTAAAAATAAATGATTATGCATTAATACTATTTAAAGTATTTTAATTATATTTTAATACAAATAAGGCACATTTGTTTTTAAATTCAAAAAGTTCATTAAAATATTTTAATTAATAAATATGTAGTAAGTTAGATTTGTTTAAAATTAATATATATTTATTTGTTTGTTTAACTGTTTTAATTGATGTAATTTACTTCAACCTCATTTCCTATGTGGTTTTATTTTAAGTTGTTACCTCTATTATGTTCTATGGAACAGTGTTGCAATATCAGCAGTTTACCATGTGTTGTGCGGAACTTATTAGTTTCTATTTATGGTAGTAGTAACTTACACTTGTAAATTTGGCCCCATCCATTTTTTCAGGGGGTGGAGATGTGCAAGTCTACACTTGAGTAATTTTATACTCAAACTTGTAAATTACCAAAAGTAGCAAAGTCATTCAAAAATATAACAGTAAATGGCATGTGTAAATTACTATATTAATCAAAAGGGGGAGACACTGTTCCAAAAAAAGGAGGGAATAAAGAAAAACCCAAAAGGGTTTTAGGGAGATAAAGTCCTAGGCCAGAGCTTTCCAAAGTATGTGTCGCGACACATTACTGTGTCGCCTGACCTTCGTGGGTGTGTCGCGCAACAGGAGCCTTGGCCCTCGCAGTGAGGGCTTGAAGGCAGGGGCGCAACGGAATTGAGCTCAAAGAGCTGTCTGTGTGTGCGCGCGCCCAGGCTGAGACAGCTTCCCACACACACAGACAGCTTTGAGATTATCGCAGCCGCACCCGGGTACTTCACAGGTCTTTACAAGACCATTAACGAGGCTTTGTTTTTTTTTTTCACCCCTCCATCTCCACATGGTGAAAGGGACAAATCCTTTGTTTGTCACCGGTAACCTTTGCCGACTGTCCTGCTGCGTGGATATTTCCTTTTCTATGCAGTGCAGGAGAAAAGAAGTTTGTTTATTCCTGTCACCTTTCCCGACCCCTGCAGCAGTTTATCACACCAGGCTGTGACACAGTTTGACTAATAAAGTAGGTAGGAGAATTTGTCACTATTTGTTTTTCGATTTAAAATGTGCACAGGACCAGCAGGACGCATACTTTGTGCGTGCTTCATTTAAACAATTTTTTTATCATTTTCATGACCGATGCAGGATAAAATAAGACAACACAACATGCCCAGATAACGCTGGTGATTAATGATCCTGCTGGAGGGCAATCGTTTGTCTGTCCGTAGTTTTTAAATGCAGATCAACTGTATTTTATGTGGAAGCTCAGTGGGTTACTGCCTTTGTCACAGAGATCCTTGTGCTACTTGCAGTTCAGAAGTTACAATCCTAACATAGGACAGTGACCAATGAACTGTCACCAAAGAGCTGCATACAAACATGAATGGTGTAGTTAGAACTTCGCTTATTTTTGTTTTGTGATATAGTTAGAACTTCCTCAGTCTTTCATTATTCTAATGTTGCTGAAATGAGTATGTTTGGGCAGATATACATTTTTATCAGTAAAGCTGACCCCCATGTAATACTCTTTAAATCCTAAAGTTGTTTCCCCACACCAAACCCTCTTAAAATATATTGCCCACCAGTATGTATGACGTGATTCATACACCTTGTAATCCTCATTGGCTTATGTGACATTCCCTGTAGACTGATTTACATACTTGTATGACTCATTGTCTCTGTATAATGTGTGCGTGGTGTAAAGTACTGACACACACTACACTGACATGAGTAGCGCTGTACAACAAATGAAATGCATATGAGAGAGGGGCTACGTAAAGATGAGGGGCACTGTTGGAGGGTGGCAGCGAGGGAATCTGAGGAGGAGGTGGTGGTGGGAGGGGCTATGGAGCAATGAGGGGCACTGTTGGAGGGCGGCAGTGAGGGAATCCGAGGAAGAGGTCATGGGGTGGAGGGGGGGAGCTAGGGAGAGACGAGGAGCACTGGTGGAGGGTGGTAGAGAGGGAGTCTGAGGAGGAGGTCATGAGGGGGAGGGGCTACAGAGAGATGAGGGGCACTGGTGGAGGGTGACAGTGAGGGAATCCGAGGAGGAGGTCACAAGGGGGAGGGGCTATGGGGAGATCAGGGGCACTTGTGGAGTGTGGCAGTGAGGGAATCCGAGGAAGAGGTCAATAGGGGGGCAACTATCAATTATTTAACAAATCCTCTCAATTATCTCACAGCTTTAATGACTGCCGCTGAAAACAAAAACTAAAAATCAATATTAGTCACTGCCAGTAGCACAAGAAACCAAACATGAAAGTTATATGTTTGTTTAGCAGGTCTATCGTAAGTACATTTGAGCTCATTACAATATTTAACAAATTAAATTTTGCTTCGGGGTTGTGCAAAAAAATTATGCAACCCCGATGCAAAATCAGGGCCTTAACATGTATTTATTTTTTTAAATCCTGCCACAAAGAAACTGGCAACAAGGAGAAATGCGGCAGTAAATCTGTTCTACTCAACTGGTTGCAAAGTCTGTATTTTAAAATATCATGGGGTTAAGGCACCTGTGGCAGAGATCTTTGTGTGCTCAGTAAAGCTCAGGGAATAATAATAATGGTAAAATAACTATTTGCTGGAGAGGTTTGTGTTTTGTCTAGTCCAAGTTTTGGATCAAAGTAGCATTGAGGGTTAATAGGTCTCCTGGAAAGCACATTATGTAACGCGCAGATGACAGATTTTTATTGTATGTAAATGGGCAAGTGAGTTAGCGCTTTGAACACAGAGATCCTTTTGTTACTTGCAGTTCATACATTGTAATTCTTCTAATATAGCACAGTGAGCCAAGAAGGACATGTGGCTCCTACACCTTGTAACTCTCCCCATCTTATGTAACATTCCCTTGATTTACACACATCATTTATTGTCAATGTATAATGTGTATGTATAAAGCACTCTGACACTACAATGGGATTAGTAGCACTATAGCGCTGTAAAAGAAACAAAACAAAATAGTGGCATTTAAATTGTTTGTGTAAATACTGGGACAGACTAACAAATCTGACATTCCTACACACATGCATATCTCTTATATAAAAGGACTGAACAAAGTCAAAAGCATGCCTGCCTCTTGTGTGATGTGATGTGATAAGCTATGTGCCTTTGTTTCTCCTCCATTTCATTTAGATGTGAGGCTCCTGATAGCTCCCAGCCTGGATACTCCAAGAAAAGGAGACCTGATGGCCCCTTAACTTCGACCTTTGTTATAGGCCCAGCTGGAATCTGATAAGCCCCTTCCCCGTCTGTACATTGCTGCTTGGAACAAAAGCAAACAATGTGCAGGCACTGTTGAATGTGTCCCGGTGTCTAAAAATTGCACCAAGACAAGTTTACCATATTTCTGTGGGGCCCAATCTCATAGCAGGGTAGACTGCGATCACCCTGTGAAAAGAGTGGATAGACTCAGTCTACCCTCAACTTGTGCCCGGTCTACTACATAGTGCCAAGAGATGCATGTGCATCTCTTGACGCTATGTAGCAGCTATTGCTCATTTTAGTAATGATGAAGTTCACCTGTGTGCCCTAATACTGAAAAGCGAGGGCAAGAGATCTTTGCAGTGTAAGTTAGTAGATAGGTACATAGTACATTTCCTTTACAACGAACCATGAAGCGGTGTTTAGGAAATTATTAATATGCTAGTTAAAACAGGTGCATTTAGAAAACTGAGGCCCAAGCTCCTAACTAGCAGGAAGGCCATTTATTTTCTTGATCTGTGCGTAAGTGGATGAGCTCAAAGGGGTAAGTACACATCACTTATCATTTTGCTGGCTCGGTGAGTGAGGTGAATAATAAAGCCGATCTACAAAGAAAACGAATCAACAGGGTTGGGGCGGGCGGGAGGAGATGGAGTGAGTGAAAACACCAGCACTCGTGTGGAGTGCTCAAAGACAAAGAAAATAGTAGCTCCTATAATGGGAGTAGTGGAAGGACGCAAGCACTTGGTCCATGTTCAGGGGGAGGGTCAAACACAGGAAGAAGCATGACGCTTTTATGCTATGGACTAACGGGAACGACGGATATGAGAGCACGATGGAGCAAACAAGTGGTAAGGCAATGGGCGGGCTGAAGCCCACAGATTGAAAACATGCTGTTCGAGACAGCATTTGCGCAGCCTAGACGGGACCTAAAAAAAAAAGGACAGAATATGACAAACAAGGCCAACATGCTTAAAGTTGATTATTATATAATAGCTCACCAGCAACTTAATATTTGGCCCAATACAGGAAATAGGTTTTCTTTTGATAACGTGGCGAAACAAAAACTCCACAACCCAACCGACAGTTGATCTAATGTACTGCCTTGTTTTTTTTAACTGGGAATTATTCTAATTTGATTCACATGTTTCTTTTTAGTATTTAAGAAGGAAGAAACGTTTGCCAAAACCAACACTCCATATGCTGTGGGGTGCCCTTTTTGTGCTGTAAATCACTGGGGCATGTGTCGATGTGTGCATGATTATATTCTTGTTTCAGGCACAAACCTAACCTTACTCCCTGTTTTGCCAGTCACTGTCTTTGTTAAAAACAGATTCACAATTGCTTTATTAAACCTTCTTGCTTTCTCCAATTTGATTGAAAATGCACCATTTGCCCACTATTTTTTAAACCCCCCCGAACACCTCTGTGGTGATTCCGGCTCACTCGCTACGCTCGCTCGCATTACCGTGTCACTAAAGCAGGAATGTCAAAAAAGTGTGTCACCAGCATGAAAAGTTTGGAAACCTGTGTCCTAGGCTATTATTGGGCCCAATTACGAGAAAGGGGGAAGCAGAGCTTAATTTCTCTTGTTGCCCTCACACACCCCAAAGGATGTCATGCTTCATCATTGGGCGTTTTGCTCCTCGTCGGGCTGGCGCTGCAATGCCCTACGGGTCCCCCGTAGGGTCACTTTACCGGAGATCTTTTAAGAGAAAAACGCCGTTTGGTGCATGCGGGTGTGTGAATTGGGTCCTAATAAAAGGCAAAAAGTGATGCAATATGTGACGTGGTGAATTAAAAATGTCTAAGGGTTGCTTGTAGAATGAGCTTTAATAAGACAAAAAGGGAATGGCACCCTTGAGACACTAAAAAACCCGTAGATTAGGTGTTACCTTAACGGTAATAATGTTCCATCAGATAACATAAAAATTGGTCAAAATGGTCGACATGTTTCGCGCCCTGGCGGTCCAGAACGGATCCGTAGCGCTTCCTCAGGACCAACTAAAGGTTAAGTGAATTGTGAAAATGAACTAGGGGATAGTACCCACAATATATATCCGGGCGTCCAGGGTATAAGTGGCCCTGCTCTCTGTAATGTCAGAGTGAGGTTCGCTCCTGGATATAAGCCTAGGTATGGGGAGAACGATGCTCCATAGACTAGGGGACGAGCGTACACACCTTCTTGTGGGTTTTGGTCCGGTGTGGTCTCTCACACACCTACCCCAGCCGTCCTCCTGTCTGGAAAGGATGTGTAAATTACTCCCAGGTGTATAGTTATTTTTTTCAATAGCCCTGTTTGTGTTTAGATAATAAAGAGCGCTTTTACACTGTATCAAAACTCAATGGGGCAGATTTAGAAGGAAAGTGACTCAGTGCGTGCTGCAAGCCATTTGGCTGCACTGCATTGAGTCACTTTCAAAGCACAGGGATGCAACATATTTACAACAATATGTCGCATCTTCACCTTCCTGGAAGGAAGGTGAAGATGGTTTTTTGTACAAATTCAGTGCCCCCAGGTACTTCAAAAAAGTAAACCTAAAAATATTGGTCTGCCCTCTATCTATGGTATAAGGTTAGGAGTAGGTAGGGTCCAGGTTATTATTCGGACTTTGCCCCAATCTGGGAACCTCCGGAGACTCCATTATGCTTGAAAGATAGCTTGAGCATACCAAAGGCATTATGAAATGGTCAGACTTGATATCACCGGGGGTGTCCACCCTTGGGAGGCCCTAAGAGCAAAGATTGGGAATGATTTTTCCAGGTTTAATTATATTCAATTAACTTCATGGTTCACGTCCGAAAATAAAGAAACCTGTGGTGACTGAGAGTTGGAGCTATCGCTTCAAGATGTTAATCTTAAGAATAAGGACATTTCTAAGTGGTATGAGAAGCTCTTGGAGGCAGACAAGAAGGAGTTCTTACCGCAATATTCATTCTGGAATGGGGCTCCACTTGAGTGTCATATAGAGGCAGTGTTGGAATACTCCCTGAGGCTCCTATACAAATAAGTAAAACCAGCTAATCTGAAAAAGAATTACTTCTTCATCCTAAATCGCCTATATTGGATATCGGCCAAGATAGCAAAGGTTGCCCCACCCCTCCCCCATGTGTCCAAGGTGTGACTTCATAATATTTTGGGTGATAGGATAAAAAAAAAAAATGGCACATCTCTGTGCTTCCCCTAGAGCTGGCGTACAAACTGCTACCACATAGCACCAAGAGGGTTGGCCACAGTGCAAGTTCCCCACTTAGTTGTTCCAAAACCATGGCTTCATCAAGATTGGAGCCATAACCAGTACAAAGCGTGAATTTTATCTCCCCTATCATACATTCCACAATAAGTAATCACCCCAACTTATCAGCTAATACCCGTCCCGAAGTTTGTATAGCGGGAATGGCAAACACCGCCACCCCCCGATTCATTGAAGATTGTTGAGAGGCCGCTAATTGCATGAATCCCATTTCTGATAAGATTTTCCGCTTTCCCCAAGGTAAATGAGTTTCTTGTAAACAAATCAAATCTGACTGAGTCACTCGAAGTTCAGCAGCTACCCTTTGTCTCTTTTTATAGCTATTTAGGCCACATACATTTAGGGAGCATATTCGAAGTCCAAATCTAGCCATTAAAAAAAAAAAAGGGGACAAACCAATGCTCAATGCTCTAGAAAAAAACATAAAGGTGCCAATTACGATCCGGTAAAAAATGTCCCCGTACGACTCGTATCCGGTCTTTTTACCGTACGAATCGTACAAGTGCCGTACGAACTGGCAATCACGATTCGCATGGTAAAAAGTCCATACGAACCGCACTGGGAATCATTCCCCACACGTCCTCGGGTCGGAAAATGTGTCCGACATGTCCTCGGACGATTTACCTTACAAACGTGAAAAGCCAAGTCCGACCGAGGAATCACGATCCATCCCGTGCGTCCGAGCTTACAACCGTATGGAAAAAACACCGTCCGCACCGAACTCCTATAGCAACCATGGAGACATGTGCCCGCATACGCGCCCAACACTCCCCCCAGCCCCCGTACGTCCGACACGTACCCCCCATGTATGTATACCCCCACCCGTCTAGGTACACCCCAGTACGTTTGAGTCGTACCCCCACCCCTGTACGTGTCGTACCACCGTCTATGTACACCCCAGTACGTTCGAGTCCTACCCCCACCCCTGTACGTGTCGCACCACCGTGTACCTACACCCCAGTACGTTCCAGTCGTACCCCCACCCCAGTACGTGTCGTACCACCGTCTATGTACACCCCAGTACGTTCCAGTCGTACCCCCACACCTGTACGTGTCATACCCCCGTGTACCTACACCCCAGTACGTTCCAGTCATACCCCCACCCCAGTACGTGTCGTACCACCATCTATGTACACCCCAGTACGTTCGAGTCCTACCCCCACCCCAGTACGTGTCGTACCACCGTCTATGTACACCCCAGTACGTTCGAGTCCTACTCCCACCCCTGTACGTGTCATACCCCGTGTACCTACACCCCAGTACGTTCCAGTCGTACCCCCATCCCAGTACGTGTCGTACCACCGTCTATGTACACCCCAGTACGTTCGAGCCCTACCCCCACCCCTGTACGTGTCGCACCACCGTGTACCTACACCCCAGTACGTTCCAGTCGTACCCCCACCCCAGTACGTGTCGTACCACCGTCTATGTACACCCCAGTACGTTCCAGTCGTACCCCCACCCCTGTACGTGTCATACCCCCGTGTACCTACACCCCAGTACGTTCCAGTCGTACCCTCACCCCAGTACGTGTCGTACCACCGTCTATGTACACGCCAGTACGTTCGAGTCCTACCCCCACCCCTGTACGTGTCGCACCACCGTGTACCTACACCCCAGTATGTTCCAGTTGTACCCCCACCCCAGTACGTGTCGTACCACCGTCTATGTACACCCCAGTACGTTCCAGTCGTACCCCCACCCCTGTACGTGTCATACCCCCGTGTACCTACACCCCAGTACGTTCCAGTCGTACTCCCACCCCAGTACGTGTCGTACCACCGTCTATGTACACCCCAGTACGTTCGAGTCCTACCCCCACCCCAGTACGTGTCGTACCACCGTCTATGTACACCCCAGTACGTTCCAGTCGTACCCCCACCCCTGTACGTGTCATACCCCCGTGTACCTACACCCCAGTATGTTCCAGTCGTACCCCCACCCCAGTACGTGTCGTACCACCGTCTATGTACACCCCAGTACGTTCCAGTCGTACCCCCACCCCAGTACGTGTCGTACCACCGTCTATGTACACCCCAGTACGTTCCAGTCGTACCCCCACCCCTGTATGTGTCATACCCCCGTGTACCTACACCCCAGTACGTTCCAGTCGTACCCCCACCCCAGTACGTGTCGTACCACCGTCTATGTACACCCCAGTACGTTCGAGTCCTACCCCCACCCCTGTACGTGTCGCACCACCGTGTACCCAGTACGTTCCAGTCGTACCCCCACCCCAGTACGTGTCGTACCACCGTCTATGTACACCCCAGTACGTTCCAGTCGTACCCCCACCCCAGTACGCGTCGTACCACCGTCTATGTACACCCCAGTACGTTCCAGTCGTACCCCCACCCCAGTACGTGTCGTACCACCGTCTATGTACACCCCAGTACGTTCCGGTCCTACCCCCAACACAACCTCCTAAGTACGGAGCGCACCCCAGGCCCCAACATCACAACCGCATGTACAAGTCGTACCAACCCACACACAAGGACAGCACCGTACAACCAAATGGCCCATCTACACACCGTACACACGCTCAAAACGCACGTACACAACCAGGACAAAACAAAACAACACAAGAAGACACTATTCGAATGGCACAAAGCCACTAAACATGGCAAACAAACACTACAAATACACCTTCACTGACCTGCAACTGCCAAAGACAAACAGAGGGCCAAAACACCACCACTACTTATAACACACCCACCCAAAATTCAAACACTGCCACACCCACCCATGGACCAATAAAAAGGGCCCACACACACAAACCATGAGCCTTTGCAACAGACTCACTGCTGCCAGACACCACAGAACCATACAACAAGCTACACCACACCTTACACTTGCACACCTTCACACAACCACCCTCACAAACACCCCCTCATCACATTCACACACACACACACACACAACCATCCACACCCCCCCCCCCAACATCCACACACCCCCCCCACCATCCCCACCCACACCCCTCACCATGCCCACTACCAAGAATCCAAAGTTCAGTAACCGAGAGTTGGAGGTCCTTGTTGATCAAATCCTCAGAGTCGAGCCACAGATCTTTGGAACATTGGTCAGAAACACCAGCCTGGCAGCAAAAACAGCCATGTGGCAGACCATCGTCGATGCTGTGAATGCTGTTGCGGACACCAGAAGGACCAGGCAGGAATGCCAGAACAGGTGGTACGATCTGCGGAGGAGGGTCAGAGCCAAGAGGCAGGAGGAACATGACCAGGCCAACGCCACCGGAGGAGGGCCCTCCCGCAGACCCGTACAGTACCATCCCTGGGAGGAGAGGGTGATGGCCATACTGCCGGTGGAGGCAGTCGAAGGATTAGAAGGACTCCGAGACCCGGGTGAGTACACAAACAACGCACCTCACATGGGGGGGAACGGCATCCACAACCAAAATCACTAACAGGCACGCAACCACCACAAGCCATCGCATTACTCAACCACACTCCATGAGCACGCACATGCCACTGCTGCCACCATGCCCTATGCACCCAGCTGGACAATGTCAAGTCACAGAAGACAACAACACATGACACGGTATCCCGGATGGCGGGAGGCTGGGCCCCAAAAATCACATAGTGCGACTCCGAAGCAGACAACAATGCACTCTGCCCATATGGCCTAGGTCACAGCCAGACAAACAGTGTGTCCCAACACAGGAATGACTTGCCAGCAAATGGCGGACGCCTTGCATCAACACATGGGGGTGAAGGCACTGTTTTGCACATGACAGCAGCTAATGAACATGCCAACATTGTGAAAGAGTGGCAGCACACACCACCACAGCAGCAGCGCACAGACACACATCACACCCAATGGGTGCCTGGAGATCAGAAACAAACTCACATCAACAAGCCAAGGGCCACTCAAAGATCTGCTAACAGTGTGTGCCCAGGAAGCTGGGCTGAGGTGACAGAGGGTGACACACAGAGGGAGGGAGAGGGGGACAGAGAGGGAGGGAGAGGGGGACAGAGAGGGAGGGAGAGGGGGACAGAGAGGGAGGGAGACACAGGGAGACGGACAGAGGGAGGAGGCTGACACACAGAGGGAGGGAGAGGGGGACAGAGAGGGAGGGAGAGGGGGACAGAGAGGGAGGGAGACACAGGGAGACGGACAGAGGGAGGAGGCTGACACACAGAGGGAGGGAGAGGGTGACAGAGAGGGAGGGAGAGGGGGACAGAGAGGGAGGGAGACACAGGGAGACGGACAGAGGGAGGAGGCTGACACACAGAGGGAGGGAGAGGGTGACAGAGAGGGAGGGAGAGGGGGACAGAGAGGGAGGGAGAGGGGGACAGAGAGGGAGGGAGACACAGGGAGAGCAAATCAGCCGTGTGGTGTGTGGGAATGTCTGCTCGTCAGCAGGTAGACTGCGTGCATGTAGCCAAGGGTGGCACGTGCCAGAACCCCCCCTCTTCTCCATGGCAAAACACAGGGCCATGTCACAACCTGTGTACGAGCACAATGACAGCTACCTGCATCACATAAGTGTGTGGAACAACTCCATGTGCACATGTACAGTGCTACACGGAAGGCGCCAATGCATGGCTCGCAACACCTGCTCACTCCACTGCTGACTGCAGTCACACTTGACGCAGCAAGTAAGACTGTGCCACACATAGTTAAAGGGGCCAAAGTGGTGCCCAAGGGACACACCCATGCACAAGTGCACTGTGAGTGGAATGCAAGACAGATCCTAATTCCAAGAGGAAATGTGCCAACTTTGGAAATGATGAAACATGGATGTTGCATGGACCAAAATTAACATTGTCTCTCTCACACACAGGTCAACGTCATGGTGCACCCCCCAACACTGGGGGGGGAACACTCACAGGACCCGGATCTGCAGGAGCCCGATCCCACCGGCAGCGACCACTCTCACCACTCTGTGGACGACCCCGACCGACCTGGCCCCTCTGGTGTCCAACCGCCTGCAGCACCTGCGTCAGGTACAACTGTGCCAACCACCACCCCCACTCCTGCCACATCCCAGGAGACACCCAGGATCCCTGCCCCAACACCACAATGCAGCCAGGCTGGCCAGGAGGGACACGGTGTCCCGGGCACCCAGGAGGAGGCAGGCGACAATGCCAATGCCACCCCTCAGGGGTCCCGGAGACCCGATGTGCCCACAAGGGCAGGCCAGGCGCAAGTGGGCAGGGGTGGTGGGAGTGGAGGACGGTGGAGGCACGAGCCTGACCAGTTGGCTGGGGATCCGGTATTTTCCCATGTCCGTAACATCCTGGACTCATACCGGCAGGACACCACGGGCATGGCCCAGGTTGTGTCCACCCTCAATGAGATCAAGGGGAGCCTCGATGAGATAAAGACCCAGCAGGCCCAGCAACATGCGGAGCTACATGCCTGTCTACTGGTACACCAACGGAGGATGGAGGACAGACAGGCTGAGCAAGTGACGGCATTCCAGGGGATTCACGCTACACTCCGTCGGATGGCCAACAACATGGCCGACCCTCCCTGTGCCAGAAGGCGGAGAACATCACCACCCACAGGGAGGGATCAGGAGGAGGAGGAGGAGGAAACATCCGACGGAGCATCCCAGATGTCGTCATGGCCTGCTGCTGAGGTTCCCCGCAGGAGGCCGGGTCGTCCACGGAAAGGACCGTGAGGGTCGGCGCTACATCACCATCTCCCAGGACACCTGGCCTGGCACCTGGCCCACTGGACCAACAGCATCACAGCATCAAGAGACATTCTCTGCCACATGGCCCTGCTGGTCACTGGCTGACCAATGTTGACAAAGACTGTGGCATGGACTCTGAGGACATCCAATGGCAAGGACACCAACTCCCCTACTGAACTTTGGATTCCAAATTCCCGGAAAGACACTCACTTTGTTGTCCCCCCCCCCCCCCAATAATAAATCACACTATGAAGAATAGATGCCTGCTGGTAGCATTATTACCTAACATGTGTCTTGTAAAGTCAAAACATGCCTGAGTCATCTTTTGTCTTCAACCACCCACACCCTGGGGCCTGAGTCTGGCACAGGACACATGGGTCACAGTGTATTAGGCAAGACAGACATGGAGCACCATACACACCCGTGATGGGCCCAACCAGCTGAGGGGGTTACCGAACAACCGTGCTGACACACACATTGAGTACAGCAACAGTCATGCGCAGAGGTCAGGGATCCAGTCCAGTGTCCTGGGGGGCACCCAGGTATGTGTAGACAGGTGGCAGAAACATGTCCTGCAAGCTTGAGTCCGGTGGATGCAGAGAATGGGGGCCTGGCCAACGTTGGATGCATGGGGATGGCACATGTCACAATACCCACACAGTCATGGACATCATGCCCAATACACAGTCTCAGCCCACACACACAGCTTGCATCTTGCCACTCGACACATTGACACATAGCCACAATCAGGGAATACCATGCCAGACAAGCAGGATGCACCGTGGCAACACACCAGCATTGACTGAGAAGAGGCACCTTGGAGGCATAGGGACACCTTTATTAGTCATGTATTCGGGATTGCAGAGGCAACTCGAAGTACACATGAACACATCATGTGGAGTAACATGTGGGTCCAACACTGGCACCCCCCTTCAGCAGCACACATGCGTGTTCGCCATGGAACTGGCACACAAGCGTTGGCTAACAGCTAAATACCCACAGCTGCACACGGAGAGCCTGCCATACACCATAGATCCGCGGATGTCGAAGTCCCACACCATGTCAAGCCAATGCTAACCGAATGTGTCCGAGGGCAGTGTCACACACATTGATGCCATCATCACAATCCCCTATCCCATCACTGATGACTGTCAACCAGGCAGACCATCTATTCAGGTGTACACAGCTGCATGTCGTGTCCCATGGGGATGCGACATGGCTGCAGAGGAACCAAACACCGACAGGGGCAGTGTGCACACATCGTGAACAACTGCCACACCCAATACACCCCAGATGCATCCCATACCCCATGGAGACTTCCAAACGTGTCCGTGCCTGTAACGCTGAGTCAGCCCACGATGTCATGTCCATGAGGAATAGCAGTGCCACAACAATGCAACCAGCAGACGGCATGCGCAGGTACCTGGGGAAGAGAGACACACAAGAAGTCAGCCACAAAAAGCACAGCCACTTCCATGTGCATTTACTCGACACATGTATGGATGACAACATGCTAGGTCACAATTATGACTGAGGAAGTACAACCATCACTGGCACCATCACTCCAGTGACACACCCACACACACCTCTGACTCACGTGCCATACATGCAGGTGGAGACACACATCACAACGCATGCCACACGGGGACCAATGCGTGCACACTCAGACACAGGTACTCACCACTATGCAAAGAAGTCGCGTATGAGCCGAGTCCGGATGTCCTCTTGCGGCTCCACATCCTCCACATCACTAGCCCCATTGCCAAGCCCTTCGTCCTCCACGGGTGGATGGTCCTCGTCATGTTGATTCAGGATGAGTGGCACTGCTCTTTCAACTGCCATGTTGTGCAGCATGCAGCAGACCATGAAGATCTTGCAGACCTTCGCCGGGGCATATGGGAGTGCGCCGCCGGTCTTGTGGAGGCACCTGAATCGGCTCTTCAGCATGCCAAACGTCCTCTCTATCACTCGCCTTGTCCGGCCATGGGCGGTGTTGTAGCGGAGCTGGGCCGGCGTGATGGGGTTGCGGAGAGGTGTGAGCAGCCAAGGCATGTTGGGATAGCCAGCGTCCCCTACATGGAAAGCACATGGTCATCGTTAGAAGTGGTGAAGCGGTCGTGCTGGTAGGCTATACTGAATACAGGACAGACAGACTGTACCCACCAACAACACATGCCCGTTCGTTGCGCAGCTGCATCATCATATCAGGCATCCCGCTACGCCTCATGATGTAGGCATCGTGTGCTGATCCTGGAAAACGAGCACAGACATGTGAAATCACCATGTTGGACAGACACACCACAAGGGCATTGATGGAGTGGTAGTGCTTCCGATTGCGGTACGCCACCTCCCGTGCGTGTGGTGGTACCAAAGCTACATGTGTCCCATCTATGGACCCAATGACATGGGGCATCCCTCCCAGGGCATAGAATCCACGCTTGACCTCAGTCATCTGTTCAGGGGTTGGGAACTTGATGAAGTCATCCAGGTGAATCAACATGGCCTCTAAGAAATCATGCAGCACACCACTGAACGTGCTCTGGGACATGCCACCAACATGAGCTATGGTATTTTGAAAGGTACCCGTGGCAAGAAAATGTAGGGCAGCCATTACCTTCAGCTGGGGTGTCAGTGCCGTGGGATACCTGTGCTGCGGTTGCAGGTGTGGTGCCAGTCTCGCCGTCAACTCCAGAATCAACGGTTGGGTGAAGCGGTAGAGCCGGATGCTGTCATTCTCCTGCATGGCAGCCAAGTCTGGAATTCTTCGGGCAAGAGGCGGCGCTCTGCAGTAATTTGGAAGTGACAACGAAGAGTGAGTGCACTACGACAACAACTCATGTGTACTGAGCACATGTTAATCTGGCAATACACACATGCTACATAGGGAGTCAGGTATGTGCTACATGGCCAGGACACGTATGGATGCAAGGTGACACTCCTTCAAAGACCCAGCTACACACGGAGATTGAGAACCTCCCCATGCCACGCCATGGGAATAGCTGTGTCCCAGTGCAAGTGAACAGCCAGACGCAACACAGGAGTGACATACGCCCACACATCAGCAGCAGTAGGATGCCGATTGCAGAGATTGGTAGCGGAACACTGGAGCCACAGGTCACATGACATTACACTAGGCCAGCCCACACACCTTGCCATGAAGGTGCACATGTCATGACTCACCACACATACCTTGTGAGGATGCTGACATGTCCTTGTCACGCTACTCCGTGTCCCATGCATACATGTGCACCTCACATCCGATACCACATGTGGCATGGTGTGCGGAACAGTGTGCAATGACAATCTACACACAGACACATGTTGGTTGCTGCAACAGCTGCAGCTTTTGAGGGTGCTCCAACATCAACCTGATGGGAAGCCCCCACACATACATGACATAGTCACATTGTGCACCGTGGGTAGTGACAAGTCAGGTGTCATAACCCCTGTACCGGGCATCAGGGGACACTTCCGTGTGTTGGTGTCCGTGCCATGCCAGTGACGCTCACCCCAAGTGCGCAGTACGACATGCACACATGTCAAAGGAGTCAAGGGCATGCCTGGCACACATCGCACCATCACACAGTACATCTGTACACATCTCATCATACATCTGGTGCCTTCTCGACTCAGGAGTAATGTTCCACATCACAGGCCTTCACACCTGTGCCCCACACATGTAGTGATGCACAGACGATGCCTCGATGTCAATTAATGGACAAGTATGTCCATCCATGGACAAGTATGTCCGCCCTATCCCTACCTGTGTGCCGCCTGTCACCACTGTGATGTGTGAATACCGCTGTACTGCTTCAAAGAGGGCCTGTGTACGTTCCCATATCACTATGGGAGTGCTGCCGTATGTGTACCCATCGTGATGGCGAGCGTACAGGCATGTGTACGGCCCGTACCACTACGAGTACGCATACGCGAGGCCACCCATACTGATAGGGAGCGTACAGGCGTGTGTACGCTCCCTATCAGTATGGGTGGCCTCGCGTATGCGTACTCGTAGTGATAGGGAGCGTACAGGCGTGTGTACGGCCCGTACCACTACGAGTACGCATACGCGAGGCCACCCATACTGATAGGGAGCGTACAGGCGTGTGTACGCTCCCTATCAGTTTGGGTGGCCTCGCGTATGCGTACTCGTAGTGATAGGGAGCGTACAGGCGTGTGTACGCTCCCTATCAGTATGGGTGGGCTCGCGTATGCGTACTCGTAGTGATAGGGAGCGTACAGGCGTGTGTACGCTCCCTATCAGTATGGGTGGCCTCGCGTATGCGTACTCGTAGTGATAGGGAGCGTACAGGCGTGTGTACGGCCCGTACCACTACGAGTACGCATACGCGAGGCCACCCATACTGATAGGGAGCGTACACACGCCTGTACGCTCCCTATCAGTATGGGTGGCCTCGCGTATGCGTACTCGTAGTGATAGGGAGCGTACAGGCGTGTGTACGGCCCGTACCACTACGAGTACGCATACGCGAGGCCACCCATACTGATAGTGAACGTAGTCACGCGTGTACGGGCCGTTGCAATGCATTTGGGGTGCCCTAGGGCCCTGGAACGCACCGTACCTGTGTGTGGAGCTCAAAACTACATAGGGGACACATGAGGGACAAGTATTAAGGCCTACATGCATGCTGGTTGTCATGGAGACCAAGTTCAAAATTCGAATTTCTTCTGGAAGGTGACCAGCAGAAGTCAGTTGGAATAAAAATACTTTGTTGCAATGTGTTTGTGGAGCTGACATCATGCAGGAGAATGAAACCGATAGAGTACACACAGACTGCTAGGTTTGAAGGGATTGGTGGAAACATAGGATGCAAATGTGAGTGACTAGTCAAGTCAAGTCAAGTTCCACTTTATTCGATTAATTAAAATCATAAAAGTATTCTACAGCAAATATCATAGAATTCATCTAAAACAGTATTAAACAATTGATAAATTTAAAAAGCAGAATAAAAAGGCATTATTTACATAAAATACATTACAACTGCACTCAACTGTGCAATAATGATGGATACAAATTTCTATTGTTCTTCCAATCTTAGCCTTAGTCTCTTGCATCTAACAGATGCGGCCAAAAAACTAGCAGTACAGTACATAATTATTGGGGAAAGCAACATCTGTAAATATAACAATGCAGGCTTATACTGGATAAAACCCAGGTCCTTCAAAATAGATTTTAAATATCTAGTACGAGGTTCATGATAGAAGGAACAAAAAAACAAAAAGTGGGCATTATCCTGAATAGAGAAACCATCGCATTTGCATGGAGACGAATCCTCAAGCTTGCACCAGTCTTTCTCATCCCACAGTACCGTATAAGTTTGATTAAACCGAAATTTGGATAAGAGCCATCTATGAAAAGGATTGGTTACCATTGTTAAGTAGGGAGCCAGCACACAAGATGGAGTTATCAGAACATGGGCCCTCACAGAGGGTTTACATAGATCATGAGCTTCACGCTCGGCCATGCGTATTCTCAGAAAATTTGTTTTCACCCACGGCAAGTCAGCTTTACACAGGGCTTCAGGTCTACTAAAAATTTCAGGGCGTCCCAGAAGTGCTGTCGTGGTTTCAATGTAAGACAGCCACTGAATATCCCTCCTGTGATCAAGTTGGAGACAATCTTTGATGATCCGATGATTAAGGCTAAGGTTTGGGTTAGGCCAAAGCTTTATCCACATCAAGAGTGGAGCTAGATTGATTATGTCTAGGATGTATCCCATCCCCAACTCAAGATGTACTGAGTAGGTAGCAGTTGACTGGGGTAGACCCAGCAATGAGCGAAGAAATTTATTTTCCTCAGTCTGGATATCTATAGAATTAACGTAACCCCAGACAGCTGCACCATATCTAGCAATTGCGATTGTCTTAGCTTTATAGACGGCCATAATAGCCTCCATAGGTTTCCCCCCTAATCTCTTAGCAAACCCCAAAATTGCAGCATATGAACTTCTAACCACATTCATTTTAGATGTTAGCTGCGGTTTCCAGGTTCCCCTTTGGTCAAAAATCACACCCAGATAGGTAAAGACTTTGACACTAGTAATCACCTCTCCATCACAAAAAAAGGTTTTTTCTTTACGCTTACCACATCCTACTGACATGGTATGAGATTAACTTTTGTTAATCACCAGGTCGAGACTAGACATAAAGTTGCCAAAGGAGTCAAGTAGCTTTTGTAGGGCAACTGGGGTCCTAGCTATAAGTACCGCGTCATCGGCATAGAGGAGCACCGGAATTGGTGCACCCCCCATGCTCGGGAAATCCTTTGTAGCAGACGTTAGGTAGCCCTCCAAAGAGTTCACGTAAAGCGTGAACAACATTGGCACCAGGATGCATCCCTGACGGACCCCTCTAGTGGATCTGAAGCTCTCGGTACACTTTCCGTCAGTGGTCATTCTGATGCGGGCCCTCAGATCTTTGTGGAGCTCCGCCAGAAAGTGTACCAAGGAACTATCGAGGCCCATCTCCAGCAGCATTGCCCACAGCTTAGATCTATTAACAAGATCAAAAGCTGTGGACAGGTCCATGAAACCAAGAAATAAGCTGCCCCCTTTTGCTCTGGTGTATTTGGACAGTATGAGGTGGAGGTTGAGGCATTGATCCTCAGTACTCCTCCCTGACCTAAAGCCAAATTGTGCCTCGGACAAGATGTTATTCCCCTTAGCCCATGCAGAAATCCTCGCCAGGACAGCCTTACCTAAAATTTTTACCGAGGAGTCCAAAAGCGATATTGGTCTATAGCATTTTGGATCTCCTCTCTGCCCTTTTTTGAATATTGGGACGATTGTAGCTAAAGACCAGGACTGGGGGAAACCCACTATTGCAGCAGCATTAAAAACTCTGGTTAAAATATTTGCCCAAAACAGCGGATTTGCCCTGAACATGTCCGCTGGCACTCCATCAGGGCCCGGGGCCTTACGACCTGCTGTCTCCTCTATGGCTCTAAGTACCTCGCTGGTTTCAAATCTCACAGGCTCCGTGGGGCACTCATTTGCAGGGATTGTGAAAGAGTCCGGCTCCCTGTTACTATCATAAATTTTTTCGAAATGGCATAGCCAATCCTCCTCTGGAATATTTAATTCCTGTACTGAGTTTTGAACACCTGTGAGTAATGGGGAATGTATTATTGTCCAAAACTCAGCGCTATTTTTTAGAGTGGCTTTATCCCTTAAGTCCTCCCAAGCTTTGCTTTTTAATTCATTTTTACGCAAAGTAGTGGCCGTGTTATAATCCTTTCTTAATCGCGCCACAAGCTCCTTATCCCTTGGGCGAGTATTGAGTGCTTTTTTAAGGCGGTTATGAGCTTTACTGCAATTATTATCAAACCAGCCTTTAGCCGGCTTTTGTTTGGCCCCCTGCCCTTTGGCTGAGAGACTGCTAGACACAAACCGGCAAATATCTTCAAAGGAAGATATAATATCATTGTGCCCAGCTGACGGAGTGGCACACACAATTAACTCTTCCGCGACTGAGTTGGATACAGTTAAGAAAAATTTTTCCGGTACAACCGTCTCCCATTTAAGTCTTCTCCCCTGATCCCTTTCCTTTACAGGCAATATAGTCCGATGGAGCACAACAGATTTCGACAAGAAGGCACTATTTGTTAACACCAATCCAACAGGATTATGATCACTCATAGGCATAGCAATTGCATTATATGAAATCACATAATTAAGGAAACATCTCGAGACAAAGATAAAATCAATTATCGAATCGCTAGCCCTTCCCGTGTAGGTGGCAACCCGTGTACTATTATCATAAAATTCAGGTTCAAATAGCTCATTTTCCTGCAATACATGTTCAAGTGCCCGACCCTTCTGTGTGTGTTCGAAATGAGGGGGGGAAACGCTGTCTGGCCCGTCTGATTCCACCAAAACACAATGTGAGCACAAATGAACATTAAAATCACCCATTAAAATGAATCGATACAGAGTGGAATGCTTGTCTCCGTAGAGAATTAAAAAATCAGATAACCAATTAAAATGCATGGATTCTGGATTGCTATTAGGAGCACTATAACAGTTAACCAGAAGTAGTTTACCACCATCCTCTAAAGTTAACTCCAGAATAATAAAATTATGGGAGGCGCAGTCTATCGGAATCAATTTGCCTTTTAAATTCACCGAAACCAGCATCATGAGACCTCCTTTATTCCGTCCGGCTGGAGAAGGCAAAGCAGGGACAAAGAAGGATGTGAAGCCATCTAACCAGTAATCACACTCCAAATCCCAAGTCTCTTGCAAGGCGATGATATCGTAGCGCTTTACAAAGTTTTCCCAATTGGGGTCTCCCTTCTTGGCCCGCAACCCAGCAATGTTCCAAGATAACAGTCTAACCGTGTCCCCATTGGCGATAATAATCTCTGGTGAACTGTTCTTGACCGCCTCAGAAGAAGGTACAAGGACCGCTGGTGTTGGGGCCGCTACGGCGGTGTCCTCTGTACCCTCTCCCTCACCCCGTCAATCACAGAGGTCGAGGCCTGAGAGCACATTAAATCTATTATATGTTGTAATGGGGGGACCAAATGTACTAGGGTTATCACGGCCCTGCAACAAACTTTGATGAGCCCAGCTGGACCCCACCGGGGTGAATGGATTTGATCTTAGTCTGGGCAAGGAGGGAAAGTTGGCCTGGTTGTAGAAATACCCAAGCGGACGGACTTGGATACTGTTACTGTCCTCCAACAGGGATGCTGCCCGTAGGAGGACTGTGGCCACATGTTGTGGGTATTTAAAGTTCACAACCACGCAATCCCCTCTACATGATTTCGTTGATGGGCCAATCCAGTTTACTCTCCTCGTCGTAATAATATCTCCAGCATGTTTAGAAGGGAAACCACATTTGGCACCCAACCAGGCCACCACTTTGTTTTTAAGAGAATCATGCGCTTCCTCTTGCGGCTCAGAGTTACCTGAGCAAAACGACGGAACATTTGCAAGTACGATGACATAAGGGGCGCAATCCGGGGGCAAATTAATAGTATTGATGCGCCTACCTTGTGCGGCATTAGTGTTATATAGGGGGCCAGGTCTCTGAAAGCGCCCAGCCTGATCAGCATCCAAATCTACTGGTGGGGGATGGATGGCTGGTGGGAGATGGATGGCTGGGGGAACAGTAGGGTTGTTAACTGGGCAACTAGCCGGAGGGATCAAAGAAGGTGGGTTGGGGGCTATTGTGGCACTTGTTCCCAAGACTTCGGGGCTTGCTAAACTAATTTGAGGGGGTAAGGGATTCACCTGAGAAAGTTTAGCCAACTGTTGGTCCAGTAGACCTCCTAATCTTTTAAGCTCCGCATTTGCGGTGTCCAATTTGACTGTGAGACAGTCAATGGAAGCCTTAAGTTTTAGGTCGACAGCCGCCTCTATACGTTTAATTAACAAACCAAACTGCTCTGGGCTCAGTGTAATACTGGGTTTCTTTATGATCTCTACATTTGGATTGGATTTGGGGGGAGATGTAGCTATCTGGCAGGTGATTTTCCCCTCTTCTCCTGTGAACAGTCTTACCCCCCTTCTTGCTTTGCTGCCTTCTGCATGATCTAAAAGGTCTCTTTCCCCTAATTTCTTCCATTACTTCTGCCTCTTCCTCAGAGTCAGAGCGTAGCGTATCAAGCATTGTAGGATTCATCATTACAATATCAGGCTCCCGGTGGATGGAAGCTACTGTAGTACTTATTGGCTCGGTAGCGTTTTGTTCGCCTAACGTGCAGACCACGCTTCTTTCGCCTTCTTGGAAATCCTCCAGTGTAGCAGCTCTAGCTGGAGGGAGGGCGTAATCTAGAGCGTCTGCTTTACCCAAAGAAGCCCTTCTATCATCGTTGATTTTGGTCACCATTTTAACAAGAAAATTATTCATGGAACCAGCCCCCGTGACCACCTTGTCTTTCTTAGAGCCAGACATAATAGGATATGGGCCGGGATTAAATGTCAGCTTTAACTACTGACTTGCTGCCTGCAAGGTCTCACAGCCTAGACCCAGGCTACTCCGGGAAATAATGCGCGGATTAACTCTCACGGGATCTTAGAACAGATAATATCTCTACTCTTGCATGACGGTTATCAGAGACCAAAAAGTTACAAGCAGGCACAAAGATTGTAATAAGATCCAGATTACAGCCAATGTACCCTACCACTAACCGACTCCACAACAACACTCATGGAGCAAGAATGTGAGAAACAACAGCAGTACCTGATGTGGGGCAGATGTCCAGATGTCCAATGTCAGAGGGATGGCCCAGCCCTGCCTCCTCCTGCCCCGGACGGCCACAGACGGCCTGCCCTCTGCCCGGGCTCAGCCCGGCGCCGCCCGCGCGCGTCCGCGAGGCGGAGGGAGCAGCCCTCTTTTGTAGCTCCTCCGGCGTGGGATTCTGGCAGTGGGCGGAGACTCAGGGCGAGCTGGGACTTGTGGTCCGCACCGCTCCGCGGCCGAGAGATGTAAAGCACGGCGGCGGGTGCGACCAGGACTGCAGGCTCTGTGATGGTGGCGACAGTGGTACCAGGTAGGTGCGTTGCACGTTACAGGCGGCGTTACCTGCCCAGGAACAGCAGCGGCTCCGTGATACTTCCCCCGCTCCCCAGTGGGAGCAGCCCTCTTTTGTAGCTCCTCCGGCGCGGGATTCTGGCAGTGGGCGGAGACTCAGGGCGAGCTGGGACTTGTGGTCCGCACCGCTCCGCGGCCGCGAGATGTAAAGCACGGCGGCGGGTGCGACCAGGACTGCAGGCTCTGTGATGGTGGCGACAGTGGTACCAGGTAGGTGCGTTGCACGTTACAGGCGGCGTTACCTGCCCAGGAACAGCAGCGGCTCCGTGATACTTCCCCCTAATCACATGACTAATCACTCTGACTAATCTGTACTCCTGTGCATGAGACAGGGCAGAAAGGCACATATAAGGCAGCCAGGTCCCATGAGGGAGTACTTGCCTGCACATCTTTGAATTCGTCGACCCAGCTGCTGCTACTGATTCCCTGGAACCATGTCAAGGGCTGTGGAGAGGTCACAGCCATTCACCCTGGAGGAGAACATGGCATTGCTGGATGTGATCCTCCCACAGTACCCCATGCTGTATGGGCGACCAGGGTATCAGGTGAGTGCATAGGCCACTGGCACAGACTGTCCCTATGTTGTGACTGTGACTTCTGGCATTGTGTCCTGGTGTGACACACATGCCATGTACTGTTGGGGGGGGTCCCAGTGGGGGGGATGCCTGATGTCTCCCAGCAGTGCCCTGAGACAGGAGGGGTGTGTGCCTATCACTAACAGCAGTGCCCTGAGACAGGAGGGGTGGGTACAGAGTGCTCCCAGCAGTGCCCTGAGACAGGAGGGGTGGGTACAGAGTGCTCCCAGCAGTGCCCTGAGACAGGAGGGGTGTGTGCCTATCACTAACAGCAGTGCCCTGAGACAGGAGGGGTGGGTACAGAGTGCTCCCAGCAGTGCCCTGAGACAGGAGGGGTGTGTGCCTATCACTAACAGCAGTGCCCTGAGACAGGAGGGGTGGGTACAGAGTGCTCCCAGCAGTGCCCTGAGACAGGAGGGGTGGGTACAGTGTGCTCCCAGCAGTGCCCTGAGACAGGAGGGGTGTGTGCCTATCACTACCAGCAGTGCCCTGAGACAGGAGGGGTGGGTGTGATGCACAGTGTGAGCCTTGATCATTGATTGTGACATTGCCATCATTCCACCTGTGTACCCACTATGGCACGTACTGCTTTTTCCCTCACCAGAGGATCATGTCCCTATGACAAAGGTGCAATGCGTTGGCTGCATGACATGCCTTGTTGTTACCAGCTAATTTGTTATCAAATGTCTCTCTGTGACATGTGGCTGGTGTATTGATGTGGTGTCACTTGTTCTTCCTCACAGGTAGGCGCCACTGCCAAGGAGCAGATCTGGCTGACCGCCGTCAGTGCCGTGAGGGGTGTGGATGGTCGGAGGCGGAGCCTGTCCCAGGTGAGGAAACGCTGGCAGGATATCCGGTGCTGGACACGGAGGATTGCACGGGTCCTGCTGGAGGACTCACCTGAGAGCCACAAGAACCGCGGCCGCCGCCGCCTGAGCCACCTCCACAGGCGTGTGCTGCCGGTGGTCTTTCCAGACTTGGATAGGCGCTTACAGGCGAAGCAGCAGCCGGAAGGGGGTAGGTACATGTGTGTTTGTTGTGTGTCACCGGCATTTGTAAGGGCACAGTAGCATGAATTCACTGCCAGGGTTTAAAGGTGCTGTGCAGATCCATTTTGCCCCAGTATAGCGCTGCGCCCCTGCCACCCTTCCCCTCCTTGCAATGTGTTCCCTGGTCTGTGTGTAGTCACTCCTTCACAAGGTAATGTAGGCTGGCGCTTTGTCCACGAGAACTATGCCTGTAGCATCATGTGTGGGGGTGGGGTGTAACAGGTTTTGGGACCTTGGCTGTGCCCTGTCAAGTTCACTGCACGTGGGTTCCATGTCAGTTGGCACTGATGCTGACTCCAGACATGGGAGTTGGTCTCTCATGTGTCATGCCTTACAGCGCGCATGTCCTATGTAGTGGCCTGTGACATGATGTGCATGAGTGTGCGATACGCATAGTGCAGGGATGGTGGCGTGGGTTGCAGTCATTACCATTCAGGAGCATGGAGTTGCGTGGCCACTACTGTCCCCTGGGGCACCTTTTCATCGGTGTTGTATGTGTCATCATAAACGTGGACACTCTCAGTGTCTACAGCGTAGGTTGTGCTCTGTGCCATTGTCCCCTGGCACCATGTATATAGACGTGCTATTTTGTACAGGTGTCCACTGTGCAGCCTGACCTGAATGTCCTTCTTCATACTCACAGTTGCTAGTGCCTGTGTGTCTTGTTATACTCATCTGAGGATGGGCACTGGTACCTCATTATTTGTACAGGCGCACCTTGGCTGTTTGGCGTCCAATCTTGCATTTTGCCTGCCCCTGTGTGTATCACCCAGACTATGAGATGTTGGTGCCACCTGTGTCTCAACTATTTGCCTCGTGTAGGGGGTGGTTGGGGCGGGCAAAGCCTATATGTCAAATCCAGATTTCTACTTGCTGGGTCTGGGCAGTGTGTGATGTTTGTCTGGACACACACGCAAGGTGCAGTGACCGAGTCATGTTGTGCACGTTTTCAGCATTACCTATGCAGCATGTGTCTCAAGTTCATGGATATGGTCCCTGGTCATCGGTATTTTCGCCAACGCTGTGTGGTGCAGATGCAGTGCTGGATTGTCCCCAGGGCCTGGGTGCTATGTCAGACTCCGTTTCCTGTCTTTAGCTATTGTCTCATGCTCTCCATGGTATTTCAGTGGCATGGTGGCTCAACCAACTGTGTGTTTCATGCCCTACATCGGTACCTTGTTTAGTAGATGTTAGGGATCTTCCTTTTCAGGCTATGCAATGTTACCTATGTAGATTGGACTCATGTGACAGATGTGTACAGGTGTCTGATTAATTTCTGTCTCTCCACCCTGCCCACAGCATCGTCGGGGGACACAGAGGGAGACATGGACACAGACCAGGCGGAGGGACCGAGCACCAGTGCCAGCCGTGACATCGGGGCTGGCACATCGAGTGGGACAGAGGCGGAGGATAGTGCGGCCGAGGACCTGTCGACTGGCACATCAGAATACGAAGCTGACAGGTCCGAGGAGGATGTCTCCGAGTGGGCGGAGGCTGCACCAGCAGCTGACAGCGGAACAACACCTCGCACCGCCCCCTCAGTTCCCATCAGCCGCCTCCCACTTGCTCGTGTCCCTTCCCAGCGTGCCCGGTCACCGCATGTCTCCTTCATGCCAGGCACCGCACCCCCTGCCCCTGTCTCCACTGCTGCCGCCAATGCTGAGTCTGTGGACATCCAGCGGCAACTGCAGGTTGGTCAGGCTGCGATCCTTAATGTCCTCCATGCCCACGGGCAAACCCTCAACATCGAGGCATACTTGGAGGGCATTCATTCATCGCAGGCTGACCAACGCAACTTGCTGAGGTCCATAGACTCCACACTGACTGCAGCAGTGGGTCTCCTGCAGCGCGACCTCCCCCCACCTACCCCTGCCCCATCCACACTTCCCACTCCCATGCCTGTCCCACGTACACCCAGACGTCAGCATGCACCCACATCAACAGACACAGGCACCACACCAGCAGGGAAGGTCCACCGCACTCCTCCTGACACGCACACACAGGGTGAGGTAGGCACACCCACTGGGTCGGGGGGCAA
This sequence comes from Triturus cristatus, assembly GCF_964204655.1. Taxonomy (NCBI): domain Eukaryota; kingdom Metazoa; phylum Chordata; class Amphibia; order Caudata; family Salamandridae; genus Triturus; species Triturus cristatus. The sequence goes on from NC_140589.1 coordinate 1,191,052,620, forward strand.
ACGTGTGACACGCAGCCATAGTGGGAGTCCGCATTCCACCCAGTCCATTCCCTCCAAATCCCCTCCCCTCAGCTCTCCTGGCCACATCTCCCCCAAGTACTCCTTCATGGCCGCTCTGTCCCTGAGCCCCACAGTGACACCACCCCGCAAGCGGTCAAGGAAGTCCTCGGTCAGGGTGGTTGATTCTCCCCCCCTGTCTACACCCTCCCCCGGTGGTGCTGCGACCCATCCCTCTGACCCCCCACCTCCTTGGGGCCTGTGGATCCTTCGGGTGCAGGGGAATCCCTGGAGGACCTTGCAAAGGTGTGTAGTGCCATCCTGGCCTCCGCCTTTGGCCCTGCCCCACCCCCTGTGGTGGAGTCCTCCATCCCTGCACCCACATCGCCTCCCCTTTGCCCTGATGTCCCTGCAGTGCCTGTTGCTTCCCCCCCCCTGATGCCCTCACCCCTGTGGAAGACGATGGCATGTAACTGTGCAGGCAAGGTAGGGGACACGCATCCCACTGTGTCCCCCATCCAGCTGAGACTCATTGACTGCCCTATGGGCTTTGTGAATATTGAACTGCCTGCGATCCACGGACATTGTGCTCATGCTGAATAAAGCTTAATTTTCTTTTCATTATAACACTACTGCTATACTGGTATTGGTGTTGGTGGGGCTGCTACATGGTTTTGGGTGGTGTTTATGTGTTGGGTGTGTGGGATATGTAGTAGTGTGCTGCTCATTGGGGGGACCCTGGGATCTGTGTGCCATCACAAGGTGTTAGCTAACTTTCTTTGTTCATGTAAGCAGTTACTGCATGGTGCAATTGTCCCAGGGTGTATTCCTTCCTCTGTGTACCCTGATATCTTCCCTGCAGGGTGTTCCCAATGTTTAGCGCAGAGCTCCATGCATTCGAGGTGAGGGTACGGGTCGTACTTACACTGTTGGGGTGGGGGTACGGTACGTACATACGCGGTTGGGGTGGGGGTACGCTCCATGCATACGCGGGTGAGGGTACGGGTCGTACTTACACTGTTGGGGTGGGGGTACGCTCCATGCATACGAGGGTGAGGGTACGGGTCATACTTACACTGTTGGGGTGGGGGTACGGTACGTACATACGCGGTTGGGGTGGGGGTACGCTCCATGCATACGAGGGTGAGGGTACGGGTCGTACTTACACTGTTGGGGTGGGGGTACGCTCCATGCATATGAGGGTGAGGGTACGGGTCGTACTTACACTGTTGGGGTGGGGGTACGGTATGTACATACGCGGTTGGGGTGGGGGTACGCTCCATGCATACGCGGGTGAGGGTATGGGTCGTACTTACACTGTTGGGGTGGGGGTACGCTCCATGCATACGCGGGTGAGGGTACGGGTCGTACTTACACTGTTGGGGTGGGGGTACGCTCCATGCATACGAGGGTGAGGGTACGGGTCGTACTTACACTGTTGGGGTGGGGGTACGCTCCATGCATACGAGGGTGAGGGTATGGGTCGTACTTACACTGTTGGGGTGGGGGTACGGTACGTACATACGCGGTTGGGGTGGGGGTACGCTCCATGCATACGAGGGTGAGGGTACGGGTCGTACTTACACTGTTGGGGTGGGGGTACGCTCCATGCATACGAGGGTGAGGGTACGGGTCGTACTTACACTGTTGGGGTGGGGGTACGGTACGTACATACGCGGTTGGGGTGGGGGTACGCTCCATGCATACGAGGGTGAGGGTACGGGTCGTACTTACACTGTTGGGGTGGGGGTACGCTCCATGCATACGAGGGTGAGGGTACGGGTCGTACTTACACTGTTGGGGTGGGGGTACGGTACGTACATACGCGGTTGGGGTGGGGGTACGCTCCATGCATACGCGGATGAGGGTACGGGTCGTACTTACACTGTTGGGGTGGGGGTACGCTCCATGCATACGAGGGTGAGGGTACGGGTCGTACTTACACTGTTGGGGTGGGGGTACGCTCCATGCATACGAGGGTGAGGGTACGGGTCGTACTTACACTGTTGGGGTGGGGGTACGGTACGTACATACGCGGTTGGGGTGGGGGTACGCTCCATGCATACGAGGGTGAGGGTACGGGTCGTACTTACACTGTTGGGGTGGGGGTACGCTCCATGCATACGAGGGTGAGGGTACGGGTCGTACTTACACTGTTGGGGTGGGGGTACGCTCCATGCATACGCGGGTGAGGGTACGGGTCGTACTTACACTGTTGGGGTGGGGGTAAGCTCCATGCATACGAGGGTGAGGGTACGGGTCGTACTTACACTGTTGGGGTGGGGGTACGCTCCATGCATATGAGGGTGAGGGTACGGGTCGTACTTACACTGTTGGGGTGGGGGTACGGTACGTACATACGCGGTTGGGGTGGGGGTACGCTCCATGCATACGAGGGTGAGGGTACGGGTCGTACTTACACTGTTGGGGTGGGGGTACGCTCCATGCATACGAGGGTGAGGGTACGGGTCGTACTTACACTGTTGGGGTGGGGGTACGCTCCATGCATACGCGGGTGAGGGTACGGGTCGTACTTACACTGTTGGGGTGGGGGTAAGCTCCATGCATACGAGGGTGAGGGTACGGGTCGTACTTACACTGTTGGGGTGGGGGTACGCTCCATGCATACGAGGGTGAGGGTACGGGTCGTACTTACACTGTTGGGGTGGGGGTACGGTACGTACATACGCGGTTGGGGTGGGGGTACGCTCCATGCATACGAGGGTGAGGGTATGGGTCGTACTTACACTGTTGGGGTGGGGGTACGCTCCATGCATAGGGGGGTGGGGGTAGGGTCCGTACATCTCCATCCCCACGCTATGTGATGCTTGTGCGGGCCGTACCCAGGCCTTTGCCACGTGGGTATGATCCGTCCCGCCATTGTTGGGGTGACGTGGGTGTGGGCGTGGTACGTCTCGTACCCACGCTCTTGAGGCGTGGGTACGGGACGTACCGGTCTGGTTGTGTTGCCGGTTCGCGTGGTGACGGACTTCCGTTGTGGCGGTCGCTGGCTTAGCTGGACACGCCCCCACCCCCTCGTAGTGACCAGGGCATGGGTGTCAGGTATGTCCTGGGCATGTGTGGTGTGTGACTTTGGTGGGGGTTTTGTGGCCTGCCCTGGTCCTGCCACCCCCACGCCCCCCCACTTTCCCCCCTCCCTTAGTTGTTCTGACCTTCTGCGGCGTCTGCGTCGGAACCTGTAGAGGAGGTGGACTGCTATGAGGGCCGGGATGACACGAAGGTTCGGGTCCATGTCTGTCCGTCGCGTACGGGTCCTCCTTGTTTGCGTCGTCCTGTGTGTCCGTCGCGTACTGGTCCTCCTTGATCGCGGAGTCCTGTCTGTCCGTCGCGTACTGGTGGTCCTTGTTCGCGTCGTCCTGATTTCCCGGCAGTTTTTGGCAGCCGGAAAATATTCACCGTGCGGGATGACGTCGGTGCGAATCGTGATTCCTGGTTCGTGAATGGCAGGCTGCGAGCGTCCCGACGTCAGGTCGGCCCTTTCCCGGATCGCATTGGTAGGTTTATTTTGTTCGGTCGGGCTTTTTTTACGAATCGTACGGAAATGGTGTTCCGTGCGAATCGTAATTCCTTGTTTGTAAATTTTGACGACCGGGTACGCGTCGGACGGAGAATTTGCTCCGTCCGACGGTTCGTACCCGGTTTTTACCGGATCGTGATCGGCACCTAGATCTATTAAAATGAGAATTTTACCAATACTGTGGGTTATTTTCCTTATTATATCCCACCTTAACGACCCACACCCCTTGACCCCCCCCAACCCCACCCACCCCCCATACCCTACCCCTACACTTCCACAAAGCTTTGGGACCAATGGACCCTGTGATGACAAGCTCCTGCCACCCAGATGATCACCCCCACAGAACAAAACACCCCTCACCATATGGACCATCCATGACAATATAGAGAAAAAGTTAGAATTCAAAACATTCTTAAACCATATATATATTGCCAATGCCAATTATCCTATTTAGATTACCCAATCTCACATAGGGTGAAATAATACAAAAAAGAAATAGAAAGAAGAAAAAAGGAGAAACAGCCATAAGAAAAACAGAAAGCCGACAGTTACAAATCTATATCTTGATTCTGACCCTGGCATTAATTCTAACTACAGCTACCCAAGTTAAACATCTTTTATAAAGATTGTAAAAACTCTTTGTCCAATACCTCAGAGGAAAAAAATTGTGTTTGATCTTTAACAAGAACTTTGAGTTTAGCTGGGTTTAATAGAAAGTCTTGAGCCACTTTGGCCTGAAATGGTGCGATAAGTTGGCGTAAATGCCAGCGCCTTTCCACAGTTAGATGACAAAAGTCAGGCCTAACAAAGAACTCAAGCCCTTTCCCTGCCCTTCTTTTATCAGGGCGTGCCAACGAATACACATCTTCCTGAGCCAGAAAACTGTTAAAGGATATCAAAATCGCTCTGGGTCTGTCAACAGTTTGTCCAGATCTTGGGCGGAGATTGAATGGGAAGCGATGGGCTCTCTCTACTTCCCTCACCCAATCCCATTTACCCAGCTCAGGAAAGGCTTCCGTAAACAAGTCAATGATGAATTTACGAGGGTCCTGTCCTTCGACCCCCTCTGGAACTTGGAAGACTCTAAGATTGTTCCTTCGAGTGCGATTTTCTATGTCGGCTTGTTTCCATTGCATATCATCTTTTAGAGACCGTAGAGAATCAGTCAGAGCCTTCTGTGCAACCAATTCGTCTTCAAGACATGAGATTCATTCTTCTGCTTCATTAAATCTCGTTGTGAACTCTGTACAGGTCTTAGCTATGCTCCTCACAGAGTTCTATAATATATGACATGACCCTTGGACTCTGTGATTCTCTACTCATGCCTCCTCTCTATGGGTGACCATGGTTTGAAAGATCAGAGCTAGTGATATGTCCTCGGATACATTAGTTGGCAATTCAGTAGCAGTCCCCGGGCTGTGGCCATTCTCAGTGCTTAAATCAGTTGAGCCAGAATAGTCCCACTGTAGAACATTACTTCCATTGCCACCGTTCGTTTGTTTAGCACCACCTTTCAAATCTTGTCTTTTACGAACTGTTCGCAGACTACCATCAAATGTATCACCATAGTCCTCTAGGTGTATACTACTGCAATCACTACCTCCGTCATCCTGCGCACCAGTCATGGCTGAGGACATAAGTATAGACTTAAGGTCGTCACTTGATAAGTTTGACTGGTCTGATAGTGTCAAGAAATAGTACCCAGATTCTATGTCCTACAATGAGGATTTCAGACTTGTATCGTCATCTTTTGTATCCCCTTTTAAAGCTACGCCAGGATCATTGGCACCCACTGAGTTGGCATTGGGACCACCATCCGAAGGGACTGAGGTAGGGGGCCTGCATGCAGGAGACATGCCCTGGGGAGATTGCAAATTTTTCCCTTTATCTTTAGCTTTTCCGGCAGAAAATCGTAGCGGTATGGTGCGCTTACCTGCATCCTCCGTCGGTTTTCCTCATTTGCCACAGGATCCTTGTTTGGCGTTTTAGAGCCGCTCACTGTGCTCGCAGCATTCTTTGGTGCAGTACCGGCATTGTCCACATGAGGGCGAGTCATCCCTCTCGCTGCGTTGGGAGGCATTGCTAGCGCGACCCTATCCAGCCCTCTGTGGCCACCGTAGCGTGTAGACACCGACGTAGAAGACCAGCGGCAGCTCTGGGCGTAACTCCACCAGCAGCAACGATGCAGGCGGCACAGCCTCGCCGAAATTGCTGCGGCCGTGACCATCAGAATACCGTGCAGGCGAGTTATTTCCTCGTTTCCCTTCGTCTCCGTCTAATGTGGGGGTTTGAGCACCTGGGAGCAGCCCGCTCACACGTCTGCATCAGCAGACGCCACCTTGCCTCTTCCATTTGTGGCCATTCCCAGTGTCTGATTAATCTCATTTCCATCCTGGAAACGTTCAGAAGAGTACTGCAGCACAGGTCTGGCATAAATATCCTTCTAGGGTGGGAATGAGAATGGATCAATCCCATATTTTGCTTGAGGTTTGGAGGAAGGGCTTTATCTATGAAAATGTTTTCCATGCGTCGAAAAATGTGCTTTAGCAGATGGGAACTTATTTCCCTTGTGCGGAGTGCTCAATTATCGAGAACCTCATATAGCACCCTGCTAGAAAGATCATATGACCTTCCCAGCTTTACACCTGGTAGTCTGCACCTGGAACATATTCCCAGTCATAATCTTAGGAATGTTTATGAATTCCTGTAAATTTTTGTGAATCGGACTCTAAAATGGCACGTGGATAGGGAAGAGCTTTGTGAGCACATAGATGAGCAATGGACATAGAGGTGAATGGCAGTGGGAAAATAGGCAGTAAAGTAGAAAAATTCTGCTTTTGTATGACTGAAATTTAAGAAATAGGAAACAGGAAGTAATCCAGGAGTCGCTGCAAGATAGGCATTTGCACATCTTGCCATGCAGTTCAGCGCTGAAGGAACAGAAATGGATAAATAGAGGAGTCATCAGCGTAGACGAAATAAAGGGAAGCCCTAGGGCTCCTCTGACTGTGGGAGGCTAAACTGAAGTGGGTAAGAGGAACAGGATGAGTTCTCCCAAGAAGTACGGTTGATTCCAAAGATAAATGCAAAACTCAGACAGTGCCATACCGGAAGGATCAATAGAAAGGGGGATTGAAAAAGGTAATGGGTAGTTCCTCGTGTCAGAGCTTCAGTAGAGAAGAAAGTATTGTGACTCGAGAGTGGTTGATGATTTGTCAAAACTATAAGAACAGTTTCAATGGTGAGCACAGGCCAAAAGCCAGATTGAAGTGGGAGGACCTTTAATTTGCAAATATCAACATGGATTGCCTAATTTCTTGGTTTGATCTGATTAAATGTTGGTTGCATATTGAAGGATTTGTATTTGTTTGGCATAATTCTGAGCAATATGAAATTGTTTAGCAACCAATATTACCAAGTATCTGTCTGAAAAACAGAAACATTTGTAAAATAGATACTTTTACGTCCATATGACGCAGTGTATTTTACTCTTGTTCAATTTACAAGAGAAGACAATGGTGCTGAGATATATTTTCTTGTTGGCTGTATTTTAGAAATGCTGTTGAAATGTTTTTGTTCTTATAAATGAGTAATTACGTATTACAGCTATCGAGTAATTTCACAAGAAATGCTGAATAGTGGTACAATGTCTGTTTAAGTTGGTACATATCCTATTACTTTTTCCAGTCTAAAAAAAGTTAAACTAATGTCCAGATGAGTTTTTCCAGACCAGATTAATTTCTCCTAGTCTAATCCCAGTCGTCTAAAATGTGGTATCTCCCAAAACTTTCTTCTCTTGTCAGGTTTTTTTAGCGGATACGAAGATCAAATGTTCCCTAAGATGTAGCTGATTTTAAATGAAGGTTTCATCTGCCAGCAACCTGGACCAGCAGAAGAACTATGTTGCGACTATCCACCCCTGGATACCCTTGTTCTAACACTGGAAGAACCTCATCAAGATAGAATTCCTGCCCCTTACCAACAACAAGCATGGTTAGGAACTGCTTGCCTAGGTAAAACTTTGTGTTTTTACACTCCATCTTGCTGACAGTGCCAAGCTCTTGCATCGATACGAACCTCAGCCTTAGGATTCATATCAGGCAAATAACAAAGGAGGTTGGGCATTAGGTGGACTGCCGTACTAAAATCCTTACTGTTTGAAGCCGACTTTAGAATCTCTGTTCAGTCTGCTATTCTGCCTCATCTGCCCTTCTCAGCATCATTACAAACCTTAACTAACACCACTGAATAGCATCTTAAAATATCAGCAGGTCTCATAAAAAATATTTGGAAATGAAATAGTATTAACTCAATTTTCAAGGAATTTCCCAAATTCCATCTATTATCCCATATTACCTTCTCTCATGCATCATCAGCTTCAAGGCAGTCACCTCCAGCACTCCACCCATATCTAGTGCTCAAGATAATCATAGCACTATTCAAGACAGGTATCAGCAGCAGTGCGAGGCTTCATAAGATGTAAGAGAAGAGGAAGACAACATCTAAGATTTCTCCTGCTAAACTCAGAGGGACTAGAATGCCTTAACTGTCTAGATTTTCCAAATTCTATCTGTCCTCCTATTCAGAGAAAAGCTGTCAACACCTTTCTTCAGTGTAACATCTTATGACAAGTAATCTAGTGACTTGACACCCTGCAGAGACTGCACAATTCATACCCTTCTCCTCAAATATATACCATGTCCATGTTTTTCCTGGGTTACAAGCACCTGCTGAAGAGTTCTCTCTCTTCCCCTCTACCACCTCAATGTTTACACTGACCCTTCTAACACTGTTAGAAAAGGGGGTCTTTAGTTGGCAATGGTTTGCCCCTTTGTCCAAATAGGGATCCTTCCTTCTAGTCAGGGTAAGGGGGATACCCTCCTAAAATAACACCTGTTCACTCCCTTGGTGGCTTGGCATGAGCAGTGAGGCTTATCTCAGAGGCAGTGTGTAACGCGTTCGCACACAATCAACAGTGATACAGTGAAAATACTACAAGAGGACACCACACAAGTTTTAGAAAAATAACCAATATTTATCTGTGTAAACAAGACCAAAACTATAAAAGAGTAACATACAGTAATCAAAAATAGCCACTTTGCAAGTATGCCTTAAAAAAGCAGTGTCTTGAAGCCGGTAGCTGTCTGGGGCTACTGCGGTGCTGAAAACAACAGTCTCCAACAGTTCCAGATGACTGTGTCGGTGCGGGCCAGCATTAGTGTCAGCCGACTCGTAAACAGTACCTTTGGTTCTGGCCGACCACATCAGTGCAGGCTGGTCGTGGCAACCGTCGTGGTTGCGATGTGAAGCGTAGCGGTGTGCGGTACCTTCAAGTCGTGGTGCAGGCAGTGGCTTGGTGACGATCATCCAGCAGCATCGATGAGATCAGGGCTGCTGTGAGGAGTGAGGCGATGCTCATTGCAGTGCTGACAGGTCATGGTGCAAGCAACAGGGCCAGTTCATGGTAGCTGGTGTTGGTCGGCCCAGACTGCGGTGTGGGACATGGTGGTGCGTTGTGAGACTCAAGAGCGGTCACAGGTGTCGAGGTCAGGGGGCAGTGTCGTCTCTGAGACCAGGGCGGAGGGGTGAAGCGATGCTCTGTGAAGTGCAGTGCCCACAGGTCGGGATACAAGCAGCGACTCAGTGGCGTCGGCAGTCGTCATTGGTGAGACTAGGGTTGTGGTGCGCAGTTCGGCTGTGCCCTCTGCAGCGCCTTCAGGACACGGAGCCAGCAGCGGTGTTGGCTGCTTTTCCCTCTGTGGCAACTTAAAACCCATGGTTCCAGAGGTAAGTGAAGTCTTTGCTGCCCCTGAGACTTCGTGAACAGGAGGCAAGCTCTATTTCAAGCCCTTGGAGATACTCAGCAAAGATCAATCCAGTCCAAGGCAGAAGCTGTGACTGCAGGCCAATTCAACAAAGAAACAACACAGAGAGGGGCAGTACTCCTCCTGGCAGTTCTTCCAGCCCTTCTTCTTGGCAGGTTCCATGATTCCAGCGAGTTCTAAAGCTCTGGGGTCTGGGCCCCAATATTTATTCTGAATTTCTCTTTGTTCTTTTGTGCAGAGAATGTCTGTGTTCAGTCCAAACCAATTTGGTCCTCACTGGCATAGCTTCTCAGCAGGAGGTGGGGACAGCATTGTCCAAGGCAGACCAGGCCCATTCAGGTGAAAGAAAATCTCCTCCCACTACTCTAAATGCAGCCCAGGTCTATTCAGCCCAGCCCTGACTCATCCAGGAAAGGCAGGACACACCTCGACCAGCTTGCACATCTCCAGCCCCTGTCACTCCAAAGCCAGACAGCCAATACCACAACCCAGCAGAGGTACACAGGATGACTATTCAAGGAAATGCCTACTTTCTAAAAGTGATATTTTCAAAAACAGAACATAAAAATCATCTTTACTTAAAGATGCATTTCTACATTCTGAGTTCAGGCATACTCAACTCCATTTCTCTATCATGTCCCAATGGGAAGATATACTTGTAAAATGTTACCAAGTATTCCCCATTCTATCTCATGGGACAGATGGCCTTTCAACAGTGAAAAACAAAATACTCTGTAGTTCACTATCAGGACATGTCACACACACCAGGACATGTCCTACCTTTCAATGACTCTGCACCCTGCCCATAGGGGTAACTTAGCCCTACCTTATGGGTGACTCACATGTTATAAAAGGGAAGGTAAGGGCTTGGCAGCTAGGTGCACTTGCCAAGTTGTGATGGCAGTAACAACTGAGCGCAGACACTGCAGGGGAAGGCCTGAGAACCCTTTGAGAGGCTGTTCCTGTGGGTGGCACAATCAGTGCTGCTGTCCCACTACCAGCATTTAATTTACAGGCTCTGGCACTCTCAGTGCACTTTACTAGGGACTTACTGGTAAACCAAATACACCAGTCATGGAAACACCAAACCATAATACAATTTACAATAGGAGCACTTGCACTTTAACTCTGAACAGCAGTGAGAATGTGCGCAGAGACACTAAACCAGAAAAACGGAGTCAAAGCCAGGAGATCAGAAAGCAAAAAGACACAAAATATGGCAGGTCTAACAAACACATTGGATGACAACTCTTTGCCTGCAACCTTACCCACACCCTAGTTACCAATGTAGAAAAACTACTCACCCCCTATCTTCCACCTTGTAAACCCATATTGTCCATCACCTTGTCCCTTTAACTCTTGAGACAACTGCAGCCAAATTACACTCATCCTCTACCTTTCCACTTGGTAAACCCACCTCTCACCTTTACCTTTTTCATTAAACCTTATTCCCTTTACCAAGTGCCTTCACTTCATCCTAGTTTATCTAGCTTTCCCTGCTCATTTGGCACCGCCTTAGCCAAACAAAACCAATCTTCTACCCTACCCATGGAAATTAAACCCCCCTTCCACCTAGTTTAATTTATATAATGCCCCCTCCACATCGCACTCTCCGATCTTTGCTCCTCGTACTCTTTTGCCTTACAATCATTGTCCATGCACTCTATGTATTTTCCCAACTTGTTTAGTGATATATTGTTTTGTGGCTAAGTTAGAGCTTAATAGGTTAGCCAGTTACACACATACATACAGAAAATGTTGTTTGTGAAATTTGAGCTTGATTTTCAAAGGGAATCTTACCCTTTTGTGCAGGTTTATGATTGTTTGCTGTTTACACAGGTATTTTGCTAGTAGTATCTTCATGACTGTGGAGTCATAAAAAGATAGGAAATACCTATCTTTTTATGTATGGATACTCCTCAGTCATAACGATACTACTTCAAAAATACTGAATAGCAAACAATCATAAACTTACACAAAAGTGTAAGATTACTTTTGTGACTGAAGTCCATTGTGTTCTACCATGTGGGACTCCTATGGATATGGTTGCCACCAGTTTGGTTTTTGCTAGCATGAACTGTGTTTTTTAAGTCCACGCTGCTAAAAATAACAGGAAAAGCAGTACAATTCAGTATTTTCTCCCTTCTGAAACATATCCCTAAAACAGCAAACACATAAAAAAAATTAAATATATTTGAGAGCTGGCTGGGTCATTTTAGAATGATTTTTAAAAACAAACAGAGGAGTAATTGCCATGTTAAAAAAGAATCCTGGCTCTTTTCCATTAATTATTTTTCAACCACCTGCTCTTGGCTGTTCCATAGTAGAGAAACCTAAACAAGTGGCCAGTATGTTTTCTTAAAAAAAGATAGTGATTCGCAATGGCGTTTGCTGTGGCATTAAAGTGGTTAGGCAGCATGGGGGCAGGGCGGGAGAGACGAATATTAAAAATAGTGCGTACCTGCCATCTTCTGCCTTAGTGCTCTTCTGTGGCTCTGCTTCTTGACTTTTGGCAGTCCGCAGGCTCCCCGACGTCAATCCAGACTCTGCTCTCATGCTGGCATTACCTAGCATAAGAGCAGCAATGGGATTGGTCTGAGCACCATAGTTTGGCGTTCACTAGGGGATTACAACCCTGTGCCTGTTCTCCACCTGGCTGTACAGCACAGCTTGGGTTGAGATATCTAAGTGCGCCTATCAGTTTGGGCGTCCTAAGACGGTTGGCCAAATCGGCATGTGCCTTTGCAACAGTGCCACTTCTCCTATTGCTTGCTGAAGCTGTTGAACACGATAGCCCGGCCTGCCCCACTGTAGACTTGGCTTACATAAGTGAGGACAATTAAAATTATAAAATGATAACGTGTGTTAATATTATATTTTTCATCTTTTTACTGCTGCGAGAGCAGTGGGGCGATGCTTCTCCGCCTTAAGGAGCTGCCGCTGGTGAGCCTATATGTGGAACTTACAGACATTCAAAACGGTGTGTCCTTCCATCAAGTGATTGGCTGCACTGTGTCCTTTGTCTCCTCGCCTGCTTCCTTCGTCATTCTCTGGCCTCTGGTGGCCTTTCCGTAGTTCTTCTGTTATTTGCCTGTGTGACGATTCTGTACTGGGCTGACTCCTTTTCTGCCCTCACTGCAGTGGTGGTGCTTTACAGACCAAAGTGCTGGGTATTTGGATTTTGTGGGCTACATAGACACACAGGTGTGTCCTTGTGTAGCAGCTAGGTTCTGACTGCTACTCTCCAACTGCCCACATGATCCATCTAGTGGAGAAAATGCAAGCTTGCACCTTTTCCTATTGGAAATCTATTTTGTTTGTAGTATATTTTCACACAGTAACATGGTGGTTGCACACATTTCCTAATCACTCAGGAAGTTAAGAACAAAACATAAATGTAGAGGAAACATAAAATATGCTATGGCACCACTAAGTACATTTTGAATTAACTTTAATTTAAAAACGTATTAAATTAAATAAAAATATTTTTATGCCGTTACATTACAAAAACTCAATTCTCGCCTAAAGTAAAAATAAATGATTATGCATTAATACTATTTAAAGTATTTTAATTATATTTTAATACAAATAAGGCACATTTGTTTTTAAATTCAAAAAGTTTATTAAAATATTTTAATTAATAAATATGTAGTAAGTTAGATTTGTTTAACATTAATATATATTTATTTGTTTGTTTAACTGTTTTAATTGATGTAATTTACTTCAACCTCATTTCCTATGTGGTTTTATTTTAAGTTGTTACCTCTATTATGTTCTATGGAACAGTGTTGCAATATCAGTAGTTTACCATGTGTTGTGCTGAACTTATTAGTTTCTATTTATGGTAGTAGTAACTTACACTTGTAAATTTGGCCCCATCCATTTTTTCAGGGGGTGGAGATGTGCAAGTCTACACTGGAGTAATTTTATACTCAAACTTGTAAATCATCAAAAGTAGCAAAGTCATTCAAAAGTATAACAGTAAATGGCATGTGTAAATTACTCCCAGGTGTATAGTTATTTTTTTCAATAGCCCTGTTTGTGTTTAGATAATAAAGAGCGCTTTTACACTGTATCAAAACTCAATGGGGCAGATTTAGAAGGAAAGTGACTCAGTGCGTGCTGCAAGCCATTTGGCTGCACTGCATTGAGTCACTTTCAAAGCACAGGGGTGCAACATATTTACAACAATATGTCGCATCTTCACCTTCCTGGAAGGAAGGTGGAGATGGTTTTTTGTACAAATTCAGTGCCCCCAGGTACTTCAAAAAAGTAAACCTAAAAATATTGGTCTGCCCTCTATCTATGGTATAAGGTTAGGAGTAGGTAGGGTCCAGGTTATTATTCAGACTTTGCCCCAATCTGGGAACCTCCGGAGACTCCATTATGCTTGAAAGATAGCTTGAGCATACCAATTAGAAGAGCAGGCATTATGAAATGGTCAGACTTGATATCACCGGGGGGTATCCACCCTTGGGAGGCCCTAAGAGCAAAAATTGGGAATGATTTTTCCAGGTTTAATAATATTCAATTAACTTCATGGTTCACGTCCGAAAATAAAGAAACCTGTGGTGACTGAGAGTTGGAGCTATCGCTCCAAGATGTTAATCTTAAGAATAAGGACATTTCTAAGTGGTATGAGAAGCTCTTGGAGGCAGACAAGAAGGAGTTCTTACCACAATATTCATTCTGGAATGGGGCTCCACTTGAGTGTGATATAGAGGCAGTGTGGGAATACTCCCTGAGGCTCCTATACAAATAAGTAAAACCAGCTAATCTGAAAAAGAATTACTTCTTTATCCTAAATCGCCTATATTGGACATCGGCCAAGATAGCAAAGGTTGCCCCACCCCTCCCCCATGTGTCCAAGGTGTGACTTCATAATTTTTTGGGTGATATGAGGATAAAAAAAAAAGAAAATGGCACATCTCTGTGCTTCCCCTAGTGCTGGCGTACAAACTGCTGCCATGCTCTGGCACAGGCACACTTGCACGATGGTGCAAGGAATGCCTGCGTCGTGGGGAGATTGTCCATGTACAGGAAGGGTTCCCCTCTTGCACATAAACAAACAGAAATGGAGTTTATAAACTTCTATTATGTGTGCTGCATTAACACACACAGAACTTGTTTTACTGATTGTTTACGTGCAGGAAGAGACACCTTCCTGTACATAAACAATCACCAGAGGGGATTTTCTCTTTCTCGGAAAAAAACGAGGAGAAATGAATACATTTCCCCTCGTTGCGCCTCCCTAAGCCTCCCCTGGGTAGGCGTAGCATTCAGACGCATTTCCAGATTTATATTTTCTCGTAAATCTGGCAATGTGTCTGGTTCCATGGGTGTTGTGTGGGAACACCCACAGCAAAGTGCTGCATGCAAAGGGGCCATATTTACAAGAAAAGGAAAAGTCATGCAGGGTGGCTTTCCCTGTCCTTGTAAATATGGGGCACTAAAATGCGCCGCGGGTGCGTCACAAAAAGTGATGCACCAGTGGCGTAAGAGGCTTGTAAATCATTCCCAATGTTGGTAATATTGACATGATTAGTTTTGTAAGCAACATTGACTTTCGTACATTCCTTATTCGCTTGAGTTTTCCTACACGAATCCTCCCCAAACTTGTTTATCTTTTTTGCTCACTGTTTATATTATAATAACAAGTGAAATGCGCTATCCATGTTTTCATTGTGTGCCTTTTGTGGGCTATGAGGGAGATATGCATGAATGCAATACGAGCATGCTGTGAAATTATTTGTAATTGAATGTTAGTAATTACACAAGATGCACAGATGCATGGGTGCCCTTATAAGTCTGGAGTTAGAATTCAAACATTAGAAACTTTTAGTGAAAAATACATACCTTCTATATATCTGCTAATGAGCCAGGTGAGCATTTTCCAGACAATCTCACTGCAATGACTTGCACAGAAGACAGTGGGTTCTCATGAAACGAAACTCCAATGAAAGCCTTAGTAATAAACACAAAATATATTCCTTAATAATCAATCAAATTATTTATCATTTTGGTTAATTAAATCCATGACAATGTTACTTGTAAAATTACAGATAATTGGTATACTAGATAAAATATATAACATGATGATCTAAACTTTATGCAATACAACAATTCCAGTTCATTGATAGGTAGAATCAGTAGCAGTTGTACCTTGGTAAGAAAATTAAGTCCCCATGTAAAGTGCAATAGTGCTAACGTCGTACCCCCTTCTGATTATTGCAAGTATTTGTCATGACATGATGGCAAAACATTATGAAACGCAACAATTACAGTTCATTGATAGATAAAATGTGTCTAGAGTTCCCAACTATTCGCGGTTCATTGCCCCTTTCTCCATTCTATCCATGGGTGTTGGCAATAGGGATCGCTTTTTAATGTAATGATAGATATTTCATCAGCTTGCAGGTCAATTGTGGGTAGGCAGGATCAATACTTTGTATCATGCCGGTCGTACATGTATGTATACCCAAAGCGTTAAAACTCTTTTTTTTGTTTTTTTTTACAGATTGACAAGCGCCTGTTGTAAGTAGGGGCATAATAAACACAAATTGTCTGGGGGTTAACTATAAGCTATAGAAATGTCATTTTAAAGATCTTCAGTTCCTCAGACCAGGGCCAAAATCTAGACATAAAGGCTATTCGTCATTTTGTCCATTGATCAGGTTTTAGAAAAAAAATGCAATATACACTGGGGACAACGAAATGCTTGGAGGGATTGGGAAGGTTTAAATATGTGTCTTCCTCAAAGTGGCATTCACATTTATGAAGGGCCGGATATATGGTACATAAATATGCCGACTGTTTTGATATTCACAGAGGTGTATAACTGCTAAAAATGTTCAAAAGTATGCATGTAATATTATGTCCCAGAAACGTATTGTACTAGAAAAATCTAGTAAGCATTATTCAAAGAATGAATTTTTCAGTAGTTTGACTCAAACATTGGAAATCACTTTACAAAAATTGGAGTTGCAAGGAAGGAACCGCAAGGACTGTCACGGGAGTGGCAATTAAAAACAATGGAACTGATTCAAAATGGTAAACTTACACTTTTGTGGAAGTTTACGATTGTTTGCTATTCACAAAGGGTTTTCCGAGTAGTATCTTTATGAGTGCAGAGTCTCCGCACATAAAAAGGTCTATGTTTTGATGTACGGAGACTCCACACTTGTAAAGGTACTACTTGTAAATCTCTTTGTGAATAGCAAACCATTGTCAACTTACAAGTAGGTGTAAGTTTACCTTTGTGAA
The DNA here is from genome assembly GCF_964204655.1 of Triturus cristatus. Taxonomy (NCBI): domain Eukaryota; kingdom Metazoa; phylum Chordata; class Amphibia; order Caudata; family Salamandridae; genus Triturus; species Triturus cristatus. The sequence goes on from NC_140589.1 coordinate 1,191,069,243, forward strand.
TCAGACTGACTGCACAACCATGGGAGAGCAAATCAGTCAAGAAAAGTGATGAGTCACAGAAAATACACACACCCCTGCCCAGGTAGTATTTACTTCAGTGGTAGGCAAGAAAAAGCAGCACCTAACCAGGCTTGGAGTAAGTTTACACACCACAGACTAGCTGCACATTGGGACTGCACAGGATCCAGTACAAATAGACAGTATTTTCTCCAGTGTTGTGGGACACGCTTCTCTACTCAGGCCACTGAGGGGATCAGCACATCAGGTTGGATTTGGTGAGTGCTCATCTTTGGCAGTTGCAGCCTATAAGCCATGGGGTAGTTCTTTCACTTTAGAAACAATTACATCTCTGTACAGAATAAGCCACATGTTGGGCAGTGTCAATAGGTCGGTCTCGCTGTAGAGGTGTTACATGGCAAGCTGTGGTTCTGCCTTTCGGTTTCTTCAAATAGTTTGCCACATAAAACGTGCAGGGTGGACAGTTGAATCCCCTTAGCTCGGATAAGTGCGGATTACATTCCCACCAGCAAGTCTTCTCTTCTGGGTGCTCCACAATCTGTGAAACCATCTGGGCTTCTCCTCCTGAACAGCCTCTACTCCTGCAGGGCCACGGACACACCGTTCAATGTCTGAGAAGGCAAGCAGGCCTTTAGGTATTAGGTAGAGCCAAGGCTCTCCAGCAAGCTTTGCAGACTACAGGTGATGCCCCTCACCTCTAGGAGACTGCCTGGATACAGCAGCTCTAGTCTCACAGCAGCTCCTTGAGTACTCTGCAGCCCTTGGGTAGGCAGAACCTAGAAGCAGAACGAAGGGAACAGCTTTGAGTTTCACAATGTTACACATTTTTCAAACAGGAGAAGACCATACGATATCTAAAATCCTGAAACTGGTGTTAGTTGGTTCTTGTGAAATGTCATTTTCGGGCTGTATTGTACACATAGCCTTTATGCAAGGTAATAGCTGGTGCCAGGCAGGTACAAGCATGGGCACGTTGAATTGTGAATTCTCTGAACCCCAGTGTCTTCACTTTTCCTAAAGTAGCAACAAGAGACAGATGAATGGGCAGGCCCTTACTAAGAACTTCCACACCCTTAACAACAGAATCTGGTAGCTCACAGCCTCTTTGCAACAATTGACCAAATGTTACTGCTCAGGAAAATCTAATTGGTACCCCTCAGCTGAAACGGCCTTTTAAAATCTCCATGGGTAAACCTGTCTACTTTTTCCCTCACTTTATTGCCTGGGCCTCTACCCTTCAGTGGCAGGAATGCACGCAGCACACTTCCACTGTCTGTGGAAGATGTATCCAGGTTCTATCGTGTGCCAATGCTAAACAAGTGGGTATTCAAAATAGATTCTACTGGCCCCAAATATCATACATTTCACCTTGGTATTTAGCTGTCATTTGAATACACGCATGCAACTTGCACATGGAATGTCAGCACAAGGATATGGGTGTTACATGGAAGCTGAACCTTACACAAGTAAGGCCAGTAGGCAGTACTCCTCTCAGACATTGAAAAACATCCATTGAGCACCATTAATTTACAGAAATCATCATGCTGCCACTACTGCTTTATGCCTGCAACTCAAGACATGGAGAATAGTCCCATATTGACAAAAGAGGCCAAGGTTGTTGTTCCTCTCCAGTTGTTCATTTACAAGAAATTTGCATTGCAAGATAGTCTTTGGGCATGCATACACACCTTTGTCATACAACTCAGGAACTCCCTGTAAATCTTAGATTGGGTTTTGAACCAGGATGTTTAAATCGCATAATGTCCAAATGAATCCCTGATCCTTTTTGATATTTGCCAATTCATATTCTGATCACAAGGGGTAGGAAATTTGATGCTGGTGACTTACTTCTGGGTAATAAAAGACTCCACAGTATCGGGTAATGTGTGGTGACTGATATCTTTTATTCAACATTAGAACTGTAGCTGGTAACTTTGGCAACCATCTCCCCAAAAGAGATTTCGGATTTTATCCTAAGTGGCTGATTTAAACTTCTCTGAACTTTGGCCCACAATTGCACTTTTTTGCCAAGGGCAGCATTTATATTTGTCCTTCTGATTTTGTATTCCTATCAGGTCAAAGGGACCTTGTGCAGGGCAACTTTAGACTTTCGACCTTGGCAATGAACTGCTTAATGTCCTAAGCATTGCTGTTTATTTTCTTGTCTGGAAAACTATCGGATGTGCCTTTAAGCCCTAAAAGCAGGTAATCCTCCAATTGTGTAAATAATTTAAGACCCGTGAGTATCCAATATTGGCGCATCCATCCATTTTCTCAGGAGCAATTTTCCATTCTACTTCTACTATGGGTGAAAACTTTCACGAAACCACCTTCCAAGCCATTGTTCCATCTTAATCTTGTATTTTATCATAAGTGGATGTAAGATAAACACTCCCATGAATCTGGTGGTGTTCCTAGAATATCGAGGACTTCTCAGAAGGAAGCAGGGAGCAGCTTACATATAGACTGCCCTGCCACTGCTACAGACTGGGTGTGTCTTTTAAAAGGAATCTAAGGATTGCCTAATCTCGTCTACCGTAACGAGTATTTCAGTCTCATGCCTGTAGTAGGGTTACTATAACTGAGAGACAACATCTGAAATTGTGACGTTATCAGTTACATCTTGGCCAATTTTGAATCTTGTGATATTTCGAATTCCCAAGCACCTCTTGGGGATCCTGAATCGCTCGCATACCTCAAAAAATACAGATACAACTTTTACAATTTTGAGCCTTGAGAAAGTCATCTACACAACGAAACACGTGTCCGGTGTCTGAACGTACTCTCCAACTACGTGTCAACAAATCAAGAATTGATCCATTTATGTACTTTTACTTGGACTCTATCACATTGTTGCTTTGTGTTGCAATTTTGAAATTAAATTTTACTGACAACAAAGTCAGTTTGAACTGTACTTTGGTGCTGTGCTCTGTTATCGAATTGCTATTGAATAAGGATTTGGAGAAATCTTTTCTCCATTTACTGAGTAACACTGTTTGGTGGCACAGTGTTTACATTGAGCAAGCTGTTACATTAGTGAATTAATAATTGCAAACAAAACAGAGTTGCTGACTATTCTTTTATTACCACTGCCATCTTTTTTCTATGTGGATTGTTCCTGGAATATAATTGTCAGATTTTGATTGGGTTCAATTTTCCATTCTACTTTGCAAACTACATAGATGAGTTATCTTCTCATTAAATCAAGATCTTGGGCTGGATCACATAAAGTAAGATTTTAGTGGTAAAATGTGATCAACATGTGTATCAAGAGAACAAGAACAGCATGGCAAATAATGAACAGAATGTGAAGGGTCTGTCATCAAAGTTGGCAATGTTTTGATCTCTGCAAGAATGTCAGGCTCATAATCAAAACTCTAGATGGGTGGGGAACCCAACTGTGAGCTGAAACAGTCAAAATTAGAGGCACCGACCTTGATCACAGACTCTTCACATTATGTTTACTATATTTATGGGCCATCTTATTCTAGTTTTATTGATATACATGTTGCTCACGTCTTATCACATTTGTGTATCACATAAAAGAGAGCACAAAGCACATTTTGAACTAACACCCACAGCCACACTGCTTTTATGGAGGTTTTTTAAATGTATTCTTTGATTGAATAAACAATTTGACTATAATTAGTGCTTTAATAGCTGTTGGGGACCACTGTGCATTTTGAAATTACTATACCCCAGGTCCCTATTGTTTCCTGGATTTCCTTTGTCCTTTTGATACTACTTAAGAGCATGAGTGATGGAATATTACTAATTTGTGCAGTGGGGATTTTTAGTTTTCACTGGACAAGAAATGTAATGTATTGATTTTGGGTGGAAAAGTTGCATATTTTTCTACAATATAAAGGGTACACAAAATAATATAACACAATAACATGTGCGCCAAAGCACAATAATGGAACTTATCAAAACCAGTAAACCACAAACGAAAAATAAAAACAGCACATGGCAAAGTAGTCCAGCAACAATACTATTTTAACGAAGCAATAATGCAACAAGGGACCACACCTACAGACTACAACATAGCAACAACTACATAACACATAACAAAACACACACAACAAGATAGCACAACAAAGCAACAAAAACAATGTAATGCAACAACACACAACACAAGTGAACCCAAGTAACAACACAAAACGTCAAAAATTTAGCATGACACAAAATCGAAACACAAAACCACACAATTATATTGTTGTTAATGAGGGTGCTGTTTTGTTGAGTTACCATGTTGCTTTGCTATTTTGTTATAGTGATGTGTAGTGGTGGGTCGCTCAGTAGTATTAAGTTGTTTTGACCATTTCTCATGCTGTTTTTGAGATTTGTTCATGTGTTGTGTTGGTGATCTGTGTAGTGCTGTGCAGATGTGATGTTTTGCTGGATTGCTGAATTGTCTTATTCTATTGTTGTGCTGTACTTTGTTAAATTGTTTTTGTATGAATGTTCTGATGTGTTGTGCTCTTTTGGCATTGTGCTGTACTGTTTTGTGCTATCTCAACTACAATCTATGTAAAGAAACATCTCAAAAACTGTTGATGCAAAAAACTGCTGCTTCAAGCCTATTTTCAAAAAGCAATTCTAAAAAGTTGTTTGCATGTAATAATGTTTACCAAAAATGTTTTGGATCTGGGTCTAAGTCAATAAGAGAATGACGTTTTACAGAACTGCGTGTCAGTGTTTTTGCCTCTAAGACTCTATGAATCCAAGGCTGGCAGAAAACATTGTTTGAGTCAAACTTTTTCTGGGAGATCCCCCTTTCTCGTCTTCTTTGGATATATGTGTTTTAGGACCTATGTACCCTGATGTCTGACATGCTTCAAGGTGCCTGCCCATTAATACATTTTTGCAGCAAAGTGCCACAGACAATAATTCTATCTGAATCCAGCTCTATCAGGATTATATTTTAATACTATCCGGAATCTGGTCTACTAATTGGGCAGATTTTGGCGGGGCTCAAACATTGAAAATTTATGCCAAAGCAGTGGCTACTTTCCATAGGGAGACAACTATTGTTTAAATCTTCTACTGTATTAGTTTTGCAACTAATCTGTAGGTCCAGCAAACATTTTCCTCTTTCATATTTGAGAATGATTTGCGATTTATATAAACTTTCAGATCAAGAGATACGTCCCAAGATTACTACAGGACTATCAAGGTGTATCATGTTAAATAAAACTTTGGTTCCAAGTCAGTTCCACAAATCCTCTCTGCGGTATTTACTCTAATGTATCCCTGTTTTTTAACTCTAATCAATCTGAAGGGTGTGGACCAATAACTTATTTTGGCAGCAGCTGCTCAAGGTGGTCTGTACAATACAATTTCCTGATTTGCCCCAACATTTTTATGCTCTTCAATTTCTATCATAGAACTTTCTTTAACACACAATTGCTGTCTGCTTCTCTCTTTCTGTCAAATGTGTGTCTGCATTTTTAGTTCTTTTTATGTATGTTTTAGTTTGGGCTTCACTTACTTAATCTAGCTGATAATTTTAGTTTGTTCATAGCTTTCAATAACTTTGTGCCATTTTTGTAATGGATAGCTTTAAACAGACCTCTGATGGCATGGATAGTCTCGTTTCTTCACATGGATTCATCACAGAAGTAGCTATTTTCTTAGCATTTATTTTTTCACTTTCCTTTTTCCAATTAGCACACGTCAATGATGGTTGACCAATTGATGGAGCGGGTAGTACAACATTTTGTATACCTCCCCCATTCGGCATGAAAATTATTAATTAAATATTCCATTAACTATAATATTATTAACCCCTTCGACGCGCATGACGGAACGGTTCCATCATGCGCGTCGGTTGAGCTGTGCGCATGACGGAACCGTTCCGTCATGGCCCCGCCCGCGCACGGAACCTTCAGCGTGGCGCGGAAATCCGCGCCGCGCTGAAGGGGTTAAATGAGTTTGCATGTTTATTAATCAACATTATTAATATTCGAATTACACATGGGACTTGCATTTTGCATGGCTAAATAACCTTTATGACTAAAATCCGTACGCATACTAACACGTAGTATATGTAGTAATTAGAATACTGCATGATATATGTTGCTTTTGTAATGACTTGTAATGTTGCCCGAGAAGAGGACCAAAAGGGTGAATACAATTGCTTTAAATGTTGCTATACGCTATATAAATACAAGCACATAGAGGGATTAGTAAGGGGTTAACATTAGATTTAATATTTCTATGTATTAATTACGCTTTTGTGTTTGTTTCGCTTAAGTTAGCATTTGGGCCTAAATCAAAGATGGCCGCTGACGCTACACGTTGAAGTTGCCACTGTCCCACGATGCGCGGAGTGAGCTGCGCTTGCGCACAGAAATCTCCTAAACCTCGTCATGACCTGTGTTCACCATGTACCAGAATAAGCCCACATGGGAAAACAGCCAAGACCGAGAACAATCGACCTCACAATAAACCGGAACGAGCTGACTTCGAAACTAACTTATGACCTCACCCCTCCAACTGAACAGAAACCCTAATATCTGACATCGGATGATCTCAACCAGCCAATCACGACTGTACTAAATATTTAATTTGTATCATCTTTGCTTCAATTTGTAGAATAGAGAGGGTTACACCAACTATCGATGCTACTTAGGATCCGCTGCGTTTTCCTGAATCTTAGAGGGTCCGGATGCTGTTCGACCATTTTGATGACTGCAAACCCTTCTTAAGTATATGGACAATGATAGATGCTTGCACGTTTTTGGTCCTTTGCAGATCTTTGGGACTATAGCGTGCTGAGCAGAGAACTTTGAGATTTGGCCTGCTTTTGGACGATTGACTGCAAATTTGATTATGCAGAGCCAATGAATTAGAGGACTCCAAATAGACAGATTAGGTAAATATGACGTTCTGCGTTTTACAAACATTTTGATAAACTTCCAATGTTTTGATGAGACAAATGCGAATCCTTATGAAATTTAGATAAACAATTATTGATTAATGAGAATTCAGGAGTTGTGAGTTTCATTTAAGGGGCAGATTCTGAAGTCATAAAATGTGTTTTAGCTGGTTCTAAATCACCATCAACCAATCCAACTAATTTGGTCCATTGACCGTAGTGGGAGGAGTGCCTTGATGTTTAGGATTAAGGATCTGTAGGCGAAAGGGTGTTAATGTATATTTTGTAAATGACTTTTCCTTCCCTATAGGTTATAAGGTGTTCCCCTCACATGTATGCGGCGCTTGAATCACTCATCCCTCCTGTGTGTACAGACCGGTGTGGAAGTAATGTGTGAGTGTTGGTGTTATGGGCCCAAACAATGACTGCATGTGTGAATGAGTTAGTGTGATGTCGGGGCTGTGCTGCGGGGAGGATACCGGTACGGGGTTGTTTTACCCGTTGCTAAGGTTTTTGCGCTGCAACAGTTTTTCTGGTAGCAGGATGATGGTTTTTATTGTTTTGGTTTGGTGATTATTGCTTATTGATTAGTATTGGTTTATGTATTAACACTCTATGTTGAGTCGCGTCGAGTTCTAGGTTGTTTGACGGCTTCTGGGATGTAGGAAGTCGGAAGTTTGTAATGGTTCCGTAGCAGAGCAGAGGTAAGCGCTGCTCTCGGGAAAGACGGAATTGTTGCCCTGTAGGTACACAGGGTCAACGTGTGACGATTGGAGTTGCACAACGCATTGTCTGGGTTCGATTCGGTAACATCGTCGTGTGTTGCCATTAGGGACATTTTATGTATGAGAGAAGTATATGGTAGCGAAGGTCACCTGTGAAATTTTGGTCTTAGGTACCAGGAGTCCAAAAGGCACTCTGATTACGCTTATCACTGGAAATGTAATAGGTGTTCCCTAAGCTTGCTAGAAGGATAAAGTAGAGGGAAGTGCTACTTTATTAACGAATGTCATAATTCTGTAGTAGGACAGACTGTTCTCTGTTCTCGGGAAAGACAGAATTCTGTGTGAATGTGTGAATGTACTACATTTTCCGTATGAAAGTGCGTGAATGAAATAGCATTCAGGTTAATTGTGAAACTCTGGTCTTATTTCTCAGGAGCATTGGGTCTCGAACTATGTGTCTTAATTCAGGAGAAACGGTTAGCTGATGCTTGCTAGAAGGGTGAAGTAGAGGGATGTGCTACTTCAACAACGGAAGTAACGATTCCGTAGTAGGGCAGAGGTAAGCGCTGCTCTCGGGAAAGACGGAATTTTTGTAAGAAAGGTCATTAACTATTCTTTTGTTAGCGAAACAGATAATGGTGGCATTTTGATGTCGTTACTAAGTTAAAAGAGCGTAAGGAGCTTACCGAGAATTTTTTTGTAAATGAGGTGTCAGCAGGAGCAGAAGCTGCGACTGCGAGAAAAGCGGACGTCAGAAAGACCACGCTGGGATTGGCTAGTCAGTAAGAAACGTAAACGCCCCTGATTGGTGTGTTAGTGTATGCCGCACTAGGAGTGGATAATTACAGGGTGACGTAGACGCTGCTGATTGGTGCGTTAGTGTGAGTCGCGCTGGGATTGGAGAATTACATAAGTGACATAGACGTTCTGGATTGGTACGTTAGTGTGAGTCGCGCTACGATTGGTTAAAACAACAGAATAGTCGTAGGGAAAATCTAGCGATACACGGAAGACAAAATGATGTATTACGATCCACCAGAAGAAGTCCTGGTTTGAAAAAATCAAGAGTTTATTTAAAAAGGACAAACCGATTGGGACTAGAGAGGGACAGTTGCTTCCTCCACCGCAATCGCCCGCATCCTTTATGGTTGCGAAATACGGATACCATACTTGTATTTGGTTGGACAATTGGGCAAAATATACAAAAGATGATGGAGTTTTGGCATTTCCAGAACATGGTTCATATAATTTAGTGGTTTTGAGAAATTTGAGAGAAAGAATGATGAATCTAGATCCGAGACCTAGACCAACACAGTTTGAAACATTGACAGAATGGGAAGATGAGATGCATGAGAGGAGTGGCGGAAGACATAATCATTTTGTTAAGAAAATGGGGAGATGTGGATAAATGGAGAAGTAGGTGGTACAGAAAACGAGATGATGCCTCAGAGAAAACATTTGCAGCTTTCCCCGTAAGAGAAAAAGAAAAGATAGTGACAGAATGCCCTATGAGAGAAATTCCAGGAGGAGGCTTTGTACATGTTCATTGGACTAGGCAAGATATTTTGTAATTTACAAATGATTTCCCTCGACTACGCGAAAAGCCAGTCGAGTGGTATAGACAAGTGGACCGGTTTGTAAAATTATCGAAAGTTTTATGGATTGATCTAATTAGTCTATTTGATATAATAGTACCAGCAGATTTATGGACAGAGTGCAAGATTATGATCAATTGGCCTACACAAGAATACCCTGGAGATCTAAAGACAGGTGCCCCTGATCCGGAGGTAATAAAAAAATATGAACAAGTAATCACCTTTTTGAAAAACAAAGTACCTCCCAAAGAGACTGATTGGGTAAAAATAGACCGAACTCATCAGGAAACTAAGGAGTCAGTGCATGCGTACTACGAAAGGTTAATCCTTGTCTTTAAACAGTTTAGTGGTGACGAAAATTTGAGTGAAAAAGATCTGAGTCATTTTGTATACAGATTTGTATATGGTCTACGTCCTGAAATTAGTGAGATGATAAAACAGCATACAGTGGATTAGCAAAATAAGAAAATAGATGAAGTACTGAGACATGCAAAGTATTTTAGTGATGAAATTGAGGCCAAGCAGTGTAAATTAAAAGAAAAGGCTATGTGGGCACAAGTAAAAGTGGCAGAAAGACAGGAAGCTCAGCTGATTGAACAAGCAAATAGTGCAGGACCAAAACATAAATTTAATGTTGGAAAAGGAAAGCGACAATTCAATATAGAAGAAGCCAAAAAGAAATGGCCATGTCATAATTGCGGAAGAATAGGGCACTGGAAATCCGAGTGTAAATTTCCCCCTAATACGAACAATGATAATGCATCATTGATTCCGCAGGTGCAGAAAGAGGTGAGTGGTCAACCGCAGTGACAGCAGCAGGTTGTTACCCAACAGAATCAGGTGCCAAAACCGCCTTTTCCACAGAATGTAAATTCACAGAACTACAGCAATGAGACAGGATTCTACAAGGAAGAACAGGTAACTAAACTGCCGCGCGCTAGCGCTGTTTCGCAGTATTGGCTACAACGCGATGAGAGCGAGTCGGAAGGAGGTTATTGACGGTACCGAAGGGAGGGAGAAGAGTGCATACTTGGCACAACTCTAGAAGTAGCCCAGACATGCCCATTTGTGGACGGAAATATAAATGCTGAAACTATTACTTTCCTGGTAGATACTGGTACTACTCGATCAACTGTTAGGTCAGCTGATGTTAAGAATCTTCCTCTCTTGGACGAAACAATCCAAGTGGTTGGAGTATCCAACAGACAGATCAAAACGTATCTCACAGAACCAGTAAAGGTTAATATAGGGAAATTTTCTGAAATGCACCGCTTTGTCGTGTGTGATTCAAGTCCTGTAAATTTGTTAGGTAGAGTCTTGCTGTGCAAGATGAATTGCACCATATTTTGTACGCCTGATGGTATAGCATTTGAGACCCCTAATGAAGATATACTGTATAAAATGACTATGGCTAATATGGAAACTGAGATTACTGAAGCCTTTGCTGTATTCAACCCTGACAAACTACCAAAAGAATTGAAACAGACAGTAAAAGCAGAAGTCTGGGATTTCACAGGAGAAGACGTAGGACTAATGAGAAATGTGGATCCAGTAAAAATAACAGTGAAGGAAGGAATAAGTTACCCAAATGTTCCTCAATATAAGTTGACACCCGAAATAATTGAAGGAGTTACTCCCATAATCGAGAAAATGGTAAAACAAGGTATCCTGAGAGAAATAATGAGTAGTCCATGTAATTCACCAATTATGGGACTGAAAAAGCCTAATGGAAAGTTCAGGATAGTACAAGATTTGAGAAAGATAAACAAAATTGTTGTGTCATGTTGTCCTATTGTACCAAATCCATCTGTGATTTTGTATCAGATTCCCCATGATGCAGAATGGTATACAGTGATTAATCTATGTCATGCTTTCTTTTCCATCCCGTTGCACCATGATATCCCAAAAAATTTGTGTTTCATTTTGGCGAACGTATTTTGGCTTGGTGCTGAATCCCACAGGGGTATACAGAAAGCCCCTCGATATTTAATCAGATATTGAAAAAGTCCTTGGAAGACTTACAAATGTCCAAGAATTCAGTGCTAGTTCAATATATTGACGACCTACTTGTGGCGTCAAAAACTCGGGAAGCTTGTGTAATGGACACCATAGCATTGCTAAATCATTTGGCAGATTGAGGACTTAAGGTATCCCCATCGAAATTGCAATTTTGTCAGAAAGAAGTACAATATTTAGGTCACAAAATTGAAAAAGGACTGAGAAAGATAACTACAGACAGGATCAAGATAATAAAAGGAATGAGAGCTCCAATGACGCAAAGAGAGGTGAGAAGATTTCTTGGAATGGTTGGATATTGTCGTCAGTGGATAAGTAACTTTTCCCTGATCGCAAAACCTTTGTACACCTGACGAGAAGTGATGTAAAAGACCCCATTGACTTAAATAGGGAAGAACTAGCAGCTTTTAAAAAGTTGAGAGACAGTTTGTGTGAAACGCCAGCATTAGGAATGCCTGATTATGAGAAGGAGTTTGAGCTGTACTGCAGTGAGAGGAATGGATGTGCACTCTCGGTACTAATACAGAACCATGGAAAATTGAGAAGACCAATTGCATACTTTTCAGCTATGCTAGACCCTGTAGCTATAGCGTTGCCAGGTTGTTTGAAAGCAGTAGCTGCTACTTGTAAGAGTCTGGAACAGAGTGAAGGAATTGTGATGGGATATCCTGTGAGAGTGTTTGTACCTCATGATGTGGCAATCCTTTTAACAAGGAGTCGCACTCAGTTCATGACACATAGTCGGCTGACTAAATATGAGAAGGTCATATTAGGTGTAACGAATGTGAGCCTTGTGAGATGCTTGAATGTGAATCCTTCATTGTTACTGCCTGATGCTGAAAATGTTGAAGTCAGAGATGAAGTGGATCATGATTGTTTCGATGTACTCGACTTCTGTACCAAACCACGTCCTGATATAAAAGATGTACCTTTGTCAGAAAGTGACTTTGTGATGTTTGTGGACGGGTCATGTTTGAGAACAGATGAAGGAATTCTAAGTGCAGCTTATGCAGTATGTACGGTTGCAGCAGTAATGGAAGCATCTTACCTGAAAGGAGTAAAATCAGCCCAGGTTGCTGAACTTGTAGCCTTAACTAGAGCATGCAAGTTGGGAAAGAATGTGAGAGTGACTGTGATAACTGATAGTCAGTATGGCTTTGGTGTTGTGCATGATTTCGGCCAGATATGGCTGCGGAGAGGATTTCTGACTTCAAGTGGAACTCCTATAAAGAATGCTGAAGTGGTTGGGAAGTTGCTTGAGGCGATACAGCTGCCTAAGCAATCGGCCATTGTGAAGTGTGCTGCCCACGTTCAGACGGGAGATTATGTCGCAGTTGGTAATAAGTATGCCAACGATATGGCTCAATATTGTGCTCGAAATCAGAACTCGATCAACAGGGCTAAAGAAAGAGAGATGAATTCTTGCCCCCTAATGTTTACTAACATTATGAGTACCTGGGAAGAAGTGAGGCAATTGCAGGAAGTAGCAGGAGATGAGGAAATGAGACAGTGGGTGAAAGCAGGATGTGCACCAAGAGAAACAGATCATGTGCGGGTTTATCGAGATGGAAGGCCAGTCATGCCTGATAGCATGGTGTCTGCCATGGCACGGATGTATCATGGACAGGGACACATAGGGAGAGACATGATGATTAGGTCCTTCAAGCAAACATGGTACAATGCAAAATTTAGACTTGTAGCTGAGAGCCTTTGTCAAAGATGCCTTATAGGTGAGCAGTTCAATCCTGGAAGGAAAACAGTGGTACGTCTAGGAACAATAGGTCGAGAAGGAGGGCCTTTCACCAGAATGCAGATTGATTTCATTGAAATGCCTCCCAGTAACAGGTTGAGGTATGTTCTAGTAATGTTCTGTTTGTTTTCTAGATGGGTAGAAGCATATCCCACAAGAAGGAGTGATGGAATTACAGTTGCAAAACTACTTTTGAGGGAATTCATCCCTAGATTTGGGTTCCCAGTTACAATTGAGTCAGACAGAGGAAAGCATTTCCATAATGAGATAATGAAGTTGATTTGTGAAGCATTGAATGTACAACAGAAACTACATTGTGCCTATCGCCCAGAGGCTTCTGGTGTGGTTGAACAAATGAATGGCACCATTAAAAACCGATTGGGAAAAATGTGTTTAGCCACAGGTTTAAAATGGCCTGATGTCTTGCCTTTAGTACTCATGACTATTAGATCTATTCCAGATCGGAACACGGGTTTGAGCCCTCATGAAATGATCATGGGAAGAGCAATGCGTCATGTGTTCATACCAGTCAACAAGCTGTTGCCTATAACTGATGACTTGGTGTTGGATTACTGTAAGGGGCTGGCTGACGCAGTTCATTCTGTGTTTCATCAGGTCGGATCGGATGCCATCACCCTTGAAAAGAAGCAAGCTCATGATCTGAGCCCAGGAGACTGGGTGAGAATTAAAGTACACAGAAGAAGGAACTGTCTGGTCCCACGTTGGGGAAAACCACGACAAGCGATTTTGACTACAACAACAGCTGTGAAGTGTGCTGGGATCAAGAACTGGATTCATGTTAGTCACACACTGAGAATCCCAAATCCAGTGGATAACAAAGAAGGAGAATATTTTGAGGAGTCAGAGACTAGTTCTGAATCGGATGCTGAAGATACAAGAACAAGAGAAAATCCTGAAAGGGGGGGAGTCAGAACCAAGTTTTATCGTTGCCCCAGAAAATATTCCCTTGAGAAGAAAATTACAGATTTCTGATACCAGCTCAGACTCAGAGACTGAACAAGCACAGGTACATTGGAGAAAAGAGAAAAGCAGTGAAGAGACAATCAAAGAAATTGTTGATAAGGAAGTTCCTGATAAAAAGCTGAGAGAAATTCCACCTGAAATAACAAAAGTAGATGAACAGGTGCCAGATACAGAAAGTGAGGGAAAGATTCTTGCGGAAGACCCCCGAGGAGTTGTAGGTAATTCGAACATCCAGTTAGGGGAAGGGACAAATAGTCAGCAGGAAGATTGTGTGCAAAAACCACGAGGAGTGAAAGTGAAAGTGTTTGGGAAAAGATTGGGAAGAAACTTTCTTCTATTAAAGATTTCCTGTTAAACTTAGGTGGTACATTTATAGGTAGAATACTATTTCCATTAACACGTGTGATCGTTATAGTATTAATTTTAAGATTAGGATGTTTATGTCATAAAAGAAAGAAAATACTGAAAAAGTTAAAAAGAGAACATTTGAAAAGAAGACAGAATAGGAAACAAGAGAGAGAGTTAGAAGGAGTAGAATTAGAAGAAATGAAAGACAATATGTATAAAACAGCAAGAAGAGAAGAAATTGTGGAAACAGAGATGTGAATTAATCTAAAGAATTAATTTCGCTTTCTTGACAAATTGACACAAAATTTTAATGGTGTGGTGATAAAATTACCAAAGGGGGGATTGATGGAGCGGGTAGTACAACATTTTGTATACCTCCCCCATTCTGCATGAAAATTATGAATTAAATAATCCATTAACTATAATATTATTAAATGAGTTTGCATGTTTATTAATCAACATTATTAATATTCGAATTGCACGTGGGATTTGCATTTTGTATGGCTAAATAACCTTTATGACTAAAATCCGTACGCATACTAACAAGTAGTATATGTAGTAATTAGAATACTGCATGATATATGTTGCTTTTGTAATGTCTTGTAATGTTGTCCGAGAAGAGGACCAAAAGGGTGAATATAATTGCTTTAAATGTTGCTATACGCTAGATAAATACAAGCACATAGAGGGATTAGTAAGGGGTTAACATTAGATTTATTATTTCTATGTATTAATTACTCTTTTGTGTTTGTTTCGCTTAAGTTGGCATTTGGGCCTAAATCAAAGATGGCTGCTGACGCTACACGACGAAGTGGCCACTGTCACAAGAGGCGCGGAGTGAGCTGCGCTTGCGCTAAGAAATCTCCTAAACCTCATCATGACCTGTGTTCACCATGTACCAGAACAAGGCCACAGTGGGAAAACAACCAAGACCGAGAACAATCGACCTCACAATAAACCGGAATGAGCTGACGTCGAAACTAACTTATGACCTCACCCCTCGAACTGAACTGAAACCCTAAGATCTGACATCGGACGATCTCAACCAGCCAATCACGACTGTACTAAATATTTAATTTGTATCATCTTTGCTTCAATTTTATTATAAAAATGCATGGTAGAATAGAGAGGGTTACACCAACTATCGATGCTACTTAGGATCCGCTGCGTTTTCATGAATCTTAGAGGGTCCGGATGTTGTTCGACCATTTGATGACTGCAAACCCTTCTTAAGTATATGGACAATGATGGATGCTTGCACGTTTTTGGTCCTTTGCCGATCTTTGGGACTATAGCATGCTGAGCAGAGAACTTTGAGATTTGGCCTGCTTTTGGACGATTGACTGCAAATTTGATTATGCAGAGCCAATGAATTAGAGGACTCCAATTAGACAGATTAGGTAAATATGACGTTCTGCGTTTTACTAAAATTTTGATAAATTTCCAATACTTTGATGAGACAAATGCGAATCCTTATGAAATTTAGATAAACAATTATTGATTAATGAGAATTCAGGAGTTGTGAGTTTCATTTAAGGGGCAGATTCTGAAGTCTTAAAATGTGTTTTAGCTGGTTCTAAATCACCATCAACCAATCCAACCAATTTGGTCCATTGACCGAAGTGGGAGGAGTGCCTTGATGTTTAGGATTAAGGATCTGTAGGTGAAAGGGTGTTAATGTATATTTTGTAAATTACTTTTCCTTCCCTATAGGTTATAAGGTGTTCCCCTCACATGTATGCGGCACTTGAATCACTCATCCCTCCTGTGTGTACAGACCGGTGTGGAAGTAACGTGTGAGTGTTGGTGTTATGGGCCCCACCAATGACTGCATGTGTGAATGAGTTAGTGTGACGTCTGGTCTGTGCTGCGGGGAGGATACCGGTATGGGGTTGTTTTCCCCGTTGCTAGGGTTTCTGCGCTGCAACACAATCTAGAATTCTGACCCTTTTGATCACATTCAAGAAATTGCAGAAAAGTTTCTTGGAGTCAAATTCAGTGTTGCACAGAGCCCACAAACTACCTTTACACAGATTGAAAGTACAAACACTACATTGACATTTCATGGGCAAAACAATTTAGTTGTAGATAATGAAGGCTGTTTACTGAGATACTCTAATGGACATATTTCTTTATCTGATATTTCTAGTTCAGGTTGATGGTTTCCTAGTGCATTGAAAAACAAATGCCTCTTAGGGCTTCTCTCTCATAGCAGCTTTTTCGGGCCCAACTCTTGCACATGTATATGTTCTTGCTGATCTACTCTGCTTGCATAATTCATCCTTCCGTTGGTCTGGGGCCTAGGTTGCTCTATTCTTATGGTTTCCTGCTACTAGGGAATTACCCTTTAATTCTTCTTTCACTCCCATGCCATAGTTTACTTTATCCAATCTCTTCTTTTACTATCCCTCTTCACAACTTGGCTGGCGCATAAGCCATGTTTTCAGATTTTACGTCTTTAACCGCAGCATCACTTCTTAGATTTTCTCAAGAAGAGCATCATTCCCTGTATGTTCTTAAAGGGTTGTGGGCTTTTAAGATTCTATGTCTGCACCATTGTGGGCAGGTCTCATAAATGTATTTTGAATAACTGCATAAACAGTAGTGTAGTCTTGGAGGCTTAGCTGCTTTATTGGGGTTAATTAAGATTTTTCTCCTTCATACAAGCACCTGTCAATATTTGCAGCAGCATCTTGCTATTTTTTATAAGCTTATTGCGTTTAGAGATATGATGTATATGTTGTATCACCATTTGCGATCTCGGTATCCAGCCTGTCTGGCAGTGAATTATAATGGGGAGCACTGTTTGAAATCTGATTTGTAGATGGCAGAATGGCCAGGTATGGTTCACTAAGTTTGCTTCCATTGCTTAACTTACCATGTGGTAAATCAGATTTGATATTACTCTATGGAGCTTCATTTAGATGTGGGTGAGTTGTGATGCACAGGTCACCTGTTTTTTTTTTTTTTTTATTCTGTTTATTGAAATGAAACAAGTCTGTCATGCTTACAAATAATTACTTCATACAGCACAAAGGTACAAAAGGGCTTAGAGGCTGACACAATTTTCCCCGGCTACCTCGGGGATCCATGCAATGGTATCTATATCATACAGTGTTCTTCGGGTGGGGGGGGGGGGGACCTTCGGTGGCTCACATAGTCCTCCCCGGTAATCATTCCATTTAGTCCACAATGCAATCCATTTTTGAGGGCACCCCCGAGCAACATAGACCGTTTTCTCCCTCAACATACACCAGTCCATGTCCTCCTTCCACTTCTTTAGTGTGGGTGGCACGGTGGCCCCCCATGCCTGTGCAATGTTACGTTTAGCAATCATCTGCCCTAAAGTGACCCACAGTCTCCCCCTCACCCCCAGATCTGTGGGCTCCCAGACATTCAATAGGCATCTCTTGGCCTCAGGCCGCAATGGAACCTCCCAAACCCCACTCATGCAATTCAAGACTTTCCCCCAGTAACATTGAATTTGCGGGCATTCCCACAGAATGTGCATGAATCCGCCTTCCATCCCACACCGTCTCCTACAGTGCCCATCAGCGCTTTTGCCCATCATCAGCAAATGTGTCTCTGAGAGGTATGCCCTGTGCAGGATTTTTAGTTGGACTAGGTGGAGTTTGGTGGATATGGCCACTTCCTTCGGCGATGAGACTGCCACCTGCCAGTCCTCATCATCCATTTCGAGGCCATCTCGCACCCATTTCTCCCGTAGCGCAGTGAGGGGATCGGGGGTGTTGTTAATGAGCTTCTTGTATGTAAGCGATATGGACTTATCAGGTAGGTGTCCGTCAAGCAGCCGGTCCTCGAGCGGGGACGACTCAGGCAATGTCGTACCAGCCGGAATATTATCCTGCAGTGAGTGCTTAATCTGTGCATAGCGGAAGCGCTCCGAGTCAGCCATTTCGTATGTCTGCTGCAATGTCGAAAAGGGGACTACCCTCGCCCCCCCAGAGGTCCCTGATGTGCGAAATACCTATTAGATCCCACTTGTTGAAACCTTTTGTGCGCCCCAATGTTCCCAGCTGTTCAGCATCCCACAGCGGGGTGGCCATAGTGAGCTTGTTGGCCCATCCTAACGCTTTGGTGACTATGTGCCACAGCTGCACTGCGTGTTTCGTAGGCCCGGTAAGCATATATCTGGCCGGATTGGAGTAAAGTGCTCTTGTGAAGTCACCACCGGGCAGCAACCACCTATCCATACTATACGCCGGGTCATCCCCATCCCCGTATTGGCATTGATTGATAGCTGTGCCGCCCAGTAGTACTTTCTAATGTCGGGGAGGGCGATGCCTCCGTCATACCAGCCGAGCGTGAGCTTACCGAGTGCTATCCGCGGCCTGCCGTCCCATAACAGTTCCAGCTGCAGGGACTCGACTTCGTTAAAAAAGGTCCGCGGTACCACATCTGGATAATTCTGAAGAGCATATAGGAATCGGGGCAGGGCCATCATCTTAAACAGTGCAGCCCTCCCGAGCAGGGACAGGGGGAGCCCCCTCCAGACCTCAACATCCCGGCGCAGCCGCCGCAGGGGAGGGATCAGGTTCTCCTCGTAGCTAAGTCTGGGATTGGTAGTAATATAGATGCCTAGGTACCGGAATCCCTCAGCCGCCACCTGTATCTCGCAGCCTCTAGGGAGGGGGGGGGCCGCCCCGTGAAGCACATAGATTGTCGACTTGCTCCAGTTGATACGAAAACCAGAGTTGCGGCCAAAACTGGCAAAGATGTCCAACACTACCCTCAGCGAGCGCGCAGGGGAAGAGAGGTAGAGAAGAATATCCTCCGCGTAGAGCGAAATTCGATCCTCCCAACCCTCGGTCCAGCGAAGTCCGCGGACAGAAACATCACTCCGGATCCACGCCGCGAGCGGCTCAAGGGAGATGGCAAACAATAGCGGCGAAAGGGGGCATCCCTGTCTGGTCCCCCTTCCCAGGGCAAACACCTCCGACCTTTTATTATTGACCGCTACTTGCGCCAGTGGGTCGGCATACAGAAGGCGGATCCACCCCACGAAATTGGGTCCGAATCCCAGCTTCTGAAGTACCGCAAATAGGTATGCCCACTCTAACGTGTCAAATGCCATGGTGGCGTCCAGCGAGACCACCACTGCATCCTCCTGGATTCCAGGGCAACGCCCCAGAACGCCATGCAGGCGCCGCAGGTTAAGAGCTGTATTCCGATGTGGTATAAATCCCGATTGGTCCGGGTGCACCAACTTCGTGATGACAGGCCGGAGTCTGTTCGCTAGCAATTTCGCTAGTATTTTGGGCTCTGCATTCAGAAGAGATATCGGTCTATAGGAGGCACACTCGTCCCTAGGCTTCCCAGGCTTCGGAATAGTGACCAGCGTTGCAATGCGCTGATCCCTCGGCAGCTTCCCGAGCTTCTTACTGTCATCGAACATAGCTTTCAAATGTGGGGCTATTGTATCTGGCTTGAGTTTGTACAGTTCGATAGGAAGACCGTTGGGCCTCATCGCTTTGCCTACCTTAAGATCCCCTATCGCCTTAGTCAGCTCTTCTGCAGTGAGATCTCCCTCCAGCTCATCACGGTCGTGCGCTGAGAGAGTGGGCAGTTTAATGTCTGCTAAAAACTCAGCTGAGTCATTCTCCGTGAGCTCAGAGTCTCCACGGTACACCCGCTCAAAATGTCTTGCAAATTCCCCCGCAATATCGTGGGGCTCAGAGAGGAGAACACCCGATGCACTCTTAACCTCAGAGACTACACGCTGCGCCTTCTCTTTTTTAAATCGAGCCAACCTATGAGCTCACCCGCCTTGTCTCCATGATCGTAGATGGGCCCATCCCGCTCATGCGCCAGAACCCGCGCCTCGTCTGTAGCTATGGATTTGTATTCTGCCGCCCTTAGCTGCAGTTGATGGGTGAGATCGTCATCCAGGCCACTCCCTGAACTTTCCTCCAGTCTAGTGATGTCGCACTCGATCTCCCTCAGCTGTGTTTCTTTATCCGCCCGTCTACCTGCAATCACCAAGAGGGCCTGGCCCCGGAGCACTGTCTTGAATGCCTCCCACAGAGTAGCGGGGGGAGTCTACAGTGCCTTCGTTATCAAGAAAATATTGTTCCACTACTCTGCCCAGTGCTGCCCTAGTTTCCGGCCCCCTCAGATACCAAGGGTTGATACGCGGTACGCCCTCCACACGGTGGTCCCCAATCGTGAGGTGGGCCCACAACGGTGAGTGGTCAGAGATACCCCTAGGCAGGTGTTTAATGGCCGCGGTTCGCATGTCCGCCTGCACGGGAGACAGAATATAGTCGATCCGCGAGAGCGTGTGATGAGCACCCGACAGGAATGTGTATTCTGTACTATTGGGGTGTTGCCTTCTCCAAAGATCCACAAAGCCGAATGTGTCAAGGAATGCGGGGAGTCACTGCTGTCCCAGTGCTATGTCCCGGGGAGCGTGTCTATCTAGCGCCCCCGAAAGGACGGCGTTGAAATCTCCTCCAATTACCAGGCGTCCCTCCGGCAGCCCCAGCAGAAAGGTGCCCAGGTCCCTATATGATTGGACTTGCAGTCCAGGCGGAATATACACCGCCACGAGTACTAGCACGCGCCCCTCCCATTTCCCCGCGACCGCCACGAACCGCCCAAGTGGGTCCGCCCAGTTTTGCTGCGCCTCGAAGGGGAAGCTATGGCGCAACAAGACTCCTACTCCCCTAGAGCCGGTAGTGAACCCCGCATGGTCAACCAGCCGGTAGCCCCAACGGTTAAGCGCTTTACATGCGTTACCCATTAGATGGGTTTCTTGCAGCAGTGCCACATCCGGGGAGTGTCGCCTGAGGTGTTGTAGCACAATACTTCTTTTTATTTTGTCCCCCAACCCGTTTACATTCCAGCTGAGAAGTTTAAGACTTTTATCCCAATGCATGGTTGTCGTGAAAGTAGCTTGCCTCGTACCATTTGTGTACCCTGCCCGCTCTGTGGTGTATGATCACTGCGGATTCGCATGACAGATAAACAATCCCCCCTCCTCCCCTTCCCCCCCGCCCCCAACCCAACATACCTC
The DNA here is from genome assembly GCF_964204655.1 of Triturus cristatus. Taxonomy (NCBI): domain Eukaryota; kingdom Metazoa; phylum Chordata; class Amphibia; order Caudata; family Salamandridae; genus Triturus; species Triturus cristatus. Next base: position 1,191,090,595 of record NC_140589.1, read on the forward strand.
AACATCAAACTTAAGAACTCCAACCTCCAACCCCCCCTCCCTGCTACCCTGCCACGTAGGTTCCAAACTACCCACATCCCCAATCAGCAGAGCGCCTATCGCCCCAACAGGTGAACAACTATGCCTGGGGGCAACGGTCAATGGCAGACTCCAGCCGCCCGCAGCCGTAACCCCAGTGACATAGTAGCATAAATGCCAATCATGGGGAGCAGAGCGGCTCCTCCGCCCCCAGGTGTGTCTGGTTGTGATCACACATGAAGCACCCCCAAAAGCGCAGCACCAAAAGTACGTGACCTACACACAGTCCAGCAGGATTATTCCCCGCCGCCCCCCAGGTCGGCTTCCCCAGGGTATACATTACAGTTTTTCACCAGCTGTCCCTGGCGGGGCTTGGCAGCGCCGGCTACATCTGTTCTGCCATCATGTCGCCGTGCCCGGGCTGTTGGACCTCGATCTCCACGCGCGCCCCGGACCGTGCTCCTGGTCCAGAAGTTCTCCCGTGGATGCTCCCTCATGAGGCCCTGAGTCCCTGTGCTTTGCCGTGACTCCATGCCCCTTCCTTTGATCCGAGCGCCCCTCCAACCGGTCCCGAACCTCCTGGGGCTCGGTGAAGAAGAGCGACTTCCCATCAACAAGGATTTTGAGCTTCGCAGGGAAGAACATCATATATTTAAGCCCTTGCTGCCGTAAAGATGCTTTCACCCCTTCAAAGGAGCGTCTCTCCTGCTGTACCTTCAGCGTGAAGTCCGGAAAGAACCGAATGATGGCGTTCTCCAATTTAACGTCCCCCCGGGTCCTGGCTGCCTGCAAGATGGCGTCCCGGTCTCTGTAGTTTAGGATCTTTGAGATAATAGTTCTGGGAGGCGCTCCCGGCCGGGGCTTGGGAACTGGCGCTCTATGGGCCCTTTCCACCGTGAATAGCGACGATAGTCTGGCAGGCTTGAGGTGGTTCAGGATGAGGTCTTCCAGGAAGAGGTCAACGCTCGGGCCCTCCCTTCCCTCGGGGACCCCCACCACTCTAATGTTACTGCGCCGGGCCCTCCCTTCTTGGTCCTCGAGCTTCACCACCATCTGACGGTGTTGATGAGTTAGGGCGTTTATTCTTTCTTCCAGGCGTTTAGTGGTGGTCTGCAGGTCCGTGATATGTATCTCGGTCTCCTTGACTCGGTCCGTAGTTTGTCATATCGGCCCTCATAAGGTTCATTTCTATCGACATTTTGTCCATTTTAGTTTCTAGGGTGGTCTCCAGCCCTTTTATGGCCGCCATAATGGATTGCAGGGAGGGCTCCGGCTTAGGAAGGGCATATTTGTCAAGTTTGTTTGATTGCACCGCGGCGCTGTTTTTAGGCCTCATCGCCGTGGCTCGTCCGCCCGCCGGTATGCCTCCAGTGGCCAGCCCCTGTTGTCCCTCGGTGCAGGCTCGACACACGGGGCGTTGAGGCACTCGTCATCCAGCTTGCGCCAGGCACCCCCGCTGTCCGCGTGGTTTCTGTTCCTCAGCCTCTTCCCGGGACACTGGTCAATGTTGCGCCACCAGCAAGAGTCCTCCCACCGCACTCCGTGCCTGCGAGCCCCTCCGCTGTCTTGGGATCGCAGCCCGTCTAGTGCGTCACAGTGACATAGAAGGCCGCCCCCGGGGTCTGCTATCCGGTCCAGCGCTATTGTCCGCACAGGTTGCGATTGCCCCAATATGTGACCCACTGTCCCGGTGGCGGTGCCCCAAAGCTTGTCCCACGTCGCGCCGTGAGTAGGCCCCTGTCGCCGTAGTTCCGGCTTAAGTACCATCCCCGTTCACCAGAGACCGCCGATCCAAGGCTAGCACGCACCTCCCTGGAATGCCATATATCTCGCTCACCTCTGTGGCCGCGCTGATTGTCCGGGCACCGCTCACCACACCAGGCCGGTCCGCCTGAGATGCGCCGGACGCCCTCTCGCATCCGTAGAGGCCCAGTAGCACCTCTCTCTCCCCGGGGCCGTTACTTGCTCCGCCTCCTCCTCAGCCAGCCTTCCGGTAGGATTCCCGGGTCTCCGGCCGAAGGATGTCTCGCGCCTGCCCCGGCAGAGGCAGGGAACGTCCAGGAGAGCCCCACAGCCGCCGCGCTCCTCACGGCCTCTCGCGCTCCGCCGCCGGGTCCTCACGTGACTCTACTGCCCGCACTCCCGGCCGCCGGGCGCCGCCGCTCAGTCGCAGCGCCGATGCCACTTCTTCCCGGCCGTCCCGGCATCGTCCGAGGATCTTGCGGGCTAGAAGTAGGATGTATGGGGTCTGTGCCCCCTCCGACACCTTGGGCGCCGCTCCAACTCAGGATTTGGACGGATATATGGGGTTTGAAAGCCCCGGCTGTGGCGGAGCGAGCGCGTTAAGCGGCCATCGCTTTCGGCGCCAAGCTACGCCCCCGAGGTCACCTGTTTTATATCTGCCTGAGACTTCAATCACTTCGAGAAATTATGAATCAGTGCTATTGAAAGTATTTCCTTAAGGGAGGCCTCCAAGAAGGTTTGATCATTACTATGAGTAAACCTCTCTATTTCCACTGGGAATATTGATGATGCACTGGGTTTTTATGGCAATTGCCTAATGATATTTGAGTTTGATAAGATGATAATTGTTGGTTCAAGCCGGGCCCCTGTTACCCCAGACCTCTCTGAAAGTGTGACAAACAATTGTTTCTCTGAATGGTGAGCATTTCTGATGCAATCTCAGTTATAAGGGGATTAAAAGGGAACACACTTGTATCTTCCGAAATCGCGATGGTTCTTGGCTCTTTGAGCGCCGCTGCTAATTGATCGCCTCCGTTACCCAGAGCTTCCATTGTTTTGCTTGCATTTTTTTAGATCATTGATTATCATCACTGGCTAAATGCCGGAGGTGCTGATATGATCGATGACCACTGGGTGCAGCGGGGATTGAAGGCCATTGAGCCCTTCATTGCTTGAACATAGCACTGCCCATGCATCCTTCACGAAGTGGAGTTTTGTGTAGCTCTTTGGCTGATACCTCGATGTTGTGGCGGTTGTGACAGATTCTACAGCCACCAGATATGGATAAAGCACTTTCCTCTATTAGTGCCTTTTTTGATTGCTTCATTTGTCCCTTTGCAATTCCTTTTGTTCACTGTTGATGATCCCATTTTCCTCTCTCTCCCTGATATCATGATGGGAAGATCAGAAGGGCAGCTTCCCAAGCCTACTGCTGAAGTCTCCTATATGGATAACTTCAGTTCCCATGTTCCCAAATCCTGTACAATAGACATCAATTAAGTTGTGGTTGGATTACGGTTAGATTGCGATTGCAGTTGATGGGTTCCTGTGGATATTTGCCCACTCTTGAGTGCCTGGTTGGATACACTTTGTAATTACACTTATTCTTTCCTTCCAGTAAGGCAATGTATTCAAATTTGCAGAGCCTTCAGGTTTCCAAATTGTTGGTCATCAGTTTGACTGATTGGTATGTCGGAAAATCTCAGGTAACTAAAGGGGGTCCGGAATTGTTGTTCGTTTCAGCAATAACTCTAGCGCAAGTCTTGAGTCAAAATAGTGCTTATTTGGTTGCCCCAAAACCATGTAGAGACTTACACGGCGATGCCACTCCCCCACCTTAGTGTCTTTTCCAAAACTTCTGGGGGGGGCACAATCACACTGGATCACCCCTATTATATGATTCTAATGTGCTGGTGTTAATGAAGCTAGCTCTGCTAAATTGAGCTCAAGTTAAGTTGAATTGCACTGTGCCCAAAAAAGAAAGGAGGTCTGAGGCTGGAGCTAGCTAGCAAAGGCTAGTGAGAGGCTGGCAAGCAGCAGGGAAGAGGCTGTAGAGCACAACAAGGAGTCTCAAGTGCAGGTGTGAGGAGGAGTTCATCCGACCGAAAGCCGAACTCCCAGCCACACCGGGCCGCTTCCGCAACTACAGATCTGAGACCTGGTCTCCCGCACCCTCTGCACCCTCCACGCTGCTCTGACCAGTTGAAACTCACTGGCTTGTGGGCCGAATCTTGCTCACTACTGGAGGCTCTGTAAAGCCACAACCATGAAGTGGCCACTGGAGCCACAATAGCCGCAGGGGAATACAACAAGGCGCTGTGGCTTCGATGGTGTAGGGAGGCGGTGGTGTTAAGAGGTGCCTCACAGCGTCTCAGTTCAAATTTTCCTCTGTCTCCTCTGCCTCCGTTTTCCACCTCAGCCAAGCTGTAGGGGTCACCCCTTTTTTGATCCACTTGCAGCGGGGGGCAACAGATAGGCAGGCAGAGCAGAAGGTGATCGGGTGCAGTCAGATGAGCCGAACCCGAACCGCGCTGCATCAGGGTTCCTAACCCCACCTTCTTGCCTTCCACATTTTATCCTCGACAAAACGCAGTGTCACTTCCCGAAAGCCCAATAAAATTTCCTTACACTAAAAAAATCACCAAAGTTATTTTCACTGTAGCGAGGCTGGCTGTTCTATAGGAAAACACTGGAATGCAACATTACATTTAATAATGCTATCTCCGTCTAGGAAACAACTAGAAATTTCATTCTCGGACTCTTTGCAATATTTATATGCGATATATGTGATGAAGTGAGCGGTACTTTTAGAAAGTTACTTTATCCCTGACCAAAGCCTCAGAAGGGTAATTTGCATTAATCTCTAACTGGCGCCCTCTGAGTGCTAAACTCTGAATGTGGTGTGAAATCTGCTCCCAAAGCAGAAGACAATGGGCTGGCTGGGATGGGGTCGGTCTGGTCAGTGGCCAATGCAATGGAAATTAATTACCTTCAATAGGTCTTTCCTATCACAGGAAGAGGTCAGTTGACACTTGCACTGCCCCATGTTTGTTCCCTTGGACAGCCAGTCTCCAATGACGGTGGAAGAGAGATGCCTCCAGAACAGGTTTGAAGTCACCACAGAGGAGGTGTCGCTAATAAGCTTGGCTGTACCTCTGGGGTGGATATGCAGGCTTTGCACAAGAAGAGAAGGGTTTTAGGTGCTTGGAATTAGGCAAAGAGGGGTACTGTGGGATTGTCTGCTGTAAGGCACACAGGAAATGCTGCTAACCTGTTGGTTAGGGGGCGAATAGGAGTCATACCCATCCACAGGTTAGTGACAGGCATAAAGGTGGCACCCACATTGCAGACATCCTGTTCATGCTAAAGGGACTCAGCAAGATACAGGAGGCGTTTCCTGCAACTGCCCAGCTGACATGTTCCAACTGGACCTTCCCTGGACCCTGTTGTTGGCCTTTGATGGAGTAAGTGTTGACCCCTAAGACGCCCTATTCTTGAGGTCCTGGAACCATGGTCTGTGTACAAGTGTACTCGATCTAGCATCCTGAGAAACATGAGACTTAGAAGCTTTTTGGCTCCAAAGACCTACAGAATGCCGAGACAAACCTGCCAAGCCAATCTGACCAGGATTTATTGCCGCTTGGCTAGAAATTCAGGATTCTCCCAGTCAGAGCTTTTCTGGAGCAGAAAAATCAATTCAGCTGGACCTCATGGAGAAGGTGTCTGTACTCATGGAGGCCTTTTCAACTTAACCCTGCAGCTTGGTCCCGCTGTGAAAATCCAAGCTACAAAAAGTGACTAAGTGCGAACAAAGAAATCTTCACCAAGCGAATGCGCGAAATGTTTCCAGCTGATAAGGGAATTCCCTTGGGTGCAAAATGTGACTTTTTCCAGCTGGAAGCTTTCCTGCCAAAAGTCAATGGCTTAACCAGGACCTCGCCCGACTGCTGTCATACTTAGTAGAGCCCTCTGTCGCCACAGCCTGCCGCCATGCCCCCCTATTTTTAAATGTAAACATTAAACAAATCATATCTCCAAATCCCCTTATTGAAATGTTGTCATTGTGGTATAAATGTTTTTATTAAAATAAACTATTTTTTTACTTGGGTTAGGATTTTTCTTGTGTTGTGGTCTGACTTTATTGCTGTTTTTGTACTTCTATACTTTACACATTGTCCTATGTTAAGCCTGTGTGCTATGTGTCATAGCTATCAAGGGGTTGAGCTCAGGTTTAATTAGTGACTTTAGTGATTCACCCTGACAAGGACTGCCCCCCCACACCCTCCCCCCCGAGCTAACACTCCACTTTCTTACATTTGTTGACAGAGTATTCTCCTCATTTGTATTTGAGATTTGGGGGTGGAAAGAATGGTGGCTCTGCATCGTCTTGGATAAAGGACGATAAGGACTTTCTGAGCCTCCCTTATTGAAGGCATTTGCGCTTCTGCTCTCTGTAGATAAATTGATAATTATACCAATTTCTGATGCTCTGCAAGATCATGGGAACTTATTTCACATGTGGACATTGTTTATCCAGTAGTACTTCGTTTTGGTCTTTTTAGACTTTGTTCCTTCTCTTTGTCCTCAACTGCAGGCAAGTTAAATAACAGCATGGCAGTTAGGTATGTGTCTAAGTAGTTCGTGATGTGTTTAAGCTTGTCTGACAAGCATGCCATACAGTGGAATTAAACTGGGCTCTGGTTTCCAGCATGAGCATATCTCTACTTAAAAATATTCTTTCCCTTTTTCAGTGGTGGTGTCATCATTGCTGTTTGAGGGTCTGTTAATATATGGTTATTGAAAAATCTTTAAAGACATCTTGAGACCTTGGTTTACAATGTTCTAATATAGCCTTATAGCTTGCTCCTGAAGAACTGTACTGGTTGTTAAAGGTCCTGAACGCAAATTAAAGGCCTGAGCCAGGGGCTTATAACATGGTAGAGGGCCTTTTACAATCGACACAGTCAGAAGGCGGAAGGGCTATAAGGCTTTTCGAAAATGTTCCCATTGGGGGTAGAATGTTCTAAATTAAACATAAAGAAACACAAAGGCAAGCATTGGAATGTTAGTGCAGAAGTCATGTAGCAGCCATTACTAGCTATGAGCTACTCCATTGACTTAAATGGAGCTTTCAACATTGCAATATATTAATTCTAATTGTCATTCTGAATTTTGTAGGAGCATCAATTGGTGGCCCTGTTGATGTTATTTACTCATTTATTACCTCTACCTCTTTCAGCATACCATGTGACTTCAGAAATTTGTAATGTATCAATTCTGTCTTCTTGGTCATTCCAATCATGGTCTGTTACGAAATCTTGAACTGGCTATTGATTTTGAGGATTTGTAACGTTTCTAAAGTCTGAGACTTTCTTCTGACAAGAGGTCATGATGGGGAAAGGTTATGTGGTAGGTATTAAAGTGTTATTTTGTGCTTGTGGGTTTGTTGTTCTATTGCCTCTTTGGAGCGGTCTGTTCATACATTATTCCATCTTTTTGGCCAACACTTGGGTTTACACATGTGCCTTTCTTGTTCTTTAAAGGTTTACTTGCGGTCCTCTTCATCCTATTTTTGTAATCATCTAATACCAGGCAATTCTAAATCTCCAGGTTTTCTCCGAACTACACAACTCTTGTCCAGCCTCAAGTCTAAAGATGCTAGTTATTATCAGGCTAGGGAAAGTGTGCTGAGGAAATTCACTGCATACATGACTCATAATAAATGTGATGTTACATCACTGGGAAGGCTATACATCTGGATTAACATAAGGAAAATAGGGTTGTTTTCAAGTACCTCTGTAGCTTGAAACTAAGCACAATATGGCATTGTGTACCCAAGTCAAACGTGCTTCCACGATTTTTATGTCTCTCCTATATGATCAACATCCTCCAAATCCTTATAATTGGCAGTCACTTTTGGTCTAGTTGATAAGGGTTTGGACTTTCTTTCTGAAGTTAAAAAGTTGAATTCTTCCTTTCTATATAGTAATGTTTGAGGACAAAGCGGAACTAGTGCCAGCATGTCCTCCAGTAGTAATGGCAGAGGCATGGATGTGCTGCAGCCAGCGGGTCCTTATGGTGACAAGGAGAAGGACGCGGCTGTGGAGAGCCAGAGCATCCTTTTCAAAGTGAAATTACAGCAGAGAGATTCAATTCTGCAGATATAAAGGTTATTAATTACAATAGGGTAACACTTTGTCCCTCAGAACCTGAGAATATAATAATAGATAGCTACAATGGTTCTGTTGGAAGGAAGAGAATATTGTTTCAAACAGTTTGCATTTTTTCTTCAAACTTCGATATATCAAAAATTATTTCAAACACATGGGTCTGGTTTCCTTCGTATATTGTTATTGATATACTGAGGTTTACAAAAAAAGAATTTAGCCGCTGCTATCTTTGAAAGTGATGTGCAAGTGACGTGATTGCGCAGTGTGATCAAGTGACTTAGACCAAAACAGAAAATATGACATAAAAAATACAACAGTTAAAGAGTAAATACATTTCACGTGTTGTGAGTAAATGCGGGGCATAACATATATATCATTGACATTTCGACCCTTATTAGGCATGTTTTCTTAAATCATCAGAGTGGGTCTTCGTCAGGACTAAAAACAAGTGCAGCCTGTGCGATACAAAAATTACAGAATGTAAGACCTTGTGTGAAGCATGATAGTGAATTTTTATTGGTGTGATTGAATCACGACTCACCTGGAGCCATAAAAAGCTTGACTGTCAAGTGCAAATCCTCAATCAGAGAACACAAGAAATGTGAACAGAACTATAAAAAGGCCCCTGAAAGGGAATATATGTTCTTAGTAGTCTAATTTTCTTTAAATGTGGAGGCAAATCAAATATATTAAGTATGTGAAGTCTCACTTCCCAGCCGGGATGAGTTGAAAGCAGTGGCTCAAAGCAATGTCCACCAGGCAAAGTATCCTACTTAGGAAAATGAATATGAAATTAGAAGTGCTACCATCTCTGGACCAATATTACCTATTCAATTCAATGTGGGGTAGTAGATAAACCTATGTGCTGGACGTCGCACGCTTATGCTGCAGCTGTCGGGCCCCGTCCCGCTTACATAGCGGGTCTTCTCTGAGTCGCTTCAGTAATGAGAAGTGCGGAGAGGAGCAACAACGTTTCACTCGTTCTTTAAAAATTGGTGGTGAGGTTTTAATTAACTTAATAATGCCTCATTTTTTCTACACTACAAGTACTTTAAGTTTCCTGACTGACTGCAACAAAATCTAAATTCGAGTGGATACTGTCCTTACAGAATCCATTTTGGATCTTAAAGAAGTGCCGCACTCGGTGTGACTTCCAGCAAATATGTTTATCAACTGCCCTGCATTGTATGAATAGGTAAAATTCCTCCAGAGATAGCAGTCTGAGCTATGGCACTATATTAATTTGTTCTCACAGTTTTAATGTATACTACATTAATTTATGCAGCACTCCTAATTTCATATTCATTTTCCTAAGTAGGATACTTTGTACCAAGGACATCGCTTTGAGACACTACTTTCACCTCATCCTGGTTGGGATGTGAGACCTAGCATGCTTTATATATTTGACTTGCCTCCACATTTAAATACCGTTAGGCTAAGAAGGGAATATATTCCCCTTTCACATTTTTGTGCTCTCTGATCCAGGATTTGAACTGGACAGTCAAGCTTCTTATGACTCCAGGTGAGTCGTGATTCAATCGCACCCATAGAAAAATCACTATCTAGAGCTGGCAAACAAGGAGGACCCCAAACACCACAGAGGGCAACCAAGACGCCGTTTCCTGCCCCTTTGCTTACTTCGGAATTGGCAGCAGTAAGAAAACACTGTAAACATTTAGAAAGGTATTGGATGCCGCATTATTCACCACAGAATAAGTAGACAAAAGGCTGGCATTGAAGCTTTAGCACAGATTGAAAAGACAGACTCAGACCACCTTTATGTTGGAACAAATACTTTCGGAAGATAATAGCCCACGTGAAGACTTCAATACAGTTAAGACTTTTCTCCAACCCATGTACCTCTCATAGCTTATTGCAGCATCGGCCACAGTGTGTAAGGATCTCTCACATTTTTTTTAAAGTGCGGTTAATCACAAATAAGTTGTGTGACTTATCAGATCTCTCTCCTGCAATCTGAACAAGTCATTCTCACATGCTAGTCTGGCTCACCAGAGGATCCTTGTACTCCCCAGAATCTGTCTGCTGTGTGCAAATCCATTAAACCAATTTTGTAACCATTTATTCAATCTTTCAATTCAATCAGCCAGTGTCCCATCCTGCTGGAAAGTATCTAGACTGATTCTCCTGATAGAAAAGCAAATCGGCTGATAGAATGCAAATGGCCAATTTTAGTCCTATTTCATTACTTCATTAGATACTTGTAAAACTAATTAACGCACAGCTATACTCTCACTTAGAACAGCATAAACCTCTCCTCCTTACACAATCTGGGTTTAAACCACAGCACAGCATGGAGATTGCACTTTTCGAAGTGGCAAACTCTAATAATTTGGTACTGGATCAGGGTAAACAGATCAGCCTGATTCTTTTGGATTTATCAGAAACATTCAATACTGTTTGTCACATGTTTGTCCTCCTGTTACAATGTCTAGAGGACACTGGTATGGTTGGAGCTGCTCCGGTGTGGCTGCGCTAATTTCTGGAGAATTAAAGCCAAGCAGTTTGGCTGGCCCCATATTCCTCAGAGTCAAAAACGCATAAATGTGGTGTGCCACAGGGCTCTGCCTAGAGTCTTACTCTTTTCTATAGCTATATGGCTCCCCTAAAGCAGATGCTACCTCCTTCTTTCAATGGACAAGGCTACCACAGAGCCCTGTGAAGCATTTAAAAACTGTTTGGTAGCTGTTATAAGTGGATGGAGCCTTCAATCTTCAGTGTAACACTGGAAAAACAGAAATCATGCTATTTGTGTCTTCTGTGCCAAGAAAGAGGAGGCAGACCTTGAAGGGGGATGCCTTGGAACCTACAGAGGAGCAAGTGGCCAAACTGGGAGACCTTCTGGAGCTGACCCATTGGCAGCAGGAAGGGGGCCCCCTCCAGAGAGGAATTCTAAAAGGCGCAGATGAAGTACCCTACTCTTGATGGTTTGAGGCAGAAGGCTGCGAACCAGATGGCCGGTGAACAGACTGGATCACACTGGATTTATTGGAAGAATGATCTCCTATATAGTGAGCTTAAGGTTGCTGATCCGGGGTTAGCCTGTGTGCTGGTGGTACCAGAGTGCTTCAGGACCTTCCTACTGGGTCTAGCTCATGATGTACCTTTGACTGAACATTTGGGGCGTTACAAGACATTTCATAGGCTTGTCACCCATTTCTTTTGGCCCCAAATGTGAAGGCACACTGACCCACATTGTAGGACTTGTCAGACTTCCCAGGCAAGCGGCAAGAGTGGAGGGAAAAGTAAGGATCCCCTCCAACCACTTCCTGTGGTGAGCACCCCTTTCAAGAGGGTGGGCATTGATATGGTGGGGCTACTGGAACCCAAGACAGCCTTAGGCAACAAGTACATCTTAGTCTTGGAGGACCATGCCACCCTGTAAACAGGAGCTGTCCCTCTCAGGACAAAAATGGCCCCTTTGGTGACTCGTGCATTGATGGGGAACTTTTCCTATGTTGGGTTCCCCGAGAGGTGGTGTCTGACCGGAGTACCAACGTCATATCTAGGTACATGACGTCTTTGTGGGAGGAGTGTGGTATAATGTACAAATTCACCACTCCTTACCATCCCCAAGGCAATGGGTTGGTTGAGATATTCAACGAATCCTGAAAAGCTTGATAAAGGGTCTTACAGAACCCATGAGATGTAAGGGGGACTTCTTCCTACCATGCCTGTTGTTTGCCTACAGGGAGGTACCAGTCCCTTTAAATTACTGTATGGGCACCCTGTGAGAGGGCCTCTCAGTCTGGTGAAGGTGAGCTGGGAGAAAACTCCTGGTAAGACTTTCCAGGATGTGATCAGCTACATGCTGGCCTTCAGGAACCAGGCTCAGTGCTTCAGGAAGCTCGATCAGACAAACCTGGAAGCCAGCCAGGAGGAGTTGAAATGATGGTACGACCAGAATGGCACTCTTGTAGAGTTTCAGCCTGACCAAAAAGTGTGGGTGATGGCACCAGTGGAGCCTTGTGCATTCCAAGACAAGTGGCCTCGGGCATTTGAGGTGGAGCGCAAGAGTGAAGTCACCTACTTGGTGAACTTACACACTCCTAGGAACCCTTTGAGGGTCCTGCACGTGTCCCGCCTCAAACCTCACTTTGAGAGGTCTGAAGTGACTATGCTCCTGGTTACAGATGATTGAAAAGAAGAGGAGAGGGAACCTCTTCTTTACCTCCTGTCCACCGAGGATCATGATAGATCAGTGGATGGTGTAAACCTCTCTCCCACCCTAACCCCAGAGCAGCAGAGGCACTGTAGCCAGGTTTTGGGACGTTTCGCCTCTCTGTTCTCCCTGACCCCAGGACTCACCAATTGGTGTGTCTATAATGTGGACACTGGAGACAGTTTATTGGTAAAACCCCAGATTTACAGGTTAGCCGACAAAGTTAGAGCTAGCTTCAAGGAAGAAGTTTCCAAGATGTTGGCAGTAGGGGTGATAGAGCCCTCCAGCAGCCCTTGGGCTAGCCCAGTGGTCCTGATTCCAAAAGCTGATGCACCCGGTGCCACTCATGAGCTGTGGTTCTGTATGGACTACCGTGGGCTCAATGCAGTTACCAGGACTGACGTGCACCCATCTCCAGAGCTGATGAGCTCATTGATCGGTTGGGAGCTGCACAGTACGTTGGCATGTTTGATCTAATATCTGGGTACTAGCAGATTGCCTCAACTGAAGGGGCAAAAGAGAGGTCTACGTTCACAACACCAGTGGGACTCTACCAGTTCTGTGTCATACCCTTTGGGTTGAAGAAAGCTCCTGTCACATTCAAGAGACTGGTCAACCAGGTACTGTCTGGGCTAGAGGAATTCAGTGCCACCTACCTGGATGACATTGCTGTGTTTAGCTCCAGCTGGGAGGAACACCTGCAACACCTCAGTGATGTGTTGAAGGCTCAGCAGAAGGAAGGTCTCACTATGAAGGCCAGCAAATGTCCGATAGGGCAAGGGTCTTTGGTGCACTTTGGTAACCAGTTAGGAAGCAGGCAGGTGGTACCCCTGCAACCTAAGATTAACACCATTCTGGCTTGGGTGCCCCCTAAGGCCCAGAGGTGAGAGCCTTCTTAGGTCTCACCAGCTACTATCAATCAATCAATCATCAACATTTATAGAGCGCGTTACTCACCCGTGAGGGTCTCAAGGCGCTGGGGGGAGCTGCTACTGCTCGAAGAGCCAGGTCTTGAGGTGCTTCCTTAAGGAGAGATTGCCCTTGGTAAGTCATAGGTGGGTGGGGAGGGAGTTCCACGTCTTGGCAGCCAGGTAGGAGAACGATCTTCCTCCGGTGGTGGTTCCGAATCCGAGGGACGGTGGCGAGGGCGAGGCTGGCGGATCGGAGCTGGCGGGTAGGTGTGTAGAACGTGAGGCGGTTGTTGAGGTATTCGGGGCCCATGTTGTGGAGAGCTTTGTGTGCGTGGGTGAGGAGCCTGAACGTGATCCTCTTGCTGACGGGGAGCCAGTGCAGGTCTCTCAGGTGGGCATTGATGTGGCTGTGTCGAGGTATGTTCAGGATGAGTCGTGCGGAGGCGTTCTGTATGCAATGGAGTCTTTTCTGTAGTTTGGCTGTGGTTCCAGCATAGAGGGCGTTCCCGTAGTCTAGTCGGCTGGTGACGAGGGCCTGGGTGACCGCCTTTCTGGTTCCGGTGGGGATCCACCGAAAGATCTTAAGGAGCATGCGAAGGGTGTTGAAGCAGGAAGATGATACGGCGTTGACTTGCTTGGTCATCGTGAGGGAGGAGTCCAGGATGAAGCCCAGGTTGCGTGCGTGGTCCGTGGGTTCGGGGGCGGTGCCCAGTGCAGAGGGCCACCAGGAGTCGTCCCAGGCGGAGGGAGATGGTCCGAGGATGAGGACCTCCGTCTTGTCTGAGTTCAGCTTCAGACGGCTGAGCTTCATCTATTCTGCGACGTCTTTCATTCCTTCCTGGAGGCTGGTTTTGGCGGTGGTGGGGTCTTTGGTGAGGGAGAGGATCAGCTGGGTGTCGTCAGCGTAGGAGATGATGTTGAGGTCGTGGTTGCGTGCGATGGCTGCGAGGGGGCTCATGTAGACGTTGAAGAGGGTCGGGCTGAGTGAGGAACCTTGGGGTACGCCGCAGATGATCTTGGTGGCTGCGGCGCGGAAGGGCAGGAGACGGACTCTCTTGGTTCTGTTGGAGAGGAAGGAGGTGATCCAATCCAGGGCAACTACAGTTTGTCAAGGGATATGGCACCCTTGTTGCTCCCTTGACTGAGCTGACTTCAAGGAAACAGCCAAGGAAAGTGATCTGTACTGATGTCTGTCAGACCACTTTTGATGCCCTGAAATCTGCCATGTGCACGGAGCCCTTGCTCAAGGCATCCAATTCCTCCAAAGAATTTGTTGTACAAACATATTCTTCAGAACATGGCATGGAAGCAGTGATCTCACAATTGAAAGACGAGGGCTTGGACCAACCTATAGCTTTAATTAGTAGGAGGCTACTTCCTAGGCAACAGAGGTGGAGTGCAAATGAGCGAGAAGCTTTTGCTGTGGTCTGGGCACTGAGGAAACTAAGGCCCTACATGTTTTGGACTCATGTCTGGGATCAGACAGACCACAAGCCCCTCAGATGGTTGATACAAATGAGGAGTGAGAACCCAAAACTGTTGAGGAGATATATTTCCCTACAGGGAATTGACTTTATGATGGAACACCGCCCTGGTGTAGAACACACCAATGCTGATGGTCTGTCCAGATTCATCTGCCATAGTGATGAGAACTTCCAAGTGGGTGGGTAGTTCTCTCCACTCTTCAGCTGGAGGGGACCCATGTTAGATTTGGCATCCTTGGCGTTGTTTCCCCTGACCTTTTGCCTCTACCTTCTGTATTTTTCATGCAGTGCTGGATTTCGTTTTTTCTGGATTAGAGGCTTTGAGCACTTTGCCACTGTTGATCTGTGTCAAAGTGCAAGTGCTCCCTGTATAAATTGTTATTATGATTGGTTATCCATGTATGGCATATTTGATTCACTGGTAAGTCCCTAGTAAAATGCACTGAGTGTGCCAGGGACTTGCATCAGGTGCTACTGGTGAGCCTGCAGCACTGATTTTGCCACCCACTCTAGCGGCCTTTCAAAGGTATCTCAGACCTGCCCTGCGGTGTATGCACACAGTTTTTACTTCCATGTCGACCTGGCAAGTTCACCCATGTGCCTGGCCCCAATCTTCCCTTTTCTTACATGTAAGGCATCCCTCAGGTAGGCCCAAGGTACCCACATGGGCAAGGTGCAGTGTATGTAAAAGGTAGGACATGTGCTAATGTGTTTTACATGTCCTAATAATTCATGTTTCACTATTGATAGGCTATATGTCCCATAGGCTAACATGGGAGTAACTTTGTAACACCTTACAAGTATAACCTTGCAAAGGGACAAGATCGAGAAATGGAGTTTAGGCTCTCTGAATTCAAAAACAAATCTTTTTCAGGAGATGGTTTTTAAATTGTGTTTGAAAATGGCACTTTTAGAAAGTATGTGTAAAAAATAGAGAATCCGACCACCTTATTTGTTTACTGCTTTTTATTTTAGCAGAATGAGGACCAATATAGACCTATTTTCATTGGTCCTGGCTATTATTTGCCAAACCTTTATCTATCAATGAATTATTTCATACTGTTTGTCTGGAAACTGATACACACTGTCAGGTTCTCACTCTGCGGAATCCAGACGCAGCAATAAGCTCCACCTCCGGACCTTCCCAACACCCTGAAGTATGAAACACAGGGTGTTCGAACGATACGGTGAGGGAAAAAATCCCCAAAAGGGGAAAAAACCCAAAAGGAAGGGAAAGGGAGGGTCAGCAGGGAAAGGAAGCTGGAAAACATAAACAAAAGGGTTAACATAAGGCATACATGCTACTCTCATTAAATTCTCGCTACAATCATTTAATGATTCACCTGTGAGGTCTCAGCACACTGACTCTATCCCTGGAACGCTTCCGCTATCCCTTCTTCCTATGGACACACAAGAACCCAGATCCGTTAGCATGAAGACAAGACACCTGTCATGCTCTCTAGACAATGTACACTTATACTACCTACCCTCATGAGAGGGCTGCTCAACCTCTAAGAGGATCCATGGAGCTTACTCCTGAGTACGAAGGGTTTTGCTCCTCTATAAATCCCCCGAAAATAGCAGCAAATAAACAAAACAAAAATAACGTGTTGCGGGGTATATTAACAGCATATACCCCGAAGTTTTCAACCAAAGCTTTGTCCCCACTCTGGGATTCCTCCAACCACGGAGGGGCGTAGGGATCAACTACCGCCGCCCGCGTTGGCACCTGTAATCCTCTATGGCTATCTTCGTGACGGCAATGCAGAGTATACCTGCCCCTCGCACTCCGCCACTTGTATGAATGCTGGACACTAGCACGAAGGCAGCGCCTCTTGGCTGTTCCCCGATTCACCACACAGCCGTGTGGCTCCGGTTACTCTCACCGTTATAGTCTGGTATTCAAATGTCTGGTCAAGTGCGTCTTCGGGAAGTCAGTCGACCGCACGCCAGCACTCCGCCGAGTCCACGGTCGGATTAAACCGCGACCACTCCAAACAAGGAAAAAACTACCGGAACTTCGAATGGTAGCTGCTGCTCCCTTGGTTCCACAAAATCACGAACGCTTACGTTTCTGTTAGCGTCTCCTATATCCGGTCCTATCGCAACGGCTGATGGGAGTAGTAGTTCCAGCCCCCGGAATCATGGGAAATGTAGTTCGTTCGGCAGGCGCGAGGGCTAGACCCTGACAGTACGTCCCCCTCCCCAGCGCCTCCTAGGACCAGGCTTAGATGGAAACCTCCGATGAAAAGACGCCACAGCTCTTGGGGCATGCACGTTGCTCCAGGGTTCCCAGGAGTCATCCTCCACCGGAAACCCCTTCCAGGAGACCAGGTACCACAACCGTCCCCTACGCAGCTTTGAATCGCGGATTGACCGCACTTCATATTCAAGCCCGTCATCCCCACACACCGGAGGGGGTGTCCTTCTTCGAGCCGTGAAGGCTTTTTTCAGCAAATGCACATGGAACACGGGATGTATCCGCAACGAACAGGGCAGCCGCAATTTATAGGCCACGGGGTTGACCTGTTTCACTATAGGATACGGACCAATGAAGCGTGGGTGGAAGATGCTTCGTAATTTGAAGCGGATGTATTTGGTTGACAACCACACCTTGTCCCCCACTCTGAATTGCGGACCCGGGATCCTGTGCTTATCCTCCCAATGCTTGTATGCAGCTTTAGCCTTCAGCACATGGGTGTGTACCACCTTGTGAACATTCCTCAACCTGCGCACGTGTGTCAGTACCGCGGGCTGATTCCGAACGGCCGAAGGTATGTCAATGGGTATCATGTTGGCGTCGTACCCGAAATTGGCCTTGAACGGTGACATGCCCGTAGAACAATGCCAGGCATTGTTATACGCCAATTCGGCCACCCATAACAAATCCACCCATGATTCATGAGCTGCATCGGAATAACACCGGAGGTATTTCTTCAGTGTCTGATTTAACCTTTCGGTCTGCCCGTCAGTCTGTGGATGAAAACTCGTTGACAGCGCCGCTTCCACCCCTAATGCCTGACACCACGTTTTCCAAAAACGGGCAACAAACTGAGGTCCTCTGTCAGACACGATCACTCGGGGCAAGCCGTGCAATCGTATAACCTGAGAAGCTAGTAGTTGGGCAGTCTGACTAGCGGTGGGAAGATTAGAACAGGGCACAAAGTGACCCATCTTGGTTAGGTTATCCACGACCACCAAGATAGCTGAATGTCCTTTATCCCTGGGCAACCCTGTTATAAAATCCAAACTTATGTTCTGCCATGGGCGAGCTGGCGTGGGTAGGGGCATTAGTTGAC
Source organism: Triturus cristatus (assembly GCF_964204655.1). Classification (NCBI taxonomy): domain Eukaryota; kingdom Metazoa; phylum Chordata; class Amphibia; order Caudata; family Salamandridae; genus Triturus; species Triturus cristatus. The sequence goes on from NC_140589.1 coordinate 1,191,108,400, forward strand.
CTTTATTGCGGGTGTTCTCCCCCTTGGCTCTGGCACAAACTGCACACTCCCTTACCCACCTCTGAGCATCCGTTACCATCGAATCCCACCAAAAGTATCTCCGAAGTAGATGTACAGTCTTGGTTATTCCTGGATGACCAGCCATGGGTGTTACATGGCACCAGACAAAGGCCTTTTTCTGCATTTCCCTCGTGGGTACATACAGTCCCTCTCCTTGAAAAGGTAGCCCTTGTTTCACTGCCCTGCCTGGTTTACTCGCCGCCCATCTTTCCCAGGCCCCTAGGGATCTGGACTCCCTGATGGTGTCCAAAAACTTTTCAACCCGAATCACCCCAAGTACCTTGGTCGCCGGAATGATAGCCTGAGGGGTAGTCTCCGATTGCTCTCCCGGCACCTCCTGACGGGACAGTGCGTCCGCCTTCCGATTTTCACAACCCGGTCTATAAGTGACCACGAAATTATATCCTGCGAAGAACAACATCCAACGCATCTGACGCTGCGTTAAATGTCGCGCTGAGGTCATGTATTGCAGGTTCTTATGGTCTGTATAGACGGTTACCGCCTGACTGGCCCCCCACAGATAGTGCCGCCACTCCTGGAAAGCCCTCTTGATAGCCAGGAGCTCTTTTTCCGCTATAGTATAGTTGACTTCAGCAGGGCTCAATTTTATCGACAGGAAGGCTACCGGGTGGAGGAAACCAGTGAGTGCATTACGCTGGGATAGCACAGCTCCAATAGCCTCCTCGGAAGCGTCGGCTTCCACCACAAACGGATGGTCTGTGACAGGATGTGCCAAAACTGGGGCTGTAGTGAACGCTCTTTTTAGGGACTGAAAGGCCTCATCGGCCTCTTGGGACCAAGCAAAGGGAACCCCTTTCCTCAACAACCTCGTAATAGGAAGAGCCGTGTGAGAAAACTGCCCTATGAATCGGCGGTAGTAGTTGGCGAACCCCAAAAAACGTTGCACCTCACGAACGTTTCTTGGGGTGAGCCAATCCACTACCGCCCTGACCTTTCTCTCCGACATCTGTAACCCCTGGGGACTGAGATTCACCCCCAGGAACTCCACCTCACGTACACCAAACTCGCATTTGCTCAATTTGACGTATAAACTGTTTTCTCTCAGTTTTTCTAACACTCGACACACATGCTCGGTATGACAAGATACATTCGTGGAGTAAATCAAGATGTCATCTATGTACATGACTACGAAACGGTCCACATATTCTTTCAGCACATCATTGATGAAGAATTGAAAAGCCGCCGGGGCATTGCAGAGCCCAAACGGCATTACTGTGTACTCAGAGACCGTATCGCGTCTTGAACGCCGTCTTCCACTCATCCCCCTCGCGTACTCGAACCAGGTGATAAGCCCCCCGCAAGTCCAAGCGGGTATAGATCTGGGCTTCCCTCACCTGGTCAAGCAACACTGGGATGAGGGGGAGAGGATAACGATTGCGCACGGTGTTTTTATTCAAGACGCGATAGTCCACACATGCTCTTAGATCCCCATTGGCTTTTGCAATAAAGAAAATGGGAGAGGCTGCCGGAGAGCGCGAAGGCCTGATGAAACCCAACCGAAGATAATGGTCAATGTACTCCTTGAGGTGGATGGTCTCGGGAACCGACAAGGCATATACTCTGCAGGTTGGGATGTTCGCCCCCTCCACCAAATCTATACGGCAATCGTACTCCCTGTGTGGGGGTAACGATTCCGCTCTGACCTCACTGAACACATCACTGTATCTACTGTACTCCACAGGAAGACGTAAATCAGTTTCCGCTGCAGTAGCGGCCATTTACGGGGAAGCTAACACTGCTATATGAGTCGAAGGAGAATGTGACATGTGTTCCTGACAGTATTCAGGCAAAAAATGAATCGACTTCGACCTCCAATCCACCCCAGGGTTGTGCAGGCGTAACCATGGCATACCTAAGATCACCTCGTATTGAGGGGCGGCTATGATATTAAGTGCCACTATCTCCGAGTGTACCATTCCTTTTGCCCGAAAGGTGAGCCCCACCTCACTGGTTCTTTCGGTTATTTGACCTGATTTCAACGGCTGTCCGTCTACTGCTAATACGTCCTCCGCGTTGTCTCGGGGAACCCGGGGCAGTGCTAGACGGGATACCAACCCGTCATCTATAAAATTGCCTGTTGCGCCGGAGTCCACCATCACAGAGACTTGATGGATTTGGAGGTCGCATGCAAGCTCCATGCCCAGAACAAGATGTGATTCAGTTTCACCCACCCCAATGGTGGATAAAGAGGTGAGTTTCCAAGGTTGACCTCCCTCCTCCCTCTGTCTAGGGGTCTCAACCGGTACCTCCTCTGTTACTACTGAAGAGACCGCTATTCTCTTGAATCGATTGCCCCCAGAGGATTTGGGTTTGAAGGGGCACTCTCTAACATAATGCCCCTTCTTACCACAGTACATACAGAGACCCTGCGTTCTCCGGGCTTCCTTTTTTTCCTTCGACAACTGAGCTCTAAGAGCCCCGATTTCCATTGGTTCAACACTGTCTTCTGGTCCTCCCCCTGCCTTCCGACCTGGACGCTCCGAAGGACCAGGCCCTCTGTCCCATCGTCTCCTGCTACCCCCTCGCTCTGACATACGACTATCCAGACGTAGAACCAAATTAATCATATCCACACACGTGGTTGGTTGAGGGTCTACTTGGGCCACTACATCTTTCAACTCCTCCTTCGACCCCTGGTAAAAAAGGGACATCCTCTTTTCCTCAGGCCAATCTGCCTCAGCCACCAACCGATTGAAAGTAGTTAAATAGGTGATTAATTCATTTTTTCCCTGTCGTAACTCCAGGAGTTCTTTGTCGGCGCTGAAAGTAGTGGCCCTTCTATCAAACATTTTTTCAAATTCCTCTTTAAAGGCTGACCAATCTGATAACATAGGGTCGTTCCTTCTTACCAAAGGCACAGCCCAATTGGCGGCGTCCCCCGCCAAATATGATATGGCGAAAGCCACGCGTGAATGATTGCTGGGAAAAGAGGCTGGCTTGCAAGAGAAGTGCATTAACACCTGAGTCAAAAACACTTGTGTTTTACGAGGGTCGCCAGAGAACCTCTCGGGAGTAGCCAACGGAATGGGAGGGGGCACCGTGACCTGAATGGAGGATGCTGAAGAGGAGGCACTAAAAGGGTTCCTAGATAATTGTTCCACCTTATCTCTCAACGCCGAAGTTTCGGCTCTAGAAGCTGCCAACTCCTGTTGTACCAATACTAAGGCATGTAACACCTCCTCCATGGACGCCATTATTGCTGCGACTGAATCGGGCAGAATGCAATTCGTGGGTTCGTGATTCTGTCAGGTTCTCACTCTGCGGAATCCAGACGCAGCAATAAGCTCCACCTCCGGACCTTCCCAACACCCTGAAGTATGAAACACAGGGTGTTCGAACGATACGGTGAGGGAAAAAATCCCCAAAAGGGGAAAAAACCCAAAAGGAAGGGAAAGGGAGGGTCAGCAGGGAAAGGAAGCTGGAAAACATAAACAAAAGGGTTAACATAAGGCATACATGCTACTCTCATTAAATTCTCGCTACAATCATTTAATGATTCACCTGCGAGGTCTCAGCACACTGACTCTATCCCTGGAACGCTTCCGCTATCCCTTCTTCCTATGGACACACAAGAACCCAGATCCGTTAGCATGAAGACAAGACACCTGTCATGCTCTCTAGACAATGTACACTTATACTACCTACCCTCATGAGAGGGCTGCTCAACCTCTAAGAGGATCCATGGAGCTTACTCCTGAGTACGAAGGGTTTTGCTCCTCTATAAATCCCCCGAAAATAGCAGCAAATAAACAAAACAAAAATAACGTGTTGCGGGGTATATTAACAGCATATACCCCGAAGTTTTCAACCAAAGCTTTGTCCCCACTCTGGGATTCCTCCAACCACGGAGGGGCGTAGGGATCAACTACCGCCGCCCGCGTTGGCACCTGTAATCCTCTATGGCTATCTTCGTGACGGCAATGCAGAGTATACCTGCCCCTCGCACTCCGCCACTTGTATGAATGCTGGACACTAGCACGAAGGCAGCGCCTCTTGGCTGTTCCCCGATTCACCACACAGCCGTGTGGCTCCGGTTACTCTCACCGTTATAGTCTGGTATTCAAATGTCTGGTCAAGTGCGTCTTCGGGAAGTCAGCCGACCGCACGCCAGCACTCCGCCGAGTCCACGGTCGGATTAAACCGCGACCACTCCAAACAAGGAAAAAACTACCGGAACTTCGAATGGTAGCTGCTGCTCCCTTGGTTCCACAAAATCACGAACGCTTACGTTTCTGTTAGCGTCTCCTATATCCGGTCCTATCGCAACGGCTGATGGGAGTAGTAGTTCCAGCCCCCGGAATCATGGGAAATGTAGTTCGTTCGGCAGGCGCGAGGGCTAGACCCTGACACACACAAATCAAATTACATGAAAACAGTCATAAATACAATGCAACTTATGACAATTAATAGAAAAAATAATAAGTACACAAATCAGTGACTGGTAATAAGTTACACCAACTGTTTGTCAAAGCAACAATTATTTGGAACTGTATCCAACAAATATTTTTCATCCTTTCGTAGAGTTCCTATAGCCATGGGGTTGAGCTCAAAGTATTATGGGATTTATGGTTCAACTGCTATCCCTATGATGCTATATTGGCTGTATTCATCACCCTCAGGGATTATTTTTTGAAAGTGCAGACACATTTCTAATCCCAGTAGAAATCAAGGGATTGTCTTCAGGGCAGGTGGCGTGATGTAATCTAAAAGAAAAAAGAAAAGAAAAAGCTTTTTTTTTGTAAGCCCTTCCCAAATAGTTCTAGTGAAGTTATTAGAGAGAATTAATTAATTATTTCTGATACCTGAACTGTTGCGTATTTATTAAAGCTCGTGATTTTCTCAAAATGATTTTATATGCTGAAAAAGAGAAAGATTTATTGTAGAATTTGCCAGACTGATGTGTAAAAAAGTGTGATCAGTTTTGTAAGAAAAGAGTGCTTATTCTGGTCTTGCTGTAGCTGCATGGACTTTAGGGGCATATGTATCAAAATCTGTTATTGCGATTCTCAAATAGCAATTTTTTGAGAATCGCTATTTGAGAATCGCAAAACGGGATGTATTTAGAAATTCGCAAATATTTTGCGATTAAGGAATACCTTCCCATTAATTCCTATGAGCCAGGAGGCCCATAGAAATGAATGGGAAGTCATTCTCAATTTGCGATTCGCAATTATAGAATTGCAAATTAAGGACAATTTCAAGGGTGCAAGGGTGTCATAAGGACACCCTGATGCATCCCTGAAATGAGCATGTGTGTGCATATGGCACACATACATGCCCTAAGGGCATGAATGTGCGCCACATAGCACTTTGAAAAATGCCCAAAAGTGCATTTTTCAAAGAAATCGCAAATTACCACCAACTTGAAGTTGGTGGTAATTTGCGATTTCTTAAGGAGAAATCGCACAACATGGGTGCTTGTTACATAGCTTTTAAGGAATCACAATTTGCGATTCCTTAAATGCTTACGCAAAATTAAGGAATTGCAAAATTAGTGCTTCCTTAATAATGCGATGCGAAAATGGCTCATACATCGCGTTTTGTTTACGTATACAAAATCGTTTGATACATATGCCCCTTAGTTCTCATGTGACACACTGTTTATTTGTAGCAACACGCTGTATTTTTCATTGGAACTTGTTTTTAGTAGCTGAAAAGAAGCAAAATTGAAGAGTTCCTAAACCATTTGTTCTGGAACAAATTCAAATGTTTGCCAAGCTCGCCTGGGACACTGCTGCATGAATACTTTAGGTATCTGAAGAAGAGAGGAAAAGCTATTTTATTATAATGGACTTCTCATTTACGTTTTGCTTGGCTTAAGGGATGTGTGGAACTGAAAAACTCACTTGGAGTGATAAGACTGCCCGCCTTTTTCTTCAGGGTACTTCTGCCATTAATTTGTGATGTTAAGAGTTCTGAAAAAAGAACCGTAGTTGAATTATGCTGTCCATGTCTTGTCATCGTTATCTCCGTTGAGTTTCAACCGTCATGCTCACTTTGGTTAAAATTCGGTGCGTGAATATTAAGGTTGAACGATGTTTTCTCTTGTGTTCAAGTTCCTAAAAGAGGAGAGAGGGAGCGTATCTTGATCTTTTGTGAGGCAGATGTTTTAACAATTCTGGCGATAATGGCTTATAAACATGCTCGCATTTCTGAGTCATTAATAAGAATAGAAACGATTTCTATGACGAAAATGCGTTCGAGCCACATAGTTGAGCTTACTTGCGGATACAATGTTGCAGCATTTCCGGTGCACGGTAACTTTTGACAGTATGCAGGTTCCTCGAATGTCAGTTTCTCCCCTGCTCTGGGTAAAAGAAAAACAACTTTACTTGCGAGTTTTTTTAGATTCGGTTCCCAGTTGAATGATACCTTAGTTAGGACGCTTACTTGAATTGTCAGCAATCACCCCAACTCTTCGTCCTCTTCGAGCTTGGAGTTTGATGAATTCCTTGTCTTTTCCGGTTCTGGGCGGAAATACTTTGTAATAGCCCTTCGTGGTCTCCGAAGTATTTTAAATTGTGGAACTGGATCTGTAGACATGTTAGTAATATGACTTTGCTCAAATGTTTAGCATCCTCCTATGTATCAAGTGGCTTTTTCAGGTTATGTGTTGACTTGATGTAAATGTTTACACTTTTTTCTGCACACGAAAGATGCATTCTGGGTTATGTAGTTTTCTCCATGACTGAATACTCTGTCTGACTTGTTTCAAATGAACATTTTATCGCAATTAGAGCTTTAGGACTATATCTCAAAGTTTGGTGAGTTCAGTCATCTCATTCAGTCATGTTTATGCTCTATGAAATTTTAGAATTAGATACGCTTCTCTCTGTAAGAGTCGGGTCTCAATATCTGCCCCTCTCGGTAGTTGATGAATTTTGGACAGCACTGTCCAAGTGAAATCTTTTTCGGTGTGATGTTTCTCTAGAAAATGTGACACCATTGGAACAGTTTGAATCTATTTCTTTATTCGAGAACGGTGTTGTACTATGCGTTGATTAACTTGTTGTGTTGTTTTCCCAATGTATATTTTGGGACAAGGACAACTAATGGTATTAACAGAATCTTTGTCTTACAGTTTGTGAATTCCTTATGTGTCCATTTGATCTCATTGTGGACGAATTCAATTCCTCCAATTGTGTTGCAACAGGCGGAACAGTTACCGCATTTGTGGTGTCCTTCTATGGGTGGCAGATTCCACTGGGTTCTAAGATCCTTCTTCTGGGTTTTAGGGGCCATATCAGCTCGTATTAGATTTTGTCCAATACTTTTTCCTTTCTTCATAGCAAATAGTGGTTTCTCTAGTGGACATTCAAGGTCAGAAAGGAGGTGCCAGTTCTTAAGGATTATTTGGCGGTATTTGTTTGTGTGTGGCCCCAACGTGTTTACACAAACTAATTTCTCCAATGGTTGCTTTAATTTTTTTGTTAGTAACTCCTCTCATGGTGTGTACCAAGCTCTTTTGGTAGCATGTTTTATCATTTTGCGTGGGTAAACTCTTTCTTGAAGTTGATCACAACAAGACTGCTGCATTTAAAAAGAAATCTTCTTTGCGTGTACAATTACGCTGTATGTGCAATAGTTGCCCATACGGGAGGTTGTCCCGTAAGCTTCTGGGATGGGAACTTTTATAATGTAGAATAGTGTTACGATCTGTAGGTTTACGATGAGGTGTGGTCATCAATTTCCCTACATTTGGGATCACTTTCAAGTCTAAAAATGTGAGGCTGGTTTTGCTTTTGTTGATGCTGAATTTAATGTCTTGATGATGTCTAGGTTGAATAGCGTAGGGGATAGGGTTGAGCCTTGTGGTACTCCAAGTTAGTTGGGTGAAGAGGGACAGAAATTTTTGTTTACCATGAATGTTTGCATTTTATTTTCCATAAAGGATTTGAACCATTGAAGGACTGTGCCAGATAAACCCATCCTGTTTTCCAGTCTTCTCAGAATGTTTTCATGATTGACCGTGTCGAAGGCTGAAGAGAGGTCGAGCAGGACTAGTAGGCAGGTTTTGTTCTGGTCAAGAGCAAGGAGAGCATCGTCTACTATATGTAGAATGGCTATTTCTGAGCTATGGCCGAGTCTGATGCCCAATTGGCAGTCGTTCAGTAGTTTGAAATCCGTGATGTGTTGTTTCAGTTGCTGTTGAACGCGTTTTTCCAGGACCTTGGCAAGCATGGGAATGTTGGTTATAGGTCTGAAGTTATTAGGGTCGGAGGTGTTTGCTGTTGTTGTTTTTAGGATAGGGGTGACTTGAAAAGTTTTAGGAAATCCGGGATGTGACCTTGCGTAAGCGAGGCATTGATGATTTTGGTTCAGAGAGGGGAGATGATATGGTGGATGTGGGGTAGGCTGTTAGAGGGGACAGGGTCATTGAAGTGGATGTTAGGTTTGATAGTTGCTAATGTTTTGGAGATGTCACTGAGATCGTAACGTTTGAAGGTAGATCAACGAGAATTATTTTGGGGCAAAAGTGGATCCAGTTGTTTAGGATTTCTGTCTTGTGTGTTCTTTGGGGTGGCTGAGTTGCTAGCTGCCGCCCTTAGCTCAAGTTGGCAGGAGTTGGTTTTTGCAGTGACGAATGATGAAAATTCTTCACTACTAAGCTGCGATTTTGAAGTTAAGAGTGCGGTTTTGGCCAATTTGTTAGATTGTTGTTTTAGTATTTCAAAGAGTTTATTCGGTCTATTTTTGGCATTGTCTAGTTCTGATCTAATACAGTATTTTTTTGATTGGAGAATATTTTTATTGTAGGAGTTCCAAGATTTCCTGAGTAGTTTAAGTTGGAGGGGGGAGGGATGTTGTCTCCATTTTTGTTCAGCTAATCCTAGTTTACGTCTCTTTTCATTCAGAGCTCCGTTGAACCATGGGTTTTTGTCTTTGTCCAGAATTCTTTTGAATTTTGGTGGGGCTACTTGGTCAAAGACTTTGGTCATTGTGGAGTTGTAGTGAGCAGTGAGGTAATTGACGTCTGACATGTTATTGGGAGGAGTGAGAACTTTCTCACAGTGGGAAGCTAGGTTGTTCCAATTGAGTTTTTCATGTCTCTTATCCAGTGTTTAGGCTTGACTTGCTGCAAGAAAGTTTTCTTTCTAGCAGAGGGAGTTTGAAAGGTAATAGTGTGATAGTCTGACCAATCACACGGGCGGGGTGATCAAGATAGATTCAATAAGTTAATAATGTTTTCTTTGGAGATGATCCAGTCAAGTGTAGCACATTTGGAGTGAGTGGGCTTTGAGATGGCTTGGGTCAGGGAATGGACTGCTAGGAAGGTTTTGAGGGCGTTGACCTGCTTGTCTAGGGGGTTTTTCCAGTGTAGATTGAAATCCCCAAGGAATACGTAATTGGAATGAGGAGATGAGTTCGCAGTGATGATTTCCATCAGTTTGTCTGTGAAAACTGCATTCTTACCAGGGGGGTGGTAGAGAATGTGTAGTTTGTGGCAGTGGTTATTATGAGATTTGATGGAGCTCCCTAGGTATTCCAGGGGATCGGAGTGGAACTTCGAGATGGTGATGTCGGATCGGTGTATGCAGGTGATGCCTCCGCCTTTTTAATGAGGTCTGTCTAATCTTATAATGTTGAAATTAGGGGGGACTAGAAGGTCTAGGCACGGCGAGGATGATTCAGTGAGCCAGGTTTCCGTGAGGATGGTTATGTCCGTTTTCAGGTTTAGGATGAGGTCGGCGACATCAGAGACGTGTTTTACGGCTGAGCGGCAGTTTAGTAGGAGGCAGGAAATCTGGTTTGAGGCATCCTCTAAAGATGGCTCGTGATTTTCGTAGGAGGAGGAAATTGTTTGAAGGTTATTCGGGTCTACCGTTCTGTGCTTCGGTTGGGAAGCTCTGTTTGGGCTGATGGGAATTGGGAGAATAGAGAATTCTTCTTTATTTGTGATGGAGCAAGTAGGAGTTTTGTGGAGACATAGTAGATTTGTGATTTTCAAGTCCGTTAATTCTACCTTGTTTGTGATGGGGCAAGTAGGGGTTTCATAGATAAGTAGTAGATGTTGGGTTTCCAAGTCCGTTAAGTGGTTGGGGAGTTTGTGTGTGCATAATTGTCGGTTAGTCAGAGGCAGTGGGATAGTATGTATAGCGCAGTTGGCTGCCGCTAGTGAGTTTTGAAGATGATTGAGTTTCGAGAGAGAGTTTTCTGCGAGTTGTAAGATGTTTCTAATTTCTAAGATGACGTTTTGTTGGTTTCCAGGAAGTGAGGTTAGTATGGATATTGAGTGAGTCTAATTCTGATTGGTGAGAGGGGGAGGCAGGATTGGCAAGCAGAGAGGGTTGGGATAGTATTGTTAGGGGGTTCGGTGACTGTGCTGTCAGTGTTGTAGGTTTGAGTGGCTGGGAGAGAGGTAGGATAGAGTGAAAGGGGTATGCATGTGCTGGGGGCTTTTTTATGATAAGCTAGAGTTGCCTTGTTGTAATGAGATTCTTCGGTGGACGGGAGAGGTTTGGCGAGAGGGGAGAGGGTTATGGGGAAGGGAGTTAGGGTTATAGGGAAGGGGGATAGGGGTGTTGGCAGAAAGTGGAGATGAGGGGTGTCTGAGATTGGGTATTAAGGAAGGGGTGTTGTTGTTTCTGTTGATGGTTCTAGCTAAGGGTGTCGCAGATATGAGTTCTGAGGGAGGTGAGTTGTTGATGCTTCTACTGAAGGATTTAGGTAAGGGTGAGGATCGCTGAGATTTAGGAGATGTAGGGGTAGAGGGAATAGTTAGGTCTTGGGGGACCCTGGGTGGAGTGATGGTGTAGGTTTTTAGTGTGATAAAGTATTTGTCGAATAGTTCTAAGTCCTTATTAGCTGCTTGAATAAGAACAGTGCCATTTTTGTAGGAAGTTATGTTCAGGGTGGCTCTGAAATTTTGTGCGGGTGTCGTTGTGATCCTGGTTCCATAGGGAATGTTTTTCCTGTCATGAATAGTTAGAAGCTTGGAGAAGGCAGTTCACCATTTGGCCATTTTTCTTGTGAAGAATATGAGGTCATTGATTATTGTACCTTTCTTGGCGTTTAAGGAAGGGTCAAGGAACAGTGTTTTGGGGTTTCTTCTGAGGAGGTTGTGTTTGAAAGTTTTGAGGCATTTTTAGATAGATTGGGGGGTATTGAATGGAATATGCACTGTTTCCTGCGGGTATCAGATGTGATCCTGCCATTACGTGATTTTTCTTCTTTTGGGAGGGGAACAGCTATGGGAGATGGGGGTAAAGTGCGATAGGCTCAGGTCTGCATAGCGGATGCAGAGTTCGGCCTGTGTAGATATAGTGACTCTGGGTTGAAGGGTAAGCTCTCACCTGCTTATTTGCAGTGTGAGGAGTCATGGGGTTAAGTCCTCTGGGGACCAACCCATGGACAGTAGGTCAGTTTAGGATGGCCGCTTCCTTTACTGTAGAAGAAGACGAATCCTATTCACTAGTCCTATCTCACTTTCTATTAGTGAACTGTTCTGGGGTGGGATCTTGTCACAATTTCAAACTGCCTTGTGTTGGTTGGCCCAGTCTGACTTTTTTCCTTGTTGAGTGATAGGGATGAGTCACATGATTCTGTCTTTTCTTAGACCCTTCCTTGAGTGGTCTTTCTCCAAGAGTGTATAGTCTGCAGCCGTTTTGTAGCCTGAAGTGGAGGATAGATAGTTATTAGAAGCCTCTGTATTAAAAGTGGAGGGATCTAAAGCTGGTGTCTTCTTTTGTGTTGTCTCGGTGGCCAAGAGTGGTTAAAATATCAATGAGTGGAAATAAAGTAACGAAGGTAGCCATATCAGCAGAGACATATGCTCGTTTTCTGTCTAATCAGAAGCACTAGCTCACTTTGGCCCAGGTCGCGGCAGTAATATGAAAGGTTATGCAAAGTTAACGTTGGGTGCGTGGAGTCACATCACTCGTCCGCCTCACCAGTGGCCCCGGTAGAATGAAATCGACCAGGCTCTTCTGAGCAGTGCGTGCTCCTCGCTCGAGGGTCACTACACCTGCAGACAGGAAAATAGTAAACGTGGACAGCCGGCAGTGTACAGCATGCTTTCTCATGCCCACGCTTGCGAGATGGCACGGCAGCTGAAGGGTAGGGAGGCCTCCCAGCCGATGCAGCAGTTGTTTACGGCAAGGCTGTCCCCAAGTGCGCAGCCGATGGGCAGAGACTCTCTGGTAGAAACCTGAAGGGGGGGGGAGAAGCTCCCGGCTGCCCTCTCAGCAGGGTCATTGCAGCAGTTGGTTACGGCTGGGCCCGAGGATCTCAGATGTTGCTCAGTGACTTCTGCGGGAGTCCCCGGTGAAGAGGAGCATGACTGTTGCCACATCAGGGTCAAGGCAGCGAGGGGGCGGCAGCTGACTAGGGACTCGGCTCACGCCAGGTGTTGTAGCCATTCCCTGTAGACTCGTTTTGGGGCTCTGTACTAACCCGCTAGTTCCCGGCGTTCAACAAGCGCGGCGGCCCAGGGCGGTTAGTGGCCAGCAACGGTGGGTCTCACCAAGGTCTCCGTTCCTGGAGGATCAGCGAATGGAAACCAGCAGCCCAGGTTGGAGACGATTTCAAGCCTTCCGCAGATGTCGGCCAGTCAAGGAGCAGCTCTGAGTGAGGGCTCCAGGTTGTCATCAGTGCGTCAGCGGAGGCGAGGCATTCGACGGACTCACCAAGTGACCAGCTCATCTGTTCACTGGCCGATGGTCCCATGTAAGGTGAGAGGTGTCCGTGTAAGATAGTCGATGCAGTGGGTCCAAGATTTCTGTGGTAGTGGTGGGCAGCAGGGCGATGGATGGCAGGGTTAGACAGGGATATCGACCGATTTGGTGATCCCTAACCCAGGAGCTCAGTTGGGGAGCTCTTGCCTGGCAGCCATCTTTGATGAGACTAAACCCTTGACTCGACATGTCGCCTCCTCGCAGGCACGATGCCTCGCCTTCCGCATGGTAACCAGGGAACTGGCCTCTGCACCACACCTCACCTCCATGACGCCGTGCATCCTTCATAGACTTCGATTTCCAAGCTGCTGTTGTTTGGGGTATGCATGACTCAGTGCCCGACGCCACACACCCCTTGGTCAGTGCCGTAGTTTGTATTTATGCCTGTGACAACATTTTAATAGTCCCAGGTGGAGCTATTTGTTTCTAAAAGTGATATTTCTACTTATGTATGTTGGATTTTTGTCGTTTTGGTCTTGTTTGGTTTAGAAAAATTTATCTTATTTTTTAAACTGTTGTGATGTCCATTTGTGGTATTTTCACTGTGTTACTGTGCGTTTTGAGTACAAATACTTTATACGTTACCTTTGGGATAAGCCTGTCTGCACATGCCAAGCTACCAAGGGGGTGAGCAGTAGTTAGAAGCAAGGGTTTCTACTTGTACAAAAGTGTATACCTCTGCCAATTGGAGACCCCAATTTCTAACACACTGCTTATGACCTTACATATAACATCACTCATGACATGGTCAGTGACATCACTCATGATGACTCAAATGACATCACTGATGACATCACTCTTTCACAGAACTGTGAATCCTCAAGGCGTTTCTAGATGTCCCACTCGAATCAGATACAAAATGCTCAAAGTTCTTTCTTATAGCTGCAATTACTCAAGGCATTACTAGTCATCCCTCTCGATTCAGATTTAAAATCCTTCAATTTCTTTCATGAAGTTGCATCTCCGTAAGTCGTTAATATAGGTACTCTCAAGTCAAATACAAACACATTAAAATTCAATTCTGAAGCTGCAGCTCCACAAGTTGTTTCTAGAGGTCCTTCTCAAGTCATATACAACTGCTTCAAATGAACTTCACAAAGCTGGGGGGATGTGGCCCTAACATGTAAACTGAATCCCCATGATTGCTGTTTTAATGATTTGTACTTGCTTCAATAGGATAAAATAATTTGCCAAATCCGGTCTAAGTCACATCTACAGATTTCAAATACATTTCTTGATGACACCCCACTATATGTAGGAACAACCATTCACTGGAACATGCAAGTGCTTTTAAATTATTTGTTTTGGGTGTGTATAGGGGTGAGTACCCCGGTGTGCTAAATCCGCTCTCATGGGAGGAGAAGATGAGTAAAGTGCAAGTCAAAGGGAGCAGGAGGAGACAAGCCCCAGTGTAGATGACCAATAAAAGCAAACAAATTGGGTTCTGAAGCTACAGTTCCACAAGTACTTACTGAAGGTTCTCCTCAAGTCAGATGCAAGTGCTTCGAATGTTAATCCCACACCTAGAAATGTGCATATACACTCTAGGGGACAGATTTACAAGCCCCCTGCACCACCAGTATGCCACTTTTTGTGACCTACTGGTGGAGCATTGTACTGATCCATATTTACAAGGACATGGAAAGCCACCCTGTGTTACTTTTCCTGTTCTTGTAAATATGGCCCCTTTACACGCAATACTTTGCGTGGAAGGGGCGTTCCATGGGTGTTGCTGTGGGTGTTCCTACGCAACACCCATGGAACCAAACACATTTCTAGATTTATGAGGAATCATAAATCTGGAAATGCGTGTGAATGCTACGCCTCCCCACGGGAGGCATATGGAGGTGCAACGAGGAGAAAAGTTTTCATTTCTCCTAGTTTTTTCCTCTGTCAATGCATGCTGCATTCTACAGCACGCATCGACAGAGGAAAATGACTGTAGTGATTGTTTTTGTGCAGGAAGGTGCCCTTTCCTGCACAAAAACAATCTCCCCACAACACAGGCATCCTTGCACCATGGTGCAAGGGTGCCTGTGCCAGCGCATGGCTGCAGTTTGTGCGCCAGCGCAGGAGGAAGCACAGAGATGCAACATATTGTTGTAAATATGTTGCATCCCTGTGCTTTGAAAGTGACTCAGTGTGGCGCAGCCAAAGGGCTTGCAGAATGCACTGAGTCACTTTCATTGTAAATCTGCCCCTCTGTACTCTAATAATTGTTTGTTTTCTATAGGATAAATAAATATACTGAAGCTGGTTTTATAGTCAGGAACCAACATTGCAAGTTACAATAAATCCTTTTTGAGTTCTAGAAATAGTTGATGAAACCATGCCATACATAGGTGTAGCAGTTACTGGGGACTACAAGTCTCTAAAATGTTTTAATCTTTGGGCACTATTTTCATGTAGGTAAACATATGCAAAGGTAAAATGCAGTCACTCAATGTCAAAGCGTCCAAAGACTAGAGTCAGCTGGTCCATTGATCTATACTATGGTGAAAGAGTTCATTGGGAGCCCTTATATATGTATATATTTTTGTATGATATTTTTGGGAAAACGTTCGGCTGGCAAGACAGCTTTTAGGCTAGATATTAAACACTGATTTATCGAGATGATACGGGTGTTAGTAGTTTATTAATTCAAATTTAAATTTTACTCTTATGTATTATACGGTTTATTTTCTATCAGAGTATGGAATGTTGTGAAACACTTTTATCCATTACATCAAGAATTGTTAAAGGATTGTGCATTTCGTAACTCTTCTCTAAGAATGATTGTTGTTCTCCGTATTATCTGAAAAAAGACAAAAATGAAAAAGGACAAACAGTATTTGTTTTATACAGGCCTGGGAAAGAAAGAATCGTCTATTTACCACGCGTTTTAATACGGCTGCTGCGTGTTAACGCCGTCCTCGAATTTCTGCCACCTGACCGACATCTCATAGTTTAACGAACTCAACGAAAGCTGTTTCGACTTCCTTGGATTTTGTTTGAACGGATCAGGTGCACTTTCCTGTCACTGATCACCTTTAGAAGATTAGCCCGAATGAATGGGGCACCTTTAAAACGTCTCCTTCAAGGCTCTCTACACACTGTGGGCAGTGATGGTAAAACGCAGGGATTAGGAGGCCAGCAGGCTGCAGGAATGCACAGCAAGACAGTCTGCTGAAAAATCTGGATGACAACCTTAGTCCTTCGGACAGGTGCATAATCCTTTCATAAAACCTGTTCATTCTTGCTGCGTGTAGGCAAAGGCACCAAAGCCTGTAACGGACAGGCACGGAAAGGCAACATATCTGCATCGTCTCAACAAAACAGAAGCTGGCTGGCTTTGCCTGGGTCAAGAAACACAGTCACCTTCTGTCCCAAGGGAAGGTCTTCTAATACTTAATTGTATTTGTTTATGTTTGCGATAGTTTCAAAAAGGCAATCACTTTCGTTCTGCCTTTTATTTATTTCTTAACTTGTATTTGATATATCGCCATGGATAATGTCGGTAAAGTTCATAGAGAGAGAGTTTTCACATAGTATTTCAAACGGATTCAATACTTTTTAAAATCACGTTTTCAAGGTCAAATGTAATCAGATTACTAGATTTAATACCACTATGCGCTTTCGGGAGCCACCTGATGCAGCATCATGTGTTCATATTTTTAATTTGGTTTTAAAAAAGCAGACATTGGCTTGTAAAAATGTATTCCATCAGTTCTTCGAATATACCTCTTTTAAAAGTAGCAACAATTGTACTTTAAGCTGTTGGAAACGTGTATTCCTAATATATGAGTGCATATTATTGAAATACATTTTTATTTAAATAAACACATAGTTTAAATGTATTCAACGGTAACAGAATGTACTACATCAAAAAGAAAAGTAACACATGTTGTTAGAAGTGGAATTTCTTTCGTGTTATTATTAACAAAAATTATAAAGTTAAATATATTTAAATTCCTTAAATATTTAATATAAATTTCATTTGATGAATTAAAGGAATGTAACATTTATTAGTTCTAGGTTAATAGTAGTTATTTTACATTATTTGACATATATATTGTACGTTCAAATATTTTCACAATTTTTTTAAGAATGCTAATCTTTATTAATTTGTTCCGTCCTATCCCATAGAGAAAACTCTGCCATTGTAGCGGAGATCAGCACTTAAATGGGCAAAATTAATATTAATAACTTTACACTACACTACTAAATTCTGGTGTGGGAGTCTCCACCTCCTGATATGAGGGTGTAGGGATGGGTAACACATCTTGTTGGACTGGCATTGCAGGGGTACAATAACCCCCAGACGACACCTGGCCCTGAGGAGGCAAAGCATTTGCTGACGGAAAGAGCTCTTAAGCACTGTGTGTTCCCTTGGATGCAGGACACATCTTGCTAGACTGCCATTGCAGGGAGGCAACGGTCCTCAGGAGACATCTGGCCCTGAGGAGGCGGAGCTTTTACAGACATTGAGCGCTCTTAAATGCTGTGTGTTCCTATGGATGTGCGAGGGATGCGCCCAGTCATGTGCACGGGCGAAGACTGGGCCAAGACTCTTCCCGCCTTCACACATCATCGACCGACAGCTTCTGGGCTGGGCTAGACCCCTTGGTCTTCCTCCTGGAGTGCAGCAGGTACCCTCCTCTTCTTTTTTTAGGTCAAGCATCAGCGAGCATGCACTGTCTGCAAGACCTGCTTCAAGCACTACTGAGTGTGATCTCGCCTCCTGCTTGCCATTGGTTCACTCCAGCTTGCTATTCTTTCCCGGCTCCTTATTGGCTGATACCCCACATACATCTTTTCCATTGTATGCCGAGGAGCACCGGCCAACCACAGTTTACTTATGCTGTAGGATTGTTATTGTGTTCTTTTAGGGAGTAATTTCTTTATTTCCTGCTGCTGGTATAGGTGACACGTGCATAGCTTTTTTGTGCACAGACACCATGCTATTCCGCTTCATTACTATTTTCTCATATCTAATGCGGGTGCCAAGCGGTTCATATTTTTGTACACGGACACCATGCTATGTTATAGCACGGAGCCCGCTTTCATGTCTATTTTTTTTATATCTATGGCGGCTGCTTTTTGGGCCGCCATGCACAGAACTTTTACATAGATGGGCGCCGCACTTTATGTTACAGCCCGGCGCCTGCTTTCCATCCTAGTTCTTTACAATCTTGAAAACTCTAATGTGCTGATGTAAGTGCCCCTGCTTCTCGGCTCTCCAGTGGCACACCAGAAGAATATTCGCTTAATAGGAGCCTAATCTCAGCGCTTTGAATTGTAACTACACAGAAGGCTGGCTATTGAAACAATAAGGCAGGATTGCTGCGCCAACGCCACAGCTAATTAAAGCAATCAGATGGCGGAAGCTTGGGTAAACAGAGGACATGACGGCAGGTACCGGAGTCCAGTATGCCAGCTGGGAAGAGAGCAGAATGGAAGAGACTTGACGTTTGCTAGGCACCACCTGTGTCATTACAATGCATCATAGCTGCATTGAATTCTGTATGTCAGTGAAAAAAACAGAAAATAGTAGCACAAGTCCCCCGCCTCGTGGGGGAGAGTGAGTATTAGCTACTAGTCTCCCTGGTACAAACACTGATTTATAGCTCCCTGATACTGAGAAACTTCCTTCTAAATCAATGCAAATATCTGAAAAGGTAGTAGCTGTTTAGTCATGAGTGTACATTAACCCTGGGCGTAGTTCGCGAAGTAGCACTTCGCGAAGCTACGCAAAGTGCAGTTCGCACTACGCGAGCTACGCGTAGCACTTCGCAAACTGCGTAGTACCTTGTTCGCACTGTGCCAGATGTCGTTTTCAATGATTGCACAGTGCGGACAAGCAACCGGCACTGTGCAATCATTGAAAATGGCATCTTGCACAGTGCGAGCTGTAGTTTTCTGCTGCTCGAGTAGATTTTTACTCGAGCGGCAGCTTTCTCAACGCGAACTGGTAGTTTGTCATCGCGAGCGGTCGCGAGCATACGCGACCACTCGCAATGAGAAACCTGACCTCCTCGCGTTGGGAATCTCGCCGGGAGGTTTATTTTCCATTCTCGTGATCGCCAACTTGATGTTGCTGATCGCGAACAGGGAAAAAATGACCGCAGCACTACGCAACACTACGCTACGCGTGTACGCACTGTGCTACGTGCAGTTCGCGTAGTGCGAAGTAGCACGAACTTCGCAAACTACGCGAGCGTAGCGTAGTGCTTTGCCCAGGCTTAGTGTACATACATTGTTTTTATATAGAATTTAGTACGAGCAGCGATGCTATGTTACAGTGTGTTGTATAGTGTAGTGCTCACTAATTACTTCATCTCATGCTGCTTTTTCTGTGTCTCATAACATTCATTAATAGTATCTCTGCAAAGCAACAAAAAACCTTAATATAGCTTTAGAAATCACCACAGTTGAAAAAAATATAAACAGTTTTACCGCCATCAATTGTTAAAATATTTGTTATAATGCAGAGTGTTCACATTCCCAGCAAAGTGTTACTTTCCTGCCAAAATAGGTGCTGCTCGCCACCAAGTGCCAGTATCTCTCAGAAACCCAGCCCTGGTGACCTCTCCACTGGATTCTTTTGCATTCACTTTCAGCAGTAGACACGGCCCGTGGAGGGATCATTACTGTGGGTCCAGCGCCCTTACCTATCGCGTGGTTGTCTCTTCACCGTGTCCTTGGTTGCTCTCCTTGGGTACAAGGCACCTCCGTGACAGGCAGGTAAGACCAGTCCGCAAACCAGTGCAGAGAGCTTGCAGTGGGCTTGCCGTCCTACCCTTGGAGTGACTGATTATTAGGTACAAGGAAGTGAGTGACATCGTGGGAGCCAGCCTGAATGATTGTGTCACCCCTAGTTGCCTGGAGCTCTGAGGAGCACTCCCTGCAGTACCTTGCTGCCAGGTATAGCAGTTAAACAGCTGCTTAATCCTCAACTTTGTCAACACATTCTTATTTTTTTCTTTTTATGGAGTTTTATATAGTGTGAACTTGACCCTAAGGTATCGGGTATCGGAGCGCTTTACACGAGTACCAGTTGCGTTACATGAGGACACATTCTTTTTTTTGTAGGCACGGGGAGATTAAGTGAGTTGCCCAGTATCACAGGATGTTCAGCGTCATTGCAGAGACTCGAACCTGGGTCAACAGATTCGAGGTTGACCGCCCTAGCCGTTAGGCCAACTCCTCTCCCCGGGAGATCACTAATGGCCCAACAACTGCATGCAGTGCCCAGCTTGTAACGTGGCATATCACATAGCTAATCATTTGTACAGTGCAGTTTTGTCAGTTCATTCATGATGAATATGTTAATGGATACCGAAGTGCACTTTAAAAGGGATACTTGAGAAGCAAACACCTTCAATTAATTCTGTGCAGTATATCATCCATAGTTTTGGTGGCAGTCCTGAGACTGCTTCACTTTCTGACATTAATTGCTAAAAAAACATAAATATGGAGTCTTTCACAAAACACCTGGGAAAGGGTGGCAATCTAACTCTCATATGAAGTATTTTTCTGCAGTAGTGCAAACTAAGGCCTCGTGTTTCAAAAGGCCATATGTTTAGAGACATTATCACGTTCCAGAAGGAATTAATGCTATTGTTGTTGGATCGGCACCAAGGAATTTAAAGCAAGCAGGTGTGTATGCATCTCCTCCTGTGCAACACTAAATGTGATGTTAAATCAGGGCTCCTGTTCCCAAGTGTGATAGTGGCCTCTTCTCATGCTCTGTAAAATATCTCCGCTCTCTTACTCCGTCCCCCGTCCACGTCTTTTGCATTTTTTTTCTTCACTCACCCTTCATTCCCCTCACTCTAGTGTCCACCAGTTATTTGGCATTTTTAAAATGCAACGTCAACCATTTCCACAGTCTCCTAAACATTCCATAGAGAGAGAGTCAGGCGCGCTCACACACTCTTACTCTCTGTCTCATTATATATGCACACTCCATTAAACCAGACTGAATAACTTGGGAGCATTTCTTAGCTGTCTTAGCCTACATCTCTTTCAACTGCCAAGTGTATTGTGGATATTTTAGCACTATATTTTGCACCCTCACACACCACCGCACTCCAGTTCCTTCTGCCGCCTGATGGGCCCACAGCACCTCCGACTCACTCAGCTGCATCCTCCTCAACTCGTGCTCCCTGCACAAACACGCCACTGAAATCTGGGACCTCACAGAAGCCTGGATGAACCATAGCTCAGGCCTGGACATCACCTCCGACTGACGGTTACAAGATAACCCGCAAGGACCTCATCGACCGTCAAGGAAAAGGCATTGCCATCGTTCATAAGAACTCATTCTGCCTGACCATCCACTCGGACAACCCAATGACAACCATGGAACATCTTCACTTCCCAGTCTGGACAAGCCCCAAAACCACCCTCCATAGCACACTCATCTACAGAGCGCCTGTCCCCGCCCGCACTTCACAGACACTTCACAGGCTCTAGCATCTACTGATTACACCCTATTCGGCGACCTCATATTCAACCTAGACATCCCCAATAACTAGAACACTGCATCCCTTTTGGAGAACCTCGCCAACATCGAACTCAAGCAGCTTGTCACCTATCTGACCCCTGCAGTGGACAGGCTCGATCCCATCTAATCCGCCAGCAAAAACTTTACCTATAGCCACACCTCTGAACTCCTCTGGAACCACCACCACTGTGTTTATTTTGCCTTCACCAAACCCCACGTACACCACGACATCCACCACCCCCTTTACCATAGCTGAAACAAGGTCACCGAAGAACATCTCAGTGTCACCCTCAGCACAACCACACATCCGGCATCCATAGACGCCAATACCACAGTATGCAACCTCCACCAATGGATCTCCAACTGCTCCGAAGTGCTGGCACCCCTAAAGAAAGCACATGGCAAGCAACACTCCAAGAACGTTATTTGGTTCACTGCTGCCCTCCACGAGTCCAGACACACCTGTAGACGGCTCGGGAAGAGATGGAGGAACAACAAAACCCCGGAAGCCCATCCAAACTTCAAAGGCACCATCACTGCACACCACCTCCTCCTCAAAACTGCACAGAAAACGGCCCTCCAAGATAGAATCTATGCCAACGCACACTAGTGCAAAGAGCTATTAGCCATCATCGAGGAGTTTGCCAAACTCAACAGCGAGACCACAGAAGTCCCACCCTCCTAAGACCTCTGCAACAAACTTGACACCAACTTCCACCACAAGATCAGGCAGATCAATGACAGCTTCAACACCCAAGACGTGCCCATCACTCCTGCCTCCACCACGCACGATGATGATGGTCCCCAACAGATCCTGCTCAGCTGGACCCCGCTCACCATGGACGACACTCTCAAGACCATGAAGACCATTCACTCTGGAGCACAATCGGATCCCTGCCCGCATCACATCTTCCACAGAGCTGCCACTTCCATTTTCCCCCAATTACACCACACTATCAACTGCTCCATCAAGGACACCACCGTCCCTGATGACAGGAAACACAACGCGATCAACCCCTAGCTTAAGAAACCGTCCGCCGACCCAACAGACCTCAAGAATTTCCTACCCATCTCCCTGCTTCCCTTCCCAGCCAAGGTCATCAAGGAGGCCATCTACGCCCAACTCTCCTAGTTCATCGAAGTCCACCATGTCCTGGACTCCTCTCAATCCAGCTTCCGAAGCAACCACAGTACTGAGAACGTCCTTCTCACCGCTCCCTCCTCGACGGGGGAGAAACAGCAGCTCTCATCCTCCTGAATCTCTCAGACACCTTTGATACCACCTCCCACTGCACCCTAAGCATGAGACTCCACTCATGACGCTGGCATCAACGGCAAAGTACTGGACTGGATCCGTTCCTTCCTCACCGGTAGAACACAGTGAGCCAGACTTCCCCATTCCTCTCAGAACCCACAGAGATTGCCTGCACAGTCCTCCAGAGCTCCTCCCTGAGCCTCACCCTCTTTACTGTCTACATTTCCCCACTCGCAGCCATAGTCCGGAACCACTGACTCAACATTGTCTCCTTTGCCAATGACACCCAGCTGATCTTCTCCCTCACCAATGAGCACACAATCGCCAGAAACAACTTTCATGATGGGATGAAGGCTGTCGCTACATGGATGAGAGACAGCTGCCTCAAGCTCAACTCGGACAAGACCGAAGTCCTCGTCCTTGGGCCCAACAGCTCTGCTTGGGAAGTCTCCTCTTGCCTGCTGCATTAGGACCCCCCCACACTCATAGACCACACACAAAACCTCAACATCATACTAGACTCCTCACTCATGATGAACCACAAGATCAATGCCATCTCCTCATCATGATTCCACAATCTTCGCCTGCTGCGAAAGACGTTCAGATGGATCCACACTGATGCCAGAAAGATGGTCACCCATGCACTCTTCAGCAGCAGACTCGCCTAAGGCAACGCACTCTGAGCATGTGTCACCCAGAAAATCCTCAGGAAACTACTGAATGATCAGAATGCCACAGCCAGACTGGTTCTCAGATTTCCGAACACCTGCAAGAACTCCATTGGCTCCCAGTCAACAAAAGAGTCACATTCAAGCTCCTCACACATGCATACAGAGCCCTCCATTACACCGGAACAGCATATCTGAACCACCGCCTCTCATTCCACATACCCTCCAGATACCTCTGCTCTGCCAAACTGGCCCTTACCACTGTCCTTCGGATCCGCAAGACCAGGACCGGAGGAAGATCCTTATCCTACCTCGCCACCAAAACCTGAAAACCCTGCCTCTCCACCTCAGGCTATTGCCAGTGCTGACCCAATTGAGGAAGAATCTCAAGACCTGGCTCTTCAACAGAACCTGAGCGTCCATCAGCACTTACTTCCACCCCACCCAGTGCCTTGAGACCCTCACGGTTGAGTAGTCGCACTTAACAAACACTGATTTATTGATTGACTCATTGGTTGGTAGAGCCATCTCCATTCTAAATGGGACATCCATTGCGGAGCACAAAGATTTTAATCACAATGCCAACAATCAGGAACAGGACCAGCGGAAGATCTTCAAAGACGCTTGCAAGCATGGGGTGAATAAATGTTGGAATGACTCCAAAAAATATCTGGAAGGTGCTAACCAAGCCAGAACCTAAACTTTAAACAAAGTGTGCTTCCCCTACCATATGAGACATGTTAAAAATGTGGTGCACCTATTCTCCAAAATGTTGTGGGAAATCAGTGCGGAATACCAATTGTATTTCCAAAGAGAATCTTGCAACTTGAAGATCAAACATCTCCTTTGCAGATGTTAAGGCCACATCTTTTTGAAACAGTAAGGCTTTCAGTCTGCTCAAGGAGTCAAAGTGCACGTTCAAAAGTTTTATCGAGGCCACCTTTCTAACTGAATGGGCAGTTGGGAAAAATACTTGTTTACAAGTGACCACAGAAGAAACCGTGACAATATTGGCAATGCCAAGTCTCATCCCGTAACGACCTTGATTGTTCAACATCAAATAACTCTCATTCAAGAGTGATCTGAAAGCTGGACGAATCATGGCCACTGTGGAACCTTTCAAGTATCAATATTAGCTTGCTGTGGAAGCATTACAAGCCCCATGGAGCGAAACCTCCTTGCACACTAAGGAACCACTCAAAGCATTATTGCAGTTGGAAACCATGAGAAAGACGTCAGTGTCCTTATTCCTACACCGGTATTTGAAAGGTAACTCACAATACTCTTGTATATACACTTCCCTTAATGCTTTGTATCTGCCTACTTGATGGTGTTCTAAGCAGTATTGGAAATAAAATGTTGCAATCAGCAGGGACATGAATCTTTGGATTATTCAATCCACGGAGGGTGTTTCAGCAACAGTGAACAGTAGCCTCTCTAATTTCTCTATGTGTAAAATAGTGAATGTCACATTTTTGGCTGCCATGAGTATTTGCTGTTTTGTCAGTTGGTAAGGTGAAAACAAGCTTGTGGCATTAATATGTTGCCATGGTACATGACCAGAATGAAGTGTCAGAAGTTTCCAAGTCAACAGCCGGATGGTTCTAAGTTGTGATTGGCTATGTTGTAATCCGGACATGTTGTATAATGCCTGTTGCTGATGACGGTAAATAGACATAATATCGAAAAAAAAATATCGACTGGACAGAATATCGAGTTTTTAATATAGAATGGACAGAATATCGAATTGCCAAAATATAGTGGTGAAGAATATCGAAAATCAGGTAAGAAATATCGATTTAAATAATATAGAAGTAAGTAATATCGACAGTCATAATATAGTAGTTAAAAATATCGAATTTTTTTATAGTGTTTTAAGTGTTAGTATATGTGTTAAAAGTATGTATTAATATTGGAATGTATGTTAGAATATTTTTAAAGTAATGAATTTTATGTTATTTCATTTTTGTGTAATTTAATTCCGTAGCGGGTTGTGGGTTTATAGGGGAGTAGGGTGGGAAGTAATTTAATTATAGTATATTAAATAATAATTGATAGGAATTATTAATTATTTTTAATTTAATTTTGCGTTTTACTTCTGTAGTGGGTTGTGGGTTTATAGGGGAATAGGGTGGGAAGTAATTTAATTGTTATTAGTTAATTATTAATTGGTATTGAAAATTAATTGTTGATTAATTATTAATTGGGAAATAATTTGTATTAATTGGTAATTAATTTGTATTAATTGTTTAATTGATAATTATGTTAATTGTATTCATTTGATATTTGTAGCGGGTAGTGGGTTTATAGGGGAATATGGTGGGAAGTAATATAATTCTAAATTAATTATTTAAATAATTTGTGTATAGTGATATTAATATCTTATTAATTAATTATTATTTGGTATTTTTTGCATTTATTAATGTGTGTTATAGAAAAATAATTGGTTGTTAATTAATTATTAATAGGTAATTAATTAATCAAAAATGTATTGGTATTTATAATTAATTATTAAATATTGTGTGATTGGTAATTAATTTTAATACTTTTTTGGTACTAATAATTCATTTATTTTTAATAAAATATTAATTTATTATTTTCCCTACTATTGCACTCACTGGAGTGGGAATAGTAATTTTTACCCCTACGCTATCCAACATATTCCCTACTATTGCACTCACTGGAGTGGGAATAATAATTTGTACCCCTACGCTATCCAACGCTTTCCCTACTGTTGCACTCTCAGGAGTGGGAATAGTAATTTTTATCCCTACGCTATCCAACGGTTTCCCTACTGTTGCACTCTTTGGAGTGGGAATAGTAATGTTTACCCCTACGCCATCTGACGTTTTCTCTACTGTTGTAATCACTGGAGTGGGAATATTAAATTTTGCCCTCCCGCTATCCAACGCTTTCCCTACTATTGCACAAATGTCATGTCTTAGTTTACATAAGATTTGAACACACCACACATTCCCACATTCGGAGGTTTTGAAAACTGTCAACAGTTTATCAAATATAACAAGGAAACACTAGACATCATGCTACGCAATGGCACATACAATTCATCAGACACCAATTGGAATGGCTGGTTAGTGTGGCTGTTAGATACTAACAGATGTTAAGCACGATTCCTGGGCAACTATGAGGGCTTTACAATAAGCAGGCCCAATCAGCCTTATGTGCAGGCAACGTATCCAACGTATCCAACGTATTCCCTACTATTGCACTCTCTGGAGTGGGAATAGTAATTTTTACCCCTACGCTATCCAACGCTTTCCCTAGTGTTGCACTCTCTGGAGTGGGATTTGTAATTTTTAACCCTACTCTATCCAATGCTTTCCCTACTGTTGCACTCTTTGGAGTGGGAATTGTAATTTTTACCCCTACGCTATCCAACGCTTTCCCTACTGTTGCACTCACTGGAGTGGGAATAGTACATTTTACCCTCCCGCTATCCAACGCTTTCCCTACTGTTGCACTCTCTGGAGTGGGAATAGTAATTTTTACCCCTACGCTATCCAATGCTTTCCCTACTGTTGCACTCACTGGAGTGGGAATAGTAATTTTTACCCCTATGCTATCCAACGCTTTCCCTACTGTTGCACTCACTGGAGTGTCAATAGTAAACTTTACCCTCCCGTTATCCAACGCTTTCCCTACTCTTGCACTCTCTGGAGTGGGAATAGTAATTTTTACCCCTACGCTATCCAATGCTTTCCCTATTATTGCACTCTCTGGAGTGGGAATAGTAATTTTTACCCTCCCGCTATCCAACGCTTTCCCTACTGTTGCATTCTCTGGAGTGGGAATAGTAATTTTTACCCTCCCACTATCCAACGCTTTCCCTACCGTTGCACTCTCTGGAGTGGGAATAGTAATTTTTATCCCTACGCTATCCAACGCTTTCCCTACTGTTGCACTCTTTGGAGTGGGAATAGTAATTTTTACCCCTACGCCATCTAACGTTTTCTCTACTGTTGTAATCACTGGAGTGGGAATAGTAAATTTTGCCCTCCCGCTATCCAACGCTTTCCCTACTGTTGCACTCTCTGGAGTGGGAATAGTAATTTTTACCCCTACGCTATCCAACGCTTTCCCTACTGTTGCACTCTCTGGAGTGGGATTAGTAATTTTTAGCCCTACTCTATCCAATGCTTTCCCTACTGTTGCACTCTTTGGCGTGGGAATAGTAATTTTTACCCCTACGCTATCCAACACTTTCCCTACTGTTGCACTCACTGGAGTGGGAATAGTACATTTTACCCTCCCGCTATCCAACACTTTCCCTACTGTTGCACTCTCTGGAGTGGGATTAGTAATTTTTACCCCTACGCTATCCAATGCTTTCCCTACTGTTGCACTCACTGGAGTGGGAATAGTAATTTTTACCCCTATGCTATCCAACGCTTTCCCTACTGTTGCACTCACTGGAGTGGGAATAGTACATTTTACCCTCCCGTTATCCAACGCTTTCCCTACTCCTGCACTCTCTGGAGTGGGAATAGTAATTTTCACCCCTACGTTATCCAATGCTTTCCCTATTATTGCACTCTCTGGAGTGGGAATAGTAATTTTTACCCTCCCGCTATCCAACACTTTCCCTACTGTTGCATTCTCTGGAGTGGGAATAGTAATTTTTACCCTCCCACTATCCAACGCTTTCCCTACCGTTGCACTCTCTGGAGTGGGAATAGTAATTTTTATCCCTACGCTATCCAACGCTTTCCCTACTGTTGCACTCTTTGGAGTGGGAATAGTAATTTTTACCCCTACGCCATCTAACGTTTTCTCTACTGTTGTAATCACTGGAGTGGGAATAGTAAATTTTGCCCTCCCGCTATCCAACGCTTTCCCTACTGTTGCACTCTCTGGAGTGGGAATAGTAATTTTTACCCCTACGCTATTCAACGCTTTCCCTACTGTTGCACTCTCTGGAGTGGGATTAGTAATTTTTAGCCCTACTCTATCCAATGCTTTCCCTACTGTTGCACTCTTTGGCGTGGGAATAGTAATTTTTACCCCTACGCTATCCAACGCTTTCCCTACTGTTGCACTCACTGGAGTGGGAATAGTAAATTTTACCCTCCCGCTATCCAACGCTTTCCCTACTGTTGCACTCTCTGGAGTGGGAATAGTAATTTTTACCCCTACGCTATCCAATGCTTTCCCTATTATTGCACTCTCTGGAGTGGGAATAGTAATTTTTACCCTCCCGCTATCCAACGCTTTCCCTACTGTTGCATTCTCTGGAGTGGGAATAGTAATTTTGACCCTCCCGCTATCCAACGCTTTCCCTACTGTTGCACTCACTGGAGTGGGAATAGTAAATTTTACCCTCCCGC
The DNA here is from genome assembly GCF_964204655.1 of Triturus cristatus. NCBI lineage: Eukaryota > Metazoa > Chordata > Amphibia > Caudata > Salamandridae > Triturus > Triturus cristatus. Next base: position 1,191,136,911 of record NC_140589.1, read on the forward strand.
TATCCAACGCTTTCCCTACTGTTGCACTCTCTGGAGCGGGAATAGGTATTTTTACCCCTACGCTATCCAATGCTTTCCCTACTGTTGCACTCACTGGAGTGGGAATAGTAATTTTTACCCCTATGCTATCCAACGCTTTCCCTACTGTTGCACGCACTGGAGTGGGAATAGTAAATTTTACCCTCCCGTTATCCAACGCTTTCCCTACTCTTGCACTCTCTGGAGTGGGAATAGTAATTTTTACCCCTACGCTATCCAATGCTTTCCCTATTATTGCACTCTCTGGAGTGGGAATAGTAATTTTTACCCTCCCGCTATCCAACGCTTTCCCTACTGTTGCATTCTCTGGAGTGGGAATAGTAATTTTTACCCTCCCACTATCCAACGCTTTCCCTACCGTTGCACTCTCTGGAGTGGGAATAGTAATTTTTATCCCTACGCTATCCAACGCTTTCCCTACTGTTGCACTCTTTGGAGTGGGAATAGTAATTTTTACCCCTACGCCATCTAACGTTTTCTCTACTGTTGTAATCACTGGAGTGGGAATAGTAAATTTTGCCCTCCCGCTATCCAACGCTTTCCCTACTGTTGCACTCTCTGGAGTGGGAATAGTAATTTTTACCCCTACGCTATCCAACGCTTTCCCTACTGTTGCACTCTCTGGAGTGGGATTAGTAATTTTTAGCCCTACTCTATCCAATGCTTTTCCTACTGTTGCACTCTTTGGCGTGGGAATAGTAATTTTTACCCCTACGCTATCCAACACTTTCCCTACTGTTGCACTCACTGGAGTGGGAATAGTACATTTTACCCTCCCGCTTTCCAACACTTTCCCTACTGTTGCACTCTCTGGAGTGGGATTAGTAATTTTTACCCCTACGCTATCCAATGCTTTCCCTACTGTTGCACTCACTGGAGTGGGAATAGTAATTTTTACCCCTATGCTATCCAACGCTTTCCCTACTGTTGCACTCACTGGAGTGGGAATAGTACATTTTACCCTCCCGTTATCCAACGCTTTCCCTACTCTTGCACTCTCTGGAGTGGGAATAGTAATTTTCACCCCTACGTTATCCAATGCTTTCCCTATTATTGCACTCTCTGGAGTGGGAATAGTAATTTTTACCCTCCCGCTATCCAACACTTTCCCTACTGTTGCATTCTCTGGAGTGGGAATAGTAATTTTCACCCCTACGCTATTCAACGCTTTCCCTACTGTTGCACTCTCTGGAGTGGGATTAGTAATTTTTAGCCCTACTCTATCCAATGCTTTCCCTACTGTTGCACTCTTTGGCGTGGGAATAGTAATTTTTACCCCTACGCTATCCAACGCTTTCCCTACTTTTGCACTCACTGGAGTGGGAATAGTAAATTTTACCCTCCCGCTATCCAACGCTTTCCCTACTGTTGCACTCTCTGGAGTGGGAATAGTAATTTTTACCCCTACGCTATCCAATGCTTTCCCTATTATTGCACTCTCTGGAGTGGGAATAGTAATTTTTACCCTCCCGCTATCCAACGCTTTCCCTACTGTTGCATTCTCTGGAGTGGGAATAGTAATTTTGACCCTCCCGCTATCCAACGCTTTCCCTACTGTTGCACTCACTGGAGTGGGAATAGTAAATTTTACCCTCCCGCTATCCAACGCTTTCCCTACTGTTTCACTCTCTGGAGCGGGAATAGGTATTTTTACCCCTACGCTATCCAATGCTTTCCCTACTGTTGCACTCACTGGAGTGGGAATAGTAATTTTTACCCCTATGCTATCCAACGCTTTCCCTACTGTTGCACGCACTGGAGTGGGAATAGTAAATTTTACCCTCCCGTTATCCAACGCTTTCCCTACTCTTGCACTCTCTGGAGTGGGAATAGTAATTTTTACCCCTACGCTATCCAATGCTTTCCCTATTATTGCACTCTCTGGAGTGGGAATAGTAATTTTTACCCTCCCGCTATCCAACGCTTTCCCTACTGTTGCATTCTCTGGAGTGGGAATAGTAATTTTTACCCTCCCACTATCCAACGCTTTCCCTACCGTTGCACTCTCTGGAGTGGGAATAGTAATTTTTATCCCTACGCTATCCAACGCTTTCCCTACTGTTGCACTCTTTGGAGTGGGAATAGTAATTTTTACCCCTACGCCATCTAACGTTTTCTCTACTGTTGTAATCACTGGAGTGGGAATAGTAAATTTTGCCCTCCCGCTATCCAACGCTTTCCCTACTGTTGCACTCTCTGGAGTGGGATTAGTAATTTTTACCCCTACGCTATCCAACGCTTTCCCTACTGTTGCACTCTCTGGAGTGGGATTAGTAATTTTTAGCCCTACTCTATCCAATACTTTCCCTACTGTTGCACTCTTTGGCGTGGGAATAGTAATTTTTACCCCTACGCTATCCAACGCTTTCCCTACTGTTGCACTCACTGGAGTGGGAATAGTAAATTTTACCCTCCCGCTATCCAACGCTTTCCCTACTTTTGCACTCTCTGGAGTGAGATTAGTAATTTTTACCCCTACGCTATCCAATGCTTTCCCTATTATTGCACTCTCTGGAGTGGGAATAGTAATTTTTACCCTCCCGCTATCCAACGCTTTCCCTACTGTTGCATTCTCTGGAGTGGGAATAGTAATTTTGACCCTCCCGCTATCCAACGCTTTCCCTACTATTGCACTTACTGGAGTGGTAATAGTAAATTTTACCCGCCCGCTATCCTACGCAGAAAATAGTGAATATTTTTAAATAATATTGCGTTAATATATATGTATATATTTTTTTTTTAGTCACATTAATTATTTATTAATTTTAATGTTATTTAAGTATTTTTAAGTATGTGTCAGTTAATTATATGTATTATTTCATTCATTTTACATTACTTTTAAGACATTTAAAAAATTCGATATTTTGACTAACTATATTTTTAACAATGATATTTTGGATTCTATATTTTTGTACTTACCTGTTTGGAGATAGGGATTCGATATTTTGGCATTCTATATTTTGGCATTGATATTTTTGTATGTCTATATTTTGGTAGTCGATATTATGTCAGTGATCCGCTGATGACACTATGTTGCCCAGGAAATATATTCTAGAGGTCAGTGTTGTCATGCTGTTGTCTATAGTGCTAGAGCTTTTTCTAAATTAGCATTGTCAATTTGGCACAGCCTTTCAGCAGCTTCCTGCTGAGAAACTTTCCATATTTCATTGTATATTGCATGTAAGAAGCATTTTTGAAGTGGCTTTCGAGACCTAACAAGGAGTCTCATAGTTCCAGGTCACCAGAAAGAAGCAACAAGTGCTCTTTTACCTGAGACAATGTTGAGGTTTTTAGCCAATCAAGGCATATCTTCCCAACACTGTAAGTTATCACCATCCTAGTGTTTTGCCTGCACATAAGGCTGATTGGGCCTGCTTATTGTAAAGCCCTCATAGTTGCCCAGGAATCGTTCTTAACATCTGTTAGTATCTAACGGCCACACTAACCAGCCCTTCCAATTGGTGTCTGATGAATTATATGTGCCATTGCGTAGCATGATGTCTAGTGTTTCCTAGTTATATTTGATAAACTGTTGACAGTTTTCAAAACCTCCGAATGTGGGAATGTGTTGTGTGTTCAAATCTTATGTAAACTAAGACATGACATTTGTTGCACAGTTTTGTTCAGGAAAATCATATGTTGTGGTATAATGCATGCTCTAAATAATGTCTTATTCCCCTGCCCCTGACAATCTTTTGTCCCCATTATTGACTAAATAGTGTCCCTCCAAAAGTTGAACCCTTGAGTGGACAGCTGGGAAAGAAATAAATCAGAATATATCAGTTTGGTGTTTGTCTGCATACTGAGTCAAATGTATCCTACCCAGGAAAATAAGCAAGCCTCTGCGCAAATGTTTTTGAATTACCCCATAGTGATGTAGGGCAATGTTTCCATTGTGTGTAGTTAAAACCAGCACATGGAGTAATGACTTTATGTAGGAAATAATGACCATAATGTTGTAAGCAGAACATTTAATCATTGTTAGATGTTTCTTCATACAGTTCAACAGAAGAAAAAGCAGTAGAATTCCCTAGATTTTTTAACATTTCATGCACATAATCTGCATCCCAATCATCAGAGATAGTACTAGGGGTGACAATGTCTTTTAGAGATAGTTTACACAAATACAGAATTTCAAAAACTGCATTGGGGCCATACACATCATACAATACCCTATCCCAAACAATCCCACCAGGAACTGGAACAGTCGAAATGTTCACTAGGAAAAGGTATTTTTGTTCTCTGTGTGATGGCAGGTGTTGTTTGAGAACCAAGGTCACCAGTAGTACTGCAGAGTGTGCTGGGAGATAGTGTCCACTCAGAACCAAGAAAAATAATGTCACAAAATCAATCCAAAGGACCTGGAAAAGTAGCGTAATTGTAATCCAGAGATGTAACCATGAAGAAACAAAATATGTCTTTGTCAGTCAAAGATAAAAAACTCGCAGTCTCTGTCTCAGCGGTAGAGGTGGTAGTGGTGGATCAGTTAAATCCAAAGATAAGTCATCAAAGTCGATGAAGTAGCCAGAGGCAGTGTGACCTTTTTTTGGCAGCTCTGCAGGTTTCATAGAACTGGGAGTTGACTCAGTCTGTGGCACATTGATGTAAGCAAGATTTGTGTTGGTTTTCCGAATTGAAATCTGTGTTTCTGTCCTAGTTGACTGCACAGTGGTAGTTTCATTAATTGGTAGAAGGGATACTTCATTGTTGTTTATTGTGATTTATCGTCGGAGAGGAGTTGCTTCATCTGTAACTAAAGCTTCTATCCAACCTTCCTGCATGGTAGTGAGAGGAGGCAGGTAACTACCCAGGAGCACAGGTGGCCTACTGTTGACAACTGCCCACATAGAGTGGTTTGTTCAGATCAATGGAGAGAAATCACTTGTTTTTGCAACTGGCAAGAGGCAGAAGACTGCCAGGACAGGTACAGGCCCTCTGTAAGATGGTCCAAATTCTTTCTTGTTCACAATTTTCTCCCTGACTAGATCCCCAATCTTTAGGATCCAGCCAGGTCTTGCTGGTACTCCCTTCACCTCCCCAGTGGTAGAACGTTTTGCTTGGACTTTGCTTTGTACATCCTGGAAGCTGTTCAGTTTTTGTAAAGCAACCTGACGTTCATTTAGATTAAATGGTATTTCTGCTGCCACAGTACTGGGGCTGTCGGGGTCTGGGACCCACATTTTTACCCTGAACAGGATCTCATTGGGAGTCTGTTAGAAATGGGGGTCTCTGGTTGGCAGTGGATGGCCACTGTCCAAGCAGGGACCCTTCTTTCTAAGTCAGAGTGAAGGACTGCACCCCTTTGACAACCCCTGCTCCACCCTGTGGTAACGTTGCACGAGCAGTTAGGCTCATCTCAGAGGCAGTGTGTTAAGCATCTATGACCATACACAGTAATACAGTGAGGAACACTACAAAGGGACACAACACAGGTAGTTATCAAAATAGTTATCTTTATATATAGGCTTATCACAAGACCAAATAACGAGAAAGCCACAATACTGTACGAAAAATAATACTCTCTTGATGCTGCAAAAGTAGTTCAAATGGGGAATGCACAGTTCAGTTCAGGGCAGTGGTCTCTGCGACCCTTTTACTCACAGTTCCTGGATGTTGGTGTCAATAATTCACAAAAGGCCGCTACGGCGTGGTAGCGATGTTTTTCCTCATGCTCTTGGTCACGGCGGCTCGCAAACGGACCTTAGCGATGGTTTTGAGACCCGCAAACGTGCGGGGCGATGATCAGGTCAGCGCACACTCAGCGGCAGCAGCGCGATGGATTTCTGAACGCTCTTCGGCTGCGGCGGCTCGCAATCGGGCGATAGCGATGATTTCGAGGCCCGCAAATGTGCGGGGCGATGACTTGGTCAGCGAGCACTCAGCGGCAACCGTGCATCGAATTTCTTGACGCTCCTCGGTTGCGGCGGCTCGCTAACAGGCTTTAGCGACGAAATGAAGTCTACTGGGCCTGAGACTTCAGTCAGGAGGCTAGTTCTCTCTCTAGCTCTTGGGTGATTGCAGGTTCAAGATTAAAAAGTTCTCTTACAGCTCCTTTTCCCTCTTCTTACCAGTCCAATGAAAACTACTGCAGACCAATCCAGGGAACAGCACACAGCACAAGGACAGTCCTCTCCTGCAGTTTTCCTTCAGTTCCACGGACAGAGGTTGGTCCAGGGGCAATACAAAATGTAGGGGTTTCAGTACAGATATTTATACCCCAAAGGTCTTTGTTCGCAGAAGCTACAAGTCACTGAACCCAGCCAGAACCAGTTCTGCCCAGCCCTGGAGCACTTTGTTTACCAGACTGCATCCTTCCTTTCAGAAAGAGGGGGTCTGCCATCAGACGCACAGTGAGAGCTGGAGCCAGCATTCACCTTGCCAGGCACAGCCCTATTCAGGTCCAGGAGCTACCCCTCCCCATACTCCAATGCAGATCTCTCTATTTGACCCAGGTCTGACTAAGCCTGCCGTGTCCCTTCAAAACCAGACAGCCAATACACATAACAGCAGAGCACACTGGAAGGCTTAGGCAAGAAAATACCTACTTTCTAAAAGTGGTATTTTCAAACACAGAATATAAAAATAAACTCCACTAAAAGATGTATTTTAATATTCTGAGCTCAGGCATACTAGATTTGTTTTTCTACCATGTTCTATGGGTCAGTTAGGACTATAGAATGTAGTAGCCAAACCTCCCATTCTGGCCTATGGAGAACAGGTAGCCTTACAGTAGTGAAAAACGAAATTGGGTGTAATTCACTACCAGGACATGCTACACACATCAGAGCGTGTCCTACCTTACACATACAATGCACCCTACCATAGGGGTGGCTTACATGATGCCAAGGGAAGGTTCAGGTGCCGGGAAGTGGAGGCACTTCACAGCCAAGATGGCAGTTCTAGACTGCACACAGACACTGCAGTGGCAGGTCTGAGACACACTTTACAAGCTGCCTCTGTGGGTGGCACAAACCAGCGCTGCAGGCCCACCAGCAGCATTTGGTTTACCAGCCCTGGGCGCGCACAGGCCACATTACTAGGGACTAACAGGTAGACCAAATAAGCCAATCAGGGATACATCAATTCATATGTCATCTTTACACAGGGAGCATCTGCACTGCGGCACTGAATAGCAGTGGCGCAGCGCCCAGAGCATCGGTCACCAGAAAAAACAGAGGAGGCACAGCGAAAAAATGGAAGGGAGACTCATGCCAATGGTGCCAGGTCTAACACGTGTCCCCCCCAGCTGAAATGTGGGGAGAACTACCCATCCCCTGGGAAGTTCTCATCACTAAGGTGGAAAAATCTGGACAGACCGTCAGCATTGGCGTGCTCTGTACCAGGGTGGTGTTCCACCATAAAGTCCATCCCCTGTAGGGAAATGGACCACCTCAACAACTTGGGATTCTCACCCCTCATTTGCATCAACCATCTGAGGGGCCTGTGGTCTGTCTGAACCCGGAAGTGAGTCCCAAACAGGTATGGTCTCAGCTTCTTCAGCGCCCAGACCACAGCAAATGCTTCCCTCTCAATTGCACTCCACCTCTGTTCCTGTGGCAGTAACCTCCTACTGATGAAGGCTACAGGTTGGTCTAGTCCCTCCTCATTGATCTGTGATAGAACAGCCCCCACCCCATGCTCTGAAGCGTCTGTCTGGACCATAAATTCTTTAGCAAAGTTGGGTGGCTGGAGTACGGGTGCTGTACACATGGCAGTCTTGAGGGCATCAAAAGCTTTTTGACAGGTGTCAGTCCAGTTCACAATCTTTGGCTGCTTCTTGGAAGTTAGCTCAGTCAAGGGTGCAACAATGTTGCCATACCCCTTGACAAACCTCCTGTAGTACCCCGTGAGTCCTAAGAATGCCCTCACCTGTGTCTGGGTCCTTGGGGGCTCCCAAGCCAGGATGGTCTCAATCTTGGGCTGCAGGGTTGCCACCTGGCCACTCCCCACTTGGTGTCCCAGGTACACCACAGAACCCTGCCCAATCTGGCACTTACTGGCCTTGATTGTGAGGCCGGCTCTGCGCAGCGCCATCAACACTTCCCAGAGGTGGCGCAAGTGATCCTCCAAGGAGGAACTGAACACTGCAATGTCGTCCAGGTAGGCGGCACTGAAATCCTCCAGCCCAGCCAACACCTGGTTGACAAACCTCTGAAAGGTGGCAGGGGCATTCTTCATCCCAAAGGGCATCACACGGAACTAGTAGTGCCCATCTGGTGTGGAGAATGCTGACCTCTCCTTTGCCCCATCAGTCAAGGCGATCTGCCAGTACCCAGACATCAGATCGAACGTGCTGAGGTACCGGGCAGCCCCTAGCCGATCAATGAGCTCATCTGCTCTGGGGATGGGGTGCGCGTCGGTCCTTGTGACCGAATTGAGACCTCGGTAGTCCACACAGAACCTTAGTTCAGGTGCCTCACCAGGCGCAGCAGCTTTTGGTACCAAGACCACTGGGCTGGACCAAGGGCTGCTAGAGGACTCAATCCCCCCTAGGACACACATTTTGGAGACTTCCTCCTTAATGTGGGCCCTAACCCTGTCAGACACCCGGTAAGCCTTATGCTTGACAGGGGGGCTGTCTCCAGTGTCTACCTCATGGACGCACCAGTCAGTGACACCAGGCACTAGGGAAAACAAATCTGAGAATTGTCCCAACAGCTGGTGACAATCTCTCTGCTGCTCAGGGGTCAGTGTGGTGGAGAGGACCACACCCTCAACTGACTCATCCTTCTCTTCTGTGCACAGGAGGTCAGGAAGAGGCTCACTCTCCTCCTCCATTCCAGCATCTGTGGCAGGCAACATGCCCACTTCAGACCTCGCAAAGTGGGGCTTTAGGCGGTTCACATGCAGGACCCGCAGAAAATCCACCAAGTAGGTAACTTGACTTTTGCGCTCCACCACCTCAAATGGACCGGTCCACTTATCTTGGAGCGTGCAGGGCTCCACTGGGGCCAGTACCCAAACCTTCTGACCAGGTTGGAACTCAACCAGAGTGGCATTCTGGTCGTGCCAATGTTTCATCTCCTCCTGGCTGGCTTCCAGATTTGCCTCAGCAATCTTTCTGAAACGCCGAGTCTGGTTCCTGAAGGCCAAGATGTAGCTAAATACATCTTGGGGAGGTTTCCTGGGAGATTGCTCCCAGCCTTCCCTGACCAGACTCAGAGGCCCTCTGACCGGGTGACCATAGAGTAGTTCAAAGGGGCTGAACCCTAAGGACTTCTGGGGCACCTCACGGTAGGTGATCAACAGGCATGGCAAGAGGACATCCCACTTATGCCTCAGGGGCTCCTCTAGGCCCATGATCATACCTTTCAAGGTCCGGTTGAACCTTTCAACCAGGCCATTTCCTTGGGGGTGGTAAGGAGTGGTGAACTTATAAGTTACCCCACACTCCTCCCACAGAGACTTCATGTACTGGGAGATGAAGTTGGTCTCCCTGTCAGACACCACCTCTCTGGGGAGCCCCACATGGGAGAAGATCCCCATCAGTGCACGTCCCATCACGGGGGCCGTCACTGTCCTGAGCGGGATGGCTTCAGGGTACCGGGTGGCATGGTCCACCAAGACCAGGATGTACCTGTTTCCATGGCTGTCTCGGGGTCCAGAGGCCCCACAATGTCAATTCCCACTCGCTCGAATGGGGTACTCACAATGGGAAAGGGCTGGAGTGGGGCCTTGATCTCCCCCCCTCTTCCCACTTGCCTGGCAAGTCTCACAGGTCCTGAAATAAGTATCTGTACTTTTGCGCATCTGGGGCCAATAGAAGTGGGTGATCAACATCAACATCTCAAAGGTCTTGGTCTGCCCCAGATGTCCTGCCAACGGAATGTCATGAGCCAACCCCAGTAGGAAGGCTCTGAAGCACTCGGGTACCACCAGCACACGGGCTGACCCTGGCTCAGCAGCCTTAGGCTCACTATACAGGAGACTGTTCTCCCAATAGATCAGATGCGAACCAGACATATCACCTGCTGCCTGGGCTGCAGCCTGATGCCGCATACCCTCTAGAAATGTTCTGCTATTCACAAAAGTCCTCCCTGGTGGGCCCCCTCCTGCTGCCAATGGGTCAGCTCAGGCAGGTCCCCCAGGTCGGTGCTTGGCTCCCCGATAGGCTCCAGGGCATCCCCCTTAAGGTCTGCTCCTTCCTGGGCCGTGGGAACTAAGGGGGCTGGTTTCCCGCGGCCCCCGCTCCTTCTCTCTAAGGCAGGGATTTGGGCCATACTTTCAGGCTCCAGACTTTTCTCAACACCCTTTTTGGCTGCCATGGACCGAGTGGTAGCACACGCCCATTCAGGCAGACCCAGCATTTCCAAGTGAGAACTCCTGTCCACTCTAGCTCACGGGGAGTTCTCCAAATCGTTGCCCAACAGACAGTCTACAGGCATGGCGGGCCTCACAGCTACCTGAAGAGTTCCTGAGACCCCTTCCCCACTCGAAGGGAACCTGAGCCACCTCACATTGGCTCTCTGAGTTGTCGGCTGACACTACTGGGCAGAATGCATGGAGAATAATCTGCTCTTGGGACACCAACCGGGAGCTGACAGCAGTTATACTGGCTCCTGTGTCCCTGAGAGCCTCCACTTTATGGCTATTGATGGTCATCCACTGCCTGTATTTCTTAGTGTTGTCAGGCAGTGCAGTTTTAGAGACCATCTTGCAGTCTCCTAGGGAGACAAGGGTTAACTGTACAGAGTCCCACCTCTCTTGGGCATCCATCTCTTCTCCTTCCAAGGCTACACTAGCCGTCTGGCGGGGTGGCGCACGGGGGTGTGGAAATCTTTAATAACTTCTTTAGGAATGTATACTCTGCTCTCCGTCTATACTACTGGTATGCTGCCACCAGAGGGACTGGGGGCCTCTCCACTCTTTGCCTTAATCTCCAGCTCCCTCAATGCTCTTTCATGCTCAAGCTTCATTTTCATCATTTCAAACTCTAGCTTTTTGTTCTTAAGGTCTCTCTCCCTCTGATCTTCTAATTTCATCTTAGCCATCTCCATATTATGGTGTCTCTCTCTTTCCCTGTCCTCCATCTCCTCTGGGGACAGACCCCTCGTGCCAGGGCTGGAAAGCACTTTACCACATTCTACTTCAATCACTTCATCCACATTTTCTCCCTCCACCACAGGCTCTTCCATATCCCTAGGGGCATCCCTGGCTGCTAGCCAGGCCTTCAGTGCCTTGCAAAACTCTTCTTTCCTGGTCAATCCTGTGGTAGGGACTGTACATTTTTCTCAAAACAATTTGAGCTCCTTGGAAGTGTAGGTATCTATCTTCTCCTCTTCCCAGGAGAACTCTTCTGGGTCAACGACTCTGGGCTTGGCCATTGTATCAATAACTGGCACTCTTAATCAAAAATAGACTAAAAAAAAAAAAAATGCTCAAATATGTATGGTCTGCACTCACTAGTAGTGTACACTATAATTACTGTATTCGGTCACAAACGCAAGTCCAGATCCCCACCGCTGGCCACCAATGTTAGAAATGGGGGTCTCTGGTTGGCAGTGGATGGCCACTGTCCAAGCAGGGACCCTTCTTTCTAAGTCAGAGTGAAGGGCTGCACCCCTTTAACAAACCCCTGCTCCACCCTGTGGTAACGTAGTACGAGCAGTTAGGCTAATCTCAGAGGCAGTGTGTTAAGCATCTATGACCATACACAGTAATACAGTGAAGAACACTACAAAGGGACACAACACAGGTAGTGATCAAAAATAGTTATCTTTATATATAGGCTTATCACAAGACCAAATAACAAGAAAGCCACAATACTGTATGAAAAATAATACTCTCTTGATGCTGCAAAAGTAGTTCAAATGGGGAATGCAAAGCTCAGTTCAGGGTAGTGGTCTCTGCGACCCTTTTACTCACAGTTCCTGGATATTGGTGTCAATAATCCACAAAATGCCGCTACGGCATGGTAGCGATGTTTTCCCTCACGCTCTTGGTCGCGGCGGCTCGCAAACGCACCTTAGCAATGGTTTTGAGACCCGCAAACGTGCCGGCGATGATCAGGTCAGTGAGCACTCAGCGGCAGCAGCGCACTAGATTTCTGAGCGCTCTTCGGCTGCAGCGTCTCGCAACCGGGCGATAGCGAGGATTTCGAGGCCCACAACCGTGCGGGGCGATGACTTGATCAGCAAGCACTCGGCGGCAGCCGTGCAACGATTTTCTTGATGCTCCTCGGCTGTGGCAGCTCGCAAACGGGCTTTAGCGACGAAATTAAGTCTACTGGGCCTGAGACTTCAGTCATGAGGCTAGTTCTCTCTCTAGCCCTTGGGTGATTGCAGGTTCAAGATTAAAAAGTTCTCTTACAGCTCCTTTTCCCTCTTCTTTCCAGTCCAATGAAAACTACTGCAGGCCAATCCAGGGAACAGCACACAGCACAAGGACAGTCCTCTCCTGCAGTTTTCCTTCAGTTCAACGGACAGAGGTTGGTCTTGAGATCCAGGGGCAATACAAAATGTAGGGGTTTCAGCACAGATATTTATACCCCAAAAGTCTTTGTTCTCAGAAGCTACAAGTCACTGAACCCAGCCAGAACCAGTTCTGCCCAGGCCCAGAGCACTTTGTTTACCAGGCTGCATCCTTCCTTTCAGAAAGAGGGGGTCTGCCATCAGACGCACAGTGGGAGGTGGAGCCAGCATTCACCTTGCCAGGCACAGCCCTATTCAGGTCCAGGAGCTACCCCTCCCCATACTCCAATGCAGATCTCTGTATTCAACCCAGGTCTGACTCAGCCTGCCCTGTCCCTCCAAAACCAGACAGCCAATACACATAACAGCAGACCACACTGGAAGGCTTAAGCAAGAAAATGCCTACTTTCTAAAAGTGGTATTTTCAAACACAGAATATAAAATAAACTCCACTAAAAGATGTATTTTAATATTCTGAGCTCAGGAATACTTGATTCGTTTTTCTACCATGTTCTATGGGTCAGTTAGGACTATAGAATGTAATAGCCAAACCTCCCATTCTGGCCTATGGAGAACAGGTAGCCTTACAGTAGTGAAAAACGAAATTAGGTGTAATTCACTACCAGGACATGCTACACACATCAGAGCGTGTCCTACCTTACACATACAATGCACCCTACCATAGGGGTGGCTTACATGATGCCAAGGGAAGGTTCAGGTGCTGGAAAGTGGGGGCACTTCACAGCCAAGATGGCAGTTCTAGACTGCACACAGACACTGCAGTGGCAGGTCTGAGACACACTTTACAAGCTGCTTCTGTGATTGGCACAAACCAGTGCTGCAGGCCCACCAGCAGCATTTGGTTTACCAGCCCTGGGCACACACAGGCCACATTACTAGGGACTAACAGGTAGACCAAATAAGCCAATCAGGGATACATCAATTCATATGTCATCTTTACACAGGGAGCACCTGCGCTGCGGCACTGAATGGCAGTGGCGCAGCGCCCAGAGCATCGATATCCAGAAAAAACAGAGGAGGCACAGCGAAAAAATGGAAGGGAGACTCACGCCAATGGTGCCAGGTCTAACAGAGTCCAATCAGCCAGGGATTTTCTGTGGAGATTTATGAGGGCCCTTTGGACCCCATATAGATGATGGACCCAACTGTGGCCTGAGCCTCGTACCCTACCTGTTAAGGACTGCTTTAAGTCCCAGGTTTTCCCCTCCACAATTTTGTTTCCCTCAGGATGGTACAGGGAGGAGTAACAAAGAGTCACACCCAAGCTTCTATGGCCTCTTTGTAAGCCCTAGAGCTAAACACCGGACCCTGATTGGAATGTAATGCCCCAACCGCGTATGTCCCGATAAAGACTTGCTGATCCTTTATAGCAGTTTAGACATCAGCCTACAACTGTGGCCATACCCATAGGAAAAGAGAGCAGGAATCTATGGCAACCAGTTGTGATGACAAAGGGCCACAGTAGTCAAGGTAAACACAAGCCAAAGGCTTGTTTAAAATCAGTAAAGGTGTCTGTGGTGAACGTGCCACAGTGGAACCCTTCATCTGCTGGCAGATGTCGCATTTAAGGACAAAGTCCTTGGTCTGTTTGTAAAGACCTGGCCACCAATAGCATGTCTGTAATAATGCAATTGCTGCAGCCACCAATACATGTGTGGTCCAGGGAACATCGTACAATTTCCCTACATCAGCTCCCTTTATTTCATATGACCGAACCTTATAAGGACATTACTCCAAATAAGGACAGAATGCCTTATGGGGACATCACACCTTATGTGGACTGTAGCCTTTTAAGGACTAAACCTTTCACCTAGTTCCATGCCGAGGGTGGGTTTTTCCCAATCGATATTGCTAAGACTTCATCCTTAGCACATATGAATAATTGATGAGTACACTCTCCAGGACGCATACTTCACCTCTCTCATCAACGCACAAGGTTTAATCCCCAACGTCATACGTCATACCTCATACTGAACAATGGGTAACACACGTACATAGACTGTATAAATACAGCACCTCTTGCTATCACAAATCAGGAGGGAACCGAGACTTTAAGACCGATACACTGACCAGAGAAGCTGCAGCTCCGGCATGCCATTGCTCCAGCTGACAGTGGCCTGACGATCCCTTGCGGGGTGTCCAACTCAAGTCCAGGACGAAGTCCCACACACTTACTATTCAGGTACGGGGGTTTCGACTCAATCCTAACAGGATTCTTGGCTCTTAGACATTTGGCTCTTAGGCTTAGTAGCTCTTTCGCTCCTACTTACATGCTAGGTACACTCAGGTACATCTAGTCAGGCATCTTAGGAGTATGCACGTTATTTTATAAATGCATTGCATATTTATGTATATGTTCGTGACTATTGCACAATGGTAGAACAATACTATTCCTTTTTTTATTCACTGTACTGCTGGTTCTATATCTCTGCTACTGTGTTACAGTTGTAACAGCGCACTTATTCTACATGAGAAGTGCTACGGTACAATAAATTCTTATTCTAAAAACGCTCGACTGTTTCTCCTCTGTATCTCTCTGAGAGCAAAATAAGCAAGCACATGTGACTGGGTGAAAAGTAGTCTATTGTTTCCACAAGTCTGAGGTTATTGTGTTCTGAGGTTGCCAAAAACTAATCTCTAGCTAGCTAATGCAAACTATAGGCTAACATATGCGGCGGGGTGCACGGAGTCAGTCTGCCACCAGACCCACAGTATATGTTATCCATAAAAAGCGTAGGTCCTGCATGACAGGGTACTATTAGGACTACACTACATGGTGCCTAACGTGGTATATTGATGGCGCACCTACTCAACAGTAGAATCTGAGTAGCTCAGTCGTGCTTATTCTCAGAGACCCTACTTACAAAACCCAGAGACGTCTGGAGTAAGTGGGCAAAAACTCTGCCACAGCTGAGTAGGCGAGATATCCTATGTATTGGCTGTTGGTTAATCAAGCTTGAAAGGACAATATTCCCCAAATTGTGCATAAAACCTTTGCATAAAACCTTTTGATCCTTTCCTTGGACAATAATTCCATGTCTTAAACACGATGGCGGATGAGGAAGGAGTTTTAAACCAAGGACCTAATCAGACTGGTGAGGTTGATGCAGATACAATAGAAATTGCACCCAAAGTAAGACAAACTTTAACAGTAAAACTACTCAAACATGGGTTACAACCCAGAGGAGGTATAGTAATATTTGTGATAGAGGCACACGAAGATTTCAAAACAGAGGTATCCTACTCATGGATTATATTCCCAGCAGCCGATGCTGTTACAAAAACTTTTCATTATTACCTACATGATGACATTCCAGTGGTCTACACTCCTTTTGAGGAGACTGAGATTCCGCTTACTTTCCAGGAACATATTTTCTGGTTCAATGGCGCACTACCCCACATAAAAACAAGAGCAAAGCTTGGTCCTTTAGGGATTCCAGGAGCAACATGGCAAATATTAGCGACCTATGCACCACATCCAGACATTGACACAATGCCACAGAATGAACTACTTGTTCAACACAAAGAGTTGATAAAACTCTACAGAAACATGACACGCTTCGTCTTGAAGACTCTAGCGGTCCAACCAACAGTAATTACACCTACTGCAGCTCCTAAACAGAGCTCAGGTACTAAAATTACGCCACAAACATTACACGCGGTAATGGGAAGTGCCCACAAAACGTGAACAAATTCCTTTCTGGGTAGCTCAGAAAATAACCCAGTCAGAAGCAGTATTCCCAAATACCACACCATTTGAAAAACACAGAATGTTAACTATCTGTTTGCCCATGGGGATTACACCACAGTTAGAGGATTGCACCTCTTGGGGTACAGTCTTTGCTGCCATATATACCAGAACTCATGGTATTCCTTCATTAGCAGTAGTACCAGATGTATTAGGACAAATACAAAATGACTATGGACTAGAACCTGCCCTAAACTTAGGGATGAAGTTGTTAAACAACTATGACCAGTATCAGCCAAAATACTAGCTAACATTAAAGGGGAAGCAGCATCAGTGGCAATCCGCCATCGCCTAAGGGAATTCTCTCCATTAGAACAGGAGAATGAACTATCCAAAATAATTGAAACTGCGTATGCAGAATTAGGCAGGGATAATTTGGGGGAAATGCTTTAAAACCTCAACTACAGGGCAGTCCTGAGAAGGACAATTTTAAACAGGCACCTACTTCTTCTGAAAAGAAGTGGGATAGTAAAAAAGAAAAGTCTAAATACAAGAAATCTCAGTCCCGAGGTAGGTCTCCTCAACAGGAGCACTCTGAAAAGAGGTACAACCTCAGGAATAGGGATAATATTAGGAAACCTGACAGGTATCAGGATACTGATACACGTTCCTCTCATTCTTTTTAGGGCTCGAAGAAAAGCTCCGAAAGAGAAGGACGGTCAGAACACAGAGAGGAGCGCACACAGTCCAGAGACAAGCAGCGTGCTCAAGATTTTACTTCTAAAAAAGAAGATAAGCAAAATCCAAAACCTCAATTTAAGAAAAAGAAAGTTGCTGGTCTGAAAATCAGACATTCCCAGAATTCTGAGGACACAACTTCTATTTGAAATAACACTCTGGATGGAGGGGGATAAGCCCAGGAAAGTTAAAGGACTTTTTTGGATGAACTTATCATTTATTTATGACATCCTCTTAGCAGAAGAAGATTGGCTAACTAGACACCAGGGATGTGTTTTTTGATGCAAAGGAAGCAACCCCTTGGGCAAGGGTCGCTTCCTAAGGGGGAAATTTTATTTGAGACTTTTCTGCCCCCCCGGGGGGCAGAAAACACCACTAGACACCAGGGAATTTGTTTATTTTTAAATGGAAGCGACCCCTTGGGCAAGGGTCGCTTCCAGGGGCCAAATTTATTTGAAAAGTATATTCTGACCCCCTGGGGACAGATCGCCTGATTATTTTTGGCGTTTCTGGCCCGGGGGGGGGCAGTAAAGCCCACTAAAGCCAGGAAATTTGTTTGTTGGGAAAGGGTCGCTTCCAGGGGCCATATTTTTAAAAAAAGTAAGGGGCAGATCGGTTTGTTTATTTGGACTTTCTGCCCCGGGGCAGAAAACCCCACTAGACACCTGGGAGTGTTTTCAATTTTAAATAGAAGCGACCCCTTGGGCAAGGGTCACTTCCTTATGGGCCTAAATAATTTTTAAGACTATTCTGCCCCCCCCCCGGGGACAGATCACCTGCATATTTTGGCATTTCTGGCCCGGGGGGGGGGGGGCAGAAAAGCCCACTAGAGCCAGGAATTTAAAAATAAATAAATTGGTCGCTTCCAGGGGACATTTTTTTTAATGTGTATTCAGCCCCCCCGGGGGCAGATCTGCCCGTTTATTTGGCCTTTCTGCCCCCATTTGGGTAGTGACATAGCGTGTTATAATGTTAATTGTTTTATTTCTTGCGAATTGCAATTGTAATGGTTTATTTCTTCCTTTTTGTTCTAGTTCAAGGCTTTTGCTCTTTAGACTGTTCCAGGTTGCGGTTGCGTTACTGATGGTTCTGATGTTTGTGTAGTTGCATGTGTTTGGTAATAGACTGGTTTTTGTACAATGTTAATGTTTTTCATTTCTGTTTTTTGCAAATGGTGTAATAATTGCAGTATGTTTGGCTTCTGTTTTTTAAGTGTCAAAAACTTTCTGCATTTGTGCTCGATATGTATTTTGTTTTGTAATTTTTATTTTTTTTTCCTTTCTAGTGGGATATCGTTTTTGCTGTCTCTCTGCAGAGTAGGTGCTGGTAAGTGTAGCGGTCTCTTGCAAGTGAATCGTTTAGTTTTTGAGAATATAGATCTTTGTGATATAGGCACACATTTTTTTTACTTACTTATTTTGCACTGTGTTGGTTGTTGTTGACTTGTCTGTGCAGACTCCTTTCTTCGTAAGGATAATGGCTAGCCGCAGGTTATTGGTATGCTTTTTGATTCTTCCTCTGACCATGGTTCAGAGACTGACTCTGATTCTGAGGCAGAGGTGGGAGGGGAAGATTCAGGCAGTGAGTTTTCTCTCCACATGGCATCATCGGATGATGAAGCTATTCTCAGTGCAGATGAAGCTACTCTTAGTGCGGATGAAGTGCCTGTGTTTTTTTTTTTTTCCTTTTTTGTCCTCATTTGCCATATCCCTCATTATCTGCGTACACCGACCACCTGGCGTGCCCTCCGGTAGAAGACATGATTAATTCCTCAACCGAGCCTAAGCACGATAACATATTGGCGGATGATGATAAGCCAGAAAAGGAGACACATCCCGATTGGATTTAATACCAGCTATAGGATCTAAATGGAGAAAAACCGGAGATTGGAGACCCTAGATCCTTGGAGTTTATTTAGGCATAATCATGGGACCCGGGGAAAAAAAAGCAAAAAAAAAAAACCCCGGTACCCTATCTGCGATGAATCAAAATGTCCCAGAATGCTCGATTACCTTTGTTACTTGGCCTGGCTAAGTCCATCTTTGATGTCTCGATCAGGGACGTCAACCAGCCAGCATGCTGAGGCACAGATGGGTCGACCCAGACTTTACAAATCTGTCTTCTGGCCAGGAGTATTGCATAGAATAAAAAAAAACTGGCCTGGCCCGTGATATTGGAGTCTAAACCAAAAACTATTAATGGCAAGGTAAGAATCAAGTTGGCATCTAGAATGGAATTCAGCGATGTTATGACTTCATCCCAGAACCAGGCGATAGAGGGGCAATCTTTGAACATGTGAATATCCGATGCATTGGGAAGATTGCATTTATTGCACTTTTTATTTTGCTGGTACTTTGAAAGCCTTAACGGGGAGAGGTAGGCCCGATGTACTGTGAAAAGATGATTCCGTCTAAACCATGCAGGTTTCACAATTTTGTATAGTATGGAAAAAGATTTAATCCAGTCCTCTTTGCAATGATAGTCCAAATCTTCTCCCCAAAGATCTCCAGGGAGGGTGAATTCCCCATCGATATCTTCGAGCAAACTCCAGTACCACGAGGTAACCTCTTTACCCCCCCTTTGCCGCTCTACCAGTAGTTGTTCCAAGTTGCCTGTGTTAGAAGAGGACATTGATGTGCCGATAGTGCGGCAAGAGGCATCTGGGTTGCAGCCTGAGGTTGCAAGGCTTCCAGTTGGAAGTGATGACCTCTGGGTTGCCTTGGGCATGGTGCAGCCAGCATTGCCAGACTTTACTGGTGTTCCAGGGTGTAAAGTGAATACAGAAAACTTTTTGCCGATAATTTCTTTTCAGTTGTTTATGGACGATGTGTTTTTGGCAGAGATTGTTGAGCAGACTAATTTGTATGCCGAACAGTTTTTAAGGGACAGCAATACCAGCCTTAAGCTCCATTCTAGAGCTACCCGGTGGACTCCCACAAATGGTAAGAGAGGAAGAAGTTCTTGGGCTTAACTTTTTTGATGGGCTTGCTAAGGAAGCCATCAATGTCTTCATATTGGTCTACTAGTACCTTGATGGCAACGGCTATATTTCCGGCAGTCATGAGTCGTGTTAGGTATTTGCTTCTGCTTCTGCTTCGGATGCTGCATTTTTTCGATAATGGTTTAGCGTTGCCATGAGATCACCCTGAGTGTGACCGTCCTTTTAAGATTCGGCCTGTCATTGATCACTTTGTTGATCGATTTTCTGAGATCTATGCTCCAGGGAAAGAAATAGCTTGTGCGGGGACAGTGCAGTGCGTTGCGTTGCGAGGAACTTTTAGCTGTGAAGTTTTCAGACAGGAGAGATGTCTACATGCTGACTACCATCCATGATGAAAACACTTCATCTGTGAAATTTGTGCCGGCATTATGATTCCACACAAAAATATTTGGAAAATGTGTCTTTTTCAGCTAAATTTGAGGTTTGCATGGCATTCTGGGTAGGAAAACGTTGGGGGATGCATGCAAGCCATACCTCATTGGACTCCCCCGGGTGTCTAGTTTTCAGAAATGTTTGGGTTTGGTACTTTCCCAAGATGACCGCCAATCCCAGGGCCAAAATCTCAGGTTTCCCCCCCCAAACCAGGTAGTTTTCTTATAGGTCATTTTGAAGTCTCCACAGTACGATTTGGGCCATTTCCTGTTGCAGCCACTATGCCTACCCACACATGTGAGGAACCATTTTTATCAGGAGACCTGGGGGAACGCTGGGTGAGAGGAAATTTGTGGATCCATGCAGATTCCAGAACTTTCCCACACAGAAATCTGAGAAAACAGTGATTTTTTCAGCAAAATTTGAGGTTTGCAGGGGTTTCTGGGTAGGAGAATGTTGGGAGACCTACGCAAGCCATACCTCGATGGACTCCCCGGGTGTCTTGTTTCCAGAAATGTGTGGGTTTGGTACATTTCCCTAGATGGCCGCCGACCCCAGGGCCAAAAACTCATGGGACCCCATTGCAAAACCAGGTTGGTTTGTGATAGGTAATTTTGATATCGCCTCAATAGGTTTTGGGCCGTTGTCTGTCACGGGTCCTTGACCCAGCCACGCAAGTGAGGTACAATTTTTCTCGGAAGGCCTTTGGCAACACGGGTGGGTCGACATTTGTGGATCCACGCAATTCCAGAACTTTCCACCACCGAAATGTGAGGAAAATGTGTTTTTTTGACAATTTTTTAGGTTTGCAAGTGATTCTGGGTATTAGAACCTGTTGAGAGATAGTCAAGTCACCACATCCTGGATTCCCCTGGGTGTCTAGATTTCAGAAATGTATAGGTTTGCTAGGATTCCCTAGGTGCCGGGAGAGCTAGGGTTTAAAAAACTACAGTTAGGCACTTTGAGAAAAAAGGGTCATTTTTCACTGTGAAATTGTGGTATGTCCATGTTGCTTTTTGCGCCGTTTCAAGTCGCGGGCACTAGGCCTACCCACGCAAGTGAGGTACCATTTTTCTTGGAAGACTTTGGAGAACACGGGTGTGTGGAAATGTGTGGATCCACGCAGATTCCAGAACTTTCCACCAGAGAAATGTGAGGAAAATGCGTTTTTTTTGACAATTTGTTAGGTTTGCAAGGGTTTCTGGGTAACAGAACCTGGTGACAGCCAGTCAAGTCACCCCATCATGGATTTCTCTGGGTGTCTAGTTTTCAAAAATGTATAGGTTTGCTAGGTTTGCCTAGGTCCCGACAGATCTAGGGTTAAAAAACTACAGCTAGGCACTTTGCCAAAAAAGGGTCATTTTTCTCCGTGAATTTGTGGTATGTTCACATTCTGTTTTGCGCTGTTTCCTGTCGCGGGTACTAGGCGTACCCATGCAAGTGAGGTTCCATTTTTTCTCGGAAGACTTTGGGGAACGCAGGGTGGGTGGAAATTTGTGTATCCACGCAGATTCCAGAACTTTCCACCACGGAAATATGAGGAAAATGTGTTTTGTTTGACAAATGTTTAGGTTTGCAAGTGATTCTGGATAACAGAACCTGGTGGGAGCCAGTCAAGTCACCCCATACTCAATTTCCCTGGGTGTCTAGTTTTCAAAAATGTATAGGTTTGCTAGGTTTCCCTAGGTGCCAGCAGAGCTAGGGTTAAAAAACTACAGCTAGGAACTTTGCCAAAAAAGGGTAATTTTTCACTGTGAAATTGTGGTATGTCCATGTTGTGTTTTGCGCCGTTTCATGTCGCGGGCACTACGCCTACCCACGCAAGTGAGGTGCCATTTTTCTTGGAAGCCTTTGGAGAACACGTGGTGGGTGGAAATTTGTGGATCCACGCAGATTCCAGAACTTTCCACCAGAGAAATGTGAGGAAAATGTGTTGGTTTTTACAATTTGTTAGGTTTGCAAGGCATTCTGGGTAACAGAACCTAGTGGGAGCCAGTCAAGTCACCCCATCCTGGATTTCCCTGGGTGTCTAGTTTTCAAAAATGTATAGGTTTGCCTAGGTTCCGACAGATCTAGGGCTTAAAAACTACAGCTAGGCACTTTGCCAAAAAAGTGTCATTTTTCACTGTGAAATTGTGGTATGTTCACATTGCGTTTTGAGCCGTTTCCTGTCGCAGGCACTAGGCCTACCCATGCAAGTGAGGTTCCATTTTTCTCGTAAGACTTTGGGGAACGCGGGTGGGTGGAAATTTGTTGATCCACGCAGATTCCAGAACATTCCACCACAGAAATGTGAGAAAAATTTATTTTTTTATATTGTTTTAGGTTTGCAAGGGATTCTGGGTAACAGAACCTGGTGAGAGCCAGTTAAGTCACCCCATCCTGGATTCCCCTGGGTATCTAGTTTTCAAAAATGTATAGGTTTGCTAGGTTTTCCTAGGTGCCGGCAGAGCTAGGGTTAAAAACTACAGCTAGGCACTTTGCCAAAAAAAGGTCATTTTTCACTGTGAAATTGTGGTGTCTACACGTTGTGTTTTGTGCCGTTTCCTGTCGCAGGCACTAGGCCTACCCATGCAAGTGAGGTATAATTGTTCTCGGAAGACTTTGGGGAATGCGGGCTGGGTGGAAATTTGTTGATCCACGCAGAGTCCAGAACATTCCACCACAGAAATGTGAGGAAAATGTGTTTTTTTAACATTTTTTTAGGTTTGCAAGGGATTCCGGGTAACAGAAGCTGGTGAGAGCCAGTCAAGTCACCCCATCATTGATTCCCCTGGGTGTCTAGTTTTAAAAAATGTATAGGTTTGCTAGGTTTCCCTAGGTGCCGGCAGAGCTAGGGTTAAAAAATGATAGCTAGGGACTTTGCAAAAAAAGGGAAATTGTTCATTGTGAAAATGTGTGTGTTCACGTTGTGTTTTGAGCCATTTCCTGTCGTGGGCACTATGTCTACCCACACAAGTGAGGTACCATATTTATTGCGAGACTTAGGGTAATTCAGATTTGTAAAGCAACTGTTATTACCTATTGACTTTCAATGCATTTCTGCCTTCCAAATGAAAGACAATATGTCATTTTGAAAAATGACCAATAATTCTCATGCTAGTATGAGTATTCCCAATTTCGGAAATTTGCAAATATCTACTGTTTCTAAACTCTATATTTTGTTCCCATTTCAGAAATACATAGGTGTCTTTCATACCAATTTTTCCATGTATACATTTTCCCAAAATAATTGCTATATACCCGCTACATAATAAAAAAACCATTGCAAGTCGCTGCTCAGTTTTTGGCTCTGGGTTCGTCGGATTCTTGGTGAACATACAAGTTCTATATATCCCCACAACCAGTAATGTCCTCTGGATGTAACAGTATATTGCTTTGAAAGAGCTGTCATAATTTAAAAGAAGTTACATGTGAAAACGTTGACACAAAAGGCTGCTTTTTTCAACTCATTTTCAATTTTTTGTATATTTAACTGTTAGTTTCTGTAAAGAAACCTTGAAGGATCTACGCAAATGGCTCCTTTCTGAATTCAGAATTGTGTCTACTTTACTAAAATGTATAGCTTTCCAGGATCCATTATTGCTTTCATACCCATTTCTACCATTAACTGAAAGGAGGTTGAAAGCACAAAAAATGGCAAAAGTAGGCTATGTCCCAGAAAATTGCAAAACCTGTGTAAACAATTTTGGTTTTCTGACAAAAGTCTGTCATTCCCTAAAAGCTGGGAAAAATGTGATTTCAGCCCCACAAACTCTTTTTTGATACCATTTGCAGGGAAAAACCCAGACGCTTTTATTTGTAGTACTTTTTTCCAATCTTTCCCCCCAAAAACAAAATTTAGCTGTATTTTGGCTAATTTCTGGGTCCCCTCCAGGGAAATCCACAAACCCTGGGCACCTTTAGAATCCCCAGGATGTTGGAAGAAAAGGACACAAATATGGCATGGATACCTTATGTGGTCAAAAAGTTACAGGGGCCTAAGCGCGAACTACCTCAAATAGCCAAAAAAAGGCTTAGCACAGGGGGGAAAAGGCCTAGCAGCGAAGGGATTAATGAGGGAGAAACTGTACCTATCGCTTACAAATCACACCTGTACACAAAAGCAGAAATGCATTTAACTTCAACAGAAAAAAAAATACTGACAGCCGTTCAGAATGCTGTAGCAAGAGAAAGAGCACTGGCTCAGGGGAAATAATTCATTGTCGTTACTCCTGTACTGTCTTTAGAAGCTGTTACAAAAGCCAGCATCCCAAATGCGAAAGCGTTACATCCAAGATGGATACAATGGGCTAATTCTCTTACTGCAACAGATGTTGAATACAGATTTGATCCCAGTTTAAAAACTCAGGCATTCCTGCAATTTGAAAAAGAAAATCTTCTACCTAATGAAATCTTGCCTCTAGATCAGTATGAATATATAATTTACACTGACGGATCTGCTCAACCGGCAATAAGAAGCAAGCAGCAATATTTTTCGGCATGTGCTATCGTTAAAGGTTGCATGCGTGATGGCAAGTTCCTTCCTAGCTGAACAAAGACACAATCTCTAGGAGACTGCACGGCTCAGTTGGCAGAATTAAATGCACTGATACTGGCACTTGTAAATACGGATCTGAATTCCCCACACTAATCGTGTGTGATTCTTTATTCTGTGTACAGTCGTACAATGAGTACTTACAGCATTGGGAACAAAACGGGTTTAAGGAGGCAAAAGGTGACACAATTAAGCACAAAATGCTATGGGAACAGGTAGCAGAGTTGAAAACCAAGCTACCGAGGACTCACGTGATCCATACACTGAGTCATCAACGTGATGGTGTTCACGCTGAAGGTAATTCATTGGCTGATGAAGCTGCAAAGGGGGCTGTTCGCACGGCTTCCGTAGCTGCGCTGACTCATTCTAAAATGAGAATAGACGGAGATATAATGGTAGCCGTCATAGCATCATGTAAAGGCAGCACAGCAGTACCTAAACTTTTTTCACTCAAATACTCCTACAAGTTAGATACACAAAACATTCCATATGCTCAGATTCCTGGAGTGGGGGATAGAGTAATTCCAAATATGGATCATAGACAAGGTTTAATATTAGCTGCACACGAGGGTTTGGGCTCTGTGCACACAGGCGTTACAGCGACTATTTCATTACTGAAACAGCGCTACTGGTGGCCAGGGTTATCCAAGAAAACTAAAGACTGTGTCTTGAAATGCGACATCTGCCAGCAAATGAAAGGCTCCACGTTACACGCCCGACACAGACGCCATTACTAAAGTCATACAAACCTCTTGCATGCGTGTACTTGGACCACTGTGGCCGCTTGCAAACGGACGGGCTTACAGGTATATCATGTTTGCAGTGGATTTATGCTCGAGATTCCTATGGGTTTGGCCTCCGCGTTCTGCTGACGCTCGAACTGTTATAAAAGATTTATGAGTCTTTATCGGTACATACGCAGTTAGCACGTTACACTCTGATAGTGGTCCTGCGTTAGCTCTCAGGCTTACAAAGAGGCCATGGAAGGAATGGGCGTATTATTGTGGTTCTCGTCTCCGTATCATCCTGAGGGAAATTCTGTTGTGGAGAGAAAAAACTGAGACTTAAAGCAATCTTTAACAGCTAGGGTATTAGGCAAGGGCGGTAGTTTGGTCACATGCCTTTATGGGGTACAGCGGTCATTAAATAACCAGCCAAGAAGCTCTCTAGGGGGTGTCACTCCATATGAGGTCCTCTTTGGGACACAAATGTGTTTACCTGATCTTGATTGAGAAGGCGCAGTGGCGGATGAAAATCCATTTGATATCCATGATCGTTTGGCTGTTTTACAGAATCTAAATGAATCCAGGGCAAAACAAAGCAATGTCTATCTAAAGCAGATCGCCACTGAGGAAGTCAAGGTAGTCACGGCAAGACCTGTCTGGATCCCAAAAGTCGGGGATCTGGTCAGAGAGAAAATTGCAGACAAAAATAAATTTGGACCCTCTTACAGAAAACCTGTACCAATCCTTGCAGTACGCGGAACAAGAACTGTGCTGCTCCCGCCTCTTGCCGGAAAAAAGGAGAAAAGATTTGTCTCAAATGACTTAATCAAACCACACTATGTTGCCGATACTAAATAGTAGGCCTAGTGGGCACCGATGTAGCAGACGTCCTCCTCTAGCTACGATCCAAGAAGTTCAAACAGAAAGACTCATCACGTATGAAGAGCCACCTGCAAAGAATGAAGAACTAAGCAACAATGCTAATGAACTTGTCCACTTGAACCAGACTTTCAAATTCTAAATGAAAATCAGAATAATTCACAAATTGCAATTAGGCCAAATACAGATGTCTATATCAACATGCCTCGTCGAGAGGAAAACAACATTTCGACTAAACCCGATGCAATTCCAACAATTGATCGAACTGCTTCTGGCTATTTCATTAACTTTGATACGTTTTCTCTGGATCTAAGTGAGCCGGAAACAATGCCAACCAAAACAATGTTCAAGCAACAAGCAAAGAACTTTCTTCTCTTTCTTCAAAAGACATACCTGGTATCAACTTGGATTGAACTCCGGGTAATTTCTGGGATATTGTTTTTTCTTTTCTGGCTAGGCTTAGTATTGACTTTTAGTATGCTTATCAATGGACACTATCTTCAACAAGGTTCCATAGCCCCAAAGGTCAACATCCTATTGAAGCCACATACATCATCACATCGTGAACAAAGAGACTTGTCATCAGTGAACATTACAGCAGTTCCTATACCCGATGGTATAGTATGGGACAAGGTTGATTTCAACATATTCGGACCGACCGAACTTTTAAAAATTAATCATGTATTTAAGATATCATCAAGTGATATCATTACCTCCAGTACATTTTCTGATGATTGGGACACTGAAACAGTAAATAACATGCTGTCTGATTTAGAGAAAACTGCTGCATTTTCTAATAATGGAATGTTAGAGGGTTCTTCAGACTATGACAAATGTTACTGTGATCAACATTATGGTCATCATTTCCTGCACAAATCCATTTCACCTAGGGGTGTATTTGAGTACCATCAGTGGGAACATTTCCCAATACCACCAAAAACGAGTTCACATGCGTTTGTACAGAAATTTGCGTACGTTTCAGGATTTAACACAACAGATCCAGCCTCATTTTACTATAAGGTTGCACCAACATCAGCACTGAAAATTATGTTGACAAACACCAAACAGATTTACTCTGCTTCTTTTTTGGCCCAATTGTCTTAACAGGGTTTCCACCTATGGAAAGACGAAATTGACTCAAAATCAATTTGGGGTTCAAGGAACTGGCAAGTCCAGGGTACAGAGGCACTATTTAGAGCATCCCTCATTCCACAGCAGATGATCTTTTTAAATGCTACTGTGCAACAGACATCCTGTCTTGGATTAGCCAAGATAAAGGACCTGAACGCTCCAAGGTTACCTACACCAACACATGGGTGGCAGAGTTCTTCTATAAAGGAAGGAGCAACAGTTGATGACATACTAAAGTACAATAGATCAGACCCAAATTGGAAGGAGTGGGTGGTTTGGCCCTTAGACACAAACACATGTCATAAACGATTCCTGAACATCACCAAGACCCATTTTATGTACGGAGAGCACATCCAGGGGTAGTGTTGGGAAGTTGTGCCTAGATTGGCTAAAAACCTCAACACTTGCAGAAGTGAAACAACACTTATCTTTACTCAAACATGACATGGATCTTAGGGACTATTTACTAAGACCTAGGAAACAACGTCAAAAACGTTTCATATATGCAGGCATTTATGCTACCTATAATGAAATCTGGAAGATTTCCCAGCAAGAAGCCGCAGAGAGAATACGGGAAATAGACCGTATCAACTTAGAAAAAGCTTGTGCTGTGGTGGATGATGGGTTAACAACTTTGACCTCCAGGGTATATTTATTGGGCAACATTGTATCTTCTGGTATTGACATACTGGCACAGGATTTAGCTATCTTACAACACGGCCAATCACAGTTACGTTCTATTATGTTATTGAGCTGGATGCTACAATCTTTGCGTGCAGGCCTTGTGCCTTGGCGTTTTATAAACAGTACGTCTCTGTTTTCAGAATACAATCTAACTGATACACAGATTGAATTGGCACAAAGGGGAGCTAAATATACAAGGCTTCAAATTGAAAAACTGGACAGACTAACATTTACAGTAGCTGAATTACCATCAACTGAGTGGCTAATCCATGGCCAAATCACACTCCCAGTCACTACATTCCAGTTTTACTATTGCCTTGAGCAAAGGCAGGCAGGCAGATATGAAAAATTGAGTAAAGAATACATTAAGAAATTCTGGCATTTACCATCTAGATTTTGATGCCGGAGTGGGGATCGAGAAGTGTTTCTTAGGGGTACCAACTGCAAGAACACTTTCAGCGGTTCTCTCATGTGCCTAGATGTTGTTTTGCACGGAGCCTGTAATGGTTCAGTTTCAAATCTGTATTGCCACATGAAAGGAACACCAGCTGCCGTAATATCGCCAGTGTTCGAGTTACTTTCGAATGGGAGTTACTTGATACTGAACTATCAAGGTTGCGTGGCATGCTTCCAGGCGTTGCATATCTGGTCACCGTGAACACCAGGGTTACTTGCTGTAAGCAAGTATTGTTTCCTCTGACAAATAGTCAGGGAGGCGCTAGTATGGCCTTCACTGAATGTGTTGTTCATACGGTTTGATGCTTTGAGCAGAATGAAAGCCATGCTTTTACAGAAAACCGTGCCACTGACCTCTACTCGAGAAACCTTTGAACTTCAAGTTGCAAGGACCTCGACCGAGATACAGGCGCTAATTCGAATAAACTGCCCCCTACATTTCGTAGAAATGGTGGGACGTATCTTTAACATGTCTGACACAAGTGGCATTATACACCTATTTAAGACCATAGGGTCCGGATTCCTTAGCACTTTCCAGACTATCCTCAGAGTTATTCCTAACTTCATTCACTCCGTGTTTGAAAGACTTTTCGGGGGTCTACCTCTGATACTGCTTGCTGTAGCTTGAATCCTGATTAGCGTCTACCTGCTGTGCAATGGACGGACCATCCGCCAGCGAGATTGCGAAGGCTGTCCTGGAAAGACATGACCGTGAGCGCATGGTACAGCATCTTGGTACACCTCGCCTATGAGAATTAAGTGCTTCTTGGTTCTTATCCTTCAGACCAGTCTTTAAGGACTGCATCGTACCTGTCTTCCGATGCCTGTTCTGTGGAGGCGAATGCGAGTTGGACATCTGTCTGACACCTCACACGGTGACGCCAACGGACTTAGACTCCAGGCTGGAACCTTTGTGGTCCCATGCACAACTCTGTCCCCAGCGTATTCCCATCTTGACGCATGCCTTCCTTGAGGAACCGCAGGTGCCTTTCACGACAGGATTAAATTTCAGCTTCAGCATTGACACCGAGGTTTTGAATCCAGTACTGGAAGTCTACACACCAGCTGTTGGTAGTGAGGACTTTCATCTATGCACACTTAATGTGCTATGCTAGGTATTGCAATGTTTGTCCCCTGCTGTAACAGGCAGTGATAATGTTATGTCTCCCAGCCAGGACATTTTATCTGAATCTAGCTCACCATGTGCTGGAAACTAATATGGAACTTTTTCCTTCCCTTTATATTTCTAAAATAACTTTTTCAAATTGACACTTTCTATCACCAAGCATGGCCTTCTAAGTACGCTAGCAGTAATTCAACTTGTGTGATCGAACTTGTTTAGAACTATGATTTGCGGAAGTTTACGACAATGTCAAGCCTTACCAAAGAAAATTTTTCCTCGCTTTTTTAAACTGTTTTGAAATGATTTTTGTAACGTTTTTAGAAACATTTTAAATGACTTCTTGATAATATTATGCATTGACACCGTTATAAATGTGTATCTCTAAATGTGTATTATTATTGTTAAGTATAAGGTGGAGTGGGTGTTATATTTCATACTGGTACCCTAATATAGGTCCAGTGAACATCGTACACTTTCCCTACC
This sequence comes from Triturus cristatus, assembly GCF_964204655.1. Taxonomy (NCBI): domain Eukaryota; kingdom Metazoa; phylum Chordata; class Amphibia; order Caudata; family Salamandridae; genus Triturus; species Triturus cristatus. The sequence continues at coordinate 1,191,167,198 of NC_140589.1, forward strand.
TCAGCTCCCGCTATTTCATATGAACGAGCCTTATAAGGACAGAATGCCTTATAGGGACATCACACCATATAAGGACTGTAGCCTTTTATGGACCAAACCTTTCACCTAGTTCCATGCCGAGGGTGGGTTTTTCCCAATCAATATTGCTAAGATGTCATCCTAAGCACATATGAATAATTGATGAGTACACTCTCCAGGAGGCATGCTTCACCTCTCCCATCGATGCACAAGGTTTAATCCCCAACATCATACCTCATACTGAACAATGGGTAACACACGTACATAGACTGTATAAATACAGCACCTCTTGCTATCAGAAAGCAGGAGGGAACTGAGACTTCAAGACCGACACACTGACCAAAGAAGCTGCAGCTGCGGCATGCCATCGCTCCAGCTGACAGTGGTCTGACGAACCCTTGTGGGGTGTCCAGCTCAAGTCCACGATGAAGTCCCACACTCTCACTATTCAGGTATGGGGGTTAACACAATCCTAGCGGGATTCTTGGCTCTTAGACATTAGGCTTTTAGGCTTAGTAGCTCTTTTGCACCTACTTACATGCTAGGTACACTCAGGTACATCTAGTCAGGCATCTTAGGAGTACGCATTTTATTTTATAAATGCATTTCATATTTATGTATATGTTCGTGACTATTGCACAATGATAGAATAATACTATTCCTTTTTATTCACTGTGCTGCTGGTTTTATATCTCTGCTACTGTGTTACAGTTGTAACAGCACACTTATTCTACATGAGAAGAACTACGGTACAATAAATTCATATTGTAAAAACGCTCGACTGTTTCTTCTCTGTATCTCTCTGAGAGCAAAATAAGAAAGGATGAGTGACTGGGTGAAAAGTAGTATATTGTTTCCACGAGTCTGAGGTTATTGTGCTCTGAGGTTACCAAAAACGAATCTCTCTGATAGCTGGAGATTTTAGTGGCACTGTTAGCTAGCTAATGCAAACCATAGGCTAACATATGCAGCAGGGGTGCACAAAGTCTGCCACCAGACCCACAGTATATGTTATCCGTAAACAGCGTAGGTCCTGCATGACAGGGAACTGTTAAAGACTACACTACATGAGGACTACATGAGACCCTCATGTGCAGCCAGTATTAATCTTAACCTGTGGTCTGAATTAGGTATTACTCTATCCCCAACTCCAGGAATGTGAGCAAATGCTATATTTAGTTTATCGATCTTATAGGAGCACTTGAGTGGGAAACCTTTCGGCAAGTGGGTGTCATCACGTGCAGCGTTGACAGCCACCATGATGTCTGATTTCATCCTCATACTTGAACAAGTTATTGCTGTGACTGCAGCAGTTCGCACTGTTGCATTTGCGGCTTCATCAGCCATGGAATTCCTTACAACATGTTCGCCGGTACATTGATGACTCAATGTGTGGATTACATGAGTCTGTGGCAAGCAATCTTTCAGCTTTGCTACCTGTTCCCAAAGCATCTTCTGCTTTATTGTGAACCCTTTGGAATTTCTGAATCCATTCTGTCTCCAGTAATGTATATATTGATTGTAGGACTAGACACAGTAATACAAATCACATACTATAAGTGTGAGGAGTCCAGGATCCATATTATTGTGCGCCAGTATTAAACTCCTAAGTTCAGCCAACTGTGTAGTGCAGTCACCAAGTGACTGCCGTTAGGTTTTCTCGGGATGGAATTCCCCATCCTGCATGTGCCCTTTTTTTTTTTGATAAACAAATTTTTATTGTGTTTTGCGGCATAAAGAACAGTATCAAGAATGAGATACAGCAGTGCATTGAACAAGGCATCAGTAACTGCATTCAGATAAGCATCAATAAACCATTGCAAAGACCCTCCCACCCTCCCCCATCCTCCGTCCCCATCCCCTGCGTCCCCATCTTTCAAATCAAGCCCCCCAGCCATTTCCCCCATATCTTGCGGAATTTTTTGGGGCAGCCCCGCGCAGCACACAACGACCGCTCCTGGGCCGCACACCAATCCACCTCTCTACTCCAGGTAGCCACTCTGGGCGGGTCCGGTTGTGACCATACTGCCGCTATGTCTCTCTTGGCCACCATAAGGGCAGTGGTGAGGAAGTACTTTTCGTTACGGGACCCGTCAATCCCGTCCATGATGCCCAGCAGGGCCATTCTAGGCTCATGGGGAACCTCCCAACCCAAGACCTCCGCTAGCTCAGTTTCAATCGCTGCCCAGTAATCGTCCAGACGAGAACAAGACCACACCATGTGGAAGAAATCTGCCGGAGCCACCCCACAACGGGTGCAGGAGGCGTCTACACGGAGGCCCGCCCGGTACAGGCGGTCCGGGGTCAGATAGGCGGTGTGGAGGTAGTAGATTTGGATGAGCCGCAGCCTAGCGGAGGTGGTAAGCGACCGAGGGCCCATAAGGGCGTCCCTCCAGTCTGCCTCATCCAGGGGTCCCACCCAGGCCTCCCATCGCTGTTTGAGCCCGCTCCAGTCCACCGGGGAATTGTTAATCAGGGATTTGTAAATGCGGGATATACCCCCCTTTCCCAGATACCCCAGCATCACCTGAGCTTCAGGTGGGCTATGGGGAGGCAGTCTGGAGGCTAGAGGGACGTGAGCCCGGACCGCGTGGCGCAGTTGAAGGTAGCGGTAGAATTGGGAGGGCCGCAGCGAGAAGCGGGTCTGAAGCTCTTGGAAGGAACACATGCGGCTCCCACGCCATAAATCGCCCAGACAGGAGACACCAAGAAGATCCCACTGCCGAAAGCCCGCCAATCCCACCACCTCCCGCAGCCAGGTCCCGTGCCAAAGCGGAGTGAGTTGTGTGAATGTCCCCGACCATCTAGTGTGCCGCAGTGCCGCGCGCCACGCGAGGAAGGGAGCCCGCACGACGTCGGGGAGTGATAGGGGGACCGTTGTGCCATAGAGCATGTCATGGATGGAGGAGAACCCAAGGCCTTGCACCTCGAGACGATAAGCCGGGTCGCCCCAGCCTCCCGAGAACCAGTCATGGATCACCAGTAACTGGGTGGCCAGATAATAAAGATATAGATTGGTCATGCTCAGGCCGCCATCATAGGAGGGGACCCTGCAACGATCCAAGGCCAGCCGAGGCCTACCGCCGCCCCAAAGGAATTTGGTCACCATTTTATCCAGGTCTCGGAACCACGGGCGCGGAAAAGGGCATGGAGTATTTTGTAGTATGTAAAGAAATTTGGGGAGGATCATCATCTTGTATAGAGCGACTCTCCCTAGCGGATTCAATGGGAGGGACTGCCACCGGAGCATGTCTGACCTGGTTTTGTTGACCACCGGAGCCACATTAAGGGCCCAGCAGAGTTCCGGAAGGAGGGTGACCCAAATCCCCAGGTATTTAAAGGAGAGTCTCCGGAGGGGAATGTCCGACTGCCAGTCGAAACATTCCCGCGACGGGTGTAGCGGGACTAGGACGGATTTGTTGGGATTCAGGTGAAGACCCGACGCTTGGCCAAATCGATGGAGGATCCGACGGACCCGGGGTCCCGAGGTCGCTGGGTCCGAGAGATAGAGGAGGACGTCGTCCGCGTATAGGGCGATCTTGTCGGGGGCTACATCTGGCCATTCCCATCCTTGAAGAACGGGATCCGCGCGAATCAGCACCGCCAGGGGTTCCATCGCCAGAGCGAAAAGGAGGGGCGAGAGCGGACAGCCCTGGCGCGTCCCCCGGCCTATGGGAAACGGGCGAGAAAGAGCCCCATTGACCAACACACGGGCCCGCGGGTGCGCATAGAGGACCATTACCATGGCTCGGAACCGGGGACCGAAGCCCATACGCTCCAGGACCTCACCCAAGTACGCCCATCCCACGGAATCAAAGGCTTTTTCAAAGTCGACCAAGAGGAGGGCCAGATAGGGGGAAAGGCGGCCGCGGTGCGCCATCGCGAGATGGAGGCGCCGTAGACAGTGTCTGGTCCCCCGTTCCGGCATAAAGCCACATTGGTCCGGATGGACCAGGGAGGTGAGCGATGGGCGTAACCGCTGTGCCAGGACCGTGGCATAGATTTTGAGTTCTGTGTTAATAAGGGATATCGGCCGGTAGTCGGAACAGGACCGCGAGGGAGGCTGCGTCTTGGGGAGTGCAACTATGGTTGCTGTATCCGTTTCGGGCCGGAACGAGCCCGTCTCCACCACGGCCGCAAAGAGGTCCCGAAGCCTCGGGGCCAGTGTCTCACGGTAGTGAGCGTAATATTCCTGGGGGAACCCGTCGGGTCCCGGGGTCTTCCCGGGTGCCAGGCGGCCGATCGCCTCCTCAATCTCCTGTAGCTCGATCGGCGAATCCAGGGTCTCAGAAACCTCAGGCTGCAGCCGCGCTAGTGTCGCCCCGTTTGTTCCCAGTAGCTCATTCAGGGAGAGCGTGGACGGTCGGAGACGGTACAGCCGGGAGTAGTAGTCAGCGAATGCCTGGGCTATCGCCACTGAGACCGTGTGGACGCCACCTGCAGGGTCCGCGATGGCTGGAATGATCCTGCCCGCCCGGGGATAGGTCGCCAGGCGATGGAGAAGAGTGCCGTTTTTGTCTCCCCAGCCGTACACCCGGGCCACCGAGGAGCGCCATAGGATCTTCGCCGCGTCCAGGGAGTGCAGGCGAATCTCTTCCCGCAGGAAGGCCAAGCGACGGGACCGCGTGGCATCGTCTAAGTTTCCCAGACTACGCTCCAGTTCTAAGGCTTGGGCCTCACAGTCCGCGAGCTTCTGGGATTGAGCCCGTCGTTGACGAAGCAGGTGCCCTTTAGCGGCGCCCCGAACAGTCGCCTTGCCGGCCTCCCAGAGGACGGCGGGGGAGACGACAGAGCCCTCATTATGAGAGTAGTAGTCGGCTATCTCGCCCCCGACCGCCCTCCGAAAAGCCTTGTCGTGAAGGAACCAAGCGTTCAGACGCCATATCGGACGGGCAGAGAGGGGGGGGGGACCGAGAGCGAGGAGCACCGGCGAGTGGTCCGAAAGGCCCCTCGGAAGAATGCGCGCGTCCCGCACCCCCGCGCAGTCGGTAGAGGGCACGAAGATGAGGTCAATCCGGGCGTGGGAGTGATGGGCCGCCGACGTGTGGGTGTATTGGCGCGTCTGCGGGTGCCAGATCCTCCAGACATCGCAGAGGCCCTGGGATTCCGCCCAAGAGGAGAGTTGTTTTGCGCGGGCGACGCGGGTCAAAGAGACCGGACCCGTCGAGTCCATGTGGGGCGAGTAGACAGCGTTAAAGTCCCCGCCGAGTATCAGAGCACCTGCAGGAAGTGTCGGGAGGATATCCGCTGCGTGGGAAAGGGCCGACGGCAGGAGGGACGGCGCCGCGTAGAGGGACATCAGGGCAAGGGGTCGGCCCTCCAGAGTGCCACACACCACCAGTAGCATACCCTGGGGGTCCGAAAGCACCCGAGTCAGGACAAAGGGAAAGGACTTGCGAAGCAATATGGCCACCCCCCGGGATCCCCGAGCAAAACCTGAGTGCCATACCCTGTCATAACCGTAACGGCCAAGGAAGGGGCAGTTGTTACCCAACAAGTGAGTCTCCTGGAGGAGGAGTACATCGATCTCTGCCCGTTGTGCATATTTGAGGACCGCCATGCGTTTGAAACGATCCAGGAGGCCATTGACGTTCCAGGAAAGTATGCGCACGGCGGCCCTAGGGACAGGTGGGTCAGCCATAGTCAAGGACAGAAAAAGGGGCCAGTGGAGGCGCGTCCGAGCAGGTTCCCAGAGAGGAAGGACAGCGGAGCGGCGGGTGAGAGAGCAAGATAGACAGTACATGATACCTTAGCACAACAGAGAAGAGGGAGTCACCCCCCACCAACAAAATCTCCCCAACGAGGAAGAAGCAACCCCAAACCAACCCCAACCCCCCACCCCCCGCCCTATACTTCAAAAACGGAAGCATCTGTCGCCCGAACCAAATGGAAGAACCACCAAACTAAAACGCTTGGGCTTGAGCGCTAGTGGACCCCTGCTACATCAAAAGTCAAGCCTGATTTATCTGCCCTGGCCTAGAGCAACACTGACAACGGGACGTTCCGCCCCCGCCCAGGCATCTCCCACCTCCCCCCACCCCAAAGGTAAGCAAAGAAAGTCAAATGGTAGGGCTGCGAGAGAGGTCCGAGGTGTCCACCAACTCGACCGGGTGGGTTGCAGGGCCTGTAAGCCGAGGTGACGCGGCCCGCTGCCCATCCGCCACGGGACTGGTATGTGCGGCTGAGGAGGCCGATGAGGTTCTCGATCTCTGGCTTGGCCGGCTCCGAGAGCGCGTGGTGATCGCCTCCCCCGTTGTGCGCTCCCGGGGCAATGTCCGATGCCGCCGACGGGTCTTCGATGTCCGGGGTCTCCCCCGTCTCCCCCGCGGACCCAGAGGCGATCCGCGCCCAGAGCGCTGCAAGGGGTGCTCCTCCGCCAACCAGGTCCAGGCCGCCCGCGGTGTATCGAAGAAGAGAGTCTTTTGCTGGAAGACGACCCGGAGGCGGGCCGGGAATTGGAGCTGGTATTGGAGCCCCAGGGAGCGCAGCTTTTGTTTTACTTCAGTGTAGGAGCGGCGCAGCTCCTGGACTTCGCGGGTGTAGTCCGGGAAGACCATGATTTTGTGGTTCTGATAGTGGAGGGCATCTATGCGCCGGGCTTCACGGAGAATGGCATCTCGGTCACGGAAGTTCAAGAGCTTGAGGATGAACGGCCGGGGTGGAGCCCCTGGAGGCCTGGGGGCCAGGGAGCGGTGGGCTCTCTCCACCACGAACGACGCCGACAGGCTATCCGCCGGCATCCAGGATCGGAACCAGCGCTCCATGAAGTCGTCCGCCCGGCCCGATTCAACTCCCTCCGGGAAACCCACCAAGCGTAGGTTGCTGCGTCGAGCGCGGTTTTCTGCATCTTCGACCCGGCGGTGCAACTCCTTAGAGTGGGTGGTCAGCTCCCGAACCTGATCTTGCAGATGGCGGATGTCGCCCTCGGCCGTGGATATCCGGGACTCGGTTTCCGAAATGCGGGCGGTGGCGTTCCTCAGATCTTGCCGGAGAAGAGCGACGTCCACTTTGACCTCACCCACCATGCCCTCGAGCGAAGCGCGGGACGAGTTGATGGCCTGCAGGATGGCAGCCAGGTCTGCAGCAGGGGCCGGGGCCTGTTCGCCCGTGGGGCCGGGCCCCTTGTCGGAGGTTGTGAATTTGTCCATCCTGGTTTGGGTGGCCCCGGACGTCGGCTTGGCGGCTCTGTCCTTACCCATTTTCGGGCCGTCCGTCAGCGAAGGAGGGCAACTAGCTGGTGATACACCTGCGGGACGGCAACGGGCAGCCGGGCCACCGCGGGACCAACAGGAGGCCGGTCCGGGAGGAGCACCGGCCGGGAACGGCTGGGTAGCACCAGCCTCAGCGGTCAAGCCCCGCCGGGCATCTCAGCAAAGCGGGGTCCAGCAATGTAGGTCTCAGTTCCAGGCCCCTGGCCGCCGCTCGGGGGCCCCCCAGCCGGCCGTCGCAGCCCAGGTCACCAAGGGAACAGTTAGCCGGGTCTCCTCTCAGTCCCCAGGAGGGGCAAGGTGTCACTTGTCAGGGTCCGCAGCCGGGAGTCCAAGCGATGGAGGGGGGGGGGGAAGGGGGGGGGGGACAGCACGTACACCCCCCCCGGCCGCCGGTATGCGGCCCGAATCAGCGAGGGCCCCCCCGCACCCGGAGTCTGCAGCCGGTCTGGGGTCGAAGGAGCCGGTTCCGCGCCGCAACCAGGAGGGGAGGGGAGGGAGGAGGGGGGGAGCCAGGGGCCCGGGCCCCCCGGCCGCCGACACACGGCCCGATGGGGGGGGGGCTCCCCCGGACAGCCAACCCTACAGTTGCCCCGATGAAGCGGTCGCGGCCAGCCCCACTCACCGCCTGATTCGCCGCTCTGCGCCACGCGGGGGGGTCCAATCCCGCACCCCCGGGACTCCGGACGGCGTCAGCGAAGCAGGGCAGCACCGGGCCAGTGCCAGCAGCACCCGCGGCAGCCCCGCGGCCGCCGCGTCCCTCAGTCCAGCAGTTTCGGCCTGCACCCCTCGTGGGCGCCGCGGGCTAAATTTCTCAGCGTGGCCGCGCCGCGGGTCCACAGCCGCCACTTCGCGCCGTCGGTCTGGTTCCGCGACGGCTAGGGAGGCTCCCAGAGCCCGCAGCGCCCCAGGATTCGGTGGGGGGCGGCAGGGCAGCTTCGCGGACCCCCGCACTCCGAGGGAGCCGGCCAGGGCAGTCCAGTAGAGGAGTCCGATGGATTTGCGGGGACCGATGCCGGGAGCCTTAGTGAAAGGCGGCCATGCCGGTCAGGCGCCACCTAGCGCTCTCTGCATGTGCCCTTTTATGATAGCACACGCTGCTGAGTATTGGTGCTTTGTCTATACAGTAGGCTGGGCGAACCATCAAAGTATATAATGTAATCATGCTGTTCTAGAGGCATCATTTCATTAGGCAGAGGCTATGCAGAAGGGCTTGTGTTTGTAGTGTAGAGGAAAATCTGTAATCTACATCTGTTGCGGTGAGTGAGTCCATTGTATCTAACGTGGGTGCAACGCTTTCACGTTTGGAATGCTTGCTCTTGTGACAGCCTCTAAGGTTGGCGCCGGGGTCACAACAATTATTCTTTTTCGCTGAGCCATAGCTCTGTACCCCACCACAGCAGTCTGTACCACTGTCATTATTTTTTCTGTTGATGCAAACCACATTTCAGCATAGGTGTATAAATGTATTTTATATGCAATTGATACCGTTTCACCTTCATTAAATGTAATGTAGGTGTATCCTGATGCCCCCACAGCTACGTGGATCACCAAGTTTGCCATGTTTATACACGTGTGTAAGGGTTTTGAAGCTAGAATGTCAGATTGTGCTGAACGTAGTATATTTGTGTGTTCAGTGGTCCAGTGTATACTTGAGAAGTCTGGAAGAATCAGGTCATATAAGGGTTTATCCCATTCCGCATAATCTGGAATGTACCTTTTTCTAATATTTAGTAATACTAATAAGGTTGGTAATCTCTTCAACGTAGTCGTAGGTTGTAAAAGCAAACTTTTCTAGGAAGTGTGTAGCAAGGCTTTGCCTTCACTTGACAGCTCCTATCCCACAAACACGACATAGAGGTGTACAATATTTGATTTTTTAAAGTTACATTTGTAGCCCATCTGAGCAAATCCCAAAACTATGCAATCTACTCTTCTCAAGTATTCAGAAATGTCATCATCTGTCAAATAAATGTCATCAACATAGGACAATGCCTGTTTGTCAACATTTTCTTGAAGTTCTGTTACCCTGTCTGATAACAGCCCAGAGCTATTCTCATACCCCTGTGGCAATTGAAAGAACTGTTTTTGAGAACCCAGGTCTGAAAATGCAGTCAAATACCTGCTTCCAGGTGCTACATTTTGTCAGAAAAATTCATTCAAGATATCCAGTGTTTTGTATTTTTTACACACTATATTGTTCATTAGGGCTGCGTTGTAGGTGTTTTGTACTGCAAATGTCAGAGTATCTGTGTTTAAAGGACTGTAGTCTAATACTAGATAATATAAATGGTCTGGTTTCATCATGAGAAATAAGGGATTATTCATTGAAGAGGTGCAACTTTGAATTGCACCATGGTATTCAAGCTGTGTTAAAATCTCCCTAACTTTTTTTTGGCCTCATTTTAAATGTGGTATTGTCTTTGAGGTTGTGAGGTCATCCTCAATGGTATTTCATGGTAAGGAGAATGGTCATCCCACCCCACATGGTTGCAATATTATGCAGGAACTACCGCTAACGCCCACATCTTGACATATGAATGTTTGACTGATTCCTGAACGAGGTTGGAAAAAGCAGGTAATATTTTCTCCGTTTGAGAGCTTTATTACAAAATCAGGTGGCTAATCCTCTTTGACCAAAAAAATATCATAACAGTATGTCAAGTCCTCCCAAAAGAGAACATTAATATATCTAGATTCTTCCCCATCCAATTAAGTAGTTTGTATAAATAATGTAGGACACTTACCTCAGTGTCCTGTGTTTTCTCCTGGATATATTTACTCAGCGTTACTCCCACCAGATAATCCATCATGTTCTGGCGAACTATTATGACTTCTGCCACACTGTTCAGCATGGTCACTGCCCACTCCCTGCTCAGAAGCAGTGTCCTCGATATCCATGGCATGCCTGACTTTAAGTCCAGTTACCATCTTGTTCTTGAATTGAGCCTTGGATGTTTTAGTTTTATTTCTGTTTAATGATGTGGTCAGATGAGCATTGTGAGTTCTTCTTTGGCTTCACATGCTCCTCCGATCTGCATCCTGACCATGCACCTCTCTTGAACACTTTTCAGATGACTTCTGAAAGGAAAAAGACAAACGTGTATCAATATCCTGATACCTGTCAGGCAGTCTAATATTATCATGGTTGCGCAGGTTGTAGCACTTCTCTGTGGCTTCCTTTGAAGGAAAACCACTGTATGACTTATTTTTATCTTTCCTTTTCTTACTCTCCCACTTCTTTGTAGAAGACTCGGGTGCTTGCTTAGAGTTATCCTTTTCAAAATTACTCTTCGGTTGTGGTTCACCAGGTCTGGCTCCCAAATTATCTCTACCAGAGGTAGCATAGGTTTCTTTGATAATTTTAGGTAATTTGTGCCCTGCCGAATTTGTCAGTCGCTGGTGTATGGCCAACACTGGAGCTTCCCCTTTAACGTTACTTAACTTTATGGCTGACATCGCAGCAAAATTGCCCATCAGTTTCATCTCCAAAACCAGGGCAGGTGCTGTCCTCTACTCATTTTGGATCCGTTTAAGCAACTCTGGCAAAACAGCTAAAGAAGAGGTACCATGTGCTGTGGAAGACTGTCCCCCAAGTGTTGCAGTCTTCCACAGGGGGAGCCATTCCCATCGGCAAGCAAATTGTTAAAATTCTATGTTTTTCCTCTGACCCTGTATGGGGAAACACAGCTTCAAGCTGACTTATTTTTGTGCAATCCAGAAGGGAATCACGTCTTGTCTGGTGGTAACCTTTCCAATTACTTCAATCAGTGTTTGTGGACTGATGCACAGTATAGATAATTGTGGTTGTGCAGCTTGAGCAGTCCGTGCACGATTAAGTGATAATGTTCGCCTAACAAACTGTGTCAAACATCTGTATATTATCCGCAGGTGTACTGCCAATAAATGATCAATATTAGGATGTGGTGTGTATCCGGCTAAGTCTGGCCATGTTGCTCCCTCATTTTCTCAGGGGTTCTAGTCTAATGTCTTCCATTGCGTGTGGTAGAACACCATCAAACCAATTTCTGTGTTCTTGGTTTGTTAAAGGTATTTCTATTGCTTCATATGGTGTATAGTTATCTGGAACTTCACTGTGTGTGCAATTGTAAAATAGCCTTGTTGTAGTGCTTGCTGTCCAGAATGTAACCCATTAATAGTGCACCTCTATCCTATGTGCTTTATGAGCAGTACGAGACCATGTTGCAATACATTTTGAGTAACACATGTCTGCAGTTCTCAGTAATATTAATTACTGAAGAACCTTGGTCTCCAGACATATTTGTGTATGAATTTCAGAAAGGGTGACAAAAATGGGAAATATAATCTTTTGAAAGTTTCAAGCTTGAACAACCTTTAGCCAATACATGGGGAGGATAATACGTAACACCACATATGTCTCCAATTTTTTATGTTGCCATATATACCAGCCAGCTCACAGTGCCACCATTATTAACCCTAACCCAAGTAAGATAGCAAATGGTTTGGGCAACCTCAGAAAAGGATAACCCTCATCCCCCTCACGAATCATGGTAACAGATCTAGAACCATTTTGCCAAGTTACTTGTGTTCTCTCAGAGAGATATACATGAAATACAATGTTTATTGAACATCATGATTCTTGTATAAAATATATGGGCTGCAATGATCAACAGACAGAAGCAGATAAAAGTGATTTGCAATATAAGGAAAGTGAACAGAATGATCAATTCTACCATCATGCTAAAACAATGTTAATATGCTGGCATGTATTTACTATGTATAGTGCACTCCTACTATGCATCCCCTACCCTAGATGTCTAGGGTGGGTGCTCAGCCAAGAATACAATATTGGATGATCTAACCCCCCCATTACCTGAAGAATAGCTATGCAGGTCCCCATCCATCCTGGTCACAAGTTGGATATCCCTCCTCGCAGAGGGAGAAACAGAAACCAGCTGAGCTGAAACTTCAACACAGCTGTGACCTTGTATCGACTGGAGAGTGTTCCTCTGATTTGTGTACGTAAGTTTGTGTGTATTTATAACAACTGTGTTCATGCTTCTGTGTTGACGCTCCACAGCAATATCACCTTTACGGACTAAATAATAAGTAACATTTGCACAATGTGTGTCGAGGCCTTGTAGAAAGTGTTCAAGGTGTTGTGATAGCGTACTTATGAAGTGGTTTTGTAAGCAATGTGGTTTCAGAGAAACTAATCCTGCACTGTCACATAAACAAATGTATGTAAAAAATCATTGTGTGAAAAAGAAGGCAACCTAACAAATGTTAAAATATCAGTTTTATTTCCCAAGCCTTAATGAGCCATGTAACAGTTCTAACACAAATTCTTTGAAAATGGACCCTGCAGACCATTCAGCCATGTGCATAATGTCTAAAAGGTTGGTCCCTAGAGAATAAGGTTTAGTTGCCATGGCTCCTCTTACTGAATAAATCCCGAAGAGGGCAGTGTAAATGCCTGCTTCCAATAAAATCCATTTATCTTACCAAAGTGGGTCATGACACTGGGGTTTAAGGATTGATGATAGAAATGAGGAGTTAACCTGACGGGTAATTTTTTAAATCCTTTGTGATGCTTTTATAAGCAAAAAGACATTCCACAACACATACTTTAGATTCTGGTGGGAAAGATGCATATGAAATATGTCTTGAGGAAGTGTGTATTCTTTTGGACAAAACAAATGTGACACCTTCCTGTTTAAAGACCCTAACTGTTAGATCCAAGGCTTTTACATCTGAAGTCTTCCAGTAAGAAACAAGACAGTGGTAAGGTCATCTTGTTGACAATTATTTGTGAAAAAAAGAGTAATTATGTGGCCAATTTCTGAATGAATCTTAGTTCATTAGAAATGTCCCATAAGACCTCATACCTGGCTCTAGGAGGAGTAATGAAATGTATCCTGCGGTGGAGTTTGTATGTTAAAGGGTGTTCCCGAATGGAAAGTCGGTCAATGGGATGTGGCCTGCTGAAAGGACAGATCGGTATGAACTAACTGTTAGTAAGAGAGACCCTCTGCAGCCAGACTGGCCAGACAGTTTAACAACAAACTTCACATAAGCCCTCACAGGATCCAGTCCCCGCTCCAATGTCACAATCTGTCCCAGGCTGATTGGTAGCTTTTTATGTTGGGAGTCTGATCAGGCTTTGCTCTTGAAAAAAGAATGCTTTGCTCTTGGAAAAAAGTCCTGAAAGGCTTGACACTTACCAACCAGTGACGGTCAGCACTGATTGGTGGTGGCAGGGCAAGGGGAGACGTGGGGGCAGTTGGAGTGGGTACGATGGGGTAAATATAAAATAAAATTCAACTTACCTCCTCGCAGCATCCTCCCTCGTCATGTCTCTCTTCTGGCCATAACAAGGCACAGGAAGCATCCAGGCTGAGAATCCCCTGAGCCAAACACAATGCTGCATTGCCAGTGGTATGTTATTGTTATCTCTTAGGGTTCAGTTATTCCTTCACAATATCTTGATGAACCTTTGTTATGCCCTGCAATGTGGTATGTATGGACATAAGGTTATTTATATGATTACAATTAATTATATATATTTTTGCTAACATTTTGAATGAAGACTTTTTTGTTTCTAAATTTTTGTCTTGGCTAGGGCTGAAGGCATACTTATATACACTTTGATTCCTAGATGACTTGACTATCATATTCCAAAGCAGAGTGAGATATTACGGCAAATGAATTTATCAGGTAGTCTGTTCAGTCTGTTTGTGTACGCATGTATTCCCCTGTTTTTTCTGCCTGTTATCTGTCTATTCAGGGGCCCTTTCACGTTTTCTAAGTAATTGGTCTGAGCGCCAAACCACGGTGGTTAGTCAGGGACAGAGAGCCTGGACATGTTCTCCAACCAGGCTGTAATGCAGCCTGGGTGGAGAACCTGCTAAGTGCGCATGAATGTTTGGTCGGCCCCAGAGGGCTAGCCAAAGATTCATGCACACTTTAGGGAGTGTAAACCACTCCTCCCCTCCCCTGCTCAGTCAGAAGAGCAGCCCACCCCACCCCACCTGGCAAAGCTGCTGTGCCTGTAATATGAAAAAATAAAATAACAACCTTTAGTTATTATCATTTTATTTTTCCTTCCATTGCTGAAAAGCAGATCGGCAATGCTCTTCCACCTTAGCAGAGGAGCCGCCACTGTTGCCAACAAGCCCTGAAATATTCATGCCACTAGTTGGAGCTGGTTGTTAATGATTAAAGAATAAGGTTCCTCTGCCAGGTCCAAAAGCATGTTTGGAAAAGGGGGACAAGGTGAAGCGCTTGACAAGATAGCGTCAGGAGGACTGGAAACCAAGGCTGCACACTCCACAATGGATTGCTAAAAATTACCTCCAATGATTTCTCCTGATCTGGCATGTGACTTTGAGGATCAGGCATAATTCTTTCCCTCCATTCCTGAAGAAACACATCTGTTGCCACTGCTAACCAATCTTGCATCCAGCTGCAAGACAACGGTATCTGAAAAGTTAATCTATAGACAAAGGGTCCCATTTGTCCTTCAGTTTCTTGAAGAGATTGTGAAGTTTCAGTTTGTTGGAATTGTGGCGAAATCTGGAATTCATGTTCACTACCTGATTGTCATTGCCGGGAAGACAGATTGCCAGCATTTCGATATTTTTGAAAAGTCAAAACTCCCAAAACTCATTTGCTATGTGTGCTAGAATGTAGAATGTTGTCTTCCCAGGTGGTTGATGTATTAGACCATAGAGACATTGTCTATCCTAAGCACAATTCAACAGTGTGATTTCTTTAGGATCAGAGATCTGATTTCCTACAATCCTGCGAGAAGTGCAGAGAGGATAATATGGAGATCAGTTTGGCTTTGGACTACCTGTCTCCCATTGAGGCGCTACACTATACATCTCACTCCCCAACAAAGATGAGTTGCATCTAATTAATTTACCATGTCCTTGTTATATGCTTCCATATGTGCTAACCACCATAGAAGCTCTAGTCTCACTTCCTGAGATAGCAGAATTGCCTCTGTGTATGACAGGCCCTTACGAAGATGCATTATCTTCAAATGTTGTAGTGCCCTGTAATGTAAGGACACTGGAAAAGAAGCCAAGAAAAAACCCACCAGACGAGAAATCCATTGAAGAGTCACTCTGTCCTTTACTAGGACTCTTAGAATGTATTTCTTGATCACTTTGATATTCAGTTTGGGAAGTGAGAGGTTTTGCTTCTGAGGCTCTGACAAACCCTCGGAATACAATCTGAGTTAGCAGGGTTAAGAGATTTTTTTCTGGTTTACTACAACCCAAAAATCCTGGAGGAGAGGAATGCATCTGTATTGGATGTTGTAGAAGGTTCAGATTCTCAGCTATCATAAGGATGTTGTTGAGATATATTATTAGCTGGATTTCCTTCTGTTTGAGAAAATAAACCACCAGCTTTAGGACCTTGGTAAAACACCAAGGGGTGACAACAGGCCAAATGGAAGTGCCAAGAATTCAAAAGTAAACCCTTTCCAGCCGCACTGAAGTACACGTCAGTTGGGTGTAAAAATTGGGGTGGAGAGATAAATGTCTTTCAGATCCAAAAGTACACCTTCCCTCAGCATGTCATATAGGTGGTGAATTAACTCCAATTGGAAATATTTGTAGAGAACCCAGGTATTGAATGCTTAGAGGTTGATGACCAAACTATAACCGCCTCCTTTTTTGTCTAGGAAGGCAACTTTGATAGTAAAGCCTACTGGGGAGGAAAGGTTTCTTTAATTGCTTTTTTCCGAAGTAATCTCTTGTTCTATTAATGTTTTTACTGCAGTAAAATGAATTAGAATCCAGTGAAATATTTGGTGAGGTGTGTGGTAAAATTCTAGTTGAAACCCCCCTTAATGTTCGGAGCACAAAAGCGACCATATAGGTGTGTAATTCATTTTCATAATCTATAAAATTATAAATATATGTGCCGTTCATTATTGAGATAAATTACTTTTAAAATAATATAGAAATCGCACTAGACAAGGTGAAACATATTTTTTAAAATAACTGTTAAATCAATGTTAGTTCTAAACTTGAATCATTTATTATATTTATTAATGTAACATTTCCCCTTGTCTAGTGCATTTCCTGTATTTTATTAAATGTTATTTATGGGTTTTTTTTCCCGGTGTAATGCATATGTGTTTATTTTTATCACTTTTCATATTCCAATAAACACACTTGTGTTAACACTTTAAAAAAAATATATACATTTGTTGGTGTAAGTGTCCATTATCAGGATGAATGCTTGCACAACAATTTAAATGTCCATCACACTTCTTTATTTACTAGCGTATGGACTTTACAAATTAGACATTGTTTTTTAAATATTGAATTTCCTGTCATAATTGAAAGTAAAAATACGTAATACACATATTCATCATTAACAGTTCTAGGAATCAAAGAACTGTAAATGAAAAATAATGTCATGACAAACTTAGTGAAAATAAAATAGATTTTATATTCACAAATGAGATACTTCCATCATATAAATGTATCTTTATTTTTCAAACATAAAACATGATTAAAAAGTCTTGCTTAGCACTACAGGCTGTTGGACTGTTGCCCGAAACATCCCTTTTAAACAGCCTGCCATAGGGGAACCTCCTCAGGAACGGGCTTTTAGCAGGCACAGTGCAGGCACCTAACGAATCTTTCTTGAAAAGGGTGGGTTTTGGTACGACAGGGGTTAGAGGCAGGTAAGACATGAATTCAGGAGGAGGAGTATGGGTTGGAGGGGTGGGAGGGGATTTGGTTTGGGAGGTATTTGGAGCTGGAGTGGGTGATGTGCGTGTGTTTGTATGTTCTGCACTTGCATGGGGGTCTGGTGTATGTTAGGATGTGAGTTTTTGGGCAGGTGTTTGGTGTTCAGGTGGGTATGTGCATTTGGGTTTGATGGATGTTGTTTTGCGTGTAAGTTTGCTTTTCTGTGAGTGTGTTGGTTTGGGCGACTGTGCTGTTGAGGCTGTTGGTGTTGTGGTGCTTGTGGGTGTGGTGGAAGATGTGGTGCTTGTGGGTGTGCTGGTGTTTTTTTTGGTGATTGTAGATGTGCTAGTGGTTGTGAATGGGGTTGTGGTACTTGTGAGTGTGGTGACAGTTGTGGGTGTGGTGGTGGTTGTGGTACCTGTGGGTGTAGTGTCAATAATGTCTGTATGTTGTTGGGTATTTGTTTGTGTGTGTTAGTGTGCTGCTTGTGTCTGTTTGAGTGGGTGTCTGCAAAGAAGTGAGTGTGCTTGGCATAGGGCTGGGATTTTAGATTTGGAATGAAGAAGGTGCACAAGGTGTGTCTGGTTTGGAGTCTGTGCTCAATAAGAAAGCTATTTTAGCAAGTGGTCTCTGCATGCCAGATAGTAAACTGTGAATGGCATCCAGAAATGCAATGATCTGTTGTTTTTGGCAACTAAGGCCCTAGATGCCATTCACAATCTTAGTCTGGCCTACAGAGATGCTGCGTAAAAGTTCAATAGCCTCCTCACTCAGCGCAGGCGGGGTGACAGGGGTATGGGGTGAGGTGCTGTGGCAAAGGAGACCACAACCCTTTTAGGGGGTCGGGTTTGGTCGAATGGGGGAGCAAGAGGGATGGTAGAAATCGGTCTATGGGTGGCGGACAAGGATGCAGTTGGTACAGTTACTGTAGGGTCTGCCAACACTACGGACTGGTCACTTGCGGAGGTCTCCGAAGATGATGTTGAATTGGTGGCCTCCATTCCAGTCTGTGTAAGTAGAACTGATCATGAAGCTATTTCTCAAAATATTTTCCAAAATTCCATACTTAGCCTGCTTCAAGGGTTTCAAACTTTGATTTAATTGTACCATTATCTCAAGCATGTAGAGAACATCTTCAGAAACCATTTGGTCACAGTTTTGTAATTTCCCATTGTTGGTCCAATCTTATTTTTTTATAATTTCTCTAAACCATTTAAAAATTATTCAAGGAAATGTTTATCACCGCTGAATGGTCCTGATGGGTTGTTTTGAATTGTGAACTTATGCCACAAAAATCAATATAAAGCCAAAATCACTTTGTACATTATGTGTACAATGCAAAAACTGTTGATTTATTTTTATTTTGAAGCCACCATACCTGCTCTTGATTGTGTGGAGGGGGCAGCCATGCAGGAGGAGAAAAGCACTGCTTTGGGACTGCATTCGCCATCTGCCACTGCTGTGAGTCTACACGCTCAAAAGCACAACATGGTCCCGAGACTGTGTAGCCACCATACCTGCTCTTGATTGCGAGGAGGGGGAAGCCCTGCAGGAGGAGACAAGCACAGCTGGGCTACTACATTCCCCATCTATCCCTGTTTTGAGCCCATGCACTCAAAAGTGTGACGTGTTACAGCGGAATGTGCATGGGCAAAGCTTGGGCCAAAGGCGGGTGCATTCACACTCGTTGTAGCCCAGAAGAGGCTGGGCTGGGCCACCCTCTAACATTCATGATCTTGAGGTGGAGCAGCGAGGACCCAAAAAAAAAAAAAAAAAAAAAGGCCAGACACAGGAGGAGAAATAATAAGCACCCTTGACTCCTTCCTGGTTAGAGCAGCAAACGTATTGACCAAGGAGATCAAGCTCACAGAACAGCGGCTCTCTATTGAGGAAGTAGGAACTGGCCAGCTCATTGCTAATGATCAGCAGTTGCGGGGTGGTGATGTGGATACAGGGCTACAGATAATGAAGTATCTGCCCCTCAGCTTGACTTATGATCGGTTAGCTGGGACATCTATGACCACAATGGCACCCCCTGTAAACATAAAAAGCAGTGAGATTAGACAAAATAGCGCACCCGAAGCTAAGAAACCGAAGAAGATGACTGGACTCAAAATCTTACGCCAGTCCCCATATCTGTAAATATGGATGATCTATGCCATAGAATGGAACGGATCTTGATGCTACACTTACAGCCTTAATTGCATAGATTGGATTTAATAGAACAATGTTTAACACAAACTATTAATCATAGTGGGCCTTCACAGAACACGTCAAATAGCAATCCTTCCAGTGCACTGAACCCATTATCAAAACCCTTTGTTCTAACCCCGGAGTCGAGCAATGTAGCCAGTTGTGGGAGTGGAAGTATGCCACCACAGCAACTTACTCACCAGCAGCCTCTTGAGAGGATTTCACATCCAATTGATGGCCAAGGAGGGGTTTTAACTCACACAAACCAAGATAGAGGTAAAGCTCACCTGATAGTAGTGCAACCTGGCTACAGACAGACATAACCCCCAATTTAGTTTTAAACAGAATTTTATTGATTTTACATATGAGTATGAGGCCAAGAAGTCACGCCCCTGCCAGTTAGCAAAATTACAATCAGTTTACTTGGGATACAAGGGTGGCAGCATATAATTTCAAGGCTTCAGTCCGTATAAGTTGTGGAATTAACACGATAGTTACTCTATTCTGCCCCTGCATGTCTATGCAATTTCAGCTGCAAACGCCCTTCCCCAACTGCCCCCCTTCCTTCCCACCCCACAGGCATGTCACTTAATTCCAGGTCGGTAAGATATGGTAGACCTACTTACTTAGTGGGGCGTCGATAGTGAATGGGATAGCGCCTGAGCGGAGCGCGTCCTAGTTAGGTAATACAATGCCATCTCTGGTAGTGAGACTTCAGATCCTAATAGTCCTGTCTCTGTCCGCGCGCTAGTCTGTGACCGCTGCGGGATCCCCTATGGAGGTTTCTTCAGCATTATCTTCGGGGGATTTGAGTGCTCCGACGAGCGCTTCCAAAGCTCTCACCCCTTCTAGCGCCTTCTCCCTCCCTATTTGTTTTGCTATCTGCAGCCAGGTCACCCCTTCACATTCTGCCCATTTAAGGAGCTCTGCTTTTCACCATACTAAGCTTGAACCCTGCTTCGCTTTCCAATACATGGTGATATTTCTCTTGGCCAGGAGTAGACCCAAATCCAAAAACTTACTAGTGATTTTATTCTTTGATGTGTGAGGGAACCAGTGTAGAATTCAGTGTTTCAGGGTCGGCTCTATCTCTCTATCAGTGAAATCTGACAGCAGTGTCGTTAGTCCCTCCCAGTAGTGGTCTAGGAATGGACAGTCCCAGAACATGAGTTTAAAATCTGAGCCTTCTGCATTGCATCACGGGCAAGCCGCCGAGTGGGTTGACAAGTACTTATTGAGCTTGTCCGGAGTAAGGTATGCTCTATGTGAAATATGGAAATGCACTAACTGGAAGCTTACATTCTGGGTGCTCTTCCAGACTCTCTCCAACAACTCCACCCAGGTCTTCTCCAGGTTGTCCTCCCCAACATCAGTTTCCCACTTGAGCTTCAGGTCAGTCAGGGGAAGAAGTGATTCCAATGTCATGCGTCTGTATAAGCACATTACTGCTTTGAATGTACCTGCTGTCATTACCACGTAATGGCAACTCAGTGATGTCTTTGGCTCAGTGAGACCCCCTCCCCAGTGTTTCCGGATAGCCGTGATGAGTGCTGTATACAGCAGAAAATCCCCCCCGGGCAAGCCAGAATGAGCTTGTAGATCATTAATGACATCATGGCTCCCTCTTTGTATAGGTCTCCTATGCTAGCCAGCCCCTGTTCTTCCCAGCCCCCAAACCTCTGCCAGTTACCTCTATTGGGCAGGGCTTTACACATAAGTAATGGGATTTCCGGTGCATAGGGATGCCTAATTTTAGCCCACCGCAGATACCTGTTCCAGCACTTTGGTGCTGTGCTGAATTCCACAGTGAGGGCTGAGGTCCTGACAGGGAGACACAGGATGATGCGGGATAGTGGTGGTAGGACCCAAATTCCTCTCTGCGCTCTTCTTCCCCCCGGTGGCATTTACTACCCATTGCGTGAGCCATTGAAAATGCGCTGTCAAATAATAGGTCTCATAGTCAGGGACCGGTAGTCCGCCACTCTACGTCTACCAGTGCCCCATATGAAGCCTGTGATCAGTGATCAGAGCTGTACGGAGTGTTTTGGTGGGATCCAAATCGGTAAGGTCCCAAAGTAATATTATAACCTCGGGAGGGTAACCATTTGAAGCAGGGCCACGCGGCCCGCACACTGATAGCGGCAGAGAACCAAAGAATTCTAAGTTACTTTTTGCTCCTCTGATGGCCTTCCCTATGTTACCCTCTAGGATGTCTTCTTGGCGATGGTATATTTGTGAGCCCAGGTATGGTAGGCATCTGTCTTCTCAGGGCACCCCTCTGTTTCATGAGGGCCTATTCTGGCCCTTCTCGCAGGAAACGAGCGGTGAAATGAGCCCACCAGTTTTAATTCTGGCAGTGGAGTCAGAATACAGGAGAGCCGTCCAGCTCTTGAAGTCAGTACCCAGCCCCATTTTTCTCATCACAAGAAATAGGAAAGACCACTCCAAGCTGTTGAACGCTTTTTCTATGTCCACTGCGAATATCGTCGCCACATCAGAGTGATAGGAGTCCGCTTATAAGACTCGCGTGAGTCGCCGGATATTAAGCGTGGTGTTTCTAGTGGGAATAAACCTGGAATTGGTCTTAGTGTATCAGGGTAGTCATATGGGGGAGCAAGCGGGTAGCCAAAATTCTACTTAGTATTTTGTAGTCTAAATTGAGCATGGATAATGGGTGATATGCAGTTTTATCCCATGCCTGTTTACTCGGTTTGAGCAAAGGGATGATAACCGCCTCTCTAGTAGTTGCAGGTAGTTTGCCAACCATCTTAGCGTCATCATATAACTATACTAGCTTGGGGGCCAATAGATCAATGTATGCTAGATAGATTTCAAGCTGGAGACCATCTGTGCCTGGGGTTTTATTTCGAGCCATGCTCTTGATAGCCCCCCGCACCTCTCGAACCTCGGTTTCTCGCCCCAGTGAGACTGCCGTGTCCTTGTCTAGTACTGGCAGTTCCACCCCACACATGAACAAACATAACCCCCAATCATGCTAATACCCATGCAAAACAAACAGCCTCACTCCCCTTGTCCCCAGAGAAAGCTAAAAGCCCACGAGTAGGGGGAGTAGCAGGTAGGAAACAACAGGGAGGGAAGTTCCAGAGGGCACAGATCTTAGATTCGCCTCCAGCTTGTTGCCCATATGTTCTGGTATTGGCAAATGTCCCAGAGCTTAAACAATTGTAGGTCGAGACTACAGAGCAACTCATGGGGAAGGCACTACACCAGTTCTCAAAGTTTAAAAGAGGAGGTCTTCATTTACATAGGCACATTTTAATGGTAAGAAGTAATGTGGGGGGATTTTGCTCTTAAAAATATAATGAGGGATTGTATTGTGGTGAATGTAGATAGTACATGCCTAGTGGGAAATATACTACACTAACTCCCTATGTACTGATTTGGCATTGGAGTTGGAGGATTTTCACCGCAAAGCAAGAAACCAGCGAGTACATCCAGCTCCAGGGTAGGCAGCGGTGAATACGGCATCAGCAGCAGTAAGGCGGCAGCAGCGATGAGGCAGATCTGAGGCTGAGGTGAGGCTGACCACAACAGGGCGTAGTGACTCCCTGCAGAGTGTGGGCCCGGGTTCCCCGTGGAATCAGTCCAGCCAGGCCTGGGTGCAGCTTGTGGGCTGGCCCGGCAGCTCCTACTCGGCTCTCGCGCTACTACTCCTGCTGCCGCTCCTGACGCCCCATCTCCTGTCCATGACACATCCCCGTCTGGACAATTCCCATGGCCTTCTTCCCCTGAGTAGACCACTCGGGGTGGGAGGACTGCCTACCTGGTAGCTTTGGGCCCGCTGCCATTGCCCGTGCCAGCACCCGCACTGCTGCATCATTTTGGCACCATCTGCCCTGGCCCCCATCTGTGGGGCAGTTGGAAGGAGGCAATCGGTGGTGTCGTGTGAGCTGCGTAGGAAGGGTAGAGGCACCAGCGGCAGGAGTGGCGGTTGCAGTTGGTTGCAGCGTTTGAACTGCAGCAAAGAGCTGCCCTCTAGTCTCTCCATGGACATGGTCCAGCCAGGTCAGGGTGGGGCTCTTGGATACTCTAACCGCACAGCTGTTCATGAGGCCTTGATCGCCCAGATATGGTCACCAATTGAGCAAAAGGAAGCAAACCACGAAGTTCACACAACTAACTTAATTAATTATCAAAAAAAACATGATTCATAAAGACAAACCGCAGGAGGTACAGATGCCACAGAGCCAAGGGGAACAACAGGGCACAGGATCAAGTGCCAGGCCCACCTGAAGTGAAACCAAAAAAGAGATCAGGTAGAATTAGGTAGACACCGGGGCAGAAGTAAAACAACCTGGAGCGAGCACTGAAAAAAACAAAACATGAGCAAATCAACCAAAACAAGAGAACCGTGTCATATCCAAAGAGCCCCTTAATATCGCAAATATAAACAAGGTTTGAAAAAGCAGATGGAAATAATAAGCAGAACACAAGCTCTAGATTCTTCTTTCTTAAAGACCCCGGAGCCACAATGTATTCAATGTCTGGAGAGATATCAGGTCTTCTAATGCCTCTGGCCCTCCTAGAGAATAGCACAGAGTCTAAACTTAAAAGAGAAGCAAACAGAATTCCCACACAACCTAAACGACCATGTGCATATTTTTGATCAAGACTCGGAAGGCTCAAACCTCCCACCAATAAAGGAAGAAACAAGCAAAGCAGATAATGGCAAATTAAACCAAATAACTATAATTACAAAAACACAGATCCTAACAGTGAAATCAATACACTGTGATGGGTTTAAACAACAAAACTGATACCAAGTCAGAAGAGAAGATTGAGGTGATTCCTCCAGTGCAACGCAGGTCTGACAAAACCAATGGAAAATATAATGTATATATAAAGTTGTCAACAACGAATTCACACATAGACCAAGAAAGGTTGGCTCATTCCACACCCAGAGTCATCCCAAAACAGAAAACAACTCAGGGATTAAAGACCATAGCACAGACCCACTAGGCCCACGAGGATGAGTCAGAAAGCTCCTGGCTGAGATCAATTATGCTCTCATTTAATGAGGAAGTCTTACAAGCAATTGAAGCCAAAATGATGCATCAGGAGCCTAGAGCCTTTGGACAAGAGAGTGAAGACGACTACAACATCTCATCAGGAAACAACACTGAAGAGAATGACGAATGCACCACCCAAAACAACGAAAGCCAATTCGATTCCCTCATGAAACCTCTCATAATGTTATATATTCGGAATTAAATACTACACTAAATGCTAATCAAAATAGGCCATCAAGCAGCGAAACAAAAACAACACAAGGGCACCAGTCCAGCAACGTGAGTAGCCAGTTGAAACTCTTCACAACACTACTACAAAATTTACAATCGTCTACAGGAGCAGTCACAATGCATTTGGACAAATTAGACATCCAAATAGATCTAATGAATATCATAGCTTTACACATCTCAGAAATAAACACCAAGCTGAATCAACTAACTAACCTAATAATGAGAGTTCAATCCATCCACTCACCACTTCAAAGATCCTGTGCATAAGGCCCCATAATTGACAAACTGAGCTCCCTACCAGTGATATTAGAACAGATAATTAGCATTGAAAAGCCAATTTAGTCGACAGTTCTTCTATTCACTAAGCAAGAAGAACACTCCAGACACACTGCAAAGCAACATGGGTCAGCTATAGACTCACAGCAGCCAGGGAAACACTATGAGAATTACAAAAACAGCTGGAATAAGGTCAACATTGCTAGAGATCCAGCACCTCGTACCAGAATAAGTGACTTTGGAAGAGCACAAAACAGTTAACCAAACATGAAGACAAAAAAAGCGCAACGGAAAAGCCAGAAACGAAACATTACAACTGGCAAAACACCAGGCACCTAAAGTATAACCCATATTCAGCTCAACTCGGGTGGGTGAGGCAAAGGGCGGTCTAACGACAAATTCAACAAGCACAAAATTACCTTAAAAACAAGCCAAAAGGAATGGGAAATGGAGAAATACATCCTAGAAGAATCAAACCTAAGCAAAACAACTGAGATTGATTAACCAGCCACAGAAGGCACGGGCTTCTGGAAGAAAACCATCACACAAATTGTGGAAGGAACTGTGGATACAACAGCGAAAGTTGCAAGAAGAACAGCCCCAAGGGATGAAAATACCAAAGAGGTACTGATAACATCAACAAACCAACAAAAACAGGTATCAGATGAAAGAACAATACAAGGAGTAAAAGCTATATCTACAGACATTAACACCTATAGAACAAACATCAAGTCTAGTGATCTAGCAGAAAGAGCAGCATCAAAGATACAAATCTCCATTCCAAAAGATCACAAGATCCACAGAATGGTGGTCCTAGCCAGCAAGGACGGCCAAGCAAAACCCAAAGATCCATGGCTAAGAAGACTGAGATTCTTAGCCCAGAACAGAATTAAATATATGAGAAGAAAGGAAATCAACACTACTCAACCCAACAAAGGTCGTTACGACCCCACAAGAAAACCTTAGGTTTTTTATTCAAATTCGCAGCAATTCGAATCCAGTAGAAGGTACACAATCAAACTCACTATGGAAAAAAACGCGGGGGCATGAACGTTCAACGCTTCAGATAATTTTAACACTAGAATATGAATCACAGGGTCGGCATGACACCTTAATTAGGGGAAACATTTTAAAATTGATAGCAGAAATCCCAGCTTTAAAACATATACAATCTTTGAACCTCCTGTCAGTAGAATGTCTTCCAACAGGAAATCAAACAAGCATTTACAATGCAATGGTCTCGGCATTGTTAAAGTTAGAGCTATTGGCATTGCTCATGACATTGTTTTTGTTTATGTTTTTGTTTTTAAAACATTTAAAGAAACGGCATTGTTATTTACAATGCCAATAGCTTAATCACTCTCAAATGCGAGACCTTTTGCATTTGCACCCACACACAGAGCCACACACACAAAGCCACCCACACACACAGAGCCACCCACACAGAGCAACCCACACACAAATAGAGCCACCCACAGAGCCACCTACACACAGAGCCACCTACCAAAAAAGCAACACACACAGAGCCGTCCACACACACACAGAGCCTCCCACACACACAGAGCCTCCCACACACACAGAGTTGCCATATTACTCAGTGTCAGAATGACAATGTTTCGGGCCCTGATTTTTAATCATGAAATCAACGGATTCTACAAACCAAGTCATACACTGTTTTTAAATGCATAGCCCAATACTGTAGTGCTTGTGTACAGTCAACATGGAGCGACCGGACTACCAGTTTAATTCGCGCAGACGTAAGGCCTTCTGGTACTTGTAGTAAGGCAAGTGAGGCATGTCCACCGCTCACCTGATTTAAATCCTTGTCGTTCAGCAGAGTGCTATTTGATAGGCAGTGTGATAAATAGAACACTTTCTGATAGCTGGCTGGCTACCTATTACACAGTTTTTAACGCTACAGACAATGGTCAATTAACCTTTCCTGCCGTTTACCCGGCTGTCTGGGAAGTATCACATTTTCACACCTGTCCGACACAAGGACACTAAAAATAAGACACTTTCTTCTATTGGTCTTGCTGGCTACTGCACACAATAGCTCATTTTATATTCATCTCGCAGCCCCACTAACAATACGTTTTTTGTGTCTATGTACCCAACACGCCAAAACAAAAACATTATAGATGTTTCTTGCAGTTTATCCACCTGTTGATTTCACGGAGAAGTTTAAGATGGAGGTGAAAATCGCCAGCCTTGTAACACACGTTTAATCGTGTGCTTCGTCCTTAAAGAATCTCGCTAAAACTTTTCTGCACATGTAAGGGAGACAGCATGAACGTGGTGCGGTAGTAACGTGCACCTTAACTTCACCACTGCCTTTAACAAAGAGCGCCACAGCTGCACCACTCTAACACCCCCTGAGCAAAAACCTATGACAATTGGTTTTATTCGACTTTTAAAACAAAATCCCTTCTTAGAATAAAACAAAAACGTTGCAAACTGGCATACAGTGGATAAAAGCCAGGGGGAAACCGTGAAAGACCTCATGCACACACACAAAGGCAGGCAGGCAGAGGAGAGGTGGTCCAGCAGCTTTCCAGGAACCGGGAGGGAGAGAGTTAGGGAAGAGTCAGACAGCTTCAAAGAAATGTTTGACAGGAGGGATCGAGAGCCTGCGGGCCAGGATTGTTTGGGAACCATTGTGACCTTATCGCCTGTACTCAATACGAGAGAAAACACAACACGAGAAAGGGGATAGGTGCGATTAGTTTCTCCGTGTTTCTTCCCAGAGTGGGGGGTGATGGGATTACAAAGATACAAACAAGCGCCCCCTCCCATCCCTTAAGAGCTCTTACCCTACCTGCATGCCCACGGTACTGAAGGGGCAGAGTGGTTTCTCCCACATTGGGGGTCCTCCTGTCTGAGACCCCAGGCGCCTGGCATGGTGCAGCTTCAAAGGCAGGGCAAATCACCGCAGTCCGCTCACCCCGGGTGAGGTTCTGGACTTTTTAGAGTCCAGAGGTGTCAGGGAAACAACACCCAAAGACCCCTGAGTTCCTTCCTGCCTTGGTGCACAAATAAACAGAGACGCGGGCTTCTCGATGGTGGCATCAGAGACCAAGATTTATTTACTGCAGGGACACAGAAGTCATAGGAACCACACAAAGGCAGAATCTACGAGACTGTTCGAATTGCAAAAAGTGGGTTGCTCCTTAAATACACAAAATATGTCTTCAGGAAACATTGCACGAATATCTTTCATGCCCAACCCGGTATCCCAAACAGACAATAAACATACACCAAACAATAATTAGTCGTAGGTTTTCAGTATTCGATCAAGTCTCTTTGTCAGTTTTCCATTCTTTGACCGATCCTCCCCATCATAAAAATCGTATCCTCCCCATAGTAAAAGTCCAGAGGGAGAGGAGCAGAGCCAGGTGTAAGGGATAGAAAGGTAGGATAAGAGGTGCTTATGGGTCATAAACGGGCATGGCTACCGTCTTCGGCCTCTTAATCAGGACAATGGACACGAGAACCAGTATAGCAGGGCTGGCCTCAGGCAGAGGAGGCAGCTTGATTCTGCCTAGTCACGCAGCGTCAGCTTCCTCAGGCTCGAGCTTACGTGTCCTTAACAAGGTGATTCTGCCAGGGTCATTGCTCGTCCATTGACTATGTGAGGGCAAGAAACAAAATGGGTGCCGTATCTAAAATGGATGCCATGACTTTACAACAGAATGCCCTATTTCTCAGTGAATTCATGCTCGTAGCGCAGAGAAAACACTGTCATGCATTAACTGGATCATTTACGGTTCATTGGTACCAAAATCGTGTCAGTACTACGATACCGAATACACGGGTTCGGATCGCTACAGAACCTCAGACCGTCCTTTTGCCCTTACATAGGCAATAACTTACTCTATGTCAGAGTCCATCTCTATGTTCATCAGGTCACTGATATGTTGCTGGAGCATTATTCTATCTCGTGGCGTATCTCCAAAAACAGGTTATCTTCTTACGCATGTTGAAACACAAAGGCCACATAAGGCAGGACCACACTGAACAATGAGACAGCACGAGAATAAAAATACCAACACAACACCAATGACTATCAGAACCTTCCATCCCCACGCAGATAACAGATTCCAGAACCATCCCATTAGTGACCAGTCACCTTCCTCTACATGAATAGAGTCAGAGATTTTGTGTAACTTAGAAATGGCCTTATATACCGTTGGCGCATTATCTGGGATAAAAACACAGCAACTCGATTGGATCATCTTACATACCCCACCTCGATCTGCAAGTAATACATCAAGGACCATACGATTCTGTAACGTCATGAGGCGATCCGCTTGAAGCTCAGCTGTCAGGTTACTAAGGGCACCCGCGGTTTCGGTAATAGTGGATTCAACTACCCGTGTTAGTTAACGTAAGTTTCTACTGTTGGCCATAGGCCCCCAGAACGGAAGGAAACCTTTGAAAAAGTCTCCTGCTTCTTGGCCAGCACTGTCTTCCTTATTGAAAACACCTCTCACAACTCTAGTTTTGTGATAATCCGGTGCAGCAGTGTATGTCGGAGGCAACAGTTGAGCGATATAACATGAGCCTGAAAAGTCAGCAGGCAGCCATGTGTATGCTCTGTCTTTGCAAACAAAATAGGTGCCCTTAGCAGCTAAGAATGCAGGGGAAGACTGTGACGGGAAAACGTATGTTTCGGTACAGTCACTCTTCCCTAGTCGAGCTTTCGGATTCCTCCCATTTCCTTGCAAACAGACCTGACCTTGGTGGGGTACGACCCAGATCGGAGTCGAGCTCTTACGTTTGTTCTCACCCAAAGTAATGCCATACTCCGTAACATTCCAACCCATGTAAACTCGCAATTCATCCTTGGGAATAAACGGAGTGTTATTGACATCTCTAACCATGTCAGTAATTCCTTTTACCAAGGCTCTATTAGCGGAGTTATACCTAGTGGAACGCGGAGGTCGCGGGGGATAGGTCTCTAGAGCATAGACGAACATGGTCTGAAATGTCCAGAATGATCCATTATAACTAAAGGGCAGAACCAGATAAGGGATACCCTTGTCCATGGTATGTGGTATCAAGCCACACACCCAGCAGTTCGTTGTGTTTACCACTAGTTGGTGTTGGTGCAAGAGCTGAATGAAAGTGTTATTTATAAACTCAGAGCGTCGAGCTTGCTCATGTGCAGGAAAAGGATGGAAAGAATGAAAAGAAACAACAGTCGGAGAAACAGAAACATGGGGAGATACTGTAGATGTAACAGGTGCAAAAATCAATTGAATACCAAAAATAATTCCGCCTACCAGAGTTATTAAGACAATCAGAAATGTCAGAGCACATTGCATTAGGAAACATTTGCTATTCAATATTGTATACAGTTTTGTCTTGCGAGCATTTATGACGTTAGCCCGTCGCAGTTCAGGAAGCTCCATCTTCTACAACCGTTTGCAACGGATGGTTTGTACCTGTTAAAAAATGGCCTCTGTCTACCCTGGGAGTTCCCAAAATAAACAGAAGAAACCGACCTTGTGTCTGGTTCCCTGCAAGTTAAAACAAGGCACACGTTACGACCCTATGGTAACCCAGATGGCAAGGTGAGAGAACAACACAAAAAAAACAAAAAGGACAAAAACTATAGAGCAAACTTCCTGACTGAATGGAAATGTGAAAGAGTTTTTTTTATAGAAAGGTAATTATGCAATGCTATTGTTTTCTAAAATGAGAACATAGATTGTATCTAAATTTTTCTGGTCTCGTCTGATCTTGAAACAATTGATCTACAGGTGCAGTAATGTTCAAATCCACAGGTGACAAATGTTCACCTTGTACAACACTCTGTTCAGGGTTCGAAGGAACAGTTCCTGGTGGGGTATCAAAGTTCTGCGTTTCTGTTCGTTTGTCCGTTATGTACTCTGCATCACTGAAGGGGATGAGCCTAGGAACAGGTTCTGTCTCGGATACACCAAATCCCTGTCTAACCCAGTTGTCGCAGGGGAGTGGGAGAGGGACACGCTTCGTATGGCTAGCGTGCACCCAATTTTTCCTTCCAGCTAGGCGTACAGCAGTTCTTGTGGCCAGGAGCACTTGAAACGGGCCCACGAATCTTGGCTGGAGGTTCCGGGTTCGTTCAAAATTCCGCACCACAACTTGATCACCGGGTTTCAACGTGTGACCTGGACTCTCTGGCAGTTTAGGCAAGGATTCAAATACCTGTTGATGAATAAGGCTCAATTTAGCAGTCAGGTCAAAAAGGTAATCAATCAACATTGGATATTCGATCTGTTTGAATTCCTTTGGCCTAGGGACTCCCCAAACATGAGCAGGACGACCAAACACAATCTCATATGGGCTAAGCCCTACTCGAGAGTGTACAGTCGCTCCGGTGGACAATAAAGCTAAAGGCAGTGCGTCTGGCCAAGATAGACCAGTGGAAGCTTGAATTTTAGCAAGTTTCAGCTTCAAGGTACCATTGTACCCTTCAACCAAACCTGCTGACTGTGGGTGATTCGCACTGTGGAATTTCTGGGTGATTCCCAGACCCGCACACACACTCTTCGTAACTTTCCCTACAAACTCACTTCCATTGTCCGACCATACAATCCGTGGCATACCATACCTGGGGAAGTACTCTTTGAGGAGGATTTTGGCAGTAGACATAGCAGTGTTATCCTTTAACGGATACGCCTCAATCCATCTTGAAAAAGCACAGACTACCACTAGGACATATTTAAGATTATTACACCTGTCCATGTGGATAAAATCCAACTGAATCACTTCAAAGGGACAAGAAGGGGGAGCAAAGTGACCAGCTGGGGTTGGGGTTCCCTTGCCAGGATTATGCATCAGGCATATCATGCAATTTTTCACCACTCTTTCCGCACACTTAGTAATTCCATCATTCTTCCATACTGGAGCTAACATTTTACAGATCCCTTTCGAACTAATGTGCGCCGCTCCATGCGCCATTGTGACTACCGCAGGTACATACGCATCAGGTAACATCCAACGCTGCTGCTCAGACAAATCAACCCAACATCCACTTGAATCCATTTTACCCGTTTTCTCCTTCCATTCATTCTTCTCATTTTTAGTTGCTTCATTCTGGATTGCCTTCACACTTTCAATCGTATTCTCACACATTCCTGATTCAGCAATCCATCTTGCAGACGTTGCAACGTACATTCGACTCATCATGTTCTTGGCCGTCTCTTTGGCGACCTCATCAGCAAACGCATTCCCACGGCCAACATCATCCGTAATCTTTCGATGTGCACTGCACTTCACAATCGCAACTTCATTCGGTAGGGTCAGAGATTCCAACAGGTCATTGACTAACTGTCCATGTTGGATCTTAGTCCCATGGGACGTGAGAAAACCTCTTTCTTTCCACAGACGTCCAAAACTATGTGCTACGCCGAAGGCGTATTGGCTATCAGTAAACACATTCACTCTCTTTCCCTCAGCTAAAACACACGCTCTTGTTAATGCAATTAATTCTGCAGCTTGGGCAGAATTCTGACTTACTCTTGCGGTCTCAACAATCGTACTCAAAGTCGTAACTGCATACGCGGCCGTCACATCACCATTCTGTAGTTTAAAACATGACCCATCGACGTACAAAGTGCCATCTGGATCTAGTAACGGAGTATCTTTTAAATCAATCCTACCTTTTGTCTCTTCCTCAGTTCTAAAACAACAATCATGGGGATCTGAATCACTCGACTCTTGAGTAGTCGGCAACAGCGTTGCTGGATTCAATATGTTGCATCGCTTGATCTGAATGTGACTTGCCAAAAGCGTCAGCTCATAGCCTGATAGTCTAGCACTGGTGAGGTGTTGAGTTTTCGTTCGATTCATGAGTGTATCCACAGCATGTGGAACCATGACTACTAACATGTTGTTCATGACTAGTCCAGCAGACTGTCGAATAGACACTGCAGCTGCTGTAGCTCTCAAACAACTTGGCAATGCTCTGGCTACCGGATCTAATGTGGATGAGAAATATGCACAAGGTCGCTGTTTGTCACCAAATTGTTGCGTTAAAACACTCAACGCACAACCTTCTCTTTCATGGACATATAAAGTAAACGGCTTACTGTAGTCAGGAGTACCCAACACAGGAGCTGAACACAGCGCATCACGTAAGTCGGAGAATCTCTGTTGACATTCATCAGACCATGGCAAAGGGCTCGGAACACCTTTTCCAGTCAGGGCTACCAATGGTTTTGCCATGAGAGAAAAATTTGGGATCCATTGCCTGCAGTATGACGTAATACCCAAAAACGCACGCACTTCTCTCTGTGTGCTTGGTACAGTCATCTGCGAAATTGCTTTGATTCTCTCTGGGGTCAACCTTCTTCCCTCCTTTGACAAAAGATGACCTAAGTAGGTCACTTCTTGGCAACAATATTGCAGTTTAGAAGGTGAAACCTTGTGATGTAAGTCTGACAAATGACGTAATAAAGAAATTGTAGCTGTTTTTCAAGTTTCCTTGTCATCAGCAGCCACTAAAAGATCATCTACGTATTGGATCAGAGCAACACCAGGAGGAAGTACAAGAGCATCTAATTGACTTTTTAATGCTTGGCTGTAAATTGAAGGGCTCTCACAATAACCTTGTGGAGCGCGCTTGAACCTGAAACTGCGACCACCTAAGGAGAAACCAAAAATGTCTCTACTTTCCTCGACTATCGGGATGCTGAAAAAGGCATTCTTCAAGTCTATCACTGTAAACCATGAGGCTGAGGCAGGAATCAACGTCAATAATGCAGTGATATCTGGTACCACAGGAAACTGTGGAATCACTATTTTGTTAACCTCTCTGAGGTCAATCACAAATCTGTAGATTGGAGGTTTGGAAGGGTCAGTGCGTTTCAAAATCGGCAGAACAGGACTATTGCAGACATTTCCTCTAGTTTCCTCTATTACATCTTTCTGTATCAAGTCTTTCACGATCAGTAAAAGTGCGCGTTCACCTTCATTCGAAATCCGATACTGTGGTATTCGTGGGAATCTAACATTCGCTTTCAGACTCACCACATAAGGGGGAATTTCCAAAAGACCTACATCATTAGGACCAGTCGCCCAAAGAGTATCAGGGAGAGAACGCAGCTCCGGTGGGAGCTTATTCATTGACATGTACATTGGAGAAATGACTCTCTTACCCAACGTGAGCTGTACTCCCGAAGGAGAACAGTACAGTGTCGCATGCAGGCGTTTCAACAGATCTAAACCAAGCAGATTCTCATTACAACCGGTTGTCAGAATAAGGGGTGCTTCTAGTTCGCATGGCCCAACAGAAAATTGACAAAGGACTAGAAACAGGATTGTGAACAGGGGCGCCTGAGAAACCTACTGAAGTGTTCGTTAAGCCAGACAAAGGTGCGCCAGGGAGTTTCGCATGCATAATTGAACTTTTTGCCGCACCAGTATCCAACAGAAACGGTTCGACCACGCCTGATGTAACTACTGCGACATAAGGTCCACTCTGATCAACTGGAACTGATACTACTCCCTCTCTTTGCCTGTGGCTGTCCTAGTACTCGCTTTGCTGAACTTCTTCACTACCTTCATAATAATCCTCAACATGGTACTGGGGAGATCTACCTGATTGTGTAGATTGTACATTTCGCTGATCGAAATAATTAGATGGGCGATCAGTCTGTGGAGGCATAGTACCACGTCCTCTACCTCTAGGAGCTTGCATAAACCCACCACTACCTCTCTGAGCTGGGACACCACTGGTTTGTGTGTGCAGTACTGGACACTCGTTCTTATAATGACCCTCCTTTTTACAATAGGCACACTGATTCCATGCTAACTGTTGTCGGGGAATACCATAATCAAATCTTCGGGACATCCCTTGCTGGAATTGTGGCTGTTGCTGAAACTGGGGTCGCTGCTGTGAATCTGACTGATTTGAGCGAGGCGGGTACGCCTGTTGTAAAAGAACTTTAGTTTTCAAATCTTTTGTCTTCTTTTCTGACTTTTCCTTCTCTTCTTTCTCCCTATTCTCGTAATACTGAGCAGTTGCAAGTATCTGTGCTGTGGTCGACACTGCCCATGCACTCTCAGAATCCTTTAACTTGTTACTAAGCTCAGGCAGTAAATTAAACACAAACTTGTGGACAAACAACCTCTGACCTCCCTCAGTACTCATATCTTGCCCACTGTGGTCTACGAAGGTCTCTTCAAATCTAGTGAAGAAGTCAGAGACGCTTTCGTCCTTCTTCTGCTTGCATGCTGATAATTTATCCCAGTTGACCCGTAACGCTGGCATCAGCGTTTTCATCAGATTAATTATTCTGCCAGGTAAAGCAGCAATCAGAGGCTCAGGTTTAGCACCACCAACTTGTTGCGCGTCTGCCGCTACAATAGCTGGCCAATCACCTCCTAAGGCAACTGGGTGATTCTCTTGCCGAATCTTGGCCCATATAGGCTGTGGCACTACATTGCCAAATAGCATTTCGATGTCTGCCAAATTCATGACACACGCTTGAACTGTCTGGGTTAACTCTTTATAATAACCAGCAGGATTTTTACGTGGATCCGGTAATGCCTGTTTTACTGCTAATACTTCAGCCCGCTTCCAAGGGATGTGTATCCACACTCTATGGAAATGTGCTGGAGCAGCTGCAATACACAAGTTCGCATCAGCTTGGACTGCTTCGCGCCATATGGGTGGAACTTCCCTCATCGGATATTGACCTCGTCTTTTCCTAGTAATCGGTGAACCATCAGAACCCCTTGGAGACCGAAGAGGAGAATCATCCCTATAAGCTAAAATCAGTTCTATCGCTTCCCTTACTTCTGAACCTATCACCATTCCTGCGGCGAACTTTTGCTGAATATTTATCAAGTCAGAGGGAACGGAATCTAAGTCATCATCATCCCATTCCTCACGCAAAAGAGAACACATCACGTCAAAGACATAACGTTGAGTTGGTTCATTCCATTGCATAAATGTATCTGACACTCTTCGTGCATCATACTTCACAGCTTTCGACATCCACCTAAGAGCTGTCGAATCTAATATTTCTCGTTCCTGGGGACCAGGAAACTGGCTACGTCTCTGTGTAGAGTCAGAAACGGGAGTCCCAATTAAAGACCTGTAGAGAGGAGTTAAGATATTAGTTACAGAGTCGGTTATTTTCCGACGAACAGAAAGCGGAGTCAGAATGTTTACAGAGTTCGGGAACAAGGAAGCTGGAGCAGATGAAATGGTAAGGGTGGGAGTAGCAGGTAAAGCAGTTTGCGAAACGACAGGCAAAGGCGGAATAGGCAACCCAGAAAGAGGGGGTGCCGGGGGAACATTAACCACAGGAAGGACAGGAGCTTGAATCAAAGGAAGTGGAGCAACTATTCCAGGCTGACCAGCAGCTGGCTGCACAACAGGTAGTAACTGTGGTGCTGTATTACCCTGTGCATACGGTGGAGGTGATCTCAACAGATAAGACAACAGAGGATCCTTTTCAGAGTCCTCTATCGGCTTAGCAGGACACGATGGCAAGACAGGGTAGCATTTATCAATCGCCAAATTATGTTTTCTATTCGCTATCTCTATTGCTTTCTCAGTCTCGTTGACATGCAACTGTCTAGCAGACTCCATTAATGTCAACCTTTTCTCTTTCTGTTCCTTCTTCATCTTCCTAATTTCTCTCTGTTTGGCTTCTTTACGCCATACGCGAAAAGAATCAAACATTGCCGGCCGGGCTTTCTTTTTAAACAACTTCATTTCTAGATTGTCTAGAATTTCAATTTCAAAGCTACCATACGGTGGCCAACTAAGGACACCATCTTTCCTGGTGTAACGGACCCATACTTCATTATAAGCGATAGGACCTACACCATGTTTACAATAGAGCTCATATGTAGGAGTTCCAATCGGAGGAACCGAACACGGATCCTCCAACCGGGAATCCCCGTTGCAACTTAACCAGGACAGGAAACAATTACTACTGTTAGTCATTAAAAACTAAGGACAGATTCCAACCAAAATGCGCAAAGAACTTAGGCCTACCAAATGAACCAATACCAAAACAAAGATTATCTTAACAAGAGCAACCAATGATAATCTACGAATTCAAAAACAAACGTATCCAGAGAACAAAAGGTTTTATCCGAACAAGAGCAACCAATGATAAAATCCTTAAAAGAGCAACTAAGAACAACCAAACTGAGCGCAACCCACTTAATACTTAACTGAAATGTGGAAGACGTCACCAAGGAGAACCCGTCTACGTCTCGCCGTACTAAGGTCTGCACCTCGGGTCCAAGACAGGGCGACAGTCAGGGCAGCGGTCCTCTGTAGCCGTCTGGGAACAGGAACCCTCGTGGAAGAGATCGTCGGGCCACTTTTACGACATACAGGGATCGATGAAGCGGGGTACCTCCCTCCGGAATCTTCACACGAAGCTCCTCGAAATTTTCAGGCTTTGGACCGGTACCGGATGACGTCGCCCCACATTGGGCGCCAAATTGAGGTTCTGGACTTTTTAGAGTCCAGAGGTGTCAGGGAAACAACTCCCAAAGACCCCTGAGTTCCTTCCTGCCTTGGTGCACAAATAAACAGAGACGCGGGCTTCTCGATGGTGGCGTCAGAGACCAAGATTTATTTACTGCAGGGACACAGAAGTCATAGGAGCCACACAAAGGCAGAATCTACGAGACTGTTCGAATTGCAAAAAGTGGGTTGCTCCTTAAATACACAAAATATGTCT
Source organism: Triturus cristatus (assembly GCF_964204655.1). Taxonomy (NCBI): domain Eukaryota; kingdom Metazoa; phylum Chordata; class Amphibia; order Caudata; family Salamandridae; genus Triturus; species Triturus cristatus. The sequence continues at coordinate 1,191,204,553 of NC_140589.1, forward strand.
TCAGGCAACATTGCACGAATATCTTTCATGCCCAACCCGGTATCCCAAACAGACAATAAACATACACCAAACAATAATTAGTCGTAGGTTTTCAGTATTCGATCAAGTCTCTTTGTCAGTTTTCCATTCTTTGACCGATCCTCCCCATCATAAAAATTGTATCCTCCCCATAGTAAAAGTCCAGAGGGAGAGGAGCAGAGCCAGGTGTAAGGGATAGAAAAGTAGGATAAGAGGTGCTTATGGGTCATAAACGGGCATGGCTACCGTCTTCGGCCTCTTAATCAGGACAATGGACACGAGAACCAGTATAGCAGGGCTGGCCTCAGGCAGGGGAGGCAGCTTGATTCTGCCTAGTCACGCAGCGTCAGCTTCCTCGGGCTCGAGCTTACGTGTCTTTAACAAGGTGATTCTGCCAGGGTCATTGCTCGTCAATTGACTATGTGAGGGCAAGAAACAAAATGGGTGCCGTATCTGAAATGGATGCCATGACTTTACAACAGAATGCCCTATTTCTCAGTGAATTCATGCTCGTAGCGCAGCGAAAACACTGTCATGCATTAAATGGATCATTTACGGTTCATTGGTACCAAAATCGTGTCAGTACTATGATACCGAATACACGGGTTCGGATCGCTACAGAACCTCACGGGCGGCACAGTGACACATCAAAGTAGGGCGAAACTGTGCCGGGTGTCAGACGAGTGCCCACCTTGCAGATCACCACAGGACATGCACCAGAGCAACTCCTCTAGGCGCCAGCACCAAAGTTAATCCACGGGCAACAAACACCACACGCACAGTACTGGCGGGGTCTGGACCCTCCTCCCGCTCTGCCTTCTGCGGGGTGCAGCAGGTCCCCGGTTGGATCCCAGAGGTACGACTACACTGCTGTCTGTTCTCCCATACATGCACTGGAGGGAAGCAGGGGGCGCGCGCGCTCGTGTCCCAGACCTGCCTGCTCCACGGCTTGCATTTAATACTGTCTCGCGCTGAGCCCACAGACCGCCCGCGAGCCCAGCGCCCTCCCTTCTCCCCCAGGAGCAGACCGCCCGCATGCCATTGGCCAGCACAGAGAGGGCTGGGACGGCTGTGCGGGGCCTGTGCCTCCGCGCGCGGACCCTCAGGTCAAAGAGGCAGCGGAGGGGGGTCTCTCACCGCTGGGGGAACCTGCGCCCTGATGTCGTCCAATGAGAGGAGGGTGCTTTAATAGCTCATCCCAGGTGCTGGCTTAGTGAAAGTCAAAGGCAGCCAGGGTTCCATTTATGAAACGATGTGAAACGCTGATAATTGTAAGAAACGTGTTCAACCTACTTTCTTGAGACTGGAAGACCTTCCCAGCGGAAGAAGCCATGCCGATGACCTTTGTGGCTGTTAAATTGTTTCTTGACCTGGCAGATCCGGAAGTCGTCAGCGAAGGGGGGGTTGGAGGACAGGGTATCACGGAATACAGCCCTGCATCACACCACGCGAGTCTACAGCGTGTCTTGCTCATGCTGCCTGCACGCGCCAGTAGGCTCTCTGATTGGTTGACAAGGTCCACCAATCACAGTGCTTATTTGGTAGTTGCCAACCAATCGGAGAGCCGACTGGCACGTTTAGGCAGCGTGAGCAAGACATGCCGTAGACTCGCTGTCTTATGGGCGTGTTAAAAAAAGAGAAGGAATCGAAAAAACACGCCCACGAATCCAAAAGAGACGGGGCTTGTTTGGAGAGACAAAGCTCTTCTCCAATGGCTGCCCAGCATTTAAGAGGACAGCCAATGGAGAAGAGGAGAGAAGAGGGGCGGGTTCAAGCCCCACTACTCCAAGTCATTAAATCTCGCAAGCGAGACTGCGTAAGCGCAGCCTTCGCTAGCCGAGACCTAAAAAAGGCACATCGTTTTTGAAGCAAAGGGCAATTAACACTACAGGGAGCGCCTTATAGACAATTTAACTTCCTTATTAAAAATTAGAACGTGCATCCCTGATTACTTTAGCGCCCAATATGCAAACTGACTATTCTGAATAATTTTTTTCCCTCTTGATCTAGTCGATGTAATAATAAACATTTAATAAACATTTACTATCAAAAATTGAGTAAATATGTTCTCTAAATAATTACTTAGGAGACGTAGTAAAACAGGGAGCCGCCAATAAAGGCCGCCGTTGACAATTCACCGCTCAAAATTGTTTTGATACTGTGAGTTGCCCTTCCCCCCACCTACGCCACAGCTTCTTGGGACTGCAATATGCCCAAGATTGTTTTTTTATCTATAAGGAGATTTCCTAGACCGATCTCCTTTATTCCCAGGAAAACAGGAAGTGCTCTGGGGCTCCAGAAACTCTTGACACACCCTGGCTTTCAACCTCGAGTCTCCAAGAAGAGGGGGAGAAGATGGTTTTTCGACAGGAGATGCCACCGAAAACTGCAGAGGCAAACTAAGTATTTGAGGATGAGGAAGAAGATGTAAGGTGAATTAGAGTAAAAAAGAGATTGACAACTTGCAGATAAGGGGCGGATTAAGATACGGATATCTGAGGTCAAGAGCACTTACATACAGAATAAACTGCCCTTATGTTGTCAATTACATTGATCTGCCACCAAATCCCACGTTTCTGTAAAATAATGGATTGAGTCGGACGGGGTAAACAACTAGGTTCGAGCCTCGGTATCGGCTCAACATCTGGTGATTCTGGGCAAATCATTTAATCTCCCGTGCGTACCAAATAATGAATGCGTCCTTGTGTAACGTAACTGGTGGCGTTTGGGTGCGGTTCGTTCTATATAAAACTGCAAAAAAAACAATGCCTGATGGGAGGAGGAAAGAGAGGCCATCACACGCTGTACTGTGTGATGAACAAAATACTTTCTGAGGGAAACCTCGGAAAGAGAGCTAAACACACAAAGAATGCACTTTTACAGAAATGAACCAAGAATTCAGCATTTCTGAATGCCACAGATAATAACCAATGGCAATCGGTGGGTTTGCCAAACCCCACAGAAGAGATAAGAGGTCGATCAAAGCTCAACCTAAAAATGAGAGCGCCCCAGACATGGTTACAAACCACAACATAAATTATACAGGTATAGTAGTTACTTAATAAGTCACAAATTTTTTTATGATTAACAAGGTGGAAGGAAAGCTCTACATAAATACAACGCAATTCTGATTTACAATCTCATAACTTAAAAATAGACTGGAAAAAAAATACTAAGGCGCAATGCCAATGGAAAAGGCAACAGAAAACACTTATTCTACTTCTCATGTGCTCATCATTTGATGATGCACATAAGCAGAGCAATCCAATTCACACTTTCTACACATATAGGTTTGGTACAGGTTAATGACCTAAGGGTTTTCAAGATACTCGTACTGTGAGAGCAGAATCTACACACAGGTGTCAGGAACTTGCTTAACAGCATAAGCCACTAATATGCTGTCAGCAGTTATTACCAGTAGGATTGAAGAGGCATCTGGCAGTGGAATATGGTCTCTAGCAGATGAGAGAGATGCAGAATGGTCCATGTTAGGGTTCAAACTCTAAATTGTTCACCAACAAGCTGTGCCCATGTGAATTCATGCTTCTGAAGATTCTCATGATGCCTTGCTATCCTGGGAGACTTTGTCTTCTCAAACAAATGCAAGGACGGATCAGAAACTATTGTACAGCATAGTGACATCCCTTTCAATATGAAACAGGATTCCACATTGGATTAATTTGCTTAGTACTCCTAGATTAAGCTACAACCTCTAGTTACAGAATTCACAGATCCACATGTTTTCCTCAAGATCTATAAATGTACTTTGGCACCCCAAAGGAACACTAATCTCCATTATGTACTTTTTTATGTGTCTCCACCTAACTTCCCAGTCACGTACAGGTAACCTCCTTAACATTGCTTCGAGTTCTGCATTATGTTCAATTATTTGCTTTCCACTACTTGAAAATTACTGAGGTGAGGTTTGCTTGGCTGTATTGTAAGCCATTTCCTGACTAGGTTTTTGAAGCGCCATTTTAAGTCCTTCAGCACCGTACAGATCTCAAGCTAGCAATAAAAGTTGTCCATATTACCACAATAGATTGTTGCTTGAACAACTGCTTGATTCGCCAGTCGCTTCACTGCATACCAACACTATTTATTACAAGAAGGTGAGAGGATGTGTGCTGGAAACTTCTTTTCAATTCAAGCTAGATGAGAAGTGCAGGGTGAATAGCTTAAATCGTATACAGTCCAAAAACGACACCTAGTTTCAATTAATCCACGGTTAGTATTCTCACACATATTAAACACATTCACACTTCAAGATATTCCATTATAATGTACCATCTCATATCTCTCCTATGCAGAGTAATGAAACTTCTGTTTCAACTGAACGGTCATTCATCAGAAAGACGAGAAACAAAGATAACCACGCTTTCCTTCAGTGCAGTGTTTCAAATTGTGATCACTGCTCCAACACTAGCAGCTTCAGCGCTCTACCCTCCCTAAAATGTATAAAAAGCGGAAAAAGGAACGTGAATAATAAGTATTTGTGAATAATAAGTATTTCCGCAGCCAAGTTAAGTAGTCATACAATTTTGTTACTTGTGGTCTATGGCCTAAAACCAGACTCCAAACCCATTTCCAGCACCTTTGGCCAGTGCCGGTGGAGTTTTCTGAGTGGGTGATGGCCTCATAACGAATTTCGGCCTTGGAGATCAGACTGATCTTGCTGCCAATGTAAGCGTCCCGCCGCTCATGACTGCTACCGGGTTGGGAACGCTCCCCGGACCGGATGGATCCAGATGGGGACCAATGCGCATCAGAGGCTGCGCAATGGATGGGCAGTGTCTAGAATGCTTGCCATGTTTCTTCCAGGCGAAAGCTAAGTATTCTGCCGATAGGATTGAGACACGCCTCCAAGCTATGTCCTACTGTCAATTGGTAATTCCTAGTTTTGCCTGGAAATAACATGGCTGCCTATGAGATCGGCCCCGCACAGTGACATTTTATTTATGATTCCATTAGGAGGAGCACACTGTTTTTACTACCATTGCGTCATTTACATAAACATGCTCAAATCGGCAAGGGCTTTAGAGAGGTAAAGAAAATATATTTTTATCTTCCTGGGCCACTTACTTTCACTTTCCAATCGTAGAGCAACAAGAGTGGAAAGTGACGGGTGGAAGAGAGGCCGAAGAGGGCATGGAGCTAATGGGACAGGAAGTTAAATTAAAAAAATTAAAAAAGACTGTCAGAGGCATGCGTCCTGCCTCACAGATGCTCGCTTTGGAGGCAATACTCCATGGGAGTGAACGTTTGAAAAAAAGTGGGACATACACCCAACATTAGCCATTTGCAGGCTCCAATTTTTACAGGACACACACAAAAGCCAATCCAAAAGCGTGGGAGGAGTCAGACCCCACAAGTACCTACAACAGATCTCCACAGTGCAAGCGTGTAAGCTCAACCAAAAAAAATGAGGGAAAGTGTTCAAAAGTGGCCAAAACGTATTCCCATAGTATTTTCTCAAGCACAACCCCTTCCCTTAGCACAGCTGATCAACACAGACAAACCAAAGGATAGGTTCTATCAGCTGCACTGTCAATTCCTTATTTCAGTTTTGTTTTGACTCAGTTTTTGCTGCTTTTTCTTCCACCTACCCCGTTCCTTAAAAACAAAGTGAAACGGCCAAGATACTTTTAAATAGGCGGATATATTAAAGTGCTATAATCTTAAAATATTTTTACAATGACTTCATTTTCTCTAACTTAAAAAATAAAAACCTGCTGCTAATACCGATCAAGCTTCATTCACTCCCTGCATAAGTATAACCAAAAGGAATTGCTCTATTCTAACTATTATGTCAAACGTACTGTAATTTTGACAATAGCATGATTATTACACTTTGTGGTTTTATAAATGATATGTGTACTAAGTTATGCCAGGTATGTAGTGTAAAAGTGCTGTCTTTACAGGAGATCACAATGAGCTTGTATATAGGCTGCAGCCTAGGGCTACACCATAGCTTCCAAGGTTTCATATTGCTATGAGTGACCTTTTCATAATTTCAGTGTAATTATGAGTGACATTTCAACAACTACGAGTGACAGTTTCTTGTGAGCAAAATCAAGCCATAAAGACAAGGGAAACATAAAAATCTGAAATTGCACCCTTTTGACCAATGAGAAACTCTACGAAGATCCTAAAATTGCAGCAATGCACCAGAAAAGGAAGGGTACTAACATAGTAAAAAGCAGTAACTCACAGCTAATAGTCAAGGATGCTACCATTCTAGTCACCTCTTCTAAGCAAACTGGGCAGTGTGTCCCTTTCTGCTGACCTTCAAAAGATAGTTAACAGCTGATGAGGGGAAAGGTACATAAAAAAATGGAGAAGCAGAAAGGGAGATGCACACAGTGGGCCACAGTTGTATTTTTTTTGGGGGGGGGGGGGAGTTGGCAGGGTAGCAGTCCTTTAAAGATTCTCTGTGGAGAGATTAGGCTATGCATCATAATTATTTGTAACAGTTTCACTATGCCCGATTCTTTTGTTTATAACACAGAAGAAAGACCATTTCTCCCTATCACAATTTAAAAGGTAAATGTTTCTGTGACTATTTTCTGAAATGAGTATGACAGTTTGGCACAAAAATGGGTAAAAATCGAGGGTCTGTTTCGCAAAGCCATTTGCACACTGAAGTTGGATTTACGTTTGCAAATGGCTTGTGTGTTACGGATGTAAGCTCTTGTTTTGTGTTCCCACAATGTTAGTTAACATTCACAAAATAATTTAATCCGAAGAAATATTACCTGTGCACAAATCTTTTCTCGGGATAGGGTATGGACATTTCTGAGACAGTGATGCCTTGCAAAGTCAATGTACACCCACAAATCTGCAAGAAACATTTCCAACCTAGGTACTGTCTGAGATTCTCTCTTGTCCAGGGCAAAAATAAATCTGCATCCATGGTGGAAATGCCGACAAAGATGGTGGGGATGAAAATAAAGGGATTTCTATACAAGGGAAAAATCTCAACATTTTAAAATGCTATTGCAATTTTTTATTACGTGTACACATGTCTAAAGATAAAATGCATAAATAGAAACCAGTGAGAGCAATACTGAAGTCATAAAATAATTGTACTTCCAATTTTGGTTATTTGCAACCTGTTTGCCAGAGATGTACTCCAAATGTAGACAGAAACACTTGTGTTTGCCTGAAGAACAAAGGAGTGACAGTGGCCGTGCGAGCATGTGCACTTTCCCCGTGTGGTTTTCGTTCCCTAAGCATAGCTCTGCATACATAGTCAACTGCTAGTCACTCACTACCTACCTGCGGAAGGCAGCCTGAAGCAGGACACACAACGGTCAAGCTGAAGACTGTGGCCCGAGCACAATGTTAAAGGGGACGGGTAAAATGTGCATCGTAAGGCATGTCAATCTTGCACATACACTGTTGAGGACAGTGAGAGCAGTCAACGTGCAGAGGTACGCCCCAGAGCAGGATGCGAATGGACTGTTTGCAGGTCTGCGGACACCGCCCACACCAGCTCCTGCACCCGTGGAAGCAGAAGTTGCAGCCAGCAGTGCAGGCTTCAGCAGCTCTGCCTTTCACCTGCGCAGAGATCTCGATGCAGAACTGTCCCTAACTCGAACACCACTACCTCTCCCAGTGTTACAGCACAGGCCATTATGCGGAGCTCGTACCCCCGGTTAATTCAGCCTACAGTGTCGCAGGAAATGCGAAGAGATCCAGGGCTCTCCTGTGCCAGGGTCCGACGGGAAACAACTAGTAGTGAGTGTCACGTCTATGAGACCAGGCCAGCTGGAGGGAACACAATGGGGTGGACATGTGTCCGTGACCAAGTGATGGCACCACATTCTGGTCCGTGCACTGATGCCGGTCCAGTCCAGTTACTGCCTGCCATCACAACTTGAAAAGCGGCTGGGGAGAGCTGAAACACCACTCGTGAAATGTGCATGGTCTGTGGCAGAGGTAAGAGTGCCGAGGCTAGACGGCTCAAAATGCAACCGCCACGCCTCCTCCTGCTGACTCTCTTCCACTAGCTCCTGAGGTGCGATGAGGTCGGCCCGGAGGCAGGGAGAGCAGACCAGCAAGAGGGGCAATCTAGACATTGAACACTTGCACTCCCATCACGATACAGTACTTAGGATGCCGCACGTCACATGACAATCCAGGATGCACATTTATACAGCCCAATCTTGTAATAAAATGTGTGATAAATATTTTTAATGCGGTGATGCTGGCACTTGGCAGCGCTGATATACGTACGCCCACTGCGACTCCTTGTCATGGTCCACAGTAGGCTGCACTGCGCACCTCACCTGCAATCTAGATAGTGATCACATCTTTCTCACATTCCATTTATAACCGTCCTGTAAAGATGCAGCTGCGTGCAAGCACCGAGAACTTCCAAAAAGTGTGCGACTCCTGTGCAGGAGGTGCATGCTCACGCCCTAGTGCGGTGTGTGAGAAGGACCCTTTGCAGTGTTTCTAACTAATGGCGCAAACTGCGTGTCTGTTCCTGTGACAAACGCAACCAAGCAACGCACAGCCGTAATACATCGCAATACTTCCCATTCGACTCGCCCAGCTGCTCTGAAAGGAAATTACATTTTCGAGTCTGCGGCTGTTCAAAATAGCCAGACATTAGTAGTACGGGCTTCGTCACATCAAAAGAGAACAAGAACTAAGGGCTGTACTCCGTGGCCTTCGGTGTCCTTGATCATACGAGATTCTACTCCCGAACCATCGGCTGCTGCCTGCCTGCCTTAGTGGTTACACATATGCATCTGGTTTGTGTCAGCTTTCCATGCGAGACCTGTTGTGACCCTTCGAACTGGAGCCTGCCCCGGCAGCGCCGCCACCAGCACAACAACACGGCGCCGGACGGATGGATCCTCACGGCTTGACGACAGCAAAAAAATGGTGGATGGAAGCTTCGAAAATTTTTCGGATTCGGGGGCGTGTTCCTGCTGTTTGAAAAAGGGCGTGGCTAAAAAGTGGAAAGAACAGCACGGAACACGCCCCCGAATCTGAAAAAGACGGAGCCTATTTGGAGGGATGGCTCTCTCCTCCAATGGCTGGCCTCCGTTCAGGAAGCCAGCCAATGGAGGAGAGCCAAAAAGAGAGGCGGGCTAAAGAGCCACTCTCAGAAACATAAGATCTCCGGACTTCCGGTTCTGCCTTCGGCAGACCGGATGGTCCCTCTACCTAAAAACAAACAAACAGTTACTACATGGCAATCAGAAGAAATAGTGCACCTCATTGTGAACTTTGCACAACAATTTAAAGTATTGGGCAATCACACCACGCTACCCCCGACCTTTAACCTCAAAACCATTTCACAAAACTAAACCATTGTCAATAGAAACACTAGAAAAGACACAGGTGTACTCGGTGCTTCAGATTGCACAATGAAGAAGTCCAACTACATCAACGAGGAATGATGGGTATAAAGGCCAGAATATAAACACAGGCATGGACCAAAGTCAATGGAGTTGGCTTTCAGCCTCCCTTAAAGCTTGTAAGGATGAGTGCTCCGCATTAAGACAAATACATAAACCTGAGAGATGTGAGATACATCTGCTCTCTTGGAAAATAGCAGGAGCAAAAAAACACAGTGGGGCGGATTCACAGAACTAATCTGAGATAAAATCCTAAACTTACCACTTTTGGTATTCACTGAAGGCATTTAGCAGTAGTAAAGTTAGGACTCCTAACTTTACTAATACTAAACTGAGATAAAATCCTAAACTTACTACTTTTGGTATTCACAGAAGTAAAGTTAGCAGTAGTAAAGTTAGGACTCCTAACTTTACTACTACTAAATGCCTTTTGTGAATACCGAAAGTAGTAAAGTTAGGATTTTGCCTCACTTTAGTATTAGTAAAGTTAGGAGTTCTAACTTTACTACTACTAAATGCCTTCTGTGAATACCAAAAGTCGTAAAGTTAGGATTTTGTCTCAGTTTAGTAGTAGTAAAGTTAGGAGTCCTAACTTTACTACTACTAAATGCTTTCTGTGAATGGCAAAAGTAGTAAGTTTAGGATTTTATCTCAGTTTAGTTCTGTGAATCGGCTTCAACCTAAAGTGACTTAAATGGACAAACGATACCCTCCAGGACCTACAAAATACAATAAAAGAACAAATAAAGTCAGTACCAATAAGGGAAACAAAACAATATATGCCTGGACAGAATTCACAATGAAACTCACATCACTAATGTCGGAAACACAAAACCACGTGCCAAACAAAATTGCAAGATAATAACAAACAAAGCTCAAAATCTGAAACGAGAACTAATGAAAGCTGTCAGGAAGTTGAGAACAACTGACCTTGACCAAACTGCATGGGATACTGTACGTCGCCTGAGAAAAGAATAAAAAAAAAGTTATGAGAAGAGAAAAGAAATAGCATTGAGGCATTCTGGTCAAAATTACTGTTCAGCGCAAGGCAAAGGGGAACAACCTTTACAACGCAACTTTTACAACGCACTACCTTTACAACGCATTTTTTACAACGCATTATCCATTACAACGCATGACATTACAACGCATGACACTACAACGCATTTTTAAAAACTACCTTTACAACGCATTCCATTACAACGCATACTACCATTACAACGCATACCATTACAACGCATAATATTACACTACACTATCCAACACTTACCCTACTGTTGCACCCCCTGGAGTTAGAATAGTAATTTTTACCCCTATACTATCCAACACTTACCCTACTGTTGCACCCCCTGGAGTTAGAATAGTAATTTTTACCCCTATACTATCCAACACTTACCCTACTGTTGCACCCCCTGGAGTTAGAATAGTAATTTTTACCCCTATACTATCCAACACTTACCCTACTGTTGCACCCCCTGGAGTTAGAATAGTAATTTTTACCCCTATACTATCCAACACTTACCCTACTGTTGCACCCCCTGGAGTTAGAATAGTAATTTTTACCCCTATACTATCCAACACTTACCCTACTGTTGCACCCCCTGGAGTTAGAATAGTAATTTTTACCCCTATACTATCCAACACTTACCCTACTGTTGCACCCCCTGGAGTTAGAATAGTAATTTTTACCCCTATACTATCCAACACTTACCCTACTGTTGCACCCCCTGGAGTTAGAATAGTAATTTTTACCCCTATACTATCCAACACTTACCCTACTGTTGCACCCCCTGGAGTTAGAATAGTAATTTTTACCCCAATACTATCCAACACTTACCCCACTGTTGCACCCCCTGGAGTTAGAATAGTAATTTTTACCCCTATACTATCCAACACTTACCCCACTGTTGCACCCCCTGGAGTTAGAATAGTAATTTTTACCCCTATACTATCCAACACTTACCCTACTGTTGCACCCCCAGGAGTTAGATAAGTAACTTTTACCCCTATACTATCTAATACTTACCTTAAATGTAATTTAATATTATGCGTTGTAATGGTATGCGTTGTAAAGGTAGTATGCGTTGTAATGGAAATGCGTAGTAAAGGTATTTTTTAAAAATGCGTTGTAGTGTCATGCGTTGTAATGTCATGCGTTGTAATGGATTATGCGTTGTAAAAAATGCGTTGTAAGTGCATGCGTTGTAAAAGTGTGCGTTGTAACGTCATACATCCCAAGGCAAACCAACTCCAGTACCTTCTGGGAAACAATAAATAACCTGAACAGGCCAGGGAACCTCAAAACCTCAAACGTCCAGGGCCAAATTCCTAACTAGGAGATTCATGGGAAATACAACGCATGAACTACTGCCTTCTAAATACTTGGATGGGACCATCAACAAGATCAAATGATGGCGACCAAAAAAAAAGAAACTCCAACTACAGAAATGAAGGAACCAGCACTCCTAAGAAAAATAAAACCAACTCGTTCTATCCAACAGAGGAAATATTCCACATAATACGTAAAGGGCAGAAGGGATGGCGCACCAGGGCCTAATGGTATTCCTCAAGCAATTTTCAAACATGATCTAGCCTTTTGGAGCAAACATCTGTCCATACTGTTTAAAGAAGCAGAATCATTGAGTTGTATACCACCCAGTTGGCAAGGCTCAAATATTACACCAATCTACAAAGGCGGAGACAGAACGAATCTGGCAAATTACAGGCTTATTAGATGTAGAAGCAAAGTACCATGCCTCTTTGATCTTAGCAGACCTCACTGACTGGTCAGATAAGTACAACCTAATCCCTAACAACCAGAAAGGCTTCAGAAAAGGAATCAAAACAACCGCAAACATTTTAGCACTTTCTCTAATAGCAGAAAAATGCAAGTGGAAAAAAGAGAGATTTTATCTCTGCTCTATAGAACTAAAAGAAGCGTTTGACAGCGTAGATCGTCAGTACTTGTGGAGAAAACTTAGAGCCTGGAACATCCCCGAAAGAATATCACAAGAAATAATGTTATTTTACTCCCAAACCTGGATAAGAGTAAAGCTGGGTGACGGCTCCAGAATACCAAGAAAGTTGAACACAAAAACGGGCTTGAAACAAGGATGTGTGCTGGCGTCACACTTTTTCAACCTGTTTATGTCTGACTTGATGTCATGGCACATTAAGATCAACTCCCACCCGCCGAATCTGAAAAAGCTATCCTTATCTCACCTCTCATTTTCTTTTTTTTTTTGTCCTCATTTTACGAAAAGATGCTCTGGTTTCAAGAAGATAGGGCCATTCGGACCAATAAGAGGCCAGAAAACACCCGGTCGCTCCATACTGGAGGATGGGTAAATTTTACCCCCGGGGTCTGTTGTCAGAGTAGACCTCCTAGGTTGACCATGGCCCCTGTTCTTTTACAGGCCAGTGTAATTAAAGTTAACTGAGCCTACATCATAACGGCCTGTAGAGCAAGTTGGTAATCATTGGACCATTGGGTGTACAAATTATATTTCTTACATTAGTGAAGAAGAAAGAATAGACCCCACAAAAACAAAAAGTGTCAATAAATTATGCCTATAAAAAGAAATTTTGAAGGTTATATTCATTGTGAGAAACTAGAAACATAAGTAGTAAACCAGGTGTCCCAGAGATCCCAACATTTTGTTTTCTTAACCCCCTTGTTTGCTCGGTCAAGTTGTTAAGTTCGCTGTATTGAGCCAATCCATTCAATTTTAGTGGGGGAAGAAGGGAGGATCCATTTTACACATATCTCCCTTCGTGCCAGAAGTATCAAGACAAAAAAGAGCGCCTTCTGGTTTTTAGAGAATCTTAAATTTTCCACCCACCTGGGATCACCCCAAAGATGACTGAGGTTTCAGTCAACCCAACTTCTCTGCCCATAACATCGGAGATGATCTTACCCACGTGATTCCAGAAGGGCTAAATCGAAAGACGCTGCCAAAACATATGGACCTCGTTCACGTTGTTTTCGGCACATTTCGGGCACTTCTTTGTCACTCTGTTCCCCATCTTTGACAATTTCTGTGGCGTCCAGTATGCCTTATGGACAGTGAAAAGGTGGTTTCTCTTTAAGGGTGAAGCTTTCACATATGACCACAAAATAGACATAGATACTTGCCCTAAGGTTTCGAGGTCTTCACCCGGCAGGTCCTTCTTCCAGCTCTCTGTGATTGGATTCTGCGTGTCCTCCCCAGGCTCGATTATCAACCAGTAGCATGCTGCTACCTCTTTTCGCATTGTAGATCTTGTACAGATCCCATTCACCAGATCACGGTTCCCTTCTATCTCCTTCCCTGTTGATTTTATCCAGCTCGAGATCTGATAATATTTGAATTCTGAAACCGAGTTGTTTGATAATATAGAGAGACACTGCCATAGAATCAGCTCATTGTTCACAATTAACTGCCCCCACTTAAGTATCCCGGATTTACCCAGTGGAAGTGCAAGTGCATCCAATAGGCATGCTGGGGCACCTGGAGAATCCCATATAGGTGTATCATCGATATAGTAAGGTATGTGCAGCATTGTCCTCAACTGAGACCAAACTCTAGTTGCGGCTAGGAGGATCTTCAGCCTAACCTGCTACAAGAATTTGGGGCTGGCAAACTTTAAGAGAAAGAAATCTGCTTGATTCTTATGAAACATTGTTAAAGCCTTAAAAAGTGGGGAGAGAGCCGAGCTATTCTTTAATAGTTTACGTGAATTTTTCAAGTGGAAGGCACAGAAGTATGTATAGAGGGCCGGGGTGGCTATGCCGCCATGGACTTTTTTCCTCCTAAGCTTCCACTGAGAAATTCTTGGGTTTTTCCTACCCCAGATAAAAGAGGAGAATAGCCCCTGTACTTTTCTAAACCAAATTTTTGAGAGTTCCAGTGGGATGGAATCAAATAAAAAAGTAAATTTGGGTAAAATTGACATTTTTAGCAGGTTAGACCTACCCAGGATAGAAAGTGGAAGGGTCTCCCATGATGTAGCTGTTGTCTCACACTAGCAGTTGTTTTGTCAAAATTCACCTGTGCTATGTTATTTATATTTTCAACTATTTGGATCCCAAGATATCTTATTTGGTGTTTTAAAAGATCGCTCTTATAGGGGGTATTCCATGTCATTAGCTCTGTTTTCTGCTGGTTGATTGAGTAACCAGACACTCTCTCAAAGTTCTCCAAATGCTCCCATATCTCGGGGAGTGAGTACTCTAGATTTCCCATCAAAATCATGAGATCATCGGCGTATAGACCTATTTTCTTTTCCCAGCCATTACAACTAAAAGAAGAGATGCCCTGGCAAGATCTTAATGTGCATGCTAGTGGTTCAATATACATTTTGAACAGGAGGGGCGAAAGAGGGCAGCCCTGTCTGGTTCCTCTGGAGATTTGTATTTGTTTTGTTAGGTTGCAATCAACAAGTACCCTAGCAGATGGGTTTTTACATAGGGCCCTCACTGCTGCTATGTAAGTTTCTCCTAGATTAAGGCGCTGGATCACTTTGAGTAAAAAGGGCCAGCTAACCCTATCAAAAGCTTTTGCAGCGTCAAAGGTCATAATCGCTAATGGGATCTCATATAAATTTGCCAGGTCAATTGCTCCAATTAGGTCATGGGTTAATTCGTGGAGTTGCCTCCCCTTCATAAATCCCCTCTGATCAGGGTGTATTATAGACCCCACTACCCTATCTAGCCTTTTAGTTAGAATCTGAGTATATATTTTATGGTCGCTGTTCAGAAGGGAAATAGACCTGTACGATTCACAAACTCGTGGTTTTTTATTTGGTTTCAGGATGATGGTAATAGTGGCTTTGTTCCAGGATGAGGGGAGGTCTTGGCCAGATGTAAAAGCAGAATTAAATAGTTGGAGCAAGAATGGAGCTAACTCTTCTTTAAGAATTATATATATTTCTTTCGGGAGGGCATCAGGGCCCGCGGCTTTTCCTTTCTTTAGGGTTTTAATAGTATGTAGAACTTCTTCTAAAGTAATTGGGTTACTCAGGTTATCTCTACCAGTCTGGTAATGTAGGAAGTTGTAAGCCTGTGAAAAAAAACTTCAATATGCTCTTCGCTCAGGATTAAATCTTTAGAGTAGAGATCTTGGAAGAAATGGGCGAAAGCCTCCTCAATCTCTGTGTTCTCTGAAATGATTCTTCCAGTGGTCGGGCACTTAAGATCCTTCACCATATTCCTGGCATGGTCCGCCTTGGTTTTCCACGCGAGGAATTTGCCACATCCCTCTCCATATTCATGGTGAGACAGCCTACTTGCTTCCCATTTCCTTTTAGTTATTGCTTCGAAGTAATCCGCTAACTCATTTTTAGCTATGGACAATTTTTGTATATTGTTTGAATCATTCGGCGCGTGTTCCAACGCCATCTGCTTTAGATGTATTGTTGCTTCTAGCATTTTAATTTCCTCCCCCACTTTCTAATTTTGGGCTATTGAGAGAGAAGTTAGTAAGCCTCTCAAGAAGGCCTTATATGTATCCCAAACTATGTGGGGCGATGCAGAGTTTATATTAAATAAAAATAATTAATTAGTGCCTTTTTTAACCTATCAATAACTAATCGTTCGAGGAGTATTGAGCAATTTAATGTCCATCTACGCAGGGGGACTCTTTGGTAGAACAATTTCCAAAAGAATGGCTGAGTGATCGGACAAATGTTCTGGGAGATGAGTGACTTTAGTCGTGTCCTTACTGGTGGTGCGATCTACCAGAAAAAAGTCGATCCTAGTCGATGACCGCATTTTTTGTTATGGAAAGTAAAGTTTGCCCCTAATGTCCCAAAGTCATGTCTCTTGGCTCTCCATATATCCAGAAGACCTATATCTGACATCAGTTGTATCAGAACTTTTCGTGTACTTTGTGTAACCCCCACAGCTCTTTTGGACGTTGTGTCGTACCTAGGATCCAGGACTACATTAAAGTCCCCCCCTTTATAATGGAATCATTTACGTCAACTAAGTGGAGAAAGAAGGATTGTAGATGGGTTGGGTCGTCCATGTTAGGACCATAATAGCCCACGAAGGTAAACCAAAAGCTATTGATTTTTGCCCTGGCAATTGCCCACCTACCATGTGGGTCTACAATAACATTCCCTAAAATTGCTTGTGTTGTTTATTTAAAAATAATGGCGACTCCTTTCGTGGGGCACATATGCGTTGTATAAATGCAATGCTCTATCCATTTTTGATTTTTGAGTATCCCTACCCAATCTTCTTTACAAAGGTGTGACTCCTGGATGACCAGCACATCATTGTTCACGAGGTGTAGATATTCTAAGATTTTCCTTCTTCTAGGGGGAAACCTAAGCCCGGTCACATTCCAGGATAAGATTTTCAGATTTTTTGGTCTACCCAAATCTATCATGGGAAAATAAGTTGTCTGGACGTGCTTCCTGTAGCTCCCCCAGAAGAGAAATTGAAATTTCAAAAATGTTTTTCATGAATGAGGAAATTAAAAAAAAAAAATTCTCACATGCTCCCCCACCCTGTGCCTAAATACAAACCACTGTGCTTTTTGTTTGTTTTTATTTTTTAAACCCACCCACCCTGGGGAACCCTCCCTCAACTCTGGAGGTATACTGGAGTACCTCGTTTCGGGCTCTCTCCCTTTCTAGGCAGACATAATAAAGTGAACATTTTTCAATTGGATGTACCTTTAATCTGATCGATTCAGGAGCTGACTTCGACGGGGTCTCTGAAATTATACAATTTATTTTTCCACATCACCCTCAGGGAGGTGGGGAATTGGAGTTTCGCAGTGGCACCCAAGCTCTTCAATTCTTGTATGTGTTTTCCCAACTCCCACTGCCTGTCCTGTGTGGTGCGTGAGATGTCCGATTTAATACGGAAAGACCAGTCCTCTTTATTATATACTCCTTTTCTTTAATTAAGTAAGTTTTGAAATTTACTAAAATTTTTCTTTTTTTTTTTTTTACCAGGTCTTTTAGCGAAGGGGTCTTGATGAACTCTTTGTACGTCGCTTTCCAGAGACTCTTTCTCTATCTCATCTCTCATATGCAGATGATGTGGTACTAATGAGCTAAACTAAGGTCACTTTACTGAGAAAAGCCCTCATCGGTAGAGGAATAAGGACATGTAGAGCAACTATTATACAAGGGCTAGATCCGGCAGATCCCAATGAAACGCACATTGATAAAATACCTCAGAATTAAAAAGCAGGCTTTGAAAATCATAGCTTAACAGAAGCACTGATTTTATCAATCAATAAATCTGGGGTTTGTAGAGCGTACTACTCACCCGTGAGGGTCTCAAGGCATTGGGGAGGGGGGTAGTGAGCAGCTCTGTTAGGCTCATTCGAAGAGCCAGGTGTTGAGGTTCCTTCTGAATTAGTGCAGTGTTGGGCTCCGTCTGAGGTGGAGGGGGAGTTCATTCCAGGTCTTGGCTGCGAGGTAGGAGGAGGATCTTCCACCAGCTCTGGTCTTGTAGAAGTGAATGACGGTGGTTAAGGTGAGGTCAGCTGAGTGAAGGTTTCTCTTGGGATGTGGAAGGAAATTCTGTCGTTGAGGTATTGGGGTCCAGTGTTGTGGCGTGTGTGAGCAGCTTGAATGTTATTCTGTTTTCGACGGTGAGCCAGTGGAGCTTGTGGAGGTGTTGGGTGATGTCGTTGTGTTGTGGGATTTTGAGGATAAGTCTGGCTGCGGAGTACTGGACGGTTTGGAGTTTGCGGAGGAGGTTCTTGTTGATTTCAGCATACAGGGCATTGCAGTAGTCCAGTCTGCTGTTGATGAGTATGTGGGTGATGGTTTTCCTGGAGTCAGGGGGTTCCACCTGAATATCTTGTGAAGTATACGGAGGTTGGTGAAGCATGTGGAGGATTCAACGTTAATGTGACGGTTCATGGTGAGTGAAGAGTTGAGTATGATGCTGAGGTTGCGTGCGTAGTCCCTTGGGGTGGGTGGGTGTCTGAGGGCAGGGGGCCACCAGGTGTTGTCCCATGTGGAGGGGTGGAGCTGAGGGTGAGGACTTCTGTTTTATCAGAGTTGAGCTTCAGGTAGCTGTTGCTCAGACAGGTTATGACGGCTTTCATCCCCGATTTGGAAGTTGTGCCTGGTGATGTCAGGTTCCTTGGTAAGGGAGAGGATGAGCTGAGTGTCATTGGCGTAGGAGACGATGTTGCGAGCGTGGTTTCGGATGATGGTTGCAAGGGTGGCCATTTAGACGTTCAAGAGTGTGGGTCTGAGGGAGAATTATTGGGGTACTCTGCATCTGTCGGTTCCGAGAGCAAGGGCAGGAGTCTTATTCTCTGTGTTCTGCCTGATAGGAAAGAATGTATCCAGTCCAAGGCCTTTCCTTGGTTGCCTGCGTTGTGAAGTCTGCTGGCTAGTGTGCAGTAGGAGACGGTGTCGAAGGCTGCTGATAGGTCTAGGAGGATGAGGGCTGCCATATGGCCTTGGTGGAGGAGGGCACGGATGTTGTCGGTGGAGGCGTGGAGGGTGGTCTTGGTGCTGTGGTTGCTGCGGAATCCCGACTGAGAGGTGTCTAGGAGGCAGTGAGTTTCTATGAAGCATGGTAGCTGGGTGTTGACGGCCTTTTCAATTAATTTGGCGGAAAAATGAAGCAGTGAGATGGGCCTGGAATTCTGGAATGTCTTGATTTTGAGTGGAAGAAGAAGCTGAGATTGTTGCAGAGGTCTTGGGAGGGAAGGACGTTGGTTGTTTCACTGTTGGGTTTGGCGAATTCCTGTATGATGGCAAAGAGTTCTTTGGAGTTGTGAGCATTGGCGAGGATTCTGTCTTGGTTTACATTTTTCTTTGTTGATTTTATGAGTTGGCGGTGAGATGTGATGGCTGTTTTGTAGGCAGCACGTGCTTCCGGGGTTCCTTTGATGCTCCACGTCTTCTCCACTCATCGACAGGAGCGCTTGGATTCTCGGTGTTCTGTGATGAGCCAGTTAGCTTTCTTGTTGTGCCGTCTCATGGTGTTCTGAAGGGGCGTAAGAGTGTGGGTGCAGTTGGAGATCCATTGGTGGAGGTTATTTGCCGCTGTGCTGGTGTCTGGCATAGTAGGGAGTGGAGTGCAGGTGGGGGCGGAGGTGAGGAGTTCTTCGGACACTTTGTTCCAGCTTCTGCGTTGGAGGCGGCGTGTGGGTTTGGGTGCAGTGGGTTTTATAAAATAGAAATGGATGCAGCGGTGGTCGGTGCAGAGCAGTTCCATGGTGTAGCTGAAGCTAAAGTTGTTTCCTCCAGCAAAGACGGGGTTGAGTGTGTGTCCTGCTGTGTGAGTGGGGGTGGAGACAAGTTGCTTCAGTCTTATGTTGGTGAGGTTTTCCAGAAGGGCGGTGGTGTTGGGATCGCTGTTGTTGTTAAGGTGGAAGTTCAGGTCTCCGAGTAGTATGTAGTCCATAGAGGCAAGGGCATGGGGTGCCATGTGGTCACGATGATGATGGTGAAGGAGTTGTGGGATCCAGGCGGTCTGTAGGCGAGTGTTCCCTGGAGCATCGGTCTGGGGTTGGGTTGGATCTGGAAGTGGAATTGTTCTATGGGGGGGTGAGGCATCGTCCCAGTTGGTGATTGTCAGTCGGAGGGAGCTTTTGTGGATGATGGTGAGGCCTCCTCCTGGGCGGTTGGGGTGATCTTTCCTCAGGATCTTGTATCCATTGGGGATGGCAGTTGCGATGTTGGTGCGGAGCTGGTGTTGGTCCAGGTCTATGTGAGGAAGACGATGTTGGGTGTGTGGGTGTTGAGAAGGTCCCACATTTCTATGGCGTGTCTGTGCAGGGGGCATACGCTGAGGAGGATGCAGTCCAGTGGTTTGTGTGCGCTGGTGTCCGATGGGCTGGAGGCTACTGTTTATCCTCATTTTAATAGAAATGGTGTCACATTTTAGCACCAAGTCAGAGAAGACAAAAGGCCACATTTATAATGTGCACTGTACAGAGTGTTAAAAGCAAGCCTCATTACATCGCTCTTCCATGAACAAATGTATAACCAATTCGACCATTTTCACATCAAACCATAATGTGACTATTTTCTCAGTATACAGTAAAGTGAGAACAAAGCGTATACCATAAAGCTCAAAGAACAAATATTGAATTAATTGCTCACTTTGTGCATTAAACCATCTTCATATGAGCTCCCTTTCAAAAATCAAAGCAAGGAAGAAGTTCGTACTCTAAAGCTTCAGCCTCCTTAGGCACCGAAGGCCTGTACATAGTAAATATCATCAATTTGCTCCTGTAGAAATGAATGGTTAACAAAGTGCTCAGCCTGCCGACTTTGCACACTGAACTAATTTCGGAACAACTTATTACATCATTCTAGATTAAGAACAAAGTTTGCTTGCCTCCACCCATTGATACTTATGGATTCTACGGTCTAAAATCACGAACATTACCTGACTTATATGAACATTACTTCTGCAAGGATCAAAAGTGCTCAACACAAAAATGAAGTCCTGTTTTTAACTATGGAAACATTTGATATTGTATTCTTTATTTTATGTTCAAATCTTTATGGTTTTAATTAACTAAACAATAAGAAAAAATTACCAACTCCCTATTACCCTATCCTTAAACCCCGGATATTCACATTGCCATTAGGCTATTTTTATAAACCACATCCCAATCAGAGGGCAGAGATGGGCACACTTACGTCCAGTGGCTACCCCAACCAGCAAAGAAACTCCCAAATGAAAATCAATTAGCTTCCAATTAAAAATAGATATGCCCCACTGGAGAATCTAGAGGATTGCGATTGACTGGGTAGTAATGGCAAAAGTTCAGTAGGAAAAAGGGGGTCTGGGGCAGTATCCGTAAAGAAGAAGGACAAGGAGGGGGGGGGGGGGGTGGCCAGACTCCTGAAGATTGGTTTCATGGAATATTGCAGGTTTCAGGAAAAAAAGGATAATTCAGATTGGATGAGGGAGATAGCCAAGTATGATATAATATGTCTTCAAGAGTCATGAGAAGTGGGTTCAGTTTTTCTAGACGGCTTTCGCTCGTTCCAATCTTCAGCAATTCCTGCCAGATCAGGGCAGGCCAAAAGGGGCATCCTGACATTGATAGCTAATACTATCAAGATTAGAATTCTAAAGTTTTTTAACTATATCTCCCCATTTTCATTTCTGGGCTGTGAGGGGAACAGAGACAGTGATGTGATAATAATACATTTTTATAATAACTTTTTTGAAGGGGACATGGCACATGGGGGTTGATTCTTGGACAGGCGATAGGCAAAATTATCTCTTGCCATCGCAAGGCCCTGGACATTTTATAGATGGGGATTTCAATGCCAAAAGTTGTCAAAAAAGGGAGACCAGCTATGGGTTTACTCACTATGAAGGTGATAACATGGTCCACTTTGAACATTGTACATATGGAAACGCCTTGAAGAGATCATTGATGAAGTGGAACCTAGTGGTGTTAGGGGGTATATTTACAAGAATTGCCACCAAGCAAAGTTAGAGTTGCTCAGCAGCAATTTTCTTACTGCTGTGTATTGCCGAAAACTATTGCCATGGTAGCGATGTATTTACAATATGTCAGTACATGGTGATAGGATCAGCTAATGGCAGAGATTGTTGCAGCAAACACTAACATCAAAGCAATACAAATCTTGCCTCTAATGTGAAAAAGTGACGGTCGGCCAATTAGCTGCCAGAAAACTCACGTTAGGCAGCCGCATGTCACTTTTTTCACGTTTTGCAGGAAAAAGAAACCCCAAAAAGCCCACAAAATACACACAAAAAAACACCTGGAAGCAAAATGGAGTAGGCTGGACCCTGTTCAGCAGGAGGTAACCACCTCCTAAACGGCCAAAGAGCCTGGATGACCAACCAGAGACCCAGGGGAAGAGAAAAATAAGATTCAGTCAGCAGGAAAATGAGATCCTAATTGCAAAGGTGATGGAGAATCAACACCAGTTCTTCGTCAGCTCCATGGTGTCATTGGGGAAAAAAAATGCCATTTGGCAGTCCATTGTAAGCAAGGTGAGCACAGTAGCAGAAGTCAAGAGGAGAGTGACCAAATGCAAGAAGCACTGGCATGATGCCAAGAGCAAGACTAAGCACAAACTGGCCAACAATCGACAGGCAGCACTGTAGATCGGAGGTGAGAGTCCAGCACCACAGGAGGAGCTAGATGCTTTGGAGGAATAGATCTCTGCAGTCATCAGTGAAGAGTCGGTGGTTGGAGTCAAGGGAAAGGATAGTGCTGAATATGACCAGCTACATTAGCAACAGGGTAAGTAACAACAATGGACCTGGGGGTGGGGGGTAATGTTGCTTCCGCCCATCTAAATATGTTTCAGTGCCCACCCGCACTGTGTGCAGATCAAATTACAGATACATAGGTACTTGGGGGTACATTCACCACATTTCACTTGAGCTGTTGGCATAATCAACAAATACATCGAAAGATACATAATGGTGCTGTAAGTGACTTGTAATCCAAGTAGATTGACACCATTTAAGCAAAAGGCACGAGTCTGAACTGAGGACTACCTCTTTGCCAAATTTGGTGAAATTCCGTTCAGCAGTTCGGGCTGTAGCTGCGGCTAAAGGTCCTATGGGAAATTGCATGGGGAAAACATGTTTTGGGACCCCCTTTTTTCTCGGCCCCCTCTTGACGAATCACCCCGAGACTTTCAGGACAGGAGCGGACTGGAGCTGGCCAAAAGTTTTGAAACTTTCGCGAAGATTCGTCAATCGGGGCCAAAGTTATTGGGAATAGAATGTTGGATTTCCGTCACTTACCCTACCGTTGCACCCCCTGAAGTTAGAATAGTAATTTTTACCCCTACACTATCCAACACTTACCCTACTGTTGCACCCCCTGGAGTTAGAATAGTCATTTTTATCCCTACACTATCCAACGCTTACCCTACTGTAGCACCCACTGGAGTTAGAATAGTGATTTTTACTACTACACTATCAAGCACTTACCTTAAATGCAGTGTAATGGTATGCATTGTAATGGTATGCGTTGTAAAGGTATAATGTGATGTAATGGAATGCGTTGTAAATGTAGTTTTAAAAAGATTTGTTGTAATGGCATGCAATGTAAAATTATGCATTGTAAAGGATGTTGAGATGTAAAAACTGCGTTGCAAATGCATGCGTTGTAAATGTATGCGTTGTAATGGAATACATTCTGTTAAGCTATGTTCAGTGGCTTGACGCCTCATTGTAAATAAAGTGAAGCACATATTACCACATGAAGGGGGTATGGCTATGCCAGCCAAGATGGTAGACATGCCTGAATAGACCTCTGGACGCTGGACGACGGCTGCCTGCCTTTAAGAAAATGGCAGCGCCCTAGGCAAGCGGTGGGCTGCCGGAAGATTGGGAGGCTGAGCTGCACATCACCAGCAGACCAAGAGCGGGTGTGAAGCACCAGTCCGGAAAGAAGCATGAGGCCTCCCTGCATCAGCTCCAGGAAACACCAATAACAGCACCCAAGTGAGAAGCGCACCAGAGGCAAAACACAGAGGTGTTGGTGGCCAGGAGCACACGCGATCAGACAGAGGGAGTGGCTGAGCCCAACGCTCGGGGTTGCCCAAAGAGGGCTTCTCTGCCATCCGAAGCAGGGAGTCGAAGACAGCGACAAGCCAGACGGGGGAGAAAACCCAGAGACACCCCGGGAGCCGTTTAGGAGCACTGCGATGGCCCAGGGCCCAGCACTGAATGAGACCATTGACATAAAGGCGCAGCCCCTCGACAGGGGGGGCCCTCCCCCCTCGACAGGGGGGGCCCTCCCTGATCTACTTGGAGTCTTCCAGAGAGACACCCACAAGTGGGGGAGACTGGTGGAGGCCCAGGGGGCAGCCAGACATCGCCTGGTGGCCAGCGGTCGGCCCTTGGAAGTTACAGGGAGCGGGGGAAATCAACAAAAGCTCCATAGGATCAGAACAAGAAGGGGCACTCCGGCACAAGAACATGGACGCAACTGAAATCCTCGCTGCACCCGGCATCCTCTGGAGAACCACCCCAAGAGGGGGTACACAGAAGAACCCCAGAAGACAGACAAAAAGCAACCCGGAAGGAGACTTCCATCATTGAGCGTCCAGAGGCGCGGGAGCGGAGGTTGCTGGCTGTCTCCAAACGGAGGAGGGAGGAACAGGAGGACCCGTCCGGTCTACAAGCGCAGATCTAAAGTATCGGGTGCTGAATGGGAGAGGGCACCTGACATCCAGTGGTAGGCCCTCGGGTGCAGCGACGGGCCAGAGAAGCTGAGAAATTCTGCACGGAGTGTTAGGAATCCCCCCTGAAGTGCCACACCTGGACCTAGCGCTCCTCGTGGACTGATCCTGGTGGAGTGAGTGCGTGGCCTTTGATCAGGACCCACGACGTGTCTGGTGCCTTTTGGAGGGTCATCAGGGGGAGAGAACAGATGAAGGTGTCCTGGGGAATAGCTGAGCACTGACCAGGAGTTAGCGCCCACTGCCTAAAACGCCCGGAGCTGGATGCTAGTGTACAGTAAAGGACCCGAGAAATCTGCGTGCTCAAGAGGAAGTAGGAGAAGGGCTGAGATGACCTTCCATGATCTCAAAGAATCAATCCAGAGCCTGACAAATACAAAGTAAGATGTGGGGGACTCCTCCAACAAGGGGAAGACCATCCAACCAGGACTCAGGAATATCAAACCCAGGCACAACGCAGTTAATCGCGTAGGTGCAGCAGAGAACTAGTCACAGCAGCCTGTCGACAAAAGAACTGAAAGCCCCGGTCTGCCGCCACCTGGAGATCAGCAAACCGACTGGGGCCTAGCAAGCCGCACAGGGAGACACGCGGGCCTTGATGGCCTGCCACGGGACAGAGGCGGCAGCACGTCAACAGTCACAGAAGACTGCAAACAGAGAGCCTCCCCAGGATAGACAGAGGAAAACAATCTTGCTACACGGGCACACAAGATAATGGGATGCCAACGCCTTGTCACTGGGTTGCAAACTCGAGCCCTGAAATGCCATCCGCCCTCTCTGTACCCAGAACAATCCCAGGTGGCCAACAGGGCCACTCCACAGGCAATGTCAGACAAATTAGATAAAGTGCTGGCTGCAATCGAACACTCTAGAGTAACAATGGAGGACAGATTGAGGACTTTGTCCTCGCATCTCGGTCTTCTACGAGATGATCATCGGACGGAGAAAAATCCTTGCCCACCCTTCAGCCACTAGCTAAATCACAGCAGGACAGCTTGCGGAATCTTCAAACCTGCACAGCCAGACTGGAAGAGAGAGCGAATGACCAAGAAGGGCAATCCCACCGCAGTAATATTCGGGTGATCAATCTCCCAGAGGGCGTTGAAGGATCCAACCAGTAGAAGTACACTGAAACATGGTTCAAATCATTTACTCCAGACACCAAGCTCACTCCCTTCTTCTCGGTAGAGAGGGCTCACAGAGTTCCTGCCCTGCGGCCCCCTCTTGGGACACTCCCATGGCTGCTGCTCCTCTTCTGAGACAGGGATGCTGTGCTGAGAGCAGCCAGACAACATGGCCCACTCCAAGAGGAAGATAAACAGGTGATGATCTTTCCGGATTACTCTAGGGCTGTGCAGCACCAAAGGAACACTTTTATGGAGACAAAGAGAATGCTCAACCAAAAAGGGATTCAATACTTCATACTCTTCCCAGCCTGCCTCAGGGTCATAAGTGATGGAGAAACACGGTTCTTCACAGATTCAAAGGCAGTGTTGGACTGGGCAGAAGCTAATGCCCAAGAAGGCCCGCAATCGGAGACGGTCCACAGCCCGCTGAGATCATGAGGCCGGGGAGCCAGAGGGAAAAGAGGCTCTTGCAAACAAGGACTGAGAGGACAAAGCCCATCACAAGTCCCCCCAATCTTGAGGAAAAGATAGCAGAACTCAGAAGAGCTCTCCAGGCGGTGGCGAACCTAGATATGGCCACAGTGACCTCGGACAGAGGGGATGGTCCTCACATCTTCTCATCCAGAGACAATTCCAGAGACACATGCATATCCCGAGCAGACTCGATGACTCCACCTCTGGTGACCCACCAAACAGCAGATAAGCTAATCTGAAAGGAGCTGATGCTAACAATTACAACTCCCTCCCCACCAAACCCACACTTGGTTCATCCCCAGGAATATACGCTGAAGCCAGGTTGTCATCCACTACCGAGCGTACTTCTCTCCAGACACGCTATGCCCCACCACCAACACATTCGAAAACACAGGCCACAGTAGGCAATAGAAACAGAACCCCAAGCACAAACACCCCCCACAATACATTAGAACATTAGCTATACGTGCAGTTTGTACATATCATCAGTTGTGATAGGTCCGTAATGTTGGAATCTGGTTCCTTAAAAACATTGACCCGGTTCCTTAAAAAGAGTTGACCCATCTCCCAGTTATCCCTGATTCCCGCGGACACTATCCCACCCAGGGTGGGCACCGTTAGCCAGCAGCAACACATGCAGAGGGGCCAGGAGCAAGGCCAGGGCACAATATACCCCCACGCACTCGACCGTCCCCTAGAAGCACGCAGAATCATGCCAGTAGAAACAGACATTAGTCTTTTGACCCTAAATGTTAGAGGAATGCACACAGTGCGGAAGTGATATGCGGTGTACTCATATGCCAAGCGTCAAATGGCACAGATAATCCTATTACAAGAAACATACCACACAAAGCCTGAATTAGACCGGGCGCAGAGGTGCTGGCGTGGCACTTTTTGTGCCACCACATACTCCGCATTTGCCTGAGGGGCGCTGATCTATCTCAGACCGGGGGTCCAGTTTAAGGAAACTCGCAGGGTGGTAGACGATACGCATTTCTGGAAGGATTCCTGGATGGGCAGACCCTCCCATTGGACAGTATCTATGCCCCAAACGCTGAACAGGGGCAGTTCTGGGGTGCATTATCAGCAGTCCTGCCACAATTCACAAGATCGCCATGGTCATTAGGAGGCGATTATCACTGCGTGCTGGACTTATCCTTAGACAGGTCGCATCCCCCAGGTATCGGTTCCTCTGCCAAGGCTATACACCTTTCACTCAATACCCAATGACCTACGAGTGCGTCTCGATCCGGTTCCTATGGTCACTGGTGATACTTCCTATGACCCAACACACAGATTACTTAGGAAGAGTGGTCTCCGATCATGATGCGCACCTTTTAACCCTTAGGTGGCAACAGCCCTACCCGCCTGTCCCAACTTGGAAACTACAGCGAGAATACCTGGAGGATCCAGAATTCCATCACGACCATGAAGACAGTATCACAGAATACTTACGTAACAACACCAACACGGCATCCACCAGGATGCTGGAATGGAATGGTTTTAAAGTAGTCATTCGGGGAACCTGTATTAAGCAAAGAGCAGGAGCCAGCAGGACTCTAGACCAAAGCCTGGAAAAAGCAGGCGGCAGACTCAAACTCATTAGCTCCCGCCCAGGTCACAGAAGCCAAGATGGCGTACGAGGAGAGCTTAGTAGACCTGCGGCGATATAACTTCAAATTGTATGCGGCCAAAAGGTACAGGGAGGGGGACTGATCGGGAGCACTCCTTGCCTGGTTGGCCCATCAGATCCAGGATGTACGGTCAATCACCAAATTTAATAACCCTGCTGGCGGAGTCGCTTTCTCCTAGTCATATATTTTGCGGCTCTTCTATGAACACTAAGGCAAAGATATAGCGGAGCCCTTCACAGGAGTGTCAGGGGCCAACTGATCAATTCCTAGCATCCCCTGCCATACCCCAGATTCCGAGCGTGGATAGAGCCCTCCTTGAGACTGAGATCACACCTTCGGAGGTGAAACACACAATCCTGTCTCTGGCCCGGTATAAAGCCCAAGCGATGGATGGATTACCCCTAGAATACTGTAGCACTTTCGCCAGGCTGTTGGCACCGCGGCAGGCCACCATGTACACAGCTGCCCTGGAGGAAGGGGAGCTACCTGGCTCGCTGCAAGAATCCCTCATAGTCTTGATTCCGAAGCCTGTATGAGACCTCATACAGGCCAATCACACAGTTCTCTGCCGACTGCAAGATCCTGGGCAAGATACTGGCAGACCGGTTAGGTCCGATGCTCCCACTGTTCATACATCCAGATCAGGACGGATTTGTGCCAGGCAGAAATATGCCCAAAAATATTTGCAGACTGTTTCAGGTTCAGGCCCGGGACCCCTACCATGTGGAGGCTTGCCTCGTCTTGGACCTGGAAAAAGCATTTGACACCCTGACCTAGCCGTACCTCTTCAAAACGCTGAGACGGATGTGTAAAAAACTGGCTCTATATTTACTACACCAAAATGAGTGTATAGGGTCCAGGTGACAAAGGAAGGCAGACGTTAAAGTTAGTTAGAACCTTACTCTCTATTTGTGGTAGCTTGGTCAAGCAGTAAGGCAGTATCAGAGGACAGTGTTAAGCATTTGATGTACACACTCAGTCAGCTAATGAATTCACACACTCAGTGACTAAACTCTAGGCCAATGGTTTTGTATAAAAAATATACTGTGTTTTATTTTAGAACCAAGCAAGCCTGGCACAGGTAAGCATTAATTACTTTACAGTAATAAGTTACTTAATGTTGAACAGTTTGAAAATGCAATAGAAATTGTACTTTGTTTGATTTACAGAGAAGCAGTAGTATGCAACACTTAGCAAATACAGTACATTTAAATGAATAGGCTTTTCCAGTAAATTGCAGGTAAGTTACTTTTCACTGTACTTTTCTTACTCATTGCTGGATACCAGGATTCAGCACTGGGACATTTCCTGCAAACAGGTAAGTAAATACATTTTGGTTATTCGTGCGATTTTTAAAGAATACTTTTAGATTTTGAAACTTGGTCAATGTTATCCTATGGAGGAAAATAAGTTATTGGTTCACAGGTAAGTTATCGACAGTGGGAGTTCAAGTTCTGGGGGTAGACTCAGGGGTCCCCCAGGGTCAGTGATGCACTCTTGTTACACCCTCAGCGGCACTGGGGCGGCCGGGTGCAGAGTGTTGAGTTGGTGGCTGTTGGCTAGCAGGCCACACGGCTTTGGGAGCACAGCTCCTGGACTTTAGCTCAGGGCAAATGGAGAAACAAGCCAGCACAAAGGTGCACCCTCAGTGACGCTAGGGCGGCCAGGTGCAGAGTGCTGTTTTGGCGTTGGGTGCCCTTTGTTTTTAATGGAGATTTCCGTTTTTGGTTTTTAGCTGTAGGCTCGATCCAGAAAGACTTCTGGGAGGAACCAACAGATGGGCAGGTAAGTTGTAGGGCTCGGGGATGGAGGTGCACCACAGGTTCTTTTCTCCAGGGCGCAGGGCGGCTGGATGCAGGGGTGTCTTATGAGGTTGGATTTCATCTAACCTGCCACTCGTGGTTGGGGGGATCTCCGTGCAGAGGCTGCAGGCAATGTCGGGGAGTCCTGGAGGGGTCAACCCACGGTGACTTTGCCTCTGGAGTGCTGGGGGACCTCGCTGGAACCAGTGGGCCACTCGAACTTGGGCCGTAGGAGACGGGTGCAATGGTGTTTCCAGGCGTCGAGTTTCGTTGTCCTCAGCAGGCTCCGAGTCTTGCTTTGGAGTTTCTTTCGAACATAACGAATGTTCACAGGAGATCCGGTCTTTGTTGAAGGCAGCCAGTCTTCCCAGGGGTACTGGAGGTTGCTGACTGCAGGACAAGGTGTCTTTTGGCGCAGGATCTCTGAAAACTGCAGACAGGCCTGTAGGGCTGGGGCCAAGTCAGTTGTTCTCTGCAGTCTTCTCTGCTGGGCGTCTTCTTTCATCCTTCTTCTTCAAAGGTTGTGGGAATCTGCGGAAGCAAGGTTCAGGGTGACACCTAAATACTAGATTTAGGGGTGTTACAGGTAGGTAAAGGGCAGGGACCAATGAGTCCCTTCCCTGGGGTGAGTACACCCCCTATTCTGCCCCTTTCCAGTGGGAGGGGGGCAGGAGCCTGTCCCTGGTTGGTTGGGTCGCCCCGTCCTCAAGATGGCAGGGACTCTGAGTTGTGCTTCACCTCGCCTCCCCCACCTGAGGTGGTGAAGTTGGCAGAGGCGGGCACACCTCTCTCCCTCACTAGGTTTTCCCACCGATTCTCCCACCCAGAGTGGGGGGAAGAACCAGCGGGGACTGGTTGCTGAACGCAGCAAAGGGTCTGGGGAACCTCCAAAGGCGGTATGCCGTTGAAGCTTCCCCTTCGTGAACCCTGCCCATCCTAGGGGAGGAGGCTTGGCACCTCGTCCCAGGCTGTGCATTGTTTCAGGCAGCCGAGAGCAGTAGGCTCTCAACCCAGGCGTCCAGAAACATGTCTGTTAGTGGCAGCCTAAGCACCCACTCAGTTGGGACACTAGAAGTGGGACGTCTTTCAGGGGGAATCTCTAAGATGCCCTCTGGGTGTATTTTTCATTAAATCCCACACTGGCATCAGTGTGGGTTTAATGTGCTGGGAAGTTTGATACCAAACTTCTCAGTTTTCAGTGTAGCCATTATGGTGCTGTGGAGTTCGTAATGACAAGCTCCCAGCATCATATACGGTTAATGGCAGCACTGCACTTACAGTGTCTAAGAATGAACTTAGAGACTGTAGGGGTACTGGACTCGTGCACCTGTACCCTCACCACTGGCATAGGGCACCCAGCTAGAGGGGTGACTGACCCATTTCAGGGAAGTGGGTTGTAGGCATGGCACACAGGGATGTGTGCCATGTCGACTCTTCACTTTGTTCTGCACCAAAACATGCAGCCTCTGCAAAGCAGGTGTGTATGTGTAAAGGTACTGCGCCTCTAAGGGTTGCACAATAAGTGCTGCATCCCTTAGAGGTCTTCCCTGGTCACAGTGCCCTGGTAAATGTGGTACCGTTTACCAGGGGCTGACCTGTGGCCAGAGATGCCAATTCGGTTAGTTTTGGGGAAAGAACACAGGCCCTGGAAACCTAATTGGCAGGGACCCAGGGCACATCAAGTAAAAGTGCATCAGTATTCTGCCAAAAAGTGGGGAGGGTTACTGCAACAGAAACCCACTTTCTTACAGGATTGGGACGGAGCCACTCTGCAGAGCTCACGTAAACTATTATACACGAAACTCACTTCCAGACTGAAACTGGGCAAACATATCTCCCTGCCCTTTCGGATAGAGAGAAGCACCCGGCAGGTATTCCCTCTTTCCCCCCTCTTGTTCGCCATGGCGGTGGAGCCTCTCGCGATCACGTTGGGAAGGAGACGCCTGGGGCATCCCAATAGCGGGAACCACACATATAGTGTCCTATATGTGGATGATTTGCTGCTATATGTGAGAGATATCACAGCTGATCTCGGCCCCATACTCTCTGACTTTGCGGCCGCCACAGGACTTAAAGTCAATTGGGCAAAATCCACTATATATCCCCGAAGTCCACATTTCACCCCACGGGAGATAAGAGTTGGGAATTCACGCATGTCTTGAAGCGACAGCGTCCCGCGATACCTCGGCATCAGACTCTATCATTCCCCCACTGATTTGTTTGAGGGCAACCACCGCAAGACTCTGACAGGAGCCAAAACGCTTTTAAATCTTTGGAAGACCTTACCTTTAGCTCCCATAGGCAGATAGCCTTGGACAAAATGATCTTAGTCACACGTCACACGTAGTTTTATATAGAGGGAACTTGACCCAACGGTATCAGGTATCAGATCACTTTACACGAGTACCAGTTGTGTTACATTAGGATACATTCATTTTTGTTAGGCACGGGGAGATTAAGTGATTTGGCCAAAATCACAGGATGTTGCGCGTCCTTGCCGAGACTCAAACCCGGTTCCCCAAATTTGAGGTCGACCTCCCTGGCCGTTAGGCCCCATCCTCTCCCCTTAGTACCTCAATTCATCCACTAATTTGCTAATACCCCTGTTGTTACCCCACATTCCTTCTTTCAAGAACTAGACACCCTATTAAGGCAGAAATCTACCATTACTACGTGCCAACTTCTATGAATTTACATTTCTACGCATCTTTTACTACACAGAAACCTTTATAACGGATGCTTTTACTTCGCAAGAACTGTTAGAACACATCCTTTTACTTCGCATGCTTCTAGTACGCATATACTGCTACTTCGCAATTTTTTTATAAAGTATTAAAAATATAAAATGATATTATATATTTTGTTTGCATATATTTATAGTGTATTTAGAGTAAGCGACATGATGAAAAATATATTTAAAAAAGGCAGAAAAATACTTGAGTATTAATTGAGAGGGTGGCTGATGCGGAGAACACCGAGAGAATCCGGAAGGACGACCCCACTGACTGCTGTGGGAGATCTCCGGGGCTGACTGTTGACGCGGGCAGCATGGGCGTGACTGGATTCTATTACAGGACCGGAGGCTTCGTATTATGCTTCTCTTTCTATTTATTGCTACTCACAGCAGCCAATGAAAACTTTTGTTATGTAAAAAATAACAACATTTCCCATGATGCATATACCACATCACTTCCTGCAGGGCCCCATAAGAGCCAGTAACACCGGAACCTGTCCTCTTTCTTTGCTGCTCACGCAGACTTGTTGAAAGCTCACGCAGACAAGTTGAAAGCTCTGATTGTGCTTTGATTGTACTATGGTTTCTGCATAATTGCTTGTTTTACAAGGTCATTGTTATATTAGGGTCGCGGCGCTGCGATAGCTTGGCGAGCGCGCCCTGGGCACTTCTAACCCTCGGGTTTGGTCCGATTAGCACGTGGTGGCGCTGGGTGATTCCCGCTGCGTGCGGCATAGTTGGCGGACGATTGTGCTTGTGGCGCGAATGCGCATTCTTTGAATTTAAGCACTTGTAACGCGGTGCTCGGCCGCTTCGTTTCTCCGCTCAGCGCGTATGCGCTTTTGTGGTCTGCATCGGCACACGGTACCGCCCCGCCTTCGGTGGGTCTAAATTTATGCTTGACATGGCGCTGAGGCTCCCCTGATATGCCTATGACGCCGGGAGCCTTGATAGTTAGTTAGTTTTACTTTCGATCGTGTTCCCACGTGCGTAGCCCAATTTGGTTGTTTTTAGTAGGATTTGGGCTACGCACGTCGAAACAACCCGGTTAGTTTCACTTTTAGACAGTTAGGCTGTATTTTCCTTCGGAGAGCATTGCTTACGCCTGGCTGGCTGCAAAAACGACCTGGGCCTGGAGGGAGCACACCTCCTTGAATCTGATTTTGCTCTTTGGCTCCACTACGCCCTGAGGGCTGTAATAATTGATCCACAGCTGTTGCTGAGGAGCTAGGTACCGGTGCTGTTGTGCTGTGGGTTGGCTCCCCCCTTGGATTATTCCACCTTGCTCTTACCTTATGAGCAAATACCGCTACAAGTGTGGTTCCAATATGGATACGTGGGTGCATTATGAGGAGGATGATACCTTGTATGAAGAGGAGGTAGGAGGACCTGCCATTGAGGATAACATTGTTGAGGCCCTGGACGCTTCTGTCCAGGAGTCGGTCAGCAAGGCCCTGGAAAAGGCAGTTCTGGGAACTGTCCAGCAAGCTTTGGCGACGGCTTTAAAGCCTATTACTAAACAGCTTGAGAGATTTGCGAAGAAGCATGGCTTCCCTAAGCAAACTGAAGGGACGTCAGGAGACTCCCGGGATAAGTCTTGGCCGCATTCAGATTCTTATGAGGCACTTCCGCGCCCGGCTAGAGAGCGTGAGAGGGTTCAGGACACTGACACAGAGTCTACTTCCACCTCTTCTGACACCCCGGATGACTCCCCTCCTAGGAAGAAGTCCTGGAAAACTAAACATGCGGAGCCTTCACCGCCGGCTCCCACACCCTTTACTTTCAACCCCTCGGAGATTGTCCACCCCAGATCCTCGGACTGGTTACCTGCCCCCGAGGTGGCTGCATACTTGCACGAGAACTTGCGCAAGGGGTTTGATAAAGAAGTGCCCAACAGGCTGCGTTCCGAATGCCCAAGACCGGACCTCTTGGACAAGGTGGCGGAGACGCCGGACATTGACCCCAGCATGCTTACATTCCTGAAAAAGTTCGCCAAAGACCCCAAGAAGGGGATAGATCGCGCTTGGCGTGGTTGCCAAGATAAACTCCTGGACGTGGTCGGGCCCCTAGCAAAAATTTTGGAGATGGCCCTGGAGGCACAGGAATCGGAGGGCACGATTGATGCCCACGTGCTGGCAGGCTGGACCCAACGGGCTATCTGCCTGCTCGGGAATGCCAACTGCGTAATCTCAACAGAGCGCAGGAAATCAATATTGATGCGCATGGACTCTAATCTTACAGAGTTGGCTGCGGCGGAACCTGGGCCTTTGGCGGACGGTAACCTCTCTGGTGACCGGTTCGTCAAGCACGTTGCAAAGTACGTGGGCACGTTCACGACCCTGGACAAGGCTCAGGCCGGGATCAAGCGCGTTTTCCACACCGGTGTTTTCAATAGGGCCGGACGAGGGCAGGGACGCTCGTTTGGCCGTCAGCATTCCGAAGGTCCCCAGCGAGGAGATTTCGGATGCAGCAGAGGTGATTGGAACTCCACCCGTGGTGGCACCTTCTACCCCACCAGGCAGCGCTTCAACAAGCGGTGCTTTAACAAAGGATCCTATCGTGGAGGATTCCAGGCCGCAGAGTCCTCAGGTGAGCGCTCCAGATTTACTTCCTCTTCCCTTGGGGGGACGTATTCGGTATTTCTATCACAATTGGGCTCAGATCTCACAAGACGCTTGGGTACTACAGACAGTTCAGGGGTTCCACCTAGAGTTTTTTCAGACTCCCCGTCAGGTACAGCGCCCCAGGCAGCTTTCTTTTTCCCAACTCGAGTGCGATTTTATAGATTCAGAAATAGAAGGATTGCAGCAGAAACGCGCGATAGCTCCTTGCAAAGAGGGCCCTCGCGGTCTCTGCAGCAATATTTTTTTGGTGCAGAAGAAAGGAGGTGGTTACAGGTTGGTACTCAATTTGAAGGATTTCAATCACTTTCTGACTTACAAGCATTTCAAGATGGAGGGCATCCATCTGTTGGCAGATCTACTGAAGCAAGGGGACTGGTTGGTCCGTCTGGACCTGAAGGACGCTTATCTGTCCGTTCCCATATATCGTCCCCATCGCAGATTCCTTCAATTTCAATGGCGGAACCGGTGCTACGAGTATTTGGTCCTTCCTTTTGGACTTTCCTCAGCACCGTGGTGCTTCACCAAGGTCCTGAAGCTGGTCGTGGCCTACCTCAGAGAGCAAGGGGTTCGCATGATTGTCTACCTGGACGACATGCTCATTATGGCGCAATCTCCAGGGTTAGTAGCTCAACACTTGCGCATGACCATTCATATTTTGCAGAATCTGGGGTTCGTGATCAACGAACCGAAATCGGTCCTGTCTCCCACACAGACGATAGATTTTCTGGGGTTCGTCATAAATTCTCAGACAGCCCAACTCAGTCTTCCAAATTCCAAACTTCGGGATATCCAGACGGAACTGCGCTCGTTCCTGACCAAGCAGATGGTCTCGCTCAGGGGGATTGCCCGAATAGTGGGCCTCCTTGCGTCGTCCATTCAGGCGATATTTCCGGGGCCCCTGCACTACAGGGCCCTTCAACGACTAAAGATCCAACACTTACAGAAGGGCCTTTCTTACACGGATGTGGTCCCTCTTTCCCAGGAAGTGAGGGAGGAGATGCAATGGTGGTTGGCCCACGTCGAGGCATGGAACGGCAGAGCAATCTTTGGCTCTTTACCAGAGGTGGTCATAGAATCCGACGCCAGCCGTTGGGGTTGGGGAGCGCGCTGCGGAAATATTTCCACAGGGGGACGGTGGTCCCTAGAGGAGTTAGATCTTCACTTAAATTGTCTAGAGCTCCTCGCAGGATCCTTTGCGATCCGGACATTGGCTCCCAGGCAGATCTCATGTTGCATCCTTCTTCGGATGGACAACATATCGGCAGTCCGGTACATCAACAAATTGGGTGGCACGAGGTCCTCAATGTTGGTGGAGATAGCGAAAGCCTTTTGGCACTATTGCCTGAACAACCAGATATCTGTGATAGCGGAGTACATTCCGGGGCAGTCCAATGTGGTGGTGGATTGGAACTCTCGCCACCTCAGGGACTACAGCGACTGGCAACTTTGCCCACGCGTGGTTCAGTGGTTACAGGCAGTTTGGGGACTTTGCGAGATCGACCTCTTTGCCTCCCGGCTGAACCGGCAAATGACGCGGTTTTTCAGCTGGAGACCGGACTCTCTGGCGCTGGCGACAGATGCCCTTGCGCAGGAGTGGACTCAGAAGTTGAATTATGCGTTTCCACCATTCATCCTCATTCCCCGAGTGTTCACTCAGGTGATGCGCCAGAGAGCAGAAGTGATATTAGTGACTCCCTTGTGGAAGTCGCAGCCTTGGTTCCCGTTGCTGATGGAGGCGAGTTGCGACTTCCCCAGGAGGATTCCTTGGTCCTCGACCATGCTCCAGGGCCCTCAGGGGGAGACACACCCGATGGTTCTATCGGGGCACCTGTCCCTGATGGCCTGGAGACTTTAAGGCAGCGTTGGCAAATGCCAGGATTTTCGGACCAGGCTGCGAGCTTTATCAATCAAGCGTGGGCCCCCTCTACCAGGAAGAGATATTCTTCAGCCTGGGGATGCTGGGTTCGTTGGTGCATGGGACAGCATGTGGATCCCGTGGGGGCAGGATTACCCTATATTGTAAATTTTCTATCGGAAAAGGCGTCGGGAGGTTTAGCGTACCGCTCGGTTAATAACTTCCGCTCCGCCATCTCGGCAGGCCACTCTCAGATCGAGGGCAAGCCTGTCGGAATGCATCCTTTAATATGTAAACTCCTGAAAGGCATTAGAGTAGCCAATCCACCCAAACCAAAGTATTCCTCTATGTGGGACGTCTCGCTGGTCCTGTCACTCTTCAATAGCTGGCCAGACAACAGTAGGTTGTCCAGGAAACAGTTGTCGGCCAAGCTGGCCATGTTACTTTGCCTAGCAGCTTGCAGACGTTCTTCGGATGTTAGAGCCCTCGATATTACAGGTAGAGTATTTACTCCAGAGGGTGTTTCGTTTTCTATCACTTCTAGAACTAAGACAATGTCACGTAGTGTGGATTATCATGCTTTTCCAGATAATGCTAAACTTTGTGTGGTTCAATGCCTCAAGGCTTATGAAGAATGTACCAGGTCTACCAGGCCTGATGGGGTGGCACAATTATTGATTGCTCTGCAGAAACCGTACAAACCTGTGACAGCGGCTACCATAGCCAGATGGCTCAAAGATGTCATGCAAGAGGCAGGTGTAGATACTCAGGTCTTTGGTGCACATTCTGTCAGAGGCGCTATGGCCTCCAAGACTTTCATGTTGGGTTCTACTGTGCAAGATATTATGCATTCTGCAGACTGGTCGTCTGAATCAACGTTTAAACAGTTTTATTATAAACCGGTGGGTGATATATCCTCTGTTGTTTTTAATCAGCGTTAAACTAGCATAATACGAAGCCTCCGGTCCTGTAATAGAATAAAAAATTAGCTAGCATTCGCGCCAAGAATTTTCAATTCTATTAAGGACACGGAGGCGAGGATTATCCCGCCCGGTTAAATTACTGTAATGTAATTTTTGCCCACCCGTTGTGTATGTACTCTGATTATACAGAAGTTACGGGTTGTTTTATCTCTATTCCTTCCAGGATCTGACAAGAAAATTGATTAATCCAGTGTGCAGAGTGACGTTCCCAGCTGGTCTGGTTTTCTTCCACGTTGGAAGCTGTTGTTGAACTTTCATACTTATTGGACTTGTTGTTCGGAGCAAAGAAAGAGGACTGGTTCCGGTGTTACTGGCTCTTATGGGGCCCTGCAGGAAGTGATGTGGTATATGCATCATGGGAAATGTTGTTGTTTTTTACATAACAAAAGTTTTCATTGACTGCTGTGAGTAGCAATAAATAGAAGGAGAAGCATAATCCTCGCCTC
The DNA here is from genome assembly GCF_964204655.1 of Triturus cristatus. Taxonomy (NCBI): domain Eukaryota; kingdom Metazoa; phylum Chordata; class Amphibia; order Caudata; family Salamandridae; genus Triturus; species Triturus cristatus. Next base: position 1,191,242,789 of record NC_140589.1, read on the forward strand.
CGTGTCCTTAATAGAATTGAAAATTCTTGGCGCGAATGCTAGCTAATTTTTTATTCCCCCTTCTGCCGGCCCTGGGATGCGATGACTCACACACTCTCTGTGTGCATCAATTGTTTTCCAACGCATTTACATTTGTTTCAATTGGAAACTATTGTCCGTTTTCAATTCCTTTTTTGAACACCCACTCACCACTTCAAACCCAGCTTCACAACACCATACCGCTGTTTGCATTCTCCCGTTCCACTATTATAAATTTAAAAGTAATAACAGGGTATAATTAAAAAATAAAAGATTATTTATGTTAATAATCGGTATTAATTATAGCACACCACTTATAACAGTTATTTTCCAAGCTTTAAAATCCCATGTGTAGTTTGATTTGTAAAAATCTAAGCAAATAATCGGTTTGCTAAAATGCAGATGCAAAGATTGCCATAATGGATTTATTAAAAGTTGTTTGTCGTTTTTATTCAAAACCCTAGTAATAAATACCCAAATTTAAATTTTACCCTCCAAATAAAACCTCTATCCGATATTACAAGCAAACTTTTGTTAAATATGAAACATATTAATTTAAAATAATATCCACTTTGAAACGAGAGAGTAAACGCAAAGTGTATAAATGTATTTATTTATGTGATACTGTAGACTGAAAATGGCACTATTTATCTGAAAAAGCTCTCGGAGTCGCTCTCTCCTCAAAAAAGCGTGTTGCGTATTTAAAATACAACCCCACCCAAAACCCCTATTTCCCTGGCATCCCGTCCCAGGGGATAGGTTACTATTTGGAATATTTTATAATTATAACGAGCCACAAACAAGTTGTAGTGGTATGTATAGTAATTTTCTGGTGAGTAAAAGCATTTTTAGAAGATTACTATGCATTTGCGAACTAAAAGCATTCGCAGTAAAAACTTGCGAAGTAATGGTATTTGTGATGTAAAAACATCGCACTAAAAACATGCTAAGAAATGGTTTGCGTAGGAATGACAGATATTCGGAATGGCTATGGTATTTTTCTGAACTGTGGAAAAGAGGCTATTGGATTGGCAATATGTGACAAGTGGAACGCAATGTGAACATTGCACAAAGTGGCAATCTTGAAAAAACATCATCGGAGTATACACCTTAATGGTAAGCTCTTTTCTCTGATGTCTGGACCGGAAAAAATCAATGATTTCAGTCTTGCTTGTGTGTAATGAGTGTAGTGGAGAAGTGTGGCTCACTGGTTAGAGAAGGCATACCCTGAAGCAGAGGTAAGACCCGGGACCAGGATTCAATTCCCAACGTGGCAGGGTCTGAGCCCAAGTGTCCATGGACTCGATAATTCTCACTTCGGTGCCTATTCGAATCATGGGTTCACACTCTGCAACTCTGGGCAATAGCTTGCTTAATCTCCACTACAGCCCCCCCTGCGGCGGGATGCCTGGCTTTCACCTTGGGGATGCCCAGTACGGGTTATCTCACAGGGAAAAAGCCAGGATGGGTTCCCAATGCAAGCGCCGAGATGCCCAAGGGTAAGTCGAGTGCTATATAAGAACACACATACATAAATTATGATGTTGATGTTATGGCATTTAGAGAGATGACCAGACTTATTGGGAAATATATTAGAATTTGTACAATGGAATGTGGTTTTTGTTTTCCATAGCATCATGGGAACATGCAACCTAAAGGACGGCTGTGATATCTTCCATTAGAACTCCGCTGATGCAGAGGGATTCTGAAGATAATGTGGTGGAAAGAACTAGACTTGCTTGGAGAGGCTGACAGTTGGTGGTGGAGGTGAATTCCTTCCTCTTGAAATAAAGTGTTTATCGTCAACTGAATAGTGTTGGTGTACTGATTACAACAGCTCAAGTGTCTGAGGAAAATGCCTGTAAGAACAAAAATTCTAGGGTAATCAATAACCTGTATGAGCTCTGGTACACTGGAAATCACCATCACAATTGTTATCTATTGTTGGCTTGAGCAGTAGAAACACTGGCACTTTGAGCAGCAGTGGCATATTTGAGAGGCATCTGTGGCAGGTCATACACAATAATACTGCCATTTACGTTAATACTAGTTTTGATTACTTGAGCTAAAGTCACAATAAAATAGAGGCACCACCGCATGTGATGACTAACCCTTTGAAAAGAATAGCAGTAATAATTTGTTGTATTTTCGTTCCTGATAAAAGAATATTCATTGGCTTCCAAATAGTATAGGATGAATTGTATTGTTCTGATCAATGATATAGTGCTTTATGCGCTGACAATGTGGTAATGTGCTTTAATTTCCATTAGGGTTCTCGACACCTTTATGCTGTGCATGGTTAAACTGTGTGTTGGCTGTGAAATTACCTATTTAGGCAATGAGTCGAATGAAATGTGTGGTTTGGAGTTATACTCTAAGTATTGTGTGATGGTGTATAGACAGTATCTGTAAATATGGCAACATCTATCTCTTTGTGCCCTTGAAATTCAAGATAGTGAGATAGTCTTATTCCTGCCAGAAAAGTGTTTCATATAATTGCTGTTTGAAGGGAAAAAGAGTTTCTCTTGACAACAGATTTGCTGAAGGTTGGAACAGATATGCTGAGGAGCCAGTCACCATCTCAGTTGTCTAACACGCTACTATGGCTAGACTTTATGCTGTAGGAATGGGGTATTGACTCATCAATGGTTTAATGAGCTATGCACTTTGATTTGAATGAGATGCATCTGGCTACAATAATATGCATTATTGTTAGACCTGGCATCCTTAGCATGGGTTTCCCCCTTACTTTTTGTCTTCAACCCACCTGTTTTGCTCACTTTGTTTTGTTGGTATTAGGATTCTGTGCACTTTACCTGTGATCTGAGTAAACTCCGGCAGTAAGTGAAACACGGAGCCGGGGTGAAAAGAGAACTGTGCAGCGAAGGAAACAGGCGCAGAGGAAAGGCCACCTTTACTCGGGCCTTGAAGTCTGCACTTACACGTGCTCTTGTTCTCTACTTTACCCTATCACTCACAAGGCCGCTCCCTACCACATACCGCCCTACTATATACTACAACTAGACCACTCCTCTGCTGCTCTACCCTACCACCATACAACTATTCCACTCTACGCCACCCTACTATATACTACACAACCCGGTCCACCCCTCTGTTGCTCCACTCTACCTTACCCTATCACTCACAGGCTACTACCTACCACACACCACCCTACTATACACTACAACTATACCACTCCTCTGCTGCTCTACCCTCCCACCATACAACTATTCCACTCTACGCCACCCTACTGTATACTACACAACCCGGTCCACCCCTCTACTGCTCTACCCTACCACCATACAACTATTCCACTCTACGCCACCCTACTATATACTACACAACCCGGTCCACCCCTCTGCTGCTCCACTCTACCTTACCCTATCACTCACAGGCTACTACGTACCACACACCACCCTACTATACACTACAACTATACCACTCCTCTGCTGCTCTACCCTACCACCATACAACTATTCCACTCTACTCCTGGGGAGACTTTGTTGCAGCCAGAATCACAGTGTGTGCCTACCTGGGGGCATTTCCTTGAAGCGCCGGAATGCTGCTGATCGCCTCTGTCCCCTGGAAGCCTTCCCTCCCGCTGCCGCTGCTGTCGGTGGTCGCTGCGGTCGCCGAGCGGAGGAAAGGACTACGCTTCCCACAATTACTGCCTGAGACACCGCCCCCTGACACTCCCACTTATGCGCCCGGGGGCGCCAAATACGAACGGCTCCCTCGGTGGAGCGGGAGACTTTGTTGCAGCCAGAATCACAGTGCGTGCCTACCTGGGGGCATTTCCTTGAAGCGCCAGACTGCTGCTGATCGCCTCTGTCCCCTGGAAGCCTTCCCTCCCGCTGCTGTCGGTGGTCGCTGCGGTCGCCGAGCGGAGGGAAGGACTACGCTTCCCACAATTACTGCCTGAGACACCGCCCCCTGACACTCCCACTTACGCGCCCGGAGGCACCAAATACGAACGGCTCCCTCGGTGGAGCGGGAGATTTTGTTGCAGTCAGAATCACAGTGCGTGCCTACCTGGGGGCATTTCCTTGAAGCGCCGGACTGCTGCTGATCGCCTCTGTCCCCTGGAAGCCTTCTCTCCCACTGCCGCTGCTGTCGGTGGTCGCTGCGGTCGCCGAGCGGAGGGAAGGACTACGCTTCCCACAATTACTGCCTGAGACACCGCCCCCTGACACTCCCACTTACGCACCCGGTGGCACCAAATACGAACGGCTCCCTCCGCGTCGCGGGACGCGCGCGGGCAGCGCTGGGCTAAGCCCGGGCAAAGGGCGGGCCGTCTGTGGCCATCCGGGGCTGGCCGTGGCTGGGCTGGGCCATTCCACTAAATCATCCCTTACCGACTTGGTTGAGAGGCTGATAGTGACCCTGTCAACCTGAGAGTGCTCCCGCACTGGCCGCTTACAGGTGATCCACTCATAACTGGACATTCTGCCTTTAACAGTGATTGCTATTACCATCTTGTACTGAAATATCTAGAAATCTTGATTCCAGTTCTGTGTTACCACCGTTATTGTGCTCAGCGATCATGACCTCACGTGTTACTAAGCCCAAAAAATCAACGGTTGGCGGTTCTGTGAGGGGGACCTTGGATCTCTTTATAACTAGAGCAGCCTCAGCGCTGGAGCACGAAATAGCTATCACAGAACGACGTTTATCTTCTGAACCTCTGTATAAGAAGAGTTCCTCATTGGGTAACATTCAAAGGGCTATTACACCTCCCCCTAATAAAAGGAACAAAACAGATCAACTACATGACCATATTACACTTATGGAGTCACAAGTTTCAACCATTTCAAATCACAGGGATGTAGAAGGTTTGCATTCTACTACTACTCCCGATGCTATTCGTGTCGATCACGTTTCAATTACATCTATAGATGACCCCAATGGTTTAATATCCCATAAAACACGGGCTCATCAAGCACAGTATAATATAAAGAATAAATGTGGGATCATTCAGTCTAGGCGGTCTGTTAAACTTCCTAGGAGGAAAAACACCCCTCTAGTTAACTCAAATCAAATAACGGAGAATATCATAATAGAAAGTTCCCCCACCTCGCCTAAATCATTAAAAGAACTATTAGGCTCTATGGAACTACTAGTGAAAGCATTGATATTACCCGTTATTGAGAGAGTAAAAAGAATGTCTGTTCAATTGGAGTCCATGGAAAAAACTATTATAACCAATACTGAACTGATCAGGGCTTCTACTACAGCTATAGACCCAAATACAACGGTCCCTAATCATCCCCAAGAACGAACGGATGTTAAATCAGCCACTCAACATTCTTTAGTAGGGAACGAAGCCTCACTAATGACACCCAGGACTCATAATAACCTTAGTATCAGACCTAGTGTAAATCGAGATGCGGGTAATGACAAGATTTCCAACGATCAGGAGATACAACATAAACTTACGAGTAAACCTCTCCCAACTAATGAAATGATAAGGGGTAAACAACAAATAATAGATCTCCCCCCGGAAGCAGCTCCTTATGTGGTGGTACTGACAGGGGTTCCGGAACTAAAGGGAACAAGGATTGAAGGGCAGCAGGAACTAAAGAACAAAGTGATCCATTGGTTAGGCCGTAATAGACCCCTGCCGGCCCATATTGATGGAGAAATTCTCAATGTAAGGAGACTATGGTGGTTGGGACATAGACCCAAGGATATCAAAGGTGACCTTATCATTATCAATTTCAGAGATAGAAATGTGGTTAGACACATGGGAGACTGGCCGAGGGAGCATGGAGGAGACGTAATCTCTACTCGAGATTTAACTTATTTTTATCCCCAATCTATGTTGTCTAAATCCAACAGAGCCTGTCCCCGACTTGGTTATACTAGAGAACTACCTAGATATAATGTGCCTACTTTTTATCGATACTCCGAGCTCTGGGAAATGGAAGCAGTTGACTGACGCTTCATCCGGGTCCCTGGGGAAACACAAGCTGAAAATTTACAATCACATAAAATAGCAATATGCCCACATAATAAAGATAAAAGTCATGTAGTTCAGTTGGGCAGCAATCATCAAATTTTACTAACACCCTTGAGAGATTTGTTAACCCCTCCCGAACTGTCCTATAAAAGCCTAGACTTAACGGAATCGATAGCACCTAATATCCTTGGAAAAAATTGCATTTCGCCTGGACCTATGGAAACTTTAACATCAAAACAGACTAAGACACATTCGGAGACAACCTCACATAAACAAGGATTATCAATAATGCTGCTTTTTTGGAACATAGCAGGCTTATTCCCTAAAATTGAAAATGGTCAGGGCCCTACTCTTTTTGAAAATTCACATATAATCTGCCTACAGGAGACGTGGACTACAGATGTAATACATATAGTGGGCTACAAAACCTACTTTTCATCTGCTGTCTCTACCTCCTCTGGCAGAGCAAAGGGCGGTTTAATCATCTATATTACTAACTTGCTAGGAAACGTTCATATCATTCCAGTTATTTTAGATGTCCATTTTCAAATACTGAGCATTCGCTTTGCTAAAGGCGAATTGGTTCTCCTTGTTAATTTTTACAATAACTTAAAGGACTATGATTTACGGGTAGTTCTCCGACTGATCTCCTCTCATTTAACAACACTGATCAAAGCATCCCATAAGGGTGCATCCATTATCTGGGGAGGTGATTTTAATTTACACTTGTGTAAAACTAACAAAGGTATCTTGTGTGGGCTAACAGATGAACAAGAGGAACCAACTCTCCACTTCTCGCATATTGGCGCAGGTCCTGCCCTAAATGAATTATTAATTGATATGGACCTCGTAATTGCTAACAGTAGGAATCCTGAAACTGATTGGCCGGACTCAACCTTTATAGGTAGAGAAAGACACTCTATTATAGATTTTATTCTAATTTCAAATTCAGTGGGAAATCGGATGAAGGATTTTAATACAAACATCACTGTATTAAGTGACCACTGTGCTATGACCATAACATTTTTTCCCTTATATGAATCCCGAACCCAAACTGTATCTAGTATATTGAGACAAAAATCCCTTGACTTGGATAAGCTTAACGGTTACGCTCTGAAATGGGAAAAGGTGGATCCAGTAGAGATATTAGACAGAATAATGAAAGAGGTCTCTAATGACATTGTAAAATGTCTAGATTTGCACACCACGGAACCTGAACTTTTGGTCCACTTTGGGGAGATCTTGAAAGCAACTAATAAAGCTTTGTTTGTGAAATCAAAAAAACTTACCCATGCGAAAAAAATAGGGTGGTTTAATCATAGATGTACAATTGCCCTTATCGAACTAAAAAAAGCTTTGCAAAAAAAGATAGGGTACCCCAGGAAATAATAATCCTGAGAAGAAAATATAACTCAGCCCTAAAAGACAGAAAATCTGAACTTAAGTCGGATCTATGGGCACAACTCCAGAAAAGCATTAAAAATAAAAATAGTTCTGCTTTCTGGACCATAGTCAAATCCCCGTTTCTTAATAATACTAATGATTCTCCAACCACTGAGGTGGCAATTGATGTGGGGGCCTGGGTAGAGCACTTCTCAAAGATGTTTTCAAATAACTACATGGAAGGGGACACCCAAGACCTGGTAGTCTCAAATTCCCCAGGAACATTGTACCCCCTAAATATTGTTATAACCATGGAAGAAGTGGTATCAGCACTAAAAGCGAGCAAAAACGGTAAGGTCCCGGGCCCGGACGGGGTTCCCATAGACCTATTTAAATCAAATCTAGAACTTTGGGCCCCAATCCTAACAAGGGTCCTTAATGCAGCATGCAGGGTGGGTCTATTAGCTTCATGGTCTAAAACAGTCATGATCCCCATTTTCAAGAAAGGAGATCGCCAAGATGTCACTTGTTACCGACCAATTTCATTACTAGATTCGGTGGGCAAAATGGTGGGGAGGATTATATTAGAACGCCTCCAGGACAGGGCCAAGGATTCCAAAATCCTATTGGACATTCAGTTTGGGTTTCGGGAGGGGCTAGGGACAGTTGACCAGGCCCTAAACCTGTCATTATTACTGGGAAAATATACATCTGCTAAAGGAGGCAATGTCTATATGGTATACGTAGATCTGTCTGCGGCCTTCGATTGTGTCAGCCACTCGAAATTATGGTCCACACTATGGGATATGGGAGTAGACATAGCACTACTAAATTTTCTACGCGAACTCTATTCTAATGCTTCAGCTAGGGTAAGGTTTGGGATAAATGGAGAATTAACCGCCTCATTCAATGTGGAGAGAGGGGTGAGACAGGGGTGTGTCCTGGCCCCCTTTCTTTTTACCCTTTATACTAATGGCTTGGAGAGAGCCATGCTGAAGGGGAGTCAGGACCTCCCACGTGTTAAAGATCGTCAGATCCCGGCCTTATTATACGCCGATGATGCGGTGATTTTGGCAAGAACCCCAATCGAGTTACAAAGGGCTTTGAATAGATACTCTGATTTTATGGGTTCCTTAGACTTACGAATAAACGTAAAAAAAACTTTTGTTATGTCCTCTGGTCCCAGTAAAAAAACTAAGAAGGAAATTTAATTGAACCAAGAGAAAATTGCTACTACAGTCCAATATCCTTATTTTGGAATTATTATTGACCATAAATTACAATGGAAAGCAGCACTTGAATCCAGAAAGCTCCAGTTCGTATGAACTACAAAGGCCATTGTTAATTTTGCCCAGAAATTGGGCAAGAGACCTCCCGTGGAACTACTAAAAATTTATATTGCTAAATGTCAATCTGTAGCATTATATGGGGCAGGTCTGTGGGGCTATCTAGATACACATTCACTTCAGGTAATCGAGAATGCTTTTCTGAAATATCTTTTATCTCTTCCCACGAGTGCATCGACCTTTGCTTGTCACATCGAATTAGGCATTCCCCATATTTCAAACCTAGCCAGAATTCAACCCTTTTTACTCTGGCACCGCATCTGGTCTTCGGATAAGAATCCTTTCACACAATTAATAATCCGTGACCCACTTGTGGGACACCCCCGCGCCGCACGGCCACCAGCTGCTGCGTGTGCCCCCAGTGCCTGCCTCTGCCTCAGCGCCGACTTCGCTGCCGCCTTGAGCGCTCCCCTCTTGGTTTTAGCCCGTTTTTGTCTGAAATTTGTGCTTGTTCTCTTTCTGTGCCCAAGATCGTTTTCCTACTGTTTTTCCCCCGTTTTGACCTGAATTGTTGCCTGTTTTTTTCTGGGCCGTTTTCTCTTCGTGTTTTGACCTGAATTGTTGCCTGTTTTTTCTGTGCCGTTTTCTCTTCGTGTTTTGACCTGTATTATTGCCTGTTTTTTCTGTGCCATTTCCTCTTCGTGTTTTTGACCTCCATTGTGCCTGTCTCCTTCCTGCTTGCCCGCCTACCTCGCCGCCCTCCGCTCTCCCTCCCCGCTCCCGCTTCCCGCCACCGCCATTAGCCCCGCCCCTTTTTCTTCTGTACCCTCCCCGCTCCCGCCTCCCAGCTGCTCCGCCCACCCGCGCACTTCGCCTTAAATGGCGACCGTGCGAACGCGCAGCGGTCTCGCGCAGCGGGCGCGCCGCCTGAGCGCCGAAGGTGCGCCAAAGGTAAGCCCGTCTACGCCCGTCCGCGCCTGGACCGCGCCCAGTGCCAGGACCCCTGGCCCCCGAAGAGCCCGACCGACCCGCCTGACGTACTCCGCCGCCACCCTCACCGCACTCAACACCGGCCGACTCCCAGAATGCCACCTAGCCGCTCCACGAGGTACCCACGGACCTTTCAGCTGCCACGCCTGCAAGTTCTCCTGCATCCGGACCAGCCTCACACCAGCACCCGCCAAGACGAACACCAGCAGCACCCACCTCAAGTGCATCCTGCTCAACACCCGCTCCGTCCACAGACACGCCATCGAACTCTGGAACCTTCTAGACGCCACAGCCCCAGACGTTGCCTTCCTCACGGAGACCTGGATGAACGCCTCTTCAGCTCCCGACATCGCCATCGCTATCCCAGAGGGCTACAAGATCGTCCGGAGGGACCGAAACGCCAACCAGATGGGAGGAGGCATCGCCATCGTCCACAGGAGCACCATCCGTCTCACGACCAGCACCGACAACACCCTAACCAGCGCCGAACACCTGCATTTCCAGATCCACACCAACCCGAACACCACCCTCAGAGGCACCCTGATCTACAGACCCCCTGGACCACGCACGCAATTCAGCGAGGACATCGCCGACTTCGTCAGCCCGCATGCCCTCCCCTCCGCCGACTACATCCTCCTGGGAGACCTCAACTTCCATCTGGAGAACAACAACGACCGCAACACCAGCACCCTGCTCGACAACCTCGCCAACCTGGGACTCAAGCAACTGGTGTCCACCCCCACCCACCTCGCCGGACACACACTCGACGCAGTCTTCTCTTCCAGCACAGACATCAACTTCAGCCACGCCACAGAGCTTCAATGGACGGACCACAGCTGCGTCCACTTCACCTTCAAGAGAACGACGTCCCACCACCACCAGAAACAGGCCGCCCGCAGAAGCTGGAACAAGATCACAGCAGACCAGCTCGCCACCTCCCTGAGCCAGCACCCTCCTGCCAGCTCAGCGAACCCCAGCCAGGCCGCAGACAACCTCACGAAGTGGATCAACAACTGCGCGGACGAACTCGCCCCACTGAGGACCCCGCCCAGCAGACCCGGCAGCAAGAAGGCCCCATGGTTCACCGACGAACTCAAGAGCTCCAAGAAGTACTGCCGAGCCCTCGAGAAAGTCTGGAGAAGGGAACCGACACCGGACAACAGGACCTCCTTCAAACTTGCCACCCGGAAACACCACCAGCTGATCCGCACCGCCAAGAAAACAGCTTTCAAGGACCGGTTGGACAACAACGCACACAACTGCAAGGAACTCTTCAACATCGTGAAAGAGCTTTCCAACCCCAGCGCAGGAAACAACGACATCACCCCATCGCAAGACCTCTGCAACTCCCTCGCTTCATACTTCCACAACAAGATCGCCGACATACACAACAGCTTCAACAACCAACCAACGCACACCATGACCGAACAACCACCCCCCACCACCACCCTCCACGCCTGGACCCCGATCAGCACCGAAGACACCATCCGCACGATGAACTCCATCCACTCCGGATCACCGACCGACCCCTGCCCTCACCACGTCTTCAACAAGGCCGACGCTGTCATCGCACCCCACCTGCGAGACATCATCAACACATCCTTCGACACCGCCACCTTCCCCGAGAGCTGGAAGCACGCCGAACTCAGCGCTCTTCTCAAGAAACCCACAGCGGACCCCACCGAACTCAAGAATTACCGCCCCATCTCGCTCCTCCCGTTTCCAGCCAAAGTCATCGAGAAGACCGTCAACAAGCAGATGGCCGCCTTCCTCGAGACGAACGGATCCCTCGACCCCTCACAGTCCGGCTTCCGAGCCAACCACAGCACCGAGACCGCCCTCATCGCCGCCACCGATGACATCCGAGCCCTGATGGACAATGGAGAAACAGCGGCCCTCATCCTCCTAGACCTCTCCGCGGCATTCGACACGGTCTGCCACCGCACCCTAGTACGGCGCCTCAGCAACATCGGCATCCAGGACAAGGCGCTGGAATGGATCATCTCCTTCCTCGACGGAAGAACACAGAGAGTCCGCCTACCACCGTACAAGTCAGAGGCCTCCGAAGTCATCTGCGGCGTCCCCCAAGGATCATCTCTGAGCCCCACCCTCTTCAACGTCTACATGAGCCCCCTCGCGGCCATCGTACGCAAACACAACCTCAGCATAATCTCCTACGCCGACGACACCCAGCTGATCCTCTCCCTGACCAACGACCCCGCCGCCGCCAGAGCCAACCTGCACGAAGGGATGAAAGAGGTAGCCGAGTGGATGACGACCAGCCGCCTGAAACTGAACTCGGAGAAGACGGAGGTCCTCATCCTGGGCTCCTCACCCTCCGCCTGGGACGACTCCTGGTGGCCTCCCGCCCTGGGCACCGCACCCAAACCGACAGACCATGCACGAAACCTGGGCGTCATCCTGGACTCCTCCCTCTCCATGACCAGGCAAGTCAACAACGTCTCCTCGGCGTGCTTCAACATCCTTCGCATGCTACGGAAGATCTTCTGGTGGATCCCCACCGAGACCAGGAAGACCGTCACCCAGGCCCTCGTCACCAGCCGACTGGACTACGGCAACGCCCTCTACGCCGGTACCACCGCCAAGCTCCAGAAGAGACTCCAGCGGATCCAGAACGCCTCAGCCAGACTCATCCTCGACATCCCACGAACCAGTCACATCTCCGGACATCTGAAAGACCTTCACTGGCTCCCCGTCAACAAAAGAATCACCTTCCGCCTCCTCACCCACGCACACAAAGCCCTACACGACCAAGGCCCGAGCTACCTCAACAGCCGAGTCAACTTCTACGCTCCCAAACGCCACCTCCGATCAGCCAACCACGCCCTCGCCACCGTCCCCCGCATCCGAAGAGCGACTACAGGAGGAAGGTCCTTCTCCTACCTGGCCGCCAAGACCTGGAACTCCCTCCCGACCGACCTGCGCCTGACCCAAGACCACCTCTCCTTCAGGAAGAAGCTGAAGACCTGGCTGTTCGAGCAGTAGCGGCACCCCCCCCCCCCCCAGCGCCTTGAGACCCTACGGGTATGTAGCGCGCTTTATAAGTGTCAATGATTGATTGATTGATTGAGACTGTATGGAGCTGGACTCTGTAACTAAAATCCGATGGTTAACTTACATAAGATCTTTTTTAACTGATTTAGGTATAGAAAAGTATTATCTAGTTCCAACCTCAATCATAGCGGTATCTGGAAAAACACTGAAAAGGAGTCTCTCAGCCATCTTAAAAACTTTGGATTGCTAAAGAAGGGTCAAAACCAACGGTACAACAAAGTATTGCCCTTCAAATTACTCCTAATATTCAGCCTTATCTAACCTTTGTTTTTACCACCTTTGAAAGATTTCTATTGGTCAGATTTAGGCTGAATTTGTTTCATCGTTTAGTTGCCTTCCCAACAAATAATAACTGGGATAAGGTTTTATCTTGTTGTCCGTGCGACAATAACTCCAAACAGGCAACAATCCATACCGTGTTTTTCTGTCAATTCTATAGAGAGTACCGGAAAAAATGGTTAATACCGCTCTTAAGGCTCATCGGAATTAGAAGATGCTGTCCAGCATTACTGGCTTTACAGCAACTGGATGAGGAATGGATAGCAAGGATAATAGTGAAGTTTTTGAAATATATCTTCCGACATCGAATGAATTTATAATAACCTACACGATGTTCCAGTTTCACAGAACTTTCCTTCTTTTAACTTAAATTTTATCTTTTTAAATGCTTTTTTATGAAATAATTGTTATATTAGTATATACATTTGTATAATTATGTGATGTATTTTTATGTGACTGCTTTTATGGTTTTTTACAATGGCAAAAGCCGAATAAAGTAATAATGAACACTATGAACACACTGATAACCAGTGCTGAAACGATTGTGTTCTCCCCCTAAAACATGGCAAAATTGACTTATACCCAATTGGCATATGTAATTTACTTGTAAGTTCATAGTAAAGTGGTACTACCTGTACCCACTCACTTATGTAACACTTTAAACATGTGTCAGATCTGCCATTACAGTCTGTGTGTGCAGTTTTTAAACTGTCATGTCAACCTGGCAAAATAAACGTTTTGCAGTGTACATAAAAATTAGGACACATCCTTTTAAGTTTTACATGTCCTGGTACTGAAAAACTCTCACATACATTTTACACTACTGCAAAACCTACCTCTCACATAGGGTATCATTGGGGTTACCTAATTACATTTAATAAGTGATAATTTCCAAATGGGAGCAGGTAACCAGTTCATATTTGTTGTCTTTGGAATTGTAATGAAAAATCCTCTCTCATGGTGAAGTTGGATTTTACATTACAATTTAGAAAATCTCATTTTTAGAAAATTGGCACTTTCCTGCCATTTAGTGCCTGCAGTCTGTCTCTAGGAAACATGATGGGATGTGTGAGAAGTTGGCCTGGCATATGCTGTTCCTAGTTATAGGGACACCTTGCACCAGTCCAATTCGACTCCTATTGATGATAGGTTTAAGACAACCTTTAAAGAAAGCTATCCTAGTGGTAGCTGTGGAGAGCAGCCTTCAGGCTAAGTCTTGAAGGAGTGTTAAGCTTATTGTTTTACCATAATAACCTCTTGAATAACCAAATGAAAGAGTAGTCCACACAGGTATATATATAAAATATATGTATTTATTCTAGACAGAATCCCACAGTCACTTTATGTGGCTAGTGGCAAAGTTACAATTCAAACAAGCATTTCTAAACACAATAAATAGCACAGAAATCAATGGGCCCCAGGGGGGGACCAAACCATATACTAAAATAGTGGTATAAGAACCACGACAATTCTACAGGCAATGCCTAGGGCATTCATGATCGCTTGCCCCTTCAGAATCCACCCACAGTTAAGAGGAAGGGGACCCACGGTAGACGCGTGCAGTGCAAAGAGCTGCTATCGGGATCGCAATGTTAGCCTATGGAGAATGTTGCGGTTGAATATTTAAAGCTTAAGGATCCTTCTAGCAACAGTACAAAGTTAAGGCTTGAGACTTAAGGCTTTGGAGAGCCCACCACCACTGGAGTACCGAAGTACCACTGTTACCTGCCCCAGGGAAGCCGGGTGCATAGGTCGATTCTGGTGTCGGGTCGCGGGCTGATTTTCTATGGAAAAGTAGTCCAAACTGCTGCTAGCTGAAAGCGTCGTTGAAGTCGTGAAGATTAAAGTTGAAGAGAAGATAAAGATGAACCTGAAAGCAGAGGGGACAGAGTCTGGGTCACAGCAAAGTGACCAGGGAGCTCACAGCAAGGAGCTCGTGGAAGTCGGGTGCTTCAGGTGTAGAAGGTACAGCTGGGCTCTGCAGTCACGGGCTCCGGGAGGCTTCAAGGAAGGCCAGCTTCTGGAGGGCGACTGTCCCACGTCGGCTGAGGGTCGCTGCGGTGTTAGTGTCCCGATTGGATCCACTACGCATTGGCAACCGCAACCCACACAAGATGGACAAAGCAGCTGCTGGTGCAGACCCACGAGGTCTGAGGGTGCTCTCCTTTGCGGGGAGCGTAGAGCAGGCCTGGAGCAACCAGGGGAACTCTTGGAAAAGAAGATTGTCCTCCGTCAGGGCCCACAAGTCGAGAGACAAGGGACCGCGGAAGGCAGCAAAATGGAGTGCGTAAAAGGGCTCCCACGGGCCACCGGAGCGGGCCAGGGAGCTGAGAGTTGGCACAAATGCTGCTGGATGGTTGGCTCAGAAATGGGCCAAAGCACAACTTCCCCACTGGTCGGGGTCGTGTGCTGGACAAGAGGTGGCCGGTGTCTCGGGGTATGCAGGGATCTCGACACCCACGTGGTCCAGGGTGCTCAGACTTGCTGGGCACACTCACAGGACGCTGGGATGCACTGGAGACCCACCTCGAGGTTGCTGGAAGGCGTCGAAGGTCGTGAGAGCAACGAAGTTCCAACCGGGTATCTTGTAGTCTTTTAGGTGCCTGCCAAGCAGGGGGATAACTCCTTTATCCCAAGGGAGATTTCTTCAGTCAGCTGGGCAGCAGCTTGTCGAAGGTCAGTTCTGTGAAGTTCTGGACGAATCTAAGGCTCTAGGGCAAAGTTATTCCCATATATCCCCAAAATTAGGGGATGGTCCAAAATAGAGCCTACCAATCAGAGTAGAGGCGGGAAAGGGTGGCTACACCTACTCCTCTTTGTGTGTTTCCCGCCTGGGCGAGGGGCAGGATGCCCCTGAACCAGTTCCAGGTGGTGTATGCAGAATTGGGGCTCTGCAGCTGCCTACGTGCAACTCTGAAAGGACATTTGGTGCACCCACCCTGTTCCAATCCACATTATCCTGTCTGGGGAGGTGCTGGCACCTCCCTGCCACAGGAGCCCTATTGTCCAGCTGGCGAGGCTGGGTTTTTCCCCAGCAACAGCCAGCCAGAGTCGTATAGGTGGCGGACAGTAGCCATTTTGTGGTACATGTGCACTTTTAAATTGGTGTCTAAATTCTACCGCTTTTCCCATATCACCCTCCTAGCAAGGGGGAATCGTGCCCCCATGCCCATGGCTGGACTGGGGGTATGATTCCTTCATGTTTGACACCAAACACGATATGGTTCTGTGTAGCCATTCTCAAGTTATCGCGATGACGCGATTCACTTATAATGCGGTTTAGAGTATATGGTATGGCTACACTACAAACAACCCAGTAACGGTTTTACGAAGGTTGCAGAGAGGTCCTACTCATGTAGGGGTCCCCCCTCACACATACCTCAGCACCCAGCCCTGTAGGATTACCAGGGCCTGCCATAGGGGTGACCTATGAGAGTATATGTGTTGTAATGGTATGGGACATAGGGTACCTACATCCCTGTAAGGGGTGCTAGCACCACCTTACCCAGACTACAGTAGTGGCCTGGTGGTGTCAGTTTGGGTGGCTGTCCCAGGGTGGCACAATAAGTGCTGCAGCCCTGGTAGGCCTACTGGGGGACCCATGCCCTGGGTACCTAGGGCACCATCTACAAGGGACTGGTAGGGCATGCCCAGCATCCAATTATGTTTGTACCTAGAGTACTCACAACAGTTTTAGGGAGAAAGCAGATAGGCTGGGGTCCTGGATAGCAGGATCCCAGCCAGACTAGTCAAAAACCACTTAAATACCAGGCAAAAAGTTGGGGGCAACCATTAGTCAGATTCCACTCTCCTACATAACCCCCCCCCCCCCCAAACGAAAGGAGATAAGGCTAACCTTGTCCAGATAAGCCTTTATTTCCTGAGTGGCCATATAAGGAAGAACCTCTACTAACATGGTTGCTCCCTGTGTCATGGTCCACTTGGGAAATCCTACCCCAAGGGGTTCTAGAGTTTCTCCAAAGTCTAGGAAAATTACCTGTATTGGTTTTTGGGTCAGAGGTGGGCTGGTGGGGTGTCTGAGTCTGGAAGTGAGACCCTACTTGGGTTGGTCTCAACCTCCTCAGATCACTGGCCACTATGGAAGCCTTTCTGCCCATGACTGTGTCATATCTGGCCCTAAGGGTCAACCTCTGGCTGCCTACAGCTGGGGGTTGGATCCCTTTTGCTGGAATAGTGGAGGGCACTGGAAGGTTTGGGGCAGCTAGGCCCCAGGTTTCCCTGTGCTCAACAACATCCATTTGAGGGGTGCCTATACCTAGGGGTAAGGGGGATCCCTCAGTTTGTAGAGGAATATTCACCTGGCTAAAACTACTCTGCTGGGTGTCCCTAATCTGTTGATGAGGGGGTTCCTCTGGGCAGGGGCCCAATAGGGGACCACTGACCTCCCTGACCTCTGCAGCCCTGGGCTGACTGAGGCAGGGTAGAGAGGGGCAGGATACCTGCTCCAGACTGGGTACCACCTTGGAAAGGTCCCCTGCCATCAGAGAGGTGGGCAGGCCAAGCCTGTCCACTTCTGGGGCAGGTACTTCACAAGGGGCAGGATCAGTTCCCTGAGAAACTTGATCCTTACCTGTAGTCTGGTGGGGGGAGGACTGTTCCTCTTCCCCTATGCTCTCTGTTTGGGTAGAGTGATCCATAGTTTCAGGATTCACTCTTTCTATTTTCTCCTGGGGTGGAGGTGAGGCCCTCAGGGTCTCATCCACTCTCTCAGGGATTCCTACCATTTTCAAATGGGCCTTGTGGTCAACCTCAGCCCAGGCTGAGATTTCTAGATCATTCCCCAGTAGACAATCTACAGGCAAGTTTGGGGACACTGCCACTCTCTTTGGGCCAGTGACCCCTCCCCAGCTGAGATTTATCACTGCCATGGGATGATCTGTCCTGATTCCATCTATGTTGGTCACCTGGTAGCTAAATCCAGGTAAAAGCTGTTCTAGGGGCACTAGCCTCTTGGTCACCATGGTGACACTGGCCCCTGTGTCCTTATAGGCCACAGCCTTCTGACCATTGATTATTGGCTCTTGTCTGTACCTGCCCAGAATACTGGGGCTCATGGTAAAGTTGGCAAACCCCATGCCACCATCACAGACCATAGTTGCTTGAGTGGGGGACCTGGATAGGCCAGAGTCTCCCTGAGTTCCCCAAGAAATCCCAACTAAATTTTTGGGTGCACTCCCACCGCCTGGGGGATTACTACTAGTAGTAACAGGAGGTGTTGGAGCTGGTTTTGGAGGAACATTCTCTTTATTGCCATTATTAGGACAGCTGGAGTCTGTTTTCCAGTGGCCAGGTTGCTTACACACATGGCAATATGGTTTCTTGTTATTAGAGGAAGTATTTTGGGACCCACCCCCAGCACTGGGTTTTTAGGGCCCTTCAGAGGACTTTTCTTGTTTATCATCCCCACCTTTCTCTTTGGGCTTAGTGGAATCCTTCTTCTGGTCACCAACTTGGTTCTTAGGCCTAATCCTGGTTCTGACCCATTTGTCTGCCTTCTTTCCCAATTCTTGGGGAGAGGTCAGATCAGAGTCCACCAGGTGCTGGTGTAAAAGTTGGTTTTGACAATTATTAAGAATCTGCTCCCTCATAATGAGATTATACAATCCTTGATAATCATTAACTTGACTGCCATTTAACCAACCTTCCAGTGCCTTGGTTGCACAATCCACAAAGTCTACCCAATCTTGATTCTGTGCTTTCTGGGTGTCTCTGAACTTAAGTCTGTATTGATCAGTGGTTAAGCCAAACCCATCTATTAAAGCAGCTTTCAAGATATAATAATCATCAGCATCCTCTTCTCTTACAGAGAGGAGCTTGTCTCTCCCTTTATCTGAAAAGGAGAGCCACAGGATTGCTGCCCACTGCTCTACTGGGACCCTCTGTACTCTACAGGCCCTTTCAAGAGCAGATATCCATTTGTGGATATCATCCCCATTCTGATAGGGGGGCACAATCTTGTGGAGGTTCCTATTGTCAGGGACTTTCTCTCTAACTCTAGGGGTTTCATCACTGCCACCAGGGATCTCTAGACCCCACTTCTTTGAAGCTTTCTGAAGCTCCAGGGCTTCCCTGTCCAATGCTAACTGTTCTCTTTTAAGCTCAAGCTTAGCCTGCTCAAATTTGATCAGTCTGCATTTCCTCTCATGGGAGGATTCTCTTCTCTGAGAAGAGGCAGAGGACCCTTTGGATCTCTGAGAATGGTTGGATCCCACTGAGGGGGATCTGTTCCTTCTTGGACCCACCACTCTCCTTTTAAGGGTGGAGGGAGTGCCTCTTGAGCCATCACCTCCATGTTGTGAGTGGTTTGTTTCTTCCAGGTCAGGACTTTCATCCTCTTCCTGGTCATCATCAGAGTCCACTCTGGGAGTGTCCTCTTCTGATGGATGCCCACCCACTCTGTCTGTTCCTCTGGACCCTATGGACTCCATAAAGTCTGCTATGAGCAGGATTTCCCTGAGACGTTGTGTGTTGGCACCTTTGTTTGTCTTCAGTTTTCTAAGGGTGCACATTTCCCTGAGCTCTGCAAAGGAGAAGTGATCATACTTATCTACTGGGACCCTCTGGGGTCCTTCCATAGCCTTAGTGGCACCTGCACCTGAAGACATGTTTAGTGTAGTGATGTATCTACCTACACTAAGTGTGGCCTACTGAACCCTCTCTTGAGTTGTAGTCAAGGTGTGCTAAACCCTCTACACACAACTCTAAGTTCAGTAGAACTTATTGTATTCTAGCTTGAATTTATATGTACCTTTGGTACCAAGTGGCTTTCACTTTAGAAATTCAATTTGTTATCTGGTAAAACAATGGCAAGCTTGAATCCCACCGCTGCACACCAATGTGAGAAGTTGGCCTGGCATATGCTGTTCCTAGTTATAGGGACACCTTGCACCAGTCCAATTCGACTCCTATTGATGATAGGTTTAAGACAACCTTTAAAGAAAGCTATCCTAGTGGTAGCTGTGGAGAGCAGCCTTCAGGCTAAGTCTTGAAGGAGTGTTAAGCTTATTGTTTTACCATAATAACCTCTTGAATGACCAAATGAAAGAGTAGTCCACACAGGTATATATATAAAATATATGTATTTATTATAGACAGAATCCCACAGTCACTTTATGTGGCTAGTGGCAAAGTTACAATTCAAACAAGCATTTCTAAACACAATAAATAGCACAGAAATCAATGGGCCCCAGGGGGGGACCAAACCATATACTAAAATAGTGGTATAAGAACCACGACAATTCTACAGGCAATGCCTAGGGCATTCAGGATCGCTTGCCCCTTCAGAATCCACCCACAGTTAAGAGGAAGGGGACCCACGGTAGACGCGTGCAGTGCAAAGAGCTGCTATCGGGATCGCAATGTTAGCCTATGGAGAATGTCGCGGTTGAATATTTAAAGCTTAAGGACACTTCTAGCAACAGTACAAAGTTAAGGCTTGAGACTTAAGGCTTTGGAGAGCCCACCACCACTGGAGTACCGAAGTACCACTGTTACCTGCCCCAGGGAAGCCGGGTGCATAGGTCGATTCTATTGTCGGGTCGCGGGCTGATTTTCTATGGAAAAGTAGTCCAAACTGCTGCTAGCTGAAAGCGTCGTTGAAGTCGTGAAGATTAAAGTTGAAGAGAAGATAAAGATGAACCTGAAAGCAGAGGGGACAGAGTCTGGGTCACAGCAAAGTGACCAGGAAGCTCACAGCAAGGAGCTCGTGGAAGTCGGGTGCTTCAGGTGTAGAAGGTACAGCTGGGCTCTGCAGTCACGGGCTCCGGGAGGCTTCAAGGAAGGCCAGCTTCTGGAGGGCGACTGTCCCACGTCGGCTGAGGGTCGCTGCGGTGTTAGTGTCCCGATTGGATCCACTACGCATTGGCAACCGCAACCCACGCAAGATGGACAAAGCAGCTGCTGGTGCAGACCCACGAGGTCTGAGGGTGCTCTCCTTTGCAGGGAGCGTAGAGCAGGCCTGGAGCAACCAGGGGAACTCTTGGAAAAGAAGATTGTCCTCCATCAGGGCCCACAAGTCGAGAGACAAGGGACCGCGGAAGGCAGCAAAATGGAGTGCGCAAAAGGGCTCCCACGGGCCACCGGAGCGGGCCAGGGAGCTGAGAGTTGGCACAAATGCTGCTGGATGGTTGGCTCAGAAATGGGCCAAAGCACAACTTCCCCACTGGTCGGGGTCGTGTGCTGGACAAGAGGTGGCCGGTGTCTCGGGGTATGCGGGGATCTCGACACCCACGTGGTCCAGGGTGCTCAGACTTGCTGGGCACACTCACAGGACGCTGGGATGCACTGGAGACCCACCTCGAGGTTGCTGGAAGGCGTCGAAGGTCGTGAGAGCAACGAAGTTCCAACCGGGTATCTTGTAGTCTTTTAGGTGCCTGCCAAGCAGGGGGATAACTCCTTTATCCCAAGCAGCTCGTCGAAGGTCAGTTCTGTGAAGTTCTGGACGAATCTAAGGCTCTAGGGCAAAGTTATTCCCATATATCCCCAAGATTAGGGGATGGTCCAAAATAGAGCCTACCAATCAGAGTAGAGGCGGGAAAGGGTGGCTACACCCACTCCCCTTTGTGTGTTTCCCGCCTGGGCGAGGGGCAGGATGCCCCTGAACCGGTTCCAGGCGGTGTATGCAGAATTGGGGCTCTGCAGCTGCCTACGTGCAACTCTGAAAGGACATTTGGTGCACCCACCCTGTTCCAATCCACATTATCCTGTCTGGGGAGGTGCTGGCACCTCCCTGCCACAGGAGCCCTATTGTCCAGCTGGCGAGGCTGGGGTTTTCCCCAGCAACAGCCAGCCAGAGTCGTGTAGGTGGCGGACAGTAGCCATTTTGTGGTACATGTGCACTTTTAAATTGGTGTCTAAATTCTACCGCTTTTCCCATATCACCCTCCTAGCAAGGGGGAATCGTGCCCCCATGCCCATGGCTGGACTGGGGGTATGATTCCTTCATGTTTGACACCAAACACGATATGGTTCTGTGTAGCCATTCTCAAGTTATCGCGATGACGCGATTCACTTATAATGCGGTTTAGAGTATATGGTATGGCTACACTACAAACAACCCAGTAACGGTTTTACGAAGGTTGCAGAGAGGTCCTACTCATGTAGGGGTCCCCCCTCACACATACCTCAGCACCCAGCCCTGTAGGATTACCAGGGCCTGCCATAGGGGTGACCTATGAGAGTATATGTGTTGTAATGGTATGGGACATAGGGTACCTACATCCCTGTAAGGGGTGCTAGCACCACCTTACCCAGACTACAGTAGTGGCCTGGTGGTGTCAGTTTGGGTGGCTGTCCCAGGGTGGCACAATAAGTGCTGCAGCCCTGGTAGGCCTACTGGGGGACCCATGCCCTGGGTACCTAGGGCACCATCTACAAGGGACTGGTAGGGCATGCCCAGCATCCAATTATGTTTGTACCTAGAGTACTCACAACAGTTTTAGGGAGAAAGAAGATAGGCTGGGGTCCTGGATAGCAGGATCCCAGCCAGACTAGTCAAAAACCACTTAAATACCAGGCAAAAAGTTGGGGGCAACCATTAGTCAGATTCCACTCTCCTACAGGATGTATCTGTCAATTGAGCTTTGCTTATTCGCCCAAGACAGCCAGACACAATAGGGTGCTTAGGTGTGCCTGGATGGGCCATCAGTGGCACGATAGGAGGGTGGAACAGGGCACAGCACTACTTCCACTTGAATAGGCTGTGGAGAAAACAAGGGGATGGTTTTTCAACATCAAATGACCTTGACTACATATGGCATGCAACCATATCTCCTATGTTGCATGGGGGGATATGATAGCTATCTTTTAACTCATTTTAGGTTTAATACTTTTCATCGGCTGGTCAGTTATCCAGGAATAAATGATTGGTCTAGAGAACTTTCTCTTTGCCCCTTTGACAATGTGTCCTTACAATCTACCATTCACGTGATATTGTTTTGTAAATTCTATGTAAAGGAAAGAAAAAGATAGATCCTCCCTTTGTTAAAACAGGCAGGTTGGAGACAATGCAGACCAGCGTTTTTACACCTACAATTTTTAGATAGCACATTATCAGTAAGTACTATGACTGTTTTTTTTAAAAACATTATGAGAGCCAGAAAAAGCGTAAATGCATAATGTCTACCTTGACTAAAGTCTGGAATGTATTATTCTCTAGGCTAACTTACTTCCACTTGAACACACTTTTTGCACCTTGTCACAGATAATGCATTTTAATTAATGTATATATCAAATGTTTTTTATCTGTTTTTATGTACGTGTACACTTTTATGATTCTAAATGTCTAAAATTGAATAAAGCTAATTTTGAATTGAATTTAATTGAATAGGCTGTGTCCTGCCTCAACACAAAGGGCTGCATATCTCCTGCAGTTAGTCTGGAGCTAGGACAGGGCAGAAAGGGTTCGTGTGAACTTGAAAGGGAAATGCCTAGAAGCTTCTCACACTTCAAAAGAAGGCCCAGGTATAAATGATGGACCTCAGACACCAACTCTTCAGAACGCTTAAGGGCCTGTGAATATTCTGCCAAGAAGAAGGTCTGCTGTGCTGCTGAAAGGACTGCCACTCTGCTGGACTGCTGCTCTGAAGGACTGCACCCCTGTTGTGCTGACCTGCAGCCTGCTGCCCTCTTGCCTGGGTGAGAAGGACTGGACCTGCTTCTGTTGAGCTCAGGATCATCAGAGTGACTCCACGGGCTAGTTGGTTGGCCTTCTGACTAGAGCCTCAAGGTCAGAAGGCTCCAACGGCATTGAAACCAGCACCTGGACTCTGCCATCTATGAACCCTGCCCTCCAAAGCTGTCCAACCCATGTCCTGGACCCTCGGAAATGGGCCTGAATGTGCTTCTGCTAGCCCAGTTGTGGTCTCCCTTAGTGTTGACATGAAGTGACGTGAAGACCCACAAAGCCTCACTGCACAGCTGACAGCTACAATGGCATCAATGCAGAGCAATGCAAAGCCCCACAATGCGTTGCCACACAGCTGCTAGCTCCATCAGAACTGACGCAAAGCCTTGCCAAGCTATGCTGCACAGCTCACCTTAACTGATACAAAGCCCCACAAAGCCTTGCTGCACATCTTCAACAGAACAGACACTGGGCGATGCAAAGTTTTGCTTAGCAATGCCGTGAAGACTTGGCAACAGGATTTAATGTACTTTGTTCAGCTGGTCTAACTTGGTCCCTGTAGCTGACGGTCAGTCTGAATTTGTGACTTTGTGTTCCGGTCTAGCACGACCAGACAACCACACTTAGTGTTTGTACCTTTTGACACTATTTTCATTGAAATGGAACACATTTCATATCTCCGGTTCTACTGATTGTATTTTTGTCATTTGGGTTTTGTCCAGAGCATAGCCTAGGGTCAGCCTCAACTGACTAACTGTCAGAAGGAAGGGTGTCACACCAGAGCGGAGCTCTGCAGTGTAGGAGAGAAGGATCTGCTTCACATGTTTGCCCCCACTTTTGCTGGTGTTTCACTGTTTTTCGACTTTAGTCTGGCTGGGATCCTGCTATTCATGGCCCCCACCTAGCTGCTTCCTCTCTAAATTGATTGCTTGTACTTTAGGTACACTCCAGATTGGGTTCTGGGGTACCCTTGTGAGTCCCTAGTATATGGTATACTATGTACCCAGGGCAGAGGTACCCCAGAGGCCTTCAAGGGGCTGAAGCATGTATTGTGCCACCCCTGGAAAGCCATGCAAAATGACACCACAGGTCTGCTACTGCAGCCTGGGTAAAGTGGTGCATGCACCCCTTACCTCACCTGTCACTGCACATAGTAACCTATCAGTCACCCCTATGGCAGGCCTTATCAATCCTGAAGGCAGGGTGCTTGGTTATATGTGAGACGGTGCCCAGGCATGAGCTGAGCCCCTCTGCAGCCTTCAGAATCTCTTGTCCGCGGATGTCAGTGGTGCAGCCTGACCATATACTCTTAAGTGCATTATATCTTAAATGGTTAATGCTAACTTTGGACTGGCTACACGGAAACATGTCGTGTTTAGTGTCAAACACCTTGGAATCATACCCCCACATCAGTTCTTGGTGTGAGGATATGATCCCACCCTTCTAGAGGGAGAGACATGGCAGTACTGGTATACCCAGTAGAAATCTAATAGAGCCCTGGCATCACAAAATGGATGCTGCAGCCACAGACACGGGTCTGGCCTCCTACTGCTGACCAAAATTCCAGCAGGGGAGGCCTGGACAATAGGTTTCCTGTCACAGGGAGGTGTAGCCACCTCCCAGACAGGCTTATGTATATGGGGGTTGAGTGGGAGCACTCTCTGAGTGCTTTGAAAACCTGCACTGGGGGCACATTTGGTGTCCCTGTGCATAGTCCAGCTCAAACCAGTTCAGGGGCTTCCAGCCCCTGCTCTGGCATGAAACTGGACAAAGGAAATGGGTGTAACCACCCCTCTTTCCAAACCCTCCCATAGGTGGGTCCCCAGAGCTAGTCCAACCCCTTCCTTAGGAATATGTAAGGAACCTTTGTAACCAGAACTTTAGTTATCACTGGATGAAACTCTGAAGCTGAATCCTGGAACTTCGATGCACTACTAAAGACTAGAGGACTGAAGAAATCTCCCTTGGGGTCAAGGAGTGACTCCCCTGCTTTGCAGACACCAACGAAGCATTTTGCCAGTCTGAATTTCCAAAGCTTCCGCTGGACTCCAAAGTATTTGCAGCCTAGGAAGAGGATTTTAAGACATCTCAGAGGCCGACCCAAGTCCCCAGCAAAGCTGAGACCCGCAGCCCTCGTGAGTAGTGTGGAACCGGAACTCATGGTCATCATGCACTTTTGCAAGTGCATTGACTTCTCAACGTCTCTTGAAGTCGTGCTTGGGCTTACTTGTTTCCCCCACCTCGAGCAGAGAATCTACCGAAGACTGTTGGCCTAGTCACCCCGAGTGACCCGTGGGCCGCCATTTTGTGTTTCCTCTAGAGGTCCCTTTGCGATCCCTGGTCTGTCGACTGGTGGGTCCCTGAGGGGGTAACTTTGATTTTTCTTGGGCTTCCCTGGTTGCTCCAGACATGCCCTGACTCCCAACCAAGTGGCGAGTCCCTCAGGCCTTGCTGGTCTGCACCGAAGCATCTTTCTCCTTTCTGCGTGGGTTGCTGTTGCCAAGGCTTGTTGTATCCAATCCGGGCACCAATGCTGCAGCACTCGACATCCTTTGTGGGACAGCTCGAATCTAGCTCCTGGTTGTCCTCGACACCTCCTGGTCCTCGTGGCTGAAGAGTCAAGCTTCACCCGACATTGGTGGGCCTCAACCTATCACCTTCCTGGTCACTGGCTAGTGACCCAGACTCTGTCCCCTCTGCTTTCAGGTTCTTCTCAACTTCGATCCAGGCTTGGACCTCTTTGGACACTTCTCATCTTCCCGGCAGCAGCACTTCTTTGCCAGCTCCCATTGAAATCGATGACGCGACCCGACACCATTTGACACCTATGCAGCGGGCTTCCTTGGGTGAGGTAACACGAGTACTCTGGTGCTCCCGTGGGTGTTGACCCTAGAACTTCCTAAGTCCCAAAGGGTTTGGTCCTGACTCATTTCTAAGTGTCCCTAATCTTTAAAAATCTAATTGCGACTTTCCTTATAGAAGCTAACGGGAGCTCGCAGCTGTGTTCTCACACTGCACACGGCCCACGTGGGTCCCCTGTGTCACTACCTTGGGTGGTTCCTTGGGGTACAAGCGATTCTACAGGCTCTAGGCCTTGTGTCTAGTTAAGTTGTGGTTCTTATACCACTATTTTAGTATATGGTTTGGCTCGCCCCTAGGGCCTGACATGTATTTGTGCTTACTACTGCGATATTTGAAGTGTAACTTATGTGTTTTGACCTCTAGTCTCATAAAGAGACTAGGAGGGTGTGTTTAGAAATAAATACATATATTTTATATATATATACCTGGTGTGGTGGTCTGTCATTTAGGCACTTAAGAGATTATAGACTGGTAAAACAAGCTGCTTTACATTCCTTCAAGACTTAGCCTGAAGGCTGCTCTCCATAGCTACCACTAGGATAGCTTTCAATAAAGGTTATCGTTAACCTATAACCAATAGGGAGTTGTTTGGACTGGTACAGGGTGCCCTCTATAACTAGTGGACAGCATATACCAGGTCAACTTCTCACATTGGGATTCCAGCTTGCTATTGTTTTACCAGATAATCTCAATTGAGTGACTAACTGAAAACCACTAAAGATACCCTAGGTACATATAATACAAGCTTTAGAATACAGTAAGTTCTACTGAACTTAGAGTTGTGTGTTAAGGGCTCGCACACCCTTTCTACAACTCAAGAGAGTTTAGTAGGCCACACTAGAGTAGGTAGTGCAATACACCACACCTCACTAGTAAGGTCTTCAAGGCCAGGAACCAGTGGGTCCCTGCCAGAAGCCAATGGGCTTCTAGTTTCCAAGTATAATTACCTCCCATTCATGGAACTGAGAGCATTATGCACAGCTAGGAAACTGAGGACAGGCAAAAGTCCAACCACCCAGCATCTCTTAGAGGTACTCAGGCTGGATGATCTCAGAAGACCTATAGGGTCTGAAGGGGTAGGCAGAGTGGGTGGGACAGCACATGAGGAAGGCCCTAGGGGTGAAAATCCCCATGACCTGACCTCTAATGCTGACCAGGAATATGACAATGATCTTGACCTGGAAAATCCAGCTCCCCTGGAGGATGAGGGAAAGGGCCACAATGGCCCCCTATTTGTCCCTCCAAGAAGAGTTGGTGGTGGGCCTAGAAGGTCTAGATCTCCATCAGTGGAGTCTAACCATTCTGGTTCATCTATAGGGACTTCTATCTCTTCTCATAGGAGAGAATCCTCTCAGGAGAGGAGGGAGAGACTGCTTAAGTATGAAGAAGCTCAGCTTGAAATCAGAAGAAAGCAGGTAGCCATAGATAAGGAGGCCCTAGAGCTCTACAGAGCTAGAAAAAAGTTGGGACTAGAGTCCCATGGTGGCAGCAACATCCCTAGAGATAGGGAGAGGTCTCATGACCATAGAAACCTGAATAAGATTGTCCCTCTCTACCAGAGTGGGGATGACATCCACAAATGGATAACTGCACTGGAAAGGGTCTGTAAAGTTCAAAGGGTCCCCCAGGAGCAGCGGGCAGCAGTCTTATGGCTCTCCTTTGCAGACAAAGGTAGAGATAAGCTCCTCACTGTTAGAGAGAAAGAGGCAGATGATTATAGCAGTCTGAAGAGTGCCTTGATTGAAGGGTTTGGCCTAACCACTGAGCAATACAGGTTAAAGTTCAGGGATACTGGAGGGTTGGTTACTTGGCAGCAAAGTACATGACTTCCAAGGATTGTACAATTTGATTATGAGGGAGCAGATCCTTAATAACTGTCAAAATCAGCTGTTGCACCAGTACCTGGTGGACTCAGATCTGACCTCTCCCCAAGAATTGAGAAAGAAGGCAGACAAGTGGGTCAGAACCAGGGCCAGGCAGAAGGTACAGAACCAAGGTGGTGAACCCAAGAATCAAGATCCTAAAAATCTGATAAGGGTGGGGAGAAAGGTAAAGACCAGAAGTCTTCACAAGGGCCCCAAAAATCTTCTTCATGTGGGGATTCACAATCTAACAAGGGAAAAGGCCAAAAGAAACCATGGTGCAAAATCTGTAAGCAGAAAACTAACTGGACAAGTGACTGCACCAAGTCAACTCCAGCCACCATTGCCCCTAAGGCAACTGTTCCCCCTAGTACAGCTACAATTGGTTGTGGTAATGTTCAGAATAAGGGTGTAGTAGGGTTGACCCTGGGTTTTGAGATGGACTCTGGCATAGTCAGATTTCCAACTCAGGCTGTTCTAGTCTGTGATGAAGGCATGGATATGTCCTCCTTTGTGAGTCCCAGTAACTTGGGCAAATACAGACAGCAGCCTTTAATTAATGGAGTAGAAGCTTGGGCATTCAGGGACACAGGAGCAAGTGTCACAATGGTGACAAAAGATCTTGTGGATCCTGGGCAGATTATACATAGTTAAATGTACCAAGTGACCAATGCTAGCAATGTCAGAACAGACCATTCTCTAGCAGTTGTTAACTTCTCCTGGGGAGGGGTAACTGGCCTTAAGAAGGTTGTGGTAAGTGCAGACCTACCAGTACAGTGCTTGCTTGGCAATGATCTAGAAACTTCAGCTTGAGCTGAAGTGGAGCTCAGGACACATGCAGAAATGTTAGGGATCCCTGCTCATGTCATTGCTGTCACTAGGTCACAGGCCAAAATGTCTAAAACTGAACATGCCCTGGATTCTGGAAGAATGGACCAGGTGCCTCCCAAGAGGAGGAGTAGTAGGGTTAAGGTAGTGCCTTCCCACCTGACTCAGAATACAGATCAGTCTCCTGAGGGAGATGATCTTGAGCCTGAAGAAGGAACTGTTCCAGAGGAGCTTGAACCTGACCAGGTTGAGTTCTTGGGGACAGGGGGCCCTTCCAGGTCTGATCTGACCCAGGAGCAGAAAACCTGCCCCTCCCTTGAACCCCTCAGAAAGCAAGCTGCTGATGAGACTGCTGGGAATGCTAGTGGCACCCATAAAATCTATTGGGATGATGGACTCCTTTACTCAGAGAGTAGAGACCCCAAGCCTGGTGCATCCAGGAGGTTGGTTATACCACTGAGGTTTAGGGGCTTCCTATTGACACTAGCCCATGATATTCCCCTAGCAGGACACCTGGGCCAGAACAAGACTTGGGACAGAATTGTCCCTCACTTTCACTGGCCCCTCATGTCTGAAGACACTCAAGAGTTGTGTTGCTTCTGTTTGACCTGCCAAGCCAGTGGCAAGGCAGGTGGAACCACAAAGGCCCCCCTGATACCACTACCTGTGGCGGGGGTTCTCTTTGAGAGGGTTGGGATTGACATTGTTGGTCCCATGGATCCTCAAACTGCATCTAGGAACAGATTTATCCTGGTGGTGGTGGACCATGCCACTAGGTACCCAGAGGCAATCCCACTTTGGACCACTAAAGCACCTGTGGTGGCAAGAGCTCTCTTGGGTGTATTCTCAAGAGTGGGCTTTCCTATGGAGGTAGTATCTGCCAGAGGTGCAAACGTTATGTCAAGTTACTTAACTGATATGTGGAAGGAGTGTGGAGTGAATTACAAATTCACCACACCCTATCACCCACAATGCAATGGTTTAGTTGAAAGATTCAACAAAACCTTAAAGGGCATGATCAAAGGTCTTCCAGAACAGCATCCTGTTAGGGGTCCTTTGTGTCTGGTGAAGGAGGGATGGGAGTTACCTCTCAAACCCCCTAAACAGGACACAGTGGACTATGTACTTGGTTTCTGCTCCAGGATGGCTGAATACATGAAAAAGGCAACTAAAAACCTTGAGGCTAAGCAGGAATTACAAAAGGCCTGGCATGACCAAAATGCTGTACTGAATGTTTACCAGCCAGGACAGAAAGTGTGGGTGTTGGAGCCTGTGGCCCCAGCAGCCCTCCAGGACAAATGGAGTGGCCCCCATTCAATTGTTGAACAGAAAGGGGAGGTCACCTACTTGGTAGACCTTGGAACCCCTAGGAGTACCCACAGGGAACTTCACGTCAACAGACTTAAACCATATGTTGACAGGGCAGACATGGGCTTGCTCATGGCTACTGATGAAGGACAGGAGGAAGAGAGTGACCCACTCCCTGGCCTGCTTTCTCAGAACCCCGATGATGGGTCAGTTGATGGTGTAGCCTTGGCAGGCAGCCTCACTGTCCAGCAGCAAACTGACTGCAGAAAGCTTCTCAGTCAGTACAGACATATGTTTTCTCTGCCTCCAAGTCAGACCACCTGGTGCACTCATGAAGTGGACGCTGGGGACAGTCTGCCTGTGATAAGATCTACAGGCAACCTGACCATGTTAGGGACTGTATAAGGACAGAAGTCCAAAAGATGTTGGTTTTAGGAGTCATTGAACCCTCAGATGGCCCTTGGGCTAGTCCAGTAGTCATGGTACCTAAACCTCACAACAAAGATGGCAAGAGAGCGATGAGGTTTTGTGTGGATTACAGGGGTCTCAATGCAGTCACTAGGTCTGATGCCCATCCCATTCCCAGGGCAGATGAGCTGATAGATACTTTGGCCTCAGCCAAGTTTCTAAGCACATTTGCCCTGACAGCTGGCTACTGGAAGATCAGACTAGCTGATGATGCAAAGCCAAAGACAGCATTTTCTACCCCTAGTGGGCACTATCAATTTGTGGTAATGCCCTTTGACTTGAAGACTGCACCTGCCACTTTCCAAAGGTTGGTGGATCAAGTCCTTACAGGCCTGCAAGACTATAGTGCAGCATATATAGATGATATTGCTGTCTTTAGCTCCACCTGGGAGGATCACCTGGTCCACCTGAGGAATGTTTTGGAGGCCCTGCAAAAAGCAGGCCTAACTATCAAGGCTACTAAGTGCCAGATAGGGCAGAGTCAGGTTGTGTACCTGGGCCACCTTGTAGGTGGAGGCCAGGTTCAACCATTGCAGAGCAAAATCCAGACCATAATGGACTGGGTTGCTCCCATGACCCAGACTCACATGAGAGACTTCTTAGGCCTGACTGGGTATTATAGAAGATTTGTCAAGGGGTATGGATCAATAGTGACACCCCTGAATGATTTAACCTCTAAGACAATGCCCAAAAGATTCAGTGGACAGTTTGCTGTCAAAAGGCATTTGATGACCTGACGCAGGCCATGTGCACTGCTCCCATTCTGCAAAGTCCTGACTACTCTAAAAAGTTCATTGTCCAAACAAATGCATCTGAGTTGGGGGTAGGGGTTGTACAGTCACAGTTGAATGATGAAGGTCAGGATCAACCAGTAGCTTTCATAAGCAGAAGATTGACCCCCAGAGAGAAAAGTTGGTCAGCCATTTAGAGGGAGGCCTCTGCTGTGGTTTGGGCTCTGAAGAAGTTGAGGCCATACTTGTTTGGTACTCACTTCATTGTTCAGACAGACCATACGCCCCTCTTATGGCTAAAACAGATGAAGGGTGAAAACCCCAAACTTCTCAGGTGGTCCATTTCCCTACAGGGAATGTACTATACAGTGGAACATAGACCTGGGAGTAACCATGTCAATGCAGATGGACTCTCCATATATTTCCACTTAGAACATGAAGACTCAACTGGTCAAGATTAGGTTAATGTCCCTGCATTTGGGGGGGGGGGGTTGTGTAGGAGAGTAGGATCTGCTTCACATGTTTAACCCCACTTTTTGCTGGTGTTTCACTGTTTTTCGACTTTAATCTGGCTGGGACCCTGCTATTCAGATCCCCAGCCTAGCTGCTTCCTCTCTAAATTGATTGCCTGTACTTTATGTGCACTCCAGATTTGATTCTGGGGTACACTTGTGAGTCCCTAGTATAAGGTATACTATGTACCCAGGGCATAGGTACCCCAGAGGCCTACCAGGGGCTGAAGCATGTATTGTGCCACCCCTGGAAAGCCATGCAAAATGACAACACAGGTCTGCTACTGCAGCCTGGGTAAGGTGGTGCATGCACCCCTTACTGAGGTAT
The DNA here is from genome assembly GCF_964204655.1 of Triturus cristatus. NCBI lineage: Eukaryota > Metazoa > Chordata > Amphibia > Caudata > Salamandridae > Triturus > Triturus cristatus. Next base: position 1,191,275,323 of record NC_140589.1, read on the forward strand.
AGGTTCACTATACCTCACCTATCACTGCACTTAGTAACCTATCAGTCACCCCTATGACAGGCCTTATCAATCCTGAAGGCAGGTTGCTTGGTTATATGTGAGAGGGTGCCCAGGCATGAGCTGATCCCCTCTGCAGCCTTCGGAATCTCTTCTCCGGGGTTGTCAGTGGTGCAGCCTGACCATATACTCTTAAGTGCATTATATCTTAAACGGTTAATGCTAACTTTGGACAGGCTGCATGGAAACATGTTGTGTTTGGTGTCAAACACCTTGGAATCATACCCCCACATCAGTTCTTGGTGTGAGGATATGATCCCACCCTTCTAGAGGGAGAGACATGGCTGTACTGGTATACCCGGTAGAAATCTAATAGAGCCCTGGCATGACAAAATGGATGCTGCAGCCACAGACACAGGTCTGGCCTCCTACTGCTGACCGAAACTCCAGCAGGGGAGGCCTGGAGAATAGGTTTCCTGTCACAGGGAGGTGTAACCACCTCCCAGACAGGCTTATGTGTATTAGGGCTGGGTGGGAGCACTCTCTGAGTGCTTTGAAGTCCTGCACTGGGGCACATTTGGTGTCCCTGTGCATAGTCCAGCTCAAACTGGTTAAGGGGCTTCCAGCCCCTGCTCTGGCATGCAACTGGACATAGGAAAAGGGCGTAGCCACCCCTCTTTCCAAACCCTCCCATATATGGGTGTAGTATGTCATAAGCTTGGCATACACTTATAATGTCTTGTCTGGGATTGGTTGGAAGCTATAGAATGTCGATAGTGTCATCTGCGATGTCACTGGATTCTAGATTGGGGATCTGTGAAGGAAACTGGGAGACTGATGACAAGAGTTGGATGGATGGGATCTCTTTATGGAATAAACCTTCTTCAAACTTCATACCTGCCTCATGATGCCTTTTTGAGGGATCTTACACTGGCGTAGTCGGCTGAGAATTTCCATTTGAGATCCCAACAAGTGATATGGATTTTGGCGAGTTTTGACCAAATTTAAATGAACTCTTGGACATCCCTTTATCTGCGTGAATTCCTCTTCAATGATATCCCTAATTGGATTTTATTTGTGGTAAGGAAGACGTCTCGTATACCAGCCTTCATTCGTTAATTTTCGTTTGCGTGGTTCACTTGAGTTGAGGACTAAAGACTCTTATATTTTATTGATTGTCTTTTATCAAAAAAAAAAAAAAAGAAAAGAGACGGAATCGTACAAAGCTGTTTAGTTTGTTTCGACTTGCAATCGTTCCATGTAAAGGCTTTCAAGTTACGTTAACCATACTTGCGAAGACGTTCAAATAATAACAAGGCTACTGTTCAACGAACCTTACCCGTCAGCGGTGTCTCGAGGAGCGTTTTGCTGTGTTGCCTGGTGAGGAATCCTTGTCTTCGTGAAGAGAGCGGCCATCGACGTAGGATAAGAATCCCGTTCCTCTCCTTTGTCTTCGTGAAGAGAGCGGCCATTGACGTAGGATAAGAATCCCGTTCCTCTCCTTTGTGCGCATGACGTCAGAACGTGATTGAAGATTTACCCAATTGAGCTCAGGCGTCGAAGCGTATCTTAGCAACGGCATACTGTGCACATGATGTCAGTACGTTGTTAAAAAAAAATTACCCTATTGTGCGAAGGCGTCATAGTGTATCCTAGCAACGGCATACGCTCGCTGATACACACAGCTTTTCTGTCATTGCGTGCCAGCGATATTTCTACGTTGCAACGGAATACTCTCGCCGGCACGCACGGCCCTCTCTCTTCCAAGCTAGAAAATGTGGTCTTGCTGAATCTTGTGTATCCTGGCAACATATTACTTTCGCCGATACGCACGGCTCTGTCAGTAAGATTTATCGCTGATGCACATGGCTTTCGGTTTGCATTGCGCTTTGTCTCTTAGCTAAGTTGATGCAAAAATCTTATTACTGTTTAAGGACAGCGTTTCCTCAGTTTATGCTTTTAACTATTTTTCCCACTGTTTTGCTTATTTTCATGTGGGCATATTTATTTGGCATAAAGGTTTGTCTTTTTGCTTCTTTTTTTTGAATATATATTTCTATATCTGTACTGGTTCTGTGGAAATGCAAAATGTCACTGCAGCGCCGTTTTTCTTATCTGAGCCAGGTGAGCCCAATATTAAGTGGAAAAAATGGAAAGTGGTTTTCGAGCGTTATGCTAGAGTATGTGGCCCTTCACTCAGTGCAGAAAGGAGAACTGCCTTGTTATTACATTGTTTGGGGTCAGAAGGGCAAGACGTATTTGACCACTTGCCAGATTTATCCCTTGAAGAGGCTAATGGGCTCAATGACTATGAAATATGTATCAAGAGACTGGATAAGCATTACTTGCCAAAAGTGAGTACCATTCTAGAGAGGTACACCTTTGCCAAGAGAATGCAAGCAAGTGAAGAAACAGTGGAGGGTTACATAACTGTTTTGAGGAAGCTTGCATCTTCGTGTAAGTTTGAAGCGAAAACTGATGAACGTATTCGTGATCAGTTTATGTTTGGGTGTAATATAGAAAAAGTTAGAGAGGAATTGTGGTCACGCGATGAACCCACTCTAGATGAGGTTCTGGTCGTAGCGAAAAGGATAGAGCATTCTATCAAATGTGTGGCTGTTTTGAAGAAAGATACTTCGAACGAATGCAAGGTTCAAGTGGTCAAGAGTAAGAATAAAGGGGACTTGAAGTATAAGGAGATGTTAAAAAAAGAATCTATGTCAACGAAAGGAAAGTTAAGTGAGAATTTGTTTAATGGCAAATGTTTCAGATGTGGTAAGGTAGGACATTTAGCTAATAATCCGAAGTGTCCAGCTCTTGGTTCATTGTGTCCCAAGTGTAAAAAGAAAGGTCACTTTGCTCATATGTGTAATAGTAAAAATGTTGCAAAAGTAAAAGAAGTTCAAGTTGATGAGGACAGTGATGAGGATGATTATGAATGTGGTCAAATTGTTGTGCAGGTTGTGACTGGGGAGAGAAAAAGAAATTCTCCGTTAGATGAGATTTTAGTTGAAGGAGCTAAAACCAGAGTTCTATTTGATTCTGGGGCTAAAATCACAATTATCTCAAGTGAATTCTACATGTCTAATTTAAAAAGCAAAGTTCAACTTTTAAAACCAGACATAAAGCCATTGGCATATGGTGGGGAGCCAATCAAATTACATGGGTTCTTCACTGGAATAATTGAGTATAAAGGGAGATTAATCTCAGGGAAAATATATGTTTCAAGAAAGGGGGATAGCATCATCAGTTGGATTCATCAAGGAGAACTTGGTGTATTTCTTGATCCTAATGCTGACCCCCCTATTCAATTGAGAAGCGTGGTGAACTCCGTTGAGAAGGCTGATGATGTGAATCTAATTGATGGTCTCAAAAGAGATTATCCAAATGTTTTCAGGAAGGAGCTAGGTTGTCTCAAAGGTTACAAGCATAAAATAATACTTAAGAAAGGTTCTACTCCAGTATGTTGCAAGGTGAGAAATGTTCCAATTTCTGTGAGGGATGACATGCAGAAAGAAATTGAGAAGTTAAAGAAAGGGGGCATCATAGAAGAAGTTGAAGGAACTGAGTGGTTGGCACCAGTCGTAGCTGCACGCAAACCTAATGGGGACATGAGACTCTGCATTGACTTGAGACAGTTGAACAAGTGCGTAGTGATTGACAAATACCCCCTGCCTAACATAAACGAATTGCTATCTCTGTTGGGTGGAGCTAAAGTCTTTAGTACGATTGATTTAACTTCGGCGTACCACCAAATAGAGTTAGAGGAGTCGTGTAGAGACTACACTTCTTTTATAACACCATTCGGTACTTTTAGGTTCATACGCATGCCTTTTGGGCTAGTGTCGGCCTCTTCAGTCTTTCAAAGGGTTATGGAGAACATGCTTCAGGGTTTACCAGGCACCTATGTTTACCAAGATGATATTTTAATTTTTGGGCAGAATGCTAAGCAGCATGACATTCGTTTGAGGTCAGCCTTGGGAAGACTTTCTGAGCATAACTTAACTATTAAGGCGGAAAAGTGTAGATTTGGAACCAACTCAATTGACTATTTGGGGCATAATATAACCAGTGATGGTGTCAAGCCTAAGAAAGAATTAATCAACACTATCCAAGAAATGAGCTCACCTTCTAACAAAAGCGAACTCATGAAGTTTTTAGGGGTAGTTGAATACTACTCGAAATTTGTAAGAAATTTTGCAGATTGTGCGGCAAGCATGAGGTATTTACTGAGGAAAGGAGTGGACTTTCAGTGGACGGAAAGTTGTGAGCAAGAATTTAGAGATATCAAGAGTAAACTTAAAGCAGCTCCTTCTCTTGCTAGCTTTGATCCTATGATCAAACCTATTCTCATCACTGATGCCAGTGAAAAGGGTTTGGGGGCTGTCTTACAACAACATGGTAAAGATGGCATTCGTACCATTATGTGTTTGTCACGTAACCTTAAGGATCCAGAGACCAGGTATTCGGTTGTTGAACGGGAATCTCTGGCAGTGTATTGGGCCATAAAGAAGTTGAAGAAGTTTCTTTGGGGTATAGATTTCGAGGTGAGGATAGATCATAAACCGTTGGTTGAAATTTTCAGCAAGAAGGGCTTGGATTCAATATCTAGTAGAATTACCAAGTGGATAATAGGTTTGCAAGAATTTAATTTTGAAATGAAGTACATACCAGGCGTAGAAAATAATGTGGCGGATGTACTGTCACGCCTCACGCCTATGAAATCATCTGATGGGGATGATTGGGAAGATTCAGAGGAATTAGTTTGTGTCATTGATCAAAATATGATTAGTGAAGAGAGATGGGGCAATGAGATGGTCATGGATGCTGTTCTAAATGAAGTTATGGATCTTCTCAGGAGAGGTTGGAACAGCAACAAACAAGGATCGTTAGAGACTAAGAAATTTTGGGCGGTTCGTAACGAATTGTCTGTGGAGAATAGGCTTCTATTTCGGGGAACGAGACTGATTCCTCCCTGTTCCCTTAGGAAAGAACTGATAGATTTGGTTCATTCCTCTCATGCAGGCATTACTAAGTCTAAGGAACGCTTGAGAATGTCGTATTGGTGGCCGGGCATGGATATAGAGGTGGAACGGGTTATTCGTGATTGTGTGCCATGCACCTTGAGTGATAAGTCTAAAAACACCCGTGTCCAACCTATGATCATAAGGAGGCGTCCTTTGAATCCTTGGCAGGACATTGCTTTAGACATTCTTGGTCCTATTCACTTGAATGGTTCTCAGACATTTGTTTTAGTGATAATTGACATGTTTTCACGTTGGCCTATAGTTTTCTTTTTGACAAGCATTAGCTCAACTCACATTATTAAATGTTTGAATAACATTTTCTCTGAAGAGGGAATCCCGGATTCCATATTAACAGACAATGGGGTGCAGTTAGTATCCAATGAGATGAAGGATTTTCTAACATCCAAGGGGATTTCGCATAAATTGTGCTCCCTCTACCATCCCGAGGCAAATGGGATGGTGGAGAGATTTAATAGAGTGATCAAAGAGACGATTGCACTATCTAAATCAATGTCCTTAAATTGGAAAGAGGAGGTGTTGAAGAAAGTTGAAGAGTATAGGCTATCTCCGCATTCCACTACTGGGAAAACACCTTTTCTATTATTCCGTGGGAGAGTTCCAAACACTAAAGTGGAACCTGCATGGGTTAATAGATATGAAGTGGAAAGGGGAAAAGAAAAGAAGTGTGATGGTGAAGTGATTCAAAAGAGAGAGGAAGAACAAAGTAAATTGAGGAAGAGTTACTTTGACAAGAAGAATGCTGTAAAGGTAACCAAAGTCAGAGTTGGTGATTTGGTTATGATCAAACGCCCAGGTTTGGTGGGTGGAGCTGTTTCCAAGTTTATGAAACCGATGAAGGTTATTATGATCTTTAAAAATGCTGTGAAGACTCAAGATCACAGGATTTGGAATTTAAACAGGGTTGCAGTATTAAAAAAAAAAGTAGATGGTGATCATCCTGATGTGGCGAATCCGAGTTTATCTGAAGGTGGTAAGATTCGAGCTTCTAATAGGATTTGTAAGAAGCCTTCTTATCTGTTGAACTATGTTTAAAGTGAATTTTGTTGGATTTGATTTGGTATTATTTTGGGGATTGTGTTCTGAATTTTGTGTGACGAAGGGAGGTGTGTAGTATGTCATAAGCTTGGCATACACTTATAATGTCTTGTCTGGGATTGGTTGGAAGCTATAGAATGTCGATAGTGTCATCTGCGATGTCACTGGATTCTAGATTGGGGATCTGTGAAGGAAACTGGGAGACTGATGACAAGAGTTGGATGGATGGGATCTCTTTATGGAATAAACCTTCTTCAAACTTCATACCTGCCTCATGATGCCTTTTTGAGGGATCTTACAGTGGGTCCCCAGAGCTAGTCCAACCCCTTCCTTAGGTATAAGTAAGAAACCTCTGTAACCACAGAAGGTGAGATATCCCTGGACAAAACTCTGAAGCTGAATCCTGGAACTTTGATGCTCTACTAAAGACTAGAGGACTGAAAAATTCTCCCTTGGGGTCAAGGAGTGACTTCCCTGCTTGGCAGGCACCCACGAAGCATTTTTCCGGTCTGCATTTCCAAAGCTCCCACCGGACTCTGAAGTATTTGCAGCCCAGGAAGAGGATTTCCAGACATCTCAGAGGCCGACCCGAGTGCCCAGCAAAGCTGAGACCCACAGCCCTCGTGAGTAATGTGGAACCGGAACTCCTGGCCATCGTGTACTTTTGCAAGTGCTTTGACTTCTCAACGTCTCTTGAAGTCATGCTTGGGCTTACTTGTAGCCCCTACCACGAGCGAAGAATCCACAGAAGATTGTCAGCCTAGTCACCCCGAGTGACCTGTGGGCTGCCATTTTGTGTTTCCTCTTGAGGTCCCTTCGCGATCCCTGGTCTGTCGACTGGTGGGTCCCTGAGGGGGTAACTTTGATTTTCCTTGGGCTTCCCTGGTTGCTCCAGACGTGCCCTAAGTCCCAACCAAGTGGTGAGTCCCTCAGACCTTGCTGGTTTGCACCAATGGATCTTTCTCCTTTCTGCGTGGGTTGCTGTTGCCAAGGCTTGTTATGTCCAATCCGGGCACCGAAGCTGCAGCACTCGACATCCTTTGTGGGAAAGCTTTAATCCAGCTCCTGGTTGTCCTCGATGCCTCCTGGTCCTCGTGGCTGAAGAGTCAAGCTTCACCTCCTTCACCTGAAAACACCAGACATCAGTGGGCATCCGCCTATCACCTTCCTGGTCACTGGCTAGTGACCCAGACTCTGCCCCTCTGCTTTCAGGTTCTTCTCAACTTCGATCCAGGCTTGGACCTCTTCGGACACTTCACATCTTCCCGGCAGCAGCACTTCTTTGCCAGCTCCCATTGAAATCGATGACGCGACCCGACACCATTTGACACCTATGCACCCGGCTTCCCTGGGCGAGGTAACAAGAGAACTCTGGTGCGCCCGTGGGTGTTGACCCTAGAACTTCCTAAGTCCCAAAGGGTTTGGTCCTGACTCATTTCTAAGTGTCCCTAATCTTTAAAAATCTAACCACGACTTTCCCCATAGAAGCTAACAGGAGCTCGTGTCTGTGTTCTCACACTGCACACGGCCCCCGTGGGTCCCCTGTGTCACTACCTTGGGTGGTTCCTTGGGGTCCCAGCGATTTTACAGGCTCTAGGCCTTGTGTCTAGTTAAGTCATGGTTCTTATACCTCTATTTTAGTATATGGTTTGGCTCGCCCCTAGGGCCTGACGTGTATTTGTGCTTATTACTGTGATATTTGAAGTGTAACTTATGTGTTTTGACCTCTAGTCTCATATAGAGACTAGGAGGGTGTGTTTAGAAATAAATACACATATTTTATATATATACCTGGTGTGGTTGTCTTTCATTTAGGCACTCAAGAGATTATAGACTGGTAAAACAAGCTGCTTTAAATTCCTTCAAGACTTAGCCTGAAGGCTGCTCTCCATAGCTACCACTGGATAGCTTTCAATAAAGGTTGTCTTTAACCTATAACCAATAAGGGGTTGTTTGGACTGGTACAGGGTGCCCACTTTAACTAGTGGACCACATATTCCAGGCCAACTTCTCACATGCAGGGTGCAGATGTAATAAAGGGCCCTACTCTTGATGGCGTATGGAAGGAGTTTGAGGCCCAGGCAGCTGGCAACACCTCTGATGATCAACTCATCTATTGGGAGAATGGTCTCCTGTATAGCGAGCCTAAGGTTCCTGAGCCTGGTGCAACCCATGTGCTGGTGGTCCCCCAGTGTTACTTAACCTTCCTACTGGAGCTGGCTCATGGCTTTCGCCTGGCAGTTCATCATGGGCAGGAGAAGAACTTTGAAAGGTTTGTCACGCAGTTTTATTGTCCTTGGATGAGAATGGACTCAGATGCGTTCTGCAGGTCATGCCATTTCTGCCAGGCCATTGACAAGTCAGGAGGGAATCATAAGGCTCCCCTGAATCTACTCCTTGTCATTGGCACCCCTTTTTAATGGATGGGCATTAACATTGTTGGACCTCAGGACCCCAAAGCTTCCCATGACAACAGGTTCTGTCTGTACTTGGTGGACCATAGCACCCGGTACCTGGAGGCTATACCCCTGATGTCAATGATGGCACCAGCAATGGCCAGGGCACTGATGGGGATATTTATTCATATGGATTTCCCCAAGGAGGTCATATCTGACTGAGGTACCAACTTCATGTCTGCATACATGAAGTTCATGTGGAAGGAGTGTGGCATAACCTACAAGTTCTCCAGAACATACCATCCCCAAACTAACAGGTTTGTTGAAAGGTTTAACAAGATCCTAAAAGGCATGATCATGGGCCTATTGGAGCCCTTGAAATGGAAGTGGGATGTCCTCTTGCCATGCCTGTTGTTTGCATATGGGGAGGTGCCACAGAAGGGGGGTGGATTCAGCCCCTTTGAGCTTCTGTATGGACACCATGTGCAAGGACCTCTCAGTCTGATGAAGGAGGATTAGGAGCAAGCTCCCAGGCAGGCCCCCCAGGATGTGGTCAGCTACAAGGTGGCACGCCGTACCCAGATAAAGTGCTTCTGGAAGAAAGTCCAATAGAATGCAGAAGCCAGCCAGGACATCAAGAAATGGTGGTATGACCAGCTTGAACAAAAAGTGTGGGTAATGGAGCCTGTAGAGCCCAGGGCCCTACAAGCCCCATGTCTAGGCCCTATGAGGTAAAAGAAGGCAAGAGTGAGGGCACCTACCAGGTGGACCTCAAGACTTCCAGGAACTTATTAAGGTTTCTGCATGTCAATCACCTCAAACCCTGCTTTGAGAGGTCCAAAGAAACCACACTCCTGGTAATGAATGATGGACTGGAGGAGGAGAGTTAACCTCTTCCCAACCTACTTTCTTTGAAGAGAACAATGGGTCAGTAGGCGTTGTTTGCCTGTCCCCTACCTTGACCCTAGAGCAGCAGAGGGACTGCTGTCAGTTGTTGGGACAGTTTGCCTCTTCCTTAGCCCAGGGTTCACTATATGGTGTACCCATGATATTGATAATAGGGAAAGTATGCTTGTAAAGAGTAAAATCTATATACTATCTGTTGAACTTGGTCCTTCTTGGCAGGTTCACCCCTGAACTTTTTTGCCTTAAGCTCTGACATGATGGTAGTGATTTTAGGCCTCTGGGCACTTTAGCACTGTGGCCCAGTGTAAAGTGCGTGCACGCTCTAAGTGAGCATGGTGAGATTGGCCTGCCCTCCCATAGGAATGCATTGGGGATATGTGTGTCCATGGTAATTCCTGGTATGAGAGGAGTGCAGGGTCGAGTTTAGTATGAGCGGACTCGTGAGAATAAATGCTGCGCAATGGTGTGCGCAGATTCATGGGGACTGGTGGAGAAGTGCCACTTTTAGAAGTTGGCATTTCTGTGTGCTGTGTGCCTGCCTGCCTGATGTGAATGGCATGTCTGGCTTGTGATTGACATGAGCTGAGAGGGCTGGGGAATTCCAGGAGCCACGGTGAGTCTGCCCAGTGGTGACTAGAGAGATCTGCATCTAGATGGGAGGGAGGAGTTGCACCTGGGACCTGAATAGGACTGTGCCTTCCCTCCACAATGCTGGTTCCGCCCCCTGTGGTGCGTCTGAGCACCAAGCCCCCACCTGACAAAGGAGAGAGGAAGCTGAGCACAACAAAGTGCTCCAAAGCTCCCCTAAACCAGTTCTGACTGGTACCCCCCAAGGCCCTGTGCTGTGACACAAGAAAAAAAGGCATATAAATATTCGGGCTGTGACCCCATGAAAGTGGTTGAGTTGTTCACTTGACTGGAGGGGGGGGGGCTTGCTGCTGCTGGGGCCCAGGAGGGACCGCCATGGGGGCTGCCTCCCTGCTGGAGGGCCCTGTGTGCTGGCCCATGGGCCCAGCTCTGCACCTGAACCCCTTCCTTGTACTTTGCCTGTTCCTGTTCTGTTCCTGACGGAGAAGGGGGCTGGCTGCCCCTGGAACCTCTCCTGGGCTCTGGCAGGACTTAAGCACCTTGGGAGCGCTTAGCTTTTTATCCCCCAGGACCTTGGCTGCATCCTAGCACCCTGTTAGCGCTACACCTCGATTTTGTGGAGAAAGTCCCGCACATGCCCCCGCAGCCTGAGAAGACGCCCGGCACCTCGCGGTCTCCCTGAAGCAGTCCCGGGTCCCAGGAGGGGGGCCCGGCTGAAGAGGACGGCGCCTGCCTGTGCGGGGCTCCCATGGCTGAGGGAGAGGAGTGGCATCCATGAGTCCTGGTGAGTGGGGATCGATTTGGGCAAAGTGCGGGGCCAGAGCGGTCCGCAGTTGCGGGCCGCTCCACCGTTGTGCCTGATCACGTTAAGAGCACCCTTTTGGCTCCAGCATGGGGGCAAGTTTGTTTAAAAGCCCCGTGGGGGTCCTGAGTGCACCGTAGTGTCGGGCCCCCCTTTCCAGAGGTGTTCACAGTTGCCCCGCTTGCCAGGAGGTAACTCCATCATGGGCATATTTGTTTACAGAGCCTTTGTGGCTCCAACCAGGGGGCAAGTTATTTTAATGGTCCCGTTAGGGGCCAGAGGGCACAGTTGTGCCCGGGCTATCCTTGATCTCAGCTGCGCCGCCCCAGAGCGGGCAGCTGCAACGTTTGGCGAAATGTCCCAAGGGCCCAGTGAGAGCCCAGACCTTATTTGATCAGCACAGCTGCCCAGCAAGTAGTGGGCAGCTGCAACGTTTAGGCCTCATTTTGAGAAACACAGCTGCCCAGCAAGTAGTGGGCAGCTGCACCATTTAGGTTATTCAGTGCTTTGGGGGCATGTCCTTTTGAAGTTAGGAGTGAGATGCACTCCTTTTGCCCCCTTTCCTTCACAGCTGTGCAGCACTTAGTGCCAGCTGCACCGTTTAGGTTTGCGCAATGGCGCAATTGGATTCAGCTGCTAGGCAGCAGCCCTGACATTCTGGACACAGGGCGTTTGAGCCCCTCTGAGATGGCCATTTGGCCAGGGGGACTGTGAGGTAAATAGAGCACCAGGCCCTAATGTGAGTAATGCCTCTACTATGGTCTTTGTAGGAGACTATGTGCTAAATGTGAGTTATGTGGTACTAGGAACGCACCCTGTGTTATACCTCTAAATGTAGTTTTATGATTATGAGGTTGTTTTGCATCTTATGGTTTATGCTAGTGAGATTATGTTTCATTTTGTGATTTATGCTCCTAATGTGAGTTATACTTAGGAAGTTATTGTCTAATGCGTCTAGACTTCTGAGATGATTGCATAATGTGTTTATGCTGGTGAGGTTGGCACAGAATGTAATTCGCGCCTGATGTGATACTGTGCATAGTGTAGTTTATGTTACAGGCTGATGCTAAGTACAGTGATTACCAGTGGTTACTGGTTGTACGTTTATGATCTGTTTTACTTTTACTAAGTTCGCTTTGTGATGGTTCTGACAGTGGTCCAGTGGGCCTTGTCAGGTGTATATAATCCCTTGTAGATATGACCTAGTGCCAGGTGGCACCATGTATAATATGTGTTTACTATTCTAATGTGTTATGATAATACAAAGGCTAATTTTATATATAACCTTGTGTGGAGTTCCTTTTGTAGTGTGCCTGGGATGTTGTTGCTGTGTGCGTGCGCAAATGCTTTACACATGGCCACCGGGATAAGCCTGACTGCTCGTGCCAAGCTACCAAGGGGGTGAGCAGGGGTTATCTTTGGCATGTAACTCCTTTGCCCTGACTAGAGTGGTGGTCTCTGCCTGGCTTTGGTGCAAGCCTTAGCCAACCAGAGATCCCATTTCTAACACTATCTTACATGGTGAGAGCCAGCATTACGTAGGAACACTCCAAAATGCTGGAGTTAGGGGTCATTGAGCCCTAAAAGAGTCCTTGGCCCAGTGGTGTTGGTCCCTAAGGCTGTTCCTCCAGGTACTACCCCAGAACTTCACTTCTGCTCAAATTACCAAGGGCTCTTTGCTGTCACCAAGAATGACATGCATCCCATCCCTGGGCTGATAAGCTCATGGATAGGTTGGGAGCTCCTCAGCACGTTTGAATAAGCCTCTGGGTGCTAACAGATGACTTTGACCGAGGAGGCCAAAGAGAGGTACACTTTCTCTGCCCTAAAAAGGCACTTCCAGTTCTGGCTAATGCCCTTCGGGTTGAAGAACGCCCCTGCCATCTTCCACAGGTTTTTCAACCAAGTCCTGGCTGGATTGGAGAACATCAGTGCTGCCTATCTAGATGGCATTAGGATTTCAGTTCCAATTGGGAGGACCGCCTGTGTCACCATAGGGAAGTGCTTCAGGCACTGCAGAGGGCAGGCCTGACTATCAAGGCCAGCAAGTGGCATATAGGACAGTGTTTAGTTGATCACTTGGGACACCAAGAGGCAAGGTGCAGCACCTCCAGGCCAAGATTGAAACCATTCTGCATGGAAACACCCCAAGACCCAGACAGAGATGAGAGCCTTCCTTGACTTCAGAGGCTACTACAGAAGATTCGTCAAGGGACGAGGGCAGAGCTGACGTCTAAGAAGCAGCTCAGACAGGAAATGTGGACAGAGGTGTGCCAGAACCCTTTTGACACCCTGAAGATGGACATGTGCTCAAGACCTGTGATCAAGGCCCCTGATTTATACAGAGAATTCATTGTGCAGAAAGGCACCTTCAGAGAATAGCCTAGGGCCATGCTCCCACAGCTAAATGAAGAGAGCCTGGATCAACCTGTAGTCTTCATGAGTAGGAGGTTACTTCCCAGGGAACAACGGTCGAGTGCAATAGAAAGGAAAGCTTTTGCAGTAGCCTGGGCACTGAAGAAGCTGAAACCATACCTGTTTAGTGCTTACTTCCAGGTTCAGGAAGACCACAGACCCCTCAGATGGCTAATGCAGATGAGGAGTGAGAATACCAAACTGTTGAGATGGTCCATCTCCCTACAGTGAATGGACTTTACAGTGGAACATTGTCCTAGAACCGACCATGCCGATGCTGCTGGTCTCTCCAGGTTCTTCTTCCTTAGTGCAGAGGACTCCCAAGAGGTTGGGTAACTTCTCCTTGCTTTCAGCTTGGGGGGACATGTGTAGGACCTGGCAACCTTGGCGTGGTTTTTCCCTAATTTTTCGCCTTCAACCCTTGCATTCCTGATTTTGTTTTTGATGGCTTTAGGACTCTGCACACTTCACCACTGCTAACCAGTGCTACAGTACTCATGCTCCCTAATAAAAACATGCTAGAATTGGCTTATGCCCAATTGGCATATTTCATTTACTTGAAAGTCCCTAGTAAAGGGGCAATACTTGTGCCCAGGGCATGTAAATTAAATGCAACTAGGGGGCCTGCAGCACTGATTGTGCCACCCACTTAAGTAGCACCTTAAACATAGCTCAGGCCTGCCATTCCAGACTGTGTGTACAGTTTTAAACCTCGATTTTGACCTGGCAAAATAAACTTTTTGCCAGTTCCAAACCTTCCTTTTTAATATATAAGTCACCTCTATGTTAGACACTGGTCAACCCAGAGGGCAGGGTGCAGTGTATTTTAAAAGTGGGACATGTACTTTCTAGTTTCACAGGTCCTGGTAGTGAAAAACACTTACATTTGTATTTGCCTATTGTGAGGCCCACGTCTCCTATAGCATAATATTGTGTTACCTAATTACATTTAGTAAGTGATAACATTTGATTGGGATTATGTATAAATGTCATGTTTACACTCAAATGAATTGCAATTTAAAACCGTCTGTCATGGAAAAATATGATTCTAAGTCACGATTCTGAAACAAAGTTGACATTACCCTGTACTAACCATTCGGTGCCTGCAGCCTGATTCCTGGGTCACATGACTAGGTGTAGTGGCAGTTAGCCTTGGGGTATTCCTCTAGACACCCACAAAAAAGGTGGAATAATGTTGGCAGGATTGGCCATTTTGACTTGATGGGAGGAGCCTAGCTGTCACCTAACAAACCTGCACTTCAAAGAAGCAGCCTCAGCACACAAAAAGTGCTTTACACTGGCCCTTTTGTGACTGCAGACATCATAAGACAAAGCCAGGGAGGCAGCAAAGTTCCAGACACTTCTGTAGGGAGAAGGTCCCAGAAGTATCTGCCACTTCAAAGCTAGTGTACATATTGGACGTTCGGACCTACTCTTAAGATCACTTCCGGAGCTGTGGAAGACTCAGAAGAAGGACTGCTCTGCTGCCCTGCTGCTGGAAGGACTACCCTGCTGTTTGAGGAAGGAAGATTAGACATGCTTCTTGAACTTAGAAGCACCAGACTGACCCCAAGGGCTAGCTGACTGGCCTCCTTTTCTAATCTACAGGGACATAGCGAACTCCAGATAACTGCACTGCATCTGCCATGCTGCCTAGACTCAACTGGACCTCTCTGTGCCCTGCTGCTGGCCTCTGCTGGAGTGAGTCCTAATCCCCAATAGGTGCCCACCAGGTTCTACACCCTTGGCTAGCAACAGAATATACTTCACCTGCCCCAACTGTGGGTTTTCTAGGAACCGGCGCAGCGTGATGCAACTTGATGCAGTGCGATGCAGGATCTCGTATACCAGCCCTCTCAGATCCTCATTGGAGCAGTTACAGCATGATACAACATGATGTAGGACCTCACATTGCATCCCTTGCAGCTCCTCATCAGAACCGACGCAGCGCGACGCAACGCTCCATATCAAGGACATAAGGTACAATGCTCAGTGGGACTAACCTGGTTTCTGTATCTTGTCCGCACTCCAACGTGGTCGGCCTGAAATTGTGACTTTGTCCTAATCCAGCTCAACCAGATATCTACAGCTGATGCTTTGTGCTTTTGGCGCTACTTTTACCTATGACTTTAAAATTGGTTATCTCCAGTTCTACTGATATAATTATCTTTATTAAAAACTAGTCTATTTTTCTAGTTCGAGTTCCGGTGATTCCAGTCCTGGTTTTGATCACGCAGATCACGCAGAGCAGAGGAGCAGCGCGAGCCGTGGGAGAACATCGTGGGAGAGCATCGCTGAAAGTACCGGTCTAAAGACGTGAGGAAGAAAGGGGGTTGCAGTTGAGCTGAGCCGCGGGAGCCCCGCTGAGCCGAGGGAGCCACAGGAGTGTCGCGGGACCCCCGCGAGAGCCGTGGGAGCCAAGGGTGCTGGCAGCTGTGGGAGAACACTCAGCCCTGTCAATCTTCCATTACCACTACCTAACGCTTTTTGGAGGCGGAGTTCCGTGTTTTGTGCCGGGCGGACGATGGAGGTGAGGAGCCGTCCCCGGGAGCTACAAGCTTTCAGTGGTGACCCGAGGTTCCAAGGAGTTGAGTGGTCTGGAGCCCGGGAGTCCATTGAACGTGGTACACGGCATTGAAAGACATTGGTAATAAGCAGTAAAAGCGGGAGAGCGTGGTTGACGTTAGAGTCAGCCCAAAGTGTTTTGCCCAGGTGCGCTGCGGAGGCAGTTCAACTAGGTTGGGAGTAGCCTGCAGCACCCAGTGTGCCCTGCTCTCCTGTCCCGTTTCGGTGCTGCATCACCGCGCATCATTGCACTGCATCATTTCCTCATTGCCCACCGTCTGCTTGTTGAACCTGCCTCATTATTTCATTCCTATTCCCCTTTTGTCCGCTTTGTGCCTCTGTGTTTTCTATGCAGTACTTGGCCTGACAAAGGGCACTGGCGGTCATAGCCTCTGAAGCCTTTGCAATCTCACAGCTTCTGTAGCCTCTGCAGCCTCTTTTGCCCCATTCTCAAGAGGGGCTCAGCAGGACGGAAGGGCATACAAACTTCAGAAGAACACTGGAGCTCTAACACAGCTAGTACAATTGCCCCAATGCTTCAATGCCTCAACGCTTTAATTATTGTATCTAGTTATACACCCGGTAGATAACAACAGTATTGATAGTCTACCCCCTACGACTAACTGGGGTAAAGCGAGCAGTCCATTGACTGCGAGGGGGGATCTGAAGAGAGGAATTACTCAAACATTAAAACACAATCATCAAATCATTAAATCGTCAAATAAAACATAAATAAGATACAAATAAAAGCATTTAACAAGAAAGGAGGAATGAGATCTGGCAAAGTCAGACACCTTTTGCTTGAACCAAAAAACAAGTCAAAGTCAAAGAAAAGGAAACTTGAATTTGAACCTGCAACGACACCACAACCAACTAAATCTCGAGACAAAACCCTTAATACCCATAGCGCCTACAAGGAAGAATCTAAAATGGCCATCACAAGTTCAATTGCAACCTCAATTGTAACCACAAGCGAAATTATAAAAACAATAGCAAAAGTTCTTACACCGCCTGGACAGAGGCGGAGCACTCTCTTAAATCCATCTGAGGAGCGTAATATTTGTGGCAATATTTGTGGGTCGGTGACCACTGACATTCAGACTCCAGTCGGCCTCGGCGACAGCACACAGTTACTGCCCTTTCAACTGCCCCCCCAGCTGCCAATGGCACCGCATACACTGCAGTTATCGCCACACCGCCCATTGTCTCTTACAACGTTAAAGAACTCAAATGATCTTATAACCATTGAAGGAATGTCTGTGAGGAAAAAAAATGTACCTACCAGTCAAAAATATACACAAAATTCTCTTTTCTGAAGGACCCAGGGACGGCTATTTACTCCAAGACTGGGAATATAAAAGGGCTGCAAAGACCGCTACTATTAAGTAAAACTGACTGCAGTCCACTCGATATTAATCCAGTTGTGACCCCACAGTCTACAGGGACGAATTGTCAACTCCTCCCTGGGGAAACAACCGAAGTGACAACAACGACGACAAGCGGAACCAGGGGAGTGGGTGATTGCATCAATTTAGCAGCTAAAGGAGCAAATATTCTAAGTAGGGTCGCTCCGGGTTCGCCTTGTTCTGGAAAGGTCACCGTAAAAAATAGCTTGTTGAGCTCGCCGAAGATGGATAAATCCTCTGAGTTGGTGAAACACTCCCACCCTTACTGCCACTCAGCCAGTGGAGTTGAGACACATTTAAGTCAAATCAGCACCCTATACACAGAGAGCTCAGATTCACCAGTTAAAATTAAGGTTCAGGACAACTGTGACGGAAAAGCACAAGATCTATCTTCTCAATTAAATAACAGCTCTCCCATCCGAATGAAGGCAACTCAAACAACCCAATTAGACCGATCAGCCGCAGTTAATGCACAGGACCTCATGGACGGAAAACAACAAGATTTATCCCCTCAATTAAATAATAGTTCTCCAATTCAAACAAAACCACTCAAAACAACTCGAGTAGATACTTGGCAGAAATCACTAATACATAACAGTCCAACAGCACATATGCTCCTTGAGCGTCGCACTCTGTTACCTTTCAGCGACTCCCACTCAACAAATAACGACATGACTTTTAGAACTACCCAGGAATGGGAAGAACTAGTAGCCTCCTACAAATTGAAACCAGCTCATTCAAACTCACCAATAGAAGCAAACAACTCCCCAAGATTGGAGAAAAGTAACAACACTGGAAGCCCAATCCCGGAATCATTATGGTTAACAATCCTAAACACCCTGCAAGATTCAGCTGCAGCATTACAATTTCAATCTCAAAAAATGGATCTGCAGCTTAACGTCTTACAGAAAATGGCTGACTCTATCTCAGGAATTGACTTGAAAATATCAGAACTTAAAGGCCTCATAAAGAGAGGACAGGAATCGGCTGATGGGGTCCAAGCAATACCATCATCATGCTCCCGTGAACCGATCGTAGACAAGTTACTAACCCTGCCATCCATGATAGGGGATCTAATAGTAGATCTAAAAACAAGCATTTTACAGACCTCTGCAAAGAATACTGAACTCCCTGGACCACCAAAAAGCCCTTTGGACGTACTAAAAATAGCACGGATAGTAAACAGCAATTTGAATATGGCAGGTAGGGGAGGCCTACTACCATCATCAGAGAGCACGGAAGCTGAATTCACGGCTCAACTATCAGCTGCCTGTACAACGACAGCTGACTGTGTATCAACCAACGCCCAGAGCTTTTGTAAAACTCGGAAGAAGAAAAAAGGAAGGGGAGAAACAGGCTCCTAACCAGCGGAAGATCCTGTAATGAACCACCATCATATTTGTCCCCAACAGCAACCGTTCACAGTCTAAAATTCGAACACGTAAAACAACTTACGCTCTCGCTTTTGCCCGAAGACTTGGAGGATCCCCCCCCGACATTCATTGCCAAGCTGTCAGTGGCTTTGAGCACACCATTCTGAGATACATCTCATAAATCTCCACTTCCTGGAAGTAAGTGGGGACTTCCTCAAACAAAAACAACTCAAACTGTACATAATTTACATTTAATAAGGAACATTAAAACTGAACCAACTCAAACCATAGAAATCTGCGACAATACTCAGACCAGCAATGCAGAGTTATCACAGAAGCAAACAGGGGAAACAACAAATATCACAAAGGATTCAAGAGAGAAAGGCAGCGTAGGACACAACAAACTTCCCCCACAAGTGGCAGTTTAAGCCGCCCTCCACAGCCCGGTGACACCTGAAGCGAGGGATCTCGAGCAAAGCAAACTGCAGTACAACACGGGGATAGCTTGGCCACTATTCTCTTCATTCCAGAATATATATCTGGCAGCAGTGATGACATACTGAACAGAGGAAATATACTGAGGCTTTTACATTCGATCACAAACCTAGAAAACATTGGCTCCTCTGATCTTCTTCGAATAGAGTTCCAGCCAAACAATAACTCACAATGTTCGGAAATAACCAAAGAAACCTGGAACTCCACAGAGACAGTCAAAAAAACCATGAAAGAAGTGAGTACGTTTAAGCAATGGGAGATAAAACTTGAAATTGAAAAGTTACCTCCCTGTCCGACACCCTTTTTTCCCCCTTACGGAAAAATACCAAGTCAGTACTAAAGGGAGCAAGGAGCACTTCCCCAAGAGCATACTCCCAAGACACAAAGATCTTTCTACCCGCACAAGACCCAAGGGACCTAGGTCACATTTGGCCAACTGCCTCACAAAACTGGAGGAAAATTGAGCGCACCATTAATATAGCACACCACACAAATTGACAAAGGGAAAGCAACCTCAATCATGCCTTGGACAACTCCAGACAAATTAAGATATGTACTTGGAACATCAACGGTCTAGCTAGTAAAAATGAGGATTCTGAGTTCTTACAATAATTCAATTTGCTACTGCTGCAAGAGACCTGGGAGGAAACTCCAAGGATATACATCTTGTTGCATCCCGGCAAAAAAGTGTTCAGATTTTGGTCGCCGATCAGGGGGCTTAATGATTATGACCTCCATAGTAACAATAGGAGAGATCTCAGCAATAGCATCTCAAATAACACCCCCAAGCGTCCTGCAGGCGGTAAAGATCGCACTCTGGCTAAATAGCCATTGTCAAGAAGTTATAGTAATTAACGCTTACATCCATCCCAAACAGAAACGGAAAGGGGCCTAAGAACTGATTGAAGCCACGAAAAAGATAATGGATGAAGAGGATTCTGATTATATTATTCTAGCAGGTGATTTTAACATGTATCTTTTTAGCTCTGGGGATGGTGATGTCCTTGACCAAGAACTTAGTGCTGCATGGGAAGTGTCAAGCCAGGGCTCCCCAAACATTAAGAAATCCACAAATTGCTCAAATCACCTATTACGGCAGCTAGAACACCTTATCCTAATAGCCTTGAATGGGCGATTCCCGGAGGACGACCCACCAATCGCAATGTTTCACTCAAAACAGCAATCTTCCCATTTGGATTATAGATTCACATCCCTAAATATGCTTGGTACCGTAATGGCGTTTAAGATTGGGACCAGCGAACATAGCGACCACTTGCCTCAAGAAGTAACACTAAAAGTCAACTCACTTCTTAAGATCGAACCATTCAGTGGCATTAATATCGAAGTTGCCGCAAATCTTATGCAGCTTCGATGCAATCCCAGTAATATCAGTATTTTTTTGTGTTAAGGCAAAAACTCCTTACACTCAAGCGGAAAATCTCATGACAAAACCGGTAGAAGCATGGCAAAACTTCATCCTAGCTGTCGATGAGAAACTATTGAAAGGATCATCAAATAGATTAACGCATCAAATGGGAGCATGGACCAAAACGCAACCCACTCCAGAAATGAAAATCCAGAAGCAGACCATAAACCAAACATTGAGACAGATGAGGAAAGATCCATTGAATCAAGACTTACAAAAAGTTTTACAGGAAGCAAAACAACTGCTAACAGTAGTTATGCATCACAATATCATTGGTACAACAGCATCAACTGTTGCATGGCTAAACACTTATAAGGTCCCAAAGGCGAGACCTATTGGCTATGCCAATGCTTGTTTAGCTCATTGTGTCACTGCTGGTGCGACGAGTGTGGAGATCTTGTTTGTCACTCACAGGGCAACGGCTCCAATGTTGCAAGGATCGACTCAAACTTTCACCCAACAAAGTTCAATGAGGGAAATGACAAATTGAATAGGAAATGGATACGTGTACCTTAAAATGCTGGAAGTGAAATTCTTTGGCCCAAAAAAATACAGAAACTGCAGAATGCGCAGGTAAAAAAGTGCAGTGGTGTATAGGAAAATGAGGGGTGACACCGAAGAGGGAGAACCTGCTCTCAATCAATCAATCAAAGACATTTATAGAGCGCACTACTTACCCGTAGGGTCTCAAGGCGCTAAGGGGGGGGGGGGTGCCGTTACTGCTCGAACAGCCAGGTCTTGAGCTTCTTCCTGAAGGAGAGGTGGTCTTGGGTCAGGCGCAGGTCGGCCGGGAGGGAGTTCCAGGTCTTGGCGGCCAGGTAGGAGAAGGACCTTCCTCCTGTTGTCGCTCTACGGATGCGTGGGACGGCGGCGAGGGCGTGGCTGGCTGATCGGAGGTGGCGTTTGGGAGCGTAGAAGTTGATTCGGTTGTTGAGGTAGCTCGAGCCTTGATCGTGTAGGGCTTTGTGTGCGTGGGTGAGGAGCCGGAAGGTGATTCTTTTGTTGACGGGGAGCCAGTGCAGGTCTCTCAGGTGTCTGGAGATGTGGCTGTTTTGTGGGATGTCGAGGATGAGTCTGGCTGAGGTGTTCTGGATCCGCTGGAGTCTCTTCTGGAGCTTGGCGGTGGTTCCGGCGTAGAGGGCGTTGCCGTAGTCCAGTCGGCTGGTGACGAGGGCCTGGGTGACGGTCTTCCTGGTCTCCGTGGGGATCCACCAGAAGATCTTCCGAAGCATGCGCAGGATGTTGAAGCAAGACGAGGAGACTGCGTTGACTTGCCTGGTCATGGAGAGGGAGGAGTCCAGGATGAAGCCCAGGTTGCGTGCGTGGCTCGTCGGTTTGGGTGCGGTGCCCAGGGCGGGGGGCCACCAGGAGTCGTCCCAGGCGGAGGGCGAGGAGCCCAGGATGAGGACCTCCGTCTTGTCTGAGTTCAGTTTCAGGCGGCTGGTCGTCATCCACTCGGCTACCTCTTTCATCCCTTCGTGCAGGTTGGCTCTGGCGGCGGCGGGGTCGTTGGTCAGGGAGAGGATCAGCTGGGTGTCGTCGGCATAAGAGATAATGTTGAGGTTGTGTTGGCGTGCGATGGCCGCGAGGGGGCTCATGTAGACGTTGAAGAGGGTAGGGCTCAGCGAGGATCCTTGAGGGACGCCGCAGATGACTTCGGTGGCCTCTGACTTGTACGGAGGTAGGCGGACTCTCTGCGTTCTTCCGTCGAGGAAGGAGACGATCCATTCCAATGCCTTCTCCTGGATTCCGACGTTGTTGAGGCGCTGCACTAGGGTGTGGTGGCAGACCGTGTCGAAAGCCGCGGAGAGGTCTAGGAGGATGAGGGCCGCTGTTTCTCCGTTGTCCATCAGGGCTCGGATGTCATCGGTGGCGGCGATGAGTGCGGTCTCGGTGCTGTGGTTGGCTCGGAAGCCGGACTGTGAGGGGTCGAGGGATCCGTTCGTCTCGAGGAAGGCGGCCAGCTGTTTGTTGATGGTCTTCTCAATGACTTTGGCTGGAAACGGGAGTAGCGAGATGGGGCGGTAATTCTTGAGTTCGGTGGGGTCTGCAGTAGGTTTCTTGAGTAGAGCGCTGAGTTCGGCGTGCTTCCAGCTCTCGGGGAAGGTGGCGGTGTCGAAGGAGGTGTTGATAATGTCCCGCAGGTGGGGTGCGATGACAGCGTCGGCTTTGTTGAAGACGTGGTGAGGGCAGGGGTCGGTCGGAGATCCGGAGTGGACGGAGTTCATCATGCGGACGGTGTCTTCGGTGCTGATCGGAGTCCAGGCTCGGAGGGTGGTAGTGGGCGGTGTTGTTGTGGTCGTGGCGAGCGTCGGTCGGATGCTGAAGCTGTTGTGTATGTCCGCGATCTTGTTGTGGAAGTAGGAGGCGAGGGAGTTGCAGAGGTCTTGCGATGGGGTGATGTCGTTGTTTCCGGCGTTGGGGTTGGAGAGCTCTTTCACGATGTTGAAGAGTTCCTTGCAGTTGTGTGCGTTGTTGTCCAGTCGGTTTTTGAAGGCCGTTTTCTTGGCTGCGCGGATCAGTTGGTGGTGCTTCCGGGTGGCGAGCTTGAGGGTGGTCCTGTTGTCCAGTGTGGGTTCCTTTCTCCAGACTTTCTCGAGGGCTCGGCAGTTCTTCTTGGAGCTCTTGAGTTCGTCGGTAAACCATGGGGCTTTCTTGCTGCCGGGTCTGCTGGGCGGGGTCCTCAGAGGGGCGAGTTCGTCTGCGCAGTTGCTGATCCACTTCGTGAGGTTGTCGGCGGCCTGGCTGGGGTTCGCTGAGCTGGCAGGAGGGTGCTGGCTCAGGGAGGCGGCGAGCTGGTCGGCGGTGATCTTGTTCCAGCTTCTACGGGCAACCTGTTGCTGGTGGTGGTGGATCGTCGTTCTTTCGAAGGTGAAGTGGACACAGCTGTGGTCCGTCCAGTGGAGTTCTGTGGCGTGGCTGAAGGCGATGTCTTTGCTGGATGAGAAGACGGCGTCGAGTGTGTGTCCGGCGAGGTGGGTGGGGGTGCTCACCAGTTGCTGGAGTCCAAGGTTGGCGAGGTTGTCGAGCAGGGTGCTGGTGTTGCGGGCGTTGTTATTCTCCAGGTGGAAGTTGAGGTCTCCCAGGAGGATGTAGTCAGCGGAGGGGAGGGCGTGCGGGCTGATGAACTCGGCGATGTCCTCGCTGAATTGAGTGCGTGGTCCCGGGGGTCGGTAGATCAGGGTGCCTCTGAGGGTGGTCTTCGGGTCGGTGTGGATCTGGAAATGCAGGTGTTCGGCGGTGGTTAGGGTGTTGTCGGTGCTGGTCGTGATACGGATGGTGTTCCTGTGGATGATGGCGATGCCTCCTCCCACCTGGTTGGCGGTGCGGTCCCTCCGGGTGATCTTGTAGCCCTCTGGGATGGCGATGGCGATGTCGGGCGCTGAGGAGGCGTTCATCCAGGTCTCCGTGAGGAAGGCAACGTCTGGAGATGTGGTGTCGAGGAGGTTCCAGAGTTCGATGGCGTGTCTGTGAACGGAGCGGGTGTTGAGCAGGATGCACTTGAGGTGGTTGCTGCTGGTGTTCGGCTTGGCGGGCGCTGGTGTGGGGCAGGTCCGGATGCAGGTGAACTTGCAGGCGTGACAGCTGAAGGGTCCGTGGGTGCGTCTCGGGGTGGCTTGGTGGCATCCTGGGAATCGGCCGGTGTTGAGTGCGATGATGGTGGCGGCGGTGTACGTCAGGCGGGTTGGCCGGGGTCCTTGTAGGCCAGGGGTCCTGGCACTGGGCGCGGTCCAGGCGCGGACGGGCGTAGACGGGCTTACCTTTGGCGCACCTTCGGCGCTCAATCGGCACGCCCGCTGCGCGTGACCGCTGCGCGTTCGCATGGTCGCCATATATGGCGAAGTTCGCGGGGGGGCTCTGGGCCTTCACTGTTTTCTATGCATGCTTTAAAAACATCGTACACTGTCAACCGTCCTAAGACGTGCAAACTTCATCACCTTTAGCTCCTGAAAAGATTTTTTTAAACTGCTTAGGGAACTTCTTAATCAAACTAAGGGGATTGCAGGGTCTGAATAACCACCAAGCCACTTCGGCCTAGAAAGAGAGAAATGCCTCGTTAAAACGAAGCTGCTCATCAGTAAGGAAATGCAAGCCTGGATGACTGGAAAAACAAGCAGGAAGTGGGATAAGGGAGGGGGTGGCAAATGGTGATCACTTTCGCGGCCTCTTTGATGTTCTCAGTGGCCGCATGGCTCACTGAGAACATCAAAGCAGCCACGAAAGTGAGCACGCAGGCTGACAAATGGTGCGCGCGCCCGGCGCACATGCACTGTAGGTGGAGGTCTGAAAAGCCACTAGTCTGCACTTCCAAATCCCGCTTACTAAAACTCTCGCCAGAGCAGCGCTAAAGCGCTGGCTCAGGCGAGACCTAAAAAGGATGAAATGGGAAAAAAGAAGCGAAAAAATGAAGAATTATGCGCCAAGCTCCTCTATGAAGTTAAACAGAAAAACAGCTCAAGGTTTTGGCATATGATCAAAAGACTAAAGAATCCAGGCCATCTTGGCCTAAATTCTAACATAACAGAGGAAGCATGGACAAATTACCTCTTCAAGCATTTTAACAACACATTCGCTGACAATGGGGAGTGTCTTGAAGAAGTAGGGACAAAAGGGCCCAGTAAAGTAGATTGCAGAGAAAAAAAAAGCAACGGCTGCACAATGGTAACTTCTCAAGACCCAGACCCAAGAGGAACCATGTCACCTCCCTGTGTAGGTAAATTAAAACTAGATTTAAGTTCTTCTGCCTCTGTTGAGATTGAACACTCCACTTACACATCAGTGGAAATCAAGAGGCAAATAGCTAGGGGCAGCCCAACAGGTGCCCCTGGTCCAAACGGCATGCCACCAATGTTATATAAATCAGATGCTGTATTTTGGAGTTTAGGACTAACACCAGTTTTTTAAAAACATTGAGGACACATTGACATTATCAGAGTCCTGGTTTGGAGCAGTATTAAGCCCAATTTTTAAACAGGGCAGCGGGAAACTTCCAAATCACTACTGGCTTATTGCCCTCAAATATCATAGATGTGGAGGCCAAGTATTTTGCAGGAACCATATTGAGGAATTAACAGCATGGGCGTCTGAAAATTCCACCCTCCCTATTAATCAAACAGGCTTTTGCCAGGCTCAAGTGACCATTACAAACATCATGGCATTGACCCTGTTGATTGATGCAGCAAAAGAGACCAAAACTCCCCTTTTCCTGTGTTTCATTGATTATACTGCCGTTTTTGATCACGTCGATCGAAATAAACTCTGGCGGAAACTTGAAAACTGGGGTATACCGAAACGACTCTTAGACCAACTGATATAACAGCACCTGGATCAAGGTAAAATTAGGAGCAGGAACACATCTCTCCAAATCCATTCCAACAACAAAAGGGCTAAAACAGGGCTGTGTTCTAGCGCCATTTTTATTTAACATTTTTCTTGCAGATCTGTCAGGAGAACTCGACAATTGCCCCTGTCATGCACCAAAACTAGGGAAAACTCCGTTGTCCAATCTGTTGTACGCGGATGACCTAGTTTTAATCAGTCGGACTCCGATCGGCCTTCAACATCTCTTGAATGTAACTCACACCTTCTCGGAAAGAAACCGCTTGCAAATAAATGTTGCCAAATCTAAAGTCATGGCAGTGAATTATCGGAAAAAAAGGAAAAACAATTGGCATCTAAATGGACAAGGGCTGGATTTGGTAACCACCTATAAATGCCTGGGCGTAATCTTGGACCATAAGAACTCGTTCAAGCCTCAACTAGAGTCCTTGCGAAGAAAGGGAACCGTGACTTGTTTGGCGATAAAATCTTTAAAGGTCAAGCTTCCTGACTTAACGCTTAACCCCTTATTCCAGGTCCTGCGAGCAAAGCTACAGCCGACCCTTGCATATGGGAGTGAACCCCTTCAAGGAAAGGATGCTGCGCTATTGGATATAGTGATAGCAAACTCATACAGGGCAATCTTCAGTCTGCCAAGATACGTTTCTCCAGTGCAAATTCGGCTTGAATTTGATCTGTCAAAACAAACACTGGAAAGACGGAGCGTGTATGTCACCTGGCACAAGATTCGCAGTGCTGAGGTTGGTTCTTTAAACTCACATTTATGGGAAGAGCTGCTCCGCCATCGAAAATCCTCTGCCAGAGACTATTTATTTGACTCACTCCAAATCTTGGGACTGTCTGACCTCTGGGGCACCCTTACTGATCTCTGGTCTTTTAAAAAAATCTCGAAAAAATCAGCAAGTATCATTTCCTTTATTGAGGACAAGAAGACACTATCCAAAAGAGCGCACAGCTGGATTACACTCAGCGACTATGCAACACTGCAACCTCAAGAGTATCTTAACATTGGAATGAATCTAAAGACAAAAGAAAAGATTTTAAAATTACGCCTTGGTGTAATTCCAGCTGCCCCCCATCTGCCGCCTTGGGAAAGAAAAAACTCCCTGCAACATTATCGCTTGTGCAAAGCTGGCAAGGAAGATATCATCCATGTAATCTCCATCTGTCCTAAATTAAAGGACCTGAGGTACAATTTATTACGTCTATCGTTTAAACTACATGATGTTCGAACATGCAGGCAGGCGGTCAAACTGTGCTTTAACCCAACCAAAACAAAATTAAATTGTCAGGTCACATAGTTTTTTAACTAGTAACAAAAAGACAGAAGGATTAATAAAAAGCCAGACCGAATATCTCCGATACGGTGCCCTGAAGCCATGAACCTTTAATTACAACGATGGCCATAAATTGGCGTTAAGTAAATTTTAACATTTTAGAAAGTTGTATAAAATGAATTTTATGCTAATTTTTTACCAATGTTCTAATTGTTTTGTAAAGGTTTTAATTAACCATGTACAAATAAAATTATTTACCATTTACCTTACCTAGATTATTGCGGTATTTTTCTTGGGTAGTGTTTTCACTTTATTGCTTAGTGACTTTTGGTGGTTTACCCTGACAAGGATTGTGGCTGCTGTTTCAGCCCCCGCCATCAACAACCCAATTTCTCACAAGGTATATAACAACTCTGCAACTCTCCAATCACATAAGCAAGTGATATTCTACAATAGCTCTGGAAAAGGTTAACAGCACCACAGTGCCACACTAGTGGCAGTCACATGCAATAAAAGTAAGAGAACACATTGCCACTGCTATGGTCCTCTATTGCCACATTTTATTATTGGTTTGGCTAATAATTAAGTTAGTTCGATCCATAAAGACAAGAACAAATACGATATAGTTTGTCAAAGCACGACTTCAAACTATTTCAACTTACACGTTGAGTGCCATGTACACAGAGTCAGGATCAGCAAACTTAAAACAATTGCAGAAAACATAATTGTTTTAAGATCATTTACAAAAAAATCAAGTTACAAAGCCAGGTTAGAAACAAAAAGTACAATACAGACAAGTTAGCACCTATATGTACAAAACATTTAACCCATAACCCATCTGCGTTTTGACCTCTCTGCTCTTACCTTTAAAAACCTTGAGCAGCAACCCTAAACTGTTTACATTTAGGAATAAAATCTGAAAATGTAATGCTCCGAAGGTTGCAATTTTGACGCCGGAGAAAATAAAAACAAAATGGGTGCTGTTGGTTGTCATTTCTGAAGTGATAAAGGGCTTTTCACAATGACCTGTTTCTGCTCATTCTAGGTGGTTTTACCAATGCCAAATTTAATGGAAGGATGGGAGGAGAGTTAACCTTGCCAAGATTTTAGTTCCTTTTCTGCAATCTACAGTAGCTGTCAGCAACAAGCATTTAACTCACTAAGCTCCTTTGCCAGATAAAAGTCCTTGAAAACGTGGAGTAGATTAATAACAGAAACAATGTGGCTATACTGTCCATCACATGCCTGATATGCCTATTGGTAAGCTAAACATGTCGGATGTCTCTAGAGACCTCATTGCCCTTCTTCAAGTGAAACTAGTATGGCAACGTCAGTAAATATAACAGCGTTTTACGTGTATGATGTTAGAAAAACGTACATTTTAGGCTTTCCAGTCTAGTGTGTAGCTGGGGTTATTTCTCTGTAACTTTACCATTTCTGGGAGTATCAATACTTAAAGTATAGGAAATGTATTCCTGACTGTACTGAATATTTCACAGTTTCTTCATTGCATTTGCTCAATGACGTGTTTATGTGTTATCAGGCATGGACTGGCCACTAATTTAATCTGTCAAATACCAGAGCGACCAGTTGCGTAAAAGGATTTACGCCCTGTCCTTTCCTGGATTAGGGCTATTTGACTGCACGCCTTCACATTTCTCCTCCTTAGCTTCATTCACTAAAGATAAACATGCTTCTAAAGCATACCCGTGCTGCAGCGTCTCACTCCGATGATCCATTTCATATTCTTAATGCCCAAGATTATGTTAAGGTTCCTTAACCAACTTGCCCAGGCTTGCTGAGGAATCCCAATCCACTCCTGTGTGTTATTGCTGATTCACATATCTGGACACATACTTTTGTACTGATTTGTTGTCTAAGATGTGGGAGCTTACAGTTTGTTGTGACATACCAAACTAAAGTGCTCGGTAGACACAATGGGCGCGAATATCCCTATCGCACTCTAACATCTGCAAAAGCAGTTTGCCCCAACAGCCGTCTAACAAGGCCTATTGGCAAGAGGATGGATATGGAGGCGGCGCAAGTGTCACCAGTCCCTGTTTTAATATGCATTACCAGTCAGTAACCAAGTGTCTTTAGAGACAAGATAGCCTTGCGATTTTTGCAGTCCCCTGTCACTTAAATAAATCGCTTAATTCCGGTTCGATCTGGGCCCAATTTACAGAGCAATTTTCAAATGTACATTTCTCTTACAATTTCAAATAGCTAAGTTTCCAAATGCAAGGAAGTAATTGAAGGTGCCCCTGCAGTCAGTCCGAAACCGTCTTTCTCACTCATAATATTAAATTACGAGGGTGTGATCCAAACCTGTGAGTTGAACCCATAAACGAGATGGAGAATGGGTATTCCGAACAGGCTTTCCTTTAAACGTTTATCAATACCCACAGACGCTTGAGTTGTTTGTGTATTCACAAACTCCTCTTTGAACTCTTCCCGGAAATGCTCAGAAATTTAACTACTTACTCACGCAGCTGCTGTAAGTACTGCGCTGTGTGAAAAGGAGACAGGAGGAGACCACCATATTTACTGAAATATAGCACTCTACTCCCCTTTCCCTAGCGCCAGCACTGAAATCAGCTGCCGAGTGCCACGGAGACACCTTTGCGCCATAGTGCAAGGGTGTCTCCTGTTGAGTCTAGCATAAATGTTGTACTTGAAGGATACCTTTCCAGTACAAAATCCAATGCATAGACTGACTTTAACAATTTCCTCTCTTTGTATTTGGGCTGCAAAGTCAGAAAAGGAAAGAGAAATGAAAGCATTTCTCCTTCTTTGCACCTACTACAAAAGGACACAGTTTTCTGATGCTAAACCCTGGCTACTTCACTTAGTAAATAGGGTTTAGTGACAGAAACCTTGGGTGGTTGCATGAGAACACCCATGCTCCACCCATGGTGCACCCTCTTGACACTATGAGGTCCATTAGGATGGCGGGCGGAAAAGCACGCCGACCGCCATGGAAGCAGAAAACAACCGCCCGCCGGCACCGTGGGAAAACCGGCGGCCAAATTAGGATTAATCACCCAAAAAATCCGACCGCGGCGGGACGAGGCCAAGAAAAACCGCCCGTAACGGGCAGAGATGGCCAAAATCCCTCCGCAGCGATCGGAATCGTGGCGGAAAAACACCAACCCGCCGCAAGTATAGCGGAGACACCGCACCGGAAATTAGGATATCCCAACGGTCCCGCGATACGTACCGCTGTCTCTGACCTCCGCGGTCGCACAATGGGATGAATGGGCGAGCCAGCAGAAGAGCTGAAGCACAGCCACCGCGGCGGACAAACCGTAAAAAATATGGCGGACGAAGCCAAAACCCCACAAGAAGGCCAAAAAGTGCACACAGAAAACTAGGGGGAGAATGGATCACTTGTCCTGTGAAATCAGGGTCTTGGTAGTGTTGGAACCGTATAAAAACCCTCATAAACGTACACAGGCAAGTGGCGGTATATCTTGATTCTCTGCCTTGGTGTACCGTTACATCATCATCATAGGGTTTTTAGATAGTACATATGCTATTCTCCACCTGGAGGTAGACCAACTGATTTGCCAGTAGTGTCCAGAGATTAAAAGAGGGCGTGAGAGTGCTCAAGTGCAGTGAGATTAAAATTCCCTGCATCACTGTGTGACACAGAATTTATTCAGAAAAACGGTGAAGTGAGAAATTAAAATATATAAAGGTGGTGCGTGTGTAGACCCAGTTACTAGTTTACCGCACTAGTAGGTCAACATGTTTCAGCCTTCTCGTATTTTCTTAAGGCTTTCATCAGGACCGAGTGTGTTTAGGTGCTCATTGAGGCTCCTAATAAAGCGGTTGACTTACCACTTATGTTTTATTTGAAATCAGATCTGTCGTATCTGAAACTACAAAAAAAGAAGTTGATATTATCATAATTCTTTATTGTATACCCTATTTTTTCGACATAGTTACTATTGGGTACTATGGTGAGCTCGAAGATGCTGTTACAGTTACTTATTTAAATACCTCAAATCAGCTTCACTATCTTGAGTCAGAGGTTTCAACTTAAAGAATGGGCATACTTGGCTGGTTCATGTAAGGGTGGCAGGTCAAAAGGCTAAGCTATGCAGAGGAAAGAAATGGTGATTTGTCCGGACTCTCATGGGGCCGGTCTGGGTGGGTGTGCTTAAAAAAGCGAGGGTTAAAGGACCGTAATTTGCCAACGATTGTGCGTTCAGTTTATAATGTCTAGACCATCAAATAGATAATATGCTTAAAAATATGAGTGTTGAAGGATCGTAATTTATCAACGATTGAGCATGCTGTTTATAATAACGCTCATTCTGTCTGGACCCTGGCCTGAGCTACACAGAGGAAGAAGTGAATGCCATCTTCGCAGAATCATCGTTACTGCAAGACAAGGACCTAACACAGACCCTAACACAAACCAATGAGTGGGATGAATTAACTGAAACAAAAAAAGAGCAAGTAAGAACTGCCATCCACGGCATTATAATGAAAGAATATCTATGTGCCAATGCTGCCCCCAAAGGCCTGTGAGTCCAAAATGCCCCCTGCATTTTTCTCAAAGACGTCGCCTTTCGTAGAGATTGGTCCTCAATCTCATGGAAGTGCACCTGGGACTACCTTGTGCTTATTCTTAAAACAGCCACGAGACTAGTGGAGGCATTGGCGATTAAAATACAAGTCAGCGAAGCCAAACTCAAGACAACAGTCCAAATTTCAGTATATAAGAAGAGATTGGATGAGATAAATCGAGAGATGAATGAGACCAAAGATTACATCACTCAGAATAAAATCCAGAAACTGAGAAAGGATCTGAAACGGTTCGCACTAGAAAAAATGCACCCTTATGCAAGAGAAGACTATGCAGTACCTGATCACGGGGATGAAGACTCAACAGGAGAGAATTCCAGCAACAACTCTGATTGGAGTAGTGATGAAGGAAATTACCCAAGAAGAGGAAGAGGCCAATACAAATGGAACCAACGTAAACCGGCAAACAAGTGGAAGACACCGAGGTATTTTGACCAACCTCAACCTAACTTTCAACCATATCTGCCAAACTACAATGGATGGATGAACCCTTACTTCCAAGGACCACAAACAATGGGACCCATGGCGAACATGCCACAACCTTCTTTTTTAGGAAGAGGCCCAAATACCCAGAAAGGGAAATAAAGGCCTAGGATTTGTTCCAAACCCCCCACTGGACATCTTTAAACTGCGATGCAAAATGGCTGAATTTTGTAGAAAAATCAAATTGAAAGCCTGTTTCATGCATAGAGAGAATGAGACCTCTGAGAGCGACACTAATCTAAGACCAAAGTCGACATTCTGCCCACCTTACCACACGGTTCATGTAGAAATACAGGCTTTCGAGCAAGCAATAATGAGAGAAGTGGAGAACATCAAACCCACAGCCAAGAAACACTACGTCAATATGACAAGACAGGAACAGAGAGCGATGGAAGATTTGCGCAAGAATAACAACCTAGTGATCAAACCGGTGGATAAAGGGGCAGCAATCGTCCTCTTAAGCAAACATGGATACACCAAACAAAGCCTGGATCTACTTACGGACAAAAGGTTTTACAAGAAAATAACGGTTGATCCTACCAGGAGATTACAAACAACTGTTGACCTTATGGTAGAAGAGGCGGAGGTGAACCGGTGGATCTCCAAACAAGAAGCTGATTTCTTGAGAACCAGATCACCACGGGTACCCTATTTCTACTCATTACCCAAAACACCACCACCAGGACGCCCGATCGTCTCAGGGTCTGTGCTAGAACCCTTGTCTCAATTTGCAGACCAGTTCCTGAGACCACTAGTACAGACTACCCCAACGTACCTTAAAGATACACGGGACCTCCTGAATTAACTTGAAGGCCAAGTATATGATGAGAGAACCATGTACCTAGTAGGACTCGATGTAGAGAGTCTCTACACAAGCCTCCCTCAGCAGAAAACTTTGGACATCCTAGAAAAATATATTATTTTCTGGAGAATGGAACTACAAGACACCAAGACATTTTGTCCTTGAATGCTGTAGGTTAGCACTCACCGAAAACTATTTTGAATATGAGGGCACCCTTTTTGAACAATGTCATGGTACATCCATGGGAAGTACTTTT
Organism: Triturus cristatus; assembly: GCF_964204655.1. Lineage (NCBI taxonomy): Eukaryota > Metazoa > Chordata > Amphibia > Caudata > Salamandridae > Triturus > Triturus cristatus. Next base: position 1,191,308,529 of record NC_140589.1, read on the forward strand.
GCCCCAAGTGTGGCTGGGCTGTATGCAAGTAACTTTGAACAACAACACATACAGAACCAAGGTAACACTTTCTTGACACGGATACGATTCTGGCGGCGTTACATAGATGACGTCATTATGATATGGGAGGACTCCCAGGAAGCACTACTGGAATTCCTAACATATATAAACAGTAGAGATGAATGTCTGAAGTTCACATGTACATCGGATAAGACACGACTAGACTTCTTAGACATCACAATCTACACTGAGAATGATACTCTCCAGACGAAGACTTTTTACAAACCTACAGCAAGAAACAGCATACTGTCCTATAATAGCTTTCATCCCCAAACCCTGAGAGATAACCTACCATACAGCCAGTTCTTGCACATAAGACGAAACTGTAGCACTCTCAAGGACTACAAAGAACAATCCAAAGAACTGGGGGACAAACTAGAGAAGAGGAACTACCCAGTTAAAACCATCAGAAAGTGTCAAAAACGAGCTCGCAACCAACCAAGAGAGAGCCTATTAGAAACAATACCAAGAGAAACACCAGTAGATTTACTTACTTGTGTAACAACATACAACACATCATTGAATAAGATAAAGAAGATTGTAAACAGAAACTGGAGGATTCTCACATCTAATACTCTTCAATGGCCTAAACCTAGATTTGCCAACAAAAGAACTCAAAACATAAAGGACCACCTGGTGCACACAAGACCATCGCCAGTGACCAGTAAAGAAAGCCAACGATGATGGATTCAACCCAGAGCAGTGAATGGAGGTGAGTGTCTCAACAATTTAAGCGCTCTGTCGTCATCTCCTTGTTTGCTTTATTCACTCTAGGATTGCAAGGTATGCGCAGACGTTGGTCCCTTGCTCTCCTTTCCACTGGATTGAAGCTAGCCTGGCTGATAAGGGCTGTTAGCCCAAAACTGGCCCCAGGATGTTTGTTTCCGGTCCAGGGAAACAATGGCTTGGCATTCCGGACTCAACTGTTCCCATGAGGCACAGGGTTAAGATTGATTTGCATGTAGCTTAGTCTGAACTGCAGTGGCGAAGTGAGCTAAAGAATGAGGATGGATTCAACTCATGTCTGTGACTGGGGGTGAGTGTCCGAAAAGATTCAGTGCTCCATCCATCATCTCCTTGTGTTTGCTTTGTTTGCCCTAAGTTGGCACGGTATGCCCAGAAGTTGGTTCCTTGCTCTCTTTGCCACGGGATGCAAGCTAGCCTGGCTGATGAGGGCTATTAGACTGATTTGCATATAGCTGTGTCTGAACTAGGGTGGCGAAGTGAGCTAAAGAACGATGATGGATTCAACCCAGATCTGTTACTGGAGTGAGTGTCTGAAAAATGTCAGTGCTCCGTCCGTCATCTTCTTGTGTTTGCTTTGTTCACCCTAAGTTTGCAGGACATGCCCAGACGTGGGTCCCTTGCTCTCTTTCCACTAGATTGAAGCTAGTCTGGCTGATGAGGGCTGTTAGCCCGATACCAGTCCCAGGATGCTTGCTTCCAGTCCAGGGAAGACATGGCTTGGCAATTTGGGATAGACTGTTCCCATGAGGCACCCGGTCAAGACTGATTTGCATATAACTGTGCCTTAACTGGGGTGGCAAAGTGAGCTAAAGAACGATGATGGACTCAAACAGATTTGTGACTGGGTGTGAGTACCTGAACAGATTCAGTGCTTCATCTGTCATCTCCTAGTGTTTTCTTTGATCGCACTAAGTTGGGAGGGTATGCCCAGACCTGCGTCCCTTGCTCACTTTGCCACTGAATTCAAACTAGCCTGGCTGATGAGGGCTGTTAGCCCAAAACCGATCCCAGGATTCTGGTTTCCGGTCCAGGGAATATATGGCTTGGCAGTTTGGGCTAGACAGTTCCCATGAGGCACAGGGTCAAGACTGATTTGCATTGAGTTGTGTCTGAACTGGGCAGGTGGAGTGAGCTAAAGAGTGATGATGGATTCAAGCCAAATCTGTGACTGGGGGTGAGTGTCTGAAAAGATTCAGCGCTCCATCAGTCAGCTCCTCGTCTTTGCTTTGTTCCCTGGGTAACTGGCTCACCTTGGCACTGGATTCAAGCTAACCTGGCTGATGAGGGTTGTTAGCCTGAAACCGGTCCCAGGATGCTTGTTTCCAGTCCAGGGAAAACATGGCTTGGCAGTTTGGGCTACACTGTTCCCATCAGGAGCAGGTTCAAGTCTGATTTGTATATAGCTGTTTCTGACCTGTGGTGGAGAAGTGAGCTAAAGAACGATGATGGATTTAACCAAGATCTGTGACTGGGTGTGAGTGTCTGAAAAGATTCAGCGTTCCATCCGTCATCTCCTTGTGTTTGCTTTGTTTGCCCTAAGTTGGCAGAGTATGCCCAAACGTGGATCCCTTGTTCACTTTGCCACTGGATTCGAGCTAGCCTGGCTGATGAGGGCTGTTAGCCCGAAACTGGTCCCAGGATGCTTGTCTCCACTCCAGGGAAGACATGGCTTGGCATTTCAGGCTAGACTGTTTCCATGAGGCACAGGGTTAATTCTGATTTGCATATAGTTGTGTCTGAACTTGGGAGGCAAAGTGAGCTAAAGAATGATGATGGATTCAACCCAGATCTGTGACTGGGGTTGAGTGTCTGAAAAGATTCAGCTCTCCATCCGTCATCTCCTTGTGTTTGCTTCGTTCGCACTAAGTTGGCAGTGTATGCCCAGACGTGGGTCCCTGGCTCACTTTGCCACTGGATTCAAGCTAGCCTGGCTGATGAGGGTTGTTAGCACCAAACCGGTCCCAGGATGCTTATTTCCTGTCCAGGGAAAACATGGCTTGGCAGTTTGGGCAAGACTGTTCCCATGAGGCGCAGGGTCAAGAGTGATTTGTATATAGCTGTGTCTGAACTGGGATGGCGAAGTGAGCCAAAGAACGATGATGGATTCAACCCAGATCTGTTACTGGGGGCGAGTGTTTAAACAGTTTCAACGCTCCAGCCGTCATCTCCTTGTGTTGGCTTTGTTCCCTAAGTTGGCAGGGTGTGGCCAGACATGGGTCCCTTGTCACTTTGCTACTGGATTCAAGCTAGCCTGGCTGAATATGGTTGTTAGCCCGAAACCGGTCCCAGGATGCTTGTTTGCGGTCCAGGGAAGACATGGCTTGGCAGTTCGGGATAGAATTTTCTCATGAGCCACAGGGTCAAGACTGATTTGTATCTTGCTGTGTCTGAACTCGTGTGGCGAAGTGAGCTAAATAACGATAATGGATTCACCGAGATCTGAGGCTGGGGGCGAGTGTCTAAAAAGTTTCTGCACTCCATCAATCATGTCCTTGTGTTGGCTTTGTTCCTTAAGTTGGCAGGGTATGCCCTGACGTGGGTAACTGGCTCACCTTGGCACTGGATTCTAGCTAACCTGGCTGATGAGGGTTGTTAGCCTGAAACCAGTCCCAGAATGCTTGTTTCCGGTCCAGGGAAAACATAGCTTGGCAGTTTGGGCTAGACTGTTCCCATTAGGCGCTGGGTCAAGTCTGATTTGTATATAGCTGTGTCTGACCTGTGGTGGAGAAGTGAGCTAAAGAACGATGGTGGATTTAACCAAGATCTGTGACTGGGTGTAAGTGTCTGAAAAGATTCAGCGCTCCATCTGTCATCTCCTTGTGTTTGCTTTGTTTGCCCTAAGTTGGCAGAGTATGCCCAAACGTGGATCCCTTGCTCACTTTGCCACTGGATTCGAGCTAGCCTGGCTGATGAGGGCTGTAAGCCCGAAACTGGTCCCAGGATGCTTGTCTCCAGTCTATGGAAGACATGGCTTGGCATTTCAGGCTAGACTGTTTCCATGAGGCACAGGGTTAAGACTGATTTGCATATAGTTGTGCCTGAACTTGGGTGGCGAAGTGAGCTACAGAATGATGATGGATTCAACCCAGATCTGTGACTGGGGTTGAGTGTCTGAAAAGATTCAGCTCGTCATCTCCTTGTGTTTGCTTCGTTCGCCCTAAGTTGGCAGTGTATGCCCAGACGTGGGTCCCTGGCTCACTTTGCCAGTGGATTAAAGCTAGCCTGACTGATGAGGGCTGTTAGCCCGAAACTGGTCCCAGGATGCTTGTTTCCGGTCCAGGGATACCATGGTTTGGCAGTTTGGGTAGACTGTTCCCATGAGGCGCAGGGTCAAGACTGATTTATATATAGCTGTGTCTGACCTGTGGTGGTGAAGTGAGCTAAAGAACAATGAGGGATTCAACCCAGATCTGTGACTAGGTGCGAGTGTCTGAAAAGTCTCAGCCCTCCGTCCGTCCTCTCCTTGTGTTTGTTTTTTTTGCCCTAAGTTGGCAAAGTATGGCCAGACGTGGATCCCTTGCTCACTTTGCCACTGGATTCAAGCTATCCTGGCTGATGAGGGCTGTTAACCCAAAACCGGTCCCAGGATGCTTGTTTCCAGTCCAGGGAAGACATGGCTTAGCAGTTCGGGCTAGACTGTTACCATGAGGCACAGGGTAAAGACTGATTTGCATATAGCTGTGTCTGAACTGCGGTGGCAACGTGATCTAAAGAACGATGATGGATTCAACCCAGATCTGTGACTAGGGATGAGTGTCTGTAAAGTTTCAGCGCTCCTTCCGTCATCTCCTTGTGTTTGCTTTGTTCGCCCTAAGTTGGCAGGGTATGCCCAGACGTGGGTCCCTTGCTCACTTTGCCACTGAATTCAAGCTAGCCTGGCTGATGAGGGCTGTTAGCATGAACCCAGTCCCAGGATGCTTGTTTCCAGTCCAGGTAAAATATGGATTGGCAGATCGGGCTAGACTGGTTCCATGAGGCACAGGGTCAAGACTGATTTGAACATAGCTGTGTCCGATTTGGGGTGGCTAAGTGAGCTAAAGAACGATGATGGATTCAACCCAGATGTGTGACTGTGGTGAGTGTCTGAAAAGATTCAGCATTCCATCCATCATCTCCTTGTGCTTGCTTTGTTCACCCTAAGTTGGCAGGGTATGCCCAAACGTTGTTCCCTTGCGCACTTAAGCAATGGATTCGAGCGAGCATGGCTGATGAGTGCTGTTAGCCTGAAACCGGTCCCAGGATGCTTGTTTCCTGTCCAGGGAAGAAATGACTTGGCAGTTCGGGCAAGGCTGTTCCCATGAGGCACAGAGGCAAGTCTGATTTGCATGTAGCTGTGTCTGAACTGGGGTGGTGAAGTGAGCTAAAGAAAGATGATGGATTCAACCCAGATCTGTGAATGGGGGTGAGTGTCTGAAAAGTTTCAGAGCTCCGTCTGTCATCTCCTTGTGTTTGCTTTGTTCACCCTAAGTTGGCAGGGTACGTCCAGACCTGTGTCCCTTGCTCACTTTGCCACTCGATTCAAGCTAGCCTGGCAGATGACGGCTGTTAGACCAAAACTGAGACCCGGATGCTTGTTTCCGGTCCAGGGAAGACATTGCATGGCAGTTTGGGCTAGTCTGTTCCCATCAGGCACAGGGTCAAGACTGATTTGCATAAAGCTGTGTCTGAACTGGTGTGGTGAAGTGAGCTAAAGAACGATGATGGATTTAACCCAGATTTGTGACTGGAGTTGAGTGTCTGAAAAGTTTCAGCGCTCCGTCCGTCATCTCCTTGTGTTTGCTTTGTTCGCCCTAAGTTGGCAGGGTATGCCCAGACCTGGGTCCCTTGCTCACTTTGCCACTGTATTCAAACTAGCCTGGCTGATGAGGGCTGTTAGCCCGAAACCGGTCCCTGGATGCTTGTTTTCGGTCCAGGGAAGACATGGCTTAGCAGTTCGGGCAAGACAGTTCCCATGGCGCACAGGGTCAATACTGATTTGCATAAAGCTCTGTCTGAACTGGTGTGGTGTAGTCAGCTAAACAACGATGATGGATTCAACCCAGATTTGTGACTGGAGTTGAGTGCCTGAAAAGTTTCAGCGCTAAATCCATCATCTTCTTGTGTTTGCCTTGTTCGCCATACGTTGGCAGTGTATGCCTAGATGTGGGTCCCTTGTTCACTTTGCCACTGGATTCAAGCTAGCCTGGCTGATGAAGGCTGTTAGCCCGAAACCGGTCCCAGGATGCCTTTTCCGGTCCAGGGAAGACATGGCATGGCAGTTCAGGCTAGACTGTTCCCATGAGGCACAGGGTCAAGACTGATTAGCATACAGCTGTCTCTGAATTGTGGTGGCAAACTGAGCTTAAGAACAATGATGGATTCAACCCAGATGGGTGACTAGGGGTGAGTGCCTGAAAAGTTTCAGCGCTTCGTCTGTCATCACCTTATGTTGCTTTGTTCACCCTAATTTGGCAGGGCGTGCCCAGACATGGGTCCCTTGCTCACTTTGCCATTTGATTCAAGCTATCCTGGCTAATGAGGGCTGTTAGCACAAAACCAGTCCCAGGATGCTTGTTTCCGGTCCAGGGAAGACATGGCTTGGCAGCTCAGGCTAGACTGTTCCCATGAGGCAAAGGGTCAAGACTGATTTGCCTACAGCTGTGTCCGAACTGGGTTGACGAAGTGAGCTAAAGAACGATGATGGATTCAACCCAGAGCAGTGAATGAGGGCTGTTAGCCCTAAACCGATCCCAGGATGTTTTTTCCGTTCCAGGGAAGACATGGCTTGGCAGTTCAGGCTAGACTGTTCCCATGAGGCACAGGGTCAAGACTGATTTGCATATAGCTGTCTCTGAACTGTGGTGGCGAAGTAAGCTTAACAACAATGATGGATTCAACACAGATCGGTGACTAGGGGTGAGTGCCTGAAAAGTTTCAGCGATTCGTCCGTCATCTCCTTGTGTTTCCTTTGTTCACCCTAATTTGGCAGGGCATGCCCAGACGTGAGTCCCTTTCTCACTTTGCCACTGAATTCAAGTTAGCCCTGCTGATGAGGGCTGTTAGTCCGAAACAAGTCCCCGGATGCTTTCTTCCGGTCCAGGGAAGATATGACTTGGCAGTTTGGGCTAGAAGGTTTTAATGAGGCCCATATTCAAGACTTATTTGCATATAGGTGAGTCTGAACTGGGGTGGTGAATTGAGCTAAAGAACAATGATGGATTAAACCCAGATCTCTGACTGGGGGAAAGTGTCTGAAAAGTTTCAGCGCTCCTTCTGTCATCTCCTTGTGTTTTCTTTGTTCGCCCTGAGTTGGCAGGGTATGCCCAGATACTGTTCCCTTGCTCACTTTAACACTGGATTCAAAATAGCATGGATGATGAGGGCTGTTAGCCTGAAACCAGTCCCAGGATGCTTGTTATCGGTCTAGGGAAGGCATGGTTGGTAGTTCCGGCTAGACTGTTCCCATGAGGCACAGGGTAAAGACTGATTTGCATATAGCTGAGTCTGAACTGGGGTGGTGAAGTGATCTAAAGAACGAAGATGGATTCAACCCAGATCTGTGACTGGGGGTGAGTGTCTGAAAAGATTCAGCGCTCCATTCATCATCTCCTTGTATTTGCTTTGCTCGCCGTAAGTTGGCAGGGTATGCCCAGAAGTGGGTCCATTTCTCACTTTGCCACTGGATTCAAGCTAGCCTGGCTGATGAGGGCTTTTGGCCCGAATCTGGTCCCAGGATGTTTGTTTCCGGTCCAGGGAAACAATGGCTTGGCAGTCCGGACTCGACTGTTCCCATGAGGCACAGGGTTAAGATTGATTTGCATGTAGCTTAGTCTGAACTGCAGTGGCGAAGTGAGCAAAAGAATGATGATGGATTTAACTCATGTCTGTGACTGGGGGTGAGCGTCCGAAAAGATTCAGTGCTCCATCCATCATCTCCTTGTGTTTGCTTTGTTTGCCCTAAGTTGGCACGGTATGCCCAGAAGTTGGTTCCTTCCTCTCTTTGCCACGGGATGCAAGCTAGCCTGGCTGATGAGGGCTATTAGACTGATTTCCATATAGCTGTGTCTGAACTAGGGTGGCGAAGTGAGCTAAAGAACGATGATGGATTCAACCCAGATCTGTTACTGGAGTGAGTGTCTGAAAAATTTCAGTGCTCCGTCCGTCATCTTCTTGTGTTTGCTTTGTTCACCCTAAGTTTGCAGGACATGCCCAGACGTGGGTCCCTTGCTCTCTTTCCACTAGATTGAAGCTAGTCTGGCTGATGAGGGCTGTTTGCCCGAAACCTGTCCCAGGATGCTTGCTTCCAGTCCAGGGAAGACATGGCTTGGCAATTTGGGATAGACTGTTCCCATGAGGCACCCGGTCAAGACTGATTTGCATATAACTGTGCCTCAACTGGGGTGGCAAAGTGAGCTAAAGAACGATGATGGATTCAAACAGATTTGTGACTGGGTGTGAGAACCTGAACAGATTCAGTGCTCCATATGTCATCTCCTAGTGTTTTCCACTAAGTTGGGAGGGTAAGCCCAGACCTGGGTCCCTTGCTCACTTTGCCACTGAATTCAAACTAGACTGGCTGATGAGGGCTGTTAGCCCAAAACCGATCCCAGGGTTCTGGTTTCCGGTCCAGGGAAGATATGGCTTGGCAGTTTGGGCTAGACAGTTCCCATGAGGCACAGGGCCAAGACTGATTTTCATTGAGTTGTGTCTGAACTGGGCAGGTGGAGTGAGCTAAAGAGTGATGATGGATTCAAGCCAAATCTGTGACTGGGGGTTAGTGTCTGAAAAGATTCAGCGCTCCATCAGTCAGCTCCTCGTCTTTGCTTTGTTCCCTCGGTAACTGGCTCACCTTGGCACTGGATTCAAGCTAACCTGGCTGATGAGGGCTGTTAGCCCAATACCAGTCCCATGATGCTTGTTTGCGGTCCAGGGAAGACATGGCTTGGCAGTTCAGCCTAGACTGTTTTCATGAGGCACAGGGTCAAGACTGATTTGCATATAGCTGTGTCTGAACTTGGGTGGCGAAGTGAGCTAAAGAATGATGATGGATTCAACCCAGATCTGTGACTGAGGTTGAGTGTCTGAAAAGATTCAGCTCTTCATCCGTCATCTACTTTTGTTTGCTTTGTTCGCCCTTAGTTGGCAGGGTATGCCCAGACGTGGGTCCCTTGCTCAATTTGCCTCCCGATTCAAGCTAGCCTGGCTGATGAGGGCTGTTATTCTGAAACCGTCCAAAACGATTCTTGTTTCCGGTCTACGGAAGATATGGCTTGGCAGTTCGCGCTAGACAGTTCCCATGAGGCACAGGGTCAAGACTGATTTGCATATAGCTGTGTCTGAACTGGGGTGGCGAAGTGAGCAAAAGAACGATGATAGATTCAACCCAGATCTGTGACTGGGTTGAGTGTCTAAACAGTTTCAGCGCTCCATCCGTCATCTCCTTGTGTTGCCTTTGTTCCCTAAGTTGGTAGGGTATGCCCAGATGTGGGTAACTGGCTCACCTTGGCACTGGATTCAAGCTAACCTGGCTGATGAGGGTTGTTAGCCCCAAATCGGTCCCAGGATGCTTGTTTCCAGTCCAGGGAAAACATGGCTTGGCAGTTTGGGCTAGACTCTTCCCAAGAGGCGCAAGGTCAAGAATGATTTTTATATAGCTGTGTCTGACCTGTGGTGGTGAAGTGAGCTAAAGAACAATGATGGATTCAACCCAGATCTGTGACTGGGTGTGAGTGTCTGAAAAGTCTCAGCCCTCCGTCCGTCATCTCCTTGTGTTTGTTTTTTTTGCCCTAAGTTGGCAAAGTATGGCCAGACGTGGATCCCTTGCTCACTTTGCCACTGGATTCAAGCTAGCCTGGCTGATGAGGGCTGTTAACCCGAAACCGGTCCCAGGATGCTTGTTTCCGGTCCAGGGAAGACATGGCTTAGCAGTTCGGGCTAGACTGTTACCATGAGGCACAGGGTAAAGACTGATTTGCATATAGCTGTGTCTGAACTGCGGTGGCAACGTGATCTAAAGAACGATGATGGATTCAACCCAGATCTGTGACTAGGGATGAGTGTCTGTAAAGTTTCAGCGCTCCTTCCGTCATCTCCTTGTGTTTGCTTTGTTCGCCCTAAGTTGGCAGGGTATGCCCAGACGTGGGTCCCTTGCTCACTTTGCCACTGAATTCAAGCTAGCCTGGCTGATGAGGGCTGTTAGCATGAAACCAGTCCCAGGATGCTTGTTTCCAGTCCAGGTAAAATATGGATTGGCAGATCGGGCTAGACTGGTTCCATGAGGCACAGGGTCAAGACTGATTTGAATATAGCTGTGTCCGATTTGGGGTGGCTAAGTGAGCTAAAGAACGATGATGGATTCAACCCAGATGTGTGACTGTGGTGAGTGTCTGAAAAGATTCAGCATTCCATCCATCATCTCCTTGTGCTTGCTTTGTTCACCCTAAGTTGGCAGGGTATGCCCAAACGTTGTTCCCTTGCTCACTTAAGCAATAGATTCGAGCGAGCATGGCTGATGAGTGCTGTTAACTTGAAACCGGTCCCAGGATGCTTGTTTCCTGTCCAGGGAAGAAATGGCTTGGCAGTTCGGGCAAGGCTGTTCCCATGAGGCACAGAGGCAAGACTGATTTGCATGTAGCTGTGTCTGAACAGGGGTGGTGAAGTGAGCTAAAGAAAGATGATGGATTCAACCCAGATCTGTGAATGGGGGTGAGTGTCTGAAAAGTTTCAGAGCTCCGTCTGTCATCTCCTTGTGTTTGCTTTGTTCACCCTAAGTTGGCAGGGTACGTCCAGACCTGTGTCCCTTGCTCACTTTGCCACTCGATTCAAGCTAGCCTGGCAAATGACGGCTGTTAGACCAAAACCGAGACCCGGATGCTTGTTTCCGGTCCAGGGAAGACATGGCATGGCAGTTTGGGCTAGTCTGTTCCCATGAGGCACAGGGTCAAGACTGATTTGCATAAAGCTGTGTCTGAACTGGTGTGGTGAAGTGAGCTAAAGAACGATGATGGATTTAACCCAGATTTGTGACTGGAGTTGAGTGTCTGAAAAGTTTCAGCGCTCCGTCCGTCATCTCCTTGTGTTTGCTTTGTTCGCCCTAAGTTGGCAGGGTATGCCCAGACCTGGGTCCCTTGCTCACTTTGCCACTGTATTCAAACTAGCCTGGCTGATGAGGGCTGTTAGCCCGAAACCGGTCCCTGGATGCTTGTTTTCGGTCCAGGGAAGACATGGCTTAGCAGTTCGGGCAAGACAGTTCCCATGAGGGATAGGGTCAAGACTGATTTGCATAAAGCTCTGTCTGAACTGGTGTGGTGTAGTCAGCTAAACAACGATGATGGATTCAACCCAGATTTGTGACTGGAGTTGAGTGCCTGAAAAGTTTCAGCGCTAAATCCATCATCTTCTTGTGTTTGCCTTGTTCGCCATACGTTGGCAGTGTATGCCTAGATGTGGGTCCCTTGTTCACTTTGCCACTGGATTCAAGCTAGCCTGTCTGATGAGGGCTGTTAGCCCGAAACCGGTCCCAGGATGCCTTTTCCGGTCCAGGGAAGACATGGCATGGCAGTTCAGGCTAGACTGTTCCCATGAGGCACAGGGTCAAGACTGATTAGCATACAGCTGTCTCTGAATTGTGGTGGCGAACTGAGCTTAAGAACAATGATGGATTCAACCCAGATGGGTGACTAGGGGTGAGTGCCTGAAAAGTTTCAGCGCTTCGTCTGTCATCTCCTTATGTTGCTTTGTTCACCCTAATTTGGCAGGGCGTGCCCAGACATGGGTCCCTTGCTCACTTTGCCATTTGATTCAAGCTATCCTGGCTGATGAGGGCTGTTAGCATAAAACCGGTCCCAGGATGCTTGTTTCCGGTCCAGGGAAGACATGGCTTGGCAGCTCAGGCTAGACTGTTCCCATGAGGCAAAGGGTCAAGACTGATTTGCCTACAGCTGTGTCCGAACTGGGTTGACGAAGTGAGCTAAAGAACGATGATGGATTCAACCCAGAGCAGTGAATGAGGGCTGTTAGCCCTAAACCGATCCCAGGATGTTTTTTCCGTTCCAGGGAAGACATGGCTTGGCAGTTCAGGCTAGACTGTTCCCATGAGGCACAGGGTCAAGACTGATTTGCATATAGCTGTCTCTGAACTGTGGTGGCGAAGTAAGCTTAACAACAATGATGGATTCAACACAGATCGGTGACTAGGGGTGAGTGCCTGAAAAGTTTCAGCGATTCGTCCGTCATCTCCTTGTGTTTCCTTTGTTCACCCTAATTTGGCAGGGCATGCCCAGACGTGAGTCCCTTTCTCACTTTGCCACTGAATTCAAGTTAGCCCTGCTGATGAGGGCTGTTAGTCCGAAACAAGTCCCCGGATGCTTTCTTCCGGTCCAGGGAAGATATGACTTGGCAGTTTGGGCTAGAAGGTTTTAATGAGGCCCATATTCAAGACTTATTTGCATATAGGTGAGTCTGAACTGGGGTGGTGAATTGAGCTAAAGAACAATGATGGATTAAACCCAGATCTCTGACTGGGGGAAAGTGTCTGAAAAGTTTCAGCGCTCCTTCTGTCATCTCCTTGTGTTTTCTTTGTTCGCCCTGAGTTGGCAGGGTATGCCCAGATACTGTTCCCTTGCTCACTTTAACACTGGATTCAAAATAGCATGGATGATGAGGGCTGTTAGCCTGAAACCAGTCCCAGGATGCTTGTTATCGGTCTAGGGAAGGCATGGTTGGTAGTTCCGGCTAGACTGTTCCCATGAGGCACAGGGTAAAGACTGATTTGCATATAGCTGAGTCTGAACTGGGGTGGTGAAGTGATCTAAAGAACGAAGATGGATTCAACCCAGATCTGTGACTGGGGGTGAGTGTCTGAAAAGATTCAGCGCTCCATTCATCATCTCCTTGTATTTGCTTTGCTCGCCGTAAGTTGGCAGGGTATGCCCAGAAGTGGGTCCATTTCTCACTTTGCCACTGGATTCAAGCTAGCCTGGCTGATGAGGGCTTTTGGCCCGAATCTGGTCCCAGGATGTTTGTTTCCGGTCCAGGGAAACAATGGCTTGGCAGTCCGGACTCGACTGTTCCCATGAGGCACAGGGTTAAGATTGATTTGCATGTAGCTTAGTCTGAACTGCAGTGGCGAAGTGAGCAAAAGAATGATGATGGATTCAACTCATGTCTGTGACTGGGGGTGAGCGTCCGAAAAGATTCAGTGCTCCATCCATCATCTCCTTGTGTTTGCTTTGTTTGCCCTAAGTTGGCACGGTATGCCCAGAAGTTGGTTCCTTCCTCTCTTTGCCACGGGATGCAAGCTAGCCTGGCTGATGAGGGCTATTAGACTGATTTCCATATAGCTGTGTCTGAACTAGGGTGGCGAAGTGAGCTAAAGAACGATGATGGATTCAACCCAGATCTGTTACTGGAGTGAGTGTCTGAAAAATTTCAGTGCTCCGTCCGTCATCTTCTTGTGTTTGCTTTGTTCACCCTAAGTTTGCAGGACATGCCCAGACGTGGGTCCCTTGCTCTCTTTCCACTAGATTGAAGCTAGTCTGGCTGATGAGGGCTGTTTGCCCGAAACCTGTCCCAGGATGCTTGCTTCCAGTCCAGGGAAGACATGGCTTGGCAATTTGGGATAGACTGTTCCCATGAGGCACCCGGTCAAGACTGATTTGCATATAACTGTGCCTCAACTGGGGTGGCAAAGTGAGCTAAAGAACGATGATGGATTCAAACAGATTTGTGACTGGGTGTGAGAACCTGAACAGATTCAGTGCTCCATATGTCATCTCCTAGTGTTTTCCACTAAGTTGGGAGGGTAAGCCCAGACCTGGGTCCCTTGCTCACTTTGCCACTGAATTCAAACTAGACTGGCTGATGAGGGCTGTTAGCCCAAAACCGATCCCAGGGTTCTGGTTTCCGGTCCAGGGAAGATATGGCTTGGCAGTTTGGGCTAGACAGTTCCCATGAGGCACAGGGCCAAGACTGATTTTCATTGAGTTGTGTCTGAACTGGGCAGGTGGAGTGAGCTAAAGAGTGATGATGGATTCAAGCCAAATCTGTGACTGGGGGTTAGTGTCTGAAAAGATTCAGCGCTCCATCAGTCAGCTCCTCGTCTTTGCTTTGTTCCCTCGGTAACTGGCTCACCTTGGCACTGGATTCAAGCTAACCTGGCTGATGAGGGCTGTTAGCCCAATACCAGTCCCATGATGCTTGTTTGCGGTCCAGGGAAGACATGGCTTGGCAGTTCAGCCTAGACTGTTTTCATGAGGCACAGGGTCAAGACTGATTTGCATATAGCTGTGTCTGAACTTGGGTGGCGAAGTGAGCTAAAGAATGATGATGGATTCAACCCAGATCTGTGACTGAGGTTGAGTGTCTGAAAAGATTCAGCTCTTCATCCGTCATCTACTTTTGTTTGCTTTGTTCGCCCTTAGTTGGCAGGGTATGCCCAGACGTGGGTCCCTTGCTCAATTTGCCTCCCGATTCAAGCTAGCCTGGCTGATGAGGGCTGTTATTCTGAAACCGTCCAAAACGATTCTTGTTTCCGGTCTACGGAAGATATGGCTTGGCAGTTCGCGCTAGACAGTTCCCATGAGGCACAGGGTCAAGACTGATTTGCATATAGCTGTGTCTGAACTGGGGTGGCGAAGTGAGCAAAAGAACGATGATAGATTCAACCCAGATCTGTGACTGGGTTGAGTGTCTAAACAGTTTCAGCGCTCCATCCGTCATCTCCTTGTGTTGCCTTTGTTCCCTAAGTTGGTAGGGTATGCCCAGATGTGGGTAACTGGCTCACCTTGGCACTGGATTCAAGCTAACCTGGCTGATGAGGGTTGTTAGCCCCAAATCGGTCCCAGGATGCTTGTTTCCAGTCCAGGGAAAACATGGCTTGGCAGTTTGGGCTAGACTCTTCCCAAGAGGCGCAAGGTCAAGAATGATTTATATATAGCTGTGTCTGACCTGTGGTGGTGAAGTGAGCTAAAGAACAATGATGGATTCAACCCAGATCTGTGACTGGGTGTGAGTGTCTGAAAAGTCTCAGCCCTCCGTCCGTCATCTCCTTGTGTTTGTTTTTTTTGCCCTAAGTTGGCAAAGTATGGCCAGACGTGGATCCCTTGCTCACTTTGCCACTGGATTCAAGCTAGCCTGGCTGATGAGGGCTGTTAACCCGAAACCGGTCCCAGGATGCTTGTTTCCGGTCCAGGGAAGACATGGCTTAGCAGTTCGGGCTAGACTGTTACCATGAGGCACAGGGTAAAGACTGATTTGCATATAGCTGTGTCTGAACTGCGGTGGCAACGTGATCTAAAGAACGATGATGGATTCAACCCAGATCTGTGACTAGGGATGAGTGTCTGTAAAGTTTCAGCGCTCCTTCCGTCATCTCCTTGTGTTTGCTTTGTTCGCCCTAAGTTGGCAGGGTATGCCCAGACGTGGGTCCCTTGCTCACTTTGCCACTGAATTCAAGCTAGCCTGGCTGATGAGGGCTGTTAGCATGAAACCAGTCCCAGGATGCTTGTTTCCAGTCCAGGTAAAATATGGATTGGCAGATCGGGCTAGACTGGTTCCATGAGGCACAGGGTCAAGACTGATTTGAATATAGCTGTGTCCGATTTGGGGTGGCTAAGTGAGCTAAAGAACGATGATGGATTCAACCCAGATGTGTGACTGTGGTGAGTGTCTGAAAAGATTCAGCATTCCATCCATCATCTCCTTGTGCTTGCTTTGTTCACCCTAAGTTGGCAGGGTATGCCCAAACGTTGTTCCCTTGCTCACTTAAGCAATAGATTCGAGCGAGCATGGCTGATGAGTGCTGTTAACTTGAAACCGGTCCCAGGATGCTTGTTTCCTGTCCAGGGAAGAAATGGCTTGGCAGTTCGGGCAAGGCTGTTCCCATGAGGCACAGAGGCAAGACTGATTTGCATGTAGCTGTGTCTGAACTGGGGTGGTGAAGTGAGCTAAAGAAAGATGATGGATTCAACCCAGATCTGTGAATGGGGGTGAGTGTCTGAAAAGTTTCAGAGCTCCGTCTGTCATCTCCTTGTGTTTGCTTTGTTCACCCTAAGTTGGCAGGGTACGTCCAGACCTGTGTCCCTTGCTCACTTTGCCACTCGATTCAAGCTAGCCTGGCAAATGACGGCTGTTAGACCAAAACCGAGACCCGGATGCTTGTTTCCGGTCCAGGGAAGACATGGCATGGCAGTTTGGGCTAGTCTGTTCCCATGAGGCACAGGGTCAAGACTGATTTGCATAAAGCTGTGTCTGAACTGGTGTGGTGAAGTGAGCTAAAGAACGATGATGGATTTAACCCAGATTTGTGACTGGAGTTGAGTGTCTGAAAAGTTTCAGCGCTCCGTCCGTCATCTCCTTGTGTTTGCTTTGTTCGCCCTAAGTTGGCAGGGTATGCCCAGACCTGGGTCCCTTGCTCACTTTGCCACTGTATTCAAACTAGCCTGGCTGATGAGGGCTGTTAGCCCGAAACCGGTCCCTGGATGCTTGTTTTCGGTCCAGGGAAGACATGGCTTAGCAGTTCGGGCAAGACAGTTCCCATGAGGCATAGGGTCAAGACTGATTTGCATAAAGCTCTGTCTGAACTGGTGTGGTGTAGTCAGCTAAACAACGATGATGGATTCAACCCAGATTTGTGACTGGAGTTGAGTGCCTGAAAAGTTTCAGCGCTAAATCCATCATCTTCTTGTGTTTGCCTTGTTCGCCATACGTTGGCAGTGTATGCCTAGATGTGGGTCCCTTGTTCACTTTGCCACTGGATTCAAGCTAGCCTGGCTGATGAGGGCTGTTAGCCCGAAACCGGTCCCAGGATGCCTTTTCCGGTCCAGGGAAGACATGGCATGGCAGTTCAGGCTAGACTGTTCCCATGAGGCACAGGGTCAAGACTGATTAGCATACAGCTGTCTCTGAATTGTGGTGGCGAACTGAGCTTAAGAACAATGATGGATTCAACCCAGGTGGGTGACTAGGGGTGAGTGCCTGAAAAGTTTCAGCGCTTCGTCTGTCATCTCCTTATGTTGCTTTGTTCACCCTAATTTGGCAGGGCGTGCCCAGACATGGGTCCCTTGCTCACTTTGCCATTTGATTCAAGCTATCCTGGCTGATGAGGGCTGTTAGCACAAAACCGGTCCCAGGATGCTTGTTTCCGGTCCAGGGAAGACATGGCTTGGCAGCTCAGGCTAGACTGTTCCCATGAGGCAAAGGGTCAAGACTGATTTGCCTACAGCTGTGTCCGAACTGGGTTGACGAAGTGAGCTAAAGAACGATGATGGATTCAACCCAGAGCAGTGAATGAGGGCTGTTAGCCCTAAACCGATCACAGGATGCTTTTTCCGTTCCAGGGAAGACATGGCTTGGCAGTTCAGGCTAGACTGTTCCCATGAGGCACAGGGTCAAGACTGATTTGCATATAGCTGTCTCTGAACTGTGGTGGCGAAGTAAGCTTAACAACAATGATGGATTCAACACAGATCGGTGACTAGGGGTGAGTGCCTGAAAAGTTTCAGCGATTCGTCCGTCATCTCCTTGTGTTTCCTTTGTTCACCCTAATTTGGCAGGGCATGCCCAGACGTGAGTCCCTTTCTCACTTTGCCACTGAATTCAACTTAGCCCTGCTGATGAGGGCTGTTAGTCCGAAACAAGTCCCCGGATGCTTTCTTCCGGTCCAGGGAAGATATGACTTGGCAGTTTGGGCTAGAAGGTTTTAATGAGGCCCATATTCAAGACTTATTTGCATATAGGTGAGTCTGAACTGGGGTGGTGAAGTGAGCTAAAGAACAATGATGGATTAAACCCAGATCTCTGACTGGGGGAAAGTGTCTGAAAAGTTTCAGCGCTCCTTCTGTCATCTCCTTGTGTTTTCTTTGTTCACCCTGAGTTGGCAGGGTATGCCCAGATACTGTTCCCTTGCTCACTTTAACACTGGATTCAAAATAGCATGGATGATGAGGGCTGTTAGCCTGAAACCAGTCCCAGGATGCTTGTTATCGGTCTAGGGAAGGCATGGTTGGTAGTTCCGGCTAGACTGTTCCCATGAGGCACAGGGTAAAGACTGATTTGCATATAGCTGAGTCTGAACTGGGGTGGCGAAGTGATCTAAAGAACGAAGATGGATTCAACCCAGATCTGTGACTGGGGGTGAG
This sequence comes from Triturus cristatus, assembly GCF_964204655.1. Classification (NCBI taxonomy): domain Eukaryota; kingdom Metazoa; phylum Chordata; class Amphibia; order Caudata; family Salamandridae; genus Triturus; species Triturus cristatus. The sequence goes on from NC_140589.1 coordinate 1,191,326,453, forward strand.
TGTCTGAAAAGATTCAGCGCTCCATTCATCATCTCCTTGTATTTGCTTTGCTCGCCGTAAGTTGGTAGGGTATGCCCAGAAGTGGGTCCCTTTCTCACTTTGCCACTGGATTCAAGCTAGCCTGGCTGATGAGGGCTTTTGGCCCGAATCTGGTCCCAGGATGTTTGTTTCCGGTCCAGGGAAACAATGGCTTGGCAGTCCAGACTCGACTGTTCCCATGAGGCACAGGGTTAAGATTGATTTGCATGTAGCTTAGTCTGGACTGCAGTGGCGAAGTGAGCAAAAGAATGATGATGGATTCAACTCATGTCTGTGACTGGGGGTGAGTGTCCGAAAAGATTTAGTGCTCCATCCATCATCTCCTTGTGTTTGCTTTGTTTGCCCTAAGTTGGCACGGTATGCCCAGAAGTTGGTTCCTTCCTCTCTTTGCCATGGGATGCAAGCTAGCCTGGCTGATGAGGGCTATTAGACTGATTTCCATATAGCTGTGTCTGAACTAGGGTGGCGAAGTGAGCTAAAGAATGATGATGGATTCAACCCAGATCTGTTACTGGAGTGAGTGTCTGAAAAATTTCAGTGCTCCGTCCGTCATCTTCTTGTGTTTGCTTTGTTCACCCTAAGTTAGCAGGACATGCCCAGACGTGGGTCCCTTGCTCTCTTTCCACTAGATTGAAGCTAGTCTGGCTGATGAGGGCTGTTTGCCCGAAACCTGTCCCAGGATGCTTGCTTCCAGTCCAGGGAAGACATGGCTTGGCAATTTGGGATAGACTGTTCCCATGAGGCACCCGGTCAAGACTGATTTGCATATAACTGTGCCTCAACTGGGGTGGCAAAGTGAGCTAAAGAACGATGATGGATTCAAACAGATTTGTGACTGGGTGTGAGAACCTGAACAGATTCAGTGCTCCATATGTCATCTCCTAGTGTTTTCTTTGATCGCACTAAGTTGGGAGGGTATGCCCAGACCTGGGTCCCTTGCTCACTTTGCCACTGAATTCAAACTAGACTGGCTGATGAGGGCTGTTAGCCCAAAACCGATCCCAGGGTTCTGGTTTCCGGTCCAGGGAAGATATGGCTTGGCAGTTTGGGCTAGACAGTTCCCATGAGGCACAGGGTCAAGACTGATTTGCATTGAGTTGTGTCTGAACTGGGCAGGTGGAGTGAGCTAAAGAGTGATGATGGATTCAATCCAAATCTCTGACTGGGGGTTAGTGTCTGAAAAGATTCAGCGCTCCATCAGTCAGCTCCTCGTCTTTGCTTTGTTCCCTCAGTAACTGGCTCACCTTGGCACTGGATTCAAGCTAACCTGGCTGATGAGGGCTGTTAGCCCAATACCAGTCCCATGATGCTTGTTTACGGTCCAGGAAAGACATGGCTTGGCAGTTCAGGCTAGACTGTTTCCATGAGGCACAGGGTCAAGACTGATTTGCATATAGCTGTGTCTGAACTTGGGTAGCGAAGTGAGCTAAAGAATGATGATGGATTCAACCCAGATCTGTGACTGAGGTTGAGTGTCTGAAAAGATTCAGCTCTTCATCCGTCATCTACTTTTGTTTGCTTTGTTTGCTCTTAGTTGGCAGGGTATGCCCAGACGTGGGTCCCTTGTTCAATTTGCCTCCCGATTCAAGCTAGCCTGGCTGATGAGGGCTGTTATTCTGAAACCGTCCAAAACGATTCTTGTTTCCGGTCTACGGAAGATATGGCTTGGCAGTTCGCGCTAGACAGTTCCCATGAGGCACAGGGTCAAGACTGATTTGCATATAGCTGTGTCTGAACTGGGGTGGCGAAGTGAGCAAAAGAACGATGATAGATTCAACCCAGATCTGTGACTGGGTTGAGTGTCTAAACAGTTTCAGCGCTCCATCCGTCATCTCCTTGTGTTGCCTTTGTTCCCTAAGTTGGTAGGGTATGCCCAGACGTGGGTAACTGGCTCACCTTGGCACTGGATTCAAGCTAACCTGGCTGATGAGGGTTGTTAGCCCCAAATCGGTCCCAGGATGCTTGTTTCCAGTCCAGGGAAAACATGGCTTGGCAGTTTGGGCTAGACTCTTCCCAAGAGGCGCAAGGTCAAGAATGATTTATATATAGCTGTGTCTGACCTGTGGTGGTGAAGTGAGCTAAAGAACAATGATGGATTCAACCCAGATCTGTGACTGGGTATGAGTGTCTGAAAAGTCTCAGCCCTCCGTCCGTCATCTACTTGTGTTTGTTTTTTTTGCCCTAAGTTGGCAAAGTATGGCCAGACGTGGATCCCTTGCTCACTTTGCCACTGGATTCAAGCTAGCCTGGCTGATGAGGGCTGTTAACCCGAAACCGGTCCCAGGATGCTTGTTTCCGGTCCAGGGAAGACATGGCTTAGCAGTTCGGGCTAGACTGTTACCATGAGGCACAGGGTAAAGACTGATTTGCATATAGCTGTGTCTGAACTGCGTTGGCAACGTGATCTAAAGAACGATGATGGATTCAACCCAGATCTGTGACTAGGGATGAGTGTCTGTAAAGTTTCAGCGCTCCTTCCGTCATCTCCTTGTGTTTACTTTGTTCGCCCTAAGTTGGCAGGGTATGCCCAAACGTGGGTCCCTTGCTCACTTTGCCACTGAATTCAAGCTAGCCTGGCTGATGAGGGCCGTTAGCATGAAACCAGTCCCAGGATGCTTGTTTCCAGTCCAGGTAAAATATGGATTGGCAGATCGGGCTAGATTGGTTCCATGAGGCACAGGGTCAAGACTGATTTGCATATAGCTGTGTCCGATTTGGGGTGGCTAAGTGAGCTAAAGAACGATGATGGATTCAACCCAGATGTGTGACTGTGGTGAGTGTCTGAAAAGATTCAGCATTCCATCCATCATCTCCTTGTGCTTGCTTTGTTCACCCTAAGTTGGCAGGGTTTGCCCAAACGTTGTTCCCTTGCTCACTTAAGCACTGGATTCGAGCGAGCATGGCTGATGAGTGCTGTTAGCCTGAAACCGGTCCCAGGATGCTTGTTTCCTGTCCAGGGAAGAAATGGCTTGGCAGTTCGGGCAAGGCTGTTCCCATGAGGCACAGAGGCAAGACTGATTTGCATGTAGCTGTGTCTGAACTGGGGTGGTGAAGTGAGCTAAAGAAAGATGATGGATTCAACCCAGATCTGTGAATGGGGGTGAGTGTCTGAAAAGTTTCAGAGCTCCGTCTGTCATCTCCTTGTGTTTGCTTTGTTCACCCTAAGTTGGCAGGGTACGTCCAGACCTGTGTCCCTTGCTCACTTTGCCACTCGATTCAAGCTAGCCTGGCAGATGACGGCTGTTAGACCAAAACCGAGACCCGGATGCTTGTTTCCGGTCCAGGGAAGACATGGCATGGCAGTTTGGGCTAGTCTGTTCCCATGAGGCACAGGGTCAAGACTGATTTGCATAAAGCTGTGTCTAAACTGGTGTGGTGAAGTGAGCTAAAGAACGATGATGGACTTAACCCAGTTTTGTGACTGGAGTTGAGTGTCTAAAAAGTTTCAGCGCTCCGTCCGTCATCTCCTTGTGTTTGCTTTGTTCGCCCTAAGTTGGCAGAGTATGCCCAGACCTGGGTCCCTTGCTCACTTTGCCACTGTATTCAAACTAGCCTGGCTGATGAGGGCTGTTAGCCCGAAACCGGTCCCTGGATACTTGTTTTCGGTCCAGGGAAGACATGGCTTAGCAGTTCGGGCAAGACAGTTCCCATGAGGCATAGGGTCAAGACTGATTTGCATGAAGCTCTGTCTGAACTGGTGTGGTGAAGTCAGCTAAACAACGATGATGGATTCAACCCAGATTTGTGACTGGAGTTGAGTGCCTGAAAAGTTTCAGCGCTAAATCCATCATCTTCTTGTGTTTGCCTTGTTCGCCATACGTTGGCAGTGTATTCCTAGATGTGGGTCCCTTGTTCACTTTGCCATTGGATTCAAGCTAGCCTGGCTGATGAGGGCTGTTAGCCCGAAACCGGTCCCAGGATGCCTTTTCCGGTCCAGGGAAGACTTGGCATGGCAGTTCAGGCTAGACTGTTCCCATGAGGCACAGGGTCAAGACTGATTAGCATACAGCTGTCTCTGAATTGTGGTGGCGAACTGAGCTTAAGAACAATGATGGATTCAACCCAGATGGGTGACTAGGGGTGAGTGCCTGAAAAGTTTCAGCGCTTCGTCTGTCATCTCCTTATGTTGCTTTGTTCACCCTAATTTGGCAGGGCATGCCCAGACATGGGTCCCTTGCTCTCTTTGCCATTTGATTCAAGCTATCCTGGCTGATGAGGGCTGTTAGCACAAAACCGGTCCCAGGATGCTTGTTTCCGGTCCAGGGAAGACATGGCTTGGCAGCTCAGGCTAGACTGTTCCCATGAGGCAAAGGGTCAAGACTGATTTGCCTATAGCTGTGTCTGAACTGGGTTGACGAAGTGAGCTAAAGAACGATGATGGATTCAACCCAGAGCAGTGAATGAGGGCTGTTAGCCCTAAACCGATCCCAGGATGCTTTTTCCGTTCCAGGGAAGACATGGCTTGGCAGTTCAGGCTGGACTGTTCCCATGAGGCACAGGGTCAAGACTGATTTGCATATAGCTGTCTCTGAACTGTGGTGGCGAAGTAAGCTTAAGAACAATGATGGATTCAACACAGATCGGTGACTAGGGGTGAGTGCCTGAAAAGTTTCAGCGATTCGTCCGTCATCCCCTTGTGTTTCCTTTGTTCACCCGAATTTGGCAGGGCATGCCCAGACGTGAGTCCCTTGCTCACTTTGCCACTGAATTCAAATTAGCCTGGCTGATGAGGGCTGTTAGTCCAAAACAAGTCCCCGGATGCTTTCTTCCGGTCCAGTGAAGATATGACTTGGCAGTTTGGGCTAGAAGGTTTTAATGAGGCCCATATTCTAGGCTTATTTGCATATAGGTGAGTCTGAACTGGGGTGGTGAAGTGAGCTAAAGAACAATGATGGATTAAACCCAGCTCTCTAACTGGGGGAAAGTGTCTGAAAAGTTTCAGCGCTCCTTCTGTCATCTCCTTGTGTTTTCTTTGTTCACCCTGAGTTGGCAGGGTATGCCCAGATACTGTTCCCTTGCTCACTTTGACACTGGATTCAAAATAGCATGGATGATGAAGGCTGTTAGCCTGAAACCGGTCCCAGGATGCTTGTTGTCGGTCTAGGGAAGGCATGGTTGGTCGTTCCGGCTAGACTGTTCCCATGAGGCACAGGGTAAAGACTGATTTGCATATAGCTGAGTCTGAACTGGGGTGGCGAAGTGAGCTAAAGAACGAAGATGGATTCAACCCAGATCTGTGACTGGGGTGAGTGTCTGAAAAGATTCAGCGCTCCATTCGTCATCTCCTTGTATTTGCTTTGTTCGCCGTAAGTTGGCAGGGTGGCCCAGAAGTGGGTCCCTTTCTCACTTTGCCACTGGATTCAATCTAGCCTGGCTGATGAGGGCTTTTGGCCCGAATCTGGTCCCAGGATGTTTGTTTCCAGTCCAGGGAAACAGAGGCTTGGCATTCCGGACTCGACTGTTCCCATGAGGCACAGGGTTAAGATTGATTTGCATGTAGCTTAGTCTGATTTGCAGTGTCGAAGTGAGCTAAAGAATGAGGATGGTTTCAACTCATGTCTGTGACTGGGGGTGAGTGTCCGAAAAGATTCAGTGCTCCATCCATCATCTCCTTGTGTTTGCTTTGTTTGCCCTAAGTTGGCACGGTATGCCCAGAAGTTGGTTCCTTGCTCTCTTTGCCACGGGATGCAAGCTAGCCTGGCTGATGAGGGCTATTAGACTGATTTCCATATAGCTGTGTCTGAACTAGGGTGGCGAAGTGAGCTAAAGAACGATGATGGATTCAACCCAGATCTGTTACTGGAGTGAGTGTCTGAAAAATGTCAGTGCTCTGTCAATTATCTTCTTGTGTTTGCTTTGTTCACCCTAAGTTTGCAGGACATGCCCAGACGTGGGTCCCTTGCTCTCTTTCCACTAGATTGAAGCTAGTCTGGCTGATGAGGGCTGTTTGCCCGAAACCTGTCCCAGGATGCTTGCTTCCAGTCCAGGGAAGACATGGCTTGGCAATTTGGGATAGACTGTTCCCATGAGGCACCCGGTCAAGACTGATTTGCATATAACTGTGCCTCAACTGGGGTGGCAAAGTGAGCTAAAGAACGATGATGGACTCAAACAGATTTGTGACTGGGTGTGAGTACCTGAACAGATTCAGTGCTCCATCTGTCATCTCCTTGTGTTTTCTTTGATCGCACTAAGTTGGGAGGGTATGCCCAGACCTGGGTCCCTTGCTCACTTTGCCAATGAATTCAAACTAGCCTGGCTGATGAGGGCTGTTAGCCCAAAACCGATCCCAGGATTCTGTTTTCCGGTCCGGGGAAGATATGGCTTGGCAGTTTGGGCTAGACAGTTCCCATGAGGCACAGGGTCAAGACTGATTTGCATTGAGTTGTGTCTGAACTGGGCAGGTGGAGTGAGCTAAAGAGTGATGATGGATTCAAGCCAAATCTGTGACTGGGGGTGAGTGTCTGAAAAGATTCAGCGCTCAATCAGTCAGCTCCTCGTCTTTGCTTTGTTCCCTGGGTAACTGGCTCACCTTGGCACTGGATTCAAGCCAACCTGGCTGATGAGGGTTGTTAGCCCGAAACCGGTCCCAGGATGCTTGTTTCCAATCTAGGGAAAACATGGCTTGGCAGTTTGGGCTACACTGTTCCCATAAGGAGCAGGGTCAAGTCTGATTTGTATATAGCTGTTTCTGACCTGTGGTGGAGAAGTGAGCTAAAGAACGATGATGGATTTAACCAAGATCTGTGACTGGGTGTGAGTGTCTGAAAAGATTCAGCGTTCCATCCGTCATCTCCTTGTGTTTGCTTTGTTTGCCCTAAGTTGGCAGAGTATGCCCAAACGTGGATCCCTTGTTCACTTTGCCACTGGATTCGAGCTAGCCTGGCTGATGAGGGCTGTTAGCCCGAAACTGGTCCCAGGAGGCTTGTCTCCTGTCCAGGGAAGACATGGCTTGGCATTTCAGGCTAGACTGTTTCCATGAGGCACAGGGTTAATTCTGATTTGCATATAGTTGTGTCTGAACTTGGGTGGCAAAGTGAGCTAAAGAATGATGATGGATTCAACCCAGATCTGTGACTTGGGTTGAGTGTCTGAAAAGATTCAGCTCTCCATCCGTCATCTCCTTGTGTTTGCTTCGTTCGCACTAAGTTGGCACTGTATGCCCAGACGTGGGTCCCTGGCTCACTTTACCAATGGATTAAAGCTAGCCTGGCTGATGAGGGCTGTTAGCCTGAATCCGGTCCCAGGATGCTTGTTTCCGGTCCAGGGAAAACATGGCTTGGCAGTTTGGGTAGACTGTTCCCATGAGGTGCAGGGTCAAGATTGATTTGTATATAGCTGTGTCTGACCTGTGGTGGCGAAGTGAGCTAAAGAACGATGATGGATTCAACCCAGATCTGTGACTGGGGTTGAGTGTCTGAAAAGATTTAGCTCTTCATCCGTCATCTCCTTGTGTTTGCTTCGTTCGCCCTAAGTTGGCAGAGTATGACCAGAGGTGGATCCCTTGCTCACTTTGCCACTGGATTCAAGCTAGCCTGGCTGATGAGGGCTGTTAGCCCGATACCAGTCCCAGGATGCTTGCTTCCAGTCCAGGGAAGACATGGCTTGGCAATTTGGGATAGACTGTTCCCATGAGGCACCCGGTCAAGACTGATTTGCATATAACTGTGCCTCAACTGGGGTGGCAAAGTGAGCTAAAGAACGATGATGGACTCAAACAGATTTGTGACTGGGTGTGAGTACCTGAACAGATTCAGTGCTCCATCTGTCATCTCATAGTGTTTTCTTTGATCGCACTAAGTTGGGAGGGTATGCCCAGACCTGCGTCCCTTGCTCACTTTGCCAGTGAATTCAAACTAGCCTGGCTGATGAGGGCTGTTAGCCCAAAACCGATCCCAGGATTCTGGTTTCCGGTCCAGGGAAGATATGGCTTGGCAGTTTGGGCTAGACAGTTCCCATGAGGCACAGGGTCAAGACTGATTTCCATTGAGTTGTGTCTGAACTGGGCAGGTGGAGTGAGCTAAAGAGTGATGATGGATTCAAGCCAAATCTGTGTCTGGGGGTGAGTGTCTGAAAAGATTCAGCGCTCCATCAGTCAGCTCCTCGTCTTTGCTTTGTTCCCTGGGTAACTGGCTCACCTTGGCACTGGATTCAAGCTAACCTGGCTGATGAGGGTTGTTAGCCCGAAACCGGTCCCAGGATGCTTGTTTCCAGTCCAGGGAAAACATGGATTCACAGTTTGGGCTACACTGTTCCCATAAGGAGCAGGGTCAAGTCTGATTTGTATTTAGCTGTTTCTGACCTGTGGTGGAGAAGTGAGCTAAAGAACGATGATGGATTTAACCAAGATCTGTGACTGGGTGTGAGTGTCTGAAAAGATTCAGCGTTCCATCCGTCATCTCCTTGTGTTTGCTTTGTTTGCCCTAAGTTGGCAGAGTATGCCCAAACGTGGATCCCTTGTTCACTTTGCCACTGGATTCAAGCTAACCAGGCTGATGAGGGCTGTTAGCCCGAAACTGGTCCCAGGATGCTTGTCTCCGGTCCAGGGAAGACATGGCTTGGCATTTCAGGCTAGACTGTTTCCATGAGGCACAGGGTTAATTCTGATTTGCATATAGTTGTGTCTGAAATTGGGTGGCAAAGTGAGCTAAAGAATGATGATGGATTCAACCCAGATCTGTGACTGGGGTTGCGTGTCTGAAAAGATTCAGCTCTCCATCCGTCATCTCCTTGTGTTTGCTTCGTTTGCACTAAGTTGGCAGTGTATGCCCAGACGTGGGTCCCTGGCTCACTTTACCAATGGATTAAAGGTAGCCTGGCTGATGAGGGCTGTTAGCCCGAATCCGGTCCCAGGATGCTTGTTTCCGGTACAGGGAAAACATGGCTTGGCAGTTTGGGTAGACTGTTCCCATGAGGTGCAGGGTCAAGACTGATTTGTATATAGCTGTGTCTGACCTGTGGTGGCAAAGTGAGCTAAAGAACGATGATGGATTCAACCCAGATCTGTGACTGGGGTTGAGTTTCTGAAAAGATTTAGCTCTTCATCCGTCATCTCCTTGTGTTTGCTTCGTTTGCCCTAAGTTGGCAGAGTATGACCAGAGGTGGATCCCTTGCTCACTTTGCCACTGGATTCAAGCTACCCTGGCTGATGAGGGCTGTTAGCCCGATACCAGTCCCATGATGCTTGTTTCCGGTCCAGGGAAGACATGGCTTGGCAGTTCAGGCTAGACTGTTTCCATGAGGCACACAATCAAGACTGATTTGCATATAGCTATGTCTGAACTTGGGTGGCGAAGTGAGCTAAAGAATGATGATGGATTCAACCCAGATCTGTGACTGAGGTTGAGTGTCTGAAAAGATTCAGGTCTTCATCCGTCATCTCCTTGTGTTTGCTTTGTTTGCCCTAAGTTGGCAGGGTATGCCCAGACGTGGGTCCCTTGCTCAATTTGCCTCTGTAATCAAGCTAGCGTGGCTGATGAGGGCTGTTATTCTGAAACCATCCAAAAGGATTCTTGTTTCCGGTCTACGGAAGATATGGCTTGGCAGTTTGGGCTAGACAGTTGCCATGAGGCACAGGGTCAAGACTGATTTGCATATACCTGTGCCTGAACTTGGGTGGCGAAGTGAGCTAAAGAATGATGATGAATTCAACCCAGATCTGTGACTGAGGTTGAGTGTCTGAAAAGATTCAGCTCTCCATCCGTCAGCTCCTTGTGTTTGCTTTGTTCGCCCTAAGTTGGCAGGGTATGCCCAGAAGTGGGTCCCTTGCTCAATTTGCCACCGGATTCAAACTAGCCTGGCTGATGAGGGCTGTTGTTCCTAAACCGTTCAAAGGATTCTTTGTTCCGGTCTAGGGAAGATATGGCTTGGCAGTTTGGGCTAGGCTGTTCTCATGAGACACAGGGTCAAGAGTGATTTGCATATAGCTTTTTCTGAACTGGGGTGGCGAAGTGAGCCAAAGAACGATGATGGATTCATCCCAGATCTGTGACTGGGGGCGAGTGTCTAAACAGTTTCAGCGCTCCATCCATCATCTCCTTGTGTTGGCTTTGTTCCCTAAGTTGGCAGGGTATGACCAGATGTGGGTCCCTGGCTCACTTTGCCACTGGATTCAAGCTAGCCTGGCTGATGAGGGTTGTTAGCACCAAACCGGTCCCAGGATGCTTATTTCCTGTCCAGGGAAAACATGGCTTGGCAGTTTGGGCAAGACTGTTCCCATGAGGCGCAGGGTCAAGAGTGATTTGTATATAGCTGTCTCTGAACTGGGATGGCGAAGTGAGATACAGAACGATGATGGATTCAACCCAGATCTGTTACTGGGGGCGAGTGTCTAAACAGTTTCAGCGCTCCAGCCGTCATCTCCTTGTGTTGGCTTTGTTCCCTAAGTTGGCAGGGTGTGGCCAGACATGGGTTCCTTGTCACTTTGCTACTGGATTCAAGCTAGCCTGGCTGAATATGGTTGTTAGCCCGAAACCGGTCCCAGGATGCTTGTTTCCGGTCCAGGGAAGACATGGCTTGGCAGTTCGGGCTAGAATTTTCTCATGAGCCACAGGGTCAAGACTGATTTGCATCTTGCTGTGTCTGAACTTGTGTGGCGAAGTGAGCTAAATAACGATAATGGATTCACCGAGATCTGAGGCTGGGGGCGAGTGTCTAAAAAGTTTCTGCACTCCATCCGTCATGTCCTTGTGTTGGCTTTGTTCCTTAAGTTGGCAGGGTATGCCCTGACGTGGGTAACTGGCTCACCTTGGCACTGGATTCAAGCTAACCTGGCTGATGAGGGTTGTTACCCTGAAACCAGTCCCAGGATGCTTGTTTCCGGTCCAGGGAAAACATGGCTTGGCAGTTTGGGCTAGACTGTTCCCATGAGGCACTGGGTCAAGTCTGATTTGTATATAGCTGTGTCTGACCTGTGGTGGAGAAGTGAGCTAAAGAACGATGGTGGATTTAACCAAGATCTGTGACTGGGTGTGAGTGTCTGAAAAGATTCAGCGCTCCATCTGTCATCTCCTTGTGTTTGCTTTGTTTGCCCTAAGTTGGCAGAGTATGCCCAAACGTGGATCCCTTGCTCACTTTGCCACTGGATTCGAGCTAGCCTGGCTGATGAGGGCTGTTAGCCCGAAACTGGTCCCAGGATGCTTGTCTCCGGTCTATGGAAGACATGGCTTGGCATTTCAGGCTAGACTGTTTCCATGAGGCACAGGGTTAAGACTGATTTGCATATAGTTGTGCCTGAACTTGGGTGGCGAAGTGAGCTACAGAATGATGATGGATTCAACCCAGTTCTGTGACTGGGGTTGAGTGTCTGAAAAGATTCAGCTCGTCATCTCCTTGTGTTTGCTCCGTTCGCCCTAAGTTGGCAGTGTATGCCCAGACGTGGGTCCCTGGCTCACTTTGCCAGTGGATTAAAGCTAGCCTGGCTGATGAGGGCTGTTAGCCCAAAACTGGTCCCAGGATGCTTGTTTCCGGTCCAGGGAAACCATGGTTTGGCAGTTTGGGTAGACTGTTCCCATGAGGCGCAGGGTCAAGACTGATTTGTATATAGCTGTGTCTGACCTGTGGTGGCGAAGTGAGCTAAATTGCGATGATGGATTCAACCCAGATCTGTGACTGGGGTTGAGTGTCCGAAAAGATTTAGCTCTCCATCCGTCATCTCCTTGTGTTTGCTTCGTTCGCCCTAAGTTGGCAGAGTATGACCAGAGGTGGATCCCTTGCTCACTTTGCCACTGGATTCAAGCTAGTCTGGCTGATGAGGGCTGTTTGCCCGAAACCTGTCCCAGGATGCTTGCTTCCAGTCCAGGGAAGACATGGCTTGGCAATTTGGGATAGACTGTTCCCATGAGGCACCCGGTCAAGACTGATTTGCATATAACTGTGCCTCAACTGGGGTGGCAAAGTGAGCTAAAGAACGATGATGGACTCAAACAGATTTGTGACTGGGTGTGAGTACCTAAACAGATTCAGTGCTCCATCTGTCATCTCCTTGTGTTTTCTTTGATCGCACTAAGTTGGGAGGGTATGCCCAGACCTGGGTCCCTTGCTCACTTTGCCAATGAATTCAAACTAGCCTGGCTGATGAGGGCTGTTAGCCCAAAACCGATCCCAGGATTCTGTTTTCCGGTCCAGGGAAGATATGGCTTGGCAGTTTGGGCTAGACAGTTCCCATGAGGCACAGGGTCAAGACTGATTTGCATTGAGTTGTGTCTGAACTGGGCAGGTGGAGTGAGCTAAAGAGTGATGATGGATTCAAGCCAAATCTGTGACTGGGGGTGAGTGTCTGAAAAGATTCAGCGCTCAATCAGTCAGCTCCTCGTCTTTGCTTTGTTCCCTGGGTAACTGGCTCACCTTGGCACTGGATTCAAGCCAACCTGGCTGATGAGGGTTGTTAGCCCGAAACCGGTCCCAGGATGCTTGTTTCCAATCTAGGGAAAACATGGCTTGGCAGTTTGGGCTACACTGTTCCCATAAGGAGCAGGGTCAAGTCTGATTTGTATATAGCTGTTTCTGACCTGTGGTGGAGAAGTGAGCTAAAGAACGATGATGGATTTAACCAAGATCTGTGACTGGGTGTGAGTGTCTGAAAAGATTCAGCGTTCCATCCGTCATCTCCTTGTGTTTGCTTTGTTTGCCCTAAGTTGGCAGAGTATGCCCAAACGTGGATCCCTTGTTCACTTTGCCACTGGATTCGAGCTAGCCTGGCTGATGAGGGCTGTTAGCCCGAAACTGGTCCCAGGATGCTTGTCTCCTGTCCAGGGAAGACATGGCTTGGCATTTCAGGCTAGACTGTTTCCATGAGGCACAGGGTTAATTCTGATTTGCATATAGTTGTGTCTGAAATTGGGTGGCAAAGTGAGCTAAAGAATGATGATGGATTCAACCCAGATCTGTGACTGGGGTTGAGTGTCTGAAAAGATTCAGCTCTCCATCCGTCATCTCCTTGTGTTTGCTTCGTTCGCACTAAGTTGGCAGTGTATGCCCAGACGTGGGTCCCTGGCTCACTTTACCAATGGATTAAAGGTAGCCTGGCTGATGAGGGCTGTTAGCCCGAATCCGGTCCCAGGATGCTTGTTTCCGGTACAGGGAAAACATGGCTTGGCAGTTTGGGTAGACTGTTCCCATGAGGTGCAGGGTCAAGACTGATTTGTATATAGCTGTGTCTGACCTGTGGTGGCAAAGTGAGCTAAAGAACGATGATGGATTCAACCCAGATCTGTGACTGGGGTTGAGTGTCTGAAAAGATTTAGCTCTTCATCTGTCATCTCCTTGTGTTTGCTTCGTTTGCCCTAAGTTGGCAGAGTATGACCAGAGGTGGATCCCTTGCTCACTTTGCCACTGGATTCAAGCTACCCTGGCTGATGAGGGCTGTTAGCCCGATACCAGTCCCATGATGCTTGTTTCCGGTCCAGGGAAGACATGGCTTGGCAGTTCAGGCTAGACTGTTTCCATGAGGCACACAATCAAGACTGATTTGCATATAGCTATGTCTGAACTTGGGTGGCGAAGTGAGCTAAAGAATGATGATGGATTCAACCCAGATCTGTGACTGGGTGTGAGTGTCTGAAAAGATTCAGCGTTCCATCCGTCATCTCCTTGTGTTTGCTTTGTTTGCCCTAAGTTGGCAGAGTATGCCCAAACGTGGATCCCTTGTTCACTTTGCCACTGGATTCGAGCTAGCCTGGCTGATGAGGGCTGTTAGCCCGAAACTGGTCCCAGGAGTCAAGACTGATTTGCATGAAGCTCTGTCTGAACTGGTGTGGTGAAGTCAGCTAAACAACGATGATGGATTCAACCCAGATTTGTGACTGGAGTTGAGTGCCTGAAAAGTTTCAGCGCTAAATCCATCATCTTCTTGTGTTTGCCTTGTTCGCCATACGTTGGCAGTGTATTCCTAGATGTGGGTCCCTTGTTCACTTTGCCATTGGATTCAAGCTAGCCTGGCTGATGAGGGCTGTTAGCCCGAAACCGGTCCCAGGATGCCTTTTCCGGTCCAGGGAAGACTTGGCATGGCAGTTCAGGCTAGACTGTTCCCATGAGGCACAGGGTCAAGACTGATTAGCATACAGCTGTCTCTGAATTGTGGTGGCGAACTGAGCTTAAGAACAATGATGGATTCAACCCAGATGGGTGACTAGGGGTGAGTGCCTGAAAAGTTTCAGCGCTTCGTCTGTCATCTCCTTATGTTGCTTTGTTCACCCTAATTTGGCAGGGCATGCCCAGACATGGGTCCCTTGCTCTCTTTGCCATTTGATTCAAGCTATCCTGGCTGATGAGGGCTGTTAGCACAAAACCGGTCCCAGGATGCTTGTTTCCGGTCCAGGGAAGACATGGCTTGGCAGCTCAGGCTAGACTGTTCCCATGAGGCAAAGGGTCAAGACTGATTTGCCTATAGCTGTGTCTGAACTGGGTTGACAAAGTGAGCTAAAGAACGATGATGGATTCAACCCAGAGCAGTGAATGAGGGCTGTTAGCCCTAAACCGATCCCAGGATGCTTTTTCCGTTCCAGGGAAGACATGGCTTGGCAGTTCAGGCTAGACTGTTCCCATGAGGCACAGGGTCAAGACTGATTTGCATATAGCTGTCTCTGAACTGTGGTGGCGAAGTAAGCTTAAGAACAATGATGGATTCAACACAGATCGGTGACTAGGGGTGAGTGCCTGAAAAGTTTCAGCGATTCGTCCGTCATCCCCTTGTGTTTCCTTTGTTCACCCGAATTTGGCAGGGCATGCCCAGACGTGAGTCCCTTGCTCACTTTGCCACTGAATTCAAATTAGCCTGGCTGATGAGGGCTGTTAGTCCAAAACAAGTCCCCGGATGCTTTCTTCCGGTCCAGTGAAGATATGACTTGGCAGTTTGGGCTAGAAGGTTTTAATGAGGCCCATATTCTAGGCTTATTTGCATATAGGTGAGTCTGAACTGGGGTGGTGAAGTGAGCTAAAGAACAATGATGGATTAAACCCAGCTCTCTAACTGGGGGAAAGTGTCTGAAAAGTTTCAGCGCTCCTTCTGTCATCTCCTTGTGTTTTCTTTGTTCACCCTGAGTTGGCAGGGTATGCCCAGATACTGTTCCCTTGCTCACTTTGACACTGGATTCAAAATAGCATGGATGATGAAGGCTGTTAGCCTGAAACCGGTCCCAGGATGCTTGTTGTCGGTCTAGGGAAGGCATGGTTGGTCGTTCCGGCTAGACTGTTCCCATGAGGCACAGGGTAAAGACTGATTTGCATATAGCTGAGTCTGAACTGGGGTGGCGAAGTGAGCTAAAGAACGAAGATGGATTCAACCCAGATCTGTGACTGGGGTGAGTGTCTGAAAAGATTCAGCGCTCCATTCGTCATCTCCTTGTATTTGCTTTGTTCGCCGTAAGTTGGCAGGGTGGCCCAGAAGTGGGACCCTTTCTCACTTTGCCACTGGATTCAATCTAGCCTGGCTGATGAGGGCTTTTGGCCCGAATCTGGTCCCAGGATGTTTGTTTCCAGTCCAGGGAAACAGAGGCTTGGCATTCCGGACTCGACTGTTCCCATGAGGCACAGGGTTAAGATTGATTTGCATGTAGCTTAGTCTGATTTGCAGTGTCGAAGTGAGCTAAAGAATGAGGATGGTTTCAACTCATGTCTGTGACTGGGGGTGAGTGTCCGAAAAGATTCAGTGCTCCATCCATCATCTCCTTGTGTTTGCTTTGTTTGCCCTAAGTTGGCACGGTATGCCCAGAAGTTGGTTCCTTGCTCTCTTTGCCACGGGATGCAAGCTAGCCTGGCTGATGAGGGCTATTAGACTGATTTCCATATAGCTGTGTCTGAACTAGGGTGGCGAAGTGAGCTAAAGAACGATGATGGATTCAACCCAGATCTGTTACTGGAGTGAGTGTCTGAAAAATGTCAGTGCTCTGTCAATTATCTTCTTGTGTTTGCTTTGTTCACCCTAAGTTCCCTTGCTCACTTTGCCACTGGATTCAAGCTACCCTGGCTGATGAGGGCTGTTAGCCCGATACCAGTCCCATGATGCTTGTTTCCGGTCCAGGGAAGACATGGCTTGGCAGTTCAGGCTAGACTGTTTCCATGAGGCACACAATCAAGACTGATTTGCATATAGCTATGTCTGAACTTGGGTGGCGAAGTGAGCTAAAGAATGATGATGGATTCAACCCAGATCTGTGACTGAGGTTGAGTGTCTGAAAAGATTCAGGTCTTCATCCGTCATCTCCTTGTGTTTGCTTTGTTTGCCCTAAGTTGGCAGGGTATGCCCAGACGTGGGTCCCTTGCTCAATTTGCCTCTGTAATCAAGCTAGCGTGGCTGATGAGGGCTGTTATTCTGAAACCATCCAAAAGGATTCTTGTTTCCGGTCTACGGAAGATATGGCTTGGCAGTTTGGGCTAGACAGTTGCCATGAGGCACAGGGTCAAGACTGATTTGCATATACCTGTGCCTGAACTTGGGTGGCGAAGTGAGCTAAAGAATGATGATGAATTCAACCCAGATCTGTGACTGAGGTTGAGTGTCTGAAAAGATTCAGCTCTCCATCCGTCAGCTCCTTGTGTTTGCTTTGTTCGCCCTAAGTTGGCAGGGTATGCCCAGAAGTGGGTCCCTTGCTCAATTTGCCACCGGATTCAAACTAGCCTGGCTGATGAGGGCTGTTGTTCCTAAACCGTTCAAAGGATTCTTTGTTCCGGTCTAGGGAAGATATGGCTTGGCAGTTTGGGCTAGGCTGTTCTCATGAGACACAGGGTCAAGAGTGATTTGCATATAGCTTTTTCTGAACTGGGGTGGCGAAGTGAGCCAAAGAACGATGATGGATTCATCCCAGATCTGTGACTGGGGGCGAGTGTCTAAACAGTTTCAGCGCTCCATCCATCATCTCCTTGTGTTGGCTTTGTTCCCTAAGTTGGCAGGGTATGACCAGATGTGGGTCCCTGGCTCACTTTGCCACTGGATTCAAGCTAGCCTGGCTGATGAGGGTTGTTAGCACCAAACCGGTCCCAGGATGCTTATTTCCTGTCCAGGGAAAACATGGCTTGGCAGTTTGGGCAAGACTGTTCCCATGAGGCGCAGGGTCAAGAGTGATTTGTATATAGCTGTCTCTGAACTGGGATGGCGAAGTGAGATACAGAACGATGATGGATTCAACCCAGATCTGTTACTGGGGGCGAGTGTCTAAACAGTTTCAGCGCTCCAGCCGTCATCTCCTTGTGTTGGCTTTGTTCCCTAAGTTGGCAGGGTGTGGCCAGACATGGGTTCCTTGTCACTTTGCTACTGGATTCAAGCTAGCCTGGCTGAATATGGTTGTTAGCCCGAAACCGGTCCCAGGATGCTTGTTTCCGGTCCAGGGAAGACATGGCTTGGCAGTTCGGGCTAGAATTTTCTCATGAGCCACAGGGTCAAGACTGATTTGCATCTTGCTGTGTCTGAACTTGTGTGGCGAAGTGAGCTAAATAACGATAATGGATTCACCGAGATCTGAGGCTGGGGGCGAGTGTCTAAAAAGTTTCTGCACTCCATCCGTCATGTCCTTGTGTTGGCTTTGTTCCTTAAGTTGGCAGGGTATGCCCTGACGTGGGTAACTGGCTCACCTTGGCACTGGATTCAAGCTAACCTGGCTGATGAGGGTTGTTACCCTGAAACCAGTCCCAGGATGCTTGTTTCCGGTCCAGGGAAAACATGGCTTGGCAGTTTGGGCTAGACTGTTCCCATGAGGCACTGGGTCAAGTCTGATTTGTATATAGCTGTGTCTGACCTGTGGTGGAGAAGTGAGCTAAAGAACGATGGTGGATTTAACCAAGATCTGTGACTGGGTGTGAGTGTCTGAAAAGATTCAGCGCTCCATCTGTCATCTCCTTGTGTTTGCTTTGTTTGCCCTAAGTTGGCAGAGTATGCCCAAACGTGGATCCCTTGCTCACTTTGCCACTGGATTCGAGCTAGCCTGGCTGATGAGGGCTGTTAGCCCGAAACTGGTCCCAGGATGCTTGTCTCCGGTCTATGGAAGACATGGCTTGGCATTTCAGGCTAGACTGTTTCCATGAGGCACAGGGTTAAGACTGATTTGCATATAGTTGTGCCTGAACTTGGGTGGCGAAGTGAGCTACAGAATGATGATGGATTCAACCCAGTTCTGTGACTGGGGTTGAGTGTCTGAAAAGATTCAGCTCGTCATCTCCTTGTGTTTGCTCCGTTCGCCCTAAGTTGGCAGTGTATGCCCAGACGTGGGTCCCTGGCTCACTTTGCCAGTGGATTAAAGCTAGCCTGGCTGATGAGGGCTGTTAGCCCAAAACTGGTCCCAGGATGCTTGTTTCCGGTCCAGGGAAACCATGGTTTGGCAGTTTGGGTAGACTGTTCCCATGAGGCGCAGGGTCAAGACTGATTTGTATATAGCTGTGTCTGACCTGTGGTGGCGAAGTGAGCTAAATTGCGATGATGGATTCAACCCAGATCTGTGACTGGGGTTGAGTGTCCGAAAAGATTTAGCTCTCCATCCGTCATCTCCTTGTGTTTGCTTCGTTCGCCCTAAGTTGGCAGAGTATGACCAGAGGTGGATCCCTTGCTCACTTTGCCACTGGATTCAAGCTAGCCTGGCTGATGAGGGCTGTTAGCCCGATACCAGTCCCAGGATGCTTGCTTCCAGTCCAGGGAAGACATGGCTTGGCAATTTGGGATTGACTGTTCCCATGAGGCACCCGGTCAAGACTGATTTGCATATAACTGTGCCTCAACTGGGGTGGCAAAGTGAGCTAAAGAACGATGATGGACTCAAACAGATTTGTGACTGGGTGTGAGTACCTGAACAGATTCAGTGCTCCATCTGTCATCTCATAGTGTTTTCTTTGATCGCACTAAGTTGGGAGTGTATGCCCAGACCTGCGTCCCTTGCTCACTTTGCCAGTGAATTCAAACTAGCCTGGTTGATGAGGGCTGTTAGCCCAAAACCGATCCCAGGATTCTGGTTTCCGGTCCAGGGAAGATATGGCTTGGCAGTTTGGGCTAGACAGTTCCCATGAGGCACAGGGTCAAGACTGATTTGCATTGCGTTGTGTCTGAACTGGGCAGGTGGAGTGAGCTAAAGAGTGATGATGGATTCAAGCCAAATCTGTGTCTGGGGGTGAGTGTCTGAAAAGATTCAGCGCTCCATCAGTCAGCTCCTCGTCTTTGCTTTGTTCCCTGGGTAACTGGCTCACCTTGGCACTGGATTCAAGCTAACCTGGCTGATGAAAGTTGTTAGCCCGAAACCGGTCCCAGGATGCTTGTTTCCAGTCCAGGGAAAACATGGATTCGCAGTTTGGGCTACACTGTTCCCATAAGGAGCAGGGTCAAGTCTGATTTGTATATAGCTGTTTCTGACCTGTGGTGGAGAAGTGAGCTAAAGAACGATGATGGATTTAACCAAGATCTGTGACTGGGTGTGAGTGTCTGAAAAGATTCAGCGTTCCATCCGTCATCTCCTTGTGGTTGCTTTGTTTGCCCTAAGTTGGCAGAGTATGCCCAAACGTGGATCCCTTGTTCACTTTGCCACTGGATTCAAGCTAACCAGGCTGATGAGGGCTGTTAGCCCGAAACTGGTCCCAGGATGCTTGTCTCCGGTCCAGGGAAGACATGGCTTGGCATTTCAGGCTAGACTGTTTCCATGAGGCACAGGGTTAATTCTGATTTGCATATAGTTGTGTCTGAAATTGGGTGGCAAAGTGAGCTAAAGAATGATGATGGATTCAACCCAGATCTGTGACTGGGGTTGAGTGTCTGAAAAGATTCAGCTCTCCATCCGTCATCTCCTTGTGTTTGCTTCGTTCGCACTAAGTTGGCAGTGTATGCCCAGACGTGGGTCCCTGGCTCACTTTACCAATGGATTAAAGCTAGCCTGGCTGATGAGGGCTGTTAGCCCGAATCCGGTCCCAGGATGCTTGTTTCCGGTCCAGGGAAAACATGGCTTGGCAGTTTGGGTAGACTGTTCCCATGAGGTGCAGGGTCAAGACTGATTTGTATATAGCTGTGTCTGACCTGTGGTGGCAAAGTGAGCTAAAGAACGATGATGGATTCAACCCAGATCTGTGACTGGGGTTGAGTGTCTGAAAAGATTCAGCTCGTCATCTCCTTGTGTTTGCTTCATTCGCCCTAAGTTGGCAGTGTATGCCCAGACGTGGGTCCCTGGCTCACTTTGCCAGTGGATTAAAGCTAGCCTGGCTGATGAGGGCTGTTAGCCCGAAACTGGTCCCAGGATGCTTGTTTCCGGTCCAGGGATACCATGGTTTGGCAGTTTGGGTAGACTGTTCCCATGAGGCGCAGGGTCAAGACTGATTTGTATATAGCTGTGTCTGACCTGTGGTGGTGAAGTGAGCTAAAGAACGATGATGGATTCAACCGAGATCTGTGACTGGGGTTGAGTGTCTGAAAAGATTTAGCTCTCCATCCGTCATCTCCTTGTGTTTGCTTTGTTCGCCCTAAGTTGGCAGAGTATGACCAGACGTGGATCCCTTGCTCACTTTGCCACTGGATTCAAGCTAGCCTGGCTCATGAGGGCTGTTAGCCCAATACCAGTCCCATGATGCTTGTTTACGGTCCAGGGAAGACATGGCTTGGCAGTTCAGGCTAGACTGTTTCCATGAGGCACAGGATCAAGACTGATTTGTATATAGCTGTGTCTGAACTTGGGTGGCGAAGTGAGCTAAAGAATGATGATGGATTCAACCCATATCTGTGACTGAGGTTGAGTGTCTGAAAAGATTCAGCTCTTCATCCGTCATCTACTTTTGTTTGCTTTGTTCACCCTTAGTTGGCAGGGTATGCCCAGACGTGGGTCCCTTGCTCAATTTGCCTCCCGATTCAAGTTAGCCTGGCTGATGAGGGCTGTTATTCTGAAACCGTCCAAAACAATTCTTGTTTCCGGTCTATGGAAGATATGGCTTGGCAGTTCGGGCTAGACAGTTCCCATGAAGCACAGGGTCAAGACTGATTTGCATATAGCTGTGTCTGAACTGGGGTGGCGAAGTGAGCAAAAGAACGATGATAGATTCAACCCAGATCTGTGACTGGGTTGAGTGTCTAAACAGTTTCAGCGCTCCATCCGTCATCTCCTTGTGTTGCCTTTGTTCCCTAAGTTGGTAGGGTATGCCCAGACGTGGGTAACTGGCTCACCTTGGCACTAGATTCAAGCTAACCTGGCTGATGAGGGTTGTTAGCCCCAAATCGGTCCCAGGATGCTTGTTTCCAGTCCAGGGAAAACATGGCTTGGCAGTTTGGGCTAGACTCTTCCCAAGAGGCGCAAGGTCAAGAATGATTTATATATAGCTGTGTCTGACCTGTGGTGGTGAAGTGAGCTAAAGAACAATGATGGATTCAACCCAGATCTGTGACTGGGTGTGAATGTCTGAAAAGTCTCAGCCCTCCGTCCGTCATCTCCTTGTGTTTGCTTTTTTTGCCCTAAGTTGACAAAGTATGGCCAGACGTGGATCCCTTGCTCACTTTGCCACTGGATTCAAGCTAGCCTGGCTGATGAGGGCTGTTAGCCCGAAACCGGTCCCAGGATGCTTGTTTCCGGTCCAGGGAACGCATGGCTTAGCAGTTCGGGCTAGACTGTTACCATGAGGCACAGGGTAAAGACTGATTTGCATATAGCTGTGTCTGAACTGCGGTGGCAACGTGAGCTAAAGAACGATGATGGATTCAACCCAGATCTGTGTCTAGGGATGAGTGTCTGTAAAGTTTCAGCGCTCCTTCCGTCATCTCCTTGTGTTTGCTTTGTTCGCCCTAAGTTGGCAGGGTATGCCCAGACGTGGGTCCCTTGCTCACTTTGCCACTGAATTCAAGCTAGCCTGGCTGATGAGGGCTGTTAGCATGAAACCAGTCCCAGGATGCTTGTTTCCAGTCCAGGTAAAATATGGATTGGCAGATCGGGCTAGACTGGTTCCATGAGGCACAGGGTCAAGACTGATTTGCATATAGCTGTGTCCGATTTGGGGTGGCTAAGTGAGCTAAAGAACGATGATGGATTCAACCCAGATGTGTGACTGTGGTGAGTGTCTGAAAAGATTCAGCATTCCATCCATCATCTCCTTGTGCTTGCTTTGTTCACCCTAAGTTGGCAGGGTATGCCCAAACGTTGTTCCCTTGCTCACTTAAGCACTGGATTCGAGCGAGCATGGCTGATGAGTGCTGTTAGCCTCAAACCGGTCCCAGGATGCTTGTTTCCTGTCCAGGGAAGATATGGCTTGGCAGTTCAGGCAAGGCTGTTCCCATGAGGCACAGAGGCAAGACTGATTTGCATGTAGCTGTGTCTGAACTGGGTTGGTGAAGTGAGCTAAAGAAAGATGATGGATTCAACCCAGATCTGTGAATGGGGGTGAGTGTCTGAAAAGTTTCAGAGCTCCATCTGTCATCTCCTTGTGTTTGCTTTGTTCACCCTAAGTTGGCAGGGTACGTCCAGACCTGTGTCCCTTGCTCACTTTGCCCCTCGATTCAAGCTAGCCTGGCAGATGACGGCTGTTAGACCAAAACCGAGACCCAGATGCTTGTTTCCGGTCCAGGGAAGACATGGCATGGCAGTTTGGGCTAGTCTGTTCCCATGAGGCACAGGGTCAAGACTGATTTGCATAAAGCTGTGTCTGAACTGGTGTGGTGAAGTGAGCTAAAGAACGATGATGGATTTAACCCAGATTTGTGACTGGAGTTGAGTGTCTGAAAAGTTTCAGCGCTCCATCCGTCATCTCCTTGTGTTTGCTTTTTTCACCCTAAGTTGGCAGGGTATGCCCAGACCTGGGTCCCTTGCTCACTTTGCCACTGTATTCAAACTAGCCTGGCTGATGAGGGCTGTTAGCCCGAAACCGGTCCCTGGATGCTTGTTTTCGGTCCAGGGAAGACATGGCTTAGCAGTTCGGGCAAGACAGTTCCCATGAGGCATAGGGTCAAGACTGATTTGCATAAAGCTCTGTCTGAACTGGTGTGGTGAAGTCAGCTAAACAACGATGATGGATTCAACCCAGATTTGTGACTGGAGTTGAGTGCCTGAAAAGTTTCAGTGCTAAATCCATCATCTTCTTGTGTTTGCCTTGTTCGCCATACGTTGGCAGTGTATGCCTAGATGTGGGTCCCTTGTTCACTTTGCCACTGGATTCAAGCTAGCCTGGCTGATGAGGGCTGTTAGCCCGAAACCGGTCCCAGGATGCCTTTTCCGGTCCAGGGAAGACATGGCATGGCAGTTCAGGCTAGACTGTTCCCATGAGGCACAGGGTCAAGACTGATTAGCATACAGCTGTCTCTGAATTGTGGTGGCGAACTGAGCTTAAGAACAATGATGGATTCAACACTGATGGGTGACTAGGGGTGAGTGCCTGAAAAGTTTCAGCGCTTCGTCTGTCATCTCCTTATGTTGCTTTGTTCACCCTAATTTGGCAGGGCATGCCCAGACATGGGTCCCTTGCTCACTTTGCCATTTGATTCAAGCTATCCTGACTGATGAGGGCTGTTAGCACAAAACCGGTCCCAGGATGCTTGTATTCCGGTCCAGGGAAGGCATGGCTTGGCAGCTCAGGCTAGACTGTTCCCATGAGGCAAAGGGTCAAGACTGATTTGCCTATAGCTGTGTCTGAACTGGGTTGACGAAGTGAGCTAAAGAACGATGATGGATTCAACCCAGAGCAGTGAATGAGGGCTGTTAGCCCTAAACCGATCCCAGGATGCTTTTTCCGTTCCAGGGAAGACATGGCTTGGCAGTTCAGGCTAGACTGTTCCCATGAGGCACAGGGTCAAGACTGATTTGCATATAGCTGTCTCTGAACTGTGGTGGCGAAGTAAGCTTAAGAACAATGATGGATTCAACACAGATCGGTGACTAGGGGTGAGTGCCTGAAAAGTTTCAGCGATTCGTCCGTCATCTCCTTGTGTTTCCTTTGTTCACCCTAATTTGGCAGGGCATGCCCAGACGTGAGTCCCTTTCTCACTTTGCCACTGAATTCAAGTTAGCCTGGCTGATGAGGGCTGTTAGTCCGAAACAAGTCCCCGGATGCTTTCTTCCGGTCCAGGGAAGATATGACTTGGCAGTTTGGGCTAGAAGGTTTTAATGAGGCCCATATTCAAGACTTATTTGCATATAGGTGAGTCTGAACTGGGGTGGTGAAGTGAGCTAAAGAACAATGATGGATTAAACCCAGATCTCTGACTGGGGGAAAGTGTCTGAAAAGTTTCAGCGCTCCTTCTGTCATCTCCTTGTGTTTTCTTTGTTCACCCTGAGTTGGCAGGGTATGCCCAGATACTGTTCCCTTGCTCACTTTGACACTGGATTCAAAATAGCATGGATGATGAGGGCTGTTAGCCTGAAACCAGTCCCAGGATGCTTGTTATCGGTCTAGGGAAGGCATGGTTGGTAGTTCTGGCTAGACTGTTCCCATGAGGCACAGGGTAAAGACTGATTTGCATATAGCTGAGTCTGAACTGGGGTGGCGAAGTGAGCTAAAGAACGAAGATGGATTCAACCCAGATCTATGACTGGGGGTGAGTGTCTGAAAAGATTCAGCGCTCCATTCATCATCTCCTTGTATTTGCTTTGTTCGCTGTAAGTTGGCAGGGTATGCCCAGAAGTGGGTCCCTTTCTCACTTTGCCACTGGATTCAAGCTAGCCTGGCTGATGAGGGCTTTTGGCCCGAATCTGGTCCCAGGATGTTTGTTTCCGGTCCAGGGAAACAATGGCTTGGCAGTCCGGACTCGACTGTTCCCATGAGGCACAGGGTTAAGATTGATTTGCATGTAGCTTAGTCTGAACTGCAGTGGCGAAGTGAGCTAAAGAATGATGATGGATTCAACTCATGTCTGTGACTGGGGGTGAGTGTCCGAAAAGATTCAGTGCTCCATCCATCATCTCCTTGTGTTTGCTTTGTTTGCCCTAAGTTGGCACGGTATGCCCAGAAGTTGGTTCCTTGCTCTCTTTGTCACGGGATGCAAGCTAGCCTGGCTGATGAGGGCTATTAGACTGATTTCCATATAGCTGTGTCTGAACTAGGGTGGCGAAGTGAGCTAAAGAACGATGATGGATTCAACCCAGATCTGTTACTGTAGTGAGTGTCTGAAAAATGTCAGTGCTCCGTCCGTCATCTTCTTGTGTTTGCTTTGTTCACCCTAAGTTTGCAGGACATGCCCAGACGTGGGTCCCTTGCTCTTTTTCCACTAGATTGAAGCTAGTCTGGCTGATGAGGGCTGTTTGCCCAAAACCTGTCCCAGGATGCTTGCTTCCAGTCCAGGGAAGACATGGCTTGGCAATTTGGGATAGACTGTTCCCATGAGGCACCCGGTCAAGACTGATTTGCATATAACTGTGCCTCAACTGGGGTGGCAAAGTGAGCTAAAGAACGATGATGGACTCAAACAGATTTGTGACTGGGTGTGAGTACCTGAACAGATTCAGTGCTCCATATGTCATTTCCTAGTGTTTTCTTTGATCGCACTAAGTTGGGAGGGTATGCCCAGACCTGGGTCCCTTGCTCACTTTGCCACTGAATTCAAACTAGCCTGGCTGATGAGGGCTGTTAGCCCAAAACCGATCCCAGGATTATGGTTTCCAGTCCAGGGAAGATATGGCTTGGCAGTTTGGGCTAGACAGTTCCCATGAGGCACAGGGTCAAGACTGATTTGCATTGAGTTGTGTCTGAACTGGGCAGGTGGAGTGAGCTAAAGAGTGATGATGGATTCAAGCCAAATCTGTGACTGGGGGTGAGTGTCTGAAAAGATTCAGCGCTCCATCAGTCAGCTCCTCGTCTTTGCTTTGTTCCCTGGGAAACTGGCTCACCTTGGCACTGGATTCAAGCTAACCTGGCTGATGAGGGTTGTTAGCCCAAAACCGGTCCCAGGATGCTTGTTTCCAGTCCAGGGAAAACATGGCTTGGCAGTTTGGGCTACACTGTTCCCATAAGGAGCAGGGTCAAGTCTGATTTGTATATAGCTGTTTCTGACCTGTGGTGGAGAAGTGAGCTAAAGAACGATGATGGATTTAACCAAGATCTGTGACTGGGTGTGAGTGTCTGAAAAGATTCAGCGTTCCATCCGTCATCTCCTTGTGTTTGCTTTGTTTGCCCTAAGTTGGCAGAGTATGCCCAAACGTGGATCCCTTGTTCACTTTGCCACTGGATTCGAGCTAGCCTGGCTGATGAGGGCTGTTAGTCCGAAACTGGTCCCAGGATGCTTGTCTCCGGTCCAGGGAAGACATGGCTTGGCATTTCAGGCTAGACTGTTTCCATGAGGCACAGGGTTAATTCTGATTTGCATATAGTTGTGTCTGAACTTGGGTGGCAAAGTGAGCTAAAGAATGATGATGGATTCAACCCAGATCTGTGACTGGGGTTGAGTGTCTGAAAAGATTCAGCTCTCCATCCGTCATCTCCTTGTGTTTGCTTTGTTCGCACTAAGTTGGCAGTGTATGCCCAGACGTGGGTCCCTGGCTCACTTTACCAATGGATTAAAGCTAGCCTGGCTGATGAGGGCTGTTAGCCCGAATCCGGTCCCAGGATGCTTGTTTCCGGTCCAGGGAAAACATGGCTTGGCAGTTTGGGTAGACTGTTCCCATGAGGTGCAGGGTCAAGACTGATTTGTATATAGCTGTGTCTGACCTGTGGTGGCGAAGTGAGCTAAAGAACGATGATGGATTCAACGCAGATCTGTGACTGGGGTTGAGTGTCTGAAAAGATTTAGCTCTTCATCCGTCATCTCCTTGTGTTTGCTTCGTTCGCCCTAAGTTGGCAGAGTATGACCAGAGGTGGATCCCTTGCTCACTTTGCCACTGGATTCAAGCTAGCCTGGCTGATGAGGGCTGTTAGCCCGATACCAGTCCTAGGATGCTTGCTTCCAGTCCAGGGAAGACATGGCTTGGCAATTTGGGATAGACTGTTCCCATGAGGCACCCGGTCAAGACTGATTTGCATATAACTGTGCCTCAACTGGGGTGGCAAAGTGAGCTAAAGAACGATGATGGACTCAAACAGATTTGTGACTGGGTGTGAGAACCTGAACAGATTCAGTGCTCCATCTGTCATCTCCTAGTGTTTTCTTTGATCGCACTAAGTTGGGAGGGTATGCCCAGACCTGCGTCCCTTGCTCACTTTGCCACTGAATTCAAACTAGCCTGGCTGATGAGGGCTGTTAGCCCAAAACCGATCACAGGATTCTGGTTTCCGGTCCAGGGAATATATGGCTTGGCAGTTTGGGCTAGACAGTTCCCATGAGGCACAGGGTCAAGACTGATTTGCATTGAGTTGTGTCTGAACTGGGCAGGTGGAGTGAGCTAAAGAGTGATGATGGATTCAAGCCAAATCTGTGACTGGGGGTGAGTGTCTGAAAAGATTCAGCGCTCCATCAGTCAGCTCCTTGTCTTTGCTTTGTTCCCTGGGTAACTGGCTCACCTTGGCACTGGATTCAAGCTAACCTGGCTGATGAGGGTTGTTAGCCCGAAACCGGTCCCAGGATGCTTGTTTCCAGTCCAGGGAAAACATGGCTTGACAGTTTGGGCTACACTGTTCCCATAAGGAGCAGGGTCAAGTCTGATTTGTATATAGCTGTTTCTGACCTGTGGTGGAGAAGTGAGCTAAAGAACGATGATGGATTTAACTAAGATCTGTGACTGGGTGTGAGTGTCTGAAAAGATTCAGCGTTCCATCCGTCATCTCCTTGTGTTTGCTTTGTTTGCCCTTAGTTGGCAGAGTATGCCCAAACGTGGATCCCTTGTTCACTTTGCCACTGGATTCGAGGTAGCCTGGCTGATGAGGGCTGTTAGCCCGAAACTGGTCCCAGGATGCTTGTCTCCAGTCCGGGAAGACATGGCTTGGCATTTCAGGCTAGACTGTTTCCATGAGGCACAGGGTTAATTCTGATTTGCATATAGTTGTGTCTGAACTTGCTTGGCGAAGTGAGCTAAAGAATGATGATGGATTCAACCCAGATCTGTGACTGAGGTTGAGTGTCTGAAAAGATTCAGCTCTTCATCCGTCATCTACTTTTGTTTGCTTTGTTCGCCCTTAGTTGGCAGGGTATGCCCAGACGTGGGTCCCTTGCTCAATTTGCCTCCTGATTCAAGCTAGCCTGGCTGATGAGGGCTGTTATTCTGAAACCGTCCAAAACGATTCTTGTTTCCGGTCTATGGAAGATATGGCTTGGCAGTTCGGGCTAGACAGTTCCCATGAGGCATAGGGTCAAGACTGATTTGCATATAGCTGTGTCTGAACTGGGGTGGCGAAGTGAGCAAAAGAACGATGATAGATTCAACCCAGATCTGTGACTGGGTTGAGTGTCTAAACAGTTTCAGCGCACCATCTGTCATCTCCTTGTGTTGCCTTTGTTCCCTAAGTTGGTAGGGTATGCCCAGACGTGGGTAACTGGCTCACCGTGGCACTGGATTCAAGCTAACCTGGCTGATGAGGGTTCTTAGCCCCAAATCGGTCCCAGGATGCTTGTTTCCAGTCCAGGGAAAACATGGCTTGGCAGTTTGGGCTAGACTGTTACCAAGAGGCGCAAGGTCAAGAATGATTTATATATAGCTGTGTCTGAACTGCGGTGGCAACGTGAGCTAAAGAACGATGATGGATTCAACCCAGATCTGTGACTAGGGATGAGTGTCTGTAAAGTTTCAGCGCTCCTTCCGTCATCTCCTTGTGTTTGCTTTGTTCGCCCTAAGTTGGCAGGGTATGCCCAGACGTGGGTCCCTTGCTCACTTTGCCACTGAATTCAAGCTAGCCTGGCTGATGAGGGCTGTTAGCATGAAACCAGTCCCAGGATGCTTGTTTCCAGTCCAGGTAAAATATGGATTGGCAGATCGGGCTAGACTGGTTCCATGAGGCACAGGGTCAAGACTGATTTGCATAAAGCTGTGTCTGAACTGGTGTGGTGAAGTGAGCTAAAGAACGATGATGGATTTAACCCAGATTTGTGACTGGAGTTGAGTGTCTGAAAAGTTTCAGCCCTCCGTCCGTCATCTCCTTGTGTTTGCTTTGTTCGCTCTAAGTTGGCAGGGTATGCCCAGACCTGGGTCCCTTGCTCACTTTGCCACTGTATTCAAACTAGCCTGGCTGATGAGGGCTGTTAGCCCGCAAACGGTCCCTGGATGCTTGTTTTCGGTCCAGGGAAGACATGGCTTAGCAGTTCGGGCAAGACAGTTCCCATGAGGCATAGGGTCAAGACTGATTTGCATAAAGCTCTGTCTGAACTGGTGTGGTGAAGTCAGCTAAACAACGATGATGGATTCAACCCAGATTTGTGACTGGAGTTGAGTGCCTGAAAAGTTTCAGTGCTAAATCCATCATCTTCTTGTGTTTGCCTTGTTCGCCATACGTTGGCAGTGTATGCCTAGATGTGGGTCCCTTGTTCACTTTGCCACTGGATTCAAGCTAGCCTGGCTGATGAGGGCTGTTAGTGCGAAACCTGTCCTAGGATACCTGTTTACTGTCCAGGGGAAACTTGGCCTTGCAGTTCGCGCTAGACTGTTCCCATGAGGCTAAATGGTCAAGACTGATTTGCATATGGCTGTATCTGAACTAGGGTGGTAAAGTGTGCTAAAGAACGATGATTTATTCAACCCAGATCTGTGACTGGGGGTGAGTATCTGAAAAGTTTAAGCAATCCATCTGACATCTCCTTGTGTTTGGCTTGTTCGCCATCAGTTGGCAGGGTATGCCCAGACGTAGTTCCCTTGCTCACTCTGCCACTGGACTCAAGTTTGCCTGGCTCATGAGGGCTGTTAGCCTGAATCCGGTCATAGTATGCTTGTTTCCTGTCCAGGGCCCTCATCAGCCAGGCTAGCTTGAATCCAGTACCAAAGTAAGCTAGGGACCCAAGTCTGGGCATACCCTGCCAACTAAGGGCGAACAAAGCAAACACAAGGAGATGACGGATGGCGCTCTGAAACTTTTCAGACACTCACCCCCGGTCACAAATCTGCGTTGAATCCATCATCATTCTTTAGTTCACGTCGCCACCCCAGTTAGACTCAGCTATATTCAAATCAGTCTTGACCCTGTGCTTCATGGGAACAGTCTAGCCAGAACTGCCAAGCCATGTCTTCCCTTGACCGGAAACAAGCATCCTGGGAACGGTTTCGGGCTAACAGCCTTCATCAGCCAGGCTAGCTTGAATCCAGTGACAAAATGAGCAAGGGACACACGTCTGTGTACACCCTGCCAACTGAAGGCGAACAAAGCAAACACAAGGAGATGACGGACAGAGCGCTGAAACTTTTCAGCAAATCACACCCAGTCACAGATCTGGGTTGAATCCATCATTGTTCTTTAGCTCACTTCACCACCCCAGTTTAGACACAGCTATATGCAAACCAATCTTGACCCTGTGCCTCATGGGAACAGTCAAGCCAGAACTTGCAAGCCATGTCTTCCCTGGACTGGAAACAAGCATCCTGGGAACAGTTTCGGGCTAACAGCCCTCATCAGCCAGGCTACGTTCAATCCAGTGGCAACCTGAGCAAGGGACCCATGTCTCGGCATACCCTTCTAACTTAGGGCGAACAAAGCAAACACAAGGAGATGACGGACAGAGTGCTGAATCTTTTCAGACACTCACACCCAGTCACAGATTTGGGTTGAATCCATCATTGTTCTTGAGCTCACTTCACCACCCCAGTTCAGACACAGCTATATGCAAATCAGTCTTGACCCTTTGCCTCATGGGAACAGTCTAGCCTGAACTGCTAAGTCATGTCTTCCCTGGACCAAAAACAGGCATCCTGGGAATGGATTCAGGCTAACAGCCTTCATCAGCCAGGCTAGCTTGAATCCAGTGGCAAAGTGAGCAAGGGACCCATGTCTCGGCATACCCTGCTAACTTAGGGCGAACAAAGCAAACACAAGGAGATGACGGACAGAGTGCTGAATCTTTTCAGACACTCACACCCAGTCACAGATTTGGGTTGAATCCATCATTGTTCTTGAGCTCACTTCACCACCCCAGTTCAGACGCAGCTATATGCAAATCAGTCTTGACCCTTTGCCTCATGGGAACAGTCTAGCCTGAACTGCTAAGTCATGTCTTCCCTGGACCAAAAACAGGCATCCTGGGAATGTATTCAGGCTAACAGCCTTCATCAGCCAGGCTAGCTTGAATCCAGTGGCAAAGTGAGCAAGGGACCCACGTCTGGGCATATCCTGCCAAATTAGGATGAACAAATCATACACAAGGAGATGATGCAGAGAGCTCTGAAACTTTTCAGACACTCACCCCTAGTCACAGATCTGGGTTGAATCCATCATCATTCTTTAGCTCACTTCGCCACCCCAGTTCAGACACATCTATACGCAAAACAGTCTTGAACCTGTGCTTATGGGAACAGTCTAGCCCGAACTGCCGAGCCACATCTTCCCTGGACCGGAAACAAGCATCCTGGCACCGGTTTTGGGCTAGCAGCCCTCATCAGCCAAGCTAGCTTGAATCCAGTGGCAAATTGAGCAAGGGACCCACGTCTGTGTACACCCTGCCAAATTAAGGCAAACAAAGCAAACACAAGGAGATCACTGACGGAGCGCTGAAACTTTTCAGCAACTTACCCCCAGTCACAGATCTGGGTTGAATCCATCATTGTTCTTTAGCTCACTTCACCATCCCAGTTCAGACACAGCTATGTGCAAATCAGTCTTGACTCTGTGCCTCATGGGAACAGTCAAGCCAGGACTTCCAAGCCATGTCTTCCCTGGACCGGAAACAAGCATCCTGTGACCGGTTTTGGGCTAACAGCCCTCATCAGCCAAGCTAGCTTGAATCCAGTGGCAACGTGAGCAAGGGATCCACGTCTGTGCTTACTCTGCCAAATAAGGTTGAACAAAGCAAACACAAGGAGATGATGAACGGAGCTCTGAATGTTTTCAGACACTCACACCTAGTTGCAGATCTGGGTTGAATCCATCATCGATCTTTAGCTCACTTTGCCACCCCAGTTCAGACATCGCTATATGCAAAAGTGTCTTGAACCTGTGCCTCATGGGAACAGTCTAGCCCAAAATGGCAAGCAATGTCTTCCCTGGTCCGGAAACAAGCATCCTGGCACCGGATTTGGGCTATCAGCCCTCATCAGCCGGGCTAGCTTGAATCCAGTGGCAAAGTGAGAAAGTGACCCTCGTCTGGGTACACCCTGCCAACTTAGGGCGAACAAAGCAAACACAAGGAGATGACGGACGGAGAACAGCAACTTTTTCTACACTCACTCCCAGTCACAGATCTTGGTTGAATGCATCATCATTCTTTAGCTCACTTTGCCACCCCAGTTCAGACACAGCTATATGCAAATCAGTCTTGACCCTTCGCCTCATACAGTCTAGCAGTCTAACAGTCTGTCAGTCTAGCCCGAACTGCCCAGCCATGTCTTCCTCAACCAGAAAAAAGCACCCTGGGACTGGTTTTGTACTAACAGCCCTCATCACCCAGGATAGCTTGAATCCAGTGGCAAAGTGAGCAAGGGACCCCGTCTGGCTATACTCTGACAACTTAGGGCGAACAAAGCAAACACAAGGAGATGATGGACGGTGAGCTGAAACTTTTTCGACGAAAGATCTGGGTTGAATGCATCATCGTTCTTTAGCTTTCTTTGCCACCCCAACTCAGACACAGCTATATGCAAATCAGTCTTGACCCTTTGCGTCATGGGCACAGTCTAGCCTGAACTGCGAAGCCATGTCTTCCCTGGATCAGAAACAAGCACCCTGGGACTGGTTTCAGGCTAACAGCCCTCATCAACAAGGCTAGCTTGAATCCAGTGGCAAGGTGAGCAAGGGACCCAAGTCTGGGCATACCATGCCAACTTAGGGCGTACAAAGCAAACACGAGGAGATGGTGGGTGGAGCACTGAAACTTTTCAGAAACTGACCCCCAGTCACAGATCTGGATTGAATCCATCATCATTCTTTAGCTCACTTCGCCACAGCAGTTCAGACATAGCTATATGTGAATCTGCCTTGATCCTGTGCCTCATGGGAACAGCCTAGCCAGAACTACCAAGCCATGTCTTTCCTGGACCAGAAACAGGCATCCTGGGACCTGTTTTGGGCTAACAGCCCTCATCAGCCAGGCTAGCTTGAATCCAGTGTCAAAGAGAGCAAGGGACACACGTCTGTGTACACCCAGCCAACTTAAGGCGAACAAAGCAAACACAAGGAGATGAAGGCCAGAGTGCTGAAACTTTTCAGCAACTCACCCCCGTCACAGATCTGGGTTGAATCCATCATTGTTCTTTGGCTCACTTCGCCACCCGAGTTTAGACACAGCTATATGCAAACCAGTCTTGACCCTGTGCCTCATGGGAACAGTCAAGCCAGAACTTCCAAGCCATGTCTTCTCTGGACTGGAAACAAGCTTCCTGGGACCGGTTACGGGCTAACAGCCCTCATCAGCCAGGCTACCTTCTATACATTGGCAACTTGAGCAAGGGACCCACGTCTGGGCGTACCCTGCCATATAAGGTTGAACAAAGCAAACACAAGGAGATGACGGACGGAGCGCTGAATGTTTTCAGACTCTCACACCCAGTCGCATATCTGGGTTGAATCCATCATCGTTATTTAGCTCACTTAGCCACCCCAGTTCAGACACAGCTATATGCAATTCAGTCTTGACCCTTTGCGTCATGGGAACAGTCTAGCCCGAACTGCTAAGCCATTTCTTCCCTGGACCGGAAACAAGCATCCTGGGACCGGTTTCAGGCTAACGGCCCTCATCAGCCAGGCTAGCTTGAATCCAGTGGCAACGTGAGCAAGGGACCCACGTCTGGGCATACCCTGCCAAATAAGGGCGAACAAAGCAAATACAAAGAGATGATGGCCGGAGCGCTGAAACTTTTCAGACACTCACCTCTAGTCACAGATCTGAGTTGAATCCATCATCGTTCTTTAGCTCACTTCGCCACCCCAGTTCAGACACAGCTATATGCAAAAGAGTCTTGAACCTGTGCATCATGGGAACAGTCGGCGAACAAAGCAAACACAAGGAGATGACGGACGGAGCGCAGAAATGTTTTCAACACTCACCCACAGTCACAGATCTGGGTTGAATGCATCATCCTTCTTTAGCTCACTTCACCACCCTAATTCAGACACAGCTATATGGAATTCAGTCTTGACCCTGTGCCTCATGGGAACAGTCTAGCCCAAACTGCCAAGCCATACTTTCACTGGACTGGAAACAAGCATCCTGGGACCGGTTTCGGGCTAACAGCCATATTCTTCCAGGCTAGCTTGAATCCAGTGGCAAAGTCAGCAAGGGACCCACGTCTGAGAATACCCTGCCAACTTAGAGCAAACAAAACAAACACAAGGAGATGATGGGCGGAGCAATGAAACGTTTCAGACACTCACCCCCGTCACAGATCTGGATTGAATCCATCATCGTTCTTTAGCTCACTTTGCCCCCCCAGTTCAGAGACAGCTATATGCAAATAAGTCTTGAACCTTTGTCTCATGGGAACAGTCAAGCCCGAACTGCCAAGCCATGTCTTTCTTGTACCAGAAACAAGCATCCTGGGACCGGTTTTGGTCTAACAGCCGTCATCAGGCAGGCTAGCTTGAATCCAGTGGCAAAGTGAGCAAGGGACCCCCGTCTGGGTATACCCAGCAAACTTAGCGCGAACAAAGCAAACACAAGGAGATGACGGACGGAGCGCTGAAACTTTTTTGACACACACCCCCAGTCAGAGATCTGGGTTTAATGCATCATCATTCTTTAGCTCACTTGTCCACTCCAGTTCAGACACAGCTATATGCAAATCAGGATTGACCCTTTTCCTCATAGAAACAGTCTAGCCCGAATTGTCAAGCTATGTCTTCCTTGGGCCACAAAAAGGCACCTTGGGACTGGTTTTGGGCTAACAGCCCTCATCAGCCAGGATAGGTTGAATCGAGTGGCAAAGTTAGCAAGGGACCCACGTCTGAGCATACCCTGCCAACTTAGGGCAAACAAAGCAAACACAAGGAGATGACAGACGGAGCACTGAAAGTTTTTAGACACACTCACCCAATCCAAGATCTGGGTTGTATCCATCATTGTTCTTTAGCATACTTCACCACCCCAGTTCAGACATAGCTATATGCAAATCAGTCTTGCCCTGTCCCTCATGGGAACAGTCTAGCCCAAACTGCCAAGCCATGTCTTCCCTGGACCGGAAACAAGCATCCTGGGACCGGTTTCGGGCTAACAACCCTCATCAACAAGGCTAGCTTAAATCCAGTGGCAAAGTGAGCAAGGGACCCAAGTCCGGGCATACCCTGACAACTTAGGGCGTAGAAAGCAAACACAAGTAGATGACGGACGGAGCACTGAAACTTTTTCGACACTCACCCCCAGACACCGATCTGGGTTGAATCCATCATCGTTCTTTAGCTCACTTCACCACCCTAGTTCAGACACAGCTATTTGCAAATCAGTCTTGACCCTGTGCCTCATGGGAACAGTCTAGCCCGAACTGCCAAGCTATATCTTCCCTGGACCGGAAACATGCATCCTGGGACCGGTTCGGGCATACAACCCTCATCAACAAGGCTAGCTTGAATCCAGTGGCAAAGTGAGCAAGAAACCCAAGTCCGGGCATACCCTGACAACTTAGGGTGTAGAAAGCAAACACAAGTAGATGATGGACGGAGCACTGAAACTTTTTTGACACTCACCCCCAGACACAGATCTGGGTTGTATCCATCATTGTTCTTTAGCACACTTCACCACCCCAGTTCAGACATAGCTATATGCAAATCAGTCTTGCCCTGTCCCTCATGGGAACAGTCTAGCCCAAGCTGCCAAGCCATACTTTCCCTTGACCGGAAACAAGCATCCTGGGACCGGTTTCGGGCTAACAGCCGTAATCAGCCAGGCTAGCTTGAATCCAGTGGCAAAGTCAGCAAGGGACCCACGTCTGAGAATACCCTGCAAACTTAGGGCAAACAAAACAAACACAAGGAGATGTCGGGCGGAGCAATGAAACGTTTCAGACACTCACCCCGTCACAGATCTGGTTTGAATCCATCATCGTTCTTTAGCTCACTTTGCCACCCCAGTTCAGAGACAGCTATATGCAAATCAGTCTTGAACCTTTGTCTCATGGGAACAGTCCAGCCCGAAGTGCCAAGCCATGTCTTTCTTGTACCAGAAACAAGCATCCTGGGACCGGTTTCGGGCTAACAGCCATCATCAGGCAGGCTAGCTTGAATTCAGTGGCAAAGTAAGCAAGGGACCCCGTCTGGGTATACCCAGCAAACTTAGGGCGAACAAAGTAAACACAAGGAGATGACGGACGGAGCGCTGAAACTTTTTTGACACTCACCCCCAGTCACAGATCTGGGTTTAATGCATCATCATTCTTTAGCTTACTTGTCCACCCCAGTTCAGACACAGCTATCTGCAAATCAGGATTGACCCTTTTCCTCATAGAAACAGTCTAGCCCGAATTGTCAAGCTATGTCTTCCCTGGACCACAAAAAAGCACCTTGGGACTGGTTTTGGGCTAACAGCCCTCATCAGCCAGGATAGGTTGAATCGAGTGGCAAAGTGAGCAAGGGACCCACGTCTGAGCATACCCTGCCAACTTAGGGCACACAAAGCAAATACAAGGAGATGACAGACGGAGCACTGAAAGTTTTTAGACACTCTCACCCAGTCAAAGATCTGGGTTGTATCCATCATTGTTCTTTAGCACACTTCACCACCCCAGTTCAGACATAGCTATATGCAAATCAGTCTTGCCCTGTCCCTCATGGGAACAGTCTAGCCCAAACTGCCAAGCCATTGCTTCCCTGGACCGGAAACAAGCATCCTGGGACCGGTTTCGGGCTAACAACCCTCATCAACAAGGCTAGCTTGAATCCAGTGGCAAAGTGAGCAAGGGACCCAAGTCCGGGCATACCCTGACAACTTAGGGCATAGAAAGCAAACACAAGTAGATGACGGACGGAGCACTGAAACTTTTTCGACACTCACCCCCAGACACAGATCAGGGTTGAATCCATCATTGTTCTTTAGCTCACTTCACCACGCTAGTTCAGACACAGCTATATGCAAATCAATCTTGACCCTGTGCCTCATGGGAACAGTCTAGCCCGAACTGCCAAGGTATATCTTCCCTGGACCGAAAACAAGCATCCTGGAACCGGTTTCGGGCTAACAGCAGCAATCAGCCAGGCTAGCTTGAATCCAGTGGCAAAGTGAGCAAGGGACCCATGTCTGGGCATACCTTGCCAACATAGGGCGAACAAAGCAAACTCAAGGAGATGACGGACAGAGCGTTGAAACATTTTTGACACTCACCCCTAGTCACAGAGATGGGTTGAATCCATCATCATTCTTAAGCTCTCTTCGCCACCCCAGTTCAGACACAGCTATATGCAAAACAGTCTTGATCCTGTGCCTCATGGGAACAGTCTAGCCTGAACTGCCAATCCATATCTTCCCTGGACAGGAAACAAGCATCCTGGGAACAGTTTCGGGCTAACAGCCATAATCAACCAGGCTAGCTTGAATAAAGTGGCAAAGTGAGCAAGGGACCCACGTTTGAGCATACCCTGACAACTTAGAGCAAACAAAGCAAACACAAGGAGATGACATTTGGAGCTCTGAAACTATTCAAACACTCACCCCCATTCACAAATCTGGGTTGAATCCATCATCACTCTTTAGCTCACTTCACCACCCCTGTTCAGACACAGCCACATGCAAATCAGTCTTGAACCTTTGTCTCATGGGAACAGTCTAGCTCGAACTGCCAAGCCATGTCTTCCCTGTACCGGAAACAAGCATCCTGGGACCGGTTTCGGGCTAACAGCCGTCATCAGCCAGGCTAGCTTGAATCCAGTGGCAAAGTGATCAAGGGATCCATGTCTGGGCATGCCCTGCCAACTTAGGGCAAACAAAGCAAACACAAGGAGATGACGGGCGGAGCGCTGAAAGTTTTCAGACACTCACCCCAGTCAAAAATGTGGGCTGAATCCATCTTCGTTCTTTAGCTCACTTCGCCACCCCAGTTCAGACACAGCTATCTGTAAATCAGTCTTGATCCTGTGTCCATGGGAACAGTCTAACCTGAACTGCCAAGCCATGTCTACTGAGTCCCGGAAACAAGCATCCTGGGACCGGTTTTGAGCTATCAGCAATTCTCAGCCAGGCTAGTTTGAATCCAGTGGCAAAGTGAGCAAGGGACCAATGTCAGGCATACCCTGCCAACTTAGGGCAAACAAAGCAAACACAAGGAGATGAAGGACTGAGCGTTTAAACTGTTCAGAGACTCACCCTCAGTCACAGATCTGTGTTGAGTCCATCATCGTTCTTTAGCTCATTTGGCCTCCCCATTTCAAGCACACAGCTATATGCAAATCAGTCTTGACACTGTGCCTCATTGAAACAGTCTAGCCCGAACTGCCAACCCATGTCTTCCCTTGACGGGAAACAGGCATCCTCGGACCAGTTTCGGGCTATCAGCCCTCCTCAGCCAGGCTAGCTTGAATCCAGTGGCAAAGTGAGCAAGGAACCCACGTCTGGGCATACGCTGCCAACTTAGGGTGAACAAAGCAAACACAAGGAGATGACAGACAGAACGCTGAATCTTTTCAGACACTCACACCCAGTCACAGATCTGGGTTGAATCCATCATCATTCTTCAGCTCACTTCACCACTCCAGTTCAGACACAGCTATGGGCAAATCAGTCTTGACCCTTTGCCTCATGGGAACAGTCTAACTTGAACTTCTAAGCCATGTCTCCCGTGGACCAGAAACAAGCATCCTGGGACCAGTTTCAGGCTAACAGCCCTCTTCAGCCAGGCTAGCTTGAATTCAGTGGCAAAGTGAGCAAGGGACCCACGTCTGGGAATATCCTGCAAAATAAGGACGAACAAAGAAAAAACAAGGAGATGATGGCCGGAGCGCTGAAACGTTTCAGACAGTCACCCCTAGTCACAGATCTTTGTTGAATCCATCGTCGTTCTTTAACTCAGTTCGCCACCCCAGTTCAGACACAGCTATATGGAAAACAGTCTTGAACTTGTGCCTCATGGGAACAGTCTAGCCCGAACTGCCAAGCCATGTCTTCCCTGGACCGGAAACAAGCATCCTGGCACCGGTGTTGGGCTAACACCCCTCATCAGCCAGGCTAGCTTGAATCCAGTGGCAAAGTGAGCAAGGGACCCACATCTGGAAATACCCTGCCAAATTAGGACGAACAAAGAAAAAACAAGGAGATGATGGCTGGACCGCTGAAACTTTTCAGACATCACCCCCATTCACAAATCTGTTTGAATCCACCATCGTTCTTTAGCACACTTCACAACCCCAGTTCAGACACAGCTATATGCAAATCAGTCTTGAACCTTTGTCTCATGGGAACAGTCTAGTCCGAACTGCCAAGCCATGTCTTCCCTGGACCAGAAACAAACAACCTGGGACAAGTTTTGGGCTAACAGCCCTCATCAGCCAGGCTAGCTTGAATCCAGTGGCAAAGTGAACAAGGGACCTACGTCTGGGCATACCCTACCACCTTAGGGCAAACAAATCAAACACAAGGAGATGATGGGCGGAGCGCTGAAACTTTTCAGACACTCAGCCCCAGTCACAGATCTGGATTGAATCCATCATCGTTCTTTACCTCACTTCGCCACCACAGTTCAGACATAGCTATATGTGAATCTGTCTTGATCCTGTGCCTCATGGGAACAGCCTAGCCAGAACTACCAAGCCATGTCTTTCCTGGACCAGAAACTGGCATCCTGGAACCTGTTTTGGGCTAACAGCCCTCATCAGCCAGGCTAGCTTGAATCCAGTGTCAAAGTGAGCAAGGGACACACGTCTGTGTACACCCTGCCAACTTAAGGCGAACAAAGCAACACAAGGAGATGACGGACAGAGCGCTAAAACTTTTCAGCAACTCACCCCAGTCACAGATCTGGGTTAAATCCATCATTGTTCTTTAGCTCACTTCGCCACCCCAGTTTAGACACAGCTATATGCAAACCAGTCTTGACCCTGTGCCTCATGGGCACAGTCAAGCCAGAACTTCCAAGCCATGTCTTCCCTGGACTGGAAACAAGCTTCCTGGGACCGGTTTCGGGCTAACAGCCCCCATCAGCCAGGCTAGCTTGAATCCAGTGGCAACGTGGGCAAGGGACCCACGTCTGGGCGTACCCTGCCATATAAGGTTGAACAAAGCAAACACAAGGAGATGACGGACGGAGCGCTGAATGTTTTCAGACTCTCACACCCAGTCACAGATCTGGGTTGAATCCATCATCGGTATTTAGCTCACTTAGCCACCCCAGTTCAGAAACAGCTATATGCAATTCAGTCTTGACCCTTTGTGTCATGGGAACAGTCTAGCCCAAACTGCTAAGCCATGTCTTCCCTGGACCGGAAACAAGCATCCTGTGACCGGTTTTAGGCTAACGGCCCTCATCAGCCAGGCTAGCTTGAATCCAGTGGCAACGTGGGCAAGGGACCTACGTCTGGGCATACCCTTCCAAATAAGGACGAACAAAGCAAATACAAGGAGATGATGGCTGGAGCGCTGAAACTTTTCAGACACTCACCTCTAGTCACAGATCTGAGTTGAATCCATCATCGTACTTTAGCTCACTTCGCCAGCCCAGTTCAGACACAGCTATATGCAAAAGAGTCTTGTACCTGTGCCTCATCGGCACAGTCAAGCCCAAACTGCCAAGCCATGTCTTCCCTGGTCCGGAAACAAGCATCTTGGCACAGCCCTCATCAGCCAGGTTAGCTTGAATCCATTGGCAAAGTGAGCAAGTGACCCACGTCTGGGTACACCCTGCCAACT
The DNA here is from genome assembly GCF_964204655.1 of Triturus cristatus. Classification (NCBI taxonomy): domain Eukaryota; kingdom Metazoa; phylum Chordata; class Amphibia; order Caudata; family Salamandridae; genus Triturus; species Triturus cristatus. The sequence continues at coordinate 1,191,367,239 of NC_140589.1, forward strand.
TAGGGTGAACAAAGCAAACACAAGGAGATGACGGACGGAGCGCAGAAACGTTTTCAACACTCACCCACAGTCACAGATCTGGGTTGAATGCATCATCCTTCTTTAGCTCACTTCACCACCCTAGTTCAGACACAGCTATATGCAAATCAGTCTTGACCCTGCGCCTCATGGGAACAGTCTAGCCCAAACTGCCAAGCTATACTTTCCCTGGACTGGAAACAAGCATCCTGGGACCGGTTTCGGGCTAACAGCCGTAATCAGCCAGGCTAGCTTGAATCCAGTGGCAAAGTCAGCAAGGGACCCACGTCTGAGAATACCGTGCCAACTTAGGGCAAACAAAACAAACACAAGGAGATGACGGGCGGAGCAATGAAACATTTCAGACACTCACCCCCGTCACAAATCTGGTTTGAATCCATCATCGTTCTTTAGCTCACTTTGCCACCCCAGTTCAGAGACAGCTATATGCAAATCAGTCTTGAAGCTTTGTCTCATGGGAACAGTCAAGCCCGAACTGCCAAGCCATGTCTTTCTTGGATGAGAAACAAGCATCTTGGGACCGGTTTCAGGCTAACAGCCTTCATCAGGCAGGCTAGCTTGAATCCAGTGGCAAAGTGAGCAAGGGGCCCCCGTCTGGGTATACCCAGCAAACTTAGGGCGAACAAAGCAAACACAAGGAGATGACGGACGTAGCGCTGAAACTTTTTCGACACTCACCCCCAGTCACGGATCTGGGTTGAATGCATCATCATTCTTTAGCTCACTTGTCCACCCCAGTTCAGACACAGCTATATGCAAATCAAGATTGACCCTTTTCCTCATAGAAACAGTCTAGCCCGAATTGTCAAGCTATGTCTTCCCTGGACCACAAAAAAGCACCTTGTGGCTGGTTTTGGGCTAACAGCCCTCAACAGCCAGGATAGGTTGAATCGAGTGGCAAAGTGAGCAAGGGACCCCCGTCTGGGTATACCCAGCAAACTTAGGGCGAACAAATCAAACACAAGGAGATGACGGACGGAGCACTGAAAGTTTTTAGACACTCTCACCCAGTCAAAGATCTGAGTTGTATCCATCATTGTTCTTTAACACACTTCACCACCCCAGTTCAGACATAGCTATATGCAAATTAGTCTTGTCCTGTCCCTCATGGGAACAGTCTAGCCCAAACTGCCAAGCCATGTCTTCCCTGGACCGGAAACAAGCATCATGGGACCGGTTTCGGGCTAACAACCCTCATCAACAAGGCTAGCTTGAATCCAGTGGCAATGTGAGCAAGGGACCCAAGTCCGGGCATACCCTGACAACTTAGGTCGTAGAAAGCAAACACAAGTAGATGATGTACAGAGCACTGAAACTTTTTTGACACTCACCCCCAGACATAGATTTGGGTTGAATCCATCATCGTTCTTTAGCTCACTTCACCACCCTAGTTCAGACACAGCTATATGCAAATCAGTCTTGACCCTGTGCATTATGGGAACAGTCTAGCCCGAACTGCCAAGCTATATCTTCCCTGGACCGGAAACAAGCATCCTGGAACCGGTTTCGGGCTAACAGCCGCAATCAGCCAGGCTAGCTTGAATCCAGTGGCAAGGTGAGCAATGGACCCACGTCTGAGAATACCCTGCCAACTTAGGGCTAACAAAACAAACACAAGGAGATGACGGACAGAGCGTTGAAACTTTTTTGACACTCACCCCTAGTCACAGATCTGGGTTGAATCCATCATCATTCGTAAGCACTCTTCGCAACCCCAGTTCAGACACAGCTATATGCAAATCCGTCTTGAAGCTTTGTCTCATGGGAACAGTCAAGCCCGAACTGCCAAGCCATGTCTTTCTTGGATGAGAAACAAGCATCTTGGGACCGGTTTCAGGCTAACAGCCTTCATCAGGCAGGCTAGCTTGAATCCAGTGGCAAAGTGAGCAAGGGACCCCCGTCTGGGTATACCCAGCAAACTTAGGGCGAACAAAGCAAACACAAGGAGATGACGGACGTAGCGCTGAAACTTTTTCGACACTCACCCCCAGTCACGGATCTGGGTTGAATGCATCATCATTCTTTAGCTCACTTGTCCACCCCAGTTCAGACACAGCTATATGCAAATCAAGATTGACCCTTTTCCTCATAGAAACAGTCTAGCCCGAATTGTCAAGCTATGTCTTCCCTGGACCACAAAAAAGCACCTTGTGGCTGGTTTTGGGCTAACAGCCCTCAACAGCCAGGATAGGTTGAATCGAGTGGCAAAGTGAGCAAGGGACCCCCGTCTGGGTATACCCAGCAAACTTAGGGCGAACAAATCAAACACAAGGAGATGACGGACGGAGCACTGAAAGTTTTTAGACACTCTCACCCAGTCAAAGATCTGGGTTGTATCCATCATTGTTCTTTAACACACTTCACCACCCCAGTTCAGACATAGCTATATGCAAATTAGTCTTGTCCTGTCCCTCATGGGAACAGTCTAGCCCAAACTGCCAAGCCATGTCTTCCCTGGACCGGAAACAAGCATCATGGGACCGGTTTCGGGCTAACAACCCTCATCAACAAGGCTAGCTTGAATCCAGTGGCAATGTGAGCAAGGGACCCAAGTCCGGGCATACCCTGACAACTTAGGTCGTAGAAAGCAAACACAAGTAGATGATGTACAGAGCACTGAAACTTTTTTGACACTCACCCCCAGACATAGATTTGGGTTGAATCCATCATCGTTCTTTAGCTCACTTCACCACCCTAGTTCAGACACAGCTATATGCAAATCAGTCTTGACCCTGTGCATTATGGGAACAGTCTAGCCCGAACTGCCAAGCTATATCTTCCCTGGACCGGAAACAAGCATCCTGGAACCGGTTTCGGGCTAACAGCCGCAATCAGCCAGGCTAGCTTGAATCCAGTGGCAAGGTGAGCAATGGACCCACGTCTGAGAATACCCTGCCAACTTAGGGCTAACAAAACAAACACAAGGAGATGACGGACAGAGCGTTGAAACTTTTTTGACACTCACCCCTAGTCACAGATCTGGGTTGAATCCATCATCATTCGTAAGCACTCTTCGCAACCCCAGTTCAGACACAGCTATATGCAAATCCGTCTTGATCCTGTGCCTCTTGAGAATAGTCTAGCCCGAACTGCAAATCCATGTCTTCCCTGGACAGGAAACAAGCATCCTGGGAACAGTTTCAAGCTAACAGCCATAATCAACCAGGCTAGCTTGAATCAAGTGGCAAAGTGAGCAAGGGACCTACGTTTGAGCACCCCCTGACAACTTAGGACAAACAAAGCAAACACAAGGAGATGACATTCGGAGCTCTGAAACTATTCAAACACTCACCCCCAGTCACAAATCTGGGTTGAATCCATCATCGCTCTTTAGCTCACTTCACCACCCCTGTTCAGACACAGCCATATGCAAATCAGTCTTGAACCTTTGTCTCATGGGAACAGTCTAGCTCGAACTGCCAAGCCATGTCTTCCCTGTACCGGAAACAAGCATCCTGGGACCGGTTTCGGGCTAACAGCCGTCATCAGCCAGGCTAGCTTGAATCCAGTGGCAAAGTGAACAAGGGACCTACGTCTGGGCATACCCTGCCAACTTAGGGCAAACAAAGCAAACACAAGGGGTGACGGGCGGAGCGCTGAAAGTTTTCAGACAATCACCCCAGTCAAAAATGTGGGCTGAATCCATCTTCATTCTTTAGCTCACTTTGCCACCCCAGTTTAGACACAGCTATATGCAAATCAGTCTTGACACTGTGCCTCATGGAAACAGTTTAGCCCGAACTGCCAACCCATGTCTTCCCTTGACCAGAAACAGGCATCCTCGGACCAGTTTCGGGCTAACAGCCCTCCTCAGCCAGGCTAGCTTGAATCCAGTGGCAAAGTGAGCAAGGGACCCACATCTGGGCATACCCTGCCAACTTAGGGTGAACAAAGCAAACACAAGGAGATGACAGACAGAGCGCTGAATCTTTTCAGAAACTCACACACAGTCACAGATCTGGGTTGAATCCATCATCATTCTTTAGCTCACTTCACCACCCCAGTTCAGACACAGCTATGGGCAAATCAGTCTTGACACTTTGTCTCATGGGAACAGTCTAACCTGAACTGCTAAGCCATGTCTCCCCTGGACCAGAAACAAGCATCCTGGGACCAGTTTCAGGCTAACAGCCCTCATCAGCCAGGCTAGCTTGAATTCAGTGGCAAAGTGAGCAAGGGACCCACGTCTGGGAATACCCTGCCAAATTAGGACGAACAAAGAAAAAACAAGGAGATGATGGCCGGAGCGCTGAAACTTTTCAGACAGTCACCCCTAGTCACAGATCTTTGTTGAATCCATCGTCGTTCTTTAGCTCAGTTCGCCACCCCAGTTCAGACACAGCTATATGGAAAACAGTCTTGAACTTGTGCCTCATGGGAACAGTCTAGCCCGAACTGCAAAGCCATGTCTTCCCTGGACTGGAAACAAGCATCCTGGCACCGGTTTTGGGCTAACACCCCTCATCAGCCAGGCTAGCTTGAATCCAGTGGCAAAGTGAGCAAGGGACCCACATCTGGGAATACCCTGCCAAATTAGGACGAACAAAGAAAAAACAAAGAGATGATGGCCGGAGCGCTGAAACTTTTCAGACAGTCACCCCTAGTCACAGATCTTTGTTGAATCCATCGTCGTTCTTTAGCTCAGTTCGCCTCCCCAGTTCAAACACAGCAATATGCAAATCAGTCTTGACCCTGTGCCTCATGGGAACAGTCAAGCATGAACTTCCAAGCCATGTGTTCCCTGGATTGGAAACAAGCATCCTGGGACCGGTTTCGGTCTAACAGCCCTCATCAGCCAGGCTAGCTTGAATCCAATGGCAAAGTGAGCAAGGGACCCACGTCTGGGAATACCCTGCCAACTTAGGGCGAACAAAGCATACACAAGGAGATGAAGGATGGAGCGCTGAGTCTTTTCAGACAATCACACCCAGTCACAGATCTGGGTTGAATCCATCATCGTTCTTTAGCTCACTTCGCCACCCCAGTTCAGACTCAGGACACAATGTTGCTCAGTGATTAAATACGTGAAGATAGTGTGGTCATACCATTGTCTACCACAGCCAGGGACTTTTCTAGGTTAATTCTATCAATTTCACGTAATCTCTCAGCAGTATCCTGTTCGGAGACTTTCCACAGTTCATTGTAGATGGCATAGAAGAAGCGTTTCATACATGGTTTCTTTGGACCTAACAAGAAATCCCTAAGATCCATCTTGTCAGCTAGAAGGGACAAGTGTTGTTTCACCTGTCGTAGTGATGGGGTTTTTAGCTATTCCAGGCACAACTTCCCAACAATGTAAGAAGTCACTAACTACCCCTGGGTCATTTGTGTGTATATAGCATGGATCTGGCCTGTGGATTCTAAAGCCTGTAGTGGTATCCTTGAATCTTGATTGACACCTATTTGTGTCAATAGGCCAAACCACCCATCCCTTCCAATTGGGAGCTGATGAATTGTATGTACCATTCTGTATCCTTGCACTCAGTACCTCCTCACTAAGCAGTGTGTCATTCGATAAACCTGTAATTGGTATTTTCAAAGGGATGGGTGGTGTTTTCAGGTCTTTCATTTTTGCAAACCTTTAACAAGTAGTTTGTTGCACTGTTCTGTCAAGGAATATTATCTGTAACGGTATGAGGCAAGCTCTAAGTAAAGCCTTTGTTCCCTGAACCTGCCAATCTTTCATCCCCCAAATGGATTTTGTGTCTATCGTGTCCCTCCAATAGTTGAAACCTTGTATAGACAGTTGGGAGATGAAAGGTGCTGAATAAATGAGCTTTGTGTTAGTCAGCATCATTTTCTTCACAGTTGCATTTGACTGTACTACCTTATAGTAGTATGATATTGGGTCTGATGCATTGAACTCTGAAAAGTATGCAAATTTCTATTTGAATGTGGCAGAACTACCTTTCGGTGGTGTTGGGCAAAGTTCCCATTGATGGTCAGTGTTTACAGTGCATGGAACACTTGGTCTGTGCAAAAAGTGATGACCATAGTGCTGGTAACTATACATAGTGTCGAAGTCAGATGTATCCCCTGTAAGAAAATGCAGCAGAGTGTTCTAAATCTAAACGCACAGTATTTACAGTCTGAATTTCCCAATCATCAGAGAGTGTACTCGGGGTAATTAATTCATTCATTGAAATTTTGAACACATGTGGAATTTTCAAATTTTCAATAGGACTAAATACATCATATAAAACGTTTCCCCACACTATACCATCCGGTACTGGAACTGCTGAAATGTTCACTAGGGACAGGTCTCTTTGTTCATGGTGTGATGACGTGTGTGATTTCAAGACCAAGTTCACAGTTTGTACTGCAGAGCGTTGAGGGAGATAATTTCCATTAAGTAGTAGGAAAAAGACTGTTACTATGCCAATCTAAATTAACAGGAACAGGATCCCTAATGCAAATTAAAGATGCAACCAAGGGAACACAAAGTAAGTCTTTTTCAGCCACAGATAAAATTGATGAAATTGTTCTTTTTTAGAGATGGGTGGCATTTGCTCAGGTTCACTTGGATCTGAAGAAAAGTCATCGAAGTTGATGAAGTAGCCAGACGCAGTTCGATCTATCTTTGGGAACTCGGCAGTGTTTGTACAACTGGCAGTTGCTTCTTGTGAAGGCACGCTAATGTAAAGTTCATTATTGGTCCGAATTGCAATTTGCATTTCAGTTTCATTGGATGTTGTCCAATTTCAACAGGTGTAATTCGTACTCCGTTATTGGCTTATCCCGCATCTTGCGCAGAGGAGTCCTGGAACGTTATTAGTCTTTCCATCTGAATTTCCTGTATACTAGTCAGAGGAGATCGGCGGCTATTCAGGACTCCACGTGGACTGCTGTTGAGAATCGGCCACAGAGTGTGGTTTGATCAGATCAATGGAGACAAATCTATTTTCTTTTCGGCCGGCAAGAGGCGGAAGAAGTACTGTTGTTCCTTGAACCACCAGGACAGGTACAGGTGTTTTGTAGGATGGCCCAAACTCTTCCTTGTCCACAATCTTTTCTTTGACCAGGTCCCCAACCTTTGGGACCCAGACAGGTCTTGCCATTCACTTCCCCAGTGGCAGTGCGTTTTACTTGGACGTTGGTATATAATGCCCGGAATTCATTGAGTTCCTGTAAAACAGCCAAACCATCTTTCAATTCAAATGGTTTTACATTTGCCACTGTGCTGGCACAATCGAGGTCAGGTACCCATATCCTTGTCCCAAACAGGATCTCATTGGGGGTACGTCCTCCCAAGGATTATTGGGAATATTATTCAGTGCCCTCTGGACCCCATATAGTTGATTGATCCATCTACCGACCGCCTCTAATACCCTTGCTGTTAAGGATTGCTTTAGGCCCCGGTTTTTCCTCTCCACCACCAAATTTTCCTCGGGATGGTAGGGGGAGGAGTACCTCATGGCCACTCCCATACTTTCCATGGCTTCCTTGTAAGCATGTGAGCTAAACGGAGGGTGGGCCAGGGTTGGACAGTAATGTGCCAATTGCGTATATGCCGATGAAGACTCGCAAATCCTTTATAACAGTTTAAGCATCAGCCGAGTGCTGAGGCCAAACCCATGGAAATCTAGAGCATGAATCCAGTGTGGAGTTAGAATTAAACCTAATCTGCGATCAGTGTTTGGTATAACTCTATCCCCCACTCCTGGAATTTGAGCATATAGTGTATTTTGTGCATCTAATTTATAGGAAAATTTAAGTGGAAAGCCTTTCGGGATGGCAGAGCCGTTCTTTGAGGCATTGACAGCTATCAGTATGTCTCCATCTATCCTCGTGCTGGAACGAGTGATTGCAGCAACGGCAGCAGTTCTCACTGTCTCCTTGGTGGCTTCATCAGCCAGTGAATTCCCTTCAACGTGTACGCCAACACGCTGGAACTCAATGTGTGAATAACTTGTGTCCGTGGCAGACATGCTTTCACCTTTGCCACTTGTTCCCATAAAAAATTATGTATAATTGTGCAACCCTTGGAATCTCTAAACCCATTCTGGCCCCAGTAATGAAGATATTTATTGTAAGACTGCACGCTTGTAAACGAATTGCACACCATCAATGTGGGGAATTCCCGATCCGTGCACTGAAGTGCCAATATCAGGGTTTTCAGCTCTGCCAACTGCGCTGCACAATCTCCTAGAGATTGTGTAGTCGTATTGCTGGAATGGAACTTACCGTCCTGCATACGTCCCTTCGCTATAGCACATGAAGCACTATACTGTTGTTTACTTCCTATGGCAGGCTGAGCAGATCCATCAGCATAAATTATGTATTCATATTTCTCTAGAGACAAGATTTCATTCGGGAGAGGGTATTCTTGTTCGTACTGCAGGAACGCTTATGTTTTTAGTGTAGAATCATATTTGTAATCTACATCTGTTGCAGTGAGAGAATTAGCTCATTGTATTCATCGCGGATGCAGTGCTTTCACATTTTGAATGCTCGCTTTGGTAACAGCTTCTAAAGTTGGTACCGGGGTTACAACAATTATGCGTTTCCCCTGTGCTAGTGTTCTTTCTCTCACTACAGCAGTTTGTTCTGCGTCAATATTTTTTCAGTTGCTGCAAATCGCATTTCAGCATTTGTATATACATGTGATTTGTATGCAATTGGAACTGTCTCACCGTCATTTAATATGGGGTAAGTATATCCTGATAATACGGGGGCAACCCAGATCACCAAATTAGTGGTAGTCACACGTGTGTACAAATGTTTAGATGCTATCATGTCAGCCTGAACTGAACGGAGAGTATCTGTGTGGTGCTGTGTCCACTGATGTGGTATGAAATCAGGTCTGATTAAGTCATAGAAAGGTTTTACTCTTTCTGCATAATCTAGAATGTATGTTCTATCAAAATGTAGAAATCCTAAAATGGATTGCAAACCTTTGAGAGTCTTAGGAGGTTGGAGCAGCGTGCACTTTTCTAAAAAGGTGGCTGCCAGGTTCTTGCCTTCACTTGATAGCTCATATCCCAAAAACAGGACACTTGGGATGGGCAATTTTAGATTTCTTAAAATTAAATTTGTAGCTGAATTTGTGAATCCCACAATTATGTTGTTCACCCTGCTCAAGTAACTCATTGTCTGATAGATAGATGTCAGCTACATAGGACACAGCCTCCTCGTCACATGTTTGTAATAATTCTGACATTCTTGCAGAGTAGCCCCGGGCTGTTCTTATACCCTTGAGGCAAATGACAAAAAAATGTGTGGAGGACTTAGCGCAGAAAATTCTGTCAAATATCGTCTTTCTGGAGCTATATTTTGGCAGAAGAATCCATTTGAGATATCTAGTTCAATTTTGTATTTGTACAGCACAATGTTATTCATTAGTGCGGCACTGTGTGCATTTTGAACTGCAAATGTTTGTGTGTATGTGTTTAAATGTCGGTAATCTAAAACTAGACGATATGTGTTGTCAGGTTTCATTACTGGAAACAAAAGATTATTCATCGGGGAGGTGCAAGTCTCAATTACACCCTGGTATTCGAGTTGATCTAAGATTTCTTTGACCTGTCTTTTGCATCGTTTTTATAAGGTACTGTCTTGTGAGTAGATTTTAATTGGATTTCATGATGGGTAGACTCGACGTCCTACCCTACATGGTTGCAGTATAATGCCAGAGCTAGCGCTAGCACCCTCTCCTGCGTGTATGAATGTTTTAAAAATTCTGGAACAAGGTCGGAGAATGTAGGCAAAATGATGCTTTCCCTTTTTGGGCACCCCATCAGAAACTTAGGCGGCCAATCTCTTTTGGCTAGCTGTATGTCATATCCATGAGACCTTTAACCTTTCTTGAGATCTCCTCCTCTATTTGAAGTGTAATTTTATACAATCTATGTGGGTCATTAACTCGGGTTTCAGGTGTTTCCACCGTGATGTGTTCATTCAATACTGCTGTCATCAGAAAGTCCTAAAGGGTCTGGAGAGCTATTGTTACTTCTGCCGCACTGTCTAGCATCGTCAGAGCCCATTTCCATTTCAGAAGCTGAGTCCTCAGTAACCTGGGCATGTCTAATTTTAAAGCCAGCTACTTTCTTCTTTTTGAATTGAGGTTTTGCTTTAGATTGATCTTCCTGTTTGATAATGTAATCTGAATTACGATGTGTTTCCATCTTCTATCTCTGAGTTCTTTTATGAACCCTGGAAGGAACAAAAGGAACATGTATCAGTGTCCTCATACCTATCAGGTTTCCTAATGTTTTAACGATACTTAAGGTTGTACCTCTTTTCAGAGGACTCCCACTGGGGAGACCCACCCCTAGATCGGGAATTCTCTTCTGAATTGTTATTCTTAGAATTTTAGTTTTCCCGTTTTTTTTAGAAGAAGTGGGCGCTTGCTTTGAGCTGATTTGTCGGGACTACCCGCCATTTGTGGCTTCCCTGCTTTTTTCCCAAATTATCTCTACCTAAGTCAGCATAGGTTTCTTCGATAATTTTTTATTAAGTCTCGCTCCCTATTTCTAGGTGCTATTTCCCTTAGGCGGCTGTGTATGGCCACTGCTGTTGCATCCCCCTTTATGTTACTCAGCATTATTGCCGAGACTTGGGAAAAATCACCCAACAATTTCATTCTCAAGTCCAGGGCAGGTCCTGCCCATACTCATTCTGTATTTGTTTCAATACTTCTGAAACGACTGCTAAGGAAGGAGTACCGTGTATTTTGACGTAAACGGCAGCAAAGATTGTTACCCAAGTGGTACAATCCTCAATCAAGGGAACCATACCCTTTGGCAAGCAAATTGTTAACATTCTATGTTTACTTCTTCCATCTATGCAATTTTTTGTGCTATTGTGAATGCAATTTGCTCCCGTTTGGAAGGAATTGTCCCTATTACTAATTTTTGTGTCTGTGGGTTAATTGTAAGTGTGGTCTGATGTGGACCAGCTGGAGCATTTCTCACAGGTTGGACTGTTAATGTTCGCATGATGAACTGGACAATGTGTCTGTATAGCCTGACTTTGTCTTTGTATTTTTTTCAGACTTCATCAACTGGTAGTGTATCTATCTCAGGATGTGGAGTGTATGTTGTTAAGACCAGCCAGGTCGCTCCCTCTATGCTGAGTGGACTTAGTCTCATGACAGGTTTTGTGTGTGGGAGGGCTCCTTTAAACCAGCTTTTATGCTGCTGGTAAGTTAATGGGACTTCTATGTCTTCGTATGGAATGTATTCTTCCTGTGGTTCAGCTACAATGTATTTGTGGAACAATTTAGTCACCAGATCTGCAGGTGGGAACTGAACCCAAGAATAGAATACCTCTGATCCGAACACCTTGTGTGCCTCAATCACAAAGGTAATACAGCCACCAGTTGCTGGTACACCGTGTTCTAACAATTTCATAGTCACAGCATGTCTGCAGTTCTCTGTGATGTTAAGAGCGTTAGCCAATTCGTCTTCCACCGAGCCCGAATCATGTGTGTTGTCAGGCATTTTCAGAAGAGAATATTAAGTTAAGAGGTAGGTTTCTGCACAAAGTGGGGAACTTTTTATCCTTACAAGTTTGCTAAACCTTCATCCAATACACAGAGTATATCTGTTCAGCTGAGGCGGATTTCCCCTTCCCACATCTCTGAAAAGGCGTGAGTAGGGCTTTCTGAGAAAGCACAACTGAACTACTCAGATTTTCACTGTTAATATAAGAACCAAACCAACGTTGGGTGCCATGTCGTGTAGTTCCTAGGTGTCCCCCAGGACCTGCACGTTTTGGATGACCTAAACTGAGGGCTTGGTGTCCCATCCGCTTCCAGACACCCCCACAGGATACGTCTGCCGTTAGACCAGCAAACTCTACAGTGCTACTACCACCTCCCTGTATCTTACAGTGGTGTGGGTGATCCCGTGCAACCACTGAACATGACAAACCTGATTCCTCAGGGATCGTGGAAAATAGTACAGTACGTTTCGCTCCGACACTCATGCTTGCTTTCTCTTAGAAAATACACATAAGAATTTATTGGTCAAGTGACAGCCTTGTGTAAAACATATGTGGTGCGACAATCAGGAGACAAAAGCATATGAAAGAGATTGCTAGTACCAATGTAATGAATAGTAGATACATTTCTGACATTGTGCTAATAAGATGAACAGGAGCAGTTCAGATAAAAACAGTAGCCCTTGCATATTGCTAAAATGCACGCCCTAAGTGTTTTTCCTAAATGTACCTAGCCTAACCTGGATATGCAGGTGCATATGTGTATAGCTATGTGTATCTGTAGGCAAGAAACCCCTAGGGATGAACCAGTCCCTCACCTGATGGTTTAGAACGAAGGACCCCATCTCTGCGTTGAGTATGACAACCCGCAAGGGATGTCAGACAGCTGGGTGTCGGAGATTCGGCATGCAGGACCCCTGTCTCAGCCTGGAAGGAATTCTCCTCTAATTTGTAGGAGGGAGTGAGGGTCTTTTATACTAAAGTGGTCACTTCAGGGTTTCTTCTAGAATTGATATGTTTTAAAAAAAACATGGATGTTTTTAAAATAATCATAAATGTTTTGAAATAAAATCACGGATGCTTTTCTATACAAGTGTGATCATGCACAGCTGGCTGTTGGCGAAGGATGAGAAAGTGGTGGCCCTTTTACAGAATAAATCTGCCGTGCCTGGGGACATGTTTATGTATGTCAGGTACAGGGATTATGATAGAATACTTAGAGCCTGGTGTCGAGGAGACAGGAGAAAGCTACTAGGTAAAAGGTCGCCTGTTTAGAATCATTATTGTCGTGTGGATAGGAAAATGTATGTAAAAATGGGGTATACATCAATGAGACTATCCTAAAAGACATGACACCACATTCTAAAATTTATGCTTTCAATGAAGTGGCAGTTTAATTATTACAAATCAACGCAGCCTTCCTTATCTTCTAAAATCTCTCTCATCCGCCTGTCTCGGTACCTGTGGTAGATCAGACCGATTAATGATTTGTAGTCCTCTACCCCATACATGTGCTGACATAAAGAAGGAAGTCCTAAGCAGGACAGTGCATGCATTTTATGTGCGACCCTGATACAAAGTCATCACCACTATTTATAATTTACTCAAAACTAGCTCTGTTAATGTTAGTTACTATGCACGGAAAAATCAATTCCCTGAGGGTATGCTCCCATTTAAAACTAACTTTCATGCACTCTAACCTCGTCTCTTCCTGACTGCCTCGCATTCTCAGCATCCCCAAATGTGAAATAACTTTGATTGGTCTATATAAACGTCCCTAATTACTGATTGCCAACATCTGATACAGTGACGTGCTTGATGTGAAATATTATGCCCTTAAACAGAGATAATATGTGACCATATATGTTTAGAAAACTTAGTTTAGAGTGCTCCAAGTTATAAATAAAATAGTACTGTTGACTCTGTAGACGAGTACAAAATTGCAGTGGTGGCTGGTGTCATTTTAAAGTTGTGGGACGTAAAGTTTTGGGATCACTTTTATGTAGCGAGCGAGCGAGTCTGAATAACATAATGAAATTCAAGGTGGTCTTAACCCTGAGAAGATTTTGAGAAAGCAGCAGCAAATGGAGCATTTTAGAACTAATTTTAATGAAGAACTTTGGGGCATATTAGCACGGGCAATATCGCTGCTTTAGCGGGAACTTTTCCTGCTAAAGCGGCGATAATTCTATCGCCCTATCAGCAAGCTGTCGCTAACAGCAGTTAGCGACAGCTTTCTGACGAAAGCGACCGGTTTGGGTGCCGCTTTGCATGTCAGTGATATTTATCGCTAATGACATGCAAAGTAGGCATTCCCGACCAACAGACCTGGTAAACAGCCGCTAACAGGCCTATCGCCTATTAGCAAGGAAGCCCTGGCCCCGGTTAGCGACGTGAAAAGTCGCGCTAACCGGGGTCATCGCCATTTTTTTAACACCTGCTATTTTCCTGACTTAACCATACCTAACATGGGGGGTGGATTATGCTGATACAACCACAGGGTCGTATCAGCAAGGTTTCCCCCTTCCCCATGCAACATCGCTGGTTTTGTCGCGATGTTGGCCCTTCCCTCCTGCTATCGCTGGAATATTTATCGCCATATTGCTAATTGTTGCTAATACAGTGTTAGCATGGCGATATATTCCAGCGATAGCTGGCGATAAAAAATGTCGCACTAAGCTCGCTCTGCGATATTTATCGCAGTTTTTTGCTAATATGCCCCTTTGAGAGAATAGAACAAAGCATAGAGAGCAATATGGAATGTGAAGACTTCAAATATTTAAAAAGAAAGATCACCCCATATCTTAGTGCATTAAATATGCTCTACAGTTATTTAAGCGTGCAAATTGCAACAAGTAAGGTTTTTAATCATCGTACCTGAATGCACTGCTGTCTCTGCAATGCATCTGCTTGGTGATGTACTCGCATTAACAGGCCATCCATCAATCACCTTCTATTCCAGTTCAAACAAGGCCTCAACATCCATATCTTAATGTCTCATCGGACCCTAGCACCCATCACTCATTATTGCACCTTCACGGAGGGCCTGGCGCTTGTCTGTGCAGTGTGGCCCAGTACATCAGTGGACACCATGGAAAGAAATAGGTACTTTGGCTGGAGACACAGCAGGGACTGCAGGTAGAGAAGTATGGACTGCACCCTTCGCACTCTTCCATCGTCATTCACTCTGGGCCCTAGCACTCCTTCTCAACTGAGGCTTGTGAATTTGAATTTGGGAAAGGCAAAGAATATAATCCTGTAGGGTGGTAAAGACGTGTTGATCTGATGTAAAACTGTTCTATCCAAAACCTTGTCACTAGGAGCGCCCGATGGGGTACCTCGCCACACACTGATAGAGTGTAGAGTGCCGGTGGTGTAAACTGGGCCTTAGAACTCACGGCTTTGTAAGCAATAACGCCAATAATGAAAGGGGGAACCGAGAGCTTTTTAGCAAGGTCCTGCACAATGCTCCAAGGATATGCGAAAGGCAGTGGGTGTGCAGTTCCTCAACGGGGGAGAGAAGGGTGAAAAAAGGGGAGAGAACAGGTCTCTTATTGATTGCCCTCACACACCTAGCAAGGTGTCATGCTTCATCATTGGGCTGTGCTCCTCGTCGGGCCAGCGCTGCAATGCCCGACGGGCTCCCGCAGAGGGGCTCTTTGTCGGAGATCTTTTAAGAGACAGGCGTATTGGTACATGGGGGTAAGTGAACAGTGTACTGAGTGAGAGTGCTAGTGGTCTAAAATAGGTCTGGCACTGCCACAGGGAATTGCATTTATTCAGGTGGTGTGCCAACCTAATTAAAATATGTGAGCCCTGTCTGGATAGTTAATGATCCACAGGGACTAAAGTATGAGTGTGGTCGACAAGTTTCTTGCCAACTGCCCCTAACGGGTCGCTCGGCATTTCTTCAGGACCGTGGTTTTGAGAGAAAGTGCTCAGAAAGAACTCTACTACAATGCCAGTGAGAATAAAAATAATACATCACCAGCAAAGATCAATGCGGTCCCAGGGAGGTGGAGGGACCTGCAAGTAAGAGACCTGAAAAAAAGAATGACACAAGACACAAAATCACAACGTTTTGAGATGATTCATGGTAATTGTGCAAGACAGCAAAATCCAGGATGGTGTCATGCTGAGCATGCGTGGGGACGCAGAACATGTGAGTTCTACGTCAAGCGGAGGACTACGAATGAAAGTGCAAGTGAGAAGTTCAAGGTTAAAAACAGGGCGCCATCAGACTGAGTGCTTGCGGAATCGCAAGACCCAAATAGTGCAAAAGGGACTCGCCATAGTGATATGTCTTTCTCAGTGACAGCGAGTGCAGTGCTTAATGTGCGATGTACAGGAATGCTGTACAAGATTATAGATACGGCAAACAGATCGCACGACAAAAACGTGCGTAGTAGCAAGTCACCCCCAGTAGTGGGGTCGTGGGTAGACGGGTTTGCCGAATAAACGGTTTGCTGCTCAGCCTAGAACAAGAAAGAAAAGGAAAAAGGCTTTTGATCGCATCGTTGGAACAGCGATCAGAATAGTACGTGGTCTTACCGGTGTTCCATAGGTGGTTGGAAGGTGGTACTCACATGCGGTGGGCATGCAACTAGCGATGCTCCTACCCTGGCTCTAGCTCCCGTAGGGAACGGAGCCGGCAGGGGAGCTGAAATAGCGGAAGTGATGGTCGTGCACGTGACGATAGACTAGACCGCATTGGAGGTCGGCCATTTTGGAAGTGCTATCTTCCCAAGTTCGAAAAAGAAAAATAAACTTTATTGATACTGAACAGGGCAAGCGGAAAAACCGCAGCGGTGGGTCAAAGGATTGTATGACAGTGCCTGGTCTCTCAGTGGTGTGAGTGACGTAGGAGGCTTGGAGGCTCAAGAGGCAATGTCCAGTATGTGGCGCTTGAAAGCTAAAAGCGCTGTGGGGCATGGCTAGTTCAGCGGTATAATGGTAGGCTATGTCCAGTGAATGGCGTAATAGACTTAAAACGCTAAGGGACATGGCTAGTTTACTATTGAAGAGTGAAATCTTCCATGGAGTGTGGTTTAGGAAATGTGTGGTATGAAAGGAACCTGGTAAGTGGCCCAATCTAACGCTGTTGATGTTGGGTGTGAAGCCAAGGGGGAGATGTGGTATAAAAAGCGAATTAAGCATTATTCAGTGTGGCCCAAGGAATTTCATCGTTGAGGCCATTAATATGGCTTGAGATTTTGAAAATCCATTTTTGTTCCTTTCTGAAAAGGGCATCTTTGCTGATCGTGGGGAAGGATTTGAGTATTGATGTATGATGTAATTGTGGGTTCCCTTCAACCTCTACCTATTTTCCCCTTACGCCCCCACAAGGTGAACGAAACTAACAACCCTGTAAGTGATATGGCCATCATTCCTCCCCTGCTTCAACCACGGTGTTAAGGTCCCTAAATGATAAAGGTTACGAACCACCGGCATTTGATAACAAATTTTCCACTTTGTCTTGGAACGTGGCGGGGCTCCGTAACAAGATGGCCTCACCAGACTGGGGACTTTTTATTGATCAGTTCGATGTTTGCCTGTTCCAGGAGACCTGGCTTAGGGAGCACTTTTTTAGGTTGGGTTTTTTGTCTGTTAATAATTTGGCTTCAATTGCTGAGAGGGGTAGACCATCCTGATTGTCTCACACTTAGGCTGTTCAGTGTCCCAATTAGACACTCCAACCCCTGATTTACAATGTATCAGACTCTCCTTTCCGTCTAAATCTAGTCTGACTATCATTAACGTCTATTCCCGTCCTACCCAGATGGGAAAAGAATCACCAACATTGGACACTCTAGACAAATGTATATCTTCAGTACAGGGGGAGACTACTCTGATCGTTGCTGGGGACTTTAATTGCCAGTACGAACCTCTGCCGGGCATTATGGAGTCTATTACTTCCGAGGAGGACTCACTTTGGCTTATTCCAGATCTCCAAGTTCCCCCGATCAAGGCATGGACACCACTTGCCCTCCAGTTGAATTCTTTTACTATGGCACATTCTTTGAGAGCCTGTAATGGCCGCTCTCAATCCGATCTGGAGGGTAGCCCCACTTTTAATCGTCCAGGCCAGACCTCCCGCATAGATTATGTTATGGTAGAGACAAGGACCTGGCCTAGGGTAATTGATTTTGAGATTCTCCCACGTCATGATAGCGACCACGATGCCCTTGTACTTGACCTAAGTCTCCCGGAGATGGGTTTAAATACAGAGGAAAGAGTAGACAACCGAGGTACCCCCCTCCTCTCTAATGACAGAAGAAGGCTTAAATGGCCAATGGTGAAAAGGTCCCCCGATAAAATGACCACTCTCTACCAAGTTGTTTATCAGGCGCTCTTTGAATTAAGTGGATACTTAGAGCAGGGTCAGGAATTGTTTGGCTATCAAATATATAACATCCATACAGGTCTAGTGACTGCTCTTGCCGAACTACTAAACCCACTAATGGCTAAATCAAGGAAGAATAAGAAGGCCCCTACTTGGTTTGATCACAATTGTAAGAAAGCAAAGGGGGCACTTCTGGAAGCAATCAAATCTTTGAATAGACCACTCATAAGACAAAAGAGACTAGATTATAAGAAAGTGCTAATTGAGGCTAAACAGAATTGGGATAACAGCAAATGGGATGCTATAAAATCTGCCCTTGGGAATAGGGACATGAGGGAATTTTGGTCAATTATAAGAACTGGCAGTAGGGTTGGTCAAAAGGCAGACGACCCTAATATTGCACCAGAGAGATGGGTTGAGCACTATCAGTCGCTGTATGCCCCCCTGATAGAACCAAACTTCTCTCCTGACCCCTCTCCTCAGCCACTGCCCCAGAACATCGATGTGGCACTAAATTGCTCCCTCTATAACCCTCCTTCACTTCACACTTCTAATGAAGAATCCTATTTTAAAGTCACACTGAAGGAGGTCGGACTTGCCATAAAAAGGCTCCCAGCAGGTAAGGCGCCTGGCCTTGATAACTTCCCCGGCGATCTCTATAAGGACCAAACAGCGATTTGGGTCCCATATCTTTGTTTTTTGTTTAATGCCATAATCTTGGGAGCCAAATTACCGGATACCTGCGTGGGAGCTGAGATCAAACCAGTGTTTAAAAAAGGATCCCCATTACTCCCGGCCATTTATCGTCCGATCAGCCTGATCGATGTAAGTCAAAAACTATTCTCACGTATTATACTCGATCAGCTTCAGATCTGGATGGAGGATCAGTCGATTCTTAGCCGTTATAAGGCCGGCTTTAGGGAAAAGACATCCACGGTCGACCAGCTATTAAGACTCTTATACTGGAAAACCGTGAGAGTAGAGGGTGGCAGCCTCTACTTAATCTTAGTTGACCTCAAATCTGCCTTCGATTTGGTACCCCGTCAAACACTATGGGCAGTAATGGAGGATATGGGGGTCCCTGTAAACCTCCTTAATATCATCAGGAGGCTCCATCTGGATAATCTTGCACAAGTGAGGAGTGGTAAATGGGGCGGTTTAACAACTAGATTTCCAGTCAAGATAGGAGTCAGACAGGGCTGTGTTCTGGCCCCCACCCTCTTCTGTCTTTTTGTTAACGCACTGATTGCCCACCTCAAAGGGGTCAAAGACATTGATGCCCCAAAGTTACTAAACGATCAGGTGGTGGCATTAATATTCGCTGACGATACCCTCCTATTGTCGCCTATGGGTATCCAACGTGGTCTGGATAGTTTTGTCAATTTTTGTCTCATATGGGGGTTGGAGAGTAACACCCAAAAGACCAAGTTTATGGTCTGCAACCCACCAAAGACCAGATGTCCTAATCCCTCTTTGAATGGTATAGCATTGGACAGGGTAACAGTTTTCTAATATCTGGGTATCACTCTGACTGACAGAATGGATTGGGGCCCACAACTGGCCAAGGCTAAATTAAGACTTGTGCAAACTACAGGTGGTATCCTAAAACTTCATAAAGAATCCTCCTTTAAGCCTGTTGCTCCCATCATAGAAATATATAAAGCCCAAGCACGGGGAGCTATTCTATATGGGGTGGAATTGTGGGGCCACTCCATGATACCAGACATCTGCAAGTCTGAAAATGTATTTCTTAGATCGCTGTTGGCTCTACCATCTAGCACCCCCTCATTCCCATCAGAATGGACATGGGTATTAGACCCATAGAAGAAGTAGTGGCCCTAAGGCCTCTACTCTATTGGCGCAGACTTTGGGTTACCCCTGAGCTGACGCACTTTAGAGATGAAACTGCAGAGATAATGGGCCTTTTGGGGTCTCAGAAATTGCCCTGGTTTGCTTTCATAAAAAAAGAAAGTATGAGATTGGGTATACCAGGCTTCTGGTCTAATCCTGCTGTAGCCTGTGCTGAGCTGTCACATGCTGACCTGGTTCATTTACATCGTACGTGTAGTACCACGGCCATCTTTAGTAACCCTGGGCTGGGCTCGTTTACCCTCCACTTTTTGAACATAAAAACTGTTTATAGAGTGGAGCCATTTCTAGATGAGATCTTGCCTAGCACCGCAAGAAAACTCTATCTACAGTTTAGATATGGTACACTCCCACTCAGGGTCCTTTCTTATAAATGGTCGACATTTAAGTCCGTAGAATGTCCGGCCTGTGGGGCCAAGGAAGAGTCTGTAGCTCATGTTTTGTTTTCTGTATGGGGTACAAATTTATACGACAACGATGGCTTGTTCTACTCTGTAGAAACCTTGGGTTCAGCAACTACAAAGAGGCGATCAGAATATTCAAATCTAATACTTCCACCCCATTAGTTTTTTCTGTCTCGCGCTTTATTAATGCTATGTGGCGCAGGAGAAGATCTTTTTTATAACTATTTTGACCTATACCTCCCCTCTGATGCCAATCAATCTAGAATTGACAACTTGCGCTTTTTAACTTTTTTATATTTTTTATCTTTTAATTGTAAATAATCCCCATAATATGATAATTGCACTGTGTTTTTTTATCCTAAATGCTCGAAATACTTGATATGTTATTGTCTGTAAGTATGTATCTTTTAGGGTCTATGACCAAAATAAAGATTATTTGACTGACTGAGTATTGACCAGCTTATGTAATTGGCCATGTGGTCCATTTCTAGGAAGTGAGTACACATTTTTGTGTTATCCCTCCTGCACCTGATGTTACTGCGGTGTTCAGAGATTCTGATTTTTACAGGCGGGTTGTCATCCCTACGTACATGAGTTGGCAGGGACAATTGATTTGATAGATGCAGTTGCATGTGTTGCAATTTGTGTGTGTTTTTTGTGCCCAGGTTAGATGCCCTGTGAGTTTAATAGTCTTACTCGCTTTTGTCAGTGGACACACTATGCATTGTCCACACGGGTAGTGGCCCATGACTGGTGGTAGATTCCAGAGTCGGTGGTTGGCAGGGGGTTCTCTCCTAGGTCTGGTTCTGATTAGAAGGTTTTTCAGGTTGTTGGTTCTCCTGAAGGAAATCTAGGTTGTGGTATTAGACAGTCTCCTAGGGCCAACAGTCTCCAATGTTTTTTTATGATCTTTTTGATTATATTGGACTCTGGCGTGTAGGTCGTCACGCATGTTATTAGATCAGTGTTCATTTTTTCTTTGAGTATGAGTAGTACCTCCTTGTTGGTGTTACGTGCCCTTTTACAGGCGGCTTTTGTGGGTCCCATTGGGTATTCCCTTCTTGTTAGGTGGATGGTGAGTTCCTGCGCCTGTGTCTTGAAGTCCTCCACTTTGCTGCAATTATGTCTAAGTCTTAAGTATTGTCCATAAGGTAAGTTGTCACGTAATGCTTTGGGGTGAAAGCTACTAAAGAGGAGGGGGCTGTGACTGTCAGTAGGTTTTTGGTAGGTTTTTGTGGTTAGGCCTGTGGACGAGCTGTGTATTAGGAGGTCCAGGAAGGGGAGTTCATGGACCAATGTATTGGCAGTGAAGCATAGGAGAGGGTTAAGGCTGATGACCCAAGCCACAAAGTGGGGTATGGAGTCCAGATCTCCTTTCCAAAAGATGAAGAGGTCATCTATGTAGCGGCGCCATAGGGTAATGTTATCTTTGTATATGTTGGTACTGGTCAAGATGTGTTTGGCTTCGAAATGGGCCATGTAGAGGCATGCCAGGCTGGGGGCAAAGGTGCTCCCCATCGAAGAGCCCTGTACTTGATGGTAGATATGATCTTCGAATTGGAAGTTGTTTTCGGTAAGGGCGATGTCTGCACATTCCATAACGAATGATATTGGTGTAGGTGAGTTCCATGCTTGTGCGCGTAGCACTTCTTCTACAACTTCCAGTGTGGCCCTCTGAGGAATGTTAGTCTAGAGGGCCTCTACGTCCAGGGTGATCAAGGCATCCAGTGTGGATCCCTCATTGTTGTGAAGTTCGATGATGTTCAGTACGTCCCTTGTGTCGAGAAGAAATTTAGGTTTTTTTTGTACCAATGGTCGTAGGAAATGGTCACAAAACGGGAAAGGGGTTCTAGGATAGATCCGATCCCTGACACAATGGGCCTCCCTGGTGGTGGTCAGGTGCTTTTGTGAATTTTGGGTAACGTATAGAAGTACGGTACTTGAGGGTTGTCGTTCATGAGGATTTCGGATTCGTACTTAGATATCCATCCTTGTGTCAGTGCATTAGTCACAAGAGATCTTATTGTGATGAGTAGTCTCTTAGTTGGGTCTTCTCTTATGTGGACGTAGTACCGAGTGTCATTGAGTTGCCGTAGGCACTCTGCTCTGTAATCCGTGGTTGACATGATAACAATTGCTCCACCTTTATCTGCCTCTTTGATAGTAATGGTCTTGTCATTGGCTTGGTTTTTATGGAGTTGATGTCCTTGAGAACTGCTTTCTTTAAGGCCAGAACTTCCGGGAGTACCATTGCCGTGGTGGGGGTGAAGGTTGATGGTCTTCGCAAGCCTGTATCGTCGCCAATGGGCGAGGTCTTATCCTTAAAGAAACTCCTGAGTCGGACTTTTCTAAATAAGTCATGAACTTCGCAGTGAGTTCTAAAGTTGTCTACTTGGGGTGTGGGTACGAACCCAAGGCCCTTTTGGAGGACTCGTTCTTCGGTCTGGTTCAGAGGCCGATTGGAGAGGTTGATGATCAATTTTTCTTGCCTCTGTGGCTCCTGAGTTCCATCTGTCCTTCGTCTGTCTGGTCCTGCCACTACACCTGTTTCTGTGGATTGCTCCCTCCTCTTCTTCTTCCTCTGCCCCTGCCCCAGCCCCAGCCTCTGCCTAAAAAAGGTTGTAGGTGGAAGGGGTTGGAAGCCTGGGAGTTGCCACATGGGGGACCCTTGAAACGGAGGCATTGCGTAGGCAAACTGCGGATTGGGGGGCCCGTGCTGGTAGTATTGTTGCTGGCCCCTCCAGCTGTCTGTGCGCGAGTTGCTACTATTGGAAGAGGTTCTTCGTCGGGGGTCGTGCTCTCGTCTGATGAGTAGTCACTTTGTGCTTGCTGGTAGTCATCTTTAAGGTATGGGTAGATTTTCTCCTTGTTGAAGCGGCCAATGTCTTTCTGGAGTTTGTTTATTTTTTGTCTCATTAAAAACACCTTATTTTCAGAGATTTCATTGTTAATTTCAGCAAGTCTTGTGTTATAAGCGGTGATGGTTATGGTTGCTTTTAGTGCTCTTTCTGCAATGGTTATTTTAATAATTAAATCGTCTGCCAAGCGTTTCACTGTCTTGATTATTAATAATAATAAATCTTCTTTATTCGGTTTTTGAAGAAGAAAAAACCATAAAAGGATTTCAACAATAACATACAATTTGATAAAAATAATCCATAAAATAGATTTGATTAAAATGTTCAGGAAAATAATTATTATTAAATACAGTTTAAAAGTATATTATACCATATAACCTTAAATAACCGGCTATGCATCATCAAAGATTTTTCCTATGATAAAAAATGCTTTTAAGAAAAGTACTAACACTTTTGGAGACAAATTCAGAGTCCAGGAATTGCAACCGTAACATAGCTGGCCGGCACCTTCTAAAACCTAACCGTCTCAACACAGGAACTAACCAGAGTTTGCGGTGTGAAGTATAATATTTGCAGAACAAAATAGTGTGCATTGTAGATTGCTCTGCTATTTCGTCACATGGGCACACCGGCAAATGTTCCTCCCAAGTGTTTTTAGAAGGGAAGGCGACTATCCTGTGGAAGATGTTTAACCTAAATCTGGTCAATAAAAACCGCTCAAACTGCGACTGGACATACGTCAGATATGGTTCGATATCCAGAGTTGTCATCACTACCATGGAATGGCGAACCAATGGTTTCCGTACCACTGCGCACATACGTGATTGTTCGACATGGGACAGTGCCCTTATTTTTAGTTCCTTCTTGGGTATTTCAGAGATAAGTTCTGGTGTCAGATAATATTTACCCAGTCCTAGGTCAGATAAAAAATGTTTTATGTACATCAGCCACTCGATCTTCCCCACGTGGTCCAATGACATACAATCTGCCAGTAGCTTCTTTGTGAAGGTATTTTTTGTCGAAGTCCAAACGCGGCGCCACAGTAGGAGTGGTTCAATTTTTGCGAGGTCCTCAATATGAGGAGTCCCCAATTCAGTATGGCATGCGAAGGTGGAGACTCGTTTTGGAACCGCCAGGAGGAATCTCAAGAAGTTGTTTTCTGCCACCTGGAGGGAGTTAATATTTTTGTATCCCCAAAGGCCTGCTCCGTAGAGTGCTGTCGAAAGGCATTTTGCTTTGTAGATATGGAGAAGCTCTACAGGTGGTTCTTACCCAGTTTTTGTGAGAATTTTATTAGGGCGGCATTTGCCCTCAAAAGGTGATGTTTGCGGGCTTCTATGGCTGGCTTCAAATTTAGCTTCGCATCTATCATTACACCAAGATATGGGTATTGGTCCGTTGGTTCTAGCCTTTCCTTGTCTAGATAGATACTCTTCCCCCTTTTTCTGCCCTGCCCCACCACCATAACAAACGTTTTTTTTATATTTATGCGAAGGTCTAATTTGCCCATAAAACTTGCGTACCGTTCCGTTGCCTTTTGTAATTCTCGTGGGGTACGTGCAAGTATCACGGCATCATCCGCGTATAAGAGCGCTGGTATCAAGCGTTCTCCAACTCGAGGGAGGTCCTGGGCCCCCTGTAACATCTCCATCTCAAGACCATTTGTGTATAACGAAAAGAGAAAGGGGGCCAGGACACAACCCTGCCTGACACCACGCTCTACAGCAAATTAATTCGAGAGTTCTCCCCGGACTCCAAAGCGTACCCTGGCAGAGGCATTCCTATATAATTCACGAAGGAGAGTTACTAGGACCGGGTCTACACCCATTTTGCTAAGAATTATCCATAGTTTCGAGTGAGAGACGCAGTCAAAAGCCGCGGACAGGTCAACATAGACCATATATAATCTGCCCCGCTTTGCAGAGACATATTTCCCCATACTTAGGGACAAATTTAGGGCCTGCTCAATTGTCCCAAAGCCCTCCCTGAAGCCAAACTGGATATCAGAGAGGACCTTGTCATCGTCCTCCCACTCCTGGAGTCGCTGGAGAACCACTCTGCCCAGTACCTTCCCCAGAGAGTCCAGGAGCGAGATTGGACGATAGCAAACATCCTCCCTATCTCCCTTCTTGAAAATAGGGACCATGGTTGATTGTGTCCAGGATGTAATTAAACCACACTTCATTACTGCGTCGAATACCCTTTTTAGGATGGGGGCCCACAGTTCTAGATTAGATTTTAAAAAAGTCCACTGGCACACCATCCGGGCCAGGGGCTTTCCCACTTTTGCTTGATTTAACTGCATTGATGATTTCAATTAGTGTGACATCTATTGAAATTGGGAAGGAATTGGGCTGGGTACTCCTGACATTATCTTCTATTAGGTCAGTTTCTGAAGGTTTGGCAAACATTTTTGAAAAATGGTTTACCCACGTCGGGCCATCAATTGCCACATCTACTGATGGCTGATTGCTATTATCTTGCAGAAAAGGAGCCTTGACCAGTTTCCAGAAGGCATCGCTGTTTCTAGTCAGGGAACTCTCATGGAGTTGATCCCATAATGCTTGTTTCAATTCTTGTTTCCTGCCCTTACATACTAAAGTATAAGTTCTCCTTAGACTCCTAATCTCGTCCTGGTCTCTAGTGACTTTTGACAGGGCTCGCTTTAGTTTTTTATGTGCCATAGAGCAATTGTGGTCAAACCACCCTCCTTTTCCCCCCCCATTTCCTTTGCACTTTTTGGTTAGCAACTCCTTTACCTTGTCTAAGATTTCCCCGAAGTTATCCAAAACCTCCTGCTCCCCCGTGTTAATATTTAATATTACGAGGCCTAATTCAGACATGGTTTCGTTTAAGAGGTTTCCCACCTCTGAGTGGCTGAAATGAGTTGTTTGACCATCTGTTTCATCCACCACCCCGCAGAGGTTAGTGTTACTTCTAATACAGGGGTGATTATTAGAATAAGCCAGTCCCTAGTACACTTCCAGGCAACTAGGGACCATTCCTCCTTGAATCGCTTGTCTTCCAGGAAGATTCTTGGCATATTGGATACAATCAATCCGTTGGGGGCTATGTTTGCGCGTAAGTATTCCGTCATAATAGCGCCGTGCATGATGATCTTCATCAGTTGGCGTTTCATGTTGGTGATGCTGTTCCAATCACCACCTTTTTTTCAGGTCTCTTACTTGCAGGTCCCTCCACCTCCCTGGGACCGCATTGATCTTTGCTGGTGATGTACTAATTTTATTCTCACTGGCATTGTATTAGAGTTCTTTCTGAGCACTTTCTCTCAAAACCACAGTCCTGAAGAATTGCCGAGCGACCCGTTAGGGGCAGTTGGCAAGAAACATGTCAACCACACTCATACTTTAGTCCCTGTGGATCATTAACTATCCAGACAGGGCTCACATATTTTAATTAGGTTGGCACATCACCTGAATAAATGTAATTCCCTGTGGCAGTGCCAGACCTATTTTAGACCACTAGCACTCTCACCCACTACACTGTTCACTTACCCCCACGCACCAATACGGCTGCCTCTTAAAAGATCTCCGACAAAGAGCCCCTCTGCGGGAGCCCATCAGGCATTGCAGCGCCGGCCCGGCGAGGAGCACAGCCCAATGATGAAGCATGACACCTTGCTAGGTGTGTGAGGGCAATCAATAAGAGACCTGTTCTCTCCCCTTTTTTTCCCCCTCTCTCCCCCCTTGAGGAACTGCACACCCACTGCCTTTAGCAATAACGCCAAACCAGCAGCTTTTCTTCACTCTCCCCAGGAATCCCCGCACTAGGCTGTTTATGAGAGGGAGCAGCGCTTTCGACTAACAGAGAAACAAGTGGGCGGTGCTGATGGTATTACTAGAGCTCAAGAGAATAAACAGCAATGGAAACTCCATGAACCTCACAGTGAACCTCACAGTTTGAGGCCATCCACAAAACCATACAGCATCCCCCAGTACTCCTGAGCACAGGCCTGGATGGTCACAAAAGAAATGCAGGTCTGTTACCACATACGCAGAGCAGAGTTCAGGCTAAAGTTGAAATTGCCCAAAGAGGAAGGCTGATTGAGCTCAGGGGCTGAACTGAAGGCTCCAGCAGTGCAGGTGGAGAGGATTTTGAAACGGATGGAAGCCATGCAGCTGGTGAAATCAGGTCTGAAAGGGTCTAGTTTTTGAGAAAGGACAATTTACTGAACAACAGGCTTCCACCAAGAATAAACCGGGGCTGCTTAATTTTTGACTGCAACATAAAGGAGGTAACAGGATCTTACACACATGTGCTCACAGACACACACCCACACAGATTTTAATATGCACATTGCGCTGCGTCGCACTGTCATGCACACTGCCACAAACTGTTCTGTTACACAAAATATCTTGGCAACACACTATCATGTATGGGAAAAAGTGCATGACATTGTCATTGAATCTGTGTGTAACAGTGTGCATCACAGTACATGTGATAAGCTATTTCGTGAAGTAGATTTGAGATGTCCACTGACGTGACAGATGAACCGTCTCTAAAGGCTTGCTTTGCACACCGGTAACAAAAGGAAGGTACGCACAACGAGAGTTAAATTTCTCCAGGAATTGATTGAAAATCGTCTATTCAGCGGACAGTTCTTACAATACACCATGCTGAAGAAAGCATTTCGAGGAGAATGTCTTACCGTAATAACTCTTCTTTGTCTGCTGGACTGGTCTCTCAGCAATATAAAACCATTCTTTAGTTTAAATTTGTGGATGTATCTGGTGAAAATTATTCTTTATTAAAAAAAAAATGACCTTTGTCTGGGCCTGACCTGGTGGTGGTGAACTGCTCCCGAGTTCACAGAGTCCTCCACTCCGGCTTCAACTCTCCCGAGTCCAGACATAACACAACAGCAACCAGTCAGTGCTAGTTGCCGTTAGGACAGGCACTGCACTGAAGAAAATGACTTGGACTGCCTCCGGCAATAAACACGCACATAGTCAGAATTTCTTAAAATGGTGGCGCCACCTTCAACGTTGGATTACCACTGCAGAGACTCGCGTGGGAAGCAGTCTCAGGTCAATTCTGCACAGACTCGATTCCTGCTTTCTGTCTGCCACACCCTTTCCTAACTCATCACAGGGTGGGTTCCCACCCAGAGTGGGGTCCCACCCAGGGTGGGTTCCTACCCATGGTGGGGTCCCACCTAGGGTGGGGTCCTACCCAGAGTGGGGTCCCACCCACGCCCTGTAATGAGTTGGGAAAGAATGGGGTGCCAAGGCTCTCCACTCTCTGATTGACGTGGAGGCTTAGCGATACTGGGCTTGTATTTCAAACATCCATGGCTTACTTTGCCTCCACGCTATCAAGGGGTGGAGACTTGGCCCTGAAGCTAGGACCTTGCTCAGTTGATGACCTCAGCTCGGCAAAACACTTAGGCTTCTTTGGGTTGCCCGGGGGAGCAGCAAGCATTGGAGAGTCATGTCACGGGACACTGGTGACTGTGTCCAGAAGTCAACATCAGTTTCACATTGTTTTTGGTGAGTGGGGCAGACAGTGCCTGTCTAAAATAAAAAAATTCAAAGGGGGGATTTTTTTTTAAAGCTTTTTAAAACTGTTGAAAACATTATGAGCAGCAGCAGCATTGTGAATGTAACGGGGCTCCGCCCGATGCCCTCCGACAGAAACCGCCACTGGAATTGTAAAATACTGTTAACAAAAATGCTTGTTTTTTTTCTTTTTCGTTTTTACTATAGTCTTGAGCCCCTGGACATGCCGCATTATCTAAACAAAGCCTCTGACTGTGCTTTTTGAGCTACCGCTTAGTTAACAAACATTTTGCTTTATACCGTTTTAGATACCGTATTGTTCAAATGATGCCTCATAGGTTGCCCTTCAGCTGCTGCTCAACTATAAAACATTTGTTGGGGAGAGTGGTATTATTCTGTTGTAAAAATATCAGTGTCCCCAGACATAATACATAAAAAAGTGAAGGCTTTTATGTAGCATGAAACAAAACACATTGTAATAATTAGTAATCACAACGAATCATTCACTCTCCGCCTGGAGTCTAGAACTTATGAGTGTCCTGAGTTTTCTGTGCACTCTTTCAAATGATGCAACTGCGCTACTTCTTTAACGAGCTACAGTCCCTCAAAGTTAAATCTAAATATCTTGCTATATCACATATACCCTAGAAGGGTGTAAATTATTTGTTTATATGGAAAAGCATGTTTTTTACTGGCTTGTGCGTGGTCCATGGTCAATTTGCATTAAATATAATCATCCAAGCCAGATTATTCATCCTAGGTCTTATCCCCTAACCATAGCCATATGGAAGCCCTTCTTTAATTGTTAGATCTGCATCTTAAGCACAATATAATTTCAGCAAACTGCTATTCTATGTGCACAGCTTCAAATACATTTGATACTGTATCTTGTTTCTAACCTCTGGCCTTTTTTTTATTCTCTTACAAGAGGCAGACTAAAAAAAGACACAATTGTAAATACAATTGGAACATACATGATGCTCATTACGCAAAGTAGGATTGAACCAGTCTTTCTATATAGTCATTTCATTACTAAAATTACGTGTGTAGTTCCCTCTCTTTATATCAAGCTCATATAGAGCAGTCTGTAACTTATTAATCAAAACATTTCTTCTGCTCTTATTTTCCGATTTAAGTCTCCAACTCTTCTGTCCAAAGAGATATGCTCTAGTATTTGCCCATAAATCGAATACCTCCCAATTCTGTAATTTCATGGTTATCACAAAAGTGTATAGACACGGGGCATTTTCTATTACATTTCTTAATTGCCTTCAAATGTTTCATCCATCTGACTTTTAATTTTCTTGCTTTGGATCCTATGTACATTTTGCCGCATATGCACATCTTTACATATATGCAACTACAAGTCCTGTAGTTGATAAAGGAAGCAATTTCATATTTTGTATGTCCTTTGCTATCAGCAAATGTCATGGTTTGATCTAGTACATATTTACAACAGACAAATTACTGCATCTTTTTAAACCTTTTGGAAGCACATTAAGCCATGAGTGTTTCACTCCCTTTCCTGCATTGCTCTCGTCATAAAGTGCTGTATCACTCGGACTCAGAAGAGTTCTCAAAGTGGGTGCTTTCCTGTATAGCACTATTGGTTTGGATGGTAAGATCTTATTAATGTCTGGATCTAAACTGAGAACATCCCAGTGTTTCTGTAGTCTTATAAACTCTCTTATTGCCCTCATTATACATAGTGATAAATCTTAGGTTATCTTTATCCATAGGTTACATCTTTATATCTGTCTTTTAGTAGGTCTTCCTCTGCAATGTTCTGTATTCTCCTTTTTGCTTTATTTATGATTTCCAAATCAAACCCCCACCATCTTCTGAATCCTATTGAAATGTCCTCAGCTACTGTCTCATACTCCTTTGGTTCACTACAGTTCCGTTTGGCACGTACAAATTCCCCAAATGGGACATTGTTCATTTGCCTTTTTAGATGTCCTGAATCTGCATGAAGGATTTAATTTACTGATGTTGATTTTCAATGTAATCAGGATTAAAGCTTCCCTTTACACCTCTAGTCATACAAATTTGTTTTTCCTTGAACTTCTCGAAAACTACTGAACAGATTTACACCAAATAACAACAAGGGCTATTTCTGAAGCAAGGGCTACCTCTCTGCCAAATTTGGTGTAATTCGGTCCAACAGTTTAGGTTGCAAATGTGTTCAAAAACACGTATTGGAAATTGCTTTGGAAATGCACTTTTTTTACCCCCCCTATTTCTCAGCCCCTGCTTGACCGATCACCCGAAACTTGTAATGCACAACTAGTTATAAGCAAGTCAAGAAAATAGTTTCCTATGGAAACTAGGTCCAAACTATAACTACCTACTGGCATCCTGCCAGTAGGGGTGGGGGTGTGTGTTAGTGTGAGTGTGAGCATGAATGTGTGTGTGCATGTGTGTGTGTGTGTGTGTGTGTGTATATATATAGATGATACATGTGATCAAGGCCTTTGGGAGGCCGAAACGCGTTATGGCGGTGGTGCAGGGCAGTAAATAAATCCATTTAGCACCATATCTTTGGGTCCGCGTTCGTCTGTTCCAGGGAAACTGGATGTTGTGAGGCGAAGTCGGTGATATATATATATGTGATCAAGGAACGCGTAATGGCGGAATTGGCTAAATAAACAGGAATAGGACAAGAATTACTGGGTCCACGCTCGTTCATTTCTTCAAAAAAGGAAAGTGAGGGCGAGTTGTTGCAGATATATATATAGATATATATATATTCAAAAATAAGATTCTCCTTCTTGGTAGGAAAAAACCGTCCAGCACTCCAGGGGGGATTAAATCATTCGGATTTTTATTTAGATGAAAAACATCTACGCGTTTCGGCAGTCTCAGCTGCCTTGTTCACGATGTTAAAAACGCCATCACGCGTAGATGTTTTTCATTTAAATAAAAATCCGAATGATTTAATCCCCCTGGAATGCTGGACGTTTTTTTCCTACCAAGAAGGAGAATCTTATTTTTGAATACGTTTGGAGCGAGGCGAAGCGCTCCACAGCCAGCACCACCGATGTTCTGGACCCACGCCAGTGTAAATCGCCATTTGCTGTTTCAGATATATATATATATATGTATGTCCCGCTCCTCACTCCAAAAATCTAAAAGACCAGCAATCTTGTTGGGTAAATCCACACTTTGGATTTAATGCGACAAGTATTACAAACAAACGCGTTTCAGTGTGAGCATTCGTCAATGTCGACGGGCGCCGTTACTATGACAAGTAGAATTTGATATATTTAAAATTGAATGTATAAAACGAAAGCGTGCATAACAAGGATGGCCTGATATAAGATAGCCCATACAGGGCGGAATCAAGTCAAAGGGTGATGAACACGTGTATTGTTCCAATCAGGTTATTCAAACCCAAACAGAGTAGTAATGCATGTTGGAAGTGGAATGTCACATGCTAATAGAGTAAACATTCAAGTAATTAATTTTTACGCTTTTAAAATATGAAATTTTAAATTCGATATCTATGTGATGCATTCAATAATTGATCCAAGTTAATCAATGTAAGGATTATTGAAATGTGGACATGCTTATGAGAAATTAATAGGCTGTTCTATGAATCAAATGGAATCTATGCATGTTTAGAGATGGCGCCTATGAATGAGCCACTGTGAATGTCCGTACACACTTTTAAAGGAACCGATCACATGATAAATATTGTCACAGTAACGGCGCCCATCGACATTGACGAAGGCTCACGCCGAAACGCGTTAAATTCAAAGTGTGGATTTACCCAATGAGAGTGCCGGTCTTTTTGCTTTTTAGAGTGAGGAGTGGTATATTGGAGCGGCGCTGCAGCGGCTGGACCAGGAGAACCCGTTAACATGTGCGGAGACCATTGGCAGGAACACGGAGCGCAGAGATTATGGGAGAGGGGTCCGCACCGCTGCAGAAGCTGAAAAAAGTACCCCTGAGGTGAATGTAATCCAAACACTCGAAAGGGTAAGGAGACGTCGGCTACATTAAATGCATGCAGCATAACAAGTTGGGAAGCATACCAGTAGAAAGAATCTGATGTTTAGTGAGGCGGCGCACCGCAAAGCGGCAACAGACATATTCAAAGTGCACCCAGCGGGAGGCACAGGAGGTGAAAGCTCCACTTCTAGCACAGGGCAATTGTGCCTAAGGTGTAAATATCAACAGCTTGAGAGACTGCATGAGAGAGAAATCAGGAAGTGGTGGGAGGCCACTTACCTGAAAAAACTATGTTGATGTGAATAGACTACAGAGGGGCCTAAGAATATACACGGTACCTGCGTATGAAAATCCGGATCCTGAACTCTTAAATGAGTGGGCAGAATACACCGCAGGGTCTTCACAGGGCATGCTTAAAATATTAATGAAATTCGTGTGGAGTGACCGTGAAAAAACACTGACAGAGATTGAATCTATGGAAAAGAGTATATTGGAAACCGGGGACAGCAGTAAGCACACAGAGGAGAAAGAAACAATAAAGAAACGACTAAACACCTATGAGAAAAAGATACAACAATGGAAACAACAGAAATTTGAGAGGGATACCAGGGATTATGAGCTTGACAGAATAATGATATTTGCCAGAAGGAATGATGCCCCGAGACGTGATTTAAGATAAAAAAAGACAGCCTGTGGTAGAACATCGAGACACTTCAGAATCCGAGGTAACCAATGCAGACCAGTCTGAGGAGGACGGGAGTAACGCCAATCAGGGTACCTCACGCCAGAACCTTTTTCACGAGTAGTTCAACTTAATATGACAGACATGGCTGAGGAGTGGCAAAGGGAGACCCCCAGAACCAAAACCCACAGAATCACGAGAAGGAAACACGGGAACCAACACCAGGAACAGGAGAGGCAGAAACACCAAACAATGAAAGTCAATCTGACAATTGTAAACTTGACAACAAGAACACTGACTATGATTGAAGAGTCAGTTCTGAGACTTGGTCTGACATTCTGTCCAACTGAAAATTTCGAGTACACGCAAACTCGCATCGATTTATTCAAGTACATCAGGAGAATACAATTATATAAATTTATCAAGATGAAAAACCCTGGCCAACTACAAACCAGAAGAAATACTGTATCAAATGACGTTGATTTACTAACCATAGGTCACTAGGATACCCTGGCAGTCATGGAAGAACTAAGAGATGAAGGGAGTTTGCAGGATTTGATGGAAAGGGATCATTTGGATAGAACTTGAGACTGCGGGGTAACACAGGTGGGTGCCCCGAGTCCATTTAAATCACCCTCCAAATTCTAAACCCAGACACCAGTAGATGCCATTGACATCTTTGCAGACAGTGTCAATAAAGAGTTACTAATACTGAGGTCACAAAATAAGAAACAGAGGAAATGGAATCTCACATACAATCAAAGACGTGCAATACAGACCCTGAAGGAAGACAAGTCAATTATAGTGAAACCATCAGATAAAGGTGGTTATATAGTTTTGCAGACAAAAGAAAACTATTGTAAGGCGGCTTTTAAACAATTGAAATACAAAGACAACTATACTCTCGAAATTGGGATGGATTACTTGCTGAGCATACAGACATTCAATAAAAAGATTCAGAAATGGCTCTGCAAGGGCATTTTATCAAAAGAAGAGTTCTACTTCTCACAGAACAAACACCTGAGGGTCCCTACATTCTACCACCTACCAAAAATCCACAAGGACGCCACTAGTCCACCCGGTCAACCGATAGTCTCTTCAATAGGAGGCTTGACCGAAAAATATCCAGATACATGGATAATTTTTTGTTTCCCTTTGTGCCACAACTGTCGTCATACACGTGGGACACTAAGGACTTTCTGAGACAAATCCAGGGGATTGAATGGGAACCCGATTTCCTGATGATCACACTTGACCTATCAAGCCTTTACACAAGCATCAGGCACACAGATGGACTTCAGGCGATTAAATATTTTTAGAAAGGGCGGCCTCTAAAGTTTCTGGAACATAACAACATGCTGGTGGAATTTATTACCTTCTGTTTGAATAATAATATTTTTCTTTTCAGGAACAGAGGTACAAACAGATACAGGGCACAGTGATGGGCACCTGCTTCGTCCCTAGCTACGCGAACTTGTTCGTGGGCTGGTGGGAGAAGCAGGTGGCCTGGGCCGATACGATGGATGAGTGGGTGGACAAAACTGTTTGTTGAAGGAGATATATTGATGATCTCTTCATACTTTGGAGAGGGTCAATGGAATTGGCTAATCAATATATCTCCTGCCTCAACAACAATAACCTGAACTTGATATTTACCGGAGAATTGAGGACCACACAGGTAAACTTTCTGGACATAGGAGTATTTGTGGGTTCAAATAAAATTCACACATCCTTATACAGGAAAACAATTGCAGGGAACTCTGTTCTACACGGACAGAGTAGTCATCCAATGAACCTTATCCAGAGTATCCCCTATGGGGAACTCTTGCGAATTAAAAGGAATAGCTCAAGACAGGAAGATTATGTGTAAGCAGCAGAAGAAAGCAGGGGGATAGAGGAGAACTCCTACAGAATGAGTGTAGACAGAAGAAAGATGGTACTACCAGTAATTTTAGAATGATCACACCCTACTCGAATGCAGCGAAAGAAATTAGAGCAATTCTACGATAAAGCCTAGATGATAAAGATGGGGTAAAAGCTCCCAATCTGAACCAGAGATTATATTTTAGTGAAAATTTGGGGGTGGGGCTGCCCAGATTGGGCATGCCAATGCCCCCCCCCCAAAAAAACAGCCAGTGTTTCTGCCCCCCAGGGGGCAGGTTATGGCAATGGCTCCTGATATGCCCCTCCGGGGGGCAAAAAGCCCACTAGGAAGCAGGGATTTTTTTACATGTAAATTTAGGAGTGGGGACTGACCTGAAGGGGTATTGTACTGCCCCCCCCGCAAATAGGCACAGTCTTTCTGCCCCCTAGAAGGTAGATGTGGGCAACAGGTCCCAGTGTGCCCCACCAGTTGGGGCAGTAAGCCCAATAGGAACAAGGGATTTCATCTTTATGAACATGTAGGGGTTAGGGCTGCCCGAAATGGCCATGCCAATGTCCTCACTGCTAAAAAAAATAGCCACTGTCTTTCTGACCCCCTGGGGGGCATATGGGGCAATAGGTCCTGATCTGCACCCCGGGGAGCAGAAAGGCCAATAGGAACGAGGGAGTTTTTTAATATAAATTTAGTGGTTGAGGCTGCCCCGAAGAGGCATTGTAATGCCCCCACCTACCCACCAATAGGCACAGTCTTTCTATCCCCTAAGGGGCAGATGGGGGAAATAGCCCCCAACCTGCCCTTCTGGGGCTAGAAAGCCCACTAGGAACCAGGGATTACATTTGTATGAACATTTAGGGGTGGGCACTGCCCAGAATGGGCATGCCAATGCCCCCACCCCCCCCCCCCCCAAAAAAATATCCAGTCATTCTGCCCCCATGGGGGACAGATAGGGGCAACAGCCTCGATCTTCCCCCAAGGTCGCAGAAAGCCTACTAGGCACCAGAGAGATATTTATTGGCATGTCAGGGAAGGCCACTTAGGCAAGGATCGCTCCCCCTTTTTTTTGTGCACACATTTTGGCCATTTCTGTCACCCTTGGGGGCAGAACAGCAATATTTTTAGGCTCATCTACCCACAAGGGAGGGCTGAAAGCCAGTAGACAATAGCACAAGTTTCTGTATGTGTGTGAACTGGAATTTAGCTGACAGACTGTGTGTACTGGCATTTAGCTGACTGTGTGTGAACCTGCATTTTGCTGATGCTGTGCGTGGACTAGAGCTTTGCTGGCAGTGTGTGTGGACTAGCGCTTGGCTGGCAGTGTGCGTGGGCTGTCGCTTGGCTAGCAGTCTGTGTGGATGGCACATGTCTGGTGTGTGCATGGACTATCGCTTGGCTTGCAGGCACGTAGACTGTCGTTCAGCTGGCAATGTGCTTGGATGGCGCTTGGCTGGTGTTGTGCGTGGATGGCACTTGGTTGGCTGTGTGCATGAATGGAGCTTGGCTGGTGGTGTAGTTTGCATGGATTCTCCAGTGTTTTATTACTCAGAGTCCCCTGCCTTTGATAAAATGAGGGGGAATAAAATAGGGTCCAATTCGGCAGGTTTTTTCCCATAGGTTTTTAGGCTGACTCTGCATTTGGCACCCACATAAGTGAGTTATCATTTCTATTGGGAGACTGAGGGGAATGCTGGGTGGTGAAAAATTTGTGCCAGCGCAGTGATCTCACAACCTTCCTACAGTGAAATGTGAAGAAAATGTAGTGACTTTTTACACAAATTTGAGGTTTGCAGGGGATCCTGGGTAAAACAATGTTGTGGGATCCACGCAAGCCACACATCCTTGGACTACCCCCAGTAGTTTTCAGAAATGTCTAGGTTTGGTAAATTTCCCTACGTGGACGCCGAACTCAGGACCAGTCAGCGGCTATCTAGGGCAACCTACCAAGCCAAGACATTTCTGATAAGTAGGCACTTTGGGTAGTCCAGGGATGTGTGGCTTGCATTGAACCCCCAACGTTTTCCTACCTTGAAACTTCTGCAAACCTCAAATTTACCTAATAAAATCACATTTTCCTCACATTTCTTTGTGGGAAAGTTGTGAAATCCAGGGGCTGATACAAATTTCCGACCACCCAGCATCCCCCCAGGTCTCCAGATAAAAATTATACCTCACTTGTGTGGGTGGGCCAAGTACCTGCAACAGGGAAGGGCCTAAAACGTATTGTGGAGACATCAAAGTGATCTATCACAAAACGACTTGGTTTTGCAAGGGGGGCACCTGCGTTTTTTGGTCCTAAACTCGCCAGCTATCTATGGAAACCTACCGAACTCAGGCATTTCTGAATACTAGACACCTGGGGGAGTTCAGGGATGTGTGGCTTGCGTTGATCCCCAAATGTTTTCCTACCCAGAATCCCCTGCAGTTAAAAAATATATAAAATCTCTGCCTCCATTGATTTCTGTGAGAGTACGTTGCCCATGTGTGGTTCCTGGTTTATCCCAAGGCTTGGTTAGAGTGCAATTAGTCCTGTTGTGACACTATTAGGCATGTAATAACTTTAAAAGTGTACTTTGTGAATTGCAATGGTCTTATTCTTTTTTGGGTGTGTGTTATGTAATAGCATGTCACTCCCAAACATATCCTTAATTACCCCATAACCCATCTATTTTTTGAGCACTTATTTATCATTTCTCACAACTCTCCTGGTGCCTTCCACATATACTGCAAAATAGTATACCTGAAGGTGCAGGGACCTTCTCTATGTTGCACACACCTAGTTGTGGACTATAGAAGTATACAATCAATACATCTGGAACAAAACATTCAATTGCACATTTTCCAATGTTTTCCGTGAAAATTACACAGCTGGTTTGGATTAGTACAGGTATATTACTGATATGAAAGATTCCGGTTTCAAAAACACGCTCTTTTCATAAAAACAAGAGACACAAATTACACGTTGAATAGTGTACTGAGCTTTAATCTAGAGAAGAGATTACATTCAAAGTTTATCAGTGTGTACGATTATGAAATGAATCGCTGAAACCTTTGTACAAAGACATAAAGAGAATGAGCTCTATTTTATTTCAGCTTCAACTAGTGGAGATGCATTACTACAATACAAACTATATAGGCAAAGAATCTCTTCACAGCTATTTCTGAATCTACACATATGCTGAAGTAAATAAAAACATTCTCTTTCGACAAACTGTATTTGTTTGTTAGTGCTAAAACTACTTTTCGGCTAGCTTTCTACTTCTTACAACCATTTATATACACTGAAGCTGCACACGTTCCTGCTGGACTTTACCCTTTAAAATAAAGAAGTTAATAACGCAGAAAATGTCAGTTTGTGGATAACAGCAGTAGGGGCACAACTGTATTAATCATACCAAGTCATATAAGTCACCACTGTCTGGGTCTCCAATCATTGGAAGTTTTTATAGTATCAGGTTTACATATGGAAGAACTACCATCCCTGAGTGCCTTCTCGGATAAGTGACAGCAGGTAGTACAACATGCATAGGCATCTACTGGACAGCAGTAAGAATATCCCAGGGCAAGTTCTACTGAGTGTCAATCCTTTTGGCACGTATTTGTGATTTGTTTCAGTGCAGTTTTCTTCTCCAGGGGGTCTGGGGGTGTTGTAAGGGTGCAGAGAGGACAGTGTGCCTCTGCAGAGTGTAAATAATTGATGACACTGACAAGCACGCTGGCCTTGCTTGTAACTTTGGCAAATCGCATTTCAATATATAACAAATCTGCCTCATTAGGTTCTTACAGCAAGTATACCAATATGCTCGGCAGTAATTAAAAAGTGATGCTGACTGACAATGAGCTGCGACATGCGCTCTCTCTGCACCATTTGGTGATTGGGAGTACTTGTTAACTGTAACACCGAATGAATACCACCAACACGATGCTTACAAATACAAAGCCAAGAAATGAAATAGCATATGCTTCCAATGTATTTTCAAACTATATGAATCAAATAATGTTTACGTTTGTAGTAGGTGCAATCAAAGGGGAATGAATCACTTGTCCTGTATGTTACCAGGGTCGGGGGTTCTTGTCGCCTTAAAAACCCTCATTCACGAAATACCCGTTGGTGCGGTATATCTTGTTTATCCGCAAATATGGTTACGTGAAAAGCATCATCATAGGGTCTTGGTTATGCTTTCCTCTACCTGCAGGAAGACCGACTGGTATTTACAGTAGTGATTAGAGAAAGTGAGGGTGAGAGTGCAGTGTCAGTAAAATTATCTCCATCTGTCAATCTTGGTTTTATTGTGTTGAGGATGGGGTAAAGATAAAAACAAGGTGGTGGTGCAGTGATAGAAGAGCTACTGTTCTATTGTACCTATTCGAAAACGTGGCTGATCCTAGTGCATAGGGTTCTACACTCACAAAGAAACAACATTTGGCTGACATAAACATATGAGCTCGGGCGCCTTTCAGCTCGCAGTCCATCACTCACTCAGGCAGTCCGATTAGGCTACTATAAATTAACACAGAATGAGCACTCCTTCCTCAGCTGCAGATTACTCAACTGTGTTTTGTAGATGTTTAGAGTATTTACAACTGACTCCAATTGCACCTGAGTGGACAATTAGCACAAATTGCATCAGGATTTGCTCATTACCAAAAACACAGCAAACATCTGTCAGAAAGGGAGCGCTTGAGGCTATTTTACTGCGATAACATGCCTCTATTGGTAGCAAAGAGAAAAGGCTGCAGAAAAGAACTGGACTAAGAGCTCGCTGAACATACGCGGTACTGATAGTGGAGTGGCACTATTCTGGCTTCCCATCTACTCTTGACGGTGTTGAGTTCATTTGCTAGAGGCATCTCCATATTCTCACACTGAATGATTGGCCGCTTATCCTTCAAACAACTAATAAACAATAGCTTATGGTTATAGATGTTCTTTACCACCCACCACTCTGTTGTACATAAGCGTGACTATTGTGAGAAAGGTGACAACCACTTTCTTTAATAGTTTCAGTGCATGCTCCTGCTCAGAATTGTTATCAGAGATACTGCTAAATGCTTTTTTGGGCCTGAGACAGCAAACAAATCACACATAATATATATACAGAGAGGCTTTTGGTCAGTGTGCTTCTCCATCTTTCATTG
The DNA here is from genome assembly GCF_964204655.1 of Triturus cristatus. Taxonomy (NCBI): domain Eukaryota; kingdom Metazoa; phylum Chordata; class Amphibia; order Caudata; family Salamandridae; genus Triturus; species Triturus cristatus. Next base: position 1,191,407,367 of record NC_140589.1, read on the forward strand.
TCATTGTCATTTTCTTTCTTCCCACCACAGAATATAGCAAGAGGCAGTGGGTCATCCCACTTTACTAATTGCCTCCCTTGACTTTGAGTGACTGCGCAAAGCCTGTGCACATTGGTCAATCCACGTAAAAATTGTTACTTTCTTTTGACCGACAAAGCTGGTTCAAAGTGTAGATTTGATTTGACATATTTATATCAACTTTAAGTTAGGTGGTTGATATTCTAAGTGATATTGATTTGCGTGCTTGGTTAGGTGGTGATGTATCTTTGCCTCCTTCAAGAAAATATGGCGGCACAACTGAAAAACAACAATAATAAAACAGTCACGTTAGTGAATGTTTTGAAATTTAAAAGTTTGATTGGATGCATATAAAACCCATGTTTAGGTGGCAGAAGAATTTCTTTTTCTTTTTGTGTCATATGCTTGCAACCAAAAATGAAAATAATTTTGCCATCGCACCAGCCTGCCAAAGCCAGGCCTATTGACTTCGCCAATGCTTGTTTTTTCAATATATTGTGGTTGTCTGATTACAAAACAATTTGAGGATGATCACTTTGTGCAGCGTGTTGAAAGAAGCAACAGATCTGAAACGTCCTGATATAAAATGGATACCATCCAAGATAGATTTTCAAATATCACTCACCATGTTCAGTAAATATTAAAACAATAAGGTTTCTTAACATAACTACATTTCATTGTTTCATTGGTTTAGTAGTAAAATGATATATTGTCAAAGCCCAAAAACATACAATCAGGATTTTGCAGGTTTTTTTTTAAAAAAAGGGTTTAAATGCAAAGTTTTACATCTCAAAAAGTACAGAAGGCAAACGGCAAAAAGGCACATACATTGTATGTGATAATTTCCTATCCAGCTGTTCCATTTTCGCAGATTCAAAAGTCTGCTTAAATATCTCCATTCTACAAAGTGAATTTACATTTAAAGTACAAAAAGTGCAAATACAATGTTGTCTGTTGCATGCTGTCCAGGACGTCTTCCAAATTCCAAACGGTCTGTCTCGGGTTGCTCATTCACTCAGCCTTGCTTTTTTGAGAGCTTCTGAAAGAGGACAATGAAAAGTGTGTCATTCCATGGTACTTATTAAGCTTATAATGTATTCTGATCTGGTTCTTCAAATAATTGTTTACATTCACTGTAACAGTGACATTGGTTCTTAGTAACCTGTCCCAAAGTACTTTCAATAATAGGTTTCTGTATTTTGTACATTCACGCTCATACACATTTGTTTAACATTCTTGTTTAGCACATAAATCTTACAGATACCCAGAGAGTAGGATTATTGAATTAACATTTCGAAATGTGTAGTTCTCCCAGCTATAGATGAATGAATGAATGTGAACTTTATTCGGATAAACATCATATCCATAAAAGTACAGTTAAAATATAACAAAACATAAAAATGCAGGTAATTCAAGCACATCAAATAACGGAGTTATACCGAATACATGGTGTTACGAGTGCGAACAGCCGATTTTAAAAAGGATCCAACTCTAAAACATAATTCATCATTGTTAATAGCTAGCACCATGTCATAAGCAATCTTGTAGTCAGTAACACATTAAGACTTGAAATATGGGATCAAGAATTTTTTAGTGGGGGATGAGTAATAAGAACAGAAAAATAGAAAATGTAGCATTGATTGTTTCGAGGTATTATTGCATGGACAGAGGGAGAGTTCATGGTTAGCTGTATAGCCAGTAGGGAATGACAACAGATATTTCATTGTGTCTGTTCTTAGCCTGAAGAATAAGCCCCTTTCCCAGCGACCAACAGGATTTAAAAGATATTTTGGCATGACTGGGGTTACATACTCAATTTGCATATATCTAGCCACTGAGGTTTTATTATATTCAGCTGCTAGTCTTATTTCTTTATAAGAAGCATAGAGTAATTTTTCTGTAATTTTAATATTAACGGGGCTATAATCTAAAGGATTTAAGAACAAATGTTCCAAATTCAGGCTATTCAGACTTTTACGGACTCCTGCCAGGCACGGTATATCCATCCCTCTGTCACAATTCAGACAATCCGTAATTATCTCTCTGGTCAATTGTGCAGCCGTATTCTTCCAGATTCTTAACCAAAACAATGTCGGGCGAGCCTTTATAAAATCTTCTATATAAGGCAGATGTAGTTCGCTATGGCTAGCATATGTGGAAGAAAAGAAAGGAGCTCCCAGAGTTTTACGGCAAAATCTGTTCTCTTCACACTGAATAGGTGTGCAAATAGAGTTCCCCCATACCTCTGCACCATATGTAGCAGTTGGTGTGCATTGTAATCTGTAAATTTTGATAATAGAAGGAACTACCCCTATATTTTTAGGCTTCGGTAGCCTAAGGATTGTGTTAATAGAGTTGGTAAATTTCCTTTTACAGTGGGCAATGAGATCATTCCATAGACCATTTGATGCGAATACCAGACCTAAATACGGAAAAGTGCACGTGCTTAACAATTGATTAGAATTTAAAACAATTGAGAGATTAGAATATTTCCTGGACCCACATGACATTAAGAATGATTTTTTAAAATTAGTACATACGCCCAAGGTTGCCATAAAATCCACAAAGCCGTGAACCAGGGCGCGCAAAGCTTTAGGAGTGCGCCCCATTAACACGGCGTCGTCAGCATAAAGCAACGCGGGAATCTTATTTCCATTGATAATTGGGACGTCTTCAGTTGTAATTAGGAGAGATTTGGTTAAATCATTAATATATAATATAAAAAGAAGCGGGGCCAGAACACAACCCTGTCTGACCCCCCTACCAATTTTAATAGCCTTCGAAATCTCACCATTCCTACCTATGCGCACCCTAGCTTTCAAGTCTCTGTGTAAATATGCCAAAAAAGAAACTAATTGGTCGTCTAGCCCAAGATTTGAAAGAGTTAGCCACAGCCATGATCTGTTGACAAAATCAAAGGCTGACGTGAGATCCATGAATGCTAGGTACACTGGTGTTTTCTTAGCTATTGTATATTTGCTAATGATCAGATGGAGGTTGAGGCACTGTTCCACCGTGCCAACCTTGCTCCTAAACCCTAGCTGAGATGGATGCAAGACCTGACTTTCCTCTGCCCATAAATTGATCCTATTAAATATTACCCTACCCAGGATTTTTAGGGTGTTATCGATCAATGAAATTGGCCTATAACAACTCGGGTCCGTCCGGTCCCCCTTCTTAAAAATTGGGACTATAGTACTATATGACCAGGAATCAGGAATAAATGAATCGGTAAGATTATTAAAAATATTAATTTACGTAGTGGGTCGCAACCATGCTCGTCATACTAGCAAATAGCCCCAAAGAATTCTGGATAATGTAGTGGCAGCGGTGAGTACGCCTATGCCACGAGTATGTGAAATAATGCCATCCCTGGACACGTGTTTCGAGGTAATTGCCTCTCGTCAGCAGGGAGCACCCCGCACACCTACCTGCTCCCTGCTGACGAGAGCCAGGTTCGGAATTAAGTATCCGAATTGGTTTAGACAGTATTTGTTTAATCCCATAGCATAACCTTGAAAAAGCATTGACTACCTCTATTTTACCTATGCTAAACGTCAGACATGTATCAACTACGTTTGGATGAGATTTTATCATTGATTCAAAAAGGGCATTATTGTCAATATTACGCCAAACAATTCTACGATTATCAGTGGTTATCGTTAGATCACAGGCCCCAGGCGTACAATCGTACACTGGGCGGCGAGAGAAACTTAGTGTAGTGCTGATTGGGTTGTGATCCCCTTGTATTGTTGGGATGACTTCAGCCCTTAATACTTGGCCTTCTAAAGGAGTATTTCCAAAAATATAATCAATAGTAGAGGTAGAGCCTCGACTTCTATAAGTTGGAATTAAGCATCCATCTGGTGGGGGGATAGCAGCGATCTGCATAACATTCGAAAAGTTATGCGTGCTTAAAAGATTCATTAACTGTTCCCCTCTTTTATTTAATGGTGCATTAGTGGCAGGCCGTATAGCGGAATAAATGTCCTTTGGGATTTTAACATTAAAGTCTCCGCCTAAGCATATGCCCTTAGTTCGGGTACCACAATTAGCTAATTGTAGTTTTAAAATAAAATTAAACAACAAGGAAAAGTTCACATTGGGAACTAATTTAAAATCATCATTATAAAAATTGATCTAGTAAATAGGGTCCCCCCGGGTATAGAGGGTTACTTGAAATTTATCACTGTTTGTGGGCAAAATACTGGAATGTCCGCCTGACTTAATATGTATCCAAGTTGAAAGCCCGCCGGCGGGTCTGCCTGATGTAGGAATAGGGGACAGGGTGTTAAAACATTCAAAGCCCTCCATATGCAAATTCTGGGGATGCCCAGGTCTCTTGAAACATGACAATGTCCTGAGAATTAATTAATTCTTTCCAGTCTGGTAAATGTAACTTAGATTTCAGACCGTCTATATTCCAACTCAATATTTTAAGTAGTTGATCCTCTTTTGTTATAGGTAGTGGGTCAGATTTAGTGGGCTGAAGACTGCACATGAATGGTGCTAGAGTTAATACATCCATGCTTACTTCATTCATTGCTGGTGTGGGCAGTCAATCTTGACAGTCTAAGCCAGATAATGGTGAGAATTTATTGGAAGTCGGAATAGAACTATACAAATTACAAGGCAGTGTCTCAAATGCAGGTTTGTAAAAGTAACCTAATGGTAAGGTACATATGCTAGTACTGTGGCCAATCTGTTCCCTCTGTAATGTCAAAATACTTTTGGCTGCCGATTGTCTCCGAAAATTGATAATAATGCAATCACCCTTAATATTTTTATGGGATTGTCCCAACCAACCCACTCATCTTACCATGATGATATCTCCAATTAGTGAAGGTCTAAATCTCCTGTGTTTTGTGAGCCAATCGACGCATTTACAGCGTAATTGCTCCCAGGACTCTATTTGGTCTTTTCTCAGGGGGGGAACCCCTGCTAGAATCACGACATATGGGCATGCCTCCGGGGGCAGATTTAATACCACATTATTGCCCTCAGTGTGATTTATATAATCAGGGTCGGTGTCGTCTACTTGGGTGGTCCTAGCCGAACTATCGCTAAAGGGTGTGTCAGTGGGTACATTAATGGCAAGTGTCGTATTACTTATCAATTTGCCATTATTATTTTTGGATATATGGTCCAGTGGCCTTTTAGCGTCCCTGGTTCCCCTTATTTCAAAACAAGTGGGGATCCTGTTGCAAGTTACACAGTCATTAACTCCCTGGGTTGGGGATTGAGGTACGTGAGTATTTGGGTGAAGGGTAGGCACATTATTTGTGGAGTCGCATACAGTTGGCCTACTACTAACATTGTTGGAATCAGGTATTTTACCATTAACCTGGGGCACATCATTCAGTCGCTGCGATGCAGGGTATGCTTGCTGTACGGACAAAGAGTTGACAATACGCTCATGTAAGGAGCGAAGAAAATTGTCTAAAGCAGACTTAACACATTCAGCAATAACAGTAGATAAATAACTGATATCAATTGCTCTATTTGGATTAGCATTGTCAATGAAAGGAAACAAACGTTCACTCTCAGTTTGAGTTCCAATTGTATGAGTGGATAATTTGAACGCAGGGCATGTACGAGAGCCTCTGTTGATGTTATGGTTGTTGGTGTAGGATTAATCCATGATTTTAGAGTAGAGCGAGAGGAGCAAGGACGAATAGGTTGTTTCCTCTTCGCATTTACTGGTTTCCCAACTTTCCTTTTGCGCTTAGCCCCTAAAAGAGGGGTGTTGTTTATTGCCGAATTCGGCTCGGTTAAATCAAGTGTGATGACATCGCGAGCCTCCTCACAGTTCACAGCAGGAGTGGCAGGGGCACAAACTATAGGATCAGTGGCTTCAGAAGTGTGCCCAAAGGGTGGTACAAGTTGCCCTAATCCAAGGGACAAGCGCCTCTCTGTGAGCTCAATTTCGTTGCTCACGATGCTGACAGCCCTCTCCAACATGTTTTTGATACACGTTGTGGCCGATTTAGTTGCAGGTACGTTTGTACGCCTCCCCATAGTTTTTGAAACGGTATGTTACAACAATAGTGCAATGGGGGATGACACAGTTAATACAAGTCAATATGAGACAATGGGCAAAGCTCACCTTTCCTCAGATGAAAAGGGTATGGCCCAGTCAAGTCTCTTCCGGTCTGTGACGGGCAAGGACGGGCCCGCCCTTGGCCCGGGCTTCGCCCGGGCGCGGCCCGCGCGTGTCCCGTGCAGCGTTGTTCTCCCACGCTTATGAGCGCGTCAGCTGGGGATTCTCCTCCCTTCTGGGAGTCCGGTATTCTGGGCAATAAAGTCCCCCAGCACAGGCAGAGTTCTCCGGGCAAATTCACAAGCTATAGATGAAAGTTGTTGTGTATGACCTGATAAGGCAGGCAACGTCGCTTGACTAGATACAACTATTATGAGGAGGCAATGGAGATTACAAATCACAGTGGTGTGATTGAATTTGTTTGTGATGGTGAGAAGTCCGGCAGGCAAGTACAGTACCGCTTTAGGTGGGGCAATAGATGCTAACTTTGTAATTTGTTTTGTAAACCTTGTCAACTTGATAACCTTTGAGGAGTTTTAAATCATTTATCCGGTGAAAATGTGAAAAAAATGTAGGTTTTGCAGAGAAAAAATTAAAGAGAAACTTTTTTGCAGGAGACTTCCCTCGTGGCAGAAAATCTATGCAAATGCCTTTTTTAACTTTTAACTTGGCCCAGCTATGGGGGTTGCTCATGTGACAATAATAAACTTTGCCACTTCAAGAGGTGGCTAAGTCTACCACAAGGGCAAAACATTGCAGCCTGCATTTTCTTTCAGCACATCCCTAAGTTTGGCGTGCCTTTTCATTTAACTAAAAACATGTGCTCTTGAAGCAGTCCTGCTGGGCAGAATTGTGGACACGAATAAATATCTATGTGCAGTTAGCAAGCCTTAGATTAATGGAAAAAAGGACAGAACAAAGGGTATTGAGCACTTAAGTCACTTTGATTTAGTGTCAGTTATTCCCTGGGTATACTCGGTTGGGAGGGTCCCTCCTCAGGACTATTAGACAATTATTTCAAAGTAATAACTTCAACTTCTTACGTTTTATTCCCATTTGGCAGTGAAACTAAACTGAAATAGATTTAAAAAAGTCATAAAATCCCCAAATGGGCGCCATTTCAGAAATACCTCTACAGAAAAGGTTTATGCATGAATTCCTACTTTACTTTCGATTTTAAAGGTTATCTGTTTAAAATTAGTTGGATGTTTAGCGGTTCATCGTTTCCTTATCATAGCCAATCCACTTGATGGGATACACAGAGATAAGTATAGAATATGTCTTAATTTTGTATGCTGTAAATTTAAATTGAAAACCAATTAAAAAAATAATTAAACATACATTTGTTGGATTTTCTATAAAACCTTTAAAAATGTCAGAACTCTTGAATCTGGGATTGTTGACATTGCTATAATCTTTTGCGGTGCTAAATGCCGAAGAATTGACTCGACAAAAATACTTTTGCAATCTGTCAACATTGCCACAGTTGTTAGGTTTAATACCCAGCATCCTAAGTAAATGTATGTCTAGGTGAATTGAGCCATTCAGTAGGAAATGAGAGGTGCATCTGTGAATTTTAAAGAATATTTTATTGTTACGTTTTAAAGCTTCCCTTGATTCATCACATTTGACGTGAGGGCGGCTCATATTTTGGTAAATAAGTCTAAGGTTCCAGATTACTGCCTCAAAAAGTAAGATCCATTGCTTTACTAATTCTGCCATTATTGAGGTATGATAGTGAAACACCAATCCACATACATCTCTACATTTTAACATCAGCAGTCCCAGAACATAGGCAGGTGTTCTGCGATTTTCTCTTAGCTGTGATTTAACCTTTCCCTAGAATCTATGTGCTGTCTATTTTTTCCTAGATTTTCCATCCCACTGCTATCCAGTTTTTTTTACACGATATTTAACATGTTGTGCAGTGATATGTCCCCTGCTGTAGGTTTTTTATCTCCATAGACACCAATGTGAACACACATAGATGTATTAATGTTTGAAGCTACTTAAAGTTATTTTGCTTCTACTGCCAAGAAACCATCACCACATTGTTTAGCCAACCCCGGTCACCGAAGCTGGCAGTTCAATCTGGTCTGATTCGCCTACGTATTTTGAGCTGTTTGACCAAACATATGTCTTGATCAATTTACTCCGTGCTTGTAAAATTAAGAGCCTGGCTAGGAAAAGTGCCATGTGATTGCCACCATGTGTATCTTCAATTTGAAAGGACCTCAATGTGACATCATGTAATTAAAACAGTAATGAAAGTATGGCACTGTGAATGATTTGCTTCCTCTTGGCAAACAAACTTATCTCGAAACAAAACTGCCAATTGCCTGTGCAAGATCAAATATAATAGGAATAGCAGTTTGTTGGTATGTGGCACGCATATCGGAGGAAGTCTACCCGTTCAATTTGTTTTCTAAGGTCATTTACATATAACTGTTCAACTCATCTGGCTAACTAACCTGCTATTTCTGGGTGCTACATGATTATGTGAGTGCAGTGGCTTTGCCTAGATTCCAAAAGTGCTTTCAACACTTGGTCCAGGTCTTTTAAGCTCTTGGTCAAAAAGAAATTCCTAGAATAGGAACGCAATGAAATGGGGATTATCAATTTACAGTGAGGTTTATTGGTTGGTGCAATATGTAACCCTAACAATATATTTCAATTTCAAGCTTTTTTATCTACTGTAATTATATTTTCACAATTGATACCAGTGTAGAAGCACTGAACACAATTTGCAATGCTAATGTCCAACTGTGACTAGAGAAGTGAGAGCCTCACCCCTTAGAGATTGGTAGCGGCGCTCAAGATTAACAGTGTGAGTTCACTACAATTCTGACAGTCAGCATACATTCTGTAGCTAAGATCTTACACACACCCACATACCCCCCACCAACGCACACACCCCCACAAACACACACACCCACACACACAGACACACACACACTTGTGCATAGGGCTTTGCTGGGTTAGAATGCACCCTCCTTAAAGGAGCTTGTGAGGTTACATGACTGATCAGCAAACAATATAGCTCAGTGTTGCTTTTTTAACGTAGGAAGACAATTGCTTTTGACCTACATTCACAAAGCAAATAGATCTCATCTAAGAAACTATGAGAGGTAGCAGCTTTGCCAATGTCTTTTAGACAATGAACAGCAGCGTGGCTACTGTGCAGCACGACTGTAAGTTAGAAAGAAAAGTGCTAGGCCGCGTCCAGTGCAGGCTGTGTCATAGCATTTTATTTTTGTTGCTTTTTTGACGGTGGGACAGAGAGATAGTTGATCAAGGTAAGCAATAAATAACATGGGATGGGACGGCAAGCAACAAACAATGTGGGATGGGGCAAGCAACAAACAACGCGGGACTGGGGGAAGCAACTAATAGTGTGGGGACAAGGGCAAACAACGTGAGATGAGGGAAGTAACAAACAAGGCGGGAAGGCAAACCCTAATCATGCCAATAATAAGCTTAGAGTGTTGTCACAGGAGCATGGCCTAATGGTTTTCTTTTTAAAATGATGGATTCATTTTTTATTGATAACATTTTACAGTACATTGAAATGTTTCTATTTATTTTTGTTGGTAATTTATATTTTAGTAGTGGGTTGTTGGCTTTGTAGGGGAATAGGGTGAAAAGCTAAATAAAGTACAAGACATTTTATTATAATGGTAATTATTTTTAATTAATAATGCAATTGATAAATAATTTGGTCAATTGATTTGTTTTGCAATTGTAGTATTATTTTTCTAAACAAGACTTGCAGTATATTTAGACCTTTACATTTTTGTTAGTAATGCACATTGTAGTAGATGGTTGTTGGTTTTGTAGGGGAATTGGGTGGAAAGGAAATAAAATTATAGTATTTTTTTTAATTAATTGTTAACACGTAGATGACAGCCCTCCAACAGGAAGTCATCCGAATTCATGATCAGCAGGTGGACCTGCAGACACACCTAGAAGACCTGGAGAACTGTTCCCACCGCCATAACGTTATAATACGCAGGGTGAGGGCCAACGAAGAGGCTGGCGACATTTTCAAATATGTCAGAGAACTTTTCAACCACATCCTGGGTAACCCCCCTGACGCAGAACTCAAACTGGACAGAGCGCACAGGGGGGTCTCCCACGTTCCGATAATGCCCCGCCGGCGGACATATTGGTCTGTGTCCAGGACTTTTGCACCAAGGGGGACATCCTCCGGAAGGCCAGATTGATGCATCCGATCATGTTTTGGGATCAGCATCCCGTCCAGTATCAAAACCTAGCAGCACTCACCCTGCAAAAGCGGAAGACCTTCCGACCCATCACCACACATTTATGCCAATATAACATTTCCTATAGTTGGGGACTTTTGTCTCATTTCCACCTGGAAGGCAAGCTTTATCAACTCCGCTCACTCTCGGAGGCTAGTCGCCTGTTGGGAGTTGATATCCAGAAAGAAGAAGATGGCGATGGCAGCCGCACCCATGGACCAGAGGAAGGACGGCCACGATGGAGACAGCAAGGGCATTGACGCTGACCCAAGCGACCAAATCCCGCAGCAATCTCGCAAGGACAGAAAGCAACTCAGGATGCCCTACCCGAAGCCCTGGCAAAAACACAGCCCGCATGAAGGGCACATGGTCCAATGACTTTTTCCCAGTACTAACCCTGTCGATGGGCGGCTGGAGGGGGTACAGAGAGACATCCTTGGCCATGACACGACCCCCATGTTGACCTTCAACCGATCATCTATGGATGATGGACTATACTACAACTTTGAAAAAATGTTCTTCTTTAATCCGCCTTATGTGGATAGTTCTTCCTTGGTTTTTTGTTTGGGGTTATTATTTCTGGGTTTTGGGATCCCTCGTCCACCCTTTTTTGGTACCCACATGGCTACACACTGGGAGCGCCCTTCCACTGCCGATGCACCCTCCCCACGATCTCGGGCAGTTTTCGCCTCTTTGTGCCTCTCCTTACCGACCTACTACTAGGTAGTTGCCCCCCACTTCTCTTACAATCCTCACCCTGAATGTGCAGGGAGTTAATAATCCTGTCAAACGCAAGGCGGTCCTTTCCTGCCTTGAGAATGCCAAAGCTGAGATGTGCCTTTTGCAGGAGACTCATCTCTTGTCAAAGGACTGCCACTGCTTAAAATCCCACATGTTTCTGACTCAGATGTTCTCCTACAGCCCTGCAAAATCTGCTGGCGTAGCCATCTTGGTATCCCACACATTTCAGGGGAAGGTCCTTCAGAAGGAGGCTGAAATTAAGGGGCGGCTCCTTACCTACCGTTTTACCCGGGGGGCCTGACTTTTACCATTGGGTTGGCGACGACAGAATGCAGGATCTTGCTAGGGGGCAACTTGAATTTGGTCTTTGATAATATAATAGATACATCATGCCAGAGTACAAGTCAGACAGGCAAGATCTTTGCAGTGGGTCTGGCACGTCTGCGGAATCTAGGCTTCAAAGATCTCTGGCGCTGCTTCCATCCCCTGGACCGCGAGTATTCCTAATACTCTAGTGCACACAAAACATACGCTAGGCTTGATTACCTCCTATTTCGTCACCTGTACACGCACTCGCGACAGGCGTAGAGATAGGTGTTGCCTCTCTATCTGATCATGCCCCAGTAATTGCTACCTTTACGCTTCCCCCATCTCGCCAGATTAAGTCTGAATAATGACCCCAGTGGGCAGTATGGCAATTTCCTAGTGCTCCTAATCTGTCAAGATGTGCACGGCAACTCATGGACGCCCATTGAAAAAGTGTAAGAAACACGAAACGCGTCTGGGCTGCATGATGTAATTTTTGTGTGGCATTTTATTCTGGACTCTTTGCGACAGCCACCATTAAATATTGAGAGCAAGACCAACTTGTGTGGGCCCTTCCTTTTGGGGTAACTTTGCTAGTGATATATATATATATATATATATATATATATATATATATATATATATATATATATATATATATATTCGTAATTCGTCAAGTTGCGATAAAACACACTCTCAGGCTCCAAAGTAAGTACCCAGTGGGATGTTTATTTCCACGCTACGCGTTTCGGCTAAACAGCCTTGTTCACACATCGTGTGAACAAGGCTGTTTAGCCGAAACGCGTAGCGTGGAAATAAACGTCCCACTGGGTACTTACTTTGGAGCCTGAGAGTGTGTTTTATCGCAACTTGACGAATTACGAATTTGGAATACCGGGTGCTCTTCCGGAGTACACACCACCCTCCACGGGTCCGTGGTCTCACAAGGAGCGTTCTTCTGGTTGGATATATATATATATATATATATATATATATATATATATATATATATATATATATGTAAAACCGACTGGTGCTTACCAGTAGGTAGTTATAGTTAGAGCCTTGTTTCTATTCAAAAAGCATTTTTTCTTTTGCCAATATGTTTGGCACCGGTTGACGAATCTTCACGAATTTTCAAAAGTATTGGGCACTCTGGTCAGCTCCTGTCTTGAAAGTTTTGGGGTGGTTTGTCAATTGGGAGACGAGAAAAAAAGAGGGGTACCAAAACATGTTTTCTTCATATTAATTTCCATAGGAATCTTTAGACATGGTTCCAACCCGAACTGCTAAACGGAATGACACCAAATTTGGCAAAAAGGTAGCTTCTCGTCCGGAAAGCACTCTTTTCTTTAAATGATGTAAATCCCTTCAGTAGTTTTTCAAATTTAAACATTTACAGATATCGATATTTGATGATTGTGAGATCTGATTGGCTGAACCCTCCAGATCTTGAGATTGTTTCTGATTGGCTGCCAATACTTTAAACCGGAAAGTGTTGGCAGCCATCTTGTGAATTGCTAGAACTGTGTCACAAAAAGAAATTTACAAAACAAGACAAGGGGGCAGGGTAGAAACACCCTGACCACCTAGGCCTGCTCAGGGAATCCCAAAAGGACTCCCAGGGCTAAAACAAGCACTTGTTTTTTTAATTTTTAAATGCCAATCTGGCAGAAAATAAAAAAAAAGAAAACTAAGCGCTGGGCTCCCCCGCTTCATTTGTTTTAAGCCCCCGGGTGAGCCAGGTCCATTGGGGCAATTGAGAATTAAGTATCGGGGGCACCCGCAGCCCCAAGGACCACCAACTCCCTGGGGCTTTGCTGATAATGCATGGGGGAATGCGGCAGCCCAAAGACTGCCACCTCCCCGGGGCTGTTTATAGAAATGCGTGGGGGAGCTCCTTCTCCCACACGCAGCCCCAGGGGCCGCCACCTCCCAGGGCTTCAATATACAGCCCCAGAACCTGAGACCGCAACCTCCCCGGGGCCACTTTTTAAAACTCTGTGTGGGGGGCTCGAGCCCCCCCCAGACTGCCCCAGGGACCACCACTTCCCCGGGGTACACTTCATTTAAATATGGGGGCTGTTGCAGATCCCCGGCCCCAGGGAACACCACCTCCCTAGGGCTTTGTAGAAGTTGGGAGGGGGTTAGTGCGGCCCCTCTGCTGGAGCCCTCCATGTCCCTGGGGATATTGCAGTTTACAATGGCAGTGCAGGAGCACTGCGCCCACCCTGCCACTGCAAACTTCTGCTTCGCTTCATGGAAGTGAGAGCAGAAAAACTGCTCCTGCTTCCATGAAGCGAAACAGATTTGCTTTTGGGCAAAGGGAGCTGAATGTTAGCAAAGTGGTGGGCAAAGGGGGCTTGGCCTGCTAGGGGAGCTTACCAATCCTGCTGTGTGGGACTTACTGGAGTTGCTAGGGGGGGTAGTTGGACCCCTAGGTTGTCCTTGGGGGGCAACTACCTCTCCTGTTACCTCCAGTAAGTCCCACAAAGTGGGACTGCTAAGAGGTCTTCGGAGGCCACGCTCACCTTTCTCCACCACTCTGCAAACACTCCTCCTGGCACAGTACTGGTTGGGGGAAGAAGTACACCTTACTCCTGAGGGACTTTGGGGGCCAAGCAGCCCTCCTGGTAACTCCTCTAAGTCCAATGCAGCAGGATTCCTTAGCGTTAGTCAGAGGCCCAGTCCCCTTTCTGCACCACTCTGCAAACGTGACTACTACATTATAGTTGGAAATTAGCATTAAAAAAAACTTCGAAATTCACTGAAAAAAACATAGGTTTCAGGGACGTTATAGTTAGAAATTAGCATTTATAAAACCTTAGAAATTCACTGAAAAGACCATAGGTTTCAGGGACGTTATAGTTAGAAATTACCATTTAAAAACCTTAGAAATTCACAGAAAAAATCACAGATTTCAGGGACTTTATAGTTAGTTGGACATATTACTCATACAAAACCACATCTCAAATGACATCACTAATGACATCATCCAGTGACAGTGTGTTTCTGAAAAATGTAAGTATGTGTGCAGAAGTCCAGACCAGCAATGATTCTGACTTGAGCTATATTGTGATTGACTCTGGGGCCTTCAATATAAGAGGTGGTCATAGGGAGCAGCAGTTAAGGAAGCTTAAATTTAGGTATATCTTGAATCTGAACAGCAGGAAAGTTCTACAGAATTTAATACCGAAGACAAACTTTATGTACATCTGTGAATAACATGTGAATAACATGTACTTCAGTGTTTTCTCTCTGAGGTCCTGAACCAGCTAGTAAAATGGATATTGTCTTTCGTGAGCGTAATTGCTATCTGTGTTCTAGCATACGGTTTTTCAGATCGTTTTTGTGGAGACACGTATAGATATATGTGCGCATGTATCTATAGTTTGGAAACCATGGCCAATAATGATTGGCATCAACAAAAGATCATGATTTTACCACTACCAATTAATGTGTATATCCAGTTGAATTTTAACCCGCATGGGTACCAAGTTGGATTTTGTTCAGTTAGGGATGTTTCTGAACAATGTGTTATAGTATGAATATATGTCAATATGCTGTGTTAGCCCACTTGGGTGACATTGTAGCACAACATGCAAGACTAATGTATATATAAAGTTACTAGTCTAAGACTAAAGGAAACACAAAAATGATATTTGTTCAGAGACCATTATCAATTAATTTGGACTGTACCCGCTGCTGGTATTAAGACGCAACAACTTGCTTCCACTTTTTAACAGCAGATAATCTCCTGTCTAACAGAGAAAATGAATTAGTGTCTTGTGGGGGCAGTATGTACAGAAAGCACAAGAGTGTTGTGGATGTTTTCATATGCAATTTTAAGTCCATTAATTTATCGCCGTTGGATATGGTGATTACACTGTCTCCTGTATGTCCATTAGTTTGTGTTGAACACATTGCAGGTTTTTAAATGCATTCAAAATGGCGTTTCACTAGTTTAAAAAAGGATGGTTTGCCAGCCGAAACATGTTACATGCAGCTACTTTGAATAAAGATTTCAATGCACTGATCCCACAGAGTGTCGGAGCCTGTTTTTGGTGTTCATAGAGCAGACATTGTGAAGAAAATATATATTCATA
This sequence comes from Triturus cristatus, assembly GCF_964204655.1. NCBI lineage: Eukaryota > Metazoa > Chordata > Amphibia > Caudata > Salamandridae > Triturus > Triturus cristatus. The sequence continues at coordinate 1,191,422,840 of NC_140589.1, forward strand.
TATATATACACTTATAAATATATATATTTCTATGTATAAATATATATGTATATTAAAATATAGATATATTTAACACCCATAACCCCTCAAACCCATACCCACCCTAAACACTAAAATTATCCTTGCCACCTAAAAAACCATACATACCCTAAACCCTAAAAATACCTTTCCCACCCAAAAACTCAAATCCACCCTAAACTGTAAAATTACCCTAACAAAAAGATGACCTTTCCCTATATATTCACATATATATAAAAAAAAGTAATACTTAGCTTTAGAAAAACTTACTTTTAAAACGCATATGCTTTACCACACATGCCTTTACAACAAAATTTGTTGTAAAGTGAAGCGGGGTAAAGGCATATTTGTTGTAAAAATAATGCGTGCTAATGGTTATGTGTGGTAATGGCATTGTAATGGCTGTGTTGTAACAGTAGCTCGTAGTAACTGCCGCATTGTAATGGCTGTTTCCTGAATAGAATACATTAATGTTTGCGTATGTGCTTCTTATTTTTATTTCTAACCTTTAATATATTTGTTTCCTAAGAAAAAAATTGTGATTTAATCTTGGGGCACCTATATGCAATTGATTTATATAAGTATAGGATAATGAATGGTATATTCGATAAATAGTCCTTGGTAAGCACTATTTTAATGAATTGGTAAATTGTCATGTACAGTTGCCAACTATTTGTGATTCTGCGATTTTGAATAAAATGATCAATTTGAAATGAAACTGTGACCTGTTTTCATTTCAACATTAGCTCACATTTATTGTGTGACTGTAACCAGTAATCATTTCTAGTTTCATTTCAGTAGTAGCAAAATAGAATATGACAATAGACCTTTACAAGAATACTTTGCAAATGAAAATTCAGGCACTGGTTTAAATATTGTAAGCATTTTTCTCACCACTTAGAGTGCATATATGGACACTGAAGTTATGCATGCTGTTGGTCATTTTCAGAGGGGAATACATGCATTTTGACTCACAGGCATGCAGTATTCAGGGGCCTGGTGTTGCTGAGATGTAGGTAGGGACACAAATAAAAGAAAATAAACAGAAATCCTCTAGCCCCGTTTGTGTTCAGGGCCTGGTCTTGCCACCTTTGAGGCCAAAGGTTACAAGAACAATGGTTTGTGCTGAAATGGGAAATACAAGGGCCCAGGGCTTACAGTTGATGCCCATGGCGACCCCCAGTTAACGTACATGGCAGTGCCTATCAACTGGTCTTCCAGTACTAGTATACAAACATAGAATTACCATACTCCTGATTACTGACATGCAACACCCATCTATTATTCCGCCAGTACTTGAGGAACTAGCAGGGGTACAGTGCACCTCAATTCTGACCTGCAGCACTCCTCCTATGCCATTAGTTCTTGGACCCACAAACACATATTGAGCAAACCTGACCTGTCATGAATTAGGTAATGTGTGACATCATCAGCAGAGCATAGCGGGGGCGCAAGTTATAGTTAGCTCAGGTAACTATAACGGCCGAATTTCTCTGGTTTTCTACGAGTAACATGTAACGTCCCTGAAATCTGTCTTTTTCAGTGAATTTCTAAGGTTTTTTGAATGCTAATTTCTAACTATGCCTATATAGGTAGGACATGTGCAGAAAAAGGAAGAAAGGCGCAGAAAGAAGCAAGAGAAGTGCAGAAAGAGGCATGAAAAGTGCAGAAAGATAAAGAAAGGTGCAGAAAGAAGCAATGGAAATGCAGAAAGAGGCAACAGAAGTCCAGAAAGAGGAAGAAAGGTGCAGAAAGAAGCAAGAGATGTGCAGAAAGAACCAACAGAGGTGCAGAAAGAGGCCTGCTTCGACTGTACCTTATAACAGACTCATACAAAGTAGCCTAATCACTAATCCTTCGCCCAAGATGTCTTAACCCTCACTTTTCTCTTTAAGGTTCACTAATCACCGACGCTCAGAATGTTAGGCCTACCAAATATAAAACAGCAAGCCTAAGCACATAACTGTTGTAAGTCTGACCAAGTTTGTGAAGGTATGCATGCGTGTCTCTGCTTTTACCTAGTGACATGTTTCATAAAAATAAACATACAAATACTTGAATACCTGTGTTTCAAGAAGCATACTTTGTAAATTTGTGTACTAAAAGGTGTATGCATTTCTTTCTGCACAGGGCACATGGGTATTCAATAGTATAGTTGAGGGGCTCTATAACACCTATATACATAAGACATGTCTGCCAGTGCAACGAATGACAGAGCAGAACTAAGAAGATTTGACCACCTATAGGAGAAGCTACCCACTTTTTAAGCTACAATCTCCAGATGCATAACCCATGTGAAAATACATGTACAAGTATACACATTCCTCAGTCACGAGAGCACGCAGACCTTTGAACTTGAGAGCTTGCACTTCCCATTTGAATACAGAATGAGGCGACAGATATAGAAAAAGAAGCAAGAGAATTGCAGAAAAAAACAAGAGCGGTGCAGAAAGAGTAAGTAATGTGCAGAAAGAGGCAAGAGAATTACAGAAAGAGGTAAGAGAAGTGTAAGAAGAGGCAAGAGAAGTACAGAAAGAGGCAAGAGAGGAGCAGGAAGAGGCAGGAGAGGTGCAGAAAGAGGGAAGAGGGGTGCAGAAAGAGATAAGAGGGGTGCAGAAAGAAGCAAGAGAAGTACAGAAAGAAGCAAGAAGGGTGCAGAAAAAAGGAAGAGAAGTGCAGAATGAGGCAAGAGAGTTGCAGAAACAGGCAAAAGATGTGTAGAAAGAAGCAAGAGCAGTGCAGAAAGAACCAACAGAGGTGCAGAAAGAGGCAAGAGGGGTACAGAAAGAGGCAAGAGGCTGCAGAAATTTAGAAGAGAGGTGCAGAAAGAAGCAAGAGCAGTGCAGAAAGAACCAACATAGGTGCAGAAACAGACAAGAGGGGTGCAGAAAGAGGCAAGAGAAGTGCAGAAAGAAGCAACAAAGGTGCATAAGGAGGCAAGAGAACTGCAAAAAGAGGCAAGAGAGTTGCAGAAACAGGCAAGAGAGGTGCAGAAAACGGGAAAGCCGGTGCAGAAAGAGGTAAGAGAGGCAGAAAGAGGGAAGAAGGGTGCAGAAGGAGGCAAGAGGGGTGCAGAAAGAAGCAAGAGGTACAGAAAGAAGCAATAGAGGTACAGAAAAAAGCAACAGGGGTGCAGAAAGGGGTGCACACCCACTGACCACGCACGCAACCTGGGGTTCATCTTGGAATCCTCGCTGTCAATGACCCAACAAGTCAACGCTGTCTCCTCCTCCTGCTTTGATACCCTCCGTATGCTTTGCAAGATCTACAGACGGATCCCCACCGGAACCAGAAGAACGGTCATCCAGGCCCTCGTCACCAGTAGACTGGACTACGGCAACACCCTCTACGCGAGAACCATGGCCAAACTCCAGAAGAGACTCCAACGCATACAGAACTCCTCTGCATGCCTCATCCTCGACATCCCCACCACAGCCACATCACGGCCCACCTGAGAGACCTGCACTGGCTCCCTGTCAACAAGAGGATCACCTTCAAGCTCCTCACCCATGCTCACAAAGCACTCCACGACACCGAACTAGCATACCTCAACAAGCGACTCACCTTCTACATCCGCCAACTCCACTCCGCTGACCTCGCCCTCGCCACCATCCCGCGCATCCACCGAACTACCACCAGCGGCAGATCCTTCTCCCACCTTGCCGCCAAGACATGGAACACCCTCCCCATCCACCTACGACAGACCCAGGACCTGCTGACCTTCAGGAGACTTCTCAAGACCTGGCTGTTTGATCAGTAGATGCTCCCCCCCTCAGCGCCTTGAGCCCCTAACGGGAGAGTAGCGCACTTTACAAATGACTGATTGATTGATTGATTGATTGATTGAAATAGGCAAGAGGGGTGCAGGAAAAAGCAAGAGAAGTGAAGAAGAAGCCAACGAGGTACAGAAAGAGGCAAGAGGAGTACAGAAAGAGGCAAGAGAGGTGCAGGAAGATGCAAGAGGGGTTTTTAAATTTGCAAGAGAGGTACAGAATGAAGCAAGAGAGGTGCAGAAAGAAGCAAGAGAAGTGCAGAAAGAAGCAACAGAGGTACAGAAATAGGCACAAGAAGTGCAGAAAGAGGCAAGAGTGTAGCAGAAATAGGCAAAGGAGGTACAGAAAGAAAGAAGGAACAGGGGTGCAGACAGAGGCAAGAGAGGTGCAGAAAGAGGGAAGGGGTGCAGAAAGAGGCAAGCAGGGTACAGAAATTTGCAAGAGGTTCAGAAAGAAGCAAGAGCAGTGCAGAGAGAATGAACAGAGGTGCAGAAACGGACAAGAGAAGTGCAGAAAGAGGCAAGAGAGTTGCCAAAACAGTCAAGAGAGATGCAGAAATAGGTAAGATAAGTGCAGAAAGAGGCAAGAGAGGTGCACAAACCGTAAACAGAGGTGCAGAAACAGGGACAAGCAGTGCAGAAAGAAGCAAGAGAAGTGCAGAAAGAGGCAAGAGAGGTGCACAAAGAGGGAAGACGGTTGCAGAAAGAAGCAAGAGAGATGCAGAAAGAGGCAAAGGAGGTGCAGAAAGAGGGAACAGGGGTGCAAACAGAGGCAAGAGAGATGCAGAAAGATGAAAGAGGGGTGCAAAAAGAAGCAAGAGAAATGCAGAAAGAACCAACAGAGGTGCAGAAACAGACAAGAGGGGTGCAGAAAGAGGCAAGAGAAGCGCAGAAATAAGCAATAGAGGTGCAGAAGGAGGCAAGAAAAGTGTAGAAAGAGGCAAGAGAGTTGCAGAAACAGGCAAGAGAAATGCAGAAACAGGCAAGAGAGATGCAGAAATAGGCAATAGAGTTGGAGAAACAGGCAAAAGAGTTATAGAAAGAGGCAAGAGAGGTGCAGAAAGAGGGATGAAGGGTGCAGAAAGAAGCAAGAGAGGTGCAGAAAGAGGCAAGAGAAGTACAGAAAGAAGCAACAGAGGTATGGAAAGAGGCAAGAGAAGTGCAGAAAGCAGCAAGAGAGTGAGAGAAACAGGCAAACGAGGTGCAGAAAGAGGGAACAGGGGTGCAGACAGAGGCAAGAGAGGTACAGAAGGAGGCAAGAGGGATGCAGAAAGAAGAGGGGTACAGAAATTTGCAAGAGAAGTGCAGAAAGAAAGCAAGAGCAGTGCAGAAAGAACCAACGGTGGTGCAGAAACAGACACGAGGGGTGCAGAAAGAGGCAAGAGAAGTGCATAAAGAAGCAACAGAGGTGCAGCAGGAGGCAAGAGAAGTGCAGAAAGAGGCAAGAGAGTTGCAGAAACAGGCAAGAGAGATGCAGAAATAGGTAAGAGAAGTGCAGAAAGAGGCAGGAGAGGTGCAGAACCAGGCAACAGAAGTGCAAAAAGAGGGGAGAGGGTGCAGAAAGAGGCAAGAGAAGTGCAGAAAGAAGTAACAGAGGTGCAGAAAGTAGCAAGAGAGGTGCAGAAAGAAGGGGGGTGCAGAAAGCAGAAAATATGTGCAGAAAGAGGCAATAGAAGTATAGAAAAAGGAAGAAAGGTGCTGAAAGAAGCAAGAGAAATGCAGAAAGAGACAAGAGAAGTGCAGAAACAAGCAAGAGTGGTTTGCACACCATTAGTACAAATTTAACACCCACATTTAGCAATAAGAGGGGACCATTCTAGGTTTCCAAAGGGCATTCCACCAGGCTATAACAATTCAATTATTGCTGCATGTTTGAGCAGTTTGAGCTACAAACAAGTTTTTTTGTTCAAATCTGCAGATTATGCAGCAGATGATGGAAAATGTAACAAAAGCGCAAAATGTATAATTGTGCGAAAGTCGGTGCAGCCAAACAGTCACATAATCCCAGTGGCCCTGCTCATACCTCTGACTAGGCCCAGAAGTGCTCCTCAGTGGTTCCTTCTTTTTTGTCTCATTGAGTTTAAAGTTCAGCTTATATGGAAACGAGGATGACTAAACCTGAGGTTACCACTCCACAACACAGACTATCATACCACATAATTACTCTCAATAACTCATCCCACTCTACATAATTCCTATACACTAAATACCACATACTTTCTATCCACATAAATTCACTGCCCAACATACCACATAATTTCACTACAAACAACGTACATCCACTCTACTCCCAAAAACATTAGTAAAAAATGATTCGATTTTCAATGCCAATAGCTCTAACTCTCGCAAATGCAAGACCTATTACATTGCAAATGCTTCTTTAACTAGTAGTCGCATTCACAGGGTGGTGGAGAAAGGGTGCTGGGCCTCCGGCCAGCGCTCAGGCATTCCAAAGCGTAGGACTTACAGGAGGTACCAGGAGGGCTTCTTGGCCCCAAAAGTCCCTCAGGAGTAGTGGAACTCAACCCCCAACCAGTAGTGTGCCAGGAGGTGCGTTTGCAGAGTGGTGGAGAAAGATGGGCGTGGCCTCTGAAGAACTCTTAGCAATCCCACTGTGTGGGACTTACTGGAGTTAACAGGAGGGGTAGTTGGTCCCCAAGGACATCTTTGGGGACCAATTAGCCCTCCTATTACCTCCAGCAGGATTTCTAAGTTCTCATAGCAGGCCATGCCACCCTTGCCCACCATTCTGCAAACGCGCTTCCTGGCGTGCTCTTGGATGGGGATTGAATTTCCCTTCACTGCTGGGGGTCCTTAGGGGCCAACTAGCCTACCTGTTACTTCCAGTAACCCCGCACAGTGGGATTGCTGAGAGGTGGACACAGGCCATGCCCCCTTTATCCACCACTCTGCAAACGCACCTCCTGGTGTGCTCTTGGTTGGGGGATGAAGTCCCCTTGCCTCCTGAGGGTCCCTGGGGGCCAACAAGCCCTCCTGTTACCTCTAGTAAGCCCCACACAGCTAGTGGTCAGAGGCCACTTCCCTTTTTACACTACTCTGCAAATGCACCTCCTGGCGCCCCGCTGCTTGGGGGATGAGTACTGAGGTCCTCAGGACACAAGAGGACTTCATCACCCCGCCAGCAGTGGGTACCCCGGGACATTGCTGGAGCCGGCCCTGGGGGGTGCCAGGGTCATAGAGGGCTCCAGAAGGAGGGTCCTCCCCTCATGATTAAAGCCCCGGGAAGGTGATGGTACCCAGAGCAGGGGGTCTGCAACAGACCCCCGCCCATAATTTAAGTTTGTCCGGGGAGGTCGTGGTTCAACCGAGTTACAAGATGGCTGCCAACACTTCCTGGTTTGAAGTGTTGGCAGCAAATTAGGATTAAGCTAGTGCTCGGGAGGGTTCGCGGATTCACCACCTTCACCGGATACTAATATTTTTTTATGTATGTATTTCTCCAAAACTACTGAATGGATTTACTCAATTTAAAAAAAGGTCACTTGCTGCACCAAGAGCTACGTAGCAGTTATATTTAGCTGAGATATCTATAACTAGTGCCCCGGCAATGCACTGCTTATGACTTCACATATTACATCACTCATGACATGGTCACTGACATCACTGATGACATCTCAAATGGCATCCCTGATGCAATCATCTGGTGACTGTGAGTGTTCCTACAAAGTTAATGGTGTTAAATACAAGTACACCAAGGTGTATTAATGAATCAGTGGGTGCATAAGTGCCTGTATGGATGATTTAGTGGGTGCATGACTGACTGTATAAGTGAATGATTATCCATGCCTCAGTGAATATATGGGTCAGTGATTAATTTGTGTGAATGGATGTATCAGTCTGTCAGTTGGTATGTAAGTGGCTGAATGGGTTGATGAGTAGATACATGAGTGGCTGTATGGGTTATTGTTTGGTTGTCTGAGTACCTGTATGGGTAAATGAGTGTCTGTGTGGGTGAGTGAGTTTTGTGTATAGCTGTGTCAGTGAGTGAATTGATGTCTCAGTGGTATATGGGTGAGTAACTGCATATGTGAAAGGCAGTATAGATGAGTGTCTAGAGTATATGAGTGATTGTGTGAGTGATTGTGAGAGAGGCTACATGGGTGAATGTGTGCATGTGTCAGTGACTGTATAGGTGAGTCTGTGTTAGTATTGGTATGAGTAAGTGAGTGTGTGTACATGTATCTGTATGGGTGAGTAAGTGGTAGTGTGATTGACTCTATGGGTAAGTGAGTAGGTTGGTGAGTAGCTATATGAGTGTCTGACTGTATGAATGGCTGTATGGGTGTATGAGTGGATTTATCAGCGGTTGTATTAGTGAATTAGGGGGTGTATGAGTGGCTGTATGGGTGAGTGAGTGGATGAGGGTGTAGACCTATGAATGAGGGAGTGGGTATGTATGTATCAATGGTTTCGAGAATGGTAGTGTAAAAGTTGAAGTGGGTGTATGAATGGTTACATGGGGTGTGAGTGGCTGCATCAGAGCTTCTGAGGATGATGTCATCAGTGATGTCATTTGAGATGTCATCAGTAATGTCATCAGTGTTGTCACTGACCATGTCATGAGTGATGTAATATGTGAGATCATAAAGCAGTGCATTGTGGGGGCACAAGTTATATTTAGCTCAGCTAACTGTAACTGCTGAATTTCTCTGGTTTTGTATGAGTGAAATGTCAGCCTAACTATAACGTCCCTGTAACCTTTGTTTTTTTCAGTGAATTTAGACTTTTAAAAAAAATTCTATTTCCTAACTATAACGTCCCTGTAACCTTTGGTTATTCTCAGTGAATTTCTAAGGTTTTTTGAATGCTAATTGTTAACTATAACTTACCTGTAGCCTTTGTTTTCATTGAATTTCCATGTTTTTTTAAGAAGCAATGGTCTTTGCAGAATAGTGTGAAAAGGGGGCGGAGCCTCTGACCAGCTCTCAGAAATCCCACTGAAAAGGACATATAGAAAGTACCAGGAGGGCTTCTTGGTCTCCAAGGTCCTTTAGCATCCAAGACAACTTTATTCCCCAACCAGTAGTGTGCTAGGAGACGTGTTTGCAGAATGGTGCATAAAGGGTGTGTGGCCTCAGAGCACCTCTTAGCAAACTAACTGTGTAGAACTTGCTGGAGGTAACAAGAGGGATACGTGGCCCCCAAATACCCTCAATAGCCAAGGGGACTTAATCCCCCAACTAGTACTATGCCAGGAGGAACGTTTACAGAGTGATAAAGAAACAACATCCTTGATGATTACACAAGTAGTGCCTGTATGATTCTATGAGTGCCATTGGGTGTTTTAGACAAAGTGTAAAACACATATATAGACATTAAACAGAGAGAAAAAGATGGCAGTGGTAATAACAGGAAACACGCTTACATAGAGTTACTTTGGGAGCCGCTACGGACTCACTACTTATATAACAGGCTGATCCTAGCCCTGGCTTTCTTCATTGTTCACACCAAACATGGTGGAGAACTCTGACAACCGTGAGCACTGGGCAGTATAAAGGTCTGCACCATAGACCACTGCTTAGATATTTCTGTCTTTGGGGCTCCCAGGACAACGTGCACTATCTAGCTTCTCTACATATGAGACTCTAAATTGTGTCTGACTTCCTTGACAAAAAGAGTGATGAGCCATGAAAAAGTCATCATTACGATCAAAAACATGTTGACTGTGTTTTCAATGATTGACCTGCGTGTCAATAAACTCTGGATCTGAATGCTTGGAAATTAAAGTTGGATCTGCAAGATTGGCAGATCAGAATTACTATATCTGTCTCGTCCTCTGGATCATTTTTGTTATACATATATAGGCATATTTGACATAAAGTTTCAGTGTAGCTATTTAGTAAGATACTAATATAACATTCCCCTTTGTATTCATTTTCCGAAATAAGTACATAAAAAATGCATATTCCCTCTTCACAGCAACACTGGAGGTCGCAGTGACATTAGTAGTCACGAACACAAATGAAAAAGTGTAAAACAGATATATAGACATATTTTACACAAAGTTTGAGTCTAGCTGTTTAGTAACATATTGGTTTAACTTTATTTTAACACTTATATTTGTAAAAAAAAACAACAGTTTCAAATAAATAACTTTCAATATCTAAACACACAAATACAACATAACTTTCAAACAAAGATCAAACTATCCGTTTTAACTTATGGGAAACAAAAACTGCTGCAAAACTGGTCTAATGCACAATGTCTAGAGGGACGAACAAAATATTTTGATGTGGGACGATGTCGATTTCATATTATCTTAAACCCTATCATAGAAAATGTCTCCAACTTGCTATCTACAAGAGGGAAGCTGGAGGAACATCTACATCAGTGGCAGCAACAATACAAGGCCAGAAAGTCCCTTTCTAGGTGCAGACTACTACAACAGATATGGCTCCACAGTTTACAAGGATGGCCACGTATTGCATGGATACCTCTTCTGCAATAACTTCTGCTACATTTCTAGGTACCATCACCTCTTTTGCTACAGGATTATCATTCTTCATTTAATAACATCATCCTTTTCAATCAATAGCATTAACTAATTTGTTATATTGGATATAGCTTTCTTCGTTAAAGAAAACCTCTGTACAAGAAGTATGTATTGATTGTCCACTAAAAACTGTACAACAGTTACTCCTATTCACTAATCTTTACTTCTGTTTTTGTCTCCTCATGCAAAACACAATTTGGTCAAAAGCCTTCATTCTACTTAGAATCAAAATGAAAAGCTTCCTCTTCAAAGCAAAGGTCTTATCAACTTCTCTCATAACTTGTTCTTTCTGTTCTACTGCATCATCTAGGCACTACTTGTATTCTCACAGAATCACCTAGGCATATATTTTTTCATATCACTGTGAAACTCTTTTTTATCAAACTCCTATATACATCTTCATTTCTAATGTACATGTTTTAATAAATTACACAGTAACATACATACCACTGAATCCAGTGTGTAGATTATATTGCTGTTTTAGCTCTTTCTGCATAGTTTTGACACTTTTAAGATTTGTAAAACTAAGCACAAGAATGGTACAACACTCTCATACAAAGCAAGTCTAAATAGGCAGCCTCTTCAACTTTCCACTCTATCATCATGAGAAAGGCAGCAAATGAAATCATGTGTTTCATTTTAGACCACTGCATCTCCACTTGTGAATGGTTAGCATCTGTTAACCTTTTCCCTCTCTATCAAAATGAGGTTCCTGTCGGCGCGTTTTTACGATGTTTTTGCGATCATCGCCGAGAAACTGCGAAAAAAAACAGGAGTTCAAACCTATAGCTATCTTCATTTTTCTAAAATGTAAATACTACACAACAGTTTATTACATAGTCCTGAGTTATGTCATCATGCCTCAACTCTTCAAAACAATGTTCTGTCTCTTTAACACCCTTCCTCCAATGCAGGCTTAGCTCAGTGTACTTAGCAACCCAGTGGAACCAGTAGGTCAGAAGTTGACAGCACCTTCTAGAAGGAACATGCTACTTCCAAATGAGATTATGCAGGTGTGGTTTACTCCACAGATTCAAATAATAAGACTTCTTCCAGAGCCATCCAACACCCTATGTAATTGACAGAATCCAATGAAATACATACATTTTTGCATGTGAAAAAACAAATCCATGTTAACTTCTTTTCCTTTGGAAAACTACCTCATTCAGCTCCAGCCTTCTCCTGACTACTAATGCACCTTCATGTCAAAATGCTTAGAGTATGGACTGTGGGTCACAGCTATAACTATTGGGCTAAAGAGGCTGCAAAAAAGACAGGTATAGACAGGGACTTGGGTTTGCCAAATGTGCAGATTACGTGTTTTGGCCAGAGAGGTTTAAAGTTTCATCAGTTGCTGACTTTGGTTAAATCCACGGTGGAGTCCCAAACCCCTCACCTCATGATTGTGCACTGTGGTGGCAAGAACCTTGGCACATTGACTGCGGTAGGGCTGAAAATCCTAATTAAAGATACCTTTCCAGAACTGATGTCGCTTTTCCCTCAAACTGTCTTGCTGTACTCTAATATATCCCAAAGACACAAATGGAAGTGATCAAATCAATTCTGTCCACAGATTGACAAAGCCAGGAAACATGTTAATAAAATTGTTTCCGCATTCCTCAGAGACCATCGTTTGGGCCTTATCTGCATTTTGACATGCATGGAATTTATGGAAATGATGGGGTGCACTTTACAGGTGAAGGCAACACGGTGTTTCTAAGTAACCTGAAACTCTGCAGCCGGTCTTATGTGTAGCAACCATATACACACAACCAACACAACAGCTCTTGTCAAAGCCACCCTTGTACACAAAATATTGTGAAGTGTTTTTTTAAAGGGTTTTTTTTCCTTTAGATTTTGGGGATCTTCGCTACGACATCGGGATCCCCATTGACACATCACGAAAATGGAAAACAAAAGCAGACATTCAATGGCCACCAACAATCCCAAACATAATATGTAAAAAAATCCATTCTGAACATTGCCCTACACACATTACTATATACATACTTATTTCAAAACATGTTTAAACTCCTATTTTTGTACTAAGTTTCTTTAAAAACCATCGTTCAGACCTATTTCCCGTTTTCGCGTTTATTCGGGACGTCACAATGATGTTCTTAACTGTGACGATCACTCCTTTCCCATAAAGTGAAAACACATACATGCACACACATTACAGTATTCTACACACTAGAGGTTGATTACTGTACACTTCAAACTCATGTTTTTCTACAGTATTTCTAGAAGAACCATCTCTAAAACCATTTTACCATTTTTGCTGTGAATCCAGAGATCGCAATGACATTGGTAATCGCGATTCCCATGGGTGCGTCGTGAAAGCGGAAAGCAAAAGCAGGATTTCAATATCAACCACCACATAAAAAAATAATTACTATATAATTAATTCTAACCATCACAGTAGATAACTCACTATATAAATAACTCAATAAAAACATTTATCAGAATCTCAGTAGCTCTATAGGAATGTGCATTAATGATTCACCAATATTTGTGATGATGTTGGTAGTTCCAACGTCCCCGCGATGGTACACGAGGCGGTTGCGGCGTCATCGCGAATATCACGTGTGATAAAAAAATCAATTTTGGACATATAACTTGTGTCACTAACCCCTCCATTTCTCAACCATGGGGTCAGAGTATCGCCACCCTGACCCCTTATGTGGGTTTTCACTTAAATTTTCAGCCCTGGGAACTGTTCCCGATAGATAAAATGGTGGCCACAACTTTCTATTTAGATTGTGACTTGCCAATCAGAGCATTCCTGTTGGCTCATGCATTCGCGATTCATCGTACACCATCACGAAATATCCACTGCGAGAGATATCACTATAATTTTGAACTTACATTTCTCAACAACTACTGAATGGATGTACACCAAAGTGAGCCCGGAGTCACAGTCACAAACGTCCTCTTCTTCCTGAATAAAAGTGAGATTATGCTGCATACTTGTTCATATTTTAAGTAGTTCGCACAGACACACATTTTAAAAACAATAAAGTTTCTAATACCCACCTTCTCTTGCTGCCCCATCCACCTCCTCCCTATCCTCTGTTGTCTGAATCCATGGTCCAGCCGTGGGAGAACGCACCGCCTGTTACATTGCAAAAGGGTCCGTCTTTCCGGAACCATTTAGGGAAGTATTCGGCGCAGCAGGTTCTGAATTTTGAAACAGGATTTTCACTCTGTAACCCACTGGAGGGAATGATTGATCCTTTAATTAGTTGAACTGCACAAAATCCACTAGAGGACATTAACGAACGGAATTAGACCACAAGTTCCAGCGTGCATTAGGAAATGAAAACTACCAAGTGAGGCACACCGGAGGCCTAATTAATGTGTCAACGCAGGGAACTGTGGGAGCCAAAGACATTCTGTGCAGCCAACTTGCCTCTGAGGAAAGAGCACGATTGCTCTGAAACGCATCAGGCAGGAGGATGTATGTAAGCGGAGTGAAAATGCCTGTCTCTGAAATAAATGGATTTGTTAATTCACCTGGCTGGAGGAGTGCGTCTCTACTGCAGGGCATCTTTGGAAGATTTACTACACGGCAGGTCCAGCCGTGGGAGAACGCACCGCCTGCTACATTGCAAAAGGGTCCGTCTTTCCTGAACCATTTAGGGAAGTATTCGGCGCAGCAGGTTCTGAATTTTGAAACAGGATTTTCACTCTGTAACCCACTGGAGGGAATGATTGATCCTTTAATTAGTTGAACTGCACAAAATCCACTAGAGGACATTACCGAACGGAATTAGACCACAAGTTCCAGCGTGCATTAGGAAATTAAAACTACCAAGTGAGGCACACCGGAGGCCTAATTAATGTGTCAACGCAGGGAACTGTGGGAGCCAAAGACATTCTGTGCAGCCAACTTGCCTCTGAGGAAAGAGCACGATTGCTCTGAAACGCGTCAGGCAGGAGGATGTATGTAAGCGGAGTGAAAATGCCTGTCTCTGAAATAAATGGATTTGTTAATTCACCTGGCTGGAGGAGTGCGTCTCTACTGCAGGGCATCTTTGGAAGATATATATATGTATATATATTAGGCCTGGGAGGTAAATTCCGTTCCGCTCGTGGAATTTGCGGAATTTGGGTAATTTCACTCTCCGCAGAGAACGCGGAATTGCCAAAAATTCCACGATCCGCGGCTTTGCGGAATTTTTGCTTGTTCGCGCTTTTAAAATGTGTGTTCGCGAGATATTTCTCCCCGAGCACGCAAACAGCGTTCGCGAACAGGAAAAAAGCATCGTGAATGGACGGAACAAACAATTCCGCGTGTTCGTGGAACTTTTGCATGTTAGTGGAGATTTTTTACCGTTTCGCGGAGCTTTGCGTAGCGCGACGATATTTGTATATATATTAGGCCTGGGCGGTAAATTCTGTTCCGCTCGCGGAATTCGGCTAATTTGGGTAATTTCGCGTTCCGCGGAGAATGCAGAATTGCCAAAAATTCCGCGATCCGTGGCTTCGCGGAATTTCTGCTTGTTCGTGCTTTCAAAATGCGTGTTTGTGAGATATTTCTCCCTGAGCATGCAAACAGCGTTCACAAACAGGAAAAAAGCATTGTGAACGGGCGGAACTTTTACGTGTTCGCGGACATTTTTTACCATTTCGCGGAGCTTTGGGTAGCGTGACTACACAAATTCTGCCCACCCCTAATATACATCTTTTTTCTTTAACTGAAAAAAAACATAGGTTTCAGGGACGTTATGGTTAGGAATTAGCATTTAAAAAAACCTTAGAATTTCACTGAAAAAAACACAGGTTTCAGGGACGTTATAGTTAGTTGGACATTTGACTCATATAAAACCAGTGAAATTCGCCTGTTATAGTTAGTTGAGCTAACTATAACTCATGCCCCCGCAATGCACTGCTGATGACGTCACATATTAGATCACTCATGACATGGTCAGTGACATCACTGATGACATCTCAATGACATCACTCATGACATCACTGATGACAGCATCCAGTGAATGTGTGTTTCTGTAAAGTTTAAATATGTTTTATAAATATATATATGCCAAGGTGCATTGATGAATGAATGACTGTATAAGACTCAGGATGGATGATTAAGTAGGTGTGTGACTAACTGTATAAGTGACTAATTAATTATGTCTTACTTAATGCATGTGTTAGCGACTGATATAGACTTTCACACAGTTTAGGTTGTTAGTTGGTGTGGAAACAGTTCCATGGTTTGGTTAGCAACTAAATGAGGATCTATATGAGCTTTTCATTGTATGTCTGAGTACCTGTATGAGTACCTGAGTGTCTGTGTGGGTGAGTGGGGGGGTGTGACTCTCTGCATAGATGTGTGAGAGGCTAATTCACTAGGTATATGTGTTCAAGTCTGTATCTGTGAAGGTCTGTATGGCTGAGTGAGTGTGTGTATGAGTGTCTCGGTGAGTGAATGGATGCCTCAGTGGTACATGTGAGTAACTCCATATGTGAAAGGCAGTATATATGAGTGTTGGACTGTATAAATGACTATATGTGAGAGTGAGTGATTGTGAGAGTGCCTTTATGGATTAGTATGTCCTTGTATTAGTTATTGTATTAGAGCGTAAGTATGTGTTAGTATATGTTTGTAAGGATCTTACCGGGAAACAATTCTGCCGGAGCGCCACGGAGTTCCAGGAAGTCGTTGCAAGGTCCCAACCTTCCACCACCACCTAGTGCCTCTATCGAACCCTAGAGTACACAGGTAATAGGGGAAAGAAGGGGAACAAAACAAGGAAAGAGGGGTAACAATCCCTGGAGCTGCCGTCTTCACCTCTTCTGTATGTCTGGGAAACTGTGAATCTACAAGAGTACAAAGACAGAGTAAGTACAAAAAAGGCAATGTGAAAATAAGTCCCTATCCCAACTAAATAGAATGTCCTCTAAAGTGTATACCGAATAGTGAAGACTACTGAAGGAATTCCTGAAGAAGTAGACAGGATATGCACAGGGTTAGCAGAGATGAGGAAAGCACAGAAGTCTGAAAGAGTCTCCTTTCGTCTACTATGAGCATTGTACCTAAAACATAGAAGCAGAAATTAGATAGATATCACTATATACCATCAATACCCAATGCCCCGTTACCGACTTTTCATACAGGAAGAGTCCATCCAAGAATCAGGGTCCCAGCAGGTCCTTAGGGGGAGATCTTCATTTAGCCCCTACTATGCCATGAGTAGAGATGAAGCGTGTTCCAGGGGTGGCAACGCAGGAGGAGGTAAAGGGAAACAACTGAGGAGCAAAAATGGATAAACCCGGACGGCCCACGGGAATAAATCCGGCAAGGCGGGCGGAGCACTCCTAGGCAATAGGTAACAGTTCCAGGGAATTGGAGGCGGGAGTGGATAAGCCCAGCCGGCCCACGGGAATAAATCCGGCAAGGCGGGCGGAGCACTCCACAACCCGCATAAGCCTAAATCAGAAGGGAGACGAAGAAAATACAAAATACTATGCGTGTAAACTATTACACGACAACAGTGGAGTTCCCGAAAATCACAGAGCTCTGAATAACTAGCCGTAAGGGTGGTAACCGGCTAAGTAACATAAAAAACAAAGGGAAATCCGAGGTCAGAGATAATGAACGCCGAAAGGCGTTGGAGGTTCGAAATCCGAGGTCAGAGATACCGAACGCCGAAGGGCGTAGGAGATTCAATGTCCAAAGCAGGAAACAGGAAGTTGCAGGCTCGACCTGCGGGGCAACACTAGAACGTGAAGCCCCGAGCCTACAGGACATCAGGTTTTTCTACTAGCCTGACCCTGTGGCGCATGCGCGATAGCGAGCCGCCATGATGGTTACAATCTCGGCGTCTTGTCTTCGGCAATCATGACAATGTTTAAATAAGTGACGTGGTATGTGTATAACTGTACAGGTGAGTAAATTAAAGTGTTATTGATTATTTCCATTACTGACTAGGTGTGTGAATAAGAATGAGAGGCAGTGTGTGAGTGTCTATATAGATATGTGACTGGATACGATAATGCTGTATTGATGGCTGACTGTATGTATGAGTGAGTGTATAGGTGAATGAATGGATGTGTGTAGACCTGCAAATTAGAGAGTGGATATGCACTAACTGGTATTGGTGTGTTCACGGTTTCGAAAATTATAGTCTATTTTAGACTGGGTGTATCAAGTGTTATATTAGGGTCTGATCAGGTGCATATGATTTTCACGTGGATGATGTCACCAGTGATGTCATGAGTGATGTCGTTTGAGATGTCATCAGTGATGTCACTGACCATGTCATGAGTGATGCAATATGTGACATCATCAGCAGTGCAGTGGGGGGGCGCGAGTTATAGTTAGCTCAACTAACTATAACAGGCGAATTTCTCTGGTTTTATATGAGTCAAATGTCCAACTAACTATAACGTCCCTGAAACCTATGGTTATTTTCAGTGAATTTCTAAGGTTTTTGAAATGCTAATTCCTAACTATAACGTCTCTGAAACCTATGGTATTTTCAGTGAATTTCTAAGGTTTTTCAAATGCTAATTTCTAACTATAACATGCCTGAAACCTATGGTTTTTTCAGAGAATTTCAAAGGTTTTTTAAATGCTAATTTCTAACTATAACATGCCTGAAACCTATGGTTTTTTCTGTTAATTTCAAAGGTTTTTTAAATGCTAATTTCTATTTATAGCGTTCATTAAACCTATCTTTTTTTCTGTGTTTTTTAATTATCATCCCATTCTCAACTTGGTGAAAATTGCAAATCTCACTACTCTTCCATCAATACCTTACACCAACAAAATCGCCACAGACAAGAGCCACATCTAACGCTAATGAAATGCACAGTAGGCGTTCCCGTGCAAAAAAAACACGAAAACACCACTTCCTCATATTTTCAACGACCAGCCAAATCTGCAATGCGATTCAAAAAGCAGGCGATAAGGCGAGTTAACAGTAACAAATTAATATCAACCTTTAACTGGTGTAAGGAGGTCGACTATCTACTCCGTTATTTTGACCCAACTCACAGCCACATCTAAAGACCAATATGTGATACAGCTACTGATCATGCAGCTCCAACAACGCCACAACACCCAGCCCCACGACCACCAGAACCTCCCCCCGGACCACCCCCCTACTACCACCGAGGTAGCACAAAACAGAACAACGGACCTTCCCAAAACACCATGCCCCTCAGCCACACAATAGCTGAATGTTGGGAGATGAGCAACCAACTATATATGAAGGAGGCAAGTCACCCATCACTGATAAAGCACACAATGCCAAGTGTAACGCTCATGTGCTGCACAGACCTCACTATGCAAAGCACAAACCTCTCCATGTGGAGATATACTATTGATACTTGTAGTGTAGTGCACAGTGGACGCAACCATGTTACCTCAGGCAGTGAGGAAGATCTCGGTCATGTAGCTGTGTTATCCCCCCTTGGAAGGGGAAGCGGAGTGGGCTGCTCCAACGTATGCCACTCCAGCATAGGAGTATGAATAAATAGACTAGGCCCTAGGCGTGGTTCACTTGTGGGAAGACCAACGAGTCTGTCAGAATGGCAGCCCTCACCCTGGCACGTGGCAGCCGCCATAACCGTGGGCTTCCTCGACACAGGACTTATGTCTGTACCGACTACTGCCTTCGATCTACACTACGGACAGCACGGCTCACAATTCAGATGCAGTGGCGATTGCAGATGTCGCAATCCAGTTCGCAAAACACGTTGCTCCCAGTGCGGCCCGCACGGACCACGCATGATCGCAGGCTGCGCACACGCTGTGTGCTTCAGGCGCTACTAACTCACTGCACCAAAAGTCTTCCCCACGTGGCCTTATCAATGCAGAATTCATTAGACAAAACACATTGCTCCCAGTGTGGCCCGCCGGGACCACGTCTCATCGCAGGGTGCGCACACACTGAGTACTCCAGGTGCCACTAACTGTGCAGCTCAACTCAATGCCACGTGGCTGTGCGCCCATCCTGACCACTGCCTCCACCCTACACTGGAGTTACATGGTTCACAGTTCAACATTAGTAGCAACGCAAATTGTGTAAGAGACTATAATGGGTTAAGAAGACCAAATGCTCCCAATCTGTGCAGCTCAAGTCAATGTCACCTGTCTGTGGGCCTTTGCTGACCGCTGCCTCCGGCCTACACTGTGGAAGACCGGCGACACGTGGTGCCAACTAACCCTGTTTAACACAAGCCAATCCCACATGTGTAACTGTGTCCTGAGTCTTCAATGGCAGCGACCACAGCACCAGACTCCCTTCGATTACCGAGGGGTATTTCCACATGGAAGACCGGCGACACGTGGTGCCACTGAACCGATACTACGCAAGGTTCGTTTGGGTCACCAACGTATGCACATGGCTGTGGACCCTAGCTCACCGCTACCTCTGCCCTACACTGTGGGTGACCGGCGACAAATGGTACCACTAACGGTCTTTAACACAAGTAGATCCCACATGTGGAACCGTGTCCTGAATCCTAAATGGCAGTGACCCCAACCTCTTGCCAGTGACCACAGCACCAGACTCCCTCCGATTAGTGTGGCGTATTTGCATATCGAAGTCATCAATGTGGAAAGTATTGCCGAAGAAAAGATAACGCGAAAGATAAATTTTACACAAACTGTCGATTTCCCTTTCCACGTTAAGTAATTTCCAAAGGAAGAGTGAACAGTTTTATGTCAGCAATGAGACATACCATCACTCGAAAATCACCCAAAAATACTTATAATTTAAAAAGAACAGAAGCATCGAAGTACAATAATGATTACAATATGAAGATTTTGAAGATGTGAAATGCAAATATGATGCACATAACTCAATTGCTGTTTCTCACTATGTCACGTCATATACTACCAACTCTGAGAAAACAGAATTCAAAGAAATGTGGGAAGAAATTTCACAGGTGAAGACACTTAGGAAAAAAATGTACAGCTTCAGTTTGAAGATACTTTCACGTCGAGAAATTGGATCCTACCAATGTTCGGATCGGTAGACACCTGCAAGTTTATATTCAAAGTCAACAGGAACCATCTGGATAAGTCTAGGTTTTCCTGCGGCACGAAATCAAGTTTTAATATAAATGTTATAAAACAAATTTGTGATGATATAGACTTACGTTTCTTTGCTAGTCAAAAGAGCTGCACAGAAAATAATAGTTGGATATGTCTAGGTGTTGATCGACAAATGGAAAATAATACTGTTCTGAAGTTTAAAAAAGAAATAACAAAGTTTAAAGTAGTTTCTGGTGAAAATCCCAACTATGTTTATATTTATTGCCGACGTACTCATTATAAAATTCAAACTAGGAATGTAGATGTACTACCACTAACCCTGTTCAACACAAGTCGATCCCACATGTGTAACTGTGTCCTGAGTCCTGAATGGCAGTCACCTCAAGTCCGTGGCAGCGACCACAGCACCACACTCCCTTCGATCACTGAGACATATTTCGATATGCAAGGCCAGCGACACGTAGTCCTGAGTCCTGAATGGCAGGCACCCGAAGTCTGTGGCAGCGACCACAGCACCAGACTCCCTCTGCTCAGTGAGGCATATTTCCATATGCAAGGCCAACAGCACGTCGTGCCACTAACCGTCTTTAACACATACCGATCCCACATGTGTAACTGTGTGCTGAATCCTGAATAGCAGTCACCTCAACTTCGTGCCAGCGACCACAGCACCAGACTCCCTTCAGTCTTATTTGTTGTTCTTTTTTTAATATTTTTTTTTATATGTAAATCTATACATGTCTAAGACTCTTCTTTGTCCAACCGCACAGGGACACTTCCGGGCCCAAGAAGGTTGTTGGGGGTTTGATGGTAATGTGGGAAAAGGGTGTGTTACCTGCTGATGTGGGGAGAGGCAGCATCAAAGGGGTATCTATCACAGAAAGAACTTCGATAAGTTTTCACAAATACCTCAGACAAATGCCAGCTGACGGACTGAATCACAAAAAGATTTTTCAATACTTATTTAGTGTGAGTTATGAACAGTTCGCACCCAGGCTCACAGAGGGACAACTGTGGGCCATCCACTCCACTCACAAACGCAGTACTACGAGCCGTCCGTGCCATTGTACCTATCCCTGCCCTGTTCCGTCGTATGCCACGCCACGCCACGCCATGCCATGCCACTCAGATTACGTTCCAATGATGGCCCCACATAGCTACCTGTCGCAGGCGTACTCGCTGTGGGTGTGCAGGTCAGTGGTCTAGTTCTCCACATCTCCCGCCCACTCCCTGAGGGCTGGTTTGCACACACACCACACCCATCCGGCACATGTGTCACAGGCCATGTGACCATGCAAATATAATAGATCGACAACGTCAAATCCTTTATTGCCGGTGCTGACTAGATACCGGACGCTCCACGTGTCTCAACCATAAAGAGTCTTTCAAAACTTCTGCAGAAGGTTACTCGCACCCTAATCTGTATAGCCCTCAGGGGCCTACCACCTCCTTGGCGCGGACTTCAGATACACAGGTTTAGTGCCACCCGAAGCTCATATGGCCATCAGGGGCCTACCACCACGTGGCACGAACTTAACTTCCACAGGCTTAGTGGCCCCAAAAGCTGATGTGGTCTCCGCCATTGATGACTCAGGATTCAGCGACATGTGTGAGATCTGCCGGTCCATGGAAAAGATGATGTGGTCTCCGCCATTCATGATTCAGGGCTCAGCGACATCTGAGTGATCCGCCAAGCACTTGATGTGGTCTCAGCCATTCAGGACTCAGGACTCAGCGACATATCTGGGATGCGTGGAGTTTTGACAGGGACGTGGAGTGCCCACTGCTGCACACTCCGGTGGCACCAGGTAATTATTTGCTCATGGATACGCAGGGGTGGCAGTCTCTCTTTCTCTCTCTCTCTCTCTCTCTCTCTCTCTCTCTCTCCCTCTCTCTCTCTCCCCCTCTCCCCTCTCTCTCTCTCTCCCCCTCACTCTTCCTCTCTCTCTCTCTCCCTCTCTCTTACTTCTTTTCCTTCTATCTCTCTATCTCTTCCTTCTCCCTTTCTAACTCTCTTTCTTTCCTTCCCTCTCTTTTTCTCTCTGGCTTTTATTTCCTTCTCTTCTTCTCTATGTCTCTCTCCTTTGATATGCGCATTACACAAGTCCTTATTTTGTGCTTTATTTTCCAGTCTCTGTCGTCTACATCCATGGTCCCCACAGCAGTGTTCCACCTTGTTATTTTGTATTTTTTTTAATACATTTTGTTTATTACTTTATTGTTGATATATATTAATAAAAAAATAAAGTTTGAAAAAAAATGTATAACGTTTCTGGTTGTTTTCTTAACTGCTGTGTAACTCTTTCTTGTTCTTATTACTGTTATTTGATGAAGTCCACCATGGTCTTAAATTTTGAAGGACTTATCGCGGGAATACTGGTGATGTCTGCAGTTTCCACCAACTTTTGAATAGTGTGTTAGATTTATCTCAACCTTACTTCCATTAAAGTGCTGATAATGAAATGCAGACTAGCTGTTCCCGTGCAAAAAGACACGAGGTGCACCTTTGCGATTTATTCCTGTATTGAATAGCACTGACTTAGTCGCTGCACTCACAGTGTACAAACACAATCATTTACGAAACCTCATTGTATTTATATTGATTGGGAATCGGGCCTCAGGTGCTGGATCTTGACGAGATACACTGCCCAGTACGTATATTGTCCTGCACACGCGAAAAATCACATCACAACTTTCACACCAACTGCAATGCAAAACAAATACCGGCGATAAGCCACGTTAGTACCAAGGATTTTACACCTGCTTTCTGATGGTGTTAAGCAGGACGACTACCTGCACCATGAAAGAGAACACAGCCAAGAGCCACACCAGAACAACCACAGTTTCCAGTCCCTGCTAACAAAATTCCTCACCTCACTAGTGACCGGGATACTCATCCTCAGATTGTGTACCCGGAATTTAATCAGGTGATGATTGGACCAACCCACGGCCAAAATGTCCAAGTTTCCTTTTACCTGTTTTTCAGAAAAGATTACATCTATAATATGTCCTCCCTTGTGTGTTGGCTCAGTGACCCACTGTTGTGGGTTTAGGCCTTCACATGATTGGAGGAGATTATTATATCCTGAGTCCAAGGTTCCATTTAACCATAGGTTAAAGTCTCCCAGAATAAGCAGTTTGGAGTGTGCAATCACCATATTGCTAAAGACCTCTATCAGCGCCTGCTGTTGTTGCAAACTAACAGCCCCCGGAGGCCTATAGCATACTATGCCAGTCAGCACATGTCCCTTAGGGTCCTTTAGTGAGAATCCCAATAGTTCAATACCCTCTATCACATCGATATCTAGAGGGGCAAAGTCCATTATCTCTTTAAAGATGACCCCCACTCCACCCCCCTACCACTGGTTCTTGGTTTGTTAAATACTTTATATCCCGTTGGGCATGCCAACCCTGGCTCTAAGTCAGAGCCCAGGTATGTCCATGTCTCCGTCATGAATAAAGCATCCAAATCATGGGTTTCCAATAACTATTGGGTCTCCACGCAATGTTTAGACAGAGATCTAACGTTTAGCAAACCGCATACAAGGTTATCTCGTCTGACTTAAGGCCCGCAGTCTCCTCAAACTTGAACTTTTCCATCCCACCTCCACTCTCACCTATATTCTGTAATTCAATGCTTGTGTAGCTTAGATGACGATATCCTACATTACTTGCCTCATGCAACCCCAACCGGGCAGCATGGCTGGCACTGTACGCAGCCGGTGTGTGGCCGGTGTGCGGCAGGGCGCAGAGAGGCTTGCCTTTGGTGCGCCGAAGCGTGTCCATGCCTGTCTTTTTTATATGGGTAGGTGGGGAAAGACTGAAACGCTTACCTCAAAGATGGCAGGTCCGCTCTAACGGACGGACACCGCGAGGTCAGAGAAGCCGGGAGGGATGAATGCCTGATAGAAAGTTAGTTAAAACTGTTTTTAGTCAGCAACACACAAAATCAAAAATCCTGTTTAAAATAAAGTGTGATGTGCAAATCAAACAAGGTAGCAGCAAGCGAGAACCCCACATGCATCAGGAGAACCAATCAAAAACACCATATGTTACATGATACTGATAAAATGTTGGTAAGATCATTGAACTAGTAACGCTGTGAGAAAGATGACGTAAGAGATCACTATTGTATCACTGTATCAAAATGTATTTTAAAAATTATCTTCTCGATATGGTGGGTCGAGGTTTAGGACACGTAGTACTTTGTCTAAGGCAGTGGTGATAATGATGTGAAATGTGATATTTATACAGATGATATGTCTTCACTCAAAATCTGAAACAACAGCAATAGCGTCAAATGACCACTGGCACTAAACATGCAACATCAGCAACACCAATCTCACTAACAATCCTCTCACAAACAAACATCAGCTTACAGTTTTGTTTTTCAAAATGTACATATAATGCTATGGATATAACAGCTTTTTGGGAAAAGGAATTGCAATTTGTAAAACACTAGTGTTAATTCACAAAAGCTGTAATGAGTCTGTGAAGAAGTACTCCTGTAAAACGTCTTAATTGTCTCTTAAATTACTTTAAAACTGACCCCAAAATATCAGAAAAAGAAAGAAATTGGTATTATTCTGAAAATATTAATAGGCAGTTGATACAAATATTTCCCTCTTTTCACATTTACTAATAGGGTTCTTAACATTTTAAGGCCGATTCGCAAAATAATTCATGAGTATGTGAAGTAGTACTACTCCACATACTCATAACTGCCATTGTGTTTCAGCTCCATTGTTTTTCTAATAAAACATTTTTACATTATTAGAAACAGCTGCGTGTTTCCAAAACACTATTTTCTTCAAACACTAACATGAACTAACGATCCATATGGCCAGACCTTACATCGTAAAGCCCACATACAAGTATTCTATTCGTAAAAGGACAAATTATGTTAGGGATCACCACAGATATGTTAAGGATGCCAGCAGTAAGCTAGGAATGGGCACCATTATGCCACTGCTACCATTATGCAATGCATGAGTTTCTTTATAAATACTGAAGATGCCTGCAGTATGCCACTTGAGAGTGTCTAACTGCCAAAGATGGAAACAATATGTCAGGCTCCATAAGGCCAAGGATTGATAGATTTATTCCATGTGTGTGCACTATTATATTGACATGCACACAATATACCAATGACAACCAGCCATTATACTAGAGGCACCATCATACCAGATGCTGTCTCTATATGGAGGATGGCCACAGTATGCTAAGAAAGCAAACAATTATTAAAGTCGCACCATCATAGCATGGATGTGCTCCATAAAGTCAAGGACAAAAACAATATTATTATTATTTTTTTTAAATTTTATTTATTTATAAAGCGCCAGAATCGACCCCAGAAGGGGTATCTCTGCGCTTGGATGGGCAGCGTGTGGAGAACTGTCTGCTATAAATCAAAAACAGAAGAGGGAAGTCTTGAGCTGTTTCCTGAAGTGAAGATAGTCCGTGCACTGTCTCAGTTGCAAAGGAAGCTTATTCCAATAGCGGGGGCCCAGATAAGATAGGGACTTGCCGCCCAGTCTGGCCCTTTTAATTCCAGGTACCTCAAGTAGGGATTTTGATTCTGAACGGAGAGACCTCCGAGGTATGTAAGGAATGAATTTGTCCGCAAGGTAAGTAGAACCAGAGTTGGCCAGGGCCTTATATAATACAACAGACCCTGAACTTCACTCGCTCCCGTATAGGGAGCCAGTGGAGCTTGTAAAGAAAAGGGCGGGAGGCAGTCCTGGGGAGGGGGCATTGATGATCAGGCGTGCCGTCATATTCTGGACAACCTGCAGTCTGTCGAAGGCGGCCTCGTTGGTGGAGGCCAGCAGACCATTGCAATAATCCAAACGGCTTAAGATTAATCACCATTATGCAAACACCACCATTTTGCTTAGGATGGACTCCATAATGTCGGTAATATGAACAATATACAAAAAATAGTCAAAATCATGCTGTGTGTGGGCAGACATTCAAAGGATGACCACAGTATGACAAGAACAACCTTGGTCATGTCAGGACCACAATCATACCAGGGATGCGGTCCATGAGTACCAGAATGTACATAATATGCCAAGAATGGCCATCATTATTGCAAAGCCATCATCATGCCTGCTATGTGCTTTATAATATGAAGAAAGCCCACAATATGTTGTGATTGACAATCATATGCCAAGGACTGATTATGCAAAGCAATCAACTTTGTAATGGGGGAGGGCTATGTGGGACGTATAGGGCAATGCACCTAAAAAACAGGGGTGCTTGCTTGTTATTCTCCATTGTGCTGAGATCCTTGGACGCTACTGTGGGGCTGGAATGATGGCATCAAAATATGTCATTGTAAAAAGCGTGCACTAAAGATAGAGGGCTGTGGCATGTCCCTGCACTACAAGTTCAACTGCATTTCGGGGTCTGTGTGTGAGCATAGGGATATGCCATTGGCTGAAAAATCTTTAGGACATGGACTTTGAAGGACATGGTTTCAGTCCCAGTCCTTCAACAGAGTTCTTATTGCACCTGTTCCTCCACTTGTCATTTGATGACCAAATCTACTGCTGATCCAAGTGTCTGGAGCAGTGTATTGCTTCCTCATGCAATGTGTGTGTGTGTATGCGTGTGTGTGTTTGTGCATGTTTGGTCATGTCATTGCCTGCTGATCTTTGGGGGCACAGGCATAGCACAATGAAGCCTTTGATTTAAGCCACCCTCGCATCAAGATAGCTCTTAGTACAACCAGGGCTGTGACAATGGATGGGTACAAGGGGACATAATGCTCCATGCTCCACACCTTTAGGTCTCTCTTATCCTTCAGCAACATTTATTGATAGACTTATAATTGCAAGCAAGATTTCCGTCTTCTTTAATAATGAGGCAGTGTGTGAGGTCAGACAACTAGATGCTACCAAACATCATGATTTCTATTCCTCGAAGTCCACTTTTTATTCTTAGAAATAGATGCTGTTTATCACACCTGACCTAAATAGAAACATAATCTAGAAGACTGCACTTTAAATGTTGGCCCCAGTTCTTGCAGTACAGGAAGCAGAGTTGTTAAATTACAGCAATTCGAGAGTAAAAGCTTAATTTGTGGATTACATCCTGTTCCTTTCACATCTGTACAGACCATGCACAAAGTACTGAGGGGTAGATTTATCAAAGGTTTTGCATTGCCCTTGCACCAGGCAAGCGGACGCTGTGCGACTCCAACTTAAAGTTAGATTTACCAAGCCACACAAGGCCACCTTCCTTAGCCCTGAGTGGCTTAATAAATCTGGAGTAACTGCCTTGAGTTCTCTGACTCAGGGAGGCGTTCCATGGATTCACCCATGGATTTTGGCACATTCACAGATTTGCCATGAGTGGTAGACCTGACGATGTGTCAAAATGCTACTTCTTCCCAGGGCAGGCCTACTGAGGAAAAATATGTCTATGTCTCCTCGTTTTCTCCTCTTTCTACGTATGCCTGCATTCTGCAGCACACATAGAAAGAGGAAAAAACATGAATATATTGTTTTTGTGCAGGTGTTCCTTTCTGCACAAAAACAATCCTGCTTGCCAAGCAGTCCCTTACACCATGGTGCAAGAGTGACTGCATTGGCACTAGGCAGCACATAGTGTGCCAGCATAAGGAGAAGACAGGAATGCTTCATATAAAGTTAAATATTGAGAATTCCTGCTCTCCTGCAGTCTCGCTGCATTGATGACATTTTGATAAATCTGCCTCCTAAGGGTCTGACTTAGATGAGAACAGTAACACAAGTGTCATCAAGATATTCTGAGTCATTTATTAGCATCTGTAGTGGTTCGATTACCCTATTTTTAGTTACCTTAATGGCAGACTTCTCGTCTGCAATGATTCCTCTTTCTCTGCCATCGGTTCAGCTAAGGTCCATGGCTAACTTCAGCAATTACTGTGGCAGTCCAGCTATCTGACCTAGAATAACTGGGGCACCTCCATGTTTGGTGGAACTAGGACCATAAAAGACAGATGTAAAAAGAGCAGTACAAATTCAAAAGAAGCTGTTTGTGTCCTCAACACAAAGCTCATGGTTTTCTAGATTATTGCTTTATAGGAAGATTTTTGAAGATAACTTTTTTTCTAAAAAGAGCCTCATAAAACAGATAATGCAACTACTTTTGTTCTGAAATCATCAAGCCTCGACATATGTGCAGAAAGGGGAATGTTTTGCTCAGCACGTGTGTAACTTCAGTAATTACTGTTGTATAATTATAGTATCCCTTTGAAATGTCTAGCAAAGTAATTGTTTTCAGACTGCCCTGATTAGAGTGCAAGTTATTTGTTAGCTGTATGGTCTGCAGATAGTGACAGTGAGTTTTGAAACTATGAATACTTGTCGAAAGCAAATTAAAAATATTATTCGCCCTAATTCTTGGAAAAAAATAATAACCTTTTATACAGTCTCAATTAGCATGTCTAGTGATAGCTAAAGTGCAAATGTCTATTTCTGAATAGGTTATCTTGAACAGAATGTTTAAAAGAATTATTGATAACATCCTGAATTATTTAATAAAATGCTAGACTTAAAAGTTATTGTTTTTTTGTTTACTGGAGAAACTTGATATTTAGGGCATGATTACGATGTCAGGCAACGTGAGGTCTTAGGAACGCCCAACCTCCAGTTGGCAGTCCTGACACCGCAATTACAATGTGACTTCACATGGTGCGGTCAGATACTCCCATTTCTCTATGGGAGCTTGTGCTGTGGCTGTAAACCGGCTGTACCAGAAGCTCCCATAGAGAAATGGGAGCTTGTGCAAATACCTACACCCTGTGGCAGGCACCTAATGGTGCCTGCCACACCTTGCAGGGATTTACAAGGAGGCACCAGAGGTGCCCTCAAAGCCCTCAACCTGAGGTCAAGGGGGGAAGTGGGCCCTGCTAGGGGTCCCCAAAGGCATTTCGCGACAGCAAATCCATGTTGGAAAGGCTGACATGGATTTGCTCTCGGAAAGTGCCATCATAATCCAGAAGGAGTAAATGCCTTACTCAATGGGTTATGCAGCCCTTCCAACTGGCCGACGGGCTCCTTGAGCCTGTCGAAAGTCAGCCGGATTGACCGGCTGGTTTGAATTATGACTGCCGTAACTGTAATATGACGGTTGAAAGTCAAACCAGGGATGTCGGTCGGAAAGCCTCTGACCGAAGGATTGAGGCTTTCCCACCGATATCCTAATTAGCCCCTTATTCATCCTCACTGTCTTGATGGAAAGCCATTTCAAAAGGAGACAACTTCATTTCCCAGGATCGCAAAATATGCAAACAAAGAACAGGATCTGAATCTAAAGCACTCTGACATTACACTCAGTGCCGGGACCACTCAGCCTCAGCCTCAACACGGACTCAGCCTCATCTCCTACGCAGACTACACACAACTCATCCTCTCTCTCACCAACAACCCATCCTCCGCTAGAACCAGACTGCACGAAGGAATGAAGGAAGTCGCTGACTGGATGACGGACAGCCGGCTTAAATTCAACACCGACAAGACGGAGGTCCTCATCCTAGGCCCGACTCCAACCTCATGGGACGACTCCTGGTGGCCCCCCACCCTAGGCAGCACTCCCCAAACCACCGACCACGCCCGCAACCTCGGCTTCATCCTGGACTCCTCCCTCTCCATGACCAGACAAGTCAACGCAGTCACCTCGTCATGCTTCAACACGCTACGCATGCTCCGCAAGATCTTCCGCTGGATCCCCACCGACACCAGGAAAACCGTCACCCATGCCCTCGTCACCAGCCGCCTGGACTACGGCAACACCCTCTACGCAGGCACCACGATCAAAATACAGAAGAAACTCCAACGTATCCAGAACGCAGCCGCACGCCTCATCCTGGACGTCCCGCGCCACCACCACGTCTCTGGCCATCTGAAAAAGCTTCACTGGCTCCCAGTAAGCAAAAGAATCACATTCAGACTCCTCACACACACACACAAAGCCCTTCACAACCAAGGCCCCAAGCTCATCAACCACCGCGTCTCCTTCTACGTACCCACTCGCAAACTACGATCGACCGGACAAGCCCTGGCAGCCGTCCCCCGCATCCGCAGAGCCACCGCCGGAGGCAAGTCATTCTCCTACCTTGCAGCAAAGACCTGGAACTCTCTTCCCAGCCATCTTCCCTCTACACAGGACCACCTCTCCTTCAGAAGGCAGCTCAAGACCTGGCTGTTCGAGCATTGGCCCCCCCCCCCCCTAGCGCCTTGAGACCCTTCCGGGTGAGTAGCGCGCTTTACAAATGCCAATGATAGATTGATTGATTGATTGACCACCTCAAACTGCCTTATGGAATAAGAGATACAAATTACTATTTTACAGCCAAATATTTTTTTACCACAACCAGAGGGTCCATAGAATCTGCTAGACAGGGAAGGAAAAGGTATTCCGCGAGGATAATGGCTCTAAAATATTGGTTCACCATATTATTGTTGTGAAAATATCCTGGACCAAAACATTGAAGGTTTATATGTTGTGTTTTAGTGTGTTACAATAATGTACATGATTAAAAAACAGTTTAATATATTATCTGCTTTATTTTAATGTTTTAGCGAGTTGTAGTCTGCTTCTAATAATAAAAAAATTATGGATTATTCTTTCTATTGTGATATTTACTTATAATTATTTTTTAATAACATTTTAACAATGTTTAATTAATTTTTCAGGTTGTTGAGGTTATTGGAGTTTGGGCGGGTAGTATTTTTAAGTATATATTACAAGATTTCTTATTTT
Organism: Triturus cristatus; assembly: GCF_964204655.1. NCBI lineage: Eukaryota > Metazoa > Chordata > Amphibia > Caudata > Salamandridae > Triturus > Triturus cristatus. The sequence goes on from NC_140589.1 coordinate 1,191,453,908, forward strand.
TACATTATTGTATTATTTGTTTCATGTTTAATTAGTTTATACTCAATGAAGTAATTTATATGGGTTATGGGGTGTATTGTGGAATTAAGATAATAATCAATAATATGACATAATATGCATTTTAAATAGACACTATTGCCATTGCATGTAAAACACAGTAGTTACAATATATATTAATTTTGATTGATTGGTTATCATAATCATTATGTTAGTTGGCCTATGTCACTGATTTGGTGGGGCGTGCATCCCTTCTTCTCTGGACCTCCATTTTGGGTAACCCAAAAGCTTCCTTTAATTGCGAAATCATTAAGGATTGCTTGTTCTGTAAATATCGCCTAAGAAGCCCATGGTTGAATTATATACTAAAATCAGTGGAAGCTATGGGGAGATGAGAGTTATTTTTTAAACCATGTGCTATTTGAAGGGGGGAGTCCATTAACATTAAAGACCTGTTCATAAGCAGGACAGCATCATACTGGGAAGACGGAGTTTATGAGGCATAATATGAGAGAATTGATGAGTCTACAATTGGTCAAACAGGTTGAGTCATACCAGTTGTATGTTGACAATTTAAGGGAAAGGGCATTGTTGATGAAATTTCATCTAGGAACTATTCAATGCCATTCAAGATTCTCTTTGGCCAATTTGACCCTAAGTCCATTCTGCTCTGTCTCTGTGATGAATCATCTACTCAAACCCTGGCATATTTCAGATTCTTTGGTAAATATTATAAAGCACTCAGCTTAAAAATGTTATTATTGATGCTTTACAATAAGCGTTTTAATCAATATAGGCCTTCTCTTTACTACCTCCAAATACTCCTGAATCATTATGTTTCTTATTCTGTGGGAGCTTTCCTGAAAAATGAAATTTATTGGCGCAATTCTATTGCTTTTTAGGTATAATGTACTGAAGATAAGAGGACACACTGAATGATTATGACAGCTAGAAGTACAATTGATGTGTTTTGTTTTTATTCACGTTTTATGTATTTTATATCAAATTTTACATGAAATTGTTGATGGAAGAAATACTTGTTTTTTAAAACTTGTTTGCACTTTTATCATAATATTTATAATTGAATATAGAAAGAATGATTAATTATGTCAATAATGTACTGACAATTTTCATTAATTTAAAGTTATTCAATTATCTTATTTTGGGTTGTGTGGATTATTGATGGTATGTGTGGGTAGATTTTTTCATTAAAATAAATATTGAGCAAAATATTACTAAAGGCAGTTTTAAATAGTTTTTAGATTTATTATTAGTATATCTTTTGATTTGTGCAATCTGGTTTAGTTTTCTTTTGGGCAGTTTGGTAGTTTTTTTCATCAAAATAACTTTTAAAAGAATTTACAATTATTATGTAGCATTAATATATGTATAATGATTTAATTTGATGATTTGTTAAACTTCAGTAGTAGAAATTACTTTATTGATTTAATTTAAATCATAAAAGAGCAGCATATCCGTTAAAACACGTAAAATTTATAAACAAGATACAGATTAATTGATAAATTCTCGTTAAAATATGTGATAAAAACTTTTTTTTAAAAACAGACTACAATCGGTTCCTTCAGTCTTGGAATAGTGAGTCAAGCTATAAGATACGTTGCTCTTATGTAGGCTGCGGATTGATTAACTACACTTTATCACTTTGCACGCTCTGCCGGTTCAAGTTATCTGTCTCTCTTTTCTAGTTTATTTGCAGCTAGACAAAAAAATGTTTTTGCTTTGCATGCCAATTGTACTGTCGAGCCTCCTAAACATTTTATTACGGCGGATCTACAAGTCCTTATTTGTTCTCTTTTCATTATTGGCCACAAAAGTTCTTTCCGTATGGATAATATTGCCCGACAAATACAAAGAAGGTGGAGCAATGATTCGTCTCCTTGTCCACAAAGGCGGCAGTCCATTGAGGGCCAAGTCCGTTTCCATTGTGGGATTTGGTCTTTAGTTGAGTAAACTCCCAGTCTCAGTAAGATCAGTTGCTGCTTCATGCGATTTGTAAAATGTTCCGACAGGTATGGTTGAGGCTTTAACATTTTGTATGTTGGCGACACAATCCATTCATTGGTTTTCGTGGTAAATGAGGCTTTATCCTTTTCTTGAGATATTCAATTGATCGTTTTATTGACTATTCGTTTGAACTCTGGGTAGGATGGTATTGTGTGCCAAGCTTCCTCTAACTCTAAGGCTTCAATCGATTGCTTTAAAGATGGATAAACCGAGTTACACATTCTGGATTGCCTTTCAACCTCCAGCCAGCAATAATGTGCCAGAGACTCTTCCTCTGCTGCCCGCATTCTCTAGTAGTAATTTACCAGCGCTCCTTGTCTCGACGGGATCTGGTTTTTTAACCCAAATTCTAATCTGATCCGGGCTTGAGAAATGTGGCACGGAATTTTAAATAGGTTTTTGAAGAGACTGGTTTGGGCGATGTTCAGAATTGATGCGTCCTTTGTTTTTTAGAAGTTCTGAACCATACCTGATTGAAGGTATGAATTTTGCTGCCACGACCTTTAGTAAATGGGGCGTCGAACAGACCCTGAGTTTTTTTGTAAGGTTTTAAATACAAATAATAGCTGTTTGGCTTTGTTAACCTTGCATAGCATTCAATTGTAGTATAGCTTTTTCTAGTTGTTATATGCAGCTTTTTTATCAAATCTAATGATTTTTATTTGTATGCATGTGTTGTTCCACTGTATACAATATATTTTTAAATATTGTAAAAATTTCATTATAGTCAATAAAACTTTATTCGGCCACATTATGTCCATAAAAGCACATTAACACATAACAAAAAGTGAACAGATAAAACTATGTGATACATAATAATAAGGGGCAGATATGATATTTCATATTCAATGGCTGTGCAACAATTTCTTAGCCCTTATATACATTTGATTTGACAATTCATGGTTACACTACTGGCGTGGCACTAAATAAAGTGCATTTTGACCAATATCAACACAGAGTTAAAAACAAAACTTCCTAAAAGATTACATTACTAGTACCTGTTCTGTGCCTAATCAGTGTTTTCCTTCGGGGTGACGCCCCTGCTAAGAAACTCGCAACTACATAACATATCGAGTATGAGGATAGCATTCACAGATATATTCAACCAGGTATCAAATGTGCAAAATGGCAAGTTTTTTCTTTTTTCTGACAGTACCGTCATAGACCTAGATAAAGTGCATTTTATACAGTACTAAAACAAATATAAATACAATACTTCCTACGAGAATGCATAACTAGTCCCGGTTCAGTGGCTAGTCAAAATGTTTCCTTTGACATACAGCCCCTGCTAAGAAATTCGCAACCCCATAACATATCAAGCGTGAGGACAGCATTTGCAGATATATCAAAACAGGTCTCACTTGTGCAAAATGACAATTTTTTAAAAGTGGTAAAATATATTTTATCTGGAGATCACTGTAAAAACCACCAAAAAAATAAAGTGCAATAAATCTTGGTCCACGAAATCATCACAAGAACAAGACTTTAGGGTCCCTGACTTAGAAAAACCTTGAGGGACCGAGAGACACCAATGAATATAATTAAACCTAAATCTAGTTGAAAGAAAATGATGATGCAAATTTTTAATGAAAAACCAGAAGGTTGATCTAAAATCCCAGGGCTTAATATCATGTATTGTCTAATTGTGGGTTTAGTAAGTTCACTGTTTAGCTTTTCCACCCTCCTCCTAGTTAGAAACTGACTTATAATGTCTTTCAGTTCTCTAGAGTGCAGCTGTCTGGGATGCCTAAAAAGCTCAGGGCACCGTAGTTTCACTAATTGCTGAGAAATATAACCTGACCTGGGAATATCTGCAGCCCTGTCTAGCCTCACACAATCTTCTAAAATGATTTGATTTAGGCAAGATGTGGGGTTAGACCATGTTTTTAGCCACCATATTATAGGGGCCATTCCTATACGATCAATAATATAACCCTACCCTAGTTCTTCATGCACCATGAAGGAGGGAGTACTGCTAAAAGTTTAAGTAAGTTTTTTTTTCCGGCCCTTTGCAGATCGTCGACCTCCATATAGCCCCATACGTTGCCATAGGGACACATTTCTCATTGTAGACCTTCAATAGTTGTCCTAATGGTTTGCTACCCAGTCTCCTAGCAAACTCCATAGTTGCTCCTGCTGCTCTAGATAGGGTATTTTTCTTAACTGTTCGCTGTGCCACCCATGACCCCTTTTCATTGAATAGAATACCCAAATAAGGAAATGTTACGAGATTGGTCATCTCCACAACTTTGCACCTAAGTGTACACTTGTCACTTTTTATATTTCCAGAAGACATTATGTGGGATTTTGAGAAGGTAATGGAAAGGTCAAGTGAAACCATAAAATCAATAAAAGTGTTTACATGTCATTTCAACCCTATTGGTGTCCTGGTAAGTAAAACTGCATCATCAGCATATAAAAGAGAAGGGATGAATTTAGAGACGACTCTAGGTTTGTCCTTGCTGGTGTCAATAGAGCGGCCCCCAGATTATTAATGTATAGGGTAAATAAGACTGAAGCCAAAATGCATCCCTGCCCAAACCCCCGCTTAACCTCCCATTATTTTGTAAGGGAGCCATTTTCATCGTATCCAGCAGAGGCAGTCAGATTGAGGGGGTAACAGTGCAGGAGGACACCAGGTCTGCATCCATGCCCATTTCTAGGAATAGTGGCCATAATTTGGACCTATTCACTCTATTAAAGGCTGACGTTAAGTCCATGAATGCTATGTACATACGTCCCTTATTGGCAAGTGTATATTTGCTAGTCATAATGAGTAGGTTCATCCATTGGTCCACTGTCCCCATGCCTTTTCTAAATCCATATTGCAGATCTGATATCACATTACTGGAATCTAGCCAATTGCCTAGGCAATCTAAAATTACCTTCCCCATAATTATCTGCCAAATCCAGTAAATAGATTAAGCAATAACATGCGGGATAGTCCCTAGAACCCTTTTTATAAATAGGTAGGATCACCGCCGTTGATCATAATGGAGGTGGGCCAACCGTTGTTGCAGCATTGAAAACTCCCACTAGGACCTTTGCCCATGTCCCTGGATCTGCCTTACAAAGATCTGCTGGGATCCCATTAGGCCATGGGGCTTTTCAAGCTGAGGTGTCCATAATCGCTTTCTTGACTTCATCTACCCCAAAACATAACGGAGGCAACTCAATACTGGGTTTCCAAGGGGTACCAATTTTTCTGAGTCCAAATGGTCTACCCATCTGTTGGCGGGGATAACACAATCTATTCTCGGGTAGTGATTGACTAGGGAAAAAGGACTATTTACGAGTTTTCCAAAATTTTGAGCTATCGGACAGAACACTAACCTGGTTTAGATCCTCCCAAGCCTGTTCCCGGATCTTATCTTTCCTTTGGGTTAGAGCTAGATTATACGATTTTCTACATGCTTTAATAATTTCTACCTCCCTGGGTTTATGTTTTAATGCAACTGAGAGCCTTGTGGGTTTTAGAGCAATATAAATTGAACCGTTTTTCCCCCTTAGTGTCTCCTGATCTTCCTTGTCCTGTGAGATTTTTTGCAATCCACTTTGCCAGGTTGCCAAAGGCCTCTATTACCCCACCGGCCTCGGTGTGATTATCAAGACACTGCTTAATGTCTTCTTCACCCTCCATGTATAGCTGGTTTAAAAAGGACTCCGGCAATATCTTCCCCCACCTATTTTGAACGCCAGATCTGTAGGATGAAAATCCCTATTTGAGAGGCTCTTTTTCTCATCCCCACGCAAGACCAACACCCCCATCATTTCTAGAATCATTGGGTTATGATTGCTATAACCGTTCCAGAATAAGCTTACTTTTAGTATATTTGAGAGCAGAGGTGTGGATACCACAATATAATCTGTGGTTGAGCAGCGGTCCCTGCCAATAAAGGAAGGTACAGAATCTTATCTTTTCCGTGTGCTCAAGACAGTGTAGATTATTAATAGCAAGTAAGCTCTCTAACAAATGGCCTTGGGCTTAGTGTTCAAAATGGGCTGAAGGAACCAAACTATCCGAAGCTCCCCTACTTAATATACAGTTAGTGGGGCAGTGATGTATATTAAAATCCACAATTATAATATATATTCAGAATAGGAATTATAAAAGTTGATTACCACCAAGGTGGGGCACTTGGGAAACGTTAGTTCTACTGTATTTTTAACAGACTCTCACACAGCAGAAACTGGAAGCAGAATCCACGGAGAATCTACAGAGGCAAGAGGCTGCCGGCTCCAGCTCTCAGTGCCCGGCTCTCAGCGCCCGATTCTGGCACCCAACCCCTCTCATCCCTGTCTGACTCTGACTGTGAGTCTGCAAGTCTGTGAGACGCGGGCAGAACGAGGAGCTGAGGAGCTGTGGAGCCGCGTGCAGAACGGCTAGCAAGGAGCCAGCAAGAAGCCCGCACGGAGCTGCACCAGAGTTGCACCAGAGCCAGCAGGGGGCACAGAGACAGTAAGGTACAAGGTACTAGTAGCGCCAAGTGGCCGGTGTGTGGAGTGCCTGCGGTGTGTTTGGCTCACACTGTTGTATGGGGGCTTTATAGGAGCTTATACAGGAGTGATGGGGAGGTAAGGCAGGGGTCAAGAAGAGCGTGAGAGTGCAGCCACCATTAGCGGTGGCCACAGAGTGTAGTGCCCAGGAGCCCCGCAGAGGCGGCCCAACTAGGTTGAGTGCGGCTTGCGGCACCCAGCGGGCCCTGCTCTCGCGCGCCTCCCTGCCTCCCTGCCATTCCATCGCTATTCCATCACCCCCCACCGCTCCATCTGCCCCCGCTGCACCCAGCCCAGTTCAGAGGCATCTACCATCCTGCCCATCCGCCCAGCCGCTGACCCGCCCACCCGCTATAATAACATTATACCTCTCTCTCCCTACCACTCTCATCCAAGTCAGCCAAGTCAGCTGAGTCAGCAGCAAGCAGCAAGCAGGCACCCACCCCCTCTGGACGCCCCACACCAAAGCCCTTGGCAAGAGCAGCGCTGAACAGCATAGAGCTTTCAGCTGAAAATCTGTCACAGGCCTGGTCGCAGTCCTGGTCAAGAATGACCACATAGGCCCACAAGTGGTCACATAAGTGAGCTCTTGCCACGTTCAGCCGCTGCCCGCCTGTCTGTCTGCCCGTCGGACCATCCGTTAATCTTCTGTTCAACTTAATGACACCATCCAACATGCTGGATAGCAGGGAATTCAGTGAGAGTGGCTTTGGGAAAGGAAGCGCATCCGGACACACAGTGCGTGACCCCCGGATAAAGAGCTGGAAATTGATTTACAAATTAAAGTACAAATTACCTTACAAATTAGAGGGCAGGGTGGCGAAAGGCAAACACAAACCCAACTACAAATATTCTCGCTCACAGCAAGAGAGGCAAATGAGAAAGAACAAACCCAATATTAACATGAGCAAACTTGCCAGTGCAGGCAGTAGAACAAAGCCGGCAACAAGGAAGCAAGCACGGCTGGCATCCACCCCTCTGCCGCGCTCAGCAAACTCAAACCCTAAAATTGACACCAAGTCAATCTGCAAATATTTTATACTAATAACGCCTGGAAAGGACATACTGGGTGAGAACAAGTCATACAGCAATGCATTAATACATACACGGTACAAGCCAAAAGGGGCTTGAGTCACTGCCAGGAAACGTCCCAGGAAACGAGAAGCCAGGGCAGTGGGAAACCAGCTGACGCAACATTGCTCCCCGGTGGGAACAACAACGCAGACTCGAATCCATACCGGGACAAGGTGAAAGAAGGGCTAGAGCACGGAGACTCAGAAGTGTTTGAAATCTCAACGTCGCCCGAGCACCCCAGGAGTAGAAGCAAGTCGCATCAGGCCATATTCAGTGCCAGGAAAAAAAAACAGGACGCACAGGGGCAAGTAGACCCAGAAGTCCTTTAAATCTCATCAGCATCAGAGTATTTGGAACCCCAGGGAAAGAGGCACGACGCATCAAGCCAAACAAAGGTAAAGACAACCATTACACGCACGAGGAGTTCACAACAGACTTACAGGCAGAGTGCAGAAACAACCTGCACGTTCTGTCCCCGTCCCTGTCCCAGGCATGGAGCCTATCAGCAATTAAAATGTTCAACTTTAACCAAATCCTACCCTTGACGGGAGAGGAATGGAGAGAAAATAGCCTCTTGAGAGAACAGAATCTCCTCCATTCCACCGCCGAAACTAAGTGCACACCCCAGATCGGATGTCATAATCACAATTCTTTATTGTCTTAAATTAACTCCACATTATCAACGGCCATCAACGCGCTCACCTGGCAAACACAAAAATTGGAAATACAAATGGACACAAATGGACACAATGCAGGCAACTGCGATAGCCATGATCAACATCGAAGCTAAAATTTACACTCTAACAGGAAAACTGGATCTGCAGAGTTCATCACCATCCGCCAGGTGCTCGTGCTTACCAATAGTGGAGAAGCTTAGTTCACTACCAGAAGTCTTAACATCCATTATTACAGAACTTAAGCAAAGACATCAGGCCACCACAGCCCAGTCCCACCAAAGAACACCCGAAAGTACATCAAGTGATGCAAATGGAATTAACGACCCAGCGAGTGTCGCAAGCCCCCCCAATGTGCCATCGCAAACAGCAATGAGGGATGCAAATCACTGTGTGGGCAACACACGCCCAGTAGAAAAGATCACTGCGCAGAATAAAACTCAAAACAGAGTACCAATTTTGAGCACGGAAACACCTCCGTCGTCTTCACAAATGGCAGCAGTGATGCACAAAACCATCACAGGCGAAACCTTGCACAGTATCGTCGGCAGAACAACCAATCTGGAACTCATCACAGAACCCTGCAAAACACTATCACGGAGAGCAAAGAAACGCTTGAAAAAACAAGCTAAGACCAACAAACAATGGAGTCGGGTAAAGGAAATACAGCTTGGCCTGAAAAGAACCAGTTAGCCCTCAGAGCCAAAAAGATACACTCTATCTGATTTTTCTGAAAAGGAAAGTCATAGTGCCGGGCTGGGAAACGGCCATCTAAACATTATAACAACACCTAAAACAACAACAAATCCACACACCAATGAGGGACTGTCAGACAAGATGGAAGAGCGGACCCATCACGCGCCGGAAGTGCCATCACAAACACTTAACACAGGTAGCTTTCCCATGAAGCAGTATCAAGAAAGTAATAAGCGGGAAGCCCGGCCCTACGCAATGGACAGAGAAAGGACAGCCCCCCCCTACGGAACCACAATGAGCTCCGGGGATCAAAGTCACTCACAAAGATATCAGAGCGACCATAACAAATTCCCCAGGCCTGGCCACATACTCCACCGACAAATGCCAAAGGGCACAAGGGCAAATGGAAGTGGAGAATAACATCACAATCTTCACTCCTGAATACACTTCACGGGGCAGTGCCGACATTTTAAACAGGTCCAATATTTTACAAATATTTCAACATATTCCAGAGCTCTTCTCGATCGTGACCGAAGATCTCATCCAAGTTCAATTCAAGCTATTGGGTAACAATGAAACAAGAGAGTCGTCAATACTAAAATGGAAAAATGACTCCATACCACAAAAAATCATGAAAAGATTGCTTCGCGATTTGGGGGATCAAGGTATGCATTCCTAAAGAGGAGAAATACCCGTTTATGTTAAAAGTTGGTACTAACATCAAAAATACAGAGAGCTAACAAAAGTCTTTCTTAAGAGGGACTAACTATGTTACTCGCACTACAGCATTCCCCAACATAAGAATACATCTCTCACTTAATTCCACTCAAACAAGGCGCACGTACACAGAAACTGTAAAAATGGATCTTGAAAGAAACCACAATGAGTGAACATCAGTAACCCGACCACTGCCAAGAGCAAATTGCTCCTAGCAAACAAAGAAACAATACTAACAGCTCTGGATTGAGTGATACTGTGAAAGTAATTTCATGGAATGTGTATGGGTTAAAAACCACACTACAAAACACGGAATCAGTTGACTTTCTACAGTCTGGGGATCTGCTATGTCTTCAAGAAACTTGGCTGCTACACTCAGAGGCCATACCAGGCTTCACGGAATTTCAGCAGCCGCCAAAAAAGCACAACATATTTGGAAGACCATCGGGAGGTCTATCAATATACATACGAATCAGCAGTAACATAAAAGCTACACCCCTACCAAACACGGACATGGCCCAAGCTACTCTTTTGCAAGGCTTGAAATTGAATGGCTGCCCAATAAAGATGGTACTTGTGAACATCTACTTCAACAGTAAAGACTCACCAAGATTCAGTGTCATGAGGACTCTAGTGGACACACTGGAAGAGCTACTAAGCAGTCAGCCAAACTGTGAGATTATAATTGCCGGGAATTTTAACACTCATAACCTAGGGACTGCACTAGATGACACCCTGCCGATGGACACGGACGGAATCCTACTGAATACATTTTTAAATACATACAGACTAAAACCAATACAAATCCTCAATCCCCCATGGTTGTCTTGAATACAGAACTACAGGGAAAAATCAAAACCACAATAGACTATTTCTTTGTGTGTAATTGCTTGCATGGACAAGTGTCAGAATCGCAAAAACGTATGTTCCAGACGAATGATCATCTCCCACTGGCCATAGTCTTTGCGTTACAAATGGCCATGCAACTGCTCATTGCCATTGTTGGTCATACTAAGGGGGAGGAAATCCACACCCTACAGAGGAGAATAAAATGGAATACAATACATACATCAGCCCTATGTAAGTGGAAAAGCAACTGGCCCAGACTGGCCCACGAATTTACAGCAGGCAGTGTTTGTGAAAATTGGATTAAACTGGCGACAGAAGAGTATGATCTTTTTATATGCAGACAAACAAACCACTGTCGAGCCTCAGGGGAAAGGATCTGTTGCCATCCACAACCCCGGTGTGTAAAAGTGGGGCAAAGCAAATAGGCCTTGAGATCAGCCATCCACATTCACAAGCGAGAGGGAAAAGATAAAACATTCCAAGAGCAACTCCAAGCCAGGAAAATACATAGGAAAAATGTATGGGACTGCAAAAGACAACAGCAAGACTCCCAATGGTTGCACATTCATAGCCTGCTGACCCCAAACAAACAGGCCGAATTTTGGTCAAACATCAATAGGCTCTCAGGGGACGGCCATGATAGGCGCAATGTGGTTGCCAGCCACTCATGGATTGCCCATGTGGCTACATTGTATTGTTGCGTGCCAAGTCAGGTTCAACTGCATCAGCAATATCTCTCTATTACCAACGATTTGCGAAATACCCTCCCACCACCCATTAAAGATACAGCCGTATCACCGGTAACAGGGAAGTTCCCGTCTAGGGAAGAAACAACAGAGCACCAGGTTGCAGCAAACCGTGTGACACTAATCCTAAAAAACATTAGAAAGGATGGGGCACTGGGTCCCAACGGCTTACCAGGAGACCTCTTCAAAGAAGATTGTGATTTCTGGGGTACCACATTTACGCCACTTTATAAGTACTGCCTAGCCAACTCAATAGTCCCAGGGACTTGGAAAGGTTCTTTGCTGCAACCCATTCATAAAAAGGGAGACACCATGGACCCATCGAATTATAGGCTGATTGCTCTCCTGGACATCGAGGCAAAAGGATATGTGAGCCTCCTTCTGCAAGATCTGCAGGAATGGGCTAACGACAATGAAATCGTACCAGCCTACCAATCTGGTTTTAGGCCTGGTGCATCAACAATGGATAACATTTGATGGCGTTAACCGGAGTCTGCTGTGGCGGAAACTGCAAAACTGGGGGATACCATCAATGCCGCTAAAAGCAATAATCAGTCTCTACACCGGAACCTGGGTATGGGTGAAACTCATGACGAATGCAGCCACTAAAATGATCCTAACAGACCGAGGCCTGAAACAAGGCTGCGTACTGGCGCCTCTCCTTTTTAACTTATACACGGTGGACCTCGGCAAAACATTATCCAAGGCTAACCTTCTATGTCCTAAAATCGGCTCGACTAGATTATTTTTAATGCAGTACGTGGACAATATGGTGCTATTGGACCACACCAAAACAGGCATGCACAGATTACTGAAAGCACTAAACAGATACAACAAATTAACAACTTAAGGGCAAACGCGGGAAAGAAGAAGGTTTGCACAAGATTGCCATCATCGCTACCAGAAGCCCAATGACCTCCTTTCCCCTTCTCATCCTCCTTTTATCCTAAACCATCTCTGAAACTTGAATGTTGAACTCTCAGTGCTTAATTTGTAAAATATTAAGTGCAAGTGCTCAAATCTTTTTAGGAGGCCACATCCATTCTCCCCAGCTCCACCCACTTCCTCCATTGGCTCCACCTACTTACTCTATTGGCTCAGCCCACAGCCTCAACTGGCACTGTTGAAACCCAGATGTAATACCCGATCTGAATTTCTGCAAGGGAGACATCATCAAGTAATATTTTGATAGGTGGTTCCCCCCACCCCCAAGAAAATGTTGAAAAAAATGAAAACAAAAGTGCATTTAAATCACAACTTAGAAAAAACTGGCTAATGCAACATAACACAGCGGTTAGGGTTGACTTTACTAATAACAATTTATTTCTACCCAAACAAGTCAATTTTAAAGCAAATCTTAGCAGTGATACTCATGGTGCTGCCGATAAAAGACATTAACATTCACTGGAAATCACTAGAGGCAGTCAGTACCTGCAGACTCTGCCAACAGTATGAGGAATCCATGGCTCACTTGGTTTGCATATGCCACTGCTTGGCACAGGCCCGTCGCACATTACTAAAGCCATTGTTTTTAAAATATGGAACAAGCACATGCCAAGACGCAATGAAACTTCTTTTAAACTTGGACATTCCAATGGAACAGGCAAGATTTGCGAAATTTGCACACAAGGCAAAAGAACTTTTAGGCAACGCCTCGCACGCCGCACTTTAGTGAAATCCAAGTGGCGAAAGAATGGAACATGTACCTGCACAGTCACCACAAAACCTTTCTAGGACCCATATAGATGAGCAAAAATCTGCACTTTAGTGGAAAAAAACTCTAAGACAACGCCTTAATCAGGGAATAAAAATAATTGAAGACTTTGACAGTTGACCTTTTGCACTGCTTTTATCCGTTTTGTATCGTCAAACGCAGTATTTTAGATCTATTTTTATTCATGTATTAGAACAGTACACTTGAACGGTTAAATACGTACCTACTATAACTGAAGTAATTAAGTGCTGGAATATCTCTGCTTGATCTCCACTGTCACAATTTTAATTAATTGAGACAATAAAATGTATTAATTCATAGTTCTACTGCTAACAAGTGGGGGGATGGGCTAGACAAGCACTTCACTGTGCAAGCCAATTTAAGTGATATCAAAGTGGGCAAGCCTCCCTTAGCACGTCCTATGGAGGAGGGGGAAGCAGCTTTATAAAAAGATGAAAAACCATCCAAAACAAACAAGTCTGACGTGTCCCAGGTTTCTTGTAGTGAAACAATATGACCAGAGCTTATTATAGTCAACCACTGAGTGTTCTCCTCTTTAGCCCTCAATCCTGCAATATTCCAGGACATTAATTTACACATCAAAGGACCTGGTTGGGAAGGGGCAAATTGTGGGCAAGTATCGGTCATTATAACTTAGTAATAAAAGTATTATTTAACTAAACAAATCATAATTATTCCAGTAAATTTGCATGTTTTGTAAATAGCCTTTTAAACTCTACATTATGGGTTCTTAAGTTACTAGAATGTTTTAAGTATATGTAATTGTATATATGTATATAGATTAGCAGTTTGAATATTCAGTCTGCTTCCCCCTCAAATATTCGCATTTTCCACAGTGTTTGTTAGACTGAAAGTAGAATAATAAATCTGACCCCCATACCCCACACATATACGCACTTTCCCCAATGTTGGTTGGAATTTGGTTATAATAGTAAATCTGACCACCATCTGAAATATTTGCACTTATCCCTAATGTTGTCAGTTGGACTGGAGTTGGTCTGGAGTTTGAACAGTAAGTCTGGCTCTCCCAAATACATGTACTCTCCTCAATGTTTCATGGACTGGAGGAAGCATAGTAAACCTTAACCTTGCCCTAATATACACACTTTCCCCAATGTTTGTTGAACTGGACTTAGAGTAGTAAATCTGACACACTCCACCCCAAAATATATGCACTTTTCCCAATGCTTGTTTGATTGGAGTTATAATGATAGATATGGCCCACCCCAACTGGAGTTAGAATGGTATATATGCTATCCTATAATATATGTGCTTTTCCCAATGTTGGTTTGGATGGAGAAAAAATAGTAAACCTGCCCTTATCCCCCCTCCAAGATATACACTCTTTGTTGGTCTAAAGTTAAAATAGTAATTCTGATCCTCATCCCCCCAAAACACATGTACTTTATATCATGTTTGCTGGACTGGGTTCAAAATAGCAAATTTGACACCGCACTATATGCACTTCCCTAATGTTTGTTAAACTGGAGTTCGAATAGTAAAGCTGAGCACCCCCACCAAATGAAGAAATATAATTGGACTGACCTCCTTTGGCTCCCCTTGTCGGCCCTCATCATTATCTTCAAAACCAGCTGCATCATTTACAAAGCTCTAATGACCAGCTCCCCCCACTTATCTTCCAGACACGCTCATCATCACTGGTGGTGCTCAACACACCCACATCCAAGGATCCATCAGACTGCAGACTAAGAAATGTAAAAACTGAAAAACAAAGCAGCAGGCCTTTTCCATCTACCCACCCAGGATCTTGAACAACATCCCTGTATCCATCATACTGTCACATAGCTGCACCAATGTAGGAAACAGATGAAGACCCACCTCTTTAAAGAACACTGCATCACAATACATGAACAACCCACAGGCCAGCTCCCTCTACCTCCTCCATTCCTCACTGACTTTATGTTTGACTGTGAGTCATTGCTTTTCAAGACTCCCTGTATGTATGCTCAAACATTGCACTATTTTTCTTTAAATATTGGTTACAAGATATCTCATGGTCCTCTAAAGATGGTCCTTTTTATAATGCTTACAATAACAGTGTCAAGATTTGGTAATGCTACACAAATGATGAAATGAGAAATCCAGGTGAATAAGGTGGGTAGTCTTCTTATCAATCTGTTATGTAGCAAACACAGTCTCTGATTTTCATTAACAATGACATTAATATTAGAGATGCATGTACCATTAAATGCATTCTTGGTAAGTTTGTTTTTTTCCCTTTGGCTGTGTCATCCAGCCTGGCCTCTTTGAATCTTAGACTTTACTCATCCTATTCCCTGAAGAATGCTAACCCCCATTAATTGCTGTCTGTCATTCATTGCATTTTCCGGTGGTCCCTTTTCAACTCTACAATGATTTCCTGAAAGAAGAACGTGGCACAGCCTGTTGTCATGGATAAGCATATGCTCAAAATGACTTGCAAGAAGTCCACAGTGTGCATAGATTAGCTATCAGTAAATTGCTATATGAGGTCCTCCAGTTATAACAATAACAAGTCTTGCAGAAAGACTCACATATAGTGTGACAATAGGACCATCCTTTCAATTAAGTTTGCACAAGATTGCCATCATCCCTACCAGAAGCCCATAACCTCCTTTACCCTTCTCATCCTCTTTTTATCCTAAACCTTCTCTGAAACTTGGATGTTGAACTCTCAAGGACAGCAGTGCTTAATTTGTAAAATATTAAGTGCAAGTGCTCAAATCTTTTTAGGAGGCCACATCCATTATCCCCCAGCTCCATCCACTTCCTCCATTGGCTCCACCTATTTACTCTATTGTCTCAGCCCACAGCCTCAACTGGCACTGTTGAAAGCCAGATGTAATACCCGATCTGAATTTCTGCAAGGGAGATATCATCAAGTAATATTTTGATAGGTGGTTCCCCCCACCCCCAAGAAAATGTTGAAAAAAATGAAAACAAAAGTACATTTGAATCACAATTTAGAAAAAAACTGGCTAAAATGGCTAATGCAACTAATGCAACATAACACAGCGGTTAGGGTTGACTTTACTAATAACAATTTATTTGTACCCAACCAACCCTTTTTAGTAAAGTTAAGATACTCAAAGACTGGAGGGAAAAACATAACTTTCCAACCTGTACAATGCTGTTTACATCTAGCGCTTTGATGGCAGTTCATAGCTCACTGTGCTAGATCATGATTGTAACTTATTACTTGCACAGTAACTCAAGGGTCTCTGTGACATAAGCAGCATCAAACTGAGCATTACAAGTGCAACACTGTTCTGTAATCTCCATAGTGCACATTCTTTGCAACAGGCATATTAAACTTCTGCGCTACCTTAGATGAGTCAAAACTGTCAGTAGAAAAAACTCTGATCTCTCTCCAGCAGGTACATTAATCACCAGAGTTAACTTGGCACATTTATTGTTGGCTGGAAACTGTTGGGTATACAAGGAACTCTGCAGTGCTTTTAAAACTGCTGCACTGCTACAAATGTGGCCCCCCATCCTTCCAGCCTCCCGGTACCGCCTGACCAGCCTTGTTGTAGATCGTGTATTATGCACAGATGGTAGTCCGTGCTAAAGGGAACAGGGCAGTCTTTACATTAAGGACAAGTAGATCATTCTGTGGAGAAAAGAGTAGTCTGCCACCATTCGGCATGATCGAAAAGCAGCACAATGTGCAGTAAGGATAGTTGACAGCATCTCTGCATTTGAGGAAGGTGGGTGGCCTCTGTGTTAATGGCAGGTGGCACATGCCCCTTTCCTAGGGCTCCTCTTATAACCCGCACTGTCCCAAGGTGTCTCACACGACATCGTTCTCTGTAATCAAAAGGTCCTTGGAAACCTTGCTTGCCCACAGACCTGGACTTCTCTAATAACCTGCACACCCACTCCATGACAGTGCAGCCCCAGAGATCCTGTTACTTTGATTTGCCCTTTTACAGCCGGCTACTGCGTCCACCATACCGACTGCAGCCATGGCCCATTAAGCTTTCAATGTTCACAGGCACTTTGGAAACGTAATACAAGTAGTGCATAGTCAAATCAATTGACTCTGTTATGCGGATATTGTTTGCTTACAACAGTCAGTGAGAAGGCTCAAAGTTTTACTTAGAAGAGAAGGGCTGGTACTACTGAATGTTGGTGTACAGAATGCCTAGGCTACCAGGATCGGACTGGCCTACAGGGAAATTAGGTACTGACCGCAGGGCTGGTCAGACAGAAATGTGTGTTGGCCGTTGTTTTGGACTGTTTGTGGGAGTGTTTTATGATCTACTGGGCTGGGGTTTTCCTGTTGATTTACCTGGTATTGAAAGAAACATTATCTGCAGCAAGGTCAAATCCATGCCAAATTACGTAGCTTGAAAAGTACTTATATAACATTTTTTTTCAAAGGCTGAAGTTGAAGGCTGCATACCCTTGAATCCACCTTATGCCTTTTTAATCCACCCCCAAAACTCTCCCTACCACTTTATCTCACTCTTGCAGGTTCCTTATCATCCCTGCTCTTTTCCCCTTGTCACAGTTTTAATGTCTTGTCCTGTTTTGATCTATCAAGAAATCTTTTGATTTGCATGCAGGGCAGTCCACCTTAGGGAAAATGTCATTTTAAAGTGCAACAAATTTGATAGAATGTTAATTGAGGCATTAAGTGATCTATTTGCTTTAATGCCCAAGCTCTGAGCACAATATATGCAGCAGTCAGTGCTCCTCAACCACATTTGACAGCCTGGGGCCCGGAAAATCTGAGCTTTTTACACCAGGTTTGCAAACAATATATGTTTAATTTGTATCAGCCATGACTTTAAACACAGATCTGATGACTTTAAACACAGATTTGTTGTTGCTGCGCTCTACATATTCGTGCAGCCCCTGAGTCAGGCTGCATGACATGTGGCTTTATTCACCCACAGGACGACTCGTGTTTCTGTGGCCAAGCTCAACTGTTCTCACACATCCACATCTGGGACTGAGGCAGTGAAAGTTGGCCTTTGCCTTCTGCATAATACAGCTTTCAAGTGAGGTGACATGAAGCCCTTGTAGCTTAGGGAGAAAATAACATTTTAGGCCGGGCAGTAACCGTAGGGCTCTATAACTAATATTTGAGGTTAATGACTTTGCAGTAGGGTTCTGCCAATCCAGTGTAACATGAGGTGACATCCTGTAGTCCTGTCACTGACAGCTCGCCCCCTGATATTTCCAAGGCACATAAAATCAGTATTTAGCTTTGTGACCGCATATGTAATACCAGACTGACTACTTCCCAGCTCTTCTAGCTTTTCAGAGGCTTGTTGGGGAACTGTCATATTTCCCCGGGGAGTGACAGCCTCTGGATGAACGAAGGGGATAGCAGGCAGAAAGGAGGGTGCGCTGATAACATTAGCAACAAAATGAGAGCACGTTTCTTCGATTCAACCTCAAGAGAAGGAATGCGCAGCTAGTGCCCGACGGCTGGCGCCTATGGGAGAAACATGTTGTGTGATCCTTCCAGATCAGAGGTGGTGTGCGAGGACAGACTTAAAAAGGAGTTCGGGCTGAATAAATAATACACACAACATGCAAAAGAACTTGGGGCTCTCTGAGACTGTCCTGGGAGATTCCAAGCAAATATATGGTTAGGCCCCACCTACTGCACAATGATGCAACGTAGCATACATTTAACATTCCATACTTGCTTTGCCTTCACAGTTCACACACTACTACTAGCAACATGTTAAAAAAATCGCAACTTACTGGGACAGCTTTTTAGTTTTAGTTAATCAGAGGCCTGCTGCCCAACACGCTGCTTGCTTCATGTCATTGGTTGAAAAGCTTTGCGGCTGGCAATATGCTTGGGCGGTCCGAGGTGAAAGCACTTATCCCATTGGTCCAACTCAGGACCTACACTTGATTTGCTAAGTAGGTACGGAGCGGGCTAATAATATAGTTGATAACTAAGGGGTCATGATTGGTAGGGCTTGATTGGAGTGACCTGTAATTTATGATGAGGCAGGGACCCTGGCATTTCAGAGTGTGTGCCAAATAAGGCGAGCTGCTGCTGCATCCAATTTGTAATATTTTACACACAGTCACATGCATTATCAGCTCTTCACCAAGGAGACCAGTGTGAATTTAGTGAGCAGCCAAAATCGCATGTAGACCCGGCCCTGAAAATTAAGTGCTGGTGCTTAGTACCGGGAAGCACCGGCACAACTTAAGCACTGAAGGACAGAAAATGATTGATGCACTAAAGTAGACAAATAGTCAAGAGTGGAGCACCAGAGCACAGATGTGAACATCCACCCCCCAGGACTCAACCTTGGGGGTTGGCAGTCTATGTCAGGAGACTAGGTAGTGTCAAGAGCATTAGGGAATTTTGGTGCAGATGCATGCAACCCACCAAAGGAGCTGAACCTGGCACAAAGCTGTACTCTGGCAGGTTGTAGTTGCAGAAAACATCAGTGGTCACATGTATACTCAACTTCTCAGACGCAGACACATTTGCTCATTATGCTATGCTCTATCTCTGACAATAAAGGAGTGGACATAGATTATTTACCAAAAAAGAAAAAAACGTCAAACTGAAGTTTGTCCACAAAATGTACATTTTACCATAAGAATGTGATGTTTGAGACATTATTTATTCAACTCATGGTCACTTATTGTTCATTATATTATTTCCCTGTTGATAGAGGAAAACTCATTCTATGACTCATAGGGCCTTTTATCATCTGCATTGATATAGCTTTAATTACATTATTGTCACTACTGTAGTCTGAGGTCAGCCCATGCTAGAATGTTGAAACTTCAAGGTTACGTTTGTTGTCTGAGCCTATAGTGTTTCTTTAATGTCTGTAACTCTAGTGTAAGTGCATGCATGGTACTGGTAACCTGAGTGATATCTCTTAGATCTACTGCCTGAGAAAGGAAGATTTGTTTAGCAATTAATTTTCCCACACTATTGACTCCAAGTGGATTTTCAGTCATAGTATATGACTAAGAACCAACTTGGGAAGGAAAGAATATAAAATGAAATTCAGTGCATATCTATACAACTTGGAAACTGATAAGAGGTAAATTACCCATATTATATCAACTACCTTTAAATGTTATTGAGCTTCAGGCAAACTAGGTAGTAAAATGCTTCACATTTTCCTTGAGCTAAAAGCTTGGGGTGGTTCTTGTTCATATGTCCCCCCTCAAAAGCATTGGAAGTATTAATCATGCCCATTCACAGCTGCCTATAAGACCATCATGCCAAACGGTGCAGAGTACAATAAAATTCACTTTCTAAATTTCCATTTCTGGCACATTGATCCATTTTTCATTTGTTTTAGAAGACAGTTGTATTGATTTCCATACTTATAGAAACAGTAACAAACAGTTTATGGAAGCCCATGCTCCCACCCACATTGAATAGAAGTTCAATATACAATAAGTGTATTCCTGTGACAAGGAGGAAGGCAGGAGTCTATCAATAGTGAGAATCTGGAGCAAGGTGATGAAGTACAGTTCAGTTGCATAGTGAAGAGGCATTGATGAAAGGGGGACCAATAGTTG
This sequence comes from Triturus cristatus, assembly GCF_964204655.1. Lineage (NCBI taxonomy): Eukaryota > Metazoa > Chordata > Amphibia > Caudata > Salamandridae > Triturus > Triturus cristatus. Next base: position 1,191,474,448 of record NC_140589.1, read on the forward strand.
ATGCATGGAATCTCTCTATATATATGTATTCACTGAAAAAAACACAGGTTTCAGGGACGTTATAGTTAGTTGGACATTTCACTCGTACAAAACCAGAGAGCTCCGGTCAGCTCCTGTCTTGAAAGTTTCGGGGTGATTCGTCAAGCGGGGGCCAAGAAAAAAGGGGGGTCCCAAAACATGTTTTCTCCATGTTATTTTCCATAGGAAACTTTAGACACGGCTACAGCTCGAACTGCTGAACAGAATTACATCAAATTTGGCAAAAAGGTAGCCCTTGGTTCAGAAAGAGACCTTTGTGTTAAAAGGTGTAAATCCGTTCAGTAGTTCCTGAGAAATTTTAAAAAAAGAGGTCGGAAAATCAATTTCCCATAGAAAACTTTAGACACGGCTACAGCTTGAACTGCTGAACGGAATTACACCAAATTTAGCAAAAAGGTAGCCCTTGGTTCAGAAAGAGACCTTTTTTAAATGGTGTAAATCCATTCAGTAGTTGCTGAGAAAATCAAAAAATAAAAGATTCGATATCTAGAGGCGCGGCGGATCCGCGCACCCTCCCGACCACGAGCTTTATTCTAACTGGCTGTCAACACTCCAAACCAGGAAGTGTTGGCAGCCATCTTGTGACTCGGTAGAACAGAGTCACAAGATAAGAGAAAAACAAACGTGAAAAACAAGAAAAGGGGGCAGGGTAGAAACACCCTGACCCCCTAGGCCTGCTCAGGGGGTCCCACAAGGACCCTCAGGGCTAAAAAAAGCATATTTTTTTTTAAAACGACAAAATCCGCCGAGGATCCGCGAATACCGCCATGAAAATTTAAAAAACGAAGCGCGGTCTCTCACGTTTCGTTATCATTTAGCCCCCGGGCGGCCCAATGAGACCCCTGCAGCCCCGGGGACTACCACCCCGGGGCTTTTCTTAAATATTTGCGGGGAGACACATGGCCCCCCCGCAGCCCCGGGGATTGCCACCCCCTGGGGCTTGTTTTTTAAGGTCTGGGGGCCTCCAAGGCCCCCCAAGTGCCGGGGACCACCACCCTCGCGACTTTTTATCAAATATTTGTGGGGGGCACATGCCCACCCGGAACACCCGGGGACCACCACCCCCGGGGCTTATTTTAAAAAAATAAACCTTTGGGGGGGCTCGAGCCACCCCACACGTCCCGGGGACAGCCACCTTCCCGGGGCACTAAAATGCAAATTTGGGGGTCTGTTACTGACCCCCGAGCATTGGATGGGAGGGGGGCCATGCGGCCCCCTCCTGGAACCTGTGATGGCCATGGGGACCGCAACCCCCCCAGGGCCGGCTCCTGCAGTGTCTCGGGGTGCCCACCTCGTGACACCGCTGTTTGCTATGGCAGGGTGGGAGCCTCGCAGCACCCGCCCTGCCATAGCAAACTGTGGTTTGGATTTTGGAAGAGAGAGCAGGAAACCTGATCCAAACCAGATTGCTTTTCCACACGGGGAGCTGCATGTCAGCAGCTTCCCGTGTGGAAAAGCAATGCCGACTCCCGCAGGAGGCGGGGAGCCGGCTGGGACCATGGGGGCATTGGGGCTCCCCCCACGGTCTCCAACAAGAGGCCAGGCCCCTGGGGATGGGGTCCCCGGGGCCATAAATGGCCTGAGGAGGGGGGCCACTCAGCCTCCTCCAAATATATTTTTTTTAAAATAAACACTGGCCATGCCCCAGGGGATCGGGTTTCAAGGGGCCGAATATGGCATCGGGAGGGGGGCCACGTGGCCCCCTTCCATTTTCAAAATACATAAAAAATTAGGGGTCAGGCCCTGGGGGATGGGGCCCCCAGGGCCCATAAAATAGGAAAGGAAGAGGGGCCACACAGCTCCCCCTCTTAATTTTTTTTTTTTTTAAAAGACCGGCATTGCCGATGCCCCGCCCCCTCCCAGCAACACTCTGCAAACGCGCCCTGTGGCGCATTTTAAGTTGGGGAGTTAATTCCCCTTCAATACTGGGTGTCCCTGGGTGCCAACTAGCCCACCAGGGACCTCCAGTAAGTTCAGGAGGTCTCATGTGTCTTTAAGGTACTTGGGTGTTTTTTGTACCAGGGGTCTTAGGAATTGATCTGCAAATTGTGACAAGGGTTCTAGTACTGACCCAATGATAATTCTGGAAATATTACTGTCAAAGACCAACAATGCTGAGCGAATCCTTTTTGAAAAGGAACAGCGTTGGATCCATCGTCTTAAGACAGATGTGGAAGGATTGAGCAATAACATCCCCTGGCATACCTTAACATGAAGACTACATAAGATTTAACACCAATCACCTCGTCTTGAGGTGGTATCATGCATTCCACTCGCCAGCTCCCACAACTCTGCTCAACATCCAAATGGATACCCACAAACACCTCCTTGGGTTTGAGAAGAGCCCCCCCTACAACATGATACAAATCCATTATGTTGATAACTACAGGGATATTAAACTAACAAAAACAGCACAAGTATTTCCACTATATTAGTCACCACCGATGCCAACCATCAGTGCCAAACATAAACACTTAAGAGGCTTTCCCTATAGTGAACTACTTTTAACATCACTTATAGAACCATCCCCTGTGTTAACCGTAAAACACCACATAGCAACATAAATGCCAAACTAATATAACCGGCCCTTTACAATGGAAGTATTTCTAATGTTCGACTTTCCATTAAATACCAACCATTGCTGCCAACCAACACACACAGGACAGTCCTTCTTCCATTTTTACCGACCGTCGTAGGTAAATAGAAGCTCAATACGGGCCTGCGTCACCCGGGAGACCGTATGCAGAGCTAGAACAAGCAAGTGACTTGATGAAACCGGTGAGCGGCCAAGAGGAGCGCTGACATATGCAGAACACACCGCAAGTAAGATGTAACTAACCTTTGATTATTTCCACAGAATGTGGTTTCTATTTGCTCCACGGCATCCAGAGGAAGCCCATTACAACTAATAAGAGGTAACGATGATATTATTCACTACGATCGCATTTCTTTCAGGGCCACAATCTACGCATGATGTGTTTTGCGCTTTGCCGCCTTTACTTTATGTGTGACCGCTTTTGATCGTAAATACCTAATATCGAGCACAGTAACGATTAGTACTTATTCATGCATCCTCATTCATAGCCACATGAAACGCATGCTAGAAACAGCATTCTGCCGCTTCTGATCAAATATCTACCACATGACTTTAAGCTCATTAACAGCTAGCGCTTATTAACACCGGAGCACAGACATTAAACGAGTGTACTAATATATTTTTTGACATTGATTGACCTGATAAGATAGAACCTAAGCATCTTATTCCAATGTTATTCCTTTGGCCACCTGAAGCACCTATTTTAATCCTATCTAGTCTAATTGCTGTGTATTCACCTATTATGCGAACACGATGCATTATAAACTCATGCCAAATTGGAGAATTGAGTTAAAAATCACTGTTCCAGCATTTCCCATGCACAAAAAAAGCAGGAATGGGTAACGAGGAAGAAAACATACCACTGTATATTTCTCTCCCTGTCCATAGGTACAGATACAACTGGTCTGACCTCTCCACGCATGAGTGGTAAGTTTACCACCTAATAAGAAGCCACAAGGCGCTCCTACATACACCCCGGTCCTGATGAAAGCCTCTAGAATTAAGCACAAGGCTGAAACATGTTGACCAACACCAGCGCAGTGGATTAGTAGCTGGATCCACACACGCCCCACCTCTCTTTTTTAATTTCCCACATCACAATTCTATTCAATAAATACCAGCATAAAGTGATGTAGGGAATTTTAACTCACTGCACTAGAGCACGCATACGCCCTTTTGTTTTTTCATTTCTCGACACTACTGGCAAGCCAGCCGGTCTTTCTCCAGGCAGAGGAACAGCATATTCACGAAAACAAAGACCCGATGATAATGCTGCTACAGTACACTGAGGCGGAGAACCAAGATATGCCGCCCAACGCCTGTGTACATATATGAGGGTTTTTTTACGAAGGTTCCCAGATGAGCAAAGACCCTGGTTACACAGGACAAGTGATCCATTCCCTCCCACTCTGATTTTGTAATCACAGGGGTACTCCAACGCATGGTGTTCCCTAGTGTATGTAGGTGTTTTCACTGTATTCTAAGTGTCTTGTAGCATAGCACTGGCTCTAGGCCTGGTAAGTCAGAGTCAGTTACCACCAGTTCCCGTCTGAAAGAGTTGTGGGCACAGTATGGTTTTGCAACAAGGCCTCTTTCTGCTCCTCTGTTGGTTCTTTCTGCACATGTCTTGCTTCTTCCTGCACTTTTCTTCCTCTTTGTGGACTTCTGTTGCTTCTTTATGCATTTCTTTTGCTTCTTTCTGTGCGTTTTTTCTTCTTTCTTCACATGTCCTACCTCTGTAGGCATAGTTAGAAACTAGCATTTAAAAAACCTGTGAAATTCACTTATAAATCATAGGTTTCAGGCATGTTATAGTTAGAAATTTACATTTAAAAAACCATAGAAATTCACTGAAAAAACCATAGGTTTTAGGGAAATTTATAGTTGGTTGGACATTTCACTCGTACAAAACCAGAGAAATTCCCCTGTTATAGTTAGTTCAGCTAACTATAACTCGCGCCCCCACAATGCACTGCTGATGACGTCACATATTACATCACTCATGACATGGTCAGTGACATCACTGATGACATCACTGATGGCATCATCCATGTGATAATTTGATGCATCTTCTCACACCCTAATATAACCTTTGATACACCCACTCTAAATTACAGACTGCCATTCTCAAAGTCATAGGCACTCCAACACCAATAACTACATACCCACTCACTGATTCTTAGGTTTATACACACATCCACTCACTCACCCGTACAGTCACTCATACTTATGGTCACTCAGTACAGGACTATCATATGCACTCATATACCTATATAGACACTCACACACAGCCACTCATCCATAGAGGTACTCACACACCTAGTCAGTCATGCAAATATTTAATCACACTGCCATTTACTCACCTGTACAGTTATACACACACCAGCTCACTTACTCATAAAAATACTAGCACATTCTTACGCTCTTATACAATCACTGATACAAGCACACACTCATCCATACAGCCACTCTCACAATCATACACTCTCACTTTTAGCCATTTATATACTCCAACACACATATATACTGCCTTTCACATATGTAGTTACTTACACATGTACCACTGAGATATACATTCACTCACTAACAAACCCATAAACACACTCACCCACCCATACAGTCCATCATAGATGCACTCTTGAAACCATGCACCTAGTGAATCACCCACTCACACATCTATGCACAGAGTCACACACACCCCACCCACACAAACACTCAGGCACCCATACAGATACTCAGACAACCAATCAATAACCCATATAGACTCTCATGTAGCTATTCACAAACCCATACAGCCGCTTACACACCAACAGACAGACGGATACAGACATTCACACAGTTTAGTCACTAACCCATGCATTCAGTAAGATACATTCAATCACTCACTGATAGAGTCAGTCATGCACTTACTAAATCATCCATTCAGACATTTATACACCCACTCATTCTTCAATACGCCTTTCCCTATATATTTTAAACATATTTAAACTTTACAGAAACACAAAGTCACTGGATGATGTCATCAGTGATGTCATCAGTGATGTCATTTGAGATGTCATCAGTGATGTCATGAGTGATGTTACTGACCATGTCATGAGTGATGTAATATGTGACGTCATCAGCAGTGCATTGCGGGGGCGCGAGTTATAGTTAGCTGAACTAACAATAACGGGAGAATTTCTCTGGTTTTGTACGAGTGACATATCCAACTAGCTATAACTTGCCCTAAAACCTATGGTTTTTTCAGTGAATTTCTAAGGTTTTTTTAAATGCTAATTTCTATCTATAACGTGCCTGAAACCTATGGTTTTTTCAGTGAATTTCAAAGGTTTTTTAAATGCTAATTTCTAACTATAACGTGCCTGAAACCTATGGTTTTTTAAGTGAATATATATATATATAGATATATATAAATATATGTATATATATATATATATATATATATATATATATATATATATATATATATATATATATATATATATATATATATATCAAATTCAAACCATGTTTCGCGATAACCTCTGCCTCAAAATGGTGGCGGGCTGCCAGCAAGGACGCGACCCTTCGTATTCAATCAATCAATCCTTTTCTCATAAAGATTGCGCCGAGCCCCAATTTGCTTGTAACAGCGTGCTTTATTCCATCAAGTTTGTGGCAAACAACTCCCGACGCGTTTCGAAACCCTACGGTTTCTTGGTCACGGGTCGATACGATGTTGACACTCGTCACATGATATAGTACACAGTGCGAAAACGATATAAACAAAGGACTACATTGCTGCCTGGTTCACATAGCTAACAATTCATTGTAAGTTCAATTGAATATGCTGCAAATTAAGCAAAACGCTGTAAATTAACTGCTAAATTCAGTGTCATCATATCATTTAAAGATGGCGCTTATGCTAGCTATGTGAACCAGGCAGCAATGTAGTCCTTTGTTTATATCGTTTTCACACTGTGTACTATATCATGTGACGAGTGGCAACATCGTATCGACCCGTGACCAAGAAACCGGAGGGTTTAGAAACGCGTCAGGAGTTGTTTGCTACAAACTTGATGGAATAAAGCACGCTGTTACAAGCAAATTGGGGCTCGCGCAATCTTTATGAGAAAAGGATTGATTGATTGAATATATATATATTTATATATATATACACATAACTATCTATAACGTCCCTGAAACCTATGTTTTTTTCAGTGAGTTTTTCAAAATGCTAATTTCTAACTATAATATAGTAGTCGCATTTGCAGAAAGGGAGCTGGGCCTCTGACCAGCACTCAGGATGAATGCTGCATAGGACTTACAGGAGGTACCAGGAGGGCTTCTAGGCCCCCAAAATCCCTCAGGAGTAAAGTGGACTTCATCCCCCAACCCATAGTGTGCCAGGAGGCACATTTGCAGAGTGGTGAAGAGAGTGGGGTGTGGCCTCTGAAGACCTCTTAGCAATACCACTGTGTGGGACTTACTGGAGGTAACAGGAGGGGTAGATGGCCTCCAAGGAAAACCTTGGGGGCCAACTACCCCTCATATTATCTCCAGTAAGTCCCACAGAGCAGCACTGGTAAGTTCTCAAAGCAGGCCACACCCCCTTTGCCCACCACTCTGCAAACGCACTCCCTGGTGCGCTCTTGGATGGAGATTAAAGTCCCCTTTGCTGCTGGGGGTCTTTAGGGGCAGACTAGACTACCTGACACCTCCAGATAGTGGGATTGCTGAGATGTGGACACGGGCCATGCCCCCTTTCTCCACCACTCTGCAAACGCGCCTCCTGAAGCTCTCTTGGTTGGGGGATGAAGTCCCCTAGTCTCCTGAAGGTCCCTAGGGGCCAATTAGCCATCCTGTTTTCTCTAGTAAGCTCCACACAGCTGGATTGCTGAGAGGGGTCCGAGGCAATGCCCCCTTTTTACACCACTCTGCAAACGTGCCTCCTTGGTGCACTGCTGCTTGGGGGATGAAGTCCACTTTAGTCCTCAGGACACAAGAGGTCCTCATCACCCCACCAGCAATGCGCCAAGAGGCGCGTTTGCAGTGTGGTGTAAAAAGGAGAGTGGCCTATGACCACCTCTCAGCAATCCCATTGTGTGGTGCTTACTGGAGGTACCTGGTGGGCTAGTCGGCCCTTAAGGACCCTTAAGATTCAAGGGGACTCAATCCCCCAACCCAGAACGCATGAGGAGGCGCATTGCAGAGTGGTGCAGGGAGGGGGTGGGTCCTCCAGTGAGATGCCGGCTTCTCTGTTCTTTTTCTTTTTTTAGAAGGGGGGCTGTGTGGCTCCCCTTCTCTTAATTTGTTTTGGGGCCATGCAGACCCCATCCCTCAGGTCCTGAGCCATTTATTTTATTTTAAATGGGAAGGGGGCCTCACAGTCCCCTCTCGAGCCTGGTTTTGGGTTTTGGCCCCAGAGACCCCATCCCCCGGGGCTTTGCCTCCTATTTTTATTTCTTTAACTTTATGGGAGGGGAGCCACATAGCCCCCCCTTCCCTTGGCCACTTTTGGCCCCAGGGACCCCAACACCCAGGGCCTGGCCTCACGTTGGAGACTGCGGGGAAGCCACAATGCCCCACGGTCCCAGATGGCTCCCCGCCTCCTGCAGGAGCCGGCATTGCTTTTGGACAAGGGGAGCTGCAAACATGCAGCTCCCCTTGTCCAAAAGCAATTCTGCTTTGCTTCATGGAAGCGAGAGCAGGTTTCCTGCTCTTGCTTTCATGAAGCAAAGCAGGAGTTTGTAATGACAGGGCGAGTGCAGTCCTCCCTCCTTGTCATTGCAAACTGCATTGTCCCGGGGGTAGGCAGCCCGGGACACTGCTGGAGCCAGTCATGGAGGGTGGCGGTCCCCAGGGCCATCGGAGGCTCTAGGAGGGGGGCATCCTAGTTATGGCCCCAAGGTGTTCCAGTTTCAATTGATAGGATGAGTCGCGACTCCTGTTTGCGTGGTTCCTTCTCTCGATCTCCCCCTTTTGGGTGGGCCTTGACGTGTTTTATGCCCCAATAGGAGAAGGTTGACAGTGATCGTTCATGTGTCTCATCAAAATGGCAAGCCACTGGGTAGGTCTTGTCTCCATTTTTTATTGCTCTTATGTGCTGAAGGATCCGTAATTTCAGTTTATTTTTGTGCAGCCAATGTAGAGTTTGTCGCACCCACATTGGAGTGCATATATCACAAATTTTGGATTACACGTTATTCTTTCTTTAATCTGCACTGTATGACCATCCGATGTACGGTAACTCCTGTTGTTCATGCCATATTTGCATGCTTTGCATGAGTTGCATTTTACAAATCCTTCTTGATTTCTTGTCAGCCAATGTCCTGTTCCTTGTAGGTTTGCTTTGTTTATGTAGTGGCTTGATGTTAAAATGTCCCCCAAGGATCGTGCTTTCTTAGAGGTGATCTGTGGACCCCTCTTAAAGATTTCTGTCAAATGTTCATCATTTTTCAGGACACACCAGTGTTTCATTTAGATTTCCTTGATATTGTGTTGGGCCAGATTATATTCTAAGAACAGCCTCTTCACAGTCTCACTATACTCTTTTAAAATGCTATGCAGATGGAGGGATTGCTTTCTGGTCTTTTCTTTTGCCCTACGTTTGGCATTTTCAAGTACCATTGTTGGGTATCCTCTTTTCCCGAACATCTTATGCAGTTTGTCTATCTCCTCATCATAAAGTTCTTATGTGGATCAGATTATCCTTGCTCTAAGCATTTGGCTATACGGAATGCTCCACTTTAGTGCATATGGGTTGGCACTGTTTGCATGTAAGATGGAGTTTGTGGCTGTCGGTTTCCTGCTTATTCTTGCAGTCAATGCATTTTCTTTGATCTCCAATTCCATATCTAAAAAAGTGCATTGTTGCCGACTCCATGTGCTTGTGAACTGTAGGTTACAATTGTTGTTGTTCAGCTTCATCAGGAAGAGCTCCAGTTCCTTTTCACTGCCCTCCCATAAAAATAAACAAGTCGCTGATGAACCTTGCCCATAATGCCACCTTTTCCATATGTGGATTATTTTATGTGGATTATTTTCCTCTGCCCCAGCCACCTCCTTCTCCCACCACCCCATGAAAAGATTTGCATAGGCGGGGGCGAAGGAGGTGCCCATAGCTGTCCCCTGTTCTTGACAGTAAAACTTTCCATCTAACGTAAAGATGTTATGGGTAAGGCAGTACTGTAGCATGTTCATTAGCATGTATGTATGTTCCAGCCATTCCACTGGCCTGTCCCTCATGAAGTTCGTGCATGCCAGTATTCCCTTGTCATGTTCAATCGCAGTGTAAAAAGACACAACATCCATTGTGACCATACATAATATATTCAGTTCTCCATGGAATGTCTTCTAATTTCTTCAGGAAATCAGTACTATCTTTTAAGTAAGATGGGAGGCTGGTCACATATTCTTGTAGGAACAGATCTAGGAATCTAGGGCTATTTTCCAAAAGAGATCCAATTGAGTTCACTATCGGCCTTCCAGGTGGGTTATATTTGCACTTAGGTATTTTTGGTAACAAGTAAAAGGTGGCTAATCTTGTATTTTCTGTATGGAGGTACTGACGTTCTTCCCAATCAAAAAGGCCCAATTCAAACCATCCTTGTATTTTCTGATGATATTCTTTTTCTATTTGATTTAGGTGGTTTGGCAGGTATAATGCTGAGTATTGTTCAGTTGCCTTCGTGCTTCTGCTACGTATGTACCTTGGACCATTAGGATGATGTTACCTCCCTTGTCGGAGGGCTTTATAATGAGCAAGGGGTTGTCATTTAGCTCATTAATATCTACCAGTCTTGTGATGAGAAGTTGCCTCTTCGATAATCTGTTCGCCAGTTTCTCTGGATGTCAACTCATCTACCACCAGCTCCTGAAAGAGGTCCAGTCGGTTCCCGGGTGGAAGTTATGGACAGAATTTGCTCCCTGGTTAAAGGCCACCTCCAATATGTTCACCTGTTATGAAGCCAATTTTCTGTAACATGTTAGTTGGTCCTTCAATAATTTTCCCTTCTGGTTCTGTGTCAGCTATCTTATCTACGTTGTCCAAATCCTGGATGCTTAGTGAATCTGGAATATCGGTAATCTGAGATGAAGAAAACCTACAGTCTTCTACTCGTTCTTTTGTTGGTACTTCAGATTTAATTTGGTGAAAGTTATGTAATTTTAATTTCCGTTCATATTTATATACTTCAATTCTAGTATCCACAAAGTCAGGGCGTGATATGTGGCAGAATGTTAGGCCCAAATGGAGTAGTCATTTCTGATTGATGTTCAATGCCACTGATGAGATATTGACTACTAGGGGTTTGTTATCTTCAACTGATGCTTCTGAGTCTATTTGCGGTTCCGATTCCTTCCTTGACCCCTTCCTTTTGCCCCTTCTTGTTCTTTGTTTTCTTTGGGTTGATCTTGCATTGTTCTGCCCTTTCCCCCTTGTCTCGTAGTCATTCTTAGTAGCCGAAGTTCCTTGTGAAAATCCAGTTTTTCTTTTGGAGTTTCATCTGCACTGGATCCGGCATCCAAGCTTATGTCACTCTCACTCTTTGGTGTCCTTGTAAAGGGAATAGATTTGTCCTTTGCTCTCAGGCGATCAAACTTTTTGGCAAACGTAAAAACTCGTCCATATTGCTAATCTAATCTGTCCCTTGTGAACTTTCCAGCTCTATGTTCCATAATTTCCTCATCATATTTCTGTAAGGAATTCTCCATTGTGCTCATCTGGTCTTTTATGTTGGCTTCCTCTTTATACTTTTCTAGTTCCTTGTTAATTTTTTCAATCTTTTCTAATTGCAGCTTCATTTTTCTTTTTGCATGTTCAATGAGGGGCATCATTAATCTTACTGAGCATTCTTCTGTATTCCTACACCACTCATTAATCAAGTCCTCATATATATCTTCATATGTCGGTAGCAGCATTATTCTAAGCCTCCTCGGTATTCTTTTACACTCCAGATATTTAGTGAGTGATGTAATTTCCCACCATTGTTTGGCCTCTGCACGTTGTGCGTGTTCTAGATCTCTCACCAATTGTATTAGTGTTTTATTATTTCCATTATCTGTTCCGTTTACACCTCTATAAAGAATTATTTTACTTAACCATACACAACTCAAGGTAAAACCGACATCTAAAACCCAAACCACCTGCTGGAGTAAATGCAATACATTAAGGAAGCTATGTTGGGATCATATTGATGATGTGGAGTCCTATACTAGGGCTGTGCCAAGCAATCTAATATGTCAGCAGAATTATGTGGGATATGTGGTGGGGTGGCTTGGCGGCCTTATTCTATAACTAGGGGAGGATGTTTAGTCTGAATCGGCCTCCTCACTCTTTGCCAGCGACCAGACTCTGCCACACATGTCCATCTGGGGCCAGTCATGTAGGTGTCATGTGTGTGTTCTGGGGGCCAGATACCTCACTGCACTTCCTGCTGCAGGGCAGCTCCCTCGCAATCCGCCCATCTAATCAACTCTGCCCGCCTGTGTAGAAAGCTAGGTCCCTGTGAGGTTTTCCAATAGAGTTCCAACTGGCACCGTGCAAGGACCAATGTAGGTCCCTGAGACTTGATGTGATCACCCACACGCCAGGCCTCAGGAAGAGACCCAACGCAATAGAGTGGAGTGTTCACGCATGGTCTCCCAGTGGCCCTTGCTATATATTGTGTGACCTTGTCCTATTAACGCAGACCACAAAACAGCTCCACACCATATGATGAAAATCTTTCCCTTCACCATCACACCTCGGGCATGTTGCATGTGCCAGATAGAACATAGCATCAATCTGCATGGGGTAATGTGTACCCAATGCAGAAAGTAATATTGTATGAGTTTAAACCTGCCGTTATGTGACTTTCGAGGTATGGACTCCAGAAGGAAATCCCAGTCTTGATCAGTAATTGGGGTGCCGATATCCCCTGCCTAATATTCGTGCAGTTCCTGTAGGCCAATCTTTGCTTGTCATACCAATGTAGAATATAACACTGAGACAGCCCGGGTCTTTCCGGCTATCGAACAGATGGTCTAAAGGCCCATATCTGTCAGCGGTTCGGCTGCACTTGCCTTCCAAATGATGTACATTGTGGCCTTAGCAGCACTGTAAAGTAAGAAATGGTGGGAGGGAGTCCAAACTCGTAGACAAGTCCCAGAAAATGTTTGATTGTATCATTTTTGAAAAGCTCCCCTGCGGACCTAAGGCTAACCCTCTCCCGCATGTGCAAGCCACTCAAGTCCTTGCAAGGATGTAGGGTAGATAGACACTGGAGCAGGTAGCTCTCTGGTTTATGGAATGATGGTGCAGGTCCACTGAAGTGCTATAGCCCCTACATACTTGAGTGTGAAGACTAGGGTACTGCCTGCCGAGCCCTGTGATTTCCACAGGGGATATAGAATCAATTAGAGCCAGTCCACCCATTAAGGAAACACTGCATGTCCTGCCCCAGGAGTTCACCATCATGCCTCTTTCCACCATGCTGCCCAAAATAGATGCTCAGCCAAGTAGTACAGCTCGTAGTCTAGGACCACTAGTCTGCCCTCTTTAACAGGAAGTCACAGCTTAGGCAAAGAATCCTACTCAGATTTGTGCCCCAACGTAAGGTCAGGAGCAGTCCACCTATTTTTTGAAAGATGGCCCTGGTTACATTAACGGGAAGGGTGGAAAAGGTAGGCAGTAACCATAGTAGGACCACCATTTTCATGAGGACTGCGCAGCCCATTACAGACAGGGTCAGCATGTGCCAGAAGGAGATAAGACTGTTGCAAGGATATGAGGGTCACCTGTATATTACCTTCTATTAACTTTGTAAAATTTGCACTCCCAAATAGCAGAAGGTATGTGGCTCCCATTGATTCTCGTCCCTGAACTCTGCGGGTCAGTTACCTGAGCACAGAGCAAGCAAAGGGAAGGCATTAGACTTTCTCCAGTTAACTTGGAGACCTCACAGTGCATCAAAGTGGGCGAGCCCCATACAGGTGCCTTCCGCATCTGATCACTCCCAAACAAGATAGAGTAGCATATCATCTGCATGCAATGACACCTAGAGCTGTGTGCCCCCAAGTTCCAGGCCGTGAAAGGCATTACCCTGTCTGAGAGTCGAAGCTCAGGGCTTCACTGCAATTGCAAACAGTATTGCGGATAATGGGTATGCCTATCTGGTGCCTCTTCCGACAGCGCATGGGCTCAAGATAAACCCACTATCTTAATGCTTACACGTTGATACTTGGTGCTAAAGCCGGAGCACAATGATAAATGTACAACTTATGTTAATCAGGATCTACTTTACAAACTAGATTTCTAGATTTAGAAGAAAACAGAATTGGTGGAGGAAAAATGGTACTGCATTAAGCAATCGACTCTGAATACAAAATTCGAGTCTTAGATTTACTCTTCATAAATTTGTTAACATTAGATTAACTCAATGGACAATGGTCTTCATGAATATTTTCAAACAAAAAGAAATTTGCTGACCATTCCTGTCAGAAGATTAAAAGAACGTTGTTCTGGATCAGTCCACTACCCTAGAAATAAGTATGAGTGATTTATGAGAATGCTCACTATGTTTAATGTATGTGTTAAGAGGATTACATTTATTTCTACATATGGTCATTATCTCTACAATAACATTAAATGAAGATTTACTACAGGAGACAAAATTGTATTCAAGTTGTACTGCGATATGGAGTCACTGACACATTTAATAAGTAATTGGCAGAACCTTCTTATAAATGGAAATGAATTTTGCTCCTGACGTTAGAGCATGATACGTTATAGGCAGGGCACGTGACATGAGATTCTGCAGCTGCAGTGTATTCGGCAAAATTATTGATTTACCACACTTGTCGTCACACAATCTGCATAATTTGCAGATCTAAGTCAAAAAAATGTTTCAGATCAAAAGTAACTAAAAAGGGACCTTATGTGGAACCTCGCAGTGGCAGACCATTTGCAAATGTTAACTTGTCACCTTTCAGCTGATGTTTGCTTTACTGAAGGAATCAAATTTATTCTAAAGAGGTAAAACGTTTGCCCATTATGGGGCAGATTCCGATGTCGGACGGACTCAGGTCCGTCCGACATCGGTCAGGAGCTGTAACCAACCGACCTGCTGTCGTCGGTTGCGGCCCTGCAAGTACGATGCGACCGAACAGGGTTCGGTCTCACTCGTATACTTCACAATGCAAGCATGCATTCCGAGCGGAATGCATGCTTGCATTGTGAAAAGCAGGGGTGCAGTTCATCCCTGCACCCTGTGGCCGGCACCCCAAGGTGCCTGCCTCCGGGTGCGGTGATCCACAGAGGGCCACCATTCGGCAGCCTTTCACCCATGGGGGCCCTACCGGGGGCCCCCAAAGACAGTTTCCGGCTGCCTTTTCATTATGGAAAGACCGGCACGAAAAGGCAGTGAAAAACTGCCATCGTACTCCCTCGGTCGTAAAGAGGCAACTGGGGGAGTACTGAGGGATTTCCGGACGGCGGATGGGCTCTCCGAGCCTGTCATCCGCCATCCGGAAATCCGAGTCAGATTCCTTTCCGACCGAGCCCATCGGAATGGCTCGGTCGGAAAGGAATCCGGCTGACACGTTCCGGTCGGAGCCCTTCCGGCCGAAATCGGAATCGGCCCCTCAGTGTTAATATGTGGTAAAACTACACAATTGCAAAACAATAGTGGCACAGAAAGTGCTGCATTATGCTTCATCATTTTCCTTTTCTTGCTGTATAATGTAATCATCTCTGACACATAAATTCGTCCTCCGCTGCCACAGATACGAGGTACTCTGATTATAATTATCAATCTATGCGACTGTGCACCAGATACAAGTTGCTAAAATGTAATTTTTTTCAACATATATCTTTCTGAACAGAGATATGTTTTATCTAATTTCCCTCCACCCTGCACGAACAGAAAAAAACCCTTTGCAAATTTGATGAAAAGAAAATATTGTACAAAAACAACATTTCATTGGTTGACTTTTTTGTAATTGGTTAATAGGGGCACTTAGCAAAACGCCTTGCAGTACAATTTACTTAGAGAACATTCAAAAAAATTAAGTGGAGGAAACACTCACCTGCTTGTTTGAAGTGCTGTCTGCAGTATTTCTAGGTGCTGGCACAGAATCAAGAAAACAAAATGTAAGACGAAAATGGTGGCACATGATACACCTCCCTACAGAAAAGCTCGTACTATAAACTGACATTTGACAATAAATCTTGCTATAATATAATTTCACTGAAGAAACTAAATATGTTGGGATTTTGTAAAAATAATATAATTCTACAGCAAAAACATTTTCTGAATTCCAGGGATTTGTAGTTCACCGATACACTATACCGTTTTTATCAATATAGTTTATAAGGTTCAGAAACTTTCCCCACTGAACATTTTCGTGTACATATTTCATAACTTTTTTTTATTAACAACCAGAAGGCACAGTAGGAAATAAATGTGCTCATTCACGTGGAAATTCAAACACGCACTCTTGTGTACACCCACACACATGCTTACACACATTGTTTCATTTGCTTTGAGTGATTCATACATTTCGTCCATCTTATTTTGGTTTGAAACATTTATTATAGCGCAACAAGTAGTGGGCTAAAAGAAAAGAAAACGAGTAGTCAAAGATTAAGCGGCGCTGTGATTTTAATCTGTCTCTCAATTAATAACAATCAAACGACCAAAGTCATGAATGCTATATGAGGTTAGTTTGCTAACTTGTTGCAAAGCTGATGATGGGTGGAGTGCATTGCATACCTTAAAGGGCTGTGTGCGTGACATTTCTTGCACAGAAGTAGGAACTGTGATTTGCGTACTTGTTTGCATATTTGAGGAATCACAAACATCCACCAGAGGACCTATGAGTCGTGGATTTCCATAATCCATCCATACTGCAACTCCAACAGACAGCACAGGTATGGTTTGAGCATTTGTGCATGCAGCTATTTTATTTTCTCAACTGGACATATTTTAGAAAGATGGGGCAAAACTGAGTTACTTTCACCCCACAGTCGTAGAAAGTTCATTATTTATTCATGTATAATGTCTCTAGGTTCAAGTTTCACCTGAGAAAGTAGTTGTACACAGATCCTTATTGTGCGAATCAAAGATGACATTTGAGCTAACAGAGGTAATTTTTTTTCAGTATGTTGGCTAACGACCTGTGGCGGCTGCTCCCGGGAAGCAGCAGTAGGGCAGGGAGGGGGGATTTAACCCCTTCGATGCGCATGACGGAGCGGTTCCGTCGTGTGCATGGGTTGCGCTGTGCGTATGACGGAATCGCTCCGTCATGGCCCCGTCCGCGCAATAGAACCTTCAGCACAGCGCGGTAATCCGCGTCGCGCTGAAGGGGTTAAAAAAACATCACTTACCTGCTGCCAGTCGACTAGCTGCCTGGCCGCAGCCTCTCTTCTGTACGGTCCGACCTCTTCCTGGCTTCTTCTCTGCAAACAGGAAACAGGAAGCACCCAGGTTCCTCGGCTCCCCATAGCCAATCACAATGCTGCAATGCCATGTTGTGATTGGTCTGAGTATCGTGGTTAGGCACTCAGCCAGGAAATGGGAGCCTGGGCATGTTACCACCCAGGCTGTAATGCAGCCTGGGTGGAGTGCATGCAAAGTGTGTATGAATGTTTGGAATCTGCACTTACATAGTGCCCACCACTTCTCCCCCTGCTCTGACAGCAGAGCAGATCCGCCCTGCCATGCCAAGACACCACATCAGGAACATATCAAATGATAATTATGTCGCGTTATTAGCATTTTATTTTCCTTTTTTTTACTGCAAAAAGCAGTGGGGCGATGCTCCCCCACCTCAGCAGAGGAGCCAACACTGCTAACGTCATCATGTAGTGTGACTCATCATTGTGGTGCTGCGCCAGGGGAAACTTTATTGCATAACGAGAGGCGACACGCTCAGCAGTGGAAATTGCCAGCTAAATCTGGCACTGCATGGTGAAAGGCTGTCACAGTTAATGTTGTCCTGAGCTTTGTCAATTATCACCACCACTAGGAGTAAGCAGGAGCGTGGCATAAAAAACTATTTTACCCCTAGGAAACATACCTCTAGAGACCAGAGGCACATGTTGCAACACAAGTACGTACATTGATGACCCCAGACACTGCTCTGAGGTAATCTTTGTTGCTTGTGTTCTGACTGCATGCCACTCAGCAGATTCCTAACCAACGAGTTTCTGTGACCACGCAGATCATACATCTCCTATACCCTGGCAGACTTTCACCATATTTGGATTGTCATCTGTTACAGTCCTTGTCTCAGTCAAACTGAGTACATCACATACAATTGGGACAATGCCCCTTTGTACACGATATGAATATACAACCCAAGTAATTTACAATAATGTTGTTGTTTAAGGTGAGTAGAGGGAAAGAGTATCATATGTTCCAACAAAGGGTATTGGGGAACCCAGCTAAAAGTTTGTGGGTAATTACAATCATTTGGTTGAGAAAGAAAGGTTTACAGAAAAATTACCACATTACTCCAAACCCCATATGGAGGCATTTGTTTAAAAGGAGTTACCCTCACACACTTCCAGTGGAATATGTCATCACCAAGAATCTCCCTGCTACTACCAAAGGATTCATGTGAGTAGCAGTCTCCCTTGGGATATGAAGTTTAAAAAAAAATATTTTTCTGGAAGACAATGGTGCATTTCCACACATGCAGGGTTCCTGTTTAGTCTGCGTTTTTTTAGAGAGACCGATAAACAAAAACACACAACATCTGAGGGAATTTAATTCCCGAACTTTGTACCAGAATATAGGGGTTGTAACTGTCCACAGGAATTATTCGGATTGACTGACTTTTAAAGGATGAGCAGAGTATTCTCTCAGTGAAATGCATATACATTTTTCCTGCAAATAATTTTAGCCCATCTCTGAATGACACATGTAGCATTTTTTAAGGCTTTTGATTTAACAACTATTTATATTTATTCTCTTCTTAATCCAGAACTTTTTAACTATCTTACCATCTGTCTCTGCCATCTTGTTTTAGGTTTTGCAACTTCGCTATGCACCAAGGAATGGTGAGAGTGTGAAATCCGATTTTCTTTCTGGTCTAATGTATGTAATGTGCCAGTGCAGACATTCTAGGATCTCAGCTCGGGTTGCACATGATGTGTCACTTTGAATGTTATTCAGTCTGCTCTTGTAGGCTTGAGCCCCCTCTGCTGATATACCCTTTACAGACCTTGTGTTAATAAATACTTTGTATTTCCCAGGACGTTCTGAGCAAGTGTGACTAGAGCAGGGTGAATAATTTGCCAACATAATGAGCCTAGGTTAATGGCAAGATCAAACACGCAAACTGTAAAGTTCTATCCAAAGCGATTGCCAGTGGTTTAGACTATTTACAAGCATTACTCCCATCACCTTCTGTGTTTTTAATGTAATGCCCTAAGTGACCAAGGTTTTTTATAGACGTGGGACTGTTGCTCAATGTGCCACAAGGACCAAGCTATTCCTAACTGAAGAGGTCTAATAAGGCCAAAACCAGTCTGGAGTGGCCTGGCAGCATCGGATGGACTTTCCCCATGAGGAGCAGGGTCAGAACCAAATTGCATAAAGTGTATCTCTGTTTAGAGTGGCACAATGGGCAAACAAATATGGGTTAGAATGCTACCCGGAGCTACTGCCAGTGGTTTAGACTACTTGCAAGCATTCCTCCCATTGCCTTGTATATATTTTTTGGCAAGATCTGCAATATGAGGTTGAGTGGTTCTTTTGTGAGCATAGAGTCAGTTATTTCCCGGTAATTATGTGCTGGTGTATCAATAAGCTCTTGAAACCCCTGCAGCAATGCGGGCGCTAGGAGGGAGGCTGAAAATCAGTGTATTGTAACTTCACCAGAAGAAAGAAGCAGCACAATGCTAAAGTGTACTAAGCTCAAAGCAATTGTGCTGATAGATGGTCATACATAACATCAATTGTATCTTAGCATTAACCAGGAGTTCTATGAACTACATTGGTCGTAGTGTGGCTGCGGTATCAATTGACACTTTAGATGGAGTATTTCTAGAGTCATTTTTTGAGCTGGTGTCACGTATGATGATGCTTTGGTGACACAGGGGGTATTTTGGGACATGTTAAGGAACCTTTAGGTTAGTGGTTACACTGCTGGCCTTATATTACATCTTCTGGGCACTTGGGTGGACTTAAAATTGAAATTCTTGGTGAAAGAATGACACTAATTAAAAATATGCAAAATAAATTTTGGTGAAAGGTCCATTATGGTAAAACATGTAAATTGTGAGATGTGCAACAGAGTAAATTTAGTTTATGGTCTCTGTTATCAGATTATAATTGAATTCTCTGGGGATTCCACTGCACATTCATGGAAAAGTATTAGAAGTATAGGCAAATCTTGCTCACTCACTCAAGTTCTCACTCATTCATTTATTCACTTATTAGCTCATTCAATTTATGACAAATCCAGTCTCTAACACACTCATCTATACAATTATCCACTTAGTCACAATCCAACCTCCTCCAGTCATTTATTCATCCAAATACTCTTTAACTACCCATCTGTCCACTCCCACAACGAGTAAAACACATATTCACTCACTGTTGTACTCACTTTAATTCTCACATTTGTTACTGTAATGGGACTCTCGGATATTTTACAGTAAACGTTGCCTCATTTGCATGGAATAGGAGTATGAATGAAGACCGTGGTGACTGTACAAGTATTTGGAACTGTTGAGTACGAGCTGCATGAGATGCCGAAACACCGCTTTCAGGGGGTGTACCTTTATGTAATTGATTATGTTGAGGATAATAAGAATGATTTAATTAGAACAATCACCAATTATATAAGGTGTTACGTAATTGGTGACGTAAAATGAGTTCATGATCATTGAACCGCCAGGGACGGATGTTAAAGTCATAAAACAATCTTATTGTCGCATTCGAGGCACTGGCGTAACGAAAGCTGAGGGGGACCCCTTCAAGGTACACAGAGGTGCCCCCATTCCGGATTTAATCCGGAGCTCTAAGGCCCGAGTACTGGGCGGAGAGGGCCCCCTGTAGCTCGGGGCCCCTCGCACTGCGGTGGATGCGGGGGCCTGTGTTACGACGCCCCTGATTCGAGGGTTTTTGACGTTCTGGGTCGTAACGTAGGTCAGTTTAACTGATGTTTTTTTTAATCGGGTACCATATGTATTAATGCAGAAAAAGACTTTAGGAGAATTGAAAACAATAAAGAAATTCCCCGTTTAATTTATTACACATTTTGTGCGAAACTGCTTTTTTTTACCAATACATGAAGTATTTTTTCCCAAAATATCTTTCTTTCAATTTAGACGTCTTTTAAACTAAAATTCTATACACAAGAACTAAATTATTTCCAGGATCCAGCCGCACACACTGCTTGAAATGCATCTTATTTATTGGCTTGTTTTTGTATGTTTACGCTGGACAAATCTAATTTAAAATAAACAAGAGAGTGCAACTTTGTTAAGAAGCGGTAATAGCATCCTAAAATTAACTAGAGCATAAGAGGTTATTATAAATGAGACACTTTGTTTGAACAGCTCACGAAAAGTGCGCTTTTTCTCTCCCAATTTCTTAACAGACAGCTTTTTCAGCACCGAGTTATGGTAAACTCAAGCTGAAGAACTGACGTGGTTCCCAGTAAATGTGCAAGGCTTGTTTAAGGAATGCTGTCATCTGTCTACTTAATGTTTGAAACGCATTCATTTGTAAACAAGTGTTGAATTTCTGATTGCTTCCAAGAGTAAAGCATGTGTACAAGAATAATCGGCTCGATTTCTTTCCCTACACAACATTCCGTATAGATATTATGCAGTGTGCTCAGACTATCCTTTGTGGACCACTGAAAAGAGATGGAATACATTAATGAGCTGCTGGAATACTGCCTAACAACTGAATGCCAATCCCCCATTTCCGACAATGCCACAGAAAACGTATTTATGGATTACTGAGGGGCCGATTATGGTGATGGTCGGTCGGACTGCCATAGGGACCATTTTATTTGCCCACGATATTACCATGGTGGGAGGATAGTTGGGGGTCGGAAAGACAGACCACCAAGCATCTGATGGGCTCCTTGAGCCCTCATGCGCGTCGGAGGGGAATCATATCCCTACAACGGTGGCAGTGCCTAGCAGGCACCACAGTAGGGATTATGATGTCCCTTTCCGCCTGCCTTTGAAAAGGCAGATGGAAAGAGATTTTAGGGGCCCGTAGTGGGCCCCCCTTCTCCACTCGCCCTAGGCTGTGGCACATATTAACCCCTTCGCGCGGCAGGAATTCTGCCGCGGCGCTGGGTGGGTTTGGGGGCAGTTGCGGTGCCGCCGTGCTCGTGACGGAACCACTCCGTCATGAGTCACGGGTGAGCTGTGCTCATGACGGAGTGGTTCCGTCACGTCTCCGCCCACTGCTCTTATCGCCCGCACAGGCGGGGAATTAGCGCCGCGTGGGCGGTGCGGCCGCCAACGGCCGCAGCATGACGGAACCACTCCGTCATGAGCACAGCGCACCCGTGGCTCATGACGGAGTGGTTCCGTCATGAGCACGGAACGGGTTAATCAACAAAATCGGGGACTGTAGGACTTTTTTGGAGGCCCAGCATACATGCCCTGTCAAGCACTAACACCAGAAGGTATGCAGTTCCTCAAATGATTAGGCAAGTGAAAGGAGAGTCTGAAAACCACTGGTTGTGTGTTCAATTAGGGTAAATTAGAGAGGGAGTAAGGGGAGTAGTGCAAACTCCCCTTGCACACAAAACTTAAAGTGAATGGACATAAGCAATGAAAGATTCGCCATGCTCAGAAAAGTGAACTATATATACTACAATGCTAGCTTCTCTCACAAATAACAGAGATGCAGCACAGATAGCAGCAATACAAGCTTTTCTCACATTTCAGAGCACCTTCAGTGCACTCATCAGGTCCTGTTTCCCTTACAAACAAGACATGTACATTGTGGCCAGATGCAGGTTAAAATGATCCCCTAAAGAGCAGCAGTAAAACACCCGCTTACACTACTCACAGAAAAAGGTACAATACGACTGTGGCGCAACCTTCGCTGACACACAAAAAAAGTATGCCATGAGCATAAGGTTTGCTCCGTTCCAGGCAGCATGTCTGTGTCTCGATTGGCTGACTCTCTGCCTGGGCCCCACCCACATTGGTGGCTACAATGTGGTCATTTAGGTTTCCTACTTCAAAAGAGAAGTGGGAAAGGGAGTGAGAAGGAAAGTAGTCGCATGGGGAGATGACTCTCAGAGAATAAACACAAAAGCAAGAGGAGCTCACCTAAAAAGACTTTATGATTTGAAATAAAACATTGATGTAGATCTGTAAAAATATAGGAATAGGCAAAATGTTCTCCTTATGCACAGTATCCCATTGATTATAACCTTTTAAACCATGAGCACAGTCATCTCTAAAATGTACGATCCATTTACTTGTAAACTCAATATCAATGATGAACAAGTTACTTACCTTCGGTAATGATATATCTGTAAGAAACATAGGTTAGTTATAGATTGCTTACCTTAGAATTACCCCCAGGTGTCAGACTGGATCCAGAAAGTTTTTCGTCAGCAGTACCTCTGTGCGTCTGAAGGTGGCGTCGGTCGGCTCCGCGTGCGTCGTTGGCGTCGTGGTCGTAGGGATGACGTCGCGGTAGCTACTTAGGCGCCACCCTTGCTCGCTGATGTCAGTACATGACTTTCCGCACCAGAAACATACAGCTTTGCAAGACACTGACCACTGGTGCACAAAACTAGGGCCCTGAAAGGATGTCCTTAACCCTAGAAATGTTATGTTATGTTATGCGGTCTTGTAAAGCACGCAGCGAAGGGGCGTCCCGATGCTGATAGCAGAAAACTGCACCACCTCTAACAAGGAAGAGGCCTACAACGGAGGGAAGAGGTGCATTTCGAGTGCTTTACGGGAAGCCAAATAATTCTTCAGGCTGCGGATGGAAGTAGGAAGGGCATTCCAAAGTTTGGCTGCCAAAGTGCGGAAGGGACGCCCCCCACCACGTGCCCTCCTCACCTGGGGGATAACCGCCAAATGCTGCCCCATCAACCGAAGTTGATGGGAAGGTGTGTAAAGTGCAAGCAGGTTGTCCAGAATGCCTGGGTCAGTGGAGTTCAAGATTTTGAAAGAAATGCAAAGGGACTTAAACTCTATACGTTTGGCCACAGGTAGCCAGTGGAGCAGACAAATAGCACTAGACGCAGAGCAAGTCCTAGGCAGGCCAAGGAGATTTCTGTCCACAGCATTCTGGACCCTTTGCAGTCTCGAGATTTCAGTCTTGTTAGACACCAGATATAGTGAGCTGGCATAATCCAATCTTGACAGAATGGAAGCCTGAGCAATGACCTGCCTGATGGAGGGGTCAAAGAACCCCAACAGCAGTTTGAGCCCCCGCAATATGCCAAAACAGGTCCCCGCCACCTTCTTAGTTTGGGTCTGGAAGCTGAGGGGGGAATCTACCCAGACACCCAGGTTTTTTACCATCTGTTTGGGGGCAGGTGCATGCCCCAGAGTGGCAGGCCACCAGTGCTCACTCCAGAGCTCAGTCTTTCCCTACCAGCAATACCAGCAATACCTCGGACTTACTGGCGTTGAGCTGGAGACAGTTGGTAGTCATCCACTCCGCGATAGCCTCAAGGTCACTCTGGAATTTGCAGTCGTCCGCATGTGTGACCACCAACTGTGTATCGTACGCATATGATACTGCCATGAGCCCTCTGCCAGTCGCAGAAAAGAGGCAGAAAAGAGGTAAACCAGTCGCAGAACGGGGAGGATCGGTGGGCGGTAAGGAATCTATTACTAACCTATGTTTCTCACAGATATATCGTTACTGAAGGTAAGTAACTTGTTCATCTGAAAGAAACAGTTAGTTATAGATTCCTTGCCTTAAATAGATACCCCAGCAATACCAACCCCAGAGGTGGGTCTGCAAACCAAGATCACACCAGAAAGTCCTGGAGAACAGAACGGCCAAAGAAGCCATCTCTCCGGACTTGGCTATCCAGGCAGTAGTGTTTTGTAAACGTGTGCAGAGATGCCCACATAGCTGCCTGACAGATGTCATGAAGAGGGACTCCTCATACCAAAGCAGTAGTGGCAGCCCCACTGGAGGCTCTTTTTTTGCTGGAGAATAGCAGGCTTTAATACACAAAATGACCCATCTAGAGATGGTCCGCTTGTGTACGTAGCCAACAAAGAGTTGGTCATCCAATCAGGACTGTTTTGTGCAATCCAGATAGAAGGAAAGCACACGTTTTGGTCCAGACAGTGGAACCTTTCTTACGCTTTATAAGGATGCGGAGGCGGAAAGAAGGTGGGCAAAGTGATGGTTTGCCCGATGTGAAAGGAGGTGACCACCTTGGAATGAAAGAATGGACGAGTTCTTAGGACAACCTGGATGTACAGCCAGAAAGGAGGTTTGGATGAAAGAGCCTGGAGCTCACTCACCCTTCTGGCAGATGTGATGGCTACCAGGAATGCAGTCTTAAGAGTCAAAAGTCGTAAACGACAGTTGTGAAGCGGCTCAAAGGGAGTGCACATCAGATAGGTCAAGACCAAACTCAAGTCCCACTGAGGCATTACGAAGGGGATAGGAGGAAAGAGATGAGCAATTTACAACTGGGGACTTGAAGAGAGAAGGCTGGTCAGGAAGCCTTAGAAAGGCAGAAATGGCATAGAGATGGCCCTTGATAGTGCCCAGACCAGAGTCCCGCTGGGCCAAAGAAAGGAGGAAGAAGAGAACCTCAGAAAGAGGGGCAGAAAGCAGATCCACAGTCTTTGCTACACATCATGACATAAATTTGTTCCATCAACAGGCGTATACCGTCTTAGTGGAGGGACGCCTGGCTGCCAAGATTACATCACAGACTTCGGGAGGCAAGTCAAACGACGTCAACTGCCGCCGCTCAATCTCCACGCAAGGAGGTGAAGGCTGGACAGGTTCGGGTGGACAACTGCCCCCTGCTCCTGCGACAGAAGATCCCCCTGAAGAGGCAGTCGAATCAATCAGAGGATTGATGGCCATCTTGAGTAGCTCGGGATACCAGACTCTTCGTGGCCAATCTGGAACCACCAGAATGACTTGGGCCTGTCGCGCTTGATCTTCTTCAGCACTCAGGGCAGAAGTGGTATAGGCGGAAAGGTGTACAACAGACCGCAACTCCACTCACGACGAAAAGCATCGCATAGCGAGTGCCGCCTTGGAAATTCCAGCGTACAGAATTGCTGACATGGGGTGTTCTCTTCGGTGGTGAATAGATCTAACCAAGGCTCTCCCCATTGTTGAAAGAGACCCTGCACCACCTCCGAGTGAAGATGCCATTCGTGATCCATCATGTACCTGCGGCTGAGTTTGTCCGCCCTGGCGTTCAAGGAACCAGTCAGGTGTTGAACCACCAGGCATATGCCCTTATGTTACAGCCATGTCCAGAGGTGGAGGGCCTCTTGACATAGGGTCCATGACCCCACCTCTCCTTGTTTGTTGCAGTACCACATGGCGGTGATGTTGTCCGTGAACACCTGCACTACTCTTCCATGGACAGAGGGAAAGAATGCTTTCGGTGCAAGCCGGATAGCCTGCAGCTCCAGAAGGTTGATGTGGACACCGCCGGAGACCAGAGGCCTCTGATCTCTGCCTCTCTTATGTAACCGCCCCATCCCACTAGTGATGCATCGGTCACCACTGTGAACTCTGGTTGAGGAAGGGAGAGGGATCTGACGTTGACCCAATGCTGGTTCGTGAGCCACCACTGCAATTGGTGTGCACTGCCCTCTGAGATCTGGATGCATTCGGACAGATTCCCCTGATGTTGCACACACTGGAACTTCAGGTCCCACTGCAGAGCCCACATATGCTACCTGGCATGATCCACCAGCAGGATTCAGGAGGCCATCAGGCCCAGCAGCCGGAGGGTCATCCTGACAGAATCCCGGGATAAGGGCTGAAAGATCAGAATCATAGGCTGAATATCCCGGACTCGCTGCTCGGGAGAATAGACCCGAAACCGCGTTGTGTCCAGAACCGCTCTGATGAAGAGGAGCTTCTGAGAGGGAATCAGGTGTGACTTCGGTACATTGCTGGAGAACCCCAGCCAATGCAGGAGGTCGGCCATAGTCTGGAGGTGGGAGACGACCTCCTGGGGCGAGCCCACCTTCAACAACCAGTCATCGAGATAGGGGACGACTGGAACCCCTGATCTGTGCAGATGAGCTGTGACCACTGCCATCACTTTCGTGAACACCCGAGGGGCGCTGGTAAGGTCGAAGGGGAGCACGATAAACTGAATATGCTTGTGGCATGAACCGCAAGTTACGCCGGTGGACCGGCAGGACGGGGATGTGAAAATAGGTATCCTGCAGGTCCAACACTACCATCCAGTCTCCAGGGTCAAGGGAAGACAAGACCTGAGCTGACGACAACATTTTGAACTTCTCCTTCCGGAGGAAGCGATTGACGCTCCTGAGGTCCAGGATAGGACGCAGGCCCTTGTCCTTGGGTACCAGAAAGTAGTGGGAATAGCAACCACGACCTACTTCTGGAACAGGAACACGCTCAATGGCTCCCTTGGCTAAGAGAGACGAAACTTCCTGTTGGAGAAGGCCCAGGTGATCCTCCGACATGCGATGGTACCAAGGTGGCATGGCTGGAGGGGTAGTCTTGAAGGGGAGGGAGTAGCCCCTTCGGACAATCTGCAAAACACAACTGTCTGACGTGATGGTGCGCCAGTGGGGGAGGTGATGGCAGATCCTGCCGCCCACTTGCGATTGATGGGCCTGAAAGATCCGACTAAGAAGGTTTGTCGGCAGAAGCAGAGGGGGGGGGGGTTGGTGGGCTGGCCAGCTCGCTGGCCCCCAGAACAACGGCGGTGGTTCCCACGTCCCGAACCACGCAAAGGTTGTGCAGCTTGCGCCGGCCTGTGGCTCTGGGCGGGACGTAGTGGGGCACCCCTTCCGTAGCCACGAAAGGGGTGAAAAGCAGACTGTGCAGGGTGAGTGGAGAGGTCCTAGGACTTGGCCGTAGCCTGTGAGTCCTTGAAACGCTCTAGGGTGTGGTCTTCTTTGTTGCCAAAAAGGCGACGACCATCATAGGGCATGTCTAGAAGAGCGCTCTGGACATCCCCAGAAAAGCCAGTCGATCTCATCAAGGCGTAGCTACAAAGGGCTACCGACCTGGAAATCACCCTGCCTAGAGAGTTGGCGGTATCCAGCCCACAGCCGATGGGAAACTTTGCTGCATCTCTCCCTGCAGCAAGGGCCTGGGAGTGTACGGCCCGGGTCTCCTCCAGGCACTGAGGAAGCACTTGCGCAACCGCATCCCACACAGAGTGGGAATAACAGCCCAATAGACATGCCGTGTTTACCGACCGCAGGCCCAAGCTGGCAGAAGAGAAAACCTTCTTCCCAAGATGATCCAGCTTCTTGGATTCCCTATCTGGTGGTGCGTTAGGGAATGTGCTCTTGGAAGTAGAAGCTTGGACCACCAAGCTCACGGGGTGGGGTGTTGGGAGAGGAAAGTGGGGTCGCCCGGGGCCGGGTGGTGGTGTTGGGCAACCATCCTATCCACGGGAGCCCCCTTGTTGGGCCTGAACCAAGTGCCCAAAAGGATGCCGGTCCTGACTTCATTGAACTGCAGCTGGGGCTCCGAAGAACTCGCTACCAGGAGGTTAGTCCTGACTGCCACCGTAGGAAGCTCGAGGTTGAGAGCCTCGGCCGCCGTACGCAACACCACTGCGTAAAAAGCTTCCTTCTCCGGAGCCACGGTAGGAGGAGACAACATGCCAAGGTCTGGGGAGGTATCCAGACCACTAGCATCCCCCAGGACCTCTCTCCAGTTCTGTTCGTACTCCAACTGGTCTGACAAAAGGTCCTCAGACCCCTCCCAGTCTTCCTCACCCTCCTCTGGCTGCCAGGTTGGCAGAAAATGGCCAGGGTGGAACACAGGGGCAAAAGTACCCATTGGCGTCGGTTATGCTCCGTGTCCACGTCAGGTTGGACGCTGGGATCAACACCGGCTGGAGGTCCAGGCGGCGTCGGTAGCGGACGCGGTGTCGGCAGAGTCGGTGCCAGTGGAGGTGTCACAAGGTTGACCGGCCTGGATCCAGGGGGCACTGCGGAGCTGGTGCCCCCAACCGAGCCCGCGGGGCTCGAAGGCGCACCGCCGGAGTCAGGCTGCCCAAAGATGGCATGCATTGCTTCGTAAAACTGATGAAGCTGGACAGGGGTCACTCAGGGTGTCGGAAAGTGAGGGAAACTCAGAGTCGGACCTTCATGCTCCGCACGCGAAGCAGCAGAAGTGGCACTGCCTGCATCCCTCGTCGCATCAGGGGAGAAGTCGAACAGTGACGATGCTTCCTCGACTTCTTCTTGTGCTTCGAATTAGCTGACCCCGAGTGCGAAGACTTGGATAACGAGTGCTGATGGCTCCGCGACCCGTCCCTCAACCTCCCACAAGACCGGGACCTCAAACGGCGCAGAGCCGCTTGCCGGCACTCAAGAAGCTTTTGGGACCGCTCCCGCAAAGACTTCGGAGCCATGGTCCCGGAGTCTGAGCATGACTTGGGGTCGTGGTCGCGCTCCAGGCAAAAGAGGCACACGCTGTGCGGATCCATCACTGACATCATTCGGGAACAGGAACTGCAGGCCTTGAAACCGGGCATCCCTATATGCACCAGGAGTCGTAAGGACTCGAAAAGACGCCGACAAAAGTTGCTCAAAAAGTTCAGTCAAAAAGTGACTGGAGGTACCGCTCTCTCCAAATCTGCGCTGGCTGGCGTGGAAAAAGAAAGAACTGATGTCAGTGCACGAGGGCGGCATCTAAGTAGCTACCATGACGTGATCCCAGCGACCACAACGCCAACGACGGACGCGGAGCCGACCGACGCCACCTTCCGACACGCAGAGGTACTGCTGACAAAAAACTTTCCGGATCCAGTCTGAAGCCTGTTGGTAATTCTAAGGTAAGGAATCTATAACAAACTGTTTCTTTCAGATATCTATTGTACGTAGTCTGATCAGAAACAGGTCAGAATATTTAAAAAAAACTTAAAAGCATTTTTTTGCTTTTACCTTTTAACAGTTTGGTAGTGCCCAATGCAAAGGAGCTGCACTTTTCTATTCTGCAATCCCCACTGTATACATAAACTCTTTTTAGTGGCGGCTGGGAACTAAGGCAGTGAAGAGGCAGGTGCATTCAAAAATAGTTAAATAAAAGAAAAACAAATAAAAAGTCACTTACATGCTTGCGCAGACACATTCGCATTGCTCCTGTCCTCTATTTTTCTTACGTCATGTACAGGACCCCAGCTAACCTACTTAACAAATCCTGGTGCTGCACTCATGAAGTTAACTAGTATGAGAGAAGCGGCAGGAATGGAGGGAGCGACCTCTCTCAGCGCTCCCGAGGAAACTGTAGGCTTCTGCAGCCTGTCAATCCAGCTGTCTGACACAGCTGGGTTGAGAGGCTTACAGTGTGCATGTCAGGCTGGCCATCGCAAGATGGCCGGTCAAAGTGATATGCTCACTACAAACTAGTGCACAGACAAACCACCACAGTTGCTACTCAGCAGGGGCGCCCATCCTGACACTCGGTTCAGGACGGATTGACAGAAAATAAAATATAATGAATTAACTTCATTACCATTGTATTTTTCGGCTCGGGGGCATTTCTGGGGGATTTTTAGTGGAGAAACACTCCTCTGCTCTCTTTTTCAGTAACTGTGCCTCAGTTCATTCACCTGTAAATCGCTACCCCCACTAGCATATCATTTAAATACTTTAATCAGTGGACCTTGCTGGCCAGTGTGAAGCTATCAATTCAGTGACTTGTACTGTAAGGGCACCATCATCCGGCAGCCCATGGCCATCTCGTTAAAAAACAACACTAAAGCTGTATGCTTCCTTTGTTATCATCCTAGACCCCATCGCCCACATCTCTGTGCAACTATGCATAACATGGATTATTTTTCTTTTGCTGGGATATTTTCTATTTGGTGCAACCTTAACAACATTGTTCTTTTAATTTATTGGGCAGAATATTGTATTAATTTGCTTTAAGCCAATTGAGGTCCGTTTTCATTATACTTACTTTACCTCAAAAATATGTTAGGCAAAATAAAAATGAGCATGTTAGAGGTTTATTCAAAAGTTTGCACATTGTTTATTCACTGACTGCACTGTTTCTTACATGTCTCCTTCATCCAAGTAACGTTCAGTTGCGAACCAAGATATAGGTCAATGGTGACACAATGTTTTTAATACTGTTTACAGACCTCCACATGTGTGAAATGAAGCACTATATAACACATTATTATTATTTTCAGTATTATTATTAATTATTGTTGTTGTTGAAAGTTATCAAAATTCAACATTGACCTATTAAAAACATGTTAAGACTGCATCATTCTAGAGGAAATGCATTCTGGTCATGCTCAGCCAATCTTGCCCGTCACAAAAAATCATTTAAGTTTAAACCGAAAGGGTGTTTGAAAAAGGTTTTGCAATGTAATGCACCTCAGTGAGGCCTTCCTCTTTCCACGTAAGCAAATAGAACAATAAAGGGGTTTACAAGACATACATAAGTATTGGTTTACCTTTCAGAGGAGCTGAATCTTTTTGCATCTTTTGGCTCACTTATATGTCAAGTTTTTTTCATGAGCCTTAACTAACAAGTCCACCTAATTGTGATGATGTCACATCTTCGTATCATGGTGCAACAGTAAAAGAAATGTAGAATTTGTCAAATAGCCCTCATGTTCTGGATGTTTTGAGCAGTAGGAGCTTTGCCCTCTATGAGTTTGTATCAAACGATTCAGAAGCCATTTGGTGATTTCACGTTTTTTCGGGGAAGTACAGGGAAGAAAAGGGTGGTACAAGAAAGATCCCTCAAAAACAACAGCAGCAAACACTCTGTTCTGAGAATAGGATTCTTCATTTTACGAATGCAAAGCTTACTTATCGATGCCCTGCCACTCATTTTTAAACAACAGCATTGTAAAAATATCAAATGTTCTTACTATGGCGTTTCCTTGCTTGTGCTTTGCCGTCTTCTTTTGCTGCTCCTAGACAGCCCACTAGTTCTTGAACAGATATGGATTTATCACTGTTCACATCACAGTATTCCACGAACTTCTTCACACACTTCTTTGGCTTTGATTTCTTTCTCAGTAACCGTTTGAATGGCTTAATTTCTTTTTTGCCAATATCGCCATTTGAATTTTTATCCAGTTGCTTAAAGTACCAGTGGACCACCCGCTCCTCGAGGGTGTGGCTGGGGTCAGGCTCTGAAAGTCTATAGAAAGAAATAAACACCATTTTTTTAAACATACAGACAGAGTTTGAGATCACTTTCTTTTAACTAGATATCCCTCTGGAGACTTCTGTAAAACATAATTTGTAAATTTGTTTTCAAAACTCAAAATTGTTTATCCTTCGAAAAAGAGGGCAGCATGTGTTTCGTGACTTGGGGCCTGATTACGAGTACAGCAGTCCATAGGAGTATTATGAGTGTGGCGGTCGGACCGCAAGGAGACTGCCAGCTCCGCCGGGATCAAGGATCCAGCTGGGCCGGCGGTCTGCAACCGACACGAATATGCTTGCGGTGCTGCTGCCGGCACCACCAAGCACATTTTGAGTTGCTTTTTCGTCGCCCTTTTCCTGGCGGTGAGCCCGCCATGAAAAGGGTGGCAGAGAGGCATCTAAGGGGGCCCTACAGGGCCTACTGCGGTTTTGGGCCTGGTGGTGCATGCAGAGGGGCACATGTTGTGACCCCTTCTAATTGCACCCCAGTTCCCGCATGGTGTGGCATGCATGCCACACCATGCAGAAACATGCTGCATGCCAGGCTCTCCTATGAGCCTTACAGCCCACCGCCGTGAAATCTTAGCAGCACTGCCTGTCTGACCCAGATTACACTTGTAATCCAGAGGGCGAGCACAGTGGCGGCACTGCTGGAGGATAGTCAAAGTTATTTTCCGGCATATTAAGGCATATTAAGTCATGTCGTTTCATGAGGACCAAATAGTATTTATTTGACACTTTCAAAATGAGAATCTCTTTGTTGAAACAGTCAATACACACACATAGAAGAATGTCCAAAACCAGTCCAAATAGAACAACATGAAAAATATTTCAAATATATGATTTCAAACTTAATATTTTTTTTTACAAACAATCAAAATTGGTATATTGATCAATAATGAACAAAAATCATCAAATACTTATGTTACCTACTACTCCTCAAGTGCAAAAATATCTAAAAACAAATACTCAAAAGATCATAAAAAAGATCCTAATGTGATTCATAGAGAGCTTGCAGTTCTGGTGCTACACAAAATTGAAGAACACCCATTAGAGTGCAACTTGGTACAGGCATGAGAGTTGCAAAAACAGTAGTTACTGGAAGATATTATGTAGCAGACTCACAAAAAGGAAAACCTGACTCCAGGTGTGTGGTTTTCAGTCATTTATAAAAATAATATCACCAAGATCTGTGAATTAAAGATGACGCCATCCGTAACAGTACCTAAACTTTTCACAGATAGTTCACAAGCAAAAGTACCATACTCCAATTAAAAAATAAATGTTCAATCTGGGGGCAAGTAAAGAAAAGATAAAAACCAGTTAAAAGTAAACCCCACAGCCTGACGCATCTCTACCTATACAAAACATGACATAAGTGTACAGCATACCTCTTGAATAATCACTTGCTAAATAACATCTAAAAGTGAATAGGCTATTTCAATTATGCAAATACACGGATGATGTACATACAAATCTAATGGTTATTTACTGAAAACACAAAAGTATAGGGTCTATTGTTACATACAGGTCATGGCAGCGTTTCTCCAAAATATTCCTTGTGGAGAATTGTGTATACTACGTATACATAATAAGTAGGCTGTCCAGTTTTAGGTTTAACCCTATAATAACTGATAAAACCCCACTGAAAGAGAAATAGTACTCACCAGTGAAAACATATAAACACTGGAAAAAAACCTGCACAACCACAAACTAAATGCCATTCAAAGAAAAGAAAAAGAGATTGACAGAGTCATTTTTTTTTCTTCCTGAATTGGCCAATACAATGTAATTTTGTTATACAAGCTAGCAGGAAGGAAGACTGGGCTAAACTTATTCTGCTTGAGTTTTGTTGTTTCGGGATGCCCCTAAAATATTATTTCTTCTTCCTTTTGCTTTTTTCAGTTTTGTGGTTATTGGTCTAAAGATGCAGGGTTTAGAAGCATGTTTTAGGTCTTGTTGAATTATTGTATAAACTGTAGAGAACCAGGAAATATCAAAACCATATTTGATATTTTGACTATGTTTGATTTTTTTACTGATGGGTAAAATGGCTGGTTTCATAAGAATCTTCCCTAATATGTGTCATCACATTTACCCACAGAGAATGGGTAAAAACCCTTAAAACATTAGAACCTAGTTTCTAGTGAGTAGGTATTGATAGTAGATGAATTGCCAACACCTCAGGCTTTAAACATTCAATGCAAGGTATAGTGACAAGTATATGTGAAAAGAGCGCTATCACCAAGCATCTGGGATAGTGGTGAAAACATAGTACCAGACCTTTTGCAAACATGGAACGCTGTGTCACTTGCAATGCTCTGCAAAAAACAGGTTATTTCCAAGTTCAACAAAGATTGGAGGGATATTGATTGTATTTGCAGTGATTCATCTACGTATATGAAAAAGTTGTTTGATGACCTGTCAAAATTAATACCTGAGCTGAAGTGCTTCCCTGTAAGAGATCCTTGCCACTTGTTAGATTGTATGCTGAAAACATCTTTACAATCTTCAGAGTTAATGAGGAATGCTATTGACTTTTTAGTCCATTCTGGTGCACTGTTTTCTTATGCACAGGAACTAAAATGCAATTATTTCTCATTTTGTGCTTTGTGTGGCATCAAAGAACGAGCCATCCCAACTGTGTCCCTTAGCTGATGGTTCTCAGTCCAAGGGGCTATGAATGTTATATTATCCATGTGGCAACCATTTACAGAACTTTTGCTGAGTGATGATTCCAAAGGCAAGAAATGTGAGAATCTTTGGTCACACATTGATAGTGATTTGAAAAAAGTACACTCTACTGCATTCTTAGATATTTACAGGAAAACTTAACTGCTGTAGAGGGCATAATAAAAAAACTAGAGCCTGAGAATACCCTTGTCTGCCAAGCGTTCAGCATAATTGGTGTAGATGTGAAACATCTCCTTGAGAGTAGGCTGGGTGACAGCTTTAGTGACTTTGGCACTGCAACATGTTCCATGGTAGAGTGTTTGCCACTTGGTAAGCAAAGCAATGTTGAAGAGCAATTCAGGAACTTTTATTTTACGATGTATGAGAAATGGCTTGCAATTATGCATAGAAATGTCCCTTCACCAACCATGGCATTTGAAGTCAATGAAACATCACTGTGGTACTCTTTACAAGTTCTAGATCCTTTCCATAAAGGGGAATTTCCTCCATAGTTTCAAAAGTGTTGCTTCATTTTTGACCGCTTCAATAACTCTGAGGGCATAAGTGCCCAGCTCAATGCAAATGTTGCAGAACCTGCCCTGAGAATCTCAATCTTCAAGTACACTAGTATTGGTATCAAAAGCTATGTCAGTGGCCAGAGTTAACAAATTGTGTACTGGCTGTTTTGGCTTTGCTTGTCTCAAGTGCCAATGTTGAGAGGGCCTTTTCACAGAAGTTTACATTGGAAGGAAAGAGCGAGTGCACATGACCAAAGACTCAGTGAAGAAGTATTATATAGTGTAGTACAATAAGTTTAATTTGCAAAAATCTATTTGGACCTCATTTACACTTTACATACACTGTCTATATACCACGTGCTATCAGTGCAGAAAGCAAGCAATAATAAAAGTAAAACACTCCATAAACACCGGAAAAACACTGTTTCTGTTGTTTCTAATGGCATAAAAATGTGTAACCACTGATAACCACAGTTATTTAAAGGTATTGAAATCACTTGAAAACACTGAAAAAACCCCACCTGAATTTACCCAAAATAGAAACTGAGAACAGGAAAGCCTAATAATAAGTAATTGCTCCCTAATTTTAAAGCCATACAAAAAATGATTATTACCATGCAGTCGCGGGCTAACTTTTTCTTTTAGTAAGTCATTTAGCTCATATTGGCATATATTATTGTTGTACTTCAAAATGGCTGAAAATGCTTCATTACTCAGAACCACAAACACTATCAATCAACCATCAGAAAATCACTAATGTTATTATAAGTCAAACACTGATTAAAAAATACACAATCAAATTTGCCCCAAACTTGGAAAACAGAAGCCATCAAGCACCTTTTAATAGAGATGTGAGTATTCCAGCAACTGCTAAGTATGTTACTGAAATCATGCTATCAATGCGCCCTGTAATCAATATTAAACTCTCACCCAATTTTCATGCTAATATTTCAGCCAGAATCCCTCTAAGCATTCTCACTTACTGGCATGATAACCGGATCTAACTATGCGTGATTGCAACTTCATACCGTTCCGATTCCTTTCTTTTTGGCTTCAACGTCACTATATCATTGTGTCTGAGGCGCCAGACTACGCTAAAGCCATATTTATAGGCATCAAGCTTAAAGATCCAAAAGCAATTTTCTTCATGAATTTTAAGTATGATCTCTGCCTTTCCTGTGAGGTTTTATACTTTTAATCACCACAAACCTTATTTTGTCCATATTTTCTTTGTGTATTGAACTCCTCAAAGATAAAGACATAGGATATTTCTCTGTTGGATATCTGAACGATCTTAAGTGTTCCATACAGCTTTTTTTTACTGGACGTATGGTAGAGCCCACATGGATCCTAAGACATTGACATTAGTTCATTGATTTTGACCATGCAACATATTGTGGAAGGCTTAAAGATGTAAACACACCTACTGATCAAAATCAATGAACTAATGTCAATATCTACAGGGAATACCATGCTTAGCTGAGAATATGTGTAGCTGTTAGCAACATTACATTGTATCAATATCATGATTTACTGACATATGTAATTGAATATCTGTCGGATTCAACACAAAAGAAGTTTGTGAATAGCTGAGTGGAAAGGCTTCTAATGGTATTTTAGTACTTTTCTTAATCGTATATCAAATATATAATTTGCCACTTTGAATATAAAATAAATTAGATGTAGATAATGTTTGTATTATATTGATCATTGATGTTGCTCTCTCCCTGCACTTGTAAAGTTGCTCATATTCAAGGGGCCCCTTTCTTTAAAAAAAAAAAAAAAACTGTTACTGTTGGGTCATCATTTTGAACACTCACCCCCAGCTGTTATTGAATGCTTTATTGAGTGAGTTTGATCTAATGTTTACCCTAGAAAAGTTTTCCTCTAGTGGGTGTGTGTTGAATTCTACTTTTATTGGGTGGGGTTGTGAGACATTTATTAATTTTATTTGTATTTCAGCTTCGCTTTTCCCATTTACTAGAAAGTCAGAGATACCTCTGAGCCCCTTTAGAGACCACAACCCAGTTTGTATGTTTTTAGTTTGGTCCCCCTTGGTTCAAAAAAGTATTTTGGGATCAGGTGGTATTTCAACTGTTATATCACAGGGAAGGAGACTACGATGGTCACTCTGAGGTATTTTATAGCTCATTGTATACTAGCTGTGATAGGAAAGTCAGAGTTTTATTGCAGATTAATAGTCTGCCTGAGGAAGTATAGAGGACTTTTCAAGTTATTTCAAGTAAGGCATTCAGACTTCTGGAGGCCAAACCACCTCGGTGTATAAAGGAAGGGCCTAGATGGTTTGATTAAGGTTGTACCCTGGTGCGAAAGCAGCTTATGTGTGCCATGAAAGCTAACACCAGAGATCCCACTTTAGTGAAGAATA
Organism: Triturus cristatus; assembly: GCF_964204655.1. Classification (NCBI taxonomy): domain Eukaryota; kingdom Metazoa; phylum Chordata; class Amphibia; order Caudata; family Salamandridae; genus Triturus; species Triturus cristatus. Next base: position 1,191,511,965 of record NC_140589.1, read on the forward strand.
GTCTTTTACAATATAAGAAAGAGCTTAAGAGGAGGAATAATGTTTTCAGGGACATGGAATGAGAAGATGTGCTTAAATCCAGTACCCTAAAAAATAGCAAAAAATTTTGGAAAACAGTAAATTGTCCATTTCTGGCCTCAGAAACTACAGCATCTCTGGGTGGCATATCACAGAGGATAGCTGTGTTTCCTTCTTTGAGAAGTGCTTTGAGACCGCAGATGTGGCCGAAGGAAGAGAGGAGGGGCTGATAGCAGGGAACTCAAAATTGGTATTCTCCCTTGAAGAGGGCAAACTAGCGGGAAGGCCCCGAGACCCAATGGCATCCCTCCAGACATGTATATTGGTAACACCGAGGTGTAGGCCCCAGCTTTTACTTCACTTATTAATGTGGCAGTGAGGGAGAGTATGAGGTGTCATGGGCCTCTACTGTTATTATTCCTGTTTTTATAAAGGGATACAGGGACAACCCAGCTTGTGACAGACCAATCTCCCTCCTCGACTCTGTCGTGATAGTAGTTGGGTGCATTCTTTTCGACAGATTAGGAAAATGGGCCAAGGACAATGATGTACTCTCAGAAGTATAATATGTTTTTTGTGGTGGGAGGTCAACAGTCGACCAGTGTCTACATTTTTGAGTGGTTTTAAGTTAACACACGTCTAGGTTTTAATCATTTAGCTTTTATGGACCTTTCCTCCGAATTTGACGAGTCAATCGAGGGAAATTGTGGTGGCTCATGTTGTCTACGGGGATGGACCATGACATTGTTCTTTTTTAAATAGACTTAAGTTCATATCTTTGCCTCGGTTCATTATGCTCATGACTTGAAATGTACAAGCAGCTTTTCCTTTAAAAGGGGGTTCCCCAGGGCTGTATTTTGGTCCCCTTTCTTTTCAATCTATACATTAATAGTTTGGAACAGGCCCTGATTGATGTAGGAGCAGATTGCCTGTGTGTAGGAGGCTGGCATTTGCCAGGGCTCTTGTTTGGAGACAATGCTGTTCCTATAGCAAAAAACATCTAAGGGCTTAAATCCCTGTTGGATGCCTTTTCTAGTTTTATGGAAGATTTGGACTTTACTGTGAACGTAAAAAATCATATGTGATAGTGGTAGGTCTATGTAAGACTAGGAACAGCAAGTTTATGTTGGGGTCTAGCGCTATGCCAAAGACCAGAGTTTCTTCCTATTAGGGGTTGCTCTTTGATTCCCAAATGAGTTGGTGCCCATTGTTGAAAAGGAAGAAGGAGGACTTTACTAGGGGAAATTCAGCAGTGTTTAGTTTTGCGTCTAGACTCGGCAGAAGACCGACACTGGCCTTTTTATCAGACAAAGAGTATCTCTAAAGTAGTGGATGGCAGTGGATGGCAGTGATATATGGGGGTTTGTCGATCTGGCTAACCTCCAGACTGTGGAAAACTAATTTTGTAAATGTCTCTTAAGCATCCTGCTTAGTGCTCTGACTTTTTCAGTGCATGAAGAATTAGGATGGCTTTTCAAACAGATTTAATGACATTTCTCTCTCTTTAGTTGTGATTAGACATTTGGTCAAGACTAACCCTGGGCGGACAACTACACTACGCTCGCGAAGTTTGCATAGTTTGTGCTACTTCACGCTACGCGAATTGCATGTAGCACAGTGCAAAATTGAGTAGCGTAGTTGGCATTTTTTGCTCGCTCGCGGTCAGCAACATCAAGTTGCTGATCGCGAGCGTGGAAAATAAACCTCCCGGTGAGATTCTCAACACGGGGAGGTCAGGTTTCTCATTGCGAGTGGTCGTGTATACTCACGACTGCTCACGATGAGAAACTACCAGTCCGCGTTGAGAAAGCTGCCGTTCGAGTAAAAATCTACTCGAGCGGCAAAGAGCGACAGCTCGCACTGTGCAAGATGCCGTTTTTAATGATTGCACAGTGCGGACAAGCATCCGGCACTGTGCAATCATCGCGAACAGCACACTACGCACTTCGCGTATCTCGCGTAGTGCGAAGTGCACTTTGCGTAGCTACGCGTAGCGCTACTACGGGAACTAAGCCCAGGGTTAGTCAAGACCCCTGGCAAAGCAAAACGAGGAGATTCTACAAGATGGTATGTCCCTGGACAGGTCTCCACAAATTTCCTGTCTCAAATACATAAAGGATCACTCCCAAAGGCATAGAAGGAGTGAGCTATTGTCACGGAGAGGGTACGTCCGACATGGAACCGAAGGAGGATGACGTCGAGTGGTGGTGTGTTCCACATCACGTAGACACTCTTCTGTTTTCACAGCCTGCAAATACTGAAGCCTTGATAGAATACCAAGACACCCGGGGAGAAATGAAGAGTGTTGTGCACCGGCCTGTCCCCTTTAAAGGGAGTCTCCTTCAGTCAAGCCCGGCCCTGGAGAACGCCATCATTTCCCACGTATACAAGAGTTAAGGGGCCCGAAGAGACGCGGGAGAGAGAATGCCAGAGAATCCAACTGCCAAGAGGATAGAAGATGGGGAAAAGAACTGCGAACCGGAGCACAGCAGCCCCCTGAAAAAGCGAGAAGAGAGGAAGTGTCCGTGGAGAAGTGAGGAGGCGACCGAACCAGTGAATCATCCCACCATGCTCACGGAAGAGCGTGGCTCACACAGGTAAGTGTCTATTTCTAGGTGCTATTTGGGAGGAGATAGGCAAGAAGCATGGCGGGGGAAACCAAGAACCCCTAGAACTGCCACATGCACAACCCTCCCCTTTTCCCTAAAGATAGACTTGATGACCAGCCCTTAGGTGAACCCTCACTTCCCCTTCCCTAATAAGAAATAGGTAGTGTGCCAGCAACACTTACCTTTGTCTGTTCCGCTTCCTCGTGGGACATCAAACAGCTTTTTGAATTACCTTGACGAATGAAGACGGACAGACAAACTGGAAGGCCAGAGAGATGTATACAACCCAAAGGAAAGCCAGAGGAAAAGGACGAAGATAAAATTAAATAACAAATAAATATAATTAGGAATTTCTTTACCACCCTCGCCTGGTCATTTCAATAGATGACAACTATATAGCTCACCAGAGGGACCTATGAGGGCTTATCTAAGGTGGGCCAAATAATTTTATTTCCGTCTTAGGTGCTTAAGAAGAGAAGAGGATGCTCTTTTGAAACCCTGTATAAGTGCTCATTTTATTTGACTAAAGTCTACCCCACTCATAGAGCCTTATCTTGTCATTGTTAAAAGAATGTATGAGTGTTTTTTGTTGACCAGATTTAGGTTTGGTCTTTTACATTTCATGTCTGCTTATCCACAGGTACAGAACTGTGATTATTCTCTGGAGCCCTGTGGTTGCAACGGATGTCTCCACAGGATATTACTTATTTAAAATCGATATTTTTGCATTTTTTAAATATTTCGTAAATGTTATGAGGTCCAAGGAAGGCATTTATTATACCCTTGTTAAAAAAACTCAACTACTATCAAGCGCATCCCGCTCTTTTGTACCTGCAACTGCTACCTGAAGAAGTCATTTTTAATGTGTCATGTTCTCTGAAATCTGCCATGAGATTGTGGAAAACCTGTGACTGATTTTATTATTGGGTTGTATGAGTCTGGATATTTATTTATTTATATTTTAAGTGTGTGGTTTATTGTCTTTGCTTCTACATTTTTATGGATTTGCTGGTATATTGTGTGTTTATGGGTTTTATGCAAAGAACTGAATGAAGCTTGTTTTGATTGAATTTCCTACACTCCGTTAACACGTACAAAAACAACAAAACACACAAACACAATAAAAATATTTAATACAGTTAACAATTTACACGATTAATTACCATTTAAATAATGATATCATTTAAAATGTAACTAACAAAAATACATTTATTAAATTATTCTAATTTCATTACTTCCCATCATATATCACTACAAAACATAATACTCACACATAAAACTTAATTTAAAAAAAATATTATACAATTAACATAATTATTTATATATTGAATAATTAATATTAATTTTAAATTACTAATTAGTTAATTGAAAATACTCTACTTCCCACCCTATTCCCCTGTAAAACTCACAATCCACACCTAAATCTAAATTTAAGAAAATAATTATACAATTAATATAATAATTATCAAGTAAATAATAATTAATTAACAGTTAATAGTTAATAAATTATAATTAATTTACTTCCCACCCTATACCTCTACAAAACATGCACTCCACACCTAAAACTTAATTTAAATAAAAATATATTTATACAATTAACATATTTAATTATGAATTAAATAATTACATTTTAAATTTTTTAATTAATAATTATTTATAATTAGTTAAACTCCCACACTATACCTTTGAAAAACACACTACCCGCACTTGAAACTTAATGTAAAAAAAATACAATTATCATAATTAAGTAACAATTAAATAATAAATATTAATTAAAAATTAATTATGAATTAATTATAATTAACTTCCTGCCCTATACCACTACAAAAGAAACAACCCCCAACTAAAATGTAATTCATTTACAAATAAAATATTAATGAATTATAAAGAATGTACTTCCCATCATGTACCCTTATAATCCCCACAACCCACTACAGCACTAAAAATGAAAAAATAATTATCAATATAAATTTCCAAAGTACTAACAAGTAAATAACAATATTTGAAAAACATTAGCAAAATGTATACACACACTTTAAAACATATACAATCAAAATACATTCTAAAATATATTGAAATAATAAAATAAGGATACTATTAACAACTATATTTTAGTACACTATGTTAATGCTTTTGATATTTTAGTAACCTATATTAATACTTTTGATATTTCAATAAACTATAACAAAAACTTAGGGCCTGATTACGATGTCAGTCGGACAAACATTCAACCGAAACTGTAGTAGTAGAACCGCCTGAATATTAGTTGGCGGTTCCATATGTAGTAATAGTATGCGAATGCCCTATGGGCGGCCAGAAAAATCCATATTTCTATTGTTCGTTGTGCATCGGCTGGAAAAGGACCGCAGCACAAGCTGCAATAGAAAAATGTATGTTTTCAAACATCGCTGAACCCTGTGGCAGGCACCATGGTGAACCGCCATGAAAGGACAGGCGGAAAGCGACACTGTAATCCCGACGGCGGAACCGAGACTGGCTTTGCTGTCATTTTGAGATTACAATTCTGCCCACCACCCTGACGGGCTTTGTGAGCCCGTCAAAAGTAAAGCTGAATTCCTCCATGAGTTTCCCTCCGACCACCAGTATCATAATACGGCAGTCAGACAAAAACCTATGATGTCGGGAGAAAGCCTCTGAAGAGCTATCGGATGGCTTTCCGCCCGACATCATAACAAGGGTCTTAGATATTTTTAAAATCGATATTACTTATTTAAAATCAATATTTTTGACAATGATATTCTTGCATATAATATTTCTATATCATGATATTTAAGACTCAATATTTTTGTAGGGTGATATTTTTTCGATATTCTGTCTGAATACCAGCCCACACCAAACTCATACTGTATGTTGAAAGCAGGGTCTGGTGTGACATCAGGCTTTGCAAGCGAATGCCACTGTGTATGTCCAAAGTCAGTGCATAGTGTGGATTGGCTGTTTGTTGAGGGGTGCGTGCAGACACTGGCCACAGGAAAAGCCCACTGTTAAACTTATCCTATGTGTGGCAGAAGATCATGTGCACTGGAGGCTTGATGCTTGCAGAGGGTTGGGTGCTGGGCCTTGCAGAAGCCTAAGCATTGAGTCCAAGTCTTAATGCGGATTGGATGCAGGGTCTAGTTGCTGCATGATGGGGACCGAGTTACAGTTAATTCACTAATCTGTAACTGGCAAATGTATGTGTTTTTTTAGTTTTTTAACATTAGCTCATATATAATTTAAACTCCTAACTAAAATGTCGCTTTAACCATTGTTTTTTCAGTGAGCACACAAACACACTCACACAGACACACACAAACACATATATATGTAGAAATATATACTACATACTGGCGGTCACCAGTAGGTAGTTATAGTTAGGACCATGTTTGCATAGGAAAAGTGTGCCAATAACTGTGGCGCCATTTGATGAATCTTCACTTTTGCTGGAGTCAGTTCAGCTGCTGTGTTGAAAGTTTCAGGGTGATCTGTCAAGCAGGGACTGAGAAAAAAGAGGGGTCCCCAAGAAATCTAGATTTTGGTCCACTAAGTGTGCTTTTTGTGATTTGGTGTAAATCCATTCAGTAGTTTTAGAGATATTAAAGTTTAAAAAATATAGATATCTGGGGATGTGGATCCTTGCAGTGGACTCGCGGATTCTACTGAAATTTGATTGGCTGCCAACACTTCAACCAGAAAGTGTTAGCATCCATCCTGAGACCGCACTAGGGGTTAAGAGCATTTTTTCAACTAAAATTTGCAGCAAGTTTGCAGGCAGAACCATAGCAAAATTGAAAAAACAAGACTTGCGGGCTCCAGTGCGTCTTTTATAGGAAGCCCCAGAGTGAGCCGGATGAACAGTGTATTCTAATTATGCAGGGGTGCCCAAGTGGCACCCCTGAGCCCCAGGAACTGCCATCTCCCTGGGGCTATTTCTAAAATTAGTGCATGGGAGGCCCGTACTGCTGCGGAGACTGGCACCTCCGGGTGCTAATTGCAATAAAATTGGGGGGTCTTGCAGACCCCCCTGCCTGGGACCACCAGCTCTTCAGGGCTGTTTAATTTTTTTACATGGAAGGCCTCATGGACTCCACCACCTGCCCAGGCAAAATTACTTTTTTTAAATGGGAGTGGTGCTGCGTGGCCCCCCTCCCAGGTATTTCTTGGGCCCGGGGAACGCCACCTCCCTGGTCAGGCCCTACCTAAAAGAAGAAGGGAGGGGGCAAGCATCCCCCCTCGTGGAACTATAATTGGCTTGGGGACTGCCACCCCCAGGGCCGGCTCCTGCTAAATCCCGGGGTGCCCACCTCTGTGAAATCGCTGTTTGCTATGCCATGGCAGGAGCTTTAATGCTCGTACAATTGCCTCGACAGAGAGGGAGCAGCATGTTTAGCAGCTCCCGCTCTGGCAAAGCAATTTCAGCTTCCGCAGGAGTCTGGGAGCCTGCAGGGACAGCGCGAGCCTTGAGGCTTCCCCCGCAGACCCCAACAGAGTGTGTTCTCTGGGTGGGACCATGATACCCACAAGTGAGGCTGGGCCCAGGGGATGGGGTCCGGGAGACCCAAATCGGCCCTGGAGGGGGGCTCTTCAGCCCCCCTCCCCTTAAGTTATTAAAGAAAATGTTTTTTAAAAGGCTGAGCCCTGGGGATGGTATTACTGGGACCAAAATCCACCTGGGAGGGGTTCCGTGTGGCCCACCTCCCCTATTCAAACTAGACCTGGCCTGGGGATAGGGTCTTCAGGGCCAAAATTGCCCCAGGGAAGAGGGGCCACATGACCTCCCTCCAGAATAAATAAACAAACAAAAGCAATTTTTAAAGTCCGTCAAGTTGTCGGAGGCCCCGCTCCCTTTCTTCACCACTCCTGGTGCACTGTTGGTTGGGGGATGAAGTCCCCTTGGATGCTGAGGGTCCTTGTGGGCCAAAAAGCCCTCCCGTTACCTCAAGTAAGTCCCAAACAGCCTGATTGCTGTAAGGATTTTGGAAGCCATACCCTCTTTCTCCACCACTCTGCAAACCCACCTCCTGGCACACTAATTGTTTGGGGATGAAGTCCCCTTGCCTCCTGAGGGTCCATGGAGGCCAGAAACCCCTCTCATTACCTCCAGTATGCCCCACACAAATAGGGATTGCTGGGAGGTCATCAAAGGCCATGCCCCCCCTCTCTCCACCAGTCTACAAACACGCTTCCTAGCGCCCTACTGGTTGCTGGTTGGGAGATAAAGTCTCCTTGGCTGCTAAGGGTCCATGGCGGCCAACAACCTCTCTTGTTACCTCCAGTAAATCCTACACAACGGGATTGTTGAAAGGTCTTCGGAGGCCATGCCCCCTTTCTCCAACACTCTGCAAATGCGCCTCCTGGTGCACTACCAGCTGGGGGATAAAGTCTTCTTGGAAGCTGAGGGTCCTTAGGGGCCAAGAAGCCCTCCTGTTACTTCTAGTAAGTGTGACACAGCAGGATTCGGGAGAGCTGATCGGAGGCCCGCCCCTTTTCTCCACCACTCTACAAATGTGACTACTTGTTTAAAAAATCGAAATTCACTGAAAGAAACTAATTTTACAGGGATGTTGTATTTCAGAAATAGAATTTTAAAAAACTTAGAAATTCACTGAAAAAAACAAAGGTTATAGGAACATTATATTTAGACTGACATTTGACTTATACAAAAACAGGAAAAATCAGTAGTTGTAGCTGAGCTAACTTACACCCCCACAATGCACTGTTTATAACCTCACATAATACTTCACTCATGACATGGTCAATGACATCACTCATGACATCACTGATGACATCTCAAATTACATCACTGATGATATCTCAAATGACATCATTAATGGCATCACTGATTACATCATCCACGCTTACACACCCACTCCCTGATTCATATAGCCACTCACATATCAACTCACCTATACAGCCTCTAACACAACCACTAACTCACATATATGACCACTCATGCAACTACTCACTGACCAATACAGCCACTCACACATCTTGTCATAAAGTTATACAGACACTTACACACCCACTCATACACCCATACAGCCATTCTCATACTCAGTCACCCATATGAATTTGCACATACCTACTCACTCATCCAGTCACTCGCACATTCACTCACTCACCCATACAGTTACTCACACATCCACGTACTTTCTCATAGATATACTAGCACATCTATTCACTCATCTATACAGTCACTAAGACAAGTACATACTCTCCAATAGAAACTCTCTCACACTCACTTACTCACTGATACAGCCGATCACACACCCATTTACTCACCCATATAACTACTCACACACCCACTCATCATCAAATAACTTTATTCGGTTATTTATTCAAAAACAATCAAAGTGTACAAAAAGTTAAAACATTTGTCTATTTACAGTCTAAAAATATAAAAACAAGTACATTTCCAAATCTCAAGTAAAAAGAGGACTATAGGAATGATCAGCCAAACATACATCAGAATACATAAATAAAAAACACAGCTGTAGTACAGGCTTCCTACTGGGAGCCATACTGCTTCCAAATTCATTAAAAGGGAGGAAGCATTCCTGCAGTACACAATACATAGAATGCATGTACAACATGAGACAGTTAATATTGCAGTGCAAGCTATGATAAAAGCTTCTGTCGGATTATCCAGAAGGCAAATAAAAAGCAGCTAACAGCAAAAACTATAGGCCCAGAAAACGTCCGCTTTTAGAATTCTATACGCAATCTGATGCTGCCTGGCTCCTAAATTGAGGCAAATCGGTATTATCCACCTCCTGTGTATCTGTTGATATCTGGGACAAAAAAACAAAACATGCTCTTCAGTTTCTTTAACTTTAGTACAGGCAGGACAGGAATCTAGTAATAAACCAACCGCCTCCTTTCCAGGAAATTTTAGGAGCAGATTGCTGTATCTGAATCTAACGTATAAACTTTTAGCAAGGGGGGGTGAGATTTGGTCCAGGAAGGGTTCGAATTGTGAGCATGATTTTATAGCAAAAAATGTAGATGATAACTGACCACTAGTTAGATTATTAGTATAGTGATCTCCCACCACCTCCCAGTACCTGACTTTTAATCTCAGTAAATCACCTCTTGTAGCCCTAACTGGGTGTTCCCACAGATCCAACATATTCATTGACTTGCACCAATCTGCAATATGTTTAAACCAAGGTAGTTTTTTTTCACCATTAGTCATCATAACCTTTCGTAAAGAGTTTCGATAATCAGTAAGTTGGGGGGTTATCCATTGACGCAACCAGTAGATTAAGAGTTTCAGGGCAGCCAAATCACCAATTCTCTTCAACCCAAGATCGCAAAAAAGGGGAATTAGAGGAGTTGTGATAGGTACCGAAATGAGGGCCGTAACAAAGATATTTTCGCAAATCGTTAACTTATTAACAGTAGTATAGCCCCAGATCTCGGCTCCGTACAGCGCTTCGCTTTGGGCTTTTGCACGGTAGATTTCCAATGCTGGGGATAGTGGTTGGGTGTAAGATTGTTTGTGGAATCTTAGTATACATTTAGATCTTTGACATAGGGTTAGGTAGCTCTTGCTTAACTGGTATTCCCATTCGAGTGACTCATTCAGACCTATGCCTAGGTAATCAACGTTTTATACCTGTTCAGGGGGTTCGTGTGTAATCTTGATCTTCCGTAGACCTCCCCGTACTTTACCAAACACCATATATTTTGTCTTGGAGATGTTAAGTTTCAATCTCATGTCCCTACAAAATTCTAAAAATCTATCCAATAAAATTTGCAGACCCATAGGTGTTTTAGATATTAATAGGGAGTGATCTGCAAAAAGCAGGATAGGGACTTACTCACCATTCAAGGAGGGTGCATCATTCCTACAGCCCATTAAACGACTCGCCACATCATTAATGAATAGAAAAAACAACGTGGGGGCGAGAACACACCCCTGTCGCTCCCCTTGCTGTATCAGTATCTTCTCTGTTAGTTCACCATTTTCTCCCATCTGACCTGGGCGTAATTATCCATGTGGAGTCTGGCTATCAATGTTACCAAATTCGTTGGGGCACCTAGGTTGAGGATCGTCTTCCATAACAAGTGACACGGTACTAGATCAGACGCAGCTCGCAGATCCACGAATGCTACATAGAGTTTCTGTTTCCTGAGTGGCACATATTTCCATGTTAATAAAGTGAATCTGAAAGCTTGGTCACACATGCTTATTTTGGGACGAAAGCCCGCCTGGTATGTGGACAATATCATGTGATCGTCCATCCAGCCTTGAAATTTATCTAAAACTTGCCTAGTAAAAATGTTTTGTAGATTGTCTATCAGGCTGATGGGTCTGTAGTTGGAGGGGATAGTGGCATCGCCCTTTTTGTAGATGGTAATTATCTCTGCTCCCCTCCAGGTTTCTGGAACATCCCCACCAGCCACTATGCAGTTAGACAAGAGATTTAAGTACGGGGCCCAAATCACAGGTTCTGATTTGTACAAATCACCCGGTATCAAGTCAGGGCCAGGGGCTTTACCTGCCTTTAATCTACTGATCGCTGACAGGGTATTTTATAGGCTTCAAGCCAATGCTGTGTTGTTTGCATTCACCACAGGGGCAATAATTACTGGGTTTTGTTCGGCCATGTGGGTATTTAAACTGCCCTGATCCTCCGTTCTGGAATATAGTTTTTAAAAATGGTCCACCCAAGTATCCGGCTGAATATGATAACTAAGAGTGGAAACATTCTACAAACTCCCCTTTGAGACGATATGCCAAAAGAGGCGACTATCTCTACATTGAGCAGCTAGGACCAGATCGTGCCAATTTTTGTCAGCAAAGTCTCACTTTGCTTTACTTAGCGCTGCTTTATAACTGTTACGAGCCACGGTTACTTCGGCTCTAGAGCGCTCTCTAACTACTAGTTGCAGAACCTTCTTGGCTCTCTTGCATTCGTTATTGAACCACTTATTTTCCCCTATGCTGGCAGGCCTTCTACCAGAACTATTTTTGATAAAAACAGTTTGTAAAACTTCAAAAAACACGTTGTGCACCGATGCAATATGCGTTAGTTCAGGGGGTTGTGTACTTCCCGCACTACTGCACAGGTCAGTTAAAAACAATACAAAAAGCTTATATATTCTAGTGTATAAGTCCTGGTCAGCTTGGACTTTGGGCCAAGTAACTCTTCTGCGGTTATTAGTTATATGCGGCTCTTCATTTTTAGAGATGTGACTTGAGAAATTCCTATCCAGATCCATGCCCATCATTTTTAATAATAAAGAATTATGATCGCTGTCGGCCCTTTGTTCAATAATCATATCTTCCACTAATGACCACACTCTTACGCCAACACAAATATAATCGATAATACTTGTGTAGGCACCCCTTTTGAAAGTGGCCTGTCTTCTTAAGTGAGATGCAGTTCTCCCATTACAAGCCCTCAGGCTTCTACCTGTGATTAAAGAAGCAATCTGCAATGAGACATTTGATAGACCTTGGCCATGTTCGCCAGCAACCAGATTAGGAATACCCCATAACTCATCCTCTTCCCCGAGCAAAGTGCTCAGTAGGAAAGAGGGTTCGAATGCAGCGTTAAAATCCCCTGCAACTATAATTTTAGAGTTAGATTGATGTACTCCCACCAAATCATCTAGCAGTGAAAGTGCAGGAGATTCACTGCTATATGATTCTGACCTAGCATAAACATTAATCAAGGTCAAAATTAAACCGGTCGGGAAGACAAGCTGAATCCTCATAACATCTTGAGAATTAATTGATAATTGCTTATACTTGCAGGCTAGGGTGTTTTTTACAAGAATTAGCTGCCGACCACTGGCCCTACCCGTTGTTTTGGGCGGGTTAGCTTCCACATTATAAGTGGTATAGCCGTTTATAATCACCCTATCTACGGCCCAGGTCTCTTGAAAGACACAGATATAATTTTTCCCTATGTAGGAGAACCATTCTGGATCTTGAAGTTTAGAATTAATCCCCGCCAAGTTCCAGGATATTAATGTTAGACTGTTATTTACCTCATTTTTAGCTATGGGTACACACCCATGGGTATCTGCACTACATGGAAGATCATTATCACTGATTGAGTGAATCGGGCATGGTAAACGATGATGTTGCAACAAGGGCGTAATCGTAGCTGTACTATTGGTATTGTTAGTTAATACATCGGTATTTGCAGTCAAATGCATATTACTTATAACTAGTTCAGCAATATGACTACTACTCTGGGGCCCAAAGACTGATGCTAGGATGATGTGTGATAAATGCATTGGAGTCAGTGTTCCAATTATGCCTTTGCCCTATGTAAAGGCTACCAGTGGTGCATTTCTCAGGGAGTTCTCTTACAATTATCATGTGAGGGGACTTGGGATCAGGGATCTCCTGAACTTCCAGACAATCATTAAATGTTGTTACAATCGTATTGTCCTTTATGATGCCTACATCCACGGCTGGTCCTCCATTTAATGAGGACAGTCAGTCATTATCATCTAAGGGGTTGAAAACGTCATAGTAATTATTCACAGGGATGGAATATCTATGGTGTATCTGCCCCTTCCCGGGTTCTCCCCTAGTGAAGACTGTGTAAGGCCGTGTGGTTTGTAAAAGTAACCAAGAGGTAGGATGCTAATCCCCGTTATCTCTATGAACCAGCTACCCGTCCTTTCTAGTATTGCTTGAACCAGATCTGTTGACCCAAATGATAACACTACACAGACACCTTTTAGAGAATTTTTTGATCTCCCTATCCAACTGACCCGTCTCACCATTTTAAACTCTGTGAAAAGGGGATTTGATAGACGTGTCCTTATGCTTATCTCATATAGTGATTCAGTTTTCAGATTGGTCCAATGTTCCATTGCTTCATATGGCAGTGTAGGGACATTAGCCAACACTATAGTGTAGGGTGTTTCTTCAGGGGGTAGTGTTTTTGAATATTCAACAGCCGATCTTGGATGGTTCTTTGGGTATGTACTGTATCATTTGGCCTCCCCGTTGCTACCCTGTTTCTGTTGTTGAGTTGAAAATCCAATGGGGCAGTATGGGGTGCTGATCGTAGTGCTAAAATGACATGTGTTAGCCTGGTATGGCTGGGGAGGTTGAGTGCTCTTGTGGCATTGCTGACTCTGCTGACTCTGCTGGCTCTGCTGATTTGTATACACGCTTGTGAGCTTTTCTAATTTGTCTAAGCTTGCTTCCAATCTGGATAGCTTTTGTATCAGCGGGTTCAATAAGACTGATACAACCTCACCCATTTTAGTCCAGAACTCCCCGCTGTCATTAATCTGCAGGGGAGCTAGACATAATGGGGGAGACTCTTTAGCAGTAGTAACGGTGTCGGTCACTAGACAGTTTCCTTCCTCCTCACCCTCCCTTATTATGCCTCTGCGCACTCTTCTTGATATAGGATATGGTTGCTTATTGGAACCCTGCCCTTTTCTTTTTTTGGACTGGGGCAAGGGACTGCCCCCCTGGCTGATTTTGCTTTTTTGGCCTCTGGTAAATACTTTAGGTCTAGTGGCTGTGTCGCATATCTTTGGGGCGTCATCTGGTGCTGAGACCTGTTTGGGCGATGCTTTAATCAAGGGACAACTGGGGTCAGAGTTAGAGTGGTCTACGGGGTCAAACATTATAGGCTGTCCTGAAAGGTGTTGTGGTTCTAGTGACAATCTACGCTTGGTAAGAGCGATTTCATGGATAAGGGCTGTCTCTGCCCTTAAAAGAAAAGCTTCCAAAGTCCCCACCACTCCTTGGCCTATTAATGATTTCCTTTATGTTGATGGTCTCTGTGCCATTTTCCTCTGACAAAATTTGTTTGCACAACAATATAAATTAATGGCCTCGTACCTCAGTTCCTAGGTCTGAGTCCATGGGCCTAATTATCAAAATGAAGGTCCGTAGATGTCCAATGCGCCAGATGAAAATGACCTGGCCCAGCCACGCCCGGCCCAGCCTCTTCTGGCCGCTGACGGACACAGACGGGCCCGCCCGCCATTAAACAGAGGTGCTACGGGAGCCCGCGCCTCTGTTTAATGCACCTCCAGTCGCTTCTCCCAGCTGGCGGTGGTGATGGCGGTGGGCGGCTCCTGCTGCAAAGGCACTTAGACTATGTAGTCCCCCAACACGCTAGTGAGCACAAACTGGTAACTGCTGTTTTGCGGGACCATGTAGAAATATAATTTCTCTGTCTGAAAGTTCACCAGCCAACACTGAATTTTAATCAGGTTCCTGTATCCCTTCACAGCTCTCCTACTATAGTTCCTCCCAAATTCTTCCTTTGATTCCACCAAGTTTTCTTGATTGTCATCTCCAAATCACCCCTGTTTTGCCTACATCTCCCCTTTCTCCTCCTGGTCCCAGTGACCAAGCTGTCTCAATTGCATCTCCGCCATAGCCTCTCAGCAAGCCAAGCGCTCAGTCCGAGATCCCGCTGCCAGTCCACAGAGTCCTGATCCCCGAGTCTGCTGCTCACTGCCAACGCTCCCGATACCTGCCTGCCGTCCGCTGTGGACAAGAGGGGGTACCGCCGATCGGGCAGTGCGAGCAGGGGAGACACAGCAATGACAGCGGCAGAGAACGGCAGTGGCAGAGAATCACTGGCTCCAGTTCCTGGCACAAGCTCCGCCCGCCGTCAAACTCTTGTCTCATAACATAATCCTTTCCAATCACTCCTTTGTTGACATGTTTCTCAACTTCCTTTCAAAGCCCCACAATCATAGGGCACTCAACTTGTGCCTTGCTGAATTCCTCTCAGCTAGGTTCTCCACCAGCTAACAACACTGCAGCTTTGGTTGTGATCCACACACCCACTCACTTATCCATGCACCCACTTACATACCCATTCATGCACCCATACAGTCACTTATGTACCCTGTCACTCACCCATACAGCCTTTTATATACCTACTCAGTCACCCTTTCAGCCACTCATGCACTCTCTCATTCACCATTTAAAGCCACTGACACAGCCACATCTTTGCCCATACAGCCACTCATTAATCCTCTCATTCACCATTTGAGCCACTTACATGCCAACTCACTCACCCATACAGATACTCACACAGCCACTCACTTACGCATACATCAACTGATACACCCACTCGCTCACCCACATAAAAACTCACACACCCACTCACTCACGTACGTATACAGTCTCTCACACACCCACTCACTCTTTCATACACCACTTACAAACCCACTCACTCACCGATTAAGAAACTCCCTCATACACCTACTTTAGTATATATGTTTAGCACTCAGTCTCTTTTAGGAAACATAACCACTGGATGATGTCATCAGTGATGTAAATAGTGATATCTGGTTTTGCACAAGTCAAATTACATAACTATAACGTCCCAACAACCTTTGTTTTTTCAATGAATATATATATATATACGAACAATCAAACCTCTCCAGTAGGAAAGACGTGAGCCCACACAGGATCGACCTCCTTTAATTTGAAAAAACAAATGGCATTATGCATTTCGGCACTCCGTGCCTTCCTCAGATGCCATTGCTTGTTTTAGATGTACTGTCCATTTCAAGTAACGGAGCATCTCTCTGAGATTTGTGGAGACACTCCATCCACCTTTAAAGGGAAGATTTTCAAACTGGCTGCCCCGAGTTTAACTGGCTGCAGTAACACATGTGGAAGTCCTTGCCCCAGTAGGCGGTGACTGCAGCCCCCTTAGACTTATGATTCTTGTAGTGTTCTGGCGGCTCGATTTGCTGACCTTCACCCTACCATCAATAATCACAGCGCGCCGGTGTACCTTTGCCTAAGTAAGCAGAGGCGCCGCGATGCAATCATCAACCAGACTTCTGGTCTGCCAATACGCTGCTAGTTGCGGTGGTTCGGTGTTTCCCAAGCGCCGTGAGATGCACCACCAGTTGCCACAGTCCGCCGAGCTCTTAAGGGTGGGGGCTTGAGTGCGAGTGGCCACGCACAAAATATCCGGCCAAACAAACCTCTCCGGTAGGAAAGACGTGAGCCCACACAGGTAAGTTGAAATCGACCTCCTTTAATTTAAAAAAACAAACGGCATTATGCATTTCGGCACTCCGTGCCTTCCTCAGATGCCATTGCTTGTTTTAGATGTACTGTCCACTTCAAGTAACGGAGCGTCTCTCTGAGATTTGTGGAGACACTCCTTCCACCTTTAAAGGGAAGATTTTCAAACTCACTGCCCCGAGTTTAACTGGCTGCAGTAACACATGTGGAAGTCCTTGCCCCAGTGGGTGGTGACTGCAGCCCCCTTAGACTTATGGTTCTTGTAGTGTTCTGGCGGCTCGATTTGCTGACCTTCACCCTATCATCAATAATCACAGCGTGCCGGTGTACCTTCGCCTAAGTAAGCAGAGGCACCGCGATGCAATCATCACCCAGACTTCTGCCCTGGCAATACGCTGTGAGTTGCGGTGGTTCGACATTTCCCAAGCGCCTTGAGATGCACCACCAGTTGCCACAGTCCTCCGAACTCTTAACCCCTTCGGTGCCACGCCCTTTCCCCCTCCTGTGCCAGGCGTTTCCAACGCGGGTGGGTTTCATGACGAGATAGTCTCGTCATGGGCACAGCGCGACCGTGCTCCATGAAGAGACTATCTCGTCATGGGCACAGAAGAGGTTAAGGGTGGGGGCTCGAGTGCGAGTGGCCACGCACAAAATATCCGACCATATGAACCTCTCCGGTAGGAAAGACGTGAGCCCACACTGGTAAGTTGAAATCGACCTCCTTTAATTTAAAAAAACAAACAGCATTATGCATTTCGGCACTCCGTGCCTTCCTCAGGGGCCATTGCTTGTTTTAGATGTACTGTCCACTTCAAGTAACGGAGCGACTCTCTGAGATTTGTGGAGACACTCCTTCCACTTTAAAGGGAAGATTTTCAAACTCGCTGCCCCAAGTTTAACTGGCTGCAGTCACACATGTGGAAGTCCTTGCCCCAGTAGGTGGTGACTGCAGCCCCCTTAGTCTTATGATTCTTGTAGTGTTCTGGCAGCTCGATTTGCTGACCTTCACCCTACCATCAATAATCATAGTGTGGCGGTGTACCTTCGCCTAAGTAAGCAGAGGTGCCGCGATGCAATCATCACCCAGACTTCTGGCCTGGCAATACGCTGTGAGTTGCGGTGGTTCGGCTTCTCCCAAGCGCCTTGAGATGCACCACCAGTTGCCACAGTCCGCCGAACTCTTAAGGGTGGGGGCTCGAGTGCGAGTGGCCACTCACAAAATATCCGACCAAATGAACCTCTCCGGTAGGACAGACGTGAGCCCACATAGGTAAGTTGAAATCGACCTCCGTTAATTTAAAAAAACAAACGGCATTATGCATTTCGGCACTCCATGCCTTCCTCAGATGCATTGCTTGTTTTAGATGTACTGTCCACTTCAAGTAACGGAGCATCTCTCTGAGATTTGTGGAGACACTCCTTCCACCTTTAAAGGGAAGATTTTCAAACTAGCTGCCCCAAGTTTAACTGGCTGCAGTAACACATGTATGTATGTATGTATGTGTGTTCTTATATAGCGCTCGACTGACCCTTGGGCATCTCGACGCTTGCATTGGGAACCCGTCCTGGCTTTTTCCCTGTGAGATAACCCGTACTGGGCATCCCCAAGGTGAAAGCCAGGCATCCCGCCGCGGTGGGGGCCGTAGTGGAGATTAAGCAAGCTATTGCCCAGAGTTGCAGAGTGTGAACCCATGATTCGAGTAGGCACCGAAGTGAGAATTATCGAGTCCGTGGACACTTGGGCTCAGACCCTGTGGAAGTCCTTGCCCCAGTGGGTGGTGACTGCAGCCCCCTTAGACTTATGGTTCTTGTAGTGTTCTGGCGGCTCGATTTGCTGACCTTCACCCTACCATCAATAATCACA
Source organism: Triturus cristatus (assembly GCF_964204655.1). NCBI lineage: Eukaryota > Metazoa > Chordata > Amphibia > Caudata > Salamandridae > Triturus > Triturus cristatus. Next base: position 1,191,530,449 of record NC_140589.1, read on the forward strand.
GCGTGCCGGTGTACCTTCGCCTAAGTAAGCAGAGGCTCCGCGATGCAATCATCACCCAGACTTCTGGCCTGGCAATATGCTGTGAATTGCGGTGGTTTGGCGTTTCCCAAGCGCCTTGAGATGCACCATCAGTTGCCACAGTCCGCCGAGCTCTTAAGGGTGGGGGCTTGAGTGCGAGTGGCCACGCACAAAATATCCGGCCAAACAAACCTCTCCGGTAGGAAAGACGTGAGCCCACACTGGTAAGTTGAAATCGACCTCCTTTAATTTAAAAAAACAAATGGCATTATGCATTTCGGCACTCCGTGCCTTCCTCAGATGCCATTGCTTGTTTTAGATGTACTGTCCACTTCAAGTAATGGAGCGTCTCTCTGAGATTTGTGGAGACACTCCTTTCACCTTTAAAGGGAAGATTTTCAAACTCGCTGCCCCGAGTTTAACTGACTGCAGTAACACATGTGGAAGTCCTTGCCCCAGTGGGTGGTGACTGCAGCCCCCTTAGACTTATGGTTCTTGTAGTGTTCTGGCGGCTCGATTTGCTGACCTTCACCCTACCATCAATAATCACAGCGTGCCGGTGTACCTTCGCCTAAGTAAGCAGAGGCACCGCGATGCAATCATCACCCAGAATTCTGGCCTGGCAATACGCTGTGAGTTGCGGTGGTTCGACATTTCCCAAGCGCCTTGAGATGCACCACCAGTTGCCACAGTCCTCCGAACTCTTAAGGGTGGGGGCTCGAGTGCGAGTGGCCACGCACAAAATATCCGACCATATGAACCTCTCCATTAGGAAAGACGTGAGCCCACACTGGTAAGTTGAAATCGACCTCCTTTAATTTAAAAAAACAAATGGCATAGTGCATTTCGGCACTCCGTGCCTTCCTCAGATGCCCTTGCTTGTTTTAGATGTACTGTCCACTTCAAGTAACGGAGCGACTCTCTGAGATTTGTGGAGACACTCCTTCCACCTTTAAAGGGAAGATTTTCAAACTCGCTGCCCCAAGTTTAACTGGCTGCAGTAACACATGTGGAAGTCCTTGCCCCAGTGGGCGGTGACTGCAGCCCCCTTAGATTTATGGTTCTTGTAGTGTTCTGGCGTCTCGATTTGCTGACCTTCACCCTACCATCAATAATCACAGCGTGCTGGTGTACCTTCGCCTAAGTAAGCAGAGGCGCCGCGATGCAATCATCAACCAGACTTCTGGCCTGCCAATATGCTGCTAGTTGCGGTGGTTTGGCGTTTCCCAAGTGCCTTGAGATGCACCACCAGTTGCCACAGTCCACCGAGCTCTTAAGGGTGGGGGCTTAAGTGCGAGGGGCTACGCACAAAATATCGGACCAAACAAAACTCTCCAGTAGGAAAGACGTGAGCCCACACAGGTAAGTTGAAATCGACCTCCTTTAATTTAAAAAAAACAAACGGCATTATGAATTTCGGCACTCCGTGCCTTCCTCAAATGCCATTGCTTGTTTTAGATGTACTGTCCACTTCAAGTAACGAAGCGTCTCTCTGAGATTTGTGGAGACACTCCTTCCACCTTTAAAGGGAATATTTTTAAACTTGCTGCCCCGAGTTTAACTGGCTGCAGTAACACATGTGGAAGTCCTTGCCCCAGTAGGCGTTGACTGCAGCCCCCTTAGACTTATGATTCTTGTAGTGTTCTGGGAGCTCGATTTGCTGACCTTCACCCTATCATCAATAATCACAGCGTGCCGGTGTACCTTCGCCTAAGTAAGCAGAGGTGCCGCGATGCAATCAGCACCCAGACTTCTGGCCTGGCAATACGCTGTGAGTTGCGGTGGTTCGGCTTTTCCCAAGTGCCTCGAGATGCACCACCAGTTGCCACAGTCCGCCAAACTCTTAAGGGTGGGGGCTCGAGTGCGAGTGGCCACGCACAAAATATCCGACCAAACGAACCTCTCCGGTAGGACAGACGTGAGCCCACATAGGTAAGTTGAAATCAACCTCCGTTAATTTAAAAAAACAAACGGCATTATGCATTTCGGCACTCCATGCCTTCCTCAGATGCATTGCTTGTTTTAGATGTACTGTCCACTTCAAGTAACGGAACGTCTCTCTGAGATTTGTGGAGACACTCCTTCCACCTTTAAAGGGAAGATTTTCAAACTCGCTGCCCCAAGTTTAACTGGCTGCAGTAACACATGTGGAAGTCCTTGCCCCAGTGGGTGGTGACTGCAGCTCCCTTAGACTTATGGTTCTTGTAGTGTTCTGGTGGCTCGATTTGCTGACCTTCACCCTACCATCAATAATCACAGCGTGCCAGTGTACATTCGCCTAAGTAAGCAGAGGTGCCGCGATGCAATCATCACCCAGACTTCTGGGCTTGCAATACGCTGTGAGTTGCGGTGGTTCGGCTTTTCCCAAGCGCCTTGAGATGCACCACCAGTTGCCACAGTCCGCCGAACTCTTAAGGGTGGGGGCTCGAGTGCGAGTGGCCACGCACAAAATATCCGACCAAACGAACCTCTCCGGTAGGAAAGACGTGAGCCCACATAGGTAAGTTGACATCGACCTCCGTTAATTTAAAAAAACAAACGGCATTATGCATTTCGGCACTCCATGACTTCCTCAGATGCATTGCTTGTTTTAGATGTACTGTCCACTTCAAGTAACGGAGCGTCTCTCTGAGATAAGTGGAGACACTCCTTCCACCTTCAAAGGGAAGATTTTCAAACTCGCTGCCCCAAGTTTAACTGGCTGCAGTAACACATGTATGTATGTATGTATGTATGTGTGTTCTTATATAGCGCTCGACTTACCCTTGGGCATCTCGGCGCTTGCATTGGGAACCCGTCCTGGCTTTTTCCCTGTGAGATAACCCGTACTGGGCATCCCCAAGGTGAAAGCCAGGCATCCCGCCGCGGGGGGGGCCGTAGTGGAGATTAAGCAAGCTATTGCCCAGAGTTGCAGAGTGTGAACACATGATTCGAGTAGGCACCGAAGTGAGAATTATCGAGTCCGTGGACACTTGGGCTCAGACCCTGTGGAAGTCCTTGCCCCAGTGGGTGGTGACTGCAGCCCCCTTAGACTTATGGTTCTTGTAGTGTTCTGGCGGCTCGAATTGCTGACCTTCACCCTACCATCAATAATCACAGCGTGCCGGTGTACCTTCGCCTAAGTAAGCAGAGGCTCCGCGATGCAATCATCACCCAGACTTCTGGCCTGGCAATATGCTGTGAGTTGCGGTGGTTCGGCGTTTCCCAAGCGCCTTGAGATGCACCATCAGTTGCCACAGTCCGCGGAGCTTTTAAGGGTGGGGGCTTGAGTGCGAGTGGCCACGCACAAAATATCCGGCCAAACAAACCTCTCCGGTAGGAAAGACGTGAGCCCACACAGGGAAGTTGAAATCGACCTCCTTTAATTTAAAAAAACAAATGGCATTATGCATTTCGGCACTCCGTGCCTTCCTCAGATGCCATTGCTTGTTTTAGATGTACTGTCCACTTCAAGTAACGGAGCGTCTCTCTGAGATTTGTGGAGACACTCTTTCCACCTTTAAAGGGAAGATTTTCAAACTCGCTGCCCCGAAGTTAACTGGCTGCAGTAACACATGTGGAAGTCCTTGCCCCAGTGGGTGGTGACTGCAGCCCCCTTAGACTTATGGTTCTTGTAGTGTTCTGGCGGCTCGATTTGCTGAACTTCACCCTACCATCAATAATCACAGCGTGCCGGTGTACCTTCGCCTAAGTAAGCAGAGGCACCGCGATGCAATCATCACCCAGAATTCTGGCCTGGCAATACGCTGTGAGTTGCGGTGGTTCGACATTTCCCAAGCGCCTTGAGATGCACCACCAGTTGCCACAGTCCTCCGAACTCTTAAGGGTGGGGGCTCGAGTGCGAGTGGCCACGCACAAAATATCCGACCATATGAACCTCTCCATTAGGAAAGATGTGAGCCCACACAGGTAAGTTGAAATCGACCTCCTTTAATTTAAAAAAAACAAACAGCATTATGCATTAAGGCACTCCGTGCCTTCCTCAGGTGCCATTGCTTGTTTTAGATGTACTGTCCACTTCAAGTAACGGAGCGACTCTCTGAGATTTGTGGCGACACTCCTGCCACCTTTAAAGGGAAGATTTTCAAACTCGCTGCCCCAAGTTTAACTGGCTGCAGTAACACATGTGGAAGTCCTTGCCCCAGTAGGTGGTGACTGCAGCCCCCTAAGTCTTATGATTCTTGTAGTGTTCTGGCAGCTCGATTTGCTGACCTTCACCCTACCATCAATAATCATAGTGTGCCGGTGTACCTTCGCCTAAGTAAGCAGAGGCGCCGGGATGCAATCATCACCCAGACTTCTGGCCTGGCAATATCGATGCGAGTTGCGGTGGTTCGGCGTTTCCCAAGCGCCTCGAGATGCACCACCAGTTGCCACAGTCCGCCAAACTCTTAAGGGTGGGGGCTCGAGTGCGAGTGGCCATGCACAAAATATCCGACCAAATGAACCTCTCCGGTAGGAAAGACGTGAGCCCACAGAGGTAAGATGAAATCGACCTCCTTTAATTTTAAAAAAACAAATGGCATTGTGCATTTCGGCACTCCGTGCCTTCCTCAGATGCCCTTGCTTGTTTTAGATGTACTGTCCACTTCAAGTAACGGAGCGACTCTCTGAGATTTGTGGAGACACTCCTTCCACTTTTAAAGGGAAGATTTTCAAACTTGCTGCCCCAAGTTTAACTGGCTGCAGTAACACATGTGGAAGTCCTTGCCCCAGTAGGTGGTGACTGCAGCCCCCTTAGTCTTATGATTCTTGTAGTGTTCTGGCAGCTCGATTTGCTGACCTTCACCCTACCATCAATAATCATAGTGTGCCGGTGTACCTTCGCCTAAGTAAGCAGAGGCGCCGCGATGCAATCATCACCCAGACTTCTGGCCTGGCAATATCGATGCGAGTTGCGGTGGTTCGGCGTTTCCCAAGCGCCTCGAGATGCACCACCAATTGCCACAGTCCGCCAAACTCTTAAGGGTGGGGGCTCGAGTGCGAGTGGCCATGCACAAAATATCCGACCAAATGAACCTCTCCGGTAGGAAAGACGTGAGCCCACATAGGTAAGTTGAAATCGACCTCCGTTAATTTAAAAAAATAAACGGCATTATGCATTTCGGCACTCCATGCCTTCCTCAGATGCATTGCTTGTATTTAGATGTACTGTCCACTTCAAGTAACGGAGCGTCTCTCTGAGATTTGTGGAGACACTCCTTCCACCTTTAAAGGGAAGATTTTCAAACTCTCTGCCCCAAGTTTAACTGGCTGCTGTAACACATGTGGAAGTCCTTGCCCCAGTGGGTGGTGACTGCAGCCCCCTTAGACTTATGGTTCTTGTAGTGTTCTGGTGGCTCGATTTGCTGACCTTCACCCTACCATCAATAATCACAGCGTGGCGGTGTACCTTCGCCTAAGTAAGCAGAGGCTCCGCGATGCAATCATCACCCAGACTTCTGGCCTGGCAATATGCTGTGAGTTGCGGTGGTTCGGCGTTTCCCAAGCGCCTTGAGATGCACCACCAGTTGCCACAGTCCGCCAAACTCTTAAGGGTGGGGGCTCGAGTGCGAGTGGCCACGCACAAAATATCCGACCAAACGAACCTCTCCGGTAGGACAGACGTGAGCCCACATAGGTAAGTTGAAATCAACCTCCGTTAATTTAAAAAAACAAACGGCATTATGCATTTCGGCACTCCATACCTTCCTCAGATGCATTGCTTGTTTTAGATGTACTGTCCACTTCAAGTAACGGAGCGTCTCTCTGAGATTTGTGGAGACACTCCTTCCACCTTTAAAGGGAAGATTTTCAAACTCGCTGCCCCAAGTTTAACTGGCTGCAGTAACACATGTGGAAGTCCTTGCCCCAGTGGGTGGTGACTGCAGCTCCCTTAGACTTATGGTTCTTGTAGTGTTCTGGTGGCTCGATTTGCTGACCTTCACCCTACCATCAATAATCACAGCGTGCCAGTGTACATTCGCCTAAGTAAGCAGAGGTGCCGCGATGCAATCATCACCCAGACTTCTGGGCTTGCAATACGCTGTGAGTTGCGGTGGTTCGGCTTTTCCCAAGCGCCTTGAGATGCACCACCAGTTGCCACAGTCCGCCGAACTCTTAAGGGTGGGGGCTCGAGTGCGAGTGGCCACGCACAAAATATCCGACCAAACGAACCTCTCCGGTAGGAAAGACGTGAGCCCACATAGGTAAGTTGACATCGACCTCCGTTAATTTAAAAAAACAAACGGCATTATGCATTTCGGCACTCCATGACTTCCTCAGATGCATTGCTTGTTTTAGATGTACTGTCCACTTCAAGTAACGGAGCGTCTCTCTGAGATTAGTGGAGACACTCCTTCCACCTTCAAAGGGAAGATTTTCAAACTCGCTGCCCCAAGTTTAACTGGCTGCAGTAACACATGTATGTATGTATGTATGTATGTGTGTTCTTATATAGCGCTCGACTTACCCTTGGGCATCTCGGCGCTTGCATTGGGAACCCGTCCTGGCTTTTTCCCTGTGAGATAACCCGTACTGGGCATCCCCAAGGTGAAAGCCAGGCATCCCGCCGCGGGGGGGGCCGTAGTGGAGATTAAGCAAGCTATTGCCCAGAGTTGCAGAGTGTGAACACATGATTCGAGTAGGCACCGAAGTGAGAATTATCGAGTCCGTGGACACTTGGGCTCAGACCCTGTGGAAGTCCTTGCCCCAGTGGGTGGTGACTGCAGCCCCCTTAGACTTATGGTTCTTGTAGTGTTCTGGCTGCTCGAATTGCTGACCTTCACCCTACCATCAATAATCACAGCGTGCCGGTGTACCTTCGCCTAAGTAAGCAGAGGCTCCGCGATGCAATCATCACCCAGACTTCTGGCCTGGCAATATGCTGTGAGTTGCGGTGGTTCGGCGTTTCCCAAGCGCCTTGAGATGCACCATCAGTTGCCACAGTCCGCGGAGCTCTTAAGGGTGGGGGCTTGAGTGCGAGTGGCCACGCACAAAATATCCGGCCAAACAAACCTCTCCGGTAGGAAAGACGTGAGCCCACACAGGTAAGTTGAAATCGACCTCCTTTAATTTAAAAAAACAAATGGCATTATGCATTTCGGCACTCCGTGCCTTCCTCAGATGCCATTGCTTGTTTTAGATGTACTGTCCACTTCAAGTAACGGAGCGTCTCTCTGAGATTTGTGGAGACACTCTTTCCACCTTTAAAGGGAAGATTTTCAAACTTGCTGCCCCGAAGTTAACTGGCTGCAGTAACACATGTGGAAGTCCTTGCCCCAGTGGGTGGTGACTGCAGCCCCCTTAGACTTATGGTTCTTGTAGTGTTCTGGCGGCTCGATTTGCTGAACTTCACCCTACCATCAATAATCACAGCGTGCCGGTGTACCTTCGCCTAAGTAAGCAGAGGCACCGCGATGCAATCATCACCCAGAATTCTGGCCTGGCAATACGCTGTGAGTTGCGGTGGTTCGACATTTCCCAAGCGCCTTGAGATGCACCACCAGTTGCCACAGTCCTCCGAACTCTTAAGGGTGGGGGCTCGAGTGCGAGTGGCCACGCACAAAATATCCGACCATATGAACCTCTCCATTAGGAAAGATGTGAGCCCACACAGGTAAGTTGAAATCGACCTCCTTTAATTTAAAAAAAACAAACAGCATTATGCATTAAGGCACTCCGTGCCTTCCTCAGGTGCCATTGCTTGTTTTAGATGTACTGTCCACTTCAAGTAACGGAGCGACTCTCTGAGATTTGTGGCGACACTCCTGCCACCTTTAAAGGGAAGATTTTCAAACTCGCTGCCCCAAGTTTAACTGGCTGCAGTAACACATGTGGAAGTCCTTGCCCCAGTAGGTGGTGACTGCAGCCCCCTAAGTCTTATGATTCTTGTAGTGTTCTGGCAGCTCGATTTGCTGACCTTCACCCTACCATCAATAATCATAGTGTGCCGGTGTACCTTCGCCTAAGTAAGCAGAGGCGCCGCGATGCAATCATCAACCAGACTTCTGGCCTGCCAATATGCTGCTAGTTGCAGTGGTTTGGCGTTTCCCAAGTGCCTTGAGATGCACCACCAGTTGCCACAGTCCACCGAGCTCTTAAGGGTGGGGGCTTAAGTGCGAGGGGCTACGCACAAAATATCGGACCAAACAAAACTCTCCAGTAGGATAGACGTGAGCCCACACAGGTAAGTTGAAATCGACCTCCTTTAATTTAAAAAAAACAAACGGCATTATGCATTTCGGCACTCCGTGCCTTCCTCAATAGCCATTGCTTGTTTTAGATGTACTGTCCACTTCAAGTAACGGAGCGTCTCTCTGAGATTTGTGGAGACACTCCTTCCACCTTTAAAGGGAATATTTTCAAACTCGCTGCCCCGAGTTTAACTGGCTGCAGTAACACATGTGGAAGTCCTTGCCCCAGTGGGCGGTGACTGCAGCCCCCTTAGACTTATGGTTCTTGTAGTGTTCTGGGGGCTCGATTTGCTGACCTTCCCCCTACCATCAATAATCACAGCGTGCCGGTGTAACTTCGCCTAAGTAAGCAGAGGTGCCGCGATGCAATCATCACCCAGACTTCTGGCCTGGCAATACGCTGTGAGTTGCGGTGGTTCTGCTTTTCCCAAGCACCTTGAGATGCACCTCCAGTTGCCACAGTCCGCCGAACTCTTAAGGGTGGGGGCTCGAGTGGCCACGCACAAAATATCCGACCAAACGAACCTCTCCGGTAGGAAAGACGTGAGCCCACATAGGTAAGTTGAAATCGACCTCCGTTAATTTAAAAAAACAAACGGCATTATGCATTTCGGCACTCCATGCCTTCCTCAGATGCATTGCTTGTATTTAGATGTACTGTCCACTTCAAGTAACGGAGCGTCTCTCTGAGATTTGTGGAGACACTCCTTCCACCTTTAAAGGGAAGATTTTCAAACTCGCTGCCCCAAGTTTAACTGGCTGCAGTAACAAATGTGGAAGTCCTTGCCCCAGTGGGTGGTGACTGCAGCCCCCTTAGACTTATGGTTCTTGTAGTGTTCTGGCGGCTCGATTTGCTGACCTTCACCCTACCATCAATAATCACAGCGTGCAGGTGTACCTTCGCCTAAGTAAGCAGAGGCACCGCGATGCAAACATCACCCAGAATTCTGGCCTGGCAATACGCTGTGAGTTGCGGTGGTTCGACATTTCCCAAGCGCCTTGAAATGCACCACCAGTTGCCACAGTCCTCCGAACTCTTAAGGGTGGGGGCTCGAGTGCGAGTGGCCACGCACAAAATATCCGACCATATGAACCTCTCCATTAGGAAAGATGTGAGCCCACACAGGTAAGTTGAAATCGACCTCCTTTAATTTAAAAAAACAAACAGCATTATGCATTTCGGCACTCCGTGCCTTCCTCAGGTGCCATTGCTTGTTTTAGATGTACTGTCCACTTCAAGTAACGGAGCGACTCTCTGAGATTTGGGGCGACACTCCTTCCACCTTTAAAGTTAAGATTTTCAAACTCGCTGCCCCAAGTTTAACTGGCTGCAGTAACACATGTGGAAGTCCTTGCCCCAGTAGGTGGTGACTGCAGCCCCCTTAGTCTTATGATTCTTGTAGTGTTCTGGCAGCTCGATTTGCTGACCTTCACCCTACCATCAATAATCATAGTGTGCCGGTGTACCTTCGCCTAAGTAAGCAGAGGCGCCGCGATGCAATCATCACCCAGACTTCTGGCCTGGCAATATCGATGCGAGTTGCGGTGGTTCGGCGTTTCCCAAGCGCCTCGAGATGCACCACCAATTGCCACAGTCCGCCAAACTCTTAAGGGTGGGGGCTCGAGTGCGAGTGGCCATGCACAAAATATCCGACCAAATGAACCTCTCCGGTAGGAAAGACGTGAGCCCACATAGGTAAGTTGAAATCGACCTCCGTTAATTTAAAAAAATAAACGGCATTATGCATTTCGGCACTCCATGCCTTCCTCAGATGCATTGCTTGTATTTAGATGTACTGTCCACTTCAAGTAACGGAGCGTCTCTCTGAGATTTGTGGAGACACTCCTTCCACCTTTAAAGGGAAGATTTTCAAACTCTCTGCCCCAAGTTTAACTGGCTGCTGTAACACATGTGGAAGTCCTTGCCCCAGTGGGTGGTGACTGCAGCCCTCTTAGACTTATGGTTCTTGTAGTGTTCTGGTGGCTCGATTTGCTGACCTTCACCCTACCATCAATAATCACAGCGTGGCGGTGTACCTTCGCCTAAGTAAGCAGAGGCTCCGCGATGCAATCATCACCCAGACTTCTGGCCTGGCAATATGCTGTGAGTTGCGGTGGTTCGGCGTTTCCCAAGCGCCTTGAGATGCACCACCAGTTGCCACAGTCCGCCGAACTCTTAAGGGTGGGGGCTCGAATGCGAGTGGCCACGCACAAAATATCCGACCAAACAAACCTCTCCAGTAGGAAAGACGTGAGCCCACACAGGTAAGTTGAAATCGACCTCCTTTAATTTAAAAAAACAAATGGCATTATGCATTTCGGCACTCCGTGCCTTCCTCAGATGCCATTGCTTGTTTTAGATGTACTGTCCACTTCAAGTAACGGAGTGTCTCTCTGAGATTTGTGGAGACACTCCTTCCACTCCTTCCACCTTTAAAGGGAAGATTTTCAAACGTGTTGTCCCGAGTTTAACTGGCTGCAGTAACACATGTTATATATGTATATATATATTCACTGGAAAAAAAATGTTTTATTTACACTACAATGGCCACCTTACCTGAACCTCAAGGTAGCCACTGTATTAAGTTGTCCCTTTGCATATCAGGATACCATATACTTCATGATTTCGAAATGTCTGGCCATTGTACAGCCAATACAGCAAAAAAATGGTTTCAATCTAGCAAGACTTTAGCCACTTCTACTGGGTGAGGCTGTTCGATCCCTTTCCCACCAATGCTATCTTTGTGGCTTGAACACAGCTTGTTACTTGAAGGACAGTCATGTTACACTTGTGGTATTATGTGTGTCCAGTGGCCCTTCTTTTGATACTCATTGGATGCTGCTCATATAGTCACAGAAGCCATCGATGGCCTGTTGTTAGATGCTGTGCTACTGCTATGCTCAGCCTGCCCAGTGGGTCTTTTCAACCTCCCTCCCTTTGGCTGCTTGTGCTATTCACCATGCCTGGTGGCTCTTTTACATCATGCCACTGCTACTCCTATCTTTCAGCATGCCCGGCAGCTCCCTTTCATGTTGCCACCAGACTCCCGCTGCTTTTCACTTCTCCTGTTCATCGTGCTACTGGCTTACTGCTAATGTTGAGTGCACCTAGTTTCCCATGTTAAAAGTGACGCAAAAGTGGCGCAAGGGGCTTGTAAATCTGCCCCATTGTGTACAGCTTCGACGGCGCAGATTCCTGAAAGCGCTGCCAAAGGAACTAGCAGCTCCCACTTCCATCTTGTGATGCACCAGAGCAACAACTAAATTTGATCTTCGCAAGCATTTGACACTGAAAGATGAACAGGGCGCATATGGGATATGCAAAGGAGAATTCTCTTACGATAATTAGAGGTTGACACGGTTCAGAGCTCATTGCAATATCAAATATCTGTTGTATACACCCACATTTTCTCCAATTAAAAAAGATGACTCTCTGTTTGTGAGCCAGAAGGCAGCATACCTGCTCGATGTGGCTGATAGATCCGATACTGCCTGAACCATGTCTGTGGTTAGTGCATCCAGAACGCTGGTCAAAAACTCGTGCTTCTTTGCACCCGGGCAGCCTAGAAAAAACAGTTATTTCGTCAGCAACTATAAAAACAAACTTCCATAGACAACTTATTTGTATCACATTCTCGGATTTTAGGACGGTTACTTTCTTATATAAAAAAAGTGGGATGTAGCGTGTTTTTTTAATTAAATCAACAATCATCAAGAATGTCAATCAAACATGGTATGTGGACTTAAAGGGTCACAAATAAAAGTTCTCCTTTGGCTTCTGATTGACTGCTTTGTAAAAGGGCGGCAGGTAATCATCGGGTTACATGGATTCAAGCAGCACCTGTTATGTTGACAGAGAATGCCATTTCAGCATCAACACCTTTCAGACCCCGCGATCTTAAGCTGAAGGCAAGATAAGGAAAAAAACATCACCCATAAGATGTCTGAAAACTTAAAAAAAATACCTGGGGGTAGATTCCAAAAACATTTTGCGCTGGTTTAGGGTCACAAAAGTGACGGTAACCATGACAAAATGTTTTTTCCGTCATTTACTTTCCGGTACAAAATGTATTTTGCGCTGGAAAGTACCCTGAAAGTAATGCAAAGCAGCATTTGCGATACTTCGTGCCAAGGGTGAGTTACATGGGTGGTACATCGGCGTTCCCGTGCAACCACCCATGCCTTAGACACAAAACCCTATCTACAAAAAATTGCAGTGTTTAGCGCCTAAAGTTAATACCATATGAAAGAAGGCGTTAAAAGGAGAAATGTTTTTATTTCTCCTTTTGTTCCGACTTTGCATGCGTGCTGCACTGGGCAGCGCACATACAAAGTAGGAAAAGTTTTAAAGTGCATCTGCGCATACTATTTTGTACTGGAAGGGTACCCTTAGAGTAAAAAACCTATGGTAGACTCAGGCACACAGCCTAGCACTACGGCGTTAAGCTGTGTGGCTGTTGCAAGGTAGCTAAAATCTGTGCTGGCACTAGGGAGAAGGGGGGAGAGACCAATATCTCTGTAGATATGTTGCTCTCCTGCTCCCTCTCTGTCACGCAATGCAGCACAGCATTTTTGGCTGTTGCACTGCATTCCGTGATTTTTTTGAGAATCTGGGCTTTGCTGCCTTGAGAGAGAAGTTGGAAGAAGTAATCTTGACACTAATGTGATTTATAATAATGCAACACAGTTTAGGCGTAGAGTTAAAAACAAGCATTGGCATAGCCAATAGGTCTCGCTTTTGGGACCTTATAAGTGTTAGCTATGCAACAGTTGCACAGCTAAATAACTAAATACTTATAAGGTCCCAAAAGCGAGACCTATTGGCTATACAAAGCGGCCATGCGGCCGTGAAAGTGATCGCGATAGCCGCGAAAGTTAAAGTAATCGCGGTAAAGTGGGCGCGCGCTCCCGGGCACATGCACTGTAGCTCTAGGCTGGCCTGGTAGCACTTTTTGGAGCCCTCTCAATAAGTCTCGCCAGACCAGCGCATGCGCTGGGTCAGGCGAGACCTAACAATGAAGGACTTCTTCATGGGAATTTGGCGTAGGGCAACGTAGCAAGGCATGTTGCTGCCTTGCCCTATTCCAAAGTGAAAGGGCAGCAATGCAGCCTAGCGCCAACGTAGGTATCCTTGCACCCTTGTACCACGGTGCAAGGGTGCCTCTGTTTCATGCAGGATTGTTTTTTGTGCAGGAAGGGGCACCTTCCTGTACAAAAACAATCCAAAGAGGCGTCAAACCTATGCTCTCCACAATACAGACGCCCTTTCACTCTGAGGCAAGGGTGTCTGCATTAGCGCATTACAACTGAAAGAGTGCCAGTACAGGGAAAGAGAAGGGCCACATCTTAGCAGACTTGGTGCTGTTTTGCTCTCTTCCGTTCACGCAAAGCAGTGCCACAACTTTACTTGCATCCCTGCATTGAGGTTTTTTTGTTTAGTAAACTTGGGCCCTGGTTTGTTTCACTCTATCTTAAAAACATTTTAACTCCCCTTCCCTCCCACAAAACTGGTATAAGTGTTTTGGAAAGGGTTAATGCCCTGCATGTATCAATACAAGTGATGGAGCTGGCTAGCCATGCTCTCTAAAACCTCTGCTGAACCAGGCAAAGAGTGCGGTGTCTGCATTGCCATAAACACGCATTATCTCATCACTTGGGACTTAAGTAAATATGGTGTGAAATGAGAACATATTTTGAAAGGAACACATTGCAAACTGTTTTCGCACAAGTGCTAGAAACTTGTAAACATGCTTTCAAAATGAGCAACTGTTCCATAAAATGGCGTCTCACTTCTGGTAAGTTTAACAAGAGATTGTTTATTTTGTTTAGCACTAGAAGCGAGAGTGTTTTTTTTCTGGTAGAAGGTATGTAATTGCAAGGGACATGTTTATGCTGAGCACACATTCATTTTGATAGCTACTAAACATATTACGCAAAATACATTTAAAAGCTCAATGTGACAAGGTCTCTGTGTGATTTACAAGCAGTCTCAGACATATGTTCCAGAAGCGATGATCTTATAAGAGCAGAGGGGGAGAACACATATCATTATATAACTGAAAGGTGGAAAAATACCACATAATTTAACAAGACATTCAAGTAATGGACACACTTAAAAAGTTTTATTAGAAATCAGAATTGAAAAGTGAACATGTCTGCGCATTACATAAGATACCTTTGCAGAATTCGCTCAAGTTAACAGAGTTAATAGAACCTTATGTTTGCCAAAAAAACAGACTTGCAAAATTTCCCGACAAAACTGTAATTCAACTGTAGTTTTTCCTTAAGCTGGCACAGACATGTTAAGATTATCACAGCTCCTTAAACATAATATATTAAACGACTATAGAATTGTGTGCTATGTCCTTGTTAGAAATGGGGTCTCTAGTTGGCATTCGATATGCACCCTATCCAAGATGGGACCCTCACTCTAGTCAGGGTAGCGGATCACACAGCTAAGAAAACCCCTGCTCACCCCCTTGGTAGTTTAGCATGAGCAGTCAGGCTTATCTCAGAAGCAAAGTGTAAAGCATTTGTACATACGCACACAGTAACACAGTGAAAACACTACAGAAGGAGTCCACACCAAGGTGCATATCAATGGCTACACCTCATATTGCGTGGATTCCGTCGCTCCAAAAATGTCAGGTTGGGCCAGTGGTGGTCTGTTAATTTCGGTTAGAAACACTTTAGCCTGTAGATACAAGCAACTTTTATTAAATTCACTTGACATTATGGGCATCCAGATCACATTCCCATCTGGCCTAGTCCTGACCGTGCTAAATGTTTATGCTACATCAAAACCTTTTAATAGCGAATCCATAGTAGTCTCCCTATTGGATGATCTAGTATAGGGTTTTCAAGTGAACTCTAAAATGATAGTTGCTGGGGACTTTAACGCTGCGTTCGAGCCCTCTGCTATATTAAGTGCTTCTCTTGAAGAGGAGGACTAGTTATAGGGTATCACTAATGTGGTAGCTGGTAAACATGGCCAACGCTACTCAAATGTTTCACTACAGATCGCTTCCGTAATTGCTAGTAGGAATCTGAGGGCATGTAATGGAAGAACTCAATCTGACATAGGATGGAAGACCTCTTTTTTAAGAGGAGTGCCTACACAAGCATAATAGATTATATTTTTGTTGATGTTACAATATGGCCACTAATAGAGGATATGATAATTCAACCAAGATTAGAAAGTGACCGTAACTCTTTGTTTTTAAAATTAAAGGGCATGGTTTTGGATAGGGATGTTTATTGTCATATTTCCAAATCAATAGAGACAAGCCCAACCAATAATCGTAGAAGAGTCACATGGCAGAAAATTCAAGCAGACCAGGACCTTCATGCTAGAATATACGAGTTCCTAGTGGCCTCTCTATCTAACTTGTGCGGCCACAAGAATAGTTTTGATTCAATCTATGCCCCGTACGTTATCTCAGTACACAAAGAAGTTTTTAAGATCCTAGAATCAGTTTTCCTAAAACAGACTCGTACTGGAAGACCTGCCAGCGTAAGGCATTGCAACTGGTTTAACAACGACTGTAAGAAAGCCAAAAAGGCACTACAAAAAGCAGTTAGAGAGCGTTCTAGATTGGATATAACCTCAGCTCGTAACATCTATAGAGTAGCACTTAGCAAAGCAAAGCGCGAATATGCTGACACAAACTGGAATGATCTGGTTCTAGCAGCCCAAGCCAGAGATAGCCGCAAGTTTTGGCTCTTTGTATCTAAGGGCAATGCGGAAAACCCCATTTCCAATAACCATCATATTCAACAGGAAGTTTGGGTGGAACATTTTTTGCGTTTATATTACGATGATGTGGCCACCATGGATTTACACACAGACCAGGCTGCCCCAATCGTAGCTAACCCTGTTTTTAATAAAACCGTAAATAATCCCCCGTTAGCTTTTAGCCTAGAGGATACTATGTCTGCAATCAACAAATTAAAAGCAGGCAAAGCCCCAGGACCCTATTTGATACTGGGGGATTTGTATAAATCGGAACCAATGATATGGGGAGCATACATAAATCTTCAGTCTAATTGTATACTGGCTAGTGGGGATATTCCTGAAACTTGGGAGGGGAGCAGAGGTAATAACTATCTTTAAAAAGGGCGATCCTGATATCCCCTCCAATTATAGACCTATTAGTCTAATCGATAATCTTCAGAAGATTTTTGCCAGGCAAGTTTTCGATAAACTTCAAGAATGGATGGATGCTAATATGGTATTGTCCCCTGCCCAAGCGGGCTTCCGTGCCAAAATCAGCACGTGCGACCAAGTCTTCAGGTTTTCGCTGCTGGCATGGAAGTACGTGCTACTTAGGAAACCGCGGCTCTACGTAGCATTTGTGGACCTGCGAGCCGCATTTGATTTTGTTCCGCGCAACTTGCTGTGAAAAACCATGCTTGAACAAGGAGCCCCAGAAAATCTGGTGTCTATAATTGCCAGATTGCAAAAGGACAATTATGCCCAGATCAGGTGGGGGGAAAATGAGGAATTGACAGAT
Organism: Triturus cristatus; assembly: GCF_964204655.1. Lineage (NCBI taxonomy): Eukaryota > Metazoa > Chordata > Amphibia > Caudata > Salamandridae > Triturus > Triturus cristatus. The sequence continues at coordinate 1,191,547,154 of NC_140589.1, forward strand.
GATTCCGATTCAACGGGGGTGCGACAAAGGTGTGTTCTCACCCTCACACTGTTTTCCCTGTTTATCAATGATGTGGTTAGTTGTTTAATGGGTTGTAAAGTGATGCCCCTACGATGAACGATGCAAAAGTCCCCATCCTGCTCTTAGCAGATGACTCTTTATTAATATCTACAACCCCCATGGGTTTACAGGCACTATTAGATACATTTCTGTGCTTTTGCAAAGAGAAGAAACTAGAACTGAACACCTCCAAAACTAAATTTATGGCGTTCGTAAAAGTACGGGGCAGTATATGAGAGGTTAAGATTTTACATGAACCATGGGAGCGGGTAAAAAGTTTTGATTATTTAGACATAGGTTTAAATGAGACGCTTAGTTGGGAATATCAGCTGAGGAAGAGCTCTCTAATACTTTGCCAAAGATCTAAATCAGTATTAAGATTTTTAAAACAATCTTACACCCAACCCCTCTCACCGGCCCTTGAAATTGATCATGCAAAAGCCCAAAGTGGTGCCCTTTACGGAGCAGAGATATGGGGATTTATCTCTGTAAACAAACTAACGATTTGCAAGAATAATTTTGCAAGGGTGCTCATCTCGCTACCTGTTACAACCCCACTCACCCCACTTTTTTGTGATCTAGGGATAAAAAGAATAGGCGATCTAGCCGCCCTGAGACCACTAACTTATTGGCTGCGTCTATGGACCACTCCGCAATTAATCGATTATCGTAATTCCTTACGGAAGGTCCTAGCACTCAATGGGGCAAAACAACTACCTTGGTTCAGACATATTGCTAAATGGTGCAAACTACTGAACCTGATGGGCTTGTGGGAGCACCCAGAAAGGGCCACTAAACGTGACATTCTGACCCTCAAAGCTACGTACTGGAGTGCAGTAGGGGAACATTATACTAACAATCAAAGAAGTGGACAGCTAACATCTAAATCTTTAAATGTTAAATCTAGCTTTCTGTTTGAACTCTTTCTTGACCTGATTTCACCCCCTTTTGCTAAGAGCTTGTATATTAGGTTTAGATACGGTAATCTGCTATTGAAATTTCCAGGGAGAGAGGCGACTGGCCTGGTTTTAGAGTTTTGCCCTGCTTGCCGTGAAGTTTATGAAACTGAAGAACACATCTTGTTTTTTTGCACAATGTATCTGCAGTTGCGCAGGAAATGGATTAGACCATTATGCCTTAATCCGGGTGCCAGGCAGCACCAGATTGTGTTCAGGTTTTTAAAATCAGATACTTCAGGGCCAATAGTTTTTGCTCTTAGTCGTTTTCTATTTTCCTTCTGGCTGATTCTTCAAACATTTTTTTATTATAGTAATGAAGTCATTTTTTTATTCTTTCTCTCCTTATGTTGTACATGTATCTTAAAATATTAAGTTGGTACATATGGTCCAGCACCCCAAATGTCTGGTGGATTGTATAGCACTCCCCTTTAGCTTGATTAGGCCAAATGAATTTTTATATGTATGTTCTATTAACCTGATTCGGGATGTCATTTGTACTTGTGCTCAAAATGGTTTCATACTATTTTAATTGTATATTTATTTGTGTTTTATTTCTTGCATACTTTGATGGTGTTTTGTACAAATGACCAAATAAAGTTATATATGAGTGAGTCCACACCAGGTAGAAAAATAGCCAATATCACTTTTCAAAGGGTAAGTAAGCTACATTCATAGGAATCTATGGATGTGGTAGTTTTAGCACAAAGTACCTTACATGCGTTAAAATTGAAGAAGAAAACAGGCAAAGGGGAGGTGAGGTGATGGAAAAGCAAAGCAATGTGTTGGTTCCTTATTACACAGAGGAGGTGATGTGTCGCTTCCGTACTGGCAGAGGAGGTGATACATTGATTCCTTACTGACAGAGGAAGTGATGCATCAGTTCCTTACTGCTAGGCAGGGGAGGTGATGCATCGATTCCTTGCTGACAGGGAAGGTGGTGTGTTGATTCCTTACTAACAGGGGAGGCAATGTGTCGATTCCTTGCTGGTAGTGGAAGTGATGCGTTGATCTCCGGACACGCGGCCTCGGCTCTTTACTGCTGGGAAAACGTCAATGAAGAAACAGCGTCGAAGTACAATACGTAAAAATCCAGACCTTGGAAGCAGGATGTAGAAAGCAAAGTCCAGTCCTTTCACTCAAGGACAGGAAGCAGCAGGACAGTCAGTCCCTCCTACAGCATCCAGCTCTTCTTTCTGGCAGAATATCATTTTGTCAAGAAGTCTTCTGACGTAATGGTGTGACAGCTCCAGTACATATACCAGCTTCTGCCTTTGAAGTAGGCAAACTTCAAAGGAAAGTCTTTGTAGTGCACAAGACCCTGCCTTTCCCTGACCTGGCTCCGGACACTACAGGGGGTACTGACAGCTTTGTTGCGGACAGGCACAGCCCTATTCAAGTGTCAGTGGCAACTCCTCCCACCACTCTAGCTCAGAAAGCCCCATTAGTCTGGTGATTTGCCATCATGATATGCAACATTGAGATAAAACAATGTGATCAAAAGACCTCTGTTTCCGTCTGAATCAATCAAAGTTTATTTGTCCACATATTTATTTCTATGGATTTCATGATCAAGTTGAAAGAACACTAAAATCAATTTTAATACCACACAAATCCCAAAATTTAATTCAAATGCACCTGTCTTTTGGCCATTAGAATGTCTTTAATTAGTTTTTATTGTGTTTAATTATATATAGATTTTTCGAATTTTGTTTCTTTGGCCTGGTATATAAATTATTTTACGTGTTATTACCAAAGGATTACTCTTGGTGTGAAGTGAGTTGGTTGTTTGGCTGCTGGATTGCTCGGTGATTGAATGAGTTGTATTTTTGTGAATAACATATGAGGAATGAATGGAGATAGTGTGTATGTAAGTTACTTGACGAATGGTAGAGAGATGTGCATTTGAATTACATTTGGGGGTATGTGTGGTGTTAAAATTGGTTTTAATGTTCTTTCAACTTGATCTTGAAATCCATAGAAAGGACTATGTGGACAAATAAACTTTGATTGATTCAGATGGAAACAGAGGTCTTGTGATCACATTGTTTTATATCAATGTGTTTGTTTTTAAATTTTGAGTTGTTATAAGTATTGGAATTTGTGTTGCTTTTTGTCTAATTGGGGCTCAGTCTTACTGATTGGAGCCCAAACCCTTGATTGTTATTGTTATCATGATATGCAAGGCACACCTCAACTCCCTTTGTGTAACTGCCTAGCTAGAGTGAATGCACAAGAGTACAACTGTCAACCAACCCAGATGTGGATTCCACAGACAGGCAGAGACACAGAATAGTAGAGCAAGAAAATGCTCACTTTCTAAAAGTGGCATTTTCAAACACTCAATTTAAAAACCAACTTGCTCCCAGCCTCTTGATTGGAAATTTTCAATTTCTGCAGGGTCACACCAGACGTTTGCCTTCTTTTTTCTGAACCCATTCTTGTTGACCTTAGAAGTCTGTTCAGTTTACCCCTGCTAACCCTCAGTAAAGTGGTTGTTTGCTCCCTTTTCAACATGGTAAAATTGGCACACACTTAATTGGCACATTTAACTTACTTATAATTCCATAGTATACAGTACTTTATGTACCTAGGGATTGTAAATTAAACGATTCAAGTGGGCTGCAGCACTTATTGTGCAACCCACTAAAGTAGCACTGAAAACATTGCAGCCGTAGTGCAATTTAATTACTGCCATTTGGTCCAGGTAAACCTTTTGTCAGGCCCCAATCTTTCTTTTTGATACTTTAAGTCACCTCTAAAGAAGGCTGTGGCTAAGCCCAGAGGAAAGAGAAGAAGTGAAGAGAACCAGTTTTAGGGTTAGACAAAGTGCTGGCACTGGGTATAAAAGGGGCTTCCCCAAAACCTGAAATCAGAACAGTCTCTGAACCTGAGAAGAAGGACTGCTCTGCTGTCTGTGACCTGAGAAAAGCCCTGAAGACTGGACAGCACAAGCCTAGTTAGTGTATCTGACCTATGACCCTTCGCGGTCAGCATCAAATTACGTCTAGATGCTGTTCTACCACCACCAAAAACTATTATTGCCATTTTGTGATTCTTGGCACTATTTTTACTTAAACCTTTGGAAATCCATAACTCTGGTTTCTCTCATTGTCTTTTTACTGTCATTTTGTTAGCTAACAATTATTCTGTTTTTCTAATTCATTTTGGGGTTTGTATTGTTCTGCATTTCAGCTTCATTACTGTTTTAGTATTGTATAAATACTTCACATATTGCCTCTAAGATAAGCCTGACTGTTTTTGTGCCAAGTTACCCGAGGGTTAAGCATAGATTTATTTAAAAACTCTCCCTGATGATGTGGGTTTTCACTGCCCTCAACTAATATTCCAACTTCTCACACTCATCCAGTGTGGGATAGCTACAAAGCTAATTTTACCTCACGTTTGTTGAATGTTGAAACTAAATTTGAACAGGAATGGATTAGGCTGCCGAAGTGGATTTTCAAACGTATTAAGTGCATGCTTATAGAATATTTAAAAATTGGGTTGCATAGAAATGTAATTTTAAAACTTTAGAGGAAACCTGTGTTTGCATGAAATGAATTTACGTGTATCACTGCCCCATGAAACACTTGTTTTTCCCAAATCGTTCCAGACATGTCATGAGCACAGGATATTGTGATTTTGTAGTGAGTGAACGAGTGAGTGAATTAATTAATATGGTACACGCTGTAAAAAGAACAATCACTAGATCTGTGAATTATACGTGGGAGCAGTTTTAAATCTCTTGCCCCATTCATTAAATACGAAAGTGAGTTGAGTTTGAGACAACAGCGCACATTACAAGAGATAATAACTCTACGGGGCGAGAGTGATGCCATTTTGCCTCCAAAGAATTTAAAGTGTTATAAGCGTCCCAGAACCTGTATGAATGTTTAGCAGATTTACCTGACTTGTTCTTACATGATTAAATGCTGTGAGGCAGATCTACAAGGAAGTGCCGCAGCGTGGCAACGCAAGCCCTTTGGCTGCGCCATGCTGCAGCACTTCCAAAGCACAGGTACGCAACATATTTACAAGAATATATCACATCTCTGTGCTTCCCCCTGCGCTGGTTCACAAACTGCAGCCATGCGCTGGCGCAGGCACCCTTGCACCAATGTGCAAGGATGCCGGCGTCGTGGGGAGATTGTTTTTGTGCAGGAAAGGGCACCTTCCTGCACAAAAACAATCACCACAGGCATTTTCCTCTTTCAATGCATGCTGTAGAATACAGCACGCATTGAAAGAGGAAAAAACGAGGAGAAATTAAAACATTTCTCCTCGTTGCGCCTCGCTACGCCACTTCAGACGCATTACCAGATTTACGATTTCTCGTAAAATTGTAGCTGTGTCTTGTTCCATGGGTGTTGTGTGGGAACACCCACAGCAACATCCATGGAACACCCCTTCAACGCAAAGTGCTGAGTGTGAAGGGGCCGTATTTACAAGGAGAGGAAAAGTCATACAGGGTGTCTTTTCCTGTCCTTGTAAATATAGAAAAGCCACCTGCGCCCCCAGTACGTCAAGAACAGTGATGTACTGGTGGCGCATGGGGCTTGTAAATCTGCCCCTAAGTGTATTTACCGTACGTAGACAGAGCAAGGAAAGTGTGTGAAAGATCACTGCTTTTGGAACTAGGAAAGAGGCCTTGAATCAAGTGGTTATTTGGGCTTCTCACTTCCTTAGCAGGTACCGCACTGAAAGTACATTCATGTCATTTCAGAAGGCACAGAGCTCTTCATGACTAGACATCCAGAAGCAGTCTTATTTCTATCTTAGTGTCTCTTCCTTCTGGCAAAACCAAGTGTAAAGATGAACTTTTAACTCACGATACTGCATTCTGGATGGTATTTTCATACTAAATATTAGTTCATTACTCTCTGTTCCTCGTATCAGCAGCACTACCTTTGGTGTAACTATTTCTTGTGGACACGTGTCAACCACAGCAGTAATGATCAAATAACTTTATAATGTTGACATGTATTCCTCTACCTACACGCTGTCGTAAAAGACTGGGGGTTGGAACCATGTTTTTTGCCAATTCTGAATTATGTGATTTTGAAAACGAAACCTCTGCATCTGTCTGGAACACCATTTTCTAGAACACAGATAATAACAGATGCCTAAGAATGTAATAATCTTTCCTCTGTATTCTAATATATTTTGCGTCCAGTTTGCACAGATTCCACCCTGTACCACCCCAGTAGCATTCCCAATTTGTACAAATAGGCATTTGGGATAATTATTATTCATGCCAGAGCTCCCTAGTACCTGTTGGAAAGACTGCATTTAAGAAACATATGTACCTTGAATTTATCAAAAGAAAAAAAGGAGTACACGTCGTTCATATTTCATTTTCCTATATTTTAAGTTATCATTTCCAGGTGCTTTAATACCAAATTCACATATTGTTATTTGATTCAAGAACCTAGTCCCTCAACAATATTAGTGCCAGCGATGTTGGTTGGACGAGATCCCTGTGGTCTCACTTCATGTATTTCGCTTGAAAGTAGCCTGTTTAAAGGGTTGTTACTGCAGCCAGCAACCCAGAGACCACACGTCACACATCACTTGAAAGGAATATCTTCAATTGACCATTCCCTGAAGCTCGTATGCAGAAAATTGGCTGACAAAAAAGCTTCCATTTTGCAATTACAGAAGCTTATGTTTTGGAGACATATTGTGTGAGTTATGACTGCCAAGAAAGAGAACTTTCTGTAAAGCATATACCACTATCTGCCACAGTCCCTCTGCCACGCAATCCAGATATTGAATGCACTACCAGTGGAGTGCACTGCTTCCAAAGCCTGCTCCCTTGCTACAGTGAGATGTTTAGAAAATGAAGAAAGCGCTTCATAACATGGGTGGCAGGTAAGAGTTAAAATATATAGTGTCTGATTCCCATTGAGTGGCACAAACATTTACGAGGACATTTTACCTCCTCGCAAATGTTTTCTGCACTCAGACAGGCAGAGACACAGAATAGTAGAGCAAGAAAATGCTCACTTTCTAAAAGTGGCATTTTCAAACACTCAATTTAAAAACCAACTTGCTCCCAGCCTCTCACCATGCACAAAAGTGTGGCCTCACTTCCGTGGCGCGGGACGCGCCCGGGCAAAGCCTGGGCCAAGGGCAGACCCGTCCTTGCCAGGAAGAGGCAGGGCAGGGCCACTCCCCTTGGCGCCGATCCTTCAACATTACCCTGCTGGTAAGATCTTTTGGACCAATCAATTGACTTGTAAACTTCCAGAAGTTCCCTTCTGTATTGTACGATTTGTTATTGGCCATCCCATCAACAGCAACGACCATAGGACTCTTCCGGCAGGAGCTGGCTGTGGAACCAGGAAAGGGTACACATGTTATCCATTTGAACAATCGTGTAAACCAATTATGTACTGTAACAGACCGGGAAGTATTTGAGAAATTTTTCACTTTGACTACTGGCCATTTAACTCTCTCTTCTTAGTTATTTGTGTTTCTGTTAATTGTGCCATCTGATTGTACTTTGTCCCCCAGCTCTTGCTTTTATAATTTTACCCCGGTCCTATTTGGTTGACTCTAGTGATGAAGCTGTACCTTAGATCTGTCTGATTTTAAAAATGGGTAAGCGCGCTTGCGTAGCCAAACACTCACCGCGTCCCCAAGTGACCATTCCTTCCGAAATGCCCCCAACTTCAATTGACAGTATGCTTCAGAGGGCTATAGGGGTGATAACCACCAAAATAGAGTTGACTGAGAGGCGTCTGTCACTAACTCCAAGCATCTTCTGTCCGGTGCCTGAGTCTTCCACCTCCCAAGCCGTTACCCCTGTGTCTGCATCTAGGTTATTAGAGCCCATACCCAGGACAACAGAGTCCTTCCCACCTTCACCTCATGAAGTTCCACCAGTGGTCTTTATGGGACCTGTACAGAATCATCTGGAATTCCAGTTGCCGCATCTCCTGACCCCTTAACCTCTAGTACATCTAGGAGAGGTCTCTCCTCGAAAGCAGCAGAAGTATCTCCCTTGGTCTAGATGGAGGGTACCCAATTCCCCAATTTCTACATGCATAATGCCCCTTCTGACAACCTTAACCCTGACCACAAGCTGAGGATTTTATCCTGGAAGATTGCCGGACTAAAAAGCAAACTGCACTGCCCAGAATGGGGGCTTTTTGTAGAGAAATTTGATGTGTGCATGATCCAGGAAACGTGGGCAAGGGATGACATCGTAAGGATGGAGTTCGCATTTCTCAATGTGCCGGCCATTTCGGGGGGTAGAGGTAGACCCTCAATGGAGCTTATGCACTTGGGTCGCTACGCACCAGGGCTGTACTGTGGAAGTCTCTACTTGAGATTTGTTGATCTGAAAACAGCCTTTGATTTGGTCCCTAGAGACAAACTGAGGGAGGTACTTAAACACCTGGGTATACTCTCTACCTCTACCTCTTGACCTTGATCAGGGGACTACACGAGGGCAACTTTGCCCAAGTAAGGCACAGGAAATTTAGGGAACTAACCTCCCATTTTCCAGTTAACAGAGGAGTAAGGCAGGGGTGTGTGCTCGCCCCTACCCTGTTTTGCATTTTCATCAACGCTCTGGTTGCCCAACTAAATGAGGTAAAGGACAGCGATGCCCCAAAGCTGGAGCATAGTAAGGTGCCAGCAATGATATTCACAGGGCGACACTTTGCTACTATCTAAGTTGCCCATTGGCATCCAGAGGGTTCTTGATAGTTTTGCTACATTCTGCAAAAACTAGGGGGCTGGAGATCAACACATTAAAGAGCAAATTCATGGTCTTCAATCCAGGCAACACATCCCGCCCAAATCCCTCTCTAAATGGTACCCTGCTTGAAAGGGTGACAGTCTTCGACTATCTAGGTGTCACGCTGTCCGAAACTTTTGAGTGGGGCCCGCAACTAGCCTAAGCAAGTCTCAAGCTAGCACAGACTGTGAGGGGAATTGCAAAAATATATAGGCACTCCTCCCACAAACTGGCTGGGCGTGTAGCTGAGATCCATAAAGTGCAAGCTAGGGGCACCGCAATGTATAGGGCCGGATTATGGGGTCATCGTCCCTCTGGCGTTTTGACTAAAATAGAGAATAACTTTATGAGACAGATGTTAGGTCTTCCGCCAAATAACCCCTTCACCCCCCTACGCCTGGACTTAGGAATCAGACAAATCACGGTGGAGATTGGACTTAGGCCACTAACCTTCTGGCGTAGACTGTGGGCAACCCCGGAACTAGCAGTCAACCAGTCAGAGCTAAAGGAGTTACTGGGTCTCCCGGGTCTGGGTATGTGAGAAGTTGGCCTGGCATATGCTGGTCACTAGTTATAGTGGCCACCTTGCACCAGTCCAATTCAACTCTTATGGTAGATAGGTTTAGGACAACCTTTTAAAGAAAGCTACCCTAGAGGTAGCTGTGGAGAGCAGCCTTCAGGCTAAGTCTCAGAGGAATGTAAAGCAGCTTGTTTTACCTTAAAATCTCTTGAATTACCAAATGAAAGGACACCACACTGGTATATATATCAAATATATATGTATTTATTACTAGACACACTGTACTAATCTCTTTATGAGATTAGAAGTCAAGAACATATGCAAATATCAACGTTTCACAATAAGTTAAGCACAAATATGGCTGGGGCCCTAGGGGCGAACCAGACCATATACTAAAAAAGAGGTTTAGGAAAGTCGACTTGCAAGGGGACAAGGCCTAGGGCCTGTAGAATCACTGGGGCTTCACTAATCCACCCAAGGCAGGTAAGTAAAAGATCCACGGGACATGCGTGCAGTGTGAGAACACAGCCGCGGGTTCCCTATTGATTTCAATGGAGCAAGTCGCGGTTGGATTTTTAAAGTTTTAGGGTACTTCGAAGGAGTCTACAAGCAAGCCACTTACAAGGTAAGTAATTCGAGGGCCAACACGCACAGGAGCACCGGAGTGCACGAGTTACCTCACCCAGGGAAGCCGGGTGCATAGGTGTCTTTTGGTGTCGGGTAGCGTCCTCGTTTTCTATGGAAGCCGAAGAAGATTTGCTGCTTGTGAAGACTGGAGAAGTGTCCGGTGAAATCCAAGACTGGATTCAAGATGAAGAAGACCTGAAAGCAGAAGGGACAGTGTTCACAGTCACTTGCCAGTGACCCGGGGCCAGGAAGATGGATGCCCACGGAATTCGGGTGATTTCAGGTGATCAAGGGTGTTTTGACTCTTCAGCCACGGGGTCCAGGAGGCATCGATGATGACCAGCAGCTGGGTTTGGAGTGTCCCACAATGTCGGCAGCTTACGGAGGTGTCGGCAACCGGATTGGAGCAAACAAGCCTTGGCAACAGCAAGTCTCGTGGAAGCTGAAGAAAGTCAGCGGTGCAGACCAGCAAGGTCTGAGGGACTCACCCAGTGAAGTAAATGAGGGCAGGCCTGGAGCAACCAGGGGAGCCCTTTGGTTCGATGAGAAAGTCTTCAGGGGACCCACAAGCCAATGGGCAAGGGATCACGAAGACGCCTTGTGAGGATTCACTTCACAGGAGCCCACGGTCACTCGGGACGAGGTAGGCCTCTGATTTTCGAGGAAAGTCCTGCTGGAGGCTTGGACCACACGTGGTCCAATGCACAAGTTCATAGAACATTGTGTAACTGTTGCACTTGACAATAGTGCACGGTACCTGGGTATTGCTGCTTCTCATCACTCGTGGGGTCTACTTGCCTTATCTCTGCTGGGGACTCACAATTGCCGTCGAGAAGTCAGGAAATCCACTTCTGGGGCTGCAGGGATTTCAGACTCCAGTGGGAGCGGGTAAGTTTGTGACCGTTGATTCAAGTTTTTGGTGCCTGCCAAGCAGGGGAGTCACTCCTTGACTCCAAGGGACATTCTTCTGTCTTCCAAAGGTAGTGGAACGTCGAAGGACCAGGATTCTTCTTGTAAAGCGTCGTCCAGGGATATCTAACTTGCAATGGCAAGGTTTCCCTAACTTATACTAAAGGAAAGGGAGGGACTAGCTCTATGACCACTCCTCTGGGAGGGTCAGGGTAGGGGGTGGTTATACCCACTTCCCTTTGTCCAGTTTCGCACCAGAGCAGGGACAGGTAGCCCCTGAACGGGTTTGAGCTGGCATATGCACAGAGGAGCCTACTGGTCCCCCAGTGCAGGACTTCAAAGCACTCTAGGAGTGCACCCACCCAGCCCCAATACACTAAATCCTGTCTGGAAGGTGGTTACACCTCCCTGTGACAGGATGCCTATTCTAGGGCCTCCTCCACTGCGAGTTTCAGTCAGCAGCAGGAGGGCAGCCCAGTGTCTGTGCTGGTGGCATCCATTTTGTGATGCCAGGGCTCTTTCAGATTTCTACCGTGTTTCCACAGTGGGTACATGTCGTCCCCTCTAGAAGGGTGGGATCATACTCCCACACCAGTTACTGGTGTGGGGGTATGATGCCAAGTTGTTTGACACCAAACACGACATGTTTTGATGCAGTCATTCCAAAGTTAGCATTTACAGGTAGGTTATAATGCACTTAAGAGTATATGGTTTAACCGCATCCACAAACAGCCACAGAGAATAGACTCTGCCAGCTGCAGAGGAGCCCTGCTCATGCAGAGGCACCCCCTCACATTGTAAACCAAGCACCCTGCCCTCAGGATTGATAGGGTCTGCCTTAGGGGTGACTGATAGGTTTATATGTGTGTGTATGGTGAGATATAGGGAGCCTATACCTCAGTGAGGAGTGCTAACACTACCTCACCCAGGCTGCAGTAGCGGGGCTGTGGTGTCAGATTTAGTCTGCTTCCCAGGGGTGGCATAATAGATGCTTCAGCCTTTGGTAGACCTGTGAAGTACCTATGTCCTAGGTACCTAGGGTACCATATACTAGGGGCTCATAAGGCACCACAGTATCCAATCACTAGTGCATCTAATATGCCCTCCAAGTTGTTTAGAGAGAACAGAGAGACTGGGGCCCTGATTAGCAGGGACCCAGCCAGACTATAGCCAGAAACCAGTGTATACATCAGATAAAAAGTGGGGGCAACATAAGTGCAGATCCTACTCTCCTACAGGGTAAATTACCATGGCTTTCATATATAAGGGATGTATGCTCTAGGTTGGGCAATCCAAGTTTATGGAGCAACCCTGAGGAAGGGTGCCCAGCAATCTCGCGCTCAGAGCTAGTAAGGGCCTATAGGTAGCTCAAACTAGCAGTCATCCAGGGGAACTCTGGACTTGGTCACCTAACAGTTGATTTTTTAAGTATTGTAGCCGAGTATTTGATTGAGTCCTTTCTGGATGATATCCAACCTACCATGGCAAGGAAATTATATATCCAGTTCAGAATAGGGACCTTGCCGCTCTGTGCCTTTACCAACAAATGGCTAAAAGCCACTCCCCTTGGGTGGCCCCGCTTGCAATTGTGTCGATGAGTCAGAGCTTCATGTTTTTTTCTTTTGTCCTGGCTATAAAATACCCAGAGAGCGCTGGCTTGTCCCACTTTGCAGGAATTTAGAGTGTATGTACTGTATGGAGGCATTTAGAATTTTGAAATTTGATCCTCAACCACCCATTGTTTTTGCCGCATCCCAATTTTTAAACTCAATGTGGCGTAGTCGTAGGGTGCTGATAAACCCGCCACCGCAATTACAAAACTCCCATAGTGCATACATTGATACATTTTAACCTTTTAACTTACTTTTAACCCCTTCCATATTTTAACAAACAACATAAATGATAAACTGAAATCTGACTACAGCAAAATGGTATCTGTATATTTTTATGATTGTTGTGACTTTACACAGGGTATTTGACTTGGTAGCTGGTTGAGGACGAGATAAAGCCTTGAATCCCACGAACCTCCCACCCTGTGATGTACTCTAATGCTGCTAAATATGCAACTTGTGTTTTTTACCTTAACTGTAATCTATTGGTTTATGTTATGTGTTTTTATCGCAACTGTTTTACTATCTACTTTTTATGGTCTACAATGACCGAAATAAAGTTTGTTGGAATGGAATGGTTTGTCAAGCAAACTAGCCTCATGGTTCTCAGGCACAACATTTTCAAACGTAAGCAAACTGAGGCTGAAGATGTTGATGGTTACACAGCTGAATGTCTATTCATGGCATTTACCGATCAGGTGACCAGAGATCAGTTCATTTGTCAATGTAAAGATAAACAAATAAGACATTAGCTGTTAAGTATGGGTAATCCCACACTAGAAGAGACTATCAAAAGTGGTCAAAAGTATCGAAATATCTTGAGCTTCTTTGAGGGAATTGGATGATAAGCCCTTAGAGAGTGTGGGTGTGGTTGGGGGCTTCAAGGTCGAACAGAAAGCTGGATGCCCTAAACTCAGCAAGCCAGAAAACTGAAATTCCTAAAGTGTGGGTATGTGTATGCACTGCGGAAAATCACTGAATCCCATAGATGGAAGGTGTCCTGAAGTCAACGTTACATGTAACTACTGCAGAACATAGGGTCATTTTGCAAAGGTTTTTTTGAAGAAGAAATTGCACAAGAAAAGTGTTGCATGTGTGCTTGAGTCTGAAGGAGAGTCTGACTCTGAAATTATATTTGTGGTTTGTGATGGTTCCGGTGATGGACAGTTAGAAGGTGATCCGTCAAAGTGTGTTGACCCTATTGTGGAAGTGGTTGTGGGGGGAAGCCCCTCAAGCATTGGGTTAATTCTGGATCCAGAATTACCATGATAACACAAAAACTCTTTAAAGAAATGTGGGGTGAGAGACAACTTTTTCCTCCTGATCGTTCTACTGTAGCTGACGAGGGTCGCAAAATTGAGCTATTGGGCTAATTAGAAGATGAAATGATGTTCAAAATAGGAGGATTAAGGAAAAGATCTATGTGGCTGGTAAAGGACTCAATATCCTTGGGGGTTCCACCAAGGTCTTTTTGGATGATTTTGAGACCAGGGACCAAGGAACAGGTTCTCATTGTTGACTGTGATGATAGTGGCCAGAGGTGTAAGAAAAAGTTTCCCACTGTCTTTGGAGACAAGTTAGGCAAAATTGTTGGGTTCAAACATAAAATCATCATGAGGGAAGGTGCGATACCCATCAAGCGCAAACTAATGGGAGTTCCCTTTAGCATTAGGGAGGACTTGAACAAAGAACTGGTGTACCTCCTTTGCGTTAATGGCATAATTGACCCCACAGAATCCTCCCTGTGACTTTTGCCCCTTGTAGTTGCCCTTAAAAGGTGTGGACAACTGCGCGTTTATGTGGACCTGAGTCTCCTAACAAGGAGATCTGGATGGACTTGCATCCACTACCAAAAATAAGTGATCTTTTTGCTTGCATAAAGGGAGCTAAGTATTTTAGTAGGTTTGACCTGGCCAGTGTCTATCACCAGATCGAACTTCATCCGGAGTCTCACCATTTTACCGCATTTGCCTCACCCTTGAGTACTTTGCAATACGGTTGTATGCAGTTTGGTCTCGCCTCGGGGCTTGGGTTTTCGAAATGGGCCATGTTTAACCTTCTTAACCCCTTCTGTGCCCATGACGAGATAGTCTCGTCATGGAGCGCGGTTGCGCTGTGCCCATGACGAGCCTATCTCGTCATGGACCCCGCCCGCTAATACAATGCCCGGCACAGGAGGGGGAAAGGGCGGGGCACTCAAGGGGTTAAAGGTGTAAATGGTGTCCTCGTTTTCCAGGATGATGTTCTTATTTTTGCGAAAGATAATGCATCACATGACAAAGTGTTACAGAAGGTCCTAGACTTCTTCACGGAAAGGGAGTTGTTCTTAAAGCTGAGAAATGCAGATTTTATTGTTCTGAGGTTGAATATTTAGGTCATTTGATTTCTGGTGAGGGTATCAGCCCCAGGCCAGGTTTAGTGGATGCCATAGTTGATGCTCCACCTCCAACAGATAAATCCGGGGTGTAATCCATGTTAGGATTATACAAATTTTATTCCTGATTTTGCCACCAAAGTTCGTCTTATCAGCAACCTAATAAAAAAGGAGTCAAGTTTGTGTGGAATGATAACTGCATGGGAGTGTTTAATCTTATCAAGTACAATTTGAGGAACAGCAAGGTCTTGAAATCCTGTGATCCAGATTATTTGTGTTGTATCACAGTAGATGCTAGCCAAGTGGGACTAGGAGTGATCTTGACACAAAGTGTTGATAAAGTAGAAAATACTATCATGTTTGCCTCTAGGGTACTTAAGGAGGCGGAAAAGCAATACTCAGTTATCGAGAGGAAGCTCTTAGCCTGTGCATGGGCCATACAGACATTTTATCTTCATGTTTGGGGCAGGCTGTTCATATTACAAAATGATAACAAGCCCCTGGTCAGTATTTTGAGCGGTGGTATGAGCAAGTGTTGCACCCCCAGAATTTTGAGGATGGTCTTCAAACTTCTCCAACACCATTTTGATGTATCTCATTTTTCTGGAGATAAAAATGGAAGAGCTGACTTCCTTTCTTATTTTCCTCAGGAAGGTGATGAATTTGATGACATTTGGTAGGTGATATTCTTGAGGAAGACTGTGAGGACTGGTCGGTCACCACGATCGAGATTTCAGAGCTTAAGATGTACTCTGAAACAGAGTGTGCGATTTTTTTCAATCAGGATCGCATTTTACAGCACATGTGTGACCTGGTCAAGAGTGGGTGGCCTCATGAAAGAGTTTTATCTACTCTGCTCCAACCGTAATGTAAAGTTGAAGATGAGATTTCTTTAGAAGATGGTTTATTGTTAAATTCTGATAAGCTGAGCTCTCCTCATTTTTCAGGCATGTGATTATTAAAAAGGCTCATGATGGTCATTTAGGAGCGACTTAATGAAACGTCATGTTCGTAAGTCCTTTTGGTGGCCAAGTATTGACAGTAAAATTGATTAAATAGTAGGCAATTGGGTTGTGTGTGGTGTGTTTGACAAAGGTCTTAAAGTTGTGACACCTCCTCTTACTCCCAATTAATGTCCCGCAGGACCATGAGTTAAAGCAGGCATTGATGTTATGGGGCCTTATGATATGTGTCCTGGTGGTTGAAAGTATGTTTTGGTGCTCATGGATTATGCTTCCAAATGGCCTGAGGTCTAAATGGTGAAAGATCCCAATGCTGAATGTGCGGTTTAATTTCTAAGGGAGATTTTCTTGAGGGAGGGTTTTCCTGAAGCCCTGGTGTCAGATAATGGGAATCAGTTTGTGAGCAGAGAGATGCGTGTTGTTTTTGGAATCCTGTGGGATTGTGCATTTGAGGAGTTTGTTGTATCAACCTCAAACCAATGGCCTCATTGAGAGAATGAACCAGGTGGTGGTGGAGGGCATTAGATGGTCTGAGAATGGTAACCATGATGTGTCGAAGGCATTGGATAGCATGATTTGGTTCTACAGAACTACTCCTCATTCGTTTACAAAGGTGATCCCTTTTAAACTTTTGAGAGGGAGGACAGCGAACACTAGTTTCAGGCCTGGATGGATGTCAAAGTGGCTTACGTCTGATTCTGATGTGAAATGTTTGATGCTCATGGTGAAGGAGAACATGTCTTTTTCTCAGGAAAAACAAAAGGGTTGGTTTGATAAAAAAGGGGTGCCAATTTTTTATTCTGACCATTGAGGACATGGTTAAAATTAAAATTTGGTGAGTCGGTCAGAGTGTTGAAGATCAAAGGTAATGCTGAGCTTGTTGAGGGTGGACATTTGTGGAATCTTGAAAGAGCTGGTAAAATGAGACCAACCTCGAATTTTGCTGAGCCTGAGGTGATGTGAGGTGATGAGGTGTTCCTGGAGTGAGTGATGAGTCTTTGGTGTCTCCTCAACAAGGTGGTGTGAGGAGAAGTTCCAGAGTCAGTTATTCCCAGTCGTTTTCGCAAATAAAGTCTTATGTGTAATTGCAGTTATTTATATATCTTTTTCATTTTTTTATTCTTTGCGTTGTTTTGTTTGGGGAAGGAGCGAGGATATGTGGTATTGATAACTTATGTTCTGTGATGCTGCATATGATGTTGGTGGATTATGTATTAGAATGTATTTCTATCTTTGTGATGTGGAATGTTGGAATGTGATGTTTTGAATAACGCCACTGTTGTTGAGGCATCGCTGTAGGAGCAGTGCTGCTAAACTGAACTGTGTAGCCATAAGGAATAAACTAGAAGAAACCACTTACCTTCTCTGCATAGTTACTACAGGCACCAGGCACCAAGTGAGGTCATACGTTTAGGATTGATTGAATGAATGACTGATTGATGTGCATGAAGAGAGGTGGGCTGGTCATGCACAGCTGCAAGTGGTCTTTTATGTTCTGGTTGTCCGTGAATACCAAAGCAGTGGGCAGTGCCTTCTTCTCTATTATTCATAGGTTCCTTGACCATGTGAGTAGAGTGACAGGTGGCCATGCTGGGAAGTACAAAGATTATAATCCTGCTCCTTCATTAGGGTAGGGAGTGGAATCATGCATAATAATGGTCATGACAAGTTCTCATCGTTGATTTATATTAGCCTGCAACACAGTGTGCATATTTGCCCCCTTCATTCCTTTTGCAGTGAAAGATCTGTGTCATTTCAAGGCTTTGGTATATCAAGGGGCTGTGTGAAAGGCTCACGTCTATGTGCGTTCCTCTAAATCTCAGAATCATGCTCCCAAAATTAAAGTAGAGTGTCAGACAGACAAAAGGTAGGGAGCGACAGAGAAAAGGAGATTTATATCAGTGGAGGATGGATAGATAGATAGATAGATAGATAGATAGATAGATAGATAGATAGATAGATAGATAGATAGATAGATAGATAGATAGATAGATAGATAGATAGATAGATAGATAGATAGATAGATAGATAGATAGATAGATAGATAGATAGATAGATAGATAGATAGATAGATAGATAGAGAGATAGGAACATTCAGTTAGACATTCGAAAGATCAAACTGATGTTTTGTGGTAAATGTGCATAAAGGAGTGAGCAATCTGTGATTCATTGATCTTTCCCTGGTTCAACCACAAACATAACTCTTAGATGAAATATTTACTTTTATAGGCCTCCAGGTTCTCACATTGCTTATCTCAACTACTTCTCATTCTCAGAAATATTTACTGTGATGTAGTTTGCAGATGCTAGAGCCTAGCTTAGTATTTAGTGTAACACAAGTATCTAGTGTAACACAAGTTGTATTTAGTGTAACACAAGTATTTAGTGTAAAACAAGTATCACATGACAAAGTGTAACACACAAGTATCACCTGAATGTAAAACTGTATGTGTTTAAAAAGCTGATCCAATCTGGATTAGAACTTCTTGTAATGGCTCCAGCAATGTTCCAAGAAACTGTCTCCACAGGTCTTATTTTCTAATTTTCCACAGAGATTGCCTCTGGCTAAAGTGGGACAGAAGTACAAGGATCAAAGTCAGAATGATGGTTCTGAGTAGAATACATATCCCCATTAGCCCAATGGTAATGTGATTCTGGCACCGGGGGTAGGGGGTCTGCACTACTGATTGAAGGGGATGTGTTATTGTGGTGTCAACCATGCCCAAGTGTCAACAACAAGCTGTACAGAGCCTCATCTAGGGGGGATTATGAACCCCACATATCGCCATTGGCTTTCCCTCCTCAGATTGAGCACATTGCACTTTAAATTTGCTTTTCCTACACCAGGGGTCTGGAAGCAGGACTTACTACCTTGTGGGTACGATAATACCTCAATACAATGCACTAGTCATTTCATTCTGTTTTGTTCCCTGTATACAGGGCCAAGACACTCTTTCTTAGTGCCGCTATTGTGTAAGGCAAAATGAGTCAGCATAAGAAAGGGTTAATACTGTTGGAGTCCGTAGGGTCACCAGAAACCTGCTATGTGATTCTTAATTTTAGAGAATCAGTCTTTTATATTAGGAGTAGAAATGAATTGTATGGATGATTTTAAGTGATGTGTGTAACTGAAATTTGTTATATTTTTTACATTTCGTGTAAATAGCCCTTAAGATTTAATTTATGATTTTTTAATCATAGAATATCCTACTTGATGATCAGATGCCACATATCCACACCCCTTGCCAATTAAATGAGCCCTTTGCTTTGTGAATTAGACATTTTGTCATTGGCTACCAAATGAATTTTTATTTATTTAGGGCCAGATGCACGACCCTGACAGTTTGCGAATCGCAAATTGAGTCGCTTTGCGACTCGCAATTTTCAACTCGCAAAATGCAATTTACAACAGTGTTTCAGACACTGTTAGTGATTCCTAGTGGGGTTGCAAATTGCCTGCCTCATTAATATTCATGAGGCAGGTGCTATTTGCAACCCCATTAGGAATGGCTAGTACTCCCAGGGATGGTCGCCAGCTGGGTTCAGCAGACCACCATGTCTATGACTGCTTTTTATATAAAGCAGTTTATTTTCAAATGCAGACAGTTTTCCTTGAAGGAAAACGGGCTGCATTTAAAAAAGAAAAATGAAACGTTTCTGTTTAATTTTTTGAGAGTAGGCATTGGTCCCTGCGGCCACTGCCTGCTCTTAAAAAATGTTTTCGCACACACTCACAAAGGGGCAGAGGTGCCCTGGGGACCCCTTTCCATTTGCGAGTAGCTTATCACCCACTTGAGGTAGGTGGTGAACTGTGAGAGTTTTGCTACTGCACATGTGGTCGCAAAACAATCGTACTTTGAAGTGTGAGTCCCTATTAGGAAGGGACGCCCTTGGCACACCCCTTCCTAACTGTGAGTCGCAAACCCTACTTTGGGAGTTGGTAATAGCTTACCGAGTCGCAAAATAGGCTTTTGCACATGGACCAAACCAATTTTGCAGTCGCAAACGGCCACTATCCCGTTTGCGACCGCAAAAAACAGTAGTTTATCTGGTCTTTAATTCGTTATGCAATAACTTGTTTCTTGTATTTCAAATAATGTGAAAATTGACATATGCGTAAAACGTGTTTGAAATTTTAATGTATTATGTTTTATTATTTTTTGTGCTTTTAACGCCTATGGCTAAATAAAGATTAGTTTTGACTTGACTGTAAAACTGGCTACTTTTGTACAAACGTAAAAGGAATAAGCACTTTTAACACTTTGGTAAATGGTGTCCATATATAATGAACTATCTAGGAACAACAAAATGTAATAATGTAGCAAGAATGTTATGAGACAAAATAAAAGTGTTTATTGGCATGTTTTAGGATGCATTGCTTATAATTTTTTGATGACAGTCATAGGTTGGCAGAAGTACTTGTATGAGCAAGAATTCAGATTTTGCTTCACAGGAAAATTCTGCCCCTGTAAATATGTTGCAAAGTTGTTTTTGCACGTTTAACATTTTCTTCTTTCACATGCATTCTGTTAATTGTGCAGTTATTGTGACCCTGGAATTGCAATCTCCAATGCCATTGATAGGAATAATATGAATGCATTCTGTGGATGGGAATTTACTTTCAAGAAGTGGCTGCTCACCTACAAAAGTAGGTGGTTGTTAATATTTAGCTATCTATATAGAAACACCATCCTCCTCTAACAATAATGTTGCACATGAGGACATTCTGGTCAACCGGAGGAAGTTCTTCACATGTTAATGCACTTCGTACATGTAAAATTGCTCCAAATATCCATGTGTGAATTTGTTACTATGTTTACTTAAGTATATGGCCCTGATTACCAGTTGGTTGGTATATTCCGACCCATGCGTAAACCCCTGTTTACATATGGATTGGAATTGAAAGTTGTTAGGTATTTAAAGCATCTGATAATTATCGAATGTGTTCAATACCTCAACCTTCATTACATTTCGGCAAGTCAAACCTGCTGAAATTTATTAGGCAAAAGCATTCAGCATCTACTGTATCATGTGTATTTTGATGCGTTAAACATCAACATCTGCATGTTTTTTTCAACTAACTTGTAATATATGTCTGGTGGCTTAGTGGAATAATGCATCCACTGCAGAAGCCTGTGTTTGACCTCATGGTCACAGGTTCAAATCCCAGCGAGTCCACTCAGCCTTTCATCCATCTGAGGTCGATAAAATGAGTACTGTTTGGTAACAAAACACATATGTTATTCAGCACTTTGAGACCCATGGGTGATCCAAGTGTGCTTTACAAATTCAAGTGTTATGTTATTTATCCGACCCAATAAAATAACATAAACCATGATATCATTATTGATCAGGTGCGATAAATAACACCTAAACTCGTAATTAGGGCCTATGTGTACTAAAAGGTTCATTATTCAGTCCCCAAGTAAGATTTGTCCCTTAAATGTTTGCGTGGGAAGAGGCGGGTTGGTATTTGTTGAAAGTGGCCTGATTTTCAAAAGTACCCAAAAGTCAGCTTTGTTACAGGTATTGGAGGATGGTGTAATGAGAAGTGGGTTTCTCTTTTTCTGGACTCATTTTTAGGTCTCGCCTATGCAGCATGCATGCGCTGCTTAGGAGGGTACCTCTTGTAATCGATTCGCTTTGTGTGTGCTCCCGGCAGCACTATCCCCCTACCCTCCCCCCTCAGCGTCTACAGGCGCGCAGGGGCCATATGTTTTTTTAAAATTATCTTGCACCGGACCCACTTTCACTTTCGTAGAAGCAGGCGCGCTGTCCCAGACGTCGAAAGTCTGCAGCTCTGGCCGTTTCGCTTGTGCTATTGCAGTTGAGTAATATTACGTGTGACTCTTAGTGAGTATTATGAAGGAGCTCAGTGGGACACTTTCTTCCTGGTTTTCTACAATGGCTTTTAGACAAAGTTATTTGGGGTTGTAATTTCACATCCAGGGATCTGCAAAGAGCTGCAAAACGAGCAGTTTATGAAGTGTCAATTGCGGCCTCCTCCTAAAGACATGCTCCACAGCGTTTCTAAGAGTCGAGCTGTTGCCGTGCCCTGTAATTGTTTCCCACACTCTGTTTTCTTTTGCCCACCCTCCCTTCTTCCAATCACTGCCCGCCACCCCCTCGCAGATATTGGCAGGGTGTGGAGCCTTTCATTAGAGGCTCTTTCTGCTCGCCTCGGGCTGGGCATTTCAAACAGGTGGCGGGGTCGATTCCCGCACACAGCTAATCCACAGAAGAAGCTCAAATCGTGTTACTCATACGTGTGCCCTCTCGTTGCAGGCAGATTAGCGACTATCACATTGCTATCCAGGACAATTGTCTCACATACATTCACCTACCACTCTTTAAGTGTATAGTTGTTTTTTCAGTCTGTGGTGTCCTAAAAAGCAGTTCAGTGGTACTATTTTGCAATGCAACCTGTATCCGTCACTTCTTGTACACCTGTACATTAAAAACATACACTTGCAGAAGTCAGCCACTGTTATCTATCTAGTCTAGTGTCATAGTAGGCTTCCATTAGCACAAGTTCCTTGATAAATGTGGGTAATCTCATTTTGGCCACTTCGTGGCTAAAAGCATTCACTTTGTGTGTGGTCATTTTGTACTTAGACTGTCTTTTCCAACAGACATCTCGGCTCGCAATTTTTACATTTGCCCAAGGGCATTTTGGGGTCTCAGAGGGCAAGGTTAATTGATAACATGAAAAGGCCACTTCGAAAAGAGCACTATTTGTATGCAGCCCCGCCCATCTCCCTGGTTTCTAGCATAATTTCGCAATCAAAGTAATGCTAGTGGTAAATTGTGAGAAATATCGTAGCCAGCCTGTTAGCCATTTTAAGCCTAAAAGTCGCCTACAGCACACCCACACCGTGCATGCATTTACACGCTCTCCCTGAGAAAAGGATATGATTTTTTTTTTACTTTTCCCAATGTGAACTCTTGCGTAAATAATGCATTAATACATGCTCACAAGAAAATGTAATTTAAATTAAATCTGAGGTCACCTCGCCATTAATTCAAACAAGTAGCCTTTCTGAAGCTTTTCTTCAAAACAAAGTAGCTTGAAGCTTCACTCAGGACCTAAATGGCTTAGCCAATGTTTTTTTACCAATGTGGTACAACTTCCCAGATGCTGAGCAGCATAGCTAAAGAAGAAAAACAAGCATTGGCATAGCCAATAGGTCTCGCCTTTGGGAACTTATAAGTGTTTAGCCATGCAACAGTTGATGTTGTTGCACCAAGGATATTGTGCTGGATAACTAAACACTTATAAGGTCCCAAAGGCGAGACCTATTGGCTTTGCCAATGCTTGTTAGTTTAAACACTGGTTATGGAAAACTCAAATAACAGGAATGCAATCCAAAAGTATTTAAAAAAGTGAAAAGCAGGGCCTCAAAGATTTTCTTAGGAACCAGCCGCCACTGCTGCCACATGTCAGAGTTTCTAAATACAGTGCTACGGTTTTCTTCCTCTACCTTACACATTCAGTCTTTTTACCTCATTTGTGTGGATTCTTTTAAATTGCTACTTTTCTCCATATGTCACTGTTTACCTATTTTTCTCTTCATGCTTTTTTCTCCCATTTTTATCTTCATCTTGCTTCCCTTCAGTCAAAACCTGATGATGAAAAATAAGTCCTAGTCCCAACAAATGAGCGCCACTGTCTACTACCTGCAACCAGAGACAATCTGGCATTTCCCCACCGGGTTAGGGATTTAGGAGGCCATTTTCAAATTCCCACAGTCGCTGTCCTTTTGTGTTAGCAAGCACAGTGGAGATGTGAGCAAAGAGTGGGAGAGTAGTGGAAGGGAGATGATGGGGACATATCAGAGAGAAATTGAGACGGGGAGAGGCCAGAAATGAGACAGAGAGATAAAATGGATGAATGGAAAGAGGAGAGTGGGGAAGAATTGACATGGGCTTGTTTGAGAATTTGTGTCAGGACTGCAAATTAGGCACTGCACCAATGTCAGGTACTTTGCACTACATTCATGACAGCCTAATAGAATGTAGTAAGATTCCTTCTGCGATTACGAATTCTTCCTTTAAAAGCATATTCCGCTAGATGGATCACCACCGAAAAGTCTCTAGGTAGATGTGACTTGTGCAATGGCGGATCACAAGATCTCTCTCACGTATTGCTAAATTGTCCGAATCTGACTTTGGTAGAGGCTCAGTGTCGATTCATAAAGCCAATCCGTTTAAGTTACAACGCTTTTTTAGTTCAAGATCTAATCATGGTGTGTAAGTCCCCCCCAAATTAATTTGTATGCTATAACTTTACGTTTTTAAAGAGTTTCTTAAAACTATTTGAAAAAAAAAAGAAGTGCACAAATCTAATAGTTTTAATTAATGTATGTTGTTCACGTGGACCATAAACTATTTTAACCTGTTTAATCTTATAAAGAGCCTTTTAAAATCCCTATTAAAAATAAAATTTAACATGCTCTATTTTTTTGCAACTGTATTTGTCGACCTCAGTTGAGGTCTGAATCAAATAAAATTATTGATTGATAGTAAGATTTTGGGTTATTAGTTGAAAGGGATAAGTACTGACCTCAAGTAATAATCACAATTCTTGTCATATTGAACCCTTTCAATCACTAAATTAACCTGAGTTCAACCCCTTGGTAGTTATGGCACAGAGTAGACAGGCTTAACTTGGAGACGATGTGTAAAGTATTTATGCAGTAATAAAATAGTAAGATGAAATGCAAAATAAAACAAATTCCCAAAACTAAAACAAAAAACAGAGCCAAATTTAACAAACAAAATGACACGAAAATGAAAAAATCTAATACGGGGAAGCAGAGCTATGGATTTTTCCTTTTTTTTAAAGTAGAAATACCACCTCGAAGCACAATGTGCCGATGTTAGTCAGTGAGCTCAGTAGAGCAGGACCTATGCATAACTTGATGCTGACTGCAATAGAGTGAGGGTTGGAGTAGGTTTGCCCTGGTCGGAGGTAAAACAGACAGTTTGTGAACTTTAGAAGGGATCGGCAAACAGGCGGTCATTTCTTAAAGCATGGCCAGGATCCACCATCACGGCGGTTCCTGCCAATGCTTTTAGCAGTTTGGTGTAGGGTTTCATCAACATGAAAGAGCACTGCACTAAACTGTTTCATTTTTTGCTTTCAAAAAAGAAAATCCAGAGGGAGATTTTCTGTTTGAAAATAAAAATATAATGTGCCACATGCCATGGGAGTCTTCTCCCATGGCGAGGAGAACTTTTAGCAGTCTCCACTGCCCGTCACTGACAGGAAAATCCTGTGAGATGGGCGGAATTAGAGGTCTGCCTTCCACAGCCTTAATCCGAAGGGCGGTCAGAAGGGTTTCATCACGGTGAAGACTGAGCAGTCTCTGCCGTAAATAAACCAAAGCTCCACCTGCATCTTACTTTGCAAACCAGTATGCTTACCACCAACATATAATTTGTGCCTTTAGTCCTTTAAGACCTAATCCACCCCAGGAGTACACTTTTAAAGCTAGCCAGAACCTATGGAACAGTACTTAGAGTCTCACAGGGTTGCAGGCAGAGGCCCATAGATGGGTCCAGTCGAGGTCTATTTGTTACTGGTCAGCTGGGAGGAGAAGAAGGCCTCTTGTAGCTTGTTGTGTCCCTGTAGCATTAACAGGAGATCGGCCTTATGAGCCTTGGAGTCCACTTATTTTCCAGGATACAAGAGAGAGAGCAGGTCCTGTCTTCTAGGCTCTTCTTAGGTCTCAGACAGCAGATTCAGTCCTATTCTGATCTTCCACAGGTCCATGAGTGTTCTGTCATGGGTGCCTGGAGATCCCACATTTATGCCTAACACAAGTGTATGAGTGGGAATAATCACTGGGCACCACTCACCAATGGGGTAGGGTCCCCAAAGTTAACCCTACATGTGTTGAGCCTTTTCAAGATAGCCGAAGGCTTCAGCAACTCTAAACATGGGCTCTGAGGGCTGTGGTGTGTGTGGGGAGTGCACTGTCATAGTCTCAGTGTCCTCCCATATCTAATACCTAAAACCAGTATTAGGCAGTCGATGTAAATCAGAGACACATCTGGTAGGACTCAGGTGAACTTTCAGAAACTAGAGGATACACACAGATTTGACATTCTTTTTCCCTCCTTTGAAGTCTGTCCCAAATGTCACATTAAAAACCCCAGCAGACCTTTAAAGTAGGTTGTAATGAGCTGACACGAAGGCTCAGGTGAGTTTATGTCTTTCATTAGACATTTAGTAAGCATAAGAAGTGGGCCGATCAGCTTGAATCCATGCAGACCTGCTCCAACAGTCAACTGCCAATGCAGAATGTTCGAGCTAGAATCATGTATGTAACCAAAGCAAGGCATGTTCACACATTTACATTCTACACAGAAAGATGCATATTAAGGCTACATCTCCCCTCCTACGAAATAAACAACAGAAAATAACCTTTAAAAACATCACAAGTTGTACAAATGCAATGACAATTTAACTCTCACAAACATATTTAATTAAATATAATAGATAAATAAGAGAAAACAGCTATACAAGATGCATCATTCATATCCTATCATGAAGAAAAACACAAATAAATGAATTAAAAATGTAAACATCAAATTCCTGTAAATAACTTGGTTTCTTAGACACCTGACCATATCTGGTAGTGATAACAACATTACCCTGATCTACAGCTCCCTTCTTATTATGACAGTTCACAGAGGGTATCTCCTCCTGATTCACCCCATGACTTGTATCTACACCAGAAGAAGCCAAAGAGGATGATGGACTCAACACTTTTCATTGTGTACTTTGTTGAGCATCATGTAGAGCACTATCCTGTTTTGAAAGTCCACACTCCTGCAAAACTCTCACAGGTAATAGGAAATAAAGTATCCCCTGGCACAATTAACTTCCTTATAACAATATTTTTCTGAAAATCTTGAAAAAGAACCAAATTCCTCTTGGACCACCAATGCCCATCCACCAACTGTACAGATGTACAAGCAATATTTACTCACTTTAAATGGACCATTGTAATGTAAATCCATCCTAGATTTTTTGGGCCTCGTGTTTCGTTGCATAACCCAACTACTGACAATACGGAGGCAATGCGTTTGACCATGGTACTGTTTAATCTTGTTCTGTGCATTTTCTACTTTTAACCTGAGCTTATCACAAGCTATCTGCTCTTGTAGATCTATTGAGAGTGCCTTTCCATCCAACCACAAAGGCAACAAACCTGTTGGGGTATTCCTACCCCATAGTAACAAAAATGGGTAAACCCCAGTAACAGAGTGAGGTGTGCTGTGATATGCCCATATTGTATTTCTTGAAAACTCCTCAACATTCACACCACAAGTGACAGCTGTTTGTATTCCCTCTTTGGGCAGCCTATTAACCCTCTCAATGGCTCCATTAGTACTCGCACTATATGGTTGCCCTCCGATGCAAACATTTTGCTTAAAAACTCAATAGCTACTTGAGTGCTGACTTCACCTACAAATTCATAATAGACCAATTTGGTAAAATAATCAATCAGTCCACCATATACTTACACCCTTATGCCAACTGAGAAATGGACCCAGAAAAATCCAATGCTAACTTACTCCATGGACTATCCGAAAAAAGGAGTTGGTACCAAAGGAGACTCCCTTGCATTTCAGTGTTTGTTAGAAAGTAAGCATGCCTCACACTTATCAATAAACTCATCCACCTGCTTATCCATATCGGACCACCAAAAATTATACCTTAAAATTTTCTTAGTGGACATAGTACCCAAATGTCCGGAATGTGCCAATCCAATAATTTACTCTTTGACCTACTTGGAGGAATACATTTACCACCTCTCAATAACATCCATGTTTTCACAGTGAGCTGGGATGCTATTAGTCCATAACAATGTGACCCCTTGTAAATGCTTTAGCCACCCTTTGCTGACATAATCAAACATTTTCAACAAATCTACATCATCTTCCGCAAATGCATTGTTCCACTCCTCTTCACTGATGGTTCCCTGATATACCTCTGCCACATCAGCTCTAGCTACTATACACTCAAAATCCAGACTAACAGACTCATGTGCTTTTCCTTCAAATGGTAACTTTGACAAACAATCTGCAAGGGCATTAGTTGCTCCTGGTATGTATCTTATGTCAAAGTCGCATTTTTGTAACTGAGACAGAAAATGAATAAGTCTGAAAGGAGCTCCAGACCATCCCTTGTCACAAAGCAGATACATCAAAGGCTTATGGACACTACACAGGACAGATTTTGTACCCCAATATATATTTCATAGTTTTCAATGGCCCATGCACATGCTAATGCTTCTCTCTATATCGTACTGTACCTCTTTTCAACTTTGGAGAGTACCCTCGAAGCACAAGCTATAGTATGCTCGTCAGTAACCATCCTTTGGCAAAGAGAACCACATAGTCCTACAGCACTAGCATCAGCTGATATGACACATGTAGCACCACTGACAAAAATCTTTAACACTGACACACTAGCAAGCACTCTTTTGATTCCATCAAATCTTGTTTTTGCTCACTCTCACCAACACATTTTTCTTTCTTCCTCAATAGTTTTTTAACAGCTCAAAGCGAATTGCATTACCAACCACAAATCTAGCTTAATAATCGCTTAAACCAATGAATGACTTCAGCTTGTCCTTAGTTTGTGAGCATAGTACATTCCGCAAAGCTTTGATGAAATCATCCTTGGGTTTCACACCTTCTGATGTTACACAGTGACCCAAATATTCAACCGAATTAGTTAAAAATGTGCACCTATCACGTGATACAGTCATTCCAAGATCACTAAGAATGGACAAAACAGTATCCAAAATACAATTGTGCTGTTCATTTGTTTTAGCAAAGATCAAAATATTTGTCCTTGAAAGCTTGTACCCCAAGAACATCCTTAAATAAACAATATATCAGCTTCTGGAAGACACTAGAAGAGGATGATAGGCCAAATGGTAAAGGCAAGCACTTAAATGCTCCAAACGGCATAATAAATGTGGTTAAAAGTTGAGATTCTTTCTTCAAAAGCACTTGATGTTATGCGCCTTTGAAGTCTATATTGCTGAAAAACGTAGCACTCCCTAAGGTTGTCAACACCTCATCAATTTTGGGTAGGGGATGGCAGTCCACAACAATGTTTTGTTTAATGAACTTAAATTCACACAAAGACGAATTTTGCCATTTGTTTTCTTCAAGATCACCACTGCACTTACCCACTCAGCAGCAGCAGCATTCACAGACTCTATAATACTGTATGCATCACAGTTAATCCAGATGTTTTCTCAACTCCTCCCTGATACACAAATGTACTTCACGTACTCTGTGCACTACAGGTGTCGCATTCTGATTTAAAGCCATTTCATGCTTGAACCCTTTCACAACACCAATCTTGTCTTCAAAAACCTGTGGATATTTTTTAGTATAATACCCACTACACAATTATTGTCACACACTCCATCAACCAACATAATAGAAAGACGAGTACCAGGCCTCAATACCATGTAAAATATCCTTGATCGATCCATCCCAAGATATCTTTGCCTTTCACTGCAACATAAACTTTTGTGTGAATCACTCTATTCTGAAAATCTAAATTTTCTTCAAAAACCCTATGGTATCAATTTCCATGTCACCATAGGCTACAGCTCTAATGTCAGGTACACTGAGTTGCACATTCTTTCATAAAGCCCTGAGAGTTCCTTCCAATAACATTGTCAAAGGTGAACCAGAATCCACCATAATATTCACATTGACCCCTCTGATTCTCAAATCACAGTATGGTCCATTCCTGCTAGCTATATCACTCGCATTCAGACTCACATCCACTGTAAAAAAAGTAGTGGTGGAAATATTCGCAACATCCTGCAATTCAAAATTGCTAGCATCCTGCTGCTCCATCTCAGAAATACAACTTCCGTTCACCCCTGTGCACATACTTTTACACACTTTCATAAAGTGCCCTACTTTGTTGCACTTCTTTCCTTGAGGACACTTTACATTATTTACTAGATTATAACGTGACCCACACCTAAAACATGCACCACCATTTTAACAAAAAATTATTGGTTTTAGAAGCATCCTGTTTTTAAAACAAAATAACACTATCTGACTTCTCACGTTGAGCATCATTTTCTAAAGTTTTAACAGATTTTACAGAGCATTCTATGCCCTTAGCTATTTTTATCATTTGATCAACAGTGGAATTAGTACAGCACAATAAATCCGCCTGTAATTTCTTTATATAGATATTCAAAACAATTTGGTCACTACCACTTTCTCAAACTTGCATGTACAAGCCAGGAGTCTCAAGGCAGAAACATATTGATCTAAAGATTTTACTGAGTCTTGCTTGTGCGAATAAAAATTGAATTGTTCTAGGACAATACTGGGGGACCGATTCACAAAAATAATCTGAGACAAAATCCTTATTTTATGACTTTCGGTATTCACAAATGGCATTTAGGAGTAGTAAAGTTAGGATTTTGTCTCAGTTAAGCTTAAGTTTTACTTAAGTTAAACTTAAGACAAAAACTCAAGTTTAACTGAGACGAAATCCTAACTGCACTACTCCTAAATGCCCTTTGTGAATACAGAAAGTCGTAAAGTTAGGATTTTCTGTCAGATTACTTTTGTGAATCGGGCCCTGTATGGAAATCGAAAATAATTGCTGTTAGCATGAGCTGAAGCCATCTTGTTTGCAGCATCCATTTTGTTAGCCTTGTGATTCAGCCGTCTTCACTGTTGCCTGCTTTTCTATTCTACTTAAGTCGTCAGCTTTAGTTAACTCTTTCTGTACTGAGCCGGAGCAATGTATGAGCTCAGAAAGGCCTGTAGCTGCTAGAATGCACCTGTTTGAGAATATAACTGTCCACCATGTTTTACTGATGTAAGCAGTTTTGTCTCCCCTCCCACTTTGCTGACTAAGTGGTGTCCATCTGCCCATGTTAGTCGATAGCTATTCCTGTTTATGCTTGTACCTTCTATTTGAGTCTACATGCTTACTCTGCAACAAACTGTGTATAAAAGGCCCATGGTTTCTGTATTCCATGTACTGCCTCCCCTCAGCGCCTGAGGGTGTTGTATTGACGTAGTTCCACTCATGAGTGATTACTAAACTTGTTATTTGAATTCCAGCTTCAGTGCCAATCTCTATTTTGTTGGTTTAAGGACCTGTGGGCAGAGAAGGGTGAACCATGCACCGGTGTGCCCCTAAAAAGGCACATTTCCACAGTCTGGCACCCAACTCGTGGGGCTCATCGGAGACGCGGCCGCCCGAAGGAGGGGTCTTGATGGAGGAATAGAATCTTACTGAGGAGACGTCCTGCATGAGGAGACCCTTGTCCTTGCAGACTGAAGTGACTTTTCTGGTTTTCCCGATTTGACCCTCCAGGTGGTGGCCGGTCCCGACTGGGATCTCCTTGGCACAAGTTTTGCAGTGACCATTAGGTCGACCAAGAGATTAGCAGTTGGAGGTTGGAGACTTGTTTGGTAAGGTCGCTGAAGCTGCACAGGCATAAATCCAAAGGACGGCGCTGACCAAGGGGTGTGAGGCATCAGGCACTGAGTCATGCGTACCCCAAACAACAGCAGCTTGGAAATCAAAGTCTATGAAGGATGCACGGCGTCATGAAGGTGAGGTGTGGTGCAGAGGCCAGTTCCCTGGTTACCATGGGGAAGGCGAGGCATCGTGCCTGCGAGGAGGTGACGTGTTGAGTCAAGGGTTTGGATTTGCTTGGCCAAGATTCTGGTTTTGTTTGTTTGTTTATCTGTTGCAATAGATAAAGGCAGGTAATGTGGAGATTTTTCTCTACTTTGATATATCAGGGATAAGTAATATTTTACAAATTTGGTAGCATGCCTGCTCCTAGCACACTCCGTAGGCGGTGTTGCTGTCTTGGAGGTACCAAAATGGATTTAGAAAGAAGTCAGCCGGCTCCCCTAGAGGGGACATCTAATAGGTACATGTATATTAAATACGGTATTTCTTCCATAATGTATAGTACACTGTGGAACTAATATACGAAAAAAGATCCTGATCTACAATGGCCAGTAAATGGGTCATTTAATTTTAAAAAGATTCAGCAGTGTGAGTTTAAACGAAAGCGTTGACAACATATGTTTGATTGTGTACGAATGTGGGAGAAAGAAGAAGCTATAGCAGAAAAAGAACAGTGAAAAACGATATATCAAAAAGCATTGGAATTGAAAAATAAGGAGATGAAGGAAATAAAAGAAAAAGAAGATAGGGAGCGTCGTCTAGAGGTAACTGGCCAGTACCCTATTAGGCGCCCTATTTATCCCATTCTTAATAGACCTCAGGATGATTCCATCCTGTTAGATAGACCTCCACCCCGTATAAATTCCCTAGTGCCCCTGAGAATGAGGGTTCTGATGTCTTCAAAAGAAAAAGATATGGATAAGCAAGACGGGCGGAAGACTCGCTCTACGTTGACTACTGAATGCAAGGCTACTTTTAGATCCGCTGCTCATAAGGCACCTCGTGGGAATGCCTCCGCTCCAGAGCTTATAGCAATGGTTCAGCAGTGGACAGTCTGCAAGAGAAGAAAAAGCAGCTGGTAAAGCTACAACTGAACAAACAGTTAAGACCCCGGAGCAACAAGAGGGAGCTACGGGGACAGATAAAGTTACTAGTGATATTGAAGTTACTATGAAACCCATACGTGAAGCAGCACCTCTGTCTGTTCCCCCAAAGGAAGCGGGAACGAATGATGATAAAGATTCAGATGATGCAAAGGGATATTTTGTTTATAATTCGGTCTACACTCCTTGGAGTAGAGCTGATGTTATGGCTCTTAAAGCTGCTTTGCCCGACCCATGGGAAAATCCGGCCGCTTTTTATGAAGATATGGAAGGAGCTATTAGCTCCTGTACTATGACTCTGCCAGATATTGACATGTTTTTTGGACTTATTTTGCCCCCTGATGTGTGGAGATCAATTCGGAAGGTAGATGATAATGTAGCCTATGGTGATACTTGGGTGCATTTAGAGCAAATAGATGCAGCTAGAGTGCCTGCGCAGAAACCACGACAGGAGATATTAGATCTTTCCAAAGCTATTGTGACTTAATTGAAAACTCTCATACCCCCTAAGAAAACAGATTGGACTACATTAGCGCCTTTTAAAAAGAATGCGGATGAGTCAGTTTCTGATTTCTTTACGAGATTTGAAGAGGCATTCCATGATTTCAGTGGGCAGTCATTAACAGATGACACGTGTAAGCCTCTGCTCGTCGACAAATTTGTCACCAACATGTTGCCAGAAATAGCTAGTCACCTAAAGGCCAGCGAGAGTTCATGGACTACGTCTTCTCCAGTCTCCCTTTTGACTATGGCCCGGTATTATGAGCGTCAGGAATAGGAAGCAAAAGGCAAGAAGGATAAAAAGGTTAAGGATTTAAAGAAAAGTTATGTTGGCTCAAGTCTATGGTTGCTCATTTAGAGGTGGTGGTAGAGGTGGACGTGCAATGTATCGCCCTGATGTACCCCCTTTCCCTCGATCAACTTTGTCTTCTGATCAGTGTGCTTACTGTAAAGAGATTGGACATTGGGGTTCTGAGTGCCCCCTTTTGCGAGGGCAGCAGTATCAACGGGGTAGAGGAAGCATGAGAGGACGCCCAGGGAATTCAGGAAATAGGGGAGGAATAGGAGCTCGTCCCAGGTTAGAGGCAGTTGAACATGGGCCAAATTATTCAAATACTTTTGATAGACAAAATCAATATCAAATGTCAGATTATTCGGCTGATGGTTTTAGGGATTCTGATTATGCATAAGAATGCCTAGGATGGGGTAAGGAACCGGTTGAGGTCCCAATAGATCAGAAAGGTCCTTATGTTGATGCACATGTTTTGGGCTCTACTGATTGGTTTCTGGTTGATACAGGAGCTACTCGTAGTGCTCTGTCTAAAAAATTGGTACCCAGGGCTCCCCTGTCTGGCGCAATGATAACATCGATAGGATTCGATGGGACACCTACATCTTGCCCACTGTCACAACTACTTGCATTCAGTCTTGATAAATTCACTGCAACATGTCCATTCCTGCTTTTCCCTAACATGCCGGACAACATTGTGGGTATCAATATGCTTAAACATTTTCGTGCTACAATACTTTGCTCTCCAGAAGGTGTGCGTGATATCTTAAATAATAACTATCCAATGGTTGAGAGGTCGTGTCTCATTAAAGAGGATGTTGCTCTGGCATCACTACCTAGTACCTTGTGGGCTACATCAGATACCAATGTGGGACAAATGGTTATCCCACCAGAACATATTCAAGTGAAGGAAGGTGCTTAGTTGCCTCGACTGCCCCAATATAAAATATCTCGGGAAGGCGAAGAAGCATTAATGCACATTGTTCAGGATTTGATCAAGGTGGGGGTTATGGAAGAAGTCCCATACAATATCTATAATAGTCCTATTCTTCCTATTTTGAAAAAAGATACTGACACTAAAATTTACAGATTCATAATTGACTTACGAGAGGTCAACAAAATAGGGGTGCCCCAATACCCGGTAGTCTCTGACATCACAACACTTCCTCCTATGGTTCCTCCTACTGCCACTACATTTAGTGTGATCGATTTGAAGAATGCATTCTTCTCGATACCTATTCATCCTGACAGCCGTTATTTGTTCTGCTTCACTTTGAATAATCGATCATTCAGATTTTGTAGAGCTCCACAGGGGTATACAGAGAGTCCTAGCATTTATAGCCAGGCATTGAAAAGGCAGCTTGACCCTTTCCCTGTACCGAAAGGGGTCTCTCTTATTCAATATGTCAATGACATCTTGTTGGCTGCCAATACCCCTGAACAGTGTGAAGAAGGAACATTGTTATTGCTATCATTCCTTGCCTCTCATCATCACAAAGTCTCTTGGAAGAAATTGCAATATTGTTGACTGCAGGTTATCTACTTAGGTCACCTCCTGTCTGAGGAGGGACACGCACGCACACCAGACCATATTCAAGCTATTTTAGACATGCCTGTGCCCCGTACTCAGAAGGATGTTCGTGCACTGATTGCCTTACTTCTTTCTGTAGGCAGTGGATTCCTAGCTTTTCTCACATTGTTAAACCCTTGTTGGCCCTTTTGACTAAAAACACTCCGATTCCCTCCCATGGAATACTGAATGCCAGAAGGCTTTTCAACAGTTGCGTCAGGCTCTTTGTTCTGCACCAGTATTAGGAACTCCAGACTACACTAAGGCCTTCACACTCTATGTACACGAGTGGGACGGTTGCGCTCTCTCAGTTTTAACACAGACACACGGTGATAAGCAGCGCCCTTGTGCATATTTCTCAGCTGTCCTTGATCCAGTCGCTCGTGTGTTGCCCGTGTGTTTTTGAGCGGTGGCGGTGATGGCTGTGTCCATACGTCAAAGTGAGGGAATAGTTGTTGTCAGATAGATTGCTTGTGCTAGTACCCCATTCAGTTGATGCTCTTTTAAATCAAACAAAAACACAACATTTGCCCACTTGGCAGGATATGAATTGACACTTTTGGCCCTTCATATCACACTGAAATGATGTTCAACTCTGAATCCTGCTATGTTATTGCTATTTCCAGCCACTCAGTCCCAGTCACAAGAGTTACATGACTGTATATACCTTACTGAAGAACAAACAAAGGGTTGTGTTGACATACAAGATACGCCACTTTCTAGTGCTGATGAGGAACTCTGGGTTGATGGGTCCTGCTTGAAGTTGCCTGATGGTACGACATCTGCTGCTTAAGCAATTACAACACTTCAGACAGTAGTTGAGACAGCTCACATTCCACAGAAGTCAGCTCAAGCAGCCGAGTTGATAGCACTGACAAGAGCATGTGAGCTTAGTACAGATCTACTTGTTAACATCTACACCGATAGCCGTTATGCTTTTGGGGTTGCTCATGATTTTGGGCAACTCTGGAAGGAAAGAGGCTTTCTTACTTCACATGGGACACAAATAGTGCATGGGGAATTAGTACACAATCTCCTTACTGCCTTGACATACCCTAAGAAAGTGGCAATTGTTTAGTGTAGTGCACACAAGAAAGTGACTGATAAAATAGGAAAAGGCAATGTCTTCGCAGATTGTACAGCTCGTGAGACTGCATAGCAGCGAAGTACTACACCCATGTATGTAGTTAAGTCACAGGTTGAATGTTGGCATGATGCCAGGCAAGAAGTAGTGGATATGCGATGATCTACTTCTGTTGATGAATTAGACCAATGGTCTAAGGAGGGAACACTGGATGATGAGGGCTGTTGGAGGAATAAAGAAATGACAAAATGGAAGTTACCCACAGCCTATTTACATCCTATGATTTATATGGCACATGGACCAGCACATGTTTGAGCATCCTCAATGGCAAAGCAACTTATGCAAGTTTGGGATCATCCAGATATTGCCGGCACAGCTAAAAAGATAGTCCAGTCTTGTCTGATCTGTCTCCAATATAATCCTGGAAGGGGAACACAAACTCCAGCAGGAGGGTTTGCCATACCTACTGCACCTTTTGAAGTCCTAAAAATGGATTATATCTAGCTTGAACGCTGTAATAATCTGAAGTATGTTCTGGTAGTGGGTTGTGCCTTTAGTAAATGGGCGGAGGCATACGCCATGAAAGATAATACAGCTCTTACTACAGCAAAGGTGCTCCTAAAGGAGTTCTTTCCCTGATTCGGCGTTTGTCAAGTTTTGTGGAAAGATAACGGACCCCATTTCATTGGGCAAATTGTTGGTTACCTCATGAAAGGATTGGGAATCAAGCAGAAGTTCCATGCTGCTTTTCACCCAAAATCAGCAGGGCTAGTGGAATGATACAACTCTACCCTCAAACTAAAATTGCCCGAAATACAAGCTTCCACATCTTTGAAATGGCCTGATGCACTGTCATTAGCATTGCTATCTATTAGACCGATACCACATACATGATCTGGCCTTACGCCATATGAGGTGGTTTTTGGAATGCCAATGAATATATGGGGGATTCCTAAGCCACACCCTATACATGTTCTACCCTATGTATTGATAAACGACTATTTGTGTCAGTTGACTGACAGTTTGTCTTCTATTTATCTATTTATTTGACCTAGGATATCGTCATCTGAGGAGTCCCGGCCATACAGACACTTTGTGCTTTTGACCAGCAAATGTCCCTCCCAGGTAGATCTTTTTATTCACCTCATCTTGATGGCCAACAGCAATGTTTTTTGAACGCCACAAATAATTAATTAAGAAGGTGAGCAATTATGAGGACTGGTGCTGTACGGAGCATTAATCTTTAGACATCTCATTAATGCACTCCATCTTCTCAGATCCTTCCATTAACTGTGATGAAACCTTCTGTTCAGAGACCGCATTAGAACAGATCTCCCAAATCTTTTACATCTTGCCTATATGTGGAAGTCAAAAGTTCTTCCAAGTTTTCTCTTGGCAACAATCGCAATTCAGTACGATACCTTTTCCTGTCTCCACTTTCAGGCCAATGACGCCACCCGGTGGACGAACGTACTGACACAAACCTACTCGCTGCAAGTTTTAACGTATTCTTGTGATATTCCTCATTTATTTTTATTGTTTAGGTAAGTAAAAAAAAGGATAGCTAAGTCACCTAGCCCCTGCTTTAGTGGATTGTATCGCTTTCTTAGGTTGTTCGACATGTAGTCTGTTTATCTTTCTCTGCAGGCACACCTATCAGCCTAATCATCTTGTTTGTTCTTCTGCGTTTACAAACAGCTTTTCCTGGCTATTAAAGTCCGTTCGGTTGGTAGACTACGTGGTCATGTTTGATCATTGTTAGTCATAAAGAAGAATTATTTTACCGGCATGAGTGATCACGATTAAAAACATTTTCCCCAAATTAGGACTCCATTAACCTACGTTTTTGTCTCTTTTTCTTCTTTTTTCTTCATTCCTTTATGTTTTCCTCTTTTGTCTTTTATGTGCTTTTGACATGTGTGCAATGTAAACTTATAGTCTTAAAATATTTTACCGCATTTGACCACTCTTTATGCTAGACCATTGCGAATATCAAACATTTGTAACTATGTAGTACCTTTAGGAAAAATGCAAAAAAAAACTATCAATGTGCCTACAAATGAACTAGATGGTACTTAATACTTTCCACTATTCCATAGTCCCCATGGACTTTGGATATGAATGCACCCTTACACCCTGAAGAAGGTGATACCCCGGAAAGGGGGTTGAACACCGAAACGCGCGTCGGTGTTTTTGATCTTTTGTCCCCTACATATGTATTCCACTGTTTGATTTATGTAAAGATGAACAAGTATTGATCCAACTAATTATTTTAATTTATCCCCAAAAAAGTATTTTTCGTATTCTTTGATATATTAAGTTATAAACGTTGAATCACATACTTGCAACTTGACTGTTCTATGAGAAAAAAGTCCTTCAATGTTGCATATGTATAGGGACTTTGAATTATAACCATATGCAACTTTTGATGAATGTTAGGTGTGTTTTCACGGTTTGAATGAGTCTATTAGAGTATGAGAATGTATGACTGTTGTGTATGAAAGGCAGTCCATGGGAATCACAATTATTTAGGCCACAGCAATTGTTGTATATATTTTATTGTGTAAACACATGATCTATGCATTTATTTGTTTGCTTTAAATACAGTAAAACCCAAATAAAATGTTGTTTAAATAACTTGGTTTATGTTATTGTTTGAGCGCATGGCCTAGCACATTTATCAAACGACTTAATTGCGTTCTCTAAAATAGATAGGTAGAGCAGACTGTTTGTTATTTGATACTTTGACTTTCCCCTTTTGCTCTACCCATACTCACTCAGGGGTTCCCCTATTACTTATTGGTTGTCTTCTATTTATCTACAGGTTCGGGAGACTCTTCCAGACAGGTCGCAGGGTGAGGGCCATAATCTATGGCCTGGGGACTTTGTCCTAACGAAGTCCTTCCAGAGAGCCAGCTCCCTAGCACCGAGGTGGCACGGACCGGAGCAAGTCCTTCTGGCTACCAGGACTGCAGTGCAAGTGACCAACCGGAAGAACTGGGTGCACGCAACCCATTGTCGGAGGGTGTTGCAGGACCTAGTGAGCTCAGCTGTGTTGGCAGATCATCACGACAGCCTGGACACAGAGAAAGGACAAGCAACGTCACCTGAAGGACCTGAGGAAGTCTTCCTGGACAACACTATCCCTGGTACATCTCGATATCAGCTGTGACCCCAGAAGAAAGACACTTTGTTGCTGAAAAAGACTATTTGAGCCACTGTCCTGGGTAGTGAAAGACTGAGTTACAAAGGGGGGTACTCTTTTAGTGCCTACTCGTCTCAATTTCAGCGAAGAAACCAACGTCTGCCCAGGACCTTAGGGCCCATCTGTTCCGTTGCTCAATCGGCAAAATGAACATGTCTGTGGAGAAGAAATCAATTGCTGCAAGAATCTGTGATTAAAAGAGTATGTTCATTATTGGACTTTCTTCAATTATTGTTCTGATTGCTACAATAACATGGGTTGGAGAGGGAGGAGCTCCTGCTCGAAATTTACTGACTGCTACTACTCCTGTCCCCATTGAGCACCATTTTTTCACTCTTCCATATCATGAGCAGAAGCACAGAATGTCCTATCTCAATAATACGTTCATTCAAATGTTGCATCACACCCATAATGCTATGAACATTACCAACTGTTGGGTGTGTGGAATGATGCCAGCTCATCAGAAAAAGGGAGGAACGCCTTTTATTCCTTTGCCGTTTTCACATAATGGCTCCTGCAGAGCCTGGTTTGCACTATTGTGGGCTTCTCAAATTGGTAATATTACCAACTTTGATGTAGGAAGACTTAACGCTCAGTTAAATAGAGTCTGTTACCCTGATGAGGAAGGAGATCCACAAGCTAACTGAACTGTATGGGAAATGGAGGAGTATCGTCGAGTAAATTCCTCCACACACTATGTTTTCCCCAACACTCGAACTATCAAGGGTAATGGACCTCCTGTTATAGCTGTTACTAGAGCTCAAGCAGACCTTTGTGTGAGCAGTATTGGCAATATCCCTGTTGGAAAAGGTGACTGTACCTTAGTGCTGAACATTACTGGAATGAACCATAGCAGTTTTTTGTCCTCACATAACACCTATTTCATTTGCGGAAATAAAGTTTATTACCATCTACCTACTGGTTGGTTAGGTAGCTGCTATGTGTCCTTTTTGCTACCACCTGTGCACTTGGCACCTGCATCTTACCATAAAGACTATAAACTGTTTAATGACATTTCCAAAAATAGACTCAGGAGGACAATAAACAACGATGATGTGGATCAAACTGATACTACACTACAGAAGTATACTGACTTTAATTTGGGACTGTTCTTCTTTGTTGGTGCGGCCTTAAAAAGCAGAAAGATAAGGCGCTTAACACGTGTTGTAGAGGCTGTAACCAATCAGACAG
Source organism: Triturus cristatus (assembly GCF_964204655.1). Lineage (NCBI taxonomy): Eukaryota > Metazoa > Chordata > Amphibia > Caudata > Salamandridae > Triturus > Triturus cristatus. The sequence continues at coordinate 1,191,587,364 of NC_140589.1, forward strand.
CCATGGCACTTGGAAATATCACGGAAGAACTACAAATTGCAAGAATTGGGGTGCTCCAAAACAGGATGGTCCTCGACACATCATTGGGAGCAGCTGTTGTGTGTGCATCCCTGACCACGCCCCTTCGGTTTTTGAAACCATTTCTAAACTGCACAAAATAGCCTCTGAAATCCATTAGGATTCAGGTACATGGACTTTGACTGGATGGCTATGGATTATGTTTACTGTATGGGGCTGGAAATTATTGTCAGTCCTATGTATATTTTTTGCTATTCTTTTTACTTGCTGCCTATGTATTCAATGCGGCCCAATGCTCTGTTCCCTTGGTATCTCTACCTGTACCTCATGTATACCTGACTAAACAAAATGTCAAGAATGCAAATTCCCACCTAGCAATGGATCAGGAAATTAATGAATCTATGAGAATAGATGTGCAGGATAACTTCCATGCTCCTTCCAAATCATAGAGATGTCTTCAGCTAATGCTAAAAGGGCCTTCTGTGGTAATCAAAAATAATTGCTGTTAGCATGAGCTGAAGCCATCTTGTTTGCAACATCCATTTTGTTAGCCTTGTGATTCTGCTGTCTTCACTGTTTCCTGCTTTTGTATTCTACTTGAGTCCTCAGCTTTTGTTAACTCCTTCTGTACTGAGCCGGAGCAATGTATGAGCTCAGAAAGGCCTGTAGCTGCTAAAATGCACATGTTTGAGAATATAACTGTCCACCATGTCTTACTGATGTAAGAAGTTTTGTCTCCCCTCCCACTTTGCTGACTAAGTGGTGTCCATCTGCCCATGTTAGTCGATAGCTATTCCTATGTATGCTTGTACCTTCTATTTGAGTCTACATGCTTACTCTGCAACAAACTGTATAAAAGGCCCATGGTTTCTGTATTCCATGTACAGCGCCTGAAGGTGTTGTATTGATGTAGTCCCACTCATGAGTGATTAATAAACTAGTTATTTGAATTCCAGCTTCAGTGCCAATCTCTATTTTGTTGGTTTAAGGACCTGTGGACACAAAAGGGTGAACCCTGCACCGGTGTGCCCCTAAAAAGGCACATTTCCACACCTGGGTTGCTCAGAAAAATATCTAGGTATTCTTTTCTCTGCTTCCACATACACTTTCTAATCTCCTGCATCCCCTGAATCCCCACTCGGTGGTTGCACCTCTGGAAGACGGTCAAAAACTCTTTGTCCTATATTTCTTAAACACTTAAACAACAGGGCCATCTTTCTGACTGGTTAATATCCACAAGCATCTATAGCTGTCAAATAATTTTGGAAAGCCTTGAGCCACCTTTTCTACTCTAGCGCAGGTTTGCCAGAATTCATAAAAAAAAATGTGAAGGTTGTTGTACATGACCACTGCTGGTCATGATGGCTTATTTAACTTGGTGATGAATGAAATCCAAAACCAACTAAATATATTTTCAAAGGTAGGGCAGAACCCAATTGACCTGTCACACAAGCAAAATATGGAAGCACAGTTCCAGAAAGAACACTAAAGTAATCAAGTTAAACCTTAGTGCAGAGTCAGTGTAAGCTGACAGAACTGCCACAACTCAATCAAAATCGTAGTGACCACAAACTTGCCGGCAAACTCACAGTAAGATTTCAACAAGTCCTATGCAAACGCAATAGAGTACAACAAAAATAGTAAAACACTGTTCGCGAAATTCAGAAATGAAGAAGTCGTAGTCCTTAACGGGTGTGGTTCATTATTTAATGCAGTGTTCTTGCGCAAAACCAGCCAACACGTGTTTCGTCAGTGGGTTGTAGGACCCTTGACTTCTTCAGGGCTGTAGCGAGTATAATATGTGCTTATACCTCTAAAGTGTTGATAAATCCAACCCAGTTCATCATACAGCAATCATTACTTCCGTGTGACTCAAGTATATCCAAATCTCAGATCCAGAGATATGTCTGGTCCGAGTCTCTAAAATCGATTTTCGCCAGTTGCGGTGCTTCCAATAAAAGTTCAGAAAATGTATCCTATCGGGTTGATAGAGATCGAGAAAATACGCGGAACGCTGGGCTCACTCGCCACGGTCCTGAAATTGGACATTTCACACAGCTTACTTCACTGTTGGTTATACATTATCGGAACTGGCAAAAGAGATGATGAAGACGTCGTCCTCGTAGTGGGTCGCAGCTCCATGTCCCCAGGGCACTTCTGTGTGGGTGGGGTCTTCGAGCATCAATGGCATAGGGTCATAGCGTGGCCTCTTGGTGTGCCTCCTCGGGGTCACCCTCCACCCCCGTGGCATACACTGGCATAGTGTTTGGCCTTGCGACACTTGGAGCTGGTCTGCCCTCTTGCCGGGCAGTGGTCCGGCGCGCTGTGGTTGAAACCGCAGCATCGGCACTTCCCTGCGGGCTGGCTGGGAGGGGTTCACATGTGTGCAGGTCCAGGGTGCCGTTGCACCGCCTCCACTGACTCTTCTTTGATGTGGACAGGTTTCAGCGCTGGAGTAGCTGAACTACTGTAAACTCGGGTGGCCTCCAACTCATCTGCCTGACTGTCCGACAGCTCTTGGGAGCATGACAGTTGAAGGGTCTCGTTGAGGAAAATGCCTGGTATGTGGAGAATCTGACATCTTAGCATGACAGACTTGCACCCCTGAATGATCAGTACATGGATCTCCTCCGACTGATCGATGTTTGTGCATGTGGGGGTAAACTTCCTCAGCCTTGCGTAGAACATGTCTACAGTCTTTACCTCCATTTGCCGGGCCTGATGCAGTTTGAACCGATCATAGTCCAGATTCCTTTGGAGGTCAAAATGCATATTGAGGGCATTGACCGATACATCATGTGTCATATTCGTGATCCTCCCTTGTGTCTGACAGCATCTCGAAGAGCTCGTATAGCTCATCGCCCCCAAAGTGCATTCGCATGGAGTGCTTCACCCCTCCATCAGTCTCTCTGGTCCCCCTGAAGTAATGATTGAGGCGACCGAACCAGAGCTTCAACCTGGGCGCAGCCATGGCGGGGTCTGTGAGCTGGCTGAAGGGGGGTATGGGCATCACAAACGTGTGTGAGAACGGTGCTGGTGGCACCTTCGCAGGCGGTTGTAGCGGCGGGGGAATCTGCCATGGCTAGCCGATGGTGGACTCTGTGTGTTGTTGGGGCAGTGCTGCTGGAGGTGGGTGAGGTGCTGTTGTGGCACTGCTATGTCCACAGCCTTTGACTGACCTTCTTTGTGCTTGGGCTCAGCTCTCCTTGCCCCTTTGAGTGGTCTTGGGTGCGCTTGCCTCCACGTGGTGCTGCGGGCCGTAGCGTGCAGGAGCAAACTGCAGCAGGATGCTGGTGGTCAGTTGCAGGCTTATGTGGTGCTACTGCCGGGCACCAGCAGCAGAATCTAGTCTGAAGGCCGTAGTGTGAGGTCAGGGAAAGCATACCTTGATAGGCTCCCTGTGTGGTGCTTCCCCACTCAGGATCCCTGCAAGTCAGGGCACTCACTCCTCTGCCAGCTGAGCAGGCCTGGCGGCGACAGGATGATAAGACGGGCAGGAAACCATGGACCGCAGTGCTGCTATCGCCATGCTATGTCAGAGAGAGTGTGCACTCCATACTCGTAGCTGATCACTGCCGCGGGCTCGGGCTGGATCCAACATGCTCACATTGCGCTGCTGCTGCCGCAGCGGGACAGCGCGTGGAGCCAACACAGGTATGGGGCAGCAACACACCCGCCAGGGCATCAACACACTTGTCTGGTGGTGTGGGTGGCAGGCTTGCTGCTCAGCGGACCGGGAGAGTGAAGCTGCCAGAGGGAGGGCATGAGTTTGTCACCCCTCATCATCAGTGTGACAAGCGTGGCCGGGCAGTGAAGGCATGTGTTGCCCAGCATGAAAAAGACTAACACAGGACACTTTGGTCTCTCTCAGCCAGCGGTCACGTGCGACCCTGGCCCCTTTATTTATACCCTCGGACCGAGCCTGGTCACGAGGGGCGTCTGGGGTGCAACAAAGTAAAGGAGATGCCTGGTGGTTCTCTACAACATCGAGGAACTCTTATCCACCGATGCCACTTCCTACAGCTGTTTAAGTAATCAATTCTTAACCTGAAAAGAATCCACCCATCATCTACCTACACCACTGCTGCATGGAAAACTTTTCTGGAACTCAAAATATCCCATTACCATACTTTAGGTGGGCTAACACCAGAGTGCATGTGTTTTCCAGCTATCTCCTTTGTGTGCTTCTCCCCCAGCCAAATAGTTGCCCCACTCTCCCTGTTGCTCAGTCCCTTGTGGGCTGCTTGCTCTCTGTCCTGTGGGCTTCTCTTGTGTGCTTCTCCTCCACCACACCCCCTCACTCTCACACACTCCATGTTGCTCTCTCCCTCATGAGCTTTTTCTTGCCCCCCTATGTTACTCTTCAGCTGGTGTGCTGCTTTTCTCCTTCTCCATCATGGTTTTATTTTTATTGTATCCCAATCCTCTGCTCATTGCTCTTCATGTCCACTCCTCTAAAGTCCTTTTTTTTGGAATTTGTATCAGCAAATTGCTGGAAGTGTTTTCATCAACAAAGCACGTTTGCAAGACTCTAATTTCATTTTTTTAAATGTAATTTAAAAAGTTATTTAATTTACCAAATCATCTTGGATTTTTAAATACACAAAAATGATGCCAGCGTCATTTCCTAGTTGAATGCATGTATACTTATGAAATTCCATTCAGCTTTTTCTTTTTCCCAAGGCCGAGATTTATTTTGCTTTGCCAATGCTTGTTTTTTAATTACTTTTTTTCGAGCAGTTGTTTATCATCTTTGGGTGAAACATGTTAACATAGGCTTGTAGCTCATTGCTATGTGGCTCATTGTGGTGCAGTGAAACAGTTACTAATTAATGGGTGGCAGTCAGCAGTCACGATCTAGAATATGAGGCGCTTCAAGATATTAACACCAAGAGAAAATAGAACATGTCTGACAACTGATTGCAAACTCTTAATGGATTTAGAACTCTTAGGTTACAGGTTCCATAAGAGCTTGCATAAGGTTTGTGGAAGGAATATTTTTATGTGTTACCCACTGTGGCATACAACAGTTTTCAACCTATGACAAAAACGTGTTCTAGGCAGGGAGAGAGAGCAACTTAGATATGACAGTCTTGAAAACATTTGCTGTAACTACTAACAACTGCTGGGGTGTTTTTACACAAATGCACTACTTAATTTGTACCTAATTTGTAAAAGAATGAGTTCCGGTGCACAAAAGTCTTCTCAGAAGCCTGCGGCTAGCGCTTTCAAGTGTCAGAGAGGGGAATACCAAGGCTGTACAGTCTTTAATCTACCTCATGCCTCTTTAATTCACTACCAAACACTACCTGTCCCTTTATATCACTCTTGTGGCTCTCTCACTATGTGGCACTTTTACCATCATTCTCATATTCTTTCTTTCCCCTTTGTGTGTTTTTCCCTCTCTTGCTTTTGTGAAATGTCTGATGAGAAAAATAAGTGCCAGTACCCAAAAATGTTTTCATGTTTAAGGTACCTAGATTTATTTATGCTCCTAATGAAATGGATTGCTATGCTGTAGCGTCATTGATCAGAGCATAGAAAGTCCATGCACTGTGGCCTCTGTTTCTGGTTCTTTTGAGGGGTAAATTACACTATAATCTTATATATTTCAGAAAAAAGAGTTACTTATCAGTAACACAATCAATCAAAATAAGCTTTATTCAAACTCACACATGAATCATAAAAGCTACATTATTGCATCCATACAAAATTGATTAAGAACCAGTATAATAGTTAAAACAGGTTTAAAAAGCTTAAAAAGGATACAGTACATAGATACAGATGCAATTGCAATCATCGGGTAAACACTCAAATGCAATTTGCAAGTTCAAACTATACCTGCTTTCTGCAATTAATGTTGGCCCACAGAAATCAAGACGTTAAGGCACATATATAGATGTTAGGTAGCATTTGCAAGTACAAAAAAGCTGGACGGCATTGAACAAAGCCCAGCTGCAGTAGCAAGGGTTTAACATGTTTCTTACTCGTCTCAGAAAAATGTTTATAAAACAGGAGGGTGTGCATAGTACTCTGCTAAGTGGTATCATCACAGGTAAATTTTCCCAGGTCAGATGACCAGTTATTGATGGTGGGGAAACTAATTAAATGGTGGAAGATATCCAGACGAAACCAAGTCAGCACAAACCTGTGGCACGCACTGAACACATTGGCTAAATAAAATGTCATATTAAAACTGGTCAGAATCATCTGATTCCTCAGAACAGAAGGTTTAAGAATTTCAGATGCTAATCTCATTTCCTCTAATGATGATAAACATTTAATTTTAAGTACTTTTCGTTGAACAAGAGCCAAGCCCTCAGATGGTCAAAGTACTCAGATTGGCCAATGTCTGCCAGAAAGTTATGCAAAAATTTGAGCCAAGAGATTTTAAGTGCAGACGGAGATCTAAGACAATCAGTTATAATCGATCGGTTAAGGGTGGTATATTCCGATGCCCAAATTTTATGCTATAATAATACTGGCTGTAGCCTAATAAGGTCTGCAATGTAAGGGACTCCTAGTTCTGTGTGGCAGACATAGGTTGCACTACTTTTAGGTACTGCAAGAAGATTTCTTAGGTAACAGTAACACATTTTTTGAAAATTAAGGCTACTCTACATCCAAATGCTATGTATTATTCTGCTAGCTATGGTAGGGTCTGGCATTGTATCTAAGCTTTTACAGTTTTAACTTTTGACATCAACCATAAGCCCAGTCTGCACTAAAACGTGACCACCATTTAGTTCCTTTTTCTCTAATGTGGTACTAACTTCTTTACATTAATAGAGAGGTGTGAAAGTCACAAGTGAATATGGAAGAACCCCATGCTGCTAAATTATTGTTACAGATAGGTGGAGAAGTGTGGCTCAATTGGTTAGAGCGGCAGACCTCGATGCAGAGCACTGGTCCGGGACCAGTGTTCGATTCCCGTCGTGACAGGGTCTCGGGCTATAAATTCCGCGGTCTGGATATTCTCACCTCAGTGCCTATTCTAATCATGGGTCCCATGCTGCAACTCTGGGCAATAGCTTGCTTAATCTCCACAATGGCCCCAACAGCGCTGGAATGCTTGGCCTCACCATGGGGGTGCCCAGGAGTGGACACCTCACATGGAAAGCCAGGAAGGGTTCCTTCAGCGGTATGAGTACAGCGCTGAGATACCCATAGGGGTGATCGGCGCTATATAAATACCTATACATTTACATAGGTACTATGTTTCTTTTGCAGAGTGAACCTCTTGTAGGTTCATTACCAATAAAGACTAATGTGTGTGTACAAATAGTGTACTGTTTTGCATTACCAACTTATCTTAATCAAGTACAGTTCCTGAACAGTTAGAGTCTGTAACTCGCTAAATTTTAGTAATGAAGTGATTGCAATTAAACATTCTGCTTCAAGGTTAATACTTTAATGTTGATATATACACAAGCTCAAAAGGCTTTTTCATGAGATCTATTACAATTACATTTTATACTCTAAATGCATTTGGTAGATATGATCTTTTTACTTCTTCAAAACATTGAGCAATAACTGGGCCTGGGCGAAATTTAAATGATGGTGGCATAATCGGCATAATTTCAGGAATGTAATCTTACGCTTGTTACGTGAAATCCCAAACATTATGCCAGTAAACTACTTCAAATAATTCTGTGCCAGTTGTGGTAAACATTTACTGTGGACCTACAAAAAAGGACAACAGAACACTAGTGGTTGTTATTCGCATTTTATTTTTTTTGCACTTTTCTTAGTGCAAAATTATTTCTTGCATAAAAAACTTGATGCAAGGATGCATTTCACACGAAAATATATCACTAAATGAAAGATTTCGAGTTTGTGAAATTACGAGTAATTTCACATCATTATGTAAAAGCAAATTACGTGAAATTTGCAGCAGGTACAGAGAAAACCTGTTTTTGATTCATTGTCCAAGTACATGCATACGATAGCTGATAAATGTACTGTTAACGAAGCAAAGAATTTGCATTCAAGTAAATAAAAAAAAGTAGTAGACTATGATTCTTCATTCTGGTAAACATTCCTGGAAATCATATTTTGTACACCAGTCAATGCTCATTGTCCATCTCCCTTTATCAATCAATCAATCAATCAGGGGTTTATAAAGTGCACTACTCACCCGAGAGGGTCTGAAGGCGCTGTGGGGTGCAGCTTGGGATCAGTTGAAAAGCCAGGTCTTGAGGCTCTTCCTGAAGTACATTTTCTACTGGTTGGTTTCCCTGCTTTGTGTATAGCCAGTACATGACTTTCCGGTAACTGTAAGTGTAGAATTTCTAAATCTCAGGAGGAATGTTCTAACTGTAAGTGTTTTGGATCTGGGTGATAACTGTCCCCCTTCCATATTCAACATGTCTTTGAATGTTAGTACTTTCACTGTCCATCACACCAATAGACTCAGCAGGTGTGAGAACCCAGGCCCTCATTTACAATAAATCTGTGCCGGAGCATCACTTTTTATGATGTTTCAGTGGTGCAGGCTGCTGAATCATATCTATGAGGCGACGCAAAGCCAACCTGCGTGGCTTTGCATAGCCTCATAGATATTGAGTAGGGCAAGGCAGTGCAAAGCTCTATGTCAAGGAAGCAATCCATGGGAGTTGCTGTAGGTGTTTTCACTCAACAACCATGGAATTTGATACTGCCCCAGATTTACAACATCACGTAAACCTGAGGCAGCGCCAAAAACCTACACTTCGCCAGAGCAGGCGTAGCAAGGAGAAATGTTGCTCGCTGCGCCACTGAATTCAAGCTAGCCTGACTGATGAGGGGTGAAACCCCAAACTGGTCCCAGGATGCTTGTTTCCAGTCCAGACTGATTTGCATATGACTGGGTCCAAACTGGGGTGGCATAGTGAGCAAAAGAACAATGGATTTAACCCAGATCCCTTGACTGGGGGTGACTGGTTGAAAAGTTTCAGCACTCTGTCCATCATCCTATTGTGTTTGCTATGTTCAACTTAAGTGGCCAAGGGTATGTCCAGACATAGGTCCCTTGCTCGCTGTGCCACTGGATTCAAGCTAGCCTGGCTGATGAGGGGTGAAACCCCGAAACCGGTCTCAGGATTCATGTGTTCGGTCCAGGGAGGACCTGGCATGGCAGTTCGGGCTACACTGTTCTCATGAGGAACAGGCTCAAGACTGATTTGCATACTGCAGGATCCAAACTGGGGTGACATAGTGGGCAAAAAAATTATGGATTAAACCCAGATCTCTTGACTGGGGGTGGGTGGTTGAGAAGATTCAGCACTCCATCGATCATCTTGTTGTGTTTGCAATTTAAATCATTGTCATATTGGCTTTCTTTATCTTGTTTAGCACCTGGGTAGTAAGTGGAATTGGGGGAAAAGTACATACAGAGATACAATACCAATTATTCACACAGCATTCCCAGGAGAACATGGGTGTTGATATCTGCATGCAAAGTTTTGGAATATTGTATTTACTTTAATTGAAAACAGATCTGTGCTTAGCGAACTGCATGTCTGAAAGTTGTGCGGTGATAAACTGCTTAAGTTCGAGTTCATGGGACTTGCTTAACTATCTGCCAAGAGAGAGTGTCTGTATGTCCTCTACTCCTGGAACAGTACATGCCCCAAGTTTCTTTTTATTTCCCAGTGGCCAATTCTCTAATAATGTGTTGATTAAGGGTAACATAGTATTCCTACCTGCTTCTTCAGGTAAAATGTTGTATTGTCAGTCATTAGTTGCACAACATATCCCTATATCACATTCTAAAACGCTTTTATTTCTAGGACAAACATCTTTATTTCTAGATAGCTGATATGTTTTACTGCATCAATTGGTGCTTAACTTATTGGGATGCACTCCTACTCCTGAACCTGTGTGTGATGTATCAAATTTGGGAGGAGATGAATACATAACACCATCAATCCCAGCAGTGTACGCAGAAAGACTGAGATGATGTACAGGTAGATTTGACCCTTCAAAGTCAACATTTTCTTTTGAGTTAGTTTACCCAATGATATCTTTGTATTTAGATTTGCTCCTGGGGACTGTTTTCTTTTCTCTGAAATTGTCCAGTTCAAACTGATCATTTATTCCTAACACTACAAACCTGAGATACTTTCCGTGAGCCGGATGTATCAGTATATGAAAGTATGCATCCATGAGGTCAATCATAGCTAGAACGTTGTCCTTCTCTAGGAATGGAAGTATTTCTTGGAAAGTCATCATTTGGAACCTTTGTGTCTTTATAAATTTGTGTATGAATCGCAAGCCTAGTACTGATTGTATCATTGGACTTTTTGGGGGGATTACACTTCTTTAATAGCTACATCCATTGAATATTGCAGAATTCTTTTACTTTTGTATTAGAAGAGCATTGTTATAATTCTTGTAATTCTGTTCTTTGGATTTGATTGATGGAGGGGTTTTAGGAACTCTGTGCAATACCATATTTTATAATGTATGTAACTCATTTGTCTGTTGTAATAGACTGTCAGTTTGATATGTAGTCCTTTATTGTGCACCCAACTCATGTTTCTTGTCTGGGGTTTTACTGATAAAGTGATTTTTTAAATGTTGTGGGGGCTCTGGCACTGTGTCCCCTTCCTATAAATTCTTCAATTAATACATGTCTCTGTGTAGTAGATTATTGCCACTATCTTGAATTCTAAAACACCAGTAATTGAGGTGTTTTTGTGCTGTAAAAGCTGATGTGTTTGACCTCTTTAGGTACTGAGGATGTCTCTGCTGAAACATCTTCTTTATTGTAAATCTCTCATAACTATAGCTGTTTAATTCAGCTTTCTTTCTCTAGGTTTTCATCAACAGAGGGCCAAGTAAAATCTCTCCTGTCAGAGGCATGACAACTACATTTGAATAAATACTAATGTCTGCGTCCAAGACTGTCTATATACAAAACTTGCTTGCAGTCTCTGCCAAATCTATTGACGATTTTAAGCAGGTGTTAGCTCTAGTTTTCCTGTCTTCTATGACTACTTTTGTTCATATCTTGAATTCCTCAGGAAGGTGTTGTGACAATTCCTCATCTCTTTACATTACTCATGAGCATATCTGACTAGTAGTGTATTTGAACAGTTGTATGTCATTGGGTGGCCCCTGCCCTCTCCATCTTTCTCCAGACTGCTTCAATTATTTCTACTGTGTGTTTCTTGGAGAGGTCTTGAGATTGAGACATTATAGATCCTTCTCTGGCAGTTGCTACAATTGATGCATCAGTTTTCAAGTCCCCTTTAGCATAGGCAATGTCTAGTGGTTATAGTTTATATTTGTTTTCTGAACATAGTTTTACTACTTTGGTTGAAGCTGGCTTTAAGAGATTGTTCTTGCAGGATTATATGTGACAGCATAGGTAACAACGTACTTTTGTGTTTGATAGTGCTTAACATTTCTCAGAGGAAATAGAATATCCCACTTCTTGTTACATACCATAAGTTTCTTCAGTGATAGTCATAAGCCTGTTATTTACATGTCAATATCTTGAAGAACATGTTTACAGCTCCTCCTGTGGGGACAATGTATTTCTTCTTTTTGCCAGAATAAATACTCCTCATTATTTAACCATTTTGTTTTTAATTTTTAAAACAGACTTATAGTCTAGACTGTCTAGCTCTTAAAAGGGCATCAGACAATGTGTGTATGCCCCACAGTCAAGGACTTAAGAAAAACATTCCTCAAACCAATTGTAACAAATTAATCATTCGCACCTGCAGGCAAGACGTTATCTGCAGGATGGAGGGCTCATCCAACATATTGATTTGTCGAGGGGTAAAATACCACACACAAATAAGCAATCTTCTCAGAAAATCAGACTTACAACAGTAATGGGTTACACACAGGGACACCTTTTATGAACTATAAAGGAAAGAATCAATTAGAAACAAGCACTGACTGATTTTATACTGTGTATAAATATATAGAGGCAAATGTAATATATTTAGGGTTTTGTTAAACATTTTAACTTTTGTAAGCATCATATTTTAGAAAATAGCTACAAATTCTTTTTATGTACTGGACTTTATAGTTATAAAAAACAAATATATGATTTATTCATTCATTCATACAATGATTTTTTTATCAAACAATTTCACTCTATCTCAAGCATGTTCCTCTTTTTTTGATATTGAAAGTCTTTGACAAATTTCTATATCTTTTATGTTTGATCTTTTATGGTTTGATGACATTTGATATCTTTTTGGGTCTGATGACCTTTGAAGTATTTTCCTTATGCATTTTTTACTCAACACATTTAAATAATATTTGCGCCTTCAGTTTGTTCAACTTATTTTGGCTTAAGTCTGATGGTGGCTTCTATTATTTACCTGTAAGAGCTCTTATTTTTTAATGGATCCTTGACTGGAGAATACTTCATCAGTGAGAGCTTCTCTTTTGCCTTAGATCCTTGTCTCTGATAGCCAATTACCTTGCGGAACTGAGAGCCAAGAGTCTTACAGTGGCTTAATGAGGATGTTCTTTGGTATGGACCTGAGAACTTCAATGTTTTCTGTATTAATCTCTTCCATTTCTGAATTACTACACTGTTCCCCTTGGGCCTCCTTAATTGGTTCTAAGACATTATCATCCTGAGAATAACCCAATTTCTGACATAGATGGATCTTGTTTTTCAGACTTTGGTTAACCCAAATTCTTTGCCATTACCATTTTATACCAAATGTGTTATATTCTGTTTTTCTCTTTTTTTAAGTTTTATGTTTAAACCATGTGTTTGCAAAACAGCTTTCTTATTTATGGACCCTAGGCAAATAGAGCATACACACAGAGGGCCTAATTACGATGTCGGGCGGACCCGACACCGCGATTAAAATGCGACTGCACCATCCCATTTGTCTACGGGAGCTTGTGCTACAGCCTTAAACCGGGTGTAGCACAAGCTCCCATAGACAAATGGGAGAATCTGTTCATCCCTGCACCGCATGGCAGGCACCTCAGTGGGCCAGAGGCAGCAGGATGAAGGGGGCCCTGTTAGGTCCCCCAATGTCACTTTCTGACAGGCTTTCCGTGTTGGAAAGCCCGACATGGAAAGCCTGTTAGAAATCGAGATCGTTATCCCTACTGTGGAAAAGCAGTCCATAAGGATTATGTGCCGGTCTCCAACTGGCTGACGGGCACCTAGAGCCAGTCGTAAACCAGCCGGAATGACTGGCCGGTTTCACTTTCGACCGTCTGCATCGGAATGCGGTGGCCGAAAGTGAAATCTCGATGAGGCTCGAAAGACTCCCATCGTAATGAGGGCCAAAATGTTTGTTGCTGAATGGAAACTAAGAGAATATTTGAAAGGATTGTTCTCCATAATTATTCTTAGGATTGCACAGAGACCAAAAGTAAACAATCTCCTACTTGGTCATTCTCTGACCTGGTCAAACCTGAAAAACACCTGTACTGTCGATGTTGAAAGTGTATAGTTGTCGAATTCAGATCTGGATAGTGTTCTCTGGAGTCATCTCTGTTGGCCATTCCCACAACTCACTATCATTTGTTTTCAGAGACACGATCACATGTTTTTTTTTTCCTTCTGAATTTAAACTAGTGGTCACATATTGGGGCATTATGGGCTTACAGTTGACATCATTATGAGTCATCACGACTACTCCGCCAACTGTCATCACCCAAAGTTAAAACTTTGAAAACTTAGATACAATTCTGATCTGAACCACTACATTACAGATTAATGCACAGCAATGGAATCTAGTTTAGAGATTCATGTTAAAAAATCCTCTAGTCCAAGTCCGAAACATTCTTGTTTGTGCTTCATGTTCACATATACAACTAACCAACCACCACAAAGGCCTCCCATTTGGTCTGGTAACCCAATTATTATCATCTTTCTCAATATTCAGCAGAAAATGTAATGACCGAACTCTACGATTGACCAAACATAGAACACTACTGTTCTTCCCTCCTGCATCCCATGATCTCCCTTTATTACTCAAACATCTATTGCTGCCTTTGCTTTCAAATGAGATTTGTGGATTATACACTTATAAGAAAGACTGGAGTGTACTCTGGCCAGGTAATCATTAGCAACATTGGGCCAGATGATGATGCCAGGGGGAAAGCCATCCGACAGCTAGTCTGAGGCTTTCCACCTGACATCAATGGTTTCCGTCCGACCACCGTACTACAATACCGACAGTCAGAGCGAAACCAGTGAGGGGATTCCGCTTTGCTTCCAGGATTACGATGTCGATTTCCACCTGCCCTTTCATGTCAGTCCGCCCACCATGAAAAGTCAGGTTGAAAGTGACTTCCCCCCAATCCTCTGCTATGAAGTCTGGAGGCACCTATCGTGCCCCCCTAAACATCCCTACACTGTTTGTAAACATCCATTTTTCAATTGCAACTTGTGTTTCCACCCTTTTCCGCCTGCCGCACAAACTGCAATTGAAAAATGTATGTTTCCGATCACCAATAGGGTGGTCGCATCCAAATACAGCAAGTGGAACTGTTGACCTATGGGAGGGTGGTTCCATTTCACTCCGACATCGTAATTAGGCTCTAAGGGGCATAATTACAAGCCCCTATCACCATAGGAACATCACTTTTAACAACGTTTCTGTGGTGACAGGGGCTTCGCCTTATTTACAAGGTGGCATTAAGCAACCTAACGTGGCTTAACACTGCCTGGTAAATAAGGAACCTTTTCACGCATGACAGGGGTGGGCAATAGATGTTGTGGTGGGTGTTCCACCTCAACACTAATTGATTTTTTTGACACTGCCCCCTATTTACAAGGGTGGCATAATTAGGAGGCAGCGCCAAAATTAAGACCAGGGAAAACCTAGTCTTAACAAGGCAAAACAAGGAGAAATGCTTTATTTCTCCTTGTTTTTGCTATGTCTATGTGTGCTGCAATGTGTAGCACACATAGAAACAGCAACACACCATGAATCATCATTAACCCCTTAAGTGCTCCCATGGACCAACGGCTGTCGCGAGCACTACCTCCATAGTGCAGTGCACGTCCGTTGGCCGACGCGGCCCCACCCACTGATTAAAACCGCTGCACCGTGGCGGACTTCGAAACGCGGTTAAGCGGTTAAAAAAATGACGATTTGCAACTTCTATGTGTGCTGCACAATGCAGCACACATAGGGGGTTGATTCCGATTTTGGCTGGAAAACGTTTTTCCCGACACGGACCCGTCATATTTTCCGACCGAACCGTACACACACCTTCCAATTGGCTGAGCACGATGCGATGCTTGAAATTTACAACCGACTTGGCTGGGCAAAAAAATGTACGGCTGAGTCGGCAGGAAAGGAGCCTGACGCGATAGACTCGTACGCACAAGATTCGAGATAGCCAAGCGTCAACCCGTTGCAACAGACACGTACGCGAACGACTCTATGTAGCCAAGCATTAACACAACACGACAGACTCGGACGCGAACGATGTCACATACTCCAGCATTAACACAGCCCAATAGACACGCACGCAAACGATTCTACACAGCCAAGCACATACACGACGCACCAGACTCGTCCCCGTTGATCGTGTTCTGGCGCGAATCGGAGCTCAAATACGCCTCGTCCGAATGCTGTGATGTGCTGGAAGCGGCTCCCTGTACGACGTGAAGAAAAAACGCATCGTACTTGCGTGTCCGTAAACTGGTTGGGAAAAGCCTTCATATGACTCGATTTCCGTATTTCCTGAGCCTGTTCGGTCTTGAAATAGAGCGCAAATCGGAGCGAAAGATTCGGTCGGAAATGTGCCTGTAATACGCATTGTACTTGCTCGTTTGTAGAAAAAAGCTCCGGATATGAGTCGACCTTCCCACCTTGATAAACAATCATTATCTCAAAGCAGGCACCCTTGCACAGTTTGAAAGCCTGTGAAAAGGCCGGAGGAGACAATGTTAAAAAAGTGTGCCAGACCTTAAATGTCAGATGTGTTGAAAATTGTGTAACAATTCACAAAGTGTAATGGGAGGTTCGTATTTAAAAGGGAGTGTATTTTTTTGTTTTTTTTAAAACTTTATTTTGAAGAAAAATGGATTGGAGCGAACATACATCAAGAGTCTAGAGAGCAACCATGAGGACATATTCCATTCACAAGCAACACAGTTGAGGCATGAAATTATCAACACATCAGACACGGACATTTCAATTCTGCCTATCAAAGCAGTG
Organism: Triturus cristatus; assembly: GCF_964204655.1. Classification (NCBI taxonomy): domain Eukaryota; kingdom Metazoa; phylum Chordata; class Amphibia; order Caudata; family Salamandridae; genus Triturus; species Triturus cristatus. The sequence goes on from NC_140589.1 coordinate 1,191,603,530, forward strand.
TTGGATATCAGGGCGACAGCTTGCCTATGCCACCCACTCCTCGAGGGGAGGGGGGATGGAGGGGGGAGAGAGGGGGGGAAGGGAAGGGGGGGGGTCCTCCCTGCTAGGTCCCATGTGTTTTGGCATCAGGCATCTAGTGAATATGGCGTGGGAGGCCCGATTCTCCCACCAGGAAACACCCGCAGAGCCCCACACCATCCCACAACAATCCCTAAACAGTCTACGCTCAAGTGCCCAATAAGAGGCTAAGCGAGATTCCTATTTCCTATAGCATCCTCTCCCCCTAACAGATAGCAGCGCAGTGGAGCCCAAATATCCGTTGGTCGTGATGTTGGCGGCATGAGTTCGGAGTATGTATCAATCTGTTCGTGGCAGTAAGTAAGATCCCGCACCCAATCTTTAAATTTGGGGGCTCTGCCCCTGCCCCATTTACATGCGACTCGTCTTTTAGCCATCAAAAGGGCAAGCGCAACGAATTTGCGATGCGCAGCCTGTATGGGTTCCATGTATCCCAAGAGGGCAAGTATAGGGGAGGGTTCAATCTCCAAATTAACCATTTTAGAAAGTGCCGTAAATATCTGGCACCAATAGCGGTGCACCGGTTCACACGACCATGCCAGGTGGAGAAAATCCGCCCCCGGGGACTGACACCTGTCACACCTGTCATCTTCACGGAGTCGGTATCTGCAAAGCCGTGCAGGAGTATGATAGAGCCTGTGAATGTATTTATAATGTATAATCCGAAATCTGCTACTAGACGATATACGTTCCGTTTGTTGCAGGCAGAACTCCCACTGCTTGTCCGTTAGTGAGATTTGCAGTTCTAGGTCCCATTTAGCTCGAGCCGTCAGAGGCGGGGCGACCATGTGCGAATGGGTCATTTTATATATTTGGGAGACTAACTTTGCAGGGGAGTCACCTAAGAGAATACGGTGCAGTGGTGCCACAGCGGGGGGCTCATGCGGAAAATCGGGTGTCAGTGCCCTAATCCCTTGCCGAAGCCTGACATACAGAAAAACGTCAAGGGGAGATGGCTGGATGCCCGCAAATAAGTGGTCCATAGAACGGAACATGCCATTGTGGTATAGGTCCCCCCACGTCGTAACGTGGATACTATGAAGTAATTTCCGAAACCCCGTCTCCTGCAACAGGGGCATGCTTGGATGGTAAACCAGGGGTAGGAGCGGTGCATACAACAGGGTATTCCCCAATTTAGCTGTGATTAGATTCCATGCCCGGACCGTACTCATCACAGACGTAGGTGACGTGTCCTTCCCTTGCACGGGGATATATAAGGCACCCTCTATGGGAACCGGGTGCGCCAGCCAGTGTTCGGCCGCCAGTTGGGGCATATAGCGAGGCTGCTTTATCCAAAAATATGCATAATGTGCCTGCGCCGCCTGATAGTAGAGCTCAAAATCAGGGACGCCAAACCCGCCCTGGTCATATGGCTTGATAAGCACCTCCCACTTGAGCCGGGGTGACTTCCCGCCCCAAACCAATCTAATAAGCTCCGACTGTAATTGCCGGAAGAAGAAACTGCCTGGGTAAAAAGGGATATTCAAAAAAAGGTACAACAGCTGAGGCAATATTACCATTTTAATCAACGACACCCTTCCCGCCATGGAGATGGGGAGCGTGATCCATCTAGCAATGTAGTCTGCAATGCGTGTCATTGTCGTGCCATAGTTCGCCCTCATTAGCTCACCCCTGTCCCTCTCTATGTGCACCCCCAAATACTTAAAGTCACCGTCACTCCAGGCTATTGGGTATTCCAGAACAGACTGCTTCGTAGCAGCCGTGAGGGGAAAAACCCGCGACTTACTCCAGTTGATCTGGACTCTCGAGAGCATGCCAAACCGGATAAATTCCCTAAGGATCGGGTTGAGGTTATCACTGGGGTCCCTTATGTACAGAGTGATATCATCTGCGTACATAGATATTAATATTTGCCTCTGAAAGCACCGCAATGCCTTTTCCTTATGATGTTGCCGTAACTTTGCTGCGAGGGGCTCCATGGCTATAGCAAATAGCAGGGGCGACAGGGGGCAACCCTGCCTAGTCCCCCTGGTGATGGGAAATGGCGAGGAAAGTTTGCCGTTGATCAGCACCATGGCCTTAGGGGACGTATATAACAATCTAATCCAGGAGATGAAGATGAGAGGAAACCCCATTCGCACCAGTATTTGGAATACATAATCCCATTCTAAGGAGTCGAAGGCCTTCGAAGCGTCGAGGAAGACGGCGGCCATCGGCAGGTCCTCATGTACCGAGTGTAGGATCGAAAAAAAGGTACGCAGGTTATGGGATGTTGCCCTCCCGGGCACAAACCCCGCCTGATCAGGTAGTATCAAGTTAGGGAGTAGCAAGTTAATACGAGTAGCAATTAGTTTCGCTAAGATTTTCACATCGCAATTGAGCAATGAAAGGGGCCGATATGAGTCACACCTGTTTGCCGGCTTCCCAGGTTTGAGGAGAGACGTAATGAGGGCCATGCGCATAGAAGGGGGCAAATGGCCCACCTCAAGGGCATCTTTATACACCTCCCGCAAGACCGGTGCCATGAAATCAATGTAGGTTTTATAGAACTCTATTGGTATTCCATCTAGGCCCGTGGCCTTGCCCGAGCGCATGTGCATAATGGCCTCCACACCTCATCTAACTCAAAGGGAGTGCTCAGAAACGCCCTGTGTGTGTCGCTGAGCCATCCGAGGGACACATCCCTCAGGTAGTCCTGCAGATCTAAGTCCCCCGTTCTAGTTGATGTGTACAGGTGTTGATAGTGCTCCACAAACGCGTTAAGGATTTGTGCGGTGTCACGATATACCGCGCCTTCCATGCTCTCAATTTCTATTATAGTGGCGGGGGCCTTTGTCAGCCTGATCGTCGCCGCTAAGGCCTTCCCAGGCCTCTCGCCTTCGCCATAGCGACGGGCTACCCAGTATTTGCCTCTAAATTTCACCTCCCTATTGGCTTCCTCCGTATACTCCGACACCTTGTCCCGGATTCGCGCCAGCGTAGCATCGTCCGGGCCGCCAGCCAACGACACCTCCAGCGCAGCAAGGTCTCCCTCCAACGTTCTTAGGCGAGCCAGTATACTCTTCAGTACACCGGACCCCTTGGCTATGCACATGCCCCTCAGGGTCACCTTAAATGCATCCCAGATAGTTTCAACCGCATCCACAGAGTCCTTGTTGCACCTAAAGAAATCCAAACATTCGTCCCGTAGTTCCTCTTGAAACACCGCATCAAGGAGCATTGCGGGCCGTAAACGCCACGCAGTCAGGGGGGGACCAATGTCCGCAGCCCGTAGCGTAACGCGTACCAGCGAGTGGTCAGAGAACGTTCTTGGAAGATGGGATGCTCGCACAAGAGCCGTATAGAAATGGGGCGACAGGAAAACGTAATCTAACCGTGCCCACGACCGGGCCTGCGCCGTGAAATGTGTGCCTTCCCGCTTGTCCGCGAAGAGATGGCGCCATGTGTCAATCAGATTGTGTTCAGCTATCGCCTCTGTCAGCGCTACACGCGCTTTTGTATAATGGTGCGGGCCGGGTGGGACCTGTCTTTAGACGGATCAATCGTAGTATTAAAATCCCCACCCCAAATGAGGTGTCCAGGGCCCACGCCTACTATGGCTGCATTGAGGTCTGTAAAAAAATGCGGATCATCTATGTTAGGGCCGTAGCAACAAACTAGGGTGACCTCCACATGTCCCAGCCTCCCCCACATCAGACAATATCGTCCCTGGGCATCGCTCCTAGCGCCTGTCATATTGAAGGGTGTACCCTTTTTGACCAGTATCGCCGTCCCTCTGGAGTAGGAAGAGTAGGAGGAGAAGACTGCGTGTTTCGCCCATCTACTGGCAAAAGTGTGAGTAGCTTGCACTTTAAAATGAGTCTCCTGGAGGAATGCTATATGGACTGTATGGCGATCCAGGTAAGAAAGGATCTGCCTTTTTTTTCGCGGGTCTCCCAGGCCTCTGACATTCCAAGTCAGGATATTTAAATCCGTATCTACCCTAGCCGTGTTAGCCATGAAAGGGGAGCAAAGAGTATCAGCACAAGAAATCTTAACTCGTTCCCTCCAGTGAGCGTGTGCGCGACCCGTTCCATCTGTACAGCGCAACAGAATCGTGCCGTGTGTCCTGCCCAAACATAAGCCTCACTGCAAAGCCTATGTGAATGTCTGCGTGTCCCATATACACCATAAGAGGGTTTCTTTCGCATTGCGTTTTCATGCTCTCTCTCAAGATCCGTGAAATACATCACTGTGATAACATCCAAACTCAACATTATGACAATAATCCCAAACATCCCCAGTCTCCCTCCCCTCACCCGAAAGTTCCTCGAAGAGTTCTCCATAACCGCCTCCCCCGTAATACCATCAGGTAATGGAAGAGTATCAATCTCATACATCTCAGGAAAAAAGTCCCCCTTAACCCACCCAATGGGAAAATCCAGAGCCACCTCGATCCCCCCCATCCCACCCCCCACCCACTGAAGCTTCCCCAACTTGCCAGCATCCCGTCCCCACCCCCCTCCCCAAATCCCATCAAACAGCTCAACAAGAGCAACAGTGTCAACAGTCTCAGTGGGTTACACCCTACGGGGGTCATCCAGAGTGCGCCCGAGGCCACCCCCTACAACCTGCCCTCCACCGCAGTCAAGAGGAGGGGGGGGGTGGTGCCTGGAATACATTACCAACCACCGTCCTCCGGCCGGCCACGCCATCTTCGTACAGTCAAGGCACCACAGCTCCCGCATGTTCAGCAGAAAGGCCACCACAGTAGTGGCCAAGCAGCAGTTTTGTGGCGCGGGGACCTTTTAATAAGAAGTTGCATCCGCCGTCAGTGTTCATCCTCATGAGCTTCATCATCCTCCTCGCGGCGCTCCGTCCTCGCCTGTTTTAAAGCCTTCAAGAAATCTTCCACTTGTTGTGGATTCAGAAAGAAATGTTGCTTGGCTTGATGGGTGATTCGCATCCTTGCAGGGTACAGTAATGCATAATCAATTTGCAGGGCACGGAGTTTCTTTTTAACCTCTAGGAATTTGCGGCGTTGTTCCTGCACAGTTGGCGTGAAGTCCGGGTAGAGGGTAAAGCTGACACCATCATACGATAGCGGTTGGTTCGCGTGTGCAGCCTTGAGCGCCACATCACGATCGCGGTAGTTTAAGAGTCGTGCAATGATGGGTCGCGGCGGAGCTCCGGGCCTGGGCCGCGGTCCAAGAGAGCGGTGCGCTCTTTCGACGATTAACTGCCTAGAGAACGCTTCAGACCCAATGGAGGCAAGGAGTATCTTCTCCACGTATTCTTCCATGCGTCCTGTATTGGTAGACTCCGGCACCCCCACCACGCGGATGTTGTTACGGCGGCTGCGGGCTTCCAACTCCTCATTCTTGGCGGCAATGACTCGTAGGACATTGTCCATTCTTGAGAGCTGTGTGGCATGCGCGGCCATAGTGTCGTCATGATCGGATATTCGTCTCTCCGTTTCTGTTATACGCCCCTCGTGTACATCCAGTTTATGAGCAAATGCGTCCATTCGCGACGACAGCCGATCTACTTTATCCACCACGGTAGCAAACCCCTGCCGCATCTCCTGCATCAGCTGCTGTACCTCCGTCGCAGAGGGGCCTGATGTCGCGCCATCCGCAGATGGACCCAGAGAAGTCCCCGCATCCTGCGTGCCTCGCACCCCCTTCTTAGTCGCCGGGGCCTCAAACGTGAGTTTAGGCTGCCGATTGTCCTGTTTCCCCATCACGGACGGCGCGTAAGGGCCAGCTGGAGTCAACAGGGGGGGGGGGGGCAAGTTCGTGCTCCACCGAGGCGCAGACGGGCCCGGGGCACCGAGCGGAGCGCAGCAACGGAACAGCAGTCCTCGAGATGGCCCAGTCCTGTTCCCTTGGGCCAAGAAGTCAAGCAGGGAAGGTGGCGACACTCGCGCTCCACCGGACGTCGCCGCCAAGCAGCCGCCGTTGGAGTCAGGGCCGGATCTAGTCGGACTGGGCCCCGCAGCAATCACTTATCCTCCACCTGTGTGGCCCAGCACGTCAGCCGAGAAGCAGCAGGGGGGGGGAGGGGGGCCGCGCCGCGCACCCAGCCTCAGGGCGACAGGCCCACACCTCTGATGGCCTCTCCCACGGTCCTCCAGGCAGCGGGAAGTTGTAGCGGTGGCATTCAGCAGCCTCCCGAAGCTAAGGATACGGCCCCACCACCACCGGGACTCGCCTCAGGATCTGCCCCCAGTACAAGTGCTCCGCCTTCCAGAATCTCAAAGTGGGAAGCCGTGAGCCGTCATGTGCGCTCCCAGAAATGCACCTGCTGGTCTCCGTCCCCCGGTATATCGGTAAGTCACCGCTCTCATCCGCACTTCTCAGCAGGGGGGGGAGCTCAGTCGTCCGCGGAGCATTCACTCCTCAGGGCCTTTGCAATGCGCCGGCCGCCAGTGCCCCGGGCTCAATACGCAGCAGGCAGCACCCCGCACTCGAGCCTCCAGTACGGCAAGGTCTCTGACGACCGGCACTGCCTCCGCTGGCCAGGCGCCCCGTTGCAGGTTACACTCCTCCTCAGTTCCCTAGCGGGGGGGGGATGACCTGTAGCCAGTGTCAGTGTGGCATACCTTCGGGGTCCAGCAGCATGCCCCTTCCCCTCGCCTCTGATCCCCCTCCACAGATAGCGTAGCAGGTCCCGGTGCAGGGCACGCCACAAAGCCCCTCACCTCGGCAGAGGGGGGGGGGAGAAGTCACCAGGCGGCAGCCGTCGCTGATCTCCCAAGAATGGAGGGCTCCGTGACCGCTAATCTCCGTCAGGGCCTGTCCGCCACATGTCACGCACCAGCCCACAGTGGAGCGCCCGCCGGGCAGGGTCCGCACCTTCAGGCAGCCCCTCCAACTTGCACTATTCATATCTGCAACGCGGAAAAACGCACAGTCACCAAACTTTCACCGAGTGTGCTAGATGGTGATAGCAACACTCGTTGGCGGTTTCCGGCGAAGGAGCAGCGGTCTAGACCAGGATAAATGGAGGATGTTCGTCCAGGCAGCAGGAGCCTCACACAGGTGCGGCCATTCTGCTTGTGCGCCCTCTAGCGCCCCCAAGGGAGTGTATTTTACTTGAGGTTTGTGCTATCTGCAGTCGATAAATTACTTTTGGAGAAGTGAGGGACACTTCTGTTTGAAACAAAAGCACTTTCAGTTCGCTCTGTTTAATAAAATCTGTTTTCAAAGTAGGTATTGAAGGCCAAGTGGAACTTTGGGAGTTAGTTTGTGTGGGTGGGAATAGAGATTGCCAGAGGAAGTTATCCGGTTTGAAACAGTAAGGACATACGGTATGCCAGCTCACATTGCGTAGCAGTCCATGTTATTAAGAAGCAGATAACTGCTGTTAGAAAGCTGTGTGAATGTTGGTCTGATTGTGGGAGTTTGGCGTGCTTTTAATAAAGCATGCACGATTGGGGGCTGTAAGCTTAGAAGCGTTGTGCAGTTGGACATTCTTGCATAGTAATGAATGATTGCCATTGTGGTCCCACTTTTCATCTGTGAGAAAAACTTCGGTATACTCTTCAAGACAGCGATATGTAAATGGGAGAAACCACTGCTCGTGAATAAACACTCTACCTTATATAATCACATACAACATGACAAACAACATGTACACCTAGCAGACACAACAACACTACATACTGTGGGAACCTTGGCAAGCCATGTACACAAACCAAACATCTGCCACAGAATGCAGAATGTGAGCAGAGATGGGAGCAAAGTATGTGCGAAGGTGGCAAGTGATTCTCGATTATAAAAGTATACAATGCAAAGTGTTGAGGGGATGTGCCGGACAGACTTGAGTATGCAGAGCACAGACATTTACATGTCAACATACACTGATGTTCTATTGAGCTTTAACTTACTTTCGTGTGGCGATTTCTTCGAATGGGTTTCCTGTTGGTTAGATATATATATAAAACATAACATAAAGGGGTTCATAACGGTGTCGGGTCTTCCGTCATCGTACCGCTGTTTTCCCTCCGCCATATTATGATGGCGAGGGGAATCGTTGGGTATGGTGGTGGTCGTAAAGACCGTCTGCCATGGTTCTGACAGGCAGTTCTTTTCCGACCGCCTGTCGGAACAGAATCATAGCCCAACATTGCCGCGGTGCTTTGCAAGCACCGCCGTAGGGATTATGATATCCCTTTCCTCCATTTGTTTTGCGGAGGACAAACCGCAGCACAAAAAATGGCGGAAATGGATTTGGGGGCCTGTAGCGGGCCCTCCTTAATCCCAGGGACTTGGTCAAGGACACTGGGGCATATTCCAAAACCACGTGGCAGGCACCACATGGTGCCTGCCACGTAGTACAGGGATATGCAAGTGCCTTTATTTTTGCATTGCGGCGGGGGCTGTTGAACACATCCCCGCCACAATGCAAAATATAGGTGATGCGAATGCCATGGTGGCGGTCGCTTCGTAATTTGGATTGTGGGGATTCCGCCTAATGGGTGGCCGGTCCCAAATCCGAAAGGATGGGGGACGGACGGAAGTCCGTCCGCCATTGTATTGAGCCCCAAAGTCTTTAAAAAATACATCGGTCTAATGAAATAAAAAAAATTAAACAACTTTAAATTCTGAAAATGTTGTAAAAAATATTTTACACATTAAAAACATTATATGATAGAGAATGTAAGACATATACTATACCCTCTACAATTTATATAAAACAACGCAAACTATTATAGTAAATATATAAAAAATTAACTTCTCCCACTTCACACTATGCAAAAATAATAAAACAGGGTAGAATTAACAAATCTCCCTCCAATAAATGCAAAAGTAGTAAAAGTGGTGGACTGTGGATAGGTAATATTTACTATACCCATTCCAGCCAGTACAAAAGTAGGGTATCTGCTGGAGTGCAGAGGGGCATAATTGACTGTACCCACTCCATTCACTGCAACAGCAGGGCAAGTGTTGGATTGCTGAGAGGAGGGGGGTACAATTTACTATTTCCACTCCAGTTACCACAACAGTAGGGAAAGTGTTGAATTGCAGAGGGATGACATTTACTATTACCACTCCAGTCAGTGCAACATTAACAACAAACAAGATATCTTTAAAAAAATAAAATTATTACAAAAAGAAAGCAAATAAAAACATATAAATATGTTGAACAATAAAATTCAAATGTATTTAAATATTTAAAAACATATTACAATGTTAAATACATATCACAAATACCTAAAAGTGTTATTATAAAAAAATACAAAAATCATGTTCATACAAATATATATTTTTATTTAGAAATTATTTGTTAACAAAACAATATTCATTACATGAATTTAATTTTGTTACTTCCACCTTATAACCTCCACAAAACTCACTATCTGCACCTAAAAATGAACGTAAAAAAATCTATTAACACTATTAATATAAATAATTATCAATATGCTAATTATCATTAATTTATTAATAATAAATAATTAATTATAATTAATGTACTTCCCACAACACCTCCACAAAACACACATAAAACAGACAAATCCTGGCACAATTAACATAATTTATTATTAAATTGATAATTGCTATTAATTAAAAACATAGTTAATGATTACTTTAAATTAATTTCCTACCCACCCCAAACCCCTTCAAAACGCACAACCCACATATAAAATCTAAAAATAAAAGAATGATTGCACTATTAACATAAATATCAATTAAAAAAATATTATTAATTAAAAATTAAATATGAATTCATTTAAATTAATTAACTTCCCACCCTTTGCTCCTATAAACCCCACAACCCACACCTAGAAGTAAACTTAAAAAACATAATTACACAAATAAAATAATTAATCGTCTATTAAATAATTAATAGTATTTAACAAATAATTTTTAATTAATTAAAATGTATTTACTCCCCAACCTTTACCTTTATAAACCCCACAACCCGTACTAAAAAACATGTTTAATAAACAATTAACTTAAGTAATTATGAACTAATTAATATTAAAGAACAATCAATTATTAATTAATTAAAATTAAATTACTTTTCAACCTTTATCTCTGTAAACCACACAACCCACACCCAAAAAACAATTATTACACAATAAACACAAAATAATTATCACTTAATTAATATTACTTAACAACTAATTATTAATTAATTAAAAATAAATTACTTCCCAACTTTAACCCCTACTAACCCACAACCCGCACCTGAAAAAAAAAACAATTATACCATTAACATAATTAGTTATCAATTTAATAAATATTAAATAACAACTATTATGAATTTAAAACAAATGAGTTCCTGACCTTTACCCCTAAGCCCTACAACGCGCACATGAAAAGTACATTTAAAAAATGTAAAGCACAATTAACATAATTAAATATCAGTTAAATAAATAAATAATATTAACTTAAAAATAATAAAAAAAATTATAATTAAATTACTTCCCACCCCAAACCTCCATCTACAGAACTAAATAACATAACATTAAATTAAATTAAATTTAATAACTACTAAAAAATTAACAAATATATTTAAAAAAACATAAACAATAATGATAGAAAACATTACATCATATAAATTAAAATATATACTAAAATACATAACAATAATTAGAAAAACAATATTTTAAACAACTATATTTTTGCAAACAATATTGACTTTGGTATTTTAAAGTGTGATATTACCTTACCTTAAAATCGATATTCTTGACATCGATATTCTTGCTGATGATATTTCCATATCACAATATTTTTTAATCGATAGTCTGGTTTGGTGATATCTTTTACTCAATATTTTGTCTCAATACTGTAGTGTTTGTTTCCTACCCAGATTAAAAATCTAAATGTGCCTTATTGCGTCCATTACATAAAACGTTTACCTTGTTATCTGTCTGGACCATCTCACTGTCTCCAAATATGTATTTGTTAATTCTGAGTGTTGGTGTTATAATGGCGAATAGAATTACTTCCCAATTGATGGACTTGACCCTTTCTGCAGGGTCACCAACAAACTTGTTTGCCTTCACCCTTCCTACTTACTAAAACCTGTTTTTGCTGGCTTTTAGGACTTTGTGCACTTGCCACTCCTAACCAGTGCTAACTGCTCATGCTAATTTCCTTTAAACCTGGTAAAACTGGCTTACACCCAATTGACACATTAACATTTACTTGTAAGTTCCTAGTGAAATGGTACAACATGTACCCAGGGCCTGTAAATTAAATGCTACAAGTGGGACTGCTGCACTCATTCTGCTACCCACTTAAATAGCATTTTTAAACATGTCTCAGGCCTGCTGTTACAGTGTGTGTTCAGTTTTAATCTGCCAATTTGACCTGACAAAATAAACATTTTGCCAGGCCTAAACCTTCCTTTTTAATTTATATAAATCACCCCTAGGATAGACCCTAAACCACCAACCTTATGGCAGGGTGCATTTTATTTAACATGTTGGACATTTACTTTTTTTTTTTGTCCCCATGTCAGCATGGCATTTTACAGGTCAAGGACCATTTCCTGGCACCCTTATATCATGTGGACCCTTGCCTTTTCTCAGCCAAACCCTTGAAGAAGGTTCTTTCATCCCGAAGGATAGACACCTCCCCCATATTCTGCTGTAATCATAGGACTCAGAAAAAAAAGGCATCTCCGCTATGCTAGCTCAGCAATCACCAAAAACCTGCCACAGATCCCTGACAATGTGGTGGATTGCCATCTATAGCTGTTCTGCAGGTCCACCTGGCCGCTGCCAACCAGCCTTTTGGGTGTGGTGATACAGTATCTGTCCAGTGTATACAGATCTCTCGTCTGGCCAGCAATAACAAGTAGAAAAGCAACCCCCTAAGTTTACTGTTAATCCGTTTTTTCGAAATCGCGACTCACCCCGAAGAGCACAAGTGACTCTGTCAATACTAGTGGTATCTTCAAGATATCGCAAATAGTGGTTTCCACCACCTTCCAATATTGCTCTACTTCAGGGCATGTAAAAAAATGTTTATATCGTTAGCTTTTGGCATTTTACATCTGTTACAGCTAGGGATTGGTTGAAATACAAACTTAGCTATTTTTTGTGGTGTCCAGTACAGTCAATTTATTGTAAAGAAATGATGCCTTTTGAAATTTGCCGGTGTAAATAAAGAGTATAGCATTTTTAGAGAGCTCTTCCAAAATATTTGCAGAGCCTCTTCCTGGAGTACATCCTGCCAGACGGCATATGGGGGTCTAATTTCCTTTCTTCCACATCCATCAATTGCATATACCACTTAGAGACTTCTTTGTTCTTTGCCCTTGTGTCTTGAATGTCATTCTCAAAGTCCCATAGCGACCCTATCTCTTGAAGTATTGTGGAAAGCCATGAGGTTAGTTGGATACATTTAAATTTTGATAATCTATTTTCAGTTTTGGCTTTCAATACTTTCCAGGAGACCAGTTTGGCTTCAAATAAAATTTCGCCCCACTTAGTCAACCCGGCTTGCTTCAGTGGTGACGCCAAGCCATCTTTTAGGCATTCCAGTGTACCGGGAGAGTCCCAGATAGGGGCAAATTCCGAATAGTATCCAATAATTAGCATCTTCCTCATAGTAAACCCTAAATTTAAGGATGGCATTAAAACTTTTAATCTTACTTTTTTTTAAATTTCTGAGCCCCAAACTTATACAAAAAAGCTGTCCCATACTCCTTTGTCATTTCCTTTATCAAGTTTACCCTCCCATAGATAGTAAGCGGGAGGGTTTTCCATCTAGCAACGGTTCTGTCTATCTCTTTTCCCACTCTAGTTAGGTTCCGGGCCGGGATATCACTGATCTGTTCAACTATATTAATCCCCAGATATTTCATCTCCACACACCCTCTACCTTCCCACCCATCTAAGTTCCAAGCCATCACTTTGGTTTTGGCAGTATTTACTGAGTAACCCTAGATTTCCCCGAATTCCTTAGTTAACTGTTCCATCGTTAGTATCATTCTATCTGGGTCGGAGGTATAAATTATAAAGTCATCTGCAAATAGGGCTATTTTGCTACAAAAACATAACAAGTGAATGGGAACTATCTTCTCATCCTTCCGCAGGAGCTGGGCTAGGAGTTCGATATAAATATCAAAGAAGAGGGGAGACAGTGGACAGTCCTGCCTCGTACCTATGGTAATTTTGAAAAGCTCAGTCAACACTCCATTTACCAGAATCTTAGCTGTAGGTCCTTGATATAGTTTTTTTATAGCCTTAATATAGCTCACACTTATGTCCATTGATTCCAAAACCGCCCACAAAAACACCCAACACATCCGATCAAATGCCTTGGCGGCATATATAGTGATTACCGCCATTGGAAACGATCGTGCGGTTGCCAAATCAATAATCCCAATAAAGGACAGGATCAATTCCTGAATCTGTCTCTTGGGAATAAATCCCTTTTGATCTGCATGAATTAGCTGGGGGGCTACCTTGGCCAATCTCCCTGCCAAAATGCCAGCATAGATTTCATAGTCGACATTTAGCAGGGAGATGGGCCGGTATGAATCCGCACTCTTCGGGTCCCTTGTAAGCTTAAGAATCAACGTAATTATGGCTTCCTTCCATGAAGCTGGGATTTCTTCCTCCCCCTTATAAATCGAATTGAACAGTACTATCATATCTGGAGTTATTTCATCAACAATTATTTTATATAACTCTCCTGGCAATGAGTCGGGCCTGCTGCCTTTCCACTTTTTAAATGTTTAATTTGCTCTCTCATTTCGCCCTTGGTGATTTCAGCTTCTTTTAACTCCCTACAATCACTTGAGAGGACTGGGAGGTCCAATTTATCCAGCCAATTTTTGAATGTCCCCTCCTCTGGCCTAATTTCCTTAGTGTATAATTCCGAGAAAAGGGAGACCAGGCGAGCCTTTATCTCGTCTTCCTTATTTGAAGTGTCTCCCTGGGCATTGATAATTAGTTCTCGGATATGATTCCGGGACCTGTCAGCCCTAGATTTCCAGGCTAAGTGTGCACCGGCCTTCTCCCCATACTCAAATGAGTCCATATTACCAGTCGCCCACTTCTCTCGACACTTGGTCTCAAGGGTCATCCTGTAGTTTAGTCTTGCCTCTTCTAGTTGTTTAATTAGAGGCTCTGCATTTTGGGACGGATCCAGAGATTGCACTTTTATTTCCAACTCCCCAACTCTCCCTTCCCAACATTTCAACTCTGCTTTATCAAGTTTGTTTAAATATGAAGCTTGATTTTGCAATAACCCTCGCATTTATGCCTTAAAGGCATTCCATATTTTACTTAAAGGAGCGGACCGGGCATTCTCCAAAAATAACTCCTTAGCCCTTTCCCTCACAGTGGTGGACACCTCTGCCTTTAATAGAATAGATCTTTTTAAGGTCCATCAATTGCTAAGGCCCACTGTCACTCCAACTAGTACAACACTTACCGGGGCATGGTCTGTGATATGGACTGGTAAAATATTTATCTCTTTTAGTTTCCCTGCCCATAATCGTTCTACTAATATATAATCTAATCTGGAAAAGTGGGAGTATTTTTTACTATGAAAGGTGTACCCTCGTTCTTGCCCTTTTAGCTGCCTCCATGTATCCACCAGACCCATTTCATAAATCATATGTTTCAGGGCCTGCCTTGTCCTAGGTGCCTGAGCCTGTCCGCTAGTCTTGTAGGTAGATCTATCTAGTGATGGATCTAATAGGGTATTAAAACCCCCTCCAATAACAATGGGAGTGGAGAGTCCAGCTAATAACAGATGTAGGTCAATTATGTACTGGGGGTCATCTCATTGGGCCTATAATAGGCCACACATGTAAATACTATTCCAGCACATCTTAGAGTCACTTGAGGAAGAGGGAAAAGAATCTCGCCCCCTCAGGTTAGAGAAACTCCCTTGCTTAAAACCATCTAAAAAGGTATATCCCATTCTACCTCGTTATCTACCTCAGTGGGGATGGGTAAGGAGGCACCGGCGGCCAAGATTCTGGGACGATCAGGAGAGGGGGGAAGTATGAGTAAGGCCCCCGAAAAGCCCATTTCAGTGCCAGTAGGTGGCGGTGGTGGTGAGGCAAGTAATGCCCCGGAGGAGCCTATTGGAGGTATTTTCCAGTTGCCAATGCAGAATAGGTTCACCGCCCTTGAAATAGAGTGAGAAGTTGAAGTCGAAGATGAAGCTGAAGAAGGAGATGTAGATGGTGATGTAGGAACCCCTACCCAAGAGGGTTACCCTGAGGTAACATCTGTTACTGTGTCTGAGATTGAAATTGGGTCTGGGAATTTAAATCCACATACTGAAACTCCTTTGGCTGCCATAGTTCTGGGATTAAAAGAAAAGATTAGCTCAAGATTTAAAAAGTTGGAAGCAAACCAAGCCGATATACAAGCTTCCTGTATCTCTCTGGCACAGAAACTTGATGAAGTTGCAGTACATACCAAAGCGTTGGCGGTGGAGGTAGAGGTGTTGAGACATGACATCGTCAAAAACTCTGAGGGGGTGGGAGCATTAGCCAAGGAAAACATAGGACTCAGGGCAGATTTAGAGAGAATAGAGAATCATACCCAGAGGAATAACCTGAGGCTTTTAAATATCCCCGAGACGGAAGAAGGGAAGGATATTAAGGCTTTTGTAATCAAAATGCTCTGTGAAACGGCCTTAAAAGATACGCCAGATATTGACCTGGATTGCGAAGTGCAGCGAGTACATCGCAACCCCTTTAGACGGAATCCCCAGAGGTGGAAGCCAAGGAAAATTCTTATACATTTTCACTCGTACTCTGTGAAAGAACTAATACTGTTGGTAGCCCTCAGAAGCGGCACATACTCATTTCAGAATTTTTCTTTTAGTATTAGGTCTGATGTTTGCCATGCCACGGATTTAAAACAATGGGAACTTGGTAAAAAAATGGACGAATTAAATAAACTTGGGGCTAAAGCTCAATTAAAGTTCCCAGCAATTTTTGAAGTAATGTGGGACAACCAAATGCAGAATTTTAGGTCAGTGGAAGAAGCGGATGACCTAATAGCTACTATAAAGAAGCGGGGTACCTCCTAAAAATCTATGGAAGTAAGGCAGGATATTCCACACAACTACTAAATTTTACACTAACTATATGAATTAAATATAGGATTGTGTAAGTTGAGGAATACTCCAAACTGCTCGGGGTGGGCAAAAAGGATAGGGCGGTGTCAAGGGAGGGGGAGTCACATTTTTTCTTTGGCTCTTTATTTTATCTCTTCCACTATTTTATTAACATACTCTTGAATTGGAAAATGTCCTCGTTCCAGGGGTTTAAATATGCATTTGTATGCCTGAGGAGCAAGGGGGGGTTCCCAAAGGGTAGGAGAAAGGGGAGGGGAGGGGTGGTGGGGGGCACAGGGTGGGAAACAGAGGAAAATAGTTTTTAAAAAAAGATCCTCATGTCAGCTTTTTTAACTTTAAACAAGGCCATATCCCAAAACCTACATAGAGATGAGCGGGCGCGAGAGCACTCTCCAGGTGTTAGCCTGGAATATAAATGGTCTTAGATCCAAGGCTAGGCGAAGGTTAGTACTGGAATATTTGGAGGACTCAAAAGCACAAGTCATTATGTTACGAGAAACCTATTTAACTGCAAGCGAAAGTAGGGAAGTGTATGCAAAAACAAAGTGGATAGAGAGCTACGCAGTGTCAGACCAAATAGAGTATTGTAAGGGGGTGGCGATACTGATTAGGGGGGCTCCCGAATTGATTTAATTGCTTCTAAAACCGACAGTTCTGGAAGGTGGGTCATAGGGACATTTCCTTTTAAGTTTTACTTGTCCTGGTTGTGAAAAACTCTTAAATGATGTTTCACTACGTAAAGGCTTACCTCTCCAATAGGATAACATTGGATTACCTATTACTTTTAATAAGTGATAACGTTTGCTTGGCAACAGGTAGACATGCCATGTTTGGCTTCTAAAAAATTGAAATGTAATATCCTTTGTAATGTAAAAGTAGAATTTTAAGTCCCAATTACGAAGAGGCTACTTTTAGAAAGTTAGCATTTTCTTGTCCTACCCATTTGGTGCCTGTAACCTGTAGCCTGGATCACATGGCTAGGTGTATTTGGGATTTGCCTTTTGTGTATCTCTCCCAGATAGAATGAAAAAGGGAGACTGGGTGTTGGCAGGATGAACATCACCTACCACACTTGCATTTCAAAGGAGTTGCCTCAGCACACACAAAAAACTTCACACTAGCTATTTGTGTCTCCAGACATCCTGGAACCAGGGCAGGTAGGAAGGGAAATTCCAATGCCAGATGTGGACGGAAGTCTAGAAGTATCATCCACTTCAAAGCTGGCACCAGGTCTAAATATTGGACAAACTCTTTATTACACTCTTGGACATGTGGATGCTACAGAAGAAGGACTGCCCTGATGCCAGAGACTACCCTGCTGCCTGAGACATGCCCAACTGTCTGAAAAGGAAGGCTGGGCCTGCTTTCTTCATCTTGGGCTATCTGAAGTGACTCCAAGGGTCAGCTATGGACCACCTGTTCAGAGATAAAAGGGACATACCAAGCTCCAGAGTCCTCCATGAAACTGCCCAGCTGATCTGCTGCAACTGGACCTACCTGAGCCATTCCGTCCTCTGCAAGAATGAGTCCCTAGTGGTCCCCAAGAGGCAACTGACCAGGTCATGTACCCTTGGTTGGCATCAGAGTGCACTCCGCTGATTACAAAGGAGAAATCCTGAAGTTTTTGGCTTTTTGCAACTGTGAACGAGCCTGTCCACGGTGAGATCTTGCCTCCGGTGACAACCACCAATGCAAACCTCTGGTAGACCCGACTCTTTGTGCTACAGCAACCACCAGCTATAACCGGAAACGAAAGATCTGCACTTCGCACTACAGCATTGATAGCCTGTGGTGACTGCCAGTACGAAGCTCCACCAATGAACATCCATGACGCCTGACACAATATTTGTGCTACAGTGACGACCATCTGTGATGCTCTCCCTGCTTCTCGCAGCCTCCTCTCCCACATACTGGATTCTTCACCCTGGGCTTCGAGTAGGTAGCTTTTTCAGCAGGACTAACCTGGTCCATGTGTCTGGCTCACGCTCCATTGGGGTTGGCCTGAACTCGTGACTTTCCCCCAATCTGGCATGACTAGATAGACATGAGTGGAGCTTTGTTCTTTTAGGGGCTATACTTTAATAATTCCTTGAAATTGCATATCACAGGTTCTACTCATTACATTTTTGTCATTTTGGTGCCAATAATTTATTGCATTTTATTCTATTTTCCTAAATTAGAATGGGATTTTTCTCCTGTTGTGTTTTTGCTTTGTTACTATTTTCATGCTGCATAAATAACTTACACATTGCCTTTAAATAAAGCCTGACAGCTTTTGTGCCAAGCAACCAGAGCATCAGGCACAGGTAAATTAGTGATTTCTATGGTTCAACCTGACAAGGATTGTGGATCTTTCAACCATTAACCCAATTTCTTACACCAATAAACAGCTTACTTTGGTAGGGCTATTTGACTGAAGACAACACAATCACCCTGTTACTCCCCATTCCTTCTGAAGTAGGACTTCACCTCCTTAGCAGTTGGGTTCTGTAAAAATGCAATTTTCACAAATTCAAATTATCGTTCTAGATATTCACATTCTCTTTCCTCATCAAGTCTGCAGTTGTGAATATATTGAATCCTTACTTAACAGTATGGCATTTAAGGGCACACCCGCATAGGATGGCCTTGGCAGGTGGAGATCAGTCTACTGTCTTATTATGAATTATTAGTCTAAATCTAAACAAACAAATGTAGGCTCCTCATTTGGGTGCAGCTGTTAGTGCCAGTTCGCTGTAAATTGGCCATCTTGGGTTTAGGGGCCAGCGTATACAAGTAATGCAAAGGTACAACATATTTTGATGGCATACGCCGGCTGAGAATTAACATTCTGAGATTTTTTTTTTAAGTAACAAATTTAGAACTTTATAATTAACCCCTCCCCATTCTGGATGCTCAGTCCATATTACACTCTCTTATTATGTTCTGCACTAAAAATACCAATAAAACACACAAGATGATGCCAATGTTGCACATTGGCAAAACATTCACCCCCAGTCACAGATCTGGGTGTAATCCATCGTTATTTTGCTCACCGCTCCACCCCAGTTCAGACATGGCCATATGCAAATCAGTCTTGACCCTGTGCCTCATGGGAACAGTCCAGCCCGAACTGCCAAGCCATGTCTTCCCTGGACCGGAATCAAGCATCCTAGGACTGGTTTCGGGGTTTCACCCCTCTTCAGCCAGGATAGCTTAACTTCAGTGGCGTAGTGAGCACGGGACCCAAGTCTGGGCATACCCTTCCCACATAGGGCGAACAGCAAAACACACAAGATGATGACGGAATGTTGCACATTGGCAAAACATTCAGCCCCAGTCACAGATCTGGGTTTAATCCATCGTTATTTTGGCTGAAGAGGGGTGATACCCCGAAACTGGTCCTAGGATGCTTGTTTCCAGTCCAGGGAGGACCTAGCTTGGCAGTTCGGGCTGGACTGTTCCCATGAAGCACAGGGTCAAGACTGATTTGCATATGGCTGGGTTCAAACTGGAACGGCATGGTGAGCAAAAAAACGATGGATTTAGGCCCAGATCTTTGTACTGGGGTGAATGTATGACATTGTTCTGCATTCTGTCCATCAACTGTTGTTTTTGTATCTAAAAATACCAATGTCATCTGTAGGCTGATCTATGTATTGAGACTGCTATTCTGAGTAAGGAGTCACTATCTCAGTTTGTAAGTTAAATGTTTGAATGAACGAGAATTGCAAACAACATCAGTGAACAATCTCCTTATAAGTTAGCTATCAAGGTACTGCTCGTACCATGTGAGAAAATATCACATCCATACTAAAGTAGGCACCAATGTGATCCCCGTAATTCTATAGTGTACCTTGGAGGATAATTTGATTTTAAAAACTTGATAATATAAAACTGGCAAATTGTGGAGCAAAAAGATAAAACGTTCTTTCCAAGTCACACATCGCATCAAAGAACAAGCAGGGCAAAGCCAAAAGGTCTCTCTTGTGCAAGAGCTATTGGCTTTGCCAATGTGTTTTAGCCATGTTGTACACCAACATGGCTGCTGTTCAGCAAGACTAAATGTTAGTGGCATAGATGAGTGGTGTGGAGTGTCCTAGAGTGGAATGGCTAAGAGTTGTGGATTTGAGTGGCATAGAGTGGAGTCATGTAGAGTGGCGTACTTTCGAATGGCATAGAGTAGGGTGGACTGGTGTAGAGTGCATTGGTGCACAGTGTTGCAGAGTATAGTGGAGCAGAGTAAAGTGCCATAGAGTGCAGTGGCATAGAGTGCAGTAGCATAGATTTTAGTGGCGTACAATGCAGTGTCATAGAATGCAGTGCCGTAGACTAGAGTGTTGCATAGTAGAGTGCAGTGGTGATAGTGCAGTGGTACAGAGTAGAGTGGCATAGAGCACAGTGGCATAGAGTGCAGTGGTGCAAAGTAGAGTGGTACACAGTGCAGTGGCATAAAGTGGTGCAGAGAGGAATGATGTAAAGTGGTGCCGAGCAGAATATAGGGTCATAGAGTGGAGTGCTGCAGAATTCAGTGCAGTGATGTAGAGCAGAGATGCGTAGAGTGCAGTGACATAGTGACATTGGCATAAAAAGCCGTAGAGTAGAGTGGTATAGAGTTCAGTGTCATAGAGTACAGTGTTGCAGAGTAAAGTGTAGTAAAGTGCAGTGATGTAGAGTGGTGTAGAGTGCATTAGCTTAGACTGCAGTGGCATAGAGTGGTGCTAAGAAGAGTGCCATTGAGTTGAGTGGTGTTGAGTACAGTGGTGCAGAGTTGAGTACAGTGGTGCAGAGTAGAGTGCAGTGGCGTAAAGTGATGTAGAGTAGAATGCAGTGCAGTGCATTGAATGACGTAGTGTAGAGTGGACTGGTGTACAATGTAGTGGTGTAGAGTGCTGCAGAGTATAGTGACATAGAGTGCAGTGGCATAGAGTGGAGGCAGCATAGAATTCAGCAGTTTACAATGCAGCATTGTAGAATGCAGTGGCATTGATTAGAGTGGTGTGTAGCAGAGTGCAATGGTGTAGAGTGGAGTGGTGCAGAATAGAGTGACAAGGAGTGCAGTGGTGTAGAGTGCAGTGATGTAGAGTAGAATAAAGTGATGTAGAGTAGAGTGGCAGAGGGTGCAGTGGTGTAGAGTGATGCAGAGTGCAGTGGCATAGAGTGTAGTGATGCAAGGTAGAGTGGTGCAGATTGCATTGGAATAGAGTGCAATAGTGTAGAGTAGAGTGAGCATAGAGTTCAGTGCCGGTGAGTGCAGTGTTGCAGAGTTGAGTGTTGTAGAGTGCAGTGTTGTAGAGTGGCATAGAGTGCAGTGGCATAGAGTAGAGTGACACAGAGAGCAGTGGCATAGACTATAGTGGCTGAGTGTTGTGGTATAGAGTGAAGTGACTTAAAGTGCAGTTGTGTAGAGTACATTGGCATAGAGTGCAGTGGTTTAGAGTAGATTGGCATAGAGTGCAGTGGCATAGAGTGGAGTGGAGTAGAGTGGTGTAGAGTAGAGTCGTGTGGAGTAGAGTGGCATAGAGTGCAGTGGCGTAGAGTGCAGTGGCGTTGAGTGCAGTGGATTAGAGTGCAGTAGGCTAGGTGGAGTGATGCAGTGGCGTAGAGTGCAGTGATGCAAAGTAGAGTGATGCAGAGTGCATTGGCATAGAGTGCAATAGTGCAGAGTAGAGTGAGCATAGATTTCAGTGGGGGTGAACACAGTGTTGCAGAGTAGAGTGTTGTAGAGTGCAGTGGTGAGAGGTGCATAGAGTGCAGTGGCGTAAAGTATAGTGGCATTGAGAACAGTGGTATAGAGTACAGTAGTGCAGTGTTGAGTATTGTGGCATAGAGTGCAGTGACAGAGTACAGTTGTGTAGAGTGCATTGGCATGGAGAGCAGGGGTTTAGAGTAGAGTGGTATAGAGTGCAGTGGAATAGAGTATAGTGGAGTAGAGTAGCGTAGATTAGAGCGGAATAGAGTAGAGTGGCATAGAGTGCAGTGTCATAGAGTGCAGTGCCATAGAGTTAAGTGCCGTAGCGGACAGCGGGCTAGAGTGGAGTGATGCAGAGCGCAGTGTCATCAAGTAAAGTGGCGTAGAGTGCAGTATGCAGAGTAGAGTGCTATAGAGTGCATTGGCATCGAGTGCAGTAGTGCAGAGTAGAGTGAGCATAGAGTTCAGTAGTGGTGAGTGCAGAGTTGCAGAGTAGAGTGTTGTAGAGTGCAGTGGTGGGAGGTGTATGGAGTGCAGTGGCATAAGTATAGTGGCATAGATAACAGTGGCATAGAGTACAGTGGTGCAGTGTTGAGTGTTGCGGCACATAGTGCAGTGACATAGAGTGCAGTTGTGTAGAGTGCATTGGCATGGAGTAGAGTGGAGTAGAGTAGCGTTGATTAGAGTGGAATAGAGTAGAGTGCCATAGAGTGCAGTGCCATAGAGTTCAGTGGAGTAGCATGCAGTGGGCTAGAGTGGAGTGATGCAGAGTGCAGTGGCATCAAGTGCAGTGGCATAGAGTGCAGTATGCAGAGTAGGGTGCTATAGAGTGCAGTGGCATAGAGTGCAGTAGTGCAGAGTAGAGTGGCATAGAGTTAAGTGGTGGAGAGTGCTGTGTTGCAGAGTAGAGTGTCGTGAAGTGCAGTGAAGTAGAGTGGCATAGAGTGCAGTGACAGAGTACATTGGGATAGAAAGCAGTGGTATAAAGTACAGTGGTGCATTTGAGAATGCAGTGGATTTGAGTGCAGTGATGTAGAGTGCAGTTGTGTAGAGTGCATTGGCATAGAGTGCAGTGGTTTATAGTAGAGTGGCATTGAATGCAGTGGCATGGTGTGATGTAAAGGGGAGTAGTGCAGAGAAGAGTGCAGTGGCATGGAGTGGTGCAGAGTAGAGTGAAGTGTGCATGGTGTGGTAGCGCACTGCCATTAGACAGCACAGTTTCAATTGAAATGACCATTACATTTGCAGAGACATACAGTTTTACTAATAAAACTATACAGTGCACAAACAATAATGTGTGAAAATGGCATCACCTAGTGTAATGGTTTGTTTTGATCACTTTAAAGTATTTGCTTCCAACACGTTTCAGAATTAACAAAAAATGTGCTTCATTTGTGTTCCGAATTTTGTTGTATTCTGAAATACTTGCTCAGTTCATTTAAATGTTGTTGAGTGCTAAAAAACATGTTTCCAACCCCCAGTATCCAGCAAGATTGTTACATAAATCCTTTCACTTCGAAGTCAGGGAAAGAAAAGTAAACACCAAGCTCCCTCAGAAGACAGACCCTGTTGGACCTCGGTCTTTGAATACACAACAAAAGGAGCAGAGGTGGAAGAATACAGGGGAAGTTGGTGTGGTAATGTTTTTCTCCTTGGGAGGGAAAAACTCAACCTGGACAGCCTAAATCATATAAAGCCTTCAAATGGAAAGCCAGAAAATGTGAGTTTTAAATACAAAGCCAATGGTAAGAAACGGGCGGAATGCATTCCTAGGGAAGCTTTCTGAATATCCCCAAAGTGGGATGTATTTAACCAAGCTATAAAGTAGCTGTCCTATCAATAAAAGGACTCAGTGTTGAGTGTGAAGTGTATTCCACCACAAGTAAAAGAACGAGTGTCTGCAGAGGATAGCTCACAGCTATGTGCTGGTTCTTGATGACTCAACGAGGCATGTGCACATATTTTAATGAAGTATGCAGGGTACAGACTCTGTGTGGCTGCTGAAAGCACATTAAGACATATCAGCAACATTACTGTAGTTGGTGGTGTTTTATAGAAACACTTTACTCGTTTTTCTACTTGCTTTTGACGGTTTTGCAAGTGGACATTTAAAAACGTTTTTTGAAGGTACACGACAAAAAGCCCTTGAAGCAAACAGTTTTAAGCCTAGTAATTAATACGTTATCTTGTTTTTTGACTTTGAACATATCCCACGCTTAAATTTCTTGCATCCAGCCAAGTTCATATGAGAGGAGATCTCAATCAATCTCGCTCTCTAAGCCTGGCGTTGGCACAAAGGTACGTTTGCAATACCAAATGCAATATATACCGACCTTGAAGCTGGCGCCCATTGAACAAGTCTTTTGTTTTGCTTGGATGAGCTCTGGGACTCGTTCCGCATTTTGGCTGTTCGTATCTACAATGAAAAAGAGAGTTGAACTAAACTGAGTAATTTCACATGTTTCAAAAATTCTGTTTTTAAATATTTGAGTAGGGAATTTACCAACCGCGGTGTAGCATGTCGTCAGAGAAACAAACACTGTCTACCATTAGATCCCAGTGCCTTATTGTAAAGTGTTTGTGTAGATCAATGACCCCATATCCACCAGCAGAACAATAACATACAAGAAGGAATGTGGGGTGGGAGGAATAAGCAGGTTAAGAAAACCGGCAATCGCATTCACTTTGTTATTTGGTAAAGGAAAAAATAAGATTCTAATGTAGAGTGCACAGAATTCACTTATGTAAAAAACGAATTGCACACGTGAAGGACAATTATTTAAACAAATACTAGCAAGTGAGTACTTTAAGTAAGGTCACATAATAACAAAGTCATTCATGTAAATGTGTTTTTAAATTATTTGGATTTAATTTTCCACTTATCACTATGAGCCTATTTTTAAAGCATGGACCAGTTAGAGAAACTTCTAAGAGTGCATGGACAAACATTCCCTGTTATAGTCACACTGAAATCTGTGTATGCTACATGCCCACTGCACACCCTGCTTCCTCCTGAAATTATTATCTTTATAACAACAAATACTGGTTAGCTGACAGCCTGCCTCTTAATTAGTGGTCTGTCTCCAACAAAAGCCAGTGCAGAGCTCAGTCTGAAAACACAAGTCATTTCTACCAAAAGGACAGAGTTTTGAAGGACCCAATTGAAAGAACCAAACATGACTAACAATACAGTCACGTTAAAATAGCATTACATGCAACTAAGAAGAACATGCTCATTGACTGGCCAGGTAGGAATAAACCTCCCGATCTTTTAAAAGGAGTGCAACGAGAAAAGTAGAAAAGAGTTGTCTGTCACTATTTATGTATAGAATTGTCAAAAGCCTATTCTAGGGGTAAGCCTTATGTAATCATTTGGGAAGATACATCTCATGTCCAGAGAACTCCAACAGCAATTGTTGTACAAAAATGTGTTAAACTACAAAAAAGGAATCATAGAAAGACAATTTTATAGTAATCTAGCTGCAAATAGTCAGTCCTCCAAACCTATACACAACTTCCAAGATGGCTAACATGCTCAAACAAAGATACTTTTATAAATATACAAATGAAATAACAGCTACAATTGCTCTATATAGATGAAATGATTATAAGGAAAGTATTGACACTAAGGGGCCGATTCTGATCTTGGTCGGTAGGGCACCAAATCGGGTTCGGCATTAGCGGATCAGATTCGGAGGCTGATTTTCCGTCCGAGTCGTACACGGGTCCGGACATCGAAGTATGACGCGAACAAGTGAGAACTCTCCGTCCGAATTGTTTCCGGCTCCGAACCGTTTCGAACGACTTGGTCGCAAGCAAACCGTGACACGCAATAGAGACGTTTCACGACTGTGCTTGTACGATGCTCGATTCGGACAGCCAGATCGAGTCGGAGCGTCCTGCTCACAAAAGCTCCCGGAGTCGGACTTCGGGTGTCCGCGTCGGACCCCCCGTCACCCGCAGCCTTATGACTCAGACACAGGAGGAGACCCATGGGTCTCCCCAACAAAGGCATGTACGGTGCGGATGGCACCGACACAGACCCACTGTAGGGGACGCCCTTGTCCGCGACGTACCCATTCAGTTAATGAGAGCCCATGTACGAGTCATACGACCGGCTCCCATTGACTTCTATGGGAGTCCGACCGAACCGAGTCCGACAGCATACGGCCACATCGTACTCGCTCGGTCGGACTGCAGGAGTCCGGATCGGTCGGAAAACACCCTGATCCGGCTCGGTCGGAGTGCTTTCTGACCCGGATCGGAATCGGCCCCCAAGTGTATGCTAAAAAGCTTAAGGGGAGGAGAGGGGTCCACATTCCCCGCAATGATAATGGGGATCTTATGAAGAATTGATATCCCACTGTTGCACTCCGGCCCCAAATGGACAGCATGATTTTTGCATCGGTGGGTTTGGGTTAGGGTGGGGGCACTTTCGTATGCCCAGGCATGCCACGAGGCTCGGCTTCGTTCATGTGTGCCTGTTGTTGCTTCCCTGTGAAATGGATCCAAATTTGAAAAACGCTCGTCTGTCTAGTTCCTTCCCTGTGAAATGGATCCAAAAATGCAGAGAAATGCCCTTCTTTTTAATTTTTCAAATCCAAAGTGCAGCAGCATGTAGAGAAATAGAATTTCTTATATGATACCTAACTAATAGCAAGACAGAGGGGTTGCAAAGTGTCCAGATTGTTTTTTTTTACATCCAAATACACCAGCATTTGCCAGTGAAGTGCTACTTTCATTTTCTCGTCTTTCTTTGAAGAGCATTGCTGTTTCCAGATTGGGAGAGTGTACCATTCCTGGAGGTACTGCAATACCTGGTTGATGGGTGGATTGGAAAACACAATGTGTACCATGGCTCTGTGTTTATGGATGTGGTCTTTTTATACCATACTGCTTACGTTTTGTAAGGATGTAAGCAATGGACAGTGAAACGGTTCCCTTCAGGGCCCTCTAGTCATGTCCATAACTTTTCAGGTGAAACCACTCGCTGATTTCTGAATAGTTAGTGAGAGATCGTTTCGGTAACCATGTTGTTTCTGCTTACATTTCACATGCTTTGCATTCCCTATGAGTGGTTGCTTTTTTTGGGGGTTTTTTAGGCAGCATATTACTCTTATCAAGTGCATAATTTGAATTGAGCCACATCCAAGTGTTTATAGCGGGCACAATTAGGTTACAGCTGAAGGCAGTGCGAGTTTCAGTGGGCAAGTATGGTGTTCAGTGGGAATGTGGCACTATGGCCAGAGCTGTGGAATTTGGAACTGGGGAACCGGGTTCCGCATTCATGACCAGTCCACCACACCACTGTACACATTCCCATGCTAGACCGTAGAAGGCCCCACTAGGCCTTAGAAGGCTTGATGTCTTAGCACAAGCAGGTGTACCCTAGTGGTGTCAATTGTGGGTTAACCTTGAAGGCCTGTCCACCACAATCCATACTGAAGTCCATCTCAAATTTCCCACCTCCCAGCGTTCCCCTGGGTCTCCCGGTAAAAATGGTGCCTCACTTGTGCGGGAGGCCCAAGTCCCGTGACAGGCAAGGGCCCAAAACGTAGTGAGGTGACATCAAAATTGCCTATCTCAAAACCACCTGGTTTTGCAAGGGGGGTCACCTGGGTTTTTGGCCCGGTGATCGGCAGCCATATAGAAAAACCTACCAAACTCATACATTTCTGAAAACTAGACACCCGGGGGCTTCCAGGGAGGTATGGCTTGCGTTGATCCCCCAACGTTTCCTTACCCAGAATCCCCTGCAAACCTCAATTTTAGCTGAAAAACTCACTTTTTTCACACATTGTTGTGTGGGAAAGTTGTGGCATCACTGGGCTCACTCAAATTTCCCACCTCCCAGCGTTCCCCTGGGTCTCCCGGTAAAAATGGTGCCTCACTTGTGTGGGAGGCCCAAGTACCCGCGACAGGCAAGAGCCCAAAACGTAGTGAGGTGACATCAAAATTGCATATCTCAAAACCACCTGGTTTTGCAAGGGGGGTCACCTGGGTTTTTGGCCCGGTGCTCGGCGGCCATCAAGGGAAACCTACCAAACCCATACATTTCTGAAAACTAGACACCCGGGGGCTTCCAGGGAGGTATGGCTTGCGTGGATCCCCCAACATTTCCTTACCCAGAATCCCCTGCAAACCTCAATTTTAGCTGAAAAAACTCACTTTTTTCACACATTTTTGTGTGGGAAAGTTGTGGCATCACCGGGCTCACTCAAATTTCCCACCTCCCAGCGTTCCCCTGGGTCTCCCGGTAAAAATGGTGCCTCACTTGTGTGGGAGGCCCAAGTACCTGCGACAGGCAAGGGCCCAAAAAGTAGTGAGGTGACATCAAAATTGACTATCTCAAAACCACCTGGTTTTGCATGGGGGGTCACCTGGGTTTTTGGTCCGGTGCTCGGCGGCCATCTAGGGAAACCTACCAAACCCATACATTTCTAAAAACTACACACCTGGGGGCTTCCAGGGAGGTATGGCTTGCGTGGATCCCCCAACGTTTCCTTACCCAGAATCCCCTGCAAACCTCAATTTTAGCTGAAAAAAATCACTTTTTTCACACATTTTTGTGTGGGAAAGTTGTGGCATCACCGGGCTCACTCACATTTCCCACCTCCCAGCGTTCCCCTGGGTCTCCCGGTAAAAATGGTGCCTCACTTGTGTGGGAGGCCCAAGTAGTACCCGCGACAGGCAAGGGCCCAAAACGTAGTGAGGTGACATCAAAATTGCCTATCTCAAAACCACCTGGTTTTGCAAGGGGGGTCACCTGGGTTTTTGGCCCGGTGCTCGGCGGTCATCTAGGGAAACCTACCAAACCCATACATTTCTGAAAACTAGACACCCGGGGGCTTCCAGGGAGGTATGGCTTGCATGGATCCCCCAACGTTTCCTTACCCAGAATCCCCTGCAAACCTCAATTTTAGCTGAAAAAACTCACTTTTTTCACACATTTTTGTGTGGGAAAGTTGTGGCATCACCGGGCTCACTCAAATTTCTCACCTCCCAGTGTTCCCCGGGGTCTCCCGGTAAAAATGGTGCCTCACTTGTGTGGGAGGCCCAAGTACCTGCGACAGGCAAGGGCCCAAAACGTAGTGAGGTGACATCAAAATTGCCTATCTCAAAACCACCTGGTTTTGCAAGGGGTGTCACCTGGGTTTTTGGCCCGGTGCTCGGCGGCCATCTAGGGAAACCTACCAAACCCATACATTTCTGAAAACTAGACACCCGGGGGCTTCCAGGGAGGTATGGCTTGCGTGGATGCCCCAACGTTTCCTTACCCAGAATCCCCTGCAAACCTCAATTTTAGCTGAAAAAATCACTTTTTCACACATTTTTGTGTGGGAAAGTTGTGGCATCACCGGGCTCACTCAAATTTCCCACCTCCCAGCGTTCCCCTGGGTCTCCCGGTAAAAATGGTTCCTCACTTGTGTGGGAGGCCCAAGTACCCGCGACAGGCAAGGGCCCAAAACGTAGTGATGCGACATCAAAATTGCCTATCTCAAAACCACCTGGTTTTGCAAGGGGGGTCACCCGGGTTTTTGGCCCGGTGCTCGGCGGCCATCTAGGGAAACCTACCAAACCCATACATTTCTGAAAACTAGACACCCGGAGGCTTCCAGGGAGATATGGCTTGCGTGGATCCCCCAACGTTTCCTTACCCAGAATCCCCTGCAAACCTCAATTTTAGCTGAAAAAATCACTTTTTTCACACATTTTTGTGTGGGAAAGTTGTGGCATCACCGGGCTCACTCACATTTCCCACCTCCCAGCGTTCCCCTGGGTCTCCCGGTAAAAATGGTGCCTCACTTGTGTGGGAGGCCCAAGTAGTACCCGCGACAGGCAAGGGCCCAAAACGTAGTGAGGTGACATCAAAATTGCCTATCTCAAAACCACCTGGTTTTGCAAGGGGGGTCACCTGGGTTTTTGGCCCGGTGCTCGGCGGCCATCTAGGGAAACCTACCAAACCCATACATTTCTGAAAACTAGACACCCGGGGGCTTTCAGGGAGGTATGGCTTGCATGGATCCCCCAACGTTTCCTTACCCAGAATCCCCTGCAAACCTCAATTTTAGCTGAAAAAATCACTTTTTTCACACATTTTTGTGTGGGAAAGTTGTGGCATCACCAGGCTCACTCAAATTTCCCACCTCCCAGCGTTCCCCTGGGTCTCCCGGTAAAAATGGTGCCTCACTTGTGTGGGAGGCCCAAGTACCCGCAACAGGCAAGGGCCCAAAACGTAATGAGGTGACATCAAAATTGCCTATCTCAAAACCACCTGGTTTTGCAAGGGGGGTCACCTGGGTTTTTGGCCCGGTGCTCGGCGGCTATCTAAGGAAACCTACCAAACCCATACATTTCTGAAAACTAGACACCCGGGGGCTTCCAGGGAGGTATGGCTTGCGTGGATCCCCCAACGTTTCCTTACCCAGAATCCCCTGCAAACCTCAATTTTAGCTGAAAAAACTCACTTTTTTCACACATTTTTGTGTGGGAAAGTTGTGGCATCACCGGGCTCACTCAAATTTCCCACCTTCCAGCGTTCCCCTGGGTCTCCCGGTAAAAATGGTGCCTCACTTGTGTGGGAGGCCCAAGTATCCGCGACAGGCAAGGGCCCAAAACGTAGTGATGCGACATCAACATTGCCTATCCAAAAAAATGTTTGATCCCTTGCCTGTCGCGGGAACTTGGGCCTCCCACACAAGTGAGGCACCATTTTTACCGGGAGACGCAGGGGAACGCTGGGAGGTGGAAAATTGTATAGGTCGATCACCGATCTTTGCAGCAAATATAAAAACGCCATGAGCATTTTTGGCCATTTTAATACGGATATTTTTCAATTCATTGAGCCATTTTCTGTCATTGGAGAAGGTAATACCAAGGTAGCAAAAGGTATCAACCTGAAGCACCTGATGCTTATCAATAAAAAAGGAGAAATTATCAGATTTGCTTTTCTTTTTACTATTAGCCCCACAAATCATGATATACGTTTTCTTCTTATTGATAGTCAGCCTCCTATCCTTAATAAAGGAAGAGAATCTATCAATCAAACTCTGCAGTCCTAATGGGGTTCTTGAAAGTAGGACAGCGTCATCAGCGTATAACAACACTGGCACAGGAGATCCTTTAATCTGTGGGGCATCTGCTTGGATTGTTTTTAAAATAACGTCGATTCCGTTAATAAATAAGATAAAAAGAAGGGGGGCCAATACGCAGCCCTGTCTGATGCCTCTTTTCACACTAAATTTGGGGGTACATTCACCTTTGGACCCAAAGCGCACACAGGTTTTTAAGTTCTCATACAGTCTGGCCAGAAAATAAATTATACCTTCTGGTGCGCCTAACTGCAACAAGGTTGGCCATAAGATCGAGTGGTCAACCAAATCAAATGCACTATTAAGGTCCGCAAAACAAAGGTAGAGTGAACCTAACTTAGCCTCAGTATATTTCCCGATCAGTAGATCAAGATTTAGGCACTGATCAAGTGTGCCCCTCCCTTTTCTAAATCCATACTGGCTATCAGCAAGGATACCCTCTTGCTCGGCCCATTCCTCCAACCTCACGAGCATGATTCTGCTCATGATCTTGACCGACGAATCTAGAAGTGAAATTGGCCGATAGTTTTTAACATCGGACCTGCTACCTTTTTTATGTATTGGAATAATAATAGATTCCCCCCAAGTTTCGGGGGGCTCAGTACATATAGCAGCGTTAAAAACTGTGGCCAACAAAGGACTCCACATATCAGGGGCCCCTTTATACACGTCATTAGGCACCCCATCTGGGTCATTTTTCACTGCGAAATTGAGATGTGACCAGGTTGCGTTTTGCGCCGTTTCCTGTCGCGGGCACTAGGCCGACCCACACAATTGAGGTACCGTTTTTCTCGTAAGACTTTGGGGAACGCGGGGTGGGTGGAAATTTGTGGATCCACGCAGATTCCGGAACTTTCCACCACAGAAATGTGGGGAAAATGTGTTTTTTGTTTTGACAATTTTTTAGGTTTGCAAGGGATTCTGGGTAACAGATCCTGGTGGGAGGCAGTCAAGTCACCCCATCTTGGATTCCCCTGGGTGTCTAGCTTTCAAAAATGTATAGGTTTGCTAGGTTTCCCAAGGTGACCGCAGAGCTAGGGTTCAAAAACTACAGCTAGACATTTTGCCAAAAAAGGGTCATTTTTCACTGCGAAATTGAGGTGTGACCTAGTTGCGTTTTGCGCCGTTGCCTGTCGCGGGCACTAGGCCGACCCACACAAGTGAGGTACCGTTTTTCTCGTAAGACTTTGGGGAACGCGGGGTGGGTAGAAATTTGTGGATCCACGCAGATTCCGGAACTTTCCACGACAGAAATGTGGGGAAAATGTGTTTCTTTGACAATTTTTTAGGTTTGCAAGGGATTCTGGGTAACAGACCCTGGTGGGAGGCAGTCATGTCACCCAATCTTGGATTTCCCTGGGTGTCTAGTTTTCAAAAATTTATAGGTTTGCTAGGTTTCCCAAGGTGCCCGCAGAGCTAGAGTTAAAAAACTAGAGCTAGGCACTTTGCCAAAAAAGGGTAAATTTTCACTGCGATATTGAGTTGTGACCACGTTGCGTTTTGCGCCGTTTCCTGTCGCGGGCACTATGCCTACCCACACAAGTGAGGTACCATTTTTATCGGGAGACGTAGGGTAATTCAGATTTGTAAAGGAACTGTTATTATCTATTGACTTTCGATGCATTTCTGCCTTCCAAATGAAAGACATTGTGTAAAAAATAAGTCATTCTAAAAAATGACTGATAATTCTCAAGCTACTATGAGTATTCCCAATTTCAGAAATGTGCAAATATCTACTGTTTCTAAACTCTATATTTTGTTCCCATTTCAGAAATACATAGGTGTCTTTCATACCGATTTTTCCATGTACACATTTTTACAGAATAATTACTATATACCCGGTACATAATAAAAAACCATTGCAAGTTGCTGCTCAGTTTTTGGCTCTGGGCTCGTCGGGTTCTTGGTGAACCTACAAGTCCTATATATCCCCACAACCAGTAATGTCCAGCGGATGCAACAGTATATTGCTTTCAAAGAGCTGTCATAATTAGAAGAAGTTACAGGTGAAAATGTTGACACAAAAGGCTGTTTTTTTCAACTAATTTTCAATGTATCCTATATTTAACTGTTTGTTTCTATAAAAAAAACCTTGATGGATCTACACAAATGACGCCTTGCTGAATTCAGAATTTTGTCTTCTTCTCGAAAATGTATAGCTTTCCAGGATCCATTATTGCTTTTGTACCCATTTCTGCCATTAACTGGAAGGAGGTCAAAAGTACAAAAAATAGCAAAAATAGGCTATGTCCCGAAAAATGCCAAAACTGTGTAAAACTTGTTGGGTTTCTGACAAAAGTCTGGTATCCCCGAAAAGCTGGGAAAATGGTGATTTCAACCCCACAAACCCTTTTTGATAACATTTGCAGGGAAAAACCCAGATGCTTTCATTTGCAGCCCGTTTTCCCAATTTTTCCGAAAAAAACCAACATTTTGCTGTATTTTGGCTCATTTCTGTGACCCCTCCAGGGGAATCCACAAACCCTGAGTACCTTTAGAATCCCCATGATGTTGGAAGAAAAGGACGCAAATTTGGCGTGGATACCTAATGTGGTCAAAAAGTTACAGGGGCCTAAGCGCGCACTACCCCAAATAGCCAAAAAAAGGCTTGGCACAGGAGGGGGAAAAGACCTGGCAGCGAAGGGGTTAAAATATCCCTTATGCATGGCCACACCCTGCCTTTTTTTGTCACCTATAGTTTGTAAAAGTGTTGCCCCATATTCTTGTTAATAGAAAAGGGCATCAGTTACTTTTAGATAAAGTAGAAAAAAGAAGAAACACTCCTGCACTACATCATCTCAGGTTACAGCAACAATAAGAAGTAAAAAAGTTAAACACAAATGACGTCATATTGCATAGAAATGTTCGCTTTATTGAAATATTAAATGAAGCACTATGTATACAATTTTTTTTTCGCAACTACTATTTTATAAAACATTAGCAGTGTTACAAACTGTGAGGTAGTAAGTTATCAACAGAAATAACTGTAGTATATGTTGTAAATTTCTCGCACAGATAGATCTCCAACCCCTTTGAACTACTATAGTTACAGTATTAAAATATACAGGGTGAGTTTATTGTATTCCACAGGAGAACAAGAATAAGGACCACAACAAAAAATATCAACATTTTTACAATTTTTATTCTGTGGAACTCGGGAAAGTTCTGTCGTAGTGCTTAGAGGTCGTTCACTGCTCCGCTAAAAGATCACGTACTCCTTTAAGACCATATACAATAGTAGTATAATATACACTACTATTGGTATATATTCCATAGGGAGAAAGACAATAGGAACCACAACAGAGAAAAAGAGAAATACCAAAATATCATTCAGAAATGTAGGGTTTATCAAAGGCATTCAGTAATAAAGTATCTATGCAAACAATCTTTTTTTAAAGTGCAATTGCGAAACATATTCTCACTGTAAAAATATCTGATCAAGTAAGTTATAAAGGTCAGTAAGCTGTATTTCAGATGGTTTACTCCTGGCGCCAACAAATCTCCAACTCTTGTTGTCTGAAAAAATAACACTGTGCTACAATATACAGTGTCACTGATGCTATACAATAGGAAAAGGAAAATAAAGTTATGAACACAAAACAAGATGAATAACGAAATATTTTCCAGCGGTGAATATGTTCAAAGCTTCTTTTCTCCAGGACTTCGAAATCTTTTGTCTTCGCGTCGATGGGTCATGAACTCCACTGAGGTCAGTATGAATGTGAATATTAGAATATATATACTCACACTTCATGATCCCATGCGGGAAACAGAGTAAGAACTAGAAGCTGCTGACGTTACATATAAATCTTTAGTCTAACGCCCACGAGTCACCAACACCTCTGAGATCAAGTATAGTGTCAATATTATAATATACAAATCACACCATATGAGCTCAAAGAAGCGAGAAAAGGAACAGTGTATTCTCTATTCTGTCTGTTTCTGAATACAAGCTGCTAACATTACATATAAATGGCAAAAACAATCAATAACACTTTTTTCTAAATACAAATCTTTAAATAATCACAAATAGCTACGTATTATAAATATCTGCTATGCCGTAATCAAACAACTTACAACTCCTTAATATGTTTTGTTGTCGCAAAAGAAGAATCCAATGCTAGAAAACGGAACCTGCATCATAGAATGGACGCGCGTAAATAACTTGTAAAGACAAAACTAATCGATCAACGGGTGTGGTTTATATACTTTTTGGTTATTGAGTAGTCACTGGAAGGAACATGCTGCTCCGCCCATTTAGATGCCACGTTTTACAGTTGACACGTGCTCACATTTTCACTGTTTAACTTGTTTTGGGAAAAGTTACAAAATGTGAAGCGGTAAAGGTTTCGATTTCGATCCTCACACGTAGAAGCTCCTTAATATGTACATACATTGGAGAGCTTAAAAACTGTAACCTGGCAAACCGTGTCACTTCCTTTCTCGTGACTAAAAATATCTATTAATTGCCGTAAATGTAAATAGAAGATCGTTCAGAATAGAAGTGAAGGATAAAAATCACTCGTTCTGTTTATTCGCACCATGTAAAGTTAGCACAATGTATCTATGACGGTATTCTGATCGACATAAACACCTATTGATATGTTCTAGAAGAAGCATTTCCTTTCGTTTCTTACTGCACGACAAAAAGGGCCGAAAACCATACTGTAGCCATCTTGGTTTGTGATAGACCACGTGTCAGATCACGTGCTTTCCTTTGCCTACCATCTTTATGATTTAGTTCTTACCAGCCCTGAGACATGTTAGTGGTATTTACGGCCGAGGCCCAAGGTCACATCTGCTGTAGGGAGTATCAAGCAAATTCCTGCAGGCCCTGGGATTAAAAGGGAGTCACCCTGCCGACCTCCTCTGTATAGATAGCAACCCTTTGTGTAAGGCTGAAACCGAACACTGTATGAGCTCATCCAGGAGCCCATGGACTAACTGGTATTTTTCCACTTGTATGGCTTTGTATGCTGAATCTGTTATGTATATAAGTGTGGTTTTGTCAAGGAGCCAGCAGTCTTCCTCGGCGCACCTGATGGGTGAGGATCGATGAGGCCTCCTCTATGTAGAGTTTTGCTTTGGCCAATAAAGCTTCTGAACCTACTCCGTTGCCGACTGACTATTATTTGAAATACATATTGCGGGCCACTGGTAAGTGTGGCCCTTGGGATTTTTATTGAGTACTTCAGTTGGCGACTCTGGTGGGACCCCGTGATAGGGTCTTTTCCTCCCCCGTATTCGGGTGGTAGGATTGAGGCTGTCCTGGTCTGGCGGGTGGAGAAGAGGGATTTTATTTTTTTCCCTTCTCCCTGACTTTTGACACTTCCACTCCGCACTCCCGATCAGGGTGTCCTCCGCTGCTAGTAGCCCTTCACCGGGGTCCTACGAGCTTAACCCAGGAACTGACCGTGTTGGTCCCAAGAAGTTGGCAGCGGAGAACGAACGTCCGTACCTGGGTGCACCCGGTGAGTAATTTGTTTGTTTGACGCACACTTTTGAGCGGTGCATTTGGAACAGTTAACTGTGTTTTGATTTGGGGGTCATGAGTACCCTAGGAGAATTACGGAGGTCTTGCAGGGTGGACCGGTAGGGGCTGACTGTAGAGACTCCGCGGATCTTTTGTGATTTGGAGACACTGCTCAGATGCCTAGTTGTTACCTGTGTGTAACACACGGCCAGATTGTATTCGGAAAAGCCTGTGACTGTAATTGGGTAGCCATGAGACATACCTGAGGTGATGGATGCTTGCACCACATCAGAACGGTCTCAGTGGTGAACCAAGGAGGTCATAGGATGGTCTGTAGTCCAGTCCGTGGTCGCACCTGTCTGACTGCCTCTTGCCAGTCTTTTTGGAAGACTGCTCGTTGTAATTCTGTCGGTCCGGTATTTTGAATAATTCTCCATGAACTTGAGTCGACGGGCTCGGTTCGTTTGTTTGGATGCATCAAGTTTGAATAAGTAGGTTGAGGTTGAACTGAAAAACAAAAACGTTATATAGGAACAATCAATATGTGTTATATGTGATACAAGAATTTGTTTGTACGTTATTGGTGTTTGTCTGTTAACTAACAATGCCGTGTTTCAGTAAATTGAATTGTTTTGGTTGTTGTTGTCGGACTGGTGGCTCCCGTCTGGCCGAAAGCCAGCCTGCCCCACCGGAGGGCAGTCCCAACCATTTCATGTACATAAAACATGGAATGACTCCTCTATTGTTTAATACTTTGTGGCATAAGTATACCAGAGGTAATGAAGAATTGCAATGGCCCCAAACGGGTTGATGAAAAGAAAATTGCCTTTTTACAGGATCAGTTATTTTCTAGACGCAGTAGGCAGTCTATGTTTGACGCATTAACCATCTGGCAGAAGGAATCGAAGCGGAGGCGAATGAGTGAAGAGAAACTAGCTAGAGTTAAAGCAGGGCAAACAGTTACTCAGAAGGCTGTTGCCTACGACAGAGCCCGAACAGAAGAAGGGATTGAATGTGTGAATCGTGAGTTCAGGTTACAGGCCGATAAAAGTTACGTAACTCGGCCCGACGCCGAAGATGAAATTGGAGATTTATTGGACTTGCGCCCACCACCCCCATATGTCCCGCAACGGTTATACCCGGCGGTACCAGCTGCCCCGGTATCAGCCGTTGCAGATCCAGCGGCCCCTGCGCAAGTTTCAGCTGTGACGACGGTAGCTCCTGCTGCGTCGGCACCTCCAGCCCCTCCCCGCACCTCAAACCAATTTGTCCCGGTTGTCCTCGTCTGTTACAGAGATTATGACTATATTGCCCAATTTGTTGTCATCTGCGACAGCTGGAAATGTTCAGCTGTCACCTGGGGCAGCCTATTCTCCCCATGTGTTGACCTCTTCCTCGGCGAGCGCAACTCCCTTACCAGCTGTTTCTACTCCGGTACATCCGCCCGGTTCTCTTGAAGGCAAGAAACTGTTTACCCGGTCAGCCTTAAAAGTGGAGGAAAGGGAGGTTGTCACAATGGATGCGACACCCTATTTACACTGTGTCCGACATATGGAGCACTATGAGAGACTTTGAGCCCGTGATGCAACAGCATGCGTTAGACCATATGGCCGCATGCCTGATATCATTATGGGAACAAGTTCATACAGGGGGGAAGGCTTCGGTAATATTGTATACCATTCATGACCATGCGCACAAATTTCAATTGACCCCAGAGGAGGTATTCAAAAATGTTGGAACATTGGTTAGTTATAGAACCCGACTTCAATCTGCTGGTCCTGCGGATTCCGCGCATTTTCCAATGCGCGAGGTCCACCCTATTTATCATCCAGAAATTACTGAAATAAGAGATGCTACGGGGGCGGTTACCCGCCCGCAAGCAGATGCTCGTTTTCAGGAGCAGTGGGTGTACACCCCGTGGAAACGCAGTGAAGTGCTGTCATTGAAAGCTCATTTGCCTGACCCTAGGAAAAATCCTACAGCATATTATAAAGAACTTACTGAAGCCACCTCATCGGCGGTAATGACATTGGCCGATATAGAATTATTCTTTGCTCTATTAGTACCAGTGGATATATGGCGTCAGGTACATGACCAAGACCATGTGACTGAATTTGGGGGAACATGGGATCAATTGAAAGATTGGGATAAGGATCGAAAATCCGGAGATAAGCCCAGGGCTGAAATATTAACGCTACCTGACAAAATAATTACATACATGCATTCGCTAATCCCGCCTAGGAAAGTGGATTGGGATAAATTGACAGCATGCCGACAGAAGAAAGATGAGAGTGTGTCGGATTTTTTCACTAGATTTGAAGGCGTTTTTATTGACTTCAGTGGCCAGGACTTATCCAAGGAGGGTGGTATACACCTGTTTGTCAATAGGTTTGTGACGAATTTACTGTCCGAAATCTCGGCCCGACTCCAGGCCGCAGAAAGTACTTGGACAACGTCTACTCCCTCGATAATATTAAGCATGGCTCAATATTATGAGCACCGAGTGAATGAAAGTAAGGATAAGATGGAAAAGAAAGCAAAGGATTTAAAAACGCGGGTCCTGTTACAGCAGGTTGAGAGAGGCCGTGGAAGGGGTCGGGGAGGGCCGAGCTCTGCTCCACGAGGGGCGGGCCAAGTACCGGGTGGAGGACGAACTGATTTAGGAATAAACAAATGCGCATTTTGTAAACAGGAAGGGCATTGGCGTTCCCAGTGTCCGTTGTTATATGCGCAAAACAACAATACACGAGGCCAAGGGAGAGGACGCGGTGGTGGTAGTCGAGGTGGACATACACAACAGGAGGAGTCTGGACAAGGTGGGAATAGTCAGAACTATTTTGATCATGGTCAGGGAAAGCAGTACTTCAATGAAGAATGTGGCAGCGATGCATTAG
The DNA here is from genome assembly GCF_964204655.1 of Triturus cristatus. Taxonomy (NCBI): domain Eukaryota; kingdom Metazoa; phylum Chordata; class Amphibia; order Caudata; family Salamandridae; genus Triturus; species Triturus cristatus. The sequence continues at coordinate 1,191,642,748 of NC_140589.1, forward strand.
CAGGCTATCCTCATGCATAGGACAGCCAAAGGCAGAGTGGGGGACGTGTGTCAATTCCTATAGATCAGAACGGACCTTATGTTAATGCACATTTAATGGGCGCATCGGGTAAGTTTCTAGTTGACACAGGAGCTATGAACAGTTCTGTTTCACATGCCCTTGTCCCTAGGGCTGCTCTGTCTGGCCAAGATAATGTGTCCGTAGGTTTCTCTGGAACTCCGGTGGTGAGCCCCATTTCCCGACCTCTTTCTTTCGCTCTGGGTCCTATTTCTATTGATTCGCCATTCCTTCTAACATCGCAATGTGGGGAGAATTTATTAGGCATAGACTTACTGAAAAGGTTATATGCTCGTATATATTGTTCCCCAGACAGTGTCTATTTGACTGTCCAAGCCCCTTCGGTGCAGTACTTCTCTAAGACGGACACCTTGCCCCCTGAATTTGCAGAGATTCCAAAAACCCTTTGGGCTACCGGAGACACTGATGTGGGTTTGTTAAGGATACCCCCAATCTCAATTACCCTGAAGCAAAATGCTCGGTTACCGAAAATACCGCAATATAAAATTGCCCCTGCAGGTGAACGAGCCTTGTTGTCCATTATTCAGGATCTGATCCGATCTGGGGTGGTGGAAGAGACAACTTCCAATATGTGTAATAGTCCCATTCTTCCTATTCTTAAAAGGGCCCCCGTAGATTGCAATCCTGATTATGTAGATACATATCGTTTTGTGATTGATTTGCGAGAAATAAACAAGATCGTGGTACCACAGTATCCTGTGGTGCCGGATATAACCACCATATTGACTATGATTCCTCCTACAGCTCAATATTTCTCTGTGATTGATCTGAAAAATGCTTTCTTCAGCATTCCCATTCATCCTGATAGCCGATATCTTTTCGGATTCTCATTAGCTGGTCGCAGCTTCCGCTTTTGTCGCGCTCCCCAGGGCTATACAGAAAGCCCTAGTATTTATAGTCAAGCGCTCAAAGCCCTATTGGATACTCTAATTTTGCCTGATGGTAACGCACTGTTACAATACGTAGATGATCTATTGGTGGCTTCGGATACTGAACAGGGTTGCCGGGATGCTACAGTTCAATTGTTGCAGCATTTGGCCAACCATGGTAATAAGGTATCCTTGTCTAAATTTCAATATTGTCGACCGGAGGTGACTTATTTAGATCATCTCCTGTAGAAGGAGGGTAGGCGTCTAACTCCTGATCGTATAACAGCTATATCTAACATGTCTGTTCCTTGCACACAACGTGATATCCGCGCTTTCCTTGGCATAACCTCTTACTGTCGCCAGTGGATTCCTAACTTTTCCCTTCTGGCTAAACCCCTACTATACTTGACAACTAAAGATGTGCATGAACCTTTACCTTGGACTGTTGAATGTCAGGATGCTTTTGTCTCTCTGAAGTCTGCTCTGTGTTCCGCTCCTGTGCTTGGCACTCCTGATTACCGGAAGCCTTTTACACTCTACGTGCATGAGGTGGACGGTTACTCGCTTTCTGTGTTCACACAGGGTTTTGGTGGTAAGCAAAAACCTTGTGCATATTTTTCGGCGGTATTGGATAATGTCGCCAGAGCACTTCCCAGTTGTCTAAGGGCCACGGCGGCTGTTGCGGTGGCAATTTGACAATCAGAAGGGCTCGTCGTGAACACTGACCTCACGGTGATGGTGCCTCACGCTGTGGATGTATTATTAAACAGGACCAAGACGCAGCACTTAACTAGTGCACGTCTTACAGGGTATGAATTGACCCTGTTCGCACCCCACATCACTATCAAAAGATATGCCACTCTGAACCCTGCCACGTTACTTCCCCTCCCTTCGGAAGAGCAAGATCAGGACATACATGACTGTATATTTCGGACAGAGGAAGAAACTAAGGGGCGGATAGACCTGACAGACACTCCCTTATCTGACCCACAAGGGGAGTTATATGTCGATGGCTCATGTTTTAAGTTACCGAATGGCACTACCACATCTGCCTATGCAATTACCACTCTCCAAACTGTAGTTGAAACAGCCAAAGTGTCTTATCAATCTGCCCAGGCTGCCGAATTAGTGGCCTTGCTCCGAGCTTGTGAGTTAAGTGAAGGTTTGAGAGTGAATGTCTACACCGATAGCCAATATGCTTTCGGTGTGGCGCATAACTTTGGTAGGTTATGGGCAGAAAGGGGTTCCCTTACTTCGCATGGCCAGAAGATAAGGAACGGCCCGTTGGTCTTGAGACTGTTGACTGCCCTGACTTTACCAAAGGAGATTGCTGTTGTGTTAAATGTAGCGCCCATAAAGCTGTGATCGATGATGTAGGCCAAGGAAATTCATTCGCTGACAGAATCGCTAAAGAAACTGCCCAGTCAAACACCACCTCTATGTTTGTAGCCAGTTCACCGGGAGGAATGGTAGAAACAGAAATATTCAATAGCACTATGGATAGTGATAAAGAAATACAACAAGAAGCGACCCCTGAAGAACTAGTGCATTGGCAAGAGCAGATAGGGAAACTAGATGAAAATGGATGTTGGATTGACCTGTCAGACAAATGCAGGTGGTTACTGCCAAATGCATTTGTGAATGTGATAGTATCCATGGCGCACGGCCCTGCGCATATAGGTGTTAAAGGTATTTGTGCAGTACTAGATTCCGTATGGTATAACACCAATATTAATAAAACTGCAACACATTTGGTTCGGAACTGTATGATCTGTTTACAGCATAATCCAGGAGGTAGTGTCCCTGTACTGAAAGGAAATTTTGCGCCCCCCACCTTACCCTTTGAGGTGTTACAAATGGACTTTATTCAATTAGAGCAGGTAAATAATCTCAAGTATGTTCTAGTAGTGGTTTGCTCATTCAGTAAATGGGTGGAAGCATACCCCACCAAGGAGAATACCGCTCTAGCCACAGCTAAAGCTCTAGTAAAGGAATTTTTTCCTCGCTATGGTTTGCCACGTGTAATTTGGAGTGATAATGGAAAACATTTTAATGCCAACCTTATCGACCACATTTGTAGTGGTTTATCCATTAGACAAAAGTTTCATGCTGCCCGCCACCCCCAATCAGCAGGGTTGGTAGAAAAGTATAATGGGATTTTAAAGTTGAAATTAGCTAAGCTGCAAGACACCACAGGGTAGAAATGGCCTGACCTCTTACCCTTAGCATTGTTATCTGTAAGAACAACTCCTCACTCTCGCTCTGGAATATCACCATATGAGGTGATATTTGGTAGGCCCGCTAATATCTGGGGTGTACCGAGACCGAAAACCTTTAGGGACATCGAGTACCCAATGTTGACAGATTATCTTTATGCATTAACTAAAGATCTTCGTTCCATTCATCAACAGATATCAGCGGTATTGTAGCCCCTGCCGGAGGGTCCTGGACATCGTCTTGAACCTGGACAGCGGGTTTTGATCCGGAACTACCAGCGAAAATCGAGTTTGGATCCACGATGGACCAAACCCCATCAGATACTCCTTTCCACAAGAACGGCTGTTAAGGTTGAAGGGAAGCGGCACTGGATTCACGTGTCGCATTTAAAAAGAGTTCCTCTCCCATTGCCGGGTGACTTGCAAGATCAGAGGGAAGGGTTGGTTCATGACGGTGAGCAGCTCATTGAAGATTCATCTCTCTCTGAAGCCCGAGAAGAAGTGAACGGGCGAGAGGGAGGCACTGTGAGTTCAAAAACGCCTACAGCGGCTGGCCCAACGATCAGCTCTGCTCCCGGTAATGCTGCATCCGATCCGAAAGATCACACTTCCAGAACTTCATTTGATCCTACTGTGTCTATTCTTTTCCCTGATCCCCGAACACCTGGTCATGTTCGCTATAACCTGCGGCCCCGACAAAGAGCAAAGATACCAGGTTCAGTCTAGAGAAAGAGAAGAGAGACTTGAGTAAATCCTGGTATAATCTAAAGGAACACTGGACTGAACCAGTTGAGAGCTCGGAACTTTTATTAAAGCTCTGTTCAGAGAGGAAATAGAGACATTGATTGATTTGTGGGGCCCAGGTGGAGTTTTTTCAGTAAGAGCTGCGTCAAGTGCAGCCCCAACGCGAGAAGTTTATGCAATTTTTGTTTTGGTATTTCCTCTTTTTTTTGATGAACAATAGGAGTCTGCCTGTGAGGCTCTGAACGGACACAGGAAAGAAGCACCCTCTGGCAGGTTGGACTGCAAGTAGGCTCATTCCCCTTAGATTATATTTGGATTTTTAACAAGAATGTATCCCTTTGCTCGCTTTGTTCCCGAAGAGGAGCAACCTATAGCTCCATGCCCTCTGCACCCATATATGCCTATGTTTTCTACTTGGAGTTTGCGTATTATGATAGTATTTATAGCTATAATAACTGTATCACTAGTAGTATGTTTAGGTGTATTCATTTATTTAGAATGTCGTCACCCTGTGCACACCCTGGTAACTTCTACTCCTGTTCCTGAAGAGCATCATTTCCATACCTTCGCTCCGCATAAGGAAAGACATCGTCAAACATATGTAAAGAATGCTTTTATTGAAATGCTGCACCAGACCCATAGTTCGACCAATGCTACAGAATGCTGGATCTGTGGCCTCCTCCCCTCGGTTATGCACAAACATGATCTTTTCATTTCGATGCCCTTGTCATATCTAGGCAGTTGTGAAGCATGGTTTAAATTGCTGTCGATGATATATACGCACTATACTGTTGACGAACACCGATTTTCTGAAAAAGACTATGAAATGATTCTAGCATATATAGAAGTACATCAGGGATTCACTCCGAATGAAGATGGTACAGATGGTACACTAGACCCAACTGCTTGCATGAATGAGTATACTGAATATGCAAATGACACCTGGTTAAGGGATGAAGTATTAGATTTTATGTCTTTCAATTTCACTGAGTATTTCAAATATTTTCAAGAACGAAATGTATCAGATGATAAGGTTCTTCCGGTATTGAAAGCGTCATCTTCCTTTTGTGTACATGGCACTGGTCACTTAGCAGTTGGATCTAGTAAATGCAATTATACGTACAGATTACGAACATTCAGTAGCCCACCAATGCTTACTCCTCCGAATGTGTATTTTGTATGTGGGGAAAATGCATACACATGGCTCCCCAGAGGATGGTCAGGTAGATGTTATTTGTCTTTCCTATACCCACCGGTCTATATAGCCCCTTCTGACTATCATAAGACCCATTCACTGAACCGGCGAAGCTTAGGAAAACGAGCTACCACGGGGGACGCCACTGATCAGACCGATACTCCTGCACAACACTTTGTGGACATAATGAAAGGAGTCTTGCCCATATGGGGACCCATTTTGACCAGTAAAGAAATCAGAAGGTTATCTAGAGTGGTAGAGGGAGTAGTGAATATCACTGCCGGAATACTAACTAACATAACTGTTGAGCTTCAGGCGACCAGGCTTGTAACGCTTCAAAATCGTATGGTTTTAGACGTTATCTTAGTTGTTCGTGGAGGAGCATGCAGAGTGATCGGCAGTTCTTGCTGTGTGTATATACCTGACTCCGCCCCCTCTGTGCATTTAGCCATCCAAAAACTGCACCGTTTAGCATCCAAAATTCATACAGACACCGGTACCTGGTCTCTTTCTAGCTGGTTCTGGGGCCTCTTTGCCACTTGGGGATGGAAATTACTCATGATCCTTTTGGGTATAGCAGGTTTCCTTTTCACCTGTTGTGTCTGCATACAATGTGGACCTGCCTGCTGTTCTTATTGCACTAATCGACTCCTTCTTGCCCTTCCCGAATCTAAACCGCGCCCAGCTAAGATAGGCACTCAGTTAGTACAGAAGGAGTTATACGACATGATGCAGATAGATGAAGGCATCTTTGAAGATTGAGTTGGTATGTTAGCTACATTATGCTAAAAGGGCCGATCTGAAGGATAAAAATCACTCGTTCTATTTATTCGCACCATGTAAAGTTAGCACAATGTATCTATGATGGTATTCTGATCTACATAAACACCTATTGATATGTTCTAGAAGAACCGTTTCCTTTTGTTTCTTACTGCACGACAAAATGGGCCGAAAACCATACTGTAGCCATCTTGGTTTGTGATAGACCACGTGTCAGATCACGTGCTTTCCTTTGCCTACCATCTTTATGATTTAGTTCTTACCAGCCCAGAGAAAGGTTAGTGGTATTTACGGCCGAGGCCCAAGGTCACATCTGCTGTAGGGAGTATCAAGCAAATTCCTGCAGGTCCTGGGACGAAAAGGGAGTCACCCTGCCGACCTCCTCTGTATAGATAGCAACCCTTTGTGTAAGGCTGAAACCGAACACTGTATGAGCTCATCCAGGAGCCCATGGACTAACTGGTATTTTTCCACTTGTATGGCTTTGTATGCTGAATCTGTTATGTATATAAGTGTGGTTTTGTCAAGGAGCCAGCAGTCTTCCTCGGCGCACCTGATGGGTGAGGATCGATGAGGCTCCTCTATGTAGAGTTTTGCTTTGGCCAATAAAGCTTCTGAACCTTCTCCGTTGCCGACTGACTATTATTTGAAATATATATTGCGGGCCACTGGTAAGTGTGGCCCTTGGGATTTTTATTGAGTACTTCAGAAGAAAAAAAATACGTGCTAATATTTCTCATCACTATGGTTTTAAATAAAAAAAATGCCTGTATTTGTAAAGCGTACAGTTACCTCCAGAGAGGTGTCCCGGCGCTCAGGGGCATCGGGAAGATTAAGCAAAGTATTGCCCACTGTGACATAGTGGTGGGCTAACGTGCCCCCGGAGCTGGGAATCGAACTGTGAACACTGTTGTTCGAAGTCAGGTATCATAGCTGCTGCGTCACACTTTTTAAACACTTAGATGTTAATTAGTGCTAATTAAATTTGAAACATTGCTAAATTATAACTTATTACAGACTACTGTTACAGTTAGTTTTTCACTACAAAAAAGTATGCACATTATTTTTTTAAAATTTACTTTAAAACAATATAGGTTTCAGGGACATTGTAGGTAGAAATTAGTATTTATAAAAGCTTCGAAATTCACTGAAAAAAACACAGGTTTTAAAAATGTTATAATTAGAAATTAGCATTTAAAAAACTTTAGAAATTCACTGAAAAAACCATAGGTTTTAAAAACGTTATAGTTAGAAATTAGCATTTTTCACTCTTACATAACTATAGAAATTGACCCGTTATAGTTACTTCAGCTAACTATAACTCGCGTACCCGCAATGCACTTATGATGACGTCACATATTACATCATTCATGACATGGTCAGTGGCATCACTGATGACATCACTGATGACATCTCAAATGACATCACTGATGACATCACTGATGACATTATCCAGTGACTGTGTGTTTCTGTAAAGTTTAAATACATTTTATAGATATGCCAAGGTGTATTGAAGAATGAGTGGGTGTATAAGTGTGTGGATGGAGGATTTTGTAGGTGCATGACTGACTGTATAAGTGAGTGATTAAACGTGTCTTACTGAATGCATGGGTTACTGACTAAACTGTTTGAATGTCTGTATCAGTCTGTATGTTGTTGTGTTAGCTGCTGCATGGGTTGGTCAGTAGCTACATGAGTGTATATATGGGCTATTGATTGGTTGCCTGAATATTTGTATGGGTTGCCTAAGTGAGTGGGTGGGTGGGAGGTGTGTGACTCTGTGCATAGATGTGTGAGTGGTTGATTCACTGGGTGCATGGGTTCAAGAGTGCATGTGTAAACAGCTGTATGGGTGGGTGAGTGTGTGTATGGGTGTGTTGGTGAGAGAATGGATGTCTCAGTGGTACATGTCCAAGTAACTACATATGTAAAAGGCAGTGAATGTGAGAGTTGGAGTATATAAATGACTATACGTGAGAGCCAGTGATTGTGAGAGTGGCTGTATGGATGAGTTTGTACTTGTATCAGTGATTATATAAGAGAGTAAGTATGCATTTGTTTCTGTTTGAATAAGTGATGTGGTGTGTGTATAACTGTAGAGGTCAGTAAATGGAAGTGTGATTGATTCTTTGCATGACTGACTAGCTGTGTGAGTAACTCCATGGATGAGTGGTGGTGTGTGAGTGTGCATAGGTGTATAAGTGCTTATGATAGTGTTGTATTGATGAGTGACTGCATGTATGAGTGACTTTATGGTTGAATGAGTGGATGTGTGTGTAGACCTAGGAATCAGTGAGTGCGTATGTAGTAACTGGTATTGGTGTGTCGATGGTTTCGAAAATGGTAGTCTATTTTACAGTGGGTGGGTGTATCAAAGGTTATATTAGAGTGTGAGGAGGTACATCAGATATTCACATGGATGATGTCATTTGAGATGTCATCAGTGAATTTCTAAGGTTTTTTTAAATGCTAATTTCTAACTATAATGTTTTTAAAACCTATGGTTTTTTCAGTGAATATATATATATATATATATATATATATATATATATATATATACATATATATATATATATATATATATTACCTACTGGCGGTCGCCAGTAGGTAGTTATAGTTAGGACCACGTTTCCATAGGAAATCCGCAACATTCTATTTTGAATAACTTTGGCGCCGGTCGACGAATCCTCGCGAATTTTTCAAAATAGGTGGGGCGCTACGCTCCGCTCCTACCCTGAAAGTCTCGGGGGGATTCGTCAAGCGGGGGCTGAGATAAAAGGGGGGTCCCAAAACGGATTTTTCCCATGCATTTTTCCATAGGACCTTTAGACAGGGCTACAGCCCGAACGGCTGAACAGAATTTAATGAAATTTGGCAGAGAGGTAGTCCCCAGGTCAAGGAAGTGCTTTTTGTAGGTTTGGTGTAATCTGTTCAGTAGATTCTGAGAAAATAGCCTTTAAATCAATATATATATCTGTGGCAGCTTACGGTGCGCTTACCGTAAGCTTACCGTAAGCTTACCGTACGCGTACGGTTGCGTGCGCGAGCGCGATTCTGATTGGCTCTTAGATCTTAGTAAACATTCGAATCGGTCGAAACCAGGAAGCGGCGGCCGCCATTTTCTCTCTCGCTTCCTGAGTTGGGCAGCAAAAACGAACCCCAAAAATGTGTAAAGAGGCAGTTTCATGAGATCCTAACCACCCAGCATTGATACAGGGGTCCCCAAACCACCCCGAAGCCCAAAAAAAAAAAAATTTTTTTTTTCGGAAAATCGCCGATTACGCTTACCGTACGCGTACGTTAAAAAATTGTAAAAAAAAAAAAAATTATCCACATTCTCCCCACCCCGTGTGCAAATGGTGCCCGAAGGATACATTTCACAAAGATGCGCAAAATATGTCCCCCATGTGCGCACGGTGCACGAAGCGCATCGTGCGTACATGGCCCATCCCGCTTAACGTGGGCACGCGGTGCACGCAGCGCACCGCGTGACCACTGTGCATGCACGGCACTAACTGCGTAAAGTGGGCGCACGGTGCTCACTGTGCGCGCACGGTGCGCGAAGCGCACCGTGCGCGCACAGAACGAACTGCGTTAACTGGGCGCGCACGCCACGAATGGCGTAAAGTAACTTAGCATTTAAAAAACCTTGCAAATTCACTGAAAAAACCATAGGTTTCACACATGTTATAGTTAGCTGGACATTTTACTGATAAAAAACCAATGAAATTCCCCCGTTATAGTTACTGCAGGCAACTATAACTCACGCGACCGCAATCTTCTGCTGATGACATATGTGTCTTTATGAAAAAAAAATATTTGTAATATATGTAAAGCTAAAATTTAATGGAAGAAGACATGGGCAAATAAGTGTCTAAATACAGTATTAGCATCAGCAGAGGATTGCGGTTGCGTGAGTTATAGTTGCCTGCAGTAACTATAACGGGGGAATTTCATTGGTTTTTTATCAGTAAAATGTCCAGCTAACTATAACATGTGTGAAACCTATGGTTTTTTCAGTGATATATATATATATATATATATATATATATATATATATATATATATATATATATATATATATATATATATAATCTACTGGCGGTCGCCAGTAGATAGTTATAGTTAGGACCGTGTTTCCATAGGAAATCCGCAACATTCTATTTGGAATAACTTTGGCGCCGGTCGACGAATCCTCGCGAAATTTTCAAAACTAATGGGGCGCTCCGCTCCGCTCCTACCCTGAAAGTCTCGGGGGGATTCGTCAAGCGGGGGATGAGAAAAAAGGGGGGTCCCAAAACGCGTTCTCCCCATGCATTTTCCGATAGGGCCTTTAGTCCGAGCTACAGCCCGAACGGCTGAACAGAATTACTTGTAATTTGGCAGAGAGGTGGTCCTCAGGTCAAGGATGTGCCTTTTGTAGGTCTGGTGTAAATCTGTTCAGTAGGTCCTGAGAAAATAGCATTTAAATCAATATATATATCTGTAAGCGCGCTCCGTGCGCTTACCGTAAGCTTACCATACGCGTACGGTGCCGTGCGCGAGCTCAATTCTGATTGGTGGTTACATGACTGTAAACATTCGAATCAGTCGAAATCAGGAAGTGTCGGCCGCCATTTTCTGTCTCTCGCACTGAGAAACAAAGGTGGGGAACGTGAAAAGGGGGCAACGAAGAGAGTTGCAGACCACCTAGTGTTTGTCAGGGGGTCCAAGAAGGACCCAAAAGTACGAAAAATACAGTTAATAATTTTAAAAAAAAATCACGGAGTGCGCGTACGGTAAGCTTACCGTACGCGCACGGCAAAATAAAATTTAAAAAAAAATAAAGAAGTAACAATCACATTTATTAAATAGGGTGTGCGCACAGTGAAAAACCAGAAAAAAAAATACAAAATAAATACATAACTTAGCATTTAAAAAACCGTACAAATTCACTGAAAAAACCATAGGTTTCACACACGTTATAGTTAGGAATTATCATTTACAAAACCTTGCAAATTCACTTAAAAAACCATAGGTTTCACACATGTTATAGTTAGCTGTACATTTCACTCGTAAAAAACCAATGAAATTCCATGTTATAGTTAGATCAGGTAACTATAACTTGCGCGACCGCAATCCACAATGTGTAATTTCAGATGTCATCATTGATGTCATGAGTGATGTCACTGACCATGTCATGAGTGATGTAATATGTGACGTCATGAGCAGTTTATTGTGGGCGCGCAAGTTATAGTTACCTGATCTAACTATAACGTGGAATTTCATTGGTTTTTTACGAGTGAAATGTACAGCTAACTATAACATGTGTGAAACCTATGGTTTTTTAAGTGAATTTGCAAGGTTTTGTAAATGATAATTCCTAACTATAACGTGTGTGAAACCTATGGTTTTTTCAGTGAATATATATATATATATACATTTCTGAAAACAAGGTTACCCCTAGGGTGGAGGCACACTCAGGATCTACACAAATTCTACACATGGTGATTGATGACGGCACCCCATTTAGGGTTGATTGATTATAGAACTACCAGCCCCATAATGCTTTGTAATTATCTATTTTAGAGTCATAGCAATAAAAGAAGGAAAACGCTGGTTGTCTGCACGTCATCAATCTGGAATCGAAGGCTGCCCAAGAAGAAGGGCGGTTTGCCCGAAATGCGTCGGCAGCAGATTTGAGGGGTTGTTTTTGCTGGACCTGTGCGATCCTGAGTGTGCCTCCACCCTAGGGGTAACCTTGTTTTCAGAATCGTAGTGACCGGCCCCGGTCACGGATGGCACCACTCCAATAACATTGGGGGTCCGCGGCCGCCAGGAATTCAAGCGGCAGCGTCGAGCAGGAGATGCCTTGAACTGCATTTGCATTACCGCATGACAGTTTCCCCAGTAAATTGTTTTTAAATTCTACACATGGTGATTGATGACGGCACCCCATTTGGGGTTGATTGATTATAGAACTACCAGCCCCATAATGCTTTGTAATTATCTATTTTAGAGTCATAGCAATAAAAGAGGGAAAACGCTGGTTGTCTGCACGTCATCAATCTGGAATCGAAGGCTGCCCAAGAAGAAGGGTGGTTTGCCCGAAACACGTCGGCAGCAGATTTGAGGTATTGTTTTTGCTGGACCTGTGCGATCCTGAGTGTGCCTCCACCCTAGGGGTAACCTTGTTTTCAGAAATATATATATACATACATACATACCTTGACAATATATATCTTCAAGGCATGATGATATGGGGTTAAGAATAGTAAAGCTACACTTACTTATTTGCACCTATCTTCTCGATTTTTTAGTTGTGAATATTTTTGACCCAATATTCTGTCCATCCAATATTTTTAACATTGATGTTCTATCAGACATCCAATTTACAGCATGTGTTCAATGAAAGGTAGATTGCCAGCTGGATGACGGTATAATGATATGGAACAGAATGGGATTCACTTTGGTTGTATTTACCTTGATCACTAAGCACTGCAAAGAGAAGTGTTCAGTTTTCCTCTGCGCTGTATGTACGATCTACATATTAAAACTCCTCCACCTATTTTCTTTAGCCGTCCAACTCAAAAAATTGAGGGCCTGATTTAGATCTTGGCAGATGGGTAACTCCATCACAACGGTGATGGATACCCCGTCTGCCAAAATATCAAACCCATTATATCCTATCGGATTGACATTTCGGCGGACGGGAAATTTGTTATCATTTTGACGGAGTAACCCCTTCACCAAGATCTAAATCAGGTCCTGAGTATCCTAAAGGAATGAGAAGAACAAAAACAGGCTGAGAGCAGTTTGTAAACCAAGTTTCAGATGGAAAAAGTTGGCCTACGTTGTGAATGTTAAACAGGTCCACAATTTCAAGATGCATGTTGGCTGTTAAAGATGTGAGGCTCAATCTTTGCAATCTGATTGAAGGTAAGGAGCTCTCTGAAGTTGTAGGGATTATCTTAGTTTTTTTCTTTCAGGTGATATGAAATTTTGAGGTGTGCCAGATTTGAGTATTTACAAACTAAGAACCAATGTTAAAAGCAATGACATCAGCTAGACACAAAGGGCCAGATGTATCAAGTGTTTTTCCCATTTACAAATGGGCCGATTTTCAGAATCGGCCCGTTTGCAAACAGGAAAAAGCCTTTTGGGATGTATCATCCCAAAAGGCATTCGCAAAATGGGGATTCACAAAAATTGTGATTCCCTATGTTGCAAATGCATTTAAAGGAATCGCAATTTGAGATTCCTTATATAAAATGCAGGGAGCAAAAAATATTGCGACCTGGCTTTAAGGAATCGCAAATTACCACCAACTTCAAGTTGGTGGTAATATGCGAACTCCATGAAAAAAGCACTTTTTTGCATTTTTAAGGTGCCATGTGGCGGACATACATGCCCTTAGGGCATGTTTGTACGACACATGTACACACTTGCATATTTCAGGGGTGCAACAGGGTGTCCATTTGGCACCCTTGAAATTGCATGCGCAATTTGCGATTACCTATTGGGTACTCGCAAATTGCTCATGCAATTCCCATTCATTCCTATGGGCCTCTAGGCCCATAGGAGTGAATGGGAAGCCGTTCCTTATTTGCAACTCTATAATTGCGAGTCGCAAATAAGGAATATGTAGGAATCGCAATTATTATTGCAAAATCTACATACATTGCATTTTGCGATTCCATAATAGCAAATCAGTAAAATTTGCTATTATGGAATCGGCAAAATCCAATATTAATACATCTGGCCCAAATTCATTTGTCAGAATGATCTCAAATTACAATTCAACTCAATTCATGTTTATAGAACATATTGTTCTGTAAAGCAGTTACAAATACACTGCAAGAGTTTAAACCCTTCGCTGTTAGGCCTCCCCTCGTGCAAAGACTTTTTTGGGCAATTTAGAGTTGTTCGCGCTTAGGCCCCTGTAACTTTTTGTCCACAGAAGGTATCCATGCCAAATTTGCGTCCTTTTCTTCCAACATCTTGAGGATTCTAAAGGCACCCAGGCTTTGTGGATTCCCATGGAGGGGACCCATAAATAAGCCAAAAAACAACTCCATTTTGGATTTTTGGGAAAAAATTGAAAAAAGTGCTGCAGAAGAAAACATCTGTTTTTTTCCCTGCAAATGGTATCAATAAAGGGTTTGTGGTGCTGAAATCACCATCTTCTAAGCTTTCAGGGACAAGCAGACTTTTGTCATAAAACCAAAATGTTGTACACAGTTTTTGGCATTTTAATGGGACATAGCCTATTTTTTGTGATGTTTTGTGCTTTCAACCTCCTTTAAGTTAGTAGTAGAAATGGGTATGAAAGCAATAATGGATCCCACGAAACTATACATTTCTGGTAACTAGACAAAATTCTGAATTCAGCGAGGGGTCGTTTGTGTAGATCCCTCAAGTTTTTTTTAATAGAAACTAATAGTTGAAAATAAAAAATATTGAAATTGAGTTGAAAAAAAAAGATATTTGTGCCAACATTTTCACCTGTAACCAAGTATTACCTATTTTTAAAAGCAATATACCGTTACATCTGCTGGGCCCTTCGGGTTACGGAGTACATAGGACTTGTAGGTTCACCACGAACCCATGGAACCCAGAGATAATAAGTGAGCTGCATCTTGCAATGGTTTTTCATTGTGTACCGGGTATATAGCAATTAATTTGGTAAAATATAAAGAGTGAAAAATAGGTAACAAGGAGACCTATATATTTCCGAAATGGGAACAAAATATAGTTTAGAAGAAGCGGTTATTTGCACATCTCCAATATTGTGGGTACCCATAGAAACATGTGAATTAGAGGTCATTTTTCAAAATGACTTCTTTTTTATAAATGTTCTTAAATTTGGAAGGCAGAAATGCATATAAAGCCAATTGGTAATAAAACTTTTCTACTATTCTGTATTCCCCATAGTCTCCCGATAAAAATGCTACCTCACTTGTGTGGGTAGGCATAGTGCCTGAAACAGGAAATGTCCCAACACGCAACATGGACATATCACATTTTTCCAGTGAAAACTGACCCTTTTTAGCAATGTGCCTAGCTGTGGGTTTTGGACTGTAGCTCTGCCGGCACCTAGGGAAACCTAGCAAACCTATACATTTTTGAAAACTAGATACCCAGGGGAATATAGTATGGGGTGGCTTGTGTGGCTCTCACCAGGTTCGGTTACCCAGAATTCTTTGCAAACCTCAAACTTTGTCCAAAACAACTACATTTTCCTCACATTTCTGTGATGAAAAGTTCTAGAATTTGCGAGGAGGCACAAACTTACACCAACCCATCATTCACCAAAGTCTCCTTATAAAAATGGCACTTCACTTGTGTGGGTAGGCCTAGTACCCATGACAGGAAACGGCTGAAAATGCAACGTGGTTACATCAAATTTTTACAGTGAAAATTGACCCTTTTTTTGCAAGGTGCCTAGCTGTGGATTGTGGGCCCTAGCTCTGCCGGCACCTAAGGAAACCTAGCAAGCCTATACATTTTTGAAAACTAGACATCCAGGGGAATTCAGGATGGTGTGACTTGTGTGGCTCTCACTAGGTTCTGTTACGCAAAATCTTTTGCAAACCTCAAACTTTGTCAAAGAAAATATATTTTCCTCACATTTCTGTGATGGAAAGTTCTAGAATCTGTGGGGCGCCACAAACTTCCAGCCACCCAGTGTTCCCCAAAGTCTTCTGATAAAAATGGTACCTTGTGTGGGTAGGACTAGTGCCCGCAAAAGGAAACAACCCAAAATGTAACATGGACACATCACATTTGTACGGTGAAAACTGACTCTTTTTTCGCAATGTGCCTAGGTGTGGATTTCGGAATCTAGCTCTGCTGGCACCTAAGGAAACCTAGCAAACCTATACATTTTGACTGATTTGCATATAGCTGGGTCCTAACTGGGGTGGCGTGGTGAGCAAACGAACAATGGCTTAAACCCAGATCTTTGTGACTGGGGTGAATGTTTGCATTGTTCAGCATTCCGTCCATCATTTGTTCCTTTTGTCGCCCTAAGTGAGAAGGGTATGCCGAGACATGGGTCCAGTGCTCACTGCGCCACTTGATTCAAGATAGCCTGGCTGATATGGGGTGATGCCCCGAAACCAGTCGCAGGTTGATTATTTCCAGTCCAGGGAGGACCTGGCTTGACAGTTTGTGCTGGACTAATTCCATGAGGAACAGGGTCAAGACTGATTTGCATATTGCTGGGTCTAAACTGGGGTTGAGTGGTTAGGAAAAGAACTATGGATTAAACCCAGATCTTTGTGACTGTGGGTGAATGTTTACATTGTTCAGCTTTCCGTCCATCATTTGGTTCTTTTGGTATTGTTACCCATGTTTGTTTCTGATCAAGGGAGGACCCGGCTTGGCAGTTCAGGCTGGGCAGTTCCCATGAGAAACAGGGTCAAGACTGATTTACATATAGCTAGGTCCAAACTGGTGGCAGGGTGGTGAGCAAAAGAACGATGGATTAAACACAGATTTTTGTGACTGGGGCAAAGGTTTGCATTGTTCAGCATTCCGTCTATCATTTATTCCTTTTGCTTTTGTCACCCTAAGTGGGAAGGGTATGCCCAGATGTGCGTCACGTGCTCACTGCTCCACTGGATTCAAGCTAGCGTGGCTAATGAGGAGTGATGCCCCAAACCCGGTCCCAGGATGCTTGTTTCTGTTCCAGGGAGGACCTGGCTTGGCAGTTCGGGCTGGACTATACCAATGGGGAACAGGGCGAAAACTGATTTGCATATGGCTGTGTCCAAACTGGGGTTGCGTGGTTAGGAAAAGAACAATGGATTAAACCCAGATCTTTGTGCCTGTGGGTGAATGTTTCCATTGTTCAGCATTCCGTGCATCATTTGTTCCTTTTGATATTGTTACCCTAAGTGGAAGGGTATGCCCAGACGTGGGTTCCGTGCTCACTGCGCAACTGGATTAAAGCTAGCCTTGCTGATGAGGGGTGATGCCCCAAAACCAGTCCCAGGATGCTTGTTTCCAGTCCAGGGAGGACCTAACTTGGCAGTTCAGGCTGGACTGTTCCAATGAGGAACAGGGTCAAGGCTGATTTGCAAATTGCTGGGTCCAAACTGTGGTGGTGTGTTGAGCAAAAGAACAATAGATTAAACCCAGATCTTTGTGACAGGGAGTGAATGTTTGCATTGTTCAACATTATGTCCATCATTTGTTCCTTTTGCCCCTCCATAATAAACACTCATACATGTGGTACTACTTGCAGGGCAGGAGGGTAGGGAACAAATCAATCTGGGCCGCAGAAAGCAGGACGGGTGCATTGGATGTCGACAAGAGCAGCCAGGTAGCAAACTGGTTTCCTATTCTGATTGCACCCTATTTAACGTGCCCTGCTGCCCCAGCCAACCGTCAACACGCTCGGCTCCCCAGCAACCCATGGTTTCCCATTGCAATAAAAAAACACAAACATTCAAACAGTGTGGGCATCTGGCCCCCAACCTTAATCAGACCGATCCTGCCTGTACCTGTCTCCGGGGCCTGCTACTTGGTGTAGCAAGAGCATTCAGATCACAGACACCACCAAAACAGACATTATGCAGTTCTTGACTTCTGGTATAAGCAGCCACGAATGACCAATACTCACTACCATTCTTGCGTTAGAGATTATAACATTCTTCCTGCCAAATTCATTACAAATCATAAATATGATATACCTTGGCAAAATATTATTATTTTATTTGCAATATGTAAATAATCAAGGATCATCGCATGGGCACAACTAATACAAGAAATGTCCTACCACATCCTCAAAGTATTCATGGTTGACCACCCCTTAGGTCCCTTGTGACATCTACTAATTTAACTGACTTGGGCCCGCCGGACACCCCCACCAGTCTTTCCATAAGTTGTCCTTTAGAAGGCAAACTCTCCCGCTCCGCCAGGATACAGGAAGCATGGGCCAATGCGAAAGCTGGTTCATCAAGTAACTATGCAAGAGCAACCCAATAAAGGGACACCACCTTGCACACTTTGGGAGATGGGCCTGGGCAACCAGGCCATACCATGGTCCTATGGCCCTGTCAGACACCACCCCTAGCATCTCAAGGTTCCATGTAAGGGAGTACCTTGGAAGGCTATGGACAATCACTGTAGCAGATTTCGCCAGCCCTTCACAAGGGTTTGTAGTACCACAGGCCCATCTTGAGCTAAAGGTTTAAACCAATTTCATCCTGAATTCACCTACACATACCTTCCAGATGCCAAGGTTCTCTACCTGATTTGTGGCCAAACAAGAACCCTTTTGCCACAGGCCTGGGTTTCCAGCTACCATAGCCCAGTGCTGCGTGAAATGTTGACTTGCGAAAGCCACTAAGTTCTCTACCAACTATTTGTGTCCCTGCTCTGAAAGATGGACCCCATCTTTGTGAAACAGTAATTCCTTCTGGAGGCAACCATGAGGAACTGTCTTCAAGAGTACCATGTTAAGCAACTGCTTCATCCTGCTATTCAAATGTCTGGCCAATTTATTACGGCCTTTGGAGGACTGGCTTAGACTCCAAACCACCCTTGCGATGCAATGACTGAGCCTATGCATCTCTCAGCGAGCTATGAGATTTCGACCATTAAGTTTTCAAATATGGTTCTTCTTCCCGAAGTTGCCAAATCAGTGCCCCCAAATATGGAGGATGATGACTGCCTGCAGCTGTAGCCCCCACGTGCGACCTCCTCAACGAGTTGGCATAGACCATCCAGGCGAAGACCACCTACACTGGCCCAATTGAGCTGAAGACCCACCAAAGCTGCCTAGTTGTGAAAGTCATTCTGGTTTAAGGCTGACTTAGTGCACCGTACAAACAAATGGCCAAGGACCCACACACTGGCTGGAGCCATGTGACCTACCGAACCACTATGAGTGGCCATAAATCCATACTGAATGGAGGTATTCAACCTAGTGCAAACAGTTGAGGAGGGAAAGAAGATAACATCCGTGCATGTTATACCTTTTAAGTCCCAGCACAGCACAGTCCTTTGTAGAACCCTAGAAAAAGATTAACCTAAATATAACATTCCTAGGAATCCAAATATTATCTCTCACTCCCCTTAATGGAGCCCCAATCTAAGAGAATGAGCGAAATAAATTGCTCACCCGCGTATTTTTCCCATTTTGCAACTAGATGGGGGAAAAGGACCTGGCTTCAGGTTAACCAGAACCGGCATCTGAAATTGCCGCCCCGATGTGAAAGGATTGTGAGCTAAAGTTATCCGTCTCAATCCCAACCTTCTCTAGGACCGAGAACTGAAACAAGGCACCCCCAAAAAAGCTCTATCAGCATAGAGAAGCAGAGCCCTCACCATCCCGAGTGTACCGACTACCATGTTCTGTCTTACAGCCACACAGGGCACCACGGACCCCCAGGGGTGCATGGCAGGATCATGTTCTCCCTGACTTTTTGCTCAGCTCGAACAGCAAGCCTCCAAGAAAGCCCAATTTGCACCCTGACAATCAGCTCCCCTACCTTGAAATCTCTGTAAAGAGTAGCCTCAAGGGAAGCACCAACTCAGAAGATCACCACCCCCAGGGGCCCACTATGACCGTACCATACTTGTCATTGGCAAGGGATGGCCTAGTATCTGACCTAGCCCTATCCAGCTTTTAGCTTCAAGAGGATCTCGAACAGTGCCCAGGTGAAAGGAAGTCGATTGGAGTGGTAGCAACAAACCTCTTAAATGACCCATAGGAAACCATACTGTCCCTCAGCATCTCTGAAGATTCCCTCTGGGCTCATCGTAGACCTTAGCATGACTGCTAAAAGGGACAGCCTTGCCAATTGGAGCTAGCCTGAAATGTAATGTTTTTTTAAAGGTTTTTGAATTGGTGTTTGTTCATTTCCATGATGAGATTGCCTGCTGCCAGCACACGTGTTTTCACATTCCCAACGCTTGGAGAACAGCTGTATAATAAGTCTTTAGTTGTTACGAACCCGCCCAGTCTGAAAATGTGGCACTTTTTTTTAGCTATTTATTGATGACCAAGAGTGCAGAGAGAAGCTGCTGTGTAGTAACGCTTTAGACTCGGTTTGGAGGCTGCCGAAAGATCTAAGGACCTGGGTGCATGATTTGCTGCATCCCTTCGGCCAGCTGCACCGCAGAGAAAACATTGCGAACGCCGAAAACGCTGTCCGAGTGACGGGGAGCTCTTCCGGGTCGAGAGAGACAGCGTCAGCTGGGTGAGGCAGTGGATTCCGAGGCAGGCTGCAAGATGGGAGCAGGAGCCCGTGTCTGGAGTTGAGACAGCCGAGAGTCATCTGCACCAGCGGTGGGAAAAGTGGCGAAAACAGGGAGAAGCTGGAGTAAGTGGCGTGAGTGGCAGCGAGGTGAGGTGGGGAAGCTCAGGCTGCCGGAATCTAGTTTTTCAGCTAATCCCCGCTAATCCCTGCATTACTCTCCCTACCCCCGCAGCGCCTCGCAGCCCTTTTTCCCACAATATGCAGCAAGATCTATAAGGATCAGCCAGAGCTGCGGCCATGCTATTGAGTATCAAAGATCACCTCAGAGCTATTGGAGAGGGGCAGCTCACCAGGGAGGTAAAGATCAAGACTGGGAATACAGTTCCCGACATTACACGGTCGGCATCTGCCCCCCTGTACAACAGCCCTGCCTCGCACTCTAGTCCCTACTTGCATCCCCTATAGGGGTCTGCTGCTGCAGGGAAAAAAAACAGGGATCTGCATTAGCACCAGCATTTGACCAGCATTAGATCTAGCTGCTTTTTGACTCTCTCCAGGCGGCACGCTTTTTGGTCAACTGCTGGTCAACAGCTACAGCAGCAGCGTCGGGTGATTGGTGCAGCAGGGGGGGGGAATTTGAAGAGAATTTGAGGGAGACACAGGGAGCCCGGCCTTTGATGATAACATCGCCACCCCCTCTCTGGAACAGATAGAAGAACCATATGTAGAAGCTGAGGTAGTGCTTTAGTGGGGCAGAGCACTGCACTGATCCTTGCTGTTCCTCGCTTTCCCGCCGCTGCTTCCTGTTATAGAAACAGAGGTAGCTGAAGCAACAAGCTAGCAGTGAGTCCTGCCGGCGGGGGTCAGGTTGTCAACTGAAGCACCAATCATTGAACAATCAATTGAGTGGAGGTGGTGGCGGCGGTGAGAGGTGAGAGTTCTACCTTTTGGCGCGAGATGTCCTCTAAACAAATACGCTCTGGGCGTGTACTTACCTCGTCACCAAGCCGTACAAGTAAATTGAGGAGATCATATAGTGGAACCAGACATCTACAGCATCTTTGCTATAAATCCCACCCAACCATTACTGGCTTCTTTTGGAAAATTCCCCGGACTGCTCCTGTGGAGGCAATATTGGGTCAAGAAGGTTTACTTTCCAAGTCCATCTTAGTAACACCTCCCCCCTGTCTATGGGGGAAGCACGGGGAAACTCTTGTGGTGCCGCGGGGAGCCAGATAATGTCCTGTGAAGGGCCCAGACAAAATTAGGTGTGGAGGATGGCCTAAGTAGAAATTCATCTGACACCTCCTTACGTGCAAATCTGGGTCCTGGCTTATGTGTTAACCATCAGATCAAACAGATCCAACAGAGCCAGCAGAGTCTACAACACATCCTCTTGAACCAATTAAAAATAGAGTGCCCACCCATTGCTACATCCGCCGCATCGGGCGTTGCCTTGTATGCAAAGTTGGGTCCAGAACGTCTCCCTAACCAGCAGAGTCAGCAAATCATTTCCTTGAATAGGGAAACACCAAACTGTACAACTGTGGCTGCATCTGTTGCCCCTACGGAGGAGGGGGGCGCCAACAAGGGAACCAGTGATGATGGTGCGCTAGGGTGTGACAGAGGATTCCGTGAGGATGCCGGGAGGGATGTCTCAGGGATGGTGGAGAAGGCAACAGTTTGTGAAAAATCTAATCCAAGGGAAGACTTTAAAATCCCAGATATTGATATTGAAGCTCAAACAAGGGGCTGGGGAGCCCCTCTCGATCATGCTGATAAGGACGGTTATCCAATGAGTAGATTCAGGGAGAAGAACACTCCAATTGTAAGCTCCTCCCCTGGCGTCTCTCTTTGCCTCTTTTATAATGTAGTACAAGTCACTTGATTGGTACTTCTTTGGAGTCTGTTTATGATGCTCATGATGTTCATGATGTATTCCTGCCTTGTTCACATTTGAAGCTGGGGAATGAGAGGGATGGTGTGCCTTCGGAATATTTTGTTTGTATCGAATGAATATTAACCCCTTCGGTGCCCGCCCCTTTCCCCGCCCTGTGCCGGCCGTTGAATTAGCGGGCGGGGTTTGTGACGAGCTGGACTCGTCATGGGCACAGCGCCACCGCGGCCCATGACGAGTCCAGCTCGTCACGGGCATTGAAGAGGTTAAGTTAAATTTTGTCTTTACTGGAGAAATCTGTATTAAGTTCAGATCATATGCTGGAAATGATCTCCGTAAGGTTGGATGCAGTGCAAAAGGCATCAAAATTTGACACCATTAAACCCTTGCTTAATATACCTACGCAATTGGAAGAACAGACAGATGTTGGGCCTGTTTTACTCATTCCCCAGGGAGAGCAGCGAGATGCGTCTGTGCAAGCAGGAATACCTCTTTTCTCATTGCCTCCCATTGAACCTTTGTGTAATCTTAAAAATGAAGAGCTTTGTCTAAGCTCATTTTTTGGGGAGGCTGTAGTGGGTCCCCCTTTGGGAAATGCCATACTAAAACCTTATCCTTTGTTCATTAAGGGAAAAAAGGGTGCCAGTAGAACCACTGAGAAAGAAGAGAAAATTAGGGGTCATGTTGGGCGAAAATGCAGGGGAGAGTCAGAGGGGGAGGTCCCAACCCCACTCGCCTTACAGGCCCAACTCCCTAACTCAACAGTGAAAGGAGGATCAAAAGAAGGGAAGAGGGGAGGTCCTGCAACAAACCTCAAAGGGGAAAATATGAAAAAGAAACATAAAAAGACAAGACAGATCCCTAAACGAAAAGTGTCACAATTGTATTTCCACAGATCCCAGACAGCCAGAGCGATGTTCAGACTATAATAGAGGAGGGTGGTCACAAATTGCCAGCTGAGGAGGGTGCTCCCAGGAACCCCATTACAGCGCATCTGACTCCTGTCGGGAGAGTGGGGGCTACTGGAACAGCAGCAACTCCATTAAGTCTACTGCTGCACTCTCCACAAGTACCTCATTCTCTCCAGCTTAGTGAGCTGGGTGATCCATCTGGAAGGGGAACGCTAATAGAAGGTGCAGCTCCGATACACCAGACATGGTCCAGAGCTTTGGGGGCCAGAGTAGATGGCAACCTAGAGGTGGGGCCTCAAACACTGGAAAATTTACAGATGGGGTCGAATAAAACTTGTATAGGGTTATTAGCATCGGATAATAGAAAGTCAGAAGTCCCAACCATCTGTAATATGTCACACCTGAAGATTAAGTCCAACGAGGAGGTACAAGCGGTTAATCGTGGTGATAGGGTGCCTCTATGGATCCCCCCAAGAGATGTTGTAAAGAAAGACAATGTGGCGCAGAATGCTTCATCGCCCATTGTGGATCTCATCTGGCTATTTGAGAGTGAATCCTCTCCAATAAACAGAGGATTCATTCTCAAACTTTTTTCTGAAATAGAGGCACTGAAGTTGATAGAAAGTAGGGATATTTTAAATGTGAATATTATCCACCATGAGAATTTTTCCCACACTAGAGTTACCTTTCGCTCCCTGATAGTGGCCAATTTGGCTCTGCGGAATTGTGAGCACTTTCTAAAACGAGGGCTAGATATAATGCCTGTTTCAGATTTTGAGGAATATTCCACCATGTGTCCTACAATTCAGTGGCCAAAATCTCTGAGGGTCGGTAATTCTGTGGTGTTAGACGCTATGGGTCCGACTACCCTTTGGATAATACCAAAAATATTATGGTCTCATTAAACAAAAGGGGTCCCTTAATAAATCTGGTGTCTGACTCCGTAGTTGCCCATCAGGCCCCTGACATAGATGACGATTTGGTCCAGTGGAGATAGGTAGCAAAAGCCCTGAATACCAACTGTCCGGTGGTAGAAAGAAGCGCTCCTTTGAGGTAGCCGGGGGGGGGGGGTACTTCTGTCTTGGAATGTGGCTGGCTTGGGTCATAAAGAGGAAAAATAGAATTTCTTAAACTCCCTAAATCCTCTGATTATATGTTTACAAGAAACCTGGTTGTGCAAAGATTTTTATTGTGATGGCTTTTTTATTTTCTCCTGTCACGCTAAGCACTCCGAAAGGGGACACGCTAGCGGGGTGGTCTCCATTCTGCTCAAGAATTCGATTAATTGGAATCAGAAAGTTTTTTGCTATCCATCAAATCTCTGTATCTGCCTGAAGCTGACATGTTTGAGAGAGTCTGGCAGGCCCACCTTCTTCCTGGTGGCAAATCTTGATATCCCTCCAGGGAGAAATTTTGACCATTTGTTGAGCACACTCTTTTTATATATCAATGAGATAGCTACATTGGAAGAATGCCACTTAGTGGTATTAGTGGGAGATCTAAATGCGAAAATCTCCAATTCTGCACTGGAGATTTATGCTAATCCAGATAAAGAGGAAATCTGGCACATTCCTGATTCCTGACTACCGAATAAAACAAAAGGTTTGACATTGGCCTTTAATCTACCTGCACTGAATCAAGGGCGCTTGGGCCAGGTCCTTAACAAAGCAAATGGACATTCTTTCTGGACGCAATAAAATACCACCGAGGTAGGCGTGATAGTGAAGAAATCTTTTGTAGAACAGCAGGGTCATGCTTATGCTAATATTATACAGTTCTTTGAGGCACAAATGAGGGAGATAAAAAATGTAAGCTCTGAATCCACTGGTCCCTGTCGGGCAAACCAGGGTACCCCTTCGCTGAAAGTACTAAACCAAGAAATTAACCGTTTAGTCCAAAAACAACATCTACAATTTTCCACGGGTAAACCGCAGGAAATTAATCCCCTTAAGTGAGAAAGAAGTCGTTATAAACTTAAAGAAAAGAGAAAGGAGTTTGGTTCTAAATGGATTGGGTTGAGTGAAGCAGCGAGAGCCAAAGATTCAAAAAAGTATTGCACCTGATTGCAGAATATTGTGACTCAAGACAGAGGGCTCTCCCTACTCCGATCCCAGAAAGGGAGTGGGAGGACTATATTTCACTATTATATAAATACAACAGTTCAGTGCCTTTTCTGATGCCTGTAACAGAGGAGTCTTCCTTTATTGAATATGGTCCCCCGTCAAGGGATGAAGTAGGAGGTCACATAAAGAATGCAATAATCTTCGGCGCACATGCACTGGATGGTATCCCAATTATGTTAATCAAAACAGAGTCAGCTGCATGGGGAGCCTTTCTGGTGCATTGTTTAAGTTTTGCTTTCGCACGATTAGTATTTCCCCCTCTTGGAAGGGTAGTATTATAGTTCCTTTGTTAAAAAAGGACCCAAAAAGTTTACCTACTAGTTTCAGACAGATTGTGCTGTTGGACGCATAGGGGAAATTATTTGCAAAAAGTATACTTCATCATCTGCAGCAATGGGCCAATGACCAGAACATCTTAGCACCAGAACAGGCAGGTTTCAGAAAGAACCATGGAACCCTAGACAATATTGCAGCTGTCCAGACCATTGTAGAGAAATATGTTTTCTCACGAAGCATTCCAGTTTATTAATTGATTTCTCCACGGCATTTGATAAAGTGGATCGTCAGACGCTGTGGAGAAAACTCTCCCATCTTGGTATGCCACACCACCTCCTGGGCCTTATAATAGAATTACATACAGACACTTAGTGTCAAGTGATGATGAGAGGCTTGCAGGGGTTATCTTGTAGGATTAAGACCTATAATGGGCTTAAGCAGGGTTGCCTGTTGGCCCCTCTTTTGTTTTCCATTTATATATATGATCTTCCCGGCAAGCTAAACTCAGTGAGGGGCAGTAGCGGTCCGTGGAGGGAGTTCCGTGGGGCGGTGAGGCGGGGCGGGGGAGGGGCATGGTGGGGAAAAGCGCGCGCTGCATCGCAAAATGCGATGCAGCGCGTGCAACGAAATTTGTTTTATTTATTTAAATGTGTACTTACCTCCGTTCATCCATATTCCGGTGTTTACATTTCCCCACCCTGCCCCTCCCCCGCCCCGTCTCAGCGCTCCACGGAACTCCCTCCACAGACCGCTACTGGTGAGGGGGGATGCCCCTAGAATCAGTACAATGTCCATTGGTTCCCAATTTTATGCAGATGATGTTGGAATTTTTAATTTAACTCCTATTGGCTTGCAATGTCGTCAGGATGCCCTAACCAAATATGCGGAGGACCACTTTCTGAAAATAAATATTGCTAAAAGCAAAATTTTAGTCTTCCGCAAGAAAGATCTTAGAATAAAGAAAGGGTATAAGTGGTTGTTGGGGCATGAAGAACTTGAATTGGTCGACTCGTATCTGTATCTGGGGAAGGTTTTTTAAAAAAACGGGCGAGACTCAGAGCATATTATACTGTGTGTTGGTAAGGCTGCCACCCAGGCGGCAGCTCTAAAGAGATTTTATAAAACCTGTGGGAAACACCATTTTAACCACATTAATGTCAGTATTTAAGGTTAAAATTCCTCCTGCTGCTGAAGTACTGTATAGGAAATATTGGCTCGCTTTCGATAAGGCTGAAGGTCGGTTTGACGCCAAATTTGTAATTTAAACTCTTTGGCTGCCCCACATGTTCTACGCTTGGAATTCCATCTAGTCTCTTCATATACTTCATCCTTGTCAGCGGTCCTGAGGTGGGGGAACTCCCTCTTTTGGTGGGATGAGGGCACCTTAGGGCTGCTTTGAGAATGGAAATCTTTGTTAAACTAAAGGATAAATCCGCTTTCTTCAGATCATCTGCTTACGCAAATGATTTATTTGGGCTCAGTTTAAATTGTGATTCACCCATGCCAAAGACTTAATTGAATTCATTCCTAAAGAAGTCCGCAAGCTTGATTAGCACGGCAAGAGACACAGTTTTAAGCCAATCTAAAGCCCGCAATGAGGTGGGCCACATGTTCTATGCTTGGAATTCCATCTAGTCTCTTCATATACTTCATCCTTGTCAGCGATCCTGAAGTGGGGGAATTCCCTCTTTTTGAGGGATGAGGCCACCTTAGGGCCGCTTTGAGAATGGAAATCTTTGCTAAACTAAAGGATAAATCCACTTTCTTCAGATCATTTACTTACACAAATGATTTATTTGGGCTCAGTTTAAATTGTGATTCACCCTTGCCAAAGCCTGTATTGAATTCATTCCTAAAGAAGTCTGCATGCTCGATTAGCACGGCAAGAGACACAGTTTCAAGCCAATCTAAAGCCCGAAATGAGGTGGTCTGTGGGACTGCCGTGGGGAATAGACCTCAGCCCTATCTTTTAGGGAATCTCCCCATGGGATTAGAAGGTTGATACTACTTTTGAGAACCAACCTGTTGCCTCTGTAAGAAGTACAAAAGGGGGTGGTGATGGACGGAGCATCAGAACCAATCAAACACTCACACCCAGTCAACAGATCTGGGTTTGATCCATCACCGTTCTTTAGCCCACTCTGCCACCCCAGTTCAGACATGACCATATGCAAATCAGTCTGACCCTGTGCCTCATGGGAACAGTCCAGCCCGAACTGTCAAGCCATGCCTTCCCTGGACCGGAAATCCAGCTGTTATGTAAAGCGCTCTGATATCCGCAAGGATCTTGTTCGCGCTCTATAAAACTTCCTAAATAAAAATAAATACATTTCAGCCGTCTTCAGCCAGGCTTGCTTGAATCCAGTGGCAAAGTGAGCAAGGGACTCACGTCTGAGCATACCCTGCCAACTTATGGCAAACAAAGCGGTACAAAAGAGGGTGGTGATGGACGGAGCATCAGAACCAATCAAACACTCACATCCAGTCAACAGATCTGGGTTTGATCCATCACCGTTCTTTAGCCCACTCTGCCACCCCACTTCAGACATGACCATATGCAAATCAGTCTGACCCTGTGCCTCATGGGAACAGTCCAGCCCGATCTGCCAAGCCATGCCTTCCCTGGACCGGAAACAAGCTTCCTAGGACCGGTTTCTGGCATTTCAGCCGTCTTCAGCCAGGCTTGCTTGAATCCAGTGGCAAAGTGAGCAAGGGACTCACGTCTGAGCATACCCTGCCAACTTATGGCAAACAAAGCGGTACAAAAGGGGGTGGTGATGGACGGAGCATCAGAACAAATCAAACACTCACACCCAGTCAACAGATCTGGGTTTGATCCATCACCGTTCTTTAGCCCACTCTGCCACCCCAGTTCAGACATGACCATATGCAAATCAGTCTGACCCTGTGCCTCATGGGAACAGTCCAGCCCGAACTGCCAAGCCATGCCTTCCCTGGACCGGAAACAAGCTTCCTAGGACCGGTTTCTGGCATTTCAGCCGTCTTCAGCCAGGCTTGCTTGAATCCAGTGGCAAAGTGAGCAAGGGACTCACGTCTGAGCATACCCTGCCAATTTATGGCAAACAAAGCGGTACAAAAGGGGGTGGTGATGGACGGAGCATCAGAACCAATCAAACACTCACACCCAGTCAACAGATCTGGGTTTGATCCATCACCGTTCTTTAGCCCACTCTGCCACCCCAGTTCAGACATGATCATATGCAAATCAGTCTGACCCTGTGCCTCATGGGAACAGTCCAGCCCGAACTGCCAAGCCATGCCTTCCCTGGACCGGAAACAAGCTTCCTAGGACCGGTTTCTGGCATTTCAGCCGTCTTCAGCCAGGCTTGCTTGAATCCAGTGGCAAAGTGAGCAAGGGACTCATGTCTGAGCATACCCTGCCAACTTATGGCAAACAAAGCGGTACAAAAGGGGGTGGTGATGGACGGAGCATCAGAACCAATCAAACCCTCACACCCAGTCAACAGATCTGGGCTTGATCCATCACCGTTCTTTAGCCCACTCTGCCACCCCAGTTCAGACATGACCATATGCAAATCAGTCTGACCCTGTGCCTCATGGGAACAGTCCAGCCCGAACTGCCAAGCCATGCCTTCCCTGGACCGGAAACAAGCTTCCTAGGACCAGTTTCTGGCATTTCAGCCGTCTTCAGCCAGGCTTGCTTGAATCCAGTGGCAAAGTGAGCAAGGGACTCACGTCTGAGCATACCCTGCCAACTTATGGCAAACAAAGCGGTACAAAAGGGGGTGGTGATGGACGGAGCATCAGAACAAATCAAACACTCACACCCAGTCAACAGATCTGGGTTTGATCCATCACCGTTCTTTAGCCCACTCTGCCACCCCAGTTCAGACATGACCATATGCAAATCAGTCTGACCCTGTGCCTCATGGGAACAGTCCAGCCCGAACTGCCAAGCCATGCCTTCCCTGGACCGGAAACAAGCTTCCTAGGACCGGTTTCTGGCATTTCAGCCGTCTTCAGCCAGGCTTGCTTGAATCCAGTGGAAAAGTGAGCAAGGGACTCACGTCTGAGCATACCCTGCCAACTTATGGCAAACAAAGTGGTACAAAAGGGGGTGGTGATGGACGGAGCATCAGAACCAATCAAACACTCACACCCAGTCAACAGATCTGGGTTTGATCCATCACCGTTCTTTAGCACACCCTGCCACCCCAGTTCAGACATGACCATATGCAAATCATTCTGACCCTGTGCCTCATGGGAACAGTCCAGCCCGAACTGCCAAGCCATGCCTTCCCTGGACCGGAAACAAGCTTCCTAGGACCGGTTTCTGGCATTTCAGCCGTCTTCAGCCAGGCTTGCTTGAATCCAGTGGCAAAGTGAGCAAGGGACTCACGTCTGAGCATACCCTGCCAACTTATGGCAAACAAAGCGGTACAAAAGGGGGTGGTGATGGACGGAGCATAAGAACCAATCAAACACTCACACCCAGCCAACAGATCTGGGTTTGATCCATCACCGTTCTTTAGCCCACTCTGCCACCCCAGTTCAGACATGACCATATGCAAATCAGTCTAACCCTGTGCCTCATGGGAACAGTCCAGCCCGAACTGCCAAGCCATGCCTTCCCTGGACCGGAAACAAGCTTCCTAGGACCGGTTTCTGGCATTTCAGCCGTCTTCAGCCAGGCTTGCTTGAATCCAGTGGCAAAGTGAGCAAGGGACTCACGTCTGAGCATACCCTGCCAACTTATGGCAAACAAAGCGGTACAAAAGGGGGTGGTGATGGACGGAGCATCAGAACCAATCAAACACTCACACCCAGTCAACAGATCTGGGCTTGATCCATCACCGTTCTTTAGCCCACTCTGCCACCCCAGTTCAGACATGACCATATGCAAATCAGTCTGACCCTGTGCCTCATGGGAACAGTCCAGCCCGCACTGCCAAGCCATGCCTTCCCTGGACCGGAAACAAGCTTCCTAGGACCGGTTTCTGGCATTTCAGCCGTCTTCAGCCAGGCTTGCTTGAATCCAGTGGCAAAGTAAGCAAGGGACTCACGTCTGAGCATACCCTGCCAACTTATGGCAAACAAAGCGGTACAAAAGGGGGTGGTGATGGACGGAGCATCAGAACCAATCAAACACTCACACCCAGTCAACAGATCTGGGTTTGATCCATCACCGTTCTTTAGCCCACTCTGCCAGCCCAGTTCAGACATGACCATATGCAAATCAGTCTGACCCTGTGCCTCATGGGAACAGTCCAGCCCGAACTGCCAAGCCATGCCTTCCCTTGACCGGAAACAAGCTTCCTAGGACCGGTTTCTGGCATTTCAGCCGTCTTCAGCCAGGCTTGCTTGAATCCAGTGGCAAAGTGAGCAAGGGACTCACGTCTGAGCATACCCTGCCAACTTATGGCAAACAAAGCGGTACAAAAGGGGGTGGTGATGGACGGAGCATCAGAACCAATCAAACACTCACACCCAGTCAACAGATCTGGGTTTGATCCATCACCGTTCTTTAGCCCACTCTGCCACCCCAGTTCAGACATGAGCATATGCAAATCAGTCTGACCCTGTGCCTCATGAGAACAGTCCAGCCCGAACTGCCAAGCCATGCCTTCCCTGGACCGGAAACAAGCTTCCTAGGACCGGTTACTGGCATTTCAGCCGTCTTCAGCCAGGCTTGCTTGAATCCAGTGGCAAAGTGAGCAAGGGACTCACGTCTGAGCATACCCTGCCAATTTATGGCAAACAAAGCGGTACAAAAGGGGGTGGTGATGGACGGAGCATCAGAACCAATCAAACACTCACACCCAGTCAACAGATCTGGGTTTGATCCATCACCGTTCTTTAGCCCACTCTGCCACCCCAGTTCAGACATGACCATATGCAAATCAGTCTAACCCTGTGCCTCATGGGAACAGTCCAGCCCGAACTGCCAAGCCATGCCTTCCCTGGACCGGAAACAAGCTTCCTAGGACCGGTTTCTGGCATTTCAGCCGTCTTCAGCCAGGCTTGCTTGAATCCAGTGGCAAAGTGAGCAAGGGACTCACGTCTGAGCATACCCTGCCAACTTATGGCAAACAAAGCGGTACAAAAGGGGGTGGTGATGGACGGAGCATCAGAACCAATCAAACACTCACACCCAGTCAACAGATCTGGGTTTGATCCATCACCGTTCTTTAGCCCACTCTGCCACCCCAGTTCAGACATGACCATATGCAAATCAGTCTGACCCTGTGCCTCATGGGAACAGTCCAGCCCGAACTGCCAAGCCATACCTTCCCTGGACCGGAAACAAGCTTCCTAGGACCGGTTTCTGGCATTTCAGCCGTCTTCAGCCAGGCTTGCTTGAATCCAGTGGCAAAGTGAGCAAGGGACTCACGTCTGAGCATACCCTGCCAACTTATGGCAAACAAAGCGGTACAAAAGGGGGTGGTGATGGACGGAGCATCAGAACCAATCAAACACTCACACCCAGTCAACAGATCTGGGTTTGATCCATCACAGTTCTTTAGCCCACTCTGCCACCCCAGTTCAGACATGGCCATATGCAAATCAGTCTGACCCTGTGCCTCATGGGAACAGTCCAGCCCGAACTGCCAAGCCATGCCTTCCCTGGACCGGAGACAAGCTTCCTAGGACCGGTTTCTGGCATTTCAGCCGTCTTCAGCCAGGCTTGCTTGAATCCAGTGGCAAAGCGGCACAGGGTCAGACTGATTTGCATATGGCCATGTTTGAACGGGGCTGGCAGAGTGGGCTAAAGAACGGTGATGGATTAAACCCAGATCAGTTGACTGGGGGTGAGTGCTTGCAATGTTCAACACTCCGTCCATCATTTCCTTTGGTTTTTGCTTTGTTCGCGATAGGTTGGCAGGGTATGCTCAGACGTGAGTCACTTGCTCACTTTGCCACTGGATTCAAGCAAGCCTGGCTGAAGACGGCTGAAATGCCAGAAACCGGTCCTAGGAAGCTTGTTTCCGGTCCAGGGAAGACATGGCTTGGCAGTTCGGGCTGGACTGTTCCCATGAGGCACAGGGTCAGACTGATTTGCATATGGCCATGTTTGAACTGGGGTGGCAGAGTGGGCTAAAGAACGGTGATGGATTAAACACAGATCAGTTGTCTGGGGGTAAGTGCTTGCAATGTTCAACACTCCGTCCATCATTTCCTTTGGTTTTTGCTTTGTTCGCCATAGGTTGGCAGGGTATGCTCAGACGTGAGTCCCTTGCTCACTTTGCCACTGGATTCAAGCAAGCCTGGCTGAAGACGGCTGAAATGCCAGAAACCGGTCCTAGGAAGCTTGTTTCCGGTCCAGGGAAGACATGGCTTGGCAGTTCGGGCTGGACTGTTCCCATGAGGCACAGGGTCAGACTGATTTGCATATGGCCATGTTTGAACTGGGGTGGCAGAGTGGGCTAAAGAACGGTGATGGATTAAACCCAGATCAGTTGACTGGGGGTGAGTGCTTGCAATGTTCAACACTCCGTCCATCATTTCCTTTGGTTTTTGCTTTGTTCGCCAGAGGTTGGCATGGTATGCTCAGACGTGAGTCCCTTGCTCACTTTGCCACTGGATTCAAGCAAGCCTGGCTGAAGACGGCTGAAATGCCAGAAACCGGTCCTAGGAAGCTTGTTTCCGGTCCAGGGAAGACATGGCTTAGCAGTTCGGGCTGGACTGTTCCCATGAGGCATAGGGTCAGACTGATTTGCATATGGCCATGTTTGAACTGGGGTGGCAGAGTGGGCTAAAGAACGGTGATGAATTAAACCCAGATCAGTTGACTGGGGGTGAGTGCTGGCAATGTTCAACACTCCGTCCATCATTTCCTTTGGTTTTTGCTTTGTTCGCCATAGGTTGGCAGGGTATGCTCAGACGTGAGTCCCTTGCTCACTTTGCCACTGGATTCAAGCAAGCCTGGCTGAAGATGGCTGAAATGCCAGAAACCGGTCCTAGGAAGCTTGTTTCCGGTCCAGGGAAGACATGGCTTGGCAGTTCGGGCTGGACTGTTCCCATGAGGCACAGGGTCAGACTGATTTGCATATGGCTATGTTTGAACTGGGGTGGCAGAGTGGGCTAAAGAACGGTGATGGATTAAACCCAGATCAGTTGACTGGGGCTGAGTGCTTGCAATGTTCAACACTCCGTCCATCATTTCCTTTGGTTTTTGCCTCTGTAAGAAGTGACTGGCATAATGGAAAAAAATTCCAAGAGGGGAGAGAATCTGTGAATTGTGTTTTTTAAAATTCAGGATCTTAATCACGTGCTATTTGTGTGTCCGGAACTCCAAAGGGCCAGGTGCATGTTCTTAAGATCATCATTTATCAAATTTAATATTCATTCTGCTCAGGAGGCCGGATCTTTTGTCTTGTCCCCACCAAATGAAATGGTTTGCCATAGGATATTTCAATTTAACATTTCTGGTTATTCATTAGGAATTTTTTTAAAGTTTAGTTTGTATGTTGTAAGGTCTGATGGTTGGACATTGTAGAATTTTGCACTATATACTAAGTATGTCTTTCCCTTTTCCTTCCTTTTCAAATTTACTGGTGTATTTAAAAACAAAAAAGGAAAGTAATATTTTTTGTATGTATTTAAAGTATGTCCTTTTATTGTATTGGTGTATTTTTGTGGACCTCCATAGGAGTTCTATAACAAATTAAAAAAAATGAAATTTGCTATTGAATAGGTGGGCCACTTTTTTCTCTGTGCCTGGGCCTATTTCCTGGCCCAGCCCCTCACTGTTTAATAGTTACATATCAATGAGTGCCATTTTCCACACTGCCTGAGCGTAGTTTGTTATACCATCTCTCCAGACTAAGCTTTCACCTTTTGCAACATAAGTGAAATATCAAGCGACAAAAGGAGTGAAGTTGTCTCCCCTGTTAGACTCATCCAGCAAAAATCCCTGACAGCTTTGTTAAAGACATCTACCTACATATCCGGAAGTTGTGAAGTGCCAAACCTAACAACAGGTGAATATTCTGTCCACAACATCGTAATGTAATGTATGTAAATTGAGTGCCTAATGTCTGGACATGCAAACTCACTGAAAATAGGGATGTTTGGTTTCAAACATCTCATGGTAATATATCCACACTACAACCAGTATTGAATGTATTAATTCCTTCCCCAAGAGGGCACGTTAGAGGCGCCCCTGGAAAACCTACCAGCTACTTGTGTGCTGACTGACTGGTTTTCATCAGCCTGCCACCAGAGACATGTTTCTGGTCCCCAAGGGTAAGGGCCTTGGCTCTCAGAAGCCAGAAGGCCAGACGCAAAGCCTGCTCAGGCCAAGGGTGTTTAAACACCCCTCCCACATGATGACCTGCAGATTAGCATCCCAAGGCAGAGGAGCGTCAAAGAGCCCATCACCTTTGGTATGCAAATCTGACTTCTCTCACAGTAGAGAAAGCTGGCCCCATTTTGTCCAGAGCCCTTTGGCACCTGGACAGGTGGGAAAATTAGCTAGTCAGATAGGCGTGTCCACCCTCAGGCCAGTACCACCCCTAAGGTGGGCTACATGAAGTAGAGGCGACTTTTCAAAGTTAGCAATCTTGGTGATGGCAAACTTAGCAACTCTGCAACAGGGTTATGCCCACTTCCCACAGGAAGTGGTCTTATGGGGGCGTAGTGACACCTGGGGTAGGTAGCCCATGGGCTACTACCCTACACTCCTTGAACACCCCCGAATTAAGTATGTAGGGGAGCACCTGGCACCAGAAAAGCAGATCCTGCCAACAGAAAAGAAGAAGAAGTACTGAAGAGCGGCAAAAAGCAAGAACAGAGGAAGCAGCAACTGACTTGGTGCCAACCCTGCCAGCCTGTTTCCTATTCCTGACAATTGCACCTATTCACCCTACAAGCTGCTGTGCCTCCAAGAGCCTGGGATGACTGCCAGCACTTTTACAAAGTCCCAGGAATTCCTGTGGCGCAGGCACCAAAGAAAGAACTGTTAGGGCTCCAGGACTGTGTAAACCCAACACAGGCCAGTACCATTGCACCCATGGCTCCAAGTCCTAGTTGAAGTGAGCCAAACTTCGGTGCCATCGTGGCATCCAAGCCCTCCAGAGAAGAAGCCCACCTTGGGTTTGCCAGGAGGCGACTCCTCGACATTGCCTGCAGACTCTGTGTGCAGCCCCCACCCCTCTGACCGCAAGTGTCTCTGGTGACAAAAACCAGACGCCCATCGCCCCTGGCTCATGGAGAAGAGTACCAAAGGTGTCCCCGAGCACTACAAGACCTGAGCCCCTCTGTTGGTTCAACCTGACTGGTCTCCTATAGGATAACATTGGACACCCAACGTTGAAAAGCAACTCTACACCCGGCCACCGCAGTGCCACCTGAGGTGACCTATTGGTGCTGTCTTGGACCTTGCCCCATACTGACCTTAAGTCCAGGCGATTGGTCCCATAAGTCGCTGTGAAGTACCTGCATGCAATGTATGTCTTACCTAATATTTCCGCTTCGGAAATTTTTAAAAACTGTAAAAATGCATAACTCAAAACATACCTGATTTTGATGATCTTGGTGCCTAAAGTTTTATAAAAATATGTGTTATTTGTATAAATTGATGTTGATCTCCTTATTGAGTCGTGTGCATCATTTATTAACTATTGTGTGCATGTGCAGATCTCTAACACTTCTCTCTGATAAGCCTAAGGCAGTACAGCCTGCGTGGAGAACATGCAAAGTGTGCATGACTGTTTGGCCGCCCCTCGGCCAAAGAGTCATTGCGCTCTTGGAGTGGGCAAACCACTTGTCCCCTGTCCAGCTCTGAAAGCAGCCCCGCCGGCCCGCAAAGCAGCACAGATACAAAAAATGATAAGAACTTTGAGTTATTATCATTTTATGTTTCCTTTATTTACACTGCTTAAAAGCAGTGGGGCGACGCTCCTCGACCTTAGCGGAGGAGTCACCACTGTGCCCTACGTCAATTCCCCTTAAATGAGGTCCATAGTTCTTTGCCACCCATGTTTGCCCCCAACCCCATGAAAATAGGAAGTTTGGCATTTTGCAGGCTATTTATAGTGTATCGCTGATGCAGAAAATGGCAAGATAAAAGCAAGGTGGCCCACCGGTACAAACGCACGTGGGCTTAGTGGCCAACAAACTGCACACTCTAGAGTGATGCAACACGCAACCTCATGTAGAACAAAAAAGACCAGATCATGATGTGGGAAAAAAACATAATATCATATCATATCATAAATCTGCACATTGGAATGCCGTGGTTCATCTAATGGTTAATATAAAGTTCATATAATTTCACATTTTATAAGTTTATCTCAAACAATTGCAGTGCATTTCTGCTAGAAAATAGGACAATAGCCGCACGATATGCCACAATTGGCAAATAATTTGTGTTGCTTATTCATACCAAACATGGGCGTATTTATAAAATGGATATATTGCTTTAATTCAAACATCAGAACTCTATAATAAATATAACAAAAATACTAGAAATTCTGAATGAGTTTTAACCTCACTGAAAATGTGCAGTCACGAAAAGGAGTAAAAGTCAACAACGGCCTTTGTACATTTTCAATTAAGTAAAATGCAGATTCCCAGCTGTTGGTTCAAGAATCATGTGCTGACCTTAATATCTGCATCTACCACCTCCAGTTAGCATTCAGTCATTCATAAAGCATAACTGAAGTCACTAAGCGACTGATAAAAGTAGAGACGTTTAAGTATTAATTTAATTCATATTTAGAGTGAAAACTTCTGCGTGGCCAAAGACCGATTTCTATGGTTTGGGGACCCCATTTGCCCGTTCTCCAGATTCATTCTATGTGTTCAATACGTCTGAAGAGCATGAAACGGTCAACAATGTAGGGGATTTGAGAAACCAATATTTTCGATTATTCTATGTTCTGACAATAAAAATACTTGACCTATACATCTAATTTCACAAAATCCTTGAACACAATGAAACGTTTGAGTGTGGCACATAGCGCTCTCCTCTATAAACACTGCAAATCAGAACGGGGCACTACATTCAGAAGTGGTGATTCCTAACGACAAAGATTTTGGGACCGACGGCTCAGTAGCCTTAGCATGCAGTGTGGGGTGCTTTCATTTGTAAATCGGCAGCTTAATCCGGCACAGGCGGGTAGTGATCGAAAGACATTATCGTCGGATTACCAGGCACTGGACCGTGTCAAGCAAGTTGACATCTCACTCGTATTTGTACCGAACAGGTGTGCACACTGCAGAAAACCTCACACCAGTTTCCACTAATTGGCGCCCACGTTGCTATTTCAAGGAGACTTGACAAGGATTAAGTGAGCGTGAACAGTGACCCATCCTCTCGCCCAGGGCTGAGACACATTGACCGGTCAACGCGGCGGAAGCTTGCTTTGCTTCTGCTGCATTGCACCTGTTCTGTGCATTAAGGGAAGAGTTTGTGTCTCAGTGCTGCTAATCTGGCACCTTTCAAAGGCAATAAAATTCACATTTAAAAACATATAAAGCGAAAATTTACGCACTTTTAATGAGCCTTCAGGGAAAGACACAAGGGTAATCAATGAGGAACAGATATATATATTTTCAAAAATCTTTAGTCAACTCTTTCCTAAGGACAGTCACAGGCAAGGGACCCACACAACTCTGATGAAGTCTTGTGTGGTATGTATTTATCAGAGGCGCAACTAGAGCCAAATTTCGGGGGGGGGGGGGGGTAAGAAAAATTTCGGGGGGGGGGCTGAATTTTTAAGCCATAGGCAGAGTGGAGCTGCAGGGGCTCTTAGAAGGGGTGAAACAACAGCGAGGCCTCATTAACATGCAAATGGTCTTTTAAAGACCCGTGAAGTGCTCGGGTGCGGCTGTGTGTGAGCCCGGGAAGCTGTCTCGTCCCGGGCTGCCACACACGACGGGGGGAGGCTGAAGCCCTGTGAGTCCAATGGGTGTTGTGCGCCTGGTATTTATAACTGAATCTGAGTGCAATCAAATATCGATCGGAAAACGGGATCCTTTTACCAAGTAGTGGCCACGTGACTATCCTGTGTTTGCTAAAATCAATGTCAATTAAAGAAGACCAATGAATCCTATTGGTTGATACCGTGTACACTGTAAAAGTACATAACATGATCACAACTATAACTATAATTTTTCCTAATGGCAATCTAAATTTATACTTCATTTTAATTAGCATTTTACAACATATTTACATCAATACTGAAAAATGATACACACAAGGAAAAGTGATTGTCTACCGGTTTGTTTGTTTATTATTCTGGTCCAAGCTGGGAGTTAGGGCCAAATTATTTGTAAATAGTAAATCATTTTTTTCATGTAACTTGTTTCAAGTTGTTCATCTTATCTTACCTTGTTTGAAAACCTTTGGTTGGCTATAAAAAAACACTTTTTTTAAACAACAAATACTAAGGCAGGTACATATCGTGAAGAAGTTATGATTATTCTGTCAGCATTTCTAAACAGTATTTTCAAGTCAGCTCTTAGCTATATATAATATAAGCATCCTGGGGGGGAAATAGAGTTGTGTGGAATCTCCAAAGAATGATAGGCGTACGCTCCTGGGATTAACTACAACATTCTCTCCAAATAGAATCACCTATGCTACTTTGTACAAATGTCTATACTCAGTATAGGCACACCTCAGGAAGCACTAAGGATGACAGGGATTCATACCTAAAGAAAGAACGTACCATGAATAAGAAGGCATTTAAAACCATAAAGACCAATGTTAATCCTCTTACGATACGGTAATGATGAGGGCCCACTGATTGCCTACTCAGAAATTGGTGCAGAGACAGAATATCGAGTAAAAAATATCGACTTGCACAAATATCGTGGTCAAGAATATCGATTTTGGATAAGTAATATCGATGTAAAAAATATCGAAGTGTTTAATATCGTGTGCATAAATATAGATGTTAAAAATATCAATTTTTTTTAATGTTATGTATTTTAGTTTATATTTTATATGAGTGTGATGCATGTACTTTTTTTTTTGCATAAGAATTATTTGTATTTTTATTATATGTGTTAAAATTTTAGTAGTTATTAAATTATTTTTGCGTTTTCAGTACCATAGCGGGTTGTGAGTTTGATAGAGGAATAGGGTGGGAAGTAGTTTAATTATATAAAGTGTATTGATTATTTGTAGTGGTTATTATTTTTTGTTGTTGAATTTTGCGTTTTTAGTACCGTAGCGGGTTGTGGGTTTATAGGGGAATAGGGTGGGAAGTAATTTAATTATAGTACATTTATTGAATAATTTGTATTTATTAATATTTGTTGAATTGAGATGTTATAGGGTTAAATGTGTCAACTATTTTTTTATTAATTATTTAATAATTAGTTGTTAATTCATTTAAATTAATTAATCGGCAAATAATTATGTTAATTGTGTAATTATTTTTAGGTGTGTGTTTTGGTGTATATAGGTGAAAATGGTGGGACGGGTGGGAAGTAATTTAGTTTTTAATTGATAAATGATTAATTAGCTATTAATTAATTAAAATTAATTAATTATGGTGATAGTGTAATTCATTTTAGGTGTGTGTTGTGCCTATTATAGTGTTAAAGAATGCGTATTCAGTGAATGTTTATTAATTATTGTTATTAATAATTTTAAAATCATTATTAATTATGTTAATATGGAAATAGATTTAAATAAAAATTTTGAAGTTTCTTTATTGGTGTTGTGTTATAGGGTAGGAAATAACATAAATACATTTGTTTTGAAACAAAAATGTTTGTTAATATTTGCTTCTTTTAAATGAATATTGTTTAAGATAATAGTTGTACCTTTTTGTTATATGTAATTAATTATGTTGATTGTGTAATTCATTTTAGGTGTGTTTTGTGCATATTATAGTGTTAAAGAATGTGTATTCAATGAATGTTTATTAATTATTTTTATTGATAATAATTTTAAAATCATTATTAATTATGTTAATATGGAAATACATTTAAAGAGAAATGTAAGTTTTTTTATTGGTGTTGTGTTATAGGGTAGGAAATAACATAAATACATTGTTTTGAAAAAAAAAGTTTGTTAATATTTGCTTCTTTTAAATGAATATTGTTTATAAATCTATTTATTAATTTATTTAAGATAATAGTTGTACCTTTTTGTTATATGTAATTATTATATTTAATGTTAATGTTTAATATAGTTAATCTGATATTTTTTTAAATATTGTTTATTTATTTTTAAGATTATTCAAACAGTGTTAATTGTTTAAATGTTATTATTCATTTTTGTTTCTCTGCTTTCCAACACTTTCCTTACTATTGCACTCACTCGAGTGGGAATAGTCATTTTTACCCCTCCGCCTTCCAGCACTTTCCCTGCTGTTGCACTCACTAGAGGGGGAATAGTAATTTTTCCCCCTCCGCTATCCAAACTTTTTCCTTCTGTTGCAATTTTTGGAGTTGGAATAGTAATTGTTACCCCTCCGCTATCCAATACTTTCCCTACTGTTGCACTCACTGGAGTGGGAACAGTAATTTTTACCCCTCCGCTATCCAGCACTTTCCCTACTGTTGCACTCACTGGAGTGGGAATAGTATTTTTACCCCGCCGCTATCCAATACTTTCATTACTGTTGCACTCACTGGAGCGGGAATAATAATTTTTGCCATTCTGCTATCCAGCACTTTCCCTACTGTAGCACTCACTGGAGTGGGAATAGTAATTTTTACCCCTTCGCTATCCAATACTTTCCCTACTGTTGCACTCACTGGAGTGGAAATAGTCATTTTTACCCCTCCGCTATCCAGCACTTGCCCTACGTTTGCACTCACTGGAGTGTGAATAGTCATTTCTACCCCACCGATATCCAATACTTTCCTTGCTGTTGCACTCACTGGAGTGGGAATGATAATTGCTACCCCTCCGCTATCTAGCACTTTCCCTACTGTTGCACTCACTGGACTGGGAATAGTTATTTTTACCCCTATGCTATCCAATACTTTCTCTACTGTTGCACTCACTGGAGTGGGAATGGTAATTTTTACTCCCCTGCTATCCAAAAATTTCACTACTGTTGTATTTATTGTATTGCGAAATGTAAGTTTTAATTTTTCTTTAATAGTTAAATGTTTGAATTTAATATAAAATGTTTTTTTTACATTTTAAATCATTGATATATGTATATATATAATTTTTATATAATGTAAAGGTTTAAAAATTAAATAAAGACAATAGTTAATAAATTATTTTTAAGTAAATATATTTATATGTCTAAAGTATCATGTTTGTATGTTTATATTTTTTAAATTAAGTTTATTTGTTGTATTTAGTTAAAATGTATATTAAATGTAATTTAACTTGTTAAAACAATATCAATATTTAATATATTTAATATATTTTATTTGATGTTATATATATTTTTTATATATATATTTTATATATATATATATTTTGTACATCTATATTTTTTACTTCGATATTTTTGATTCAATATTTTTGTACTTACCTGTTTAAGTATAGGGAGTCGATATTTTTGCATTCTATATTTTTTCATCGATGTTTTTGTCATCGATATTTTTTACATTGATATTTTGTCAGTGATCCTGTAAATTAGAGGTGGCCCTGTAGCTACCCAAAACATCTACACCGTCTCTGAAGGGGACGCGCTAAGCAGGGAAACCATGGCAAACACGAAAAGCCTGTAAACCCTGTACACACAAATGCGCATGAACATTCAAGGATATCAGGGGTCAAACCCCATCCCCTTAGGGATGCAGCAGAGTACGGATTGCTGGAGTCCCAAAATACAACAGAGCAGACGGCCGTCGCCCAATCAGCACCACACACGAATGCCTACACGCTGGCGAAAAAAATGGAAAACGCATTATATAAGGTGAACTTCCAGGTTATCACACACGATGCAGGACTCAGAAGGATGTACAGGTAGACAGGGGGGCGAGACGCCTTGATGAAGTATGAGGAAGTAAGTGGGATTCAAGATACTCGGGGGAGCCTGATTACAGATATAAATATTAAGGCTAAACATATATACCCTTCAAGGTAACTATGCAAACTATTTTTTGGCCATTATTTCAGAGTGTGAAGACAGGGTCCACACCTTCGGAGCATCCTATGTAGCTAATAGCTGCGAACTAAAGGTCATTCTCTATTTTTTATTAATCTTGAGTTCATGTCTGTTTTCCACTGCATGTTAACTCACACACATGCCGTGGGGAAAAGCGAGGTCGGCTGAATTTCACAAAACCGCCTACTTAACATCTATTATTAAATAAGATAAATACATGGCATTAACTAAATTAAAAACCTTGCATGCCTGCGTGGCATGGTCGGCCACAATATGACTCTGGGTGGCTCATTTCATAAAAACCACCTGCATAATAATACATATGGGACTAAATGGAATGAAAGTCGGTTCACAACAAAGTATGACAAAGTTCTTTGGCTATTACGTTAAGAAAGGTGTGCAGTGCAGTCAACTGTATATGTTTTCGCATGGCACCAAGAGAAGCAAAAATGCACTGATATGTGTAATGCTAAGACAAGGGTATTCAGAGTAACTGTTTGTCCTTGTGAAATGGGTTCTACCTGGATGTATGCATGAGTGTGAATGTATGCAATTGCCATTGATGGTTAGCGGATAATAAGACAATACATAACCTGACTATCATAAAAACTACCTAACTGACAATGGACGTTGTTTTTTTTCATAATCTACATTTACAGGATGAATTGCAAAAGGTGATTTCCTTCAATAATGAACCGGTTTGTAAGTATAAACTAAAAACACGCATGTAATAGTGAACATTCACACTTTATTGTTCTGGTCCAAACCAAAGCCACGTTGACCCTGAGAGGCACTGAAACAAGTGGCTGAAACATGTTGAACACACCAGAATATGTGGGACCAATTTATATGCAACAAATATCCACCACTAATTTTTAACACTGACCGGGACCTCCACCACGATTAAAGAATTCATGAGATCCGAAGCCATTAAAAAAAAAGAAAATTATTCACCATCACACGCACAATCAGAGATCCTCAAGAAAAACCAGCTCCGCTGTAATTAGGCATCATAACACACCCTGGAAGCATTCAGCAACCAGGGTGGGAAGCCAATGATGAAGCATGTCAGCAACTAGGTGGGTGAGTGAGGGTTCTTTTAAAACACTCTGCGGGTTCAATAGGCACGTCATCCATATAGATTATGAGGATCTTGTTGCTATAACAACAGTGGAAATAGGTAGATAACTCGTTCTTCTTTGGTTATACATCATTCTGCCTGTCACCTATTATGCACTTACTCTGTGAGCTGAAAACCTAATTCTTGAGGTAACACCTTCTCGTATTATAACCAACTGGCTGCCAGACCACCCCTGAAGAACTCCCATTTCCTTTCCCTCCCTTAACTCAGTCCTAATACCTGACCACCATTACATTGCCTGACGTACAGCACTCCGAGCCGTTGCATCTAGATCCATGTTAGTGATATGTAACTGACATACATACTATCACATGCCCATCCCAAATTATTTCATCGTTCATGCAAGAGACACTTTCGTATACAATGCGGAGAGCGGGCCACGGCCCAGACTGTGCAGTGAAAGATTGCAGGAGACACTGATAACATCTGACATCACTAAATCTGAAATAAATAATAATTGTCCTAGAAAACGTCGACCTTTTTCAATTGAATCACTTCCTCACACACTTTCACAATAAAGGTCCTGCTTTCCTATTTATTTCGGATCACTGACATAATATCGAGTGACAAAATATCGTGTTCCCAAAATATCGGGACATACATATCAATGTCAAAAATATGGACATCCTAGCTTCATAATGGTAAGTACTAAAATATCGGGGGGAAAATATCGAAGTACAAAATATCGTTTTTTTTTTAAGTATGTATAAAAATAATACAAAATAAATTAAATTATAGATATAACATAATTTTTTTTTAGAATTGTTAGAAAATGTTAACAATTATAAGTAATA
Organism: Triturus cristatus; assembly: GCF_964204655.1. Classification (NCBI taxonomy): domain Eukaryota; kingdom Metazoa; phylum Chordata; class Amphibia; order Caudata; family Salamandridae; genus Triturus; species Triturus cristatus. The sequence continues at coordinate 1,191,686,982 of NC_140589.1, forward strand.
AATGTAATGTAAGAATAAATTTAGGGGCCGATTCCGAACCTGTATTTTTTTTTCCGTACGACTCGTATCCGTATTTTTTTCCTTACGAATCGTACAAGTCACGTCCGACCCGTGAAGTACGATTCATACGGGAAAAAGTACATACGGATCGGCCTGATCCATACGAATCGTATCGGGAAAAGTTGTACGAGACGGACCCGGACACTTTTCCGTACGAATCGTAAAAATACAGTCCGAGCGTACAAGTACGATCCGGCCCGGTTTTTCAGATTTACGATTCGTACGGAAAACGTCCCGTACACGGGGAATGACTTTACCCGCTACGAAGCGAAGTTTGTACGACTCGCATCCCGGGGACAGTTGTTCCCGGGGTGCGAGTCGTACAGGCCCCTCATGCATATGTACGGTGCATACCCCCAGCACGTATGTACGGTGCGTACCCCCAGCGCGTATGTACGGTGCATACCCCCAGCGTGTATGTACGCACCGTACCCCCAGCGCATATGTACGCACTGTACCCCCAGCACGTACACGCTGGGGGTACGGTGCATACATACGCACTGGGGGTACGCACCGTACATACGCGCTGGGCGTACGCACCGTACATACGCGCTTGGGTACGCACTGTACATACGTGCTGGGGATACGCACCGTACATACGTGCTGGGAGTACGGTGCGTACATACACAACGCACGGGGGTGTATGCCTGTACGACTCGTACCCCTGGGGACTCAGCTTTTACGGCTGTTATTGGCTCCCATAAAAAAAGAGCCGTACGGAGTGACGAAGGGGCGAATCGTACTTGCTGGGCCGGAAAACGCTGCTTAAATACGTACGGACGTCGCGTACAGGCTGTTCCGGATCAGAATTGTAGGTTTTTAGTACCCGTACGGTCTTTTCTACGATTCGTACGGAAATAGGCTTTCTGTACGAATCGTGCTTCCTAGGTTGTACGGACAGTTTACCGGGTACGAGTCGTACGGGGAAAAAGCTCCGTACGATGATTCGTAAGGCCATTTTCCAGGATTGGAATCGGCCCCTTAACATACATATATAAAATGTAATATATATATTTACTTAATATTAATTAATAAATAATGATTTTGATAAATTATAAAATGTTAGAAAGATATTCAAAATTATATATACGTATATATATATATATATATATATACATACACCTGTAACATACAAATAAAAAAATATATATATTCTAAATTAAAATATTAAAATATATATTATATTTTAAAACTAAATTTTACACTACATTAAGTGCAACAGTAGGGAAAGTGTTGGATAGCAGAGGGGAATAAATTACTATTCCCACTCCAGCGACTGCAACAGTATGGAAAGTGTTGGATAGCGGAGGGTAATAATTTACTTTTGCCACTACAGCAAGTGCAACTTGGATAACGGAGGGGTAAAAATTACTATTCCCACTCCAGCGAGTGCAACAGTAGGGAAAGTGTTGGATAGCAAAGGGGAATACATTACTATTCACATTCCAGCAAGTGCAACAGTAGGGAAAGGGTTAGATAGCAGAGGGTAATAATTTACTATTTCCACCACAGGGAGTGCAACAGTAGGGAAAGTGTTGGATAGTGAAGGGGTAAAAACTACTATTCCCACTCCAGCAAGTGCAACAGTAGGGAAAGTGTTGGATAGCGGAGGGATAAAAATTACTATTCCCACTCCAATGAGTGCAACAGTAGAGAAAGTGTTGGATAGCGGAGGGGATAAAACTAAACATTACACCTGTCGAACATAAATCCCTAAACAAAATAAAAACAAAACAATTACCAAAAATATCTATCAATAAATAAATGAATATTAATGATCAACTAATGATTAATTTATTTTAAATAAATTACTTTCCACCATTTACCCCAATAAACACCAAAACACACACCAAAAATTATTTACACAATTTCAATAACTAATTTTACATTAATAAATTAATAACAATTAACAACAAAGCATAAATTATTTTAAAAAAATGTTCTTCCCACCATTTACCTTGATAAACCCCGCAACTCACACATCCCAATTAGTACACATTTAGCATATTTAATAATTAATTATTAATGAGAATTAATTAACAAATAATTAATTATAAATAATTTACCTCACACCATATTCCCCTATAAATGCCACCACCAATTTTGTGAAACATAACACAATTAACATATTTAATTATCAATTAATTCATTATTTATAACAATTAACAAGCAAAATATAAATAATTAAATTAGTTCACACAATTAGCACTATAAAATAAAATTAATTAAATATTATATTTATAAAATTAATAAATGTATTAAAATGAAAATACTTCCCACCCTACTCCCCTATCGACCCACAACCTGCTCCTAAAAAAATGACACAATTACCATATTTACCAAATAATAATATTGACAACCAATTAATAAATAATTAATAATAACATATTTACCACAGTTAACAATATAAAATATTAAATGCATAAATATTAATGATTTTTTTTTAGTTAATTAATTATAATTAAATTACTTCCCACCCTATTTCCCTATAAACCCACAACCTGCTACGGAACTAAAATGCAAAATGTAATTACAATTAAAGTAATAACTTCTAAAAATTATTAATACATTTATTATAATTAAATTACTTCCCACTATAAACCCACAACCCGCTACGGAACTAAAACACAAAACTTAATTAAAATAAAATTAATAACTACTAAAAAATATTAATAGATGTATTATAATTAAATTACTTCCAACCCTATTTCCTTATAAACCCACAACCCGCTACAAAACCAAAACGCAAAACTTACTTAAAATAAAATTCATAATTTCTAAAAATTTAACACATATTTTAAAAACAAATGCAATACACAAAAAAATAGAACACATACATTTAAAATACATACTAAAATACATAACACTAACTAAAAAAACGATATTTTTAACAACGATATTTTTGCAAACGATATTAATAACTTCCATATTTTTTAAAACTATATTAATTACTTCGATATTGTTAAAAACGATATTACTTACCTTAGACTCGATATTCTTAACAACGATATTCTGACAGTCGATATTTTTGTTTCACGATATTTTGCACTCGATATTAGTGCGAGTCGACAAAAAAGACTCGATATTCTGACTGTTTACCATTTATTTCAAGTCTCAATGTTCGAACACCAATTTCTCCCACATAAGCCTAATAAACCACATGAAGCATGAGACCTGTCTGGAAACATCACAATAATATTTTACAAAATGGAGTTATTATGATTAATTGTCTTTCAATTGAGGCAACACAAAATACAAATTTCATCTCAGAATGAGACTAGAAATCATGCGTAGAATGTTATAAATAGACAACATTAAAAATGTAGGAATCTGCAAACTGGTAGCATGTGACATATCTGTGCAGCTAGTTACATTGCACCAGGCATGAAATTGAACACCATGGAGTTGACACTGACCCTTAAGCCCAACAGAATTTACAGAACTGAGTGAAGAAGCAGTTACCCTGTCGGTACAGCACTATCTGTCCCCAAGATGCGATCATTCTTCACCGGTTTGCTGGCATCTCCCTCTAGCAAATAACAGTATACACGGGTACTTGAGAACAAAGGCGGGACCATAGGGAGAATCGGGTGAGCACCCACTTGGAACATAAAATACTAGAAAACAAACAGAAAGATCCCCTCTGTATGTGCACTCTTAATCTGTTGGCACTTTTAGAGTGGAGAACTCCCGCTCTGTGACAATGGTCTGCAGTATTCTGAAGAAGAGGCCAATAGATCTACATATATGGATGTAGTCCAGAGAGATTTTCTGATACACATGTAGGCCATCACCACTCCTCCATACAAGGCCTAGGTGTAGGGTGCTCCTAGGTAAGGACTGCCAGCACTGCCCTGGACAACTTCTGCCAAAGACACCCCAGTACGACTTTGAAAGTCAACCAGAATACTTCACGGGACTGCAAGACAGTCCAAGACAGAATAATCCATTGGTGGTGGGCCAGAGTGTTCTTTGACCCTTCATTGACTCTCTTAACCCTCCTTTGTAGGGTTACAGACATACATCATGTGAAGGGGTATTCCATTTGTGTGTGTGTTATTCTGTATTGGTGGCATGCATGGGGAAAAAGACTATTTTATCTGTATTGGAAAAGCTACTATACAAAGAATACCCACACATGAATGCTCATGGTTAATCTTTGTGGCCATGCATTCAGTATTATGCATTCTGTATTACAGAAGGGGCTGCACTCATAACCAACTGAGGCCCCTTAAGCAATATTCATTTTTTAGCTGGTGCACAAAATTAGACAAAATATTCAACTAGGAGGAAGTGTGGATTAATGTCTAGAGCTGCTGAATTCGGAACTGGGGAGGTAGAGGGCATATTAACCTCTTCCATGCTCATGACGTCTCCCGGCCGTCATAAGTCACAATGGGCGTGTGTGGACGACGGCCGGGAGACGTCATGACCACGCCCAGGAATGGAATGTCCAGCACTGGGGCAGCGCTGCGGCGAAATTTGCGCCGCAGCGAAGAGGTTAACAAGAACTGATGCATCAGCAGCAATGCATCAAATCTCTTCCACCTGCGTCAGATACCCTTACAACGCCATGGATGCCCTGCGTTTACAATACAGCGCTCCATGGTGCAAGGATCCATCAATGCCTCAGAAATATTGACGCATCTGTGGGCCCAAAAGTGTCGCCTTGCTGTAGTTGGTCATGAGACTGACACAACTACAGCAATGTGTTCAAACACGGAGGCGATTCCCATTATAAAGCCACTGCGTGAATTCCTAGGAATTTTGACGCATTCAAGACTTAGAGAGACACATTGAAAACTTGTGAATGTTACTGTATCAGTTCTAAGTAGCTTTTTTTGTGGAACATTTACCCTGTGTACATTATACACTGCGTGGTGCAGCCAGTGGCAGCACAGGTGTAATGTGACGCAGGCCTAAAAAAACTGACACATTGGGCCCAATGTGTCAGTTTATAAATATGGGGTAATGTGGAGCACTGAATACACCGCAGCTGCGTAAAAAAATTGACTGCACAAGCTTCTTGTAAATATGCCCCAGGTTCGAGTCCCGTAGTCGGCTTAACTTCCTGTGATTCTTGGAAAATCACTTAATCTTCCTGTGACAAGAACAAAAAGAACAAAAGATCTAACCTTGTGTAATATAACCTGGTACTCATGTAAAACTCGCTGATGCCTCTGGGCCACATTCAGGCTATATAAAACTGGTATCAAAAAAACCCCGCTGCAGTTTATGGCATACGGCCCCACATGACATCATGTTTTTCTCGAAACTAAAATACAATGGTATATCGGCATTAGATGCAATAATCCTCTGTTGTAAACCAGCATTTTAGATGTGTGAATATTAAAACGTGTTTTGGTATTACTGCTATGAGAAAAGCAAAAAGACAAATTGATAAGATATAATGACATTTGACAAAAACAGCTCAGAGATGTCTACCAATTTGTACTGATGAAGATGGGAGGATCAGGGGCAGTTGTTATGGGTGGGGGGGCGGACTATATCTTAACTGACTTCCAGCCCAAGCCATAGAGCAGAAGAGGAAGTCAAGGGATTAAGTGTAAACTGGGAGAACTAAATAACTGAAAGAAAAAGCAAAGCCACCTGGGGGTATCGGATTAAGCAGGAATCCAGTCGGTTGCCAAAGTCCACATTAGTGTGCCCAGCTCAGTCATTTATTGTGTTCTCCTTTCTTGGCTGCTGGAGAGGTCGTCCATCACTGTTAGCTTCCAATTGATCCGACTCTATTCTCTAAGCCCTTGTCTTTCAGCTGCTTTAAGAGCGGCCTTTCTCCCTCTCGGAGCACAGTCGCATGAGCGTGAAATGCCATTACGCCTCAGAGCTGCGCTCGATTTCCACGGTCAGCTGGAGACTTGGGAAAGTGTCACTGGCCCGAGCAAAAGAGACTCCATGGCCTGACATTACCAGCAAAAGCTGCAGTTTCAAAGCCGTTCTATTGCTGCGTGCAACCAAAAGGCACAATGCTTCGCTGCACCTGGGATAAAAAATGGTATACATGGCCACGCTACTGTGGATGTGTTTTGCTTCACAGTTCTTGTTTCCAACGCTTCTCGCCGCTGGAATGCAGGCATGCCTTTCCATGCGTAACTTGGCATCTTATAGTTCACTCGGAGAAACTGTTTCCGAGGCCAAAAGAGAAAAGGGCTGTCTGGAAAATAAGTTGAACGGCAAATGACCACTCTTTCAGTTAGTAAAGCGTTTTGAATTTCACAGACAACCCACGGACACATTTTTCCATTACTCGTGTACAAATACTACATTATCTTGCTCACATTTAATGAGTCAAACGTTATACTGCGTCAAATATATGGGTGAGATTTTTAGAATGTCCATCTAGAGAGACCTTTTAATCGGGAAAATGATCGACCCAAAGCTGTTTTGTGGATATGCTTAAGTCTGAATGTGCTCTCAATACTATAGTTGCATCGTGTCAACTTGGCACTATTTATTCAGCCTTTCACTAACTTTCAGTCTGAATTACATTTACTCAACATCTTCGGCACTGCAATAGTGGGTGAAGGGGAGAGGCTAGCTGCATCACTCTTGAGGCCTTCTACTTGGCTGGTGCCCTGACTTCCATGGACCTGGCCAAAGGGCCCAGCCAATGAAAAAGGTGTGATTTCAAGCACAGTGCACACCATAAACGCATGCCATCCGCCATGTTTTTCTGCACAAGACAGTCATATTTCCTGTGCCACTGTCCCAGTAGTGTATTGCGAAAAGGAGGTGGGGAAAGCGTGCTTTATGTGAATTATGTGCACTGTGCATTGCATACCCTAAGTGGGGAATTTCAGGGCTTTTTCAGATTTGAGTTCAATGACCTGAAACCAACCTGAAACTATGTTTTATTTTCCCACAGAATGTTTAGGATTTACTTCCTAATGTACTCACCTTGCATGTATCCCTATTGGAGATGCATAAGTCCTCTGGTCATGGACTGTGGGGTTGTGGCATTGGCAAGACTTGCACCGAACCCAATGTGACTGATAACACCTGCGGCACACACCCTCTTGCCATGCGCACTGGGGCTTAGCTGAAGAGCCTCACCTATAGCCAGGTCATGCACTCAACTAATTATGGACTGCCAACCCCAACTATGCACAACAAAGCTTGACTTTTGGCCAGGCTCTCCTTGCAACCCACTGTGCCTGGCCAGCAACACACAGCATCAGGCTGTGTGAAGCAGGAGTGAGCCGCTGGGCCTGGACTTTCGCTAGGCCATGAATCCAAATAGCTGCAGATGGCCAACCCCCACTATTTTTATTATGATTAATATTATTATTGGAGTTTGGAGAGCACAACGGGGGTGGCCTGGCACAGAGGCAGACTGCAGCAGACAGGTGAAAAGAGAACACTAGGTACTGGTAAAAAAACAGGTTTTCAGGGCATGGCGAAAAGTAGATTCACTATACACAGCCATTTGTCCTTCTGCAGGAAGGACAAGACACACAGCAGATACTGTGAACTATAGTATTTTACTCCCTTCATTCGGTTAGCGTAGATTGAGTGGCAAAATTTGTTCACAAGATCACAAATTATTAGCAAATTAAAAAGTTATTAGCAAATCTAAAAAAATACAATTCAATGGGAAGAGTAGCAGAGTGAATCCAATGGAAGACACAGAGTCCATTGAACTGTGGTGGTTATATTATTTAGAGGAAGACAAAAATGTATGTGTTTCAGCTTCAAGAAGAGACTTGAGTTGTGATCAAGGCTCTACTTATAGCCAAACCGCATCAATTTCTTTTTGAGTGTGAGTGGTTTGAAAATCTCTCCAGAACCCTGAGATGGCAATATAGAAACGTACTACACATTTTGCCCACTAAGATGTTTTATGTTTCTTGTTATTTTAAGGCATCTATCCTGAAAATGGTGGTTTTGAAAACATTTTAAAATAGTTTTTATGGAAATAAATTAAAGCATTTAAAGTAACATGAGCAATCAATAGCCACAGACTGGGATCATTCAGTTCACAGATATCACAGAAATTATTAGGCAGCCCTCTTTCCACCTAATGACTGGCTACTCGACTCTTTGCCAGTACCGAACACAGTGCTACCATTCCAGTTCTTCCGCATCCGGAAATCGAGACGGAACCAGTGTCTTCTCGTCTTCTCCACATCAACTTGAGTAGTTCGGCGCACCCGCCTATCTGCCTCCTCCAGACACTGGACGATCAGAATACTATTCCCCAAGGTGACTTACGCTTCCTCATAGTACGGCTTACCCGCCTATTGGCCTCCCCCAGACACTGGACGTACAAGACATACATTCCCCAAGGCGTCATACACATCCTTGTTTACATCACCTTCGTATCTACAAATCACACCAAGACGTGTCATAACCCTCAAGCGGTCCGCTTGTTATTCAGGGCTTTCTCACCCTACGCACAGCCCCATCCACAGGGGCCCACTACCTTGGGCTACCCTCTCAGCAGGAACCTTGACGTGGACCGCTTGGTCCCCTTTTGACCCCCAGGCCGGGTTGGAAATATCACCGGCCTCGTGCCCTGAAGTAGTCACAGGATAGTTCCCTTATGTGACAAAACACGTGTTGGCTGGTTGTTCTTTGTTGTTGCATTATTAAATACTTTTGAACAATACACTGGTGTCGATCACAGAAATTGGTACAATACGAGACATTTCTACCAATGTCATATCCACATTACGTGTGCCCAGGACTGTGTTATCATTATTGGTGTTTTGTTTTTGACTCACACATGTACGGGGGTTACAGGGTATTTCCCCCGACCTGGCAGCCCTGTGCTTAGTCTCAGCATAGCAAACATAACGCAAACTAGCCTGAGCGCCAAGCTTCCTGATTTTACTAAAAACCTTACTTCAAGATACTACCATTCCAGTTGTCATTTTAAAATGTTTTTGTCCGGACACTATACCTAGCACACACATCTTTATTGACCTTTCCAATTCCAACCCTACAGCCTGCAACAAAACCTGCACCACCTCCTCCCAGACACTAGTCAGCGGGCATGACCAAGTCATATGCAAAAACCCATTGAAGGCTCCGCAGCACTGTGACGCACTAAAGTATAAAAAAAAAAGTAATGGATGGAATACTTGAATAAATATCAGTCACTAGAAATTACTCTGGGGCGCATCCCAGTCCATCATTATTTTGCGTAACGTGCCACCAGTTTGGATCAAGTTATATGCAAATCAGTCTTGAACCAGCTCCAATGGGAACATACCAGCCAAAATTGTAAACCTGAGTTAAAAGCCCGCGACCGCAATCCACAATGTGTAATTTCAGATGTCATCATTGATGTCATGAGTGATGTCACTGACCATGTCATGAGTGATGTAATATGTGACGTCATCAGCAGTTTATTGTGGGCGCGCAAGTTATAGTTACCTGATCTAACTATAACGTGGAATTTCATTGTTTTTTTACGAGTGAAATGTACAGCTAACTATAACATGTGTGAAACCTATGGTTTTTTAAGTGAATTTGCAAGGTTTTGTAAATGATAATTCCTAACTATAACGTGTGTGAAACCTATGGTTTTTTCAGTGAATATATATATATATATATATATATATATATATATATATATATATATATATATATATATACATACATATATATTCACTGAAAAAACCATAGGTTTCAAGAACGTTATAGTTAGTTGCACATGTCACTGACCATGTCATGAGTGATGTAATATGTGACGTCATCAGCAGTGCATTGCGGGGGCATGAGTTATAGTTAGCTCTACTAACTATAATAGCCAAATTTCTATGGTTTTGTACGAGTGAAATGAGCAACTAACTATAACGTCCCTGAAACCTATGGTTTATTCAGTGAATTTCAAAGGTTTTTTAAATGCTAATTTGTAACTATAATGTCCCTGAAACCTATGTTTGTTTCAGTGAATTTCAAAGGTTTTTAAAATGATAATTTGTAACTATAAAGTCCCAGAAACCTATAGTTTTTTTTAATGAATTTCAGAGGTTTTTTAAATGCTGCTTTCTAATTATAATGTTCATTAAACCTATGGTTTTTTCAGTCATTTTAAATTACCATTCCATTCTCAACCATGTGAAAACAGCCGATATCGCCAGTTTTCCAGCAATAGCTTCCACAAAACAAAATTGCCACAAATAAGAGCAACAACTAACGCAAATAATATGCAGAGTAGGCGTTCCTGTACAAAAATAACACAAAAACACCACTTCCCGATGTTTTCGACGAGCAGCCAAATCTGCGGTGTGATCCAAAAACAGGCGATAACCTGTGTTAGCAGTAGGAATGGAACATCTGCCTTTTACTGGTGTAAAGTAGGACGACTACCTACAGTGTGAAACGGAGCCCAGCCCAGAGTCACATCTGAAGACCAACACATGTCACAGAGATACTGATCATGCACCTCTGACACCCAAGAAGGCCACAAAACCCACTGCCACCACCCTCAGGACCTCTCCCCTGGACCACCCCTCCCTACTACCACCGAGGCAGAGCATAACAGGACAGTGGACCTTCCAAAAGCAGCATGGCCCCTCAGCCACACAATAGCTGAATGTTAAGAGATGTGGCAACCAAACATGTGTGAAGGATGCAAGTCACCCACCAATAATAATGCCCACAATACCAAGTGTAGCTGTGATGTGCTGGACAGACCTCACTATGCAGAGCACAAACCTCTCCATGTGGACATATACTGCTGGTGCTTGTAGTGTTGAGGACTGGGGACGCAACCATATTACCTCAGGCAGTGATGAAGATCTCGGTCATGTACCTGTTTCGTCATCCCCTGTAAGCGGAAGTGCAGTGGGCTGGTCCAACATACGCCACTCCACTGTAGAAGTGTGAATAAATAGGCCGGGACTCTGGGCGTGGTTCATTTGTGTGAAAGCCAACGCGTCTGCCAGAGCAGAGGCCCTCACCCTGCCACGTAGCTGCTACCATATCCGCCGGCCTCCTCGACACACACCCCCTGCGAACACAGTGGCACAGCACCGCCGACTATGTCTGTACAGACTACTGCCTTCGAACTACACTGCGGACAGCAGGGCTCACAATTCAGATGGAGTGGCGATTGCAGATGACGCAGTCCAGTAGGCAAGACACATTCCTCCCAGTGCGGCCCCCCCGGACCACGCATCATCGCAGGCTGTGTACACGCTGAGCGCCAGAGGTACCACTAACTCAGTGCACCATAACTCAATTCCACGTGGCCTTATTAAGGCAGATTTCATTAGACATAAGACATTGTTACCAGTGCGTACTGCCCGGCCCATGCATCATGGCAGGGTGCACACACGCTGAGTGCTTCAGGGGCCACTAACTCAGTGCACCACAAGTCACCACCACGTGGCCTTACTGAGGCAGAATTCATTAGACAAAAGACATTGCTACCAGTGCGGCCCGCCCGGACCACGCATCATCGCAGGGTGCGCACACGCTGAGTGCTTCAGGTGCCACTAACTCAGTGCACCACAAGTCATTGCCACGTAGCCTTACTAAGGCAGAATTCATTAGACAAAAGACATTGCTACCAGTGCTGTCTGCCTGGACCACGCATCACCGCAGGGTGTGCACACGCTGTAGGCTTCTGATGCCACTAACTCAGTGCACCACAAGTCACCGCCACGTGGCCTTACTGAGGCAGAATTCATTAGGCAAAAGATATTGCTGCCAGTGCAGCCTGCTCGGACCACGCATCATCGCAGGGTGCACACATGCTGGTTGCTTCAGGTGCCACTAACTCAGTGCACCACTTATCATCGCTGGCTGTACACACACTGAATTGCCAATAACTGTGCAGCTCTACTGAACACCACGTGGCTGTGAGCCCTTGCTGACCGCTGCCTCGGGCCTACACTGCGGTCAGCACGGCTCATAATTAAAATTGAGTGTTTATTCATTAACTACAGAGTCCAGTAGGCAACTAAACACAACGTCTTCAAAACCTAAATAATATCCTTTAGGTATCCTTTCTTCAAGAACTTTTTTTGATATCAATTATAGCTTTAGTACAATCATGAAATTCATCTTGCAAGTCCAAAGGAACACTGAATGGCAGTCTACACTGCGGCCAGTAGAGCTCACAGTTAGAATTCAGTCTTGATTCATGAATTTTGGAGTCCAGTAGGCAACTAACTATAACGTCCCCGAAACCTACACATTTCGACAATGTATTCCATACATATTTCCTCTTTTGTTACCTACACTGCAGTCAGCAGAGCTCACAATTTACATTTCGACATGATTTATTAATTATAGACAGAATTGGACTCTATGTCCTCGGATTCTGTCAAGAGGAAGTGACAAAAAGAATTCCTCGATGTCTGTGCTGACTACTGCCTTCCATCTACATTGCGGATAGCAGGGCTCACAATTCACATTGAGTCGCAATTGCAGATGACACAGTCCAGTAGGCAAGAGACATTGCTCCCAGTGCGGCCCGCCCAGACCACGCATCATCGCTGGCTACGCACACGCTGAATGCTTCTAATGCCCCTATCTCAGTGCAGCACAACTCATGGACCCTTTATGATACAATATTTTGTGTATAATTTCACATCTGGTGCCCCTACCTCAGTGTACCACAAGTCATGGACCCTTTACAATAGAATCTTTTGTGTATTATTTCACATCTGGTGCCCCTACCTTAGTGCAGCACAAATCATTGACCTTTTATGATTGATTCTCTGTGTCTGATCCAATGATTACAGTTCTACTTGTTGCCAGCACCAACCATTCCCGGAGGGCTGGCTTACACTCACCCCACACGCATCCAGCACAGACGTCACTGGACATGTGAACCTGGTAATGAAAAGGAGTCGAGCGCACGTGCCCGTACCCAGTTCCACTATCTATCTGTGTCCGTGTGTTCATTATGTATGCAACATGCTGTCCCTGGGCCCTACCACATTACATTGTGCTCTGGACAGCGTATGCAACCAATTTAGCTTTGACAGTGGGATTTGGTTATGTAACTTTGTCTCAGTTATTGTACAAGTACGTACGTAGAGACTGGATGATTAGAGTACTGCAAGGAGAGTGTATAGTGAATGTATAAGTGCGTGGGGATTGGCGGAGTGATTGTAAAAGTTTGTATGTTGGCGCAGCCTAACTCCGACAACGAGCTTGTCTCTAATTGGCTGCCCTCCAGGTCCCAAAAACTGAATTTTGGACTTTGCATGGCCCAGTATTGCTACAGCTGCACTACTCCACTGAATGTGCAATAAACATTCACATCCACACAGATGTGTCATGTCCACCATCTTTCTTATGTGGAACTATGGATGAATGTAGGGTCAGTGATTCCCCGTACCTTCCATCTTAGCCATGTTGTGGGACTTGTCTCACAGAGTGACACATTCACGCTTGCGACCCGGGTGACGGCAGCACTACAACAAGAACACCCGCATGCCAGTGTTGCCAGATTTTTTAAGCATTCTCTAGCCCAAAGACAACCAAAAAGTAGCCCAAAGTAGCCCAATATTGCTACTTTAAGGAAGGTGGGGCAGGGACATCGTCAAGCAGGCGGTGAATGCATTGGAATTGATGTTGCAGCAGGCTGCCAAGTAAATATTCATCTAATAAAGCGCTTTAACATACTCCTTTGCTGGAGCGCTGTATATATATTTATAATTTGGGAACTAGGACAAACCAAAATTTTATTGCACAACCTGGAAAAATAAAGCCCAATTGTGCGTGATCTAGCCCAGTCTGGCAACAGTGCAGTATCAGTTCACACCCATAGCTCCGGAGTCATTCTTCACAGTCTCACGCAGGACTGGCATACGCCAGGCCAGCCCACTCTGCTTACGCTTACAGGGAAGGACAACAACGCTACATGGCCCAGATTTTCTTTGTAGGGATCTGCTGGTCACAGGTCTAGTTGTCAGTATACCACAGCCACTCCCTCATGGCTGGTGCTGGTATACACCCACACCACACCCATCCAGCACAGGCGTCACAGGACAAGTAACCCTACCAATAAAAAAAGACCGGGCACACGTGCTCTATGCCATTTTAGAGTTGCTGCCACCGCATGCACTGTGATGGCCCGTCCCGGTCGTCTGGACACCTCATGTAGGCCTGAACCACCGAACAGAGAGGCCTACTGCCACGCGCGTGGCCTCACTGGTCACTGAGTTAGTGGCACCGCAAGGACTGAGCAGGTGTGCAACCTGCGATGATGATAGGTGCACTAGTATGTCCTCTGCCATGGCAAAGTCAAGACGCAGCACAAAATGTGAGACCTGTTGGCCTGCGGAGCGGGACTGCATGATTTGGAGGGTACCCTCTCCGCAAAAAGGTGAGCAGTGAGGCCTAAGTGCGCAGCGGTGGGTAAATGTCTGGGCAGCAGAAGTGGATGGGGTGCAGCAGCCTGGGTGTGCAGCGGCACGCAGTCAACTCCGGGCAGTGGGAGTGCATGGGGTGCAGCAGCCTGGGTGCGCAGCGGCTGTCATACACCTCTGGGCAGTGGGAGTGGATGGGGTGCAGCAGCCTGGGTGTTCAGCAGCGAGTAGACACCTCTGGGCACTGGAAGTGGATGGGGTACACTAGCCTGGATACACAAAGGCGGGACAGCGATTTAGGCATGCACAGTTGTATGTACTCATCCATTACTGATTCCACATTATGTTTCAGATGACTGAGCTTGAGGGCTGCCCTATATCCCGGCACATGGTTGGAGACACACCGGTGGCAGAAAGGTGAGCTGTGAGGATTTTCTCCACAGTGTCAACACTCACTCTCCCTCTCCATCTCTTCCTTTCTCTCTCTCATACTCTTTCTCTGTCTCTTCCTCTCTCTCTCATTCTTTCTTTCTCTCTCTTCCTCTCTCTCACTTTTTCTCTCTCTCACACTGTTTCTCTCTCACTTCCTCTCTCTCAGTCCAGGGAGGACCTGGCTTGGCAGTTCGGGCTGGAATGTACCCATGAGGCACAGGGTCAAGACTGATTTGCATATGGCTGGGTTCAAACTGGAACGGCATGATGAGCAAAAAAACTATGGATTTAGGCCCAGATCTCTGTACTGGGGTGAATGTGTGACATTGTTCTGCATTCTGTCCATCAACTGTTGTTTTTGCATTTGTCACCCCGAGTGGGAAGGGTTTGCCCAGACGTGGGTCCCGTGCTCTCCATGCCACTGGAATCAAGCTATCCTGGAGACACACCGGTGGCAGAAAGGTGAGCTGTGAGCATTTTCTCCACAGTGTCAATACTCACTCTCCCTCTCCATCTCATCCTTTCTGTCACTCACACTATTTCTCTCTCATTCTCTATCCCTTCCTTTCTGTCTCTCACACTCTTTCTCTTTTTCTCTGTCTCTTCCTCTCTCTCTCATTCTTTCTTTCTCTCAATTCCTCTCTCTCACTCTTTCTCTCTCTCTCTTCCTCTCTCTCACACTGTTTTTCTCTCACTTCCTCTCTCTCACACTGTTTTTCTCTTTCTCTCTTTCTCTGTCTTCCTCTCTCTCACTCTTTCTCTCTTCCTCACTCTCACTCTTTCTCTCTCTCTCTCTCTCTTCCTTTCTTCCACTCTTTCTCTCTCTCTCTTCCTCTCTCACACTCTTTCTATCTCGCTTCCTCTCTCTCACTCTTTCTCTCTCGCTTCCTCTCTCTCACTCTTTATCTTCCTCTCACTGTTTCTTTCTTTTTCTCTCTCTCTTTCTCTCACTCTCACTCTCACTATTTCTCTCTTTCTCTCTGTATTCCTCTCACTCTGTCTTTCTTTTTTCTATCTGTCTTCCTCTCAATCTTTCTTTCTCTCTCTATCTCTCTTTCTCTCTCCTTTGATGGACTCATGACGCACAATCTTATCTTGCTATTTGTCTTGCAGGCGTGCGATGATGCGTGGTCATCCTGCAATCAACACTCAACCTGAATTGTGTACTCTGCTTCGCTGCGTGTACACAATGGGTGAGAAGGTTACTTCGGCACGTGGTGGACCCTCTTCAACACACGCCGGTGGTGTAAGGTGAGCAGAGAGGCTTGTTTGCGCAGCAACGGGCAGTCACCTCCAGGCAGCGGGAATCGATTGGGTGCAGCAGCCAGGCTGCGCAGCGGCACGCAGTCACCACCGGGCAGTGGGAGTGCATGGGATGTAGCAGCCTGGGTCTGCAGCGGCTGTCATACACCTCTGGGTAGTGGGAGTGGATGGGGTGCAGCAGCCTGGGTGTACAGCAGTGAGTAGACACCTCTGGGCAGTGGAAGTGGATGGGGTACACTAGCCTGGAAACACAAAGGCGGGACAGCGATTTAGGCATGCACAGTTGTATGTACTAATCCATTACTAACTCCATACTATGTTTCAGATGACTAAGCTTTAGGTCTGCCCTATATCCCGGCACGTGGTTGGAGACACACCGGTGGCAAAAAGGTGAGCTGTGAGAATTTTCTCCACAGTATCAACACCCACTCTCTCTCTCCATCTCTTCCTTTCTGTCACTCACAGTCTTTCCCTCTCTCTCACTCTCTATCTCTTCCTGTCTCTCTCTCACTCTCTAGCTCTCTTTCTCTGTCTCTTTGTCTCTCTCTCATTCTTTCTTTCTCTCTCTTCTCTCTCACTCTTTCTCTCTCTCTCTTCCTCTCTCTCACACTGTTTCTCTCTTCCTTATATCTCACTCTTTCCCTCTCTCACTCTTTTTGTCTTTCTCTATCTTCCTCTCTCTCTCTCACTCTTTCTTTCTTTCTCTCTCTCTTCCTCTCTCTCACTCTTTCTCTCTCTCTCTCTCTCCTTTGCTGGATGCATAACACACCATCTTATCTTTATATTTGTCTTGCAGGCTGTGATTCACAAATTGTGCACTTGTATGTACTCATCCATTTCTGATTCCATACTATGTTTCAGATGACTAAGCTTGAGGGCTGCCCTATAATCTGGCACGTGGTTGGAGACACACCGGTGGCAGAAAGGTGAGCTGTGAGGATTTTCTCCACAGTGTCAACACTCCCTCTCCCTCTCCATCTTTTCCTTTCTGTCACTCACACTCTTCCTGTCTCTCTCTCTCATTCTTTCTTTCTCTCTCTTCCTCTCTCTCACTTGTTCTCTCTCTCTCTTCCTCTCTCTCACACTGTTTCTCTCTCTCTTCCTTGTATCTTACTCTTTCTCTCTTTCTCTCTTTCTCTCTCTCACTCTTTCTCTTTCTCCCTCTCTCTCACTCTTTCTCTGTCTTCCTCTCTCTCACACTTTCTCTCCTCTCTCTCACTCTTTCACTCTCTCTCTTCCTCTCTCTCACTCTTTCTCTCTTTCTCTTCCACACTTTCTCTCTTCCTTGCATCTCACTCTTTCTCTCACTCTCTCTCTTTCTTTGTCTTCCTTTCTCTCTCACTCTTTCTTTGTTTCTCTCTGTCTCCCTCACTCTTTCTCTCTTTCTCCTTTGCTGGACGCATGACGCACCATCTTATCTTTCTTTTTGTCTTGCAGGCTGTGATTCACAAATAGTCCAGCGATGACACGACATGGCTGTACATAGTTTTCTCTGTTGTTGTTATGTTTTAATAAATCTTTTTCATATGTAAATCCATACATGACTAAGATTCATATTTGTCCAACCTCACAAGCATCTTCATACTAAAAAGTTTAGAACAATACCTAATTTGTGGGGGGTGGGAGTGAGGGAGGATGGTGGACAAGGGGCAGCTGGCAGGGGGTGTCGGAGCAGTGTTGGTGTCCAACCTGCATGATCATTGGCTCCATTGCATCTGTTGTCAGAGACTTGCGAGCCGGCGGGCTAGGAGAGTAGGATCTGCACTTATGTTGCCCCCACTTTTTTTCTGATGTACACACTGGTTTTTGGCTATAGTCAGGCTGGGTGCCTGCTAATCAGGGCCCCAGTCTCTCTGTTCTCTCTAAACAACTTTGAGTGCATACTAGATGAACTAGTGATTGGATACTGTGGTACCTTATGAGCCCCTAGCATATGGTACCCTAGCTACCAAGGGCAAAGGCACTTCACAGGCCTACCAGGGGCTGAAGCAGGTATTATGCCACCCCTGGGAAGCAGACTCAATCTGACACCACAGGCCTGCTACTGTAGCCTGGGTGAGGTAGTGTTAGCACTCCTCACAGAGGTATAGGTTTCTATATCTCACCATACACACACATATAAACCTATCAGCCACGTCTATGGCAGGTCCTATCAATCCTGAGGGCAAGGTGCTTAGTTTACATTGTGAGGGGGTGCCTCTGCATGAGAAGGTCCCCTCTGCAGCTACCAGAGTCTATTCTCTATGGCTGTTTGTGGATGCGGTTAAACCATATACTCTTAAGTGCATTATAATGCTAACTTTGGAATGACTGCATCAAAACATGTCGTGTTTGGTGTCAAACAACTTGGAATCATACCCCCACATCAGTCCATGATGTGGGAGCATGATCCTACCCTTCTAGAGGGGACGACATGTACCCACTGTAGTAAAATGACAGAAATCTGAAAGAGCCCCGGCATCACAAAATGGATGCCACTAGCACAGACACTGGGCTGCCCTCCTGCTGCTGACTGAAACTCGCAGTGGAGGAAGCCCAACAAAAGGCATCCTGTCACAGGGAGGTGTCACCACCTTCCAGACAGGGTTTAGTGTATTGGGGCTGTGTGGGTGCACTTCTAGAGTGCTTTGAAGTCCTGCACTGGGCTCCTCTGTGCATATGCCAGCTCAAACCGTTTCAGGGGCTACCTACCCCTGCTCTGGTGTGAAACTGGACAAAGGGAAGTGGGTGTAACCACCCCCTACCCTGACCCTCCCAGAGAAGTGGTCATAGAGCTAGTCCCTCCCCGATCTTCAGTATAAGATAGCAAACCTTGCCATTGCAAAACAGATAACCCTGGACGGCGCTCAACAAAGAAGAATCCTGGCCCTTCGATGTTCCACTACCTTTGGAAGACAGAAGAATCTCCGTTGGAGTCAAGGAGTGACTCCCCTGCTTGGCAGGCACCAAAAACTTGAATCAACGGTCGCAAACTTTCCTGCTCCCGCTGGAGTCCGAAGTCCCTGCAGCCCCGGAAGTAGATTTCCTGACTTCTCGACAGCCATTGTGAGTCCCCAGCAGAGCTGAGGGGAGTGGACCCCACGAGTGACGAGGAACAGCAATACCCGGGTACTGTGCACTTTGTCGAGTGCAACCCCTTCATGACGTAGGAACTTGTGCATTGGACCATTTGTGGCCCAAGCCTCCAGCAGGTTTTTCAGTGAAAATCAGAGGCCTACCCCATCCTGAGTGACCGCGGGCTCCTGTGAAGCATTTCCTCAAGAGGCGTCTTTGCGATCCCTTGCCCATTGGCTTGTGGGTCCCCCGAAGACTTTCTTCACTCTACACAAGACTTGCTATTGCCAAGGCTTGTTGGCTCCAATCCGGTTGCCAACACTGCCATCAGCTGCAAACGTTGTGGACCCCTCCGAATCCAGCTGCTGGTCATCGGCGATCTCTCCTGGACCTCGTGAGTGAAGAGTCAAAACACTCTTGATCACCTGAAATCACCCGACATTCGTGGGCATCCATCTTCTGGGCCCCGGGTCACAGGCAAGTGACTGTGAACACTGTCCCTTCAATTTTCAGGTCTTCAGCATCTCGAATCCTCCCTTTGATTCCACCGGACACTTCTTCAGTTGCCGCAAGCAGCAAGTCTTCTTTTGTCTCCATAGAAAACAGCGACGCGACGCGACACCAAAAGACACCTATGCACCAGGCTTCCCTGGGTGAGGTAACTTGTGCACTCCAGTGCCCTAGTGTGTGTTGGCCCTCGAATTACTTACCTTGTAAGTGGCTTGCTTGTAGACTTCCTCGAAGTACCCTAAAACTTTAAAAATCAAACAGCGACTTGCTCCATTGAAATCAATAGGGAACCCGCTGCATGCGTCTCCAGTGGGTCTGTTACTTATCTGCTTTCACTGCAGTAGTGAAGCCCCAGCGATTCTATAGGCCCTAGGCCTTCTCATTTTGCAAGTCGACTTTCCTAACCCATTTGTTTTAGTATATGGTCTGGTACGCCCCTAGGGCCCCAGCCATATTTGTGCTTAACATATTGTGAAACGTTGATATTTGAATGTGTTCCTGGCTTCTATTCTCATAAAGAGATTAGTAGAGTGTGTCTAGAAATAAATACATATATATTTGATACATATACCTGTGTGGTGTCCTTACATTTGGTAATTCAAGAGATTATAAGGTAAAACAAGCTGCTTTACATTCCTCTGAGACTTAGCCTGAAGGCTGCTCTCCACAGCTACCACTAGGATAACTTTCTTTAAAAGGTTGTCTTAAACCTATCTACCATAAGAGTCGAATTGGACTGGTGCAAGGAGGCCACTATAACTAGTGACCAGCATATGCCAGGCCAACTTCTCACAGTCGCTTTCTGATTCAAGCACTACCTTTTTGCCAGATTTGGGGTAATTCCGTTCAGTAGTTTCGGCTCTAGCCTTGCACAAAGTTTCCTATGAGAAATTGATTTTTTGACTCTTATTCTTTGAATTTCTCAAAAACTACTTAACGGATTCACACCATTTAAAAAACAAAAGGTCGCTTTCTGAACCAAGCTCTACCTTTCTGCCAAATTTGGAGTAATTCTGTTCAGCACTTCGAGCTGTAGCTCGTCGCAAAATTGGAATATGGAAATTAACATGGGGAAAACGCGTTTTGGGACCCCCTTTTTTCTCAGTCCCCGCTTGACGAATCACCCCTAAACTTTCAGGATAGGAGCTGACCTGGATAGACTTTTTTTTGAGAATTTCACGAAGATTCATGAAACAACGCCAAAGTTATTAGCAAATCAAGAAATGCTTTTCCTATGGAAACTAGGTTGTAACTATAACTACCTACTGGTGACCGCCAGTAGGTAACATATATATATATATATATACACACACACACACACACACACACACACATATATATACACACATATATATATATACATACACACACACACACACACACACATACACACACACACACACACACACACACACACATATATATATATATATATATATATATATATATATATATATATATATATATATATATATATATATATACATGCTCTTGATTAATTCCAAGAACCTACTTTCACTCAAATGATTCCTCCTCTCTTTGTACCCTCATACTCCTACTCCCTCTCCGGACAACAGTAGGCAATCTGAAGAGGTTGAAATGTGGATAGTATGCTATGGCAAATTAATAAAATTAAATAACTACAATGGGTCCCTTTCACAAACATCTTGCTGTAAATAGCTGAGACGTACTCCTGTATACTCATGTTTTAATCTTGAATTTCAAAAGTAAGACCCTGGTTTGCTCTAGGAATTCATATGTAAGACAACAGTATTCTGCAAAAGTGAGTTAAGATAAAATCTTTGTTAATCAGGTCCAACCTGTACATTGAAATCTGTAGATAAGAGAAAGGTTGATTTACAACAAAAATAACCAGTTATGAATGGATTGTACCAAAGAAAACACTTCGATTTCAGACGCCCTTCGTGTAGTTTTTGACAAAGTTACAGAAATAAAATTTACGCTCATTCTCTTTTAGCTTGTTTATATGGCAGCATACCGGGGCCCCTCTCCTCCCCTCCTGAATATTAGACTCTGTTGAGAAAAGATTTATTGATGTATTTGAATTTTCAGTGTTTTCTTTGGATAAAACATGCCGAGCATGTAACGGTCATGATGAGCTTTCAACACTCTCTCTTGGTCCCAAAGCAAAGCATTTATTCATTAGGTTACACTGACCCAACCAAGTAAATATAATTTTTCATCTCATAACGTCCGAATGGTGAGAATTATATTAATGTGAAATAATCACCATCAGTTACCATACCGAGTTCTAAATTGCTAACATAAGGAAATAGAAAAATGTCCTTTCAGTAATATTTTATCTCCCTTTCTCCCTCTCTCTACTGTTTTTTTCTTGTGTGTGTATTTTCTCCCTCTGTCTCCGCCCGAACATCTACTGGTCTTTTGACTCTCTTTTTCATTCTCTCTTTGTCCCATATTTTTGCTATTTCTCTCTCATGTGTTCCTATCACTGTCCCTCCATATTTTTATTTTATCTGTCCTTTTTTAGGTCAAGCCTGTAGCAGCACGCATGTGCTGCTCTGGCGAGACTTCTTGTAAGGGGCTTTGAAAAGCTCACCACACGCTCGTACACACTCGTGCATGTGGTGAGCTTTTCGTCACAGGCTATTGGCTTTTGCGTGCGTCTTTCTATGAAAGACAGCACGCAATTGGTCAAAGGTGAGAGCATGTCCCGCCTTTGCTCCAACCACTGCCAATTGCTTGCAGTTACCTGCACAGGCACCATCTGGTTTGAATTATCGTGCCCAGACACGTGCGCGATAATTCAAACCAGATGTTTCGCTGTCGCGCGCGCACGCGCACCACTCGCGTGCTTGTTCTCTCATTTCGGCGACGCTTGCAATCCCAGACATTTCAGTATGCTATTGCCTCTTGCTCGTAGTACATTATATATTCTCACAAGGCTGGTAAAACATCCACCCTGAAACAAGACATGGAAATATCTTTAAAGTAAAGAGTCAAATTGCAGGAGTAAATGTTATAATTTGAAAGTTAGTATGAAACAAGTTCAGGGCTACGAAAACATGGGGCAAACCACTTTTTTGCAAAATTGGAAGCATCATTTGCACGTTACTCGCGGGTCCGTCCCCCGCCTTTTACAGTGTGTGCATTCTCGTCCTCTCCGTATCTATAGGTGCGCTCCCCCCCCCAAGCTTGCACATGGTAGAGGCCAGTCTTCCTGGCATATGTAGACTCTGGCTGTAAATTCAGATCGCATCTTGTGACAAGCTATTTAAAGATACCCCCATTTTATAGCTACGTGCTAACCCATCCCACTTTTTAGGTCGAGCCTGGTTGACTAACCAATATCACCACGCCTGTTTCGTGGCTCTTATCTGATCGCAATCAGGTTTCCGTTGGTGATTGCTGTCTCAGCTGCTATAATTGTTTTCAAGTGATTGCTGTGGGGCATGTTTAGTGTCTGAATGGTGAAATGCTCTGATTATCATTCTGACACCCTACGAAGAAAACATATAAATCGACTCTGGCCTACATAACAAAGGGGCGTGTGTATAAAAAAGTGGGACTGAATAAAAGCAGTAAACGTAAAAAAAAAATTTAAGGAAAGGCACGAGCGGAAAGAAAAAAAAGCGGGGTACGAGTAAGCACACACGTAAAAACTTTAAATCTCCCCCACCTCGTACAGTCGGTTTCATTTTCTACACATCTGTGCTCTCTTGCCTGTGGCAAGGAGAGGCCTCCCCCACAGCACAGGACAACAGGCTACAGCTCCATTGCAGCTTATCACTCCACACAAACCCCAGGCTGACTTAGCTGCCTGAGGGCTCTTTTCGCGTCCTAAGCATTTCATAAATTAGAAGCCAGAACTAACACTCCCTGCTGCACAGCAGCATTCAAACGCAGGACAAAGACACCCTCAGAGTGTCAAAAGCAAAGAGCAGCAGCTACATGCTAAAGTAAGAAACTTAATAATTAAATAGGAGCACTGTTTTGCTCCATTAACATCTTTCTTAACATTACTTTGGGCAGACAGGGTGTGGGATTTTTGAATAAGCTTTAAAATTAGTTCCATCTGTGTGGAAACTGTAACTATTTAATCACCAAATTGGTATACTTTTTGCTCCATGGCTAAATACTTATAAGGTCCCAAAAGCGAGAGCAATTGCATTGCAAATGTTTTTTTTTTGCACACTGTCAACCTAAAAAGTAACAGAACAAAAAGAATACATAAGATAAGAACTTTTGGAACAAGCAGCGTGCCATGTGTAAATTACGTAACACTCAGATCTGCCAAGTTCGTAACTAAGGAAATAGGTTTGAGTCTCGGCGTCGGCTCAACAATCTGTGATTCTAGGCAAATCGCTTAATCTCTCGGTGCCTTAAAAACATGGATGCGTGCTTGTGAAATGGGACTGGTGCTCGTGTAAAGAGATCCAACACCGTCAAGTCGAATTTGCGCTGTATAAAACTGAAAAATATATATATAGGCTATGTTAAATTTTGTATCTTTACTGCCCAATATATTTTGATATGATACAGACATGCATGTATTAATTGTATTAGTACTAATGCTATGATTTAGCCCAGAGGGTATGTTTACTGCAAGACACCTTGAGGGTCATTAGCATGGCGGGCGGACTTTGTCCACCCGCCATACCCCGGGGAAATGGAACTGCCCGCAATGCATGCGGCGGTCCCACACATCCCATTAGGATGCACCCGCCACACTGGTGGGCGCATCCCGCATTTCTAACATTCCGCCTGCCGCTATGCCAGAAATGCAAGCTGTGCATTTGACTGGAGTGTAGAATGCCTGTTTTTAGGGTCCAGCGGAGGCAAATATCACTTGAGGAGGCTTGAGTCTGGCCAAGAGCAGTGCAAGCGCCAGCGACGAGCTGTGAGGAATGGTGCGCGTCTCAAAGCCTAGATAGGCACAGCAGCCGCCATACTGAGTTGGGCAATTAAGTGGAAAGAGGTTTCCACTGAAAGGTACAGTGTTGTATGCAATTCACCGGTGATTTGCACACCATTGTAGTGTGAAAACCGGTCGGTGATTCACACACCACAAATATTGCCCCAAGGCATCCAGGTGTTTTTGGTGTGAAAACCTGTTGAGGATTCACACACCATAAATATTGTGCCAGTGCATTCAGATGATTTTGTTGCTTCTAGGCAATATCAGCAGTGTTGGTACAGTGATACTTACGCCTGTGTGGTGCGGAAATCTACTGGCATTCACGCATCTATAAAATAACTGTTCATAGTATAAAAGTAGTCTAAAGCATTGATAAGGTGTATTTCAATCTACCTATCGCCATTAGAATTGGACGACGAAGAGGAAGATTAACTGAATGTTCATGATATAGTCATAAAACAACTAGATATACAGTACAAGAAAAGAGTAAATGAGGTTGTAGCGCAACACAAATGCTTGAGTAGGGGCCAATGACCACAATAATCTACGGATGCTTTTGTGAATGATTTAGGTGTTTTGGCCAATAAGCGTAATTATGATTCATTTCATGATCAAACACCTTGAGATCAAATGGTACACAAGACTTCGGATCTCAAATTACAGGAGAAGCTACTCTCATTAGATAAATTGATGTTAGAAAAAGCTACAGATATTGTGCATTAATTTGAAGAGATGAAGAGAGGCATTAAACAGTTAGCTCTCAAGTCTGGGGAAGCAATAGAGATGGTGAAGAAAAAAGAGTATACAAAGCATAAGAGAGGGGCAGTAGAGTTAATCACAACTGAGTGGATGTGAATATACGAGAATACTGTTGCTTTTGATCCTGTTTGAGTGGTCATCTACAAATGACAAAATGGGTCCTGCTTTAAGTCAGTGGTGCAGAGTATGCAGAGGCAAAGGGCATTTTGCGAGAATGTGTAAGAGTAGAGACGTAAATAGAAACACTACAACAATGGGAAAGAGTAGACAAAGTAGAACAGGTGTGGGGGGAAAAGAACCAAGTTGGGGTGGTCTGTAATGGGCATGACAGTGATGTTGTGGAATCGTTTATTCTGGGTGGTATTGGGATTTGTGAGGAGAGAAAGGATTCCCCATTTTGTAAGGTAATGATTGGTAATGTATGCATACAACGAATGGCTGATTCAGTGCCAGGCACACACTGATTGGGGATAATTTATTATTGAAGTTCCCTAATATAAATTTGTTGCCGCCTGATATAAAGTTGCCAGGCTATGGGAATAAGCCCATTGAAGTGCTAAGTTATTTTGTTTCAAAATCTAGTTTTAGAGGAAAATGTTTTGACACAAATACATATGAGGCCGAAGATGGTTTATGTCTACTAGGATGGCCACAGCAAAGGGATCTGATGATAACCTTGAATCCCAATCATCCTGACCAAGTTCTAGGTTATAATGATTTGGTTTTGCAGGTTAGTGGCAAAGAGGCAGTGGAAGGGGCTGAGTTGTTTCCAAAAGTCTCCAGCCCGGCATTGGGGTTATTAAAGAATTTTGTACACAAGATCATTATGAAAGAAAATATAATCCCCAAGGTCGCAATGTACCTTTTACGATGTGGGCTGCATTAAAAGAAGAATTAAGTAGACTGTGTGAATTAGACATAATTGAGGAAATAGAATCATCGTATTGGTTATTCCCTGTTGTTGTCATACACAAACCAAATAGAAAGATAAGGCTTTTCGTGGATATGAAAGATATAAATTATTGTGTGTGATTGATCGCCACCCTCATCCGAATATTGGGGAAACGTTTTCAATGACAGATGGGGCCTCAGTGTTTTTCACGTTGGACATGTCTAGTGCATACCACCAGATTGCACTGCACAAGGATAACAGACACTACACATCGTTCATTACACCGGAGGGTCCTTATCGGAATAAGAGGATGCCCTTTGGTTTAATTTCGAATCTGCAGTATTTCAAAGGGTAATGCATAACATATTTAAAGAGGTGCATAATGTATTGGACTTTCTAGATGATATTCTTGTATTTGGGAAAACAAAGCAACAGCACACTAGAATTTTGCACAAGGTATTGTCTAATTTGGAGAAAAAATGGTATAACGTTAGGCATGGATAAATGCAAATTTGAAATGGATTCAGTTGAATATTTTGGCCATAATATCAGTAAACATGGTATTTCATCCAAGCAAAGTATAGTCAAAGCTATAGACAGTGCTTCCCAACCAGTTTACAAAGATCAGCTACGGTAATTTTTGGGCCTTGCTGAATACTATGCAAAGTTTATTTCCATATTGTCTGGTACCACTAAATGCATGTGAGAATTAATGAAAAATCAAGATTCCAGCCAGGACGGTTGTTCCAGGGCCCCTCCAACAAAAACGGACCAAGAAAAGCGGAGAAGAATAAATCCTGTTTAAGAAACTATAAACCAATGGTTCATGTTGTGAATATAACATATGCCTTTTGATTCTCTGTAGAAAAGAAATAAGAAAAATACTTAATTATGGAGGCATGGAGGTCCAATTCTAGGATAAAACACCTTTGATTTGTAAAAAATCTATCTTCAGAAGGGAGAGATTTTTGAAGATTTTCTCCCCAAGGTACAGTTAACAATAGACCCTGACTGGAAACAGAATGTAGGTGTTTAGGTTGCCTTCCTTGAATAAGATATTAAATAAACAATGCACAATGGTAAAGGTCTGCAGAGTAGCTCGGGGTTGTCATGATGCCATTCAAAATAAATAATATATTTTTTTTTAACTTGCTCTGTTTTGTTAAAAACACATTCTGTCTCTGGCAGGAAATGATTGTTGAAGCTGTACACTGTAAAGTGCTGATAACAAAGGAAATTAATTAGACTTCAGGAAGTTAGTAAATCTTGTATCGATAGGTTAATTAAAATCATTTCAATATGCATGAAACCGAATTTAATTTATGGGCAAATAATGAAAAGGTTTTAGAACCACTTTCTTTCCTCAATTGAGGACTAACCCGGAGGTCCCGGGGGATAAGGTGCTAAGTGCCTTAATGTGGTGGCAATTGCCAGACCAAGCTAGTATAACAACAGGACGCAGTGAGTAAAGCGCTGTCGTCTACCAGCTTCAAAAGTGTGACCGGAGTGTAGTGTTGATCGGACCGAAGCACCCCTCAGCTGGAAACACGGCTGTTGGGAGTACCAACCAGACCAGGTGGGGTATAAAGATATGATTATAAAAGCGGGCCAGGAGGGTGAAGTGCTTTGCTCTTCCGGCTTCATAAAGGAGGCTCTGGTGCAGTGTGGATTGTACTGAAGTGACCCACAGCTGGAGAATCGGGTAGGTGGAGCGGGTCAAGTCGGAGGCTATGCTCTTACAGCTCTTTAAAGGTGAGGTTGTGGAACTTCAAGGCCTTGCACGTTAGTTGCACTGGGTCCCCTCGTAATAAGGCTATTATGGCTGAGCGACAAGCCCTGATTTACAAAGATCTTAAAGATGATTGGCAGGCCAAGACTGCTTCCAAGGGGACACCAAGTCCTTCGACCAAAAGACACTGGGGCGGATTAGCATCAGATCATGTTTCTTGGTCTTGGAGAAATGGGAAGACGGGTATGGCTGAGGGCCCCATGCAGCATACGATGGCATCAGTCCTTCCAAGTATCACACATCACGCGTTAGACTAACGCATTTCAGTGTGGTGCTCCGCATCACCGCACTGAAATGCATTGTCACGCATTTCTGCAGATATGTCAGCTGTCACTGTGAAGCCTGTGGAAAGCACTGTGTGTGGCAAGCGCCCTGCCTGTGCCGTGTGAGCGCTGCTCCCGCTGGCTTGCGGTCTTCCAGCGGATCTAAGGCGCCACTGGCAGTCTCCGTGCTACAATGTATCTTAATGCAATTATTCTGCTACGCTGCTCTGATTCAGACAACCTGACTTTGGGCTGGGCCCAGTCAGGTTGTTTGATACGATTGGCCGGTGCGCCGCAGGGGATGTCACGTCCTCCTAGAGCACGGGTACTCATAGTACGGCCCGCGGGCCGTCAGCGGCCCGGCAAGCCTTCCTTGGCGGCCCGCGGACCTTGCAGACATAGTGCCTGTGCCCTGTGCTTGTCAGCGAACACCGCCGGTTACAGCAGCGCGGAGCTGTGAGGCCGGGCGATTCTTTTAAAGGCCATTTACTTGTTAATGAGGCTTTGTTGTATTTCACCTCTTCTTAGCGCCCCTGCGTCTCCCCTCTGAATGAGTGGAGATGCAGGGGCGCTAAGAAGAGGTGAAATACAACAAAGCCTCATTAACAAGTAAATGGCCTTTAAAAGACCTGTGAAGTACTTGGGTGCGGCGGCCGTTTGCGTTCCCTGGAAGCTGTCAGCGAGGGGTGAGGTGACAGAGGACAGCAGGGTGAGGTGATGGAGGGCAGCAGGGAGTGAGAGCAGGGGGTGAGGTGACAGCGGGAGGAAGACAGAGTGCGACAGAGGGAGGAAGAGGGAGGGAGAGAGAGGGAGAGGAGGAAGACAGGGAGAGGAGGAAGACAGGGAGAGGGGGGGAAGACAGGGAGAGAGAGAGGGAGACAGAGGGGGAGGGAGGGAGAGGGAGGGAGACGGAGGGAGAACGGAGGAGGGAGGGAGGGAGACAGAGTGAGGGAGACAGAGGAAAGAGAGCAATAGAGAGAGGGAGGGAGACGGAGAGAGGGAGGGAGAGGGAGAGAGAGAGGGAGGGAGGGGGACAGAAAGAAAGGGAGACAAACAGTGAGTGAGACAGAGGGAGGGAGAGAGAGGGAGGGAGACAGAGGGAGGAAGGGAGGACAAAGGGAGGGAGACGGAGGGAGGCAGACAGAGGGAGGGAGGCAGACAGAGGGAGGGAGGCAGACAGAGGGAGGGAGGGAGACAGAGGGAGGCAGACAGAGGGAGGGAGGCAGACAGAGGGAGGGAGGGAGACAGAGGGAGGGAGGGAGACAGAGGGAGGGAGGGAGACAGAGGGAGGGAGGCAGACAGAGGGAGGGAGGCAGACAGAGGGAGGGAGGCAGACAGAGGGAGGGAGGGAGACAGAGGGAGGGAGGCAGACAGAGGGAGGGAGGCAGACAGAGGGAGGGAGACAGAGGGAGAGAGAGAGAGGGAGGGAGACAGAGGGAGAGAGAGAGAGGGAGGGAGACAGAGGGAGAGAGAGAGAGGGAGGGAGACAAAGGGAGAGAGAGAGAGGGAGGGAGACAGAGGGAGAGAGAGAGAGGGAGGGAGACAGAGGGAGAGAGAGGGAGGGAGACAGAGGGAGAGAGAGAGAGGGAGGGAGACAGAGGGAGAGAGAGAGAGGGAGGGAGACAGAGGGAGAGAGAGAGACAGAGGGAGAGAGAGAGAGGGAGGGAGACAGAGGGAGAGAGAGAGAGACAGAGGGAGAGAGAGAGAGGGAGGGAGACAGAGGGAGAGAGAGAGACAGAGGGAGAGAGAGAGAGGGAGGGAGACAGAGTGAAAGGGAGACAAACAGAGTGATGGACGGAGAGAGAGACAGAGAGAAAGGGAGACAAACAGAGTGATGGACGGAGAGAGAGACAGAGAGAAAGGGAGACAAACAGAGTGATGGACGGAGAGAGAGACAGATAGATAGATAGATAGATAGATAGATAGATAGATAGATAGATAGATAGATAGATAGATAGATAGATAGATAGATAGGGCGGGAGACAGACAGACAGACAGACAGACAGACAGACAGACATGTGTGCATACAGGGTCTGGTGGCTCAGTGGATGAAGGCGTCCGCTGCAGTGGCCTGTGTTCAACCTCATGGTCATAGTTTTTTTTTGCTCTAGCCCCGCCCCCTCCCCCACTGGCCCCGCCCCCACCGGTGCGGCCCTCAGCCAGAAACCACACTGTAAATTTGGCCCCCGAGAGAAAGTTTGTGAGTACCCATGTCCTAGAGCGACGCAGGAAGCCTGAGGGGAAGGTCAACGCCGTGGTGCCTCGCTGGTATGTGGGCGGCTGGCGCTGGCTTGTTTCAGTGCTGCTGTCTCTCTCTCTGTTGCCGAGTGCTCCTAGGACATCAGTGCCCGAGCTGTGGGACTTATGATGGCTGCCGCCCGCTGTGAATTCATATTGGGGAGGAGCCTGGCCGAGGGAGAGTGCAGTGGACCTCGTGGGAGTCGTCCGTCACACTCACGGTAAGGTTCATTCAGCGGCCGCCCGCCAGGAAGACAGAACTCATAGCAGCGATAATCAGCTGCTTGGAATAAGGTGAATGTCATTCTAAATAAAAGAAAAAACTAACCGATCCTTTTCTGTTTATTCAGCTTATCTTATTTGTGCCTGGAAATTTAGGCCGATATAATCGACGGGTGGGTTACACACATTTAAAAATGTGGAGCGATGTGGTCTGCTAAATCCGTATGGAAACAAGGAATCTTCATTTTTGGCTTAATTAAAAACCTTGCTGCATATATGGAATAGCTCCAGGCGCGCAACACCCATTGGACTCACAGGGCTTCAGCCCCCCCCCCCCCCTCCCACGTCGTGTGTGTCAGCCCGGGATGAGACACCTTCCCGGGCAAAAAAGCAGCCGCACCCGAGCACTTCACAGGTCTTTAAAAGACCATTTGCATGTTCATGAGGCCTTGCTGTTGTTTCACCCCTTCTAAGAGCCCCTGCAGCTCCACTCTGCCTATTGCTTAAAGTTCAGCCCCCCCCCCGAAATTTTTGCTCAGCCCCCCCCCCGAAATTTGGCTCTAGTTGCGCCTCTGACGAGGGGACCCAGGGGGAGCGGAGCGCGAGCCAGTCTCCCCCTGGGTGGTTTCGCACAAGGGAGCGGCCACCCAGGTGCGGGGTAGAGTTAATTAGGGAGGCGGGAGGCGGGAGGCGCGAGGCAAGAGGAGAGGTGATAAGTAGAGGCGCTGTGGGGCGGGAAATTCATTGTGATCAAGGGAGTGGGGAGGAAGGGTTTTTGAATTTGCTTTGCCCTTAGTGTACTACGTCTGACTCCGTAGCTCTGGGGGCGGGCCTAGGGCATCACGGGAGGAAGCGCGCGCTGCCGTCCGGGTGCTCTGTGAGGCAGGCAGGGACGAATTGCTGAACCCGGGGGTCCCGGAGCAGGCGTGGCTGGGGCTGGAGCGTCGGCCCAGGAAAGCTGCAGGAGGCGTTGCACGGGCGGTGGCGGCTTGTTTGTCGCCCCAGCGTGAAGGAGACAGCGCGGGCACTGCGGCGGGTCAGGAGGGGGCCCAGGAGTCCGGGACTGTGCTTTCGCACGTGTCGGCTGTGTCCCCCGGTGAGCTGGCCCAAGAGTCCCAGGTACGTGCGGCCGCCCGTGGCACTGTAGGCGGGCGGCGCGCTGCATGGGGAGGCAGGAGGGGGCGGTCGTGGAGTGTGGCCGGGAGTCGCGGGAGGGCATGGGGAGCCGGGCAGTTTCTAGCGCTCCGTGTGTCAGGCCGGCAAAGCGCGTGGGAAGCGCTGAGGGGAGCACTTTTCAGGACGACTGCAGTGGGCATTTTCAGTCGCTTGCTTCGTTGCAGACCGGCATGGGAGGGCATGGGGGGCCTCAGTATTGGGAACTAAATGGGCGGCATTTATGTTCTCAGCCCTGCCCCACAGGTGTCGTGTGTCCCCCCCCCCCCCCATTGTTTTTAGAGTGTGATCAGGCTGGACCGTCGGGTTTGCCGCCACACGTGGGCACTAGCTGGTCACAGGGAGCCTTGTTATTAGGCCCCACATCCCAGGAGGCAGAGTTTTCTAGTCAAGCCGGGTCCTTGGGCGTTACAGAGGAGGCGCAGGTGGCAGCCCGGTTTTCTCAGTCACAGGTTGCAGAGCAGTCAGGCGTCACTGAGGTTGGGAGCAAGCAGGAGGCTTGGCAGCTTGGCAGCCAACTGTCAGGTGTGGGGCAGCAGCGAGGTTGCTTGCGGTATACATCCAGGGCAGTGGAGTGCGGGCGCGCTGAGGGACAGTGGGTCTGGGTGAGCGGGGGTGGCACCCCGGGCAAGGCGCTGGGTTAGGAGTGGCGGGTACAAGGGGGCCCATCAGACGTTCTGGAGGAGAATAGTCCGAGCGGCTTGAGTTCCACGCTGCCTGTTTCGGCCACACGGTCAGCGGCAGGCAGGCCAACACTGCGGAAAGAGCACTCTGCGGCTCTTTCTGGGGGACATGTGGAGGGAGGGAGATCTAGAGCGGATTTCCCTTCTAGCACAAGCACGGGGGGGACATGTGGAGGGAGGGAGATCTAGAGCGGATTTCCCTTCTAGCACAAGCACCCCAGCTGTGGGGACGAAGGTTGCGGGTAATTTGGTTTTCTGGCGGTAGGGGAATTATGGATATGAAAAGGGACAGTGGGTTATGGTGTGGTGACATTGGCACTGAAGGGGTATTTTTTGGAAACGGACAGCGATGAATTGGAAGAAGGGGACCTGCGTGAGGGGAATGTTGGGGATGATCGGAAACAGTATGGAACATCATGTAAGGGCATGAGGGGTGTGCCGGGGCAACACAGTGTGTTTAGTTTTGGGGATGACCGGAAACGATATGTGACATCATGGAGGGGTATGAGGGGTTTGAGGGGTTTGTCGGGGCTACCCAGTATGCTTCTTTTGCAGACGTCTCGAGCGGACCACGCAAACAGCGGGAGCATGATACTGACACCCACCTACGCGAAGAACGTCCATTTATACAATGCGGCGTGGGGCATTTGTGTGGGGTTGCCGTGATGGCGTGGGTATTTGGTCACTGACAGTGATGATTTGGATTGAAGGGGTATTGCGTGAGGGAGCTGGTGGGGGAATTTTTTGAGGCACAGTATGTGACGTCAATGAAGGGTAAGAGGGGAGTGCTGGGGCAACAAAGTATGCTTAGTTTTTTGCAGGCGTCTTGAGCGGACCAAGCAAGCAGCGGGACCAGGTCACTGTCACTCAACTGTAGGAGGTACAGCGGAACGTACAAAACAGAGCGGCCCAGTTGCCAACAGGTACGGCAGGTTGGTGGTCGGTTTGGCAACCGGGGGGTGAAATGCACACTGCACTAAGGTCCCCTTTTTGTGGGGGAAGAGTTGGTGGGGGTTACTGCTCATGCTGGGGTTGTGCGCCCTGGGAATTTGCTAGATGCTGTAAAGTTGGGGGGGGCCTCGATTGTTGGCAAGGCACGGTCGCTGAGACGGGTAAGGAAGTGTAGGATTCAGTGGAGGGAGACGAGAATATACACAACAATTTCAGTATATGGGGTTTGGTATGATTTTAGGATCACATTGATTGGTTCAGGTCACAAGCAGCATTTTAACATATGAATTTGTGGCTGTTTTAAAGTGCTGCATCAGGTTATTCTGGTCAAAGAGGGTTTCTCAGAGGGGGTTTTTCCGGTTAGGAACCAGGGCCCAAGTCAAGGTACGTGTTTGGATGACCTGACATCTGCTAAGGGGTTCCCGCAGGTGGTCCAACATACGTTGCAGTACAAGGTTGCAGCGGGTAGGGTGGCTGGCCCTTTTGGTCAATGTCACATACGCATTTTGATGGTCTCTCCATTGGGGGTGGGCCCAAAACAGAAAGCTGGGGATTTTTCGCCTGATGCTCCATCTGTCGTGGCCTGAGGGTGCCTCTATGACCGATTTCATATTCGCCAGCGGATTCTTGCGTGTCTTACGCTTCAGTGGATAATGCACTGGGTTTGGTACGCTCTGCAGGGCGTAACGTGCAATTGGCTAAAAGTGATATACTGTCTGCTTTCGTTTCCTCCCCATCCATCCATGCGATTTTAAACTGTTAGACATGCATTTCGGGGGCGTTTACTTGGATACGATGCTGCCAAAGGGGTTTATTCTCTCTCGTGTGCAATATTCGAAACATTTAGCCCCTTTTTTACAGTGGCGTTTTTATTCACATCTCTGGTCACCCCCTCGTATGCCCTTATTTGGTTAATTT
The DNA here is from genome assembly GCF_964204655.1 of Triturus cristatus. Lineage (NCBI taxonomy): Eukaryota > Metazoa > Chordata > Amphibia > Caudata > Salamandridae > Triturus > Triturus cristatus. The sequence goes on from NC_140589.1 coordinate 1,191,721,386, forward strand.
TTGGTTCCTTGGTGCTCAGAACTCGGGGCAATGTCATGCGGCTTTGTCTGCTTTTCAGAGTATGTCACGGGAGATCGGTGCCGTTGGCTCGGGACGCACCGGAGGGCCTCAGCTCTACATGGTTTTCTTGGGTATTGCAATAGACACAGTGAACATGGTAGCCCGGCTGCTGGAGGCACAGTTGCAGGAGATTTCGTTATTTTGTCATCAGCGCTCGGGAAACCCGAATCGGAGGTCAGGAGAGTGCAGAAGTTATTGGGATACCTCATGTTTGCGTGTAGGGTGGTGCGGGCTGGGAGATCTTTATGCAGGAGGTTGGGGTTGGTTATGTCTGGGGTTTTTTTTCTTCCGCACCAGAGCGTAGGGATGTCTGCAGCCTATAGGGCGGATTTGGGATTGTGGCTGATTCTCTTGAAGGGCTTCAAAGGAGGGTCTTTGTTTTGCGGTCAAACATATGGTCTGGCAGGTTCAGGTTTTACTCAGCTGCGGTGGGAGCGAAAGGTTTTGGCGTAGTTTGGGCAGGGCGTTGGTGTGCCGCGAGTTGGCCAGAGCTTTGATTAAGGCAAGGGCGCAGTTTCACTATTTTAGACTTCTTTCTTTTGCTAGTGGCATTGTATGTCTGGGGTGAGGTGTTTCGGGATCGTTCAGTGATGTTTAATGTCGACAATCTAGCGGTGGTAGAGTTGATCAATCGTCAGAAGGCCAAGGGTTTCAGAGTTGTTACGTTTGCTGAGTGATGGCTTGTCAATATGTTTACAGCTTATCATTGTTTTAAGGCACGTCATATTTCAGGTGTCAACAATTTTATGGCGGACTTTCTGTCTCGGTGGCTGTGGGAGAAATTTCGCCGGCTGGCTCCTGGGGCCGCACTTCCCATAGACTCCGGTCCCACTGTGTGTCTGGGTGTGGGGGGCCTAAGAATTGTAGACTTGGTAGAGCACTTTGTAGCGGACACTACGAGACAGAGCTATCCGCAAGCTTGGAGCGCGTTCTTCTATTATGGGTACGCGGGTGCTCTCAGGAGGGGTAGGATGGCTGATGATCAGGTAGTTTTTTGGGTTTGGCTTTACACCTGTTGGTTCAAGGTTTTTCCCACAATACCATTTTTTCGGTAAATTGGCTGGGATTTCGTTTTTACGGACAATGAGGTGGGGGAAGGACCCGGTAAGGGGGAGGGGGGGTGAGTGTGCAGAGAGTTCTCAAAGGTTTACGTAGACTTTGGGCTGGGAACAAGCAGTTACGCCGACCGGTGTCATTTGATTTGTTGCAAAAGATGCTTGGGCGGCTGCCACTTTGCTGTTCTAATGAGGACGAATGCGGCCGTTTTTAGGCTATGTTTTGTATGTTTAATTTTGGAGCATTTAGGGCATCCGCGCTGCTCGGTTTGTGTCATAGGGTGGGGATTACCAGCGAGGAGGTTTTCTCGGGAAGAACACCGGCGGGGATTTGGTTGAGGGTCTTTAAAAATGGTTCAGTTGGGTAGGGGTAATTGGGTTTTCCTAAACAGGTGTGGAGTGGGCCTCTGCGGTCCAGTGAGGGTATGGGAGGGTTTTTTAGGGCGTCTAGTTCCTTTTCTCTTGAGGACAATTTTTGCCATGCAGCAGGGAGTCAGATTTCAGTTGCACAATTGTTGGCAGTAATGAGGACAGTGCTGGTTCTTGTGGGAGAGAACCCTTTAATGTTTGGAACACATTCGTTTTTGTATAGGGCTGCAACAGAGGTGGCGAGATTGGGATGGTCATAGACTAACATACGTCGGTTTGGGAGCTGGAAATTCAAGTGGTGCGCGAACTATGTTAGAAAATAAGTTTTTATTTCTACTGTGTTTCCTTTTGGTTAACATTTGTTTTTCTACCTAGGTACGACTTCGGGGCTGGGAAATGCGAAACAGTCATCATGGATAATAGGACACTCCTTCGTAAAGTGGGCCGACGTTTATGCTGAGCAACAGATTTGTGGGAGATCGCTTGGACTACAAGGTGTTAAGCATGAAGTGGTTGTTAGGGTAACGGGGGTATGCGTTGGGGTTAATTTTTCATTATTTGGTCCTGAGTTGTTCCAACAAGGGCCCGCCAGACGTATTCATTTGGGTGAGAATGATCTCGCGGCCCTGTCTTGGGCCGACACTCATAAAGCTAATGGAGCAAGTTCTAGCAAACATCGAGTCTAATTGGTCAGGCACCAAGGTAGTTTGGGACTGAGTTCATACCGAGGATGCACTGGAAAGGAGCATGGAGCCATGTAGTTATAGAGAAAGTGCGACGGAAGCTTATTAGAGCCATGAGAATATTTTGTGTAGGTGGGAATCCAGTTTCTTTCTTATTCCCATATACGGGGCTCTGAAGGGTATCTTTGCGGGGTTGATGGGGTACTTTTGTCTACCATGGGGCAAGTTTTTTATTTTGCTGGAGTTGAGGGTCATGATTGCTCGAATTTGGAAAGAGAGCTTTTAGTGCGCATCTGCAAGATGGTACCAATTTTCTCTTGGGTGGGGCAGGAAAACTCTCTGGGTTTTCCTGGTTGGCGGGTTTTTGCTGGGGGGGTGGGCAGACTGGAGCGGGATTGCCCATCCTCCAACGGGGGAAGTGGGGGACGCAGTCATGGTGACGGGAAATGAGAATGAGGGGGATCTATCAACAGGAGTCATTGAGTTGTTTTTGCTTGGGGTCTACCTTGGGGTTAGGTTTTTATAGATGTCAGAGATAATTTGGGGATTTGATTATCAGATAATGGAAAAATAGTGTTTAGAGAAAAATTATAATTTGGCACCTGTCTTAATAAAGTGGCCTTTTTTGCTAATAAAAAAGTGGTGGATCGTGAGTTATTGTGCGAGAGGGGACCCAGGGGGAGCGGAGCGCGAGCCAGTCTCCCCCTGGGTGGTTTCGCACAAGGGAGCGGCCACCCAGGTGCGGGGTAGAGTTAATTAGGGAGGCGGGAGGCGCGAGGCAAGAGGAGAGGTGATAAGTAGAGGCGCTGTGGGGCGGGAAATTCATTGTGATCAAGGGAGTGGGGAGGAAGGGTTTTTGAATTTGCCCCACCCACCCTTCCCCCTTTTTTGTGTTTTTCCCTTTCCCTCTACGGGGTTTTTTCTTCCAGGTTTGGCTACGGCCAGGCCTGGGGTTTTTTCTTTTTGCCACGATAAGACAGGTTTTTTCGGTTAGCTAGTTTTTTCTGGTAGGCGGGTTTTTGCTGGGGGGGTGGGCAGACTGGAGCGGGATTGCCCATCCTCCAACGGGGGAAGTGGGGGACGCAGTCATGGTGACGGGAAATGAGAATGAGGGGGATCTATCAACAGGAGTCATTGAGTTGTTTTTGCTTGGGGTCTACCTTGGGGTTAGGTTTTTATAGATGTCAGAGATAATTTGGGGATTTGATTATCAGATAATGGAAAAATAGTGTTTAGAGAAAAATTATAATTTGGCACCTGTCTTAATAAAGTGGCCTTTTTTGCTAATAAAAAAGTGGTGGATCGTGAGTTATTGTGCGATAGCTCTATACGCAGCAGTGTGAGCCCACTCAGCTAACAGCTAGCCCATAGTTATTGAGCACCTCTTGTCTTGAGAAGCCGCAGGGCCTCAGAGTCTGAGGGCTCACTGACCTCCGGCCCCGCCCAGTGAACACCGGCAGCCATGGTTCACAGAGAGCACAGAATGTGCTGCTCCATGCGGCGACACAGTAAACCCCCCACTCGGGCTCTACTCTTGCCACGTTCGGGGATCTTCAGAGATCTTTTTTTCTAAGCACTGCGCCATCATCACGTGACCCCACTCTCAAGTCATCACCAAGACGCACAGAAATGAGCTTAATTCAGCTCAGCATTTATATCAGTCACAACCGGTGCCCCTCGCTTTCTATATTCCCATCGTAATCTGTCTGGCTGCAGTGTTATACAGTTTTCAGTAGTCCCAGAGCGAGCATGCATCCTCGTGACATAAGTTAAGTCGCACAGCATTTACTAACTCGTTCTAATTGGGCCGCGCTGTTGATATAATTATTTTTGGTGTCAGTGAGCGGAGGGGTAATTTTTGAAATACTGCTGCTGGCTGTCAGTGACCTGTGTGCCTCAGTGGCTTAGTGCTACTTCTTGCCCAATCAATGCCTGTGCCTGTGTGTGGCGGTGTCCACGATTCAGCTGTGTTGACTGACTCTTAATTTTAAATGTAGGCAGCTGATCTCTCACGTGCTCTCTGGGCCTGCAGCCTGGGTGTCCCCTTAGGAGTGTGAGAGGCACAGTAGGGCAGAGAGAGCGCCATAGAATCCAAGGAGGGCTAGATGTCCTGCTTGGTAGTGGTATGTTTAAGAAACAGAGCACATTCACACATGTAGCACGACCCTACTTGAGTTCTATATGCGAGTCTGCAGCCCGGGTGTCCCCTTAGGAGGGTGAGAGGCATAATAGGACAGAGGGAGCGCCTCAGAACTCAGGAAGGTCTGGGGATGCCGGGGGTCAGTGCCATGACGTCCTTAGAAGCAGAGTGCCTTGCACATTTCCATCTAAGTGATCTTCCATTCCTGATGCTCTGCTGCAGTTTTAAAATCTTCTTGGAGTTTCTCGTTGCTCCAGTGGGTATAATTTCTGATATTTATGTTTCCCTCGTCTTCATTGCTTAATCGCAAGAAAGTGTCACTCATAGCCATTGAAATGTCACTCATAATTGCATTGAAATTATGAAAATGTCACACATAGCAATCCGAAACCTTGGCAGCTATGTGGCATGACCGCCCATGTGTGCCGTATGCTTGCTAGTGCAACCTTGTCTGTGATGTGAAGAAAGCTTGGCTGTTCTGTTGGTAATTCATTTGAAGGAGGCATATTCCATGGGAGAGTGCCAGGCTTCTTCTAGTTGCAGCGCTGAGATTGCCAGATGTAGTGCATGGGACACAGATTTCTTTTCATTGGCTTGCTTTTCTAATTCCAGTCAGCAGTGATGAGAGAGCGAGTTTGCTTCGGCTGCCCTCATCCTTCAGCAGAGTGCTACTAGGGCCCCATTCCTGAGTGGGCCATGGTTGTGCAGACTGTACTCGAGCCAGATTTGGGCTTGTGAGTCATGCTGTGGAATCGCTACACGTTTTCTGAAGAGTCTTGATTGTTGGGTATTTACAATTGTTGCATCTTTCCCTTTAAGCAGTTCTTCGCCTTAAGATATCACTTGCATCATTTTAGCACCTAGGATCTTGAGGAGCCAGTGTGACTAGGAGTATCATGTTTACAGTTTTAAATACGAACTACAGGTTGTTAGCTGTGGCTCGTCTCGACTGAAAGTGCATTTTGTAAGTTAAATGCGAGTCTAGATAAACTCCAAGATACTTGTAGGATTTTACTAGTTCTAGGGCATTGCCACTGACCTGCCCGGTACATTAGGCAGCCTGTTGTTATCAAGACCCGTGAAACAAAGCACCTTGTTTTTTTTTAGGTCTTGCCTGATCCAGCGCATGCGCTGGTCTGGCGAGACTTATTGAGAGGGCTCCAAAAAGTGCTACCAGGCCAGCCTAGAACTACAGTGCATGTGCGCGGGTGCGCGCGTTACACCTTTACAGCGATTACTTTCACTTTAGCGGCCGCTTTGATGTGCGATCGTGATCATTTTCACTTTCACGTCCGCTTTGCATAGCCAATAGGTCTCGCTTTTGGGACCTTATAAGTATTTAGTTATGCAACTGTTGCATAGCTAAACACTTATAAGGTCCCAAAGGCGAGACCTATTGGCTATGCCAATGCTTGTCTAAGTTGAGAACAGCTGCAGGTTGGTGGTGCAGCCCAATAATTGGTCTATCTACCGCTGCAGGCCTATTGGTGTTTTAATGAGCAAAACGATATCATCTGCATATTGCAGACTTCAAATTTGTTCCTCACCCAACCTGGTAGAATTACTCGACACTTGGGCCAGATGGATATCAAGATTGGCATTGTAGATGTTAAATAGGCAGGGGGCCAAGATGCTCCCCCGTTTTAGGCCAATATTGGGTTGATTTTTTGAGCAGGTCTTTGACCGTCGTCTATCTTACTTGTAGTGTTGGAGTAAAGGTTAATGATTGCCTCCAGCAGCTTCGGTGGCACCCCCCACCAGGATATTTTTTCCCACAGCTGAGCCCTTAAGACTTTGTTGAAGGCTGCCTTTGAGTCGATGAAGCAGGCAAAGAGTGGCTGGATTTAGCTATTGCTTTATCAGCCAGTAAGGTGACCGAAAGCAGGTTAGTTAATGTAATCATTCCTGATGTGAAGCCTGTCTGAGTTTTCAGGACTATATTTGATTGATTGACCCAGTCCTCTAGACTGGTGAGAAAATTGGAAGTGTAGATCTTGGCTCAATTAAGGTCATTAGTCTGTAGTTAGAGGGATTTGAGCGCTCGCTAGATTTATATATTGGCTGTAGGATGCAGCCTCTCCAGAAGTCCTGGATGGTTTGTTAACATGGCGAAATTGAATAGAAGGGTTAATTCCGAAGTTCAGAGTGGGGAGCCCTTTTTGAATAGTGCATGTGCATGTGGAAGGCCATTGGGCCCTGGTGCCCCTCAGAGTGGATCATATACACAACAAAGGACCTGCCTCGTGCACCAAACTAAGTTTCTAAATTTTTAAGCACGGAGACCAATTAGTATTTTATACTCTACATATGGGCTATTTGTACAGTCCGTTACCTTTTAGCCGTTATTGCTGGGAATCATGTACTGCAGAGTTCTATGGTCTCGAGCTATACAAATACCTGTGAACTAAGTGAATTTAACAAAAGATTCCCCTGGAAACCTATGTGGCCCCATCCCCTCTACCCTGTGTGCAGAGAAAGGAGTAAAGGCGGAAAAGAAAAGAGAAGAGCAATTTCACATTCCACCACACCATCAAAAATTGATGTCTGTTTCGACGCCACAAAGGAATAGTGTAGAAAAAATGAGGGCGGCAATACCTCGCGGACGTAACCCCCACGAGGTGTAAGCGGACAGGTACTCGTCCGTTACCTCACTTTCTCATCATCGGTTACTGCCGTCCCCGGTGAAAACACAAAAGTGACACAACAGGTATAGCGTTATCTCTAGTACCTACTGTGGGGTAAACTGATAATCTAAACTGTGTGTATGTGCAAAGAAAACAGTGGGTGTCGACCCTAAGACTAGGGAGAATGAGTCTGATCAGGACCCAAATATTCCCAATTAAAACCGGGCAGCCCACACTAGCTAAATGAAACTTTTTATTCAGGCTGTGTGGCTGTCCCCTTAAACAACCAACATGTTTCGTTGCCTGTATGGATTGGCGGCAACTTCTTCAGGGCTAGGGTCGACTAGCCTCTTAGCTTTGTTTATGCTGGCCAGTGTATGATCTGTCAGCACCTAGGGGAAACATAAAATAGACACATACAGATTCAGCGAAACACCACGAATGTTCACCAGTGGGGTAGACATACACTCAAACAGGCAATGGGCGTAGTGCCTGCTTCACTTTCAACAGGCATATTTACCGTAAGGGTTGCTCACTTACAGCATACCTCACCCCCCGGATTTCAGAGGTCTGCGCTGTCTCAGATACTTCTGAATTGCTTAACCGCGACCTGCGGATTCATGTATCTAAAATGCGTAGGAAAGCGGAAAAGTTAGCACAACACATGTTGATATAACGCAAAGCATACATTTATGTGGACTCACATCTTTGTTGTAATAACCGGCTGAACAGGGTTCTGTCAGTACCCCTTCTTGCTCCCTTGCATTTGTTATTACTTGCCTAGTGCCTGACCTCGTATGTGGCTAGTCCCCTGCTGACTGCATGTCACTGCATTTCTCCATTGCACTCATAAAACTGACCCCGCTCAACACTCGGTGTGCACCTAACTGTTGTATCCTGGTGTATACGAGAAATATGCTCCGAGTAAACTGTGCTGTTAACCCTCCTCCCTTTCCGAATATGTGGACCGTTCGTCTAGTGCATTACATCTCCCAAGGGCTTAGTGTGTCTATCTGAGCCTTTCTTAGTATGTCGGTGCACCGCCTATTGCTCGCTCGGGGTCTCACCTCGTCAATGTCGCGTTGAGGGTTCAAATCGGCCTCCATCCCGGGTTCTGTGTGTCCTCCCTGTTTAAATACTCCGCGCACCTTGATTGTATACAGGCGCGGTCCTGATCACAAACCTACCGCGGCCATATTGTGTAAACCGGGCCAGACTTCCCTATTGGAGGACGTATATGTGATGTCACGGGCATGCGCAAACGCGCAATGAAGGCAGTGGGGGCCATCTTGTGTATTCTCGGTCTGGTATATTTGTATTGGGATACGTTTAAGGCATAATATTCCCAATACTGGCGGCCCTCTTGCATCAATAATTTCATGACTCTAATATATTCGCCTTGCTAGTTCATCTATTGTGTATCCCGTGGCATGACACGCAATAGATGATCCTGTGAGGTGTATTCACATTACCACATACAGAGAACACAAAAGGCCTTCTCCCACCTATCACTGTGTGTTATTTAGACCCTGAGAATAGGATGTCAAGTTGTAACCTGATTCCATTCTATATAATCATTCAGGCCCTGTCTGTCTGCTCCCTCCTGATAGATCCAGTGCGCTTCCTTCGTTGTTAGCCTGGTGTTCATGTTATGGCTATCACCCCAAACCCGTTCCAGTACCACCCATCGTAATTCACGGGGGCCATGTCTAGCCGTCATGAAATGCTGGACCAGCTTTGTAGTTAATTTGCCCATTCGGATTGTACTCAAGTGCTCTTGTATACGGACCTTCACTTTCCGCGTGGTTAGTCCAATGTAGTGAAGGCCGCAAGGGCATGTCAGTCTGTATATTACGTTGTTGGTGTTACAGTTACTGAACGCATTTAAGTGCCAGCACTTGCCATTCGCCAATGTGACACTCTTAGTCTGACTCGCCCTCATTTTTTCTACACTATTCCTTTGTGGCATCGAAACAGACATCAATTTTTGATGGTGTGGTGGAATGTGAAATTGCTCTTCTCTTTTCTTTTCCGCCTTTACTCCTTTCTCTGCACACAGGGTAGAGGGGATGGGGCCACATAGGTTTCCTTTTTTTTTTTTAAATATTTTTATTTTCATCATCACGGTAGGCACAAAATAAAATACAGTAAAACAGAAGCATATATAGTAGTATACATCAACAGTATAGTAAATTCAAAAAAGCAATAAAATGAATAGCATATGACATAGCATATGGAGAAGGGAGGCATCAATAATAAAGTAAGCAGGTAATCGAAAAGGACCATATAATCACAAATTGAAATGATCACCAAATGATATAAAGCAATATAATCATAAGGGCACACAGGAACATTTACTTTGCAAATTACAGAGCCACAAATATATAGTAGATTAGTCAAAAAGACATTGGTCGCCAAAGTGCTTCTAATTTGACCAAGGAGCGAAGTCCCCTTGTATTTGCTAGGGCAGCCTCCAAGCCATAGGTTTCCTTAATTATCGACCAAAAATCCTCAACCTGAGGAGGTGTGGGAGAAATCCAAGCCCTAGCAATAGCTAGTCTAGCAGCCGCCATTAAAATTGAGAAGAGACATGCTAAACCAGAATTATTTTCTTTACAACCCAGCATGATCTCAAGACCAGTCAATGGTTGATTCAGGCCGAGTTTTGACTGAAGTAGCTGTTCAATTTTCTGCCAATAAACCGTCAGTGAAGGGCCACATAGGTTTCCAGGGGAATCTTTTGTTAAATTCACTTAGTTCACAGGTATTTGTATAGCTCGAGACTATAGAACTCTGCAGTACATGATTCCCAGCAATAACGGCTAAAAGGTAACGGACTGTACAAATAGCCCATATGTAGAGTATAAAATACTAATTAGTCTCCGTGCTTAAAAATTTAGAAACTTAGTTTGGTGCACGAGGCAGGTCCTTTGTTGTGTATATGATATTGAGTGGGGGGCGACCTGCCTCAGAGACCCCCTTGGCTCCATTTTGTAAATGGCCCCTCAGAGTGGAACCTTTTTAGCGTTTGGGTAATCTGTTGGTGACCTATCACGAAATGGTCGTTTGGGGAGTGGGTGCCATGTTGGGCTTCCTGGAGGGCCTCTGTGTTCCTTGTGGGGAGGCGTTCCTGATAGACCTGTTTATAGGCTGTGTCTATGTTCTCGCCCAGGCACCTTCGGTGATGCCAGTACTATGGTGCCGTTGATGGCCACTTGCCGAATTGTTGATCTTGACTCAGAAAATGTAGAGTTTTTTGATTACTTGCATGGAGCAGTTTGGTCCAAAGACCCATCATGAAGTTATGTTTGGCAGACCGAATGGCATTTTTTTGGGATTTTAGTGGTTGAGTCCTGGCTGGGTTGAATACCCCACAGGAGGGCGCATCTGAGCTCCCTGTTGAGTTGATTTTTCATGATCCGCAATTGTGGGGTGAACCATTCTGCCCCATTTCGGCCATAGCCATGTTTTGTGAGGGGTTCTCTGGGGAATTCTGTGATGAGGGCCTCAAAAAAAGCCTCCCAGGCCTGAACGGGCGAGATACTGCGATTGGCAGGAAATAGGAGTCTAGTGAAATAAAATGACATGAACATGTAAAAAGATAATAATGTTCCTCATTGGAAATATTGATTCTTACAGAAGAGCACTCTGCACAGTGATCAATAAATGGCATAAAAATAAGAGGCCTGTCTTCTTACAAAAATATATTTATTCAATTAGGATTATGATTGACAATATATATGGCAACAGACATGGTAGCTGATTATGGATAACACAGTTTATATGGTGCAGTGAAGATTTGTGGCCAGATCTACAAGTTATTCATGAAGCACAGTGCAGCAGCCACAAATGCTGCACTGCACTGCATGAAAAATACAGAGGAGGAGAGCACCATATTTACAGAAATATAGCGCGCTCATCCCCTTTCCCTATTGCCAGCACTGAAATCAGCTGCTGTGCACCACAGAGACACCTTTGTGCCATAGTGCAAGTGTGCCTCCACAAGTCTAGCATAGGTTTTGTACTGGAAGAATAGCCTTCCAGTACAAAATATCATGCTTAGACTAACTTGAGCTCTTTTCCCTCTTTGTATGTGTGCTGTAAAGTGTAGCACACATAAAAAGTCAGAAAAGGAAGGAGAAATTAAAGCATTTTTCCTTCCTTGCACCTACTTCAAAATGGCGCATTTTCCTTACGCTAAACCCTGGCTACTCTATTTATGACCGGACTGGGAACCGAAACCGGCCTTGGCAAACTGCTCGGCTGGCCCTGGGGAAATGTGGGGGTGGGGAGGGCTATGCGGCTGAACTGTTTGCTAGGGCCGGTTTCAGCCGATTTTGTTACAGGGGTGGCAATATTGCCGCCCGGTAAAAAAATCGGCCCACTTGTGCCCAGAACCGGCCCCCACTCTGGCGGCACGCCGGGGAAACGCCCTGTGCCCGCTATAGCCAGTCTGGCCCTGACTTTATTAGTAAATAGGGTTTAGCATCAGAAACGTTGGGTGGTTGCATGGGAACGCCCATGCACCACTCATGGTATGCTCCCTTGATGCTAAGTAATGCAGTGCAGCGCTATGGTCCGCTTCACGTTACTTTCACATTATTTCCAGCGCCAAACAAGTTTAGCGCTGGAAAGTCAATCAGAAAAAATGTTTTTGCGCAGATTTGTTTTCTTTTTATAACCGTTTATTGAAAATAAACATAAATCAAATCAAAACAAACCTGGTGCAGTCGCAAAACAAAATACAGTTCTTGAGGACAGCAGGAAATATGAATGAAAAAAAGAATACATTGGGTCAAAGGAAAACACATTGATATCATCAATCCCTGTGACCGCCAGTCTATGGTGTTACATTGTGAACAACACCGGTTGCCTCTTTTGCGCCGATTTGAGTCATTTTTGTGATGCAAGCATGGCCTAAAATCTTAGTAAATCTTCCCCTCCGGCATTATATATGTGATAGCATATATACATGTGTGTATGTGTGAGTAAATATAAATATATATACATATATATATTTATTTAGTCACTGAAAAAAACAAAGGTTAAAGTAACGTTATAGCTAGGTGTAAAAAAAAGGATTTGTTTTTTTCTTTAAATCACTGATGGCATCATCCAATGAGTGTTCTAGTTTGTTTTATAGTTTATATAGTGGTGGGTAAGTACCATATACTTGTTTACCTAATTTTGTACAGCAGGGATCCAGGTAATGGGTGTAAATGGTTACAAAACACACCTGCTCCTAATGCACCATAGGTGTGTAGAAGTATCGAACATCTTATAAATCTTTGTATTCAAGAGTAACTCTGAGTGCAGGTGATAGTTGCCGACCCGTGTTCATTATGTTCCAAAGAAGCTTTTTGGTTCTGCAGAAAAAGTTTTCAACATGAGCAAAATTGCACTTAGTAGATAATAAATTTTGTAAGCAGCTTTGAGTTATGAGACATAATTGTGTCAGCATGACAATTTCCACATAACTTAGAAGACTGTGCACCAGTTACTAACCTATATACATGTCCATGTTTTGCTTGAGAAGATGGGCTATCTGTTAAGTGTTCACTGCAGTATAAAGGGTGCAGGTAGGAGGATGTTTCGCATCTTCCAATCTTGGTTATTTTGAGAAAATCCTGTCTTTTTTGACAACTGTTGCACAGAGTGTACACTGTTCTCAGTAGATACTTTTTAACACTCTGTGGTATTTTTCTTATGAAAGTTTCCCAGTACGTAAACAGTGTGGTTTAAAGTGAACTCTCTCCATAGAGTAAGCACTGTTTACAGTACCCAGTTCTCTACTGATAGCAACTTCATTTCTCAATGTAGGCTCAGTGACTTTCAGGTGTTTGATACAGATATAAGCTGTCCGTAGTAGGTCATTTGTTTTGGAACTGACATTCACTATTTTTAGGAACTTAGCTTTCTCTGAACAGTTGTAAACAGATTGAACATTGAACTATATGAGTGTTTCCTATATTTATGTGGTTGATTGTTAATGTGAACTATGCTAGCTGTAAAGTGTATGGTATACACTCAATGTTGCACATAATGCATGCTTTTTAAACCTAAGGGAGTTGTGTATGTGATAGCAGTAATGATGTCTGATATTCTCCTGAGCTATTTTGTACTTACTTTCAGGCCTCTAATGCTATAGTAAGTTATAGACTAATATGTGGGAAAACGAGGTTTGGATGATGTACTCAGTGACCTCATCAATTATACCTTTAAGATGTAATCAGTGATGTCATGCTGGGATGAATTCTTTAAATTAATTTCCCGTTTTCTATCCCAGTATGTGACGGTGTGCACCCTTTCTTACTGACCCATGGGGCATATTCCCGCAACCGAATAGGTAAGAAGATGCATTAGTAAATCACATTATCTACCCCATCAGAGCCGTATAAAGAGTACATTTTACTGCATGGGGCATGCGGACACGGTGTTGCTTTGTTTCAACTTTTTCTACAAGATGAAATCAAATACATCTAATCATTTTAAAATACACAACACAAAGTCAATCATTTTTCTCATTGTTATACCACAGCCATGATGATAACTGTGGTATTTTCTAGTATTGTTTTAATACAGATTTGTATATTTTATTCACTGCATGCTACACTTACCCTGCGATGCTTGGTGGCCAATCCAGCGCCAGACACACACAGTGGTCCACACTATGGGACCTACTGGCTCTATAAGGAGCTCTTACACCAGAAACATTTTAACACTGAAGTGATTTTTCTTTCTCTTTTTGTGACCTAGGTTGGGTAACCAAAGATAGAACCCAATAGTCTGTACCACCCTAGAAGGGGACCTCTATCCACCACACCATTCTGGGGGTGGGACACTCAACTTTCACTATATGCAATTTTTCTGGTCCTGAAGAAGCGCCAGGGATCTCTGTCCAAGACAAATAGGGGCGTGAATCATGTTGACCCATTTAATTGTTTCGCTCACATTCACATTTGACTACTAAGGGACATTACAACCCTAGTAGCATCAACCTTCGGGTTTTTTAATCTGACAGAGGAATCCACCCATTAAAATAACATAATACGATATCCCCTAGTCAGTTTTATACTCACTCACTTCCTTCAGAGCACTCTCTCACACACATCATACAGCAAGCATGTCAAAAGATCTCCTCTAAATTGACCCTTTGGGAGACCCGAGGGGCATTGGAGCGCCAGCCCAATGAGGAGGATCCGCCCTATGGTGAAGCCTGACATCCCTCAGGATGGGTGAGGGCAACAAGTAATAGTCTTTTTTCTATGTTATGTACATCCTAGATCACCTCCTTTCTTTTGAACTTCACTAGGAACAGTGACCCCCTATTTGGAGGGTACCACCTTTATGCCTAGTACCAGCCTGTGAGTGGGGCAAACCCCTGGCCACTTCCTAACTAATAGGTACAAGTACCGAGAGGTAAGCCCCTGGCCACTTTTACAGCACTTCTTGTGTGTTGTACTGTAAACAATCCCACAGTGCCCCTCTATACCTAAACCTAACATGGCAGAGCCTTTCTATCCCTATACAGAGCTCCCTGTGCCCACCTCCCCCAGAGCTGTGGCTAGTACAATTGGAAAATCCACCCTTGTGGTCACTCTAAACTGGTTGGTTCTAGAAGCAGGCACTCGCCCACTGGGATTGGTGCATGGTTGGCTAGCAGGATAATAGAGGGAGCCGGCCCAGATGTGCACTACATCCCCTTGTAAGAGGATAGGAACCACTTGAAGTTAATTAACTTCCTGGGCATAGCATAGATGGCCAACCTGTCAGGGAGAAAAACATCTCTCCTCACCCAAGCCCTTTGTCCAGTGTCTAACAGCAATGCACATTTCACCACAGGGGAGCCATAAAAAGTCAGGGGACACCGAACACTGGCAGGAAGGCATATTTGGCTCAGGCAGGACCATGGCAACTTTCTAAGTGTCATTTCTAAAACAGTCATCTAAAATCAGACCATTACGTTAAACTTTAAATTACCATGAGAATGAGCCGCTGAATCATTGTTCTAGCTATTCCTAAAATGAAGTTAAGCATTGTAAGGTTATATAACATAACTCAGTTTTTTCCTATGGGAGTGTTATATTTCATATTGGTACCCTAATAAAGGTCCAGGGAACATCGTACACTTTCGCTACATCAGCTCGTTATTTCATATGAACGAGCCTTATAAGGACATAACTCCAAATAAGGACAGAATGACTTAAGGGACATCACGCCTTATAAGGACTGTAGCCTTTTATGGACTAAACCTTTCACCTAGTTCCATGCCGAGGGAGGACTTTTCCCAATCAATATTGCTAAGACGTCATCCTTAGCACATATGAATAATTGATGAGTACACTCTCCAGGAGGCCTACTACACCTCTCCCATCGACGCACAAGGTTTAATCCCCAACGTCATACCTCATACTGAACAATGGGTAACACACGTACATAGACTGTATAAATACAGCACCTCTTGCTATCAGAAAGCAGGAGGGAGACTTCAAGACTGACACACTGACCAGAGAAGCTGCAGCTCCGTCATGCTATCGCTCCAGCTAACAGTGGTCTCGATATCCCCTGCGGGGTGTCCAGCTCGATTCCAGGACGAAGTCCCACACTCTCACTATTCAGGTATGGGGGTTCGACTCAATCCTAGCGGGATTCTTGGTTCTTAGACACCAGGCTCTTAGGCTTAGTAGCTCTTTCGCACCAACTTACATGCTAGGTACACTCGGGTACATCTAGTCAGTCATCTTAGGAGCAGACACTTTATTTTATAAATGCATTTCATATTTATGTATATGTTCGTGACTATTACACAATGGTAGAACAATACTATTCCTTTTTATTCACTGTACTGCAAGTTCTGTATCTCTGCTACAGTGTTACAGTTGTAACAGCGCACTTATTCTACATGAGAAGAGCTACGGTACAATAAATTCTTATTGTAAAAACGCTCGACTATTTCTTCTCTGTATCTCTCTGAGAGCAAAATAAGCAAGCACGAGTGACTGGGTGAAAATTAGTGTATTATTTCCACGAGTCTGAGGTTATTGTGTTCTGAGGTTGCCAAAAACGAATCTCTCTGATAGCAGGAGATTCTAGTGGCACTGTGAGCTAGCTAATGCAAACCATAGGCTAACATATGCGGCAGGGGTGCACGGAGTCAGTCTGCCACCAGAACCACAGTATATGTTAAACCGTAAACCGCATAGGTCCTGCATGACAGGGTACTATTAGGACTACACTACTTGGTGCCCAACGTGGTATATTTATGACGCACCTACTCAACAGTAGAATCTGAGTAGCTCAGTCGTGCTTATTCTCAGAGACCCTACTTACAAAAAGTGGGCCAAAACTCCACCACAGTTTAGTAGGCGAGATATCCTATGTATTGTCTGTTGGTTAATCAAGCTTGAAAGGACAACGTTCCTAAAAGCTTTGCATAAAACTTTTTTTTCCTTTCCTTGGACAATAATTCTGTGTCTTAAACATGATGGCGGACGAGGAAGGAGTTTTAAACCAAGGACCTAACCGGACTGGTGAGGTCGATGCAGATGCAATAGAAATTGCACCCAAAGTAAGATAAACTTTAACAGTAAAACTACTCAAACATGGGTTACAACCCAGAGGAGGTGCAGTAATATTTGTGATAAAGGCACACGAAGATTTCAAAACAGAGGTATTCTACTCATGGGTTATATTCCCATCAGCCGATGTTGTAACAAAAACTTTTCATTATTACATACATGATGACATTCCAGCGGTTTACACTCCTTTTGAGGAGACTGAGATTCCGCTTACTTTCCAGGAACGTATTTTCTGGTTCAATGGCGTCACACCCCACATAAAAACAAGAGAAAGCTTGGTCCTTTAGGGATTCCAGGAGCAACATGGCCGATATTAGCAACCTATGCACCACATCCAGACATGGACACAATGACCCAGGATGAACTACTTGTTCAGCATATAGAGTTGATAAAACTCTACAGAATCATGACACACTTCATCTTGAGGACTCTAGCGGTCCAACCAACAGTAATTACACCTACTGCAGCTCCTACACAGAGCTCAGGTACTAAAATTACTCCACAAACATTACATGCAGTAATGGGAAGTGCCCACAAAACGTGAACAAATTCCTTTCTGGGTAGCTCAGAAAATAACCCAGTAAGAATCAGTATTCCTAAATACCACACCATTTGAAAAACACAGAATTTTAACAATCTGTTAGCCCATGGGGATTGCACCACAGTTAGAGGATTGCACCTCTTGGGGTACAGTCTTTGGTGCCATATATACCGGAACTCATGGTATTCCTTCATTAGCAGTTGTACCAGATGTATTAAGACAAATACAAAACGACTATGGAGCAGAACCTGCCCTAAACTTAGGGATTAAGTTGTTAAACAACTATGACCAGGTATCAGCCATAATAATAGGTAACATTAAAGGGGAAGCAGCATCAGTGGCCATCTGCCAATGCCTAAGGGAGTTCTATAACCCATTGTTTGGGACCACTGAGTTCCATAAAATCATCTTTGATCAAGAAATGAACAAGGAACCTAAAATGGTAATTTATCTAACTAACGTTGAGCTGGATAAAGATGATGAATGAATACTCTCTTTGAGCCTCTCCTTTTGCCCTGTTTCAGGTTTCAACTATGCACAGACAAGAGTTGATCTCTATCAGTTTATCCGCAAACTGAGACTGAAGAAATTCTTTAGCATGAAACCTGCAGCAAGCGAAAGCAGAGTTATTGAAGAAAGAACAATGGGTGGACTAAGAGTGGCTGATGCCCAGAGGTTAGGGATACTCCTATCCCTAGACGACTCTGCACAGGGAAATACAAACGGAAGTGAACTGTCAGCAAATGCAGGCTTTAACATTGGTGAAGGGGGCAATACTGATTTCAGGGTACAATCAAGATTTATACCACCTATCATGAATGATGGTGTTGAAGTGTTTTCTGATTTGTTGTTTAATGAGAATACAGAGAAAAGTACACGTAAAAACTAGGCCAGCGGAAAGTCAGGGCAAAATGTTTAGACAAGTTATAAACAAATGGAGCAATGTGGAGAACTGTGTGGTGAGACGCTCTGATAAAGGAGGAAATGTGGTCCTATGGGACAAGAGCATGTACATGCGTGAGGCCTACTTACAATTGAATGACAGATTTTGCTATTCCCGAATAGGCAGGGCAGAATACGAGAGCGTGAAAGAAAGATTTTTGACACAATTGATTGAATGGAGAGATGATAATCTGCTCAATTGGGATGAATGGAAGTTTTTGAGTAAAGATGCACCCAAAATTCCAGTACTTTACCTTATTCCGAAAATACACAAGGATAAGAACAAACCACCAGGTAGACCAAAAGTGGCAGTGAATGACAGTCTTTTTGATAACACCTCAACTTGAATCGATAGATTCCTATAACCCATTGTTTGGGACCTACTGCCATACGTCAAGGATACCACTGAGTTCCATAAAATCATCTTTGATGTTATTTGAGAGGACGACATGTTGATGATAACCCTAGATGTGACCTCCTTATACACGAGCATTAGGCATAAGGATGGTCTAGGTGCCACAAAACATTACTTAAGAGCTAGAGCAATCGGGTTTTATAAACAAAATGAGATGTTACTGAAAATGATGGAATGGTGCCTTACGTATAACATCTTCTGGTTCAATGGGGAACTATTACAGCAATTACAGGTAACTTCAATGGGAACCTGCTTCGCTCCCAGCTTTGCTCATTTGTTTATGTGCTGGTGGGAGGAGCAGGTGATCAACGGACCAGGTCTCAAAGAATTGGTGGAGACCATAGCTTTATGGGTTAGATAAATAGACAATGTCTTTGTACTATGGAAGGGTAGTGAGACATCTTCCAGAGCCTTTGTAAAGAAGATTAACGACAACTCACTCAATCTGAATTTCACTTGTGAAATTAATAACAAGGAAATTAAGTTTTTTAAACATCCACCTTGAAGTAAAAGGCCCTAAAATTACCACCACCCTGTATAGGAAACCCACGGCAGGCAACAGCATTCTGCACGCTAACAGCTTTTACCCATACGCCCTCAAACAGAGCATTCCTTAGGGTGAATTACTGTCATCAGTGATGTCATTTGAGATGTCATCAGTGATGTCACTGACCATGTCATGAGTGATGTAATATGTGACGTCATCAGCAGTGCATTGCGGGCGCGCGAGTTATAGTTAGCTGAACTAACTATAACAGGGGAATTTCAATGGTTTTGTACAAGTGAAAAGTCCAGCTAACTATAACACCCCTGAAACCTATGGTTTTTTCAGTGAATTTCTAAGGTTTTTTAAATGCTAATTCCTAACTATAACGTGCCTGAAACCTATGGTTTTTTCATTGAATTTCAAAGGTTTTTTAAATGCTAATTTCTAACTATGCCTACAGAGATAGGACATGTGAAGAAAGAAGAAAAAACGCACAGAAAGAAAAAAAAGAAATGCAGAAAGAAGCAACAGAAGTCCTCAAAGACGAAGAAAAGTGCAGGAAGAAGGATAACGTGCAGAAAGAACAAACAAAAGAGCAGAAAGAAGCCGTGTTGCAAAATCAACCTGTACCCTCAACTTTTTCAGACGGATACTGGTGGTAACTGAGTCTGACTAACCAGTCCTAGAGCCACTGCTATGTTAAAAGACACTCAGAATACAGTGAAAACACCTACATACACTAGGGAACACTATGCGTTGGGGTCCCACTGTGATCAGCATGACCTCCTCAGTAAGCCCCTAGTATATAATAGGGCAGGGGATTAAAACGACCTCTTAAAACGCGCCACAGGGCGTGTTTGCACACGTCACCTCAGGCCCCATCCCCTCACTTCCCCACTGTGTAAACACGCCCTGTGGCCGTTTTAAGTTGGGAGATTAAGTCCCCTTGAATCCTGAGGGTCCCTAGGGTCCAACTAGACCACTAGGTACCTCCAGTAAGCGCCACAGAGCTGCGTTGCAGAGAGATGTAAAAAGGGGAACTGCCTAGACCACCTCTCTGCAACGCAGCGCAGCGCAGTGGCGCTTACTGGAAGCACCTGGTGGGCTAGTTGGCACCCAGGGTCCCTCAGGATTGAAGGGGAATTATTTCCCCAACTTAAAACGCGCCACAGGGCTTGTTTGCACACGTTAACTCAGGCCCCGTCCCCTCCCTTCACCACTGTGTAAACACGCTCTGTGGCCGTTTTTAGTTGGGAGATTAGGTTCATTTGAATCCTGAGGGTCCCTAGGGTCCAACTAGCCCACAAGGTACCTCCAGTAAGCGCCACAGAGCTGCGTTGCAGAGAGGTGTAAAAAGGAGCACGGCCTGCACCACCTCTCTGCAACGCAGAGCAGTGACACTTACTGGAGGCACCTGGTGGGCTAGTTGGCCCCCAGGGTCCCTCAGGATTGAAAGGGAATTATTTCCCCAAATTAAAACGTGCCACAGGGCGTGTTTGCACACGTCACCTCAGGCCCCATCCCCTCCCTTCACCACTGTGTAAAGGCGCCCTGTGGCCGTTCTAAGTTGAGAGATTAAGTCCCCTTGAATCCTAAAGGTCCCTAGGGTCAAACTCGCCCATTAGGTACCTCCAGTAAGCGCCACAGAGCTGCGTTGCATAGAGGTGTAAAAAGGGGCGTGGCCTCAGAACACCTGTCTGCAACGCAGCTCCCTGGCGCATACTGGAGATACCTGTTGGGCTAGTTGGCCCTCAGGGACCCTCAGTATTGAAGGGGAATTAATTCCCCAACTTACAACTGGCCAGGGGGCGCGTTTGCAGAGTGCTGCAAGGAGGGGGCGTGGCCTCCAACGTGATGCCGGTCTTTTATTTATTTTATTTTTTTAGGAAGGGCTGTGTGGCCCCCCCCCCCTTCTTTTTCTAATTTACTGGCCCTGGGGACCCCATCCCCCAGGGCCTGCACCCTAATTTGTTTTGTTGAAAAAAATAAATTTGGCCCTCCCAAGTCCTTAATCGGCCCCAGGGACCCCAACCCATGGCCTTTTTAAAAAAAATTCTTTAGGAGGGGGCTGCGTTGGCCCCCATCACCGGGGCCGGCCTTTGTTTTTTATTATTATATTTATAGAAAAACCTAGGACATGCTGGACAAACCGTATGTACCTATCACCATGACTATTTGCGTGATATTCTAAGAGGCAACTATGCATAGAATGAATCCGCATGGAATGTATTTACACCGCTAGTGAAGCTCTGACGTGTCTGACGCCCTACCGTGCCTAATCCCGGCGCCCCCGCTGGTGGGTACTCTCCAAGTAGACACCCTTGTCGTTTATTTATACAAACATGGGTAGCTATTGATGGGCACATTTAATATACATGCACACCAAGCCATTCAAAGGGGATTCGACAAAAATTCGACCAAACTATGCAAGAAACCCCCCTCACGGTTAATAAAACACACATCCACCGCCGGATGTGTAATACTTTTTATTTTACTCTCTGGAAAGGAGACGAACCTCACTTGAGAGTCACAGCGTGCTCCTGGCTGAGCCCAATGCTGTGTTACACCCACCAGTGCCCGCCGAGTGCCTCACACCTCCGTGTTGTATTCCACCAGCTAGTGCGTATGCTATGACCCTCTCTAGCCCATGTGCACTATAACACCACCCCGTGAATATGTCATGCCACACTTGCCTTCGCACAGGTTATATTGCCCTATCTAACGTGCCTTTCTCGATGCCTATGTTATAACGCACAGCGCTATGCCATACATATTACAATCTGGGATCCATATCTTTGTCACAGTGCATATGCAACGTTACACTCCCCAGCACGTATTTTATATTACAACTTTAGAGACTAGTTAGGTTACACAACACTGCCCTTTGCATATTACACTCCAAGGCGCATATCGCATAGCACGCGCTAGTGCCTGTGCTATCTCGCGCTCTCCAAGGAATCTGTCATTGCGCACAATGTATTGCATATTATATTTCACACCACGGTTCATCTTATATCGCACTAATTGGTGCATAGTTTATACCATATACTATATCTAGTTCATTTTCAATCGTGCTCTCAGGACTATGTTCTATATAACACTGCGTCCACCTACCCTTTTCATGGGCATTACATTTTGCGATGGGGGTGGAGGGTCAGGGGGTGTTTCTGCCAAGTGAGCCCGGAGTCACAGTCACAAACGTCCTCTTCTTCCTGAATAAAAGTGAGATTATGCTGCATACTTGTTCATATTTTAAGTAGTTCGCACAGACACACATTTTAAAAACAATAAAGTTCCTAATACCCACCTTCACTGAACAGTTAGCTTGCTTCCCCATCCACCTCCTCCCTATCCTCTGTTGTCTGAATCCATGGACTAGCCTCCTCCCTCCTGCCATGCATGGTCTGATGTGCTGCCACTACCCTCCATTTAGCATGATGTACCAGTCCACTCCTCCTGCCCTCCATTGCCCAATTTTATGGCCCATCATTGACCTCCTGCTTAGCCTCTGTGCTTAGCTTGCTGCCCCTGTTCTCCTTCCCACTGCCCTCTGATGTCTTTGTGCATGCCCCTGCTCCATCCGTTTTGCCCACCATGTTCCATGGACCTGCCACTCCTATCTACCCTGAGTGTTCTGTTGAGCTGCCACTCCCCTCCCACCTGCCTAGCATTGTCAGATGACTGTAACGTGTCCCTGCCACCTCCACCCTGCCTGTCCACATGCCATGCCCCTATCCCCTTCCTCCTGTCCTCCATGATCCATTTTACTGCCACACCCTTCTGCCCTCCCTGGTCTGTTGTGCTGCAACTGCTCCTCCTGCCTGCCCCGCGCGGTCTGTTGTGAGGCCCCTTCCCCTGAACTCTCTTGTCTATGCCCAGGTCCTGACCCTCCCTTCTATCCTCCATGGTCCTTTGTGCATGCCCCTGCACCCTCCTTCTTGCCCATCATAGCCATTGTGCTGCCACTAACCCTCCCGCTTGCCATGCATGGTCTTCTGTGCTGCCATGGCCCCTCCCACCTTCCCTGTGTGGTCAGCTAGCTGCCCCTGACCCCCTCCCACCTTCCCTCCATGGTCTGTGTGTATGCCATCATAGTCTCATTGTTGCTCTCCATGGTGTGTCTTGTTTCTGGTGCCCATCCTGCCTGACCTCCATGGTCATCCTGCTGCTCCTGCCCCCAGCCCTCTGTTTCCATGTGCAGACCCCTATTCCCTCCCTCCTGGCTTGTCTGTTCCATTGTAATGCCCCTGATCCGTCCCTCCTGCCCTTTATGGTCTGTTATGCTGCAGCTTTCTCTCCTATCTGTCCATTATGGTCAGCTAGCTACCATTGCCTCTTTCCCCTCTGTTCTCTGTTGTCCATGTGCATGGTCCTGTCCCCTCCCTATGGCTTTCTATGGATTGTTGTGCTGCACTCCCTTCCCGCATGCGCTGTGTGGTGTATTGTGCTGCTGCAAACCCTGATGCCTGCCCTGTAGGGTCAGTTTGGTGCACCTCTCCATGTCCCTCCTGTCCTCTGTTATCCGAGTCCATGTCCCTACCCCAATTCCTCCTGCCTACCATTATCCAATGTACCATACTTGCAAACATTTTGAACTTGGTAACGGGGAGATTTTGAAAAAAAACTGGGGTATTGATTTTCCCCTTTGAGTTACATTGAAAAAGAGGAGATTGTAGATAGGAGACAGATCAAATAAAGCCCATTTGAGCTTAAAAACATTGGACGTTTCCTGGCTGAAACGGGTCTGTTGGCATGTATGGTTGTACTACCACTGCCTCTTCCTTCTGCCCACAATGGTCTATTATATTGCCACAGCCTCTCTTGCCAGTCCTGTATTGTTGGTTTGTTGCCCCTGCCCCCCTTTCCACTGCCCTCCATAGTCTGTTGTGCTGCCACTGCCCTTCCTGCCTGCCCAGTGTGGTCAAATTGTTGCATCTGCACTCTCCTACCTGCCTTAAATTTTCAGAGTCCGTGCCCCTGGCCTCTGCCTCTCAACAGTATTCCAATGAACAACTAGATTGCTAACATTCTATATTTATTACAAAAGTGTGGAACGCCTGACGTCATCTTGTTGTAATCAAAACTGTAATACCTAGAAATTACGTATATGAGAGGGTCTTATTTGCATCAAAATTATGGTTAGTGCTCTAAAAAACTAAAATGAGGACATATTTTCTGAGATTTCAAATAGAGACAAAGAACTTTTAAATTATTTGTAATCTTTATGTTTTTTTATCCAGTTGATCACTTGATTAAATGTTGCACCTAGGGGAGAGGATGTGGTGTTACTTCCAGAGCTGCAGACTTTGCAACTGGGGAACCAGGTTGGAGTTTCTGCCTCAGCTCAACATTCTGTGATTCTGGTCAAATCACTTAATCTCCCCATGTCTACAACCAAAATGAATTTGATCTTGTGTGATGTAACCAATGCTCATGTAAAGCACTCCAATACCTGACAAGTCTGCACTATATAAAACTGCAAATACACAAAAATAAGTCTTCTGCACACTTCTGTCATTGGGCTACATGTGGGCTACATCTGGGTGATATTTGTGCTGCATTTGGGCTCTTTTGTCTCTGGTGGCCATCTTGGGAGATTTATTTGTTATGAAGTTTCCTAATTTCCTCATTTACTGCAGTCTCCTCAGTAGGAAATGCTTTCAGTTTTTTACTTTAATTCCATCAAGTAGGTATTCAGATATGTCACACATTTGCCATAGATTCTGAATGTTAGCACTCTAGTTGCTCATTAGATCACTGTAGTAAAACTACTGCTCACCAGGGAAGTCTGATGCTGGTATTCGAAGTGCATGTTTCAGTCTGCATGTCAGAATTTTTTCATGAAATAGAAGAGGATTTGAGAAGTCACTCAAAATGTGCCCTAATTTTTCTTTCTGCAGCACTAATCATACTTTCTATGGCAAAATGAACCCCCTCATTTTGTTCCTTTTTAAATTAAATGTTTTAAGAGTTACCACTTTATTCCAACCAAGATGGCTTCAGGTGTGCCATATGTTTGTCATAAGTAGGACTGTTAGCGCTCTAGTTGTTCTTTAGAACACTCTGGGAAGCTGCAGTAGAACACAAAGGAATCAACTGACAGTCTCTGCCCTTGTTGGATTTACATGTTTTACTGAGAATGTCAGACTTCATTCTCACATGACTGAGAAAGATAATGTGAATTTACAGAAAATATGCTCTCAGTTTAGCTTATAGATCACCTTCCAAACCTCTGTGGGAAAAGCATGAGAAAATAGTTTTTTCTCAAACATGATTCATGATATCACAGCAGAAGGCTTTTTCACATGGTAAAATCACTTTAGAACACACCACAATTCCTAAAATGAGTATGGTGCCATCAACAAATGATTTATAATGTAACTAAATTCTTAAAACCTTCTATTAACAGCAATGCTTTTTAATGAGGTGCTATCATGTATATTGGTCCCAAGTTGGCTGCCAACACTTCTTGGATGAAGTGCTGACAGCCAATCAGATCTCACGATGAGATGTGTGGTTAGACTCCGCCCAGATATATATGTGATTTTTCTTTTGATTTTCTCAGGAACTACTGAACGGATTTACACCATTTAAGCAAAAGGCACGAGTCTGAACTGATGACTACCTCTTTGCCAAATTTGGTGTAATTCCGTTCAGCACTTCAGGCTGTAGCTGCGTCAACCGGTCCTATGGGAAAATGCATGGGGAAAACGCATTTTGGGACCCCCCTTTTTTCTCGGGCCCCGCTTTACGAATCACCGTGAAAGTTTCAGGATAGGAGCGGACCGGAGCTGGCCAAAAGGGTGGAAAATTTTGCGAAGATTCATCAATCGACGCCAACGTTATTCCAAATAGAATGTTGCAGATTTCCTATGGAAAATGGGTCCTAACTATAACTACCTACTGGCGACTGCCAGTAGGTAATATGTGTGTGTGTGTGTATATATATATATCTATATATATTACCTACTGGCGGTCGCCAGTAGGTAGTTATAGTTAGGACCACGTTTCCATAGGAATACCGCAACATTCTATTTTGAATAACTTTGGCACCGGTCGACGAATCCTCGCCAAATTTTCAAAATAGGTGGGGCGCTACGCTCCGCTCCTACCCTGAAAGTCTCGGGGGGATTCGTCAAGCGGGGGCTGAGATAAAAGGGGGGTCCCAAAACGCGTTTTTCCCATGCATTTTTCCATAGGACCTTTAGACACAGCTACAGCCCGAACGGCTGAACAGAGTTCCTTGAAATTTGGCAGAGAGGTAGTCTACAGGTCAAGGAAGTGCCTTTTGTAGGTTTGGTGTAAATCTGTTCAGTAGATTCTGAGAAAATAGCCTTTAAATCAATATATATATCTGAGCCAGCTTACGGTGCGCTTACGGTGCGCTTACCGTACGCGTACGGTGACGTGCGCGTGCGCGATTCTGATTGGCTGTTCGATCTAAGTAAACATTAGAATCGGTCGAAACCAGGAAGCGGCGGCCGCCATTTTCTCTCTCGCACTCTGAGGGGGGCTGCAAAAACCAAGACAAAAAATATCTACAGGGGGAGTATATTCAGTTCTTAACCACCCTGCATACATATATGTGTCCCCAAACAACCCCCAAGGCCAAAAAAACAAATTTATATTTTTTCGAAAAATCGCCGATTACGCTTACTGTACGCGTACGGTTAAAAATTTTTAAACAAAAAAAATTATCTACACTTTCCCCACCCCGTGTGCAAATGGTGCCCGTAGTGCACCATTTGTGCATGGCAAGTATACAAATGAAAAGTATAAATGAATAACTTTCACAACGAAGCGCATAATATGTCCCCCATGTGCGCACGATGCGCAAAGCGCATCGTGCGTACATGGCCCATCCCGCGGAACGTGGGCACGCGGTGCGCGCAGCGCACCGCGTGACCACCATGCGTGCACGGCACTAACTGCGTAAAGTGGGCGCGCGGTGCGCGAAGCGCACCGCGTGCTCACTGTGCGCACACGGTGCGCAAAGCGCACCGTGCGCGCACGGAACGAACTGCGTTAACTGGGCGCGCACGCCACGAATGGCGTAAAGTAACTTAGCATTTAAAAAACCGTACAAATTCACTGAAAAAACCATAGGTTTCACACACGTTATAGTTAGGAATTAGCATTTAAAAAACCTTGCAAATTCACTGAAAAAACCATAGGTTTCACACAAGTTATAGTTAGCTGTAAATTTCACTCGTAAAAAACCAATGAAATTCCCCCGTTATAGTTAGTGCAGGCAACTATAACTCACGCGACCGCAATCCTCTGCTGATGACATATGTGTCTTTATGAAAAAAAAATATTTGTAATATATGTATAGCTAAAATTTAATGGAAGAAGACATGGGCAAATAAGTGTCTAAATACAGTATTAGCATCAGCAGAGGATTGCGGTCGCATGAGTTATAGTTGCCTGCACTAACTATAACGGGGGAATTTCATTGTTTTTTTACGAGTGAAATTTACAGCTAACTATAACTTGTGTGAAACCTATGGTTTTTTCAGTGAATATATATATATATGTATATGTATATAGTCAACCAAACTCCTTCTCCAGAATTCCAGATAAAAGAAGCAAGTGGCACACCAGGGATTACTGCACAATCGTCTTGGTGCACATTAAAAGATTGTGCAGTAATCCCTGGTGTGCCGCTTGCTTCTTTTATCTGGAATTCTGGAGAAGGAGTTTGGTTGACTGAATATTACAGAGGCTGTCGCCGCGGCAGGCACCGACAACTTAGGAAGGTGAAACCGCGAAGGCAGCAATTGGAGAAAGTGAAATATGTGTGTGTGTGTGTGTGTGTGTGTGTGTGTGTGTGTGTATATATATATATATATATATATATATATATATATATATATATATATATATATATAATATTATCTACTGGCAGTAGATAGTTATAGATTGGACCTATTTTCCATAGGAAATCCGCAACATTCTGTTTGGAATAATGTTGGCGCCGGTTGACGAATCCTCGCGAAATTTTCCAAACTTTTGGCCAGCTCCGCTCCGCTCCTAGTTATTTAATTGTGAGGAGATGTATGTAGACTATTTTGATTTTAATCGGACTAGTGTATTTTTCCTGCTAAAGTGTAGGGAGTACTTTTTTTCTCTACAATGTGTGTGCATGTAGAAACCATTCTGTGATAAGCATTTGTGTTTGTAAACAGATAACTGTGCAGTTTTTATATTTTGGTAGAATTAGAAACCAGTCATTGTTTATGAATTTGTGAAATGAGTTATGTTATGTTTCTATACTAAAATGTAGTACTACTTCTAGATGAAGAAATGTGTTTTGATATAGTGCAAGGGATAGTGTTGTTTGTCTAGAATCACACAGTGAGTCTGTGTGCATTTGGGAACAACTGTGAGTGAAGCATTTGGTAACATCGTGTATTTGCTGACAGATAACTGTTTTAACTTGTCATGTTGTGAAGTTTCAGTGGCATTAGATGACAGTTATGGCTTATGATTTGATTAAATGAGTCAGGCTTTGACAGAAAAGTGCAGTCGTGAAATATGTAGTTTGTGTGCAGTTCCCTTACCACTTGCACTGTAGTGAATGAGTTATGGTAAAGTCCTAGGCTAGTGTTGATTGTTTAAAATCACACTGTGAGTCTGTGTGCATTTGGGAACCACTGTGAGAGAAGTGTTTGTTAACATTGTGTATTTGCTGACAGATAAGTGTTGTAAAACATGTCATGTTGTCAAGTTTTAGTAGCATTAGAAGACAGTTATGGCTTATGCTTTGATTATATGAGTCAGGCTTTGACATAAAAGTGCAGTCCTGAAATATGAAGATTGTGTGCAGTTCGCTTACCACTTCCACAGTAGTGAATGATTTTTGGTAAACTCCTAGGTATAGTGGTTGTTGTCTAGAATTACACTGTGAGTCTGTGTGCATTTGAGAACCACTGTGAGAGAAGCATTTGGTAACATTGTGTATTTGCTGACAGATAACTAATTTAAAACCTCTCATGTTGTCAAGTTTTAGTAACATTAGAAGCTAGTCTTTGCTTATGCATTGATAAAATGAGTCAGGGTTTGACACTAAGGTGCAGTGCCATGTACCATTCTGTTCACTGTGGCAGAACTGAAAATGTAAAAGTTTTACCTAAGCACTGTCCTAGAAGTAGTCTGATTATTTAGTCCGTTTCTAAGTACCAAATAGACTGCTTCAAATGTCTATGCAGTATGCATGTAGTGTTCTAACATACTATACACTTGTCTTTTACACCTTCAATTCCCTAGTCAGTATCCATACACTTCCAGGAAACATCCTGTCACTTCCTTTGCAGTCCTCTAGAGACCCATTCAACAGCATGTACTAATCCATTCACTGTGCCAAAACCCAAACACTTCTAATACTCTAATGATTCAGTCACTGCCTAAGTATTCATGCACTGAGCCAGGTCTTAGCACATGGACTTCTTCAAACCCCTATCCACTATGCATGCAGTCCTCTAAGCACCTACACACTTGTCTTTCACACCTTCAATTCCCCAGTCAGTATCCGTTCACTTCCAGCAAACACCCTGTCACTCCATTTGCACTCCTCTAGTGACCCATTCAGCATCATGTACTAATCCATTCACTGCGCCAAACCCTAATAAATTCACCCAGGCACTCTCCTTGCAGTACTCTAATCATTCAGTCAGTACCCAAGTACTCATCCAGTGACCCAGGCCTTAGTATATGGACTGCTTCAAACCCTTATCCACTATGCATGCAGTCCTCTAACCACCTACACAATTGTCTTTCTCACCTTCAATTCCCTAGTCAGTATCCATACACTTCCAGGAAATACCCTGTCACTCCCTTTGCAGTCATCTAGTGACCCATTCAGCACCATGTACTAATCCATTCACTGTGCTAAAACCCAAACACTTATAAATTCACCAAGATACTATCTTTGCAGTACTCTAATCATTCAGTCAGTGCCTAAGTATTCATACACTGAGCCAGGCCTTAGCACATGGACTGCTTCAAACCCCTATGCACTATGCATGCAGTCTTCTAACCACCTAGACATTTGTCTTTCACACTTTCAATTTCCTAGTCAGTATCCATACAGTCCAGCACTTGTGACTGCCTTTGCACTCCTCTGGTGACCCATTCAGTACCAAGTACTAATCCATTCCCTGTGCGAAAAGCCTAGCACTTATAAATTCACCTAGGCACTCTCCTTGCTGTACTCTAATCATTCAGTCAGTACCCAAGTAGTCATGCAGTGAGCCAGGCCTTAGCACATGGACTGCTTTAAATGCCTATGCAGTATGGATGCAGTCCTCTAATCACCTACACAGTTGTTTCACACCTTCAATTAGTTACTAGTTAGTATTCATACTCTTCTAGCAAACACCCTGTCACTCACCCAGTGTGTCTCCTTAAGGTACTGTAATCATTTAGTCAGTTAGCATGTAGTCTTTTAGTGAGGTAGGCTTTAGGGCATGAACTGCTTCAAAGTAGTATGCACTATGCATGTAGTGTTTTAACGATCGTCACACTTGTGGTTCAGGGCTATAGTTTCTTAGTCCGTTTTTATATAAAATGTGTTTGTACAGTAATGGAATAGTATAAATTTGAAAGTTATTAATATACATTTATTTGTGATTCTTTTTTACAGATACAGAACAGGAGGGTTTCTCATCTGTTTGCACTCTTCTCGTGCAAGATTGTTTGGATGAAGGGTCCTTAGGTGTTTCATCATACTTTCTGTGACGCACGAGTATTTTTTGTTAGGATCCCCTCATAACAGAACTCTTTGGCAAATCTTGCGAATGAAGAAGGTGGCATTGGTCTTTGTTTGCCCCTTGGAAAAAGTTAAAAATTTCTTCACCACTGAAGAAAAACGTTGTGGGCGTGGTGCCTTCTGCAAAAAACTTTCCTCAGATTTGGTAACTATTTTAAAGCGGCAACATTTACAGATTTTGTAAGTTAAACTTATAAGATTTTGGTAGCTGTATACTTTTTATATATCTGTGATTTGTTTCTTGTGGTATTTTGTTGAGAATACCATGTTGTTTTTTTTTTTAACAATCTTTCTGTTTTTCCAGGTCTGTCGTCGACATCCGTGGTTCCCACAGGAGTGTTCCGCCTTGTTGTTTTGTATTATTGTTGTTACATTTTGTTTATTAGTTTATTGTTTATATTTATGTTAATAAAAAAATAAAGTTTGAAAATAGTTTATCGTTTATTTTTTATAATAATAAATGTATAAAGTTTGGAAAAAAAATTAATAATGTTTTTGGTTGTTCTCTTAACTGCTGTGTGACTCTTTCTTGCTCTTATTACTGTTATTTGATGGAGTCCACCATGGTGTTAAATTTTGGGGCACTTATCGCTGGAATACTGGTGATATCTGCAGTTTGCACCAACTTCTGAATAGTGTGTTAGATTTAGCTCAACTTTACTTTCGTTAAAGTGCTGATAATGAAATGGAGAGTACCCGTTCCCGTGCAAAAAGACACGAGTTGCACCTTTGCGATGTATTCTAAATAGTAAAAGCCTGTATTGTATTGCACTGAGGTATTGGCTGCACTTACAGTGTACACACAAAATCTATTAAGAAATCTCATTGTATTTATATTGATTGGGAATAGGGCGTCAGGTGCTGGATCTTGACGAGATACACTGCTCAGTTCGTATATTGTTGTGCACACGAAAAAAATCACATCACAACTTTCACACCAATTGTAATGCAAAACAAATTCCGGCGATAAGACACGTTAGCACCAGGGATTTTACACCTGCTTTCTGCTGGTGTTAAGCAGGACAACTACCTGCACCATGAAAGGGAACACACCCAAGAGCCACACCAGAACACCCACAGGTGCCATAGAGTCAATGAGCATGATACAGGGATACCCATGAGGGCCAGAAGACTCATCTCAACAACTCCAGGACCGCCAATGCCCCCCAAACCCACATCTTAGTAAGTGTGTCCCTGTGGTCATTGTCTTAGCATGATAGGCACGAGCCCTGCAACATCACAGTGTGCTGTCACCTCAGCGTTGGCAGTGAGCCTGGATGTGTAGCTACGTACGCATCCTCCTGCATGCACAACTGGCGTGTGCTGGTCTGTCGTTCACAGGTCAGTGCAGGGGTGTGCCTATCCGGCAAGGGGAACGGGGTGTCTCGGACATGTCCGTGTACAGGAAGTGCGGTAAGTGTGTCTCTGTGTTCTGGTGTGGCCTGTTACAAGAGCCGCAGCAGTCGATGTTGTAAAGTGGCATGCACCACCTCCAAACGGCACTGTGATGTTGTAGTTGGAATGTAGCAGGACATGCGCAAATGGGCATTACAATGGCGTGCCGTACGAGTGCACGAGATACAACAGCTCACCGTTCAAAAGTGTGGGGGCTCGTGGGAGGGAGGAGCAGCCGTTTGGCAACATAACACACAGTAAACTCGACCATGTGCCACATGCTGGGCATCTCATCCATGATGACCACGGTCGCAGACATCCCGCAGCACCAACGACTGGCCTTTGTACACATCCTATATGAATGCAGCGTGGTTTTCACTTCTATGCTCATTCAGTGGTGTGATGTTGGCAGGTTGTTTGACTTGTGCTCCTTGTTGGTGTGTTTCATTTTGGCCATTGTTAGTCTATATGTGTGTTGTACTTAATTGTGCATGTGTGCCATTCTGCCCATCTCCCCCCTCCCCCCACTTCCTGCTTCTTTCTCTTCCTAGTGCTGTTGTGCCTATAATTTTGTTGCTGCACACATAAATACATGTAAAGAATAAATTAGAATAGTTCCTTGATTCTTTTAGGTTTCAAAACTTCTCTATTGGTTTCTTTTTAATTTTCCATATGAACTGTTTTTTTAATATTCAACAACACATAGAAGTCAGAAGTGCAACATATTCTATCAACACACTTTCTAGAACATTCTACAATACGTGCAGGTTAAAAGTTCATCAATTTTTTAAAACTTTACGATATTTTTTTGAAACATTTTCTTGAACATTTAACGACACGTGCAGGTTAAAAGTTGACGATTGTTTCAAGTTCTAACAGTGCCTTCCAAATGCAAGTAGCAGGTGTGGTTGAGCTGAGCAAATTTTATCCTATGATATGTACTCCACGTTGAAACTGTTTTTTATTAACCAATCACAAAGATGCTTTTCCACAAAACTAATGTGCACCCTACTTTTAAAAAAGAATGCTTTTCATGATATCGTCAGAGATAAGTTATAGATAGGAATTAGCATTTAAAAAACCTTTGAAATTCACTGAAAAAACCATAGGTTTCAGGGGTGTTATAGTTAGCTGGACATTTCCCTCGTACAAAACCCTAGAAATTCCCCTGTTACAGTTAGTTCAGCTAACTATAACTCGCGCCCCCGCAATGCACTGCTGATGACGTCAAATATTACATCACTCATGACATGGTCAGTGACATCACTGATGACATCACTGATGACATCTCAAATGACATCACTGATGACATCACTGATGACGTCATCCATGTGATAAATTAGTGCATCTTCTCACACCCTAATATAACCTTTGGTACACCGACTCAAAATTTCAGACGGCCATTTTGACAACCATAGATACTCCAATACCAATAACTACTCACCCACTCATTGACTTTTAGGTCTACATACATCTCCACTCACTCACCTGTACAGTCACTCATACTTAGTCACTCTGTGCATTTATACACCTATATAGACACTCACACACCGCCAATCATCCATTGAGGTACTGACACATCTAGTCAGTCATGCAAATAATTAATCACAGTAAAATTTACTCACCTATACAGTTAAAAACACTCAAGTTCACTTACTCATAAAAATACTAACAAATTCTGTGTCTTCCTGCAGAAAAACAAACCACAAATGACACAGATATCCTTGCACTATGGCGCATACAGCCACTCCCAAAATCTCACATATAGATAGTTATATACTGTTACACATATATGCACTGTGTTTCACATATGTAGTTAGTGACACATGTATAACTGAGATATACATTCAATCACTAGCACACCCATACATACACTCACCCAACCATACAGTCCATCACAGATGCACTTTTAAAACCATGCACCCACTGAATCGCCCACTCACACATCTAGTCACAGAGTCACACACACCCTACTCACACAAACACTCAGGCACCCATACAGATACTCAGACAACAATCAATAACCCATATAGACACTCATATAGCTATTCACAAAACCATGCAGCCACTTATACACCAACACACAGACACATACAGACATTCACACAGTTTAGTCACTAGTCTGCAGTAAGATACATTTAATGACTCACTTATAGACTCAGTTACGCACCTAGAAAATCATCCATTCACACACTTGTACACCCACTTATTATTCAACAGGCCTTTCCCTATATATATTAAACATAATAAAACTGTTCAGAAACACATACTTAATGGATGACGTCATCAGTGATGTCATTTGAAATGTCATCAGTGATGTCACTGACCATGTCATGAGTGATGTAATATGTGACGTCATCAGCAGTGCATTGCGGGGGCGCGAGTTATAGTTAGCTGAACTAACTATAACAGGGGAATTTCTAGGGTTTTGTACGAGGGAAATGTCCAGCTAACTATAACACCCCTGAAACCTATGGTTTTTTCAGTGAATTTCTAAGGTTTTTTCAATGCCAATTCCTAACTATAACGTCCCTGAAACCTTTGGTTTTTTCAGTGAATATATATATATATATATATATATGTATATATATATTCACTGAAAAAACCATAGGTTTCAGGGACGTTATAGTTAGTTGAACATTTCCCTCATACAAAACCTTAGAAATTCCGCTGTTATAGTTAGCTGTGCTAACTATAACTTGTGCCCCCACAATGCACTGCTGATGACGTCACAAATTACATCATTCATGACATGGTCAATGACATCACTGATGACATCATCCAGTGAATGTGTTTTTCTTTAAAATGTAAATATGTATTATATAAATACCAAGCTGTATTAAAGAATGAGTGGATGTATAAGTGTCTGGATGGAGGATTTAGTAGGTGTGTGACTCACTGTTTAAGTGAGTGATTAGATGTGTCTTACTGAATACATGGGTTAGTGACTAAACTGTGTGAATGTCTGTATCAGTCTGTCTGTTGTTGTATAACCTGCTGCATCAGTAGGTCAGTAGCTCCACGGGTGTCTATATGGATTATTGATTAGTTGCCTGAGTAATTGTATGGGAGACTGAGTGTGTGTGTGTAGTTGGCTGGGGGGTGACTCTGCATAGATGTGTGAGTGGTTGAATGACTGGGTGTATGACTTTAAGAGTGCATGTGGAGACAGTTCTATGGGTGAGTGAGTGTGTGTATGCATGTGTAGGTGAGTGAATGGATGTCTCAGTGGTAGATCCCCAAGTAAGTATTAAAGTAAAAGGCAGTGTATGTGAGAGTTGGAGTATATAAATGACTATAGTGAGAGTCAGTGATTGTGGGAGTGGCTGTATGGATGAGTGTATTCTTGTATTAGTGATTATATGAGAGAGTAAGTATGCATTAGTATCTGTATGAATAAATGAGGTGGTGTGTGTGTATAACTGTGTAGGTGAATAAATGGAACTGTGATTGATTCTTTGCATGACTGACTAGGATAAAAGTGCATGACTGACTAGGATGAGTGGTGGTGTGTGAGTGTCTGTATAGGTGTATGAGTGCATATGATAGTGTTGTATTGATCAGTGACTACATGGATGAAGGAGTGCATGTGTCTGTAGACCTAGGAATTAGTGAGTGCATTTTTAGTAACTGGTATTGGTGTGTCGATGGTTTTGAAAATGGTAGTCTGTATTTTACAGGGGGTGTATCAAAGGTTATATTGGGGTGTGAGGAGGTGCATCATATTGTCACATGGATGATGTCATCAGTGATGTCATTTGAGATGTCATCAGTGATGTCACTGAACATTTCTTGAATGATGTAATATGTGACGTCATCAGCAGTGCATTGCGGGGGCGCGAGTTATAGTTAGCTCAACTAACTATAACGGCAGAATTTCTATGGTTTTGTATGAGTGAAATGTCCAACTAACTATAACGTCCCTGAAACCTATGGTTTTTTCAGTGAATTTCAAAGGTTTTTTAAATGCTAATTTGTAACTATAACGTACCTGAAACCTATGTTTTTTTCTGTGAATTTCAAAGGTTTTTTAAATGCTAATTTCTAATTAGTTTCTTCTTAAAACCTATAGTTTTTCAGTGATATTAAATTATCACTTCATTGTCAACCTAGTGAAAACAGCAAATATCCCCAGTTTTCCAGCAATAGCTTCCACAAAAGTTTTTTGTCACAAACAACAAGTAACTGTATTAATATACAGAGTAGACGTCCCCGTGCAAAAATTAACCCCAAAGCACCAGTTCCTGATATTTTCAATGAGCAGCCAAATCTGGGGTGCAATCCAAAAACAGGGAATAAGCCACGTTTGCAGTAGGTATCTAACATCTGCATTTTACTGGTGTAATCCAGGACGACTACCTACAATGTGATAGGGATCGCAGCCCAGAATCACATCTGAAACGCAACATATGTCATACAGTTACTGATCACGTAGTTCAAACACCCATTAAGGCCACAACACTCACTGCCACCAGCCTCAGGATGTCCCCTGGTACCACCCCCTCCCTACTACCACCGAGGCAGCGCAGAACAGGACAGTGGACCTTCCAAAAACAGCATGGTCTCTCAGCCACACAATACTTGAATGTTGGCAGATATGGCAAGCAAATATGTGTGAAGGATGCAACGCATCCATCAATAATAATAATGCACACAATACCAAGTGTAGTGGTGATGTGCTGGACAGACCTCACTATACAGATCATAAACCTCTCCATCTGTACATATACTGCTGGTGCTTGTAGTGTTGTGCACAATTGACACAACCATGTTTACCTCAGGCAGTGGGGAAGCTCTCGGACATGTAGCTGTGTTGTCCTCCCCTGGAAGCGGAAGCGCAATGGGCTGGTCCAACGTATGCCACACCAGCATAGGAGTATGAATAAATAAGCTGGGGCTCTGGGCGTCGTTCACTTGTGAACTGTGAAAACCAACGAGTCTGCCAGAGCGGTGGGCCTCACCCTGCCACGTGGCTGCCGCCGTGACCGCTGGTCTCTTCGACACAGGCCCCCTGCAAATCCAGCGGCACAGCACCGCAGACTTATGTCTGTACAGACTACTGCCTTCGATCTACACTGCGGACAGCAGGCATCACAATTCAGATGGAGTAGCGATTGCAGATGACGCAGTCCAGTACGCAAGATACATTGCTCCCATTGCGGCCCTCTCGGACCATGCATCATCGCAGGGTGCGCACACGCTGAGTTCTTCAGGTGCCACTGTCTCAGTGCACCACAAGTCATCGCCACGTGGCCTTATTAAGGCAGAATTCAAAAGACATTGCTCCTAGTGCGCCCCCTCGGACCACACATCATCGCAGGGTACGTACACGCTGAGCGCCAAAGTTACTACTAACTCAGTGCACCATAAGTCATCGCCACGTGGCCTTATTTAGGCAGAATTCAATAGACAAAAGTCATTGGTCCGAGTGCTGCACCCCCGGACCACGCATCATCGCAGGGTACTACACGCTCCGTGCCAAAGGTACTACTAACTCAGTGCACCATATGTTACCACCATGTGGCCTTATTGAGGCAGAATTCAATAGACAAAAGACATTGCTCCGAGTGTGGCCCCCCCGGACCAAGCATCATCGCAGGGTACGTACACGCTGAGCGCCAAAGGTACTACTAACTCAGTGCACCATAAGTCATCGCCGCGTAGCCTTATTGAGGCAGAATTCAAAAGACAAAAGACATTGGTCCGAGTGCGTCCCTCCCAGACCACACATCATCGCAGTGTACGTGCACGCTGAGCGCCAAAGGTACTACTAACTCAGTGCACCATAAGTCATCGCAAGGAAGAGTGAACAGTTTTATGTCAGCAGTGAGGCATACTATCACTCAAATCTCAAAAAAATACTTATTATATAGAAAGAACAGACGAATCGCAGTACATTAATGATTACAATCCGATGATTTTGAAGATGCGGAATGCAAAAATGGACATACAATGTGTTGCAGATAACTTAATTGCTGGTTCTCGCTATGTCACGTCATATATTACCTAGTCCGAGAAGACAGAATTGAAAGACATGTGGGTAGAAATTTCACAGGAGAAGGCACTTAGCAAAAAATTGTACAGCTTCAGCTTGAAGATGCATTCACATCGAGAAATTGGATCCTACCAATGTTCGGATCAATAGACATCTGCAAGTTTATATTCAAAGTCAAGAGGAATCATCTGGATAAGTCTAGGTCTTGCTGCAGCACGAAATTGAGTTTTAATATAAATGATATAAAACAAGTTTGTGATGATATAGAGTTACGTTTCTTTGTTAGTCAAGAGAAGTGTACAGAAAATAACAGTTTGATAAGTGTACATGTTGAAGAAGAGATGGAAGATAATACTGATGTGAAGTTTGAAAAAGAAATAAAGTTTAAAGTAGTTTGTGCTGAAAATCCCAAATATTTTGTATTTGTTCTCGACGTACTCATTATAAAATTCAAACCAGGAATGTAGATGTGTTTTTAAAAAGTGAAAAAGATAACAATGATAAATAGAAAGAATTTCCTGTGTATCTGTTTCACCACAAGTCACCGCCACGTGGCCTTACTGAGACAGAATTAATTAGACAAAAGACATTGCTACCAGTGCAGCCCGCTTGGACGATGCATCATCACAGGGTGCGCACACGCTGGTGGCTTCAGGTGCCACTAACTCAGTGCACCACTTATTATCGCTGGCTGCACGAACGCTGAATTGCCAATAACTGTGCAGCTCTACTGAACGCCACGTGGCTGTGGGCCCTTGCTGACCGCTGCCTCTGGCCTACACTGCGGTCAGCACGGCTCACAATTAAACTTTTGTGTTTATTCATTAATTACAGAGTCCAGTAGGCAACTAACTACAACATCTTTGAAACCTAAATAATATCCTTTTAGTATCCTTGCTTCAAGAACTTTTTTGATATCAATTCTAGCTTTACTACAATCACACAATTCATCTTGCAAGTCCAAAGGAACACTGAATGGCAGTCTACACTGCGGCCAGCAGAGCTCACAGTTCAAATTCAGTCTTGATTAATGAATTTCAGAGTCCAGTAGGCAACTAACTATAACGTGTCCGAAACCTACACATTTCGACAATGCATTCCATACATATTTCATCTTTTGTTACCTACACTGCGGTCAGAAGAGCTCACAATTTACACTGAGACATGATTTATTAATTGCAGACAGAATTCTACTCTGTCCTCGAACTTTGTCAAGAGGAAGTGATTAAAAACATTCCACAATGTCTGTGCTGACTACTGCCTTCAATGTACACTAGCGATAGCAGAGCTCACAATTCACATTGAGTTGCAATTCTGTTGCTCGCCCGCACCACGCATCATCGCTGGCTGCGCAGACGCTAAATGCTTCTGATACCCCTGCCTCAGTGCAGCACAACTCATGCACTCTTTCTGATACAATATTTGGTGTATAATTTCACATCTGCTGTCCTACCTCAGTGTATCACAAGTCATGAACTCTTTACAATAGAATCTTTTCTGTATGATTTCATATCTGGTACCCGTACCTTAGTGCAGCACAAATCATTGACCCTTTATGATTGAATCTCTGTGTCTGATCCAATGATTACTGTTGTACTTGTTGCCAGCACCAACCATTCCCGGAGGGTTGGCTTACAATCACCCCACACGCATCCACCACAGACGTCACTGGACATGTGACCCTGGTAATAAAAAGGAGTCAAATGCACGTGCCCGTACCCAGTTCCACTATCTATCTGTGTTTGTGTGTTCATTATGTATGCAACACGCTGCCCCTAGGCCTGACCACATTACATAGTGCTCTGGATAGCGTATGCAACCATCTTACTTTTGACAGTGGGGGAAAACTTTAGTTATGTAACTTTGTCTCGATCATTGTACAAGTACGTACGTAGAGACTGCATCATTGGAGTACTGCAAGCAGAGTGTATGGTGAATTTATAACTGTGTGAGGATCGTTGCAGTGATTGTATAAGTACCTATGTTGGCGCAGCCTAACTCTGACAACGAGCTTGTCTTTATTGGCTGCCCTCCATGTGCCAAAAACGGAAACTTCAACTTTACATGGCCCTATATTGCTACAGCTGCAACACTCCACTGAATGTGCAATAAACATTCATATCCACACAGATGTCTCATGTCCACCATCTTTCTTGTGTGGAACTATGGATGAATATAGGGTCACTATTTCACCGTACCTTCCATGTTGGCCATATTGTTGGACTTGGCTCACAGAGAGACAATCTGGTTTTTGCAACCCGGGTGACGGTAGCACTCCAACACGGACACCCGCATCCAGTGTTGTCAGATTTTTTAAGCTCTCTATAGCCCAAAGCCAAACACAAAGTAGCCCAAAGTAGCCCAATATTGCTACTTTAGGGAAGGAGGGGCAGGGACAGCATCAAGCAGGCAGTGAATGCATTGGAATTGATGTTGCAGCAGGATGCCAAGTAAATATTTGTCTAATAAAGCGCTTTAACATACTACTTTGCTGGAGCGCAGTATATATACTTATAATCTGGCAAGTAGCACAAACCAACATTTTACCACACAACCGGCAAAATATAGCCCAATTGTGCATGATCTAGCCCAATCTGGCAACACTGCTGCCACAGCCACTCCCTCACAACTGGTATACACACACTCCACACCCATCCAGCACAGGCGTCCCAGGACACGTGACCCTACTAATAAAAAAGACCAGGCGCACGTGCTCTACACCATTTAAGAGTTGCTCAGAACGCATGCAATGCGGCCGGCACAGTCACACCGCTACGGTGATGGCCTGTCCCGGTGGTCCGGACACTTGATGTTTTGTGTGCTCTGCTGCAC
The DNA here is from genome assembly GCF_964204655.1 of Triturus cristatus. Classification (NCBI taxonomy): domain Eukaryota; kingdom Metazoa; phylum Chordata; class Amphibia; order Caudata; family Salamandridae; genus Triturus; species Triturus cristatus. The sequence continues at coordinate 1,191,762,272 of NC_140589.1, forward strand.
CGCAGTGTAGGCCTGAGCCCAACAGTGAGGGCCTACCGCCAGGTGCGTGGCCTCACTTCTCACTAAGTTAGTAGCACCGCAAGCACTGAGCGGGTGTACAACCTGTGATGATGATAGGTGCACTAGTATGTCCTCTGCCATGACAATATCAAGCCTCAATTACAAATGTGAGACCTATTAGCTTGCAGAACGGATCTGCATGATGTGGAGGGTGCCATGACCTCAAAAAGGTGAGCAGTGAGGCCTTGGTGAGCAGCGTCGGGCATATACCTCTGGGCGGCGGGAGTGGATCGGGTACAGCAGCCTGAATGCAGAAAGACGGCAGAGCGATTTAGGTGTACGCACTCGTATATGCTCTGCCACAGCGTCGCATTGGTAACACGGGCACTGGTGCAATGCCCGAGGAGCCGGTGCCAAGTTCCACCTGTGGGCTGCTTTTTGGAGCAGTCTGGGGGGCAGATTTGGGCGGTGTCAATGTTGTTTGGATACAGCCAGCGGCCCAGTGTGTGTCTGAGTGGCCTTTCTGGAGGCAGATGGGCGTCATTACCTCATGTTTAGCAACAGGCAGAGGGGTCACTTTCTTTCTCTCGCAGTGCCGCCCATTAATGTATGCATACCTAGCAGGGCAGGGGGCCTGAGCAGAAGTGGCCTCACTTGTTTTTAAGTCACCAGTGTAAACTAATCCATGCATTTTTTTGTATCCCCCCCACCCCCCCTTTTTTAAATAAAATTTCGCCGAAGCAGTGTTTTGAGGAAAGGCAATATGCAAATGTGGACCACTTTTTTTTTGTAGCGTGCCCAGGCCGATTTTGAATCCTAATCCAATGCTGCTCTGCCATTACTAATTCTGTACTAACTTTCAGATGTAGGCGCTTGAGAGTTCCAATAGGTCGCGGCACATGGTTGGAGACAGAGCGGTGGCGTAAAGGTAAGCTGTGACAGTTTTGTACAGTGTGGGCACTCAGTGTCCCTCCTCATCTGTTCCTTTCTCTCCCTCACACTCTTTCTATCTCCCTCTTCCTCTTACACTGTTTGTCTCTTTATCTCTCTCTCTCTTCCTTTCTCTCTGTTTCTCTCTCACTCTTCCTCTGTTTCTCTGTTCCTCTTTCTCACACTCTTTCCCTCTCCCTTCCTCTCTCACTGTTTCTCTCTCTGCCTTCGTCTTTCTCACTCTTTCTCTCTGTCTTCTCACTTTCTTTCTTTTCCTCTCTCTCTTTCTCTCACTCTCACTGTTTCTCTCTTTCTCTCTGTCTTCTGCTCACTCTTTCTTTCTTTCTCTCTCTCTTCCTCTCTCCTTTGATCGACGCACCACCCGAAAATGAAGGGACCCCGGTTTGGAATTATGCCAGATCGATATGGGCAACACAGGTATTCAATGCTGATGGGAGTGGGACTTTCAGTCTCTGCCTATTGGGGGACTGCTCCTTTTTTTTTTTTTAAATTCACGAAGCTGCATGAAACCCATTGGAGGTTAGAAAGTGCCTTGAGACTACAAATACCGCGATGCCCTGCACCGGAGTTTAATGAACTGTTGAAGTGAAAGCCACGCAGGAGCGCTTTGAAAATCCTTAAACAACAGAAGCGGAATTGTGGCAGAAAAGACTTTTCAACCTTGGATTGCCTTTGAAAAAGAAGATTTGCATCTTTGAAACGCGTCAGGCAGGATTAAAAAGGAGAAATACAGACTAAAATGCCTACTTCATCTTTAAATAAGAGTTGTGGAATACAACTTACCTGTTTTGGAGTGCGGGCTTATTTGCATGGGCAACTTTGATGAATATAAATATATATATATATATATATATATATATAGATATGCAAAAACAACTTCAATTCTCCACATTTCCATCCGGCAAACAGAGACTCAAACCCAGCAATCTGAGGCAGATGTCATTTCATTGCAATCCTCAAGCCTGACGCTTTTCGGACACCTTGTGCCCTTGCACACAGGTCAGTTTGAAATTTGTTTGCCATTTTAAATTTATAAGAGTGTCATTGTGTTTCCACCACGTGATTAATGGACATAAACAACATATAGGCACTGCTTTCCCTAACTCGCAGTCAGCACACATAGTCCTCATAAAATCCTCATAAAATATGCCAACAAATTTTGGCTATATATATATATATATTCACTGAAAAAACCATAGGTTTCAGGGGTGTTATAGTTAGCTGGACTTTTCACTTGTACAAAACCATGAGATGTCATCAGTGATGTCATGAGTGATGTCACTGACCATGTCATGAGTGATGTAATATGTGACGTCATCAGCAGTGCATTGCGGGCGCGCGAGTTATAGTTAGCTGAACTAACTATAACGGGGGAATTTCAATGGTTTTGTACAAGTGAAAAGTCCAGCTAACTATAACACCCCTGAAACCTATGTTTTTTTCAGTGAATTTCTGAGGTTTTTTAAATGCTAATTCCTAACTATAACGTGCCTGAAACCTATGGTTTTTTCTTTGAATTTTAAAGGTTTTTTAAATGCTAATTTCTAACTATGCCTACAGAGATAGGACATGTGAAGAAAGAAGAAAAAATGCACAGAAAGAAAAAAAAGAAGTGCAGAAAGAAGCAACAGAGGTCCTCAAAGACGCAGAAAAGTGCAGGAAGAAGGATAACGTGCAGAAAGAACCAAAAGAAGTGCAGAAAGAAGCCTTGTTGCAAAATCATCCTGTACCCTCAACTTTTTCAGACGGATACTGGTGGTAACTGAGTCTGACTAACCAGTCCTAGAGCCAGTGCTATGTTAAAAGACACTCAGAATACAGTGAAAACACCTACATACACTAGGGAACACTATGCGTTGGGGTCCCACTGTGATCAGCATGACCTCCTCAGTAAGCCCCTAGTATATAATAGGGCAGGGGATTAAAACGACCTCTTAAAACGAACCACAGGGTGTGTTTGCACACGTCACCTCAGGCCCCGTCCCCTCCCTTCACCACTGTGTAAACACGCCCTGTGTCTGTTTTTAGTTGGGAGATTAAGTTCATTTGAATCCTGAGGGTCCCTAGGGTCCAACTAGCCCACTAGGTACCTCCAGTAAGTGCCACAGAGCTGCGTTGCAGAGAGGTGTAAAAAGTGGCACGGCCTGGACCACCTCTCTGCAATGCAGCTCAGTGGCGCTTACTGGAAGCACTTGGTGGGCTAGTTAGCCCCCAGGGGCCCTCAGTATTGAAGGAAAATTATATCCCCAATTTAAAACGTGCCATAGTGCGTGTTTGCACACGTCACCTCAGGCCCCGTCCCCTCCCTTCACCACTGTGTAAACGCGCCCTGTGGCTGTTCTAAGTTGAGAGATTAAGTCCCCTTGAATCCTAAGGGTCCCTAAGGTCAAACTAGACCACTAGGTACCTCCAGTAAGCGCCACAGAGCTGCGTTGCAGAGAGGTGTAAAAAGGGGCTTGGCCTCAGAACACCTGTCTGCAGCGCAGCTCCCTGGTGCATACTGGAGATGCCTGTTGTGCTAGTTGGCCCTCAGGGACCCTCAGTATTGAAGAGGAATTAATTCCCCAACTTACAACTCGCCAGGGGGCGCGTTTGCAGAGTGCTGCAAGGAGGGGGCGTGGCCTCCGGCACGATGCCAGTCTTTTATTTATTTTAATTTTTTAAGAAGGGGGGCTTTGTGGTTCCCCTTCTTATTCTAATTTATTGGCCCTGATGACCCCATCCCCCAGGGCCTGTCTCCTAATTATATTTTTTTACCCCAATCCCCAGGGCCGGCCACTGTTTTTTATTATTTTTAAAAAATATATATTTATAGACACACCTAGGACATGCTGGACAAACCGTACGTACCTATCACCAAGACGATTTGCGTGATATTCATTAAAAGGCGACTATGCATACAATGAATCCACGTGGAATGTATTTACACCACTAGTGAAGCTCTGACATGTCTGATGCCCTACCGTGCCTAATCCCGGTAGACACCCTTGTCGTTTATTTATACAAACATGGGTAGCTATTGACGGGCACATTTAATACACATGCACACCAAGCCATTCAAAGGGGATTCGACAAAAATTCGACCAAAACTATGCAAGAAACCCCCCTCACGGTTAATAAATACACATCCAATGCCGGATGTGTAATACTTTTTATTTTACTCTCTGGAAAGGGGACGAACATCACTTGAGAGTCACAGCGCGCTCCTGGCAGAGCCCAATGCTGTCTTACACCCACCATTGCCTGCTGAGTGCCACACACCTCTGTGTTGTATTCCACTAGCTAGTGCATATGCTATGACACTCCTAGCCCATTTGCACTGTAACACCACCCCGTGAATATGTCAAGCCACACTTTTCTTCGAACGGGTTATATTGCCCCATCTAACGTGCCTTCCTCAATGCCTATGTTATAACGCACAGTGCTATGCCATACATATTACAATCTGGGATCCATATCTTTGTCACAGTGCATATGCAACGTTACACTCCCCAGCACATATTTTATATTACAACTTTAGAGACTAGTTAGGTTACACAACACTGCCCTGTGCATATTACACTCCAAGGCGCATATCGCATAGCACGCGCTAGTGCCTGTGCTATCTCGTGCTCTCCAATGAATCTGTCATTGCGCACAATGTATTCCATATTATATTTCACGCCCGGTTCATCTTATATCACACTTTTTGGTGCATAGTTTATACCATACACTATATCTAGTTATCATTTTCAATCGTGCTCTCAGGACTATGTTCTATATAACACTGTGTTCACCTACCCTTTTCACGGGCATTACATTTTGTGATAGGGGGTGGAGGGTCAGGGGGTGTTTCTGCCAAGTGAGCCCGAAGTCACAAACGTCCTCTTCTTCCTGAATAAAAGTGAGATTATGCTGCATACTTGTTCATATTTTAAGTAGTTCGCACAGACACACGTTTTAAAAACAATAAAGTTCCTAATACCCGCCTTCTCTGAACAGTTAGCTTGCTGCCCCATCCCCCTCCTCCCTATCCTCTGTTGTGTGAATCCATGGACTAGCCTCCTCCCTCCTGCCATGCATGGTCTGATGTGCTGCCACTGCCCTCAATTTAGTATGATGGACCAGTCCACTCCTCCTGCCCTCCATTGCCCAATTCTATGCCCCATCATTGACCTCCTGCTTAAACTCTGTGCTTAGCTTGCTGCCCCTATTCTCCTTCCCCCTGCCCTCCGATGTCTTTGTGTATGCCCCTGTTCCATCCTTTTTGCCCACCATGTCCCATGGACCTGCCACTCCTATCTACTCTGAGTGTTCTGTTGAGCTGCCACTCCCCTCCCACCTGCCTAGCATTGTCAGATGACTGTAACCTGTCCCTGCCACCTCCACCCTGCCTGTCCACATGCCATGCCCCTATCCTCTTCCTCCTGTCCTACATGGTCCATTGTACTGCCACACCCTTCTGCCCTCCCTGGTCTGTTGTGCTGCAACTGCTCCTCCTGCCTGCCCCGTGCGGTCTGTTGTGAGGCCCCTTCCCCTGAACTTTCTTGTCTGTGCACAGGTCCTGACCCTCCCTTCTATCCTCCATCGTCCTTTGTGCATGCCCCTGCACCCTCCTTCTTGCCCATCATAGCCATTGTGCTACCATAACCCTCCCACTTGCCATGTATGGTCTTCTGTGCTGCCATGGCCCCTCCCACCTTCCCTGTGTGGTCAGTTAGCTTCCCCTGAACCCCTCCCACCTTCCCTCCATGGTCTGTGTGTATGCCATCACAGTCTCACTGTTGCTCTTCATGGTGTGTCTTGCTTCTAGGGCCCATCCTGCCTGACCTCCATGGCTATCTTGCTGCTCCTGCCCTGCCCCCTTGCCCCCAGCCCTCTGTTTACATGTGCAGACCCCTACTCCCTCCCTCCTAGCTAGTCTGTTCCATTGTAATGCCCCTGATCCATCCCTCCTGCCCTTTATGGTCTGTTATGCTGCAGCTTTCTCTCCTGTCTGTCCATTATGGTCCTGCCTCTAGCCCCTCTGTTCTCTGTTGTCCATGTGCATGGTCCTGTCCCCTCCCTCTTGCATTCTATGGATTGTTGTGCTGCACTCCCGTCCCGCATGCCCTGTGTGGTGTATTGTGCTGCTGCAAACCCTGATGCCTGCCCTGCAGGGTCAGTTTGGTGCACCTCTCCATGTCCCTCCTGTCCTCTGTTATCCAAGTCCATGTCCCTACCCCATTTCCTTCCATGATCCAATGTACCATACTTGCGAACATTTTGAACTTGGTAAGAGGGAGATTTTGAAAAAAAACTGGGGTATTGATTTTCCCCTTTGAGTTACATTGAAAAAGAGGAGATTGTAGACAGGAGACAGATAAAATAAAGCCCATTTGAGCTTAAAAACATTGGACGTTTCCTGGCTGAATCGGGTCTGTTGGCATGTATGGTTGTACTACCACTGCCTCTTCCTTCTGCCCACAATGGTCTATTACATTGCCACAGCCTCTCTTGCAAGTCCTGTATTGTTGGTTTGTTGCACCTGCCCCCCTTTCCACTGCCCTCCATAGTCTGTTGTGCTGCCACGGCCCTTCCTGCCTGCTCAGTGTGGTTAAAATGTTGCCTTTGCACCCTCCTACCTGCCTTCAATTTTCAGAGTCCGTGCCCCTGGCCTCTGCCTCTCAACAGTATCCTAATGAACAACTAGATTGCTAACATTCTATATTTATTACAAATAGTGGAACGCCTGACGTCATCTTGATGTAATCAAAACTGTAATACCTAGAGCATTTCCTTTAGAAATTACATATATGAGAGGGTCTTATTGGCATCAAAATTATGGTTAGTGCTCTAAAAGACTAAAATAAGGACATATTTTCTGAGTTTTCAAATAGCGAGAAAGCACTTTTAAATTATTTGTTACCTTTATGTTTTTTTATCCAGTTGACCACTTGATTAAATGTTGCACTTAGGGGAGAGGATGTGGTGTTACTTCCAGAACTGCAGACTTTGCAACTGGGGAACCAGGTTGGAGTTTCTGCTTCAGCTGGACATTCTGTGATTCTGGTCAAATAACTTAGTCTCCCCATGTCTACAACCAAAATGAATTTGTTCTTGTGTGATGTAACCAATGCTCACGTAAAGCACTCCAATACCTGACAAGTCTGCACTATATAACACTGCAAAAACACAAAATAATAAGTGTTTTGCACACTTCTGTCATTGGGCTATATTTGGGCTACATCTGGGTGATTTTGGGCTACATTTGGGCTCTTTTGTCTCCGGTGGCCATCTTGGGAGATTTATTTGTTATGAAGTTTCCTAATTTCCTCATGTACTGCAGTCTCCTCAGTAGGAAATGCTTTCAGTTTTTTACTTTGATTCCATCATGAAGGTATTCAGATATGTCACACATTTGCCATAAATTCTGAATGTTAGCACTCTAGTTGCTCATTAGATCACTGTAGTAAAACTACTGTTCACCATGGAAGTCTGCTCCTGGTATTAAAAGTGCATGTTTCAGTCCGCATGTCAGAATTTTTTAATGAAATAGAGGATTTGAGAAGTCACTCAAAATGTGCCCTCATTTTCTTTCTTCAGCATTAATCATAATTTCTATGGCAAAATGAACCCACTCATTGTGTTCCTTTTTAAATTAAATGTTTTAAGTGTTACCAGTTTATTCCAATCAAGAAGGCTTCAGGTGTGCCATACTTTTGTCATAATGAAGACAGTAAGCGCTCTAGTTGTTTTTAAGAACACTCTGGGACATTCTGTCATTGGGCTATACTTGGGCTCCATCTGGGTGATATTTGGGCTACATTTGGGCTCTTTTGTCTCTGGTGGCCATCTTGGCAGACTTATTTGTTATGAAGTTTCCTAATTTCCTCATTTACTGCAGTCTCCTCAGTAGGAAATACTTTCAGTTTTTTACTTTGATTCCAAAGGCATTCAGATGTGTCACACATTTGCCATAAATTCAGAATGTTAGCACTCTTTTTGCTCATTAGATCACTGTAGTAAAGCTACTGCTCACCAGGGAAAGCTGCTGCTGGTATTGAAAGTGCATGTTTCAGTCTGCATGTCAGAATTTTTTAATGAAATAGAAGAGGATTTGAGAAGTCACTCAAAATGTGCCCTAATTTTTCTTTGTGCAGCACTAATCATACTTTTTATGGAAAAATGAACCCCCTCATTTTGTTCCTTTTTAAATTAAATGTTTTAAGAGTTACCACTTTAATCCAAGCAAGATGGCTTCAGGTGTGCCATACGTTTATCATAAGTAGGACTGTTAGCGCTCTAGTTGTTCTTTGGAACACTCTGGGAAGCTGCAGTAGAACACAAAAGAATCAACTGACAGTCTCTGCCCTTGTTGGATGTACATGTTTTACTGAGAATGTCAGACTTCATTCTCACATGACTGAGAAAGATAATGTGAATTTACAGAAAATAAGCTCTCAGTTTAGCTTATAGATCACCTTCCAAACCTCTGTGGGAAAAGCATGAGAAAATATTTTTCTCTCAATCATGATATCCCAGCAGAAGGCTTTTTCACATGGTGAAATCACCTTAGAACATACCACAATTCCTAAAATGAGTATGGTACCATCAACAAATGATTTATAATGTAACTAAAGTCTTAAAACCTTCTATTAACTGCAATGCATTTTAATGAGGTGCTATCATGTATATTGGTCCCACGATGGCTGCCAACACTTCTTGGATGAAGTGCTGACAGCCAATCAGATCTCAGGATGAGATGTGTGGTTAGGCTCCGCCCACATATATATATGATTTTACTTTTGATTTTCTCAGGAACTACTGAACAGATTGACACCAGACCTGCAAAAGGCACATCCCTGACCTGAGGACTACCTCTCTGCCAAATTTCAAGTAATTCTGTTCAGCCGTTCGGGCTGTACCTTGGACTAAAGGTCCCTATGGAAAATTGCATGGGGAAAACGCGTTTTGGGACCCCCCTTTTTTCTCAGCCCCCGCTTGACGAATCCCCCCGAGACTTTCAGGGTAGGAGCGGAGCGGAGCGCCCCACCTATTTTGAAAATTTCGCGAGGATTCGTCAACCGGCGCCAAAGTTATTCCAAATAGAATGTTGCGGATTTCCTATGGGAACACGGTCCTGACTATAACTATAGATAATATATATATATATATATATGTATATATATATAGCCAAAACTCTCCATCGACGGGGGCTCCCAACCCTGCAGGGGGCCACAGCTGACGGGGACGGAGTATCCCGTTAAATTAAATGCACAAAGATTTGCTGAGCCAATTCACAGTGCTCATCAAACACAGGTGCTTTATATTCAACTTACCATGTGACACAGGCATGTAACTAAAAGTCCCAAGATGCATCTGTATTCACATCCATGTAACTGTACTATCTGTAAATAACCTTCAATCACTTCGCACAGTTCAAAATACAATATTCTTGTTGTTCAGTGCATCTGGTATAATAAAGTGGCCACATGCAAAGTGTCAAAATTGACAGTCTTATTAAACCTCATAATTCATCTTGCTGCCACAATATGAAATATGCCTCCTAAAACGTAAAGAATCTGGAATTGCCAGGGAGAGAAAGGCCTCTCCCTTCTCCCTTTTTCACTTCCGACATATGATATCAGGTATAATACTTTTGTTCATGCTGCAGGCAGGTTTTTGTGCAGCAAAGGGTATCTTCCTTCACAAAAACAATCCTGAGAGGCGTTTTCCTGTTGCTATGTGACCTGTAGAATGCTGCACACAAGAATAGAGGAAAAATGAGGAGAAATGAAAACATTTTGGTGCTGCATGATTTTTTAATTCTGGAGCAGCATCAAAATCCATGGTTGTCTCCTTGACGCAGAGTAAGACAACGCAGCGACTTGCGCTGTTTTATCTTACTCCATATCTATGACGCCATGCAAAGTCATGCAGGGTGACTTTGAGTCACCTCATAGGTGTGGTTAAGAGGCGTGGCCATCCAGCATGGCAGTCTGGACGTAACTTCGTTTGGCTACGCGCCAGGCCCTGCTGAAGAGGTTGCATAGAGCTCAGCTAAAGCTCTAAATCCGGGATGCCTCCCTTCCTAAGACACCCGGGGGCCGGGAAGGTTGTCAAGGAGCGAGATCGGCCCCCCTGGAATGCTGTGAGGAGACGGCTTCTCTCGGTGAGGAGACTCACGGGGCTGGACAAAATGACGGCTCCCTCTTCGCTCAACCGCAGGGACTCCCGCTGGAGCGGTGAGAGCAGCGGTATCCCCCGCAGAGTGTGAGCGGCCCGGTGCTTAATGAGATTTCGCTCCCCAGGCCCCTGGGGCGATGGACTCTGGTGACTTGTAGACACCTGGCTCTCGGATCCCTACATGAGGAGTCCTGCATGCTGCCTCCAATGACGGAGCCCAGCAGACAGCGTGCAATAGCAGCGGTGAGGAGCGGGGAGACTTCCGCTCCCTAAAGAACTAATTCCATGGTGCCTGACACTAAGATGGCGGCAGTCAGGTGCCTGCTCTGCAACATGTGGAAAGACCAAAGTTAGAGGCACTGCGCTCTCGACACCCATCCCGGAATTGACAGCCACCCAACGCTCCTGGGAGGCCCTCTACTGCAGCTACCCCCCCCTTCTCACATTGGCTACACCTGCCTGCATTGAACCCCGAGAGACCCCATGATCTCTTAGCAGAGAGGGGATATGGCGGTCTGCCGTGGGGTCCCCCTGTGACTCCGGTGGGGGGAGTCGCATTCTTGAGGTAGCAGACGTGAACTGGGGATCGGACACTCCCAGGGGGCACAAGCAGTGCAGCAGGGGCCCCTGAGCTGCGCAGACGTCCTGGTCATGATGGAGTTGTCCCGACACGGTGAGTGACGACTCTGGACCCTTCGACATCGCACCATTGAGCCAATCTGAGACTCCGACCCGACAAGGTGGTCCCTCCTAGTCCCCTGAGGAGGTTGGTGGTGATGGGCCAGGGCAGCTCCCGATCCCCGACGCTATTTCCTGCAGAGGGACATCCCCACACTGCCAGTGGGTGAAGATCGCCCATGCCACCCAAAACATTTCAGCCAACGAAGGTCTCCAGCTTCTTCTCCCCCAAGGGGGCAGCTAGCGACAAGCTGACACGGTTGGACAACAACATGGCGCTGACACTTGAAGCTCTACTGGCCTCGCTCCGAGAATTCAAACAGGAACTCGGGGACGACATTAAGGCCGAAATAGGGGCCTCTTTTGGCGCTTTCAAGGCCAAAATGGGAGGCAGGTCTGGCCCTGCAATCTGATGTTGATTCCATTGGGACCCGCGCCTTAGACCTTGAGGCAAAACATCAGGAGTTCAAGGACCCCGTTTGCCTGTTGGAAGCCCAATCCGACAACTTACGTGCTCAGTTAGCAGTACTGTGCTCCGGTGCGAAGACCTTGAAAATCACTCCCGGTGGGAAAACATACGTGTGAGGGGCCTGGAGGAGTGATGCGAGGGCCCGGATTTGGAGGCATTTATGGTGGGGCTCTTCTCCTTAGTTCTTGGAGACTCAGAACCAGAGGTTCGCCTAGAAACAGTGCACAGAGTGGGCCCTCGAGTCACAGGAGAGGCCAGAAAACTCAGAGATGTGCTGGCAAAATTCAGCTCTTTCAAAATAAAAGAGTTGGTCCTCCAGAAAGCCCGCGCCCTGGATAAGGTTTTGTTCCAAATTGTGGAGTGGGATCTCTATCAAGATGTCCCAGGCCACCCTCACCCAGCGCCAACAGTTCTGACCTGTCACTGCAGCCCGGAGAGAACGCAAGGTGCGTTATTGCTGGACTTACCCCTTTGGGTTAGCCTTCACTCTAGACAACAAAAACCATCACTGCATGGAACTAGAGGAGTCAGCATCTATTTTGGGCCTGGAGTTACCAGACACGTGCCAATAAATTCTAAGAGGCAGGGAGGTGGTCTTTTGCTTCAGCAGCGGATACCGGGCAAGAACTCCGTGGGGTGACGCTTCCCTGTTTTTGTTTTTTTTGAGGAGTACAGAGACTTGTTTTGGACACTTTTGCCACTGCAAATCAGAGACAGATGTGAGCCCACGATGCCAACCGCAACAACCACAGAGCTGAGTAGCTACTAGCTTCTATTTTTACTAACATCTACGGAAATGATCATGGGCCTTGGCGGCGGAATTTGGTCCACCCCAGTTTTTTGCTAGTTATGAGGATCCCCTCTATGATCTGGAACCTTCGAGAGCAAGTTTTTGATCTAAGTTGGACATGGTTCACTTTTTTGCTTCTTTTTCTTCGTAAGGCCTTTTGGTGTCACTGTCTTCCTTCTTGCTTTTTCCTTTTGGGTTGCTGATGCAGGGTGGGGAGGGGGGGTGTCGGCGATGGGCACAATACAGAAGAGGGAGGGGAGCCTAGCAGCACTGGTGTCACTGTCCAATGGTGGGATGTAACTGTCTGACATGGAATGTTAAGGGGCTTAATTCCCCTAACAAGAGGCAGCGGATCTGGAAATTCTCACAAGATAATCAGATTCAAATTGCCACCCTCCAGGAGACGCATCTTCCCCGCACAGAGGAACACCAACTGAAGCACAGGTCCTTCCCTCAAATCTTTCGCTCTTCGGCCCACACTAAACACAATGGGGTGGCACTGCTTTTTCACCCTTTGATCCCCTTTCTAAACCAGGACACTACAACTGACAAAGACGGGAGGTTTGTGATGGTAAGGGGGAAATACGGGGCAGACAGTGTACAATTGCGACGCACTATACCCCCAATACCAGGCAACATGACTTCCTCCATTCCTTCTTATCTGCCTTAGGGGATTTGCAAGGGGGGGATATTATACTTCTTGGAGACTTCAATCTGATATGGGATCCAGTGCTGGATACCACACACGTCCACAGGGCTGCAGGTAGGTATTCAGAAAACCACTACAAGCAACTTTGAAGGGTCTGGGCTTGTTAGTTGTATGGAGACCTGCTCACCCTGAAACTAGGGATTATTCCTTCTTCTCCCATTCACATAGGACATACTCCAGAATCTATTATGCCTTCCTGAGTCAATCCCTCCTCCCTACAGTGGTGGGCTCCAAGTTTCACCCGATCTGCCTCTCTGACCATGCGCCATTGGAGCTGACCCTATATTGGCCGGCACCTCGTGCCAAATTTGCCAGGTGGTGCTTTCCCAATTACCTATGCAGAGATAGACTCCTCCGAGACAAAATGCGTAAAGCAATTAAAGATTACTTTGACCTCAATGACCCGCATCACACTTCGTTAGCTAATAATTGGAATGCTTTTAAGGCAGTCATTTGGGCCAAATGTATTGAATTGGAGGCCACACTTAGGACACAACACAAAGGAGAATGCCTCCTCCTTGAGAGCGAAATTCGCTCCGCAGAGGACGCCCATAAGGCTTTACCCTCGGAACAAACTCTCCGCAAAGTTACCAAGGTTAAAGGGAAACTCCAAGCGATCTACACTAATGGGGCCGAAAAGACTCTTTTATGCCTCCAGGCACGCAACCATGAGGGAGGGAACAAGGTAGGTTCTCTGATGGCTCGCCAGCCCCTCATAAGGCAGGAGAGGAATTATATTAAACATATAAAAGATAGTAAAGGGATCCTCCACCAGAGTAAACCGTACAAGGCCAACGTTTTTGGGGACTTTTACCACGCTCTATACACGGCGGACCACCCGGACTTGCTGGCCCAAGATCAATACTTAGAGGACCTCAGCTTGCCCCAGATACCCGCTCTCACAAACGAAGAGCTGAGTAGCTCCTTCACTGCAGAGGAAGTCCAAAAGGTGATCGGCTCGCTTAAACTCCAAAAAGCACCCAGCCCTGACTGCCTCAATGCCCACTTTTATCATACTTTCACTCCGGAACTCGTTTCTCGACCGGTGACCCTTTTCAATGATATCGCTACCTCGCGACGGGAAACCCCCTCGATGGGCATAGCCCTGATCTCTGTCATCCCCAAACCCGGGAAAGATCCCTCGCAGTGCTCCTCTTACAGGCCGATCGCGCTTCTCAACCTGGACGCCAAACTCTACTAAAACATTCTGGCTACTCGCCTGGAAAACATTATACATTTCTTAGTGCAGGCCGATCAAGCGGGCTTTATTAAGGGAAGACAAACTCATGATAATCTGAGACGGGTAGTTCACATAATCGAGAAAGCCCAACTGAAGGCAATTCCCGCGTTCCTTCTCGCGCTGGACGCAAAGAAGGCCTTTGATCGGGTGGACTGGCCCTTTGTGACTCACACTCTCCGCCGGTTCGGTTTCGTCAAATCTTTTATTGGAATGGTCCAGGCAAATTACTATGCACCGTGCTCTAAGGTCCTGGTAAACGGGGTGGCCTTGGATTCTTTCCTTCTTTCCCGGGGCACCCATCAGGGATGCACTCTATCCCCCCTCCTGTTTACGCTCAGCATCGAACCCTTTGCGGAGCACATTCGTGCCAACCCGGACATAGGGGGGAGTCCCTTTTGGCTCAGACGAACACAAGATATCCCTCTTTGCGGATGATGTGCTCCTCCCGGTCACGCGACCGTAATCTTCCCTTCCGGCAATCCTGGCATAGCTTACTGCATATGAACGAGCCTCGGTATTTAAGGTGAACCACTCAAAACCTTTTCTCCCGAACCTCACAGTGCCGAAAGACACTATGAGGGTTATTGAGGGTGCGACTCCCTTCCGTGCTATTCACAAAGACATCACCTATCTGGGCATCAAATTTAACCCCAAGCTGGAACATCTCTTTAGGGCAAACTTTTCCCCGTTGCTGCACCAACTTAAAGCTGACTTCGCCAGATGGCGGACGGCCTACCTTTCGTGGATCGGAAGGATAAATGCTTATAAAGATGAATATCCTTCCGCGGTTATAGTATCTCTTCCAGGGCCTTCTGATCCCAGTGGAACGGGCACTTTTTTCCAAATTAAAAACAATGGTCACCAAGTTTATTTGGCAGGGACAGAGGGCTAGGCTCTCCAACCGTTTGCTGATAAGACCGAGGGAGGGGGTAGTCTGGCCCTTTCAGACTTCTTGGGTTACTATAGGGCAGCCCAATTGAGGGTGATCACAGAGTGATCCCTTCGAGAATCAGATAAGCTATGGCTCCATATGGACAGACAAATAAGGGGAAAAACGATCTGGGACTTACTGTGGCACCTCAAACAACATTGATAGCGCAACGCCTACATTAGTACACCTACGGCGACCACCTTGGGGGTCTGGGACGTCCTGAACAGGACCACTCCACTCACCACCTTTCCTTCCCCGTTCATGCCTATACACTTTAATCCAGATTTCCCCCCGGCTTTACAGGAAGGTCCTTTTGACGCTTGGCGGGACGGGGCTGTCTGGCGCTCTTTCACCTGTTTGAAGAAGGGAGGTTACTCTCCTTTCAGGAATGCTCCAAGGCTTTTCAGCTCCCTCCTACTGAGGACATTCAATTGTTGGATGTTCCTGCTATTAGGAAATGGACGATTTCTAGTTCACAAACTGTATTCGACCTATTTGCTCACTGTACTGTTCGGCTGTTCTTGTACATCGGGGTCTCCTGCCCCTGCATGTTATTTTTGCATATTTGTGCACTTCAATATCTTTTAAAACCAATAAAAAGATATTTGATTAAAAAAAGAGATGATCTGGGGGCGCAAGCCCCAAAATGTTCTGTATGTTTTTTAGGTGTTTCACCATTAGGTAGGAACATATAAAATAATGAGTTTAAACGAAAAACAAATTTCAAAAGTTGTTACTCAGTGGGAAATGGACAGTAGTAAATTATGAAACCTCTGTTAGTTAATACACTTCAGAGGTCTTTGAATAACCAAAGAGCCACAGAATTAAATCTTGGTTGGTGCAGTGAATAGTGACTTATGTATTTTTAGTGTTACGATGTCTCAGCCTATAACAGAAAGCACTGTGAATATGTAAGTCATTATTTTATACTTGCATTACACAGTGTAAGACAGACTGCTACAAATGATGCGCCAATAGTTTTAGTATAAAATTATGCTATTGAAAAGTAGATTTTTGTAATACCAGAGCATCAATTGTTTTTTGCATAACTGTCCCTTCAACACCTCCTTAGGGGTACTAAGGGCTGTGTAAATACAATTACGATTAAAAGCATGATTAACCCCTTCCCTGCTCATGACGGAACCACTCCATCATGAGCCACGGGCGCCGTGTGCTCATGACGGAGTGGTTCCGTCATCGCTCCGCCCACGCGGCGCTTATTCCCCGCCTGTGCGGGCGATTAGCGCGAGTGGGCGGAGTCGTGACGGAACCACTCCGTCATGAGCACAGCGCGCCCGTGGCTCATGACGGAGTGGTTCCGTCACGAGCATGGCGGCGCCGCGCTGCCCCCAAACCCCCCAAGCGCCGCGGCAAAATTCGTGCCGCGGCGAAGGGGTTAAAAGCAGGCACTTCACAGTTCTGTTGTTAACTCTTTTCACTACCATTCAAAACAAGTATCTGGAATGCATTAGGTCTCGCCTTTATGCGAGTCTGAGCTACTGGCATTGTAAATGACAATGCCTTTTATTTATGTTTTGGTTTTTAAAACTTAAATAAAAGGCATTGTCATTAACAATGCCAATAGCTTAAACTCTCGCAAATGCAAGACATATTGCATTCCAAATGCTTGTTTAAAAGTGTGTCTGTGTGTGGGGTGCATAGCAAACTGAAGGTAGGAGAAGGAACACAGACAGGGAGGGTGTGGGAAAGCAAACCTTAGGGTGCGGGAGTGGAGAAGCAAAAATGATGGCACGTGGGAGAAGGGGCACGGAGGGCATAGGGAAGCAAACGATAGACAGAGCAAGGTACCGGGCAGGGGGAGAAAAGAAAATGAGCAAGAGCAACGTTAAACTAGGGGTGAAAGCACACCCTTTACAGGTAATCTGAGCTGAGGAGCAAAGTGCAGCGACCTGCCACTTTAGAACTGGATAACTGCTCAGTAAAGCTCTCCAATACCTTCCGATCGGGTTCACACTTGTAGTTGTGGGAGAGTGTGTCCAAAGAGACATTTGCAGCCAGAGAGTTTCTTTTTTTTTGGACCCATTTCACAGAGGAACAAATCAGGAAAAGAGGGTACAAGCCCCTTTGTTGAAGTCATGGTCTTTAGCAAGTGAGTGGAGGAGCAAACCCAAGGCATATTTTCATGTTTAACATAGATGTTCGTTCAGAAAATAAACACGTCAGATCTAGCGGAATTTACATCACGCACTTTTGGCCTCCCTAAAGGCATCGTTGAGTAGCCTCTTTCTTTCTCCCATGCCCCCTGAAGAGCTCCCTGTTTGCTATGTGTTAAACAAACTGGTGTCACAACTGCACATGAGGAACCCTCTTGCCCTCCTGCTGTAAGAGAAACTCATTAAAGAAAATAGTGCTTAGAGACTAAAGAAGACCTACCAAGTAACAACCAAAGAAAAAGGGCCTGTCCTCATGGGAGGTTACAAATGAAGACAAGGCAGTACTAAGGAGGAATTAACAAGCCTAATAATGAATCGGAAGCCAGCATTTATGAAGGACAATGACAGAAGCAAATGACAAATATGGGTGGATGGTGGGAGGGGCTTCAAGTACAAATCTTTGCCAGCACAAAGGTTGGAGTAATTCAAACAATTAAAGCCAGAACCACTTCCAAGCAACCTTTACACTTGAAGATTTGCATTTCATTCAGGTAAGCAGACACCCTAGCACAAAGGCTTTTCACAACACAGTAGACTCAATAATGAAACTTAGGCAGAAGTATTTTAATGATCGTCTGGGCATGCCCTCCTCCCCAGGACTCCACCGCCCCCCTGAGGGTTGCGCCCCACAGATTGAAGACCTCTGGGGTAGAGTATGTCTGGGGCCGGGCTCAAGTGACTGTGTGCGACTAGAAATCGACATATCGATGTTAGAATATTTCAAAGAAAAAAAGACTATAGGGTACTGCTGCAGTTTTATTTCTTTATTTTTGCACAGTGATGGCTGGCACGGATAGGTGAGGGCAAGGCGGGGGGGGCAGAGGCGAGGGGTAAAAAAAAATTCAACTTTTCTGCTCGCCGTGTTCTCCCTCACCACATCTTCCTCGTCGCGTCACTCCTCTGGACGTAAGAAGGCACAGGAAGCCCCCAAACTCAGGCTCCCCTGAGCCCATCACAATGCTGCCTTGCGGCATTGTGATTGGTCTGAGTGGCAAACCACGGCACTCAGATGGGGACAGAGAGCCTGGGCATGTTCACCTAGGGCCCGATTCACAGAACTAACTTAAGACAAAATCCTAAACTTACTACTTTTGGTATTCACAGAAGGCATTTAGTAGTAGTAAAGTTAGGATTTTGTCTTAAGTTTGACTTAAGACAGACTTAAGACAAACTTAAGAGAAACTTAAGACAGACTTAAGACAGACTTAAGTTAGCATTTTGTCTTAAGTTTGTCTTAAGTCTGTCTTAAGTCAAACTTAAGGCAAAATCCTAACTTTACTACTACTAAATGCCTTCTGTGAATACCAAAAGTAGTAAGTTTAGGATTGTGTCTTAAGTTAGTTCTGTGAATTTGCCCCCTAGACTGTAATGCAGCCTGGGTAGAGAACATGCTAATCGCACATGAATGTTTTGCAGGCCCCAGAGGGCCGGCCAAAACATTTATGTGCACTTTAGGAGTGCAAACCACTCCTCCCCTGCTCTGTCTGCAGAGCAGTCCTGCACTGCCCCGCCTGGCAAAGCTGCTGTGCATGCAATGGGAAAAAATAAAAGAATAACTTTCAGTTATTATCATTTTATTTTTCCTTCCACTGCTGAAAAGCAGTGGGGCGACACTATTCCTCCTTAGCGGAGGAGCGGCCACTGTTTTTGCATAGTGCGAATTAGACTCAAAAGTTGTGGAGTGCTTCACTTGAGCACTAGTTATATTACACAAGGTAAAATACAATTATTTTGTCACAGGGATATTAGGTGATTTGCCCAAAATCAAAGAATGTTGAGCCAACAACGAGAATCAAACATGTTTTTCCATTTCTACAGTTGGCAGCTCTTGCTGTAACAACACATCCTCTCTAAATTCTCTCTTGCAGTTCTCTTTGAAACACATTTCTAAAACGTATTCAGTTAATACTATCTTAGCATCTCTTAGGTTAGTGAATGTATATAGAACTCTGACCTACCTTGTTGAAGTGCCTGGGATTGGGCGCCCCGTGTCTACCAGTACACACCAACAGTATCCTGTAGAGGGGTGGCATTGGACAGGTTTGTAAAGTCCACCATTAGCGCACTCTGGAATGAACACATTGTCTTTCTTAGGCTGTTTAGCTTCTTCCAGTGCAGTCTGGTGTTCTTGATCACAGGTCGATGCTGCAAATAAAAATTATAAATATGCATTGATTGCAGAAACTAAGTTGTAACATATTTACAAATTGAACAAGTAGATAGCCCTCCTTATAGTATATCCTGTAATTTATCTCTGTATGTCCTGATTCAAAATACAGTAGAAAGTCATATGCTTTTAAAAATCAGAGCTCGTAATGGTACAACATAAATAACACTTGGGCTATGACATGGGTTCCAGGAGAAGATTCAAAATGGCACTACGGTGTGTATGAATTAGAGAGACTTGTGGTACAAGCAGCAGGTAATTCCTCACAGAATTATGCATTATGTTTAAGCAGTTCAAGCAGCAACGGCAATTTTAAGTAAACAACAAAATAAAATTCTCAAAACAATTCAGAAAAATAGAGAAAAATGTTTAAGCAAATAGACCAAAACTTCCAAATTGGATAAAGGGAATGGGTGAGGTGGATTTTAAAAACGTAAGGACATATTTGTCATTATATGACGCAGTGCAGCACACCACCTTGCTGCGCTGCATGATAGGGAATGGGCAGGAATGCACCATACTTAACACCGTACAGCGCATTCTTGACTTTTCCTAGCGCTGGCGCACAATGTGCTGATTAGCAGCAATGCAAGCACTTTTGCACCATGGTGCAAGGGTGCCAGCATTGGTATGAGGATTCTTTTGTGCAGAAAGGGGCACCTTCCTGCACAAATAATCCTCTGAGGCATTTTCTTCTTTCTATGTGTGATGCATAATGAAAAAACGAGGAGAAATAAACATATTTCTCCTCGGTACAGGTGTAGCAGTTTGGTGCCTTCTCAGGTTTACAATTTATGATAAATCGGTGAATGCATCAAAATCCATGGGTTTTGCATAGGAATACCCATGCACCACCCTTGGGATGCTTCCCTGGGGCAGACTAATACAACACAGCGATCTGCATGGCATTACTCTGGATTACTCTGCATTTATCAAGCCACTCAGGGCCACACAATGTTTCCCTTCGTTGCTTGATGAATTGAATCTCAAGGGTTGCGTCGCTTTTGCACCCCGTTGCATGGTGTGAAAGCGACGCAACTCTTGATAAATATGCCCCTCAATGTCTTCATTTGTGAAAAAGACATATAAAAAAGCAAAGCATCAATATAAAGTCTCAGGGTCTAATTGAAAAAAGGTAAACTCACACTTTGGTGTAAGTTTGCAATACACAAAGGAATTTTATGAATAGTATTTGTATATGTGTGGAGTCTCCGTCATGAGTGCAGAGATTTTGCACTCGTAGAGATGCTGGTTGTGATATTCCTTTGTGAATTGCAAAAAATCATAAACTTACACTAAAGTGTAAATTTTCAATTTTGAATCAGGCCCTCAGTAAGTGGCTGGCAGGAGCTAGGCATAATTTAAGGCTGACCGCGATGAGTAGAAGTCGGATACACAAATTGGTTGCCCCAGCCAAAGTTTTTACCTTTAGTCTACTTTTTGATGGTCAAAGTCTTCCAGTAGAGCAGGAGCTGGAGAGAATCCCCTAACGTCAGATAGTTTGTATTCAAACTCCTGTTAAAGCCATCAGTTTTAGTGCCAAACACTCCCAGCTAAACAAAGCTGCCATGATTCTTTGCCACTGTAATAGATCTGCTGCCTCACTCCAGTCTAAGGTTTTAACTTCTGATTTATACATTTTTTTAAAAACTTACTACTGCAGCGCCACTGGAAAGTATACCTGAACAGGGCTCCACGAGGCTGAATACCTTGGCCACCATGTCCCAATGAATCACATTACAGTAAGGCAGCTTAGAAGGGGACCAACCTGGTTTTGGCTAAGCTTAGAATGCACCCTCTCCTGGCAAGTCTCAGGTAAGTTTCAGAATGTTACCTAATTCTCCAAAGGTGTACAAATTTACTTTCTATCTCTTTTTGTTGTCAAAGTTCTTTCTGGTCATTCCCACATCCCACAGGTCATCTGGGCAGGTGTCTTGGCACCAGCTCAATCTCCTGCTAGGGCTTCTGTAATATCCAGTACTCTGTGGTCAGCTGAGGAATCTTGAAGTCAAGAATTAATCTGTGTTTTGCATCCCAGAAGCAGGCAAACATGAGGTCAGTCACTTGACCCTGGGAGATCAAGTCTAGCCCTAGGGAGTCAAGATTCTTTTGAGTCCTTTTCTTCCAGCAGGGTCATATTCCTTTAGACGTGGTCTTCCTAGGCAAAGGAATGTTCTGAGAAGATGGTGGTGAGGTACCGATCTTATCCTGTATGCTAGCCAAAGATTGAAGAATTTTCTACACCCTATCCTGTCTGCTCTCTCACATTATTTCACCTTCTTTTTAGTGCTTTCTCTTTGGATTACTGCAGAAATTCCTGGAAGCCTTAACGTGAAGATTGCAGACCCTTTCTTCTCTCTGGAGAAGCTCTCATTCACCTTATTTAGATGAGGTGTCCACCCCTCAGTCATGGTCAAAAACAGTTTCTCCATTGTGCTGCTGTTGCTACCAAAAGGTCTAGGATAGCCC
Source organism: Triturus cristatus (assembly GCF_964204655.1). Lineage (NCBI taxonomy): Eukaryota > Metazoa > Chordata > Amphibia > Caudata > Salamandridae > Triturus > Triturus cristatus. Next base: position 1,191,783,997 of record NC_140589.1, read on the forward strand.
TGTGACTGAATGGGAGCAGATTCTGCAGTCCTATTTGGCATCCCCAGGTCAAAGAAATAAATGTGAACTTTAAAGATGAAGTTTGAACTTTAAGTGTGAAGTTTGCTCTACCAACTCTTCCAGTCTTCCTCCCAGATGACTAATCTCTTTTGGTCAACTGCTAACACTATCCCGACTTCCTGAGCTCACAGGCCATGCCTTTGTCCTCTAAAATCAGTGTTGTTAACTCCCAGCTAGGAATTTATGTTACGCTTCTGGAGTGGGTCTGAGTGACAAACTAGTTCTGAACCAGGTTTCTGTGACAGGACAAAGTACACTTTTTAAAAGTTACTTTGCCACTAGAGTTATCCAAAATCTATTTCTACCATTTTTTTTTTAAAACTAGGAGGAAAAGAACTTTGAATCAATATACTAGGATTTTCCCAGTCAAATATATAAAGTAAGAATTTTATTCACACCTAGGCCTGTTCATGGAAAATCCAGCCTTACTACACAGAACAATCAGCTTTTAGGTATTTTTTCCCTGTGAGGGTATGCTACTTCCAATATGTAATAAGCCAAATGTTTAATTATTAAACTCTCAGCCCTGTGGGCTAATTAGACACTTAAGGGGTGATTTATTTAATATAAAAAATAGCTTTTCATATTTGGCAATGGTACTTTTCCTTGGCTTTTGACCTAAAGATGTGACCAATGATTATTGACAATAAAGTGCAGCATTGGAAAAAAAGAGAAAAAAGGCACAATGAGACTAAGTTATCATGCAGGTACACGCACGGGGCCACCTACAAAATGATGCAGCTGTTATGTTTATTTTTTATTTACCAATCCAGGATGGCAGAGATTACTTGCGTTGGTAAATTAAAAAAAATATTAATTTTATTTGTGCAAAAGCAGTGCAGACTGGCAACAAATGGCTGCTACCTGGCCATCCAAACAATGGAAATATTTTGTGTAAAGGACCATGAGGGCTGGTGGGAGCAACTGAGGAGCAGGTGCGGGTCACAGGGAAGCAACAGGGAGTGGGCTGGGGGAAGTAGAAATACCAAATTAAAATCTGAGATAGAGAGGAATGAACAACATGGGGCGTGTTTTGTGAGGGAGTAGCTATATTAGTAGAATTAGAACATGAGGGAAAGAGCAAGTGTTGGTTGAGGAAGCAGGTTTCACAGGGGCAGGTGTATGAGGGGAAGCAACACATGAAAGAATGAGAGCAAATGAAAACATATGTAGTCTGATGAGTTTGTGCTTAAACAAAAGGGAAAATGGCTTCCTAAATATCAGCAGTGAAAGGATACAAGTCAGGCAATTAGAAGAATTGTAAAGAGGATATGCTCCAAACCAGGGACAAGCACAAGAAGAGCCTAGCAATCTAGTGATTAAGAAACAAACAAATGAGGGACATTAAATTCGAACATTGGTAAGGGTTGGATGGGCTTTAAGCCCACTGTAAGTTTTTGGTATGATCCACAAGTGGCTGTCTGTAAGTGAGACCTAAAATCCTGTCATGTACGCAATGATTGAGCACCAAAGGGTATTACCACCTTTGAAGCATTGTCACTGACTTGTGAGTAGCATTGCATTAAGACTGCTTGCAAAGAGGTTTTTCAGATACATACTACAGTATTTTATATGTTTTTTACAGGATGAGGAAATAAACGGGCAATATTATACCAAGAGACACTACAACTTTGATCTCTGACCTTAAGACCCAATGGAATTTAGGCCAGTTTCAGTGGAACAGATCTCGGATCTGGCTAACATGGTCAAATCGGGCTCCCCGTCTGAATCATGCCCCCCTTCAGTCCTGAATTTGATCCTGCACCTAATAGGTTCCAACCTAGCGAGTATCTGTAATTCTATGTTCTGTTCAGGCACCTATCCCTCACTATGGAAAAAGGCCATTATTCTGCCACAATAAAAAAAAACAATCTTGATCCAGAAGAGACCAAAAATTATCAGCCAATTGCTCGTCTCCCTTTTCCAGCTAAACTTATTGAAAAGGTCATGAATACTCAGCTGGCGCAATTCATTGAAGAAAATAAGCTGTTTGATGACACGCAGTTTGGCTTTAGGAAAGGCCATAGCACTGAATCTGCACTCATTAAAGCATCTGATGAAATTAGGTCTGGGCTTGATAGAGGAGGTGCTGCAGCACTGGTGCTGCTGGATTTATCTGCAGCATTTGACACGGTTGATCAAGCTACGTTGATCAATCGTGTCTCTGCCATTAGCATGGGGCATAAGGCTAAAGCCCTTCTGTCCTCTTTTTTTATCTAATCGTACCCAGTCAGTTAATCTGGGTGACTTCAATTCACCAGTTCTTTCACTCCCATGTGGTGTTCCACAAGGATCCTCACTAAGTCCAACTCTGTTCAACATATACATGATGGACTTAGCATGAGTAATTAAATCTTTCGGGATGGTCTCACATCATATGCGGACAATACGCAACTTGTGCTTGCTGTACATAAGGAAAGAGACGCAGTCTTGGCAAGCTTTCATGATGGTATGTTGGCCATTAGTACCTGGATGTCTAATCACTGTCTTACATTGAACTCAGACAAGACAGAGTTAATGGTCTTCGGAAACCTTGCCCCAGGATGGTCTCCGATCTGGTGGTCAACTGAGCTGGGATTACCACCTATCCCCATCAAAGTTGGGTGTCATTTTTGATGATAGACTATCCTTCATACATTATGCCAACGCAGTGGTTTCCTCGTCCTTTTATGTGCTAAAGATGATCAAGAAATGATTACTTTTCATCCCAGTTAGTAACTGGAGAACTTTAATCTGTGCTCTGGTCATGTCCAAGGTTGACTACTGCAATAGCCTGTTAATCAATGCCCAAGAAAGGGTTCTGGGTAGGCTGCAGTTGGTACAGAATGCAGCCGCTAGGATGCTAACAGGTACCCCGAAGTTTAAACCCATCTCCAATGTGGTGCGTCAGCTCCACTGGCTGCCCGTAAGAAGCAGAATGAAGTTTAAGGCTCTCTGCATTGCCTATAAGGCAATTCACGTTTCAGGATCAGAATGCTTGAAGAAAGCTTCCTTGGCTTATGCACCCAATAGATCTCTTCGCTCAACAAATGCCAAACATCTGATCGTCCCCAGAACTAAGAAAGTCAACTGGGGTGACAGAAGCTTCATAGTGGCTACATCTAAACTGTGGAACTCTCTACCCCTGCAGATTAAGGCCAGTCCCACACTGCTATCATTCTGAAAACAAATAAAAACGTGGCTCTTCAAGCCATAGGCTTTCTCCAGCTTTCTACTTATCCTTCCGGTACATAGCACCAAGACACCTACGGGTATTTGATTGCTTTATAAATTGATAAAATAAAATAAAAAATTAAAATTCTGCTATCTCAAAAGAAGTGAACGTGGGTGAGCATGGTATTCAAGATTTTTCACAAGTATGACATATTTCTTTTTTTTATCTGTGCTTGAGCACGCTAAAATAAATTGAAGCTGTGTTATCTAGGTACTTTTTTATCCATATCCACTTAAAGTTCTCTTGTTACAACACTGAGTAAAGACATTGTTACACCTACCTAAGCTCCCCAGATAAATTGAGGGTCAGCATTGGTGATAGGTAAACAGGCAGGTGGACCACCATATGAGCCAAGCTAACAGAAGTGAAGGATGATCAGAGAGAGAATGCACAATGATCCCGCTAACATTGGTTGGGCCTCCTGAATAGAAGCATACACCAATGAAGAGAGGCCTAAGCCACTAAAACCTCACAGTTTTCCCCTTAATAGCTCCTGTGACATGCTGCTTCCATGCAAACCTGCAGGAAAGCTTGCACTACTATTACTTATTACTAGTGGTTTCAGTAAATGTATACTTCTTTCATTTGTCTTAAAGCTCTTATAGACGAAGAAAACTGGTGCTGCTGCAGAGAAATCCAAAGAACCAATTGAAAATTGACATTAACATTTTCAGTGAAGCTATCATACTCTATACAAAATTAGGACCGACAATAATTTCACTTCAGGAGAAGCAGGTGCTAAGCCTGTTCAAAACTATATGACTTAAGTGGATTCATCTTAGTGTATTTCCGACTCTGATCCTTTTAGCCTGATATTTGAGGCAGTAGCTTGACCATTCAACAGAGGTGTTCCACCTCATGGAACCCTTCCAACTATATACCTTTGAAGATTTTCATCATCCAGATAAGTTAAGAATTTTGACCTGGAACAACCACTGAAGGCCCATCATGACTCAGCTATAACGTTTTCCTGGCACCTAATCAAGTGCCCCCATAGGCTAGCAATGTGTTTTGAATGTCCCTCTATTTTTGAAGAAATGGTTCTTGTTTTTATTTAATGGTCTTTTTATTACTATATTACTGTTTCATAATATTACATGTGTACTTGATGATTTTGCTGTTCAAATGAAGCTACTTCTGATTAGACAGGGTTTTGTCACAGAAGCCAGTTTTGGTTTTAGGACTCAGATCCTTTGAGCTTTATCGAAACTTTATCACAGCTCACATTACGATTGTGTTCTCTTTCATTCCCTCTTTGTTTAACAATCTGATTTTGTACATTTTGTCAATGAATGAAGTGGTTGCCTTATTTTATGTAAGGGTGTGGATACTGAAGAAGGACAGGATGAATGCTGTGGTGTACATTCTGGTCATCCCTGTTGTACTTGACCCTTTCGGCAGGGTCATCCCCTGCTCCTCCCTATTTTCTGAATTTGTTTTTGTTATCCTTAGGACTCTGCAGACTTTACTACTGCTAACCAGTGCTAAAGTGCTTGCGCTTTCTCCTTAAAACATGCTGAATTGCTTCATATCCAAATGGCATATTTAATTTACTTGTAACTCCCTAAGAAAGTAATACTACATGTGCCCATGCCCTGCAAATTAAATGCTACTAGTGGGTCTGCAGCACTGATTGTGCCACCCACTTAAGTAGCCCTTTAAATATGTCCCAGGCCTGTCACTGCAGAGCCTATTTGTGCAGTTTTAAACAACCATTTCGACCTGGCAAAATAAACTTTTGGCCAAGCCCAAATTTTCCTTTTCAGGTGCCGATTACGATCCGGCAAAAACCGGGTACGAACCGTCGGACGGAGGCTTTTTTCCGTCCGACTCGTACCCGGTCGTAAAACTTCACAAACATGCAATCACGATTCGCACGGAAACACCATTTCCGTACGAGTCGTACAAAACACCGGCCGACGAAAAGATACATACAAATGGGATCCGGGGAAGGCGCCGACGCTTCCAGGCCGCGTTTCACGAACTAGGAATTACGATTCGAACCGACAGCAGTCTGGACGGCAATATTTTTACGGCACCCAAAAAGTGCCGGAAATGCGAAGTACGGCGCGAAACGACCAGAGTAGGTGGCCTGGTAAGCGCCGTACCCCCCCAGCCCCCGCATGTACGCGCCGTACCCCCCCCAGCCCCCGCATGTACGTGCCGTACCCCCCCCAGCCCCCGCATGTACGCGCCGTACCCCCCCCAGCCCCCGCATGTATGCGCCGTACCCCCCAGCGCCCGCATGTACGCGCCGTACCCCCCCCAGCCCCCGCATGTACGCGCCGTACCCCCCCCAGCCCCCGCATGTACGCGCCGTACCCCCCCAGCCCCCGCATGTACGCGCCGTACCCCCCCCGTGTATGTACACCCGAGTACGTGTCGAACCCCCCCGTGTATGTACACCCGAGTACGTGTCAAACCCCCCGTGTATGTACAGTTCGACACGTACTCGGGTGTACATACACGGGGGGGTTCAACACGTACTCGGGTGTACATACACGGGGGGGTTCGACACGAACGTACTCGGGTGTACATACACGGGTGGGGGTACGACTCGAACGTACTCGGGTGTACATACAGGGGGGGTTCGACACGTACAGTTCGACACGTACTCGGGTGTACATACACGGGGGGTTCGACACATACAGTTCGACACATACTCGGGTGTACATACACGGGGGGGTTCGACACGTACTCGGGTGTACATACACGGGGGAGTTCGACACGTACTCGGGTGTACATACACGGGTGGGGGTACGACTCGAACGTACTCGGGTGTACATACACAGGGGGGTTTGACACGTACAGTTCGACACGTACTCGGGTGTACATACACGGGGGGTTCGACACGTACAGTTCGACACGTACTCGGGTGTACATACACGGGGGGGTACGGCGCGTACATGCGGGGGCTGGGGGGGGTACGGCGCGTACATGCGGGGGCTGGGGGGGGTACGGCGCGTAAATGCGGGGGCTGGGGGGGGTACGGCGCGTACATGCGGGGGCGGGGGGGGTACGGCGCGTACATGCGGGGGCTGGGGGGGGGTACGGCGCGTACCGGGCACCTGTTTGGACGTCTCCATGGTTGCTATGGGAGTTCGGTGCGGACGGTCTTTTAACCATACGGTTGTGAGATCGGACGCACGGGATGGTTCGTGATTCCTCGGTCGGACTTGACTGTTCACGTTTGTACGATAAATCGTCCGAGGACGTGTCGGACACATTTTCCGACCCGAGGACGTGTGGGGACTAATTCCCAAGGCGGTTCGTATGGACTTTTTAGCATGCGAATCGTGATTGCCAGTTCGTACGGAACTTGTACGATTCGTACGGTAAAAAGACCGGATACGAGTCGTACGGGAATTTTTTTTACCGGATCGTAATTGGCACCTCAATATGTGTAAGTCACCCCATGGTAGACCCTGGACAGCCCAGAGAGAAGGGTGCAATATATTAAAGTAGGACATGTACTTTTAAGTTTTACATGTCCCGGTAGTGAAAACTCTTAAATTCGTTTTTCACTACTGAAAGGCCTATCTCTATCACTGAGTAACATTAGAGTTACCTAATTAGATTATATAAATGTAATTTACAATTGGGAAGAGAGAACCAGTTCATGTTTGGTGTCTATGGAACCACAATTTAAAATTCTAACTTATGGTGATGTTGGATTTCAAAATACAATTTTGAATATGCCACCTTTGGAAAGTTGGCATTTTTGTGCCTTATCGATTTTTAGTGCCTGTAGCCTGTCTCTCTTCACATGACTGGGTGTAGCTTAAAGTTGGGCTTTGTGCAAGTGTGCCTGGATGAGCCAGCACTGGCAGGATGGGAGGGAGGTGCTGGGCACAGCCCCACTTACACCTGAATAGGCTGTGTCCTGCCGCCACATGAAGGGCTGCATACCCCCTGTTGTTAGTGTTGTTCCACGACAGGGAAGGCAGGATTCCTGGAGACTTTAAAGGGAAACCTCTAGAAGCTTCTCCCCCTCTTCAAAGGCATGACTGGGTATTAGACCTCAGATACCACCACTACAGCACAGTTCTGGACCTGTGGATACTCTGACAGGAATAAGAGCTAATGTACTGCTGAAGGACTGCCACTCTGCTGGGCTGCACTCTGCTGGACTCCTGCTTTTCTCTGCTAACCTGCTCCCTTCTGACCTCTTGCCTGGGAGAGAAGAACTGCACCTACATCTCTTGACCGCAGAACCCAGAGTGACTCCAATGGCTAGTTGGCTGGCCTACTGATCTGAAGTTTCAAGGACATAACAGGTTTCACACAACTGTGCATCTGCACCTGGACTCTGCCATCTGTGAGTCCACCCTGCCAAGTAGAGCCACCCCAATCCTGAACCCTTGGAAATGGGCTTAGGGTGCTTCACCAGCCACTGTGGACACAGTGGAACTGACAGATTTTTCTTCTACTGCGCGGTGCAACCTGCAGTAGAATTGATGCATATCCAGTGCTACGCGGGTTGGACCCATCGCAAAGACTTGCATTGCTGCTGCAGCTTGCATCGCATTTGGAACCGCCACTGTGTGACACATCCTCAGAGCAAGCCCTCACATCCCTTGTCAACGGCAGCCTACACAACGACACTGAACTCTGCAACACAGCTTTGCAGCTCAGTGGAACCAGTGTATTGCCCCAATTGTGTGACCCATCCTCAACACCAGACTTTGTATTTCAAGCCTCTTCAACTGAATCCTTGACATCCATGCAACAGAACCTCGCACCTCAGTCTGGCCGCATCACCGAACCGACATATTGCTTCGGCTGCACGCTGCATGTTCAACACGGATCCATGCTCCACATACCAGGATTGAGGTACTCTGTTCATCAGGCCTAAATGGGCCCCTGTAGGGGGTCAGCACTCCATCGCAGTCTGCCTGAACTTATGGCTTTTTCCCGCTCCAGTGTGACCAGATGTCCACAGTTGGCGCTTTATGCCTTTTGGCATTATTTTCTTGTTTTATTTATCATAGATCACTGTATTTTTCTAATCATGTTGTGGACTACTTTGTTGGTGTGTTATCACTAAATTAGTGTTTGAAGTGGTGTACAAATACTTTACACATTGCCTCTGAGTTAAGCCTGACTGCTCTGTGCCAAGCTACCCGAGGATTGAGCACAGATTAAGTTAGGGTTTGCTTGAGACTACACCTTGAGAAAAATTGTGATTGCTTCTTGCTAAGGGTTTCACCCTCCTCAATCAGTTACCCAATTTCTTACAATCCCAAATTTTTGAGGATCACTTTATTGATTCTTGGAAAGTTGCTATTCAGTATGTCAACATTGAAAGGACTGGGTCTGTTTTATTTTTGGTTTAGAACGTGTCTAAGATGGGAGATGTTTAATATCTGGGATTTTATTATACTATTAAGTTCATAAAAGGACCATAGTTATGGGGGGCATTTGAGGGCCCGGCCAGCCTATAATAATCTTTTCCCCCCAAAACGACAGAGGAAACTGGCACACAATATAGGTGCAGGAGTTCAGAAGGTGAATGAGCATTAAAAATCCCTTTAAGTGATGTTTTTATCTTGGTACATTTGCTGCGTGTTCTGATACATTTTTTATGTCTGGCTATGTCTTCTGACAAATTAATTCTCATTCATTTAATGTGAATATGTTGTTTACTTTTCTTCCTTTGACTGGAAAGTGAGAGGATTTTGTAAAGTGAACTATGTTAAAACCTCTCAGTAGTACAGATAGAGCCACTGGAATTAGGCAGCAGTGGAGGCCTAAATTAAGTTGCAGTGTTGATTAATTTATGCACAAGAATGCACAAATTGAGTATCAATGGTCAGAAATATCGACAGACAAATTCTCGTGGTCAAGAATATCGAATTTAGGTAAGTAATGTCAATGTTAAAAATATTAAAGTGTAAAATATCGTTTGCAAAAATATAGTTGTTAAAAATATCATTTTTTTATTAATGTTATGTATTTCAGTATATATTGTATATGTATGTGATGTATGTTGTTTTTTTTTGTAAGATTTGTTTGTATTTTTGATATATGTGTTACATTTCTAGTAGTTATTAATTTTATTTTTGCATTTTGAGTTCCATAGGGGGTTGTGGGGTTTTTTGGGAATAGGGTGGGAAGTAATTTAAATATATAATATTATTGGATATTCTTTATTTCTTATTATTTGTTTAATTGAGATGTTATAGTGTTAAATGGGTAAAGTAATTTATTATTAATTAATGATTGGTTGTTAATTAATTTTAATTAGTTAATTGGCAATTAATTATGGTAATTGTGTAATTAATTGTAGCTGTGTGTCGTGGTGTTTATAGGTCTAAAGGGTGGGAAGTAATTTCTTTTTAATTGATGAATTAATAATTAGTTAATGAATTTTAATTAATTAATTAGTAATTAATTATTGTAATTGTGTAAATAATGTTAGGTGTGTGTTGTGGTGTTTATAAGAGTAAAGTTTGTTAACTATTTTGGTTTAATTTATTATTATATAGTAGTTAATTATTTGATATTGTTTTGGTGTAATTGTTTATTTTTGTGTGTTGTTTTTACTTTTGAAGGGGTAGAAGGTGGGTATTAAATACATTTTCAATTATTTAATTATTAGTTGTTAATAGTCATAGTTTGTCTTTTAAAAATAATATCTTAATTTTAATTTAGGTGTGTGTTGTGTATATTATAGTGTTAAAGCATGTGTACACAATGAATGTTTATTATTTTTTATTATTTAAGATTATTAATTATGGAAATACATTTAATTAAACATGGTGAAGTGTTTTGTTAATGATGTGGTGTTATAGGGTAGGAAATAAAATAAATACATTTATGTTTTAAATAATGTTTTTGTTTGTTAATGTATTTATTGATTTATTTAATATATTATTTATACGTTTTTGTTGTAATTAATATTTTTATGAGTTCTTTTTATATGTTTAATAAATAAAGATTTATATCTTTAATATATTTATTTATTTTGATGATGTTTACAGTTTTGTAATATTTGTAATTTTTTTCAATTGTTTAAGTGTTATTAGTAATTTGTTTCTCTGCTATCAAACACTTTCCCTAATGTTGCAATCACTGGATTGGGAATAGTAATTTGTACCGCTCTGCTGTCCAGCACTTTCTCTACTGTTGCATTCACTGGAGTGGAAATAGTAATTTTTACCTCTCCACTATCCAAAATTTTCCCTACTGTTGCACTCACTGGAGTTGGAATAGTAAATGTAATTACTCTGCTATCCAACACTTACCCTACTTTTGCACTCACTGCAGTGAGAATAGTAATTTTTACCTCTCCGCTAGCCAACACTTTCCCTACTGTTGCACTCTTTGGAGTGTGAATAGTAATTTTTGCCCTTCCACTATACAGCATTTTCCCTACTGTTGCACTCACAGAAGTGGGAATAGTAATTGTTACCCCTTTGCTATCCAACACTTTCTCTACTGGTGCACTCTTTGGAGTGGGAATAATAATGTTTTCCTCTCCGCTATCCAACATTTTCCCTATTGTTGCTATCACTGGAGTGGGAATAGTAATTTTTACATCTCCACTATCCAACACTTTCCCTACTGTTGCACTCACTGGAGTTGGAATAGTACATTTAATGATTCCGCTTTCCAACACTTTCCCTACTGTTGCACTTATTGTATTGGGAAATGTAAGTTGAATTTTTTTTTTATAGTTTGATGTTTTCATTTATTATAGAATGTTTTTTATTTTAAATTATTGATATATATATTTTATATTTATATAATTTTAAAATTGATAAAGTAAATAAAGATAATAGTTAATAAAATATTTTTAATTAAATATATGTACACATTTTTATGTTTCTGTGTTTATATCTTTTTAAATTAAGTTTGTTATATTTAGTTGAGGGGGTGTGGTCTGCCGAGCAGCGGAATGGCCGCTCGTTGAGTGTGCTCCGCTGGCTGGGTTGAAAATCCTATTATTATTCTGCTCCACAGCGTGTTGTCGGGCCCGTGATCGACACCCCATGCTTAGAGATACCCGGCGGAATCCAACGATGCCACGATATGCTGTCCTGGATGCCCTGAGACAGACTGCCGCGCTGGCCTGCTGCCGCTGATTCTTCTCCCTGGGCGGGTCCGTTGCTGGGGACCTAAAACCTGAGACCGCGGCTGCGGTTTGTTTCCCAGGCCGCGTCCCGATAAAGTGCACAGGTGCCGCGTTGTGCTGCTGCAGCTGAGGGCACGGGAGCTGTTCTTGGGGACGAGAGGCTTCCGTGGCCTGTGAGGGGGACTCGACTAGCCGCTGTGCATCCGAGCGGCACTGGAGTTGGAGTCATCGTAGACGCACAGAGGGGACAGCTGGCGCCATCTTGAGAGCCCGGCCCGCTGTGCACCCGGAGCGGGTTGCGGGCGTCCTGATCCTGTCCCCACCCGCTGATCCCTCTTGAAACATTTCCGCTGGTGCAAAACGCGGAGGGGTGAGTCGGTGTCCTGCTTTGTTGCCACGCTCTGCCTGCTGTTGAGGAGAAGGTGCGGTGGCCCTGACGAGATCCTGTGGGGGGAGAGCCTACTACCATTTTTGAAGGAGCGGGTGGACGCCCCCGTGTGTGCCTGGTGCGGGTCCTGAGCTGACGGCCTGGGGTGAGGCTGGATGCTACTGATTGCCCCTGAGGGGAGGTGAGGAGGTTCCTCTCCCTGGCGCGGAGTTCTGGACAGTGCTGGTGTGGATCTCAGTTGCATTATAGATGGGCTGTGAGGGGTTTACTGTGGGGGGTGCCTGCTCCGTGCGCTGGTGGGTGATGATGCTTGTGCCGCTGGTTTGACCTCCCATGCCCCACTGCTCCTGATATTTTGCGCAGCTACGCTTGGATATTCACTCATTGCCCGAGCGTTGACTGCTTGTGGGGGTGTGTTGCCCAGTGTCGCCACTGAGAAGGGCTGCCAGCCAGGCTGGGTGAAGTTTGCACAGGACAGCGGCGTGGTCTTGCGTTGTCTGTTTCTTCATCATGGGTAAGCCGGACGCGAAGCAGGCAAAGATTACTTTTGATAAGCGATCCACACACCAAACTGAGACTCCCTCGGATGCCCACTCAGCGGACCACCAGGACTCACAGGTGGAGGATCGAGGGGAGGATCTCCGTACCCTCATGTTGGAAATGCGCTCAAGTTTATGTACCATTGATTCCAAGTTGGATAACCTGTTTGCGCAGCTGGACTCCGTCAAAACCCAAGTGGCAGTGCATGAAACTCGCTTGGACGTCCTAGAAAACTGACAAACTGACTTCCACGAATTTCAGGTGGAGACCAAAGAGCAGTTATTGCATATGGACAAACTCTTGGGTGTCATTAGGGCCAAGATCGATGATTTAGAAGCAAGCTCGCGCAGAAACAACCTACGCATTACGGGAATTCCGGAAACAACTGCTATGACCAAAATGGAGGCCTTTGTCTCAGACCTCCTGCATGAGCTGTTTGATCCCCATTTATCACCTGTATTTGTGGTTGAAAGAGCGCACAGATCCTTGGGCCCCAAGCCTCCGGTGGGGGCGGCGCCTCGGCCGATCTTGGCTAAGCTTTTGAACTATCAGGATCGAGACACCATTCTGCGTGCGGCGAGGGAAAAAGGGCAGGTGACACACGGAGGTAATACCATCTCATTTTATCTGGACTTAGCGCCGGTGGTGCAGGCGGTGAGGCGGGAGTTCCTGCCGGGCAAGCGTATCCGTCTACAGGAGCAAATTCCTTAATCTTTGCTTTACCCTGTCAAACTGAAAGTCTCACATGATGGAACTGCGCACTATTTTACTGATGCAAAATCTGCATTGAAATTTGCAAAACATGTTGGAGGAAAGGTGGCTTAAGACTCTCGTGGAACCAGGGCATCTGGTTCTGGTTGTCTCAGTGATAATGATTGATTTAACTTTCTTTGTCCCACAGCATCTTAAGACTGAGCTTTCGGGATGTCCACGCGAGTGGTAACCTGTGTAGACACTGTTATGGGCTTTGGTATATATGGCACTTTGCCACTCAGGTTAATTGGGGTTGTTGGGATGGGCCTGTAATGCATGCTGCAGAACTCCCAGCCACCCTGTGCGAGCAGGGGAAATTGCTGGAGCCACTACGCCCCCATGGGGAGTTCCCCTTTTTCCTATGAACGACTGTTATGCCTTTGGCTGTTTAGGGGGTCTTCTACAACCTGATTGGGGGGTTGGAGTGGGTGGTGGGCGGAGGGTAGGGGTCCTACTTTGTTTAATGCCGGTATGATCACAGGACGCTGGTTCGCACTCACAGCTTATGTTAAGGTGTTAATGTGTCTTGGTGGTTTACACCGCAATAATTGGTCCAGTATAGTTAGACCCACGCTGTAATCCTACATTTTTAACATGGAATATTAGAGGGTTAAATGATGGCAGGAAAGCCAGACTTGTGCATGCCTACCTATCTAGACATAATATTGATATCTGTTTATTGCAAAAGACGCATTTAAATGTTGTACCATCGCAGAGTTTGCGGCATAGCAGGTGGGGGCATGTATATTCAGCCCTTTATTCCAATTATGCTAGAGGGGTGGCAGTGTTGGTGAGGAAGGGGTTGGATTGGCATGAGGGCGGGGTGTACAGGGATTCCAAGGGGCGATTCGTCCTGCTACACGGGGTGTTAGGAGGGATCTCATTGGTACAGGTGGCCATTTATGGTCCAAACACTGACTCTCCCAAATTTTTTCAGGACTTATGGTCTAGAATTGTGATGACTGGCTGTGACACAATATTATGGGGCGGGGACTATATTGCAATCCTGGACGATGCAATGGATAGGAAGGGCGCGGCCCGCTCGTTACACCCAACTGCTACTGCCGCTCTGCAGACCATTATTGCGGAGGGTCGGTTAGTGGACATCTGGCATGACAAACCCTGGTGCGGGAGGGCAAGTGTATGTCCGACCACCATAGAGCTTGGTCCCGTTTGGACTACTGGCTGGTCTCTCGGGATGTGGCTGCATGGATTACGGCGGTTTCCCACTTGCCGCGTACCCTATCAGACCACGCCCCTTGTTTATTGAGGTTGTCCCTCCTGGGGTCACATCCTCGGGCGTTTGTGTGGCGCCTACCGCCGCATGCCTTGATGGATAACGCCTTTAAAGAAGAAATTAGGGCGGACATTGTCGACTATTTTGATAACAATGTGGGCTCAGTAACAACTGAAGCCTCTCTTTGGGAAGCATTTAAAGTGGTAATCAGGGGCCAATGTATCGCTCGTCAAGCGGGAGTGTTGAAGGCTCTCCGGGGCACGCTGTTAGCCCTGGAATCCCAAATCAGACCGCTTGAGGAACAATATTACTCTACAAACGGGCCTTGCATCATGAAAACTCTGAAAGATAAACTGCTGGAATTTGCGGAAGAAGCTCAAAAAGGAGTGAAATTTTTGGGGAAATATGCGGAGGCGCGTAGGTATGGTGAAGGGGATAGACCAGGGCATACGTTAGCTGAGCTGCTTAGACAGTCTAGATCAGCCACATTTATCCATGCTGTCCGGACCCCGCGGGGAGAACTTGTTCGAGGTTCAGACAAAGTCTTAACTGAGTTTTCTGCATACTATGTTAGCTTATATACCACACGGCAAGGTACACATACTGCAGAGCTGAAGGACTTCCTTGAGTCCATGGCTCTAGTTTGGTTCAATAATAATCATAGAGCATATATGGACCTCCTGTATACAGTGGCAGATGTAGCACAAGTGATTAAAAGCTTGCCCCTGGGCAAGGCCCCGGGCCCGGATGGGCTGACCACTGCCTTCTATAAAGCCTATGTTGACGAATTAACACCCCGACTACTGGCGGTCTACGGGGAGGCACTAGAGGGGGGATGTTGCCTCCATCCACGAGGGAGGCGGTTATCATTACTCTCCGCAAGCCCGGGAAGCCAGAGGAGGACTTGGATTCCTACCGGTCGTTGTCCATGATAAACGTGGATGTCAAGATCCTGGCTAAGCTCATTGCCAATCGATTGCAGCCTCTACTGCCGATGGTGGCCCTTCCTGACAAATCAGGATTTATTCCGGGGAGGTCCACTTCCCATAATTTAAGAACTATTTTTTCGGTGTTACATTCTCTACACCCCGACGTGAGAGCTGCGGTTGTATTTTTAGATGCCACCAAGGCGTTCGACACGCTCGAATGGCCCTATCTATTCGTGATTCTGGGTAGTATGGGATTTAGCCTGCTGTTTATACAGAGCATACAGCTGCTATACACATTACCTAGCGCACGCATACAGGTAAATGGCCTGCTTTCTGATCCATTTCCAATTTCGCGGGGCACGAGACAGGGATGCCCGCTGTCTCCCTTGCTCTTCGCAATTGCGATGGAGCCACTGGCGGCCCGCATCCGGCAACATCATACCGCAAGGGGCATTGGATTCAGCTCTAGAAGCTTGCTCATTTCACTCTACGCAGATGATGTCACTCTTTACATCCAGAGGAGAACCTTGATCCCCTTTTGAGAGAATTCATCCACTTTGGAGGATTGTCTGGTGTTTTTATTAATTGGGCCAAGTCTGTGGTTTTTCCATTGACAGACAACACCCCACCCGTGACATCGGAATTCCCCGTTAGGTGGGAGGCGAATGAGGTTAAATACCTAGGGATTTGGATAAGGCGGGACACGCAGGATGTGTGGAGATTAAACTACGGTCGTGCGGTCACATGGTTAGAAGATAAGGTCAAAGTGTGGTCTAAACTGCCTCTGTCGCTTGCTGGCAGGATTGCTCTGGCCAAAATGGTAATATTACCAAAATTCCCGTACCTATTTGTGAATATTCCGATCCCCCTCACTCAGCAGTTTTTCAAATCCCTGAGGTCCCTGCTGGTCTCTTTGGCATGGGCGGGCGGTTAGGCTAGAGCCTCTTGGGACCTGCTGACCCTCCCGCTGCGGCATGGTGGCCTGGGTGCGCCGGACATGCAGTTATATGAGCTCTGTGCGCAGGCAAACTTTTTGAATTTCTGGGTACACCCCACCCCCTTTCAGCCGCACGTGGCGGTGGAGACTGCTGCGGTGGCCCCCATCCCACTTAATGTGGCATTATATCAGAAAGCCCGCCGCCCCGAGAAGATATAGATTCTGCTGGAACGCTGTGTTGGGCGTGGGAGGAGTTGCGCAAGCGTGCACAAATACTGGTGCTGTTTGCTCCTTCGATTCCTGTGATGATTAATCCAATGCTGCCTTGAATACGGGACAATATTAGTAAATCGCGGGCTCTGGAGATTAACCTTATCACCTTTGCTAACTTATATCCTGGGGACGAGTTCAGACCTCCCCCCGAGGCGACTGAGGGCAAACCGGTGGCATTTGCGGACCTCTTTCTATACCACAGGGTGCACGTAGCATGTCGGTCCTTATGGGACGGTTTCCCAAAGGTGCCGCCGCAGTTACCTGCTTTGGAAAACTTATTGAAAACTCCATCCCCACGTAAACTTATCACGCAATTATATACACGCATGCAAGACACTGCCCCATTGGTGGTTCCCCCTGTCATTCAATAACTGGAATGCAGATCTCGAGACACTTCTGACTGATGTACAATCGAGCTTCTGTTGTGGGCAGCTGACTGAACTCTCCCCAAATTACAAACTGAGGCTGATACATTTTAAGTATTTGCATTGGCTTTATAGAACACCAGTTGGCCTCTATCACATGGGTATTCGTAACACTGATAAATGCTGGTGGTGCGGACGCAACTCAGCTGCATTTTTGCATATAGCATGGGACTGCCCCAAGATTGCTAGATTTTGGGCGTTGGTTTTTGATTCCATAAATTCTATCCTGAATGTATCGTTGCCCCCCTCCCCTGTTCTGGGACTCTTGGGATATGTTAAAGACACACCACACAAACTGCATAAGTTGCATGCCCTTTTGTTGTTGTTTGCGAAAAGGCAAGTTGCGATTCATTGGGGCAGAAGACGAGTGCCTGACATTAGGGATTGGGTTTGAGATGTCACGTATGGGCACACACAATTTGGGGTGTTCTGGGAATTGATGCCAATGCCTTCCAGACCCCGTGATATATGGGAGCCATTTTTGGCATGGCTCCAAAGACAGCAAGAGTCGACCGTGGGGGAGGCCACGATTGCGACACTGCCGGGAGGTGGTCGTATCCCGTTGACGCCAGCTGACCCCATCCCCGAGGCATAGCCATTAGGAGATCAGGTGGGAAGGGCCTGTCGGGTTGAGTTTTTTTTATCCTCTCCAGGATGTTTCATGAAGTCTGCTCTTATTATTGTCGCTTTTGGTCTTCTACAATATTATTTGGGCGAAGGTCGCCCGTTGATTTCTATGTTGGGGGTGGGCTACTGAGACACATGTTTCTTTTTGTTATTCATATTTGTGCAATTGTAAGATTGTGATTTTTTAGCTCCTGTATTGATTTCTATGCCGGCTGGTTGTATTGTGTGGTATTTTTGTTGTTTTTGAAAATGCCAATAAAAAAATAAAAGTTTGTTATATTTAGTTAAAATGTATATTGAATTTAATTTATTTTGTTAAAAATAATATTAATATTTAATATATTTACTATATATTATTTTATGTTATGTATATTTTCAAATCGATATTTTTTACATCTATATTTTTACATCAATATTTTTGATTCAGTATTTTTGTACTTACCTGTTGAGGTATTCGAGTCGATATTTTTGCAATCGATATTTTTCTTTACGATGTTTAGAACATCAATGTTTGTTACATCGATATTCTATCAGTGAACCGCAGGCTGGAAGTGTGTTTCAGAGTTTGGCGGCTTATACTGAGAAAGCAGTGCTTCCTACGAATTTCTTATGTTAAGTTTGTATGATAAGTGGTGCAAGCCTGGAACTTGAATTCAGCTTGTAATTATAGCTGTCCTTTACCTTGGAAGCTCTGTGAACAATGCAAAGTGCCTTGAACATTGTTCTTTTTACAATATGTAGCTAGTGGAGTCGTGTGTATGTGTTCTCTTCGGTTATGGTAAAGAAGAAATCTTGCAGCAACATTTTGGATGGGTTGAATTTTGTGCATTATGAATGAGGGTGCACCAAGGTATAGGCTGTTGGCATAATCAAGCTTGGAGATGACGCGTGAGATAATGGCTTGCAATTTTTGTTGGTATCCAAGGTATGGGAGGAGGCAGCGTAGTCTTTTAATTGTGTAGAAGGAGTTCTGTATTATGTTTTCAACAAGTGGTATTAAATATAAGTCTGAATCCATGGTTACTCCTAGGTTTCTGCCTTCTCCTGATATTGTTGGAGGGGCCTCATGTTCCTTAGGCCATGTGGCAGTAGGCCGTTATTTTTGTCATTGTCCACAGGTCATATACTCTGCCTTAGCGGTATTTAGCTTTAGATGGTTATTCATCATCCATGTGTTTATGACCCAAAATTAGTCATCAAGTTTTAAATTATAGAGGTTTTCAGGCCATTAATTAAAAAGAATTGGGCGTGATATACTTAGTTGTAATAGGTGAGGTTGAATGATTTAATCAGGTTTGGTAAGATGTTGAAAAGTAGAGGGGATATGATGGACCCCTGTGGGATGCCACAGTGTTGTGTGTGAGGAGCTGATATGAAAGGTGGTATTAACACTCGTTCTTTGTCACAAATGACAGGCCAATAATTTACTGGGAATTATCTGAGCATCCTTTTCACCTTTCGCATATGGTATGTCAAACAAGAATTAGCTGTGTGAAGGGATTGTACAACTATACAGGGCATTGAGTCATGTTGTTCTTAAGCCAGTAACGTTCATAATATTTCCTATTCCTGATACATAAGTGGTTGCCACTACCCAAATCTACCAGTCATTCAGAAGCAATTTCCATCCAGTAAACTCCAGATTCCAACATGGTATGGTGCTTTGAAAAGCCTATTGTGCTGGCGTGGAGTTATCACAAGTCAGGCACGATTTATATTTGACTGACATTGCTATAGCCTACATTGGCCTATTGTGAAATAGAGCCTGGAAAGATAGTGTATCTAGTCTACTTATTGTTATTTTGTCAGACAGTTTGTTAGGTTACTGCTGGAGAGGGGTGCAAATACCCTAACCGTAGCGTGATGCTGAAGTAACCCAATATAGCCTGCCATGTCACAAGTGGGCTGCTATGACAGACTATCTTTCAAAATGGTTTAATATATACATAATAACCGTGCCAGGGTCAACACAATGAGGATTCATTTCCTTGAACCAAATATTGTGGAAACCATATTCAGAGCATCTGAAGCTGAAAGCATTTGTATTATAATTGACATCTCTAAACTTCTCTGCAGAATATCAGCTAACATTTTCTGATTTTTCCTGATTGTAATTTAAGATCTGTGTAGTATGAAAATGCTTTTTGAAATGTATTGACTCCTTTGAAATTCTGCTTTGTTTTATCTAATTTATGGTCATAGCAAATATATTGCTGTTGTGAGGTCCTCTGTAATTAACATTTGGGGTAGTGGTTTTATGGGAGAGGTTTAAGAACACTGGATGGTAGGAATTTTATGGATTCTCACAGATTCCAGAATTTTCCATCACAGAAATAGGAGGATAATCTGTGATTTAGCCAAAGTTAGGTGTTTGCAGGGCCTTCTAGGTAAGAAAAAGTATTGGGATCCACGCAAAGGACACCACCACAGATTTCACTAGGTACCTTGTTTTAAAAAATGTATGGGCCTGGCAGGTTTTGCTCGGGGCTGAGTCTTGGCCTAAATACCACAGCTACGCACATCGCCGGAATTGGTCAATTTGCAAATCAAAATATTGATCTTTCCTTGTGTCTTCAGGAGCCTTTCTTTTCACGAGCGATACCGCCGTCACATAAGTGGGGTACTACTGTTATTGGTAGAAGTGTAGGAACGTTGTGTGGTAGAGCATCTGTGGATCCCCACAGATTCCCTTTGTGTGATCTGCTGTCATGTTTGTTTTGCTTTATAAGGTCAGGTCACACAATGTGCTGCGCAGCACAGCAAAATAAAAAAAATATTTTTGGGACTCGACGGAAGCATTTCTCTTGCATAGTAACTTTGATTTGGAATAGAAAATATTTCTAATGATTTTACTAGAAACATTTTGTTTTCCAGTACTGTGGATAACCTGGCAAACTCCACCGCACTGTGAAAGCAGTGTGGTGGACATCAACGGGTCATTGTCTGCCCTAAAAACAGTAAAAACCCATCAATTCCATGCAGCTTGATATCCTTTCCAACAGGAATTGACAACAGGGTGCAGGGATATGATGGCCCCATTGAATTAACTTCTTTGTTCCATGATCATAGGGAACTTCTGTAGTTCAAGGAGGACCCCAGGACGGTAGGGACTTGGGAACAATGAAAAGCATAGTGGTCAAAGAAAGGTGGCTGGTGATGATAATTTCCATGCACAGCCAAGAGAAAGCTTCAGTTGTCATACATTGTCTATGTAGAGAGAATACAAAATATTGAGAGGTACAAAGAAGATAGAAGAATAGAGAGAAGAGGTTCTAGAAATGTGAGGAAGAATAAAAGAAAAGTGAGTAAATAGAAAAAACAAGAGTGAGCAGGAAAGACGGGAATGGAAAGATAGATGAAGCAGCAAACAGAACTTTACAGTGGGGAAAAGGTTGAGAGAGGAAGTGGGGCAGTGAGTGTTAGATTGGGAGTGAATAGAGAAGGTAAGAGAGAGCCTAAAGGAGCAAAATTAAAGCCAGGTTGTTGTAGAGAAATAGTAATTGGAAATTTTCAAGTTGAAGTTATAGCTTATCGTGTTTTGGCCAATACAACTGGCCCAATGTAATTTCAAAGCACAATTCTGCACTTGATTTGCTAAAAGGGATCTTAGTGTAAGATCCAAAAATCACCTTGCATAAAATCCTAATAAGGTCTAACCATTGCTACTTGATCCACATTGCTTTTTGCAAATTGTTTAACAATGGCATACCCTTGTTATTTGTTACTATATGCTATCGACAAGGAGTGCTGACGCCTTCTCTTAAAACGCATATCAGCCATGTCTTCATTTGCTGGTATAGTTGCTAGAAAGTACAACCCACTTACTGAGAACTTAAAGTTCTATTGAGGAAGTGATTTGGCTTTCTAGTGCACATTTAAATATGGCAGTCTCTTAACTGTTTTCATACCATGAAGCTCGACTTTTATCTGCACCTGTAGTAATGCTGAACATTCCCTCTGCAAGAAAATATTCCCCATGTCTGGTACACATAGCAGTATTGCATGTTTTCTACATTCAACACTCAGATATATCTATGTTAGTCACATAGAGGGTGCCACCTTAAGGATTCTATGCAAGGAGTCAACTGCAAGTGAAAGAGTAAAAATGTCCATAAGAGGATTCTGTACTTACGAAATGGGAGATACCATGCAAGCAGCATCAAACACAGATATTATCACAGAGCAGTGTCCTAGTTGCAAACTGTGAAACTACCACTCAGAGCATTAGAGGCAATGCTGCTGCTAGTGTCTTCAGCCAGGCCACGGGCCTCAAATGGACCCATCCCAGGCTTGCACAATAATCTATACTTTGTCATGCCTACCTGTCTTGCTGTTCAATTTCTAACTAAGGTCTACTTTTGTACAACACTTTTCACACAACCTGCCTATAACTATTAAGGGTGTATGCCAATATCAGAGCCTGCTTCAAGATCATGCATTTTTCATTGGCGCCTTTAATGAAATGTAACAGAACTATACATCTTTTGTCACAACCTTCCAGTGAAATTCCTTGTGGAACCTTCCCAACTTCCCCTGGAAAATGACACTTAAATTCTATTTAGTTTTAACCAATGTTGCATCCCTAAAATGTTTAAAACACAATGCTTGCCACTAATTTCTCAGCTCTCTGTAAGGTTATTTTAAATTAGTGGCGAGTCAAATTAAAACTTCACTCACAAAGTTGTTTGGAATTAGGAAACTCCACTATTTATAAAGCAGATGAAGTTTCCTAAATTTATGTGAGTTACGGTTTATCCTTTTGGGCCTTCCAGGTGTGATTATTTCCTGAAGCAGAATGTCCCAGTTAGGATATCCTTCAGCCAAATAATTTTGAGTGTGAGACTGAACATTCACCACCTGAATGAAGTAAGAGGTGTGGGAGGAAGGGTGAAAAAAAGAACAAAGAAAATATCTTGATAAGCTTTGCATTGCACAAAGCTTGCACCATTTAGAAAATCCACAGAGTTGTGTCAGCCTACTTTACAACTTTGTATTCTTCTACTTAAAGTCCCATTAAATTGATAGGATTTAAAGTTGGATTGTGAAAAGTTGATTGGGTGTGCTTTAATATGTACCATAGAAAATCCACATATTCCTTCACATAGACTCACACAGTGTGCACCTTAATATCTAAACCAGAATATCGATGGCACAGAATATCGAATCCAAATTATTTACAGGTAAGTATAGTATTTCTATACCTTACTCCACATATATATGTATATACCTACATAATATATATACCTTCAAAGTATGTAGATGTGGAGTTAGGAGTAGTGAGTCTATACTTCCCTATAGGCAATTACCTTTAAATATTATGTTCTCAATATTCTTATAGCCCGATATTCTGGGGGTCAGTATTTAGTTGTCCCGCCATTATTTGGAAAAGAATGAACCTATTGAGCACAGTTTTAATGTTTGGTCAAACATGGGGGCCATGCCCCCTTAAAAAATATACTTCTGGCTACGGGACGGGTTCATAATCTTTCTATTTCAAGTTTGCATACATTTTATATATGCTATTGATTTTCAATTGATCAGCAAAGATGTTTTATAAACCCCCCAGGATTTCACAATTTCGCGATTTGCAAAAAAATAGCAAAAAAAAAAGGCTGCTATTTTTACAAAACTGGCTGTGAAATTTGAAGAAAATGCGATCTGATATTTTCACAACAAGTCAACTACATCACTTTGACAAATGCCCAGATTGCTAAATTACTGAAAGGGAAAACATAGGTTTCTATATAAATAATGTGCTCATGCATAGGTTAACATAATCCAGAATCAGTGCTTACATTTTGGTTGATAACGGGCCCCCAGTAATGAGTTTGTGTGAGTATTAACAGAGACAAAATGTGTTGTACTCTACTAACAAGTCAATTTCTTCTATGCTCCTGGAGCAACATTGCCTACTTGTAGATCCTCTGTGCTCACATCATTGAAATAAAAATGCTACAGACATATCTGTCTAATACCACTTGTATCAGAGTCCAAACTAACCAGGCAGGCAACTCCCCTGCAGCGCTGGATAACAGCCACCTTCACATAACTGAGCCAAACGGCATGTTCAGAGGGAAAAAAAACACACACCCTAAGTCGTCACAGTGGGTGAAGGCAACCTCATTCGCACTCAGTCTCTATTCCTAGTGGAACTGTCTGTCACATAATGGGCGTTTGGATATAATAACACATAATGTAGTGTGTTACTCCTTGTATGAACTTGCTGGAAAACAGATTTCTTAACAAGTTAAAACAAGCATTGGCATAGCCAATAGGTCTCGCCTTTGGCGCCTTATAAGTATTTAGTTATGCAGCACAATATCCTTGGTGCAACATCAACAGTTGAATGGCGAAACACTTATAATGTCCCAAAGGCTATGCCAATGCTTGTTTCACTCTGGCTCTGGATCAAAACCTATGCCTTAGTCTCCAACAATGAGTGACAATGCCAACTTCATGCATAGTTTACAACTGTTGCTTAGCATGTGACTTTCATGGTGATGCCACAGGTCGGATCTTACTTCTACATTCTGTGAATTTCTCATTTCTTTTTGGCCTTGCTTTGGACAAGTATCCAATAGAAGGGGGACCCCTGGAGAAACAATAAATAGGCAGAGGCAGCAGGGGAAAAGAAACCAATAAGAAAACTAGGGAGCCGTCTGCCTATACAAAATGATATAAATAAGCCCAAAATAGGGTCAGGATTAAATAAACAACCAAATACCACGACTGACACAGGGGGCTAAAAGTACAAGAAAAAAAGGATTTTCAAAAACAATTTATTTCGATATAGAGAATCAGGATGATTATCAATTAAGAGACAAATAAATAACAAATTGCACAATACAGGAATATATAAGTCCCACACAAAAACACTCATACACACAATCATTCCCACAACATACTCATTTAATCAACAAACACAAAATTCAAAGACAGATCATTTCACACAAGGCTTAAAACCAACAGAATTCAAGGCATAACAATTCCAGGGGATAACCGGTCCAGTGGATTCGTGCTCTCCCGGTTGTATATGTAGACGGGTTCTTCAGGTAGGCACGAAATAATATAAGCCAATGTTTGTTGATTAAATGAGTATGTTGTGGCTGTTGCGCTGGGCCAGGGCCCACTTTGCCCATGCCTTTAAACATCTCTGAGCACATCCACACACAAAGTAGCTGCCTTCAGTGCCAGGGACTGCAATGGCAATGTGTGCTTGTTGAGACCAAAACATATTCTTGTTTTTATTCTTTTTTTATTGACCGGGGCCCATCAGCTTTCCTGGCCCAAAGTTTTGCAAAAACCACAACAAAGCCTTCTCAAAACCAAAAAGACATCAACACTATTGGATTTGCTAATGCGTTTTTCATTCTGGCTCATGTTGTCCTGAGTTTGCAAGTGTGAATGCAAGTGTGAAGAAGAGCACACCTGCAACCACCAGATACATAATAATGTTTCTAAACATTCATACCTGACAAAAGCTAACATTCGGTTTCTGTCTGGTCACATCATATAGCTGTCACATGGCACCCTACCTTGGGCATGCCTTACACATTGTATTTTATTTTATTTTAGCGCTCTAAGCATGCTTAAACCTGTAGGGCACCCCTTTATTGGGCTCAATGAAATTATATTTTCCCGGATGCTTACTAATGTTGTCTGGTAATAAAGTTATGACTGAAGAGCTCTCTGATGCCCCGGGGGTCTGTGGACAGTTGTGTGTGCATAGTTGAGATTTCTCTGCACAGTCACGAGCGCAGTTGCAGTTGTTGTGTTTTTCTGCTGTGTGCATCCTGCTGCCTGTTTTAGTAAAGGCCCCCAACACATTGAGGCAGACACTTCATTTTCCTGGTAATCAATCGCCAGCTGCCAGTTTCAGGGGGAAGCGTGTCCCTTTAAAAGAACCGACTAGGTAATTAAATGGCCTTTCTCCAATAGGACTTACCTGGTAAATCCAATAGTCGGCTCTTTAATATCACTTTGAAGCCTGCCCACTCAAGCACAATGACAGCAGAGGAGCCTGTGAACTTTTAGCTAGGAGGGAACGAAAGCCGAGATCTCAGAAATTAATTAAATCGCATGCAATTTAAGGGGAACGTTTATCTTGATTTGTCATAAGAGAATTAATTCGAGGCTTCCAATTCACTTGAGGGCAGATCTGTTACTCTGAATTAACCGAGCAAAGGTCTCCTCTGTCAACCTCTCCCCCCCCCCCCCTCTAATGCACTTGCCATGAGGCCCCCCCACCCTCTTCGGCGCACACATACACACCACCTTCCTACCAACAGCTCCTGGTGCTTTTAAGCGTCTGTGGCTGTGGTTATTCCGAAGGCCCTTTAATGGACTTGGCCGCAGGCGTCATTTCTCTAGTGCATTTCTCTGTAGCATTTAATAGAGTTGGTTCTGAAATCACATTAAACAGAAAATGTCTGATGGAAAAGAAAAACAATCTGTAGGAGCGGCGATGGATATGCGCTGGACGCTTTTAGGCAGCTGGTACTTGCTGCTCTCACAGGAAAGGTACTGGGGAGATGACATTGTCCTCTCAAACCGGGCTCTCCTTATGCCTGTTCCACCCTCTTTCCCTTTCCAGGTTTCTGTTTGAGCTTTTGTGAGCTTGCTGTCGTCACTCCAGTGAAGCGGATTTATTCTGTATTTTTTAAACATAGTTTATATTAATTTTTTGCTTTTTAACTATTGCAACGCACTTTGAAATACAGTAAGATACATCAACAAACAACCCCTCCATGAATGCAATAGTATCAACCCACAATAAGCATTTTATAGCAGAATTGTACTGCTATACAAAATGTTTCAGCTTTCAGACCCGCACTTCCGCAAGAGTGTGTGTGGGGGGGAGGGGGGTGGTAGTCACCACCCATTGTCCAGTCCTACATTTAGGACTGCCAATCCGGTCATGTTTTAGTTCATTTCTTTGGACAGTCTCATCCTTCATTAACTTGCCTCTGTTTTTTTTTGTTTTTAGGGTGACCACCCCCATCTCGCATGGTCATCCTTCCAAGCCTTGGATTCCCTATTGAAAACCGCTGAAAAACAGTTATCTCAACTCTGGTTAAATCAATGAGAACTACGACTCCCAGAGTGCATCCGTCTATTCATTGAAAGTTGGGGGTTCATGACGGGTCACAATTATGCGTGGATTTTCTTTTGAAAAAGTAAAACTTTTTGAGTTGTTTTTATTTAGTTGCCGCTTCAGTCGACGATGCAGTTATTATTGCCGAACTGTTTGGTTCCTCATTCCGGGTATGTGATGTGTATTCTGGAACTTCTAGTTCTGGACAAAACTCCGAAAAATGCTGAGCGACGACTACTCACGCAAGGACATGGGAAACTAGAGAGGCTCGTTATTTTAAAGTTTTTTTTGCGTTTTCAGTGGTTCCCGATTAGACTCTAAGTTAAAAAAAAAAAAAGAGTGCGACCCACTGAGCCCCCAATGTCACCTCCTCTGCCCCCCAAAAGAAAAAAACACCCCGTCTATCCCTCTTGCATAGCAGACTCTGTGTGCGTGTGATTGATCAACCGGACCAGATGCTGAAATATTAACGACCTCCCTGGGCCGAGGACCCAGAGAGGAAACTGAGACAGAGTCTGTCATCACAATTAAGAGTCCCCTGGCTTTAATTAGCCTGACCCTGGCCAGCTCCCCCTTCCCGAATTAAAGAGAGGGAGCCCATTAAAGTCTGGCTTGAGACTGATAGCTCCTTAATTGGGCACCCAAGGCCTTGAGCCCTTTAAATCAAAAACTGCTCGGAACAATCTTTTCAGATAATTAACCACGCAGCTCCCGAGGAAAACCGTGAAAACAACTTTTTTCCAAGGGGGGCCGCGGGAGTGAATCTAGAGTTACATGTGGAGCCTTTGTGAACACTCCGGGTAGGCCCGTGGGGACGCGTGGGGACTTCCAGACTTACCAGGGCCTAAGACCGGCCAGCTGGCTTGAAGAACCATCACGCCCTGGGTTTTGAGTGACTTGGACCCGGCGCTACTAGCCTTCAACAGCACTGGCCAAAGATTTTTTTGCTTTTGTTATAGCAGCCCGCCCCTCGAGAGTCGGCTTGCTCTGTTGAAGCGAAGTAGGGGTTCTGGAGACCGGTGTGCCCCTGGGACTTCTCTGCAGGTCATGCATTTGTAGGAAGCTGGCTGCATTAAGTGGTTAGAACTTTTGTGCACAATGTCTTCTAAGTATGGGGAGAGGGAGGGTCTACATTCTTAAGTGTTTAGGGTGCACCCATGCATTTATTAATTGTGTTGTGGACCATATATGACTGCTGCAATTTACATAAATGCCACTGTAGCAGCTAGGGTTGGTGTCTATGTCCCTCGGTGGTCGGAGGTTCACAACGGGCACGCGTTGCCATTGAAAGCAATGCAACGCGTGCACGTTTTTGGGACAAAAACCGAAGCGATTGCTAAAGGTCTTTTTCCTATGCAGCGAATGCGCACTGCGTAGGCGAGACCTAAAAAAGGACTAAATGTATGCAGGCACAAAAAAGTTCTAAACCATTTGTACCTGTTCGCATTAGCAAAAGCATACTTTCGTTTTGCCATACAACCACATCTCAGACTGAGCATAACTGTAGGACAGGGAGAGTGGAGGTTTGGGAGGACCCTCTGTAGAAGTTACTCCTTATATTACTCACTATAAGGTGTAAGGGCAAACCCTACGCTTAAGGAGCACTGATCATAGGATAAGTAATTAAATCTGTGAAGACTGGAGCCTAGGCACGGGTGAGCCTTCCTACAGAGAATTGTTTTGTGCAATAGTGCTTTTCACACTAAATTATGATGAGTGCTACTTTTCTTGTTAGCTCGTTTGAAACATCTCATCACATCTCTAATGGCCCACTTGATGTATCCGTTAAGACAGAACATGGTGACCGTTATTTAACCAAGTAACAGAGTGAAGGCTGCCTTTTTAAAAGAAAGTAAAAGACCTACAGAGCTTCTTGTACATAAAGAGGAACTATAGGATGGAGACTCACTCCATCGCTCTTAAATGTACATCTCAGAACATCACGCTGCAAATGGGGGAAAACAGTGAGTAGTCTCCCATTCTACTGCTCAGTAACACTACGTAGTTTGAGGTACCCTCCACAGATATGAAAGGGAGATTGGCAGGGATGTTTGGGACTTGATTTATGTGATGAGAAACCGGACCCTGAACACATTCATCACAGAAATAAAGTGCAATTTCATGCATACTGGTAAACATACAAACATCAGGAACATTTGGATTTATCTTTAAATTATTCCGACAAAGATAATTTCACTTAAATACATTTTTCCACATATTTAAAGACCCCTAAAGACAACGTATCTAAGCAACCACACTTTTCAGTAGCTGCAGCTGTTCTGAAGCCAAGTAATATATTTTGAAGTTCTAGTGGAGTGGTAAATAAACAGCGTCCTGGCTTTGCTGATTAATCCTTTAAATCAAATATGAATTAGCAAGAGAAGCTAAAGCAAATATTATTGATTTGTCTGGTTCATGTAGGATGCACACAGCACCACTACTGTGGAAAGGCCCCCTTTCTGACATATCTAGCACCTTTAAAGTTTATAGATTATTCACTCTGGCACTTGAAATAATGTGTTAAACATGTCACCTTAAAATATTTTTATATGGTGAAAAGTTTATTCTCACTGACCCTCTTCACTGTTAGGCATTCAGAAATGAGAATGCATCGAGAGAACTGGAATGTAGTCCATTGGATGTTTAGGTCTTGCAACCCTAAGCCTGTGTCTGCTACACTGTTTTATCTGTAGTAGATTACTGCATATTGTTGTGACTTCTTGTTTGTGCCTTCATGGTTGATCATGTACCATCAGTTCCATTCTCCATGTGTTGCCAATCTTGACTGCCGGATATCTCAGTGGGCTGATGTTTTTGTAAGATACCTTCAACTCATGTGAGTACGCTCATGAGGATGTGCATGTTGTACATGTAAGTAACTTCCTATTCTATGAAGATACTCTTTGATTGATCTTGGGTGGTGATGAGATCAGTGACGGCCCGTATAGGGCGTGTTACCGGGGCGGTGACGTGGGGCAGAGGAGGGGCAGGGTGGGGGGCTGCAAAATGCGGCATACAGCCGATTGCAGGTAAGTTCCGAAAAAAATAAAGAAAACAAATTTTGTTGCGTGCGCTGCATCGCATTTTTTTTCGTAACTTACCTGCAAACGGCCGTATGCCGCATTTTGCAACCCCCCCCCCTGCCCCTCCTCTGCACCACGTCACCGCCCCGGTAACACGCCCTATACGGGTCGTCGCTGGATGAGATTAAGGTGCAAAAGTCACTGACGTCTCTACAGTCAAAAGTAGAGAGGAGCATCTCTTTTTTTAAAATGTAAAAATATTTTATTGCTTTGTGTAAAAGAAAATGCAATACATATGGTGCTAGGGAATTTACAGCTTGCCACAATTACCACAAAATGTCCATATATAAGAGTGAGCTATATCAGTTAAGGAATTATTCATTTTGTAACAGAGTATCATGATTTGCATTGTACATAAACTTGATAGTGCTAGATATATTGCTTATAATACATGGGACTCTGTAATTTCTGCATAAACAGGAGTCTCTAATTTCTTTATAATCGGCGACTTCTGACTTAGTCGTTTATAGAGAAAAGACGTCAGAACTCACCTATTATCGATTATTGCAGATGGGTTCTGACGTCACAATGCCTGCTGACAGCGAAATCGGCAGATTTGTAAAAAGGCAGAGGGGCATATTATCAAGCATGGCGTTAAAATGATCGCCGCTTTAGCGGCAGAAAACTGCAGCTAAAGCGGCGATAATGGGCTTGATAATATGCCACAGAGAATTCCAATAGAAGCCCATGTTGACACCAGAACATGGGCTTCTATTGGAATTCTATAACGCATATTATCAAGCCCATTATCGCCGCTTTAGCGGCCGTTTTCTGCCGCTAAAGCGGCGATAATTTCAACGCCGTTTCTTGATAATATGCCCCAGAGCTTTTTACAAAACCGGTCACGAAACTGGAAGAAAATGGATCTGATATTTTCATTTATTTGACCCGGCTGACAAAGGGATGTGCTTACATAAACAACAGATATTGCCTCGCCCCTAGCTGTGTCCCAGACCTGCTGCTGAGGGATCCGTGTATGAGATAGCTGCAAAACGTTGGAAGGAGTGGAGCGGAGGTGGGTGCAAGTACTGCTGCAGGGGGTGGGGTCCTTCCAGCGGCATGAGGTGGATGAGTGGTATGAGGCTGCTGCAGGGAGCGCAGTGGAGGGCATTGTAAGGAGCCTTGAGGTGTTGGTGTCACCGTCCCTGTCTCCACATCAATAGACCACTGCACCCCTCTCCCTCGACATGTGCCCAGTACTACTCTCTGGAAGCATCGTGGCTGTGGCATTAGCACGGACGGTCCGTGCATAGTAGCAGAAGCTGCAGGCTATGAACAATACCAGACCCTTTAAAAGACCAACTCACCTAAGTCCCCTGTTATTGCAAGCCAGGCCTAGCTGTATTATTAATCACTGGTCCTTATGATGCTATTGTCCGGAAGCCCTATGTGACAGTAACTCCGAGGCCCACATATTATTTATGTGATGGTGGGTCTGTGTTTTATGATCCAGGACACCTTATCGCAATTATCATATCCAGGCACCTCTATCCAGGCACCCAGAGGTCCATATACCATTATTACATAGAGGTGCACTGGAGACTGTATAGTAAACATGGTTAACCACAGGCCAATATGTTAATGTCTTCCCCACTGGCTACTAGAATTATGACATCCCGATGGAATAGAGGTTTGCTTGTTGAATGATGGTGGTACATCACACGTATACGTTAGTGCATCTCCCTGCCAGTTCATGTACACTGGCTTATGTGTTCAGTGTTTTTTGCTTGTTGGACCATCTGCTAGTCGATGTCTTCTGTTTTAGTGACATTTGCGCTTCCAAACCTTGCCTTTTGAGGCAATTCAGAGTGAAGCCGATGTCAGTAGTTTAAGTGTTGTTGGTGCTTAAAAAGGTTTCTGCAGCATCTGCGAGCTTTGCCGAAACCAATCCACACCTCCATGGTCTGGGGTGTCCTCTCATGTCTCCATGGTCAGGGGTGTCTCTGACATATCCATGATCTTGGGTGTCTCCAACGTCTCCATGGTCAGTGGTGTCTAACGTCCCCATGGTCAGGGGTGTATCTGAGGTCTCCCTGTGCTATTGAACTTGTTTTAAGCCATGCCCCAGAATGTTACCACAAATATAAAATATATTTAAAAAAAACCTGTCATACACTTTCAACATGCCTATTTTAACATGAAATAATGTGCTAAAACAGTTTCCATTGATTTAAGGCTGAAAAGAAATGATCACAAGTAAAATAAAGTGCTGCAATTATGCTGCAAATTTTCTATTTTTGTGCTGCTAAATTTCAATTTTTGTGCCACTAAATTTAGAGATCTAAGTCACAATATCCTGGGGGGGGGGGTGGTCTTTATAATGGTGACTTAATCAGTGCAGTTCTGCAAAAGGACGTGCAAAAAGAATAGGAAGGTAAAGGTTTCGTAGTTATCAACAGGAAGAGTTCAGACAAAATCCTTGGACCTATCTTTTGTAATGATCGTTTTTAACGTTGGTATCATGTAAGACAGAAAATATACCATATTTGTTGAGATTTCTGTATTACTCTCTATAACATTTGAAGGAAAGTAAGGTATAGTGGAAAACTTCTAAAATAAGATGCCAGATAAGAAAATAAGTGTCAAGACTTGCAGAAAATAACCACTATTGACCAGTATAAATAAATAATTCAAACTCAATCCCAGGGTCTAAGAGAAGCATAGTTTGGAGGCAGGGAAATGGTGGAGGAATGAAGGGGCTGCCGAACACCCCACCCCAAACAGTGCAATGCGAGCCAGTGCCATCTCCACTGGTTGTCACTAACTTAATGGATGAGGCTGATGGCAACCAAGATGAGGGCCCCTCCTTATTTGAGCACCAGTAAAAAATAAAAGAGGTGGAGGCAGGAAAATGGCTCAGCAGCCAAAAAACAAGCAGCGCCACCCATTATTGATCAAACTAATGTGGGTTTGGGACAAATTGTAAGCAGCCTCTTTTCAAAAGTAGAAGAAGTCTTAGGGGCCCATTAGGATGGTGGTCAGAAAAGCACCCCAACCGCCATGGAGGCGGAAAACAACCGCCCGCCGGCACCGTGGAAAACCCGGCGGCCAAATTAGGAACAACTGCCAAAAAACACCGACATGGCGGAATGGGGCCAAGAAAAAACACCCGTAATGGGCGTAGATGGCCAAAATCCGTCCGCGGCGGTCGGATTCGCAGCGGAAAAACACCAACCCGCCGCAAGTATAGCGGAGACACCGCACGGGAAATTAGAGTATCCCTGACAGTCCTGCGGTACGTACCGCAGTCTCCGACCGCCACGGTCGCACAA
Source organism: Triturus cristatus (assembly GCF_964204655.1). NCBI lineage: Eukaryota > Metazoa > Chordata > Amphibia > Caudata > Salamandridae > Triturus > Triturus cristatus. Next base: position 1,191,816,906 of record NC_140589.1, read on the forward strand.
TGGGATGAATGGGCGAGCCAGCGGAAGAGCTGAAGCATAGCCACTGCTGCGGACGATCCTTAAAAAATATGGCGGACGAAGCAGAAAACCCACAATAAGGCCAAAAAGTGCACACAGCAAACTAGCCATGCCCCCCAAATACACAAAACACACCCCACTGACACAATCACATGGCAAAAAGAAACATACAGATCCCTAGACAACACACCTGACAGCAATACCCCAATTGAACACACCCACATAGCTGAGTATAAAACCAGCCCCTTCCCTGACCACAATCCTTTGCAATACTCCATGAGAGAAGGGAGACACACCCCAGCTGACAGGAGAGGCAAAGGACACAACATCACTAGCCACACCACACATAGTACCACCACCACTTCCACACCTGCACAACTAACCCCCTGCACAATACACACCATACACATCACAACCACACCTACTACTCACACTCCTGCAACCACAACCACTTTGCACACCACACACCATGGTCACACAGAAAATGCCCAAATTCACAGAGAGTGAGTTGACAGTCATGGTAGATGAGATAGTCAGAGTGGAACCACAGCTTTTTGGTAGCCTGGTCCAACAGACACCATTAGCCACAAGGACACAAATGTGGGCAAGGATAGTCCACAGTGTCACTGCAGTGGGGACCAACCCAAGATCAAAAAAGGAGATCATGAAGTGGTGGCATGATCTGAAGAGGGTGGTCAAGGAGAGGAGGAGCAAGAACCGTGAGCTGGCTCAGAGGACTGGCGGTGGCCCTCCCATTCCACAAAAACCATTCACACCATGGGAGGAGAAGGTGCTTGCCATACTGCATCAAGAGATTCTCACAGGAGTAGCCGGGGGAGTGGAGGCTGGTAAGTACAAACAAATGACTACCACCACTCTGCTATGTACAGTCCCGCACAACTACAAAGCTACACCACCTAGGACAAATTCCATCCATCTGCACCACACACTCACAAAAACATGTCTCACAGATCCAACACTCACCCACTCCCATCCACCCCAAATGTAGTTGCCAACATTACCATGGGGGCATGTGTACAGGCAGACAGCACTACCACTCCCACCATGCCCCCGGCCCACAGCTCAGCAGGATGGAGCCCTCTCCCCACCCCACCCAGAAGCAGTTGGAAACCATTGCAGTACACCAAACAAACTTACAGGTAGGTAGCCATCTTCCCTGGGAGGGTGTTTGGGGGTGGGAGGCCTGCACTACTGCTCCCACCATGACCCTGCCCCCCACCTCAGCAGGATGGAGCCCTCCCCACCCCAAAGCAGTTGGAAGCCATTGCAGTACACCATACAAACTTACAGGTAGGTAGACATATGATTCTGTCCTGTGACCCCACTGAGCAGGATGTAAGCCGCCACCACACACACACACATATGTGTGACATAACAAACCCAAATGTGGGCACATTACAGGTAAGTAGCCAGTACGTGCACCCACCCATTCATCACAAATTAAATGGTGCCATATGACAACACCAGCCCTCTCATTGCACAAAGAGGCACACCTGCCCCATTGCCAAGCACAGTGTGCACACAGGTAAGCTAAGGAAACTGTCACAGCTACCAAAGTGTGAATCACCAATGCACAAGTAGAAGAAAGTCAGGGCACAATCATGCACAGCACCTATTTACATGTGCATCGCCATGGGGCAAGTGCAACAAGGACCATTCGAAAAATACTAAAGCATGTGCAGTGGTATAAATCAAGATATGCACATGACAGGACAAAGGTATGCAGGAGATGACAATGGCCAGTCCATGGCCAGATGTGACGCCTGCCAGGTCAGACAAATCAACGATGAGTCCTCAATTAAAAACATGTTGTGCCAAGCCCTAGATGGCAACAAGTCCCTGTAATCATTAATTGTGCATGGGTCGCATGGTATGCCTTGACACCTCACATCATGGACAAGTAATGCATGTACCACTGCATCTTGTCAGGAAGCACAGTAGTGCACATAGTAAACAATGTGATGATCTGTCAGTTGTGCAGTGTACAAAAAGTGAATGACACACAGCTAACACAAAGCTTGCCGGGTGCACTACAATGACCATTTCCCTGCAGAGGACAACACCAGCAACCTGCAGAGCCAGTCTCCCCTCCCCCCCCCCCGGTACATGGACTCTCGGAGGGGAACAACCTTTACAACGCAACTTTTACAACGCACTACACTTACAACGCAATTTTTACAACGCAACATCCACTACAACGCATTCCATTACATCGCATGACACTACAACGCATGTTTAAAAACTACCTTTACAACGCATTCCATTACATCGCATACTACCTTTACAACGCATACCATTACAACGCATAATATTACACTACACTATCCAACACTTACCTTACTGTTGCACCCCCTGGAGTTAGAATAGTAATTTTTACCCCTATACTATCCAACACTTACCCTACTGTTGCACCCCCTGGAGTTAGAATAGTAATTTTTACCCCTATACTATCCAACACTTACCCTACTGTTGCACCCCCTGGAGTTAGAATAGTAATTTTTACCCCTATACTATCCAACATTTACCCTACTGTTGCACCCCCTGGAGTTAGAATAGTAATTTTTACCCCTATACTATCCAACATTTACCCTACTGTTGCACCCCCTGGAGTTAGAATAGTAATTTTTACCCCTATACTATCCAACACTTACCCTACTATTGCACCTCCTGGAGTTAGAATAGTAATTTTTACCCCTATACTATCCAACACTTACCCTACTGTTGCACCCCCTGGAGATAGAATAGTAATTTTTACCCCTATACTATCCAACACTTACCCTACTGTTGCACCCCCTGGAGTTAGAATAGTAATTTTTACCCCTATACTATCCAACACTTACCCTCCTATTGCACCCCCTGGAGATAGAATAGTAATTTTTACCCCTATACTATCCAACACTTACCCTACTGTTGCACCCCCTGGAGTTAGAATAGTAATTTTTACCCCTATACTATCCAATACTTACCTTAAATGCAATGCAATATTATGCGTTGTAATTGTATGCGTTGTAAAGGTGGTATGCGATGTAATGGAATGCGTTGTAAAGGTAGTTTTTAAAAATGCGTTGTAGTGTCATGCGATGTAATGGAATGCGTTGTAGTGGATGTTGCGTTGTAAAAATTGCGTTGTAAGTGCATGCGTTGTAAAAGTATGCGTTGTAACGTCATACATCCACTCTCGGATGTTGACTCCCAGGATTCCATGGACGATGAGCTTGAAGCCGGCCCATCTGGAGTGCCAGGGAGCAACATGACCCCATCGTGCCCCCCACCACATCTGTGGCAACAACAACTTCACAGCAGACCCCTGCTGTCACGGCCTGTGCGGCCACCGCCAATACCACCACCACCAGTGCTGCCTGCAACACCCTCCCTGTCCCAGAGGATGACCAGCACACACCACCGACAGAGGAGGTCAGGGAGAGTATGCGGGTGCCCACAGTGGTGAGGCAACAGGTCCGTGGCAGCAGGGCAGGTGGGATGGGCAGGGTCACCCACGGACACCAGGAGGCTGGGACCCAATCCCTGGAACACATCACCTGAGTCATTGGCACATATGAACAGGCCCAGGGACGAACGGGCCGGTCGGACAAACTGTTGCACGAGTTCATCCAGCTGATGAGGTCCATCGACACCCGCATGGGACAAATCGTGGACCTCTTGGGCCAGCAAGTGGCGGTACTGAGGGACAGGCCTGCGCCACAAACAACACCTCCACCTCCCTCTGGTGGGCCGCAGGATGACAGTTCACCATCCTCCCCTGCGCCCACAGAGAAGGGTGAGTCCTCAGACGCCACTGGCTCTGCAGCAGGGCCCCCCCGCCAAACGATGAAGGGGCCGTCCTAAGAAGACCCTGGGAGTATCTGGAGACAAAGCACCTGCCAGACGCCAGTCACGGAGACAGCCATGATGGCAACCCTCTCCACCACTGCATTGACTTTTTGGACTGTCCTTCCCCACACTGCCTTGCGAATGGCATCTGTCTGTTGGACTGGGTCACCACAATGTGGAGAGTACTCGATTATCTCATCTACCACAACTGTCAACTCACTGCTCCACCGCCCCAATGGAAATGTACACCCCCCTCGCATCTCACCGTTGCAAATAAAATATCCTTACACACATGTTGTTGTGTCTGCTCTGTCTTTATTGCAGGATGTACAGTCTTCAACATGATCACAATGTACCAGGAGCATGGGCTGCATGTAGGCAAGGAGAAGCTGAAGGCACCTAGGGAAACACAACAGAACTACTTTCACTGGAATGAGTGTGGCATCACAGACATCACACAACCCCTACCATCAGGATAACCCAACATGCACACGTCACAATGGGCAACAAGTGTCAGCAACAACATAGAATCAGCGGGTCCCTAAAAGATATATATAAACAGACAAGTAAATAACGCACTCCAACAGAAAAACACAAATGGGTATAGTCCTATTAAAGAGGACGGAATCCCATCACTCACCAAGGTGGCATGCTTCCTCATTTGGGATGTCCTCTTGGCTGCAGCCTGGTGCAGCCAAGGAGCTACAACTCCTTGTTAGTGTAAAGGAGGAGCTCGAAGGAACTGAAGTGAGTAAGTTAAAATTGGCTACCAGGAGACAAGCAAATTTATTAGGTATCCTGTGGTGTCAAGGGTTAAAAGAAGTAAGGGCGCGATCTAGATATATGTGCGAACGCGCTGGTGAAACTTACTGAAGGGGTCGTGACATCCAGGAACGAGCCCGGGGTAGCGACGGACAGAGCGTTGCCTCATGCCCTGAGTTGTTACCAGGAGCGGTGGGTAGTCCTACCGATATAATACGGGTGTTTTTCCACGTATCCCTGTAGTTCCTACTATAAGCATCATACAGGTATACTGTGGTTGTATCATTCTAAATAATTTTCTAATTCTTTTGTTGTGTGATATTTTTCACTCACTTCGTTCTGCAGTAGTAACTACTTGGTCCTGAAGAAAGCCATGATCAATTTGTGAGCAAGAGTGGCTGAAACATTTAGACCCCTTCAGTAATTCTCACCAGCGCGTTCGCACATCTATCTAGATTGCGCCCTTACTGCTTTTAACCCTTGACACCACGAGATACCTAATACATTTGTTTGTCTCCTGGTAGTCAATTTTAACTTACTAACTTCATACACTGCATCACGTATTTTCACCACACTGTTTCATGTTTCATCGAGCTTAAGAGATCTAATCCCCGGGTAATACTAAAACATCCGCAAGCTCCTCCTTTACACTAGCATGGAGTTGTAGCTCCTTGGCTGCACCAGGCTGCAGCCAAGAGGAGATCCCAAATGATGAAGCATGCCACCTCGGTGGGTGATGGGATTCCGTCCTCTTAAATAGGACTTCCCCAATTTGTGTTTTCCTGTTGGAGTGCTGTTTACTTGTCTGTTTATATATATCTTTTAGGGACCCGCGGATTCGATGTTGTTGTTATATATGGTGAGGGGACTTTTCCACGCAGGTCTATAAATTTCCCTCAGACCCTTTTGCTTACCTGGTAACAAGTGTCAACATACACGTCCTGTAGATGTTCCCAAATGACCTGTCCCAGAAACATTGCCAACCACCGTTGAGTCTACAACTGGCTGCTGTTACAATTCTCACATGCCCCTTCACGACAACAGCAATATCATCAGACAATGGGTATGTTGCACATTGTCACCCACCTTCAAGTGAAGTAGCATGTGATTAGCTGTTCACGCAGGTTAACACCTTCCTCCTCTCCACTGTCCTCATCACTGGACACGGGTTGGTATGCAGGCTGGGGCCTTTGGTCCTCACCATCATCCAGGAGCAGGGGAATCTCCTTGTGAATGGCTAGGTTGTGGAGCATGCAGCATGCCACTACAATCTGACACACCTTCCCGGGCGAGTATGCCAGTGTACCTCCGCTTTTGTCCAGGCAGCGGAAACGTGACTTGAGCAGACCAAAAGTACGCTCCACCACACGACGTGTCCTCCCATGTGCCTCATTGTAGCAGACGTCAGCTGGGGTCCTGGGATTCCTCAGTGGGCTCAGCAACCAGGGACGGTTGGGATATGCAGAGTCACCTAGGTATCACAAACACAAATAGACATTGCAATGTCGCTGAGGGCAGCAGGTCACACACCCAGCACAAAATACGACTAGGCATACCCACCCACAATCCATGCACACTCAGGAAGCAGATTAGCCATCAGCTGGGGCACAATGCTGTTCCGCAGGATGTAGGAGTCATGGGCCGAGCCTGGGAATTTGGCACACACGTGGGAGATAATCATATCTGCCAGGCACACCACCTGCACATTTATGGAGTGGTAATGCTTGCGATTCCTGTAAATGTGCTCAATTGCCTGTGGTGGCACAAGCCCGACATGGGTGCAATCAATGGCACCAACAAAATTAGGGATGTATCCAAGGGGATAGAAGTCTCACTTCACAGCTGGCAATTCAGCACCCCTGGGTAAATTGGTGTATCTGTCCTTGTATATCATCATGGCGGAAATTACATCACGCAGCACCATGCTGAACATCGGTTCTGACATCCCACCAGCGCTGGCCACTGTCTCTTGGAACAATCCAGATGCAAAAAAATGCAGGGCCGCCATCACCTTATAAGTAGGGGTGAAAGCTGTTGCATATGTCCAGCGATGCTCCAGGTGGGGCTCCAACAGATCACAAAGGGTTTTCAGGGTGGCTCTATCCAGATGGCATTTCCATATGATCGCAACATCCACCATGTCCTCCAGCACCGTCAAGTGACGAATCAAATTTGGCCTCCTCCTATTTGAGATGATAGTGGACATATGTCAATGCAATACATCATGAGATGTGCACAGCATCTCACGTTCTGGATGACACAACGACAACAATGACTGACATCAATAGTGACGAACAGACCAGCTTAAATGTAGGGACACCTTCAGCTATACAAAGGGCACACCTGTCAACTTACACAAGACAAGTACCTCAAACACCACCTTGGTCAATGTGAATGCACATAGGGAGATGGCAACATTTCACATGGGCACGCCTGGGAGTATAGCATCCAGCATATGTGCAACAAATCAAACCCACTGTCTCATACCTAGGTGCTGTACCTGTCACACCTTAATGCGTCATTACAACCTGGCACACATCCACCACACAATGACCACAGTCGGCGAAGGAATAACGAATGTGTGCATGAGCAGACATGAGAGGAAATGCAAAATAGATCGGCATTCATTGAGACGAGCATTGCTGTGATTGTCACTGCACCTCAACACATTGACATGTGTACACATTGTAGAGTCCAGAACAACACTGTCCTGCCTACCCAACCATCAAATCCATAAGTTACATGTGAGTGAGTACAGGCCAATCTACGAAATCACACACACAAACATGGCATGTGTAGCCATCAGTGGAGTAAATGGAACATTGGCATCTGTGCACAATGATGTGCTGTTAACCATGTGGGCACTGTGCACAGTTGATGTTTGCCAGATGGCCATTGCGATTGTATGGCACCCAAATCGCTGTAGCTACTGCCTGGCCCCAGCGGTGTGTCACCAGCACCCCCATTCACACATGTGTGGTAGTGATAGGCATGGAGACGTGGAAATGGCGGTTGGCATGCTCCGCCACCTGAATGGCGGTGCCTCGTGTCAATATATGGCACCCACATCGCAGTAGCTACCGCCTTGCCCCGGCGGTGTATCACCAGCACCCCCATTCCCACATGTGCTGTAGTGATAGGCATGGAGATATGTGGAAATGGTGGTTGGCATGCTCCGCCGCCTGAATAGCGGTGTCTCATGTCAATGTATGGCACCCATATGGTGGTAGCTACCACCTGACCCCAGCGGTGTGTCACCAGCACCCCACTCACACATGTGCGGTAGTGATAGGCATGGAGACATGGGGATATGGCGGTTGGCATGCTCCACTGAAAAAATCGCAGTAGCGCACAGCGGGCCCTGCGGTGTGTCACCGCCATGGAGCTTGCCCTAGAGCCAATGGGAAGCTCGATAGCGGTGGCATGTGCAATTTTGAAGATCCCGGAAGGCGTGCTCCGTCACTGCGGAGGCGTTCATTGGATGCATTTGAAAGATGCACCATCGCGCTAGCGCACACCGGGCCCCTGCGGTGTGTCACCGCCTTGGAGCTTGCCCTAGAGCCAATGGGAAGCTCGATAGCGGTGGCATGATGCAATTTTGAAGATCGCGGTGGGCGTGCTCCGCCACCACGGAGGCGGTCATTGGATCCATTTGAAAGATGCACCATCGCGCTAGCGCACACCGGGCCCCTGCGGTGTGTCACCACCATGGATCTTGCCCTAGAGCCAATGGGAAGCTCGATAGCGGTGGCATGATGCAATTTTAAAAATCACGGTAGGTGTGCTCCGCCACCATGGGGGCGGTCATTGGATGCATTTGAAAGAGGCAGACCTGGACCACCAACTGCTGCAGCTTGGCACCTCTGAAACGACCCCAGGGGGCTATATATATGTGGAAGTGAGCCACACATTTCCACTGCTCCCAGAGCCTGGTGCCAGAGACCCCTCACCTGCTGCTGCCTCCAGGGACAGCTGCCTGAGACCCCTCACCTGCTGCTGCCTCCAGGGACTGCTGCCTGAGACCCCACACCTGCTGCTGCCTTCAGGGACTGCTGCCTGAGACCCCTCACTACCCAAATCCGCCACTGTTGTCTCATGGCCACAGTGATGGCAAGGACAGAGAAGATCTGTGCCAGTCTCTTCACGAGCGAGGAGCTGGAGGTCCTGGTGGTGAGGTGCTCACACAGTACCCAAGGCTATATGGTGCCCTAAATGTCGTGGTAAGTCGTCAACAGTGGGGGGAGGGCAGGGGAGCAACACATGTAGTTGGACTGATGCAGCATGTGCCTGGGAGTGTGGGGTAGTGTCATGCACGGCCTGACATGCTGTCTCCAGGGGGAGGGTGTGTGTACCCAATGCCACAGGTTTGCCTCCCTGCACATGTATGTATGAGTGACCTGTGTTGTGTTGTCAGCCATACAGTGACACAGAAGTTTGTTCATGCTGTAGTCAGGACAGTGATTGCTTGGCTGGATGGCTGTGTGTGCCCCTGTAGTCCATCTCAGTGTGAGCCCAGCTGGGCAGCACAGTCCCCGTCTACAAAGACAAGGACACATCACTTCACTTACAGAGTATGACATCAGTCTTTTCACATTGCACTCCAGCTATGGGCCATCTCAGCACTGTAGATTGCACACAACCGCCCTTGTGAAGGGCATTTTGTAGTTGTGAGATCATGTCACTCAATGTGACATCCATGACACAGTTATCTATTCACAGGGCAGGGACATTGGGGCTGCACAGTCTTGGACACAGTGGGTCCCCCCCAAACACAGGTTGATATGTGATGTATGTGTTGCTCAACCTAACAATGGACTGGAGATGTGGGCAGGCTACATAGGGGTTCAAGTGCTGGCATTCTGCATGTGTGTGAGATGTGCAGGGACTGTGTTCCCCTAACACCTGCATGCATTCACATCTGCTTTTCCCATGCAGATGTACCATGTGAGATGTATTATAGTCTCTGATCGACATTTCGTTGGATTTGTGATGAGTCTGTATCTTGCTGCTATACTGATAAATGTCGGTGCTGTGTCACTGATCATTTCCTCCTCTCGTCTCCTGTGTCTGCAGCTCAAGGCACACCAGCGTAAGGCCGTGTGGAGGGCCATTGCAGCGAAGGTTTGAGCACTGGGGTCTCAAACCGATGGCGCACCCACTACCACAAGAGGTGAGACGACATCAGCTGGCTAGCAAAGAACGTAGCGGAAATGACCTTGGGGCTGCTTCCTTGCACTGGGTGGTTGGCACGGCGCAGCATGACACCACTAATGGGCCGCATCTTGGCGGTGACAAAGCCTGAGCTGGATGCACGTTAGAAGGAGCATCAGCAGCAAGCCAGGGGTGAGCATTTGGGGAGGGTGACTTTGGCTGGGAGTGGCTGCATGTTTACAGAGCCTATGCCAGCGCTGGCCTATGTGATGTTGGTAGTGTGATGCTGTGGCATGTAAGTGGCTGCTGGGCTGGGTGCCGGTGGCATGCATTTGCCCTACCTGTACTTACAACGGTGATTTGGATGCTGTGCATTCACATTACATTCTGAGTTGTGTTCTTCAGGTTTCTTCTGCATTGGGGTAGTCTTGGGAATCCCATGGGAGGGAACGGCAGTGTGCCCGATCTGACTGTGCCTTCATCAATGCGTCCATTGCATGCACCCAGATTGGGGAGGCCTACACATCTGACAACAATGTGCACCATTCTATTGTCCACAAACTACAATATGGTGGGTGGTATGGTCTAATGTCCATTGTAGACTGTCATGTTGTAGTCTGGGTCTGTGTTGTCCCCTCCTGTTCCATCCAGATCTGTCATTGGCAACAAGTAGCGTGCCCCCATCATGTCCCTAGGTGTGCTCAGAGCTAGTTGTGTGTCTGGTTGAACAGAGCCACAAGCAGGGTGTCGTGCTGTGTGGTCATCACATGGCTCACTCATGCCTGAGTTTCCAGTTTCCACGCACTGCTTGAGTCTATATAGTGAGTTGGCACGATGTGATTGCACAGGGTGGTGTGCAACATGTAGATTTTTGGTCATCTTTTGTAATGCATTGCTTGCATATGTTTGTTCTGTTGCTGTCACTGGCCTGACCCTACATCTCTCTCTCATGCAGCATATCCTGTGGTCACAGAGGGACAGGAGATGGACACCAGTGGGGGTGAAACTAGCACAACGGCTGCACAGGAGCCCAGTGACACAGATGTCACCAGCGCCTCAGAGGGGGACAGGAGTCTGCTGGAGGAATCCCAGCCTGAGACGCAAAGCACCACATCATCTGATGCCAGTGGGGATGCATCCATGTTGGAGAGCACAGGGAACGGGGACTCTGCATCGTCTTCCACCACACAGCGGCCAGTGCCCACCCTCCCAGCCACTTCCTCTGGTGCTGCCCTTGTCCACCTCAGTAAGAGGAGAAGAGTGTCCTTCACAGCTGGCACAGCTGTCCCTGCCCCCCCTGCTGCCATCAGTGCTGAGTCTATGGACCTTTTGCGCCAGCTTTGTGTAGGCCAGACAGCTCTCCTCAATGCCTTCATTGACCACGACAAAAAATTGGCACAGGTGGTTGCTTTCATGGAGGGCATACATTCAGATGTGGGTGGGCTGCACCGGACAGTCCAGGCTTTGTGATCAACAGTGACGTCTGCCCTTCAACAGGCACATACTCACAGTCCAGCTCCGGTCCCTTTGTCCACCCCCACATCCGACGATAGTGACCACGGTCCACATACATCAAAGTCATGATACAGTACACGAAGCACACAGTAGCAGCAACCCAAGCGGTCCCGGCCACAGACACCATCCCCACAGAAGACCAAAGCCACCCCAGAGGACAGGAAGAAAAGCCCGCCATGCGACACCAGTGGACAAAAAGCAAAGCAGCAGACCTCAGGCACACATGCCTCAGAGGCATCCCCATCCAAGGACTCTCCTGCCCCTAAAGCATTGCACAAAGAGAAGCATACAGTTTCTGTGCCCACTAAGGAGGTGGTGCATGCCAAGGGTACACCTAGGAAGTGCTCCAAGGCAGATTCACCCACCACCTCGACTCCCATTCCAAGCCCAGTGAAGGAGGGGCCGGAGGGCACTGTAGGGGTAACACCTAGTAAACGAGGGAAGGGGGGCAGAGGCGAAGCCAGGCAAAGCGTTCCGCTGGGTGCAGCACATCACCCGAGGGGGTGCCAATGCCTACACCTGATGCAGCTTAGTGGTGAGTGTGCCTGTGGTGCCCACACCACTTCCCATTGATCCAAAGTCAGGCAAGCCATTTAGAATCCCCAAGAAGTGGAAAGGCACCCGTCCACAATCTCCCAGCCACACAGTGTCTCCCGTCTGCATGACTCCACCTCCACGTGCCACTACACCACCTGGTCCAAGGAGCCCTCCGGCTTGCAAAGCCACTGATAGCTTTACCTCAGCTGTTCTCTCCCCCCGACAAGTGCCCCGACAGTCCCGAGACACAGCCAGCTCCCAGTCTGCCTGACAGCCAAGTCTGAGTGTTAGTCCCCCTCACACACCTGTTTCTCACACAGGTAGGCCTGTACTGCACATTGTCATCCCCTGACTGTGATGCTGACCATGGAAAGGTACAGTCGCACACATTCCCTGTGCAACTTCTCATGGACATACTCTGCACTCTGCCCTGGCCACTGGACTTGCTGTTTTGCCCTTGCCTGTGCAGCTTCTCATGGACATACTCTGCACCCTGAACTGACTTCTGACCTTGCTGTTTTGCCCCTGCCTGTACAGCTTCTCATGGACTCACTCTGCACTTTGTCTTGCCCACTGGCCTTGTCGTTCACTGCTGTGTACCCCCTGCCTGTGTAGCTTCTCATGGACTCACTCTACACCTTGGACTGGCCACTGGCTTTGCTGTGTGCCCCCTGCCTGTGCAGCTTCTCATGGACTCGCTCTGCACTTTGGACTGGCCACTGGCCTGGCTGTGTGCCCCCTGCCTGTGCAGCTTCTCATGGACTCACCCTGCACTTTGTCCTGCCCACTGGCCTTGTTGTTCACTGCTGTGTGCCCCCTGCCTGTGTAGCTTCTCACGGACTCACCCTACACTTTCTCCTGCCCACTGGTCTTGTCGTTCACTGCTGTGTACCCCATGCCTGTGCAGCTTCTCATGGACTCACCCTGCACATTGTCCTGCCCACTGGCCTTGTCGTTCACTGCCGTGTGCCCCTGCCTGTGCAGCTTCTCATGGATTCGCTCTGCACTTTTGACTGGCCTCTGGCCTGGCTGTGTGCCCCCTGCCTGTGCAGCTTCTCATGGACTCACTCTGCACTTTGTCCTGCCCACTGGCCTTGTCGTTCACTGCTGTGTGCCCCCTGCTTGTGCAGCTTCTCTTGGACTCACTCTACACCTTGGACTGGCCACTGGCTTTGCTGTGTGCCCCCTGCCTGTGCAGCTTCTCATGGACTCGCTCTGCACTTTGGACTGGCCACTGGCCTGGCTGTGTGCCCCCTGCCTGTGCAGCTTCTCATGGACTCACTGTTAGAAAGGTAGATGGACCGGGAGGGTCGGCCGGGGTCAGGAGGAGAGGTCTCCGGGGAGAGCCGTCTCCAGCGATCGTACAGACAAGTAACTTCCCCCCCCCCCCACAGACAGATATCACACACGGATAAGGTTCAGTGTTCTTTATAAGCACTTATTTAAGGTACGGTTAAATGGTACAAGGAGGTCTGGACTCAGGGGTCCCCTCGATTAGAGTCTCGCAAGGTAGGGAAGGGGGTAGCGGGACAGTCTATTTACCAATCAGGTAGTTCGGATGAGATGATGATGAGCTCACAATCCTCGAGCTTGGTGATTAGGTGGTATGGGCCGCGGCAGCGCCAGCAGGTCCCGGTGTGGATGGTCGTTACAACGGGCCGCGGCAGCGCCAGCAGGTCCCAGGAAGATGACGGTTGCAGAAGGCCGCGGCAGCGCCAGCAGGTCCCGGTGAGGATGGTCGTTACAACGGGCCGCGGCAGCGCCAGCAGGTCCCAGGAAGGTGAAGGTTGCAGAAGGCCGCGGCAGCGCCAGCAGGCAGGACGATGGTTCACAAGAGCGGGCTACGGCAGCGCCAGTAGACCGTCAGGGTTGAGTTCACTCGGTGTCTCTCGACTCCAGGATACAACTGCCTTCCTGCTCCGGAGCTGCCCCAGTTATAGGGCTGGTGCCCTTTGATGTCCGGACCCTCGCACTTGGAGGTCGGAGGGTCCGGGATGAAGGGGTCCAGACACCCAGCAGGGGGTGGAGCCAGTGCCTGGGGGAGCTGGGGGCGATCGGCACCTGGCGGGGGAGAGCCCTTGACACTTCGTTCTCCCATTGACCTGCCAAGTGGTCCGCTCACCTCCTGGGTGGATGGTGGTGCCGGGATGTCGGGGCCGGCCAGGCCCGGGGTTAGGGTCGAGGGGAGGCCGTGCGGCCGCGTGGTGCAGGGCCCAAGATGGCGGCTTGACCCGGCCGGGAAAGCCGGTGGGGCGGGACCCCGTGATGAGTAGGGGCCCGAGGGCAGAGGGTCCGTCGGGAGACGGAGTACAGGTGCTTGTTGCGGGGATATGCCAGGTGGGCCGGGGTTCGGGCCCCGTCGAGCGGGGAGGGAGCGAGCCGTTTGTGAGGCCTGTCCAACATGCGTCCCCCCCAGCTGAAGGCGGGGAGAGTCACCCATCTCCTTGGGGACTCTCTTCGTCGAGGCGGAAAAAGCGGGACAGGCCATCTGCGTTGGCGTGATCTTGGCCTGGTCGGTGCTCCACGGTGAAGTCCATTCCCTGCAGGGAAATGGACCAGCGCAAGAGTTTTGGGTTCTCCCCCCGCATCTGCATCAGCCATTGCAGGGGTCGATGGTCGGTTTGTACCCGGAAGTGGGTACCGAAGAGATAGGGTCGGAGCTTTTTGAGGGCCCACACTACTGCAAATGCCTCCCTCTCGATGGTGCTCCAACGCTGTTCTCGGGCCAGGAGACGTCGGCTGATGAAGGCCACCGGCTGGTCATGACCTTCGGGGTTCAGCTGAGAGAGGACGGCCCCGATGCCGTGGTCGGAGGCGTCGGTCTGCACCACAAATTCCCGACTGTAATCGGGGGCCTGGAGCACCGGGGCGGTGCACAGGGCGGCCTTCAGCTCCTCGAAGGCCGCTTGACAATCAGGGGTCCAGTTGACCCGCTTCGGCTGGTTCTTGGATGTGAGACCCGTGAGGGGCCCCACGATGCTGCCGTAGTCCTTCACGAACCGCCGGTAGTAGCCGGTGAGCCCCAAGAAGGCTCGGACCTCGGTCTGGGTGACGGGGGGCTGCCAGGACTGGATGGCAGCAATCTTAAGTTGTAGTGGGGCCACCAGCCCGCTCCCCACTTGGTGCCCAAGGTAGGTCACAGACCCTTGGCCAATCTGGCACTTGCCGGCCTTAATGGTGAGGCCGGCCCGCTGGAGGGCTTGCAGGACCTCTTGGAGGTGGCGGAGGTGGTCGGACCAGTGGCGGCTGTATACAGCGATATCGTCCAGGTAGGCAGCGCTGAATTCTTCAAGCCCTGCCAAGACCTGGTTCACAAGGCGTTGGAACGTGGCGGGGGCATTCTTCATGCCAAAGGGCATGACCTTAAATTGATAGTGGCCATCGGGGGTAGAGAAGGCTGACCGTTCCTGAGCCCTGGGTGTGAGGCCGATCTGCCAGTAGCCCGCCGTTAGGTCGAAGATACTAAGGTAGCGGGCGGCCCCCAGCCGGTCGATCAGCTCGTCTGCTCGGGGGATGGGATGAGCGTCGGTCCGGGTGACAGCGTTCAAGCCCCGGTAGTCGACGCAGAATCTCAGTTCAGGGGCAGCGGCCTTGGGAACTAATACGACCGGACTGGCCCAGGGACTGTCCGAGGGCTCGATGACCCCGATCGTGAGCATCTTGGCCACTTCCTCCTGGATGCAGGCCCGTACCCGATCTGGTACGCGGTAGGCCCGGTGCCGGACAGGGGGACTGTCCCCGGTGTCTACGTCGTGCAAACACCAGGGGGTGACCCCGGGGGTGAGGGAGAACAGGGCAGCGAACTGCAGCAGGAGGTTCCGGCAGTCCTGGCGTTGCTCTGAAGTGAGGGCGTCCGAGAGCCGGACCCCGTCCACGGAGCCGTCCTTCTCCCGAGTCCTCAGGAGGTCCGGGAGGGGCTCGGAGTCTTCTTCTGTGCCACTGTCTGTAGCCATCAAGAGGCTTAGTTCGGAGCGCACAAAGTGCGGTTTGAGCCGGTTGGTGTGGAGGACCCGAAGGGGGTTCCGGGAGGACCCCATGTCGATGAGGTAAGTGACGGGGCTTTTGCGCTCGACCACTTTGAAGGGCCCCGTCCACTTATCTTGCAGGGCGCATGGTTCGGTGGGGGACATCACCCATACTTGCTGCCCCGGCTCGAATTCAACGGAGGAGGCATTGTGATCATACCACCTCTTCATGTCCTCCTGGCTGGCCTCGAGGTTCGCCTTGGCCATCTCCCTGAAGCGCCGGGTCTGGTTTCGTAAGGCCAGGATGTATTTGAAGAAGTCTGGAGGGGTCGTTAGGGGGGCCATCTCCCAACCTTCCTTGACTAGGCTGAGGGGCCCTCGCACAGGGTGTCCGTATAGGAGTTCAAAGGGGCTAAAACCGAGGGACTTCTGGGGCACTTCCCGGTAGGCGAAGAGAGGCACGGGAGCAGTACATCCCACTGGCGACGGAGAGGTTCTTCCAATCCCCCAATCATCCCTTTGAGAGTGCGGTTAAAACGCTCCACTAGTCCGTTCCCTTGGGGGTGATAGGGGGTCGTGAATCTGTAGGTGACCCCGCATTGTTGCCAGAGGGACTTCATGTACTTTGATATGAAATTCGTGCCTCGGTCGCTGACGACTTCTCGGGGGAAGCCTACCCGGGAGAAGATCCCCATCAGGGCCCGGCCAACCACTGGAGCGGTCACTGTCCGTAGAGGCACCGCCTCGGGGTAGCGGGTGGCATGGTCCACTAGTACCAAGATGAACCTGTGTCCTTGTGCCGTGCGGGGGTCCAGAGGTCCCACAATGTCTATCCCCACCCTCTCGAACGGGGTGGTGACCACCGGGAAGGGTTGTAGAGGGGCCTTCAGCTTCCGGCCACTCTTCCCGCTGGCTTGGCATGTGGGGCACGATCGGCAGTGGTTCAGGACGTCATTCCTCATTTTCGGCCAAAAAAAGTGGGTCACCAGGCGACTGTACGTTTTGTCCTGGCCCAGGTGTCCAGCCAGGGGGACATCGTGGGCTAGGTTGAGCAGAAAGTCTCGGAAGCGGAGCGGTACCACCAGAACTCGACCGGCCCCCAGTTCGGCGATTCTTTGCTCGCTGTAGAGCAGGTCGTTATCCCAGTAGACCCAGTGGGTTCCTGTGGTGTCCCCGGCGGTTTGGGTGCTGGCTTGTTGGCGGAGTCCCTCGAGGGAGGGACAGGCCTTTTGTTCCTGGCGGAACTGTTCTTGGGTGGGCCCCCATTCTTGCCGCCACTGAGCCAGATCCGGGAGGTCCTGGTGTTGCGCGTCTTCCTCGGTAGTCGGGTCCGGGAGGTCGGTCTCGCCGTTGTCCTCTACGAGGGCAACCGGGGGCGGAGGTGCTGGCCATTCGGTTTCTTCTGATCGGGGGGCGGCACGGGCGGCCATGGATCGGGTGGTTATGCAGGCCCAGTCCGGGAGGCCCAGCATCCCCAAGTGCTCTCTTCTCTCGACGGTGGCCCACGGGGAACTCTCGAGGTCATTCCCCAGGAGGCAGTCCACGGGGGCATCGTCCCGGACCGTCACCTTCAGTAGGCCGGAGACCCCTCCCCATTCAAACGGGACGCAGGCCATCTTACACATGCTCTCAGAGTTATCTGCCGAGCGGACGGGGCAGAGAATGTTCGGCAGGATCTGCTCGGGCTTCACCAGGTGACAGCGGACGGCCGTCACGCTGGCGCCGGTGTCACGCAAGGCCTCGGCTCTCTGTCCATTAATGGTCACCCACTGACCATATTTTCTGGTGTTGGCGGGTAGGGGAGCCCGCGGAACCATGTCCCTTCCCCCTAAGCATGCCAGGACCATGGCGGCCGGTTCCCACCCTTGCTGGTCCGGCTCATACTCCTCGGGTCCCTCTGATGATTGCTCTTCCCCCAGGGCAGCGGCAGCTACCTGGCGGGACTTGGGTGGTTGGTTTAGCGGGCAGTTCGGATCGTTGGCGTAGTGGCCTAGTCGCTGGCACCGGTGGCACGTGACGTGGGCTCGGTACCCAGGCCGCAATGGGGGGTTGCCCCGGCCGGCCGGAGGTGGGGTGCTGGCCACGGGTGTTGCTGGTAAGGTGTCTCTCCCTGGCCCCCTCCTCCTCCCCGAGGACGGTGCTGGCCTTGGTTGCTTCTGTTCTGGTCGTGGGGCCCTCTCCGGCCCACTCGGGTGCTTTCCCACCGGTCAGCTTCGGCGGCGAGCTGCCGTGGGTCAGTCAGCTTACTGTCGAGTAGGTGCTGCCTGAGCTCGACGAAACAGTTGTTTGATAGGTGCTCCCATACCATAAGGTTGAAGAGTTGTTCGTAGGTGGTGACCTGATTTCCCTTGATCCAACCCTCGAAGGCCCGGCTGAAATAGTTCACGTATTCCACCCAAGTTGTACCTGGGATCCGGGTGCAATCTCTGAACCTCTGGCGGTACATCTCGGGCGTGAGGCCGTAGCGGGTGAGGAGGGCAGCCTTCATGTGGTCGTAGGACGACATTTGGTGATCGGGGAGCTGCAGCAGGGCATCGCGACCCTCGTTGATGAATCTCCCCCAAAGTCCGGCTCCCCAATCACTCCGGTCGATCCGGTGGGAGGTCATTGCGATCTCATAGGCTTTAAACCACTGTTGTATGTCGTCTTCTCGGACATACTCGCGGACCACATCCTTGGGGATGTGAACTTTTTTCTCAATAGGCCCCGGGGTGTGTGGTCGCTCAGGCACCCCCAGTTCCTTATTCTGTTTGCGCAGTTCTATTTCCGCCAGTCGGCGCTCGTGCTCGAGCGTTATTTTTTTCTCTTCCAGCTCTCTTTGTCTCTGCTTTTCTTCTCGTTCCTCTCGAAGCCGCATATGCTCGAGGTTGATTTTCTGTTCAGCCAACTTAAGTTCCCCATCCATCTTGAGTCGTGCCATCTCTAATTCGTGTAATCTGACTCTGTCTCTTTCTCGTATCTCCTCCTGTGAGAGGCCCGTTCCCCGCTCCTCGGGAGCCGTGGCGTTCCCCTCTGGTGTGATGCTGGTTTGGTCTGGGGGTCCTGTGACCCCAGTTTCTGTCCATGACTCAAGAGCGCGCTTTAGATCATCCTTGGTACTCAGGCCGGTGGTAGCAATGCCCAGTTCTATGCAAAATTGTCTCAGTTCGCGGTGGTTGTATTCTTCTAATTTCTCCATTTGGAACTTCTCGGTGGAGCTGCTATCTTTGGTCGACATCGTGCTTTGTCGTGGGGTGAGCTACTCTCTGTACGATTACGCGTTGATTCGGATCGCGCCACTGGCCACCAATGTTAGAAAGGTAGATGGACCGGGAGGGTCGGCCGGGGTCAGGAGGAGAGGTCTCCGGGGAGAGCCGTCTCCAGCGATCGTACAGACAAGTAACTTCCCCCCCCCCACAGACAGATATCACACACGGATAAGGTTCAGTGTTCTTTATAAGCACTTATTTAAGGTACGGTTAAATGGTACAAGGAGGTCTGGACTCAGGGGTCCCCTCGATTAGAGTCTCGCAAGGTAGGGAAGGGGGTAGCGGGACAGTCTATTTACCAATCAGGTAGTTCGGATGAGATGATGATGAGCTCACAATCCTCGAGCTTGGTGATTAGGTGGTATGGGCCGCGGCAGCGCCAGCAGGTCCCGGTGTGGATGGTCGTTACAACGGGCCGCGGCAGCGCCAGCAGGTCCCAGGAAGATGACGGTTGCAGAAGGCCGCGGCAGCGCCAGCAGGTCCCGGTGAGGATGGTCGTTACAACGGGCCGCGGCAGCGCCAGCAGGTCCCAGGAAGGTGAAGGTTGCAGAAGGCCGCGGCAGCGCCAGCAGGCAGGACGATGGTTCACAAGAGCGGGCTACGGCAGCGCCAGTAGACCGTCAGGGTTGAGTTCACTCGGTGTCTCTCGACTCCAGGATACAACTGCCTTCCTGCTCCGGAGCTGCCCCAGTTATAGGGCTGGTGCCCTTTGATGTCCGGACCCTCGCACTTGGAGGTCGGAGGGTCCGGGATGAAGGGGTCCAGACACCCAGCAGGGGGTGGAGCCAGTGCCTGGGGGAGCTGGGGGCGATCGGCACCTGGCGGGGGAGAGCCCTTGACACTTCGTTCTCCCATTGACCTGCCAAGTGGTCCGCTCACCTCCTGGGTGGATGGTGGTGCCGGGATGTCGGGGCCGGCCAGGCCCGGGGTTAGGGTCGAGGGGAGGCCGTGCGGCCGCGTGGTGCAGGGCCCAAGATGGCGGCTTGACCCGGCCGGGAAAGCCGGTGGGGCGGGACCCCGTGATGAGTAGGGGCCCGAGGGCAGAGGGTCCGTCGGGAGACGGAGTACAGGTGCTTGTTGCGGGGATATGCCAGGTGGGCCGGGGTTCGGGCCCCGTCGAGCGGGGAGGGAGCGAGCCGTTTGTGAGGCCTGTCCAACACTCACCCTGCACTTTGTCCTGCCCACTGGCCTTGTTGTTCACTGCTGTGTGCCCCCTGCCTGTGTAGCTTCTCACGGACTCACCTTACACTTTCTCCTGCCCACTGGTCTTGTCGTTCACTGCTGTGTACCCCATGCCTGTGCAGCTTCTCATGGACTCACCCTGCACATTGTCCTGCCCACTGGCCTTGTCGTTCACTGCCGTGTGCCCCTGCCTGTGCAGCTTCTCATGGACTCGCTCTGCACTTTTGACTGGCCTCTGGCCTGGCTGTGTGCCCCCTGCCTGTGCAGCTTCTCATGGACTCACTCTGCACTTTGTCCTGCCCACTGGCCTTGTCGTTCACTGCTGTGTGCCCCCTGCTTGTGCAGCTTCTCTTGGACTCACTCTGCACCTTGGACTGGCCACTGGCCTTGCTGTGTGCCCCCTGCCTGTGCAGCTTCTCATGGACTCAATCTCCACTTTGTCCTGCCCACTGGCCTTGTCGTTCACTGCTGTGTGCCCCCTGCCTGTGTAGATTCTCATGGACTCACCCTGCACTTTGTCCTGCCCACTGGCCTTGTCGTTCACTGCTGTGTGCCCCCTGCCTGTGCAGCTTCTTATGGACTCACCCTACACTTTGTCCTGCCCACTGGCCTTGTCGTTCATTGCTGTGTGTCCCATGCCTGTGCAGCTTCTCATGGACTCACCTTGCACTTTGTCCTGCCCACTGGCCTTGTCGTTCACTGCTGTGTGCCCCCAGCCTGTGCAGCTTCTCACAGGCTCACTCTGCACCTTGGACTGGCCACTGGCCTTGCTGTGTGCCCCCTGCCTATGCAGCTTCTCATAGACTCACTGCACTTTGTCCTGCCCACTGGCCTTGTCGTTCACTGCTTTGTGCCCCCTGCCTGTGCAGATTCTCTTGGTCTCACTCTGCACCTGGACTGGCCACTGGCCTTGCTGTGTGCCCCCTGCCTGTGCAGCTTCTCATGTACTCACTCTGGACTTTGTCCTGCCCACTGGCCTTGTCGTTCACTGCTGTGTGCCCCCTGCCTGTGCAGATTCTCATGGACTCACCCTGCACTTTGTCCTGCCCACTGGCCTTGTCGTTCACTGCTGTGTACCCCCTGCCTGTGCAGCTTCTTATGGACTCACCCTACACTTTGTCCTGCCCATTGGCCTTGTCGTTCATTGCTGTGTGCCCCCTGCCTGTGCAGCTTCTCATGGACTCACCTTGCACTTTGCCCTGCCCACTGGCCTTGTCGTTCACTGCTGTGTGCCCCCAGCCTGTGCAGCTTCTCACAGGCTCACTCTGCACCTTGGACTGGCCACTGGCCTAGCTGTGTGCCCCCCTGCCTATGCAGCTTCTCATGGACTCACTCTGCACTTTGTCCTGCCTTCTGGCCTTGTCGTTCACTGCTTTGTGCCCCCTGCCTGTGCAGCTTCTCTTGGACTCACTCTGCACCTTGGACTGGCCACTGGCCTTGCTGTGTGCCCCCTGCCTGTGCAGCTTCTCATGGACTCACTATGCACTTTGTCCTGCCCACTGGCCTTGTCGTTCACTGCTGTGTGCCCCCTGCCTGTGCAGCTTCTCTTGGACTCACTCTGCACCTTGGACTGGCCACTGGCCTTGCTGTGTGCCCCCTGCCTGTGCACCTTCTCATGAACTCACTCTGCACTTTGTCCTGCCCACTGGCCTTGTCGTTCACTGCTGTGTGCCCCCTGCCTGTGCAGCTTCTCATGGAATCACCCTGCACTTTGTCCTGCCCACTGGCCTTGTCGTTCACTGCTGTGTGCCCCATGCCTGTGCAGCTTCTCATGGACTCACCCTGCACTTTGTCCTGCCCACTGGCCTTGTCGTTCACTGCTGTGTGCCCCCCGCCTGTGCAGCTTCTCATGGACTCGTTCTGCACTTTGTCCTGCCCACTGGCCTTGTCGTTCACTGCTGTGTGCCCCCTGCCTGTGCAGCTTCTCTTGGACTCACTCTGCACCTTGCACTGGCCACTGTCCTTGCTGTGTGCCCCCTGCCTGTGCAGCTTCTCATGGACTCACTCTGCACTTTGTCCTGCCCACTGGCCTTGTCGTTAACTGCTGTGTGCCTCCTGCCTGTGCAGCTTCTCATGGACTCACCCTGCAGTTTGCCCTGCCCACTGGCCTTGCCGTTCACTGCTGTGTGCCTCCTGCCTGTGCAGCTTCTCATGGACTCACCCTGCACTTTGTCCTGCCCACTGGCCTTGTCGTTCACTGCTGTGTGCCTCCTGCCTGTGCAGCTTCTCATGGACTCACCCTGCACTTTGTCTTGCCCACTGGCCTTGTCGTTCACTGCTGTGTGCCCCCTGCCTGTGCAGCTTCTGTTGAACTCACTCTGCACCTTGGACTGGCCACTGGCCTTGCTGTGTGCCCCCTGCCTGTGCAGCTTCTCATGGACTCACTCTGCACTTTGTCCTGCCCATTGGCCTTGTCGTTCACTGCTGTGTGCCCCCTGCCTGTGCAGCTTCTCATGGACTCACTCTGCACCTTGGACTGGCCACTGGCCTTGCTGTATTCCCCCAGCCTGTACAGCTTCTCATGGACTCTCTCTGCACTTTGTCCTGCCCACTGGCCTTGTCGTTCACTGCTGTGTGCCCCCTGCCTGTGCAGCTTCTCATGGACTCACCCTGCACTTTATCCTGCCCACTGGCCTTGTCGTTCACTGCTGTGTGCCCCCTGCCTGTGCAGCTTCTCATGGACTCACCCTGCACTTTGTCCTGCCCACTGGTCTTGCCGTTCACTGCTGTGTGCCCCATGCCTGTGCAGCTTCTCATGGACTCACCCTGCCCATTGTCCTGCCCACTGGCCTTGTCGTTCACTGCTGTGTGCCCCCTGCCTGTGCAGCTTCTCATGGACTCGCTCTGCACTTTTGACTGGCCCCTGGCCTGGCTGTGTGCCTCCTGCCTGTGCAGCTTCTCATGGACTCACTCTGCACTTTGTGCTGCCCACTGGCCTTGTCGTTCACTGCTGTGTGCCCCCTGCTTGTGCAGATTCTCTTGGACTCACTCTGCACCGGGACTGGCCACTGGCCTTGTCGTTCACTGCTGTGTGTCCCCAGCCTATGCAGCTTCTCACAGGCTCACTCTGCACCTTGGACGTGCCACTGGCCTTGCTGTGTGCCCCCTGCCTATGCAGCTTCTCATGGACTCACTCTGCACTTTGTCCTGCCTACTGGCCTTGTCGTTCACTGCTTTGTGCCCCCTGCCTGTGCAGCTTCTCTTGGACTCACTCTGCACCTTGGACTGGCCACTGGCCTTGCTGTGTGCCCCCTGCCTGTGCAGCTTCTCATGGACTCACTATGCACTTTGTCCTGCCCACTGGCCTTGTCATTCACTGCTGTGTACCCCCTGCCTGTGCAGCTTCTAATGGACTCACCCTGCACTTTGTCCTGCCCACTGGCCTTGTCGTTCACTGATGTGTGCCCCCTGCCTGTGCAGTTTCTCATGGACTCAATCTGCACCTTGGACTGGCCATTGGCCTTGCTGTGTGCCCCCTGCCTGTACAGCTTCTCATGGACATGCTCTGCACTCTGCCCTAGCCACTGGACTTGTCATTCACTGCTGTTTTGGCCTTGCCTGTGCAGCTTCTCACGGACATGCTCTGCATTTTGTGCCTTGCTTTTCTCTTGTCATGGTGCCTATCTGTGCAATATGTGAATAAAGACAGTTGCTCCTGTTTTCTATTTTGTCAGTGTCCGTACTGAATAAAGTTCTTTTGCTCTGTGTATATGGTTTACTGTGCCACATGCTCTGCGTGCCACTTCAACATGGTCAATGTTTAGGCTCACTTACAAATCAGTTTTCTGGGGTGACAGGGTCTTCAGTTCTTCCTGAACCAGATACTTGTGGGGGCAATGGTGTAATTTTACAATGTGCAGCAGGTGTCTTAATTCGTTCATGTTGGCTATATTGTACACATTTCAGGTTGGGGGGTACTGCCGGCACAGAGTGGGTTTCTGCACACAGTTTTGCAGGCAGGCTGTCCAGGGTCATCATGTATGTGTGTTCTTCCTTTATGTGTGCCCAGTGGTGTATGTGTGTGGTCATCCTGTGATGGCCAGTCATCCTAGTCCCATGGCTTACTTTCCATGTGTGTTCTTGGATGGTCAGGTGGTGTGCAGTGTGAAGGGGGTGAGTTTGTGGGGAGTGTTGATGTGTGCATGCCCCTGCATTGTGAACTACACATGTGTCACCCATGAGTTGTATGCCTGTTGTTTTGATTGTTCAGCCCTGTGGATGTGGTTGTATGCACATGTGTGAGTTGTATGTAGGGCACTGTGCAGTGTGTAGGTGTGTCCTTGCAGTTCTGTCTGACTCCTACTTGTTGTTTTTGTCACTTGTGATTATGCAGAGTGTGTGACTGGCTAGTCAGTGTTGTGTTTTGTTGCACATCCATGTGTCTGGTGGCTGTTTGTGGGGACTGTGTAGACCTGCTGTTCCACTCTGCCATTGTGGTTGTGTTTTCTCATGCCTTGCTGTCACATGGTACCTTCTTGCCTCCAGTGTGGCATGTTGTGTGTGTTGTCATACCATCCCCTATCTGTGCTTCAGATGCCTACCCATAGTGGGTCTGCAATCCCTCTCTTTGTGTATGGTACACTCCTGCCATGTCCCCTACTGACATGCAGTACACTTCACTTTGATGTCAGCTGTCCCCTTGGTTTCCATGTGTGTGTGCCTCCCCATCACTTCATTTGTGACACTGTGCTTTGTGGTGCAGTTCTTTGTCCAGGGTCAATGTGTCACTCAGGGCATTTCCTCAGTGGGTTGTATGTGATGTGCTGGTGCTGTTTGGCAATCATGGTTGCTCCTATGAGGTCCAACTGTGTGTGCTGCCCAGTCCTCTGGTCAAGTTGTTTCCAACTTTGTGTCCCAGACTTGTGCATCTGTTGGTGTTGTGTTGGATGTATGTGTGGTGTTTGTGTTATTGCTTCACTTCCTGGGTGTGCTTTTGTCTTTGTGCTGTGCTGTATGGTGGTTGTGTGGGTTGCTGTTCTGTCACGGATGTCTGTGTGTGGCTGGCATGCTTGGTGTGCACACACTGCTTGTTGTGCATGCAGTTCTGTGGGTGTCTTTTGCCTTGTCATTGCCTGGTGTGCATCCCCTGATGTCCTGCTGTGTTTGCTGTGTGATTTTTGTGCCTGTGTATCTGTTGTTTGTTTTATGTGGCTGTGTTGTTCTGTGATGGAGCGCTTCTTATGTGTGTTCTGGTATGTTGTCTGTGCATTGTTCCTGAGTGATGATGTTGAGCCCTCCTGTTGTGTCTGTGCTCCCATTGCCTTTCCCCAGTTTAGCTGCATAGGGCATGGCTGTTCTGGTTGTGGTTCTGTGTGTGTTTCTGTTGGGTTATGTGTTTGTGTGTTGTTTTTGTGCAGACATTTGTTGTGGGATCCCTGTGTGTGTGTGTGATGTTTGTGGCTATCCCCAGAGTATGTGATTGTGGGTGTGTGTTGCCTGGCAAGTATTGCCAGTCTTCAGTATGTTTGACACTGGTGTTGTGTGCTGCTGGCGTGAGGGGGGTATGTGTGTAAATTCCTACTGGTGTTTGTCAGTCAAGGGGTGTGTCAATGGGCCCTGTGTGTGGTGCTGCTGGTGTACTCCTGTGAAGTAGTTGTATACATATATGTGGCTGTTCACAGTTTAACTTCCTTTCATCCTTGTGCCTCTATATGGTTTGCCTTGCTGTCTCCCTGTGTGGTTGCACTGTGATGTCTGTGGTTTGTCCTCACTGACTGTACCAGCCATGTGTGCTTTGATGATCTGAGTGTTTTATTCTCTGTTCCTTGTCTTGCATGTGATGTACACATGCTTGTTGTGTGTCTCCATGGCCTTCTATTTGTGTGCAGCCCACTTTGGTTTTCCTATTTGTTGTGCTCCATTGCTGTTGGCATGTGGGGTGTGTATGTGTCTGTGTGTCAGTCTGTGGTATGTATGTGTGACTATGCAGGCTGTGTGTCCATTTGGATGGTAGTTCCTTGTATGTGTTCATTTGGTGCTTATCCTCATTTTAGTTTCCCTGAGTGTGGTGGTGTGGTGGTGTGTGTGCGATTTCCTGGCCCTGTGCTACTGTGCTGTGTGTTGTGTGTTCCTGTGGAGCCACTCCTTCATTGTCTGTCTCCCTGCTTGTTTGTTGTGTGGTGCAGGGTGTATATTGACCTGGCTTGTTGTTGTGCATGGGGTGCACAAGAGGGGTGTGCTACTGTGTGGTGAGACGGGGTGTGGCCCTGTGGTCTTTGTGCCCTGTGCATGCCTGGCACTGGTCCTGCCATCTGCATTTTGCACATGTATTCCCTTGTGTTCACCGCTGCAGTGACGTGACTGGGACATTGCTGCATGGTCGCGGAAGATGTGTGTCCAGGATGCAGAGAGGTGACTTGGTGGCAGGTGGGTGATGTGTGGGTGCTCTTGTGGATGTGTCCCTGTCCCCACCAGGGTGTCTGATGTGGATTTGGACCCTGTGTCAGCCCATGTGTTGTGTGTAGTGTTTGTGTTATTGCGTACCTACGGCGGAGTCCACTGCGGTCCATGAGTTCCTGGTGATGTAGCAGGTACAGCACCGGAAAGACGTGTAGAACTGGGTCCATGGCGGTTGTGACCGGGTGGTGTGGACCGGGACTCTGGTTTCGCGCTGCGCTGTCGTGCTTCCGCCGTCTCTGGTTGGGCGGTATCTCCGCTGCAGTGCATCTGCCTGTTTGGGTCATCCTAATTTGTGGAGCGGGGCGGATGTCATTACGCATGGTGGTGAGTCTCCATTGGCTCCCACCACCACAGTGGCAGGCGCACTTTGATGGTGGTGCGCGTCACACCGCGGCGGTCGGGAAATGGGCTTTGTTTGGCCATACTAATATGGCGGACGTGAGGACAGCTGCTCGCGGGCGGAAAAAAGTATTTTTCCGCACGGCCGGCACAGCGGTGGTGCCACCGCCCGACAATCCTAATGGACCCCTTAAAGTCATACTTGACCCCTATTATTGCTAGGCTGGATAAACTAGAATTACTACTGTGTCAGGCAAACAAACGTCTTATTGTCAGCACCTCGGATAGCATGGGGACAGAACTGATGGGGCAGAAGCGTCCTTCAGTGGCAGAGGGGAATGATATTAAAAGTCACTCACACAATAGGGGGTCGCTAACTAGTAAAAGTACACCAAGGGCACACAGGGCGTCTCAGCAGTCACCTAGAGATTGTATACAGATCCTAGATAGGACAGGCCCACAAGGAATGACTGGACATCCTGAAAATGGTAGGGCCCAAGGAACTGCTCTAGACGCAGCCCTGCACGAATCAATAGAGGCTGTGCCTAAGGGAAGTCGATTGATTCATGGGAATGAGCCCACCGGCCCGAAACCCCTTAACCCAAATAGTCTGCTGAGACTGAGAACTGACGTTTTACACCTGCCCCTGAATCAGCCCAACTTGTGACTGTCCTAGTAGGGGTTCCTCCCTTACAGGAGAACTCCAAAGAGACAACAATGGATTTAATACACAAGGTAATACTCTGGCTGGACAAATCACAAACACATGGTCAATCTTTTGCCTCCATATTATCATGGCCAGAAGGGTAGGTTGGGTTGGGAAAGCCACAAGGAAAGATAGGAGCGGGGACTGTATTGTGGTCAATGTAACCCATCCTTCACACGTAAGAACCATGTTACAAGGCCAGATGAAAGTAGACTTTGAATGTTGTTGTAAACACAACAAGTGGGCATTACTAGGAATACAATAATTCCTCTCACAAATAGATTTGCACCATTAAGGGATTTGGATTGTGTCGCTTGACAGCCAACCACTGTTGATATTACGATTAGTACCAACCCTCCTTTAATAGCACAGCCGATTAGTTCACTTCCACTACCCTGTGACCACAAAGTGACAGATCCTTTTGTGTGCACCTTTATGATATGGAACAGTGCAGGGCTGAAGGTGAAAAAAGACGATGAGCAGTAGTTAGCGATAATAAAGGCGGGTCACATTATTGCTTTTCAAGAAACGTGGGATACATCTGACTCCTTTGTAATGGATGGTTTTGCCCCATATTTTAAATCTGCATCCCCATCAGCTGTAGGACGAGCAAAGGCTGGCTTGATTACTCTAATATGGCTTAATTTATCATGTACTGTCAAGGGTCTACCTAGCTCCTCTCCACACCTGCTAGCAGTAGAATTAACCTTTCCAAGCAGTGTAACTTTGCTGATTGTAAAATGTTATAACTCATTTTGTAGGGATCAGGATAGTGAACATTTAAATGATCTCGAAAGTTTTATAGAAGACCTTGCACAGGAGAGACATATTCCCTACAATCATAATGGGGGACTTTAATGTACACCGTTGCCAACTAAAATGTTCATTAGAAGGGGAGATTTCTGAAAACTTACCACCCGTGGCCCATTTTGAACATTCCATTCAAGGCGCCCGGCTAGAAAGTTTATTAGCTAGTAATATTTTATATTGTCTAGAGTCTGAGGATGAAGCAGAGGTAATACATTCGTTTTTTGGGAGAGGGAGCATTATAGATTACGTTATGATATCAGCCCTTCTATACCAACATATGTGGGAAGTCAGGGCGGCCTGGATCGGTTTTCTTAATCACAATCCCATCATTGCTGAATTTTAAGGTTTAATGGTCTTCCGGGGTGCTGAGTTAAAAACCTTTGCAAACGGGGATTTTCAGCCCATGGGTCAGGATCGAAATTCGTCCCCGAGATCTTTTTAGCAGAGTTATACACTGAGGGCTGTTGGAAGGGGCGATCCCAGGGGGGTTATGGAACACGTTTCTGACCACCCGGTGACCCACCTCTCCCAGAACCAGGCCGAGCACCGGCAGGGAGGCCCTTCTAGGAAGGGGTCTCGTACTTTAGGATCGCACTTGCTGAGCTGACACTACTTGACAAAGGGACACCACACAGTAGATTTCAGTGGATGGAGATCTTTATCTAATATTTGTTGGATCTTTATGATCCGCAAGGTAGTCTTTGGTCAATACACAAGCTTGGTAATTCCTTGACAAAAGGGGATTGGGGTAGCGGGACAGTTCTAGGTTCAGAGTCAATGGCGAGTATCCTTCGCACAGCTCTCAATCCTCGAGCCGGGGGACACGGTACAGTCTTGGGTCCAGTCGGACCAGTGTATTTCTCGAGCCGCGACCACCTCCGCAGGGCTCTGGTAGGAAGGAACTGTCAATTGGGAGATCTTCGGGGAGCCGCGATTCACTCGGCAGGCTCAGCTGGTCTTAGAGTTGGTGGGAGCCGCGAGTCTCTCAGCGGGCTCCGATGGTCTTAGAGTCAAGAGGAGCCGCGAGTCTCTCAGCGGGCCCCGATGGTCTTAGGATCAGGGGGGAGCCGCGAGTCTCTCAGCAGGCCCCGGGGTTCGTAGTGTTCTCGGGAGCCGCAACGACGTCAGCAGGGCTCAGATGGTTTCCAAGGATCAGGTAGCGTTCTTCTTTGCAGTTCGTTTAGCCACGACCAGGTCCGCAGGGCTCTCTTAGTTCCAGGTCTTCTCTGCCCCAGTCCCCTCAGCACCCCTTGTTATACGCCCCATTCTCTTTGAAGTCCGGCGTCCACACAGAGAGGGGTCTTGGCTTCTGGGGGCGGTGTTGGGATTTCCTGCCGCTCGGCTCTTTGATCCTTTCAGGTTGGCCTGGGAGGGACTCCAGACACCCAGCATGCGGGAAGCCAGCTCCCTGGGGGTCCGGAGGGCAATCGAAACCCTCTGTTGAGAGGAGGTCAGGGGTGTGACAGAGACTACTCCTCCCTGTCTTGCTTGGGGGGGGTTCCCTCTCCCTTGGCCGGGCATGGCGCGTTTAGGGTCTAGGTTTTGCTGGGGCCCCGGGCCGGCCATCGGGACATCGGGACATGGTGGCCAGGGGTCTTCGGTGGCTACGGGGTGGGAAGGACGGGCGGCTAGTGTTCAAGGAGGCCCGCGCCACGAGGCCAGGCCCCACACGCGTCCCCCCCCAGCTGAAAGTCGGGGAGAACTACCCATCCTCTTGGGGGTTCTCTTCGCTGAGGCGGAAGAATCGGGACAGGCCGTCAGCGTTGGCGTGGTCAGTACCTGGGCGATGCTCTACGGTGAAGTCCATCCCCTGGAGGGAGATCGACCATCGCAGTAGTTTGAGGTTTTCTCCTCTCATTTGCATCAGCCACCGTAAGGGTCGGTGATCTGTTTGGACTCCGAAGTGGGTTCCGAACAAGTAAGGCCGTAGTTTCTTTAGTGCCCAGACTACTGCGAAGGCCTCTCTTTCAATGGTGCTCCACCGTCGTTCCCGGGGTAGTAGCCTTTGGCTGATGAAGACTACTGGCTGGTCTAGGCCCTTCTCGTTGATTTGGGAGAGGACAGCCCCGATCCCGTGCTCCGAAGCATCCGTCTGGACTACAAACTCCTTGGAGTAGTCGGGGGCTTGGAGCACGGGGGCCGTACACATCACGGTTTTTAGGGCGTCGAACGCCTCTTGGCAAGGGGGGTTCCATTGTACTCTCTTCAGCTGTTTCTTGGAGGTTAGCTCTATGAGGGGGCCTACTATGCTGCCATCGTTTTTAATGAATCGTATGTAGTAGCCAGTGAGGCCTAAGAAGGCCCGGACTTCTGTCTGTCGCAGGGGGCTCCCAGGCCAAGATGGCGTCGATCTTGGGCTGGAGGGGGGCGACCTGCCCGCTCCCGACCTGGTGTCCCAGGTAAACCACGGAACCTTGTCCAATTTGACATTTGCTGGCTTTGACGGTTAGGCCTGCTTGGCGCACGGCCATCAGCACCTGTCGGAGGTGCTGGAGGTGTTCGGTCCATTGGGAGCTGAACACCGCAATGTCGTCTAGGTACGCGGCGCTGAACTCTTCCAGCCCGGCCAGGACCCTGTTGACCAGCCGCTGGAAGGTGGCCGGGGCATTTTTCATTCCAAAGGGCATGACTCGGAAGCGATAGTGCCCATCTGGGGTGGAGAAGGCGGACCGCTCCTTGGCTCCCTCGGTGAGCACAATTTGCCAGTATCCGCAGGTCAAGTCAAAGGTGCTGAGGTAGTGAGCAGCCCCCAGGCGGTCAATGAGCTCGTCTGCGTGGGGGATAGGGTGAGCGTCGGCTCGGGTGACCGCGTTGATCCCCCGGTAGTCCACACAGAACCTTAGTTCAGGGGCGACCCCAGGGGCCGCTGCTTTCGGAACCAGTACCACGGGGCTAGCCCATGGACTGTCGGAGGGTTCGACCACCCCTAGGGCTAGCATTTTGCCGACCTCGGCCTGGATGCAGGTCCGGACCCTGTCAGGGACGCGGTAGGCTCTGTGCCATACTGGCGGGCTGTCTCCGGTATACACGTCGTGGACACACCAGTCGGTGACCCTAGGGGTGAGGGAGAAGAGGTCTGCGAATTGCCCCAATAGCTGGCGGCAATCGTCGTATTGTTGGGGGGTGAGAGAGGAGGAAAGTCTCACTCCTTCTATAGAGCTATCCTTTTCTTTCGCGCACAGGAGGTCCGGGAGGGGCTCGGTGTCCTCCTCGGCCCCATCATCGGCGGCCAGGAGCAAACTCAACTCCGTCCTCACGAAGTGAGGTTTGAGGCGGTTCACGTGGAGGACCCGGAAGGGGTTCCGAGGGGACTGGACGTCAACTAAATAAGTGACTTGACTCTTTCGCTCTACGACCTTGAAGGGCCCAGTCCATTTGTCTTGGAGGGCGCATGGTTTCACCGGGGCCATCACCCAGACCTGTTGGCCCGGTTGGAACTCGACCAGAGTGGCATTCTGGTCATACCAGCGCTTCATCTCCTCCTGGCTAGTCTCGAGGTTTGCTTCGGCGAGCTCTCGGAATTTCCGAGTCTGGTTGCGGAGCGCCAAGATGTATCGGAATACATCTTGGGGGAGCCCTCGGGGGCAGTCTCCCAGCCCTCCTTGACCAGGCTCAGTGGTCCCCGGACGGGGTGCCCGTAGAGCAATTCGAATGGGCTGAACCCCAGGGATTTTTGGGGAGCTTCCCGGTATGCGAACAGGAGGCAGGGGAGGAGAACGTCCCACCTGCGGCGGAGGGGCTCTTTGAGGCCCATGATCATCCCCTTCAGGGTCCGGTTAAACCGTTCCACTAGACCATTGCCTTGGGGATGGTACGGGGTGGTGAATTTGTACGATACCCCGCATTGCTGCCATAAGGACTTCATGTACTTCGAGATAAAGTTAGTGCTGCGATCACTCACGACCTCGCGAGGGAACCCCACGCGGGAGAATATTCCCATCAAGGCCCGTCCCACCACGGGGGCCGTCGCGGTTCGGAGGGGAATGGCCTCGGGGTAGTGGGTGGCATGGTCCACCAGTACGAGGATAAACCGGTGGCCTTGGGCGGTCCTTGGGTCCAGAGGTCCCACGATGTCTATCCCCAACCGCTCGAAGGGGGTACTAACGACGGGGAAGGGTTGTAGTGGCGCTTTGAGCTTTCCGCCACTTTTTCCGCTGGCCTGGCACGTGGGGCATGACTTACAGTGGGCTTCGACATTAGCTCGCATCTTGGGCCAATAGAAGTGGGTGACTAAGCGATGATAGGTTTTGTCTTGGCCCAAGTGTCCCGCCAGGGGTACATCGTGGGCTAGGCCCAGGAGGAAGTCTCGGAAGCGCAGGGGTACCACCAGTACCCGGGCCGATCCTAGCTCGGCAGACTTCTGCTCACTGTATAGGAAGTCGTTTTCCCAATGCACCCAATGGGTTCCGGACTTGTCGCCCGCCGCCTGGGCTTCGGCCTGCTGCCGGAGTCCGAGGAGGGAAGGGCAGGCGGCTTGTTCTCTGCAGAACTCTTCCCGGGAGGGGCCCGCCTCGGAGCGCCATTGCGCCAACTCGGGCAGGTCACCTAGCTCCGTCATTTGCTCGGGGTTCTGATATACTGGCCCATTGTCGAGGACGGGTTCCCCTTCCGGGGGGAGGTCATCGGGCTCGGGTAGCCTGTCCTGTCCCTCGGGGATGGCGACTGGGTTCAGGGTTTGGGGCTCACCTCCCTCGAGGGGAGGCGATCGGGCTGACATGGAGCGCGTGGTGGCGCACACCCAGTCTGGTAGGCCCATCATTCCTAGGTGGGCCCTTCGTTCCACTTGTCCCCACAGGGAGCTCTCGAGGTCGTTGCCCAGGAGGCAGTCTACGGGCTGGGAGGTTCGGACGGCCACTCTCAATTTACCGGTTACTCCCCCCCATTCGAAGGGTCCCAGGGCCATCCTGCAGAGGCTCTCAGAATTGTCTGAGGATATAACTGGACAGAAGATGTCGGGAAGTATCTGGTCTTCGGCTACCAGGTGGCAGTGGACCGCTGTGACACTCGCCCCGGTGTCGCGGAGGGCCTCGACTCGGTGCCCGTTGACCGTCACCTGCTGTCGGTATTTCTTGGTGTGGCGGGTAAGGCAGTTCCGGGAACCATTTCTCGGTCTCCTAGGGAGACCAGGGCCATGGCTGCAGGCTCCCATTCCTCGGTGTCCTCCATCTCCTCCCCTAGGGCCACGGTGGCCATCTGTCGGGCTGGGGGAGCGGTCGCTGTGGCCCGTTGGTACCTGGGACATTGGGGGTCACTGGCGTAGTGACCAGTCTGTTGGCATCGGTAACATGTGATCCTGTCTCGGGGTCCCTGCCTCCCCGGGGGCCCCGTGCTGGCTGGGGGTGGTGCTGGAAAGTGCGGGGGTTGGTTTCTGGGGGGACTATGCTGGGGGCCTGCCTGGAATTCCCTCTGTCTTCCCTGGTTTCCCCCACCCCTCTGGCGGGGAGGTCCCTGACTGTGGCGGCCGTAGTTTCCCACGGGGCCCCGGGGAGGCCGGGTGTTCACCCAGCGGTCAGCTTCAACAGCCAGTTTCCGCGGATCTGTGAGCTTGCTGTCGAGGAGGTGCTGGCGTAACTCTACAAAGCAATTTGCGGACAAGTGTTCCCATGCGATCAGGTCGAACAGCTCCTCAAAGGTGGAGACCTTGCTGCCCTTGATCCACCCGTCTAAGGCTCGGCTGTTAAAGTTCACGTACTCCACCCACGTAGTAACGGGTATCTTTTTGCAGTCTCGGAACCTTTGCCGGTACATCTCGGGGGTGAGTCCATATCTCGCTAACAGGGCCTCCTTCATGTGGCTGTAAGAATTTAGCACAGTGGAGGGCAGGTCCAGCAGGGTGTCTCTCCCCTCACTCAGGAACCGGCCCCACAAGCCAGCCCCCCAGTCCTTTTGTGGGACTCGGTGGGAGGTCATGGCGACCTCGTAGGCCTTGAACCATTGCTGGATGTCGTCGTTCTTGTAATATTCTTTCACCACATCCTTGGGGATGTGGACCTTTGATTCCACTGGGGGAGAGGTCCCTTGATTCCCCGGGAGTCTGGATTCCTCATTCCTGGCCTTGAGCTCGATCTCTTTTAGGCTGCGCTCATGTTCCAGTTGCAGTTTTTTTTCTTCGTGCTCTCGCTGGCGTTTCTTCTCTTCAAGTTCCCCTTGTAGGCGTAATTGTTCTACAGCTAACTTTTTCTCGGCCAATTTTAGCTCTCCTTCTATCTTTAGCTTGGCCAGTTCTAGTTCGTGGCTGCGGCTCCTTTCCCGGTCTGCTAGTTCTTCTGAGGATAGGCCACCCTCTGGGACGTTGCTCCTTACCGGGGTGCTTCGGAGCTCGCTCGGCGGCTCCATCCTTCGACCGCCTCCTTCCGTTTGGGGAAGGGAATCTCCGGACTCTACTGCGGCCTTCAATGCTTTCTGGAAATCTTCTTTGGTGCTTAATCCGGTGGTAGCGATTCCAAGGTCTTTGCAAAACTGTTTTAATTCTCGGTGCGTATATTCTTCCAACCGGTCCTCTCGGAACGTAGAACTCGCGTTGGTTCCTGTGGTACTCATGGCGGTTCCTTCTTCCATCTTTGTTCGTTAGTGCGTCAGCCGTTTGCTGTGCGATCTCTAGGTGTCGGCTCGGATCCCGTCGCCTGCCACCAAATGTTGGATGGGCCGATCCCAGGGGGGTTAAGGAACACGTTCCTGACCACCCGGTGACCCACCTCTCCCAGAACCAGGCCGAGCACCGGCAGGGAGGCCCTTCCAGGAAGGGGTCTCGTACTTTCGGATTGCATTCGCTGAGCTGACACTACTTGACAAAGGGACACCACACAGTAGGTTTCAGTGGATGGAGATCTTTATCTAATATTCGTTGGATCTTTATGATCCGCAAGGTAGTCTTTGGTCAATACACAAGCTTGGTAATTCCTTGACAAAAGGGGATTGGGGTAGCGGGACAGTTCTAGGTTCAGAGTCAATGCCGAGTTTCTTTCGCACAGCTCTCAATCCTCGAGCCGGGGGACAGGGTACAGTCTTGGGTCCAGTCGG
The DNA here is from genome assembly GCF_964204655.1 of Triturus cristatus. Classification (NCBI taxonomy): domain Eukaryota; kingdom Metazoa; phylum Chordata; class Amphibia; order Caudata; family Salamandridae; genus Triturus; species Triturus cristatus. The sequence continues at coordinate 1,191,852,410 of NC_140589.1, forward strand.
ACCAGTGTATTTCTCGAGCCGCGACCACGTCCGCAGGGCTCCGGTAGGAAGGAACTGTCAATGGGGAGATCTTCGGGGAGCCGCGATTCACTCGGCAGGCTCAGCTGGTCTTAGAGTTGGTGGGAGCCGCGAGTCTCTCAGCGGGCTCCGATGGTCTTAGAGTCAAGAGGAGCCGCGAGTCTCTCAGCGGGCCCCGATGGTCTTAGGATCAGGGGGGAGCCGCGAGTCTCTCAGCAGGCCCCGGGGTTCGTAGTGTTCTCGGGAGCCGCAACGACGTCAGCAGGGCTCAGATGGTTTCCAAGGATCAGGTAGCGTTCTTCTTTGCAGTTCGTTTAGCCACGACCAGGTCCGCAGGGCTCTCTTAGTTCCAGGTCTTCTCTGCCCCAGTCCCCTCAGCACCCCTTGTTATACGCCCCATTCTCTTTGAAGTCCGGCGTCCACACAGAGAGGGGTCTTGGCTTCTGGGGGCGGTGTTGGGATTTCCTGCCGCTCGGCTCTTTGATCCTTTCAGGTTGGCCTGGGAGGGACTCCAGACACCCAGCATGCGGGAAGCCAGCTCCCTGGGGGTCCGGAGGGCAATCAAAACCCTCTGTTGAGAGGAGGTCAGGGGTGTGACAGAGACTACTCCTCCCTGTCTTGCTTGGGGGGGGTTCCCTCTCCCTTGGCCGGGCATGGCGCGTTTAGGGTCTAGGTTTTGCTGGGGCCCCGGGCCGGCCATCGGGACATCGGGACATGGTGGCCAGGGGTCTTCGGTGGCTACGGGGTGGGAAGGACGGGCGGCTAGTGTTCAAGGAGGCCCGCGCCACGAGGCCAGGCCCCACACGCGTCCCCCCCAGCTGAAAGTCGGGGTGAACTACCCATCCTCTTGGGGGTTCTCTTCGCTGAGGCGGAAGAATCGGGACAGGCCGTCAGCGTTGGCGTGGTCAGTACCTGGGCGATGCTCTACGGTGAAGTCCATCCCCTGGAGGGAGATCGACCATCGCAGTAGTTTGAGGTTTTCTCCTCTCATTTGCATCAGCCACCGTAAGGGTCGGTGATCTGTTTGGACTCCGAAGTGGGTTCCGAACAAGTAAGGCCGTAGTTTCTTTAGTGCCCAGACTACTGCGAAGGCCTCTCTTTCAATGGTGCTCCACCGTCGTTCCCGGGGTAGTAGCCTTTGGCTGATGAAGGCTACTGGCTGGTCTAGGCCCTTCTCGTTGATTTGGGAGAGGACAGCCCCGATCCCGTGCTCCGAAGCATCCGTCTGGACTACAAACTCCTTGGAGTAGTCGGGGGCTTGGAGCACGGGGGCCGTACACATCACGGTTTTTAGGGCGTCGAATGCCTCTTGGCAAGGGGGGTTCCATTGTACTCTCTTCAGCTGTTTCTTGGAGGTTAGCTCTATGAGGGGGCCTACTATGCTGCCATCGTTTTTAATGAATCGTATGTAGTAGCCAGTGAGGCCTAAGAAGGCCCGGACTTCTGTCTGTCGCAGGGGGCTCCCAGGCCAAGATGGCGTCGATCTTGGGCTGGAGGGGGGCGACCTGCCCGCTCCCGACCTGGTGTCCCAGGTAAACCACGGAACCTTCTCCAATTTGACATTTGCTGGCTTTGACGGTTAGGCCTGCTTGGCGCACGGCCATCAGCACCTGTCGGAGGTGCTGGAGGTGTTCGGTCCATTGGGAGCTGAACACCGCAATGTCGTCTAGGTACGCGGCGCTGAACTCTTCCAGCCCGGCCAGGACCCTGTTGACCAGCCGCTGGAAGGTGGCCGGGGCATTTTTCATTCCAAAGGGCATGACTCGGAAGCGATAGTGCCCATCTGGGGTGGAGAAGGCGGACCGCTCCTTGGCTCCCTCGGTGAGCACAATTTGCCAGTATCCGCAGGTCAAGTCGAAGGTGCTGAGGTAGTGAGCAGCCCCCAGGCGGTCAATGAGCTCGTCTGCGTGGGGGATAGGGTGAGCGCCGGCTCGGGTGACCGCGTTGATCCCCCGGTAGTCCACACAGAACCTTAGTTCAGGGGCGACCCCAGGGGCCGCTGCTTTCGGAACCAGTACCACGGGGCTAGCCCATGGACTGTCGGAGGGTTCGACCACCCCTAGGGCTAGCATTTTGCCGACCTCGGCCTGGATGCAGGTCCGGACCCTGTCAGGGACGCGGTAGGCTCTGTGCCATACTGGCGGGCTGTCTCCGGTATACACGTCGTGGACACACCAGTCGGTGACCCTAGGGGTGAGGGAGAAGAGGTCTGCGAATTGCCCCAATAGCTGGCGGCAATCGTCGTATTGTTGGGGGGTGAGAGAGGAGGAAAGTCTCACTCCTTCTATAGAGCTATCCTTTTCTTTCGCGCACAGGAGGTCTGGGAGGGGCTCGGTGTCCTCCTCGGCCCCATCATCGGCGGCCAGGAGCAAACTCAACTCCGTCCTCACGAAGTGAGGTTTGAGGCGGTTCACGTGGAGGACCCGGAAGGGGTTCCGAGGGGACTGGACGTCAACTAAATAAGTGACTTGACTCTTTCGCTCTACGACCTTGAAGGGCCCAGTCCATTTGTCTTGGAGGGCGCATGGTTTCACCGGGGCCATCACCCAGACCTGTTGGCCCGGTTGGAACTCGACCAGAGTGGCATTCTGGTCATACCAGCGCTTCATCTCCTCCTGGCTAGTCTCGAGGTTTGCTTCGGCGAGCTCTCGGAATTTCCGAGTCTGGTTGCGGAGCGCCAAGATGTATCGGAATACATCTTGGGGGAGCCCTCGGGGGCAGTCTCCCAGCCCTCCTTGACCAGGCTCAGTGGTCCCCGGACGGGGTGCCCGTAGAGCAATTCGAATGGGCTGAACCCCAGGGATTTTTGGGGAGCTTCCCGGTATGCGAACAGGAGGCAGGGGAGGAGAACGTCCCACCTGCGGCGGAGGGGCTCTTTGAGGCCCATGATCATCCCCTTCAGGGTCCGGTTAAACCGTTCCACTAGACCATTGCCTTGGGGATGGTACGGGGTGGTGAATTTGTACGATACCCCGCATTGCTGCCATAAGGACTTCATGTACTTCGAGATAAAGTTAGTGCTGCGATCACTCACGACCTCGCGAGGGAACCCCACGCGGGAGAATATTCCCATCAAGGCCCGTCCCACCACGGGGGCCGTCGCGGTTCGGAGGGGAATGGCCTCGGGGTAGTGGGTGGCATGGTCCACCAGTACGAGGATAAACCGGTGGCCTTGGGCGGTCCTTGGGTCCAGAGGTCCCACGATGTCTATCCCCAACCGCTCGAAGGGGGTACTAACGACGGGGAAGGGTTGTAGTGGCGCTTTGAGCTTTCCGCCACTTTTTCCGCTGGCCTGGCACGTGGGGCATGACTTACAGTGGGCTTCGACATTAGCTCGCATCTTGGGCCAATAGAAGTGGGTCACTAAGCGATGATAGGTTTTGTCTTGGCCTAAGTGTCCCGCCAGGGGTACATCGTGGGCTAGGCCCAGGAGGAAGTCTCGGAAGCGCAGGGGTACCACCAGTACCCGGGCCGATCCTAGCTCGGCAGACTTCTGCTCACTGTATAGGAAGTCGTTTTCCCAATGCACCCAATGGGTTCCGGACTTGTCGCCCGCCGCCTGGGCTTCGGCCTGCTGCCGGAGTCCGAGGAGGGAAGGGCAGGCGGCTAGTTCTCTGCAGAACTCTTCCCGGGAGGGGCCCGCCTCGGAGCGCCATTGCGCCAACTCGGGCAGGTCACCTAGCTCCGTCATTTGCTCGGGGTTCTGATATACTGGCCCATTGTCGAGGACGGGTTCCCCTTCCGGGGGGAGGTCATCGGGCTCGGGTAGCCTGTCCTGTCCCTCGGGGATGGCGACTGGGTTCAGGGTTTGGGGCTCACCTCCCTCGAGGGGAGGCGATCGGGCTGACATGGAGCGCGTGGTGGCGCACACCCAGTCTGGTAGGCCCATCATTCCTAGGTGGGCCCTTCGTTCCACTTGTCCCCATAGGGAGCTCTCGAGGTCGTTGCCCAGGAGGCAGTCTACGGGCTGGGAGGTTCGGACGGCCACTCTCAATTTACCGGTTACTCCCCCCCATTCGAAGGGTCCCAGGGCCATCCTGCAGAGGCTCTCAGAATTGTCCGAGGATATAACTGGACAGAAGATGTCGGGAAGTATCTGGTCTTCGGCTACCAGGTGGCAGTGGAACGCTGTGACACTCGCCCCGGTGTCGCGGAGGGCCTCGACTCGGTGCCCGTTGACCGTCACCTGCTGTCGGTATTTCTTGGTGTGGCGGGTAAGGCAGTTCCGGGAACCATTTCTCAGTCTCCTAGGGAGACCAGGGCCATAGCTGCAGGCTCCCATTCCTCGGTGTCCTCCATCTCCTCCCCTAGGGCCACGGTGGCCATCTGTCGGGCTGGGGGAGCGGTCGCTGTGGCCCGTTGGTACCTGGGACATTGGGGGTCACTGGCGTAGTGACCAGTCTGTTGGCATCGGTAACATGTGATCCTGTCTCGGGGGCCCTGCCTCCCCGGGGGCCCCGTGCTGGCTGGGGGTGGTGCTGGAAAGTGCGGGGGTTGGTTTCTGGGGGGACTATGCTGGGGGCCTGCCTGGAATTCCCTCTGTCTTCCCTGGTTTCCCCCACCCCTCTGGCGGGGAGGTCCCTGACTGTGGCGGCCGTAGTTTCCCACGGGGCCCCGGGGAGGCCGGGTGTTCACCCAGCGGTCAGCTTCAACAGCCAGTTTCCGCGGATCTGTGAGCTTGCTGTCGAGGAGGTGCTGGCGTAACTCTACAAAGCAATTTGCGGACAAGTGTTCCCATGCGATCAGGTCGAACAGCTCCTCAAAGGTGGAGACCTTGCTGCCCTTGATCCACCCGTCTAAGGCTCGGCTGTTAAAGTTCACGTACTCCACCCACGTAGTAACGGGTATCTTTTTGCAGTCTCGGAACCTTTGCCGGTACATCTCGGGGGTGAGTCCATATCTCGCTAACAGGGCCTCCTTCATGTGGCTGTAAGAATTTAGCACAGTGGAGGGCAGGTCCAGCAGGGTGTCTCTCCCCTCGCTCAGGAACCGGCCCCACAAGCCAGCCCCCCAGTCCTTTTGTGGGACTCGGTGGGAGGTCATGGCGACCTCGTAGGCCTTGAACCATTGCTGGATGTCGTCGTTCTTGTAATATTCTTTCACCACATCCTTGGGGATGTGGACCTTTGTTTCCACTGGGGGAGAGGTCCCTTGATTCCCCGGGAGTCTGGATTCCTCATTCCTGGCCTTGAGCTCGATCTCTTTTAGGCTGCGCTCATGTTCCAGTTGCAGTTTTTTTTCTTCGTGCTCTGGCTGGCGTTTCTTCTCTTCAAGTTCCCCTTGTAGGCGTAATTGTTCTACAGCTAACTTTTTCTCGGCCAATTTTAGCTCTCCTTCTATCTTTAGCTTGGCCAGTTCTAGTTCGTGGCTGCGGCTCCTTTCCCGGTCTGCTAGTTCTTCTGAGGATAGGCCACCCTCTGGGACGTTGCTCCTTACCGGGGTGCTTCGGAGCTCGTTCGGCGGCTCCATCCGTCGACCGCCTCCTTCCGTTTGGGGAAGGGAATCTCCGGACTCTACTGCGGCCTTCAATGCTTTCTGGAAATCTTCTTTGGTGCTTAATCCGGTGGTAGCGATTCCAAGGTCTTTGCAAAACTGTTTTAATTCTCGGTGCGTATATTCTTCCAACCGGTCCTCTCGGAACGTAGAACTCGCGTTGGTTCCTGTGGTACTCATGGCGGTTCCTTCTTCCATCTTTGTTCGTTAGTGCGTCAGCCGTTTGCTGTGCGATCTCTAGGTGTCGGCTCGGATCCCGTCGCCTGCCACCAAATGTTGGATGGGCCGATCCCAGGGGGGTTAAGGAACACGTTCCTGACCACCCGGTGACCCACCTCTCCCAGAACCAGGCCGAGCACCGGCAGGGAGGCCCTTCCAGGAAGGGGTCTCGTACTTTCGGATCGCATTCGCTGAGCTGACACTACTTGACAAAGGGACACCACACAGTAGGTTTCAGTGGATGGAGATCTTTATCTAATATTCGTTGGATCTTTATGATCCGCAAGGTAGTCTTTGGTCAATACACAAGCTTGGTAATTCCTTGACAAAAGGGGATTGGGGTAGCGGGACAGTTCTAGGTTCAGAGTCAATGCCGAGTTTCTTTTGCACAGCTCTCAATCCTCGAGCCGGGGGACAGGGTACAGTCTTGGGTCCAGTCCGACCAGTGTATTTCTCGAGCCGCGACCACGTCCGCAGGGCTCCGGTAGGAAGGAACTGTCAATGGGGAGATCTTCGGGGAGCCGCGATTCACTCGGCAGGCTCAGCTGGTCTTAGAGTTGGTGGGAGCCGCGAGTCTCTCAGCGGGCTCCGATGGTCTTAGAGTCAAGAGGAGCCGCGAGTCTCTCAGCGGGCCCCGATGGTCTTAGGGTCAGGGGGGAGCCGCGAGTCTCTCAGCAGGCCCCGGGGTTCGTAGTGTTCTCGGGAGCCGCGACGACGTCTGCAGGGCTCAGATGGTTTCCAAGGATCAGGTAGCGTTCTTCTTTGCCGTTCGTTGAGCCGCGACCAGGTCCACAGGGCTCTCTTAGTTCCAGGTCTTTTCTGCCCCAGTCCCCTCAGCACCCCTTGTTATACGCCTCATTCTCTTTGAAGTCCGGCATCCACACAGAGAAGGGTCTTGGCTTCTGGGGGCGGTGTTGGGATTTCCTGCCGCTCTGCTCTTTGATCCTTTCAGGTTGGCCTGGGAGGGACTCCAGACACCCAGCATGCGGGGAGCCAGCTCCCTGGGGGTCCGGAGGGCGATCAAAACCCTCTGTTGAGAGGAGGTCAGGGGTGTGACAGAGACTACTCCTCCCTGTCTTGCTTGGGGGGGGTTCCCTCTCCCTTGGCCGGGCATGGCGCGTTTAGGGTCTAGGTTTCGCTGGGGCCCCGGGCCGGCCATCGGGACATCGGGACATGGTGGCCAGGGGTCTTCGGTGGCTACGGGGTGGGAAGGACGGGCGGCTAGTGTTCAAGGAGGCCCACGCCACGAAGCCGGGCCCCACAAGGGCAAAGAGGATATTGAGCACTGCCTTAATGTACACAACGAGCCCACAGAAGTACTAGAGGCTTTTGACCAACTGATAAAGCGAATTGGTAAAAAGCTAACAGTTAAATAGAGCTCGGCGGGTACTAGGGAGATTAAGGGCCATATGTAGGAATCTGTTTTGCAATCGCAAACAATGCGAATCGCAAAATTTAGGGTGTATGCGATCGCAAAGCAGACCGTTCCTATGTAGGAAAGGTTTCCGCTGCCCAAAAATGGGAATCGCTATTTTAGCGATTACCATTTTTGCGTAATAATGATTCTGCAAATTATTTTGTGAAATCGCAGTCTGCGTCACATCATCTACGAAATTCGCTAGTATCGTTCTCGCTAAATGCGAATTTGCAAATTTAGATGTAGGAAAAAGTTGCAATTTGCGATTTTACGAAATTTGCTATTTTGCACTTCTCAATTACCACCAACTCTGAGCAGGTGGTAACCAGGTGCTACCTATTTAAACAGGCCCACAATGCCACTGGGACTTCCCACCATGGCTGGCCTGTATGTGATAGCCAGGAGGCTGCGAATCAGAGATGCCACACAGAGAAGGAGATGCCAGGAAAGGATCTACAGAGCACGCATCACTCTCTTCCAACTGACCAAGGAGGAGATCCATGTGAACTACAGGCTGCACCCAGACAGCATCCTGGATTTAATAGAGGAGCTGATACCCATACTTGAACACCCCACACGCAGGGCACACACCATTCCCACCAATGTCCAGGTCCTGTGCTCACTGCACCACCTGGCATCAGGGAGTTTTCAGGGGGTGATCGCTACAGCAGGAGGGGTCTCTCAAAGTGCACTTTCACGCTTCTTCCACGCTTTCCTTGATGTAATGGTACAGAGGCTGCATCACCACATACAATTTCCAAGCACACAACAGGCACTAGGTCAGACCAAGCAGGAATTCTACCAAATTGCCCAACTCCCCCACGTCATTGGCTGCGTAGATGGGACCCATGTCGCAATCTCAACCCCATCACAAAATGAGTATGTGTTTAGGAACAGAAAGTCATATAATTCTCTGGACATCCAGGTAGTGTGCAACGTCCAACATATAATCACTGATATTGTGGCAAAATACCCAGGAAGCACACACGACTCATTCATGTTTCACCACTGTGCATTAAATAGCAGACTCACAAATTGCGAGATCGGAGAGGGCTACCTGCTAGGTAAATACATGGCTTACAAACACACAACCAGTAAAGGTTTGTAGTGGCAGGACAGTATTGAACATAAATCTACTTATACCAGTGCGTATGCTGTACGTGACTACATCCTCACACCGTACCTGAATCCAGCCACTGCAGGTGAGAGGAGGTACAACAGCGCACACAGAGCCACACGCTGTGCCATTGAGAGGACCTTCAGAATCCTAAAGCGCCGTTTCCACTGCCTCCATAAGAGTGGAGGTGCGCTACAATACAGCCCTGAGACATGTTGCAAAATTGTGGTTGCCTGTGCAATGCTACGCAACATCGCTACCACTTTTAAAAATTGTATTTTCACTTGTGTGTCACCCTTAGTTTTGTATTTTAACTGGGCACTTACCCGGCTGTCAGCTCCTTCAGCGGGTCAGAGACGCGCCTGAACAGCGACTCCTTCGCTGCACCGACCAAACGCTCGAAAAATACAACAGCGGCGAGGAAGTGAGGCCACGCCCACATTGAGGCCACGCCCACCCGCCACAGTACTTAAGCGCTGCCATCAGCGCCAACTATCCAGAACTGCTAAAATCTCCTGAGGCGGAAGCCGGGAGACGTCCACTTTTAAAAATTGTATTTTCACTTGTGTGTCACCCTTAGTTTTGTATTTTAACTGAGCACTTACCCGGCTGTCAGCTCCTTCAGCGGGTCAGAGACGCGCCTGAACAGCGACTCCTTCGCTGCACCGACCAAACGCTCGAAAAATACAACAGCGGCGAGGAAGTGAGGCCACGCCCACATTGAGGCCACGCCCACCCGCCACAGTACTTAAGCGCTGCCATCAGCGCCAACTATCCAGAACTGCTAAAATCTCCTGAGGCGGAAGCCGGGAGACGTCCACTTTTAAAAATTGTATTTTCACTTGTGTGTCACCCTTAGTTTTGTATTTTAACTGGGCACTTACCCGGCTGTCAGCTCCTTCAGCGGGTCAGAGACGCGCCTGAACAGCGACTCCTTCGCTGCACCGACCAAACGCTCGAAAAATACAACAGCGGCGAGGAAGTGAGGCCACGCCCACATTGAGGCCACGCCCACCCGCCACAGTACTTAAGCGCTGCCATCAGCGCCAACTATCCAGAACTGCTAAAATCTCCTGAGGCGGAAGCCGGGAGACGTCCACTTTTAAAAATTGTATTTTCACTTGTGTGTCACCCTTAGTTTTGTATTTTAACTGGGCACTTACCCGGCTGTCAGCTCCTTCAGTGGGTCAGAGACGCGCCTGAACAGCGACTCCTTCGCTGCACCGAACAAACGCTCGAAAAATACAACAGCGGCGAGGAAGTGAGGCCACGCCCACATTGAGGCCACGCCCACCCGCCACAGTAGTTAAGCGCTGCCATCAGCGCCAACTATCCAGAACTGCTAAAATCTCCTGAGGCGGAAGCCGGGAGACGTCCACTTTTAAAAATTGTATTTTCACTTGTGTGTCACCCTTAGTTTTGTATTTTAACTGGGCACTTACCCGGCTGTCAGCTCCTTCAGCGGGTCAGAGACGCGCCTGAACAGCGACTCCTTCGCTGCACCGACCAAACGCTCGAAAAATACAACAGCGGCGAGGAAGTGAGGCCACGCCCACATTGAGGCCACGCCCCTTTTCCTACCCATTAAAATGTGCAATCACAGGACGCGCAGCGGACGAGCGCAGCGGGAGCGCCGTTTGCGCGCCGAAGGCGCGCCTAAGGCAAGCCCGTCTGCGCCCGTCCGCGCACGACCGGGCCTAGGGCCATACTCCATGCCGGTCCCTCCTTCCACAAAGTTGATTTACTCCCGCAAGGAGCTTCTTAGCCTCAGACCCCGAAAAACTAGCGCATGCCACGTCCTGCAAGATCCCAACACCCCCTACGTCGGCTGCACCATTTGCAAACCGACGAAGCTACACCTCCCTAAATCCCCGATCCCACCGCCGGTCATCAAAATGGCGACAATTAATTGCAGATCGCTTCCGAAGCATGCTCTGCATATAAATCACCTGATTGACGATCTAGACCTGGACATACTCTTCTTGACAGAAACCTGGATCACGGGGCACTCCAACTCCGACATAGTATTGGCTCTCCCCCCCGGCTTTCTCATCTTGTCCCAACCACGCCCTTTAGGAAGAGGAGGCGGAATTGCTATCATTTTCAGGGACCACCTCGCCGGCCGTATTAACACAACGACAACCCCGGACTCAGAGAGCTGTCTCTTTACCTTCCAGCTTACTCCGACCAGTTCCCTCTCAGGCCTTCTGGTGTACCGGCCTCCCGGCCACTTCGCCCCCTTCGCAGCTACCCTTTTGGAAATTGTTTCCTCTTCAGCCCACCTCTCATCAAACTTTCTACTAACAGGCGACCTCAACATTCACTTTGATGACCCGTTGGACACAGGCGCCGCCGATCTTATTTGCGACCTGGCTTCCCATGGCCTTCTTCTTGCCAACTCAGGTCCAACACATGTCAAAGGACACCTCCTCGATCCAGTGTTCTCAAACATCCCTTCCCTCCAATTCACCAACTCCCAACCTCTCCCATGGACGGACCATTTTGTTATCACCTTCAACATTCCTGGGGCTATTAAGAATCCCCATAAAGCCCCCACCTTCTCCAAGGACAGATCGTGGGCCAAACTCTCAACAGGGGACTGGGCTACAGCTCTGGACTCTTCGATCCCGAGCCTTTCGGCTGACCCGTCCGAGGCTGACACCCAAGTAAGAGGCTGGCTCTCCTCCTCCCTTGATAGCCTCATTCCCCTAAAAAATCGGGAGATCAAAGACAGGTCAATAGGTCATGCCCCGTGGTACACCCCGGAACTCCGTGACCTCCGCAAAGAATGTAAAAAAGCGGAAAGGTTGTGGAGGAAAGACTGGCTACATAGTAAAAAAGACACCTATAACATAGCAGTAAGACGCTATAAATCGGCCATCAAACTAGCCAAGTCGACCTTTTACGACAATAGAATCAAAAACGCGGCCAATTCTACTAAGGAATCCTTCCTGATAGTTAAGGAACTACTTAACATTCCCTCAGCTCCCGCAGCCTCTCCTCCCCCGCAGGACAGATGTAAGGACTTAGCCGCATTCTTTGACTCCAAAATCACGCGGATCTTGGAATCCCTCCCCCTAATCAGCCCCCCCATCCCGGTGGAGTTAGACGCCCACTCTACCAGCCCGCGGCTGTCCTCCTTTAGAGAAATCTCCCTCGATGAGGTCACCACCACTCTGGCTAAAATGAGAAGTGGATCCCCCCTGGACCCAGCACCCGTCAGATTCTTAAAAACTGTTTCTCCCAGCACCTCACCCACCATTAGGGATCTGATAAACACATCGCTGGCCCAAGGCATAGTGCCCTCCTCCTGGAAGGGCGCAGTCGTCAAGGCCCTGCTGAAGAAGTCCAACCTAAACCCGGACGATTTGGCCAACTATAGACCCATTTCGCTCCTTCCCTGTTTCAGCAAGGTGGCGGAGAAATTGGTCAATGTGCAACTCTCCCAATTCCTCGAGACGAATAAAATACTACGTCAGTCACAAACCGGATTCCGGCCAGGCCACGGCACAGACACCGCACTCCTCTCCGTCATCGAGGAGACTAGGTGTATCCTGGATTCAGGAGGATCAGTGGCAGTGATCCTCCTGGACCTCAGTGCCGCATTTGACACGGTGGACCACCGTGTCCTCCTCCACCGCCTGGCCAAGGCAGGAATTGTGGGAGCCGCACATGCCTGGATCAAATCCTTCCTCACGGGACGTTCATTTCAGGTGTGGGACGGTAACTTCCGATCAGACCCCCTCCCGCTCACGCGGGGTGTGCCTCAGGGGTCCTCGCTCAGTCCCACCCTGTTTAATATCTATATGGCCCCGCTGGAGGATGTGGTTACCCGCTATGGGATAAAAATAGTCAACTATGCCGACGACACACAACTCGTCGTCTCCCTGTCCCAGTTGGACAAAAACCCCGAAATCCTACTCAACTGCCTGCAAGACATACATACCTGGATGTGCGAATCCTCGCTGAAGCTGAACGGGGCAAAAACAGAAATCATGCTGCTGGGCAACAAATGGTCTTCTGTCCCTCCCTCAGCCTGGCCAGACTCCTTCGGTGACATCCCCACGCCCAAGACAGAAATTAAAACACTGGGCTTCTGGTTGGAGCAGGACCTTTCCATGAAGACCCAGGCAGTCAAGACCGCGGGGTCATGCTTTGGTCTTCTGCGCTCAATTCGGAAGATCCTCCCCCTCCTGCCCCCCCTGTCCAGGAAACTTCTGGTGCAAGGGCTCATATTAGCACGCCTGGACTACGGCAACGCCGCATACCTCGGGGCCCCTGAAACCACCCTGACCAAACTTCAGCGCGTACAAAATGCCGCAGCAAGACTCATTCTCAACCTTCCCCCCAGAGCCCACACCTTACCGGCCCTCAAATCTTTGCACTGGCTTCCGGTCCGCCAGCGAGTGGAGTTTAAGGCCATGTGCATCACGCACAAACTCATCAAGGGGGTTGGACCTGCCACCCTCAAAGATATGATTACACCTTATAAAGCCCACAGAAACCTCCGTTCGGACAACGATCATCTGGCCACAGTCCCAAGATTCAAGAAGTCGCGCACCGGTGGACGCCGCTTCTCGGTTAAAGCCTCCTCCACATGGAACGCACTTCCTCGTCTGCTTCGTCTGGAACCCAGCCACACACTCTTCCGCAAAAAACTCAAAACCCTCCTCTTCCCCAAATAGTTCCTGGTTTTCGCCCGTCCTGGATTTTACAGTTTTTTATAGCGCGGGGATGCCTTCGGGTCACCAGGCGCTTTACAAATCTCAAAATAATAATAATAAATAATAAAGGCACCCCAGTGGATCTGACAGACTCAGACACATCAGATGAGGGACCAGCTCCACGTCACAGACGAGCAGGTGGGGCCGGGGCTGCTGCCGGGCGCATGAGACAAGATGAGATCACACAGAACCACTTCTCCAATCCAAACAGCTTTATTCGACAAAAGTCATAAAAGCGAAACAAAACAAGTACAGGTACAGAATACACAAATAAATTTAGCAGAAAGACAGTATAAAAACGATACTGCTTAAAATATTTACAAGTTTTAAAAATGCATATGATAAAAAATCATTGGGTGTAACATACCGGACATCTGACTTTACTAACTGTTACACTTGGTTCTTATAATCCATGCCCACCCCAGGAATTTAGCAACAGCCACAACAATTACCGGGTCAGTGCAGGTGCGAAGAAGTCTTCCTGCTTCAGCACTCTGTCTAGTACCCAATAGTTGGCAAACAGGTTTCAACCATACACGCCTCGGGGCCAAATAGGCAGGGCATACAAAAAACATATGCGCTAATGTTTCCACCTGGGATTTGCAGAAGGAGCATAAATTACTTTTCTTAGGTTCCCACCGGGCTACAAATGAATTTAAGGGCAACGCTCCCACCCGCATCTGGAAAAATCATTTCCTATCTAAAACTTTGGTTACAAGGTCCCAGAAATGTTCTAACCTAGGGACAGATTTGATATTCATGAATTCGTCAGAAAGCGAAAGGGGTTTAGTGGCAAGAAATACCTTTGTGTTGGTCAACTCCCAATATTTCTCCTTCAAGAGAGCTTTAGATGGGAAAGTAGCTACCGTAGGGTTCTCCCAAAGATCGCTCAACCCCAGAGCCTCAAGGGATTTTCTAGTTTCATTAAGCCAAGCAATCTTCCGGGAGCCCACCAGCGACATTATATCAAGAAAACCCTCTGCATACTGTGCCAACGCCGGAGTGGTCCATAGGTGACGCCAATAAAGGATAGGTCGAAGCCTGGCTACATCAGCTATAGAGTTCTTCCCAAGGTCATACCTTAAGGGAACTATAGGTGTGCTCTGCGGGAGAGAAGTGATATTACGCAGGAACTTGTTTTCCGAGATGGTTAAGGAAGACAAGTTCTCGTACCCCCACAGTTCCGCACCATAAAGAGCCGAGCTCACTGCTTTAGCACTATAGACCTGTAACACAGAACCACTTCTAAGTGAGTAATGAGGACACAATGCCACTGAATGGTGCTTAACAGTGATGTTTATTTCCTTTGGTACAGGAATACATCTGTCACACAGCGTGACTTTATTGTGAGTGCTTGCACATGTTTGTGCCACATGCAAGTATTTCCACCAGCCAATAAGTCCATTTGGAATGTGTTGCTTCACACATAGCCATTAGTCCCTGGTGTATCCTTCACCTCCTACGTGCACGCCCTGTTGCCCCTCGCTCTGTCTGCCCACTGCCCTCCTTGGAGTCATCCTCTACTCTACCCTGGTGCGCACTCCAGCATCTGTCCGGTGGAATTGGGGGAGTGATGCTGCTCCTGCTGGACTGTTCGTCCGTATCCATTGTGCTAAGTGGGCCTATGCCACCTGTCGCAGATGGGCGCATCTGGTCCACCTCATGTGTTACCTGCACCAGGACCCTGCCCACGTCCTGGCAGCAGTGGGCCATCTCATGCTGTATACTGACACATCTTTGGGCCAGCAGGGATCTGGCGGTTGACTTCTCTTGTGTACAAGTCCAGCCGGGTGTGATGGCTATGTCTCTCCCTGCGCCGGGCTGCCCTGTCTCTCCTTATCTCCCTGCACAGTCCTTCCAAAGCACCAACCAGTCATGGCCATTACACCAGCCCGCAACTCAGTCATGTTATGATTGTGTGCAGCTAGTTGGCGCTGTATTGATCTTATTCCTTTGACTTGCAGGAGCTGTTGTTTCAGCATGCTACCCTCAAGGCCCGGGAACACAGTGTCTTCTTCGACAGGAGCAGTGCTGGTGGGCGGCCGTGCCCTGCGTCTCGACCCTCTCCCTCTCCCTTCTCTGGATTGTTCAGGGGACTGTGTTGTCTGCTGTCCTGCACGCTGCCTGTGCACTGGCTGTGCCTCTCCTGCTGTGTCTGTTGCCTGGGCCCCCAGCAGTGGCAGTGGTGGCACTATGTTGCGCTGTCTGCATGGTGCAGGGTTTGCTGGTCTTGCTTCGCCCTACTCCTCCTGCCCTGCCTCGTCCTCAATTTCTGGTCTTTCCTCCCCTTCTGCCACGGTTTCCTGTGTTGTTGGTTGTGCTGTGAATTTAAATGCACACATTAATTCTGTGTCCTGTCTCGCATTTGTAATGCATTACAGTTTACAAATTAAAATTCACATGAGTACTATCTGTCTGTTTTCCTCATTTCCTGAAGGACTCATCCCTATTCCACCTTGCTGTGTCTCACTGGCCCAGGTATCAGTGCATGTGACTACATCTCCCATAATACATTTCTGGGTGTGCTGGTGGACATGTACTGGAGTTGCACTCAGGCTGGCTTTCGGGGGTGTGAGTGGGTTGGGTATGTATCAGGGGGTTTTGGCATGCATCTTACCTTGTCTGGTGTCTGGGTGTTCGGAGCTGTCCAGGTCAGCCACGCCACTCACACTCTCAGGCTGAAGGGTGCCCTCCACCAGCTCCTCCAGAGGCGTTGGGTCTGTTGCTGTGGACGGCCCACCACCGGTCTTTTTGGCCTCAGTCAATCTTGTAGCCACCCTCTCCTTTGACCTTTGCCGCATGTCGTACCACCTTTTTCTGAGGTCTTCGAATGAGCGGTGTGTCACGCCAATAGCATTTACTTTCTCCTGGATGTCACTCCATATTTTTCTTTTTTGTGCCTCTGGCACACGTAGGGAACTTTTGCCAAACAGGAGGTCATGGCTGCTGACTATTTCCTGGGTGAGGACCTCCAGCTCCCTTTCGCTAATTTCTTTTCCTCTTTCTGGGTGGTTCTTCCTGCTGCTTCTCTGTCCCCTGGGACTCTATTTATCCAGCTTTCAGTAGCTGAGCACAAATCTCCAACTCTCCTCACAGGCTCTCACTCAGCTTCTGACTCTCACTCAGCTTCTGGCAATCAGGTGCAGCATGGGCAGTCACACTTCCTGGTTGTGATGTCATCATTCTTCACCTGAATTGCAGATTCCCGGAATTGCGATTCCTTAATTGCGTTCTCGCAATTAAGGAATCGCAATTTCAGTAATTGCTAAATAATTCTGTGATTTTTTGGCAATCGCTATTATTTTGCGATATTTTATCTAAAAATCTGCCATAGCCATCATCTGTTCAGTTAAGCGCCGAGACACCCCTGGGTAGTTGCGCGCTCTAAAAATTGCCAAAACATAAACATACATCGGAATTTGCGAATCTCAAAATGCAATTCGTGGAAAATCGCAATTTCAGAATTGCAAATTCATTTTTACCTACATATGGCGCCTAGTGGTTTAATGCAGATTGCTCTAAAGCTCACAAAGCCCTTGTGGTCGCACTAAAAAGTTTATCTAGAGATCCTAAGCTGAATAAAAGTTGAAGGAAAACAGATGATTTGGCTCTAAAACTAAGGAAGGCTGCTTTAAGGGAACAGGCATGGGAGGAACTAACACAGGTGAGTGCACAAGCTGATAGTGCTAAATTCTGGAAGGTAGTAAATAGCCCCTTTTTTTGAGATAATAATACGACAAGAACTGAGTGCGTTATTCCTGCCGATCAGTGGGTTAGTCACTTTGAGCAGATCTATGCAGAGGTTGCGATAAAACAAACAGACTCCTCCTGGGTACCGAGTGCTGTACCACTCGATTTAGGATTTGAGGTAAAAGAGGTACAGACAGCGATTGAGGGTATGTCTGCACGGAAAGCCCCTGGTCAAGATGGGATACCTGTGGACCTCTATAAATCAGATTCTGGTACATGGGCAAATTATTTACAGAGGTGTTCAATGCGGCTACAAGGATATGTCTACCCCACTCATGGTCAACGCCGGTGATTTTGCCAATTTGCAAATAAGGTGCCAGGGACGATCCTGCCTGTTTTCGCCAGATCTCCATGCTGGATTCCGCAGCAAAAACAATGAGCAAAGTAATTCTAGATTGTCTAAGCACTTGGTTGGAAGAAAAAGATGTGTTGTCTGAACTGCAATTTGGTTTTCGCAAGGGCAGGGGTACAGTGGAGCAATGTATGAACCTACTCATGATCACCAACAAGTATACCCTAGCCAAAAAAGGGCGTATGTTTTTGGCTTTTATGGATATAACATCCGCTTTTGATAGGGTAAACAGGTCTAAGCTATGGCAATTGCTGCTCAAAATAGGGATGGACAAGAACTTGGTATGTTTCCTGCATTCGTCCCATCTTAATTTGACTGCCTCTGTAAAGTATAATGAGAATGGCTGCCTAACTAAAGCCTGGAAGGTAACAAGAGGAGTGAGGCAGGGTTGAATTCTTGCGCTGGTTTTATTTACACTTTACAAAAATAAGTTGGGGGCAGTGCTATTAGACTCATGTTTAGACATGCCAAGAGTAGGTTCTAAAATATTTCCAGCTCTTTTATGTGCAGATGATGCAGTTTTACTAGCCAGGACTCCCGATTGCTTTGAAATGTTTAGTTAATACTTTTATTGATTTTATAGTAGCTCTTGATCTTGCGGTCAATTTTACTAAATCTCATATAATGTCAATTGGTAATCTAAAGTGAGAGAAAAAATCCCTTACATGTAAGAGTGGAGTGCTAACCAATGTACCAACATACCCATACTTGTGTGTGTTATTCGATGAAAATGGCACATGGGTGGCACAGCGAGCATTAAAGAAAACATTTTGGCAAGAGCAGCTGGAGCCTCACTGGATTTTGATAGAAGATTAGGGAGTAAACCCATACCATCATTGCTGCAGATTTATAATGAGAAATGTGTCCCTATGACAGTGTATGGTTGTGTGCTATGGGGCTAAAAGGAATGCAATGAACTAAAAGGAGTTGAAAACTAACACTTACGTAAACTCTTAGCTGCTCCTTCCAACATTTCAGCTTTTATGGTACATGGGGAACTAAGGCAGGGCTACATTATTGATAACATTGCTGCAGAACACTTGATATGGTGGCTAAAAATTTGGTCTAGATATAAACCAAACCTAAACCAAATTATTTTAGAGGACTGCATGATGTTAGACAGACTTGTAGATATTCTCTGGTTAAAGTATGTCTCTCGGCAGCTTTCAGCTCTAGGGCAACCAGAGCTATTTAATCAACCGAAAAAGCTGCATCACAAGGATGTGAAAGCTATAAAAATTCAATTCTTAACTTGGAGAAATCTGGATCGAAATTAAATGAACTTAAGAAACCTACCTGCAGACATTTTGTGATTATAAGTTCTGGTATTTTAAATCAACCTTTTTGGTCTTTTGTTCAATCAATCAATCAATCAAAGATCTTTATTCAGTTACCGTAAAATAACCATAAAAGTACAATGCATATGACAATTGATAAAAGCTACTCATATTGGTTACTTAAATAAAATCACATAATAATAGATTTACGATAATTAAAAACACTTTTTTAAAAAGCAGTGAGAACCACAATGACATATACTTCATCCAAAAATTGCAAAGCCAATAGTGCAGGGCAACATTGTCTCAGTCCAGGTTTCTGGAGTACCGGGATAATCCATCTCCTTCTTGATCTATTGTAGTATTTACCGAAAAACATTATGTGTATAGTTGACTGTATGGAGACATCCTCACACGGACATTTACATAGATCTTTAGACCAGTCATTTAATTCAGGAAAACTTAAGGATCTAAATAAAATATTCAATCTGAAACGTGTCAGCAAAAATCGATCATAGTCAGCCATAGTTAAAGAAATATAAGGCTGAATGCTGAATGTCAGCAAAGTAAGTTGATGAGCTTGAACCGTTGATTTTTTCATTTCAATTATGGCTCTAGTATCACTCATGTACCCGATGCACCTAGCTTTAAAATCTTTCCTAGGCACATTACACATAGTATATGGCTCATTAAAATATTCTCTGTGTCGAAGTTTAATTAAAAACATTTCAACATATTCTATCCATCTTATGTGTTTGACCCCCTTCAACCCTAAGGCATAGGTTAAAATATGACGGTTAAAAGCAGTTTCATCTGTGGTCCAAATTTTGTGCAACAGGAGAACAGGCTGAACCTTAATCATGTCCTCCAAGTACGGCATACCCAGTTCCGAGTGGCAGATATAATTTGAAGTGCTATCCGGGACTGCCAAAAGAAATTTAAAAAACAAATTTACTGTACTCTGCAGAGCATTTACCTCAGCATAGCCCCAGATTCCAGCTCCGTACATAGCGATTGACACGCACTTCGCTTTGTAGATGCGTTGCAATTCCACAGGGGGTCGTCTGCCTAATTTACGACTAAAATTAGAAAGTGCCATCAATGATTTAGTAAACAATAACTGTCTAGTTATAACTGCCTGGGTCCAGGTTCCTGACCTATCAAATAGGATCCCCAGATACCAAATTTTTTGGTGCACTCGATTGGCACTGACTCTATAAAAATAGTGTTAGTCTTTATATTTGAACCCACCCCACAGTTCATTGTGAACGTTTTGGAGCAATTAATCACAAGGCCCAAGTTTAACATAAAATTAGAGAAGGAGGTGACGACCCTGTGCAGACCGAGCGGCGTGCAGGCCATTAAAACTGCGTCATCCACATATTGGAGTGCAGGGATGGGGCGCTTTGCAACTATCGGCACGTCCCTGCACTCCTTGACTAGAGTAGTTTCTAGGTTATTTATATATAAAGAAGAGAGGAACGGGGCAAGGACACAGCCTTGCCTCCCTCCTCTTGACACGCTAAAGTGCCTAGTGCATTCGCCACCCTTCCTGTACCGAACCCTCGCCCTTGCCCCTGAATAAAGCTATCTCAGAAAAGTCATTATTAAAACATTCCTGCCCATACCCTCTAAAATAAGCCATAGCTTGTCGTGTATGACACTATCGAACGCCGCAGTTAGGCCGACAAAGGTCATAAATAATCTGCCCCCTTTAGCTCTAGTATATGTGTCTAGAACTATATGTAAATTGAGGCCCTGTTCGACTGTGCCCAAGCCCTTACAGCAGCCATATTGGAAATCGCTTATAATAACCTGTTTCTCTGCCCAAGCCTGCATTCTATCCAATAAAACTCGCTCATTAACCTTAACTGTAGAATCCAATGGTGAAATGGGTCGATAGCAGGCTGGATTCATCCTATCACCTTTTTTAAGAATTGGCACAACTACCAATTTGTACCAGGTTGGTAATAGACCTCGTGTGCAGCATGCATTAAAACCTGTGTTAAAAGTGGCCCCCATAGTTCTAAGTTGCATTTAAAAACGTCCACCAGAATACCATCCGGGCCTGGGGCTTTGCCACCGAGGCTTGAGTTTATTGCTGAATTAACCTCACTAAGAGTAAAATCGAGTATTAATCCCCTCAGTTTAGGCAAAGTTGTAGTATCGGTCGTATTTTGTACAGTGCCTTGGGCATCTATTTCTGAATGTTCATACAATTTAGAGTAGTGCAATATCCATTCAGATTCTGTAATAGCAATCTCAACCGTTGCTATGTCCTTATCGGCCAGGAAGGGTGCATTAACGGTTTTCCAGAAAGCAGAGGGATCTCGATTTTCAGAGGCTTCTTGCAGTGTACGCCATGCTTCTTCTTTTAATGAGATCTTTCTCGTTTTTAAAGCCCTTTTATAATCTCTTCTTGCCTCTGTAATGTGTTCCTGGTTCTTCACTGTAGCGGGTAAGAGATTTTTAAGATTGGTGTAAGCCTTTGTACAGCAAGTATCAAACCAACCTTGTTTGTGAGTACCCTGCTTTTTAGCTTTAACACATAAAGATTCTTTAACATATTTTGAGATGGCCGTAAAATTTTCTATAATTTCCTGATCCGTCGATTTCTCATCCAAACAGGTTAAGAGCATATCTTTACAATTCAGGCCAACTTTTTAAATAAATTCCTTAGAATCTATATTTGCCCATTTCAGCGCATATCCATTTTGCCTATTCAAAGTAACATTATCTACAAAATGAAGTGGATCTGCTCTAACGTTGATGCCCTGATTGTATACTACTACATCTATACTTAGGGGAAAATGAACACTTAGAGCGATATCGTGAGTGTTAAAATTCTTGACACGAGTAGCGTGTCTACTAGATATTAATATAAAATCAATAGTAGAAAATACACCTCGACCGTTAAACGTGGGTCAGAAAGGGGCCATTGGTGAAAACAGATAATTCGCAAAACCCATATTCGAAGTAAACAGAGTATAATTCAGAAGATTTCCATACGATGTATGTGAAAAATGTGAGAAACTGGAACCTTATCCGTACAAAATACCACAAACCTCATTGTCAGAATGTTGGCACAAAGGAGAATTGATGTCCCCTCCCCAAATAGCAAATACATCATTGGAAGCATGGGACTGTAAATTATATAAATGATGGCTCATAGATCTCAATATACCCTCAATCAGCATTGGGGATGCATTGTTGTAAAAATTAATTATGACTAAACAAAATGCATAATGCGGTTCGTTAGCATTCTGTATAATTTTCCTTATGTCCAGGTAGTTTGAGATATAAGTACTGAGACCCCCTTTTGCCCTACCGTGAGATGATGTTATTGCCAGGTGTGAAAGGTTTTATAACCACTTATGTGGATGGGATCCACTGCCCAGGTTTCTTGCAAACTGAAAATGTCAAATTTACTCACAAACTCCGTCCATATTATGTTGGAAACCTTAGCTTTTAGTCCCACTATATTCCAGAACATGAGCTGGCACTTGTCTTTCACTACCACTCCACAATCATTTCCGCTCCCACCATCAATATCATACATTATACAATTAGCTTGTATGGGAAGTGATGTGGAAAAAAGCAGCCTGAGAGTCCGTAGTTAGATCATGTATCATCTCCACATCATCAATAACTATCCTAACTACATCCTGGGGGAGAATATTTACCGGATTCAATGTTGGTGTCAGAGGGCCGTCGTTGGGTAGTGTAACCGAGCTACGGGGTACTACAGCCTGTGGTATTACCATAATTCGTGGTCAGTCAACTAAATCAAGGTTAGTGAGTGTTTCAAAGCTATTAAAGGTAGGAGCATTAAACCAGTTTAGATGTGTTGGAAAGTGGGTTTCCCTATGTTGGGTGACATTTCTAAGTTGCAGAGGTTGATAGAAATAGCCTATTGGGACTAAGTTGACATCCTGCCCCGAAATTATGTGATTTTCTGCTCTGATCGAAATCATTCTTACCAACTGTGGGGTTTTGAAGGTCCGCACCAGACAATCTCCGGTCAAGTTCTTCCTGCTTCTACCTACCCAGTTCACTCTCGTAGCCATCTTAAATTCCTCGAATAGCCTACCCATTAGGCATGTTCTAACGCCCAGCCAATGTAATGATTTATTCCTTAGTGTCTCCCATGATTCAGCCATTTCATCTTGTAAGCTCGGGACATTGGCCAGTACCACAACATAAGGGGTGGCAGCAGGTGGTAAATCTAAATTTATTTTTTGCCATTCCCCCTTTTCATTCTGCATACAGTACCTCGAGAAATTATTACCACTGGGGCCTAAAGGGTACTTCGGCTTATCTGGGGTCAGAGAAATATTAGTAGATGGTGCCTGCAGAGTTAAATTCTGCTTTACTATATTGTGAGATACCAATGTCGGTTCGTTGTGACTATCACGGGCAAAGTTGGTGGTAGGGCATTGTGAATTGGAAATTAGTCTATCCTGGCTTGTGGGAATCACTGTTGACTCCTCGACAGATTTCTTAGGGGTTTCAAGGCCTTTAGATAAAGCCTCTTCTATTTTCCCTATTCTATGTGTCAGTTTTTTTAGTGTTTCTCTCAGAAAGATATCTAGGGTTTCCAATTTGACTTTTATCTTTGTCACTTCGTTCTGCGTGCGTGCATTCGAACTAATAATGGATTTTTCCCAGCCATCTAGTTTATGTGTGGACATGGTCTTATCCTTTTTTGTGACTTTTTTCCGTGCTTTTAAGGGGTCCCCCTAGCCGATGCTTCTATAACCTTTAGTGCAGGGGAAGGTGGTCAGGATCGGGGTCAGGGTTTCTGGGGCGCTTGGTTGGTGGTTGAGTATCACACTCTTGGTCACTACCTGATATGTGGTCCGAGACATTTACGACACACCCATTTATGCCCGATGGGCTCCCTTGTACGTCTGTGTATTTGTCGGGACCTCCCTGTAGAATATTATCCTCTCTTAAACCTCCCTCCACACCTAGGTTCCCCGTATTCAGGTACTCTTTGACTATGATGATCTGCTGCTCAATGGCTCCCAAAGCGCCCACTAGATAGCTTAATAGGGTATTACATGACTGCCCCCTGGCTTTGAATGCTTTTTAACATTGGCGCTTGGTGTTTTTCTCTTCCCCATGGTTCTAATTTCCACACCAGGTAAATATAGATTAATCGGTGACTTCTTGTCCTTCACGATCAGTGTTGGAATATAACTGTGGAATATGGTGTTTACTGATCTGCTATGCATTGAATAATAATCAAATATAGTCCACCAGGTCTAGTTCAGATGATAGAGAGAGGATATCAATATAAGTTCAAATGTTCAAACATAGTTTAAAAGTTCTCCTACGCTTTGTTATATAGTCGCTGTCATAGTACCTTTGGTTGAAGAATAAAGGGCCGTGGCCCAGCCTTCGCCCGTGCTGAGCCCGCGCGCGTCCCGCATTGTGGGACCGCCGCAATGTTTTTAAAGCCCCTCCAGGGACTGAGAGCAAAGTGCAGGGTGCGTTGGGTCCAGGGGCCAGCTGCGAAGTATCCAGACGTCGTAATGCGGTTGTGCATAGTGGCTCGTAGGAGAATTGGAGGGCGACCTCGGCTTGGTTGAGATTCAGTCACAGGTCTTTTGTTAATAATTTGCATCATCGTTTTCTTTTATCCAGGTTTAGATTTAATTGTATCCACTGGTCCCTTACTGTACCTAAAGGTTTCTCAAAGATCGGAACCCTACAACCATGTGCATGCGATAATTTCTCTGACCAAAATTTGTTGCACTTTATGTTTTTCTGTGGTTTTTATACTGAGCTGCAAGTTAAACATATTTTACCACTTTTTAGAGATTGCTATTTTGCACAAGTATGACCAGCACTGATTTATTTACAAACGCTTTCCTCCCCACTCATTTGCTATGGGGTTGCAAGCTTCTTATCAGGGGCAATACGTAAAAGAAAAAATATGGGCTGATAACAGCAGTGGCTTGGGCCTATCTGGAAACGTTTTTAATAATATGAATTAATTTTACCTGTGCTTTTAATCTTATCTGTGGTGTAGTTTTAAATCCAAAATGTATGTGTTCTTTTATGTGAAATGTACTTTTATGGCCAGAACATGGCCGAATAAAGTTTCTATTGAATTGAATTGAAGGGGCTACGGAAGACTGGGGGACTTAGGGTGACAACAATGAGGAGCGCAAGCAGGACTATGTTTGACTTTGCTTAAGTGTTCTGTGTACAGGAAATTCAGCTAAGGAATATTAAAGATGTTTTTAATCTTTGCAAGCTGTAGAAAAAGGTTTTCAAACTTTGCATGAGGCGAGTGGTAATTTTGCTCTGTGCGCCAGCTAGTATAGCGAAGTATCTAGTTTGCATATGTTAAGCTATCCTTGTGTATAAGTGTGCCAACTTCTGGAAATAGATTTTGGTGGAAATATTTAATCTCTTTCATTGTGTATTAGGGATTTTTTTAAATTATATATATGTATCCGTTCTATCTCCCTGGACACAAAAATAATATGTTACCGGCCAAAAGTAAGTGCATTGGCCCTTAAATTAAAACGGTTGCTAATGTAGTTAGTTCTTGCAATTTGAAGAACTCGACCAAATACATAAAAAGCTGCTCCATTCCTCTGAGGTGCCTAAAGAAGCTGTTTGAATACAGAACTAGGTCAAATGAAAGCCGGGCATGCCATCACCGTTCAGGTTACAATCTGTGTTTCCCTTCACTCTTTAAGTGGCCATGGAAGCTGAGATCTGGCCCCCATCCAGAAGGGCAGCATGTGGCTCGTCCAGTGATTAAATGAAAAGAGTTAGACTGCAGACATGATGAGTTTTATTTCTTTTTTTTTATTATTCCTGCGGTTAAGGTCGCTTTATGCCCCTTATGTTTTTGCTCTTGCTATTTACATCATCTGAACAAGAGCGATGGAGACGCCAGGACTCGGGTTAATTGGAAAATTCTCTGTACACAGAATTAAAAAAAACAGCTGCGATTCCAGGTCACAAAGTTGTACTATAATAAACCTTACTCCAGAAGCACCCTGATAACGTTTTGCCAGCGAATAACTCACTCCAGCAGTACTCTGTCTACTGCATCTACTATATTTTTTTAGATTTCACCAGTTTCTTTAATTTTACTACTCTTTTTTTACTAAGAAATATATAACCAATTATAAAACGTTTTGAACAGCAGAAACATATTAACTATGCAGACCAGGGGGAAATAAAAGGTCATTATCCTTCCTTGGTGCATCATATCACAACTTTTGTGTTTATTGCCTAGCAAGGTGGCTCAAAGTCTGGAAATTGTCACTACCTTGTCTCATATTCACTAAATTCATGGTCTCCTTGAAATATGTCTGAGAGCCATGGAATTATTTCTTCCATGACAAATTATTTTCTGTTCTCTTGTCTTTCTTTATGTCGTGCCATGTCATGTTATGTAATTTTGAGGGATATTCTCAAGAACGTGTGATAATCATTGCAAAATTAGCTAAACACAACTTTGCACATCGCAGTCTATCACGAGAAAATAACACCGTGTTAACATTGTATTCTCAACCTGGCGCCATGCGATAGTCTCACGATAACGCGCCAAATGACCGCGTTAAAATTAACGTGATGCTGAAAAAATGCGAAACACGAATGCGAAAAAAGTTGCGATGCCCCAAATCGCGATACAAAAATCAATGATAACCAGCGGCAGGCCTGCAATTCCCACGCGTCATGCGTGAAAATGCACTATAAAAAGCAACAAAAAAATAAACCAAAAGAAACTGCGTAGCACCATCGATGCACCCGCACAGAGTGCAGAAGAGAACTCGAACCCCACAAGCCCCTCGGAGGGCCATCCAGGAACCTCGTGGTCAGGGAAGGGCAAGGAGAAGTGGAAGAGGAAGATGGGGTTCAGTCCGCAGGGAAACCGGATCATCGTCACAGAGGTGATAGAACACTACCAACAACTGTTCGTCACCTCCACTGTGTCTTTGGCAACACAAACGGAAATATGGCAGTCGATCGTGAACAATGTGTATGCAGTCGGAGTGTTGAGGAGGTCAATGGAGGAGGTCAAGAGACGCTGGCATGATGTGAATAGCCAAACCAAGCAGAAACTCGCTGCCAACCTGAAGGCAGCAACGGCGACTGGAGGTGGGAGTCCTGCGCCACAGGAGCAGCTGGATGAGCTGGAGGAAATGGTGGCCACAGTAATCAGTGTGAAGACGGTGGCAGGAGTTGGGAGTCCGGACACAGCTCAATATGAGCTGACCCAACAGCAACAGGGTGAGGAATGACCAGGGACTGGGGGGACTGGGGAGATGGGTACAATGGCACACATGCACAATTATGTGTAGCACATTGCACACCCACAATGATTGCGGAACATGTCCCTGATACCCTTGGCACACTGCAGCACACATAGAAACAACAAGTAGGCCCCCGTCCACTATGTGCACAAAAGGGCCCCCCTCCCTATCACCAATCTCACAGCCTACCCATGCACATGTGCTGAATCCAGCAAAGGAGCAGCTCAGGGAGCCACACGGACAATGCAAGTGACACTGCATGACCAATAACATGGCTGCAGTCAAAATACATGACATGGTGCACAACACGACACTGAGGTGGCCCAGTGAGGATCACATCCTCAAAGGAGCAGGTCACACTCTGACACATCCACGTGCAGTACAACACCTGACGTCAAAATCACATCTGCAGACAAACAATGCACAAGAGTACAAAAACCGTCCAAGAGCACAAATGACCCAAGTGGCCAGCATCTCAGCACCGTAAAAGCACACAAGTCAAAGGCACACCGCCTCAAAGGGATAAGGGGCCGCTAAATCTGAGCTGCAGGGCCGAATCTCTCCACAATGCAGCACACACACATAGCAATCACAGCATATCAACATTGACGACAATGTGGTACAAAGTGCAACACTTTCACTACAGAACAGAGGACACAACTGGTGCTGTTTGTGCGTAGGAACTGCCCAATCACATCTGGCATAGCAGGAAACTGTGAGATGATAATGTACAAGGAAAACATCACATCCGTCATGTAGTCGAAATGTCCACTGTCTCCCATCAAACAGCCAGCTCCTCCAAAACAGTCACAATGTACATTGTCATGCAGTCTGTATGTAAACATGTACAATGCGTCAACATACTTGGAACACACTGTTAACCTGCAACTCCCCTTTACATTGCAGAGGGACAATCAACACCTCCTGCAGAGCAGACCAGACATCTCTTCAGTGATGATGAGGGGGACCCCTGGGCCATCATCTCCGACACCCTTCAACAGCTCGTGGACAGCCTCCGCACCCCAGCTCCAGGAGCAGGGCAGCCAAGCTGCATTGAGGTGGCCTCACCCCCTGCACAGCCCACACAGCAGGAAGCACCCACCACCACTGCTGGCTCCCAGCACCTCACGGAAAAACACATGGCATTCCAACGCCGTGTGTTAGACTGCCAGAGGGGGCTGGCTGAACAGGTGCGGGTGGGTTTCAGCCTCATGGCAGCCAAACTTGATGCCATACGTGGGTGTATGAGTCCCATCAGGGACCACTTACAGTCCCTAACGGACACCCACAGTCCGATCCATGCTCTACAACACTCCTTGGCTGACCTCGCTGGAGCCATTACTCGGATACAAGAACTGTCTAGTCAGACAGGCTCCAGCGATGACAGCACAGCGTTGGCACAGATGCGGAGGACAATGGAGAACATGGAGTGGATAAAGGCTGAAAGGATGGCTGCCATGGCTGTACATGAGAGAGATGTAGCTGGGATCGTCCATGCCCTGCAGAACCTCATCTTGCCATTGCTGCCACAGAGCCTGTCCCAGGTGACTGCTGCAGGAACTTCCACACAATCTCCGCCCCCTGATGTGTCAGTGGCACACAGTGATGCAGCCATACCACCGCCACCCCCTGCTGTGTCAGTGGCACACAGTGATGCAGCCATAACACCACCACACACACATGACACAGAAGACATATCGGAGGACTAAGATGTGGATGGTAATGACTGTGTGAGAAAGAAGGTTGCAGCAGTCATCCCCGCCATATGGCCTGTTGCTGCTTTGTCCAGCCCTCTGCATCATGCCCTGGAACAACACCTTCCACTGTCCCCTGATACACTCTGCCACATTCACCTGGACCCCGACATGGACTGCTATATCTGCTCTGGTTACCAATGACACAGCAATCAGGCTGCAGACTGAACTCTTCCTCTTACGACTAACTTGCCATTCCCCAAAGGACTCTGGTTGGCACTCCAATGGGCAACCATTTAATGTGGGGTTTGCATGGTCATGTACTGCTCCAGCTCCGACACTCCACAGAATGTGAATAAAACATTCCAAATCACACAGATGTGTCATGTCTATGTTCAATCACTTATAAAATTATGGATGAATGTAGGGACATTGATTGCACAAAAAGGTACACCCTGGAAAATGACATCAATGTGCATGTTTGACCCTGACTCACATGGCCAATTAGATGACTGTGGAGGTGTGAACTAGCTGTGGCCTCATTGCTCATGAACAACAATCTTGCAAGCCCCCAACGTAGCTCCACGTCCATGTATTAAATAGGGCTGTGTGTAAAAATGTCTAATTTGGTATCAAGCCTAAAGTAGTGTCCCCCATCACATGTGACAACAGAACATCTCTTTGCATTCCTACTCACACTCAACTGTGTGGACTCAGCCTGTTTGAATGGATCACATTGATCCACATGGCAAGATGTTGGACACCATACTCACATTGCTGACGACAAGACCACATGTCTACCAGCAACTATCCCTACCACAATGTCTGGCTCACAGAGGTGGAGCTGGCAATAGGGACTCACCCCTAAGTGAAATGCGTCAGTCAGTCCCTCCCTGTGCACGGACAATGCTCATTGAGGCACACGATTTGTCATTCTAATCAACACTCATCACAGTTGAACACTAGTGAAGTTGTGTAGACTTTATTAGCATGTGCGTGTCAGTATGGGCAAGACAAGGGCCACAACATGCAGACCAATGCTTCAGACACTAACAGGCAACATAGGAACATGTAGAGGTGCAAGAAATGGGGAGGCAAAAACGAACACCAATCATAACGGATGGCAACGGTCTCACCCCACCTTGCCTTGCTGGACGAGTCATGTGATGTTTGGCGTATGCTGATTGCCCCGTGTCAGGGGACACGACTCACAGCCCATGGAATCTTCATAGTGCTGTACCACTGGACTGCGCTGACTGTCTGCTCTGCTGACAGTGAGCAGGTGAAAGGGTCCAACAATATCACATGTAGTACTACATTGCCATGTGTGTACTCTCCCTTCAGCAGTATGTCAGATTTAGGTACCTTGCAAAAGCCTGGAGCGAAACGCCACTCCAATCCAGATGCACAGCTTGGTTTTACATGCATATTAAAGATGCCACAAAGTTCACCATATTTTACCAGTTTATATTTTCTCATGAGAAAATAAAAACTGGTGAAATATGGTGAACTTTGTGGCAAAGTGTAAAAGAGCAGGAACAGTTACCGGGAGATTTGACAGAATATGACACAGAGATTGAGAATGTGGCAGTATTTAGTAGTGATTATGGCATGGGTGGTATTGTCAGAATGGATGGTGATGCAGCATGGATAGTGATTGAGGCATGGGTGCTTATGGCAGAATGGGTGGTGATGGTAACATGGAGGGCGATGGTGGCATGGGTAGTGATAACACCCTGGGTGGTGAAGGCAGTATAGGCTGTATTGGCAGCATGGGTGGTTAAGGCGTTGTGGGTAGTGATTGTGGCATGAGTGATGGTAGTATGGCAGGTAATATGATCTTTTAGCAGCCTCAGTGGATAACTGATGTTGTTAAAGTGTCACACTAGCAGTACAGAACAATACTTAAAGCAGCGAAGAGCAATATTCCAGTGATCATATGGGCAAATATGTGCTACCCGCAAACTGTTCACTTTATTGTAACATGAAAATAAGAGCTTCATCAAATTAGAGAAGAGCAGTTGTAGTTGTAAATATATGACTTATTTACAAAATGGCGACTGTGAAAAATGTAATCTCAAGGTAAGTCCCCAGCCTTAGGTATTCAATTCTCCAATTACTTCTTCGCCAGAATCTGCTTTTCCTATCTGGAGTCTGCCTATTCGCAGCACACGGGACATTAGGTTATTGGAAGCACAGGAGTAAAGGTCCCATGGAAACCCGACTTGTCCACAAAACATTGAAAACAAGCATTGGTATAGCCGATAGGTCTCGCCTTCGGGACCTTATAAGTGTTTTGCTTGAGCTATTGGGGGGGGGGGCGCGGAGGTAAACAAGCCACCATGGACGGGAGGCTGTAAAGAAGATACCACAGACTCGTGTGCCACAGCGAAGCACACTACAGTCTAAATACAACCTGCGACCTCGCCAAACCAACACGTCGCCTGCGCCAAAAGACCTAGGAGAGTGGCCAGCATGAAGGAATGCCTGAAAGAGGCATCACAAAAACATACACACTTTTGCACTCAACACAGGCCCCCGCCCCGCGAGAGAACCCAGGGAGGAAGCGGCGCCCAGGCTGCCGGGGATACAGCCACAACAGGTCTCATGTCAACAACATGCGCCGCGCAGACACTCACCACTCAGCAGCCTCCATCTTCTTCCCACCCGCGCCCCCTCCCCTTTACTATCAGCGGCCGGGCAGAGGAGGCTGCGGGACGCCGAGCTCGGGGGAGGGGGTTGCGAGGAGCCTGGGCTACAGAGTCTGGCAGACACAGATAGGGGGAAATAAGCGGGGACTGATAGTAAAAGGAGTTAAAGTGACACCAATGCGGCCTTCATGTGACCATGTGGGTGAATGAAGGGCATCTCCCGCCTTAAAGTAAATATCTACAAGTCCCAAATCCTCATTAGCATAAAAAACAAAGTACTTCCGACCCCGAGAGCAGTCAATCCTCGGCAGGGCTGCATCCGGAGGATGACCTCCACCCTTGCCCTCGATGGCATACTATACATCGCACTAAGCATGGCAAGCGCCCACACACAAGAACAACAGAGCTTAAGGGCGCATCACATAGTCGCTGACAACACTCCTCGCACAGAATAGCAGGCACCTACACAGACACTAAGCGCTGCCTTGAAAGTGAAAGCGACCACGCTGTAACATGAGCCACGATAAGGAGGAATGCAGCTGGCACAATGCGCGCCGCTGCTCGCTCCCAAGACCCTAAGGCCGTGGGAGGGAACCTTTGAAGAAAAGGCGGGACATGCACCCACCTTTGGCCAAATTGCGTACTTTCAGTTTTGAAAGCCACACGCAAAGGCCAATACAATACAATACAGACGCACGAGTTTTCAGAAAGTCTGGAGAGATTCCAAGAGGCCCTCTCCTAGAGCAGCACATGCACGCTGCGCTAGGATCGACCTATAATGTAAAATAATAATAGTAACCTAAACAAAGACACACTAGCAATGCATCGCTATTCGGATTCCTGCAGGTTACTAAAACTAAAAACAGGAGGGCGAATGAAAGCAAGCTGACTGTACCAGCCAATAACAAGCGTTTAATGATGAGTACTATCTCTACAAGCATGCTAACTTTGCTGGTCAGACATGAAAGGATTTAAAGACCTAAACCATTTTAAGAATAGCTTTCAAAAGCAATGCACCAGAGACTTATGAAACCAGCTCAAAATGTGTTATGTCTCGCCAATAAAAAAAGGTAACAATTGCAGCTGGTTTGGTGCCCTTTCTTTCCACATCTGACTGTCCTGACACACATTTTTTTTTATTTGCGACATGACTAAGTAGCATGTTTTGTTTTAATGGAGCCTTTTCATTAAATTGTCCCCTTATTTAAGGTGTTAAAATATGATATGTGTACTAGGATCACATTGAAATGTTTACATCAACTACTATGAGAGCAGACCCATCATCAGTGTACACATAAACAACGTCATCCAGCCATAACACATTGTAGCAGTAACATTACAGGTAGACAAGTTGTTTTGAACACTGCAACATATTTTTAAGCAGAAAATATGCAGTGACAAATAGATATTGCCAAAGTTTTCAGTACATTAGCTATTAGTGGGCACACACTGCTATATTTCATAATTATTTTGAAGTTCATACTTATTTGACACAAAATACTCTTTCAACTAGAAAGGCTGCCCAGTATTAGTTGAAGGTGGGACATGAGTGGTTGGTAGTTACACAATCCAAAGAGACGTGGAGCATGGGTAAAGGAGTATTGCATGTCCTAACTTTTCAAACTTTAACACTTTATCTGTCTGACAGTGACATTTTATGTTATGGAGGCCAGACTGTTACATGTAAATCAATGTTTGGGGTGACACAAAAAAACCTTGGCATTGGGTATTGTTTGGTCTTGAATACCACCTTGAATTTGGACTAATATTGAGTTTAAGAGAAGACTGTTATATGAAGTGAATATTTTTAAATGGAGGCATGTTTTCCAGTAGTCAATAAACACTGGAAGCCAAACTTTAAAAATGTTTCAGCAATTCATCTGAATGTTACATGGATTGGCCATTATACCAGACAACGTTTTTAACATCACATTTAATTGTGCTTTCTGCACTATCAGGGCACTGTAGTATACCAGATGGGGGTCACAGATGCTTGTGCAGCCCCGTCTGCAATACAGATACTGCTGGTGCACATACAGAACCAGCCCTTTCTTAAGAGGATATTCAGTCATTTGTATGGGGGTGTATACTCTGCTTGTTATTATGGTTATGGGTGCTGAGGCAAATAAGTGGTCAGGAGGCCCACTGACTGCACCACAAAAAATGGTGCACAGTCAGTATGCCCACTGAGGGCAGGCCTCTGAAGGGGAAAATGGGCTCCCGTTGATCCACTAGGTGGTTGCAGTCACCCACAAGCAGAGGATCTCTGTCAGGTGGATCCCATTTATACTGTGAAAGGCAGACCATCTGCCTCAAGGAGATGATCCATCTTTCACTAATGCACTGCCCCCAGGGCAGGAGCACGTTCATGGCTGCCCTGATGACAGCACATTATATGTTATAGGGTACACTGCCCCGTCTGCACACAGCATACTAATTTGAAAGTGTGCCACATCACACAAGCATAGTATTGTCTATTGTAATTAGGCCTGGGCGAAAATTTCTTTCCGTTCGCGGAAATTGCGATAATTTGACATTTACGCGTTCCGCGGAGAGCGCGAAAATGTCAAAATTTCCGCATTCCGTAGCTTGGCGATAATTTGTTTCTTGCTCGCGCTGTAAAATAATACATTCTCGCGCGCGATCGCATTACCTGAATCCCTGCGTTCGCCGACAAGTTTTCTTGATCCGGTCGCGTTCTCCATGAGATGTTGTATTGTTTTTAGCCATTTGCGCTGTGTCGCGACAGTTCGCGCACGCAGTGACGTCATGCGTTGCGCGATCATGTCTTTCTTCTCGCGATCATGCACTGCGAGACAACTGAAAACAAGATGGCCGCGCCCGCGAGCAACCACATGGGTAAGTTGGCGAGCCGCAACCATGCAGAAAATCTCGCGAACATGCGGGAAAAAAACTTCCGCATCTTCGCGATATTTCCGCATGTTTGCGATAATTTTTAACATTTTCGCAATAATTTGCGAAAGTGGATTTCGCAAATTCCGCCCACCCCTAATATGACTATGTGTGCAACAGGCAGCAATGGCAGTTTTTGAACTTTGCTCTGTACGACAACTTGTTTCAAACATGAAGAAACATGTCACTGGCAATACAGTGGAACACGTGGCATTTTCAGCAGCACCAAGGTATGCAAACATCTTAAAGTTCAAATTTTAGGAAGATTGCATCTCTGTATATGATGAATGGAATAAACCACATCGCCTACATGTGATTCAAGTGTGATATTGTCCTAATTTGAAAAGGAATTGAGATTTTTCCGACAGGGAAGACCCTACAACTCACAAAAAACAGGCAAAAATTTAATTTAGCAGCAGCATACAAAATAAAATTTGAATCTTTTTGGATCTTGATCTTGCACTTAATCAACAAGGTATGAGCACCAATATATACACCAATTCTACAGACAGGAATGATGCGTTACATTACCAGATCTTTCACAGTTGTCCGCTAAAAGTGAATCTAACATATACCCAATTACTACTAGAGAAAATAATTGATTTCAATGAATCAGAGCATATTGAACAAGAAGAAAAAATGTGCCTCAAGTTCACAGACTTGAATATCATAGGAAAAAAATTTGAGCATCCATGAAATCGCAGAGTAACAAAAACAAATAAAGAAGTGAAAGCAAATGCATTGTTTTTGTCTTAACATTTTCTGTGGAAAGCCGGATCATCAAACGTCCAATATTGAAACACTGATCTATTCTCCAGACTTCAAAACTATATTTAAACTGTCACCCATATTTACATAGCAGAGATCGAAGAACTATTAAGATATAGGGGTCTATTAGTATGTCGGGCGGATCACCACCGCCTGCATGGCGGTGGCAATCTGCCCGGCATTATCCCCCGCCCACCACCCATTTCCCTCCCCCGCCATAATATGATGGTGGGGGGTACAGCGGCGGACGGAAAGACTGTCCGCCGCTTTTCCGCCTAGTCGACGAGTCGACCGGGCAGAAAAGGGTTGCATATGGTGGCGGTGTCTGCTAGACACCGCCATCCATATTACAATGGCAGCGGGAAGCAGCCTTTCCTCCATGGAAAGGCATGCGTGCTTCTCAGATGGGTGCCCGTGGCGGGACCCCAGGGTATTAGGGTGTCGGGGGTACACATGGGGGGTACCTATGGTACCTATGGTACCACCCTGCATTTGCATGCACAAGGTGGCAGGCACCGCACGGTGCCTGCCACGTTGTGCATGCAAATGCGCGACATGCATATATTGCATTGTGGCGGGTGCTGCTTTCAGCACCGCCGCCACAATGCAATGTATGCGGGATGCCACCGCCACCATAGCGGTGGCATCCTAATTGCCGGTGCGGGACAGCCGCACCACTGGCGGCCGGTCCCAGCACTGCTAGGTGCCATCCTAATAGGCCCCAAAGTATCTAGAAATTACAGTGTGAAAATGAAACAAAGAACCTTGATGAAACCAAATAACTTAAACATTCCCATGTTTACACAGTAAAAACTGCAACAACATAATAAAAGGGAATGAAATAGCACAATCATAATCAGGTAAAAAATGCAACATGCACAACAGGAATTGGATCTGCTGTTTGAAGTGTACATGTGCCAAACTATACATAGGTAAAACATCACAAAAGCAAAAAAAGATTCAATGAATATAAGAGTTGCATTATGATCAAAAATCTCAAGTCTTTTGTTGGGGAAACACTTCAACAGGTTCAACCACACAGTGGCCCCATTGGGAATATCTTTTATTATGACAACTGCTTCTGAAATTCGAAGATAATAAAATGCACTCTTTATTAGAGAAAGAAATGTCTTGGATAAAAGATTTACAGGCGAAAGAACCAGATTGGCTGAATGATCACAAAGACTATAAATGATTCATTGGAAAAATAGGGTAATCCTGTCAAGCATGAAAATGCACCACAAAGAGCAGCTAAATGTAGTTTGGGGGTCTGACTATAACCACTCTAGATGAACTCAATTGCTTTTTTCTACTATTCAATTTATCTAAAAAAAAAATGGTACCACCTAAAGGCTCTGGCATTATTATGTTTTTTAAAAGAGAAGCCCTTTTTAGGTTGAACCTTCAGCTGTCTGCAGGTGAATGGCTCTTGTGGACCATAACAAAAATGTACAGTGGGCTTACAGCCTGTCCATTTCTTATCACTGGTTGCCTTTATTGTCACTCTCTTGTGCTTGTTTCTTATCTGATGGCTCGTCTTCCTCTTTTTCTGTTGTCCCTTCCCTGGAGTATAGCCTCCTGCTATACTTTGGGGTATGAAGGCCCTAGGGGTTGTAGGTGAGCAAACAATCTCAAATCAGCAAGTGCACACAAACAGGTTGTGAAAGATAAGCTGTGGAAAGAGATATAGGAGGACAGCATGGCTGGTTCATTTGGAGACTGGGTGATGGTGGACTTGATTGTATCCCCTATTGGTGTGGTTCCGAAAAAAAATAAAGGGCAATTCAGGTTGATATAGCACCTATCGAGGCCATAAGGAACCTCAGTTAATGATTTAGATTAAGATTAGGTCTCAGTGTCATATTCCTCAGTGGATGTGGCTCTCTCCTTGTGGAGAAGAAGGGAGAGGGACATTTATGGCCAAGAGCAACATCAATTCGGTTTTCCACTTGCTTCCAATACACCTAGAAGATTTTCAGCTGTTGGGCATTCAGTTTGAAGGGCAGTAGTATAATGACAAGGTGCTGCAGATGGGGTGTTTGATATCTTGTGCTCGGTTCAATTACAGAATATTGATGTAAAAAATATAGAAGTAAAAACTATTGATGAAAAAATATAGTGTGCAAAAATATCGACTCCCTATACTTAAACAGGTAAGTCCAAAAATATTAATGTTAAAAATATAGTTGCACAAATTATCAATTTATATATATATAACATATAATAAATATTAAATATATTATTAAAATTAATTAAAAAAATAAAGTAGATTTAATATACATTTTAACAAATATAACAAATAAACTTAATACAAAAAAATGAAACACACACACTTAGGTGCCGATTCCGATCCGGTAAAAAGGCCCTACGAATCGTCGTACGGAGTGTTTTCTCCGTACGACTCGTACCCGGTAAACTGTCCGTACAACCTAGGAAGTACGATTCGTACAGAAAGCCTATTTCCGTACGAATCGTACAAAAGACCGTACGGGTAAAAAACCCTACGAATCAGACCTGGAACAGCCTGTACGCGACGTCCGTACGTATGTAAGCAGCGTTTTATGGCCCAGCAAGTACGATCCGTCCCTACGGCACTCCGTACGGCTCTTTTTTTACAGGAACCAAAAACAGCCGTAAAAGCTGACTCCCTAGGGGTACGAGTCGTACAGGCCCCCCCGTATGTATGCACCACACCTCCACCCCCGTATGTATGCACCGTACCCCCACCACCCCCCATATATACGCACTGTACCCCCACCCCCGTATGTACGCACCGTACCCCCAGCGTGTACGCACTGGGGGTACGGTGCGTACATACGGGGGGTGAGGTTATGGTGCGTACATACGGGGGGTGGGGGTACGGTGCGTACATACGGGGGTGGAGGGGGGCTGGGGGTACGGCGCGTCCATCCGCGGGGGGGCTGGGGGGACGGCGCGTACATACGGGGGGCTTGGGGGGATGGCGCATACATACGGGGGCTGGGGGGGACAGCGCGTACATACGGGGGGCTGGGGGGGACGGCGCGTACATACGGGGGGCTGGGGGGGGACGGCGCATATGCAGGCACATGTCTCCATGGTTGCTATTGAGGTTCGCTCCGTGCGGTGTTTTTTCCATACGGTTGTACAATCAGACGGACGGGATGGATCGTACTTGCGCGCTCGGACTTCATTTTTCCGATTCGTACGTAAAATCGTCCGGGGACGTGTCGGACACTTTTTCCGACCCGAGGACGTGTGGGCGAATTTTCCCAATGCGATTCGTATGTATTTTTTCCCATGCGAATCGTACTTGCCAGTTTGTACGGTACTTGTACGATTCGGACGGAAAAAAATCCGTATACGATTCGTACGGAGAAAATTTTTCCAGGATCGAATCGGCCCCATAATTGTAAAGATTTTACTAAATCCTGGAGAAAAAAGTCAACCTATTTGGAGGTATGTTCAAGTAGGCTGTTTCCCGCTGATATAATCGGCCTACCCGGTGGTCTGAGTGGATCCTTGTGGATCTTAGGAATTAAATAAATCGTGGGTACAACCGGAAGTTCATTTTTAAGATATTTGTGTTCCTGGGTTGTTAATATTCCGTCATTTTTCCATGCTGTTAAATGGGCATTATACATTATTGTTGACTTGATTTCCGCAATGGAACTCTTGGCATAACACAAATTGTCTCGTAGTTGACGGTAAGCTTCTTTAGTATAATCACTTTTGGCCATCAAGACAATATTCCCACCCTTGTCAGAGTTCCGAATGATTATGTAGTTGTTTTTCTTTAGTTTTTTCATGAGGAGATTATATTCATGATTTCGCTTGATAAATTTCCATTTGGTATTTCGAGTTGTCACATTGAGTTGTTTTAGTTCCTCTACCACAGCCTCATGGAATATGTCAATTGAATCCCGTGTCATAATCGGGTTAAAGGTGGATTTTGCCTTGAAGTGTGTGGTTATTGGCTTCTGTGGTCCCATGCTGACATTTAGTTGACTAGATTGAGATGTTATTATTGGTATGTCAACGTCAATACCCATCTCATCATTTAGCCAAAGTTCCTGCATTTCTGTGTAAAAGGAGGCATCTGATTGTGCAGATTCTACCGCATCGAATATATGGTTATTGGTGGTAACCCCCTCATTAGTGTTTGCTACATCGCATTTATTTAATGCATGGAATTTTTTAAGTTTTAGTTTTCTTACCCCTTTGAACACATCCAATCTAGTCTTGGAATAGTTGAAGTTTTTTGCTGGACAATAAGACAGTCCCAAATTTAAAATCCTTCTTTTCTGTTTCATTTAGAGATAGGTTGGTAAGGTTAACAATGGTTTTGTTGGTACTTATTTGCCCCTCCTCCAACCTCCTCGTTTTTTGATGTTTTGACCTATTTCTGTTGGCCTTACTTCTTTTTTTATATACATATATACCAATAACATGAAATCTATAAAAAAAAGATTCTATTATAAATTTAAACATTAAACTATTAAAAAATCTTTAAACTTAAATTAACCACTCCTGTCAGTGTAACAGTAGGGAAAGTGTTCGATAGCAGAGGGGTAAAACTTACTATTCACCCTCCAGTGAGCGCAACAGTAGAGAAAGTGTTGGATAGTGGAGAGGCAAAACTTCCCATTCCCACTCCAGTCAGTGCAACAGTAGCAAAAGTGTTATAATTGCATAGGGGTAAAAATTACTATTCCCACTCCAATGAGTGCACAGTAAGAAAAGTGCTGGATAGCGGAAGGGTAAAACTTTCTATTCCCGCTCCAGTGAGTGCAACAGTAGGTAAAGTGTTGTATTGCGTAGGGGTAAAAATAACTATTCCCACTCTAATGAGTGCAACAGTAGGGAAAGTGTTGGATAGCGGAGGGGTAAAACTTACTATTCCCACTCGAGTGAGTGCAACAATAGAGAAAGTGTTGGATAATGTCAGGATAAAATTATTTACTATTCCCACTCTAATCAGTGCG
Organism: Triturus cristatus; assembly: GCF_964204655.1. NCBI lineage: Eukaryota > Metazoa > Chordata > Amphibia > Caudata > Salamandridae > Triturus > Triturus cristatus. Next base: position 1,191,892,052 of record NC_140589.1, read on the forward strand.
ACAGTAGAGAAAGTGTTGGATAGCGGAGGGGTAAATCTTGCTATTCCCACTCCAGTGAGTGCAACATAAGAGAAAGTGTTGGATAGTGGCAAGATAACATTTACTAGTCCCACTCCAGTCAGTGCAACAGTAGGGAAAATGTAGTATTGCAAAGGGGTAATAATTAATATCATCACTCCAGTCAGTTCAAAAGTAAAAACAAAAAAAATATTAACAAAAATATTTTAAAAAACTAAATAAAAACATATAAATATATAAAAAATTAAAATACAAATATATTTAATATTTTTAAAAAAACATATTATAATGTTAAATGCATATAACAAATACCTACAAATAATATATTAATTAAAAATATTAAGTAATTTTCAAACAAAGAAATGTTTTTAATTAGAAATTATTTAGCATCAAAAACATTAATTATTACATAGATTTACTTGTTTTAATTTCCCTTCCCTATAACACCACACAATTCACAACCCACATTTTATTTTAAAAACTGTACTTAGATCATTAACATAATTTATTGCCAATTAAAGGAATATTATTAATTAAAAAACTACTTAAAACACATCAGAATTAATAAACTTCCAACACTTTACCCCTATGATCCCCACAAATCACTGGTAAAAGTAAACAGTAAAAAAATTAATTACACAATTAAAACTTATTTTCAATTTAAAAACTAATAATATATAAAAACTATTTATAAAGTAGTTAAAATTAATTTACTCCCTACCCTTCACCCCTAAAAAAGTAAAATCCACATAAAATATAAATAACTACCCTAATTGAATAGCAATTAATTAATTAACATTAATGATCAACCAATTATTAATTATTTAAACATGAATTACTTCCCACCCTTTACCCCTATAAACCCCACCACCCGCACCTAAAATTAATTACACAATTACAATATTTAAATTTCAAGCAATTAATTATTAACTAGGAACTAATTATTAATTGATTCAAAAGAAATTACTTGCTACCCTTTATCCCATAAACCCTACAACCCACTCCTAAAAAAATCATACAATTACCATAATTATCAATTAATTAGTTAATGTATATTAACAACTAATTGTTAATTAATTAAACATAAATTATTTCCAACCCATGACCCCTATAAACCCCACAACCCGCACCTAAAATTAATTACACAATTTCCATTAATAATTTTCAATCAATTAATTAATATAAATTGACAACAAATTATTAATTAATCAAAAATAAATTACTTGCCACCCTTTACCCCTATAAACCCCACAACCCACACTTAAACTACACAATTACCATAATTAATTACCAGTTAATTAATTAATGTTACTTAACAACAAATTAATAATTAATTACAAAAAAATAATTCCCACAGTTAACACTATAAAATCTAAATTAAATAGATAAAAAATAATCATTTACATATTTTAATTAAATTACATCCCACCCTTTTCCCCTATAAACCCACACCCCGCTACCAAACAAAAAAACGCAAAATGTTATTAAAATAAAATTGAGAACTACTAAAAATGTAACACATATATTCAAAAACATAAACAATACTTTTACAAAAAAACTTACACCACATACATTTAAAATATAAACATAAAATACATAATACTAAATAAAAAAATCAATATTTTAAACAACTATATTTTTGCAAACAATATTAATGACTTCTATATGTTTTTAAAACAATATTTCTTACCTTAAACTTGATATTCTTGAACATGATATTCTTGCCGTCGATTCTTCTGCATCACGATATTTCCAAGTCGATATTTGTGAAAGTCGACATTTCCAACTCCATGTTCTCTCTTAAAACCCTTGTTGTTTATTTGAAAATTGTAGTACCTTACTGCAGTGGCTGTTCTCCTGGTGTAGAGAACAAAAATAAATCACACACTATCTGGATACCTTCTTTTTTGTGGGCAACCCAGGTTACATGGGCTACCAGTGGTTGCTGGTAAGTTTTCAGGAGCTCATGGGGGATCTGGGAGTGCCTTTGGCACCAGAGAAAACAGTGTGACCCAGTACGGTGCTTTCCTTCTTAGGAATTGAAATTGATTCAGTGGCAATCGAAGTCCCTCTACCAGCGGATAAGAAAATCACAATACACTTGCTTTCGGATTCCATTGTTGCAGGGTTTCTGCAGTCACAGAACTATGCTTGGTTTCATAGAACCTTAGTAGGTAGGGACTGAGTCATCCTACCACCACAGTATCTATCAGCCTTGAACAGACTAGATATAGTGTCTCACTTGCCCTCCTACTCACTCTCAGAGGCACAAGTGATTAGAAACCCCAGAACAAAACACTCCTGACCCTCTCAGGAATCGTAGTTGCAGGAAACATCCTTTCGCCCTCACACTTGTACTATTTTACATTTTTATTTTATTTATTTATAAAGATTTGTATAGTGCGAACATGACCCTAGTGGGTGTCAGAGCGATTTACAAGAAGGTAAGGTAGGGTATAATTGAACTAACTACCATGATCACATATATTAATGAAGTAAAGGGCCATGAGAATACACAAATTACAACACTTGTTCTCAAGGAAGTCAGCAAAGAAAAGGTCAGGCATCATAAAAAGAGGCACAGGTATGGTTAAAATCAATAAACAGAGAAGTGATAGCTTAGGGTAAAAACTTGTTCCTCAGAAAAGATTTTGCTTCTTTTTTGAAGGAAGCGTAAATGCAATTAGACAAACATCCGGTGGCAGAGAGTTCCATATCTTATTTGCAACACAGAGAAAGCTCTGTATCCTGTTTTCTTTTTATGGAAACATTGTGGTTTCAGTAGCAGGGAGCTTGCGCTCTCGGGTAGCCAGTTCAGGGATTTTAGAGCCGGGGAACTGTGCTTGTTTCTTTTTGTTCTAGAGACAAGTCTTGCAGTCGCGTTACGGGAGGCCCTTTGAGGGGCCAATTTGTATCTAGGCAGGCTGCTAAGTGTGCCACTACCATAGTCCAGTCTGGGCAACACAAGAGCTTGACTCACATGCTTGAGGTCCTACTGAGGGAGGTAAAGTTTAAGTTTCAGTAAAATTCTCAACTGATAATTCTCTCCTTTGGTGACCATTGGATGGGATCCTGCATTTTCAAGTGTTTGTCTAATGTAATTCCCAAGGATCTATCAGAACCTATGATGTGAGGAGAACAGTTGAGTGCAGTAAGATGTTTCATCCAGAGATCAATTTTGGGAATGTAGTTCGGAGGTCAGATGAGAAGGAATTACGTTTTGGCAGTGTTGAGCTTGAGATGATTGTCAGTGAGCCAAAGATGAGTGTTTTGTAGAATAGAGTTGAGGGATATGATGTCATCTGGGGAAGAGAATTTGAGATATAATTGCGTGTCATCTGCATACATGTGATAATGAATGTTAGCAGATTTTAAGGAGTCTGCTAGCAGTTCTAAGAAAAGATTGAAGAGAATGGGTGAGAGGTTGGATCCCTGTGGAATACCCATAGTGACCACGGAAGGCTTAGGAAGGGATTGATTCATCTTGACTCTTTGGGATCTGTTGCGGAGGAATGAACTAAACCATTGCAATACAACCCCTGATAAGCCCATCCTTCGTTCAAGTAGGGTCAATAGACTGTCCTGTTTAACAGTGTCAAAGGCAGAAGATAAGTCAAGTAGTATCAGAAGGCATGATTCATTTAAATCCAACATTTTTAATGTCATCCATCATGTGCGTGAGTGCTGATTCTGTGCTGTGACCATGACAGAAGCCTGATTTGTGTTGGTCAAGGAGTTGGAAATTTTCTATGTGGTTACAGAGTTGGATTAGGACACATTTTTCCAGGAGTTTCGCCAGAGTGGGGATGTTTGAGAGAGGTCGGTAGTTGTTGGAATCTGAGCAATCTGCATTAGGTTTTTTAAAAGTGGGGATTACCTGTCCTACTTTTAGACTGTCAGGGATGGTGCCTTGATCTAGCGAGGCATTTACAATCTTAGACCATAAGGGGAGAATAATGGCCATGATCTCTTTGAAGATAGATGGAGGTAGAGGGTCAATGAAGTGATTAAATAGGCTTAAGGATGACAGGATTTAGTAGATATCATTATTATTGCGTGATGTGAAAGTGTGCCAGGTGGCGTTGTTTTTGGGGACCCGCATGGAAGGATCGCTCCATTCACCTGACTGGGGGGCATGTGGAAAGATGACTGAGGCAACAGGGAGTAGTTGCTTTGCTGATTGAAATTTGTTCTTGATATTTGTCGTTTTTTCCAGGAAGAAGGAGGCCAACTACTTCATGCTATTTTTTTTTTTTAAACGCCTACCCTTGAAGAAGAAACCCCCCGTCACATAGGACTGCAAGTTGCACTGGTTTCATATCATCGGACTGATATGACTTCAATTTTCCTTTCAGTGTCAGCTTATATCTGCCCTGCATGGCAGCCACAAGGCATGAAACCAAGTAACTGTTTTAAGGGATTACATTTTTAGACTTTTCCAAAATGTATCATGTAATAATGAGCAACATTGACATTTTAGTTATGTGATGACCTAAGTTTTTATTATATTACGTGGCCTTTACCTGAGACAATGTAATGATGTTGATAGAATTGATTAGAACAAAAACTCCTCAGGGACCTTTATTTATTTTTTCCAAGAGTTAATCTAGGCATGGGTTAATCGCATCTATTGGTTCATGTATATAGTTGAATACATAAATGCATAGTCTTTACTTTAATAAAAAAATCTTCCTTTTATTTTGTGAATTGATCATAAATTATACTTTTAACATGATCATTGAGCATTAGTCTTCATAATTTTCCTGAAAACCAGTACAAATCATTTCACTTTAACAAACATATATATTTTTTTGGAAGGTTATATTTTTTTTAAACAATTTATATATAAAAGACAAAACAGCTACAACCTACTCGGCATGACACAATTAATTCTCAGACATACTAACCACTCTTACTTATACACACTCATACATAACACATGTACTTAAAGGGTACAGGGAGCATCGAAATGTGGCAACATCTCCAGTGTTTGGTTTATAGATGGTAACAATCTAAACAGATCCGTGCGCCCTGTAGAATGTCTGAGAATTAATTGTGTCATGCTGAGTAGGTTGTAGCTGTTTTGTCTTTTATACATAAATTGTTTAAAAAAAATATAACCTTCCAAAAAAATATATATGTTTGTTAAAGTGAAATGATTTGTACTGGTTTTGAGGAAAATTATGAAGACTAATGCTCAATGATCATGTTAAAAGTATAATTTATGATCAATTCACAAAATAAAAGGAAGATTTTTTTATTAAAGTAAAGACTATGCATTTATGTATTCAACTATATACATGAACCAATAGATGCGATTAACCCATGCCTAGATTAACTCTTGTAAAAAAGAAATAAAGGTCCACGAGGAGTTTTTGTTCTAATCAGTTTTGTGTTTTCCCCTCTGACTCCTGGACCTCACATGCCCATAGAGGGGGTCCCTTAATTTATAAATGATGTTGATAGAATAACATAACGAAATATATTAAAAAATAGCATAAAATCATAACATAACATACACCAAAGCATAATGTAAACATGACACAACATGATGCGTCACAAGCGGCCGCATGGTAATTAATCAAGGTATTCGAAACATGCTTTTCATTGATTAGCACAACCCCCTTATGTGTCATTCAGTATATGCAGAGTCTGAAAATATTCGACTACAAGGAATTACTTTAGAAAATGCGTGTACTGCAGCATTTACAGACGCTGTTTAAGTGTTTCCTCACACTCAGCTTGTACATGGACCATGACAAATGAATTCAGCACAAATAACCCCACTTTCAACGGGTTCTCCAGCTGTTCAGTTATTCTAATTGGCCATGAAAGAGCAATTAGGCACTGCTGACTTCCAGAGCCGAGGGGATTTGTTTCATTGAGCCATGTTCGCTCTGTATACTCCTCAGCTGTAGGTAATAAGAAACCAGAAAGGAAACAGAGCAAACCTGTAGTGTTGTGGCGCAGAACACAAGTGTTACTCATCAAAAAGTATATTGCCATTACAGCCAAGGCCAAGAATTTTGAAAACAATCTTGAGAAGTAACATCCTACTTTCCCCTTCGCAGCATATTATGTTTGTGTGGTTGAATTATATTTTGTAACCAAGAACTTCCTTGAGTAAAGATGTTATCTTAAACTTGGTCTTCAGAACCTATTCGAGTTAAGAGAAATAATCACAATAAGAAAGACCTGCACAAGACCACCCAAGGCGCTCCAGTGAAGGGTAGAGTGGGTCACTTCTTTTACATTTTCAGTAGCTGGGATGGCCTTAGTATTACATAGGGTGAATTTGAGATGTCTCAAAGTTCACATTTTTCCGATCCTCCTATTTGACTCAAACACACCATTCATCAAATCCCCAGTGAAATGTACATTATGTCTCAGTTAAAGATTGAAGAACCAGCGAAGTAAACAATGACTGTGCTGTTAAATATGTGGACTGTTCTCTATACGCATAATTTCTGCTGAGCTTGGCAATGAAGTAGAATCTCCTTAGACACGAGACACTTCTCTATATAAGAAGATATAGGAGCCCACTAAACAAGAAACACATACTCAGTCATTACGCCCAGGTCACTCCTGTCCTTGTCCCAATCAGTACAAAGTGGAACTAACCATCTCCCAACAGAAAAAAAGACAGGAGGAATGTGTGGGACACTAACCCTGCCCCTCCCACTGGGAGTACATAAGCAGTACTTACCCAGCATTCCACCTGTTCTTTTATTCTGTCTGTCGACAGAATTGGGACGAGGTGCTGGTGCTGCTCCTGCTGGGCGGGAGTAGCGTTTTCTTCTTCCTCTCCCCGTCCGGCTGCCTGGCTTTGCGGGCGGGGAGTTTGCTGAATCACCTCCTGGCCTGCCGGGCTTGCTGGGTGGCTGAGATGTTCCTGGTCGGTTCTCCCTTGTTTCTTTTTTTTCCCGGCATGTGTTTCGCATGGCGGTGGCTGATTCCGCCTTTGGCTGGTTGGCTTCTTGTGCTGGTTCTGGCTGCTGCGCTTCCCTGTTCCGCCTCACTTGTCCTCCTATCATTTGTTGCCAGGGGTTCTTTATCTGGCTATATCGGTCCTGGTATGGAGTCCTCCTTGGTCTGAGAACTGCTAGGGCGGCTTGCATCTTCTGTCTTTTCTTTGTTGTTGTAATTTCGGGTTCCTGGCTCTTCTTCCTGTGTGTCCGGATTCCTCATCTGGTCGCTTCCTGTGCCACGTTTCCTCTTGTCGCCTGCGGCCGTATGCCCAGTTGTTGAGTGAGAACGGGCCTGGTTAGTGCGTGGATGAGTGGCCGCCTCCAGCTGCCTGGTGCGGTGGTGCGTCTGCCCTCTGCTTGTTTTGGCCCAGTGGCTTTCTGGGTGGGTGTCTGCCTGGGTTCCCGGGGGTTTTGCCTCTGCGGACGTTTGGTATCCTGCTCTTGGGGGTTGTGCTGGCTTCGTTAGACCCTCCCTGCCTCTGGCTGGGTTCCCTGCTGGTCCGTGGTCTGCTCTGGTCTCGATCTTTGTTTTTGGTGAGTCCGTGCTGGTTGATGGCGTGCTTGTGCTGGCCTGGTTGGTCCGGGGGCTCTGGGTTTTTGCTGCCGGCTTTTCTCCTCTGCCCTCTGGCGAGCTCCGGCCTGGTTGTTTGCTGTTTTTGCCCCACTGTGGTCTCTGGCTGGCGTGGTCTCCATCTGGGGCTGGCTGCTCCCTCTGCGATAGTTTTCTGGTTCTTGCGGGGTGGGGTGGTTCTGCCCCTTGTGGCGTCTGCCCCCCCTTTCTGGCTGCGTGCCCCCCTCTTTTTTTGGGGGGTCGCTCTTGTTGGGGCTGTCTGTCGTTTTGAGCCCCTCCCCTTTTTTTCTCTGCTGGGGGTGCAGTCTCTGGGTCTTTGTCTCAACCCTTTGGGTGCCTGCTTGCCTGGCTGCTGGTTTCTCTGTGCTTGCTGCTCTGGTTGGGGGTGGTGGGGGTCTTGGGGGCTTGTGCCTCTGTCTCATCTAGCCCTTCCTGGCCTTTTATGGAGCTCTGCTGGGGCCTTCCTCGGTTTGGGCCTTCCCCGGGTGTGGGGTGGGCCTTTGGGTCCTTCTGTTCGGGCATGTTGCTTGGCTGCGGCCCTGGCTTCCCATCTGCTTGGCGCTCTGTTGCCTTGCTTCTGCCCTGGGGGTTTCTCCCATGCTCCTGCCCTCCCTTAGTGCGTGCTGGGCCGTGGTGTTTGTAGACCTGGGCGGAATGCTTGGCTACCACCCTGGCTCTGTTGCCTCGCCGGCTTGTGTGGTTTCGGGGTTCTCTTCCCACCCCTTGGGTGTGGGGCCTCCTGGGCTTTGGCAGTTGGCCTTATCCTGCCTCTTCCGGGCCTCTATAGCTCCGTGTTGTTGGCCCCCGGTCTTGGCCGGCCTGTCTGTTGTTGGTCGTGGGTCGGCCTGGTCTTTTTGGGGCTGTCTCTGGCTGGACTGTTCTTACCACCGTTTCTGGTTGGCTGGCTGTTCCTTTGAGGGGTCCATTGCACCTCTTCTCTGGTGGTCGGTGTGTGCCTTCTTCGGGACTATGGCTTCCTGCCCCGATCGCTCCGGGTTTGCAGTTGGGCGGTTCTACTGGGGCTGTGTTGTATGGGGCAGGGTATTCCTCTTGTCCCCGTTTAGCTACTTGGTTTCCCCTGGTCCTGTTCGCCTTGGGGTTTGGTCACGTCGGCTCCTGCTGCTCGGGCTTTTTCTGTCAAGTCCTGGTTCTGTTTGAGCCTTGTTCTCTGGGCGGTGTTTGAACCTCCTGGGGTTCTGGTCTCTGCCAGGCCTGCTACCTTCTGGCTCTTAGGACCTTGTGGGGTGGCTTTCCGGGGGTTGTGTATGCGTTTCCTCGGTTTTGTTTGTGGGTGCCTTAGCCTTCCCTCTTGGTCAGGCCCTGGGTTCCGTCTCCACCCCCCCGGCTGGGGGCTTGGCGTCTGTCTGCTCGGGTGGTTGGTGCTGGCCGTTCTCTCCTGGGGTCTGGGGCTCGTCTGTGGGGTTTCGAGGGCTTGCCCTCTGGGCTCTCTGGGGCCGGGTCGTTCTGCTTTTGTTCTGGGTGTTCCTGCCCTTGGTTGGTTCCCTGGGGTTGTGCCTTTCCCTGTTGGCTGGCCCTGTCCTCTGTCCTTTTTGGTTTGGTCCTGTGTGCCTGCCTGGTGGTGCTGGGCTTCTCGGCCTTTTGCCCGTTGGGCGCTCTTGGCTGTGTTCTGTTTGGGCTTCGTCTTCTCTGGCTGCTATGGTCCAGGGATTTGGTTGCTTTGGCGCTTTCCCTTCTGGGGTTTTTGCCCTTGGGGTCTCTTTGTGCTGGTCGCCTTTCTGGGTTTGATCCCCTTTGCCTGGTGGTGTGGGTTTTCCCTTTTGTTAGCCTGTGTTCTCTTTTTCTCATTTTCTGTTTGTTTGCATCCTTGCTGGCGCTGTCACCTTACGTTTACTTTGTTTCCAGTTCCAGTCCTTGGTTGTGTCCCTGCTGGCTGATTCTGGCTTGTTTGCCCTTGGACTGCTGGGGGTCTTCTACTTTTGGTGGCCTTCTCCCTGCCCTTTGTTGTTGGGCTTGTTCTCCCCGTTCTCTGTCCATTGTGGGGGTGCTCCTGGTGTTTGCTGGTTGCCCTCTGTGGGTTGTCCGCCTCTTCGTCTTGCCTGTTGTTTTGCTGGGTGTGTCCCTGCTTTGGTGGGGTGCCCTCCTTTATGGGTGCTCTGCCTGGCATTCCGACGGTTCTCACTTTTTGCTTTCCTTGGGTTGCTGCCTTTGGTGTTGTTTCCTGGGTGTGCTTGCGAGTGTTTTGGAAGGCCGGTTTCTGCTTTGGTATTCTCCACTTTGTACTGAATGGGACGAGGACGGGAGGGACCTGGGGGTAATGCTCTATTACTTACTGGTAATCTTCATTACTCCGGGTCCCGTTGTCCTCATCCCATTAATACGCTCCGCCCTCTCTCCCTGACTGCCGGCCTTCCTGTTGGGGGCTTGGTGGTTCAGGCAGACTGCTGGGTAAGTACTGCTTATGTACTCCCAGTGGGAGGGGCAGGGTTAGTGTCCCTAGCATTCCTCTGGTCTTTTTTGTCTGCCGGGAGATGGTTATCTCCACTTTGTACTGAATGAGAAGAGGACAACGAGACCCGGAGTAATGAAGTTTGTCAGTAAGTAATAGAGCATTATTCTGTGCTGGTGTTTGCAGGTGGTGGGCACCAGCGCTCATTTTTGGGGATTAAGGCCCATTTGTATTAAAATCATTTCCCACATACACAACGTGAGTAAAACACTTTGATACATCTGGTCCAAAGGCTTATTTTTCATCATCAGACTTTGATCCAGAGCAACAGAGAGAGAAGTCAGGAAAGGGAGAAAAGGGAGTTAAGGAAATATATGAACACAGTGACTAAGAGAGAAAGCAGGGCAGAAAAGGATTTTTCAAAAGCTAGATAAACTGAAAGGAAGTAGAGGATCCTAAGAAAGAGGTAAGAGGTATAATAAAGACAAGGCAGCCCTGATATTAGCAGTCCTGCCCGTTTGCCACTCCATTCTCCCTCCTTTGTGCAAATGCACCCCCTTTCTACTATGTGCTTTATACTTTGCTTGTAGTATCTTAGACTTTGAAACTGTTCTGGCCAGAATGCCTGCTGCCGCACATTTGTGTAGCCCACACATAAGTGCAGAAGCCAGAGAGAATGGATGAAAAGAATGCAACTTAGTAAAATACGACCTCACAAAGATAAGCCACTCAGCAATACTTGTAAGAAGCCGTCAGCATGGAATGTCTATTGCAGTAACAAAAAGCATGACCCTCCTGCCTAAAATGAGTGTTGCCATGGATGAAAGCATATTATGAAATCTCACCCACCAAGCTACTGCAAAAGGTTGAGAGGTATGTATTTAGCCACCTTGACATTGGACAGCACCAGTGGCAATCGCCAAGAAAAAAGTTGTGTCCCTACATTTATTTTGCTTAACATATTAAGGACTGTGAGTCTGTTTTAGAATTTGGGGGCAGATTCTCTGTCTCAAATATGATGGATATCACGCCCACCTTCTTACAAGCACTTGAAATAAGGCAGTCCGCTGCCCATCTGTCCAAAGGCATGTTCCATGTGGTTATTTGAGAAGATGGAGTGAGTGACACAGATTTAGATGACTGGGGACTGCAAAAGATTAATAATATTACAATTCATTACACACGTTATAATTCTGTTTTAGGATGTGCATATTTGTGTTTTTTACATCGGATATTTATCTCCATTGCTTCGTAACTTTAGTGCATATGAATAAGGAAATGAACTGCGGAGTCAATCCATGTGTACGGCATAGGTTGATCAACATATTAAGTAACGCGATGCTCGATAGTAATGAGATGATGATGGGTATTGTTTCTAGGAGAAGTACCAATATCGGCTGGATTAGGCCATAGATATATTAAGAACGTTATGTCCAGTAATCACAATGTAAGTCTAACATTCCGTTACAGATAATTTTTAGGTCTCGCCTACGCAGCGCGTATTCGTTGCATAGGAGGACCTTTAGCCATTGCTCTGCTCATTTTGAAGCACACACTCGTGCTTGTGGCAGCATCCACCTTGCGGGAGTGCGCAGTGGCACGCCACAAGCACGAGTGCATTGCTTGAAAATGATCAGACTGCATGCCCACGCACTACTGCTGGGCTTGTTTTAAACAGCGACGCACGCAGGGGCTATTTGTTTTTCAAAATACTTGTTAGTCGTTTTGCCTGCTCCAGAGGAAGCGAACATGACCTAGTGCCCGCAGGGCACAAGTAGGGGCTCATATGAGTGCTTTCAGGCGGCTGTGCCCAGTCCTTTCTTTTTGTTTATCAGCACGTCCGCTTGCTCCTCATTGCCGTCCTTTCCTCGGGTCCTTGGTAAACTTTTTTTTACCGCTACCAAAAACACGGGTACCATGCTTCATATTTTAGCAGGCACCCGCTTGACTCCCACACCTACCTCACTGGCTCCTTCACTTCCGACCTTGTGAGATGGGACCCATAGTTCCTAACAGCAGTGTTGCCAGACTGGGTTCTCCGGAAAGCCAGGTAAAGCACCAGCAAACAGGACCCACAATGCAGATCGGATGTTAGTTAAACCGGACCAAGGAGCATATATATTGTGTATCACATCACAAACATTATTAAATGACAACCCTTTGCAACTAAACGCCCTGCTTTAAATACCTGCAAAGTGAGCCGAGCATGGAGTCGGAGTCCATTATCATGATTATATCCACTCTGCTTCCTACTGTTTACGCTTTCTGTGAAGCCCACAAACATAATGTACAAGGAGCGAACTCTCAGATTAGGCAGTCCCAGAAAATCAGATGGATATTAATTGCACACAACTCTTCAGACGGCTATTCCTTGGCAGCCAGTGTCCACGTTAGAACTGCGCTTCTCACAACTCGTGCTCAATAGTCGCACCTCCCTATTCACGTGGCATCTGTTAATTATGTTTCTATTCACTGTGAGGATGCGCTTTCTGACCTGTGCCAGCTGGCTGGTGGCCTTCTTTCTGCACCAAACCACCAGTTTCCTACCTGGAAAACCCAGCCTCATTTCGACTGATGGAATGAATCTCCCTCCGTCCGTAACACACACAAGTGCTATGTAGGAGACAAGGCATAGGTGTGCACCCTGACTCTGTGTGCACTTCTTTTCAGGCAGTGAGCACAGCCGCGCTCCCCCGGCATAAGTAGTTGGCATTGGGGGCAATTAGGGGTGTTGGGGAGGGGGTAAAAGTACACAAGGTGATTAAGTGCTGGCTCCTGACCTTTTCCACTGGGATGGTAACCCAGCATTTCCTGCAGCAGAGGATTGTGGGACAGGAGACCACTCAGAACAGGGAAACAAACTCTATTGATCTGTGTTTTAATCACATCAGTTCATTCTACCACGTGTCGCTCATTATAGGACAAGCCTTTAAGCACTTCCCTTTCTAGAACAACACAGAACCATCCAGTAGAGCAGTGCTTCAGCCTGGCTCTACATCCACTGCTGACCCCAGAGAGCCCTTTGAAGATAGCCCTAACCCTTCTATCTCTGCATGCACTTTCAGCAGGCCGCATTGCTTAACTCGAGCTCTACCTTTAATGCACAAAGCTGCCGCTTACTTAGCACATTTTAACCCTTTAATTGGAATAGGGTCGAAATGCCGTTGACGTGAAAGGCAAATCATTCTGTCGACACTCAGAATGTTTGAGTGTTGATAATTGGATTCATTAGTTGTTTATGATTGCCTTCGTAATGAAAAATTGAAACCTTTTTGTATGTTGCACATTATGTTATTTGTTTGTTTAGGTTAATTTTTTCACTGGGACACTATTTGAAAATTGTATGAATATTGTCAATTTGTATTGTGAATGTATGTCCACTTTCTAAAAAAATTTTTTGTTATATAAAAGAGAAATATTTTCTACAAAAGACCTAATGTGTATGGCTGTGCCTTTCTTTCTGACATCATACCTAACCCTTTTTTGGATCGTTATCATGTATTATACATTGTATTGGTAAATATTAATCCACACGAGCCATTGTTTCCTCACAACGCTTACTTAGCACAGGCCCTGGCAGACAGACACTGCTGCTTCTAGCCGAACAGAGAACCTTCTTGTAGGACAGTGCTTCATCCTGGCTCTACCCCCACTGCACAGCACCTCTGCTGACGCTACAGCCCCTTTTGTCAGATAGTATTGCTCCTTCTAGCTCTGCATGCACCCCCTTGCAGGTCACAGTGTTTCGGCCAAGCTCTTCCCTTACTGCACAGGGGTGTTGCCCTGCACTGCATGGGCACTGGCTGACAGACACTGTTGCTTCTAGCCCAGCAGGGAACCCCTCTGCAGACCAGTGCTCCAGCCCAGCTTTAGCTCCTCTGCACGGGGAGGTAACGCAGGTCCATGCAGCTCCTGCAGTCGGAGGTCCCCTTAGCCTTTAAGGGGCCCCATAAAGCCCAATTCCAATTCTTATCTGGAGATATACGTGGCATGGGGTACTCTTTGCATTTTGGCAGGAGGGGCCATCATTTTGTGTTACTCCACTGCCTCTGCACAGGACTGCTGCTCACCCAGTCTGGATCCTGGAACCAGGCCTGCCTCCCCTTCCAGCTCTGCATATCACTGGGATTCAGCCGAGTTCTTCCCTTACTGCACAGGACTGTTGCTTACACTGTATGGACAGACAGCACTCTTGCTTCCAGCCCTGCAAGAACCCCCCTGTATGCCAGTACTCAGGCCCGGCTTAATCTCCTCTGCAGTGGGCTGCCGCTCACATTTCCGGGTCCTAGCAATCAGGCCTGCTCTTTCCAGCTCTGCCCAGAACTCTCCTTCAGGCACAATGCTTCAGGAAGGCACTGCCTCCACTGCACACGGACAATGCCTGTTCACTTTACAGGAGCCATCTGCACTGCTATGCTTCCCATGCATAGGGGTTCTGAAAGAGGCCGGTTTAGTCAAACTGTGCATCTGTCTGACATGGACTTCATTCTTGTTCAAACATGCTGCTACTACAGGTGATAGGTTAGGACTGTGAGCTGTGTTTTATTTTAATATTTCGTTTTACTGATATGTGATCATTTCTTACACAATAACATTTGAGTTTCAATTGCAAGTTAGCTTTTTTTATTTTTTTCTGCTCGCAAAGCTTTTCTGCTTCCGAGGTAGGCAACTGAAACCGGCACCAGCCTGCTTCTGAGACTTGGCCCATGCCTAAGACTACAGCTGTGATACTCCTGAGGCTGGCACTTAATGCTGCCACACTTCTGGTTCTTTTTTTTTATTGATGAAGAACCTAGCTGTAGAGGTAGGTTATCATCAAACAATGGATGCAATCTTGAAAGGAAAGATGTCCTTTCTTGAGCCCCCTCACTCACCGGAGTCTCCTCACGGTGACATGTTTCATCATAGGGGCCATCTCAACCCGCTGCGGGTTGAGGCGTGCTGCGACTTGCGAGAATACGTAGGAGCACTTAAGTGAGGAACTATGTGTAGTACAGTGGTGTATGTGGAGTGGAGTGATTTAAAAATATCTAGCTAGTGGGCGGAAATACTTTATTCTTGCCCCTAGTTGATATATTAAAAACGGGGTGGGTCTCTAGGTCAACCTGGTTTGCAATGAGTCAGGGGTCCTAGTAGAGTGCCAACATGTTTCAAGCTTACCCCCAAGCTCTTCTTCAGGACACCACAGGGTCCAGCCCTGTGTGTACCACTCCAAGGTGCAGTAAAATGGTGATATTTACAAATGCCGGTTAATGAGCATTAATTGAAAAATATATATACGACATTTAATAATGTTCGGTAGGTATCTGCAATGAAGAAAAACAATGATGTTAAGAAACAACATCCTGCCATTAGCAGGCCTGCTAGGAAATAATCATGTTCCCCAGTTGTAGTGCCTAGAAAGGACGGAAACCGTGTCTTGCACCAGGCTATATGAAAATACGTAAATACTTGTTGTGCCAGTTGGAAAACAATTTCTCATGCACCTGTAATCCTAGATAGGAAAAAAGCGCTGTGTTTTAGTGCACGGTGTCCCAGAAGTGAGTTTAAAAAAAGGGAAAGAACTTATTTAGCAAATGACCAATACTCGTGAAAGTGCCACATGTAAAAACAAGACGATCACAGACATTACACATAAACAAACATACTTTTCAAAAGGCCGTATTATGCCTCATGTTCGAAACGAGGGGGCAAGAGAGTTCCACGTGAATTCTAAAACGGAAGAGAAAGGTTGGTTACTTTTCGGTAGGTAGTGGACTCCTCTCAATTGTCAGCCCGGGCAGTGCTGTGTATTGGAAGACACTGTTTGCCCCGGTTTTGATGCCTGGAAAGGAACGAACCTACTTTAAAGGCTTCTCTCCTGGCTGGATACCTGCTGGGGTTCCCTCGAGACTGGATGTTAGTGTCTCACTGCCGGGACCGCTATAAGAGGAAGTGCTCCCGCCTAGTCATGTTAGAATGACTAGAGCGGAGATTTCCCAAAATGGCCGCCGTTAAACGGGCTAAAGATGTATCCCTATTGGAATTCTCGCTAATTGAGACGAGGAACAATAAACAGACAATACACGTGAATTTAATGTGGCAAAATATTGTAAGACCCTGGTTTAAAATGGTTGAAAAATGATGATGGCAAATGGAATTTGCACCCTGTATTATAAATGTCTTTAAAGAAGGAGCGCGCTATGTGTCCTGATGATGTCGATTGCAAAAGTTACATGCAAAGTTAATTTTACCGGCAATCTGAAAGTAGACTATGTTTTGCGAGGTATTGTCGTGATGTTAAATAGCTACGTGTGGGTATCGTTACTATATGAGGTGGTACAGCACTGTTCATCCTAGGTGTTTTGGTCACTAGATGAAGGTGGTGACAGTATGCAGAGGCCTAGTTATTGGTTCATTTGGAAAACTGTCCCCACAGGATGGTATCATTAAGACCTTGGCTGTCAGTGCAGAGCTTGAACACCCAGCATTGCTCCTTTTCCAGGAGACGTTGTTCAAGGTTGTCAATGTTCTTCATGTGTTCGAGGATGACCCATTTCATATCATTTGCAGTGTGTTGTTTCTCTATGAAATGTGATGTCATTTTGGTGGTATTCCTTTTGCACCTGATATTACTACGGTGTTCTACAATCCTTGCGCTTGCTTTTCTTGTGGTCATCCCTATGTAGTGTAGGTTGCAGGTACATGTAATCATGTATACCACCCCTGTTGTATTGCAATTGGTGAAATTACAAATTTCCCAAATCATTTTATTGTTGAATTCAACTTTCTTTGTGGCTTTAGTCAGGTGGCAAACACTGCTGTTACTGCATGGGTAGTGTCCATTAGGCAAGGTTTGTAGGGTTCTTTGTCCATTCCTTTTTTGTTAATTCCTGGGGCGAATGTGAACTAGGTAATCCCATAGGTTTCTACCTTTCCTGTGGCTAAACATTAGCTTTGGAATGTCGAGGTTTCCGCTGTTCAGCGTTCGCCAATGTTTTTTTATGATTTTGGTTACTTTATCAGATGCGATGTTGTAGGTGGTGATACATATTGGTCTTTTGTCAGTTGTCACCCCTTGTTTGTTCCTTGGTTCTAGAAGTGCCTCTCTGTGATTGTTGGCAGCTCTTTTCTTGGCTTTGGAGATTCGTTTTTTTGGATATTTCCGTGCTATAAGTTTGTCTGAGAGATCCTTGGCTTGCTTGTTGTAGTCTTCTTTTGCTGTGGAGTTGCGTCTCAGTCGCAAAAATTAGCCGAAAGTCAGGTTTTCTTTCAGTTGTCTACACCTTTAACGGCCAACATTACAGTGTTGTTGTCAGGCTTGCGGACATGCACAGACAGGCATGACAATGGTGTGCCGTAGAAGTGCAAGTGATGCAACCACTCAGTGCACACAAGTAAAAAGGCTCGGGGGAGGGAGGAGCAGCTGTGAGACTACGTAATACACATTAATCCAGCACATTTGCCAGAAGCAATACATGGCAAACATGAATCCCAAAGTCGCACAAATCACACGCCCCAAAACCTGTAAGTCTGCCAACACAGCATACAGAGCCTCCAATTTATACTAATCTCACTTACCTCTCACAGGTGAACAAGGATATGCACTCTGCCCGTGGATGATGACACCCCTCCGAGCCCAGAGGCAGTACAATGTGGCCCACAAACACACCAGGGGCATTGTTGAGCGCACATTTGGCGTGTTAAAGTCACGTTTCAGGTGCCTGGACATCACAGTTGGAAGTCTCCTGTACAGCCCAGAAATAGTGTGCAAGATGATCATCGCATGTTGTGTATTGCACAACATATGTGTACGCACCAGTGCCCCATGGATCCAGGTGCCAGATGCACCAGACGATGATGAGGAAGATGAGGCAGGTGGACCACACCCCACTGCAGCTGCAGCAGGAATAGCCCGAAGGAACACAATCATTAACAATTTCTTTACATGAGCATGTCACATTGTGACTGTCCGTAGCAAACATGGAACAGTACAAAATGACCACATAAACAGCATGTGCAAATAAATTCATTGCAACACACATTCCCTGTGTGCATGTCAGTCCTCTGCATTAACACATCACTCTGACAAGTGTAAGTGCAACATTAAGTGCTAACAGTCTCACGAATAGCAAAAAGATGGTGGGTATGTCACCAATGTACAGAGAGGCTGTTTAGGGTGTCACGTATTTGAAATGCCATTTCACGGTGTCAAATGTAGTACGTAATCCCACTCATCAGCGAATCACATGTGTACAAAAACATAACATAAAGGCTTTCATTGGTGTCCCAAAAAGACAACAGGGTGTCATTTGGGGTCAAAAATGAAATTTCGGGTGTCATTTGGGGTCAGATATGAACCACCCTGATGCAGAGATACACCCTGTGACTCAAGTCCCATAATATGAGCAACATGGACGTTAGGGGGATGACTTCAGGGGTTGTTTGTACACGTGGATGTGTCAGAGTGTGGCCTGCTCCTTTACGGATGTGGTCCACACTCAGTCACCTCAGTTTCGTGGCATGCACCATGTCCTTATAATTGGACTGCAGCCATGCTAATCGTCATTCAGTGTCACTTACATTGTTAATGTGGCTCATGGACCCGCAGCTTTTCTGGGTTCAACACATGTGCATGGGTTTGTTGTGAGATTAGTGATGTGTGGGGAGGGCCCCCTCTGGGCACATTGTTGACGGGGGCCTACTTGCTGTTTCTATGTGTTATGCAGTATGCCAAGGAGATCAGGGGCATGATCCAGAGTCATTGTGGTTGTGCACTGTTCTATACTTAATTGTGTATGTGTGCCATTGTGCCCATCTCCCCCCGTCCCCCCAGTCCCTGGTCGTTACTCACCCTGTTGCTGTTGGGTCAGGTCATGTTGAGCAGTGTCCGGTCCCCCAACTCCTGGCACCGTCTCCCCACTGGTGACTGTGGACACCATTTCCTCCATCTCATCCAGCTCCTGCTGTGACGCTGGACTCCCACCTCCAGTCTGCATTGCTGCTTTACGGTTGTTAGCGAGTTTCAGCTTGGTTTTGCACTTCACATCATTCCAGTGCTTCTTGGCACTTCACTCTGACTGCATTCACCTTGGCCAAGATGGACTGCCATATTGCATTTTTAGTTGCCAATGACACAGTGGAGGTAATGAACAGTTGTTGGTGGTGTCCTATCACCTCCGTAATCAGGATCTTGTTTTCCTACGGACTGAATCGCGGGTTTCTCTTCTTCTTCTCCTTGCCCTTCTCCTTCCCTGAGGTCCCTGTATGGTCCTCCAGGGGGTTTGTGGGGTTCTGGTTGGCCTCTGTAGGTGCTCCAGCTTCTTCCATGGTGCTTCTCAGTATTTTTTTTTTTTTTATGGTGATTTTTCACACCTGACGTGGTAATTGCAAGCCTGGCGCTGCTTAATGCTGATGTTTTTATCGCTGTTGGGCCCATCGCAACTTTTTTCATGTTCGGGTTTCCTTTTTTATCGGCATCCAGGTAATTTTAATGCGGAGATTTGACACGTTATCGGGAGCCTATCGCCTGTTGTCTGCGTGTTGAGAATACGCCGTTAACATGGCGT
Source organism: Triturus cristatus (assembly GCF_964204655.1). Taxonomy (NCBI): domain Eukaryota; kingdom Metazoa; phylum Chordata; class Amphibia; order Caudata; family Salamandridae; genus Triturus; species Triturus cristatus. Next base: position 1,191,911,564 of record NC_140589.1, read on the forward strand.
TAGTTTCCTGCGATAGACGGCGTTATGTAAAATTGCGTTAACCTAGGTTGGCGATAATTATTGCTCATTCTTAAGAATATCCCCCATAGTATCTTAATCCTCCCAACATTACCATTGTAACTCCAGTGTGAGCAAAAGAGTGAAACAGAGGAACATGTGAGAGTAGAGCTAGATGATGAACCATACTTTTATCCTGTGAGTACACCACGCTTCCCGCTACATAATCTCAACCTCACCTTTTAATGTCGTTCAGGACTCAGCAAGACACTCCCCATGCAATTTGTTCCACTCACCCAAAAGAAAAAGTCTCAGGTCTAATGTCCAGTATACATTTTTAACGCCTTAGTATTTCCTATACAAACAAATGAATATCAGGAAAGTTTCTTATTTCTGGTTTTAGATGCTCCTGCTTACGAGGAGCATGATTGTTCCTTCGACTTACTTAATTGGATGTCATCGCTTTTTTCTACCAATGACAAGTATGAACTGTTAGAGGGAATTGCATTTCTTTGCACACGTACCTTCATGGATTAACTGCTTAGGTCGTCACAACTCCACTGTCTGCATTATTGGCTCTTTTTTCAAAAGCTCAATGTGCCTTTACCTTTTTCTACGAACTTTCCATTTTTGCTCCGATTTTTGGTGGGGGGAAGTTCCTCACCGATATTTTGAACACTGCCTGACTTTTGTGCTCTGTTTTTGTTCTGTCTATGTCCTGCTGAATTACCAGTGGGAGGGTGTTATATGGGGTTATGAGGCCCTTTGGATACATTGTCGACATTGCTAATTTAGCATGAGTTTGTTTGCTTGCCCTATGCTGCTGCTTTTGTGCACGCCTCTGCTAGAGTTTATTTTCGCGACACTTTGCCTCTGCCCTGTACATGATAACAGATTGTTTTTCACTTTCTCAGCTTTCCCTTAAAATTCTGTCTGAACATAATGTGCAAAGTCGATCAAAATGTCTCTTGTTATTCTGTTGTGGTCAGTCCCTATAACCTAGACAAAACATGTTAGCAACCGCTGCAATATGGAAGAATCGTGCTTTGATATAACGTGGTTGCATGTCTTTGAAACACACTCCAAGAAAGCCGTTCCATAGAGCTGAGCTCTGCCAACATCTTACTGCCAAGGGGAGGGTGATTAGGCCTAGATATTTTGCCTTTTTCACAGTCTTTATCAAATGACGACTTCTTTTGTATTCTATGTTATTGTAACAATGCTGATGATGCTAGCTTTATGCCTTTTGGTGCTGGTCGTGGTTTGCATATTGTTTCATGAATCATTATAGTCAAAATAAATATTTTGAACTTATTTAGAGACTCTGATTATTCTTATTGTGGACAAGTACGAGAACGCGAAAGATTGTCTTGTTCCCACGACTCTAATGTGAGTCAGGAGTTCTCGTGTTCTGGGTTGTCTGAACATTCGTAGCTTCTTGATATTTGTAGGAGACCGAATGAGACACTAATACTAGTCGGTTGGGATGAGCGGGTGTGCAGCCTGCGATGATGCAGTAGCCTGGAGCCTGGACGGTGACTTACGGTGCACTGAGGTAGGCCCACCGGAAGAGCTGAGCGGGTGTGCAGCCTGCGATGATGCAGTAGGCCTGTTGGGCCGGACTGGAATGAATTTGTCTGAGACCTGATGGACCGCAGTGTAGGCCGCAGGGAGCAGTCAGACACACAGAACTCCGCGGAGCAGTGCCGCTGGGTGCACTGGGGGCCTGTTGCGCGGAAGCCAGCGATCGGCTGAGGAGGTTGCCAAGCTCGTGGGCCTCTGGCTTGAAGATTGCACGTGTTGGGCCCTCTCGGAGACACGCCGGTGGCGGCAAGTGAGCAGTGAGGCCTGGGTGTGCAGGGGTGGGCAATCACCGCTGGGGGCTGGACGGGTCTGGGGACCAGCGGGCTGGGGTGCAGCAGGCGTACCGGATCGCGCAGGCACCACCGGCCATGGCCGCGGCCTCGTGGCAGGGTGAGGTGCGCCGCCCTGGCAGACACGCCCCTGCAGATGATGACGAGATGTGCGCTAGGTGGCGTGTGACGTAGCCACCTCGTCACTGGTGCAGATTTGTCCGTTGAAGGTGGTCATCCACGTGTGTGTAGGCCTATGATCAGGAAATGGCAGACACAGAGACACATGCAGTAGTTACTTTGGCGGCCATCCCGGAAGTGGACCACACCCTGAGCCCCGGGCTATTTATTCACAGTCCTACGCTTGACTGGCGTACGCCAGCCCAGCCCACTATGCTTACGCTTACAGGGGGGGGCGACATAGCTACATGTCCAAAGTCTTCCCCACTGCCTGAGGTAACATGGTTGGGTCCACTGTCCACAACAAACACCAGCAGTATATGTCCACATGGACATGTCTGTTCTCTGCATACTCAAGACTGTCCAGCACATCACCACCACACTTGGCACTGTGCACATTCTTATTCATAGGTCACTTGCCTCCTTCGCACATTCTTGGTTCCCACCTCTCCCCACATTCTGCAATTGTATGGCAGAGGGGCTACGCCTTTGTGGATGGTTTGTCTACATGTCTGGCCCCTGTTACCACAGTTAATTGTGTTGTCGTGTCTGGTGGGTGGGCATGTTGTTTGGCATGTTGTATGTGATTTTGTTACATGTTTATTCCCACAGTTGTGAGTTGTATGATTGTGGAGTTGAGGTGTGTGGTGTTTTCCGTTGGTACTTACCAATGAGCAGTCCATTTCCATAGGTGTCATCCTGGAAGCGCTGGTTGATGATGGACTGTCGAAAGATGTAGGAATCATGCACACTGCCTGGGAAGCTAGTGACGACATTGGTGAACAGTCCCCGGTGGTCCACTATTGCCTGCACATTGATGGAATGTGTGTGCTTTCTGTTGCGGTAATTGTGTGCAGTGTCGGCAGGGGCACAAATAGGACATGTGTGCAGTCAATTGCTGCCAACACATGTGGGAAGCCAGCTATGGCGTAGAAGCCTTGCTTGGTCTCCAGCTGTTCCTGCGCAGTGTGGGGGAAGTGAAGGTGCTGGTGTATCAAGCTGATGATGGAATCCAAGACAGGTGTGAGGAACTGTGATAGGGCTGGCTGTGAGACTCCTCCGACTCTGGCAGTTGTTGGATGGAAGGTACCAGAGGCCAACAAGTGCAGCACAGCCAGCAGCTTTGTCTGCGGAGGGATGTTGGTTGTCCGCTGTGTTGTTGATACCGTCAGCCTGTGGTCAATGTGGGTCAGGATGCGGAGAATGGTTGTCCTTTTGAGCCTGTATTGGGCAATGACATCCTCTGGCGTTAAGTCTCTGAGGCTGGTGCATTTTCGGAAGGTCCGCTTTCTTGTTCTGCACTGCCTCAGTGGTAGTCCGGGGGGGGGTGATGGTCCTGGAGGTGGGAGTGGTGGAGGTGGATGTTGTGGCCCTCTTGGGTCTCTGAGCTGCATGATTAGTAGCTCCATGGCATCTGTTGGTCTTCAGATGTGGCTCTGGGCTGGGCTCCCTTTCTACTGCAGGTTTTCGCCCTACTTAAGACCAGAAAAAAGCAGGTCTTAAGACCCTGCTGCTAATGTGCCTTATCGCATGTTTTTGGCCCACATCACCGATCAAGCTGGTCGTTGAGAATATCGTGAAGTGGTGTTATCGTGAGTTTTTGGACGGGAACGCCTACTCTGCATATGATTAGCGTTAGTTGACGCTGTCAGCATTTGCGGTGTTTTCAGCGGCAGCTATCGCAGGTAAACTGGCAATGTCGGCTGTTAGCGCTGGCTAGTGAATAGGGCAATAAATCCATCGCCACTTTCGTGGCGGAAAAGTGCCGCTAAATCGGCGATGTGTCCTTGAGAATATGCCCCTATATTACCATTGTATTGGGAATTAATATCTTGTACTTTAGCTTTACCTTTCGTTTCTGTTTGGGGTTCACTCTTTATGGATGTGTAGGACTCATGATGAATTTCAAGCTTTCACAGCAACTAATAATCAGCGTGGTGGTATTTTATGATTAACTTAGAACAATGTTAGAGTGTACCTTAGGTTGATTATTATTTGTTTTGCAGCCCTGATGAAGTCAATGGTTCATGCTTAATTTCTGTTGGATGCAGAAAAGACTCTGATTTGGTGCTCAGGATATTATTCATTGTTATTTGAGGGCAATTTTGCCTTTCCTATTGGAAGGGTTGAGTGGCTGCTTCTATTCCCTGGTGCACCATTTTGGAGTAAATGATCTGAAACCCTGAGATAAACGATTGTGCGCAGATTGTACACTGCCATTTCTCATTTATGTATATAAAAGCAAACAACACAAGAGAAACATAAACATGTCACTCATAAAAACAGCATAACAGAAAAATAAGATACATGGTACACATAAAATGTTAAAATCAGCAGATAAAACCCTATAAAATAACAACTCCCAAAATCACATAAGGATAATAATCAAACCAAATAATAGACTAACATAGCCACAGCTCAAATTAATTTCATTTTTCACTATACTAATTTAGCCACTAATCCTTTATGGGTTCCGGAGGAGAATGCTATTCACCGAAAAAGCACTTTGATGCCTCATCAGTGGTAGTAAGCACTATATAAATGCAATTACAATACAATATAATAATCAATAGTCAACAGAGGCAGAACTAATCAAGTCTGGAATACCTCAGTCTCATAGCAGCTCTTTAAAAAAAACAAGAGACTTTCAAAATGATATGCTCATTAGATAACAGCTGCAAGAACATGAGTGCAGGTCAAACCTGCATAAAATTCAAGAATTTCAATAGAGGAAAAATAAACATTCTTCTAGGTAACCTCAAATAACTGCAAAACATCATAAAATGTAAGAGGTCTAGTGGAGATGCATTGTCGCAGTCACAAGGACCCGAGGAGCCAGACGGAGTGCAACCGCTAGGAGAAACAAAAAAATAATGCAACATGTTAAATCTAAATCTGCTCAAAAGAAATGTGTCCCTGTCGCTGCTTACAATAGATAAATAAGGTTCCATAGACTGAACTATTTTTAGCAGCATATGCCCCCGTAACAAAGGGTTTCATCAGTTCCGACTGCTCTCTATGTAGCATCTTACATTGCAGAAAAGGGTCCCTCATCCACTTCGACTCTAAAGTGCTCAAGGACGGGGAACTGTAAAATTCATCCTCCCTAACCAAACTATTAAAGGACTCCTTAACATATGCAATTCATGGGATTTTAGTAGCATGGCCAAGCGACAGACAGTCCTTAGGGATCAGACTATTCTGCTGAGATTCCTCCCTGTCCAGACCTTAATCTAGCATAAGAGTAATCACGTCTGTTATATACTTTATTCCTAATTCTTCATGCACACAGAATGCTGAGGTACTGTGAGGAACCTGCAGCACATGCCTTAAAACATATTTTCAATGGTCTGCAGGGTATCAACTCTCATATATACCCAAACATCACTGCCATAAAAAACCTTGGAAACGCAGTTGGCCTGATAGACCTTAGTTAAGGCAACGGGTTCTGTAGACCCAGCCTCTGAGCAAAACTAATAACAGCTGCATTAGCCTTAACAAGCTCTTCTTTCTTATTAGCGATCAGAAGCTTTAAGTTCTTACAGGTATCGAATAAGACCCAGAGATAGGGAAAAGCTGACACTTTGGCTAAGATGTGATTACCCACCTTAAATGTTTTTGTTCTAGTAGACCGCGGGCCCACTACCATCACATAAGACTTATTGAAACTAACCAAGAGGTCCAAGATGCCCATGAAAGCTGCAAACGTATTCAATAATAGCTGTAGACCAACAGCAGTCCTAGCCGTCGGAACAGCGTCATCCACATATGGTAGCATTGGGAACAATCTCGTACCTACCTTTGGGCAATTGTCCACCCAAACTATTTCACAGATCACTCCCCACCATTTTAGCCGAACAAATTATAGCCACTTCTAACTTTACACTATTAGGCGACCTTAATCTACACTTTGACACCACCCCAGATCATATTGCTATGGAACTGGTGGATGACCTAGCGGCATTACAGTTAGATCAGCGGGTCATAGCCCCCACACACTCAAAAGGTCACCTACTGGACCCAGTTTTTAGCAATTGCACAGAGTTAGTAGTCAGCCAACCGATCGGCCTTCCCTGGACCGACCATTCTCTTATCCCTTTTACCTGGTCCACCTGCAAATCTACACCTCCTATACCTCTAGTTAAGAACACGAGGAATTGGGCCAGATTACCCATCGAATCCTGGATTCACAATTTAGAATCCACCTGCCCGTCTCACAACGCAGACCCTAGCGTAGCACACCAGGAATACGAAGACTGGATTATAAAATCTCTTGAAACCTCCCTTCCACTTCGCAAGATTACACCTAAAAGGGCACATAAATCGGCCCCCTGGTTCTCAGACACCCTCAGAGACAAAAAACGTCTCTGTAGGAAATTAGAGAGATCGTGGCGTCTGGATTATTTACCAGAAAAAAAGTCTCAATATAGAGAAGCAATCAAGGCCTACAAAGACGAGATAATGGTCGCTCAATCAGCTCACTTCGCCGATAAAATCATGGCAGCTAAATCTAAACCCAAGGAAGTTTTCCACTTAGTGAAAAAATTAACCAAAGTGGCTAGCTCAACCGCACCTCCTGTTAAGACCCGAGCCCAATGTAATGATCTAGCAGAATTTTTTCATAAAAAAGTCACTCAGATCTACTCCTCTTTTCCAACGGCAGTCACAGATCTAAGAGTACATGACCAGGTACCACTGAGGCAGGCCCCCCACCGGATCGGGTATCACTAGATCAATACCCCCTTCTAGATCTTGAAGCTCTTGACCAACTAGCCCACCAAGTAAAATCAGGATCCCCACGTGACCCAGCTCCACCAGAGGCCATGATACAGGCGAGCCAGGCTACCCTGCCTGTAGTACTGAACCTCTTAAACGCTTCCATCTCATCCTGCACCGTGCCCATTGCATGGAAGAAAGCCATGGTTTGGGCCCTGCTTAAGAAGCCAAATCTCGACCCAGAGGATCCTAGCAGCTACCGCCCAATTTCGCTGTTCCCTTGGGTTAGCAAAATTCTCGAGAAGCACATCAATGTCCATCTGATGAAGTTCCTCGAGAATAACTTGCTACTGGATGCTACCCAGACAGGCTTCAGACCCAGGCATGGAACCGAAACCGCCTTACTGGCGGTCACCGAAGAAACCCGAAGGATTCTGGATCAAGGAGGATCAGTGGCAGTGGTCCTCCTTGACCTAAGTGCCGCCTTTGATACGGTCAGTCACGCCACCCTGCTGAACCGCCTATTTAACATCGGAGTAACAGGCAATGCACTTAGATGGCTCGAATCATTTCTGAGCAATAGATCATTCCAGATTTTTGACGGGGATACGGTGTCTGCCAGCAGATCACTGAGCTGTGGGGTACCGCAGGGCTCCTCCTTAAGCCCTGCGCTATTTAACATCTATATGAAACCACTGGCGGAGGTCGTCCAGCCGTTTGGTATTAAGATCATTTCATATGCTGACGACACTCAGCTAGTGGTTTCCTTGGCGCAGGAGGGCAACAGACCTCTTTTATCAGGTCTTATGAAATGCCTGGAGGAAGTCAAGGAATGGATGACAACGTCCTCCCTAAAGCTCAATGGGGATAAAACAGAGCTGATGCTCCTAGGACCAACATCTCCAGTACCATTTAATTCCCTCTGGCCCCAATGCCTGGGCACCCCCCCAGCACCCAAACACAACATAAAGAGCTTAGGGGTATGGCTTGACAAGACCCTTTCCTTCAACACCCAGGCCACCAAACTGTCTGCGACCTGTTTTGGCCTCCTCAGAATGTTGAGGAAAGTTCTTCCCCTTCTACCGATGGAGGCCAAACAGGTAGCAGTTCAGGGTCTGATCCAGTCCCGGTTGGACTTTAGTAATGTCCTCTACCTTGGTGCCCCGGAATTCACACTGCGAAAGCTCCAGGTAGTCCAGAACTGCGCAGCCCGCACCCTGCTGCAGCTGCCTCGCAGACAATCAGTCAAGCCCGGACTTAGCAAGCTGCATTGGCTACCGGTGTGACAGAGAATTGCCTTCAAGGCAATGTGCATCTCTCATCAGGCTTTCTGGCAGACTGGACCAGCAATTAGCCGCAATTTAATAGCTCACTACCACCCAACCAGAAATCTCCGCTCCACCCAGGCCTTTCTAGCCTCAATACCCAAAGTAAAAAGAGCGAGAGCTGGTGGCAGGATGTTCGCACTAAATGCTGCCAAGTTGTGGAATTCTCTCCCTCTTCAACTTCGGTCCAATCCCAATCTGCTGTCATTCCGGAAACAATTAAAAACCTTCCTGTTCACTACCCCCTTTAATTCTTCTGGCTGATCCCCCCTCAGTGCTCAGTTACCACTAGTCTACACTAGCACTTGGACGCCCCTGGGCAGCAATTCGCGCTTTATAAATTCACTTTTCATTTCATTTCATTTCATTTCATTTCTTCCACTGAAAGGAGGGCTTGCTCCAGTCCATTTACATAAATGGTAAGCAAAAAGGGGGCAAGAACACACCCCTGAAGGACCCCGCTTCTGGTTCTAAAGGATTGGGTACAGTCTGAACCCTGGGTATACGAACAGATGCTGAGGTATATGCATGTAGATCTCTTAAGAAAAGCACAATCTCAGGGCCCACCCCCATCGAGAGAAGCAAACACCACAGCTTTTCACAGTTAATCCTATCAAAGGCAGAAGGTAAATCCATAAAAGCCAGGGGGGTCGACTCAGACAAGGCAACAGTATATTTGTTTAAAATCAAATATAAATTCAAGCATTGGTCAATTGTAGAATTCCTGTGCTGAAATCATATTGACCTTCAGAGATTATGTTGTTCTCATCCACCCACAACATCAACCTTTCTAGGAGCACCCTATCCAGGACCTACACAGCAGCATCAATCAAAGATATCGGCTGGTAACACTGGAGGTTATTCTTGAATAAGGGAACAATTATGGCAGTGGGTCACAAGGGTGGAAGGCCCTCCCTCACTGCAGCATTTAAAACCATTGTTAGGGCTGGGCACCAGATCTCAACCTTACACAAAAACAGATCAAGGGGCATTCCATCAGGCCCTGGGGCCTTGTTGCGTGATAGAGATAAGATACCCAGGCTTATTTCCTCTCACATAAAAATGAGATTAGATCACCCACCCAAGAACACACCCAGGTCAACACTACCCTTGCAAGAAACACTATTATAAATATCTTCAAAGTGTGCTAGGCCGCTGATGCTTTGTGATATGGTGGCGTTAAACAGGACAGTTTTTTACTAGCAACACAGGACCGATTTATTGTACGCCAGAACAAAGAAATATCTTTACTGGCACGTGCTTGAACTAAATCATCCCATGCTCTCCTCTTAAAATATTTTTATGATTCACAGATTCCAATACATACACCCTTCAGTAAGCAACATCACAATCCTCATCTCTAGTCACCCGCTTTATTGTTTCCTTCAGACTTCGTAGAGCCTTGGAACACTTGTGGTCAAGCTATTTGTATTCATACCACCTAGTGACTGACGGGGGAGCCTTGAGTAAGGCTAGCACCTTATGAGAGATACACACATAGGCAGATAGTATTGACCCACTTGAGGAGCATAGGTCCAGACAGGTAAAATCTCATGTCTGCTCCCAAAAAAAGAGTGTTGTCAACTGCATAAGCTCCACCTGGGACCACCTTAATCGCCTACCTTGATCTATTGGAGAAAGCACCCCCTGTAACCCTGAGGAATTCCTAATGCTAGAACGTCTCCCACTCATAGCTAAAGAAAGAGGGTTATGATCACTAAAGGTCCTATGCACTATACTGGAATTAGGGAGCAGCAAAAAAACGGAGCTGATTCAATAATAAATTCAGTTATCGAAGCACAACTCCTATACATAAAAGTGGGTAAAATGCAGTGATTGATAGAATTGACTAACTTTTTAAGGGAGAAGACAAGGTTATAATTATTTAGGATTGCATTTAATTAAAAGTCCTACCTACTATGGACCATATGTAGCCCCTCTCCCAAAGTGCATTTAGCTTTCATGTTACTTAAATCCATAGGGCACTCACATACGTGAACATTAAATTCACCAGCTAAGATTCACCTATCCAGCACGCACCTACTGCTAGTCAGTGTCAATAGGCAAGCTTACAATGGTGAAATTAGATAACTCATCAGACCAACCTTTAGCGTTCTAAAAATTGATTCGTGTAAAATATATGGAACCAGGGAATGTTAACCTGAACACTTGTATCATATGTGAACCCCAAGCAAGATCCTTGATTTTCCCACAAAGGTCCAAACAAACAAATGTGATCAACCCCTCGTTAGCCCGCCCCGCCACCGAAGCCATCGCCCAGGTAAAATGTTTTATAACCCTCAAGAAATAATCCGTTTAGCTCTTTCTACGTTTCCTGTAAACAGATCACATGATATTGTCTTATAAAAGAAACTCATTTGGAAATTGATTTGGAGCTGTCCAGAATGTTCAGGGCAAGCATGGACTTTTTCAGGAGAAAAGCTAGAAAAACAAGCATTGGCATAGCCAATAGGTCTTGCCTTTGGGACCTTATAAGTGTTTAGCCATACACCAATTAATGTTGTTGCAGTAAGGATATTGTGCTGCATAACTAAATACTTATAAGTTACCAAAGGCGAGACCTACTGGCTATGCCAATGCTTGTTAGCTGGTAGCGGCTGGGCAGGGCACGCGCATGTGGTATAAATGGTCGATCGTTCCCATAGTAACCAACGCCGTCACACACATGGCTGCTGGAGACATGGCGCACCTAAATGGACTACAGAGTCAGACACCAAAGTAACCCCTACGATGATAGTGGTATTCAAGCGGGTACCCACTGGGTCTATGCCATAGGAAGCGGACTCCGCATTTGATGTGCACTCGCGATGCCTTGTTAGTGACCTGACGCGCACTTGCTAATAAAAACGTCTTCGAAATAAAAAAAAAGGACACATAGGAAGACAAAATGCGACATCATCACTTTGCAACTGTTTATTCAATGTTCCTGGACATTTGCTTCCGAGAGATCAAACCCACATGGGAAAATATTCTATTACGTCATCACTGTACTAGTGCACATTCTACATTCTGGTGTGTTTTTCTAGGAAATGGAACCCAGTATGGAAAATAGTCTATGCCCATATTGACGCACGACGAGTGCCAAATGTTCTGGATTATAGTTTGAATTGGTCCGTTATAAACAATTTATACCATGGGACATGTTTCTCAACTATACATAAGAAAATTATGTTAAACATGAGCTTTAATAAACAGATACATTCAACAAAAAAAACAGAGAGAGAGAGAGAAAGAGAGAGCATGAGAGACAGAGAGAAAGAGAGAGAGAGAAAGCGAGAGGAGAGAGAGAGAGAGAGAGAGAGAGAGAGAGAGAGAGAGAGAGAGAGAGAGAGAGCCCGGGAGTGATGCGTGCTTGCGCGCGCAGTCTGCTCATTTTCAAGCACTGCACTCATGCTTGTGGCGCGCTCCTGCTCGCTCCCGCAAGGTGGATGCCGCCACAAGCACGAGTGTGTGCTTGAAAATGACCAGAGCGACGGCTAAAGGCCCTCCTATGCAACACATGCGCGCTGCATAGGCGAGACATAAAAAACAAGCACTGCGGTATCAGTGTTCAATAGGTTGTATTAGCTCGTGGTATTAGCAAGGCACTTGCAGTGGGGCCCAAAGTATGAAGCAATGCATGAAGTGAAAAGGGGAACTAGGTCGTGAGATGAGAGAAACAAAGATGGACAAAGTTAGAAAAAAAGGCATAGGCGAAAACAAGAAATTAGGAAAGTGTACCGAGATGGGAAAGTGAAAAAGTAAAACATGGTGTGAAACTAGACAGGGAACCAGTGCTGGCAATCGAAAACTAACCTTTGGGACCCCATAATGGGGGGGGGGGGTGATAAAGGGTATCAGCAGAAAGGGGTGGAGTTGCGAGAGGCAGAACATGGGGAGCAGTATTTCCTCCAACCCGGTCAGTAGTCAACCTACATTTTTTTTTTTAATTCTTTTTTATTCTGCCTCCTTTCCAAATGCCTTTCACATTAAGGCAAGATATTGAAGAGATCTTTGTATACCGAGCAATCTTCTGGATGTAATAACAGTAAGATACCTCAGGTGGTTTATGCACTTGCTGGAGAAATGTATGTGCCTATTCATAAAATAGCATAGAGGGTTAATATGACTGCTGCATAGAACAATGTGTAATATACAGGTCGCAGATTTGTATTTTATGTACACAGCTCAGTGGGTTACTGCTTTTGCTTCAGAGCTCTTTTTGCTACCTGCAGATCACAAGTTATAATCCTTGTAATATAACTCAGTGAGTTACGAACTGCGGACAAGGAGCTAAATGAAAACTGCCAGGCACAAGTGTAGAACCTGTTTCTCCTCAATATTTCGTTATTCTAAGGCTGCTGAAAGGGTTCTTTTGGGCAATAATAAGGATGTATTAACAAGTGCTGTCTTCATGGTTACTAGAGTAATTACTAAGCCGATGTATCTGACCTTCTTACAGTGCACGCATAGCTCTTACATAATGAGCTCACAAAACAAAAAAGCATGCCACCAATTCATAGTTCAGCTCAAGCACTAGTGAAGTGATAAGCTGAATGTCTTTGTTTGATCGTTGGCTCTGGAATCAAGCTGTTAAGCTCACGCTAAACCCAGCCAAGATAAGACTTGAACAAAAGATGTGCTGATGGCCTTTTATGTGAGGCATGCGAGTTGGGCCCAGCTAGAGCTGAAAGTAAGAGGCCTCTCTCACCTCTTGCAGGTTGCTGCTTAGACTACAAAGCATGCAAAATGCAGATGTCGTTGTATGTGTCCCAGTGATGGCAAACTGCACAAGGACAGAATCAGAACATCTACCCTAGGCCGTCCAAACTCTGGCTCCATTGAATCTTGAAGGACCCACTTCATTTTCAGCGCTGAAGGGAATGTAAAAAAAAAGGGCAAAGAAAAGAATCTGTAAATGGGTAAAATAAAAGCAAGAGGGAAAGAAGCAGGAAGGAAATAAAAGAGATGTCAAAATGAGAGGAAATATAACGTGGCATGGGAACATGGGCATCTTGTGTTAAACAAGAGAAGATAGAATAAAGTGAAAAACAATGGTCTAAAACTACAAAAAGAAAATGCAAAAGTGGAGCATGCAGAACATGTTAAAGGTGAAGGAGAAAACAAATCAAGGTAGGAGATGAGAGATAAGGTGGAACAAAAAAAAGAAAATAAAGCTGGTGTAAAACCAGAGAAAGAGAGGCAGAGGAAACATGTGGTGTGAAATAAGAGAGATAATAGAAAAATGATGTGAGAGACAACATGGTGTGAAAGAACAGAGTGGGAATTAGATAAAGAAAAGTGAGAGAGAAAACATTTTGTTGGAACCAGCAATAGGAGAGAAAGTTAAGAAGGACTGAAAATACAAAGTGCAAAACAAGAGAGAAGATAGAAAAAGTGAAAGAAAAATAATGTGTGGCAGCAGACATAAGATGGACAAGGAAACGGATGTGAAGTAAGAAAGACTGTGGTGAAAGTAGAAGAATAAGATAAAAGGACCGATCAAATGTGGGAAATAAGGAAAGTGTGAATGAGAGAATTAGAATGAACTTGGAGAAAGACCCAGATTTACTCAAATGTTTGCAATGCTGCGTGCAAATCAGCACTGTACTTTTTGTGAATGGGAAAAAATAGTGCAGCAACATATCTATAAATCAACATCTGCTGATGACATCATGGATGATGCAACCACAAAAGCCCGATTTAGCACTATGCCAGGGTGCACAGGCTGTAATTCAGTGCTTTCTTGTGTTACATCTGTCATCAAAAAGAAAACCATCGAATATAAACCAAAGCCATAGGGTGGCTCAAAAATAAAGATATAACTTCATCAAAAAGTACACGTATCACGCCTGGAAAAATAGTGCAATGTCATTTAACCTGACGCATGCGCATTGCTTGCACTGGCATATGTTGTGATTCTCTGCGTCACTTTATTTTATGTGGTTCTGGGAGGGAATCCTAGGGGTGATTTTGCTGTTCTCGCCCCGTGACGCTCCCTTTCCATGGATTATCATGGGTTTGGCGCTGTACTACAGCGTGTAATTCGGCTATGGGGACATGAAAAATGAAGTCTTGATTAAAAGGTTTAAAATGGGAGAAAACAACTGAAGACAATGTGTGAAAGAGGGAATCTAGACAAAAGCTAGAGACGTGACAAATAAACAAAAGGGGTATGGAGGAGCAAGAAATAGAGGGAGAAGTGGGAAAAACAAGTAGGCGGTGAAATGGACATGCAAGAGGGAGAGAGGTTGGAAATAAAATGAGAGCTGACAAGTGAGAAATAGAGAAAACAAGCGCACGCGCCTCGCACTGAAAGTTAAAGAGGCGGAGGAGTGCACCCGCGAGTGGTGTGCGCGCTAGCAGTCTGCTCATTTTCAAGCACTGCACTCGTGCTTGTGGCGTGCCCCTGCGCGCTCCCGCAAGGTGGATGCTGCCACAAGCACGAGTGTGTGCTTAAAAATGACCAGAGCGACGGCTAAAGGTCCTCCTATGTAGCATATGCGCGCTGCGTAGGCGAGACCTAAAAACTGGAAGATGGCAGGGAAGCTTTGTGTAGCTCTGCAAAAATTGGCTAGGGGAAATTAATGTTGATCAAACAAGCTATTCGTTTTAATAAAACAATGATGACTAGCTCGCCATTACAGCATTTCAACAGAGCTTAAAGTACCCAATTTGTATAAGAGAAAATCCATATGACACTAAAGGTGCCTCAGTAACCAGCACAGAAAAAAGTTACTAATAATATGGTGTCTGCAGAGGTTATATTATCTGGGATGTTTAATTGGAGGCACACTTCCAGTAAGTAAAAAGTTCAGACAAATTCAAATATAGACTTTTAATAAATAAACACTTTAAAGTGCGGCCTGGTAGCAATGGGTAAATATTTCCTTTAGAAAGCGTATTGTGTTGTACATGTTTGACTAGCTTGTTTCTTTCAAATAATTAAAGGCCAGCCCATGCCCCTTTTTCTGCAGGCCACAGGAGTGATTACTTAGTGTGCAGCCCTCTGCAAGAAAGTGAGCCAATCTGACTGGTGGGTCTGCCAAAAAAAAAACTCAAATAAAACAGATTCTAAATATTTAACTTTTTGAGATAACCAGCATCGTGCTAAGAGAAATGCTGGACTTGCTTACCTAATAAGGCAAGGTTTTTATTACAATTTATATCGATGCACATCTTGCTGTTCCTCCCTTGCTCCAATTTATTTTCATGTTTTAATCTCCAAAAATAAAGAAAGATTGTGCGATATCCGAGGAATAAATGGAAGCCCAGCTCTGCTCATAATTCCCTTCCAAGAAATTAAAGGAGTTGTACATATCGAGCTGCTTCAAACTGATTTATTTCTATTCATTGCACATGACTTGTTGCCAAAAAACAGTAGCACGGACCGCTGGAGGAACAAGGCTGCAGGACCCTTCTATGAGCATGGCCTAGTGTTCATTATTTGCACCCGGAAACCCAGGTCTGAATCCCAGAAAACATACATGATCGGCCACTACTGCACAGTGTGCCAGAATCAGAAGTCACACATATCTGCAAAGGTTTCGGAGTGCTCATGTGTGACATTTCCATAATGTCAGTGTAATTATGAGTGACATTCGACGACTATGAGTGACACTTTCTTGTGAGCACAATCAAGCAATGAATACGAGGGAAACATATAAATATCAGAAATTACATCCACATAGCTGCCAAGCTTTCAGTGCACTTATGAGTGACATTCAACTGCCAAATGTGTGACACTTAGAGTTAGACTTTGTCACAAGTAAAGCCAAGCAATGAAGTCCATGGAAAGAAATAAATATCAGAAATGAAACCCTTTTTGATCAAAGAGAATCTCCAAAATATCTTGAAAGTGCTTCAAAACCCCTGAAATGGAAGTTAACACTCGCTTTAGTATGAACATTAAATGTCTGCACATTGTGCAACAGCCTCTCTAGTGTGTAATAATACAATTTTAAAACAATGTGCATACTCAACAGTGGGTTAATTAGCAGGCTGAGACCCCTAGCACTATAATGGCGTAGTCTCTATTCCCCAGAGCATGAACAGAATTGCTCCTTTTAATAGGAAAGAGCAAACACGATAAAACAGGAGAGAAGGAAACTGACTTCGGGTTCTTGATGTGTCAAGGAGATATCATGTTTGTGCAACCAGAAGCTTGTGCATGTGATAAAATTGTGGAGAACACACCATTGGTTAAGGCCTGGGCACTGAAGCCAATGAGAGATTAGGGTGGTGTTATCAACAAACGGGCCCTTCCACACCTTGAATAGGAAGGCCAAGAACAGCAGAAGTCCTTCCTCAACAAGCATCTGCAGTCTGCTTATGACCAAAAGAGCATGAATTCAGAAAAACGTGTTACCACCAAGGCATAGGTCATGTCCCTGGACGCCAAACAATGCCATTAGTATCCACTCAATTGAGCATTCCCAAACAGAGAAATCTTTTTGCCTCTAGATTAAAATTATACAAGTGTCCCAAACAGAGACAGGAAAGAGCCTAAAAAGACAGTGCATCGTTAATCATGCAGCACAAAGGATTTTGACTGCCTAAAAGATAAAACGTAAAGATATCATTGTAAAAGCATGTCTCCCACCATGAATCTTTTCCTTATTGTGACCTAATACCGTTAGAAACATGTGGCAGAGTCTACAGATCAAATGAACACAGGGGAGAGTACGTGTTGCACAAGTGCCTGGGCGAGCGTCATGTTGGGGCTTTGGTCAGCCTGGGGAGGTGGCGACAGGCTCTAAGAGGCAGCAGTTCCAAACGGTGTCTGTGGGGATGGAGAGTCACACAAAGCTCTCCTCTCATCCCTCAGCGGTGTCCCACTCTGGCTGCTCACCTGCAGTCAGTGACACTACTCAGATTCCAGTCACATCCTTCCATGCTCACCAGACCCTCTGCATGTCGGGCAGTCCTTTCCGAGGAATAACTCCAGGGCTCAACTGCCCGTGCATGCCTGATGATTGTCCATGTGGGTCTTCAAGAGGCCAGACGGGGCCACCAGTAGAGGGCAATATGTTTTTGATTGAAACAGTGTATCCAACTGTCCCAGTCATCATAACAGCTGGTTTCCCAGGCCCATGGCAGGTGAAATTGCTTCACAGACAAAAGCAGCAGTGCACACATAAAGCGCTGTGTGTGAGGCTGCTTTTTGGAACGCCTAAAGATTCACAAAGGTGTCAGGGAGCTCTGTATGCGTGACTAATTCATTGAGTGCAGTGATGCGGTCACCAGCACTAAAAGGCATTAGTCTAACCCATGATGTGTTGTACTAGTCAGGGTTGAGTCACATATCAAGCATGGGTTTTTTAGAATCACACATAAAAGTTTTCAATATAATTGGAAATTAAAGTGAGCTATTTAGTGACCATAAACAACAAAAAAAGAAATCTTCTGGCAATCAACTCTCTCACAAAGAGTTCAGCCAACTTGCTCCCTCTGCACAGTATTGGACTAGTCCAGAGACAAATGCAAAAAGAACAACTGATGGACAGAATGCAGAACAATGTCATACATTCACCTCAGTACAGAGATCTGGGCCTAAATCCATCATTTTTTTGCTCACCATGCCATTCCAGTTTGAACCCAGCCATATGCAAATCAGTCTGCCTGGCCAGGTCCTCCCTGGACTGGAAACATGCATCCTAGGACCGGTATCGGGGTTTCGCCCCTCATCAGCCAGGATAGCTTGACTCCAGTGGCATGGAGCGCACGGGACGCACGTCTGGGCATACCGTCCCACTCGGGGTGATAAACCTGCAAGCCGTGTTTTGAAGGGATATATGATTACATATAATTTCAAACAGGAATAGTTATTATTTTGGTATATATTTATCAACCAAATACATTGGTTGGAAAAAGAAGCATGAGTGAAATATTTAGAGGATTTACTTGGGTAGAGAAAAGAAATTATGGCATTTTAGGAAACCATGGGCCTCAATTACAAGAACTGACACATCGCTGTGTTGCATCAGCGATACGTCAAAATGATTGACCAATCGCAATGTCACTTTTAAATGCCATGGATGTGCTATATTTACTCTATAGCCCACCATGGAGTAGGTAAGGCAGGGTAAAGAGCTGTGTTGCCTTACTGTATGTCAAGGAGGATTTCCATGGGACTTGCAGTGGGTTTTCTCACGCAACACCCATGGGTCTTGACACATTACCAGATTTACAAGGATCTGAAAACCTGGGAATGCATCAAGAAAGTGTGCCTCCCCAGGGAAGACATAATGAGGAGACATAACTGTATTGCTCCTCGTTTATTTCCCTTTCTATGTGTGCTGCATTCGGCAGCACACATAGAAAGAGGAAAACGCCTCCATGGATTGTATTTGTGAAGGAAGGTTTCCCTTCCTGCACAAAAACAAAATCCAGCCAACAACGTAGACACCCTTGCACCATGGTGCAAGGCTGCCTATATTGGTGCCAAG
This sequence comes from Triturus cristatus, assembly GCF_964204655.1. Lineage (NCBI taxonomy): Eukaryota > Metazoa > Chordata > Amphibia > Caudata > Salamandridae > Triturus > Triturus cristatus. The sequence goes on from NC_140589.1 coordinate 1,191,930,083, forward strand.
CATTAATTTGTGTGCCGCCGCAGGATTAAAAGACAGACATGTGCCAATACTGTGCATTCCTACCCTGTCCTTTTGACTCAGGGCACACAGCAAAGTGACTTGCTGCATTGCCCTGCATCCAAAACTCATAAACTTGGCCCTGAATAGAACAGCACATCATGCACGGACACATTAACCCTGCCCAACCTGACTGTTACAATGCGGCCCACCTTATACCATGATGCCACTGTGTGTAACTTGGGCCCATGCACCAAATCTGGACTGTAAACCAATGGAAGGTAATAGGATTGTCAGAGGACCCGATAGGGGGGGGTAAGTTGTGTGGCATGTGAAAAATTAACACATAGGAACATGCCAGGAGTCACATGTTTAGTAAAATGCTGAAACTTCATAGCACGCAGCTGTTCTGACTTGGGGGTGAGAGCACACAGGTGTCAGCTCCCATGGTAGGGGCCTGCCAAACTACTATTATTACCAAAATCAGAATGGGCATGGGGTAGAATGCAAGTGATGCACACCGAAGGACTCTGTGTGTTGAAACAAAAGATGGTGTGTGGCCTTGGTGGGTCCCGGTAGCGCAGTGTATTGTATGCTCTAGCTGAGCATGTTGAATGGCCAGTGTGCTGAGTGGTGAGACATTGCAAAGCAAGGAGTCAAGAAGGGATACATGTATTGCAAGGGTAGCCTGACCAAGACACATGCACTGCTGTGTCTGACAGTCTCACACTTGTGGGATGACAGGGAAGAGGGCATTGTAGAAGCACATCCTACACATGATGTGGCCCTGGGTGAAGATGTAGCACATGGCAGGAGAGAGTCTGAAGGCAAAATGTCTCAACATGCCACACATGTCAAAGTCAGAGGATGTGAAACAGGGATCTGTCAAGGTATAGGAGGAACTAGTTTGCAACCACAAAGGACAGGAGTCAGGGATGGCATGAGACTGAGGTGGATGGACCCAGTTGTGTAGCAAACCTGGGTAGGTGCATATCACCAATTCCAGCACTACTACTATACAGGCTACAGCTCATCCCATAGCCCTCAATAACAGCCGGACACCCCGGTCCATTGAATATGATCACACATGTTATTGGTGTTATAGGTACATGAAAGTCAATGTATAATCTGCGTACCATCAGTGTTTGTCAGTAGGTTGAGTGCCTGCCACAAAATCAGGATTAGCAGAGGAGGCATATACACGTACAAATGAGGGGGCCTGAGTAAAAAGATGTGTGACACTCTGCAGAGGGACTACTAAGTCAATGATTAAATGGCCCAAGTGTCAGTGCTAGCAATCTACCAAAGGTGATCTCCTCAGAGTTGCTACACCGTGCCCACTGTCCAAAAATATGGAGCCAACTGTGTGTACTACGAAATCAAGTGAGTATACACAAATAGGAAACCCATGGCAAGAATATGCCCCCACACATTCCTACATTGTAGCAAGGTTGGAAGCTGTGTAGAGGTGTGCAGGATATGAGTGAAACATTGAACCCATGGCCGCATGAAAGCACAAAGTACATACAAAACAGAACAACACGGCAGAGTGCTTTGGTATACTGTGGGAAAGGCAGACTGCAGGATCATAATGAATTCATGAGTAAACCCACTTCACCCTCACAGGAGCCATGGGCTGCGTACTGGTCACAGGGAATGTAGGCACCCTGGGGACTGGGTGCAATGTGCATAGTAGTGGTGTCGATACGTAAAAACACTAACAGTATAGGCATCATGAAAAAGAAAGCTAATCACCAAGGCAGAGGTGGACTGTACTTCATATCACACTTTGCAGGAATGACAGGGCCAGCGAGCTGTGTAACTGTGTTGCAACATGTGTCATGACCCAACGTGTTAGCCCTTTCACGCAGTTGTTGTGTGAACAATGCAGAGATACTGCGACATGAAAGGCAACTACATTGCAACTTGACCTCTAAACCTATGATCAACAGATGTCCTAAGCATCAATGTTGGCCTGACAGGAAATTAGTAGGAAGTCTGAATGTCAACCAGATTTCTCATGTCATTATTTAACATGGATTAACAACATCATAATCTATTTAATTGCAGAAGATGTACCACCTGCTCCTGACCCACTGCCTATCCTGGATGAGGAGCCTGATGATGATGACAGCCTGCCAACCCTTGACCAAGACAAGCTCCTGGAAATTCTGTACTCCATTCGGACATCTCCAGTTGCAAAAAGGGTCAACAGTGTTGCACTGTCCCCAGAGGATCAGCCTATCACCCAACAAACACCACCAGCCAGCCCACCTCCAGCCCTGGACTCCGAGGATCCCCAAGTTGAAATTCAATGTTGTGAGGAAGGAATCTAGTGGGAGCTGGTAGATGAGGTACATGTGGGGAAGGAGACCATGGTGGACACCCTAGTAGGTACCTCAGTCCCAATAAGGACACCTCGAGGCCATGAGAGGCACCTATACTCCGCTCCATTGCTTGGAACAGTCCCTGGCTGACATTGCTGGTGTCATGAGGCAGAGCATAAACAACTGCCCTGCCAAAGTGACAACAGAGAGGTTGCCATCCAGCTGGGGGTGATCCTGGAGTCCATGGTGCGGAAGCAGGACTCCTACATAGCTATGTGCTGTGTTGCCTTACTTTCTGTCACAGAGAAATGGTGCTGGGGACAGGGGATCCACATCTTCAGCCCCTGATGTGTGTGTGCCTCCTTTGCCACTGGCACCAACAACACCCCCTTCACGGGAAACACTACACATCAGAGGACAAAGATGTAGACTTCCCTTATTTCCACCAAAAAACTGGCTGGTAGCATTTCTCTGTGCCACATGGCCAGTTTGCCTGTTTACCTGTGCTTATGGCCATGCCAGTGTACTTCACAATTGGAACTTTCCACCCTTTCCTTTCTCGCTTGTTGATCTCACCCATGTGTGGACTGTCTATGTGTCCTGTCTTCCCCAATGGCAATTTGGTCCTCCTCCTCACTGGAACACTCCTCTACTCCACATGTCCCATGACATGTATCCGCCATGGACTCTGTATGGACATCCAATGGCTCACAAACTATGTTGGGGTAGTTGCCCCAAGGGCTGCCACTTACTCCTTGCTCCTTGCTTTACGTGTCAATAAAATCACTTACTGGAACCAGTGTGTTGTATTGCTGGTCATGAATGGACTAAATAGGCAAAGGTGGATGTGCTGACCCTAACGACACTACCTAACATCTAAAGGAAATTGTGTTTCAACGACCAAGGGGTAATTCTGAACAATCCATGTGAAATAGTTTATTTGATCCCTATGTGCATCTAAACTAGAAAGGACACATTCATGAAGTGATACAATTAGCAATCAGTCAATGGTAAGACTTGATATCATTTCAGCCAAGGAGGGGGATACTTCCATGCATATTAGCCAGCAAACAACAGTGATGGGACAGTGTGTAATTGGCTGTCAATAGTGTGGCACAAAACACATTCTAGATTCCTCACAATGGTTTAACTTCATCATCCATACAAAACACGCAGCATCACACTAACATACAGTGCAACAGTAGGTTGATACCTGTTTTGCGCTGTGTGTTCATTCACAACAGGAGTGCTACTTACAGTGCACTTTCACTTTTTAAGATACCTTAAGTGACTCCATAACAAACTTTACATGATCTACTCCATAGGTACTCCACCTAGTAACACATATATGTAAACACTGGCAGGAAACCCGCCTAACCCAAACGTATCCCAAACTAAGCAGATGTGACAGCTGCCACACAGTTAATAAGTAAGCAGTTGTGCTTACTTATTTAACATTGTGATTACTTATTAAACGTAACCCAACCTTACCAAATGTGACAGCTGCCACGCTGTTAATAAATGAGCAGTTGTGCAAAAGATTATTTATTGAACACACCAATACAATATAAAAACAAAAAATCTATAGCCTACACTAACTATTCCTATCTAAAGTATGCCTAAACTATCCTATGCTAACTTACCTACACTATCTTAACTTAAAACTAACCTTACCTCCCTAACCTACTCTACACATATACAATAAGAGACAGAATAAACATCAACCCCCACCACCCCTTAATACACATTTGAATATTAGACAAACATGAACTACACCTATACAAAAACTACCTAAACATTAAAACCTAAAAAAATATATATTTTGGGGGTATTTTTAAAACGTGTTTTTCTGCTTAAGAACGCATACTAAACATTTACCCCAACCCACTTAACAACTACCCACCCATATCCCCACCTAAAAACAGATAAATATTAAAAGCTAGAAAAAATCTAAAACTAACGTAACCTACCACTATGCTAAAAGCTATTCTAACCTATGCTAAAAGTCTAAACAGTAATAACAAGCAATATGAACTGGGGAGGGCCAGAACATTGGAGGGGTGGCCTAAATTTGTTGGTCAATACAGTCCACAGTTTGTTGTAAGGTGCGAACCATTTGCATAGGGTTAACACCTGCAGCTGTAGTCCTGCCAGCCTAAAAATTGTCTCTTGCTGTGCCTTCAGCAATTGCCTCTCAAACTCAGTAGGCTGAGCAGATGTGCTGGTGGCTGTCTGTGGCGCCACTGCTGGTGGGGCTGTGGAGAGACATGAACTGCCCCGGATCACTGCCATGGGAATCTGCCACTTGTGGCCTGGTGCTGGCCCTGTCCAGGGGTTTCTGTCCCTGAAGGGGTGACTTCCAGGTCCCTGCTGCCCTTGATTTTTCATGCAGACTCCCCATGCACCTGTAGGTCTTACAACGTGCCATCTGCGTCTGTGTCTCTCCAAGCAAATCAAATAGAATGTTTCCTGATCAAGGGTCATGTTGTTTGTTGGAGAGGAAGGCATGTGTATCAAACCAAATTGAAGTTGTCCAATTTTTCATCCATTACATACATTAATTACTATTAGCAGCACAAGTTCCATGTCCTGCCAAGAATTACATATATGGAACGAATGAGAAGTATGTACTTCCCCAGAAATGTCAATGCTAAAGTACTCAGGTGTTGGCCTTGTAGGTTCAGGATATGGCAATGTCTGGCCTCATGAACATAAACCCATGTGCATATGAAGAAAGATTCTGGACAATGATGTTGTGTACACATGGAATGATAGGCATGGTCCATCTAGGTGCTCCCTGGGGATTTTCATGCAACAAGCAAAAGGGTTAAATATATGGCCAATCACCTATGTGAAATGAGTGATGTGTAGCAAGTACACATATTGTGCCTCACCAATGCTTAAGTGGTATGGAATATACATAAGGCTGCACACAAAGCATCATCGATTGACTCTGTACCAGGTAGTTGAAACATAGACAGAGTGTGGCTAGCTACCTCCATTTCTGAAGACCTGTTGGACCCTTCTCCAAGAATGACACATGGACATACCTGGTAATCTTTAACATAGATCACATAATAAAAGTCAACCAGGGGCATTTGATCCTTTCAATACCAAATAGTCTGTACATACATTTTGGTACAGATTGTTAGCTAGATGCACATTAACTCATACTTATTCTATGTGATGAGTTTGTGCCTACATGCCATAATTCTCATAAATTTGAGTGTATAGTGCTGAATCCTGCAGGTAATTGGCCTAAAATGTTCAATGGTTACAAATCCTGGGGATATAGCATGGGTAACTACAGCAGTTGCTAGTCAGTGAAATTGCCTGTATGCTGACAACACAGTGCATACATGCCTGTGGTACTTAACATATTGGCCTTATTCCTCACAAAACATTACAAAGGTATGGGAATTTGAGAATTTTAGGGCATAGGGTATATTCGGGCATGAGTCAGGCATGTGACAGAACTGGCATGTGAGGACTGGTAACATGTCCCACACTGACTCATACCTATTCAGTCTGCACTGAGGTAGGAAACATCACAGCTTGTGTGGACCAGCCACGCAAAATTGACCATACATTTCCACTTGCAAGCATACTCTTGCAATGTGCATACGACAGGCTGATTGAAATTCATCCCTCCAAATTGATGTGCACATCGTGTTTTGTGACAACATTCTTTATACCACCATGCCATTTTGTCAATTGCTCATCTCTCACCCCATCTAACATTTCACCAATATGAGGTACTTTGAGGAATGCCCAGGTACATATGATGCTGGATGACAGATCCCACATAAATGTGGGCAACAAATGGAGATATGTAACTTGCCCACTGATTTTGTTTGTATTAAAAATACTTTGTAACTATGGCACATCACAAATACATATGCAGCATTTCCACTAGTAAGGAATCATGTTTTGGTATGCCAAGCCTGCTCACATGGTCACCCAAGTTAATTGGAGTCCAGACTTTGGCTAGACGCTGAAGAACTGCCATTGGGCAAGAGAGTATCCTTAAAATCCATGTGCTACTGTCACAGAATTTTGAATGGGAAAGGGCCTTGGTATCTGCAACTCCTTGTAAAACCCTACCTACCCAGTAGAAGGGTTAGGTTCACATGGGCCTTTCTAACCATCATCCCCACTTCGAAAAGAGCTTGTATGGAGGCTCCTTCTTTAGCTGGCTGGCTTCCAAACAGTGGAATGCCTTGCCCCTGGAACTCAGACAAGAAAGCTCCAAATTGATCTTTCAAAGGAGACTTAAAACCTGGTTATTTGGACTGACTTAATGCCCTTTTGGAGCTTGCCTCTTAGGTGTTGCCTGAGTACGACGTTTTAGCGTGGTGACACTTTGGCTGGAGTAACCAGGTGCTCTATAAATAACTTTGTTATTTTATTATTAACCTGTTGTTACTTTCTGTCCCTATTATGTGTGAGAGAGACATTTGAACTAATGATCGTCATTTGGTTTTGGTACATTTGCACAAGCATACACTCCATAGCTTTCACAACATTTGCACAGCAGATTTTGAGCCATCCATCATGTGGGTCTGCATAGAGTGGGATAATTTCACATAGCAATTTGGCCCTGATATTTGCACATGCAACTTTGTCCTACTTATGTTGTGTTTCCCTGTGTAAGGTAACATATACTTCAGCTGACTAATAATACCCCTTACACATCTCACTGCAGCGGATTGATGGGAACACAAACATTCCTTAAAGAGCACAAGAACAATCAGTTGACACTCACTGGTAGTATTTTGTTCTCTGAGGGTCGCCACCTCACCACGGTGCATGGGTTTGTTCCTGCCATGTGACAAAAAGATGGCACGTTGCTCTGTGAATGCTGAACATGTACACTGTGTACATATGATGAACAGTCAATTAACTTAACAAATGCCTTGTATTGTCGGTACGTTGGACTTGTAGCATTAGGCAAAGTTGGATTGCCCTAATGCTGGACCTATGTAAGCCATGTTGCAGTGTTTTCAGTTAATACCAGGCACATAATGTATCAGGTGCACAGAGTGCAGACAAGATACACAACCAACCTAGCTTGCTATATGGTGCAAGTGTGCCTGGATTTGATGCCTTTGTTAACAGTCCAATTTGACTGATCGTACTCTGCATAGTATGATAATGCTGGGGCCTTCTAATGTCAATAAGTGTTCCTTACACAGCTACACACATCAGGCAGTATGCATGCTTGCTTGTCTTCCTCACCACACTCCTTACATGTGACCAATGCACTGCGAATTAACAATAACCATTCATGGCCTGTACAGGATTTAATACCATTTTTCATGATATACATGTATGTGTGCCCATCATGGGGGTAAACCAAACACCCTGTGAAACCTGTAGCCTGATGACATGTGAGTGCACTCCCTTGCAACATATATGCCTAGTTCTTTTGAATACGCATTTCAATTCTTATAAAGGGGGGTTGAACTACTTGCAAAGACATTGAAGATCTGACTCATCTGGTATTGCACCTTCTCCCTCCTGTCACATATAGGGTAGCTTTTGCTCAACCTATCCCCACAGCCAGTCATTTGTGGCAGGTCAGAACCAGCAGCCACAGCAGGCCCCTAAACTTTTCCTCTGAAAAGTTTGTCGATCTGGCTCTACCCGACATCTCTGTACCCACAATAGCCACCCTAAAACCCACAAAAACAAATACTAACCCCTAAATTGACAGATTCCCAACAATACAGTGGACAAAACTTTAGAAAATACAATTGCAGTACACAAATGAGAGTAAACTAACAAAACAGGGACAGTAGAGACACAAACAAGACCAAATTACACACCAAATCACAAGAGCTCATACCAACTACATTCACCAGCCAGCACAAAGAAAAAGGCTGTAAGTGAAAGTAACAGGAACTTAACACTTCCTGGTTTGCTGCATGGCTGAGACATTGCATCATTTCCTGCTTGGATGTGTCACGTTTTCCTACAAGAGCATCACTTTTCCTACTAGAGCGTTATGTTTCATACTAGAGTGGCACTTTTCCTACTAAAGCATCACATTTTTTATTAGAGCATCACTTTTCCTACTAAAGCAGCACATTTCCTACTAGAGCAGAGGTCTTCAACCTATGGGGCGTGACCCCCAGAGGGGCCATGGAGTCATGGAAAGGGGGTCGCTCATTCCCCAGCTTCACTTGTCCCTGCAATCCAAAATGTTTGCTTTTCTTTTGGAAAAAGACAGCTGTCCTGTGATCATTATCAGCTGCTTGCCTGAATGAAGTGCAAATGTGCCTATCATCAAATCTGTAAGTGTAAAGGATGCTTGGGAGAAGTTCTGACTTTTATTGATCAAATCCCTCCAAGGTTTGTGACAACAAAGGTTTGTTTTTTTGAGTGATAGTGCAAAGAGTTAACAACTGGGCTGGGAAGTGCTTGATTTTAATTTTAACTGCATTTATACAGCTCTTTGTACCCCTTAAGAAGTGTTGATGGGACAGTTATGTAAAAAAGAATTGCATCACATACGCTCTGGTATTACTAAAATCAACATTTTGGAAGCACCATTTTATTGTAAACCTTTTTGCACGTTTTGCAGCATTCTAACTCACACTGTGTGTAATGCAAATATAAAATAATGACTTACATATTCACAGTGCTTTCTGTCACAGGCTGTGACCTTGTAGCACTAAAAATACACATAACTATTCTCCACTGCACCAATCAAGATTTAATTCTGTGGTTCTCTGATTACACACAGACCTCTGCAGTGCCTTAACTAACAGAGCTTTCATAATTTACTACAGTGCATGTCCCAATGAGTAACAACTTTTTTATTTATTTTTCATTTAGGCTGCCCATTATTTTATATGTAGTTACCTGATGGTGAAAGACTTAAAAAACGTACAGAATATTTTGAGGCTTATTTATGAGAGGCTTGCATCACCAGAGCATCACTTTTTTTGATCCTCTGAACCATACCTATGAGGCGGTGCAAAGTCACCCTGTATGGCTTTGCATGGCCTCATAGATATGGAGTAAGACATAGCAGTGCAAGTCACTGCGTTGCCTTACTCTGCATCAGGGAGGTGTTCCATGGGCATTGCATGTTTTCCCAAGCAACACCCATGGATTTTGATGCTGACCCATATTTACAAAATCACGTAAACCTGGGCAGCTCCAAAAACGGACGCCTCCCCAGTGAAGGCGTAACAAGGAGAAATGTTTTCATTTTTTCCTCGGTTTTTCCTCTTTCTATGTGTGCTGCACTCTTCAGCTCACATAGAAAGAGGAAAACGCCCCTCAGGATTGTTTTCATGATGGAAGGTGCCCTTTCCTGTACAAATACAATCCTGCCTTTGTTGATACTGGGCAGTAAAATTTTTGCCAATGGCAAGGGAAAAGGACAGTAATGCACCGTATTTTATAAATACAGTGCATTCCTGCCCTTTCACATTGGCATGGCAGCACAGCAAGAAGACTTGTGGCCTTGCCCTACGCCAATTCCTCATTTGTTTTTAGCTACACCTTTGATTACAGCCCCACACTCACTGACCTTTGGTTTGCTAAACACTGTTCAATATTATTTCCCCACCATAAAAATTATTTGCTGTGGGAATTGGGGGGCGTTTATGGTTTTCGATAGTTGTCAATGATGAGGAGTACCAGGTTCGAGAAGTTTTTGTTAGAAGGTTCCTTACGTCTAAAAAAGTTTAACAAGGTGGTCTCTGCATCAAAAAGTTTGAAGAGCTCTGTAATAGAGCATCACTTTTCCTACTCAAGAGTCACCATTACTACTCAATCATCTCGTTTCCTAAAGGGTCACCTTTCCTACTTGAGCATCACCTTTCCGACTAAAGCATCACTTTTCCTGCTAAAGCATCAACTTTCCGACTCATGCGTCACACTTACTACTCAAGCATCTTGTTTCCTAAAGTGTCACTTTTCTGACTAAAGATTCACCTTTCCGACTACAGCGTAGTTTTTGACTGATGCCTCGCTAGTGAAATAGGTAAAGCGTTTGGTTCGATTGACGCAACTAGCCATTTGTGTGTGGTACTGTGTATAGATTGTTGCAATGCAGGTGAACAATCCCAGAGATCACTTTCCTGCTCAAAATGTTTTGTCAGACATGCTTGAAGACTTGGGATGTGTCACATGTGTATGTTAAAAGTGCACAAATGTGTGACTCCTTGCGTTTTTACATATAGCATTTCTTTATATGTGCTATTGATAGATGTGCGTCATGGGCCCATGTTGGTAAACAGGTATGATGACATGATTGTAAACATTTGAGGCCTACTTCTAGTTGATGAGGTGTGGTTGTGTAGATGTCTACTGGGACTGTGACAGGAACATGAAGACTAAGACTAGATTCATACATGTATTTTGCTAGATTAACATTCATGATATGGTAGTTATTGCTCCATCACTGTACATGTGATTCAGCTGAAGAACTGTCGCACAATGTGTCTGCGTCGCCTATCATCAGCCACTGAGTTTTGGATGTCTATACCATCCTCCTCCTCCCCCTCCATTGGGTCCTGCTGTTGTTGATCCACATCCCACGGTAGCAGTTGAACAATGGACTTCCTCCTGAGCCGGTAGTATGAGCTAACCTAATCCTCTGTGAAATCAATTGGGGTAGTCTGCTGGTGATAAATGAGCTCCCTTCTCCTACGCTACCTTTGTGGTGGTGAGCGGGGGAAGAATGGTGGTTGGGGTGGTGATGGTGGTTGTCGCCTTGCAACACCTCAGCTGCAAAATGAGCACCTCCATGGTGTAGTTGTGCTTGCCACACTGTTCTCTCTGGTTTCTCTTTATATACCAATGTCAATGCATCATTACCTATGCGTGGGTTTCACAGGTACAGGAATTTTGACGCTATTGGGCCTCATGCGCATCTCAAGCTGGTGATGCGTCACTTTTGGTATAGCTCGTAAATATCCACACGTCTGTCTTACGATACAATGCCTACCTTGCATATATTAGTACTTACGTGACGCTGGCGGTTCTAACATTGGTTCCTTTTGACGCAGGACTCCATAAATTGACGCATCCTCCAAGATATGTCACCTTGTTAGTAAAGAGTACAGACAGTGCCGCCAAATGCGTTCATAATTTTGATGCATTGGTGGCGTAAGCTCCTTGTATATAAGCCCCTAATCATGTAAATATAGTAGCCCAGAAATGCAGATTTTTGGTCACATTTTGCACAATATTGCTACACAAATAAAAATCTTAAAACTGTTCTTGTTATAGGAACAAGAGGTGAAGGGCGAGAGGTGCAAAGCATTTTTGAGGAGAAAATAAATCACCAAGGAAAACAAATTGCGTGTCTCTGCAGGGTAGGACTAGCCTGTAGGGCTGGTCTGACCGGGTCAGTGAGTGGGCCATTTATTGGCTGTTTGTGGGCCTTTTTATGATCTACTGGGATGACTTTTACAGCTGATAGATGGACAACGTTTTTTTAGCTATTTCAATAAAGAGGGCAACTTTTAATTTTATGCCATTTTTTATCCCAGTAAGACCGTGTTTCCTGCTGCATAAATTCAGATTGCTATATATAAAAAAAGCAGGTAGTAACTTGCATGTTGAAAATGCTTTTCCGACTTGTAAAGTGCACTTCACAAAGGCTTCACAGCTGAAACGCATTGATAAACATTTGTGCAATTCACTTGGTGTGCCGCATTTATCATTCTGGATTGCTGGAATGGTTCCTGGTCTTATCTATCTATCTATCTATCTATCTATCTATCTATCTATCTATCTATCTATCTATCTATCTATCTATCTATCTATCTATCTATCTATCTATCTATCTATCTATCTATCTATCTAGCTATCTATCTAGCTATCTAGCTATCTATCTAGCTATCTATCTATCTATCTAGATCTTTGTGTAATGTAAAAACACCACCTTCTTTTTCATAGATCATTTTGTTCCGCCTTATTCAACATTTTCTACAAGAATTGTAGTTAGCATTTTGCCTCAGAATGAACAGTCGGACCCTTGCTCTTAGTTCCAGACCAAAAATGATCACCTTCTTAACACCATTATAAATAAGAGATTAACATTTTTGGTAGGTGGCATGGGAAGTGTCCACTGTACCCTCTAAAGAATAGCCCATGTGGGGTGAAAATCCACAATTACAGCAAAAACGATCAACAAGAAATTTGGCCATTGGTTTGAGCTTTACTTTGGCATTTTAGGCCTGACCTAGAGACATCTCATTATTCTTAAGTAATACAAAATAACATATGAAACACATATGCATTTATACAAACATAGATGAGGTTTGGATTAGCCCTCTTCATCAATTGTTCTGTTTAAATGTTTACATTTTCTTCTCAGCACAGGATACATACTCGGGCAATGGATCAACCCCTTTCAGCCACTAGCTCCCTAGAGCTGTGAGTGATGGTATTTTTTTCTGAACACGTGCACATCTCCCTAAAATGAAGAACACTTCAGTGCTAGGCCTGCTGGGCCAACAATTTCATTTGCCAATTTTTTTTCTTTCCACTCTTTATGTTCACTTTTTCTGGTCATTTTTGTGTGTTTAAACTATGTCTTCAGGTTGCAGTCATTGAAATCAAGTAGAAACTTTGTTTTCTTTGTGCCAAAAATAATCATGTTTTTCCGTGATGTGTAATAAAGATAGGAGGGTTTCAACACTTGTTTTAAGTATACCTGCCACCAACACTGCTCTAATTCATATGAGGCTACATGTCCCTACTGAGATTAGCTACACAGCAACATCTCTTTTACTTTTCTTTGTAGATGTTGCAAATACCTTCTTCTCACACCCACTATTTACGTCCCTTTCAATACAGATTACCTTTAGAAATTGGAGCCAAAGAACGACACTGATAATACACAAGGAAATGATAGTTAAATGTGTGAGTACTTTTGAAAATACACACCCACCAATATTACCCAAGTCACCAACCTTTACAAAAACCTTTCCAATCTCACTGAACCACACATCAATTGATTCTTAGAGACTTTATTCTTCAAAAACATTTGCATCACATGAAATATTAGTGATTTACCTATGTAATCTTTAATAAGCTTGCTATTATCAGGTATGAAAGAACAGGACAGTTGTATTCTCAACATATGATGGACTCCACCCTCGTTCACAAGAAGAATATCGTCTTATGCAAGAGGAATAGGTGGAGTTAGAACTTGAGAGACGGCGACACGCCGGTCACTGCTCAGCTCCGTTACTGCTCTGCTCCCGTACAACAGCGCTCCGCGCTCCAAGACCAACGGGCCGCCACCTGCCCCGGTAACCCCCCTGGCGGGTAGGAGCAGAGGGAGCTGAGGAAGCCCATGCACACTGGGGAGATAAGCGCAAAGAAGGTGAGCACCCCACTGGGCAGCAGAGATGCGGGCGGATCGGGGGCTGGAGCAAGCGAAGCAAGCAGTAAAACACTAGGTTGAAGGCACCGACTGCTGCACGGACGCGGACGGCATTAGGCCCGTGCGGTTTGCATGTTGTGGTGCCTGCCGCTGTCACCTTCGTTCTGCTCTGGCTTCCGCTCCTGCCCCAGGCCCAGTATCCATGAGGACTGTGGCTAATATTATACTATATCAAAACTTAATTGTCCTGACCAATGCTCAGATAACCCTCCCCAGGGTCAGAAAGCCCGACATGGAATGCATGTCGGAAACCTACATCGTAATCCCGACAGCGGAAAAGCCATTGTATAGGGATTATGTACCAGTTCCGACTGGCTGACATGCTCCTTGAGCCTGTCGGAAGCCAGCCGGAATGGCCAGTCAGTTTCAATTCTGACCACCTAGATTGAAGTCAGGTGGTCGGAATTGAAATCGTTGATGTCGGTCAGAAAGCCACCGAACTGCAGTCGGAGGCTTTCCGACCGACATCATAATCAGGCCCAAAGTGTCGTTTTAAGTTCAAAACTGTCTCGATTTGCAAACATAGGTCACTTTTTTAGTTTTCAAATTCACTAGTGGGGGACACTTTTATTTTGGTGACAGGGCATATTTTCTGTCCCCGTTACACCTTGGCTATTATGCCCTTTGATTATCAACCAATTTCTCAACTTCCTGTCATCTTATTGTTTCAAATTATTTACAAATAGGACTCTACTGGCAACATAGCCGAACTCTGAGGGATCCAGGTACGGAGTTCATTTGAATATAGTAAACTCAAAATGCCTTTAAATGTCATATTTCACTTTGAGAAAATGTTGTCTGTTTTTCATCATCGACCACTTCTAGCTTCAATAATGATGGGAATTGTGCCTTTATGAGAAGAGGTACAATGTCAATTTAAGACTCAAATCAGAGTTTTCAGATGGCTGACACCATCATTAGCCGGGCTACAAGAAGATATGTCACACAACACATTTTTTTGGTCCAATCTCAAGTGGAATCTCAATGAGATCATCTGAATGAACAGCCAGTAGCCTAATAGTTTTAGCTCCTATAGAGCAGTAAGAGTGAGGCAACAAGCAACTCCTATGGTAGGAGAGATTCGATGAGTTAGTATCGGCATCCCTCCATACATGATTTTCACACCTGTGGGAGCTTTGGTGTTCCCATGAATCTGGGACACTTTTAGGAGCAATACTGCATCTGTCACTCTAGGATCATGCTCAATCTGACTAAAAGTTCAGTGTCTGCTCCTACTAGCAAATGCCAGTATCAAGACCTTTACTAAAACTGGAAACATCTTGCCAACATTTCTTGTGAAGACTCTGGAGGTGACAAGCTACTATTTGGTTTAATGTGTCTTCTATAGCTATAATATTTTTAAATTAATGATGTAATTCTCATGGCCACTGTTGAGCTGCACTGCAATTTTCGATTATTTTAGGCGGCCAGGGCCTTTTCACAGGTTTTATGTCAATAAAAAACAAATGATCAGTCTCTATATATCCGGTGTAGCTTTGAGATATACTGATGGTATTTCTGCGAAAGCTTCCAGTTTGATCCCTCTCAAATGACACATCCTTCCCTTAAGCTTCCTTGGGCTGCAGGTTTTCGATGGGTCTATTAATTATGCTTGTGTTAGAGAGCATGTTCCATGTTGGAAATCCAGGTTTGAATATCATTGACACTTCCACAACTGTGAAGAGCTTATTTTGGGCCTTACCAGAACATGCTATGTTGTCTCCTGTGTTTATTGGTGAACCTAGACAAGGTTGTGTGAATTTCCACCCGACTTAAAAATCCAATCTAGTATTTATCAAAGCACACTACAATATCATATAACACCATAGTAGTAGCTGGACCATGTGAGCAGCCCTCAAAATGTGGAGTCTAACTTTTTAGAATAGACCAAACATACCAAAAGCTTAAATGTGCAGAATTCACAGATGCAACATATTAGCCTCGAAACAGTTCTTAAATGTAACGTTTTTCTGTGTTACATATAGGGTATGAGTCGTATGCCAATATTTAACCTGACACTGTCAATGACACATTATTTGAGCTACCTTCCCAAAGGCATCTTCTCCAACATCACGCCACGGACATCTAGCTGTCACAAATATATTTTTCCTGAGCAGCATAGTGTAACACTTTTTTTAATAAATCCCAAGCTGTTTCTATGGTAAGAAGGATATCAACACACCTAGGGGCAAATTTACTAAATTCCCATGGGGCTCAGTGTAGCAGCCGCAAATGATGCACTGTGTGAGAAGGAGGGAGCAGGAGAGCACCATATATAAATAAATATGGCACTCTCCTCCCCTATCCATAGAGCAGGCACATGGGCCATGGACACACCTTTGCACCATAGTGCAAGGGTGTCTCTGTGAGTCTAGCATAGGTTTTGTACTTGAAGGGAACACTGCCAGTAAATAATACCATGCTTAGACTAACTTGAAACCTTTTCCCACTGTGTACAGAGCAGCACACATACAAAGTCGGACAAGAAAGGAGAAAAATAGCACTTATTTGAAATGGGTGAAATGTTCTCACTCTAAACCCTGTCTGCTTTGTCAAGTAAATAGGGCTTAGCATCAGGAACCTTGGGTGGTTGAATGGAAATGCCAATGCCCCACCCATGGTATGCCCCCTTGGCGTTAAGTGATGCAAAGCAGCGCTAAGTGCTGCTTTCCAGTGTTTTCCAGCTCTAAACAAGTTTAGCACTGGAAAGTTAATTTAAAAAAAAAAAAAAAAAGGTTTTGCGTCGTTTTTCATCACCTTTGTGATGCAAAATGCCATTAATTTTTTAGTAAATACACCTCCAGTGCTTACTTTGTGCCGGACATGTCGGTACCAGCATTTAATTTTCAACACTGGCACTAATAATAGTCCATCACATGGTGGCATTGGATGTCTATTTTGGGATGAGCAAAACCACAGGGTTTAATATTCCAATATACATAAAAAATGACAAATTATACTATGCCACACCATTCTTATAGCTTTGGGTTGCCTTGAATAGTCTTAATAGTCTCACCTGTAGGAGTGTGATGGTTAGTAGTTGTGTTTGTACTGTAATGTGCAGTGTAAGAGGGGGGGGTGGTTGCAGGCTGAAGTGGCCTCCTGGGAATGGCCTGGCCCCTTAATTTTTTACAAATTAAGCACCAAACACACCAGGCCAGAAATCTAAAACAGCAGCATAGTAAGCCAGAGCTCTCAACAGCCAGTGAAGCTACAACAGCAAATTTCAACAGCGACACCAAGATAACACTGGAGGAATGACAGTGGTTCAGTGGCCATTGAAAGCTAGTGAGATGCTCTTAAATTCTGGATGACAGTAGCATGGGAAGAAACAACTGCTGGAAACTGCGGTTACTGTCATAGCTTGATCTTAGAAGCAGTTAATTGTTGCTTTTTTGGTAATTTGCAATAATTCCCTATAGGTTACGCATAATTTATGGAATCATTTGGTGCTACTTTGGGAAGATTCGCTTTGGTTAACAGCAGTTGTTATATGTTCTGACAGCTTCTAATATGTTGGGTACGTTATGGTATTTGGTGATACTTCTTTGATGGTTGTGCTCCTAGTGTTGGTGCAGGAACTTTTAACAGCATGATTCATTTTGTGAATATTCAGGTAGCTTATGGTACTTTCTGGTACAAAATATAAAAGCCTAGGTTGTTAGAAGGCCAAAGGTTTCACCACAATTTCTGCCTATCTTTTTTTGTAAAATAAATTATTTTGAGTCTGAAAAGGTGCATCCCTCAATCACAAAACTGTTTTTCTAAAGACACATGGATGCATCAAAAACATTTCATTTCCCAAACGCAGTATGAATGGATAAATAGCGTTGTCAAGATGAAACACTTTTACAGTTAATGTGGCTAGAGGTGTCTGAGCAGTCATCTATCCGGGGTATTTAAGAAAACTGTAGGACAATTAAAAACACAACCGAATGCTGGCAATTGCACTTATAAAACCAAAGATTCAATGATCTAAGCATAAATCAACCTGCTAGAGATACTGATCTTTCAGAACAGTGTTTATAATTCACGTAATAAAAAATAATCACATTACTCCAAGACAGCCATTTATTTAACTGTGGGAGAGCTATAAAAATGTTGAACATCCTGAACATGTAAGATATCTCCAAGAGGTAACACAAAACAAGTTTATTGTTTAGGGGCAGAGGGTGGAGTTTACTTGGTGTTACAAGAAGTTGCACGTTATTTTCCAAATAAGACTTTACCCAAAAAAGTATAATGCCCTCCAGTGCAGGGATTCCATAAAGGGAAAATTAAAAAGAATGCAAACCATACAGTGCACTGATAGTGAGAAGAGTGTCACTTTCTAAAAATACATAGAGTCCATTCACGCTGAAACATGTAGGCAAAAAAATCAAGGTTCAATTCCACTACTTCTAGAAAGTGATGTCAAAGAACAAACAATAGCCACTGAGTCTTTAAATTCTATAATTGAAGCAGTTATCTGGTGGCAATTCATGGAAGAGGCAAAAACTTTGCATGTGACTTAATGTCCCCAATTGTCATAAACCAAGCAATTGGTTAAAAGTCATAAATGTAATACCCTTCTCAGAAATTATTTAACCTGATCTCAACCACTTTGGTGGCACTTACAAGTGACACATTTCAATATACTCTGGGTACCCTTCGATGCTCGCCAACGACAGACTGATTTCCCTGCCACAATTCCCAGCCAAGATCTTAGAGAAAATCAACAACAAATGCATCACAGAATACTCAATTACCTTGACTCCTCAATGCCAATCAGTCTGGTTTCAGACTCAACCACGGCATGGAAACTGCCCCCATGGCCAACACGAATGACATCTACATGGCGTTGGATGTAGGAAATACAGGTTCCCTCATTCTCTTGGACCTCTCCACCGTCTTTGACATGGTCACCCACCCCATCTTCATTCAACAGCAACACAACATCAAAATCCATACACATTCTTTCAAATTGATCTGCTCCCTCCTGACTGGTAGAACCCAGTCAGCCATCCTGGCATGTCCATCTTGGATGCGCACAATCTCATCTGTGGGGTTCCACAAGGCTCCTGACCCTCTTCATCGCATACATGATCCATCTAGCCAAAATAATTTGCTCTGACAACATCAACATCTCCTACGCTGGTGACATGC
Source organism: Triturus cristatus (assembly GCF_964204655.1). Lineage (NCBI taxonomy): Eukaryota > Metazoa > Chordata > Amphibia > Caudata > Salamandridae > Triturus > Triturus cristatus. The sequence continues at coordinate 1,191,948,968 of NC_140589.1, forward strand.
AACTCATTCTCTCCGTCATGGACAAGATAACCAATACCCGGATCCAGTTCAATGCTTGCATGACTATTAATCACCCACTAAATGAAGATCAACTGTCTAATGCTGAAAAACCAAAAGACCGTATTTGTGAACTTTGGGAACAGCACTTCACCATAGGACTCCACCTGGTGGCAACAAAGCTAGCACAGATTCCTACGCCAAGAACTAAGGGATAGTTATTGTCAGCAAACTCAACATGACTTCCAAAGTCCACTCCATCACTACCTAAGGCTTCCATACTCTGAAGATGTAGAGGAAGATTTTGAAATGGCTCAGAGTCAGCACCTGGGAAAACTGCCAAGCATGCCCTCATCACAAGCAAGCTGGACTATGGGAACACAGTCTATGCTGCGATCAACAAAAAAACTCTTCAGAAAGCTGCAGACCATTCAGAACGCAGCGGCCAGAATCACTCTCAACCTCCCACGCCACACTCACATCATATCACACCTGAAGGAGCTCCACTGGCTCCCCATACACAATGAAGCACAATTCAAACTCCTCTCTTCATTTTCAAGGCACTACATAACATTGACCTAGCATACATCAACAATTGCCTCTGTTTTCACAAACCTTCCAGGCACCTTCGTTAGTCCTGACTTCTGCTTGCACACATTCCACGCATACGGATAACCAAATTTGGTGGTCGAGCCTTCTGCTACATCTCTACTAATGGGGGCCACTTTTGAATAAGTGCCTAGGCCTTTTTTCTGTCCCAGTCCAACCCTGCATGCAACTAGGGGTGGGCGGAATTTGCAAAATTCACTTTTGCAAATTATCGCGAAAATGTTAAAAATCTCCGCAAACACGCGGAAATATCGCGAAGATGCGGAAGTTTTTTTCCCGTCCGTTCGCGGTATTTTCTGCGTGGTCGTGGCTTGCCAACTTACCCATGCGGTTGCTCGCGGGCGCGGCCATCTTGTTTTCACTTGTCTCGCGGTGCATGATCGCGAGAAGAAAGACGTGATCGCGCGACGAAGGACGTTACTGCGGGCGCGAACTGTCGCGAGACAGCGCAAATGGCTACCAACAATCCAACATCTCGTGGAGAACGCGACCGGATCGGGAAAACTTGTCAGCGAACGCGGGGATTCAGGTAAGGTGATCGCGCGCACGCGAGAATGTATTATTTTACAGCGCGAGCAAGCAAAAAATTTCCGGTAAAATGCGGATTGCGGAAATTTTGACATTTTCCCGCTCTCCGTGGAACGCGAAAATGTCAAATTATCGCAATTTCCGCGAGCTGAACGGAATTTTAGCCCAGGCCTACATGCAACGCAGCATGAAATCATTAGTAAAACCTGTCCGTGCTTGCCTTAGTTTAGACAACTGACTGGTGGTGACAAAGCATAAGCCTGATGCCAGTTGTGCCCAGCCACCTCATGTGCCCAGTACGCAGGCGGCTCCACAGCAGCAGCAGATCAGTTGTGACAGATTCATCAGTGCAAACATCTCCATTTATGATGAAGTGACATGACTGTAGAACGGTGATGAGTTGCACATGAACCAGATGATGTCAATGGAACAGTAACCAGAGCCACATAGATGCGCACACAACTGACCCAACAAGAAGTCACTGCTCCTATCACAGCATGTAGAGTCCGCCAAGCAGTAATGGACCATGGAGTTGTGATATGGAGTTGCTGTGCTACTTCCTGCATGCCTGCCTGGCATTGCTCATTTGAGGGGCCGGTCCTGAACATGAATACACCAGCCAGAAGCTTGGTGAGGCTTATATTATAAATGTATGGGCAGAACATCATGGTTCCCAACTGCTCTTACCATTGTATTTACTACAGTGGGTGTCTGATTTGTTCTGCTTTGTTTTCTTGCTGTGTTGGCTTCTGAAAGTCATAATCTATCTTCTGGATACCTTTTCTGATTATTTACAACGTGTTTATTATTGGAGAGGACTCAATAGGTAGTAGCATGAAAATAGCATTAGAGATACACATTGCAAGTTGTAGAGCTCCATTATTCATTTGATTCATTGACTAGTACACTTCTCTGTTTCCAAAATAGGCCACACTTTAGCGGCAGTGAACAGGCTCTGAAATTACGCAAATCTTCAGCAAACTTGACATGAAGCTAAAACTTGGTATCTTCTCCAACACTACTTTTACATTTGGAAGTGACTTCCACCACGCTTCTCCTATTCCTTCCTCCACTACTCACTCCTCCTAAAGTATGCGAAAGGGTCTTGTGGGTCTGAACACTTTAACCAAAAAGTTCTTCTGTCTCTTCCTATTTTCTAGTGAGTTGCTGTTTTTTTCAGAATTCCAGAACTCTGTCTCTCGTGTCCATGGGGAGGTAAATGCTCCAGTACAGGCTTTGGCTTCCATTCTGAAACTTTTAATCTTGTTTATACTGTAATAAAGTCAGGACTACAATTTCCAGAACGCCAAGTAAACATGGGCTGGTCGAGCTACTCCTTCATGATCCTGGGAAACTTGAGAGATCTGGAGGTGAGGCTGGCATAGTTTGGATCTCTCTCATGCATCCCCTACTGCTTCTTTTGAAATAAAGTTACACATTTGATGAGTCAACAACGAATACCCTAGAGAAATAATTTATGTGCAGAGGAAATTTCTAGAAGTAGGGCCTAATTTACAAGTTTTTGACGCAGGGCAATGCTGTAAGTCACTTTGCTGCGCTGCCCTGCGTCAAAAGGAAAGGGCAGGAATGTGTCATATTTATGATATACGGCGCATTCCTGTCCTTTCCCACTTTACTGGCGCCATTTTGGCTGCCTTGCACCAGTGCAGGCACCCTTTTGCCCATGAAAGGGTTTCCGCATTGTAAGAATGATTGTTTTTGTTCACAAAGGGACACCTTCCTGCACAAAAACAATAAATGGAGGTGTTTTCCCTTTATAATGTATGCTGCAGAATACAGCACACTTAGAAAGAGGAAAAAAGAGGAGAAATAAAGTTATTTCTCCTCATTATGCTGAGGCATAGGCTTTTAACACATTCAAAGATTTACAAATCCTTGTAAATCTGGGAATGTGTCAAAATCCATGGGTGTTGCGAGGGAAAACCCGTCGCAACGCCCATGGAACACCTCTTTGACACAGAGTAAGGCAACGCAGCAACTTGCACTGCTTTGCCTGATTCCATATCTACGAGGCCATGAAAAGCCATACAAAGTGGCTTTGTGTTACCTCGTAGATATGGATCTGCACTCTGCGCTGTTGGTGTGTCAAAAAAGGTAATGCGCCAGCAGCGCAATGGGCTTGTATATCAGCCCAGTAGTTTTAAATAAATTAGCTGACATCTGTAGAGGCTTGAAATGATGACCTCTGGTTTAAGTGTTTAATGTCAGAATTAAAAGGTTAATTAATCGACCGGGCATAGTCGAGGTAGGACCTAGAGCTCTGCTTTCACTCTGTTGAGTGTATGTGTATCATACACAGCTATGTATTGGCATTATTATATAGTGTTACGCAAGTCTGCTTCACTTCATGGGTGACAATTCTAGCCAGTCTTGAGTTTTCAGCCAACAGCATTTTTACATGCTGGAATTTTAAAGCCATACTTACAATGCTGAATATTTGACCACAGGTCCTATAGAGCCGCTTCCAGTTGCTCTTGACAATAAATCCAGAATTGGCTGAAGGTATTTGGCATGTCACCTTTGGCAGATACTGTTATAATGCACAGATCTGTTTTCATTCGGCTGTGACACTTGGCAGAAGGCATTTCTCGAGGCGTGTGGCGCCCGACTCCGTATCCAATAAGGTTTGGACAGATTTACTTGTATGTCCTACCATAAATTAATCCATTGACGGTTTTGAATACCGCTGAGGACTTCACAAGGTGGGCCTCAGGATTGGATTCTCAGCTCACCGTAATTGGAAGACCCTGACTGAGTTACTACTGAAGCTCCAGTGCGATACCTGGGATGCCCTTGTGGCACCAGTATTAGGTTGAACCCTGTCCCCCTTTATCCTGAGGAAGACTCGCAGCGGAGGTACAACCCACCCTCTAAGCACAAGCCGAGTCGAAACGTTGACGCACCCCACCCACATAGGGCATGGACCCATCCCATCCCCTTCACTCAATGTTGCATATATGCAATTTATAAAATATATAAAAAAAATTATAAATAATCTGTTCAGGTCTCCTTACCAGTCTTTCGCCAAAACCTCAAATGTATAATTCTAAATATCTGTGACTATTCACCTTTCTACCCTTGCACCAGCACACCCAATCTTCCCCCCTTTTTCTGTGAGCAACCTTTGTATCTAATTAACTCTGATATATTTTAAGTATATGATATTAAATATACTGAATCTAAACATATCCTGGTGTTCTTTGGCTTACACTGACTGTATGCTTTGAACTATGCTATATTGGATAGCAAGGTATGTTGTTGTGTTCAATGTGGTATTCATTATCAGTGTTTGACTTATGAAGCTACACACATAAGAAAAATTGTAAATTCATTTTTGCTTTCAAAGCAGTCACGGAGCACCTTTCAAATGTTGGTGCGCAGAATGCCAAGTCTGTGTAGCCTTGAATCCACCTCCTCAGGCCTCTTTATCCGCAACCAGACTCCCTCACGCGTGCAGGTTCCTGCTAGCTCTCTTTATAATGGCTTTTCCATCATTTTCTATCTCTGTCTTTCCATTTTGTTTTTCTCTCTCTTCCTCTTGGTAAATGTCTGATGCAGAAAATAAGTAACGGTCTCTAAAAGTAAGTGCCAGTGGCCCTGACCGGCAACTACTGGTTCAAACTATGCACTGACTCTAGCATTATACTGCATAGTGGTGTCTTGTGTGAAATCCAGCAGAAATATTCTGCAGGACGCTGTTTTGAAGATTCCAGTCCAGTGGTATGCAGTGAAAAGTTGTTCTGTGAAATGCTCTGTACACTGCTTTGGTTTAAGAAACGGGCTTCAATTGTGTGCTGCGCAGCTGTTTTGAGGTACACGCTGCAGTGGTGTGTTGCACAGCTGTTTTCTAGTGGCATGCTTCCCAGCTTTGTTTTGTGGAATGCTAAACTGTGTGTTCTATTACACGGTTCAATTATGTGAATTTTCTATACTAGAATACCAAAAAGCTGTGGGTTTGAGAGCCTATGCAACGGTATGACTCAAATTGTGGACATACTGTGCAGCTGTACGGTTTGGGACTCTGTTTTAGTACCTGTTTATTATTGGGAGCTGTACCTGTTTGCAGCAGTACCTGTTTATTATTGGGAGTTTGTGAATAAAGTATCAATCAATTTGTAAAGTGCACGCTCACTTCAAAATAGTTACTTGAAACCAACAAGATATGTTTAGTACCCAAAACAATGATGCTCAAGTTACCACCCTAATAAGAATAACAGTCGCAGGGATGTGCACCTGTGAGTACAAGACTAAATAACGCAGTATTTGCCCCGACCAGGAGTCACCGCCCTGGCGTATGAAACCCCATAGTAAGAGGGGATGTGGTCCGTCCACTACACTGCCGACTTTGGTGCTGGAAACCAGGGTTCGAGCCTCGGGGTCGCGTCCGCATCCTGTGATTCTGGGCAAATCAATTACTCTCCCCGTGCCTGAATGTGTAATGTAAATACGGTGCTCGTGTAAAGCGCTCCAATACCTTCGGGTCGAGTCCGCGCTATATAAATATACTAAAAAATGAGGCACATGCTGACATCCCCCACCTTCAAAAACCACAAAATTTATCTTTAAATATTGCCAGTTTTCAGCAATACCATTAGCTCAGTATAGTGTAAGATGAACTTGCTACTATTACTTACCCAAATACCTTGGTGAAAGAACACCAATGCCCTTACCACCCTGTCTTTCAATTGTACAAAAATATGAGCAAAATAATAAGCCTGGGTCCTTCAGAACACACTTTTGTGAGTTAGTTTCCCAATATCCTTTAAGACAGAAGCGTATGAAACCCCATAGTAAGAGGGGATGTGGTCCGTCGGCTACACTGCCGACTTTGGTGCTGGAAACCAGGGTTCGAACCTCGGGGTCGCGTACGCATTCTGGGCAAATCACTTCATCTCCCCGTGCCTGAATGTGTAATGTAAATACGGTGCTCGTGTAAAGCGCTCCAAAACCTTCGGGTCGAGTCCGCGCTATATAAATATACTAAAAAATGAGGCACATGCTGACATTCCCCACCTTCAAAAACCACAAAAATTATCTTTAAATATTGCCAGTTTTCGGCAATACCATTAGCTCAGTATAGTGTAAGATGAACTTGTTACTATTACTTACCCAAATACCTTGGTGAAAGAACACCAATGCCCTTACCACCCTGTCTTTCAATTGTACAAAAATATGAGCAAAATAATAAGCCTGGGTCCTTCAGAACACACTTTTGTGAGTTCGTTTCCCAATATCCTTTAAGACAGAAGCATCGGTGAGTGTGCAGCTTGACTTTTCAGTTAGGGTGGCTGCGGAACAGGCTAGACCTCTTTTTTTTTTTTTTAGGGCCCTTGTAAAGTTAGCCATAAAGAAGCTGGAAACGTACACTTTCTTCAATTGTTTACTTATAGGAACAGAAACCCAAAGGAGTGCGTCCTCGTTCAATGAAGATCAGACTGCAGCTGCCTAGTAGAAGCATTTCTAATCCTACTGGACGAGAACACAGGCACGGGCTTAACATTTCAAAGGTATACATTATTGAATATGGAATTATAGAAAGCAAGTGCATTGACTTTTTTAGCGATTCTCTAGAACCAGAGTAGTGATGCAGCTGATGATCGATGTCCGGAAGGGTAAAGTCAGTAACTAAAATGTGTGGGGCCAGGATTTGTGAGGGGCCTCCAGTTGATCTATTACAGAGGTCTGGGGGTATTGTCTTGGACCGTCGTTGATTCCAAAGCAGCCAGTGGAGCCATAGGCGCTGTGCCATTTACCTGCTCTGGAGCCTTTCAGATGCTGGCTCCTTGTCTGATTCTAAGTCGCCGTACAATTTCATGGGCTCCGTGCCTGTAACTGATTTGTTTGGGTTTGTGACAAACACTCGATGGCTTTCCTGTACAGCTGGGCCGACTTTCGGTGTTATTGTGAAGAAGTTTGTAATTGCGGGTTCCCCTACAGTAGCTGCCTTACGAATACTTTTTATTGATACTTGTGTTGTGCCCAGTTTTCATGTGTCCTGTTCGAGAGCGTAGCATTTTATACGCCATGCTGTGGCTTTCTTGTGATGGTCACTATCCGCTTCTTTATCAGTTTTTTCTGTATTCTAGAAGCCTACTTCACTATTCTAGGTTTGAAAAGATCTTGATTCCTGGTCGCCCTAGATGAACAATAACATTTATAAGACTGGAGTGGTGACTAAAGTCCAGCCTATGCACGACGTTAGGAGCGGTGATTGAAGATAAACTGGTTTTAGGAAAGCCGGTTATAGAGGCAAGTGGTCCGGGGGAAAGGCTTAGGTAAAGGCTGTCCAATCGTGTAACGCCAATACGAGACAGAAAGATGAAGAAAGTAGCTATTACGCTCCCAAGCCTGCGACCATATACCAGTTCATTGCCGCAAAGAGTTATGCCCGAATTCTTGGCTGCTGCAGCTCCTTCAGTGCGCTATACGTTTTGTTTCCCCCCTCACAGCTGCACTTACCCCTGGTCGAAGCTCTTACTTCTTTCCCTCTGCCCAGCCAGGCTGACAGGAGACTGCAGACTGTGGGCTCTGCTTCGTGATTGGGCAAAGTCACCTTCTCACCTTTCTTGGGGGCCAATACGTTTCTCCGATATCAAAACACTGGAGATTGACAAGGATGCTCCACTTTTCCCAGCAGGGGTTAGCTGTTTCTGGGGGCTCATTCACTCCCTTTGCTCTTCTGAGGTCACCTCTGTGGACTGAGGTGCTCTTTGGAAGATTTTCAGAAATTTTTGAATATTTGAATTTTGGCGAGTGGGACCAATCGGGTGATTGCAGGCTGCGCCCAGAGCTACCCGGGCTGCCTCCGCGATATACACGTGGCACGCACTGACTGTCAGCGGCCGCACTCGCCAAGTCGGCTCCACGAGGGGAAAAGTGAGGCTGTGAATGTGACTGGGGAGCTGCTGAGGAGACTCATTTGTCTGTTCCCAGTTCCGGGTTTCCCTCCCGATGCTGCCCGGTGCTCAGGGGAATCGGCACAGGCTCAGGAGTTTTTTCGAGGGGAGTGCTCAATGATGAAAAAAGTGAAGATTATTAGAACGGAGCTCCCCTCACTCCTCACTGCACCTCGCTGCTTCGGCGTTCTCCACTCCACGTTTTCCACATGCTTCAGGAAATATCCTTATCCATGGCAGGCTAATAATCAAGGCCCAACTCAAACATTTGGCCATAGCTACAACTATAGGGGCCTCAATGGATGACCACAGAATCCTTAACGCCTCCATGGCAGATCTAGTGCCCAGGTTCATGCAGATGGGTTTCATCCATTTGCTCCTGGGAAGCTTGTAAGCCAGGCACGCCAACAAAAAGTGGGATATAGATTCCGTCGGAGCTGAACAAGCAGGACAATGCTCTGACCCATGCAAGCGCCATTTGCATGTAAAGACATTAATTGGGAGGGAGCCAACCCTGAACTGGTGATTTAATTTCCTATCAACTGGTCTAAGGATGGTATCCCAATATGTTTCGAGCACGAAGTCCCTGGATTAGGGTGACCAACCGTCCGTAAATTTCACGGACAGTCCGTAATTTCGGCCGTCTGTCCGTTGTCCGTGAAGGATTCTTTAACGGACGTCATTTGTCCGTAATTTTAACCGGGCACCGGTCGCACCACCCTAAAGCCGGCACAGCTTCCACCCACCTCCCTTCTTGACTCAGATGCTGTTGAGGTCGGGTGTAACAGACTCCGATGCAGTACCAAAGCTCAGATACCCAGCAGCCAGCCGCGCTGCATCCAATGCGATGCAGCGCGCTACGAAATTCGTTTTAGTTATTTAATTGTTTACTTACCTGTAATTATCCATATTCCGGTTTTTAGAACCCCCCACCCTGCCCCTCACCCGCCCCGCCTTACCGCCCCACGGAACTCCCTCCAAGGGCCGGAACTCCCTCCAAGGGCCGTGGCTGCCAGCAGCATTGGAGAGGCACAGCGGGATGGCAACCCTCACACCTTCAGCCCTTGAGGAGCTGTTTGGAGGTGCTTGACGGTGACTAAGAGGGAGGGGCTACAGCTTCAGGAGCAGGGGCATCTATTCAGATGCAAACAGCCCTGAATGCGTCATGTCTCTGCAAATTAGAGGGGCCTCACACGTTCCCTTTCTGCCCAGGGCCCCACACATCCTAGAACCGGCCCTGATTACCCCGAGGCAGCACGTGGTTCTCTTCACAGAGCCTAATTACTGTCACTAAATTGTAAGCAAACCTCGGTTCTTCAAACATGCAGTCTATAATGTAATAAAATAAAGAAATGGCACAATCGCCCCCACACTGATTACCAAAGTATGGAGGACAATCAGTTAAATCAGTTCTCTTGGAGTATCTCCTTTAAGTACTGTACATCACAGTGGGGGATGGCAAAACTAACATTTTGGAAAGAGAGCCTGTCTTCTAGTTGTCTTGTCCAGGAGGGGGTGAGGAGCCCTGCCCCACCCTGGAAGAGACCAAGATGATACTAGAATACTGCATGCCCACCCCTGTGCCCACCCTGGTGGATCCTGTTCCCCCTCCTGTGATGGCTCCTAACGCCCCCCCCCCAGTGATGGCTCCTTTCCCCCCATGTGGTGGCTCCTGTCCCCCCCGCCTGTGATGGCTTCTGTCCCCCCCGCCTGTGGTGGATCCTGTCTCCGCCCTGGGTTGCTTCTGTCCCAGTCCTGGAATGGCTCCTGCAGCGAGGGTGAAGTTCTTGATGGGCCTCTTCTCAAAAAGGCTCTGCTCAAAATTAATATGAAAAGGTGGGCGAGTGAGTAAGTGAAGAGATGGGTGGATGGCTGGATGAATTAGTGAAAGGGTGAATGGATGAATGAAATATTGAATAGATGGATAATGAGAGGGGATGGATGGATGGATTGATGAGTGAGTGGAAGGATGGATGAGAGAAAAGGTAAATAGCTGGATGTATGGGTGGAAGGGTAGCTGGATGGGTAAAAGGGTGGATAGATGAGTGAAAGGATGGATGAGTGAAAAGGTGGATGATGAGTGAGTGAGTGGGTGGATGGATGAGTGAAATGATGGATGGATTGATGAATTGATAAGTGCAAGGGTGAATGGATGGACGGATGAGTGAAAGGGTGCATGTAAGGATAGATGAGTGAGTGAAAGGGAGGGTAGATGGCCAAAAGGATGAATAGATGAGTGAAGGATGGATGAGTGATAGGGTCAATGGATGGACTCATGAGTGGATGAGTAGATGGATGGGTGGGTGGATGGAAGGAAGGATGGCTAAGTGAAAGGGTCGATGGAGAGAGAAAGGGAGGATGGATGGATGGCTGAAAGGGTGGATGGGTGGAAGGATGAGTGACTGGATGGATGGGTAAGTGAAAGGATGGCTGGAAGGGTGAAAGGGTAAATGGCTGGATGGATGAGTGAATGGATGGATGGTAGAAGAGTGGATGGATGAGTGTACAGATGGATAGGGTGAAAGGGTGGCTGGATGGATGGATAGATGAGTGAAAGGATGGATGAAGGGATGGATGAGTAAAATGATAGATGGAAGGATACATGATGGATAGGTTTGCAAATGGTTGAATATGTTTGGAAATGGCTGGGCTTACTTATATACTATTGTGCGACCTCCTCTGATGTGTCTGTAAAACTTACCTATTGCTTTGAAGTTTTGTCCTGAATTTTGACCTCCTGTCCTGAATTTGTGTCCTGAATTTTGACCCTTTGTCCTGAATTTTTACACTCACCGTCCTGAATTTGCACCAATGCCAGTTGGTCACCCTACCCTGGATAAAGTGGGCCTAATATTAGGAGAAAAGTAGTTGCTCTTAACCATGTCCCAGTGCGCAGCCTTAAACTCCCTTTTATATGGAAATGGATTTTCTTCGAGATGCTCCCATAAACCATTCATCCCCATCCCGCACAAGGTGATTTTTATATTCTGTAGCCATATGATTTTCCCCGTACAGCCGACCCCCCTGAAATCCATAAGGGATTTAGCGTATTGGGAGAGCTCAGGGGTGAACCCAGAGTCGTCTCCAAAACGCTATCGGTCTAAATCGGGCTAAATTCTCTATGCGAAGACAACCCAGATCCATAAAAAGTGACAAAAGGGGCGAGGATTGTGGAAGGCTCGTGATGGCTCTAACAAATTTATTCTGAGCTTGTGCCAAGGTGGAGATGTTCTCAAAGCCCCATAACTCCGCTCCATATAAGATTGAGGAAATAACCTTGGTGTTATAAATCTTGAGAACCGGGGCCATGGGCTTAGTGAACGAGAGCTTATGTTCTTGTACCAGAGCTCCTGCCAACTGTGCATGTTTCAGGGCTAAAAGGTCAATCTGGGGCTTCCAGTTAGGTTTCTTGCCCAAGGTAATCCCCAGGTATGCAAACGCATTAAAACCAAAGGAAATGATGGACGGAGTGTTGAACATTGCAAGCACACACCCCCAGTCAACTGATCTGGGTTTAATCCATCACCGTTCTTTAGCCCACTCTGCCACCCCAGTTCAGACATGGCCATATGCAAATCAGTCTGACCCTGTGCCTCATGGGAACAGTCCAGCCCGAACTGCCAAACCATGTCTTCCCTGGACCGGAAACAAGCTTCCTGGGACCGGTTTCGGGTTCATAACCCTCGTCAGCTAGGCTATCTTGAATCCAGTGGCAAAGTGAGCAAGGGACCCACGTCTGGGCATACCCTGGCTGAAGACGGCTGAAATGCCAGAAACCGGTCCTAGGAAGCTTGTTTCCGGTCCAGGGAAGACATGGCTTGGCAGTTCGGGCTGGACTGTTCCCATGAGGCACAGGGTCAGATGATTTGCATATGGCCATGTCTGAACTGGGGTGGTGGAGTGAGCTAAAGAATGATGATGGATTAAACCCAGATCAGTTGACTGGGGGTGAGTGTTTGATTTGCTCTAACGCTCCGTCCATCATCCCCTTTGGTATCGCTTTGTTCGCCCTAAGTTGGCAGGGTATGCCCAGACGTGGGTCCCTTGCTCACTTTGCCACTGGATTCAAGATAGCCTGGCTGACGAGGGTTATGAACCCGAAACCGGTCCCAGGATGCTCGTTTCCGGTCCAGGGAAGACATGGCTTGGCAGTTCGGGCTGGACTGTTCCCATGAGGCACAGGGTCAGACTGATTTGCATATGGCCATGTCTGAACTGGGGTGGTGGAGTGAGCTAAAGAATGATGATGGATTAAACCCAGATCAGTTGACTGGGGGTGAGTGTTTGATTTGCTCTAACGCTCCGTCCATTAACCTCCTTTGGTATCGCTATGCAAACGCATTAGTCTGTTCCAATAGGACATTGTTCATAAACACACTACTTTTAATGGTCTTGTGATTGTGAAAGACCATGAACTTTGTCTTATCCACATTTACCACCAGCCCATGGTCGCGGCAAAACACCTCGAACCTAGACAATGCAGCCTGCAAGCCCTTCTGTGTCTTGGATAGGATCAAGGTGTCGTCAGCGAACATGAGCAATGGTATCCTCAGCCCCGCCAAACTAGGGGCATCTTTATGGCATGTGGAGAAGTAGTGAACCACCCTGTCTATAAACAAGGAAAACAACGTGGGCGCCAGGGCGCATCCTTGGCGCACCCACTTAAGGACTGAAAATCTAGCTGTAACCTCACCCTTTGTGCCCCACCGCACCTGCGCATAATTAGAAGTGTGCAGTTTAATTATCAAGGCTAGTAACTCCTGGGACATCCCAGTATCCAAAAGTACGCTCCACAATTTGGTATGTGGAACCAGATCAAAAGCCGACTTAAGGTAGATAAAGGCTGCATATAGCGAACCTCCTCCCATGATAACTACTTTCCAGTAGATCATAACAAACCTAAAAACCTGGTCGATGGTGCTAGTAAAAGGATGTACTTAATCTTTTTCAAAACGCATCTAACCAATCCTTATAGAAGAAAACACCATGAGAACCAAACATGTCTTCATTGTTGGCTACAACACATTCAACCTCATCATGTATTTCATCTAGAGCAGTATGAAGCAAAGGTAATCTTGAAAAGCAATCTGCTCTAACATTGCAGCCACCAGCATTGTATTTAATGACAAAAGTATATTCATGTAGGTGGGATACAATGTGTATTAATCTGCTGGCAGATGCTTTACCTGTTCCATTGCCATTTAAAAGGTGTAACAGGGTTTATGATCTGTACAAATGTTGAAATGAGTATCCCAAAGAAAGGTCCTACATAGTTTTACTGCCCAGTAACAGGCAAGAGCCTACATCTGTAAAGTGCTATAGAGAGATTCTGCTTTATTGAGTGCTCTGGAATCAAACTCAACGGTATGTACTTTGCCAGATACCCAATGACAAAATACAGCACTTAACCCACGTTAACTGTTAAAAAATACTTCTGACCAGGAGAGAATGATGACAGTACAAGAGCACTGACAATCACATTTTTGATCTCCTGAAATGCATTTTCTACATCTGTTAGCCCAATAAAAGAAGTGCCCTTCCTAAGCAATGAGTGTAACGGTTGAACTACCTGTGCATATCCTGGTACAAATCTTGAATAGTACTCTGGCATGCCTAGCAAAGACTGTATAGTTTCTTTGTCTTTAGGAATGGATACCTCTGAAATTGATTGTGTTAACGAAAATTTGGTTTTATACCTGTGGCAGAACTTGTGTGACCTTAGTAGTCAAGACTATCTGTGAGAAATATACATTTGTTCAAACCCAGAGTAATTCCAACATCTTTAAAACTACTCAAAAGTTTTTCTAGGATGATCAAATGTTCCATTTTAATTTTAGAAAATATCAAAAGATCATCTTGATATGCCTGTACTCCAGCAATTCCCCCAAGTAAATGATTCACGAACTTCTGAGATACACTTTAGACAGTTAGAAGCCGACTTGCTTATGACTTTCCTGACCCTGATAGTATGCTACTGTCAGCGTGGGGAAACTCAGTCAGTCAATTAGCTTTATTCGTTACTTTTCGGTAACATAAAAGTACAGTACGCAATAAAAAGCAGATTATCAAACTGATTAAAACACAATTCATATATATAAATATGTAAAATACATTATATCGGCCAGAATTAATCTTTACAATTAATTTTCCGACATTGTCACACCCGGCATACTTTTCCTGATCTTCAAAACTTGCCACAAATAGGAAGATATTGCACAGCATACAAGCAGGGTGTGTAATTGTACTAAGAATGAGAGAGCTGGCCTACATTGTTTAAAATTTTAAAATTTTAAAATCGATAAACTATATCTCTTCCTTGATATTACAGAAAATTTACAAAAAATATAATGTGCAAATTGGTTAATGAGATCATATTATCACACAGGCTTAATGATAGCTCAAAGAAAACACAAGGAGATGATGGACGGAGCGCTGAAACTTTTCAGACACTCACCCCCAGTCACAGATCTGGGTTGAATCCATCATCGTTCTTTAGCTCACTTCGCCACCCCAGTTCAGACACAGCTATATGCAAATCAGCCTTGACCCTTGGGTGCTTGGTTCCAGTTCCGGGAGGACCTGGCCTGGCATTTCGGGCTGGACTGTTCCCATTGGGAACAGGGTCAACACTGTCCATCAATTGTTATTTTTACATATAACAAATACCTACAAATATTCTATAAAATAAATTTAAAAAATGTTTTTTAAATATTTAAAACTCAAAAATATTTACAAACAAAAACATTAATTATTACATAAATGTATTTATTTAATTTCCTACCCTATAGCACTACACAAATCACAACACAATTCAATTTTTTTTCAAATGTACTTGCAGAATTAACATAATTGATTATAAATTAAAAAACTATAAATAATAAAAAACTAATAAAAATTCAATTACACAATTAAAACTTATTTTAAAATTTAAAACTATTACTATTTAGCAACTAATTATAAAGTGAATAAAATGTATTTAATACCCACCCTTTACCCCTTTAAAAGAAAAAACAACACAAAAAAAATATCACACAAAATAAATATCAAATATTTACCATTAATTAACAACTACATATTAATTAATTAAACACAAATTACTTCCTGCCGTTTACCCCTATAAACACCACAACACACACCTAAAATTAATTACACAATTGCAATAATTATTTTTTAATTAAATTAATTAATATCAAATAATTATTAATAAAAAAAACTTGCCACCCTTTAACCCTATAAACACCAAAAAACACACCTAAAATTAATTACACAATTAACATAATTAATGACCAATTAATTAATTAACAACTAATTATTAATTCATCAAAAAAAAATACTTCTCACCCTTTACACCTATAAACACCAAAACGCACACCTAAAATTTTATTTTATTTTTTATTTAGTGGCATTTTCAAACAAGGTTACAAACATTGCAAACAACATGCCAGTTGCTGATCGATACATGTTTGTCTATACATCTACATACCACTATAATTACAGATATTATTACAAACGTGCACGCTCCTCTGCATTATACGTGATAGGATTAAGAGCCAACATAATACAAAACATCGGCTGACATCAGGATAACAGTTGAAAGTTCTCTATATATCTCACCCACTAGGCGATGTGCAAATAGTTGGTCCAGACACTGTAAAAACTGTGCCCAGTGTGCAGTATACATCTACCACAGTGCACCAATCTCCCCCAGGCCTTCCTGTGCTTGTCAACAGAGCCACAGATGCCTTCGGAGCTCCTTCTCCCACCTCCTGTCGCTTTCGAGCCCACACCACAAAAGGCTCCCATATGTCTCAAGGCCTGGATGCCGATGGAATCAGTTCACAAAATGTAGTCAATTGCGAGTGGCCGAATGTTACGTCTCAGATCAAATCTTTCATAAATGGTGCCCCCTTCCACCCCCAGTGCATGCCCACTCAGCGTTTAGCGAACAGGAGTAACATAGCGTGAAGTTTCCGAACTTTAACTGGTGTGTCCTTCACATATCCTAACAGGCCCTGTAGGGGGTTTGGGTCGTCCTTTGTACCTATTATCTTATGGATCGTAGTGAATATGTTGGACCAAAATAACGAAAGCTGTGGACAGCTCCATGCCATATGTAAAAATGAAGCCGGAGCGAAGCCACATATCCAGCAGCTGTCATCATCTTTCAGTCCCATGCAATGTAAGTTGGAAGGGGTCCTACAGAACCTGTGAAGGTACTTAAAGTGTATTAAACAAAGCTTGTAGTTGGGAGACAGGGCCGTGAGTTGGTTGCAACAATAGGCCCATTGTTCTTTCGTGAGTGTAATTTGCAGTTCCTCATTCCATACCTGGAGTGCCTGTGGTTGCATCAAGGGTGCTGAGTTTTGCATTTGATTGTAAATACTTGTGATTAGTCTGTGCAGCGAGTCCGACTTAAGCACATTCTCTAATGCAGGCAGGGTGGGCGGGGGGCTCGGGAAGGTGTTGTGTAGAGACCGACATGTAGCCTGGAGTTTGTAATATAAGAAAAGTTCAGAGAATGGTACAGCCTGCTCTTCTGTGGATACTGGTGGGGACCTAAATGTCTCCTCTGGATAAAGGATTGCAAAAACACGGAGACCCATTTTTTGTGCTAATGTTCTACTAGTGCCCTCCCCCATAGTGGGTAAGATTGGGTTGTGTGCCAAGGGCATTGACGGGGCACATAGGATAGTAAGGTTAGCTCTTTTCCTTAACTCATCCCACGCCCACTGCAGGGTTTCGACCTTGTCTATGCCGTCTCAGGGTCATTTGTAGGTTTGATATAATGCTACCTGCAGAGGGACAGGCAATGCAGCATCTGTTTCAACAGCTGTGTGAGGTTGAAAAGGAGTCAGGTGCACCCAGTAATGAAGGAACTGAGCCTGAGCACTCCATGCATACAATTGCATTTCTGGGGCTCCCAGACCACCCTGATGTAGGGAAAGGGTCAAAAGTTCCCATGAAATCCGTGCCTGCCCGCCCGCCCAGACCAGTGAGACAAGTAGAGATCGAAGAGATTTAAAAAAGGCTTGTTTGAGGGGAATTGGGATGTTTACGAATAAATAAAGTAGTTTCGGCAATACCACCATCTTGGCTAATGCTATTCTCCCAGCTAAGGACAACAGGAGCCTAGCCCACGCAGTAACTTTTCCTTCCCACCATGTCATAGCACGCCCATAGTTCATTTCCCATATATCCTGCATATTTCTACTGAGCCATAAACAAAGGTATTTCACTGGTTCATCTGCCCACTTAAGAGGAAATTCGGTTGGAGTCGGGGTAGTGGCGTTTGTTAGGGGAAAGATAACTGATTTGGTTCAATTAATGGAGATGCCAGAAAGGCCCCCAAATTTAATGAATTCCTGAATAAGTGGAGCAAGGTTCGTTCCCGGATTGGTTACGTACAATGTAATGTCATCAGCATACATTGAAATAAGAAGGCTCCTCGTGCTAAACCCAATCCCCCTGGCGGTGAACACACACCTAAAATTAATTACACAATTACCATAATTAATTAACAATTAATTAATATTAAATAACAACCAATTATTAATTAATTAATAATGAATTATGTTACAAACTTAACACTATGACATCTTAAATAAATAATACAAAATAATAATTTATTTAATATAAATAAATTATTTCCCACCCTATTCCCCTATAAACCCAAAACCCGCTACAGAACTAAAATATGCAAAATTCTAATAAAAAAATGTATAACTACTAAAAATGTAACACATATATTTAAAAATATAAACAATTCTTATACAAAAAAATACATCACATATATTTAAAATATATACTAAAAATACATAACATTAATTAAAAAAATTGAAATTTTTAACAACTATATTTTTGCAAACGATAATAAACGCTTCGATTTTTTTAAAATCGATATTACTTACCTTAAGTCAATATTCTTGACCATGATATTCTTGCTGTCGATATTTCTCATTCACGATATTTATGACTCAATATTTCTGCCACTTGATATTAAAAACTCAATTTTATGTCTGCGCATCTTCTAGAAAACAAACCAACATGTCAATCTCTTTGTCTCCATAAGCTTTTCGAATTATGTCAGTTTGTTGAAGTGCAATTTTTGGAGACCAATGTTTCATGAAATGTTGATCAGAGATTATAGTTACCGTAGCCTCAGAATCAGCCATCATGTCAATGTCAAGATTCCCCAATAGCACTTTACAAAACGGACCCTTGGCCTTCTGATCATATAGGGAAGTAGCTCAATGGTTAAAATCAACTTTTGAAATTCACCTTGAAAAACACTCACCATTTACACGATCTCCTGTGACATTACTTTCATGCATTTATACATTATTGACTTTGAAGTTGTTTTTGAAAGTGGATACTTTGTTACAGGAGCGGGAGAGAGCGGAACCTTTCCCAACCTGATACTTTGTTGCCATAGTGTTCTCACATTCCATTGGACCACAACGCCCAGCAGTCCACGCGGCGCGCATGCCGCACACGCACGGGGAAAACGCCTTGAGGCGTACATAAGGCGGCCAGGGCTCCCGCAGCGCAGGTCGCATGGAGAACGTGCCTGGGCCAAGGACGGGCCCGTCCGAGCCCATCAGACACCGAAAGGAAGCCAGGCTGGGCCATATTATTAACACTTTGTCACCGGGTGGACAGGACTGGACAGGTATCTATAACACATTGCAGGTATCTGGTGGACTCTTTTCTCTTAACTACGTGTTCTAGACTAAAATGAGTAAGCGTATACCTGGTGTAGGGGTAGTGGGGACCCTAGATGCCTTTCTGTTGAGGGCAGAATCTGCATTAATCCACGAAATTGAGCTTACAGAGCGTAGGTTATCGCTGGAACCACAACACCCCCAGAGTTGCAGTGTTCAGACAGCGACGCTCGACTAGCACAAAGAGGATGAAGAAAGTGAAGAAATGGGTCCTCATAGCAGCCATAACAATCACTTACAGGTCATAGAAGTGGACCCAGAGTTAAATAGTCCCTTAGAGTCAGTAAGAAGCTCAAATGGCCCAAATGTTACCACGAGGGGACAGAAGGCAAAAATATGTCAAGGAAATAGCCTTGAACCTCCTTCTAAGAAAAGGTAGGGTCAAGGCACTCTAAAAAATAAACAACAGTCCCCAAGGGTAATAGGAGAAAAATTAACAGTACGGACAGTGTTAACAGGCAGGGACATAGTTTAGTAACTACGAATCCTGTCAATAGGCTCTTTCAGGGGTACAATGAGGATGAATCATGGAAAAAATTAGAGGTAATGCTTGCAGCTCTCTTGGATCCTCTGTCCCACAAACTATCCCACATTGAGGCTAGACTCGCAAAGCTAGTGGAGTCTATTATCAGTATTACCAACCCCCATTTGGACACATGCCTAGGTAGGGGTAATGACCTAGTACCTCCGAATGTAACGGGAACTAAGAGCAGCATTCCTACTGGCAATTTAGTCTCTCGCAACAACCACTGCCCTAACACTTCGGGCAACAGAGTTAATAACCTAGAACTGACTGTTCCACCATATCAGAGACCAATATCTTCCATATCCTCAGGACCGGACCCCCAGCCTAGTTCAACTGGTGCCAAACCTGCAATTAGATCAGCAGCTACCACTGGGATGCCTAATTTGGGGGACGGACCAAGACAGTCCATCGCTCAGATCCCCTTAGAACTATATTGAGGTGAACTGCTATCAGCTCAAATCTAAACCTGCACCTTCCACCAGAGGCAACTCCCTACGTAGTGGTCCTGGCAAACGTTCCACATTTACAGTCCAATGCTCCTGAACATTGGTCAGCCTTGCGAAACAAATATTTGCATTTAGTGAGCTCAAAGACAGGGATTAAAGACAGGCTCTTCGAGGAGTTTAAAATGGCACGGAGAGTGGGGTAGGTCAGTAAATCACTCAAGTCCCTACCTGGTGACTGTGTTGTCCTAAGCTTTAAGTCTCCAGGCCTGGTGCAATTAATCCTGGAGAGGGCTGTAAATAGTCATATTGTGGTGCAGGAGATAAATATTCTCCTGCTCGGTTATTTCTATCAACTCCCTACAGACTACAGGCAATCAAGGGTGGGGCATACATTCTCAGGGATTAGGCAGGGCAGAGATCTGATCCCACTTGAAGCTCCATGGCAATTGAGGGGAGATAAAACACTCCCATGGGCTAGGCAGCGTAGCGATGCAATTCCACTTAGTAATCAATACGAAATTTTTAACTCGCTTGAAGGAGTAGATTGACTGGTTAAATGTATGGCTCATTCAGGAGGCACATCCCTGAAGCTTGAGAATATCCCTAAGACCCCACGATCGCATGGATTCTATAATGATTATCCAAATTTTGACAGACTTCATTCAACAGTAAGCCCTCAATTAATCACACAGAACGCATTAGTGCAAAGAGCCAATCTGGGAGGCCACAGCAGCATGCCATTGGGCAATTCACAGGAGGTTCTTAAGCTCCTAATCAATGATGAGATACCGGCTATGGTAGCAGGTCAACCCCCAATTGCAGAAGTGCCTATTATTCCACGGTGCAAGAGTGATGAGGTTATCTGTAACTTTGCCTCATGGAATATTGCAGGCTTACGTTCAAAGATAACCAATTCCATATGGTGTGAGTTTATAGAGGTCTATGATGTGGTATCCCTCCAGGAAACCTGGTTGAAAGAGGCAGTCCATATTAATGGTTTTAAAACCTTTCACACCCCGGCAGTGGAGGGTTTAAGTGGGAGAGTGAAGGGAGGACTTTGCACCTATATCTCGAATATGCTAAATGTAGAAAAGATAGAGAATTACCTGAAGGAGATCTATTATCAGATAATTGTAATGGACCTTGATAGAAGGCAATGTTTATTGATGGTTAATTTTTATAATAACATTCCATTTGGAAAAGGGGGCTTGGTAGTGACTAAACTGATTATGGATGTGGAGGCTATATGTAGTAGAAGCATAAAGACATGATGGTTATCGTGGGAGGGGATTTTAATTGTTCATTATGTACAAATGTGGATGGAAAGCAAGGTGGTTTTATATATGAAGAGGCGTCCAGTAATACCCATTTTTGTCACTCTGTGTTAGGGGACCTTTATAATGAAATGGTATTTAGCCTTGATTTAGGTTTCGTGAATGAGATTTGTGTTCAGCCATCGCCCATGGGATATACCTTCAATGGAAGAGGCCTATATAGTACCATAGATTATGTATTCCTGACAAATAGCCACTCTTCTAATCTTCGCTCCTTTGTTGTTGGAGATATTTCATTAAGCGATCATTTTCCATTATGCTGGTCTATTCTACTGCCCTTAAATAAGCCCCCGAGATCTGACAACAATGATCAGGCCATATCCAATATTATGCTGGATAAGATAAATGGTTATACCTTGTGTTAGGCATTAGTGGACCATTTCGTAGTTACAAAAAAAGTGCTCCAGAACAGTAAGATTGCAGTTGAGACTTGTTTAAGTGATACAGCTTCATCGGATAATATTTTGTCCTCCTTTCAATTTATTTCAGCAGAGGTGAGGGAGGCTTTACACGTTCAGACCTCTAATAGAAAGAAAACCGAGGGATGGTTCGACACAAACTGTACTCAAGTCTATAAAAACCAAAAAAAGTTATTACATGAGACCCCAAGAAACCCGAATGGTGTGAGACAGGCAAGAGCTGATTAGAGATTAGCCCTTAAGAAAAGAAAAACTGAATTACGAAACGACGCCTGGGAATCTTTGCATAAAGCCTCATTATGGGGAGACAGCTCGGCCTTCTGGAAAGCTGTTAAGGTTTTTTTTTTTTAACACCAAAGGAGGCCCCTCTATGGAAATCACCATAAGAGAGAACCTTTGGATAGGCCATTTTACAAAAGTATATGATCCTGGTGATAATATTGAAGTCAGCTTCGGGAATACTTTACTGGATTCTAATATACAGCACTGTAGTCTTGAGGAAGTTAATCAGGCCATTTCTACAACCCTGGGTGGCAAAGCACCCGGCCTGACGGGGTACCGGCTGACTTGTTTAAGGTAAATCTGGCCCTATGGGCCCCAATTGTTACCCACGTAATCAATGTTTCTTGTTCTGCCCTCTTTTTAGATACCTGGACTGAATCATTAATTGTGCCTATTTTTTAAAAAGGTAAGCGCCAGGATCCTTGCGGTTACAGGCCCATTTCATTGTTGGACTCCCTGGTTTAAGTTGTGGGCCGAATAATTTTAGAATGCTTACATTCCTGGGCAGAGGATAACAAAGTCCTCTCTGATATCCAATATGGTTTTAGGGGGGGCCTAGGAACTATGGAGCAGGGTCTAAATTTAGCCATTCTTATCGGGAAATACACCTGGGTGAAAGGGGGTAGGCTGTTTTTAGCCTTTGTGGACCTCACTGCTGCATTTGACTCTGTGCAACATGACAAGCTTTGGAAGATTCTTGAAGCAATGGGGGTTGAAGCTCGAATAATCCTTTTTCTCAGGCGCTTATATAATAACGCACAGGGCCGAGTCAGATTTGGTGAAAGTGGAGAATGTACTGACCCATTTCCTATAAGGAGGGGGTCAGACAAGGCTGTGTCCTGGCCCCCTTCCTTTTTAACCTCTATATTAATGGTCTGGAAGAGGCTCTGATTTAGGATAGTTATGACTTCCCCCAGATAGTCGGTTGTCCTATTCCCGCTCTCCTTTATGCGGATGACGCGGTTTTAATGTCCCATACGCCAATAAGGTCACAGAAGGTGCTAGATAACTTCTCTAACTTTATGAATGGTCTTGGACTCAGGGTTAATATTTCAAAGACTTTCGTTATGAGGTGTGGTCAGGGACATCAAAGATGTAAGGACATGTTTGTGGATGGACAAAAGATTGAGCCCACAAAGAGCTTCTCATATCTTGGGATACTCTTTGACCCAAAAAATATATGGACTCACGCCATATTAGTAAAACAATTAGCCTTTTCAAAAACTACCGCATCTCTTGTTAATTTCTCGAGGAAACTGGGTAGGAGAACCCCGGCGGAGCTTATAAAGATATATAAAGCTACAAGCATCTCAGCAGACATGTACGGACCCGGGGTATGGGGGTTTGCTAACACTAACCCGCTACAAACAGTAGAAAACAAGTTCCTGAGATACATCCTGTCTGTCCCGACCAGCACATCCTCGTTTGTGTGTCATGCGGAATTGGGCCATTAAATATATCGAACCTCATTAAACTTGAGCCCATTCTCTTATGGCACAGTGTGTGGACAAAAATAGAGACACAGCTAAATAGAGACATATTATCGGATAGCCTGAAATTGGAAGGGGCCTTAAAAATCCCTTGGGTAAGGTATATTCGCAATTTTATAGGTGATCTTGGACATCCTGAATATCTTAACAACCCATGTACCTTACATATGATCACAAGAAAGAATCTAAAAAAAGAGGGCCTTCAACTTCTGGAAGCTACAAGAATGTCAGCCAAGATTTTAAAGCCTAGCGTCCTGCAGAATCAGCAGATTTTAACCACCTTTTATATCCAGCCATATTTGATAGTTGTTCCTGGGGGCTACGATCGATTTTTATTAACAAGATTCAGATTGGGGATCTTTTACAGAATTGTTAGTCTTCCAATAATGAATGACTGGACTCGTGAACTGAACCTGTGTTTGTGTGATAACGTTTTAGCTCAATCCGACATACACGTCCTCTTGTTTTGTAAATTTTACAGATAACTGAGAAAAACGTGGATTCTTCCTTTCTTAAAATGTTTTGGGATGAGACAATGTCGGCCAGCTTTCATTGTGCTACAATTTTTAGACAAATGTACATAGCACCTGGAAGATAGCAATGTTTTTAAAGCAGGTAGTCATACTCAGGAAAAGGATGGTTATTCAAGTTGAAAGGATTATATTGGAGCAAAGGAAATTTTGGTATTATCTATGATTTTAAGAGTTTTATGAGCCTTGCTTCCTATTGCTATTTCCTGTAATAATGGTTATGTGTTTTATCTTACGTACAAAGAATTGAACTAATAATTTGTATATAGGATGTTTTCTTTTATTTCTTTTTAATCATGTGCATTTTTTTTATATTTCTGCTTTTATGATTGTCTGAAATAGCAATCGAATAAAGCTTTCCTTGATTGATTGAGTGACTTGAACAATATTCTTCCCCTTGCAAACTAACTGGAAATCACTAATTTTGTGGAATTTTACCAATTTTTTGCCCATCCCTGGACACGTAGGAATTTTACTTAAGTGTGCATGTGAGTCACATCTAAAACACACTGTAACTGCTTTCTTTTGAGACAACCTCTAACTTTTGTTTTTAAAAGACAAAGCATTAACTGACCCATCATTATAAATTAATTTAACTGGAGAAATGCTTGGACTATCATAAGAAATGCATTTAGACGAAACTATGGCCCGTTCTATACTTTTGGCCATGTGTACCACTTATGTGAGAGAAGGATCTCTACCACTCAAAATACGTTCTTGCATTTCTTTTTTGCTTACAGCTGTAAACAAATTGGTCTCTGATATAAACATCAAGTGCAGCTCCAAAATAGCAGTTTGTGTCTGAGTTCCTTAAAGCGGAAATGTTCCTCAACTGATTGATCAGGATCCTGCTTCTTTTCATGAAATTAAATCTTTGAAGCATAACGCTGAGTTGCTCTAAAAACGTTTTACTCAACCTTTTTACACCTTCAGTGTTAACGTTCTAACCATCACCACCTCCTGCAGGAGGTATTAAAACTGGCTGATTGTCAATTATCTGTTGCCCCTCACTGCTTAAATAACTAAATAGTACAGCCAATTTCCTTTTAGGTGAATAATTCTCAGCGTCAATAGTCCAAACAAAATTTTCAAAACAGCAAAACCAAATTTTACAAGGTGTTGTAGAATTCTTAGATGAAGGTCAAAATTAAGCCAATTAAACAACTTGTTGAGAAGAAGTCATGTTATATATATTTATAAGTACACAAGAGTTGAAGCCATACCAAATATCCAGAATTAAGGCAAATGTAGGCAAAAGTGTTGAAACTCAGAAGCTGCTGAAATCCAGTTCCATAACAGTTCTCCCAATCATTTTTAGGTCGAGCCTGAGCCAGCACGTAAGCGATGCTATAGCGATCTGTTGTAGGTAGAGCACGGAGGAGAAGCCCCGCCCACAACCCGCCCATATTTGTCATTGGCTTGTGTCTTTGTCCTTCGTAACTGCTGGCATCTGATTCCTTAATAGGCTTGTTAGTCCCTCCTTAGTACGGCCATGTCGTCAATTGTGACCTCCCAAGGCTACTGGCCCCTTTACTTGGTTGTTACACAGTGCTTGTTCTATTTTCTTTATTGAGTTCCTACATTAGGCAAAGCAGCTGGGACAATGGCAGACGTTTGTTTCCAATGCCACAGGTCTTGCATTTAAATGCAAGACCTATTGCACAGCAAATATTTTTTACGTATTTATTTGTAAGCTCATGATAATATATTACCAACAGAAGCGGAAAGACATGGCACATTAGGTTTTCTACACCACCCAATTATGTTTAGTCCGTCATTAAGGCAGATATACTTTATGCTCATTTCACTTATTCTTATATTTTTGTATAAACATTTTTGGGTATGTATGGTCCTGATGAAAAATAATTTATGTATTGAAACGCAATGGGGAAAAACGCTAAACCGTGATGTTTTGTATTCATTTTAAATTCTTACCAAACCTTTTCACTAAAAAATCTTAACATAGTGTACGAACAGAATGCAAAGCAGATTCATGTGACCAAAAAATGTCTATATATTTTAAAATTACAGGAATGGAGTGACTGTGCACACAGCACCGCGCGGTCCACCGGAAATAGTGACGACACCACACAATTCACTGAAATAGTGTCTGTGCGCACAACACTAAACAGTTCCCTGGAAATGGTGATGGTGCACATCACCCCACAGGTGTTACAGACAGAGCAATACCCTGGCATTGCGTGTGCCCGAGCATGGAACTCTCTTAGCCACTCCCCTAGGCGCTGTGATATGCGTAGGTGGATGTCTCTGCCCTTCTCAGGGGACCGTATCTTTTTACATCATCTTGTCTGAACAGGAGTGGCATGAATGGACTGCTTCGAGTGTCAGGTAGCGAGAAAATTCAGTGTCGTGGGGATGTCTATAAAGTGCTCAGATGCCTTAGGGCCATGTCCGTACTACATAAAATTGAATAAATAAATAAAATAAATAAAAAATGCCTGGAGTTTCCTCTCCAACCCCTTTGTCATTTGTTGTTCTTGCTGCTGCAGTAGACTCACAGTTTACATCCCACAAAACTGACAATACTCTATTCGTTGGACAAAACTATTGCAAGCTTATTCAGAAATTCTTTATGAAATAGGTCGGTAGGTTTAACTAACGGGCAATCCAGTTGTTCAGCATTATTTATGACTAGCCGATGGCATCCATCCTGAAAACAATATAGAGCCACTTGCATCCTAGTTTCACCTTGTTTGTGGTGTTGGGGTGTGACTGTGAACTCCCACTCTGGTCTTAGGATTTCAGATACAGCTTGAACTTATCAGGCGTCCTGTGGCCAGTGCTTTTGATTCTGTCATTGGAACAGTCTCCTCAAATGCCATTGTTGCCATCCCAATTCTAAACAAAACTTGAATATGGTGAGTGGTGTAGTGTCCATGTGTATGAACAGGAAGCCTGCCGGCCATGGACTTATTAGCAAGTACTGTTGCACTCTTGTGACTGGGCAGTAATTGTTCCCATCTAGGGCACATAAAGTGATAGCAGTGCCCCTCCTTCCCTGGTCTGTTTTGGAGCTCCTCACTGTGACACTGACTGTCCCCGGCCTCAGTGTCCTGCACTCCTACCGCTTTCATGGTGGTATCCACTGTGGAGCATGCTACTAACTCTCTGCATCTGAAGGTGCCAAAGAATGACAATGAAAATGCCACCCTGAATAATGCATCTACATATTTACAGAAGCAGAAGATGCCCAGCCCATCCAGCATAATTTCAAATGTCCTAAACTCAATAGGTAGCCTGCCGTCTGGTGCCTTAGGCTCATCACAGTTCTACCCTTCATTCATTTCTCCATCCATGAAACTTGCAGTTTAGCATGAGAGATAGCTCCATGTCTCCTGTGATCTTCTGTAGCAACTTGTTACTCCAGTACACTGTATCTAGAGGTCTGGAGGGTTTCAATTGAAACCATGTGCTCAAGCTTGGGAAGGCCTGTAATATTACCGCCTTAAATGTAACGCACTGTATCCAGGCATTTACATTTGTTCTGTTGGGGACAACACAGATGGTTTTTAGGTCAAGCCTGGGCGCGCATGCGCAGCTCTGCGAGGCATGCTGTATTGATGTAGGAACTTGAGCTCAGCCCACTCTTCGCTCACATTTTCATTGCCTTGTGTCACTGCCTCCTAACACTTTTCAAAATTTTTATAGCTCGCATTTGCAATGCAATAGGTCTCGCACTTGCTAGAGTTTGAGCTGTTGGCATTGTAAATGACAATGCCTTTTATTTATCTGTTTTAAAAACAACACATAAATAACAAGCATTGGCATAGCCAATAGGTCTCGACTCTGGGACCTTATAAATGTGTATTTTATTTATCCAGCACAATATCCTTGGTGCAACAACATCAACTGTTGCATGGCTAAACACTGATAAGGTCCCAAAGGCGAGACATACTGGCTATGCCAATGCTTTTTTTTGTTAGACACAAGGAGATTAAGAGATTTGCCCAGAATCACAGGATGTTGAGCATCGTCGCCGAGACTCGAACCCGGTTCCCCAGGTGCGAGGTCGACTGCTCTAGCCAAAAGGCTACATCCTCTCGTGCTCTTTAAAACTCACTCAAAATAAAAAGTAAATCAATTATGCAAACGTTACTTATATCAGTTGTTGAAAACTGAAGTTAAGGTGCAATGTCACTTAAGTCGTTTCAACATTCATCACTGATCATCCGTTTTAGTTTATACGACCACACACTTTAAGAAACATGCCTAGTGAAAACTACTTTCTTTCATAATTTTAACTGATGAAGGACCCCGGTTGGTACGTCTGTCCTACATACTACCCAAAATGTAGTTATCACTTATATTATTTCCATCAAATGTCCACTGATATATTTCATACATTTTGTAATGTATTTTAGGATACCATCATTAAAATACAATGTCAATTAGAAGCCCTATTAGTTCGCTATTTACAACCACATTTTCTAGTATATCATAAATGCACCGGGATATTCCGTCACCTATTAGCAAAACATATTACAAATTCTTTATGGCAATTCACATTTTACATAAAATGATATCACTTGAAAACAATTATACAATGTAGAGTAATTTTCACGGACAGAGAAAAGCTACACCTCATCGATGACGTTTTGGCATTTCCAGAATTAGTGACTGCTTTTCTCACAGTTAGCATTGCTATATATATATTTTTTTTTAAACATATTTTATTTATCGACTGCACAGGTATTACAGGACCCTGAATATCGGAGTCGGCAACAGATTCCCATTGCAGCATATCTCTATAGCAATCTATTTGTACATGTGCCATACATATAACCCCCCCCAAACTCCCCCCACCCCATCCCCTGCGTCGCACCCTAGCCATGGATTCCCGACCACAGCCCGAAGGCCCCACAGCCACATTGTATTGTGGTAAGGTGACACCCCCGGTCTTCCCCTCTTGCCTGGCGCCCCCCCTTCTCGACCAGTCTCCCTAGACATCCCCATAATTAATCCTCTTCTTCCACTGGTGGCTCCAGCCACAGCCCCCGGTAATCCGCCCACCGCTTCCATATTTTATAATGCTTGCGTGGACATCCTCGGGCTACATATATGGGCTGTTCCAGCCCCATACAATAATCTAGGCCGTTTTTCCATGCCGTGATCGATGGAGCTCTAGGTGCCTTCCATGCCCTGGCGATATCCCTCTTTGCCAGCGTAAGGCCTAGCCGGAGCAAGTGCCGCTTATATATGTTGCCCCCAATGCCCTCCATAACATGTAGTAATGCAAATCGTGGCGTGCGCGGGATCACCCACCCCAGCACCTCGGCCAGACAGGTAGTTACTCCCCTCCAGAATCGGTCCAGCGCTGGGCAGTGCCAAGTAGTGTGTATAAATGTCCCTTCCTCCTGACCACACCTAAGACAGTCCGGAGCAGCAATCAAGCCCGCTCGGAACAGTCTGGCCCGGGTGAAGTACACCCTGTGCAGGTATTTAAATTGTATGAGGCGCAGTCGCATCGCTATAGCCGCTTCCCTTGGGGCTGCCAGGGCCTCCCTCCAATCGTCCTCATCTAAGGCACCCACGTCAGTTTCCCAATCTCCCCACAACTTCTCAAGCTTCGTAGAGCAATGGATCACCAGGGCCTGATAGATCCTGGAGATGTTTTTGGTTTCCAGATCTCCCATAAAAAGTCTCGCTTCTAGCGGGCTAAACTCTGGGAGTGACGTCAGACCCTCCAGGCTGGGGGACAGTGCATGCCGCAGTTGCAGATATCTGTAGAACTGTGATTTAGGCATAGAGAATTCCCTCTGCAAATCCTGAAATGATTTAAGTGTCGTACCGCTCATAACATTTCCCAATGTGGAGATGCCTATGTCATCCCATCCGCGGAAACCTCTCAGCGCCATCAATTCGGGGAAGCGCCCATTGCTCCAGAGGGGAGTCTCTTCAGTTAAAACATTCCACCAGCCCATCCGACGCAATGTCTGCTGCCAGATCAGGAAAACCACTCACGTGGCCGACGGTAGGCTGCTGCGCACCGACGCCGAGTACAGGATAGTGTGTAATGTATTAGTTCCCATAAGCATCCTCTCCAGCGCATACGCCGGGTCTCCTCTATCCCCATACCACCACTCGTTGAGAACAAGGAGGTGCGAGGCCTGATAGTAGGATAAGACATCCGAAGACGCAAGTCCTCCGCAATACGAGGATAGAAAACACGTTCTAAGGGCCACTCGCACTTTGCCCCCCTCCCACAGAAACTGCCCCAACACTGAGTTCACCTGTCGGAACCATCGAGGTGGGATCGGATATGGATAGTTTTGCAGTTGATATAGCAGCTTAGGGAGTGCCACCATCTTAAATATTGCGGACCTGCCATATAGCGTCAACGGCATTCGAGACCAGGTCTTGAGATCTGTGCGGATCCTTTCCCATACTGGCGCCACATTGCGGTCCCAAGAAAGCTCCGGAGCGTCCGAAAGGAACACCCCCAAGTACTTCAATCCTCCCACAGCCAGATGAATATCCCGTGCCCACGCCTCGGGCCACGGACAGTCCCCCAGCATCCACAGTGTGGATTTGGAAGGATTCATATATAATCCCGATGTCTCTCCAAAGATCTGCATGATCCGTAGGAGTCGCGGCCCGATGCATCCAACTCCGTAAGAAAGAACAGGACGTCATCTGCATATAATGCGATTCTGTCCGACACCTCCGGAGACCACTCGAAACCCCGGATCGGCGCATCCATACGCACCCACGCCGCCAACGGCTCCATGGCCAACGCAAACAGGTACGGGGACAGGGGGCATCCCTGTTGCGTGCCCCGTTGTATGGGAAAGACAGGAGATGTCACCCCCGCCACCCGCACCGCTGCCGTCAAGTCTGTATAGAGGAGCTGGAGATAGGAAAGAAAGCTCGGACCCAGATTGAGTCGGCGCAATAAGGCAAACAGATATACCCAGCTCAAGGAATCAAAGGCCCTATCCATATCCGCTAACAGTAATGCCGCCCTCTCCCCAGTCTGCCGAACCGCCGCCACCGCCACATGTGCCCGCCTTATACTGTGCCTAATGGCCCTCTTGGGCATGAATCCCGCCTGGTCTGGATGTATAAGAGTCGATATATGGGGCAGAAGATGATTAGCTAGTGCCTTGGCCAGGACCTTCGCCTCTACATTGAGGAGGGAGATAGGCCGATACGAGGCCCGTTGTTCCGGGGGCCGGCCGGGTTTGAGAAATACCACCACCTCCGCGTGTCTCCAGTCCGGGGGAAGCATGCCCCTCTCCCTGGCCTCCTCCACTACTGCTCGATAATAAGGGGCCAGTTGTATGTTATAGCGTTTGAAGAATTCACTCGGAAACCCATTGGGCCCAGGCACCTTCCCTGAATTAAGTTCCCCCAAGGCCATGCTAAGCTCTTCCTCCGTCAGCGGAAGCTCCAGATGGTCCCGCACCTCATCCGATATCTGTTTAGGGGGTAGGTCAGCTAGGAATTGCTATATGGTGACTGGCGGCAGGCACTCCCGGGGGCCATAGAGCTCCGCGTAATAGGCAGCAAAGCTTCCGGCTATAAGGAGTTGATCAGTGATCGAAGCTCCTGTATTATCTATTAAACCCGGAAGGGTCTGAGCGTGAAAGGCGCAGCATTGCTATATTTTTATATAAACATGGAACTTTTAGCTATTTGCCTGTGTAATCAGGTGTGTAAAACTAAGTGCCTCTCATTACAGAAGCTAAAAAAAAAAATGGTTACCAATAGCTCGTATTACACTTAGGCAACTGCTAGTATAGGTTTATAAATCCTGATTCTTAAACTATCACTAATCTGTGCCCTAAATGTTTGAGTTAATAAAAGAACAAGTTAGTCAAATTGACAACTCAATGCTGTGGTGCAAAACAGGTCAGGTCTAATGAATTAAACGCTTGCACCTAATTGCAAGTAGCTTTAAACCATTGGGCACAATCATGCAAGATCTGTCTTAACACCTGCTCCAACAGTTGAAGAATCAATACCAACAAGATTTACCAACTTGTATTTAAGCCATCACCTAGTGCTAACAAATGGTGTGGTAACCTTTTTTCCTGGTAGTTCCAGTCACAGCTACCAGGTCATCAACCCCACACTGCAATGAACGCTTCCACCTTCCCTTATCCCTCACCACAAGTTTCCCACATTAGTCAAGGCATTTTTTTTTTAATTTAGCAGTCTCCAATGCTGTTCCAGCAGCAGGCAAAAACACACAGTAACTGAGCATGCGGCCTGCAACACAGCCAATTAGAATAAGGCAAAAACTGCATGGTTATTGGCCATGTTGGAGGCCCAAACCATCCATGTAAGTTCTTTGCATGACATGATGGGTTTTGTTGTCAGGGTTTAACATCGTCCAAACACCCACAACCCATTAAGGCTGCACTTGATGTGACACTCGTACTACATCCCATGCACATGTTTTTAAGGACTCAGCAACACATTGACCGTGGCGACTGAAAGAGAAAACAGACTTCTGCCTGAAAAGAGAAAACTGCTATTTTCAAAGGCTTCTGCCGAAGCTCAAGTAACAACATATCGCTGTTGCCTCGCTAGAAAAAGAATCATGTTTTCAAAATGCACTGCGAAAAACTAGTTTTAATAGTGACATCCTGTTTGCACGCAAACTTATGCCCCGTCGACAAAATTGCAGAATAATCAGAAACACCGATTAATTTGCTTCTAATAATATGAAATTTGTAATGCGCTCAGCTTACCCAGGGGCGTCCCGGCGCAACAGACCAGAGGGGAGACTCAGCTAATCACTACTGTGGAAACAAGTGGGTCTTAAGAAGTTTCCTAAATGGTAGGATCTTGGGCTCTGAGCGAATCCTAAGGGGCAGAGAGTTCCAAAGAGACGCCACCTGCACCGAGAAACGCCTACCCCCAGAACGAGCTTTTCTTACTCTGGCTGACTGCAGAAGATGTTTTTGGTCCGAGCGCAGCAAACGTGGGGGTTTATAGGGACGGGCCATATTAGCAAGGATAGGGGGGCCTTTGCCATGTAGAATTTTATGGGCAGTACATAGCGCCTTAAATTTCACCCGCTCCTTCACGGGGAGCCAGTGAAGCGCTCTGAGAGCAGGAGCAGCAGACTGCCTTCTGGGAACATCCATAAGGATTCTCGCAGCTGCGTTTTGCACCTGTTGGAGAGTTTTAAAGGTCGCTTCGGGGGCACCGAGAAACAGCGCATTCCCATAATCGAGCCTCGATAGAATTAGGCCACGTATCAACAGCTTCCTTGCTGGATCAGGAAGCAAAGGTAGCACCTTTCGGGCTGATTTTAGTAAGCCAAAGCAAACCCCTGCGGTCTTCCTGGCATGAGTCCTGAAGGACAGATCTTCTTCCAACCATACTCCCAAGGACTTGATCTCCTTCTTGGGGGATGGTGGATCACCAAGAGACCGGGGCCAACCGGTCGCAATAATGGAGGGACTGGGATTGCCCAGGAGCATCAGCTCGGTTTTACCTCCATTGAGCTTTAAGGCAGAGATAGACATCCAACGATAAACATTGGCGAGGCAGTCGTGTAAAACCTCAGGTTGTTCCGCCAGCTGAGTGAGGCCGACCACCAGCTGAGTATCATCAGCATAGCTGATGATCTTCACCCCCGAGGGGGCGACCACTCTTTCAAGTGGAGTCATATATATATTAAATAGAGTAGGGCTCAGCGATGAGCCCTGCGGGACTCCACATTGAAGAGGGATTAGGGCAGATTGCTCTGACCCCTCCCAGACTTGGTAGAAACGGTCAGATAGAAAAGATCCCAACCATTTCAGGGCCGTCCCTGAGACACCTACCTCTGACAGACGTTGGAGGAGCACTTGATGACTCACAGTGTCAAAGGCAGCACTCAAGTCCAGGAGGATCACTGCCACTGACCCTCCTGTATCTAGAGTGCTCCTTGCCTCCTCCACTACTGCCAGCAAGGCAGTGTCTGTTCCATGGCCGGGACGGAAACCAGTCTGGGAGTCTCCTAGCAGGTGGTTAGACTCAAGATGGTGAGAGAGCTGACGGTTAACCAGCTTCTCTGCAATTTTTGAGAAACCAGGCAGAAGTGAAATTGGCCTAAAGTTGGTCAAGTTGGATGAGTCCATTCCTGGCTTTTTCAATAAGGCCTTCACCACGGCCTTTTTCCATCTCTGGGGCACTATGCCCTGCGTAAGTGAAAGGTTCAAGAGGTCAGTCAGAGGAGTTGACAAGATGTTAGCCACGAGTTTAAGATGTTTTATAGGGACTGGGTCACTCGGGGAGCCACTCTTCATCTCTAACAGGACTTTTATGACCTCCTCTTCCGAAAAGGGGCCAAAAGATGCTAGCTCAATCAGGCAACTTGTAGGACTAGCAACCGATTCATCGCTTTGAGGGATAGTAGGTAAGGAGGATAATATTTTCTCTATTTTAGAGTGGAAGAAGCTGGCCAGTTCCTCACATTTTTCTTTGGGATTATCGTGCAACACTGGAGGGACCGGGACTTTCAGAAGTTCCTTGAAGATTTTAAACGATTCTCCTGAAGAATTACTTGCTCTCTCAATCCGGTCGCTAAAGAAAGTCTTTTTAGCGTCCTTCAGTGCGCTTTTATATTTCCTTAGTTCCCTTTTATAATTGGCCCGGCTTTCTTCCGTCCGCTCTATCCTCCAGGCACGTTCAAGCCTTTTACAAGAGGTTCTGATGCACCCAAGTTCGGGGGTATACCAGGGGGCAGAGCCAATTCTTCTCTCCCTGACAAGCCTTCTTTTATTTGGGATCAGTAAGTCCAGAGAGTTGGTAAGCCATTTGCCCAAGAGCTGGTCAGCAGTGTTGGGGTCATCTGTGAGGTGAGGACAGGTTCTAGATAGCTCTTCCGCCCAACTGTCCACCGGGAGCTTCGACCAAAGTCGTTCCACAGTATGTTGTCTAGGAGCGGGGTCTCTGCAGTTCCCCAGCAGCCAGCTAAACGGAACAAGATGGTGATCAGTCCAGGGGAGAGCCAACATCTGGAGAGCCTGCAAGTTCACAGAGTTAGCAAAAACTGCATCAAGCTGATGGCCTCTGTTATGGGTAGCTCCCATATTAACAAGATGAAGGTCCAGTGCACCAAGCGAGCTTACAAGCTCCCTTGCCACTACGTCATTGGGGTCGTCAAAATGAAAATTGAAGTCCCCAAGGGTGACAAAGTAGGACGAGGCAGCAGCCAGTGGGATAACAGCCTCCATGAAGGAATCCACGAAATTCCCTAGAGTAGCGGGAGGCCGATACACAAGGAGGCCAGAGATAGAGACAGTTGAGGAGATGCAAAGGGTAAACTGACAACTTTCAGCGTTGTTGATGCCACAGTCGACTGCTTTGCATACAAATATGTCTCTGTAAACAATGGCCACTCCACCCCCTCTCCCATCCGGCCTATCAAGATGGAACATGAGATACCCCGAGGGGAGAGCGTTGACGATATCGGGGTCGGAACCTGTAGTCAGCCACGTTTCCGTCAGAAATAAAACATCCAGACTATGGTCCAGAAGGAGGGAATGAACCTCGATAGTATGACAAGGCAATGATCTACAGTTGAGCAATGCCATAGTAAGAGAGTTAGGGTGCTTGCAAGTATTGTACGGGCGACAGTCAAGACAATGATTAAAAACAGAGCCCTCAGCCCAATAATAGCAGCAGCTGGGGTGTCTGGGCGTGCGTAAAGCAAGCAGTGTGTCCCGTGAGTACCTGTAACAGGGGATCTGAGGGCAAGAGGTGTTTAGCAAAGTGGTGTGCCCTGGGCCCGTCTGGGCCCGGACGGGCACAGACGGGCTTGACTCTGGCGAAACTCCGGCGATAGTCCGGCAATGACGCTGCGTGATGACGCTGCGCGTCAGCATGGCTGGCTTTATGCTCGCCGAGCGCGGGACACTAGGGACACTAGAGCGCTACCTGCGCCTCCTGCAATGTCCCCCCTCCCAAGATGGCCACCAACACGAGACAGTGGGCAGGGACCCGCTAAAACGCGGTGCTTTGACCAAATTTAGGTGAGAGTAAGGTGGCAGCAGTGCAGGAATGCAAGTGGCTAAAATTTAAAAACAGGGGAAAAACGAGTAACTAAAATTAAAATAAAAGACAAAAACGGGACGATTTAAAAATGAATTGCAGCAGCAGCCAGCAGCAGAATAGCGGTGAGTGCGAGGCTATCCTAACGCTAATGGTCAAGATGTTAAGGGTGCTCACCTGAGATTTGCCTGGCTTTATGCTCGCCGAGCGCGGGACACTAGGGACACTAGAGCGCTACCTGCGCCTCCTGCAATGTCCCCCCTCCCAAGATGGCCACCAACACGAGACAGTGGGCAGGGACCCGCTAAAACGCGGTGCTTTGACCAAATTTAGGTGAGAGTAAGGTGGCAGCAGTGCAGGAATGCAAGTGGCTAAAATTTAAAAACAGGGGAAAAACGAGTAACTAAAATTAAAATAAAAGACAAAAACGGGACGATTTAAAAATGAATTGCAGCAGCAGCCAGCAGCAGAATAGCGGTGAGTGCGAGGCTATCCTAACGCTAATGGTCAAGATGTTAAGGGTGCTCACCTGAGATTTGCCTGGCTTTATGCTCGCCGAGCGCGGGACACTAGGGACACTAGAGCGCTACCTGCGCCTCCTGCAATGTCCCCCCTCCCAAGATGGCCACCAACACGAGACAGTGGGCAGGGACCCGCTAAAACGCGGTGCTTTGACCAAATTTAGGTGAGAGTAAGGTGGCAGCAGTGCAGGAATGCAAGTGGCTAAAATTTAAAAACAGGGGAAAAACGAGTAACTAAAATTAAAATAAAAGACAAAAACGGGACGATTTAAAAATGAATTGCAGCAGCAGCCAGCAGCCAGCAGCAGAATAGCGGTGAGTGCGAGGCTATCCTAACGCTAATGGTCAAGATGTTAAGGGTGCTCACCTGAGATTTGCCTGGCTTTATGCTCGCCGAGCGCGGGACACTAGGGACTCTAAAGCGCTACCTGCGCCTCCTGCAATGTCCCCCCTCCCAAGATGGCCACCAACACGAGACAGTGGGCAGGGACCCGCTAAAACGCGGTGCTTTGACCAAATTTAGGTGAGAGTAAGGTGGCAGCAGTGCAGGAATGCAAGTGGCTAAAATTTAAAAACAGGGGAAAAACGAGTAACTAAAATTAAAATAAAAGACAAAAACGGGACGATTTAAAAATGAATTGCAGCAGCAGCCAGCAGCAGAATAGCGGTGAGTGCGAGGCTATCCTAACGCTAATGGTCAAGATGTTAAG
Organism: Triturus cristatus; assembly: GCF_964204655.1. Lineage (NCBI taxonomy): Eukaryota > Metazoa > Chordata > Amphibia > Caudata > Salamandridae > Triturus > Triturus cristatus. Next base: position 1,191,986,010 of record NC_140589.1, read on the forward strand.
GCTTCTATAACACAATGTTCATTACAACTGTAATAGTGCTGTATAAAAATATTCCCCATTGGCCATAGGATAAACAGTATCGTGGCCAACATTTTGCAGTCCAACTTCTGCTTACTGCCAACCTTTTTTTTCAACTGACGCCTGTTAGCTTCCACGTCAATTGTAAGGGTCGTTGCTGTGGTTACCAGAAACAGTGTCATCCCACCTGTTGCCAATTGAAGTAGGGCGGCGTGAGTCGTGCAGGTTGAATACATAGAGGAGCAGAACCAGGCAGGTACCGGAGCAGAAGGGGTGGTTGGTACCGAGTAATGGGGTTTGAAGAAGCATTACTTGCTATATGGTGGTGCAATGCAAGGAATGTGATGGCTTCAGGAGAACAGTTCTGTTGCTCACCTTTCGCTTGTACAGTTCTCAGTAACCGCTTTGTTTGACAACTCTTTGGAGACTTGCGCACCCCTGCGGCAGTTATGGAAAGCAATGACACAGCCAATAAGACTGGCATTGGTTGCCCTTTTTTTAGCATTGCCAATGCTAGTCTTTTTTTGTAAAATGTTATTGTTGGGGAAGATTCTGAGCTCTCGCTAATATTTAAAAACAAGCCTCAGCAAATAACAAGTGCGTTTGCGCGTGCCAGGACGGCGGCGAAAATGACAGCGCCGCGTTTGGAGCAAAAGTGCACCAGGGCAAGCGCAACCTCCATCTGTTTTTAATTAACGCAACCTCGAAACACGGGCGCGATAATTGTAAACAGATGGCGCTGCTGCTCGCTCCCGAGCTCCCTAGGCCAGGGGAGTGAGAAGGCGAGACATGCACCCGCCTTTGGCCAATTGCGTGTTGTCTTTCTTAGTAAGACGCATGCAAAGGCCAATAGAGGGTGATGAAAAAAAAAGCACATGCCCGAGCGTGTGTTCCGAGTTTAAAGCCCTTACTAAAAACCTCGCAGTGCAGCGCATGCGCGCTGGCTCAGGCAAGTCCTAAAAAGCATATACAATACCAATAGCTCAAATTCTCATAAATGCGAGACCTATTGCATGCAAATACTTGTTTATTTATTTATTTGCAAAGTATTATATAGCGCTGGCTAGACCCGGAGGTATCAGAGCGCTTTACATGATGATCAGCAAGTTACAGATTACATGATTACTTCAGTTACAGATTCCAAGTATAGACATAGGAGAAAAAAAGAGGGAGGGAAACATAACGGGGAAGCGAGGAAAACAATGTCAGATTTCCGGCCGGGTAGGTGACGGCTGTGGGGGTGAACCAGGGCCAAACTCCAATATAGCTGCATAGGACATCGGCGAAGGTGGTTCGGACTCCGCGGTGTGCATAGACAGTAAAAAACATGGGATTACACGATAACATAAGTTATATATGCGTTACGTAGTAAAGACGAAACGTTTTATGTGGGATGGAAGGTAGAGGGGGAAAGGTAAGTAGAGGTAAAGGAATGCAGATTGCGTCAGGCAGACCAAAGGGGGGATGGGACTTCAGGGGAAACAAGCAGTCAAAGTGAAAGATAGACAAGACCGTGAAGTACCGTTAAAAACAATGACCGATGTCCGGCTGGGTAAGTGATGGCCGAGGGGGTGAACCATAGCTAGTCTCCTCTATAGCTGCATAGGACAGCTCCACCGGTTAACCGCCAATGGTACTCTGGTTCAGCGGTAAGTACAAACAGATTCGGTTTTCGCCCATGGGGCATCATCATAGTTCAATCGAAGGCATTGTTCCCGGTGAAATTGGGAAACGCCCTCTGATTCGTCCTCCCGCTAGTCCCATCAGTGGAGAGGTGAAAGAGTCAGATTATTAGTCCTCAGGGGGCTTGCTCCCAGAAGCAGTGGCCCAATGCTGAGTGCTATCAGTGTTTGATGACCTATGGGGAAGGCCACAATCGCCTCCTTCTTTACACTCCTCATGCTGCACTGCGGAGCTAGATGCTGCAGAGGCACTTTAATGCGGCATCCCCTTCAATTAAGAGATCCTTGGTTTAGAGTCAGTTACAGCAGCAAGGCATACAATGATGATTAGCTAAAGGAATGGACAGTGAATTCACTGGAGTACTTGACCAGCTGAAATCAGACCGTCAGAGGCTCATTAGAAGGCTCCCGAGGTTAGAGAATAACTTAATAGGAGCTGGGCGCAATTTTGTGAATCTGCAAAGGCGCTGGCACTCTGCGGGCACAAAAGAGGAACGAAGCGATGCAAGATGTGCTCCCCATAGCATGGAATGTGGGCGACACAGTGGGTTGAGAATGAAGCGCTCCTTACACTCCACAGTCAGTTAAAACGCTGGGAGACAGTGCGCAAATGTCTCTATTACGAGTGTGTCAATTACGGCTGCCATCTTAGGGTCAGGCCACATCTGAAAGAAGCTCGAAGTGATGATAAAATAAGTTTGAACTGTTGTAAAGTGGTGGTACCTTAACCGGAGACGGAGGCAGCTTAAATCCCCGTGAAGCAGTCGTTCAGGTGGGTGTTCAGGCATGTAATTGATCCACGTCACCAGGCCCGGTTCTAGAGGGTGGGCCGGGTGGGCCCGGCCCCTCCAAACATGAGCCTGGCCCACCCAATCATAAACCTTGGCCCCTGCAGTGACGTCAGCAAGGCCAACAGAAAATGGCCTCTGCAATTAAGACGTTCTCTGAACGTTATCTGTCTTCTTTCTTTAGGAGTTGCTTGATTGGGCCTGGGCTCGCAGTCTCACCCCCAATCATGCATCTCCTATTAGAAAGGTGGGCTGTGTCCCCGCCCACTCGTGCAGGTACAATAGGGGAAGGGGCCAAATCCATTCGTTGGCACTGGATTTGTGTACCGTCCTGCTGCGAGGATATTTCATTCTTTTCAGCGCTGGTGAAGAGGAGTTTGTTTATGCTGATTCATTTTCCTGACCTTCGTGACCCCTAGAGCTGCTAATCAGATCGGGCTGTGACAGAGTTCGTAAGGGCAGGTAAGAGAATGTGTGGCTATTGCTTTTAATTTAAATCTATGAGCAAGACACATACTTTGTGTGCCGTGTATATTTCCTTTAAATGGTATGTTTAAATCGTTTGTATCATTACATTGACTGGTTCGGACAAGGACGCACGACAACTATTAAAATGTCCAGATAACTCTGGGGATTAATGATGCTGCTGGAGAGCAGTCTTTTGTCTGTTTGTAGTTTTTTAAATGCAGATGAACTGTAGTTAACGTGGATAGCTCAGTGGGTTACTACCTTTGTCACAGAGATCCTTTGATTACTTGCAGTTCAGAAGTTACAATCCTAACATAGAGCAGTGACCTATGGACTGTCATCAAAGACCTGCATACAAAGCAGAATGGTATAATTAGGTTTTTTCTTGTATTGTATTGCTAGTTAGTTCGAATTTTCCCAGTCTTTCATTATTCGAATGTTGCAATAAAGAGTTTGTTTGGGCAGATATACATTCTAATCAGTAAAGCCAACACCCCAACCACTGAGATATGCTGTAAATCCTGTGTTTGTGCTTCTCCAGCCCAAACCCTCTTAAAACATATTGCCCAGCAGTATGGATGACATGTGATTCCTACACCTGGTAATCCTCATTAGCGTATGTGACATTCCCTATAGGCTGATTTACATACTTGTATGATTCATTGTCTCTGCATAATGTGTGCATGATGTAAAGTACTGTGACACCTAAGTAGCGCTATACAACAAATAAAATGCATATGAGAGAGGGGCTACGGAGAAATGGTGGGCACTGTTGGAGGGTGGCAATGAGGGAATCCGAGGGGGACCTCATGGGGGAGGGGCTATGGAGAGATGAGGGGCACTGGTGGAGGCTGGTAGTGGGGGAGTCTGAGCAGCAAGCCTGTTATGTGCTCCGTACTTGTGGTTTATAATCTTAGTGCAGATGAAGCACTATTATAGTATACTAAATCAAACAGAAAAGGTGTTTTGTATGGTGCACAGTTAGAACACATGTATTTGAAGGTTCCCTCTTATGTAATGATGAATAAAGGAGGCTCAGGGAAATAAAGATTTGGCTAGTATCACACAATTGGTGCAAGCATGGAAGCCGGGTTTGATCCCAGGTTTTGTAGTTTCACATTGTGCAATTCAGTCAATAGATGGGTGTCTCATTCTCCTGTATTGCATTACAGATTAATGCTTTATCTTTCATACTGGAAATATGACATTACAGCCTGGGCAGCTGGCAGAAGCCAAATGAAAGCTAGGCTTGTTTTGGGGCACGAGGGTCCAAGAGTACCTTGAGCTGCACTAGGCATCTGGCTCAAGCCTTCAGTGGCCAGTGTATCGTGGCCCTTGTGCAGGCCGGATGCTACTTGATGTGTCAACAACACCCCTACTTAAGTTGTGAAAGCAGTGTTGGATGGAAGGGGGTGTCTTGATGCCACTGTCTAGAGGCATTGCTCACACATCTGCTGTACTAGCTCTAGCAGAGGCATCTAAGAGAGGGGGAAGAGGAGATACAATTGCCTTTTTATTAGATACGAAAGTAATAGAAAATAATCGATATTACTTAAAAAGCATTGGAGAAGTCATTCAATTTCTTGTTGTGAATGAACTCCCCCTGCGTGGCGACAATGAAGATGTTTTTGATTCGACAAGTGGTTTATTTTTAAAGCTTTTCCAATACACTCTGAAGAAAGATAAAAAGCTAGCTGGAATTATACACTCTATTCCCCTGAATGCAAAATATACATCTAAATGTATCCAAAACGAAGTAATAGATACCTTAACTGGCATGGTTCTCTCACAAGTCAAAAAGCAGTACAAAAGTTGTGATTCAAAAAGTTTTTGTATTAAAAGCGATTGCACCCGTGATAAATGTAATATTGAAAATCTGTCCCTCATGGTGCGTTTTGTGAGCAAAGCCAAGCCTGAGGAGCATTTAATTGGTCTTTTACAGATGGAACAATTAGATGCTGAATATATAGCAGATCGCATCTTAAGCCACTTGGTTGCCAGTGATTTCAAGCCAGAAGACATTTTAAGTCAGTGCTATGATGGAGCATCTGTGATGAGTGGATGCAGTGGGGGTGTTCAGGCTGTTATACAGAGAAGATTAGATAAATATATTCCTTACATACACTGTTATAATCATCAGCTTCATCTTGTTGTCATACATGCCATTCCTTAATCTTGAACGCTTTATAATATGCTTAGCATTCAAGTACTTGTGTTGAAGCCTGGCCTGCTGGAATTCGAGGGTTTACAGTTAGGTCCAGACATTGGTCTTACATTCAAACAACTCTCCACATGCTCTGTGTACACACAGCAGCTAGCTGTTGTATCATGGTGCCTGTATGCAAGTACGTATGATGTAATCTAGGGCTTGTAGGCCACCTCCAGAAGCGACAAATTGGGCCCGCAGTGGCCCACCCAAATGTGCCCTTGGCCCACCCAAATAAAATTTCCTGGAGCCGGGCCTGCACGTCACAGCAGCTACAGGTGCCACTCGATGTACGCCATTTTGGGTTTCTGCATTTTCCCGGTCGGCGAAGTTAGTGGCAGTGATTATGTTGAAATTAGCACGTTTAGATGTCCGCTGGTGGCATTCGCTTCACCAGGAACCGAAGTATGGTGTTCGTTCTGCGATTAGCCTCGGTGGACTCTGGAATCCGTTCTGTCTCTCGTTCAGCTAGCACAGAGACGTGCACGGCACTCCAGACTTTCCACCTGCCGTATTCACTCCAGGCGCATCTCAGGAGTCACGGACCCTAGCTCCTGGTGCGGTGGAAGGCATAAACTCGGGCGGCCGCAGGGCGGAAGGGACCTTCGGGCCTGCTGCAATTCCCAGATCTCGGCCGCAGGGAAGGGTGAGGTGGGGTATACAGACGTATGCTCTTTACTTTGCCTTGTCGACAACCTCAACCCCTGGAGTTCTGATGCTCGGTCAGCCAAATCCGCCACTGCAGTATGGATCTTCTCTCCTGCCCCACAAGGCACGGGGGCCGAGCTCCACCCGCGATGTGAGAAGGAGCCATGCAGCGGGGGCAGTGGACACGTGGTGACGTCACTGTCTCACCCAGTAGTCGAACCTAACGTCCTGTTCAGAGGGCGCTGCCGGACAGCTTCATCCGACATCCGCTGCCAAATCATGCACAGCCCAAAAGACTGCAAATGCGCGTAAAACATGCTCACAAAGAAATGTCCTCAAATGTGGCAAACCTCCGTGTGATCCAAGAGAAGGTAAATATAGCCAGATATCGGCTGGTATGTAAGACACAGTGTCCCAATTCGATCTCCGAGGAATCAGGAACATTGAAAAAAATGCACAAAATTTGGTGAGTTTCTGCTCCACTCGTCGCCAGATTTTAACTTATCCATAAGGAAGAAGCCCGATACTTGAAAAGTAAATTTTCTTCAATTGTTTATTTCCAGGAACAGAAACCCACCGGAGTGCGTCTTCGTTCAATGAAGATCAGACTACAACTGCCTAGCAGAAGCATTTTGATCCCACAGGATGAGAACACAGGTACAGGCTAAACATTTCAAAGGTATACATGTTTGTGATGGCACGTTACCATGTGAGAGGACAAACTATTCTAGAATTAATACGCATGTAAGGAACAGCCATAAAATAAATACTTTCAAGAAATATGTTTTACCCTACAGCCCTGTATACACAGTTTGTGTTAGTTTAGCACAATGGTTACACATCGCTCCATTTGAATTCAAACTGAGCCCATATTTCACTCTCAAGTCTGTCTCTGCTCTGAGAGGCTTTGCCTGCGTCACTAGAGGGGTATGCCAGTGTGACAAGCAAGAATTCTTGTGAATAAATAAGTCGAGGCCAAATTTGAGGAGGGCAGCGAGTGGTCTCTAACAGTGCTGCTGTAAGACATTTTACGGCACCCAGTGGGAAGTGACCAGAGGAGAAGGCGCGGCTACTTCTATTGCTGTGGTCAAAACGATGGGCAGAGGTATTTTGACAATGCGCAACACCAGATAAATGGAGACTTTTTTTTCCAGCCCAAGCCTGTGTGTGCTGGAAAAAGAGGGTGTGGCGCTTGCCAGTTTAACAGCACAAGTTGCTTGTGAAAGAGCTGATGTCTTTGATTCCAGGCCATGGAAATCAAAACGTCATCTGCCGAAACATTCAATTATTAAATAGAGAAGCAATTATTCATCCACAGAGCTCATATTATTTTTAGGTCTCGCTGAGCCCCAGCGCTTGCGCTGGCTCGGAGAGACATTTTATAGTTGGAATTTTCAAAGTGCTGCCGTGGCCTAAAGCTTCAGTGCACGTGAACGTGCACGCGCGCAGCGCCATGTGTCTTTCCTCCGCAGCACGCGATCGCAATCGCGATCACTTTCACTTTCGCGGCCGCGGTGCCAAGGCTTGTTTTATATGAACTCCTCGCTAGTGCATGGAATTACTACATTCAGCATTGCTTGTATCTTTCCATGTTATAATCGAACACAATCACACAATACTATCGGTTTGCCTGTTACTGAAATGCAGTGTTTATCATCGTGTCATTTTCCTCGTGTACAATCAAATTTCTCCAATTTGGTGTTTTAATAAAGGCGTACCTCTTTGTATTTCTGGATACCCTTATTGGCCTTTAGAATCAACTACAACATGTAATGGTATACCTATTTACGTCAAGCGCTATGTGTAATTTTGCCGTTTCCGCTGTAGAGGCAACGCTGCGTAGAGGTATACTGGTTCTTTATTTTCACAAAGCACACGTTTTAAAATATATTCATTAAGTCGTGTATCAGCTTATCTCCTCTAAACATCGTAATTAAAAGCAGAGGCCAGCTTGAGTACCCTCCCTGCCGGCTCTTTCCCGGCTCCACCGAAGCATGGAAAAGGCCAAATTCCAGATTTGCATTTGAAGCAGGCTGAGAAGGAGGGCCCTGCCTGAGTCTTTCTGACCCCCCTGTCACTCCCCTCTAGTTCCAAGCAGCACAAATTTAAATCAGACTCAATTACATCAGAAATCAGCTTCTCTCTCCTGAACATCGTAGGCAGCAACATTAACACCAGTCTGTTAATACTTGATTTCCCCACTGCAACCAACCGAACTTAGTGTTTTTATAAATGTAATTCCATGTAGTACCACCTTTCCCCTCTACCTGTTCTCTTTCACCCCACCCCCTTTCCTTTAAACTCCTTCCACTATGTTTAAGAATATACCACGCACAGATCTCGGATTTTGCGAAAACCATGCCTTAATCAACGCCTGCACGGGGCTTAAATTAAGCCATTTACTGCCGGTACGCTTTTCAGAAAATTAAAATATATTAAAAAAACGAGTAAATATAACTTTCTCTCACATCCTCCTCTCTCCCCTCTGCCTTTCCTCTCTCCCGTGACCCCTATTTCCCATCCGCTTGTCCCTTTCTTTACAAATACGTTAACTCAGGTCCTCCTTTGCCCTCACCCTGTTTTCTGTCCCGCCACCCCCTTGTTTACTCCTCTGCCTCTCCTGTCTTCCGTGACCCCTACTCCCCCCTCAGCCTCTCCCAAAACAGGGCCGTAATTTCATTGCCTGCAGGGGCCTTAAATTAAACCTATTTAAATTGCGTTAATATCAGTCTATTAATATTTGATTTCCCCACAGCAACCAACCAAACTTAGAGCTTTTATAAATGTAATTCCATGTAGTACAGCATGGCTAACGTAAAGAAAGAATACACGCACTCTCACGGAGTACGAGAGCAACACTACAAACCCCTGCAGGGGGCTTTGTAAACAACGCCTGCAGGGGCCGTTAAATAAGCCGGTGCCTGCTCTTCTGCAAATACAACTAAAATAAAGAAAAGTGCATACATTTTTTTGCCAGCGCGCAGTAAATCTACACTACAAAAATAAAGTTGATTGCTTTCTCCGTAACCCCATATTTTACAACTGTTTTCGGTGTGTTTTGTGGTGAATTACACCACACTGTTGGGCTTTGTTATCATCTGCAGGTAGCTTAAAGTACGCAGGTGTCTGGCGGGACGCTCTGAGGAAAAATCAGACAAAAAACAAATAATTGCAGACAAATAACTGATACTTTGCTTAAAAACTTAAAAAACTAAAAAAAAAACACTAAGCATGGTGGATCTTTATTTTCACAGGGTACAAGTTTTAAAAGTTTTCAAATATATTCTTTAGGTCGTGTATCAACTTATCGCCCCTAAACATCATAGACACGTACGTTTAGCCATATTTTTTTACACATTCATTCCCTTTGTTTACGATCTTAACCACCCTCTGTACATATTTTCCCTCAGCCTCTCCCTTTCGTTAATGCAAACAGTTTCTATGCGGTCCTCCTTTCCCCTCTGCTTGTTCTCTTCCTCCCCACCCCCTTTCTTTTAAACTGCTTCCACTATGTTTAAGAATATACCATGCACAGATGTTGGATGGTGCGAAAACCATGACGTAATCAACGCCTGCAGACGGCTTAAATTAGGCCGGTGTCTGCCGGTACGCTTTTCAGCAAATTAAATTTTTGTTTTGAAAAAAAAGTGCAAATATACATTTCTCTCACATCCTCCTCTCTTCCCTCTGCCTTTCCTCTCTCCCGTGACCCCTATTTCCCATTAGCCTTTACCTTTCTTTACAAATACGTTAACTCAGGTCCTCCTTTGCCCTCAGCCTATTTTCTTTCCCGCCACCCCCTTGTTTACTCCTCTGCCTCTCCTCTCTTCCGTGACCCCTACTCCCCTCAGCCTCTCCCAAAACTGGGCCGTAATGTCATCGCTTGCAGGGGCCTTAAATAAAGCTGCTGTCTGCCGGCACACTTATCGGCCAAAGCACATAAAAACAAGAAAAGTACAATTATAACTTGTAACTTTACGCAAAATATTTAAAACCACTTTTAAATGCAAAGACTTAGCCTCCAGGGTGTAATCTTCTATTATTTACTCCTCAGCCACACATCGTGAACAAAATAAATGCAAACAATTGTCAAAAAATGAGAAATCACTATTCAAAACAAGCATTGGCATAGCCAATAGGTCTCGCCTTTGGGACCTTATAAGTGTTTAGCCATGCAACAGTTGCATAACTAAACACTTATAAGGTCCCAAAAGCGAGACCTATTGGCTATGCCAATGCTTGTTATGTGCTTCTGTTAGGAACCGCTAACTGTGAAATATAATAGTTTGAGGGGTAGTTAAGTAAGTAATGCCCATGTCAGCTTAGGAAGTGTCTTTGTAAATTGACTTCTGTTAAGAATTGCAGTTTATGTTAATGGTTGTGGTGTGCTCAATGCTTAATACTGCAAGAATGACTGGGAAGTTTAAATTATCTACCTGTAGGGTATTTTGGTAGTAGGATGTGAGCATATAACTTTCGAGTGCTGTCTCTCAAAGTTGTCTTTTATGGCTTACAGCAGATAAGCAAAATTAAATGAAAATTGTGATTTATAAATGCATTATTTGATCTGAATCTTTAAAAAAATTCTCAGGGCAAACCCTCTTGAACTCTTCTTGAGGAAAGTAGAATTGTGCAATGCAGTTCAGGTCATTTATTGCACCTGGCTTTGGGATGTCTATAGCGGTGGTGGCATGTCCCCTGTGATGTAAGTCAGTGGTGCCAGTGGTGGAAGTGGGCAGAGGCCTCCAAAGAAAATTCTCATCACCTGCACTTACTATGTTACAAATTAAGTACTGGCCCGGCTCACCATTAACCGGCTAAGTCATTTGCAGCACTGACTACCCTTTTCAATAAGGGCTCTTCTTCGGAGTACATTTAAGAAAACTGTAACATTGTGACACCTATCACATTCCTCTGCGCCTCATAGCAAATAGCTTATATCTTGGCTCTCCAAGGGGTAAAAGAAAACCACTAATTCTGATTGAGACCCTGGGTATACATCAATGCAGCTTATTAAAGCTGCGGACATCATTACTACAGATTTTTGGCGAAGAGGATGGGACACGAACCCACGCGTGCAAAGCACAATGGTCGCCAAAAATCTTATAGTGATGAGGCCTATAGCCAAGATGTAGGTTCATGTAGATTTATTAGTTTTAGTTACGGGTTGTGGAATTTATGTGATGCAGCCTCACCAGGAGTAGTTTGCCTGCTGCTCAGCCCATATTCCAACTGTCACACTCAAGCATCCAGGAACCTAAACATTCCATTTAAGATCATCACACCAACATGCCATGCATCACATTCGCACTGGCTGAGCAGCTAGGGAGAAGGTAACAAGATAAATAAGATACAGGTTAATAGACTCTATGACCTAAAAAAGATTTGTGCCAGTTCCAAGCCACCCCATTCCAAAATTAGAAAGGCAGTTTAACAGAATCTCGTGGGAGACCGTATTGAATGCTACAGAAAGAGCTAAAAGAATCAAGTCAGCATTGTGGTCCTGATCCATGATCAACTTGAATGAGTCCGTTATTTCCAATAATGCTGTTTCTGTAATGTCGTGATCAGAAACCAGATTGGGATCGGTGTAACATTTTGTTAGTTTTCAAACCATCTGAAAGATGAGCATTGTCAATTTTTTCATCATTATTTTGGCACCATGGGAAACAATGAAATAGGTCTAAAATTATACAACACTGACCTGTCTGCTGATGGCTTTTTCAACAGGAGAACCACTTTAGCCTGTTTCCATATCTGTGCGTAATGAAGTATTAAACAAATTGACATATATTGCATTTATGATATCGACCACCTGCTTCAAAATGTGAGGCAGAATACAGGAGAGCCTGATGTATAGTTCAGAAAACCTGTCTTTAGTTCCTCCTATTCAATTGTCTTGAATTGCAACAAATCCCAGTACCGAGTATACAGTGAGTTAAAAAACACATTGCCTCACATCGGAAGACAGTCCATGAGCTAGGAGATTTAGCTGAATTCTATCAATTGTTTCTCATCATAAAAATCTCCAAGCTTTAGAAATAAGTCTGCACTAGCCATAAGAGAAAGGGCTTCCAATGTAGGATGTAAAAATGTTTAGACAATCTTGAAAATCTCTCAAGGTTTATTATTGGCTCTATTCACATTCATAGTGTAATAATTACTCTGTGCCAGTTCTAAATTCAAGTGGTATTCATTTAAAGCCTCCTGGTACCATAACTTATCTGCCACGGAGTACTGTATTCACCAAATACTCTCTAACCTTTTCCAACATTTATTTTCTGCTGCAAGGATAGCAGGAAACCAAGCAGCCAAAGATGTATGTCTAAACTTAGTGCACATGTTTTTTCAGGTCTAGCTTATTGACTGTCCACAAGAGCCAATTATTAACTGCTAATGCATACTTATTAATTTCTCCAGACAACATAGGTGCTGTAAGCCCTAAAACCTTCCATTTTCATACTGCAGTAAGTTGGCCAACAAAGCCTTACCAAAAGAGCTGATAAACTCACCCACATAGTCAGGAGGTCGGTAAAATAACTCACCTAAGAAGGAGGATTGCAAGGAGAAGAAAATGCAAAAACCCAATGCTACCATCCCTTAAAGATTATCTAATAGGAAAGTGCCACAAAAAAAATATGTTTAAAAGCAATAGCCAAACCACCTCCCCGTTTGCCTTCTCTATTTCAATGTATACAGACATAATTATCTGGGACAGTTAACTTTAAATTGGGAGCAGAGTCCTCCCCCATCCATGTTTCAGTCATGAATATCAAACTGATGCTCCTTTAGAAGACCTCAAATGTGGAACAAATATTTTGAAGGAAGCAAATATTTAGTAAGTCTGCCTTAAAATAGTACCTCCTCTTATTGAAGTCAGAGACCTCATTGGCCTTTTCACTTCTTTCCAGCACTCTTTCAAATCATCAAATTAAATGGGATTTGTAAAGAACTGCTTATCACCCATGTCCAGGTGCTGGGGGGAGGGGGGTGATTTGGTGTTGCTGGGATGGGCTAGTTGAAGAGCCAGGTCTTTAGGTCCTTCCTGAACTCCTGGAGGGTGGGGGCTATGTGGAGATGGAGAGGGAGGCCATTCCAAGAGTTGCCCGCCAGGTGTGAAAAGTCGCAGCCATCGCTCCTGCTCCTATGAATGCAGGGTGTGTGGGCCATGCAGAGGGATGAGGAAAGAAGTATACGGGTAGGTTGGTGGAAGTGTACCATGTGGTTGAGTTATGCTGGTCCCGTGATGTGTAGTGCTTTGCAAGCATGGGTGAGAAGTTTGAACACGCATTGTTTGCTGATGGGGAGCCAGTGCAGAGATTTGAGGTGGGGGGTGATGTAGGTCGGTCTCGGGAGGTCTTGGATGAGCCAGGCTGCTGCTTTCTGTATGGTCTGTAATCTGTTTAGTAGTTTAGTAGTTGCGAGGTGATTCCCACGCAGAGGTAATTGCCGTAGTCCATGCGGCTGGTGATGAGTGCCCGGGTGACAGTGCGTCTGATGCTGATGGGGAGCCAGTTAAAGTTTTTCCTGACCAAGAGCAGGGTGAGGAAGCAGGAGGTTGAGACTGAGTTTATTTGATTCCTCATTGAGGGCTTGCTTTCCAGAATGATTCAGAGGTTTCTTGCGTGTTCTGTGGGTGTGGGGCTGAGCTCCATAGGCCACCAGAAGTCATCCCACAGGGAGTTGTTGCTCCTAAAAATGAGGATTTCTGTTTTGTCTATGTTGAGATTGAGGCATCTGTTTTGCATCCAGCTTGCGACACTTGTCATGCATCTGTGGAAGTTAGACTTGGTGTTAGTAGAGTCTTTGGAGAGTGAGAGGATGAGCTGAGTATCGTCCATATAGGACATTATGTTCATGCCATAGGATCTGACAAGGATGGCCAGAGGGGCCATGTACGTGTTGAATAGGGTCAGGCTGAGGGAGGATCCCTGTGGGATGCCACATATTATGTGTTTAGGACCCGAGGAGAAGCGTGGGAGGAGGACGATTTGAGTTCATCCAGAGAGAAAGGACGTAATTAATTTAAGGGCTTTCCTTTGAATCACTATTTGGTGGCGACTGTGCAGGAGGGTGAGGTGGGATACGATGTTGAATGCTGCAGAGAGATTAAGGAGAATCAGGGCACCGTTTCTCCCCTGTCTAAGAGTATTCTGATGTCATCTGGGGACGCGCTGATTGTCAGAGATGCTGTTGCTGTAAGGAGGGGGACTACCTGTCCCAGAAAACACTGCCAATTGGAGGGAGGAGCTATAGCGGCATGCGCGCTATAAAAGCGCCTGGAAACACCGCAGCACGGGACGCGCTGATTGTCAGAGATGCTGTTGCTGTAAGGAGGGGGACTACCTGTCCCAGAAAACACTGCCAATTGGAGGGAGGAGCTATAGCAGCACGCGCGCTATAAAAGCGCCTGGAAACACCGCAGCGCGGGACGCGCGCGGGCGGCGCCCGGGCAAAGCCCAGGTCAAGGGCGGGCCCGTCCTTGCCCGTCATCGCCCGGAGGAGACTGGGCTGGGCCATCACTCTTTCGTTTTGGTTATTTCTGAGGCTACTATTCAGGTGAGCGTAAGCCATTGCCTTAATTCACATTACTTGTGCAGTTTTCAATAGTACCTGTAGAATAACAATGGGGAGGCGCACTATTCCACCAGTTACTAAATCGGCCACAACAAGTATTGAGAACATGCTGGAAAGAGCCGTTAGTATCGTGAGCAACGAGATCGAGCTCACTGAGAGGCGCCTATCCCTTGGTTTAGGGCAATCTATGTTATCCTCAGGATTGATTGTTGAAACTACTGACTTAACTTCAAGCATTCCTAATGCTCCCGTCTTGGCATGTGAAGAGGTTTGTGATATAATTACATCAGACTCACCAGAATTAAATTTTGTCACACCTAATGACCCGCTCTTAGGGGCAAAACGCAAGAGGAAACCAGGAAAGTCAACTTGCGCGAAAAGGAAACAACCAACTCGCCCATGCTCTACCCGTACAACTTTAAACTTGTGGATTTGCTCAACCTCCAACCAAACATCTGTTGAGGCCCTAGTGCATGCCCCACTGATCGTGCATGCCCCACTGATTAAATCGTCTTCTCACTCAATTGGAACTCAGACTGAGACGGATTTTTTGTTCCCCATTATTATGGACAATAATAATCACACCAGGGCTATTGATATTAATAATTTGATTGATATGATTACTGACTGTGTTAAACCTTTATTTAATAACTTTCTTTCCACATTGAAAGACTGTATTTCTGATGTCCAGTCAGTGCAAAATGTACAGTCTGCACTACAGACTATGAACACTATTTCACGAGCTGACCCTAAGTTACCTGTTCTTTCAAATGGTAGACAATCGGCTCACAATGAATCTACTATCAATATCTCTACTGTTCACCAAAATACTTTTTCCCCATTTACTTCTAATCCGAGTATTATTGATTGTATGACATGCAATAAAATTTGTTCATGCTTAGATAAGAAGGGTATTATGGGGGCAAAAAGCCCGGTGGAAGACATCATTAGGTCTAACAACGCCAACCCAATAAATAATACGGCAACCCTCACTAATGCTCCTATCTCTTCACACTATGGTGATAGTATGGCTAACAGACAACAAGCTGTAGACACTGACTTAACTTCTAAAATCCTAACAGAGGGAAATAATGTGGTGTTAAACCTACCCCCGGAGGCCTGCCCATACGTTGTGGTTTTAGCTGGCGTCCCTCCCTTAAGGAAAGACCAGAAAGAATCTTGGGAGCAATTACGCTGTAAATGCATTGATTGGCTCTCAAAACATAAGCGATTCAGGCCATCCCTAATTGAAAATATCATTATGGTACGGCGCGTGGGCTGATTGGGAATATCTCCAAAAACTATTAAAGGGGACTGTATAATCATCAACTTTCGCAGGCAATCCGTGGCGAAAGCCATATTATCTCCACAGATAGAGGAGATTGACCATAGCACCGGCATATGGGCATTACCTTTAGGCTACTTTTACAAAGCCACATTTGAAGCATCCTTTCCCAACCTGCATAATTTCACTTTAACTTCCAATAGATTTACACCATTATCAGGTTTGGACTGTCAAGATTGACTGCCAACTCTGTTAATGAGTGAAACACTAAGGTGCCGATTACGATCCGGTAAAAACCGGGTACGAACCGTCGGTCGGAGCGTATTCCCCGTCCGACTCGTACCCGGTCGTAAAACTTTACAAACATGGAATTACGATTCGCACGGAAACACCATTTCCGTACGAATCGTAAAAAACACCGACCGACGAAAACATACATACGAATGTGATCCGGGAATGCTGCGTCGGGACGCTGTCAGGCAGCGTTTCACGACCCAGGAATTACGATTCGAACCGACAGCAGTCCGGACGGCAATATTTTCACGGCACCCAAAAAGTGCCGGAAAAGCGAAGTACGGCGCGAATCGACCAGAGTAGGTGGCCCGGTACGCACCGTACCCCCCCCCCAGCCCACGTACGTACGCGCCGACCCCCCCCAGCCCCCGTATGTACGCGCGTGTACGTTCGAGTCGAACCCCCCGTGTACGTTCGAGTTGAACCCCCCCGTGTACGTTCGAGTCGAACCCCCCGTGTACGTTCGAGTCGAACCCCCCTGTATGTACACCCGTGTACGTTCGAGTCGTACCCCCACCCGTGTATGTACGGTGCGTACCCCCAGCGCTACGCGCTGGGGGTACGCACCGTACATACACGGGTGGGGGTACGACTCGAACGTACACGGGTGTACATACATGGGGGGTCGGCGCGTACATACGGGGGCTGGGGGGGGGGGGTCGGCGCGTACGTACGGGGGCTGGGGGGGGTCGGCGCATAGGTACGGGGGCTGGGGGGGGTACGGTGCGTACGTACGGGGGCGGGGGGGGTCGGCGCGTATGCGGGCACGTCTCCATGGTTGCTATGGGAGTTCGGTGCGGACGGTGTTTTTTCCATCCGGTTGTAACCTCGGACGCACGGGATGGATCGTGATTCCTCGGTCGGACTTCACCTTTCACATTTGTACGGTAAATCGTACGAGGACGTGTCGGACACATTTTCCGACCCGAGGACGTGTGGGGAATGATTCCCAATGCGGTTCGTATGGACTTTTTACCATGAGAATCGTGATTGCCAGTTCGTACGGCACTTGTACGATTCGTACGGTAAAAAGACCGGATACGAGTCGCACGGGGAAATTTTTTACCGGATCGTAATCGGCACCCTTGTGATGCATCAGTAATGGTACTAACTGATAATTGTATACAGCCCAGTAAACAGTTTATACCAACCACAATGGAAGATGACTCGATACTTAAAATCCTGAGTTGGAATGTTGCCGGTTTGGCATCTAAGTTAAACTTATCAGACTGGAAGGAGCTAATAAGTAGCCAGGATATTGTAATGCTTTAAGAGACCTGGGCGACCCAGGAGTTGTCTATGGAAGGTTTTGAATGTTTTAATGTTTTGTCTCCCACCCCTATATCAGGAAGGCCTGTTGGTGGCCTTTCTACTTGGATAAACATCAAGGCAGGTGGCCGCACTAGAATTGTACACACAAACAGCGATACATTTCAAGCATCCCTGCACACACGGGGGGCTTCATTGTACTTGATTAATTTTTATAATAATGATTTTAAAAATGTTCCCAATATGAACTTTTCTAAGTTGTTTGATTTTATTTTAAAATTAGAAAAAGATTGTGGTGCCCTAAACAGAGGTATATGTTTAGGTGGTGATTTTAATGTTAAACTCCCTAGGGATATTAATTCAGTTATTTGGCCTAACACTAATGGTCCACTAAGTAAGAGAGGAGAGCAGCTAGTGAATCTCCTAAGCTCGCATAATTTTTTAGATACCATGGAGATTGCTGCTACTGATGGATGTATAGTACCAACTTATAGAAGTCGGGGTTCAACCTCCGTTATTGATTATATTTTTGTAACCGCTCCCCTTGCAAGCAATGTGCTAAAGGCAGAGGTTATCCCAACAATACAAGGGGACCACAACCCTATTAGCACTATTTTAAGCTTTACACGCCTCCCAACATATGATCGCACGCATGGGGCAAATGACCTAATGACATCAACCGATAATCTCCGACTTGTGTGGCATGGTATTGACAATAATGCTTTATTCCAAACAATGATTAAACTCTATCAGAACTTGGTCAATACCTGTCTGACATATATAGAACGTAACACAGAGGTAGTCGACGCTTTCTCAGAACTCTGTTTTGGTATTAAAAATATACTTTCAAAGCAAATAAAAAAGATTAATTTGGACCAAGGGTGGTTTGACGCAGACTGTTCTGCGGCTAACAGAGCACTAAGAAAGGCACTTGTAGGCAAACCTACAGATAGTTCCCTCGTGTCGACACTGAGAAGGAACTACAAGAAGGCTATCGCACGCAGGAAGCAGGAGATCACTAATGATCAATGGATTAACCTTGTGCGTGCAAATGAATTAAAAAATAGCAAGAATTTTTGGAGAGCTGTTAAAGATATAAAACTTGTGGGAAATACATCCACATCAATTAGCTGTAATATCTCAAGCGAGACCTGGGAGGCTCATTTTAGTAAAATCTATGCCGCCCCTGATGCTTGTGAACCTAAGGAGTTTATATACACTGCCAATATCCAGATTGAATTATCTGAAGTCGAAGAAGCTATTACTCAAAGTCTGGGAGGTAAAGCCCCTGGCCCAGACGGTCTTCCGATCGACTTCATTAAGAGCTATCCTGAGTTTTGGGCACCATTACTTACAAATGTTTTTAATAATCTGACGAATTCATCCATCCCTGGAACTTGGTCTTGTAGCACTATAGTCCCAATTTTTAAGAAGGGTGACCGGTCAAAACCTGAGTTGCTACAGGCCAATATCGCTGATTGACAACACTCTAAAAATTTTGGGTAGGGTGTTGTTTAATAGGATCAAGACATGGGCTGAGGAATCTCAGATTTTACATCCATGTCAGCTAGGATTCAGGAGTAAGGATGGCACTGTGGAACAGTGCCTTAACCTTAATTTGATTATTAGTAAATATAACATAGCTAAGAAAGCTCCTGTGTATCTGGCATTCATGGACCTCACATCGGCCTTTGACTTTGACGATTGTGGCTAATCTTGTTGAATCTTGGGCTAGATGATTTGTTAGTTTCTTTTTTGGCATACTTACACAGAGACCTAAAAGCTAGGGTGCGCATTAGCATGAATGGTGAGATCTCCAAAGCCATTGAAGTAGGTAGAGGGGTCAGACAAGGTTGTGTACTGGCCCCCCTCCTATTTATTCTATATATCAATGACTTAACTAAATCTTTGTTGATCTCAACTAAAGATGTTCCAATGCTTGGTGGAAATAAAATCCCTGCATTGTTATATGCTGATGATGCAGTTTTAATGGGGCGCACTCCTAAAGCCCTACGCGCTCTGGTGCAGGACTTTGTTAAGTTTATGGCAACTCTGGACTTGTGCACCAATTTAAAAAAATCATTTTTAATGTTGTGTGGGTCTAAGAAATATTCTAATCCCACAATTGTCATAAACTCTAATCAATTATTAAGCACTTGCACTTTCCCGTATCTTGGCCTGTCATTTGCATCGAATGGATTATGGAATGACCATATAGCCCATTGTAAACGAAAGTTTATTAACTCTATTAATATTATACTTAGGCTACCCAAGCCAAGGAATATAGAGATAGTGCCATCCATTATTAAAATGTATAAACTGCAATGCACACCAACTGTAACATATGGGGCGGAGGTCTGGGGGAACACAGCCTGCACACCTATCCAGCGTGAGGAGAACAGATTCTGCCGCAAGATCTTGGGCGCACCATTTTTTTCCTCCACGTATGCCGTTCACGGAGAACTTCACCTACCTTACATAGAGGATTTTATTAAGGCTCGCCCAACTCTGTTTTGGCTAAGAATCTGGAAGAACCCGGCTGCACATTTAACAAGGGAGATAATTTTAGATTGCTTAAAATGTGATAAAGGGATGGATATACCGTGGTTGGCAGGGGTCCGTAAAAGCTTAAGTAGCCTGAATATGGATAATCTTTTCTTAAACCTCTTATAATACAGCTCTATCAGCATTAAAACATTGGAAAAGACTCTCTATGCCTCATATAAAGAAGCACGAGCAACAACTGAGTGTAATAAAACCTCAGTTGCTAGATATATGCAGATAGAAATGTACCCTGCTATGCCTAGATATCTATTGAAACCAATTGGCTGCTGGGAACGGGGTTTACTTTTCAGGCTAAGGACAGACACAATGAAATATCTGTTGTCATTCCCCACTGGTTTTACTCCCAATTTTGACTCACTATTGTGTCCCTGTAATAACATTCAAAAGCAATCAATGTTACATTTCTTATTCTTCTGTAGTTACTAATCAGCCCCCACTAAAAAATTCCTGATCCCATATTTTAAAACTCGACATGTTGTTGATTATAAGGTGGCTTATGAGATGGTGCTAGCTATAATTGATGATGAGTTATGTTTGCAAGTAGGATCATTTTTAAAAACGGTGGTGCGTATGCTTAATTCTATGCATCCAGATTATTTGAATCTTTTTTCAAGTGTATAATATTCTTGTATTTTTTTAAATTAATTTTTGAATGCTATTTTATTCTGTACTTTTATGGATATGTTGGTTTTATCCGAAAAAAGTTCATATTGATGGATTGATTGATTGATGTCATCTGTGGCTGCAATCAGCATGGTTTTGGGGGTGTGATTTGAGCGGAATTCAGATTGTGAGGGGTCCAGTAGGTTGTTGTTATCCAAGTGGGTGATGATTAGGAGGTTTATTGCTTTCTCGAGTACTTAGACTGGAAATTGCAGCAGGGAGATGGGGCGGAAGTTTTTGTGGTCTTTGCGGTCCACAGTGGGATTCTTGAGGAGCCGTTTGATTTCCCCATGTTTCCATCCTTTGGGGAAGGAGACCGAGGCAATGGATGCATTGATGATGGTGATGAGTTCCTTGCTGATGATGTTTTTCACAGACAGGAAGAGCTACCTTGCAACCACTGCAGCCTACAGGCCCCAAGCATTCAGTCAAAACAGACACACACTCACTTACCAACGTTACCTGATTCACAATAGCTCTGTATTAGTGTAAGAGACTGACAGTGTCCCCAGCGCTGGGCGTGGTCTGGGCACAGATGGGTGCAGACAGGCTTTTCTTTAGCGTGTCCCCTGCTCATCTGCACCACGGCCCTACATTTATATCAATTCTGCATCTCCAACTGCACACCAAAATAGATTAGAGTGCAGCCTTTCCAAATTAGTTCCTCTAGAAGGAATGATAAGGAAAATGGCCACCCATGCATTTGGAAGTAAAACAGCTTAACTTCCACAAAGTATAGTCCCCGCCCTGGCTCTCTATTGAACACTGCTCCTCTCCAACCAGAAAAGCCCAGCTTTAAATTAATAAAACAACAAAAATAGACTCCAGTATTTCATGTAGGTGAGATCAAGACAACCTCATAAAATTCAAATTCAGGCTAGAAGCTCATAATAGTGAAGAAGATCAAAATCTCAAAGAATAACACATAGACTTCCCCCCACACAAGAAGAAACGTATTAGATCAATGTTTCCCCCAGCGGCCAAATATTTATACTAATTCTGCATCTCCAATTGCACACCAAAATGACTAGAGTGCAGCCTTTCGAAAACTGTGCCTCTAGATGGACCTATAAAGAAAATGGTCCCCACACAATTCGAAGTAAAACAGCTCAACTTTCACAAAGTATAGACCCCACCCTGGCCCTCTATTGCACACTGCTCTTCTCCAATGAGAAAACTCTAGCTTTAATTTAATAAAACAATAAAAATAAAATCCAATAGCTCATGTAGGTAAAGTCAGGACTGTAGTGTCTTGTGAGTTAGAGATGACTGGACTCTTTTGGTTCCTGACAGACTCTGTAGAACAGAAACGTAAGTGCTTCGGTAAGGGTGATAGAATTTATGACATAGAATGTTCAGTTAATGGTCACACACTGAAGACTAAAGACATGTAATTCTAAGCTCCATGTGTGGCATCATCATTTGCAAGTACTCAGGCTGGGGAGGACACTTCATGGACAACCTCATAAAATTCAAATTCAGGCTGGCAGCTCATAAGAGTTAAAAAGTTCAAAATCTCGAGGAATAACACATAGACTTTTCCCAACACATAGAGGAACCTGTTGGATCCTTCCTTTTATTAAATTTTAATGTTCCAGTGTTTTAGAACTATTTGAAACAATATGTTCTGAGATCTTTGAGGGACGACAGGGTGAAGGAGACCCACCGCAATGTCATCATTCCTCATTTTCATTAATTAATGCCACTCTGGTAAGACCAAAACCAGTGAGATGAATTTCTAAATTAAGGCAAAAAAATTAAGAAAGTGCAAATCTAGAAGCATATCTATAAATTGTTAAGTCACTTCAAATGATGCACCTCTGAGCTCCAAAGAGAACTAGCAGTGTGCAGCTCTATTTGGGAAAAACCACCATCACAATATTCGCCATAAAAATCAAACAGAGCACATAGCAGCATTTACTGAGTATTAGACAATTGCCTGGAAGTATTTGTAGCTTATCCTATTATGTAGTTTTCGGTTCTGAAGCAGGCATTCTCTATAAGGGAAAGAAGCAGCACATGAGCAAGAGAGGTAGGAAACGTACTCTCAAGGAGTGCTGAAAGAAAAAGGAAAAAGTAGTTCCCCAAGTGGAAACTGTGGAAGGATATAAGGCATAAAGAATGTTAAAGAGGGTATGCTCTATAGAAGGGAGAAGCAGAAGAAGGGAAAGGCAAGCCACCGAATAAGAAACAAGCAAATGAGAGTGTCAAGCCAACCAATGGAAATCAAAGGGGGGTGCTCTAAGTGCATTGTAAGTTTTTGGAAAGCCCACAATTTGTCTTTCACAAGCAGACAGCTAAGTGAGACCTTAAAATGGCAGACCCAACTTGATAGGGAACCAGATATTTTCTTTTTTCGGTGTGCATTAAAAGCATTAGTTACAAGGTGAAGGGTGTTCCTGTTTTTTTCTAGCCAAAATACTTTTTGGTATTTTAGAATTGTGTGTAACATACTACAGAGTCAGTGCAAACAAAACACAACTTGTTTGTTGTTGACTTTAACCTCTTCAGTGCCCATGACGAGATAGTCTCGTCATGGAGCACGGTTGCGCTGTGCCCATGACGAGACTATCTCGTCATGAACCCCGCCCGCTAATGCAACGCCCGGCACAGGGCGGGGAAAGGGCGGGGCACTGAAGGGGTTAAGATGCGTGATGCAGCTCTATTTCACACCACAAATAGGAAAAACAAAAGTGCAATATCTTTACACAATCATATTTGTTTACATGTACAAAATAGCGTTTAGTTCTGTAAAACATCCAATCAGCAGTAAAATAAATAGTATGGCCCATGAAAAGTGTTCAATCCTAGAGTTTTTTTACTTGAACATTTAAGAGGCAACATTCTCGGAAATGTAAAAAATGTGCCCCTTATTCTGTTACGGATAACCAAAGTCTGGAGTATTAGGAGTTGAAATGTTTGAAAGGTATAAACTGGAGGTACGGTTTTGATTTTGAACACTGTGAAGCATCTTAAATGGTTCTGTGAGTTTTCAACATTACTGTAATTAAGGCATTATATTCAACTCACAGACAAGGGAGTGTCTTAGGTTTACAACGTATTACGAAACATGATCTAGCCCACATCAGTTCATTGCACAGATGAGTTCTTAGAGATTGCTCTGCAACTTAAGATGAAATGGGTTCTATAATGCATGTCATGAAGGACAGCCTATGGCCAATGCTCTAAACAAACCTATGCCCTCAAGTAGGAACATTCAGTAGACAGGGTGGCCCAAGAGCCCCTGCGTTTTAAGACCTGAGAATAAGGGAAAGGATTTGCTTCTTACCTCTACCCTAGAATATTTGGCAGATTGTATCTTGTACTCTTTACACTGCAAATGTGTGAAAATCGATATGTATGTTATGTAATGTTAATAGGATTTACAGAGAGCTATTACGCTGAAAATAAGAAATGTGAGCTTGTGTTATCTAATAACATGCATGTGTGTGTGCATGCACGCAAGTGTGTATCTGTGCACGTGCATGTGTCTTTTGTTAGCATTGTGTGCATTTGTGAACGTGTGTGCATGTACATATTTGGCTGTACGCCTAAATATGTCCCTGAAAGAATAAAGCAGCCGACAAGCATTCATCTGTGGGGATTATCTTTTTATCCGCAGCAACTAAAGCATCTTCCCTGTTGTCACTAATCTCTGCCAAGAAATAAACCGGTCCTAGGATGCTTGTTTCCAGTCCAGGGAGGACCTGGCTTGGCAGTTTGGGCTGGACTGTTCCCATGGGGCACAGGGTCAAGACTGATTTGCATATGGCTGGGTTCAAACTGGAATGGCATGGTGAGCAAAAAAACGATGGATTTAGGCCCAGATCTCTGTACTGGGGTGAATGTATGACATTGTTCTGCATTCTGTCCATCAATTGTTGTTTTTGCATTTGTCACCCCGAGTGGGAAGGGTATGCTCAGACGTGAGTCCCTTGCTCTCCATGCCACTGGAATCAAGCTATCTTGGCTGACGAGGGCTGAAAGCCCGAAACCGGTCCTAGGATGCTTGTTTCCAGTCCAGGGAGGACCTGGCTTGGCAGTTCGGGCTGGACTGTTCCCATGGGGCACAGGGTCAAGACTGATTTGCATATGGCTGGGTTCAAACTGGAATGGCATGGTGAGCAAAAAAACGATGGATTTAGGCCCAGATCTCTGTACTGGGGTGAATGTATGACATTGTTCTGCATTCTGTCCATCAATTGTTGTTTTTGCATTTGTCACCCCGAGTGGGAAGGGTATGCTCAGACGTGAGTCCCTTGCTCTCCATGCCACTGGAATCAAGCTATCCTGGCTGACGAGGGCTGAAAGCCCGAAACCGGTCCTAGGATGCTTGTTTCCAGTCCAGGGAGGACCTGGCTTGGCAGTTCGGGCTGGACTGTTCCCATGGGGCACAGGGTCAAGACTGATTTGCATATGGCTGGGTTCAAACTGGAATGGCATGGTGAGCAAAAAAACGATGGATTTAGGCCCAGATCTCTGTACTGGCGTGAATGTATGACATTGTTCTGCATTCTGTCCATCAATTGTTGTTTTTGCATTTGTCACCCCGAGTGGGAAGGGTATGCTCAGACGTGAGTCCCTTGCTCTCCATGCCACTGGAATCAAGCTATCCTGGCTGACGAGGGCTGAAAGCCGGAAACCGGTCCTAGGATGCTTGTTTCCAGTCCAGGGAGGACCTGGCTTGGCAGTTCGGGCTGGACTGTTCCCATGGGGCACAGGGTCAAGACTGATTTGCATATGGCTGGGTTCAAACTGGAATGGCATGGTGAGCAAAAAAACGATGGATTTAGGCCCAGATCTCTGTACTGGGGTGAATGTATGACATTGTTCTGCATTCTGTCCATCAATTGTTGTTTTTGCATTTGTCACCCCGAGTGGGAAGGGTATGCTCAGACGTGAGTCCCTTGCTCTCCATGCCACTGGAATCAAGCTATCCTGGCTGACGAGGGCTGAAAGCCCGAAACCGGTCCTAGGATGCTTGTTTCCAGTCCAGGGAGGACCTGGCTTGGCAGTTCGGGCTGGACTGTTCCCATGGGGCACAGGGTCAAGACTGATTTGCATATGGCTGGGTTCAAACTGGAATGGCATGGTGAGCAAAAAAACGATGGATTTAGGCCCAGATCTCTGTACTGGGGTGAATGTATGACATTGTTCTGCATTCTGTCCATCAATTGTTGTTTTTGCATTTGTCACCCCGAGTGGGAAGGGTATGCTCAGACGTGAGTCCCTTGCTCTCCATGCCACTGGAATCAAGCTATCCTGGCTGACGAGGGCTGAAAGCCCGAAACCGGTCCTAGGATGCTTGTTTCCAGTCCAGGGAGGACCTGGCTTGGCAGTTCGGGCTGGACTGTTCCCATGGGGCACAGGGTCAAGACTGATTTGCATATGGCTGGGTTCAAACTGGAATGGCATGGTGAGCAAAAAAACGATGGATTTAGGCCCAGATCTCTGTACTGGGGTGAATGTATGACATTGTTCTGCATTCTGTCCATCAATTGTTGTTTTTGCATTTGTCACCCCGAGTGGGAAGGGTATGCTCAGACGTGAGTCCCTTGCTCTCCATGCCACTGGAATCAAGCTATCCTGGCTGACGAGGGCTGAAAGCCCGAAACCGGTCCTAGGATGCTTGTTTCCAGTCCAGGAAGGACCTGGCTTGGCAGTTCGGGCTGGACTGTTCCCATGGGGCACAGGGTCAAGACTGATTTGCATATGGCTGGGTTCAAACTGGAATGGCATGGTGAGCAAAAAAACGATGGATTTAGGCCCAGATCTCTGTACTGGGGTGAATGTATGACATTGTTCTGCATTCTGTCCATCAATTGTTGTTTTTGCATTTGTCACCCCGAGTGGGAAGGGTATGCTCAGACGTGAGTCCCTTGCTCTCCATGCCACTGGAATCAAGCTATCCTGGCTGACGAGGGCTGAAAGCCCGAAATCGGTCCTAGGATGCTTGTTTCCAGTCCAGGGAGGACCTGGCTTGGCAGTTCGGGCTGGACTGTTCCCATGGGGCACAGGGTCAAGACTGATTTGCATATGGCTGGGTTCAAACTGGAATGGCATGGTGAGCAAAAAAACGATGGATTTAGGCCCAGATCTCTGTACTGGGGTGAATGTATGACATTGTTCTGCATTCTGTCCATCAATTGTTGTTTTTGCATTTGTCACCCCGAGTGGGAAGGGTATGCTCAGACGTGAGTCCCTTGCTCTCCATGCCACTGGAATCAAGCTATCCTGGCTGACGAGGGCTGAAAGCCCGAAACCGGTCCTAGGATGCTTGTTTCCAGTCCAGGGAGGACCTGGCTTGGCAGTTCGGGCTGGACTGTTCCCATGGGGCACAGGGTCAAGACTGATTTGCATATGGCTGGGTTCAAACTGGAATGGCATGGTGAGCAAAAAAACGATGGATTTAGGCCCAGATCTCTGTACTGGGGTGAATGTATGACATTGTTCTGCATTCTGTCCATCAATTGTTGTTTTTGCATTTGTCACCCTGAGTGGGAAGGGTATGCTCAGAAGTGAGTCCCTTGCTCTCCATGCCACTGGAATCAAGCTATCCTGGCTGACGAGGGCTGAAAGCCCGAAACCGGTCCTAGGATGCTTGTTTCCAGTCCAGGGAGGACCTGGCTTGGCAGTTCGGGCTGGACTGTTCCCATGGGGCACAGGGTCAAGACTGATTTGCATATGGCTGGGTTCAAACTGGAATGGCATGGTGAGCAAAAAAACGATGGATTTAGGCCCAGATCTCTGTACTGGGGTGAATGTATGACATTGTTCTGTATTCTGTCCATCAATTGTTGTTTTTGCATTTGTCACCCCGAGTGGGAAGGGTAAGCTCAGACGTGAGTCCCTTGCTCTCCATGCCACTGGAATCAAGCTATCCTGGCTGACGAGGGCTGAAAGCCGGAAACCGGTCCTAGGATGCTTGTTTCCAGTCCAGGGAGGACCTGGCTTGGCAGTTCGGGCTGGACTGTTCCCATGGGGCACAGGGTCAAGACTGATTTGCATATGGCTGGGTTCAAACTGGAATGGCATGGTGAGCAAAAAAACGATGGATTTAGGCCCAGATCTCTGTACTGGGGTGAATGTATGACATTGTTCTGCATTCTGTCCATCAATTGTTGTTTTTGCATTTGTCACCCCGAGTGGGAAGGGTATGCTCAGACGTGAGTCCCTTGCTCTCCATGCCACTGGAATCAAGCTATCCTGGCTGACGAGGGCTGAAAGCCCGAAACCGGTCCTAGGATGCTTGTTTCCAGTCCAGGGAGGACCTGGCTTGGCAGTTCGGGCTGGACTGTTCCCATGGGGCACAGGGTCAAGACTGATTTGTATATGGCTGGGTTCAAACTGGAATGGCATGGTGAGAAAAAAAACGATGGATTTAGGCCCAGATCTCTGTACTGGGGTGAATGTATGACATTGTTCTGCATTCTGTCCATCAATTGTTGTTTTTGCAAGAAATAACTTTAGTCAGAAAGGGAGTCTTGCAAGTTTGAATGTCAGACCCCATCAAAATAGAAGAATTTGAGTGCAGTGTCAGAATTGCCAGTAGCAATATTGTATTGCAAAACGTTAACAGTAAATAGCCAATCACGGCTCTCCAGGTCTGACCCAGAATATTTTTAAAGGTAATGTGTTTGCTTTGTGTAGTAGACTCCTAAATGACTGGTAAATATTTTTTTTAATCCATATGATCTACTTTTTGATAACTTTATTCAAAAGTACACGTTGTGCCATCCAAAAATGTTCTTTATGTAAAGCTTATATTTTATTTGAATTGGTGGGAGAAGGAGGCATGTTCTCACACTAGAATTTAAGTGACTCACTTTACCTATTTTTCCAAATAGACAAAGTTCTTAAGCTGGCTATCTTTAAAAACATTAAAGGGATATCTTTTCTGTCTTTCAAAACACCCAACTGCAAATGCAGCCAGTAGATTTTTTAAATACAAGTGTCCCAAAGGAAGGGAGGGAATGCAAGAAAAAGTAAGTAGAAGCCAGTCTTTCACTCAGGCAAACATACTTGAAATTAGAAATATTATTACACAAGTAGAGATGACACTGACTGAGAAAAAGAACAACGAACGTATAGCCACAAATAGACACGACAGAAGGATAGGTTTATTTTATAAGTAGTGAGGCCTTGTTATAATAGGCCTATTTTTGTGGCTTTTCTGGACCTTTGAACTTAGGGTGACCAACAGGCATTGGTGCAAATTCAGGACGGTGAGTGTAAAAATTCAGGACAAAGGGTCAAAATTCAGGACACAAATTCAGGACAGGAGGTCAAAATTCAGGACAAAACTTCAGGACAATAGGTAAGTTTTACAGACACATCAGAGGAGGTCGCGCAATAGTATATAAGTAAGCCCAGCCATATCCAAATATATTCAACCATTTGCAAACCTATCCATCATGTATTCTTCCATCTATCATTTCACTCATCCATCCCTTCATCCATCCTTTCACTCATCCATCCATTATCCATCCATCCATCCTTTCACCCTATCTATCTGTACACTCATCCATCCACTCTTCTACCCATCCATCCATTCACTCATACATCCAGCCATTTACCCTTTCACCCATCCAGCCATCCTTTCACTTACTCATCCATCCACCCAGTCACTCATCCTTCCACCCATCCACCCTTTCAGTCATCCATCCATCCTCCCTCCCTTTCTCTCTCCATCGACCCTTTCACTTAGCCATCCTTCCTTCCATCCATCCACCCACCCATCCATCTACTCATCCACTCATGAATCCATCCATTGACCCTATCACTCATCCATTCTTTCTCTCATCCATTTATCCTTTCACTCCTTCACTCATCTGTTCATCCTTTTGTCCACCTACCCTCCCTTTCACTCACTCATCCATCCGTACATCCACCCTTTCACTCATCCGTCCATCCATTCACCCTTGCACTTATCAATTCATCAATCCATCCATCATTTCACTCATCCATCCACCCACTCACTCACTCATCATCCACCTTTTCACTCATCCATCCTTTCACTCATCCATCCACCCTTTTACCCATCCACCCATACATCCAGCTATTTACCTTTTCTCTCATCCATCCTTCCACTCACTCATCAATTCATCCATCCTCTCATTATCCATCTATTCAATATTTCATTCATCCATTCACCCTTTCACTAATTTATCCAGCCATCCACCCATCCCTTCACTTACTCACTCGCTCACCTTTTCATATTAATTTTGAGCTGAGCCTTCTTGAGAAGAGGCCCATCAAGATCTTCACCCTCGCTGCAGGAGTCATTCCAGGACTGGGACAGAAGCCACCCAGGGCGGAGACAGGATCCACCACAGGGGGGGACAGGAGCCATCACAGGCAGAGTGGGGGACATGAGCCACCACATGGGGGGACAGGAGCCATCACTGGGGGGGTGGTGCAGGAGCCATCACAGGAGGGGGAACAGGATCCACCAGGGTGGGCACAGGGGTGGGCATGCAGTATTTCAGTATCATCTTGGTTTCTTCCAGGGTGGAGTAGGGCTCCTCGCCCCCTCCTGGACAAGACAACGAGACGACAGGCTCTCTTTCTAAAATGTTAGTTTTGCCATCCCCCACTGTGATTTACAGTACTTAAAGGAGATACTCCAAGACAACTCATTTAGCTGAATGTCCTCCATACTTTGTTAATCAGTGTTGGTGCGATTTTTCCATTTCATTATTTTATTACATTATAGACTGCATGTTTGAAGAACTCTGTGCTCTGTGAAGAGAACCAGTGCTGCCTCGGGGTAATCAGGGCCGGTTCTAGGATGTTTGGGGCCCTGGGCAGAAAGGGAATGAGTGAGGCCCCTCTAAATTGCAGAGACGCATTCAGGGCTGTTTGCATCTGAATAGATGCCCCTGCGCCTGAAGCTGCAGCCCCTCCCTCTCAGTCACCTTCAAGCACCTCTTAACAGCTCATAAAGGGCGGAAGGTGTGAGGGTTGCCATCCCGCTGTGCCTCTCCAATGCTGCTGGGTATCTGAGCTTTGGTAAAGCATCGGAGTCTGTTACACCCGACCTCAGCAGCATCGGAGTCTGTTACACCCGTCCTTAACAGCATCGGAGTCAAGAAGGGAGGTGGGTGGAAGCTGTGCCGGCTTTAGGGTGGTGCGACCGGTGCCCGGTTAAAATTACAGACAAATGGCGTCCGTTAAAGAATCCTTCACGGACAACGGACAGACGGCCGAAATTACGGACTGTCCGTGAAATTTACGGACGGTTGGTCACCCTATTTGAACTCTGCCCTTCATATCAATTATCGCAGCATGGTAGTCTCACTATAGATTTACTGGAGTGGTCCTTGTGCATTCAAATTGAGTTGAATAGATCATTTAGGGAAGAAGGGAACATAGGGTGGGCGGTTCTCTTTATTAATCTAGAAATGTGTTTGTAGGCAACCTGAATTAAGGTAATAAGGTTCACTTATCTACGCCCTAATAGATTGAAATTTCCTTGACACCTGTAGTGTTTGGCAGCTCTAGAATAGATTTTTACGGGGAGCATACAAATAGAAAACTATAAGTGGAAAACGTGAGGTGTCTGCACAAAAATGTATGTGTGTCTGAGTGTGTGTATATAAATACGTGTATATTGTCCGCTTTTAACACATTTTCTCTCTTTCTAATCATTTTTTGTTCAGATATTTTCCATTTCCCGTTTTCTTTTTCATTTGCTGTGACACCTCAATTTCTTCACAACTGTTGATTCTATATTGTTTCTCTGCCTCCTCCTCAGTACTACCTTTGCAAAAGCATAATTGCCAGGGTAGAAAGTGTGTCTCAGGACTGAGCCGGTGCTGCAACCAAAAAACGGATCTGCTGAATACCAAGGGTGTATGATCTTGTTTCCACCTCATGCCTCTTTCATGCACCACACTATCCTTTCTGCCCCTCTATCTTACTCTTGAAGGATCTTTTTCATCCCTGTTTTCACTGTTTTTCACCGTTATTCTATCTTTCTCTACCGCCTCCTGTCAGTATATCCTGGTCCTCAAAATAGAGTGCTGGAGGATTAATCTGCAACCACCGGCTCAAGTTGAGCACTGCTCTTTCTGCAGACTTAGCTACACAGCTTGAGTCCAGCTTTCTGTTTCGTCTTTTAAAATATTATTTTCACATTGGGGGACCCTGAGGAAAACAGTTGGGGCACAAGCCCCAGCTGACCCCCACCCTAGTGACGGAGCTGACAGTACCTCTTAACAAAGTGTAGGCTTCAGTGTTTATGTGCACAGCATACGCTTCAAAGGACACAGTACATTTAGTGGGGATTTCTGCTTTGGTAAGAACAACTCATATCAAACTTCCCTGAGGATAAATACAACTTTAACAGGGTAAATGAAGCTCATTAGTGATTCTTCAAACCTATAGGAATTCCCTCATATTTGTTAGACAAGCGTGGTCATTACTTTATCCAGACCAGGGACAGACTAGGACAGAAAGTAGTACCAGGCACTGTAATGTCGTACCAGTGATATAACTGGTAGAGGTTTCAGAGGGAGACGGGAAAGTATGGGAAGGGGAGTTTGTATATTGTTACCCATTGTGCAGGTGTGTTTGGTGCAGGCCCGATGCCACGAGGGACCCTATTAATAAATACTAGGCTAGGCAGGCGGTGTCAGGGAGACCACCTGCGCCATAACAGGAGAATAACACACTTTCTCCAGGTCTTTATTTATCCTAGGGTCATCGCGTGACCACACTTACACTACCCAACTCCCCACAGTGCTGGCACTCCTCATTTCCCAGAGCGGCCGACACAGCATTGGCAACAAGAGTGTTCCCGGCGTGTTCTCTGGTATACATGCCTGTGTTCGGCGGCTGCGTACTCCCTTCCGGAGTGCTTGTGCCGCGCCTTGTTTTGCGTTGGCTGGTGAAGGTGCAGTTTCATCATCAGGCTTCCGTCAAGCCCATGTCCGGATTGAAGACGCCCTGCTGAGGGCAGTCGCACGAGGTGCCGGTCAGCTTGTCCTCCAGCCGCTACTTAGTTTCTGGTCTCAGCACCACTCTTCGCATAAGCAGGATGTAGAGCTTGCAGAGTGCCCTTGGTAGCTCTGGACGGTGGGTCACAGGTGTGTTGCCTTGCAGGCCGTATTTTTAGGGAAAATTAAAGGCTGAGCCTTAACATAAGTGCCACGTTGCTACTACATACGTGACTGTTGCAGCATAGGCCCGCATGCCCACAACCCAACCTCAAGGAGGTTGTGGACCCCAGCCGGCCAAGTACCAGATCTTCAACAGACATCTGCAGTGTCCACCCACCCCTTTCCGGATCAGTGCGACAGTATGAGTTCCATTGCTGTCATGGCCAATATTCCTTCCATAGAACCTTTCATACGAGCTCCCTCTGACAAGCTCCCAGGTAAAGAGACTGGGTGTAGGGGGTGAAGCTGTATATTTAGGCCACTGGAGTTTCAGACAAGAAGAAAAAGGGCCATGATCCCTTATCTAGAAGGCAAAACCATACACCAAATCTCAAACACCATAACAGAAGCTGCCTGAAGGCGCATGCCATGCTCATAGCAGCCCTCAATGCATATTTTGAACCGATGACCAATCATGACGATGAAAGATTTGCCATCCACCAGGCCAGGCAACATGCAGAGGAATCGATCAACACCTTTTACACCAGACTTAAAGAATTGGCGAGCATATATGGGTTTGCGGAAGAGAGGGAAGACATACAAGATGAAATAATCCAAGGCTGTGTGTCAGCGATGCTCCGAGAGTGCATCCTGCAAGAAACAGGCAAATAATAAGCAGACATTCTAACCATGGGTAGGTCTAAGGAATTATTCACAGCTCGTGCTTCCCACATGAAACCTGCCCTGCAAAGATTCAAGACGGAACCTGTCAATGCTGTAGAGCCACAGCTGAGTCCAGGAAAACCCAAGAAAGCTGCAGCAACAATGCAGCTGTGTGGGTATTATTGGGGTCCAGGCCACTGGCCAGCCGACTGCCCTGCAAAGGGCAAGAAATGTGCAGGGTGCGTGAAATTCAATCCCTTTGCTCAAGTAAGGGGCGGACTCCCCACACCTCTGTAAATTCAAAAGTGTAAGAGTGCAAAAGTAATATGGACGAAGATAAGGCTGCAGAGCATACCGCTCATTCTGTCTTTACAATAGACAGTGCCTGGCAATTGCAGCGCCACTTACCCCAGTTTCAAACGTAGGAGTACACCCAATACTAGCCACAGTGGACACAGGGACGTCCATCAATATAATGGCAGTAGAGGCATACCAAACCTTACAACCTGCTCCACCTCTCCAGAATTCAGCGATCAGAGTGTTCGCGTAACGACAAGACAAGTCTTTACGCATACGAAGGAATTTCCGATCACTAATTGTGCATGGATCTCAATCTATATACTCCCAGGTCTATGTCTCTGAAGATGGGCATGCTGCTTGAATGCCGCACCGCTAAAGCCCTTGGGATAGTTACTTTTGCATTTGGAGTCCCTCAGGAAGGAATGTCAGGTGGATAACCAGTTGGAGAAGCATGAGGCAGTAGGAATAATAGAAAAAGTGTTGTGGCCCAGTCTTTGGGTATGCCCCCAACCCCCCATTATAGTGACCCGGAAGCCAAAGTAATATGGTGCAGCACGCATATGTCTAGATATGAGGCTCTCCAACATGGCCCTAAAAAGGAAACGTCACCTGACCCCTACCATTGTTGAATTGATTGAGTAAATGAATGGAGTTTGCAGGTTTTCAAGGTAGACCACAGATCAGGCTACCATCAGCTCACCCTGGCCGAAGAGTCAAGATATATAAACACATTCCCCACTCAAGTTAGCCTGTGGGGCTATCAAAGAATGAAATTTGGCATTTCGCACAGGAGTTCCAAAACATCATACAGGAACTCCTGGTAGGCCTGCCTGGAGTAGTCAATGTCATTGATGAAATTCTGCTGTACGCCAAGTCCGTACAAGAGCATAACACCAGACTCACCCTACACCCCAGCAAATCTGAGTTTCTTTAAGCAAAGATTGAACTTGTTTGGTTACATATTTTTAGCAGATGGCGTAGCAACTGATCCCAAAAAGTACCAGCGATGTAAACAGTAGGGGCTTGAGATGGACCTGGGAATGTATGGGAAAGGGAATTTGTATATTGTTACCCG
Organism: Triturus cristatus; assembly: GCF_964204655.1. Lineage (NCBI taxonomy): Eukaryota > Metazoa > Chordata > Amphibia > Caudata > Salamandridae > Triturus > Triturus cristatus. The sequence continues at coordinate 1,192,020,612 of NC_140589.1, forward strand.
TGGTACAGATGTGTTTGGTGCAATCCCAGTTTCATGTGGGACCCTGTTAATAAATTTGAGGCTGGACAGGTGAGGTCAGGGAGACAGCCTTCGATATAGCCACAGACTATCACACTTCTAAATCCATGACTTTTTTAATGCTAGTCTGACCAGTTTTAAATGTGTAAAGACAAGCTGTATAGGTGTTTTGCAAAGTATGGAAGACTATATGCATTTGTGTTTGTTACATACAATGGTTTCAGTAATAAGTCAGAGAATCTACAGTAAAAACCAGCACACCAGACCTTAATACCAGCTCACAAACAGCCAAAAAAAGCCTATATACTGACCTGTCAGACTGGCCCTTCGGGCAGTACATCATTGCCCAATAGGTCAGTCCGACCCTGCTTGTTGACATTCCCGCATAAATTCACAGTTCTCACGGCTAGAGAGTGTCCGTCTGTCGTTTTCATTTTGTCCTACAAATTAGCTTTAGGTAGCCTCAGTGTTAATTTTAATAGTTCCACCAATCTGTAAAAACCTTTTCTATGTTTTAATCAGATATTAAACCCTTTGCTTCTGTGGTGTTCTTTACAATGACTAAATACTGTTTTACCTGTTTTCTGTTTATGTAAAAACACTTCAAAACCCAGCATGAACGAAATGTGATAAAATGCATTTTCATCTGTTCCATATAGTGGCCTGGCTGTTGCTTTTGCGATTGGCTCCGCTCTTACTATATATAAATCTGCATGACCAACATATTTCTGGCTTATTGTTCAAGTCCATATGCAGCCATCTGTTCCCACATCTCTGTCACTTAGTAGTCCACCGATTTCTGCTGACTGATAAGGGAAGAACAGTGAATGCCAGGGAGGGCTACTTGCAGATTGGGTAAACTCACGGTTTATGAAGCAACTGCTACCTAATAGCAATGGTTATTTATGAATTTGTGAGGCAAGCAGGACATTGGGGTTGGCTCTTAATAATATATTACGTGGCGATTTGTAATCCAGTTTCTGTAGCGTTGTAAATAGCAGGTGTTGCTGTTACTCAATTTAACGGTGCTCTTTTTCATCATGTTCTGAAGGATGAAAGGTTATGTCAGCCCACCTGAAAACTGAACCTGCGAATTGGAGTTCAACGGTTATGATGGCTGAATGCTTAACTTACTGATCTAACTTACCTGCAGATTGGGAGGCCATTGGCTGATCTTGGGTATGGCTACCTTATTAGACACTGCTTGTTGTTTGGGCGACCATTTGGCTGATTTATCTATTGGCTGACTGTAGTAACTGCTGGTTGATTTTATGGATTCTTGACTTACTAACAGGAAATACTGTCTGATTGGGGTGGGGGTTTATTAACAACAGACTGAGTGGATCCTTGCTGCTTAAGGGATCCACAGACTGACACATGGATACTGGGTGATTAGGGTACTACTGATTATTCAAGTATCTATGATTTCAATATTTAATTTATTGACCTATACTTACAAAGTTTTTTTGATTTCACAGTAGACAAATGCACACAGTCAATGTTATATCATAACGGGTAAACATCAACTGCTTCCTCTAGGCAGGTTTTACCTGAGAGGCCTCTACTCCCTCAATGCAAGTAGGAAAGATGGCATTTCACCTTCTCTATTGTTTCACCTCAAGTTCTTGTCCTTTAGGAGGACATGAAAAACCATACCTCCCACAAAAATGTGTTTCACACAGTTTCACAATGACAGAATTACTTTGTTCGAAGTACTTCCGTCAGAAATGACTTTGCTGGAAGTACCTCCAGTAGATTGTAGCAAGGGTGTGTAAGCAAACAGAGACCAAATAGGGAACTTGAACTCAGGCCCTCCTTGTAAAAACAAAGAAGCGAGGATGAGAGGCGAGGTCCTGGACATCCTAGCTCATTATTGCAAGATATTGGCCATGAATGCTTAGTTTCATGCCACTTATATTTGATATGTTGATAGGGACAGACCAGGACAGATTTTCATATGGCTGGGTCCAAACTGAGGTGACATGGTGGCAAAATAACGATGGATAGGGATGGAGCCCAACATTAAGACTTTCTGTTCCTAAGGCCTGACTCTTTCTGAACAGCTTGATGCCTTAGTGTAGAAAAGTGGGAAGACCCTTAGTGCAGAAAAGTGGGAAGACCCCACCTTCTTCTCCTACTTCATCGGCAGCTGATCAAAATCTTAAGCAATGCTTAGATTTTGGTGGAGGTTTATTGATCAGTGAGTGACAGGAGCTGTTTATCTGTTTACCCACTTGCTAGGTATGATACTAACAGAGAAGGAGGGCCAAACCCTTGTCCCTTCAATAAAAGGCACATTTGATCATAGCAAGTAGACCCATTGAAGATAAATACAGATATTATTTCTAGTCTGTGCAACATCTTAATATTTTTTCGGGGAAGAAAACTTGCCTGATAGGCCCCTTTGGCCTCAGAAGACAGCAGACATGATGGCCTTAGTGTTAGCTAGGGATAGGCGCCCTTTTAAACCTTTCCAGCTGAACTACACTGATAAAAGATACAATTAAAGAGAGCAAATATGCAAAAATGAGGCTATGTGTGGTTATGATACAAGTGGGAGGCGCACAGAGATAATTACATTTAATACATTAGGATGGTAACAAAATATGCCACACATATCCTGCCGACCATGCATTTTCACTTAAAACTGAGCAGAAAATCAGCAAATGGAAGGAGCATGGGTGGCACAACTCTTGACAATTACTCAAAAATATGGTAAACAGATATTTTATTGAGATCCCAGCCTCATAGTGCAGTGAACAGAAGATATGCGAATGAGACATTTACAAGTGATGTCAAATGTACTGTATGAGTTGTGCGCTGAACACCCTGTTTAAACTGCCTCATCCATCAGGAGCATTGGCAAATGAACAAACAAGCATTGGCATAGCCAATCAGTCTCTCCAATGGTTGTGCCTAATAAGGGCTATGCAAGAAGCACTTAATATTTACACTATTTCAGTTTGGTTGACCTGTAAAAATTGTTCCTTGCATAAAACGCTGCACATTGGTGTCACTTCATATATGAAAAGCGCCTTTATATTCCAACAAATATGTTTAAACACTGACTAGAGAAGGGCTACAACACCCAGAATGGAGAAGGGAGTAGTTTTCATTCTTGGAATCACACTTTTAGTCTAAGACTGGAATAGTCTCCTACCAGGTCACGTGTGAAAATACAATCAGAGTGACGAGATATTTAAGGTCACGGAATCCACCTCTGATCAGCCTGTGGATGCTTAGAACCTGGTAAAAAGGGAAGAATGTTTAATGTGCACGGTGGGAAAAAAAAACATCCCTGAGGTGCATGGGACTGAATGCGTTGCAGCAAAATCTGGTGCGCAATCACCTCAGGAGAAAAGACAGCAGTCGGAAAGATGTCTGCTCACAGAGAGGGTGAAGGAGGAGTGCTTTGTCAGTCAGGGCTCATTGGGGACCATGGAGCACTCCTAGACACCCATGGATGGCGTCCAGTTTGGTGGCCATGAGATCGAACCCCACCACACCTGCTCAGCCGTCTCCGTCTGGGCCTCCAGCACACGGCGTTGGAAGGTTGTGTGTTGTTACTGGGGGTTTTGGGAGACTGCTGGGGCCGTGGGTGCCTCCTACTGGGTGGTTTGGATGGTGGGTGAGGTCTCCTCGATGCAGCTGGTCAGCCCTGATCCTGGAGGTGAGTCGCAGATGATGTCAATGATGTCTAGGAGGGCTTGTGCGTCGATGCTGGGGTTGTCCTACTCGTCATCAGTGAAGAGTGGTGGGGACTGCTCTGCAGGGGGTGTTGGCGGTGGCCCTGCAATGTGAAGGGCGGATGGTGTCCACATGTGTGTAGCCGCATGGTTCATGTTGACATTCAGACAGCATGGCATTGTACATTGTGACAGTCGATAGCTCTGGGCGATAACCCAGAGTCATTGAGGGTATGCACTGTGCTCTGCTTGATTGTGCATGTGTGCCATCGTGGCCATCTCCACCCGTCCCCCCAGTACCTGGTGGTCACTCACCCTGGTGCGGGTGTGTTGTGTGTGTCCTGTCGAGCAGTGTTCGGTCCCCCTTCTCCTGCCACAGTATCCACACTGATGACTGTCGACACCAGCTCCTCTATGTCATCCAGCATGAGCTGTGGCGCAGGGCCCCCACCTCAAGTCTGCATTGCTGCCTTCTGGTTGGTTGCAAGTTTCTCCTTGGTCTTCCGCTTGATGTCATTCCATCGCCCCTTGACCTTGTCCATTGTCCTCTTGTGCTCTCCAACAGCATTCACCTTGTCCACGATGTCCCGCCTTATTCCAGTTTTGGTGCCCAATGACATGTTGGAGGTGACAAACAGTGGTTGATGGTGTTCCATCATCTCCGTGACTATGATCCTGTTCGCCTGCAGACTGAACTTCATCTTCCTCTTCTTCTTGTCCTTGCCCTTCCCTGGTCCCGGGTTAGTCGTCCGGGGTGCTTGTGGGGTTGCGCTCGTCCTCTGCACCTGCTCTACTTTTATGGTGATTTTTCCCACCTGCCAGTTGTGTGTTGCAGGCCTGGCACTGCTTATCGCTGATTTCCTCATAGCGCTTTGGCCCATCGCAGGCTTTTTTGTGTTGTGGTTTGTGTTTTTATCTCCATCGAGGTGGTTGTATCGCAGACATTGTCCGCGGCTTCTGCAAACTATCGCATGGTACCACCTTGTTGTGAATTCCACGTTGACACAGGGTTATTTTCCCGCAATGGGCTGCGATGTTGAGAGTTGCATTAAGATACTCTTGTGGGAGTTATCACACGTTCTTGTGAATATACCCCTCGGGTAGGCAGTTGCACCAGTCAGGTACATCTGGAAACCACAAGCTGAGTGTACATATGTATTAAATAAGTGTATGAAGACATCACCATTCACAAAGCTGCAGGATCAGAGAGGGCACGTCTTACTCAATACAAACTTGTTTTGAAATACTTGTCAATAATTGAAAAAAATGATGCCAGTAATGAAATATACAACTAGGCTGTGAACTCCTTCCTCCTGAATTTGTAACTGCACGTTTGTTGTATTCTTGCTGCTATAGTTTAATTTGTGAGGTCAGAGCAGCAACGTAATTCAGAATGCAGCACTCCGCTAGAAGTCATCTCACAATACTTGGCAATAATTGAAAAAAATGGTGCCAGTAATGAAATACACAACTAGGCCACAAACTACTTCCTGCTGATTTTTTAACTGCACACTTGTTACATTTTTGCTGCTGTCGTTTATTCTGTGAGGTTTCAGCAGCGACGTAATTCAAAATGTAGAACTCTGCCTGAAATCGTCTTACATATTCATAACTAAGGCAGAATAGAATCAGGATAATGCAAAAGTCAATCATAATTTGTAATGTAAGTTGTTTCACATAAGAACTTCAACAAGACCCCGACTCACCCAATCTGCTCCCCTCCAATGCGTCCTTCTGTTTTAAACCTTTTTTAATTACAGAAGAACATCCACCGAGGATCCTGCCCAGTAGGGAGCTGCTGAAGCAGAGCACCGCAAAGCAGAGCACCACTAAGCAGCAGGCCAGGATAAGCTGCAACAGGCTGAGCGACAGCTGCAGCCTTGCTGTCAGCAGCTGTGTAGAGGTGTGGTGCTAGGACAATGGGAGAGGGCAGCTCTGGAGGTCTCCGGCACAGGAGGAGGTAGCCGTGGCTGCAGCCTCTGTGGGTGCAGCTTGGGTCAAATAGGATCATGGCAGCGGCACGGGATTTGAAAAAATGAAAAATAGAAATGGTGCTTGTCAGTAATGAAAACACCAGCACTCCTAACGTGTGGCGAGACTGGTCACCCCATTTAAGAAATAAGAAAATAGTCCCGAAACAATGGATAAAAATGGCCTCTGTGTATTGTTAGACCTAGCACCTTGGAGTGGGTCTCCTTTCCATTTTTTGCCTCATGTGTTTTTGCTGGTGTTAGATGCTTTGGGGACTGGTCCACTGCTATCCAGTGCCACAGTGCAAGTGCTCCCTATTGTAAATTGATGTTTGGATTAGTGATTCCATGATTGGCTGATTTGGTTTACTTGTCAGACCCTAGTACAGTGCACCAGGAGTGCCCAGGGCTGGTAATCCAAATGCTGCTAGTGGGCTTGCAGCACTGGTTGTGCCACCCACAGAAGCAGACTGTTAAAGTGTGTCTAAGGCTTGCCATTGCAGAGCCTGTGTGCAGTCTGGTACTACCATGCTGACTGGGCAAGTGCACCCACTTGCCAGTCCCTAAACCTTCCCTTTCCTTCACATCAGACACCCCTATGGTAGGCCCAAGGGCAGGGTGCATTGTAAGTATAAGGTAAGACATGCCCTGGTGTGTGTGGCATGTTCTAATAGTGAATTACAGCCATTTTTGTTTTTTCACTATTGCAAGGCTATCTGTTCCCCATAGGCCAGAATGAGCAGTTTGATTATTACATCTTATAATCCTAACTGACTCAGGGAACTAGGTAGAAATTCGAGTTTAGGATTCCTGAACTCAGAATGATAAAATGCATCTTTTAGTGAAGTTGGTTTTAACCTTCTGTGTTTGAAAATACCACTTTTAGAAAGTAGGTATTTTCTTGTCTTACCATCCAAGCCTGCCTCTGCTAGGTTGTGTATTCCTTGTCTGGAGTTTGAGTGACAGGGGCTGGGGGATTCCAGGAGACAGGGTAAGTCAGCATAGGGCTGAATAGAGAGATCTACATGCGGATGAGAGGGATGAGTTGCACCTGGGACCTGAAAAGGGCTGGGCCTTCCCTCCACAATGCTGACTCCACCTCCTGTGGTGTGTCTGATGTCCCTGCCCTGCACTGAGAAAGGAAAGAAGGAGTCATGTAAACAGAGTGCTCCAGGAATGACCAGAACTGGTTTGGACTAGGCAAAGGCCTCTCTGCCTTCCGAGAACAAAGAGAAACTGTGTATAAAAAGGGGGACCCAGACCCCAGAATTTTAGATCACTTTTGGGAAACAAGAAGAAACCTTTGCTAAGGAGAGGAACCAGAGAGACTGAGGAGAGACTATCCCTAAGCTTGAGGGATTGGCCTGCAGTGGTTGCCTAACTGCCAAAGAGAGGAGAAAGGAACTTTGTGTGTACTTTATTCAACTTGTGAAAGATCTCCATGGGCTTGAGAAAGAGCTTTCCTCCTGCTGAAGTGTCAGGGACAACAGACTTCAACCACCAGCTCCCCAAGAGTTCTTTGGAAGTGCCTGTAGTTGTGTTGGGCTTTCTGATGGACTTGCATGTTGAAAGAAGGTGGAAGCGCGACTCACAAAGAAGAAGCGTGTCGTCGCCGTAGCCACTGTTGTCGCATCACTGAACAAGGGTGTCGCCGCTGTAGCTGTCGCATCACATCGGAGAAGCACCTCGCATCACCGGAGAAGCGTGCCGCTGCAGCCGCTGTTGTCGCTTCACTGAACAAGGGTGTCGCCACTGTAGCTGTCGCATCACACCGCAGAAGCATCTCGCATCACTGGAGAAGCGTGTCGCAGGGCCTCATTCGCGGCTCAGAAGAATCGTTGAGTCGCCGCACGGCCATCGGGCATGCATGCATCGTGTCGCAACAAGAAGAAGATGCCATCTTTGTTTCATTGCAACAGATCTTCTTCACATCACGGTGTTGCGGGCCGCATCACCATGGAAGCACAGTAAGAAACCGACGCATCACCTTTCCTGCGTGTAAGGAACCGACACATCACCTTCCCTGCAACACTTTTGTTGTATAGCGTTACGCATCCAAAGGTAGATTGAACTCAAAAAGTCGCATTTTAATAGCTAAAGAAAACTGAGCTAATTCTACCATTTAAGTACAGCATTGTGGATTTCTGTTGTTTGTGGTCTTGTGATAAGTCTATATAAAGAGTACTTATTTTTTATATAAAACTTGTGTGGTGTCCATCTGTAGTGTTGTCACTTGATTACTGTATGTGTTCACAAATGCTTTACACACTGCCTCTGAGATAAGCCTGCCTGCTCATGCCAAGCTACCAAGGGGGTGAGCAGGGGTTATTTTAGGAGTGTACCCCCTTATCCTGACTAGACGCAAGGGCCCCTATTTGGACAAAGTTACCTATCTCTGCCAACTAGAGACCCCCAAATCTAACATGTATGTTTAGGAGTAGCTGGCTGGTGCTCTCAGGGAAGGCTAAACACCGGAAGAGGCATGCAGCATGTATGCCCCTAACAAATGGGGAGAACGAATATTGGAGCTATGATGGTGCCAGCAAATGGGATGCCTATGGGAGGGCTGTAAGCCCACAAAGTATATTCAGCATGTCCCTTGGAGACAGCACATGCGCGCTATCTAGAGCTGAGACCTAAAAAGAGGACAAGAATATGAACCAATCAGGGCTGCCCAGGGAACCAGATCCCGCAATACACAACCCTGGGGGTTCTTTATAACAAGCTGTACAAGGAATGTCTTAAATAACTGTACCCCTGTTGATACAGCAAAAGCTTTTGTTCTAATTGTTAGGGGGACGCTCATTTCTCATTTTGGCCCATGAAGCAGATATCACACATACAATAGGTGAGTATGCTGAACTGTGTGTAACAATAGCTGGCTTTCCATGATGCAGCTACAGCAAGTCATTCACTTGCTTGCTCCTTTCAATTTATGTACTGTTCAGCCTTGCTTCATCTCTTCATACACTTAGGAATATACAGATGATAAATAAAACACCCGTAGGTACAAAACTTGAGCCCACATTTACTAAAAATAGCATGCACAATCATGCAACACACAGTGTAAAATTGTGTTGCATCATGTGAGTGTCCATGCATTCTTTAGTAAATGTGGTCTTAAATAACCTAAGATGCAAAAAGACCATACTTCAATGTGACATAGCTGCTCTGCAGTTTCAGCTTTTCTGCCAGTTTTTTCTGTTGTTTGTGGCATGCAAATACATGATCTTTTAACAATGTTAATTTTGGTTTAGTGGTCTTGTTCGGAAACCTTAGGAATTATTATACATTGTAGTGTGTAGAGTACCCCCATTTCATATGATTTGAGAAAGTGGTTTGTGAAGATAAGTGAAACAGTGATGCTATTTATATTTTATCACAGGTTAATCTTAAACAGGATCCACAATTCAAGAAGTCTGTATGAGAAGGAGAATACATGTCCAAATGTGTCATTCTAGATCAAAGAAGAATCAAGAACCTGATATGTTTTTTTGGTTGCATCTGAAGATCAAGAAAAAGCTGAGAAAAAGGGTGCCCAAGATAGAGTCTGAACCCATCCCCTTCCTGTTCCTCGTTCATAATTAAGTGACGTCAATTAAGAGAGACCACACCATCAGCTCATATGTTGGAAGGAAATGAATTGTTTTAACAGTTATGGATGGCTTGTTCTATTGTTGGATAAGTAAAATACACATGATTTGCCATGCTGTCTACAGAAAGGGGCACAGGGCAAAGAGCAAATGGCTTGCATCAATTATTCTATTCTATAAATGTTTGCCCACGCCCTGTACTTACAACACAGAGGAGAGTAGGTTTCAGGATATGGCACTTGGGCATGTTTTTATTTTATGTAAACATGACATGGCATTGGAAGAGTTACAGGCAGGTGAATAAATTAATGCATTGAGTTTGATGGCAAGCTGTTATTATATAAAACTAAAATCATGTTCATCGGCGGCCTCTCCATAAGGGCAGAGGAGTGCTTCCCCCCGTCACCACCCGCAAATAAAACAATTATAAAATCGTTTTTGAACCGGTTTTATTTTAATCTCCCTGGGCATGCCCTTGGGACTCTGACGTGTCTTGGGGGCAGGTACAGGGGGATGGCACTGTGGTGGGGGAGTAATAGTGCACTCCCTTGTCCCTTCACTGTGCATGAGGTGTTTGGCCAGCCGTTTTAGGCGGGCCAAACATATCGTGTGCAGTGAAGCTTTCTCCAGCCCCAGATGTGTTGCTGGGGCTGGAGAAAAGAGGCACAGACTCCCAGTCTGCCTGGGAGCGCAAAGTCATAGTGCTCAGACCAATCCTGATGCTTCTTTCCTGCAGCATCGTGATTGGCTGCAGTGCAGTCTGGGAGCTTGTCCCAGAAGCAGGAAGGGCCATTGGAGCGGAAGGCGGTGATCAGGTAAGTTTATTTATTTTGTCCCCCACGATTCCCTCCCCCCAAAGCTTCCACCTGCAGCCCGCCTGCCACTTTGGCAAGGGACAGGCCGCTGCTGACCATGTTAAAACTGATTCTAAAAAAAAAAAACGAACCCCAGAAGTGACTGTATTGGACAGAAAATTCAGTTTCTATTAAATATTGCTGTTTGGTTTCTGAAATAGTGACACAACCTGAACAATACCTGCTAGCGAAATATAGAAAAATAAAAGACCTTTAGATTTACTAGGCCTGGGAAGAATTTTAATTACACCAGAGTAAGTGCCCATGGCAGCCAGAGGGTCCTTGCTAGTTTTGCCATCTTCTGCAAAAACTGGGGCTGAAGATAAACACACTAAAGACCAAATTTATGGTCTTCAACTCAGCCAAAACCTCCAGTCCAAACCCTTCTTTAAATGGCACCTTTCTTGAGGGGGTGTCTGTTTTTGACGACCTAGGTGTTACTCTGTCAGAAACATTTGAATGGGACCCGTAATTGGCTAAAGCAAGCCCGAAGTTAGCTCAGATTGCAGGGGAATCGCAAAAATGTATAGAAACTCCTGTCACAACCCAGCTGGCCCTTAAGTGGAGATATATAAGGTGCAAGTTAGGGGCGCTACATTGTATGGGGCTGAGTTATGGTGGCTTGTGTACGTTATGGACCTATGTTGCAGAATGGGTAAACTTAGCTTATGGAGCAACCCTGAAGAATCGTGTCCGATAACTTCACCTTCAGAATTAATAAAAGCTTACAGGTTGCTCAAATTAGCAGATGTTCAGGGGGACTCGGCCTTAGGACACTCAACATCTAACTTCCTAAAGATTAAAGACGAGTATTGTACCGAGTCCTTTCTGGATGATATTCAACCCACCTCTGCAAGGAAACTATATAACTAGTTCAGACTAGGGTTGTTGCCGCTTCATGCTTTTACCATCACAGCCTTATCAGTTCCACTTAGCTGGATGTTGGCTATCAGAGTGACCAACAATCCTCACGATGTATTTTGATCAAATGTTTTGGTTAATGACTTTGTCCAATTTTGAATCTACTTTATTATTCTTTCAATTAGACACGAATTGTCTGACCTGTCATAGCAAGCCCTCCAATTATTGAATCCGGGAACTCTCCCAGTGAATTTAATCCACGAGGTATGTGAATACTTATAGCATACCGTATTTTTAAATGGTTTTAATCAGGACAACCTCCTCACACCCCCTTGTTTTAATGTTTCAGGTGTTTCAGTTAAGATCACCTTCCAGTCAGGTTGCCCCCTATTTGGTCCTGATGAAGACCCGCAAGGCCAAGGCTTAAAATCCCCCAAGGCCATCAAGACGGGTAGAAACGTCGACGCCCACCCTTTACTACCTGGGACACATTTACAGTCTTTCGTGCAAGACCATCAATGGGGTCATTTTTTGAATTATACTAATTTTGTATCCAATGAATGTGACCAGGTCACTTGGATTCTGGACGGTGAATTACAACCGATCCACATTGCCTGAAATTGATTAAATACTCTTACTACTATGTATCTTTCATTCCTTGTCCTATTCACGCACTTTTCAATCACTTTCCTTTGATGCACGTCTCTCCTTGGAGCAACCTCGTTCTGTCCTATGAATATTGCAAAAAATTGCCAAAAATAAACGTATGTATACCAGCTCACAGTGTTTTGGGTGTTGTCCTCTGTTGGATTGAATTACTTATTGAATATTGCGAGCCTTTGTTCTTAAAGAAAATTCCGTTTAGGCTCAGGATTAGCTAAATAATTGACTAAGCGAAATATATGTCTCAGATTTATTAATCATTGGTTAAGGACCACTGTTTTTGGTATCATTAATCCACCCAGGTCCTTTTTCCTTGGGTTACCCCATTTTTGTAATGTTTACCAACAAATGGTCAAAAGCCATTACCCTCGGATGCCCAGCTTGCAACTGTGGGGATGAGTCAGAGCTCCATGTCTTCTTTTTTTGTCCTGGCTATACACCAGCCAGACAGCGTTGACTCATCACACTGTCTGAACCTAGGATTTCCATGCACTGTGTGGCGGCGTTTAGAGTCCTGAAATATGACTCCCACCCACCCATTGTCTTTGCCGTATCCCGTTTTTTAAATTCAATGTGGCACAATCATAGGAGGTTGGTAAACATGGCACCACGTTGATACAAGCCCATAGCGCATGCAGCCTCCCTTCTTTTGAACTTTCTCTATGTTTTAACCATCAAGAATAGTGATGAATTGTAAATATGTACTGATAAGACTGTATATGCATATGTAGTGTTTATGGCCCTAATGGCTTTACACAGGGCAATTCACAGGGCAGCTGGTTGAGGATGGGGTGAAGGCCTGGACCCCTCGATCCTCCCACCCTATGCTTATTATGATGTATTTTAATGCCGCCAAATTTACAATTTCCATATGTGTGTTTTACTTGTATTTTTCTATGATAAGTGTTTCTATCCGTGCAGCGCGTTTTTTATCTTTTACTTTTTATGGTCTATATTGACCAAAATAAAGTTTGCTGGAATGGAATGGATTAATTTCGGTAATTCCGTGTTACTTTTTGACACGGATTTGCCAATAATTACGCAATTACTTTATATATGTTTTGCTGCATTTAGCGCAATCTCTTAGTTTAAAATGCATCCTCGTGTCCATTTTGGACACCAGGGTTCATTTTGCACTAAGGAAAATAGCCCTAAATGTCGGTAGCAGGTTGGGGGGAAATGTTTGCGCTAAGAAATAGCTCTAAATGCAGATTTACTCTCCTTGCCTAATTCAAGAGTAATCTCGCTGTTTTTTCAGGTAATTCCACATGATTACGCTACGTTGAATTATTCAAGTTAAGCCCACCCCTAATATTTACATAGCAGCAGCATCTGAGGTTTTTGATGTTTAATAGTTGTATTACTTCCATATGTTCCATGCTGTGTCTCCTGAGGTCTTGGTAGGGCTTGTAGTAAGAAATATAGTCCAGAGAGTTTATTTGAGTTAATATTATAATCTCTGCTTAAAGGGCTTTTTTGTTACTCAAAACCTTACCTGAATTCCTATGGGTCCTGTTTTGCCTGCTTTTGACTTGCTCAGTCCATAGCGTTGGGTAGCGCGAGGCGAGATCTGGAATGTAAAATGGCATTAAATGTTCAGTAGCATGTAGAAAAAGAACGCAGGGACCAAACGTGTGCTTCTTCACAGACATCACAAATTCCTACTGTTTAATGAATTACATGCTGATTCTACAGAGCAGACTGCCAATCTATCACAGAACTTCCTTCAACATTTTTTCAGCAAGAAATGATTGGGCCCACATATCTGGTTAACAATTCAGGGCGCGGTTCCAGTGCTAATAAAAAGATTCTAAACACATTTGTGCTTCTGTGAGTTTGCTCAGTGCCCATTCTGCTAATTTCTCAAAGTAGGTAAATCATCTAGCAAAATTAGCGTTTAGTGTAAATGCAAATTTGAAAGAAAAAACTTTAAGGCTAATATTCCCTCTAAAATGGACTCTGTGGCCAAGTCCCACAAGGACTCAGATCTGCAGATGTTCTCTCACAAGTCGTACAAAAGAATCTTGAGATAGATGGTGCCAAAATTAAATATGCAATAATAAAAAATTGAAATTGTTACTGCAACACAATTCGTCAGTGCTTCAACAGCTAGAGTTGCAAGTATGTCACACAGTATAATTGCAGCACTAACGCCAGTACACAAAATGTTGTCCACTAGGACACATTATAAGTTTTGAGATGTGGTATTTCTGCATGTTTGTTTGATAACCACTTGTTTTCAAGTTTTATCTGGTGTGAAATCCCACCCTTTATTAATGGGAGAGATTCTACACCCAGTAACACAGCGTACAGTAATATCATCTGCTTTTCAGGTCAAATTTTACACCTGCTAAAGAGACAAGAAATTCGGAAATATATATAAATGCCAGAGTAACTGCAGACACCACATATTATTCTTCATTTCAACCCTGAAACTCCTATTCATCTGGTAATAGGGTGGTGATACTACCAGTGGCGGCTCCTCCTCTAAGGCAGAGAAGTGTTGCCCCACTGCTTTGAAGCAGTGAAAGAAAGGAAAAATTAAATGATAATTACTTGATGTTATTATCATTTTATTTCGTCCTGTGGCAGCTTGGCGGGTGGAGCTGCTCGGATCACAGGGCAGGGCAGGGGGAGGAGTGGCGAGCACACTGAAGTTCGAATGACTCTTTGGCCAGCCCAGGGCTGGCCAAACAGTCATGCACACTTAGCATGTTCAACACCCAGGCTGCATTACATCCTTGGTGGCCAACATGCCTAGGCCCCCAGTCCCCATGTGAGTGTCGAACCACAGCACTCAAACCGATCACAATGCTGCATTGCAGTTTTGTGATTGGCACTGGGGAGCCTGGATGTGATTCCTGTTCTACGACTTTGGCCTGGCGCGGAGGAAAGACGACGTGGGAGAGATGCGGCAGGAAGGAAGTGTATTTATTTTAAAATATTTTTTAGAACCTCCCCCCTAAATCCCACATCCCCCCGCCATCCCAGATCCATGCCGGCCGCCACTGGATACTACGCAGTATTAATAATACCATGTTCCGATATTAAGTTAGCATTTTTACTAAGGACCTGCAAAGAGGTTCTAAATAATACAGTGATGTTTTGCTCACTAGATACTCCCTACAGTTTGTTATTTTAAACTGTTTTAGCACTCGGTTCATCATATTTCAGAATACAACTCATTATTGATTGTGTTTTTACACATTTGACACCCAAACAGATCCAGTTTGGAGCTTTGAGTTTTTCAGTATAAAAAAATCTACTTTGTACGAAGAAGTAGAACTATTTTATTAACTGAACTCTACATCAATCAGACTTCGGTCTAAGAGGACAAATTGTAGGGAATTTTGATTAGCAAAATATACAGGTCCTGCAAAATGTCAGCACATTTTGTTGATATGGGGAAAACAAGCAATTTGGCGTGGTTGATTTGGCAATTTGCCAAGTGCAAAAATACATTTTCAGCTGGTACACATATCAGTCTTTCTCAAAGTGATCACAGAAAGCGCTACTGTGCACTTGTAGGTACGCACACATCCTGCTGCAGAAGTGCCCCATCACGTGAACAAGAATGCTCAGTCACTTGTGCAACACATGTAATGGGACCCCAGGTAATATAGCGAACCCTCAGAGTTTAAAAAAGCTGCAATAACTTAGCCAGTTACTAGGGGTACCTCGAGTCAGACAAATGTTCTCGATGTAGCAGGCTGCAGTATTTTACATCATTACTAGAGTTCACTGAAGCCAGACACAAGTGCTTGTGCTGGAGCGGGTAATGCAAAATTTTGTATACCCACCCCATTTTGCATGTCATTTTATTAATTAGATTAATTAATTAATTATAATCGTACTCATGGTTTGGAGTGATGTGAAAATAACTAACCAACCTTATTAATGACCAAAGTACACGTGGGATTTGCATCTGCATGGCCTAATTAATTACGTGAATTAATATCCGTACGCATACTAATGATAGATAAATAGAACATTGCATGATATATGTTGCTTCAGTGATGTAGGTGTGATTCGTGCTTTATTTTGTAAGTATAACCAGCAATGAGTGTTGCTTTTGCTAGATAAATACATACACATATGGGTATTAGCGAGGGAATAACATTTAATTAGTCATTTCCATGTATTAATTACGTTTTTTTGTGTCTTTGCTTAAGTTGTCCATTATGGCCTGCCTAAAGATGGCCGACTTTGGTGCCTAACCCGACTGCCAACGCTGAACAAGGCT
This sequence comes from Triturus cristatus, assembly GCF_964204655.1. NCBI lineage: Eukaryota > Metazoa > Chordata > Amphibia > Caudata > Salamandridae > Triturus > Triturus cristatus. Next base: position 1,192,036,500 of record NC_140589.1, read on the forward strand.
TGGGTGAAATGCGCCTGCGCTAAGATGAGCAACAATGGCCCCGTCCTGACCCCAGGCAAGATGTACTTACCAAGGCCACTGGGAGTGGTGCCAACGCTACAAACAAAAGACTTTACAAAAGAACCAGAACCAGCAAGTATGCTGACATCATGGACTAAACCTTATGGGAACAGAGAGGGTGATCCCTGATTGTCCAATGAGCGAACTCGGATGTCCAAAATTTGTTACTTTTTATCATCAATTTTACTATAAATTATGGTAGAATAGAGAGGTAATTAGATCCGACGGTCGCTCCTTCGATTTCCTGATGATATGCTGACGGAGAGGACGGTGACACTGCAGGACAGCTGTTAGCCCAATTCTCTGACGGACTGAATTAATGCCCAAATTCCTGGTGAACTTTACCTGCTAAATTGATGGGCATAGATTTGCGAGACTGCCAGATTTGACATACAGGACGACTTTAGCCAGAATAGGTAAATATGAATGGCAACTTGATCAAATGAATGATTTACTTTGCAATTTTAATATAAATTTGGATTTGAACATCTACAGAAATGAGTTGGGTTGTTTATTCATTGAAATGTGTTAATGTAAAGGTTAAATAGAGAATTAGGGTTTCACTAAAATCTGCAACTAACAGATCCATCCCGGTCTTGGGAGGATAATACCAAATGTGGAAGTCTAGGGCCTAATAAGTATAAGAAGGGTTTGTAGGTGTGTTGCTCATTAGGGTAAAGTGGTATCTTCCTCCCTCATTATTCAGCACTTAGGAGGATAATCGCCTCTTGCACGGACTAATGGTAAGTGTGTGTTGGTGTTATGGGCCCCACCAGCAAATGTATGAATAATGGTAAGTGTGTGAGATCATTTAGTCCGTGGCAGTAGATAGGGATTTTGCACTCTGCGCTGGATCAGTTTTTCTGGTAGCAGTATGATGGGTTGTTATTGTTTGGTTTAGTGATTATTGCTTGTACATTGCTTATTGATTTTGGTTAATGATTGGTATTGATTTATGTACTAACACTCTATGTTGAGTTACGTTGAGTTATACGTTGTATGCACGGCTTCTGGGATGTAGGAAGTCGGAAGGTTGTAACGGTTCCATAGTAGAGCAGAGGTGAGCGCTGCTCTCGGGAAAGACGGAATTGTTGTTGCCCTGTAGGTACACAGGGGAAACGTGCGACAATTGAAGTTGCACGGTGCATTGTCTGGGTTCGATTCGGTGCCATAGTCGTGTGTTGCCATTAGAAACGTTTTCTGTGTGAAAGAAGTGTGTATGATAGCGATGGATACCTGTGAAGTTCTGGTCTTAGGTACCAGGGATCCAACTGGCATTCCGATAACGCTTATCACTGGAAAGGTAATAGGTACTCTCTGAGCTTGTTAGAAGGACAAAGGAGAGGTAAGCGCTGCTTTGTTAACGCATGTCATAATTCTGTAGTAGAACAGACTGTTCGCTGTTCTCGGGAAAGGCAGGATTCTGTGTGAATGTGCTACATTTTCTTGTGTGAACGAGTGTGAATGCAAAGGCATTTGGGTTGATTGCGAAACTCTAGTTTTATTTCTCAGGAGCATTGGGTCTCCAACTATGTGTCTTAAATACTGGAGAAACAATTAGCTAATGCTTGTTAGAAGGGTGAAGTAGAGGGATGTGCTACTTTATCAACGGAAGTAATGATTCCGTAGTAGGGCAGAGGTAAGCGCTGCTCTCAGGAAAGACGGAATTCTCGTGAGAAAGGTCTTTTTGCTGTTCTTTGGTTAGCGAAGCGGACAATGGAGATGTTTCTATGTTGTTACTAACAGAAGTGTAGAAATCGAAACAAAAACGTACTGAGCGGTTTTGTAAAGGAGGGGTAAGCAGGAGCAGGAGCAGGAGCTGCCGCAGTGGCTGCTGACGTCAGAACAACCGCGCTGGGATTGGACAGTCGGTCAGAACTGTGAAACGCCCCGGATTGGTGCGTTAGTGTACGCCGTGCTAGGATTGGAGAAGAAACAGGGTGACGTAGACGCTCCTTATTGGTGCGTTAGTGTGAGTCGCGCTAGGATTCGAGGACTGTGACAGTGACGTGGACGCTCTGAATAGGTGCGTGAGTGTGAAGTCGCGCTGTGATTGGATAGATTAGCGGTACAGTTGTAAAGAGAGACTAGCGTTGCGCGAAAAGACAAGAAAATGTATTACGACCCTCCAGAGAAGGAGAAGAAGACCTGGTTAGGGAGAATTAAGAAGTGGTTTAAGAAAGATAAACCAGTTAAGACTAGGGAAGGACAGTTACTTCCTCCACCGAAAACCCCTGCATCCTTTATGATTGCGAAATATGGGTATCATACTTGTATTTGGTTGGATAACTGGGTGAGATACACCAAGGACGACGGAGTACTAGCTTTTCCAGAGCATGGTTCATTTAATTTGACTGTTTTAAGAAACTTGAGGGAAAAAATGACAAATTTGGAGCCAAGACCTAGACCGACACAGTTTGAGGCTTTAACCGAATGGGAAGACGAGATGCATGAACGAGAAAGAAACAGAAGTGATAGAGGCTATAGGTATTGGTTTGGAAGACCATACGGACATGAAACGCATAGTGACCGAATGAAAAGATGGCGAGATGCGAGCATGACTGAGGGTGTGTTCCCTGTAAGAACTGTAGGAGAGAATGAAGGTCGAAAGTGTGCAGAAAAGAGGCATAATTTGGAGTCGAGAGGGTATGGAGCGAATGAGTCTGAGGATGATGTTCTTGATGATATGTTTTACAAAAATCCACCGCCGTATAGACCAGAACCAGAAAAATTAAGTCCAAGTGCCCCAATGAGAGAAACAGTACGAATTATAAAAATAGAACCAGAATCCCTAAGCTTGAGAAAAAACAGTGATACCGGGGAAATAGAAAGAAGATCAGTAGGAAGAAAAGATGGAGAAAATTCCGTAGAATTAGCAAAAACAACCCTGGAATTAACTGAGAAAATAAGAGAATTGACCAAAAATCTAGAAGCAGTAACTGTTCCAGTAACAATAGGTCCAGTAATGCCTATTTTTGAAAAACAGAAGGACAGTGAGCATTTTTTGACAGTCCCTTACAGAAATAGTAACCCTGTAGAACAACCAAGAGTGAGACAGAATAAGAATCCATGGAGACAGACTATAAGTGTAATGGAACCGAATTTTACAAATAATCCATTTGTAGATCAGAATTGTACAGAGAGACGTATGACAATGATTGAGACAGTGTCAGAACCACAAAATGATTTTGGACATGGAAGTGTAGAAAAACCAGTAGGACCATCAACAGATGAGTTAAGTGAATGGTTAAGAAGCTTGCAGAGGAAAGACAAAGAATCCCAATCAATTGATGTGGCCAAGTTGCGAATGGTATTGGAAGAGTTAATCGTAGGGACTATCCCGACAGAAAAATTGAAAACCTATCAGGATGAAGAATTGTTATTTTCATGTAAAAGCGCAACCTGGCGAGCGAAAAACTTGCATGAAAGGTTAGAAGAAGTAGCAAACGAAATGGGTATTGATATTGAAAAGGTAAAAGCTTTGCAGAAACCTTATAGAGTAGAATTCACTGAAAAGGACATTGAGAACATGAACACCACAGGACGAATAGGTCAAATTAAGGATATAATCATTTTACTGAGAAAATGGGGAGACGTGGATAAATGGAGAAGCAGGTGGTATAGAAAACGTGACAATGCCTCAGATAAGACATTTTCAGCCTTTCCTGTAAGAGAAAAGGAGAAGGTAGTGACAGAATACCCCATGAGAGAGATTCCAGGAGGAGGATATGTATATGTCCCATGGACGAGACAGGATATTTTGTCATTTACGAATGACTTCCCTCGACTACGCGAAAAGCCCGTCGAGTGGTACAGACAGGTAGACAGATTTGTAAAATTGTCTAAAGTATTATGGATTGATTTGAATAGTCTGTTTGATATAATAGTACCAGCAGACCTATGGTCAGAGTGCAAACTGATGATAAACTGGCCAACTAAGGAATATTCAAGGGATCCTAAAACAGGAGTACCAGACCCCGAGGTAATGAAGAAGTATGAGCAGGTTATGGTATTTTTGAAAAATAAAGTGCCCCCCAAAGAAACAGACCGGGTAAAAATTGATCGAACACACCAAGAAAGTAAAGAGTCAGTACATGCGTACTATGAGAGGCTAATACAAGTTTTTAACCAGTTTAGCGGAGACGTGAATCTGAGTGAAAAGGATTTGAGCCATTTTGTATACAGATTTGTATATGGTTTACAACCAGAAATTGGTGATATGATTAAACAGCATACGGTAGACTGGCAAAACAAGAAAATAGATGAAGTATTGAGACATGCTAAATTCTTCAGTGATGAAATTGAAGCAAAACAGCGAAAGTTGAAGGAGAAGGCAATGTGGGCACAGGTAAAGTTAGCGGAAAGACAGGAAGCACAATTGGTGGAACAAGCAGGGACCAAGCCAAAATGTAATAATGGGAAGTACAAAGGGAACATTAAAGAAGCTAAAAAGAAATTCCCATGTCATAATTGCGGCAGGATAGGGCATTGGAAATCCGAGTGTAAGTTTCCTCCGAGTACTAACAATGAAAATCCATCATTGAACCCACAGGTGCAGCATGAGGTAAGTGGTTAACTGCAGCAACAGCAGCAAGTTGTTCCCCCACAGAATGAGGTGCCAAAGCCGCCTTTTCCACAGAGCAGAAACACACAGAAGTATAGTAGTGAATCGGGATTCTACAATGAAGAACAGGTAAATAAACTGCCGCACGCTAGCGCTGTTTCGCAGTATTGGCAGCAACATGATGAGAGTGACGCAGAAGAGGGCTATTGACGGTGCCGAAAGGAGGAAGAAGAGTGCGTACTTGGCGCAACTCTAGAAGTAGACCAGACAGGACCTTTTGTAGATGGGAGGGTAAATGATGAAAATATTACTTTTCTAGTGGATACTGGTGCTACTCGATCAACTGTTAGATCAGCTGATTTAAAGAATCTTCCTCTCTCGGATGAAACGATCCAAGTAGTTGGTGTGTCCAACAGGCAAATAAAGACCTACCTTACAGAACCAGTGAAGGTTAGCATAGGGAAATTTTCAGAAATGCACCGATTTGTGGTGTGTGACACCAGTCCTGTGAATTTATTAGGTAGGGACCTGTTGTGCAAGATGAATTGCACTATATTTTGTTCTCCGGATGGAATAACTTTTGAAACGCCAGATGATGATGTATTGTATAAAATGACCCTAGCTAACAGAGAAAGTGAAGTTACTGAAACATATGCTGTATTCAACCCTGATGAATTACCAAAAGAACTGAGAAACTCTGTAAAGGCAGAGGTTTGGGATTTCACTGGAGAAGATGTAGGACTAATGAGAAATGTAGATCCAGTCAAAATAACTGTGAAAGAAGGAGTAACGTATCCAAATGTTCCACAGTACAGATTGACACCTGAAATAATTGAAGGTGTAACTCCTATAATAGAGAAAACGATCAGACAAGGAATCCTGAGAGAAATAATGAGTAGTCCATGTAATTCACCGATAATGGAGCTGAAAAAGCCTAATGGGAAATTCAGGATAGTGCAAGATTTGAGAAAGGTGAACAAAGTTGTGGTATCATGTTGTCCCATTGTACCCCATCCATCAGTGATTTTGTATCAGATTCCCCATGATGCAGAATGGTACACAGTAATTGATCTGTGTCATGCTTTCTGTTCCATCCCATTGCATCACGACAGTCAGCAAATTTTTGCATTTCGTTTTGGTGAGCATATTTTGGCATTGTGCCGAATCCCACAGGGGTATACAGAGAGCCCCTCAATATTCAATTAGTTGTTCAAGAGATCTTTGGAGAGTCTAGAAATGCCAGAAAATTCTGTACTGGTGCAATATATTGACGACCTTTTGGTGGCGTCAAAGACACGTGAAGCCTGTGAGGTAGATACAATAGCCTTACTGAATCATTTGGCAGATGGAGGACTTAAAGTGTCACCTGCAAAACTACAGTTTTGTAAGAAGGAAGTGCAGTATCTTGGACACAATATTGAGAAAGGACTAAGGAAAATAACCATAGACAGAATCAGAATAATAAAAGGAATGAGAGCTCCCCTGACTCAAAGAGAAGTAAGAATGTTTTTGGGAATGGTAGGGTATTGCCGTCAGTGGATAGGGAACTTTTCCTTGATCGCAAAGCCTTTGGTGCGATTAACGAGAAGTGATGTAAAAGATCCCCTCGAATTAAGCAGAGAATAATTGGCAGCATTTAGACAATTGAGAGATGGTTTGTGTGAAGCACCTGCATTAGGTATGCCTGACTATGAAAAAGAATTTGAGTTGTACTGCAGTGAGAGAAAAGGATGTGCACTTTCTGTGTTGACCCAGAAACACGGAAAAATGAGAAGACCAATTGCATATTTTTCATCAATGCTAGATCCAGTAGCTGTAGGTTTACCTGGATGTCTGAAAGCAGTGGCTGCAACATGTTGAAGTTTGGAGCAGAGTGAGGGAATTGTGATGGGATATCCATTGAAAGTGTTTGTACCCCATGATGTAGCAATTCTGTTGACAAGGAGTCGTACTCAGTATATGACACATAGTCGGCTGACTAAGTATGAAAAGGTCATATTGGGTGCAACTAATGTGAGTCTTGCAAGATGTGTGAATGTGAATCCAGCAACATTGTTGCCTGATAATGACATTGTGGAGGTAAGAGATGAAGTTGATCATGATTGTCTGGATGTACTTGATTTTTGTACCAAACCACGACCAGACATAAAGTATGTACCTTTGCCAGAAAGTGATTTTGTGATGTTTGTTGATGGGTCATGTTTGAGAACAGATGAAGGAGTGCTGAGTGCAGCGTATGCAGCAGTAATAGAAGCCTCATATTTGAAAGGATTGAAATCAGCCCGGGTAGCTGAACTTGTGGCGTTGACTAGAGCATGCAAGATTGGGAAGAGTGTAAGAGTGACTGTGATAACTGACAGCCAGTATGGCTTCGGAGTCGTCCATGACTTTGGCCAACTATGGCTGCAAAGAGGTTTCCTGACCTCGAGTGGAACTCCCATTAAGAATGCAGAAGTGGTTGGAAAATTGCTTGAGGCGATACAGTTGCCTAAACAATTGGCTGTTGTAAAATGTGCTGCACATAGTCAAGGTGGTGATTATATTGCCACTGGGAACAGGTATGCCAATGACATGGCACAGTATTGTGCACGAAATCAGAATTCGGTCAATCGGGCTAAGGAAAGAGAAATGTCTTCTTGCTCGTTGATGTTCACTAACATTGTGGGAACTTGGGAAGAGGTCAAACAATTGCAGGATGAGGCAGGAGATGAAGAAATGAGACAGTGGGTAACAGCAGGATGTGCCCCAAGGGAAAAGGATCATGTGTGGGTCTATAGAGATGGAAGACCAGTTATGCCTGATAGTATGATGTCTACCATGGCACGGATGTATCATGGCCAGGGACATATTTGACGGGATGCTATGATCGGGTCATTTAAACAGACCTGGTACAATGCAAAATTCAGACTTGTGGCAGAAAGTCTTTGTCAGAGATGCTTAATATGTCAGCAGTACAATCCTGGCAGGAAGACAGTAGTGAGTCTGGGAACAATAGGTCAAGAAGGAGGGCCTTTCACCAGAATGCAGGTAGATTTAATTGAGATGCCTCCCTGTAACAGATTGAGGTATGTTTTGGTAGTGGTCTGCCTATTCTCAAGGTGGGTGGAAGCATTCCCAACAAGAAGAAATGATGGGTTGACAGTAGCCAAACTACTGTTGAGAGAATTCATCCCCAGGTTCGGGTTCCCAGTGACAATTGAGTCAGACCGAGGAGGACACTTCCAGAATGAGATTGTAGGATTAATTTGTGAAGCATTGAATATACAACATAAACTACATTGTGCCTACCGACCAGAGGCTTCTGGTGTGGTTGAACAGATGAATGGTACTATCAAAAATAGAATAGGGAAAATGTGTTTGGCCACAGGTATGAAATGGCCTGATGTCTTGCCTCTTGTACTCATGACAATTAGGGCCATTCCAGACAGAACCACAGGATTGAGTCCTCATGAAATAATTATGGGACGTGCAATGAGACATGTGTTTATACCAGTCAACAAGCTGATGACAGTTTCTGATGACATGGTGTTGGAATACTGTAAAGGCCTGGCTGACGCAGTTCATTCTGTGTTTCATCAGGTTGGACCAGATGCCATCACACTTGAAAAGAAGCAAACCCATGATCTGAGCCCAGGTGATTGGGTAAGGATAAAAGTCCACAGAAGAAGAAATTGTCTGGTTCCAAGGTGGGGAAAACCACGACAAGTCATTTTGACCACAACAGCATCTGTGAAGTGTGCTGGACTGAAAAACTGGATCCATGCCAGTCATACCTTGAGGATTCCAAATCCAGTGGACAGCACAGGAAAAGAATACTTTGATGAATCAGAATCAAGCACTGAATCTGATGACGAAGGGTCAACGACATGAGGAAACTCTGAAAGGGGGGAAACAGAACAAAGATCAGGTTTAGTCCCCAGAAGTGTCGCTCTGAGAAGAAGATTGCAGATTTCCGAATCCAGCGATTCTGAGAACGAGCAAGAAGCGCAAGGTTCCAAGAAGGAACACAGGAAGAAAAGAGGAAAAAGTACTGAAGATGCAACAAAAGAAATTCGTGAAAAGGAAGTACCAGATGAGAGATTGAGAGAAATTCCACCTGAAGTAACAAATCTAAGTGAACAAGGGACAGGTACAGAGAGAGAGGGACAGATTGCGGAAGACCCCCGAGGAGGTGTAGGGAACTGCAACATCCAGTTAGGTGAAGGGACAAGTAGTCAGCAGGAAGATTGCGTGCCGGAGACCCGAGGAGGGACAGAAGTAGGGAAAACAAAACAAGTGGTGGACTAAGAAGTTGCTGAAAAGACAAAGCAAGTTGAGACAGAGTCTGAAGAGAGTGAAAATGAAATACATGAAAGTCGAGTCCTAAGAAAGAGAGCTTGGAGGAATGAAAAGAATGACAAACAAGTAAAGTAAAAAGAGTCACATGAGATGATGTTTGGCCCAATAAAATAAGGAAACTATGATACAGACTGACACGAGTGAATTCACCAAGAGCTGAACAGGTGAATGAAGTGACAAGTCAAAAGAAATCAAAAGAAGACGAATTAACTGAAGATAAAGAGAGTAGAAGAACAAGGAAACCTAACCAGAAGTATAAGTCACCAGAATGGACGTACGTGGTACTGCCTGAACAGGGAGAAGAGGCAGATAGTCAAGGAAATCCAGAGGAGACTGTACTGAAAGTGGTTGAGGATGAAGTTGAATCAGAAATCCTGAGAGTTCTCTTGTCTGACATTGGAGAAGAAGAAACGGAAGTTCAGGAAAATCCATATTTGAAAGACGAGAGGGGAGTGAAGAACGATGAGATGCCAAACTGAATAAGTTAAGAAAATTATTGATGAAGAAAACAAGATATTGAATTGAAAATAGTGACTGGTAGAACCAAATAGGTGTTAGAACCTTAGGTTAGAAAAACTAGTTGTAAAGTAGAAGAGGCTAAGTCAAAAGACACGGTCCATTTTAACAAGATGGCTAACATCGAAAGTAGTAAAAGTAGATGTACATTCATGAAAAGATGGTGTAAAATGTGTTGTTGTTGTACAGGATTATTAATGCTTTTATGGAGCATCCTTGCTCTTGTCATTTCTTTTAAAGCCACTATAGACACTTTAGAAGGACATAGTGAGAATAAAACTAATATAGGGAAAATTCCTAAGGTAATTCCAACTAGAATAGACAAAAAGTATTTGCATAAAGATAGGTCAATAACAGATTTTTCTAACAATGTGTTTTCAAAATTATTGTATGAATATGTAAAGACAATGGATGTACGGGACTGCTACGTATGCATGCAGTTACCTGCATCTGTTTCTGAGGGAGTGACATATCATCACCTTCCAGCAACGTATGGTATAACATGTAGTGTGATAGCTAGTTTGTTTTATGAGACAGGGAAATTAGAATTTTATTTTTCAGATATAGATAACATTTTTGCGCAAGTGCCTTCTTATAATAAGTTGAACAAAGTAAAGCCTGCTAAGGTATTAGGTGAATTCTTTTTGGAAACTAATGAACTAACATTAGAGTAATTTTTTAGAAATAATTTAACATGCAGTTTGAAGAAGGAGGAAAAGACATTCCTAGACATGGTTGAGGAAAGAAGATTGAAAATGCAAAAGAAAGCAGCAGAAGGAAAAGTGGAGAAAACAATCTGGGATATAGAGAAAGAAAAACATTTGAAAGGAGAAGCTAGTCCAACTATAGCTTTAGAAGGGAAATTTTGCATTCGAAGGAATCAAACAGCGTATGATAATTATTTTCTAGGTAATAGTGAGTGCCATGATACATATCGAATCATGGGTGGATGGGGATTCAAAGGTGGAAGAGATCCATTCTTTCCTGGATTATATTTTATTTGTGGGAACAGGGCATATTATCGTTTGCCAGACCATTGGTATGGCACATGTTACGTAGCCCTGGTCTTTCAAAAGATCTTTCATATGGATAGAGGAGAAGATGGTGTACATAGCTTAAGTAATCATTTAGCTAGGACCAAGAGATAATCTTGGGCAGAAATTGTAGGTGATATTTTTCAGGCATTGATACCAGCAGTGGGAATAACTCTGAATGCAAATAAAATTAGAAAATTGTCAACAGTAGTGGATCGCTTGTCAACAAGCACCGCTGGAGGATTTTTATTGGTTAATACCGAAATGGTTGCCATGCGTGCTATGGTAATGCAAAATCGGCTTGCCCTTGATATTTTATTGCCAAAAGAGGGTGGAGTCTGTGGAATGCTGAAAGTTCAACATTGTTGCACTTACATTCCTGACGAAAGCAAAGATCTGAAAACTTATATTAAGAATATTACTGAATTGCATGATGAACTTGCACCACTGGAGGTTGAAAGTGTTTGGGATAGAATTGGTAAGAAAATAGCTGTTATTAAGAATTTCTTAGTGAAAATAGGTAGTACTCTTATAGGTAAAATATTATTTCCGTTAACATGTGTAATCTGCATAGTTTTAATGATAAGATTATGTTGTATGTGCTGTAGAAACAAGAAAAATAAGAAAAGAATAAAAAGAAAAAATTCAAAAAGAAAAGATAAGAAACAAGAAAGAGAAATTGAAGAAAAAGAATTGGAAGAGTGGAAGGAGAGTATGTATGAATCAGTAAAAAGAGAAGACGTAGGTGAAACTGAATTATGATTAAGAGCAAGAAAACATTTAAAAAATTCCGTAAAGGCAGAACATTTTTGGGTGGTGTGGTGATAAAATCACCAAAGAGGGGATTGCTGGAGCAGGTAATGCAAAATTTTGTATACCCACCCCATTTTGCATGTCATTTTATTAATTAGATTAATTAATTAATTATAATCGTACCCATGGTTTGGAGTGATGTGAAAATAACTAACCAACCTTATTAATGACCAAAATACACGTGGGATTTGCATCTGCATGGCCTAATTAATTACGTGAATTAATATCCGTACGCATACTAATGATAGATAAATAGAACATTGCATGATATATGTTGCTTCAGTGATGTAATTGTGATTTGTGCTTTATTTTGTAAGTATAACCCGCAATGAGTGTTGCTTTTGCTAGATAAATACATACACATATGGGTATTAGCGAGGGAATAACATTTAATTAGTCATTTCCATGTATTAATTACGTTTTTGTGTCTCTTTGCTTAAGTTGTCCATTATGGTCTACCTAAAGATGGCCGACTTTGGTGCCTAACTCGACTTCCAACGCTGAACAAGGCTTGGGTGAAGTGCGCCTGCGCTAAGATGAGCAAAAATGGCCCCGTACTGACCCCAGGCAAGATGTACTTACCAAAAAACTGGGAGTGGTGCCAACGCTACAAACAAAAGACTTTACAAAATAACCAGAACCAGCAAGTTTGCTGACATCATGGACAAAACCTTATGGGAACAGAGAGGATGATCCCTGATTGTCCAATCAGCGAACTCGGATGTCCAAAATGTGTTACTTTTTATCATCAATTTTACTATAAATTATGGTAGAATAGAGAGGTAATTAGATCCAACGGTTGCTCCTTCGATTTCCTGATGATATGCTGACGGAGAGGACGGTGACACTGCAGGACAGCTGTTAGCCCAATTCTCTGACGGACTGAATTAATGCCCAAATTCCTGATGAACTTTACCTGCTAAATTGATGGGCATAGATTTGCGAGACTGCCAGATTTGACATAGAGGACGACTTTAGCCAGAATAGGTAAATATGAATGGCAACTTGATCAAATGAATGATTTACTTTGCAATTTTAATATAAATTTGGATTTGAACATCTACAGAAATGAGTCGGGTTGTTTATTCATTGAAATGTGTTAATGTAAAGAGTTAAATTGAGAATTAGGGTTTCACTAAAATCTGCAACTAACAGATCCATCCCGGTCTTGGGAGGATAATACCAAATGTGGAAGTCTAGAGCCTAATGAGTATAAGAAGGGTTTGTAGGTGTGTTGCTCATTAGGGTAAAGTGGTATCTTCCTCCCTCATTATTCAGCACTTAGGAGGATAATCGCCTCTTGCACGGACTAATGGTAAGTGTGTGTTGGTGTTATGGGCCCCACCAGCAAATGTATGAATAATGGTAAGTGTGTGAGATCATTTAGTCTGTGGCAGTAGAGAGGGATTTTGCACTCTGCGCTGGATCACTTGCACTAGCAGTATGCCGCAGTAACTTAGTTGCCACATTGCCATGTATGTAAAGTATCAATGCCTTGGCATTGTTACCATTGCCCAGGCATCAAATGTACAATGGTAATGATTATTCACATTGCCTTGGCATACAAAGCACCGTCATAGTCATTGCGCCTGTACATACGTCCATTCCCATTCACAACACCTTTATTTTCTAGTGGGTGCTGCTGGAGGCGATTGGGATGACTAGCTGCTTGCAAGCCTCTAGCATTCCTTGAAAAGCTTTGCGGTGTTATGGGCATATCAGAGGGGAACCACACCACCCACCTTGAAACTGCACACACCCAACTTGTGGCAGCACAGTGTGCCATGTTTAGGTCTGGCTTGACAGCACAGTTGTTGCCTGACCTTACGTGGTCAACAGAAAAAAAGAGCTTTAAGATCACTACTGAGAGAGGGGCGTTGGTTTAACCAACATATATATATACCTTTCAGTAAAACATTTGATTGGGCAGAAATACTGTGCTTCCACAAACAGTACTTGTATTGCAATATCTTTCTAGTAGAAGACCTATGCACAATTTTAGCAAGACCGAGTTAGTTATGGTGACAAAGTAATGGTCGAGACCTTCCTATATAAATACGCCAGTACTACTGTCTTTGTTGTATGAAAGGTTACAACAAAGGCAGCAGTTCTGGCTCATTTATTTAGAATGGCATATGTTAAAGCCAATATATATATATGTATATATATATATATACACATACATACATACATATACACATGCACCAATCCTGTTGCATGGATGTTCTTATCAAAGACCCGGGACACAGACTCCAACAGGAGAGTGCCAAATTTTCCTTATTGCAAGTACTTCTCCATGACGCGTTTTGGCCAAGCCTGCTCTTGTTCACAATATGCGCTACAAAACTAACATTACTTTTTATAGTGCATACGTGATACCTGATCACCCAACATGAAAAATATACCCTGGGAGGGTTAGCATTCAAACTGATAACAATCTAGCAGTGTGCACATAGCTAAAATTGTAGTTTTGACAAGTGTTGTTTTTAAATTGAAGGACTGCAGTTCATAACACAATAATGTTCAAAATATTGCATATGTAAAACACTACTGCATATATATATTAAAGCAGATAATATTAATATATATAAATAAGGTATAAATAAATCAATTTTTTTCAATACTATGGAATATAACAACAAGAAAATGGCACCATAAAAATGTGTTGGCAGTAGTGCAAGAATGAGAAATGTGCAAAAATGCCAACTGGTCATAAAGTGCATAATGCATGGTTCCTTACTATCTATTTAGTGTTTGTCCTATTGTCGATGAAAATACCCCCCACGTGAGCTTAATCTAGTTCTAGTGACGTCTGTTTTCTATTTAATATTCCTACATTTCATATTTATTTACCACCTCAAGTTCTTTTGATCGTCAATCTATATATATGTTTGAAATCCGCAATTGTTGGCAGATAACGCACTGAATAGAAGCCCATTTACAATTGTGCAAACCTACATAATGTGTTATAGATGGTCCCACAAGTAGTTTTTATAGCTGCACTCTCCAATTCCCTTAAGGGATATGTGCAAAAAGTGAAAAAAACTAAAAAGAAGTCATCGCTGCAGATTATTTGAAAACTCTTACTAAAACATGTAGTATGCCCAGTAATATAAAAAGCCCTTGATATTTGCCTAGATATTCACGCTGTTGTCTTCAGAGACAAAATTATGATCTTATCTGCTTTAGTGGAGGTAGGTATATGAGTCTTCACTGATACTGAGCCCATTTGGTGACTTAGGGGTCTATTATGATGTAGGGCGGATCACCACCGCCCGCATGGCGGTTGCAATCCGCCCTACATCATACCCCGCCCACCACCCATTTCGCCCCGCCATATTAGTATGGCGGGGGGGACCCTGGTGGACAGAAAGACCGTTCGCCGGTTTTCCTCAAGGTCGAGCGGGCGGAAAAGGGGCTGGATATGGTGGCGATGTCTGCTAGACACCGTCATCCATATTAGCATGGGCAGCGGTGCAGAGCTTTCCATGGCGGAGTCCCCGCCATGGAAAGCCATGCGGATTCTGCTTACGGGGGCCCGTTGTGGGCCCCCAGGGCATTGGGGGGGTGGGGGGTGCACATTGGGGGGTACCTATGGTACCCCCCTACATTGTCACGGACAAGGTGGCAGGCACTGCGCGGAGCCTGTCACCTTGTGCATGACAATGCACAACGTGCATTATCAGCATTGTGGTGGGCGGTGCTGTGAGCACCGTCTGCCACAATGATGGTAATAGAGGATGCCACCCTCACGGTGGCAGTGGCATCCTAATTGCCGGTGCGGGACCGCCGCACCACTGGCAGCCGGTCCCTGCACCGCTAGGTTGGCGGGTGGACTAAAGTCTGCCCGCCATCCTAATAGGCCCCTTAGTATCTAAATTGAGTATATACCTTGTCTGTAACTTCCACAGGGTGTTGTGGTATAGGGCTCTGGTCTTAATGCACTTTTCAAAGACTTACCAGACGACAATGGCTAGTTCGGCTCTGTATAGCAGTTGCAAACCAATTTATAAAATTAAAGTCTGGGTATACATGCAATATAATTATGTTTCCACTTGTTCCTTTCAAGTTTGCTGATCCCTAACATGCACTACAGACACTTCTATCTAAAGTTGGCATGTTAAAATTCCAGTATGTAAAAATTCTTGCTGGCGCTGTAGCGAAACACCAAGACCGGGCCATGCACCAGCTAAGCAGGATCCAACCACAAACCAATCATCCTGCGACTCTACTGCTGCCTGCTATGGCACCTTCAATTGTCTTCATAATAACCAGCATGCCATATACACCAGCCAGAATGACAAACCACCATGGTCAGTATACGTTTGAGTGGCAGCCCAACACACTGCTCATCCAAAAGTAACAAACAGTGGGGGCATTTCCAAAGCAAACAGATACACCTGAGGGGTGACCTCTGCCTCTCCCCTGGAGCCTGCATTCAGGCTGGTTTAGGGGCTGAAGATTTACATTGGAGATAATGGTAACAGGAGAGGGTGCATCTGCTGGGACACCACAACCCCCGCTGCTCAGGAATACCAAAGAGTTGAGTCTGTGGCTCAAGGCAATGGGAAAACGAGGTCAGAGGAGCAGAGAGGATGCAGAAGACCTGTGTGGAAAGCATCAATTAAATGCAGTTGCAGCCGGCATGGATAACGTTATGACAGAAGAGCATGGGCCGCTGTAATAAGCATAAAGGAACAAAGAAAAACTACTGTGATGGAAAGGGAAAGCACAGTGAGTGAGAATGGCAGGGAACCATGGAAATGAAGGAGAGGAAACATGAGAGCATATGAAGTGAGAAAGACAGTGGAGAAAGTTACCATGGACAAAGCCAATTTGCCTGGGCTAATTAAGGTGTATATGTTCTCTGTTATAATCGTAACCAACAGTCAATGCTACATACAGCGATCAATAAAAATATAGATGGCAAAAGTCTATTAATCACAAAAAGCAGTATGATATGGGAGGTGGGCAGAGCGTCAATGACTAAGTAGGTACTCTGGATGGTGCAACGGATAGAACAAATAGCACAACTTGTTACGAGTGATCGTTTACTGCCATGAGTGTGTAAATATAAGAGCTAAACAGAATTGTTTGAGACTAAAGGGGTGGCATGTATCCAGTTATTGGGATTCACGGGCCACCAACCATGTATTGCAATGAAAAGCAATTCCTAGTCAAACCAATCAGTCTGCTCCTTCACTGAACCAGCTCTTCACTGTACAAAAGCAAACCTTCATATGTCAGCAATGACAGCTCAGTGAAGCAATTGAAGCTGAACATGGGCCGTCTACAAAGAATGGCAGAGTGGGTTTACTTTTCTCTGCCTAAATAGTATTAGGTCTCGGACCAAATAGCTAAAGTTGTATCTCATCAGACCTAAAAAATGGTAGTAGTTCCAAAAAATACATCAACATGGAAGGAGTTAGTTACCTTTGTGTTGTTGTTATTATTATCAATAAATATCTAAACTGGAATGTTCATCAAAATAATAGCATTGTTTCCTGTGCCTACATCACAATATCCACAGGCCACGGGATAAAAGAAATGGAAACCACCTAGTCTGAGAGGGAGGATGGACGCTGTACCTCTTCCCTATGGCAAATATGCATTGCTGGCTAAAAACATTATTACAAAGACATTCAGGCTGGACATGCTCCTGTTGCCTGCGGTTTAATCTGAGGAGAGCCCATCTTGAGGCACAAGGGTCTGCTGTATGGTGGGCGCCTAGCGCTTTAGTTAATGCAAAAAAAATGTAAACGTTGAAAATGTACTAGTGCACATTATACGAAGCATCTTGGTTGGAATCTTGATATAGAACCTAAGCACAGACCGTGCATCGAGATTCCAACGAAGACAGCTCTCTTCAACCAGGACATGACATGAAGAGCTTAATACATATATATACATATAAAAAACCTACCTATTTCTTGTTGCGTCCATAAATCTTAACAGTTATGATGAGGAAGGCGAAGAAACAGTACTCTGGTAAGAGACTGCAAATCACGGATACTGCAAACCAATGAAATTCCCCCGTTATAGTTAGTGCAGGTAACTATAACTCACGCGACCGCAATCCTCTGCTGATGATGTAAGATATTACATCACTGTATTTAGACACCTATTTACCCATGTCTTCTTCCATTAATCTTTAGCTATACATATAGTACAAATATTAATTTTTCAGAAAGACACATATTTAATCAGTGATGTAATATCTGACGTCATCAGCAGAGGATTGCGGTCGCGTGAGTTATAGTTGCCTGCACTAACTATAACGGGGGAATTTCATTGTTTTTTTACGAGGGAAATGTCCAGCTAACTCTAACATGTGTGAAACCTATGGTTTTTTAAGTGAATTTGCAAGGTTTTTTAAATGCTAATTCCTAACTATAACGTGTGTGAAACCTATGGTTTTTTAAGTGAATATATATATATATGAAATGGTTATGTTTGTTGCAATAGGTCTCTTCTAAGATAAGAACATTTATATAATTTGCATGAAATAAGTGTGTTATGGATGGAGAATCAGCTTCTCCAGCATTTTTGGGAGAGTGTGGTGAACCTAATTTAGAATGGTGTCAGTAGAAAGATGGATTTGAATCCTATCTAAGGCGATTGGAGGGGATGAATACACAGACAGACACAAATTTGCAGAGCAAAAACATTGCCTTGGTCCAGAAGGGAGAAGAGATTTAAATAATCTACCACCAATTGATATAGATGAGAAGGAAGTGGAAGAGGAACTTGATATGTATGAGAAAGCCATAAGATATTTAGATTTACACTATAAAAAAAAGAGTAAATGAGGTTGTAGTGCGACAAACATTTTTGGGAGGAGCCAATTACCCAATGAATCTACAGATGCTTTTGTGAATGATCTAAAAGTTTTATCTAATAAGTGTAATTATTAGTCATTTTGCGATCAAATGATTCACGATCAAATGGAATACAAGACTTCAGACTGCAAATTTCAAGAGAAACTAGTGTTAGTAGATGATTTAACTTTATAAAAAGCTATAGATAATGCACATCAATATGAAGGATATGAACTGAGGCATGAAACAATTAACTCTTTAAGACTGTGAATGCAATACAGATAGTAAAAAAAAGAGTGTAAATAATAAGAGAGGTTTAGTAGAATATACAAGAGGGGTTAATCGTAATAGAATGGAAATTGGAAAAAAAGAATCGATTTGCTTTAGATGTGGTTTAAGTGGTCACTTAGCAATATACTAGAATGTGTAGGAGTACAGATGTTAACAAAAACAGGACAACAGTGGGAGAGAGCCGACAAAACAGAACAGGTGTGGGAGAAAATAACCAAATTGGAGTGGTCAGTAATGATTATGACAGTGATGTAAAAGAATAATTTATTCTTGGGTGTGTATAAAATTGGTGAAGTACAAAAGGATGCCCCATTTTGTGAGCTATTGGTTGGAAATGTGGGTGTAAAAGTAATGGCCGATTCTGGTGCTAGACACACGTTGATAGGGGCTAATTTATTATCAAAGTTTCCTAATGCGACACTGTTACCATCTATCATAAAGTTGGTAAGTTATGGCAATAAACCTATTAAAGTGTTGGGTTATTTTGCATTAACACTGAGGGGCCTATTAGGATAGCTGGGACCGACCGCCAGTTGTGCGGCGGTCCCACACCGGCAATTAGGCGGTGGCGGTGGCATCCCGCATACATTGCATTGTGGCGGGCGGTGCTGGAAGCAGCACCCGCCACAATGCAATATATGCATGTCACGCATTTGTATGCACAACGTGGCAGGCACCGTGCGGTGCCTGCCACCTTGTGCATGCAAATGCAGGGGGGAACCGCATGCCTTTCCATGGCAGAGTCTCCGCAATGGAAAGGCACTTCTCCGTCATTATGGTAATAAGGATGCCACCATATCGGACGGATTGCCTACCGGCAGAAAACCGGCAGACGGTCATCCCGTCCGCCGTGGTCCCCCTCGCCATAGTAATATGACAGGGGGGAAATGGGTGACGGGCGGTGACTTTTGGCGGGCGGATCGCCACCGCCAGTATGGCGGTGGCGATCCGCCCGCTATACTAATCACCCCCGTAGTTTTCCAGGAAAATGTATTGATGCAAAAATATATGTTGCCAAAGAGGGTGGATCTCTTATAAGATAGAGACAGCAAAGAGAGGTGATGATATCTTTTTGATCCTAATCATCCAGACTAGGTTTTAGATTATGATGATTTAGTATTGCAGTTTAATTATCAAAGGGCAGTGGAAAGGGCTGAGTTATTACCTAAAGTTTTCAGCCCGGATTTGGAGTTGTTAAAAATATTTGTGCACAAGATCATTGTGAAAGAAAATATGATCTCCAAGGTTCATAAGGTTCGAAACGTACCTTCAACGATGCATGCTGCATTAAAGGAAGAATTGAATAGGCTTTGTGAACTAGACATAATCGAGGAGATAGAATTGTCTGAATCGTTATCCCCAGTTGTAGTTGTGCATAAACCCAACAGAAAATAAGACTTTGGGGGTAATTTCGATGGAGGACGGAATTCAGTCCATCCGCCATTGTATCGTATGTGGGACCGCCGGTCTACAAGGCGCCGGTCCCACTGGGCAAAATACGATGCGACCACCACTGTGGCGGTCGCATTGCCCATGTTTTGCATTGCAGCGGGTGCCCTGCTCTGCAGCACCTAAAGCAAGACAAAACAGACACCCCACACATATCCCTTCACTACGTGGCAGGCACCATGCGGTGCACACCACATGGTGTAGGGATATGCCCCCAGGGCCTGTGTCCCTGGCCCAGGGGGTTAGGGGGCAATCCGTTTTCACCTGCCATTTTGCTGCGGTTTGACTGCCGAAGAATGACCGGCAGAAAGGGTCATTGTAATCCCTACGGCGGGACGCCACCATTCTGCGTCTACATGGAGGTCCGACAGGCGGTCGGATAACAACCTACTGTCGGGACCGTGGCAGTCGGGGTTTCTGCCGCCACCTCTCCAAATGCCATTAGAATATGGCAGACGGAGATCCCTTTTCCGATGGCGGCAAGACCGCCACTAACAGCCTGTTGGTGGCGGTCTTGCCGCCATCGTAATGACCCCCGTTTACAGGATTTAAGAAATGTAAATGATTGTGTGTGGGTCAATTGCCACCCACTTCTGAATATTGGGAAAATGTTTCCATTGACTAATGCAATCGCCCAAGGTGCACCAGTCCCTTACTCCTGGGAAGGGGCTGAGATCATCCCAGTTTATAAAAAGGGGGATAAATCTCATCCAGGCAACTATAGGCTAATCAGTCTAATAAACTCTCTGCAAAAGGTAATGGGGCGGTTGTAAGATCCAAAATTGGATAGATGAGCAGGGCATTTTATCCCCACTGCAGGCTGGCTTCCGGGCCAACACCAGTACCATTGACCAGGTGTTCCGATTTATCTTATTATACTAGAGGATGGTGGTTCTAGGCAAGGGCAGCTTGTATGCTGCCTTTGTCGACCTTAAGTCAGCTTTTGATCTCGTCTCCAGCAGCAAACTATGGGCAGTCCTGCATGAGCTGGGGATGTCTCCTGAACTCCTTTCTCTCATTGCTAAACTTCATGAGGACAATTATGCCCAAATCCGATGGGGCTATCAGGGTAATGTCATCAATCCCTTTCCTATAGAGAAAGGTGTGCATCAAGGCTGTGTAATGGCACCCACCCTATTCTCTCTTTTCATCAATGGGATTGCAAAGTTCTTGGAGGCTACTCACACTGTTGCCCCAGTCTTAGCAGGCGTAAAAATCCATATTATAATGTTCGCGGATGACACATTAAGTATCTCAAAAACTAAGTGCGGCCTCCTCGAGGAGTTCTGCCTCATATGAAGCTTGGAAATTAACGTGTCAAAAACGAAACTCATGTCTTTCAACCCGCATAGAGGATTTAGAGGAGGTTTACATATGAACAACCGTCCTCTGGAACAGGTTAGCGCCTTCACATACCTGGGGGTTATCCTGCAAAATGATTTGAGGTGAAATCGCCAGCTTGATACGGCCACACTGAAGCACCGGCAACTGTCTGGAGCCTTACAAATTGAGTTTAACACCTCCTTCACAAAGCCAGTAAGTCCGGCCCTGCAAATGTACAATATGAAAGTTGTCAGCTCTGCCCTATATGGTGCAGAGCTCTGGGGGTATGAGAATCTGTCCAAACTAACTGTAGCAGAAAATAGGTTTTTACATAAGATCACCAGTCTCCCGCCAGTCTCCCGCAAAGCACCCAAGTGCGTCTATTGCTTTATGACCTATGTAGAAAAGCACTGGCTGACATAGCAAGATTGCACCCTATATTATACTGGCGTAGAACCTGGTGCACGCCAGAATTGGCAACTTATGCCGCAGGTCTTAAAGATTTAATCAAAGCAGACTGCTCCCACAAAATCAAATAGTTACGGGAGGTTAGAGACTCCCTAGTAAGCATTGGCATGACAACCCTGAGGGAAAATCTATCATGTGCCCGGTTTCCCACCAAGAAGATCTTATAAGAAAAATATTGGGATTTGGTGTTTCAAAACACATATAGAAACAGTGATACGTCTTCACTGACGGGAGGAATCTTAGAAATTAAACCATTCCCAAGCC
This sequence comes from Triturus cristatus, assembly GCF_964204655.1. Lineage (NCBI taxonomy): Eukaryota > Metazoa > Chordata > Amphibia > Caudata > Salamandridae > Triturus > Triturus cristatus. The sequence goes on from NC_140589.1 coordinate 1,192,058,438, forward strand.
TGGAGCAGTATTGGAACGTAATCAAACCACACGATCGGACTTTATACTTTCAATTTAGGGTGGGCTCACTACCAATAAGATCTTACACAGCAAGATGGGTCAATTCAGGAGATAGTACGTACCCCACATGTCAGGCCAAATTGGAGTCATTGGCCCATTTATTGTTCATTTGTCCAGCATATGCTGCCCCTCGTCGATCATGGTTCACACCAATTTGGAGGCTATTGGGCACCAGAAGGAGTGGTGATGCGCAAAGAATATTGTGCACAACACATCAACCCCCATTGTTATTGCAGTAGAAAATTTCTTGGGATGGACGTGAGCTATTAGATAACGGTCATTCCCTGTAAATTGAAGGTTTTTATTTGCCATTTCTATTGCACATGTGAACATGTAGCTGCCCATGTATATATTAGGTACTGTATCAACTGGCTGGTATATTTGGACACGTGTTAACTACTCGTGAATCAACTGTTGTACCCTTGTATCATCTAATGTCATGAATTGCAATTGTTTTTACAAGTTTTTAGCATATTCAGTCATTTTAAACGTATAATTGGTGTTTTATTATTTTTGATGGCAGATTTTGAGTATCCTAACAATGGTCTTAACTGTGCTTATAGATTGTTTTCTATCAAATATTGATTTTATGTATTGTGCTTTTATGACTTATCTGTCGAATAAAGCTTGTTGGAATTGGTTTCCACTGACTGATGGTGACACAGTGTTTTCCACATTCGATCTATCCAGTGTGTACCATCACATTGCACTGCATAATTAAAGTCGGCACTATCCCTCCTTCATTACTCCCGAGGAAGCATATTGTTACAAATGGATGCCTTTTGGCTTCATTTTGGCATCTGCAGTATTCCAAAGGGTGATGCATACATTATTTAAAGACAATAAAATGTACTGTATTGTCTAGACCATATTCTTGTATTTGGTAAAACAAATAAACAGCACAAAGAAGGTTTGCACAAGGTCTTATCAATTTTGAAAAGAATGACCTAACTTTAAGTATGAATGCATTCAAATTTGAAATGGGCTCAATAGATTGTTAGGTCATTATATCAGCAAACTTGCCATTTCACCCAAGCAAAGTCTTGTCAAGGCCATAGAAAGTGCTTTGCAACCAGGTGACAATGATCAGCTAATGCCTTTTTTGGGCCTCGCTGAATACTATGCCAAGTTCATTCCTTAATTCTCTCTTAAATCAAATGCATGAAGGAATTTATGGAAAAAACTCTGTTGGATGACAAATGTACATTGGAATTTAAAGATCACAAAAAAGCCATTGTTAGGGCTTCTGCATTAGTGACATTTGACACAAGTCATTAATTATGACGGATGCAGGCATTGGTGCAGTTCTTTTGCAAGACCACAGGGGCAAATTGAAAAGTGTTGAATTCGCTTCGAGACCTCTGAGGTGTGCAGAATTGAAGTATTCCAGGTCAGAGAACAAAATGTTAGCATGGTAGAGGGGCATAGAATACTTCAGGAAGTATGTTTATGGAACAAATTTCAAAGTAATGACAGACCACTGATCTTTGGGGATTTATTCACGAATAATGGTGTAGGAGGGACACACCAAGAGTTGCCAGGTGGCAATATGGGCTCCAAGAATTTCTTTTCCACGTAGAATACGTGGCAGGAGCTAAATATTTATTAGTAGATTGTCATGCCTACCGGTGGCTGACCTGGAGGAGAAAAAGGTTCAAGACGATGAAATGGAAAAGGTCATATATATTTGTGAGGTGTTGTGTGGATGCATTACTGAGGTGACAGTATGGTACAGGAGATCTCTTAGGGGTTTCAGGGGGGGGTATGTTGAATTTTGTAGGGATGTGGTCCATGTTTTTAAATACATTTATGTTTTTTGTCTATTGTAATGCAAGAAAAAATATTTATAAAAATGAATAATGTTATGAAAAAGTCATGAAATGTTTTGTTTAAAAAATAAAAAGGAGTTGTATGAAATACATTTTTTAAATTCGTTTGGATAGGTTCACAGTGTGATTTTTCCAAAGTGACAGGTTAAGCAGGATAGTAGGAGCTTTCTGTCAGATATTTGCATTTATTTCCCCCAGGTCCTAAGCCTGATATTGAAGCAATTGAATTGTGGAAAGGTGGATTAGGGTACTAAAGGAAGGTCTTCAATTAGCCATTGATAATGGGAAGAATTGTTGGTCAAAAATTCAATGAGTTATCGCACAACACCCAGATTGTTTGGAGAGAAACCTCCATACTATAAGAAACAAGCTTGGATGTTGGATCTTTAAACTGGATATAAAGAAAGATTTAGACAAAAGTCATGTGGACAAGAGGTTCTCAGAAAGAGAAAAATTGAGGTATACTTCACACACAAATCTAGCAAGTATGTAACTGAGTTGTGTGGGCGAATGGGTGCGTGTGAGCAAGGGTAGGCTAGTCAACCCCCATTGTTATTGCAGTAGAACATTTCTTGGGATGGACGTGAGCTATTAGATAACAGTCATTCCCTGTAAATTGAAGGTTTTTATTTGCCATTTCTATTGCACATGTGAACATGTAGCTGCCCATGTATATATTAGGTACTGTATCAACTGGCTGGTATATTTGGACACGTGTTAACTACTCGTGAATCAACTGTAGTACCCTTGTATCATCTAATGTCATGAATTGCAATTGTTTTTACAAGTTTTTAGCATATTCAGTCATTTTAAACGTATAATTGGTGTTTTATTATTTTTGATGGCAGATTTTGAGTATCCTAACAATGGTCTTAACTGTGCTTATAGATTGTTTTCTATCAAATATTGATTTTATGTATTGTGCTTTTATGACTTATCTGTCGAATAAAGCTTGTTGGAATTGGTTTCCACTGACTGATGGTGACACAGTGTTTTCCACATTCGATCTATCCAGTGTGTACCATCACATTGCACTGCATAATTAAAGTCGGCACTATCCCTCCTTCATTACTCCCGAGGAAGCATATTGTTACAAATGGATGCCTTTTGGCTTCATTTTGGCATCTGCAGTATTCCAAAGGGTGATGCATACATTATTTAAAGACAATAAAATGTACTGTATTGTCTAGACCATATTCTTGTATTTGGTAAAACAAATAAACAGCACAAAGAAGGTTTGCACAAGGTCTTATCAATTTTGAAAAGAATGACCTAACTTTAAGTATGAATGCATTCAAATTTGAAATGGGCTCAATAGATTGTTAGGTCATTATATCAGCAAACTTGCCATTTCACCCAAGCAAAGTCTTGTCAAGGCCATAGAAAGTGCTTTGCAACCAGGTGACAATGATCAGCTAATGCCTTTTTTGGGCCTCGCTGAATACTATGCCAAGTTCATTCCTTAATTCTCTCTTAAATCAAATGCATGAAGGAATTTATGGAAAAAACTCTGTTGGATGACAAATGTACATTGGAATTTAAAGATCACAAAAAAGCCATTGTTAGGGCTTCTGCATTAGTGACATTTGACACAAGTCATTAATTATGACGGATGCAGGCATTGGTGCAGTTCTTTTGCAAGACCACAGGGGCAAATTGAAAAGTGTTGAATTCGCTTCGAGACCTCTGAGGTGTGCAGAATTGAAGTATTCCAGGTCAGAGAACAAAATGTTAGCATGGTAGAGGGGCATAGAATACTTCAGGAAGTATGTTTATGGAACAAATTTCAAAGTAATGACAGACCACTGATCTTTGGGGATTTATTCACGAATAATGGTGTAGGAGGGACACACCAAGAGTTGCCAGGTGGCAATATGGGCTCCAAGAATTTCTTTTCCACGTAGAATACGTGGCAGGAGCTAAATATTTATTAGTAGATTGTCATGCCTACCGGTGGCTGACCTGGAGGAGAAAAAGGTTCAAGACGATGAAATGGAAAAGGTCATATATATTTGTGAGGTGTTGTGTGGATGCATTACTGAGGTGACAGTATGGTACAGGAGATCTCTTAGGGGTTTCAGGGGGGGGTATGTTGAATTTTGTAGGGATGTGGTCCATGTTTTTAAATACATTTATGTTTTTTGTCTATTGTAATGCAAGAAAAAATATTTATAAAAATGAATAATGTTATGAAAAAGTCATGAAATGTTTTGTTTAAAAAATAAAAAGGAGTTGTATGAAATACATTTTTTAAATTCGTTTGGATAGGTTCACAGTGTGATTTTTCCAAAGTGACAGGTTAAGCAGGATAGTAGGAGCTTTCTGTCAGATATTTGCATTTATTTCCCCCAGGTCCTAAGCCTGATATTGAAGCAATTGAATTGTGGAAAGGTGGATTATGGTACTAAAGGAAGGTCTTCAATTAGCCATTGATAATGGGAAGAATTGTTGGTCAAAAATTCAATGAGTTATCGCACAACACCCAGATTGTTTGGAGAGAAACCTCCATACTATAAGAAACAAGCTTGGATGTTGGATCTTTAAACTGGATATAAAGAAAGATTTAGACAAAAGTCATGTGGACAAGAGGTTCTCAGAAAGAGAAAAATTGAGGTATACTTCACACACAAATCTAGCAAGTATGTAACTGAGTTGTGTGGGCGAATGGGTGCGTGTGAGCAAGGGTAGGCTAGTCAGGCCTGGAGAATCAAAGTTTTCGAGCCTATGGGAATTGTTAGAGTGAGCAAACAGGTGGTAGAATTAACGGAAGGGAATGTGTGGATCATGAGCAAAGTGATTAAGGTTCCAAGATGTCTTACGGAAGACAAGCCAGCATTGTTGAAACATGTTGTTCCACATAAGAACATGAATGAAGGGAGTTCACCGGATGACAAACGTGGATTTACCTGATGTCTAACATGCTGATTCAGCAGTACGTCAACTTCCTCAACGCAGTAAATAAAGACCCGTATGGTTGTAGGACTACCATGTAAAATAATGTTCTTTATCTCAAACATTTGGTGGGTTGTGGGTGTTCAGCAGTCGCTCATTACTGTATTATTTTGCATGCTTTAATGTGTACATATGTAAGATTATTTTAGCAAGTTTCCACCCAACAGTGATATAAGGAAAGTCAAATGTAATCATTAGGTGTATAAGAAGTTTGGTATGATTGGTTATGTAACACTGTTTACTTATTCTTCATTAGACAACAAAGAGAGATGTGTGGCATCTTGGTTGGAATCTTGATATAGAACCTAAGCAAGGATCGTGCCTTAAGATTTCAACCAAGACAGTTGGACAGGGCTCTCTCCGACCAGGACATAACAAGAAGAGCTCAATGAATACATATATAAAATCCTACCTATTTCTTGTTGCATCCATAAATCTTAACACTTCTCCTTCGAGAGAGTTCTTTCTTACTAGGACAGGGCATCATGCTATCAGCAGGACGAACATGAAGTAGTCATCACAACAGGCATTAAAAAGGCTGATGATGTGCAAAAAATTGTATAAACCCCAGTAGTGGAACTGGGTATCTGTGCAGGTATTGGTAGAGAATTGTTTTCAACTCTCATTAACGGCTGGTATACTGGCAGAGCTCAGAGGCATAACAAAGGCCACTGCAGTGCAGGGGTAGCAACTCTTCAAGGGGCCCGAAATCCTACAAGGAAGCCCCATACCACCAAAGGTCGATAAATATCTGTGATTTATGAGAGACTCAGGGGCCTCTCATCACATTTTGCAGGGGAGCTCTATTGTTTTATGTTGCACCACTGGCAGAATTGTTTGCAGATATTATTGTTGGAGGGTAAGGTGGTGCTGCAGGGAGATGAAGATTGCAATACTGAAACAGCAATAGTAGGGCCCTGTACTGAGGGAGCGCAGGATGCTGCAAATTAGGATAAAGCAACACTGACATAGCTGGATGTGGCTTTGAGTACTGCGGGGTAAGTGGAAGCTATCAGAGAGGGCTAAAGTGCATGAGTCAGTTTGAGTGGTCTTTATAGGAAGAGTATGACAAGGCCGGAACTTCATGATGGGTTTCGTACACTCCTTGGCAGCTGAGCTGCCTGTGACGATGACGGAGATCTGCCTGCTGAAGATAATTAACTCTGGCACATATGTAAACAAGCATTGGAAATGCAATAGGTCTTGCATTTGTGTGAATTAGAGCTATTGGCATTGTAAATGGCAATGTTTTTTATCTTGGTGTTATGGAGGGTATGAATGTGCTGCTTAGTGGAATTATGTGGGTTGGATTGAAATTGTTAGTTGTGGAATTGTGTGACGTTGAATTGTGTGGTGTGGACTGGATGTGTGCAGTGGAAGTATGTGGCATGGTATGCAGTGGAATTATGTGGCTAGTAATTATGTAGCGTTGAGTGTACTGGAAGTATGTGGGGTGGGATTGTGTGTGATGAAGTGTCATTTGTGGAATGGTATTTTGTGTTGTGGAGTGGTATGTAGTGGAGTTTAATTATAAGATGCGCTGTTGAATTTTGTGGCATGATGTGGAATTCTGTGGTTTCGATTGGAAGTATGTGGTGTGTTGTGCAATTTTGCTATTCAGTTGAATTATGTGATTTGGTGTTGAATTATGTGGCATGGATTGGAAATGCGTGCAGTTTAATTGTGTTGCGTGGAACTGTGTGAATAGCTGTCTATATGTTTTTGTTTTATTGTATATGTGTGGTTGCTATGTGTTATATTTATACCTCTTTGTTGTACAGGTGTGTTGGGTGTAGTTTTGTATATTTGAGGATAGTGTAGTGTTATCGAGTGATGTGCATGAATACACCTACTAAATGCTGCTTAATGCAGGGATATAATCTGATGCACTAAACTGCCACAAGTTAAAGAAATACATTTTTGATTTTTAAAGAGACTATCATTTTTACAAGATGACTGTGTTGTGATTTACATGCCAAACATTTTCAGGGCTCGGCTAGTGCACAGACTCTTTCAGCCAAGTAAGGTCCTTGGCTTGGCTGTCTTATTTTGCATGCTCGTCCAACTCTAGTAAACCCCCAGATAAAGGGAGCCGATTTCAGTAGGCGGATCGCACATCCTAGTGACTTCACATGTAAGAGCATTGAACGGTTTTCCACCTCAGAAGCCAGAGGAATGCATGCCATTCCATTTGCATTAAATGGGGATTGGTTTGAAACCAACTCAGACTAATATTCGGCTTTATGTGTATTAAGTGTGTACACAGATAAACATTTCCAGCACATTGTTTTCAGAAAACTCCATAAAAGAGAGGACTTTTTCTGACTAGGATGTCACTGTCTGAAAATCGATTTGACTCAGAAATGAGAAGGATCATACAGTTCAATTTATGATTCTTGAACCCCCCCCCCTTTTCCCCCTCCCCCCGGCTGATCTCCCCTCTTCAAACGGTCTCACTCAACCAGTGCTAGAAACTGTAGTCAGAGCGTTTTATAAATGTATATTTATATTGTCTTACACAGTGAACTTGTACCAAGAAAAGGAGTGTTAGTTTACTATTAGTAAACAATTCTTACTACAATCATTACAGGCTTCATCCTGATGAATCTGCAGTGGCCTTTCTGTGCATGTCCCAAGTCATCAGCTGCAATCAACTGGGGGTATTGGGTGCAGAGCATGTGCCCTCACAAACAACTGAAACCAGTATTGTTTTTGTATTTCTAAAACAGGGTTAGAAAGTGTTGCATGCTCGTTTCCTTCCCATCTCGGCTTGGGGATAAGCGGACTCCTGACGGGGACGATTAAGTTCCGCAACTGTGCGATTCCAAATTTATCTTTGTGTAGACCGGCTTGGCTCCCAGCGCCAGGCGATTGTTTGGTGCAGCAGGGGTCAGAAGGAAAGAGGCAATGCATTTAAAGCTTCAATCAATCAATCAGGTACTTGTAAAGCGCGCTACTTACCCGTGAGGGTCTCAAGGCGCTGAGGGGGGCGGGGGGGGGGGGGGGTGCCGCTACTGCTCGAAGAGCCAGGTCTTGAGGAGTCCTCTGGAGGCGAGTAGATCTTGGGTCTGCCGTAGGTGGGTTGGGAGGGTGTTCCAGGTCTTGGCAGCGAGGTAGGAGAAGGATCTGCCGCCGTAGGTCGTTCGTTGGATGCGGGGGACATCTGCGAGGGCGCGGCTGGCGGGTGGGGGTGTAGAAACTGAGTCTGCTGTTCAGGTAGGCTGGTCCGTCGTTGTGGAGTGCTTTGTGTGCGTGGGTGAGGAGCTTAAAGGTGATCCTCTTGTCGATGGGGAGCCAGTGCAGGTCTCTCAGGAGGGGGGTGATGTGGCTGCGGCGGGGGGCATTGACGATAAGTCGGGCGGAGGCGTTTTGGATGCGTTGTAGAAGCCATAGGTGTTTGGCATGGATTCCTGCGTAGAGTGCGTTGCCGTAGTCCAGTCTGCTGGTGACGAGGGCCTGTGTCACTGTTCTTCTTGTTTCGGTCGGGATCCACTTGTAGATCCGGCGGAGCATGCGTAGGGTGTTGTAGCAGGAGGAGGAGACGGCGTTGACCTGTTTGGACATGGAGAGGGAGGAGTCGAGGATGAATCCTAGGTTGCGTGCGTGGTCGGTGGGTGTCGGTGCAGTCCCCAGTGTGGTCGGCCACCAGGAGTCGTCCCAGGCTGAGGGGGAGGGTCCGAGGATGAGGACCTCCGTCGTGTCCGAGTTCAGTTTCAGACGGCTGCTCCTCATCCAGTCGGCGATGGCCTTCATTCCCTCGTGGATGTTGGTTTTGGCGGTGTGCGGGTCCTTGGTGAGGGAGAGGATGAGCTGGGTGTCGTCGGCGTAGGAGATGATTTCGAGGTTGTGGTGGCGGGCCACTTGTGCGAGGGGGCCATGTAGATGTTGAACAGCGTTGGGCTGAGGGATGAGGGATGAGCCCTGGGGAACGCCACAGATGATGTCGGTGGCTTCTGACCGGAAGGGTGGGAGGCGGACGCTCTGAGTTCTGCCGGAGAGGAAGGACGTGGTCCAGTCAAGGGCCTTCTCTTGGATTCCGGCTTCTTGGAGGCGTGTCTTTAGGGTGTGGTGGCAGACCGCGTCGAAGGCGACTGACAGGTCCAGGAGGATGAGGGCTGATGTTTCGCCGTTGTCTAGTTGGCGCCTGATGTCGTCTGTGGCGGCGATGAGGGCTGTCTCGGTGCTGTGGTTTCACCGAAATTCAATCAAATATTCCAGAACAGCAGCTAAGACTGAGCTAGCAGAAGCGGGCTGAATCCGTTGGGGTTGGGCTGAGGATATATTTGCAGCATAAACAGCAGCTATCGTACCAGCCAGCCCTCTCCCAGCAGGAGCTTCTTCAACAACGTACAAACTGAAGCTTGGAAAGGATTTCAAACAGCAGGAAGAAATTCATACCTTAAAAACGTGTGCCGACAACATTAGACGTCATGTTACCGATACATTACGGTGGTCCATGGCTGTAATAAACATTTCCAACTATGTGCAGTGCATGCATTAGTACATCAATAATATATTGATTGCAGGCAATACAAAATACTTACATTTAATACAGCATGTAGTTAATAAAAAATATCTGACACTTAAGTGGGTATTGTGATCTTTGTTTGCAAGGATAAAGTGATGGCGGGAGGCTGCGAGGAGCACGTGACACCGCAAGACAGACAACGACATACGCTTTTTTACAGTTCTTTTAGAACAATAAACAAGGTGGAAAGATGAAAGGAAAATGGAGACAGGAGACCGTAAGAAAATGGCAGAGTACTTGTTGCACATCTCTGTAGCGTTCACTCAAAGCGGAGCACAATACAGGCTGTTAGGCTCAATCAAACATGTCGGGAAAGCTGCGCATATTGTATATATTGCACTCGGTTGGCATTGTTTATAAAGAAATTAAGCACTCGAGTGGGGCAAGGTGCATATTTTGTAAATAAAGGCGTGTGTGCCATTGGCTGCTACACTGGGGAAAAGAAACATGTGTGGCCACCATTGTTGAAGCTTGCCGCACTGGCTAAAGAAATAAACATGTAGATTAAAAGGTGCAAGTTGGGTGAGCCGTGCATTTGGAAAATATCCATTTTATGCCATTGCTAATAAAAATATAAAAGTGGGCGTTAATAAAATTTTTATAGCTTTCGATCCTTACAGAAACCTAAAGAGCAGAGCCCGGAGGCAGGCGGCAATGAGGAGCAGACAGTCAACAGGGAGTGGAAAAGTAGGCGTTGTTGCAGGAATGCATGTTGTGAAGAGAAAATCGTTCGATAAAATAGTGCTCACAGACCGTAAATAAAACATACTGAGTAACAACACACGTAAGAGGGCCAGTCTTCATAGGAGGTTACAAAAGGAGAAAAGGCGGTACTAAGGAGGGACTACTAAGCCTATTCACGAATCAAAAGCAACCATTTAGAGAGGACAGAAACAGGAGCCAATTGCAAAAATAGGTGGAAATGGGCGGGGCTTCAAGTCCATACCTTAATACAGCATGCCTCAAAGAGACAGCGTTAGCACTGCCTAGGTGAGACCTAAAAAACACAATGACAGAAGGAAAGTGAAAGCCATGAGGAACAAGGTTAGGAGGACAGGGAGCAGAAGTTTGCAGGGCAACTTCTTGATGCCCAAACAGTAAGTGAATAATGTCATCTTGATAAACAGCCCACCCAAGCAATGGCAGACTATGAAAAAGACCAGAGAGTCAACAACTGGTGGGGGTTACTCAAAGGCCACTCTCTCTGAACTCCGGCATGTGTACTTTTTGAGAGTACTTGTAATATGAAGTCTCTTTTCTGTAGCAAGATGTGAAAAGGGGATAGAGCTTTAATTACCGCTATCCCTAAATCTTTGTACAGAACATGTAATCCAGTCCCTGAACCGGACTCAAGGTAATCTGTTATTTTATACAACACAATGACATACGTAGTTGCATTACTAGCAAAGATGTGCTATTATTATCACTCACCCTCTTCATCACCTTGAGGTTGCGTCTCCAGTGCCGGGGCTGAGGCATCATCTTAATAAAAGATAAAAGACTATTACAGATCTGTGTGTGTCTCGCAAGTGTATTAGTGCAGCTCAGACAAGGCACATTAGGAAATAATGCTTTCAGAAACAATAAGGCTAATGTGTACATAGATGGGTCGTATTGGACATATTTCATTTAAAAATTCTGCATACTGTGAATTTTAAGTATTATTTCAAAACATATTTATATCATGGCACACATTTTTGCTCACATGCGGCAATGGGAACAAAAAGTTCAGACCCAGCTATACAGTAAGTCACACTTCATAGCTAAAAATAAAGGACAGAACATGAGAGAGAGTGAAAAGAGAAGGTGAGAGGACAGTAGAGAATGTATAGTGTGCATCATAGGGGCATGCGGAGCAAACAAGTGCAAGAGAGAGAAAGAGGGGCCTTCTGTCTTTAATGCCTTCCTTCCTGGCAGTGAGAAAAGAGAGAAATATCAGTGGCGGCTCCTCTGCTTTGGTGAAGGAGCGTTGCCCCACTGCTTTCAATCGGTAAACAACGTTTACCACAAAACTTTTTCCACGCAGGGAATCATAACGCGGTCGTTATAATGACCGCGTTGTGATTCCGCATACCATTACTCCGCAAGTCGGAACAATGACTTGCGGAGGGGGGGGGAAGGTGTTGGATTTAAAATCCAACACCTTCCCTAGTGTCCGCACAGACTGGAGTTGGACCGACTTGCGGAGTAATGATATGCGGAATCACAACGCGGTGGTTGTAACGACCGCGTTGTGATTCCCTGCGGGGAAAAAGACGGCGGGATGACGACATAGATTCCTTTCAATCAGTGTGAGAAGAGGAAACATAATATGATAATAACTTTCAGTTATTATCATGTTATCTTTCCTTTGCGAGCAGGAGGGTGGGCGGGGCTGCTCTGCACATGAAGCAGGTCAGGGGTGGAGAGGTTTGCCCACTCAATTGCACAATGATTGTTTGCTCGGGCCGCCAAAGCAGTTATACGCACTTCCCTGTTCTCCATGCAGGCTGCATTACAGCCTGCATGGAGAACATGCCCACGCCTATAGCCCCTGGATGAGCGCTGTCACGGTGCTCAGACCAATCACAAAGCTCTATTGGAGCGTTGTGATTGGCTTAGGGTGGGAGGCCTGTTGCTGGAAGCAGACTCAGGAGAGCAGGAGCACAGAAGACGCGTGACCCGGCCTCGAGCTGTTTTTTCATTTCTAATCCCACTCCCCCATGTGACACCCGCCGGCGACCCCCAGTGACACCTCCCGCGGCCCGGCACCCCCCCATCCACGAGCTATGCCGGCCTGAATATATGCCTTTACAACACATGCTTTAGATCACATGCCATTACAACGCAGTCGTTACATCAACCACATTGTTACATCGCAAACCATTACATCGCAAGTCATTGTTGTAGGGGGCGCACTGGACTTATGAATAGTATAATTTACTATTCCTACTTCAGTTTGTGCAACAGCAGGGAATGTGTTGTATTGTATATCCAACACCTTCTGCCCCCTACAGCAAGTCGGTGTAACGACTTGCGATGTATTGGTTCGCGTTGTAACAACGTGGTCTTTGTAACAACCGCTTTGTAACGGCATGAGATCTAAAGCATGTGTTGTAAACGCTGTTTCCCTGCCGGCCGCCCCTGAGATAGATGTATATATTTTGCTCATTGTGTTCCAAAGTCTCCCTGTAAAGCACGAACAATCACCCGTAAGTGTCTCTAGGCGACGTCAGGAAGATTAAGCAAGCTATTGCCCAGAGTCACATGGTGCTGGGCTAATCTGCCGCCCGCGCCGGGGATCGAACCATGATCCCCAGATTCCGGCGTCAGTCGCCCTGGCCACGGCGCTATCAGTGGCGCTATGGCGCATGAGCGTCGCCCCACTGCTTTCAAGCAGTGCAAGAAGAGGAAACAGAACATTATAATAACTTTCAGTTGTTATCATGTTAAGTTTCGTTTGCGGGCGGGAGGGTTGGCGAGGCTGCTCTGCTCACGGGGCAGGGGTGGAGTGGTTTACCCACTAAAGTGTGCAATGACTGTTTAGTCCCAAAGCAGTCATGCACACTTCCCTGTTCTCCATGAAAGCTGCATTACAGCCTGCATGGAGAACGTGCCCATCCCTACAGCCCTCAGACCAATCACAATGGTCTGAGGACATTGGCGCGTTATGATTGGCTTAGGGGTGGGAGCCTGCTTCCAGTTCATGGAAGCGGACTCAGGAGAGCAGGAGCATCCTGTTTGTCTTTCCTGTTCTTGTGGCCATTCTGCGGCTGGTCTTGGGACTCACTTGAGGTGGTTCCTCTGTGTCGTCCTTTGTCTTCCGGGCTGGTTGGTGGCCTGGTGGTTCGGTTGGGGGTTTCCTCCCTTCCTGGTGCAGTGGTTCTTGGTTCCTCTTCGGTGACCTGTGGCTTGGTCTTCTTCGGTCCTGTCTGTTTCGCCTGTGGTCGGCCCCCAGGTTTGTGGTTGTCGGTGTCGCCCTTGGTGTGGGTTCTTAGGGCAGAGTCTTCCCTGTTGGCCCTGTTTGATGGCTTTGGGGGTTTTGCCTCTACCTGCTCTTGATGCTCTGCCCTGCTCTAGTTCAGGGTCTTGGTTTTTCTTGGGCGCAGTCATGTTGTTGGCCTCATTTTGGTGGGGGAGAAGTGTGCTTTCCAGTGTTCTGCCCTCTGGTTCTACCCCTGCCGTTGCCTGTCCTGGTGGGGTCTGTGTGTCTCTGCCTGGTCCTTCTGGTTGGTCTTCAGGCAGCTGGTGTTCTGGTCATTCCTGCTTTCTTCTGGCTCCATCCTTGCATTTGTTAAGCGGGGTGCCGGGTTTTCAGTGGCGCTGTCCTCTGGGCTCACTTGTGGCCGGGTCTGTTGGGTTGTGGGCTGGGTTTGCTCTTGGTAACTGCTCCCTCCCTTCCTGGTTTGCTCTATGTGGGCCTGCCCTTGGTTGGGCCTCTGGGTCGGTGCCTTGGCTCTTTCAGCTGGCCCTGTCCACTTGTGTCTGGGATGGCCCGCTGTGGGCCTCCCTGGGTGTGTGGGGTTGGTCCTGTGGTTGGCTGTGTCACCCCTTGTCTCCTGCTTTGGGCTAAGCCTGTTGGGTCTTTCCTTGCTTCCCCTTGGCTCTCTGGTAAGGTCGTCGTGTTTTTTTTCTTTTTCGGCGGTGTTGGGCACTCTTCCCTTGTTTACGGGGGGTCGCTCTCTGTTGGTTCTGCTGTGGAGCTGTGTGTTGTTCCTGGGCTTGGTGGCTTTCTCGCGGGGGTGGGCATCTTTCTGGGCTTTTGGGCCCTGCTGTTCTGGTCTGCCTTGTGCTGGTTGTTTTGGGGGGCCAGGTTGCTTAGGACCCTCTGGGGGTTCACCTTTGGGCTTGGGGTATCTGTGGTTTGCCTCTTTTTTGGCCGTGGCTGGTTGTCTTTTTTTTTTTTTTTGCAAAAACATTTTTTATTGCATTACTCAAACACAATTGACATCCACAATGTTCATCTGGCCAGTGGCCGCCATCCGCTTATAAAATCACATCCAAATACAATCTGGGCCACTTCCACCTACCAATGCGCCGTCCCCAAACCCTCCCCTGAAATAATACAGCCCCCCCCCACCCACATGTCAGTGTGCCGGGACGACTACTACCAGGATAACCTCTGTGGCTGGTTGTCTTTGCCTTGTCACCTTCAAGGCTGGCTCCCTTCCTCTTGCTGCTTTTAGGGGTTGGGTCGGTGGGGCATGGATTCCCTGTTTCTCCTTTTTTTCTATGGTTGTTTGTCTTCCTTGGGCTGCTGGTGCATTCTGCTTCTGCAGTGTTGGTTCTTCCGGTCCTTGGTGGTGATCCCTGTTGGTGTGGCCCTGGCTTCCTGGTGTGTCTGGTCTCCTTGGGTCTTCTTCCATTTGTGACCTCTTCAGTGTCCTCTGTTGGAGGCAGTCTCTGGTGCTTCTTTGGCAGGTGCTCCTCCTCTGTTGAGGGTTTAAGGGTGTTCCCAGTGTGGGTAGGCTGCCTTCGGAGTGTTGGCGTTGTGGGTAGGCATGCTTTTTTGTTTGCCTTGGACATCTGCGTATTTAGGGGGGTGCGACCCTGTTGTTAGGTTGGGGGCATTGAGGGTTGTGTGCTCCTGCCTGTGTTTTTCCTGTGGTTCTCCTGTTGCTTCGCTTGTGAAGCTACTTTTTGGTGTTGTGTCCTGGGTGTTCTTGGGGGTTTGGGAGGCTGGGTTTCTCGCTTTGGTATGCTACACAAGTAGGGAATGGGACGGGGACTGGAGGGACCTGGAGGTAATGCCCTATTACTTACCGGTTATCTTCATTACTCCTGCTCCCGTTGTCCACGTCCCATTCCTTATGACCCTCCCGGCCTTCCTGTTGGTGGCTTGGACGTTCAGGCAGAATGCAGGGTAGGTACTGGTTAGGTACTCCCAGTAGCAGGGGGTGGGGTTAGAGGTACCAGCATTCGCCTGTTCTTTTTTCTGTCAGGGAGCTAGTCACCTCCACATGTAAGGAATGGGACGGGGACAACGGGACCAGAAGTAATGAAGATTACCGGTAAGTTATAGGGCAATTACAGACAGCACATTTTCTATTCAAATGGCCACTAAACTTGCATAGACATGGTTTTGCTGATAAGACTATATAGTGCACGAATGATAATGTGTGGAATTTGGGTTATAGTGATTTTTTATCATTTGTGCCTCACCAAGTAAAGTTTCTTGCTTTGTTTTGGTCCTATTAAAATATTTGTTCTCGTGTAAAAGGAAAAATCAAGCACAACTACCCATATGGCTAGAAGATTCATTGGGAGATACAACCTGTCCCCAGAACCTTGCTTTAACAACAGCAACAGTGGAAGATGGAATAGAGGAAGGCTAGTTACAGTAGTTGCCCAGCCCCAGGTCATGTAGCTTTTTACCATAGGCAAACTACTGGATCTTCTGGTTGCTGTGTAAGCTCAGAATATTAGTAAGACCATTTCTATATGATTGCAGTTTCTCAGTAGACCATGTGTGGACCCAATAACGTATAGGCCTCAGTCCAGCCAGCACTGAGACAGACTTGAGCTGGAGATCTAATCTGAGGGGGACTAAGGGGGTACATCCTCCCATATGCACAAGAGCTCTTATAAAATTGTTCTCACTAACTCCCAGGGAGTCTATAGAGGAGTGGCACCATAATTCTGCACCAGACAGGGCTGCACTCATACCTTGAGCCTTAAATATCTCCCCTCCTGGGAGAAACCGGTACCAGGGGGCCCACTTGGTGAATCTGTGGATGGCCACCTCCCAGTAGTCTATCAAAAGTGAGTTCTTGGAGATCGATGGGGTCCACAATCTAAAATCAGACAAGCTCATCCCCAGATACTCGAACTCCTAAACCCCCTCCAAAGCTTCCCTCCTCAAACTGATGTTTCCTCTAGCCCTCTTCACTTTACAATAAATGGATCTGCTTCTTTTTACGTGCCTTAGTTTCAAGACCGCATGGCTGGTGGAATAGATTCAATCTATCGACAAGGGTTTGCAAGCCAAGCCTTATCTTAGAAAGTTAAAGAGTGTCATTTGCATAGAAAAGGGTTGGAACCCTCTGGTCTGCTCAATTCAGAGAATTGTTTGCACAATTTATTGAAAAAATTCTAGACAACTATTAATTTATAAAAGAAAAAGGATTGGAGCCAAAATACAACCCTGACGAGTCCCTTTCTGTTTGTTCCCCACTGGGGCCCCAGCAAACCATTGCAAAATCCCCCTCTTGGATGAGCACAATGATATTAAGCAAGTTGCAGAAAATTTCCAGCCTAAAAAAGCAGTAGCGGCTGCTACCTGACCAGTGTGGTGAGGCGGGGGGCAGGAGGCGGGGGGAGGCAGGAAGTGAGGCAAAAATGGAAAACTAAACAAACAAAAAAACACTTAGCTTAAACGGCCGCTGCCTCATATTTATCCTCCATCCCTCCGACATCTTCTTGCACTGCCGGTCAGCAGCAGGAAGCGCCCGCCTTCCCAGCCTCTCCATAGCCAATCACAACGCTGCAGTGCAGCGTTGTGATTGGTCCAAGCGCTATGGATCGGCGCTTAGACAGGGACTGGGAGGGTTTGCATGTTCCTCACCAGGCTTTCTAATGCAGCCAGGTGGGCGTCATGCAAAGTGTGCAGGACTACTTAGGGTGGCCTGAGAGGGCCAACCAAGCAGTCCTGCGCACTTTGGGAGTGAAAACCACTCTTCTCTCTACTTCGTCAGTCCCACCCCTCCTGAGAGCCCCTGAAGTATATAGGAAAAATAAAATGATAATGACAATAGTTATTATCATTTTATTTTTCCTATTTTTCAGTGAGGCAACGCTTCTTCACCTTAGCGGAGGAGCTACCACTGCCAAAAAGTACCTCCCATAGTTTCCTTCTAGGGACAGATTAAAAGCAGACCGAAGGTCAACAAATGAAACAAAGAGTCCCCCCCCTGCCCCATCAAACACCACAGTCTTCTACTTTGTCATCAAAAAGCGAAAGACCTGATCAACTGTGCCGGTCTTAGATCTGAATCCGGCCTGCAGGTGGGAGATGATGTGGTTAACGTCAATCCAATCCAGTCGTTTACTCAGAACCTACTTGCAACAGACTTTTTGTAGATTATCTAAAAGCCTAATAGGGTGGTAGTCAGCCAGAAGGTTAAGACTTTGTATTTTAAAGTCTGAAACGATCTCAGCCACTTTACACATAACAGGCATTGCAGCACCAGCCGCAATTGTGTTGAAAACCACTTTAATATAAGGCACCAATATGTTTAAATCAGATCTAAAAAGATTGGATGGGATCTTATCCAATCCAAGGGCCTCACCCTGCTTCTGAGAAGAAACTGCAGCTGCTGTCTCGGCAACAGTTGAAACAACCTGTGAACATGGCAACTCAAGACTGTAGACAGCTCCTTCTTCATTGGTATTATGCACTGGATCCGGGTCAGGCGAGTGAGATTCCCAAAGTGCGCAACCCACTTGCTTGACTGGATAGATGTCACTGCAGGAACATGTCCTCCACCCTGACTCAATATCCACCCAGATGATTTAAGGTCTTTATTAATGGTTGCTTCTAAAAGGTCATCCCATTTTTAACTCTCCCAATTTTCTTTAGCTGATCTTATTGCAACCCTATATTGAATTCTAGACTCCCTGATCCCATGCCTAGCTCCTTTCATTAGTGCTTTAATACGATTATTATTTTAAAATATTTGTACAGTTCCAAGTTTTGTTGTTAGAAAAGAACTAACCCCCCACAGCCTTTCCTTTCACAAGATGTGTTACATAGTTCACTTTAAAAAATCCTCTCAGTTTACAGTCAGAGAAAGAAAAGTAAGCAACAATCTGTGTTAAAAGAATGAGCAGGAAAAGACCAGATGAAAGCAAAATTAAAAGGCATCTTTATTGCTCAATCAACTTCTGAACTCTAGCATGGTTATTTAGTGAGTTATGCAGCACCGCCCCCCCCCCTCCCTCCCCACCCTGCACCTTCCTCTCAGGGTCTATGTGTGCCAGGGTTCCATGATGAATACTCTGCTGTCTCTTTTTTCATAACTGTCCCACCTAGCCCTCTCTTCCCATATGTTCTTCTCTGTTGAATCTGCGTAGATGGCAGCCCACAGCTCTAAGGATTATGCTTCTTCCATGTTTACTTTTAAATTAAATGTGGCAACATTGACTTCTGGCTGCCAGAGTGTGGCAGTAGAGGTGCTATTGTTTCCTTTTACAAGCTCTCTTTGACATTCATTTGTAAGGTCTAAGTATCTCATTGAGGCGGCTCTTTCTATCTATCAATCTGTTTAATTTCCTATAGTCTTTACCTATCAATGGCAAGATGGCTGCCATTCCAATATGTCAGCACAGTAACAGGAAGACAGAGACAGTTGGTTTTCACATAGTACAGAAATCCCATAGCCAGGTGTACACAAATTCAAACTGGATTACACATAATACCTCCATGCAAAAAAAAAGAAAGTCCACAAGCAAAATGACTGAGAGTACACCAGTTTTTATTGGAAAAAGTAATGTTGTAGATTTATTTGAAAAGGTAATGGGTTAACGTACGGGAGATCCAAGTGCAGCCAGTGATGATATGACTTAAGCAGGCTTTCTGCCTGATTAGTCAATGAGGACACGGAATACACAACATCTGGTGTGGAACCTTTGGGAGTTCACCCACCATCTGGACCCCATAGTCCACGGAAGGAGCTCTCACATAGCGGTGGAGCATTACCAAGAAAGCCCCCAGTTGCTCAGGCTTAAGCTGTAGAGAATCACCCAAAGAGGCTGACCCTTGGACCCATGGAGTATTTATAGAAAGACACCCATCTTGAAAGTGACATAATTGGAGGGGTGTAGCATTGCCCCTCAACCACCCCCCCTCCCTCCATCATGCCACAAAGGGGATGAAGTATGTGGTGAAGGTGTCCAGTCTGGTAGGGGAATGCTGCACTAAGCTGATGCCTGTCCATGTTGTTTCCCTGCGTGTGACACAGGCTTACATATTCCGTCAGACCCCAAACTTTACAGGAAAGCTTTGGAACCCTCACCCTACCTTTCCGTTGCACTTGGTTCAAATTCTTGCTCACTCTTCTCTAACACTGCACAGCATTTGACAGTGGACCAATAGACTATGCATTAATACACCCAGAATGGATACTGACTTTGCAGTACATTTCTGTGGTCCTACTTCAATATATGGAAAATGGTCATTAGCTCAACAAGCACAGCTCCCTTAGCATCTCCGCTCTAAGAAGACTTTGAGAGTGAAGTTCACTGTTTTGCTCCTGAATTTAGCTGCAATGGTGTTCAGCTGACAAAGAATAATACTTCCAGGAAATTATTTATTTGGATGTATGGAAGTAAAACTAGTTGGAAAGCAACAAAGCACTATACAAGCTATGGAAAATGGAACTTGTGATGGTGTAGGTTTTGTGGAAGAGGTTATTGGGGTAGGGAGCTGAGGTGTTGAATGAAGGTGGATGCAAGGCTTCTTGACAAAATCAGTTTAAATTCTTTACTGAATTTCATGAGGGGCAAGGTCGATATGCACAGGGATGACATTCTGGTTCCTAGGGTGTTGTTTAAAGATGCCACTTTTTGACCTGGAGTCTATAGTTTTCATAACGGTATGTTTTGCAGAGACCCCACAAGAGGATGAGGTGGGTTGCAGTTTGAAGGACACTGTAAATGGGATCAGTGTCAGTCTGGAGAGGCTATACAAATGTGCAGCTGCATTTGGGGTATTATGGTAGTCCTGGGGCCTGGATTATGGTTCTGAAATCTGATTTAGGTTAATAGGGTTTCTTTTTTAAAATAAGATTTGTAGCTATATACCACAGCATCTCGGTTTTCTTGGTACTGAAGAAGTTAAAGGCACTGGGGATGTTCAATTAATGCTAGGAAAATAAGGTTAATGATAGTGACAGTGCCCTGGACTTGACCTCACCTTGTTTGTTGCTGGTGGTGATGAGTTTCAATTCTATTTTAGCTAGGGTAGGATTGAGGTTGACAAATAACATCCAGATTTTGGGGAGAAGACATTCTTTTAGTCAACGGATGACACTGGTTGATGCGGCTTTTAGCTTGAAAAGGTGCTGACGGTCCTCATTGTTGCCTAAAACTATACAGAGGACTTCATTTAGAGGTTGAAGCACACAAAAAAAGGATTCATCCTTGTGGCAAACCGGAAGTTACTTCAATTCTATGAAAAATGATAGATGCCATTTGCATTAAGCGGTAGCAGTCAGAAAAGTAATGGGTGAACCAGAAGAGCACAATGACAATGTATCCGTCAGTGGTTCCCAAACTTTTTTGACCCCCGGCTCCCATGACTTATTGCCCACTGGCTGCGGCTCCCCATTATGTTACCTTTTTTGTTGGGTGGGGGAATGTAAGCCTGGTCTTGCTAGTACTTCCATTTTTCTCCCTGAAAATAACTGGAATAAAGCCGATGAAGGTATTATAGTCATAAATGTAACAAAAATAAAAATACAAAAGGCTTACTCAGGCACACATACCTTGAGAAGCACTTTCAGCAGCTTCTACTGAATTTGGTGTATGACGATAACCTTGTCCGTGATGTAATTGGTTTTCATGGGGCATCAGAAGTATTTACGCACTTAAGAAACAACCTAAAGTGGAAGCTCACACTGTTATGTTCCAAAAAACATTTGCACACGTTGTATATTCATTAAGAATTTGTGATGTTGGGATTTTGTCACTGTACTGCGTTGTTATTTACCTTGTAAAATGCTCTTTATTATTTTCGGTTTCCTTTCTGTTGCCCACGTACCTCGTTGGCTGTGCTGTAGCAGAATATTGTTTGCTCTGCCACCAAAAGCTGCTGCTCCGACTGTGCTCGCACATGCAGTGTCTGCGGGTCTTGCGCTTAACACCTCAAATGCTGAGCTGCAAGAGGCATGTCTAAATAATACTGGCCTTTGAGGTTTCATTGTCAGGAGTGCCAACACTCCATGGTGATGTTGAAGGTGTTTGCTGGGTGCCCCCTTTTTTGCGCACCTGAATAATTACTGCCTGTACAAGGGTGTGAATGGTCTAGTTAAGTGTGTTTGTTAAAACGTTTTTCAGGACTCATACCGTTTCCTGCGGCAGTGTTAGCCTTGTAAAAGGTGTAAGCAATGGTAATGCTTAGCAATCACAAATTCAGGTTTCAGAAGTTTACTCACATTCCTGTGATGCTTTCTTCTAATTTACTTTTGCACAGACTTAGAGGACTGCTTTAAATTCGGGCTTTTCCCTTTGTTAACAGTTCTCAGTGCAGTCTGTGGTTAATTAGTGCTTGGTACGGTGTGTGCTGGGCCGGGTAGGACTGGTGCGTCGTCGTGATAAGGAACATGGCAGGTAAGAGTGGGAGACTGGAAAGAAAATGTCCCAGACTTCCAATATATTATTTGCTCTTGCCAAAAAAGACAGAATACTAAAGGTGTCAGATGAAAAGATAGCCTGTGGTGTCACTGTTTGGAGCCGTTAGAGCATTTTTCAGGCAAAGGTTGTGTTTAATACTTCATATTCAATACGAGTCTTTCACCGTAGAAAAAGGGTGCGTACAATGATTGTTCGTGAAGGAAGTTGTCACTAGATGGTAGAGTAAGCAATTATTTGTACAGCGTTTCTTATTTTTAAACACAGCACGAGTCAAAAAACTAGCCTGCGTCATTAAGTATATGCAAAAAGCTATTAATAAAAGGCCTCTGTTAACTTAAAAAGCATGCATACATTTGCTACTTGCTCAAAAACTTTTTGAAAAATGACTGCGTTAACACCATTATTCAGTGCAACACTGCTTCTAACTGATGAATAAAATGCGTTATTTTACATGTTACTGTATGCTGTCCAGAGTTTTTGGGTTTTCCAAAAAACAGCCAGAAAATCAGGGAGACTGTGAATGTAAAACTCTTGCTCAGACCGCAATATGCTCACAGCTTTCCAGAGGAATGAGGACTGATTTAAGCGGCACCGGCCTTGTCACCAAATGATATCTATTGCAGAATGCAATCAAAACTTAGCCTTTTAAATCCCGGGCATGTGCTTAGTGTCAGTGTGTTCGCGGCGCCCAAGGCTAGTTTTGATGGCGCACTGGGGTGCCGCGGCGCACAGTTTGGGAACAAAGAGGATGTTCTCATGGTGTGATGAGCGAATGACACTGTGCACCACTTGAACGGTGCTGTTTTGGTTCCACAGAATGACCTGCACCTGGATTGGATATCATGCAGGAGATGCTTGGTAATCAATTAAAGTCTTTTCTTTCGATTCAAAATAGCCAATCTGCTTGGCAGCGTGAATTGGGAAACAGCCTTTCAAGAAGGTTTTTACAATGTTGTGCCTTTATCACAGATTTGTTTACCACACGTTGTTACCACATATATGCCTTTACAATGCAGGTAAACATCGTTAACAACGCATGCGAAACAACGCATGGCGCTACAACGCGGTCGTTACAACTGCCGTGTTGTTAGTTTGCGTACCGTTACAACGCAAGTCGGAACAACGACTTGCGTTGTAACAGACTGGAGTTTGAATAGTAAATTATACTATTCCAACATCCAGCTCCCCTTACAACGTAAGTCATTGTTCCAACTTGCGATATAACGATATGCAAATTAACAACGTGGTCGTTGTAACGACCGCGTTGTAACGCCATGCGTTGTAAACACATGCGAAATAAGGTGGCATATTCTACAATGCATGCATTTAAGATAGGTTGAAGGGTGTGGGGATCTCCCCCCACAAATACATCTTTATATATATATATACATACATATATATATATATATATACATATATATATATATAAATATATATATATATAAGCAATGCTTGGGAATGGCATGTGTTGTAAAAGCATATGCGTTCTAAAAAATGCGGCGTCAGAATGCATTGCAAAGGCATTTTCCAGTGCTGATCCATCATACAACCATGTGAATTAACCATATGCATTGTGGTTCGTAGGACTGAATTTACAATGTTACAATTAATCTCCCACGTGACATATTTCTATGAAGTTATGTTAGAAGAAATCAAATATTGATTTGTACCTGATTTTCCTCCCCCTTCTCGCTGTGGCAACCTCTCCGTCACCGAACCTGGGAAAATATACAAACAATTATGCAGGTAGAACAATACCTTACATAGAAAATTCATCCTACATAAGCTCCAAAATAGAATCAGAGGACAAATACAGCCATCACAGGATTAAGTGGAACCGGAACTTACCATTACATAAAGGATCCATTTAAATGAATTAAAAAAAATTAGGGTATCTCCTTTCCATAGCTGACCTAATGGAATATCGATATTTCTGTGCACATGAGTGAAAGAGTAGTCCCAGTTCCACAGCCCAGGGTAATTCTGAATTCCGAATGTGTGTATCAGCAGAGTAGTACACTCTGGCACCTAAGGCAACTACCGCAGGCAAGCGAGGCTTCATGAGTTAACGATACAGCCTACTTCAAAAACACACTGAAACTATGTAACGTCTAAGTAACCGGTCCACGCCACTTGAATAACATCTCCAAGGACTTACTTGGAAATGTAACAAGCAACTTTCATGAAAGGTAATACATTAATTATAGTTACGACCAAGGTCTATAGGCGTTTGTTGCAGCCAAGGGCTACAAGTGCTTTACAGTCTGGATACGACTATTGAACATTATTCATACTCTCACTCTCTCATTCTCACACAGTCATTTATGTACTCGGTTATTTCCTTGGGCATACGCCATTATATGACAGGGTTACTTAATTCCATATATATGAATTCTGACTACCCTTAAACTGGACAATTTTTTTCTGTGGCAAATCTGCAGCTAGGTGTGATGAACTACCCACTCGTGGGAAAATGCACATGCTGAAAAAGGGGGAACGCAACACATAGCAAGAAATAAGCGAAATTAAAACAGTTTAAATATAGTGTTTTCTACCGTAATACTTTGTTATGACGATTTCTTAGACAATTCATGTTTACACTCACTGCTAAAAAAAGATAAAAACACAAAAGAATTCAGAGCGTAACCACGACTTCATCATTATTCCTCAACTACAAATCTGAATTTCTATATGTATTTCAGACATCCATCACTAAATTGCCCTATAATTCTTCTTATTAACTCCTCTAAAATGTATCTATTCTACTTCCCTGCCTTCACCAACCTCTCATTCTAAATACCTCCCTTCTCCTTCCCCCTTGAAACACCCTCAATCCCTCATCCAGAGCCAGAATTCTCAGAGTGATTTTTGATTCTTGAACTCCATTGCAGCACAGGTGCAAATTATCATCTTCTTAAAAAACAAAAATTCATTTCCGTATTCGATTGAAAAATCTCACTTATGTAATTCTCAGGCACAAGCTAGGATACTGCAAATGCATTGTAGAATATTGGGTTTTTGATTGAAGGGGTGAAGACCGTTCTCTAGCAACAACCACAATCCCTATTAGGGTGAACCACAAAAGTCACTAAATTAACCTGTGCTTACCCCTCTGGTAGCTTGGCACGAAAGCATTCAGGTTTACCGTAGAGACAATATGTAAAGTATTGATGTAGCAAGCCAAAAGTAATAAAGTGAAAACATAACGCAAGAAAAATTCCACACCAATTTATAAAATTAGAGTAACTTTTAATAAACAACTTGATGCCAGGCGGCAAAAATCACGTTAATAGAACCAGAGATATGTAATTTCAAAGTTGAAGGTAAATAGAGCATCTAAATCCACAAAGCGTCGTTCTAGGCCGAGGGAAAGTCACAAGTTCAGGTTCGACCGCAATGGAGCGTAGGCCGGATACAGGGACCAGGTTAGTCCAGTTGAAAAAGCTACCTTCTCAAAGGTCTGCACAAAGAGTCCAGTTTGCGGTGGAGATGGCCGCAAGAAGCAGGGAGAGCGTCGCTGATGGTCATCACTGTAGTGCACAGAGTAAACCTCGTGTCGCGAACAGTCATCGCTGTAGCATGAAGATCCGGTCGGGCATTGTGCATTGCCGATGCTGGATCTGCACTGGCAATCATCATGGGCTGTTGTAGCGTAAAGTGCAGATCTCACATTGCCAGTAGTCACTGTGTGGCATCTCATGTTGAGGGGTATTAGAGTGTTAGCATTCCCATGACATCACTAGCTGATGTCATGGACTGTTGAGCTGACAAGGTTCTGGAAAACCTCCAGTTGAAGACTGATAGCTGGCGGTTGGATGGGATCTTCCTTGCTGTAATAAATCTTCTACTTTTCATCTACTCTGTATCCTGTTTCTCATTCAAGATACTTCATTGGCGTAGTCGGCATTGGAACAGGAAGATCTCAACACGGGAGTCAAGCTATTAAATGGTCTCTTTTCCTCTGAATTTTAAAAAAAAGGAAGCCACATCAGTCTCCATTAAATTTGAATATTGGATTATACTGGATGCGTGCACCCGGATTGTCTTCCGTTTGAGAAGTGGTGTGGCACAGAGATCGTCTGGCTGTATTGAATCTCTAACTGCCTGTGATCACAACGTGAAGCCTGGTACACTCGCATCTCTATCTGCCTACAGTTACAACGTGAAGCCTGGTGCACCCGCATCTCTATCTGTCTGCAGTTATAACGTGAAGCCTGGTGCACTTGCGGCGAGACTTTTGGTTTTTCTCAGCGCCATACACATCGGCTCCGTAATTTCTGAACTGGTGGTGTGCCGTGTATGGTTTTGTGCAAATGGACTCATATGGTGCAACACTTTCATTGGCATTGTAACCGGTATCGAGTTTCAGATCAGAAATTTGTAATTTCTACAACAGAGTAATCGTCTTCAATCTCTAACATTCAAAGACAAACATTTACGTTGCAACGGACACGGTGCGGCATACCTGGAACTAGAACTTTCATCCTGAAGTTGGAGTTCTTCTTTCTGTGAGCTGCTCCTGGCATTCCATGGTTAATCTTCATCGCGCTCATTCGGTGATTGACGTTACAGGATTCTGCGAAGAACTTTGGAACATGTATTCTTCATCGCGCTGAGTCGGAGTTTGACTTCTCTGGCATCCTGTAGTGCGTCATCGCGCATCACGTTACTTCGGACGTGCGTGGTGGCCATTTTGTTGCTGGTTGCTTAGCAACTAAGTTTTTTTTACATATTCATCTGTTAGTGTCCGAGACTGTGGTTTTGCCATATAATACTTGTGATTTGCATCGATAAGTCTGTAGTAAGTAATACTGTTGGTGTGCATGTATAGTTTTTAAGGAAAAAAAAAAGGTCGAGAGTTAATTTAAAAAAAAAAAGCAAGGGAACGAATTTGTTAGTACTTGTTTAAAAAAAAAAAAAAAAAGTTAACATGCTGAGTTAACATAGATCAGGGTCTCTATCACTATAACGCTGGCCATTACACTGGGTACATTAATTATTAATTTAATTAATTACTTGATATTCAACACATTAGCTATCCAGCCATGCAGAATGTTACTGCAGCACCTTTCTTCTTATCATGTCCTGGTGCCCCTCCAATCAAATGGAAAAAATGGAAGGTGGTATTTGAAAGGTATGCTAGGGTATGTGGTCCGTCATTAAGTGCTGAAAGACGGTCGGCCTTATTACTTCATTGTTTAGGTTCGGAAGGCCAAGATGTGTTTGACAACTTGCCAGATCTATCGGCTGAAGAAGCTAGAGGCCTAAATGATTATGACATTTGTATTAAGAAGCTGGATAAGCATTATTTGCCAAAAGTTAGCACTATCCTGGAAAGGTATCAATTTGCAAAGAGAATGCAATCCACCGACGAGTCAATTGAAGATTATATAACTCAGTTAAGGAAGCTTGCTTCTTCTTGCAAGTTTGATAATTTAACTGATGAACGCATCAGAGATCAATTCATGTTTGGGTGCAACATGGAAAAAGTCAGAGAAGAGTTATGGTTGAGGGATGAACCGTCCCTAGATGAGGTGTTAAATGTTGCAAAACGCATTGAACACTCTTTAAAATGTGTTGCGGTGATAAAGAAAGATGCTGAAAAAGGGTCAAAGGTTGAGGTGGTAAAGATTAAAACAGAAAAAGGTGACCAAAATACTAAAACACAATCAGACAAAGTGGGGATGGAAAGGAAGTGCTATAGATGCGGTAAAATGGATCATTTGGCTAATGATAGGAAATGTCCAGCTCTCAACCAAACATGTTCTAAGTGTAAATTAAAGGGGCATTTCACTGCCTTTTGTAAAACTAAACTCAAGACAAAGGTCAAAGAGGTGGAAATGTATCAAGAGGATGATTCTGAGAACTCAATTTGTGGACAAATTGTAGTACAAGTCGAGGAAAAAACTAGTAAAAAAACAGGACCATATGATGAAATTATGGTGGAGGGAGAAAGTACCAAGGTACTATTTGATTCCGGTGCCAAGATCACCATAGTATCTAATGATTTTTATATAACCAAACTTAAGGGAAAGATTACTCTCATCAAACCAGACATTATACCGTTAGCTTATGGGGGAGAACCAATAAAGTTACATGGGTATTTCAATGGTCTAATAGAATATAAAGATCGGTTGATTAATGGGAAAATCTATGTTTCAAAGCGTGGAGACAGCATCATTAGTTGGCTACATCAAGGGGATTTAGGAGTGTTTCTTGATCCTAATGCAGATTTTCCGATACAATTGAGGGAGAGGATTCATTCTGTTGATAAGAATGCCAATGAAACGTATGCTCTTATGCTTAAATCTGAATTTCCAAAGGTATTTAGGGATACCTTGGGATGCCTCGAGGGGTATAGACACAAGATACAATTAAAAGCTGATGCAATTCCTATACAGTGTAAGGTGAGGAGTGTTCCACTTTCAGTTAAAGATGACATGAAAAAGGAAATAGAAAAACTAAGCAGTGGTGGGATCATTGAGGAGGTAGAAGGATCGGAATGGCTTGCTCCGGTTGTCGCAGCTCGCAAACCAAATGGTAATTTGCGTTTGTGCATTGATTTAAGACAACTGAACAAGAGTGTTGTGGTGGACAGATACCCATTGCCTAACATTACAGAGTTGTTAACATTACTTGATGGAGCAAAAATTTTCAGCACGTTAGATTTGACCTCGGCGTATCATCAAATTGAACTTGATGAGTCGTCTCGAGATTGTACCTCGTTCATTACTCCATTTGGTACATTTAGATTTAGAAGAATGCCTTTTGGCTTGGTATCTGCCTCCTCTGTATTCCAAAGAGTAATGGAAAGAGTGTTAAAGGATCTTCCTGGAGTGTGTGTCTACCAAGACGATATATTGGTTTTTGCAAAAGACGATAGGGAACATGACATTAGATTGAGATCTGTGTTAAAGGCTTTGAGTAAGCACAACCTCACTATCAAAGTGGAAAAATGCTCATTTAGATCTAACACCATCAATTATCTGGGTCATAGCATCTCAGGAGATGGTGTAAAGCCCAAGTCCGAGTTGGTTGAAACCATCACGAAAATGTGTTCTCCTACCAATAAGTCCGACCTTATGAAATTTTTAGGGATGATTGAATATTATGCCAAATTTATCAAGGGGTTTGCTTTAGCAACTGTGAATATGAGAAGGTTATTACGAAAGGGTGAGGAGTATGTGTGGACTGAGAAATGTGAGGATGAATTTGTGGCTATGAAAGGAAAACTAGGACTGGCTCCTTCTTTGAAGAGTTTTGATCCTTCTGGTAAATCCATTTTGGTGACAGATGCGAGTGAGAAGGGGTTGGGAGCAGTTTTGAAGCAGAGTGGTTGTAATGGCATGAAAACCATTATGTTTCTGTCCAGAAGTCTTAGAGATCCAGAGACTAGGTATTCTGTTGTTGAGAGGGAAGCGTTAGCTGTGTTTTGGGCGGTAAAAAAACTCAAAAAGTTTCTGTGGGGTGTAGACTTTGAGGTCCATACGGATCATAAGCCTTTAGTGGAGATTTTCAGTAAAAAAGGTTTGGATTTAATATCTGGTAGGATTACCAAGTGGGTGATTGGCCTGCAGGAGTATAATTTCATGATCAAGTATATTCCGGGTATTGAAAACGGTGTAGCGGATGTTCTATCGCGTTTGGTGCCCTCTGTCAGTTTGCATGAGTATAGTCCTGACTACGAAGAGGATGATGAAATTGTTTGTGTTGTAGATCAGGTTATTATATCGGAAGATAGGTGGTTAGATGAAATCCGGAAGGACTCAACATTGTGTGAAGTTATGTCCTTGTTAAAGGCAGGGTGGTGCTCCAACAAAGATGTATCAGAGAATGTGAAGTGTTTTTGGGGTGTACGAAATGAATTGTCGGTTGACAATGATTTCTTGTTTAGGGGAACAAGACTGATTCCTCCTACTACTCTAAGAAAGGAATTGGTAGACTCAGTACATGTGGCACATTCAGGTTTAACTAAGTGCAAAGAAAGGCTACGCATGTCTTATTGGTGGCCAGGTATGGACAGAATGGTTGAGCGTGTTATTAGAGATTGTGTGTCGTGTGCCATCAGCGACAAATCCAAGTGTACGCATGAACAACCCATGGTCTTAAGGAAACGTCCAAGTGGACCTTGGCAGGAAATTGCTTTGGATATAGTGGGTCCCATTCATGGGAAAGAATCTCTAACATATCTGCTAGTGGTCATAGACATGTTTTCTAGGTGGCCTGAGATATTCTTCTTGACATCTGTCAACACTGGAAATGTTATTGAGTGTTTGAAGTCTTTATTTGCCAGGGAAGGTTTGCCCATTTCTATTTTATCGGATAATGGGGTTCAGTTAGTTTCAAGAGAAATGGAACAGTTCTTGTCTTCCAAGGGAATTGTACACAAAACCTCTGCTCTCTATCACCCAGAAACTAATGGGATGGTAGAAAGGTTTAACAAAGTGATCAAGGAGACTATTGCCTTAGCAAAAAGTGTTGGTATTGATTGGAAAAAAGAGGTCATTGCGAAAATTGAGGAATATAGACTAGCTCCACACACAACTACAGGGAAAACTCCTTTCTTACTGTTTCGGGGTAGACTTCCGAACACGTGTGTTGAACCATTTTGGGTTAATAAATATGAGTTGCTAAAAGGAAAAGAAAAGGAATGTGATGGAGAAAAGATGGTGAGAGTTGAGGAAGAAAAAGGGAGAATAAGGAAGGAATACTTTGATAGGAAACATGCTGTAAGGAAGACTGTAGTACATGTGGGAGATTGGGTCATGATTAAACGTCCTGGTGTTCTAGGCAGCGCTATGTCCAAGTACATGAAGCCTATCAAGGTGACTAAAATATTTAATAATGCAATCCAAACTCAAGATCATCGCATTTGGAACTTGAATAGGGTTGTTGTGTGTAGGGGAAAGTTGGAACGTGGTGTGGATACCGATCCAAAGGGGAATGATAACGATTCTTCACACAGTGGTGATGGAGTGGGTGTGAAATTGGACTGTCGTAGAAAATCCAACAGGGTGGTTATGAAGCCAGGTTATTTGGCAGACTTCATTTAATCTTCTTTACTTCTTTGTATTCATTATTTTCTATACAATGTTGTTTTCTGTATTTGGGGAAGGGAGATGTGTGGCATCTCATGTTGAGGGGTATTAGAGTGTTAGCATTCCCATGACATCACTAGCTGATGTCATGGACTGTTGAGCTGACAAGGTTCTGGAAAACCTCCAGTTGAAGACTGATAGCTGGCGGTTGGATGGGATCTTCCTTGCTGTAATAAATCTTCTACTTTTCATCTACTCTGTATCCTGTTTCTCATTCAAGATACTTCACACTGGCACTTGCTGCAGTACAAAGAGTCTGGTTCACCAGAGCCTTGCATTGTCGGTCATATAACGTATTGAGTGGCAGGCTCAGTGAAGCTAAGAACACGCTGAAAAAACCTTAAGGCACAAGAAAAACGGTTCTGGCCCGCTGAACAAGATAGATGATGCGAAAATGAAGGGTGTACTTCATCCATTTGGAATAAAACACCTCAAAATGCACCAGTAATAAGGAACATTGAGATATCTGGCTACTGGTACACAAACCTACATTGAGGGTATCCTGTTCTGAGTTCTGCGGTGAACCCTCCAAATATCATTGGGTTTGACACATGTCACTAGCCAGGCTGCACACACAATAGTGTGAGCGCCTCTGGTGCAAGCCCAATAGGCAGGAGCGAATTGAAAGAAACAAAGTGTAGTAGCTCCTAGTGGCTAATAAATTCAGAACCAGGATACATGTGTTGTTAGAATTGTTCCATTTGTGTATTTGTATATATATTATTTATATTTTTTATTAAATTTTATTTGTCAAATGTATTGTGGGTTATCAGCGCTGATGGGCTTCATGTAATGCATGTCATATGTGTTGGTCAACTGTTTATGATTTTGTGATTTAAAAAGATTAAAAGTTTTCAGAAGATAAAGTGAAGAAACGGTGGTGGCAATAATTCTGTTGCTTGACCACAAAGGTTAAAATTGAATGTGTTAAAGGATCGTCAGTATTGGAAAGATCAGTTTGGCTTCTAACTTTCTAAAAGTGGAATTTTCAGAATTGTGACGTAAATCCAATTTTACCATCAAAGAGCATTTTAAATTACAATTCATTTGAGACAAAACATGGCTTTTCTACCCATCCCCAATCAAAAGTTAGCAATTATTAAGCATAATAAGGTAACCTGATGTTTTCATATGGGAGAGGGAGGCCTTACAATAGTGAGCAACACATTTAAGAGTTGTTCAATACCAGGATGTGTAAAACTTAAAAGTGCATGTTCAACTTTTAAAATACACTACATCCTGCCCTATGAGCTTTATAGGGCTTACCTTAGGGATGACTAAAGGGGTACTTAAGTGTATGGCACAATAGGTGCTGTAGGCCCACTAGTAGCATTTAATTTATAGGCCTTGGGTAGATGTAGTACCATTTTACTAGAGTGAGCACAAGCACTTTAGCACTGGTTAGCAGTGCATGCTAAAGTGCATGTAGTCCCCATGGCCAACACAAATGAATTTCAAGAAACAGGAGAGGAAAAGGTAAAATGTTTGGGGTAAGAGCACATCGAGGCTGTCAGGTCTAAAAGGCTTACTCATCTTTTCGCCCAGGCATGTCTTCTCTCAAAATCCAACAAGCTGTCAGCTTTGCAAACTGAGGACTTCTCACTCTCTCATGCCATGAATCCACCTCCCCCAAACCATCTCAAAGTTGATTGGCTCTCATCAAAGGACAGAGACCAGTTTAAGATCCCTGCCCGAATCTTCAAAGCAATCTAAGACCTGAGCTCTGCTTACTTCATCACACCCTTCTCCTAATACATTCAAATTAAATCACTGTGATCCGCCAATCTTCACATATTCATGTACTCAAACTTCTTGAGCCTAATTACACTTTCACTCATTCTAAGTAAGTGAGTGACCTTCTCCACTGGAACACCTTTTCCTGCAGCTGTTCATGACTCTTCTCACCCACCCCGTCAAGTTCACTCTAAAAACTTCCTTACCTTAGAATGCTCATCTGCAAGGCCTCAAGGGCTAGTCTACTGGACACCTTTGGTAGAGGTTTGTAAAACTAGCAAGGTTGGCTTGAGTTGAATGTCTGGTTCTGGGTCAGCCTTTGCCGACAGATTATCCAAAACAGAGTGGGGCCCGGCTGCTCTAATGCCTATTTCCCTTCCTAAAGCAGTGTCAAAAAGCAGGCCAACTGAGCAAATGAAATCCAAAAGATTTGGTTATGTGTGTCGACAGCTGAGCTGCAATTCACTTGTGCATCATTGATCACCTAAAGCCAGAAGTGCAACCTCTTCAGAGTGTCAGTCTTCTTAGTTTTGCTAATCTATTTAATTTCCCCTCATTGAGGGGCGAAGCCACACACACTACGGTTTCAGATAGAAGAAGACATTGATATTAATATTAAAATAAGCTCTTCTGCCTTCCTCTATGCTTAATGTGAACATTTATCAAGAAATACAGTTGATATTTTATACATATATCATGTCAGACTGAATTAACATGGCACAATTCTATTTATTGAACATAGTGTACTAATTTAGGTCCTGAAACATTTGAACTTAAAGCATTGTCCTTTGGTGGTAGAAGGGAGTGAGAAGAAAATATTACTGCAGTGGCTTAACAGCACAATGAATAACATGGAAACCTGTACTCAGATCACACCATGCGCATTTGACCAAATCATGTGGTACTACGCTAA
Organism: Triturus cristatus; assembly: GCF_964204655.1. Lineage (NCBI taxonomy): Eukaryota > Metazoa > Chordata > Amphibia > Caudata > Salamandridae > Triturus > Triturus cristatus. The sequence goes on from NC_140589.1 coordinate 1,192,091,882, forward strand.
TCAATTTTCTTCAATGTGCCTTACTTTGACAGAGTGTAAAGTCTTAAGAGGCACTTTAAAGGAATTACTTTAGGATGTGTGTTGTATAAGAAATTACCCGTGTATGTTTTCATACACAATAATCCAAAAACACAACATGACAAAGTAACTTCTATATATTTTAGTTGACGTTTGCTGTGCAATTTAGAAGCTACATTTTTTGATGGCTCATCGTGTGCTTTGACTTTTAAGGACAAGCTTCTGTTTGGCTTTCCCTATGAATTTGCTGACTTGTCCACCTCTAACATTTGCTCACTTACAGTTTAAAAAACGTTACTTAAAAATATCCAAATGTTTTCCTAGCTATCCCCTTATGTAGTGGTATTCATGGCCCACATGTCAGTCCCACACTTCATTATGTGTGTGAACCACCATAGCTCATTAATATCATGCATGATAAAAGTTTTTATTTGCACTGCTTCTGTTCAAAATGTTCTGGATACCAAATGAGTATACCTATAAAAACAATTAAGTAAAGTGACCCTTTAGTAACCATTTAAAAAACAGTAAGACATTTCAGAAGAGGTTGCTCATTCCTGCAATAAAAGATAAACAAGTATTGCCATAACCAATAATTCTCACCTTTGGGACATACTGGCTTTGTCAATGGTTTTAGCCAAGCTGTACAACAGCAAAGGTGCAGAATCGCAGCTTTCTTCTTTCCATTTTCTGCTGCAGGAAGTCCCACCCAGGAACATTGTGGAACAGGATGTTTTTTTGCCATGTATGTGTGCATCGATGTAACAACTGGTAGAAAACTTCAGGTATTGCTCATGGGCAAAATTGGTTCCATTTTTGCAGGCTACACATGATTAGCAAATATTATGCCTAACCCAGGGCACAAGTCGAGGGTACACGTGGGTAGACAGCATCTAACCACTCTTTTAACAGGGTGGATGCTATCTACCTTGCCAAGAGGTAGAGTTTCACAGAAATATACGGAACTTGTCCCGGTGTCATTTTCAGACACCGAGACACATTTAGCAGCATCTGCACAATGTCTGCTTTCCTTCAGAGCAGCAATGTGCAGGCAGGGAGGGGGCTTATCAGATTCCAGCAGGGCCTATAAGGAAGGCCGAAGTTACGGATCTATCAGGCCTCCTTTTGTTGGAATGTTCTGCCTTTAAGCTATTGCCTAAATGCACTGGAGGGGACACAAAGGCACACAGCTTATCACTTCACAGGTACTTAAGAGAGGCATGCTTTTGACTTTGGCCAGTCCCTTCAAAAAAGACATATGGAAGCACTGTAAGAATGTCTGATGTGTTGGTTTGTCCCAGTATTTACACAAATACCAACTATTTTGTTTTATTTCTGATATAGAGCTACTCATCCCAATGAAGGGTGTCAGAGTGCGTTAGATCACACTTTCACATTATACATTGACAATAAATCATAATTGTGTAAATCAATGTACAGGATGTATTACATAAGACAGTAAGGGTTACAAGGTGTAGGAGCCACATGTTCTTCATAGCTCACTGTGCTATATTAGAAGGATTCCAATTTATGAACTCTTTGTCATGTATTAGGGCTGGTCATAGCACCAAAACATCCCTAGTAGAAGTAGTCGATAACATCTGGCCCTAGACAACGGGCAGTCAGCAATGCTGGTCCTATCAGATCCATCGGCTGCCTTTGATACCATCTCCCACATAACTTTAGTACAAAGGTTGCAGGAGATGGGAATCAGAGGCAAAGCCCTAAACTGGCTGAGAAACCACTTAAAAGTTCGATCTACAAATGTCCAAATAGGCACACTAGTTTCCCAAAGTTTGATGGTAGATAAGGGAGTCCCTCAGGGATCGATACTCAGCCCCATGCTTTTAAATATTTATGTTACACCTCTGGCAAGGATAATCAGATCGTATGGATTTGATGTAGTTTCGTATGCAGCTGACACACAGCTGTTAATCACTCTTGGACCTAATCCAGTAGACACCTGTACTAGATTCAAAAGCTGCTTGATTAAAATAAACACCTGGATGTAAACTAACCATCTTCAGCTTAACACAAGTAAGAACAAGATAATACTAATTGGAAAGGCACATACATTTTGATCAAATGATTGGTGTCCAGCGAACCTAGCCTCTGTCCATCCCCCTAAGCCCATGGTATTAAACCTTGGTGTAAAAATAGATGATAAGCTCTCTATGAAGGACCAGGTAGATCATGTCTGTCCACTTGCTATGGCCTTATGTGAACCCTGCGTAAAATCTTAAAAATGGATTCCCTTGGAACCAAGGAAATCAATCGTCCAGGGTCTAATAATTAGTTGTTTAAATTATGGAAACGCGCTGATGGCCTCCATTATTAGGAACTACATACCAGACTCCAGGTGCTGGAAAATACACCTGCCAGACTGGTGTTGAATCTTCCATATCGGTCCCCATCAGCTCACAGCTTAAAATCCCTGCATTGGCTCCCTGTCATGAAGTGTGTTCATTTTAAGATCTCCTGCATGACACATAAGGCTTTGTATGGAAATCGGATGAGGTATCTGGCCCAAAAACTTAACTGGTATGTACCAAAAAAGGATCTTAGGTCGGGGACAGAATTTGTACTTACCCCATTTAGAATCTGTACCACCAGAAATGGCGGCAGATCCTTTTCCTACTTAGCTCCTCTTTTCTGGAATGGGCTACCAATGCACCTTCAAACTATTACAGATCACAGACTGTTCAGAAAGAAGCTTAAAGCCTGGCTTTGTTAGGCATTGTTTCCTCGCTCTTATGTCATGAATGATTCCCCTCCATCGAACCCGCTACAGTGCCATGAGACCCTTGTGGGTGATATGTGCGCTCAACAAATCTAAATAACATAACATAAAATAACTGCAAGTAACAAAAGGGTCTGTGTTAAAACCAGTAACCCACTTATTCATTTACATAAAATAAAAATCTGTCATCTGTGTGTCACATGATGTGTTTTACAGGAGACGTATTAACCCTCTATATTTGATATTTATTAATTTATAGAGCGCCCGAATCACCCCCGAAGGGGTATCTCCCCGCTGAGAAAAAGCTGTAGCAGGTCGAACCGATACATCAAATTAAAACAGTACAGTTTTAAGAAGCCTTCTAAATTGAAGGTAATTGGGTTATTGCCACAGATGGATCAGGAGTTGGTTCCAATATAAGGGAGCTAGGTGAGAGAACGCTTTGCCCCCTAGGCGCGCCTTTTTGCACCGTGGTACAATGAGCAGGGATTTAGTACCTGAGCGTAGAGATCTGGGAGGCAGATATTGGGTACGTTTTTCTACAAGGTAGCTGGGACCGCTGCCATTCAGGGCTCTCTGCACTATGCAGCAAATCTTAAATGTTATCCTTTTGTGCACCGGAAGCCAATGAAGTTATTTTAACAGCGGGAGGGAGGCTGTTCTTGAGGGGGGGTCAATCGACACTAAGCAAGCTGCTGTGTTTTGGACCACTTGCAATCTTGCTTAGCAAAGACTCATTAGCTGAGATCAGGAGGGCATTACAGTAGTCCAGGTGTCTCAACACCAATGCCTGGATGAGGGTTTTACATGTGTTCAGAGGAAGAAGGGGAAATACCCTCCATAGGAGGCTTATAACATGAAAACAGGAACCTGCAGTTGTTGCAGCATGCTCCTTCATTGTCAGTATCTGATCTAGGCGTATGCCAAGGTTTTTTACCACAGTTTTGGGAGCCATGGCGGCGCCTAGCTCCTCAGGCCATCAACTCGGGGACCACAGCAATGGAGCATCTCCAAACAGCATGATCTTGGTTTTCCCCGCATTGAGCTGGAGAAGGTTGTTCGTCATCCAGCTGGCAATAGCCATCATACTGTTCACGAAAGTAGACTGAGCGTTGGGATTGTGTTTGTCAAAGGTGAGTAGTATCGGGGTGTCTTCAGCATACGAGATTGGTTTGAAACCCCACTTCCTAAGTAATCCCGCCAAGGGAGCAACATAAATGTTGAAGAGAGTGGGGCTAAGACATGAGCCCTGGGGTACTCCCTTAGACAGTCCCATGATCTTGGACCGAAAGGGGCCTAAGTTGATCATCTGAGTTCGGTGAGAGAGAGAACACAACATCCATTGGTAGGCTAGCCCTTCAATTTCACATTCTCTGAGTCTCGTCAGCAGTCTCTGGTGAGAGACCGTGTCGTAGGCAGCTGACAAATCGAGCAGCACCAATAGTACTGCTTATCCGTTGTCCAGGGACCGCCTGCTATTGTCAGTCACAGCGATCAGAGCTGACTCGGTGCTGTGCCTGGGCCTAAATCCCGACTGCGATGGATCTAGGCAGCCTGTAGCTTCGATATGGTCAGATAGATGCTTATTGATGTGTTTTTCCAGTACCTTGCTCAGGATAGGCAGCAGGGAAATTGGGCGATAGTTGGATAAGTACTCCACTGGGGCCTTGTTGTTCTTCCGGATGGGGATTATTTGTGCCGCCTTCTATTCAATGGGAAGATGGCCCTCTCTCATCGAAAGATTTCAAATGGATCAGATGGGGAGGGATAGCTGTTTGGAGAGCAGTGCGGTTCTTAGCTGGAATAACATCCAAAGGGGATCCTGATTTAATTGTTTTCAATAGTTATTCTACATCGATCACGGCAAGAGGAGGGAAGTTTTCTAGTGTCTACACATTCGATATGGCATGAGGGTTGCAGAGTGTAGAATCATGTTGATGGTTCCCTGCCAAGGTGATTTGGTCATAGATCACATCAATTTTCTGTGTAAAATGTACGGCTAATTTGTTGCATAGTGCTTGTGTGCGGTTTGCCTCATTATACAAGCCTTTGGTTTGGTGAAGGATTTGAGTATTTGTATTTATTATTATTATTATAATCTTTATTGCTTGAATAATAAAAATCATTGAAATCACAACATCTTCACATCTCATAATGTTAAAAACTGAATTAATTAATTACAAAATCATTGCAATCAAGACAACTTCCCGTCACATAATATGAAAACTGTACCATATATACTATTTAAAAATGTACCAATAAATTCAGATCAAACCACCAATCATCGATAATTACAACAACATTATATTGCACATTTTACATTTTAAAGTGACAGCATGCTCGACATACTATTTCCCTATACATAACGAAAAAGTACTCCAAGAGAATACTTCAATATTTTCTACAGCGAAATATAACACATGATACATTTCAAAGTGCAATAATTGCAACGACCATCATATTAAAACAATCATGAGGAGCATCAAAGGTTACTGAAATGGCGACATTTCTATTGTACATTTCTTACACAAGTTACATTTTAAAGTGCTAATGTGCAGTAATTGCAACGACCGTCATATTAAAACAATAACAAAGTGCATAAAAGATTACTATAACGGTGACACTTCTATTATTACATTTCAAATTATCACCCTAGCAACACAATCATTTGGTGATAAGAATATAATCCAAAAGAGCTATTAGGTACCAAGGCCCTTAAAATAGTAGAGCTCAACCTTATTATATCAGATATTTTTCAACTGCCATTAAAATTTTTACCAGTTGTCATAAGAACGGAATCGAATCCCCAGATTATGACATAATTAAAGCCTGATGAGCTGATATGACCCCACTTATCAAAAAATGTGGTTTCAGAACTGTACTTCGAAGGTTAATCAGCTTGGGGCACACACACACTATATGTACTAGTGTCTCCTTTGGCCATCCACAAAATCTACATTTAGAATCTGGCACTACTTGATCCAAGGCTGAGTGCCCTCCTTTGTCAGATGTATTCCCATACGTAACCTTAAAAACATATTTTTAAACTTTGCTGAAAAAAAAGCAGTCAGATACGGCTGGATACGCAGGGATTGGTATGAATTAATCACATACCATGCATACTTTTTCTCTACTGATGCATTTTTATCCAATTTGAGCGATTCAGCTTTGATACGTTTTTTTAAGATTAACTTATAATTGGGCATTTTCAAATCTTGCAATGCAATTTGCAGACCAATATCTCTTAGGGAGGTTAAAATATAAGATCTTCATTTTGCAGCATAGGCAGACATCTATTTCTTGCCAGCAAATATTCCCTAAGGATGTAGGGGCTGATGTGAACAAAGCAACCATACACTTTAGAAAAGCTCCTTTTGATACTAGGCACTTTCTGTGAAGACCAAACTCTAATCTTATTCCCGCTTGACACACTGAGTTGGCAATCCCAAAAGTTGCTTTGAAGACCTTGACTACCAGTAGATCAAGTACCTTCGCATCTTTCCCTCTTGAAATGGAAGAGCCATATATGAGTGTCGGTTGTAATTTGGATTTAATGACTTTAAGAATAAAATCATATGATTGACAGTTCAGTGACTTTTTTAAACATTTAAAAGCATGGATCAAGGTCACAGCCTTGACCCTTAGGTCCTTAAAATGAAATTTAAAGGATACTCGATTGTTGAACACCACCCCTAGGTATCCATACGTCTTGACAACATCAATTGTACCTGCTCTGGCCTTCCATGAATTAAACTTCTGTTTAACTACACCTATTTTCATCACTTTTGCTTTTTTTTACATTCAATTCAAGGCCGTTCTGTTGAGTATAATCATCAAAGGCGGTAATAAGTCTTTGTAGGCCAATAGGAGTATGACTCATCAGGACAGTGCCATCAGCATATTGGAGGTAACTAATTTGAACCCCCCCCGCCCCCATCCTAGGAACATGGCCATTAATAGCATCCAAATGCTGAGAAAGATCTGATAAAAAATAAATTAAAAAGACAGGGAGCAAGAACACAACCCTGATTTAGGCCATTATGTGTTCTAATCTTCCTTGATAAGGAGTTGCCATCACCCAACTTGACTTGAACTCAAGTATCAGATCACAGAAGAATAATAGCCTTCAACAATTTCCTTGGAATGCCCCGATCTAACAAATTCTTTCATAACAAGTTTCGTGGAGTCGAAGGCTGCCTTGAGATCAATAAAAGCACTATAAAAATGTTGTTTGTTTAAGACAGCCCGCTCCGCAAGTAGGGTTAATGCCAACAAATTAGTAATGGTGGATTGGTCTGATTAAATGGAATAATGCCTTCCTGCGTAGCCCAATCTTCCAATTCTATCAAGAGAGTGGAAGCAAACACCTTTGCATCAACAGCCGTCAACGAGATTAAACGATAACTGGTGGGATTGGCCACCGGGCCGCTTTTATAGATGGGCTGCAGTGTGCTACCTTGTCATGATTCTGGTACAATCTCCAGTATCAACACTTCCCTGAATAAATTATACATACTACCAGCCCACATGTCAACATTGGCTTGGAACAGGGCATTAGGTAGCCCATTAGGTCCGAGGGCTCCATTTGCTCGAAGTCCACTTAACAAGGTCGATACTTGATTACAACTCAGGACTTCTGAATCAGGATTTGGGTCAAGACTAGAATCATTGAGTTGGTCTATGGTAGTCAAATCCTGACACCCACCACTCCCCACATTTGTTGTTCATATACTATTTTTCTAATATACAGTCAATATATCTGGTTGATTTACCATTTGGACCGATGAGCCATACAGATTAGCTATAAAAGTTACCCTACTGGCTTCTGATATATTTACAGAAAAAGCCCTACAGCCTCCCCTTTCAAGCTTGTTAATAACTGCCCAAAATTCTTTTTGCATTTTTCTTGGATTTGAGGTGGTTAATAAACTATTCCAAAGCCCAGTTTGATGTTTAAGTTTAGCTTTCCAGACCTCTTGTTTATAAGTCTTTTTAATTTACTTCAAATTTTCTTTATACTCGGAGTAGGTCTGATAAAATATATGAGCATATGCCACCCGAACAGCTCTGTTAAGTGATTTCTTTAACTTTAGTAGCTTGGGGGGAACCATATTTTCAGGGGGTTCAAATGGTTATCATTTTTCCTAGCCTTATGGGCTACAAATTTCCCCACAAGGGACGTTGTAATAAAGTTCCATTTACTAATCATATTCATATCACCCTGTACTCCCTGTTCACATTCCTTAATTAATGGCTCAGCTGTTTGTATAATTTCCTCGTCTTTGGCTAAATGCCATACCAACCTCTTCAGGTTATATTCAGAGTGTGCCCTATTAGGAAGATCATTAGATTTAGAATGACACTTCACAGAAAAATGTAATTTTACAACCTGAGGGTTATGGTCACTTTCAGGATGGGGGATTACCTTATATTCGCACAAATTTGATCTTAACTTGTCTGATATAAATATATAATCAATAATTGAACCTTGCTTAGAATTTTTAAACGGGGGAGTGAACCTAGATTTTACTTTTAACTGGCTGACCCATGCCTCAGACATAATGTCACAACATATTTTTGCCAGACCATCAATATTACAGTTTACACCGGAGAACCCAATTAGTTGCAAATTAAAGTCACCTGAGACTATTAAGCCAGAATCTGGGTGCTCAATTATTAATGTGCTTTAAACATCTTGCAGAATATACAACTGTGTAGACTTGCTTTTACTTGCACTCAGATACACGTTGAGAATAATTAAACTTAAATCATTGGTGTTTACCACAAGACATTGTAGCCAACCCAGATTAAAGTCCACCACATCCACAACTAGGTTTAAGTCAGCCGCAGTGTAGCACACCAGTCCACATTTTGCACGGCCTGATTTATTAGTTTTCACTGCCGGGATACTATACTCATTAAATCCAAACAAAGGAGTCATTTTGGTCAGTCCGTGAACATTCCAGAAGCATATACATATTTGATTTGAATTAGCATCCGTAGCTACGCACATTCAATCACTATCTCCTCGGGGCACCTTTACTAAAGTTGCTGGAAGCCAAGACCAGTCCTCCATTCGCACATTATTTTTAGGTAACCACTCACAGAGCCGACCCCCTGTTTGGCAATTGGTAATGAACAAACCAGAACTACCAGATTGATAGTTGATGGGCCCGCTGCTCCTCTAAGTACTGGATTTAACTTGTTGCTTTCAACTGTTTTACTACCTTTATCCGCCTTAAGGGCCAATAAATAGGAGGACATTGTACACTAGTCCAAATCTCAACCTTTATGCCGCATTCCATAAAATACAAACTTGATCCTAAGATCTTAGTAACAATTTCATTTGAGGACCAAGTTGTAATAGTAGACTCTCGAAAAGTGTTGGGCTGATCCTGTTTAAACTTGTCTGACACCAGATCAGTAGATTCGATGAATGCTAAATCAGGGAAAGTTGAGATTATTTTCGGGATTAAACTCCAATTGAGACTATCATGGGACCATTGGGATTCATACAGGGTATGCATTACTAGTTTAGTATCTCCATTAATAGAGCTTTAATCCTGTCTGTAACATAGGGATCTTAACATGCCTGATTTTCCATCTTTTGATATAGTGAAATTAGAAGATATTTTTAAAGGTGCTAAGCTCTGGGTATTAGTGGGCTCTAACATTTCTACAGTATTTGAGTGATTCAAGGTATCGACAACTTGTTCTTTGGGCAATGATCTTGTCCCCCTGAAGTTTCTTGTCAAACCCAGTCTCCCCTTCCTTACTGATACCTACCATATTCGGTTTTATTATGCCATTGGGGTCGTGAACATCATTTTTACTACCATTTACAGGTCCCTGATCATTACCCTTTAATGGTGACGGTAAAACTATAGAAGATTCCCCACCTGCTACAACACCATCCTGAGGTAAACATTTCTTAATAGCTGGTTTAAATATTGGATATTAATCCTTAGGTTTGGCTGCTGTAGCTATTAAGGCGACTGACCTCCTGGCCCTATTCTGAGCTTTCCGCAACCTTTTCCTTGATCGTTTGGATAATGGGGGACAATCACTAAGATCTGAAGTTATCACAACCCACCTTTGCCTCGGCTTCTTGCTGTTTAATGTTTGCACTATATATACTATCTCCCACTTTCTTATTACAATCCAAATGCCCTGCTGTGTTTTTAAACTCCATCCACAAGTGAACCTACTATTTTTGGGAGATCAGACATTTTATCCAAAATGTGAAAACATGTGCATCTTATTAATTGGTCATAAACCTCAGTCTGGGCCTAAACCACCAATTCTATCAGGTTTTGTAATTTTGAGTCAAAACCGGCCACATAGACTTCTAAAGTGTTTAAAAGATCCACTTGAATTTCAAGTTTATTTGAATGAAAGTCAAGTGCGCTAGTTATAACGTTCATTATATTTAGCAAACTTTTCTATACACCAGTATAATCCGCTCTTTTAGTTATTGTAGTATGCACAACAACAATTGGTAAACCTTCATATTTGTCCAGGAATGAAAGATCAGCAGGGTTCATTGAGTTGTCAGGCTGACCTATGATAGAATCAGCAGGGTTGAATGATGTATGAACTTGACCTAAAATCCGAACACCCTATTGACAATTTTTTATTTCATTTTTTACAGGAATTAAAATTGAATGGTTATCCAATACGTGATCGTCACCACATACCCCTGGACCAAATAGACTTGTCATTTGTTGTCTCGAAAATAGGCAAACCTAGGCTCTCACTTTTCTTCTGAACCCCAAACGCGGTCATCCCAGATATCAAAAGGCCTTGAGACACTTTGTTCACCTGCACATCCCCCATACAGATAACAGAGGCATCACTATCATTTGAGAACATAATACAGCTAAATATGTCACAAGAAGTCTTTAGTTCCAGGCTGGGTCTTCATTTGGATAGTCTCCACATTTATATGCTTGGTAGTTGGAACAGCATGGACTTGGGCATTGACTACCATTTTATACAGTGATTTTTTCGCATCTAATTTTGATTGCATGGGATACGATGCTTGATTTCCACTATCTCGCCACTCCTCCCTGGTAATAATAGGGTCCTCAAAAACAGCTGGATCTTTGTTTAAAATTTCCAATACTGGGGGCATGTTGACATCACTGTTGCATTCACTTTGGGCGACATCTTTCTGTAAAAATAAATCCTTAATGGCTGGGAAGAGTGGGCCTCCACGCCACCAACAGAAATGGGTTACTAGTGTGCCCCACAACCTTCAAAGCGACCCCCGTGCTTGAGATTGACTCACTTTTACACAGTACATTCTCAAGGGCTGTCTCATTTGCTTGCGGGCTACTCTTTTGGAAGCAGGTTAGCATTTTCCTAGCAACTTTTCTTGAAATGAAAGTTGCGCTTGTCCCCTTACGAGACCAGATCTCATAGCATAAGCCTACAGACTCCAATAAAAACACAGGGGAAACACAAAACACGAAATATCACTGATTAGTTCACTTGTCAACAAGTTCTTCTGGGGACTTCTGCCACTCCCTTCAACAAGTCTGTACTGACTGTACTGTCCCAAATATTTTCCACAAACGGATCGTGCCGCAGCTATACCCTCTGCTGAGTTCACACTAAACACTCTCACTCCCCTCCATATAAAACCCGTGCCAATAGTACATGGGGTGTAGTGTTAGCAGGGTGGCAGCAAGTCTGTGGGGTTACTGAACAATACAGTACTATCACGCACCATAATGCTGATATACTGCTCCGTTGCCCCAGTCTTAAGCCCACTGGGACCCCAGCCACTTCTACTGCTTGCCTTACATGTCCTGCTGTCCTGCTGTTGGCTGGGCTGTTTACCGGGCGAGCTGAAAATGGGAAGAAAATATGGAACTCCTGTGCCGCACCCGGTCCAAGGATCACCGGGCCGCTTCAGCAGGGAGGAGGGGGGAGGGGCTAGGTGTCAGGTTTCGCGAGGAGCAAGTTCGCGCTGGTTCACGACTGGTCACACGGCAGTTGGAGTAGACCAATACTCCGTAGCTGGGACCTTTGGGTTGGTGAAGGATTTGAGTATTTGATATAGCACTTTTGAGTCACTCCCTGCCTGATCGAGCTGCATCGCAATATGGGTTCTGCATGCGGTTTTTATATTTTTATGGTATTTGGCAAGAATGATCTTATATCTCTCTTTGTCCTCCGCATCATGGGAGTGGCGCCATCATCGTTCCAGGTTTTTACAGAGCCGTTTTTCGGCTCATAGATTGGGGAAGTACCACACTGTCTGGGGGTGCCTTGCCAGGCTAGGGGCTTATTTCACAGGAGCCAGATGATCAATGGCAGTTCTAACTGTAAAGTTAAAGCGGGCCAGGCATTCCTCCAAATTATCTGATTCTAGAATCCAGGGTGTTGGAACTATACCCTGGAAATGGTCCGGAGGGATTTGAGCCATTGTCTGCAAGAACAAAGGAGGGTTGTAGGGGAAGCGTTGTGTGGCCTAGGGCCCCTAACTAAAAAATCAATTACTGAGTGGTCCATCCATTTTAGTGGGCAGGGGCTTCATATGAAATGCCTGGAGAGTTGGAAAGAATGAGATCTAATGTGCGTCCAGCTGAGTGTGTGGGGCCATCGTTGATCTTGTCTAGCTCAAGAGGGGCTAAGTCTTCCAGAGGCACCCTGATTTGCTGTATTTTCGCTGTGTATGTTAAAATCTCCTAAGAGCACAGTTTTCTTTGAAGAGATGACATGGGGGGCAATTAATTCCATTAATTGGAGTGAAAAATCAGCAAGGGGACCTGGGGGGCAATATATGAGGGCACCTTTCCAGCTGTTTTGGGTACCCAGGTCGATTCGAAAGACTTGAATTTCAATTTTATCATTATAACGTTGCTCAAGTATGGAAACTTTAATAGAATCTTTGTAAATAATTGCAATACTCCCACCCGCCCTCAGTTGTCTATCCAGTCTTTGGATGTGGTATCCCTCTGGGAGTGCCACTGCTATGGCGGAGGTGGAGCTGGGTTTGAGCCATGTTTCAGTCAGGAATCCCATATCGGGGTTCTTAGAGGTAAGTAGGTCCCAGATTTGGACTGCGTGCTTGGGCAGAGATATAACATTGCCTAGAAAGCCGTTCCAGCTTTGAGCATATTTGTCCCTCTGGTTTTCTGGGGAAGTCAGGAGAAGAGTTTCGGCCTCAGGGTTGTATTGACACTTGTCCAGGTCTGGAGGCATAGAATCTACAAGTTTCTTTTCCAACTTCAGGCTCTGAAATTGGCAGGATCTGCATGTGAAGGGTCCCTCCATAACCGGGAGGGTCCTATGTGTTGTATTTGTGTGATGAGCACATTTGTTTGAGTTACCTCGTTTGCTATCGAGGAGTTACGGGTTTGTATATGTACATCTCCACCTAGTTACAAGGTCTGGTGTCAAACATGCAGTGGTCCTGGTTCCTTGCGATGGCTGGGAGCGGACAGGTGCAGAAGGGCTTGCCTTTGGCGTGACGGCGGCACGCCTGCTGCTCGCATCCACTGCACGTTGTGCTAGGCATGCGTTTTTATAGAAGAGGTGAGCAGCTAGCCTGCTAACCTCCGATCAGCCCGGAAGTGAGGGAAAAACTGTACCGCTATCTCCCTCCACGCAAGCGGAACCCGCGGTGGACCAGGGAGAAATGCGGAATGGCAGAGCCGAGGTAATTAATTAAAAACACATTTAAAAGTTGCTAGCATCCTTAAAACAACATACAATTATCCCAGAGTGTCGTTATGGCAGATTTACTACAGCCCGTTCACTGCGCGTCGTGTAGTCATACGTTTTTATAGAAGAGGTGAGCAGCTAGCCTGCTAACCTCCAATCAGCCCGGAAGTGAGGGGAAAGCAGTACCACTATCTCCCTCCACTCAAGCGGAACCCACGGTGGACCAGGAAGAAATGCGGAGTGGCAGAGCGAGTCGAGGTAACAAATTAAAAACACATTTAAAAGTTGCTCATGTCCTTAAACCAAAAAACAACAGTTGATGGACAGAATGCAGAACAATGTCACACATTCACCCCAGTACAGAGATCTGGGCCTAAATCCATCGTTTTTTTGCTCACCATGCCATTCCAGTTTGAACCTAGCCATATGCAAATCAGTCTTGACCCTGTGCCCCATGGGAACAGTCCAGCCCGAACTGCCAAGCCAGGTCCTCCCTGAAATGGAAACAAGCATTCTAGGACCGGTTTTGGGCTGTCAGCCCTCATCAGCCAGGATAGCTTTATTCCACTGGCATGGAGAGCACGGGACTCACGTCTGAGCATACTGGTCCCACTCGGGGTGACAAATGCAAAAACAACAGTTGATGGACAGAATGCAGAACAATGTCATACATTCATCTCAGTACAGATATCTGGGCCTAAATCCATAGTTGTTTTGCACACCATGCCATTCCAGTTTGAACCCAGCCATATGCAAATCAGTCTTGACCCTGTGCCCCATGGGAACAGTCCATCCCGAACTGCCAAGCCAGGTCCTCCCTGAACTGGAAACAAGCATCCTAGGACCGGTTTTGGGCTTTCAGCCCTCATTAGCCAGGATAGCTTGATTCCAGTGGCATGGAGAGCACGGGACTCACGTCTGAGCATACCCGTCCCACTCGGGGTGACAAAAGCAAAAACAACAGTTGATGGACAGAATGCAGAACAAAGTCATACATTCACCCTAGTACAGAGATCTGGGCCTAAATCCATCGTTTTTTTGCTCACCATGCCATTCCAGTTTGAACCTAACCTAGCCATATGCAAATCAGTCTTGACCCTTTGCCCCATGGGAACAGTCCAGCCGGAACTGCCAAGCCAGGTCCTCCCTGGACTGGAAACAAGCATACTAGGACCGGTTTCGGCAGTTCAGGCTGGACTGTTCCCATGAGGCACAGGGTCAAGACTGATTTACATATGGTCAGATCTAAACTGGGGTAGCATGGTGAGCAAAAGAATGATGGATTTAACCCAGATCTCTTGACTGGAGGAGAATGTTTTGATTTGTTCTGCATTCCGTCCATCAATTGTGTGTATTTTGCTTTCTCGCCCTAAGTGCGCCGGGTATGCCTAGACATAGGTCCCGGGCTCACTGTGCCACTGGATTCAAGCTATCCTGGCTGAAGAGGGGTGAAACCCCGAAACTGGTCCTAGGATGCTTGTTTCCAGTCCAGGGAGGACCTGGCTTGGCAGTTCGGGCTGGACTGTTCCCATGAGGCACAGGATCAAGACTGATTTGCATATGGTCAGGTCTAAACTGGGGTGGCATGGTGAGCAAAATAATGATGGATTTAACCCAGATCTCTTGACTGGGGGTGAATATTTTGATTTGTTCTGCATTCTGTCAATCACTTGTGTGTTTTTTAATGTCCTTAAAACAGCATACAATTAGCCCAGAGTGTCGGTATGGCAGCCTTACTACAGCGCATCCACTCCGTGTCGTGCAGTCATGCGTTTTTATAGAGGAGGTGAGCAGCTAGAATGCTAACCTCCGATCAGGCCAGAAGTGATGGGAAAACTGTATCGCTATCTCCCTCCATTCAAGCGGAACCGGCGGTGGACCAGGGAGAAATGCGGAGTGGTAGAGCAAGTTGGGGTAACAAATTCAAAACACATTTAAAAGTTGCTAATTTCCTCAAAACAGCATACAATTAGCCCAGAATGTAGGTATGGCAGCCTTACTACAGTGCGTTCCTGTATGCTACTTTGATTAAAAACTTGGACTACACAAAACACAGATTTCTCCAGCAAATATACTAACCTTCAGAGTTTTCTTACCATTATTATTATTTCCTGAGATTTAGTTGGCACACCATGATCTCTGCAGCAGGTGCCGTAATCCCATACGATAATTTAAAATATGCAACCAATTAAACATAACAGATTTACTGCCACATGTCTCCTCGTTGCCAATTTCTTTGTTTTTGCAGGGTTTTATAACTAAATGTATCAAGGTTTTAAAATATAAATGTATAAGTTGAGGCCCAGATTTTGCGCCAGGTTGCGTCACTTTTTTGGCACAACCCGGACGCAAGATCACATTTGTTCAATATTATAATGCACTCAAATGTACTCATGATAGACCTGCTAAACATATGTGTGAGGTCTTAAGATCTGATGTCATTTCTTGTGATGTCACGTCCTGTGAGGTCATGGGTTGTGATGCCACTTCCTGTGATGGCACGTGTAATGCGATACACTGTGATGTCACGCACCATGATGTCACATGCATACTGCATAGCTTGGTTAGTCCCCCCCCACTTCTTTTTTTAGGACTTGTGCCCTGGCCTAACACAATTTATGGTTTCCCAAATAATCGAATGACTCTATAAAGCATAGATTACAAGACCAGAGGGACACATACAGTGAGGTAGAGATGGTGTTTAACCTCTCCAATGGAAACCATGCAGCTGTCTTTGGAACATGATAATCCCATGGTACAAATTGTCAACTGGGTGTTCTTCGGAAAGAAAAACTGTTCAGTGGGGTTGAACCCCTCCAAAAAGAGGAAATCTACTTAGCATGTTTGTACGTGCCTGGGTTCTCCCACTGAAACACAACGCTATGGAGTACAAAGAATGGCTGTCTGTTGTTCTCCGTCCCACCAGGAATATTAGAACATTGGAATGTTGGGAGCTCCTTTGAAAACAATGGAGTGCTCCGGGCTTCTAATGGCCAGTCAAAGCCCAGAGCTCCAATATTCCAATGTTAGTTCACAGCTACTGCTGTGAACAAAGGTCTCACGGAGCCCGAGGGGATTTAATTCCCCTCTGGCTCCATGAGAGAGGCCTTTGCTTTACAAATTAGAACATTCTGCCCTCTAGGGGAAGAATGTTCTAATAGCCTTAGAGCCCTCTGTAGCGGCTCTACCAGCCATTAAAGGCCCTCTCCTTTGTAAAAAGCCCCCGCCTTCGGCTCAGGCCTTTAATGGCTGGTATCGGCGGGCTCTGAGGCTATATTAAAACCTTAGCTTTTTAACAAAATGCATTGCTTGGTAATGAATGACAGGCACTGCCTATAACACTGACTATGTTTTTTGAAAATGGGAGGCTAAAATGTGCTTCCAGAGTGCAACTGTGATATCCCTGAGACTCTCCTTCCAGTTGAAGAGTCGCAAGAGCAGGCAGAGAATAGCGGACAGCCTTTCCCCCGGCCTTAAATCCCAAACCCTTAATTTTGGGATGCTTGTGCAGTGTTTTCTGTTGTTCTCCCTTCCAGCAGGAATGTACGATTCATAACTCAACAAAACGCATTGCTTTTAATAATGAGCAACAGTGAATCGAGACTGTAAATGAAATGCACACAGTTTATACCCGAGAAAGTGGCAATCATATATATATATTTGTAATATCATGATGTGTAGCATCAGGTTTGTTAAAAGGTATGCATTTCCAAAATAGGTGAAATAGATGTTTTATATTAAAAATTCCTGAACTAATGCTGCATTAAGGTACATTGATCTAAAATATGAGGGGAGACAGAGAAGGCCGTGTGAAGCTGGGTGAAAGGATGCCTATGAAAGGCAATCAAGAGCTTGACGTATTGACTGAGTCTTACTATGCCTTCTCTGTGTTGTATTTCACCTGTCCACGTTGCTCTAAATGAGCTCAGACAGTTTTGGCTGAGGGCAACAATAAACAAAGGGCTTCATTTATGGCATTTTGCCTTAGGGCAGATCAGCGAGGCACCTTGCTGCGCTGCCCTATGCCAAAGTGAAAGGGCAGGAATGCACAGTATTTGGCAATTCCTGTCATTTCTACCTGCGCTGGCGCAGTTTCAGCAGCCTTGCGCCAAACTAGGTCCCATGGTGCAAGGGGGCCTCCGTTGTAGGCAGGATTGTTTTTGTGAAGGAAGGGGAACCTCCCTGCACAAAAACAATCTAAAGAGGCGTTTTCCTCTTTCTATGTGTGCTGCAGAATGCAGCAAACATGGCAAGAGAAAAAAGCGGGTTACGCCTCACCTTGGGAGGCGTATGGAATTGGCGCTTCCCCAGGTTTACACCACTTTGTAAATCTAGGTCAGCATCGAATTCCATGGCTGTTGCTTGGGAAAACCCACTGCAATGCCCATGGAACGCCACCCGGGTGCAGTGTAAGGTGATTAAGTGATTGGGGCTGTGTCGCCTTACTCATGACTTATGAGGCCATTCAAAGCCACGCTCAGTGGCTTTGCATAGCTTTATAAATCTTTGCGAGCCCTGCGTCAAGCATGTACCACATTGCTGGTGCAAAAGTGACGAAGGGCTCGCATAAATAAGTCTCAAAGTGGGTGCCCACTTTCACAAAAGACGCTCACAGAGTCCCCTGACATTGTAATGGCACACAGCTGCTCTCAGTAGTTTTTTTTCAATTAGCTGCAGGCTAGGCATGCTGCAGGGGCGACATCCTACTCTTCAGTGATATGAGAACACCTGCTTCAATGTCTTCCCCACCTCGCCCCTCCTTCCCAGAGCTTAAAAGCTGTGGAATTTCCTCTGCAAGCTGCGGCACTGCTGACAGATGTAGGGAGCTGTAAAAATGTCTATTTATTTTATGTCTGGCGGAGGTTAGTGCATGTGGTGGTAGGCATTCATCAATTTTAAGGAGGCTTTCTCCTTTGTGCTGTCCGAGGAGCACGTCTGATTTACTTACAGTCTCAGTTTACTCGCTACTCAGGCACAGCAGAGGTTACACCTTTTAATTTTTTTTAAAAAAAGGTTACATTATTGGTATTTCTTATAAGCGAGAAACCACGAGTGTCTTTGATGTGATGTCAGAATTTTTTTTATTGAGTTATGAAGATATTTAATAGCATAGCTTGGATTAAAATTCAAAGGCTGTTTTTCAAACAAACTATGAAGTCTTGATTGTGTTACTTCCCAATTTAGTTAGATTTAACTGCAGAAAAACTGCATACAAATGTATGGTCTGTTGTGGAAATGAGAAGGAAGTCGTGAAGAAACCTTTACTATTCACAAACTCTTCAGCCATTGAAACACGGGGGACGAAGATCCAGAAAATCAACTAAGTGTGTGGTGGAGATAGAAGAGTGATCATCTTCCACAATGTCACAGAGTGAACGGACACGGAGTATAAAAGAGCTAGACAGTGTCGGTTTTATGAAATGTTTCCCTAATTCGAACTAATTGCACAAGAAAGTAAATTATGGATTATGATAGATGCATACCTTGAAACATATGCAATCTGAACCGTCCAGAACAGTTATCTCCTTTGTAAGGGACTAGTCATCAATTACGTGCACTAATCCCCTCAAGAAATTATAAAGAGCTTGTTAAATAAAAATCGTAGAATCATTGGTACAGTTTATTTGTTCTCCCAAACATATTGTATGAAAAGTGTAAGTGTAAAGGAGACCATCATTTTTAGATTTCTCTGATTATTAGGCGCTCGTTTTCGACCAGCGACTACAAGCAGAAAGTGTTGTGCCACAGGAGTAATAGTGCGTATGACATTCAGAGAGCATCAGCAAGTCACGGTTGCCAATCGCATTAGGAGATGTCAATAACAACAGGGTACCACTGCATGAGCCAGTTCGCAGTGGCTTTCTCTGAGCCACCCCGCCTGTTTCTATGCCTCAGTGTTCTTCTCCATTCTCAAGTTATCTCACTGTGCTTCATTAATGGTCCTGTGCCCCACATATATTTGGGATTTTTCTTTCAGTGTCTCTTGTATAGTTTTACCCTCCATCTTCGTTCCTCCAACGTTATGCCTGTATTTGTGCACCCCCCCCACTCATCTCTATCACTCTGCCCCACTTTTATTTCTATGATATCCATGTCCCTGTGGCTTCCTATGTTCCACATCTTCCTCGCTGTGTATTGGGATTGTATTTGTCACCCATCTATGTAATTTATTTCTTTGTGTCCTCTTGCCTGTCTCGGAGTCCAGTCTAAGTGACATGTTTACCTATGAGACACATCTCGGTCTCTGCCTTATATCTGGCTCCGCGTCCCATATCAATGTCCCATGTCTATATCCGTGCTCTATTTCAATTTCTGTACCAGTCTATATAACTGTATCTTGGTTGCCTCTCATTGGTTTAGGCCTCCAGTATGTTTCATATATGCCACTTTTCGATACAGCTTCCAGTTAAGGCCATTTAATGGATCACGTATTTACTCACCTTAATGTAGAGACCACTAAACTTCTCTCAGTGAAATCACCAAAGGCATGGAAAATCAGACACAATCGATCAATCAATTGCATTTATACAGTGCATGGCTGCTTCATAAGAGGCGTCCCAGCGCTAACAGCTACATAAACTGACCTGTAGGTATAAGGGACAAGAAGGGGCCATCTGAAGGATCTGAAAGAATGGCTGTCAGAAATTCAAAAGATGTGTCCCCTTTTCTGGCCTTGAACAGCTTTTGGACTTGTAGAGTTCTTAGATTGCTTGTTTTTAGAGGTCTAAATTGTTGGTTAGGCTGGAGTCTTTTTCTTAAATGGGGGTGTGAGATGTCCTGATAAGGCTCTAAAAGTAGAGGTGGGTGCTTTGAATTTGATACGATTGGCTATTGAAACCAGTGCAGGTGTTTCAAATAAAGCAAGATTGATTGCTGACGAGGAATTCACAGAATCAGTCTTGCAATTGCATTTTGTACAATCTGAAGTCTTTGGGTTACGCCAAGATAGAGAGTATTGGCATAGTCCAATCTCAATATCACCCCTGTGTGGGCAATCATTTTCCAAGTGTTCTCCAGAAGCAGATGGAGAATTTTCTTCAGAGATCTGAGCTTTGCAAAATAGCCAGCAGACACATGTTGGATTTGCGATGAGAATGAAAGATTAGAGTCAAATATGATTCAAGAGTTTCAGGCACAATGCTCCTTAAAATGTAAGAAACCTGATTCAGGATGCCCCATAGGAATTGACTGGATAAACACGCAAGTGCTTATGATAAGAAAAGAGATGATCAGCAACATTTGTCTGGGCTAAAAAAAGGTGGATGGTCCATTCCAGCCTACAAAACAAATCTTCGTGATAGGTTGACCGATGCAATGACAAGTTAACAAAGGAGCCCAATAGAAGGAGAGACATATAGAGGCAGAATAACATTATTGGAACAAAAGTCTTCTGCATGTCTGGAGAGTGTGCTTCTCCTGCCTTATGCTGATCTCCAGGCAAGTCACATACAAGTTACTGTATGGTTTCTGGATCCCTAGCTCAGTGAGCATGACAATCATGCATGTTCACTGAGGGTTTCCCTGTTTACATGGATTGAGCCACCAGAGCTTGACTCAGATGTCAAGGAGGAGAGCATGCAGAGTGCACTCCTATTTCACAGAGAGTGACTATTGCCCTCTCTACCCAGGCTGTGGTAGACTGACAGTGGTGGCAGCAATTAACCTATAGTCAGGGGTGGGCTACTAGTCACCCTCCTGATCAAGTCCGTGCAGTCTCCTATGCCTGTGGGCCAATTGCCTTTGTCTATTTGGGCTGTGTGTTTGAGAGCCAGTGGGTGTACTGGGGAAGGATGGTGAGTTGAGCCATTGTGTGTAATGTGAGCTGTTCTACTGCATATTCCAGCACCCCGTGCCCCTCCCTTTTCCTTGGAGAAGCCTGGTGGGCTGGGGGTAGGCACTCATCTGTATTTAGCTGCACTAAGTCTGCTAGGAGGGACCCCCCTTTCAGTTCGGTGATGGTCAGTGATTCCTGGCCTGGATTTAATTAAAACTCCTCACTGGAGAATAGACAGGGCTGCCACTAAGAACCTGTCCAGGGAAGACAGTAAGTCATCCTTTGCATGCTTTAGACATGCAGCGAACATGCTGCAAATGTGCCCTTGGATTAGAGGAGCACCCAGGATTCAAATGTAGCAGACCCTCTGATTGGATCAGCCTAACAATCAGAGGTGATAAAAGTCTGGTCTTAGTGGTACGTTTTTGTTCAAGACTGGTCTATGATTCTATCAAGGCAGCCCACACCTGTCCGTCCAAGGAAGGCAGCCGCGATCCGTGTTGTGAAGGCAAGATAAGAAACTTGCTCGCCCTCACCACATCTAACACTTAAGTAAGTTTTCTTTGTGAATGATGGATTATACTGCAGAGGAATTTGCCAGATTGACAAGGAGCAAGGGCATCATTCAGCAACATCGGTCAGAGGTCTAGCTGTTGGTGAGACTTGTGGAACTGGCACTTGAATCACAAGGAAACTGCAAACGAAGAGAGAGGGAGAAAGGGAAGCTCGATCCCAGTCCTTGGAGGTGAGATCACTTTGCCCAGACCCCTCCCCTGAGCTGTGGGAGCCTGTGTGGTACTTAGAGTTACAATCTGTAGCTGGTAAACAGTGCCCAGTGAAACATTTCTTTTTGTGGCTCTCTGGCCAGCCACTACCCTCCTACAGCTACCCACTGGTTACTGGACTAGTGGAACACCAGTAAACTGTGCCAATACATCAGGCACATGTGATCGGATCCCTGATGCTACTAGAGCGGTGTCCTCGCTAAAGATGGAAGGGCACTTCTGCTTCTCTGGGTGGCGGGTTAAGGGCTATCCAGAACATTTGACTCCATGTCAAATGCTGAAACTACATCATTTCAATACAAGGATTGGTATCCTAGCTCTAGTGAATGAAAGCAACCCTTTGCAACACGGTCTGTAATAGGCAATGCTAATTATGTGTCTACATGTTACCTGTAATTTTACAGTGATTAGCATCTGGGCACTAGAATACTGTTTGGGGTCAGAACTCTGGCCCTGAGGGATGTAAAGGGATCCGGTTTTCACTGTTTATCCTAGTTTTATGTATAGTATATTTCTCTTGTGTGTATTAAAGTGCTTTTCTTTTATTCTTATATTCATGAGGCATGCAATTTGCAACCCCATTGAATCACAAACAGTGTCTCAGACACTGTTGTACATATCAGTTTGCGAGTCGCAAATTGCAACTCGCAATTTGTTGCAATTTGTGAGTCGCAAAATGCTATGGTCGTAAGTCTGGCCCTAAAACTCATAAAAATTAATAAACTTCCCATACTTTACCCCTATAACCCCCACAACCCACAGCTAAAATTAAACTGTAAAAAAGCTAATTACGCAATTAAAACTTATTTTCAATTAAAAAAGTAATAGTATTTAGCAACTAATTATAAAGTAAGTAAAATTAATTTACTCCCCACCCTTTACCCGCACACAAAAAATATAAACGATTACCCTAATTAAATATCAACTATTTAATTAATATTAATGATCAACTAATTATTAATTAATTGAATATAAATTTCTTCCCACCCTTTGCCCCATAAACCCCACAACCCGCGCCTAAAATTAATTATACACTTTTCATAATTAATTTTCAATCAATTAATTAATATAAATTAATTAATAAGTAGTTACAAATAAATTACTTTCCTCAATTAACACTATAAAATATCAATTAAATAAATATTAATAAATACTAAATAATCATTAATTTATTATAATTAAATTATTTCCCACCCTATTCCACTATAAACCCACAACCCACAACGGAACTAAACAAATGCTAAACGTAATTAAAATAAAATTGATAACTACTAAAAATGTAACACATATATTAAAAAAACATAAACAATACTTATACAAATAAAAATACATACATCACATACATTTAAAATATCAACTAAAATACATAACACTAATTAAAAAATCAATATTTTAAACAACTATAGTTTTGCAAATGATATTAATGACTTCTATATTTTTTTTGACGATATTTCTTACCTTCAATTCGATATTCTTGACCGCGATATTCTTGGTGTTGATATTTCTGTGTTACAATATTTCCAACTCTATATTTGTGTAAGTCGACATTTCCAACTCAATATTCTGTCTGAACACCATTCCAAGGGTGTCTGAACATCATTCCAAGGGTGTGTTAGCCCAAGTATTTTGACTACCTGACGTCCATGCTTTGGCATAATTTCTTTTAGCGATCTACATATACCAAACAAGTTTGCTCTGAAAATATCAAATGTTTATTTTTAAAATGTTATCATGTTTACTGTTTACCCTCTCTGGTGTAGCTTATTAAAGAATTGCCATCAAGAGCTTGGAGGTGCTGGTGACACCAAAATTCCATCAAACACCACAAACGAAGGAAATCTCCTGGTTCTGAGCCCGGCAATTCCACATAAGACCTAGCAGCACAAATGCTAAAGGATGAATGACTTTTGTCTTTCTTCAATTGCATTTAATTGTTTTTGTATTTGCTCTCATTTAATCAATGGAGAATTTTGCCACTCACTTTAATGTTCTCCTATTTTCACTGGCTCTTCTGACCAGACTATCTTTTCTGGACATTTCTTCCTAAAATTCAGAGGAGGTTCAAGGAGCCAGACACTGGTTATCTTTATAATAATACAACTCTTAGGTGTATTATTCATTTACTGTCAGAACAAGCTCTTTATATACCTTTTCTGCCTCCCTTCACAAGCATCCACTCAGTGACGTCCCATGAAAACACACCTAAATAAACCCAGCATGAAAAGAATTCCAAGTCTAATCATTACATGGGTTGTCGACAGGTGACTTGAAAGTCTCCATCTAAGGGCCCGATTCCAATGCGGTTTGGAAATCATTCCGACCGAATTGGTTTGAGAATGGTTTCTGACTCGGATAGGGAGAGTCCGACCGACCGAGTATGATGACTCCCATTAACTTCAATAGGAGCCTATATACCGAATGCATTGGCTCCCATTAAAGAAAGGGGTGGCTGGGGAAAATCAGGCACCCTGTGGGGGCACCCTCTGGTGCCTGCCACACTGTGCATGGCTGGTAAGGGGGGGACCCATGGATACCCCCACAGGCCCGATTGAGAAGGCTTTGGGTGTAGGGGGGCCCGGTACAGGCCCCCAAAGTCTGATTCCGACTGCCGATTCGAGTTGGACAGCACAATTCGGAAAGGCTTTCTGAATCCAGCATCGTAATCGGTCGTTCACAAATGTGGCCCGTAGAGATGTAATATTCTGTTCCTTACGGCTCGGTCATTCTAAATGCCATCGAGTTTTGATTGGGATATTCTTAACACCTAACTCGCATCGGAAACCTTTCCGATTTGCTCGGAAAGGCACATTCTCAATCCGATTCGGATGGAGCAAATGCTGTTAGGAGGTCGGGCTGTTCGGGCTGGACTGTTCCCATGAGGCACAGGGTCAGACTGATTTGCATATGGCCATGTTTGAACTGGGGTGGCAGAGTGGGCTAAAGAACGGTGATGGATCAAACCCAGATCTGTTGACTGGGTGTGAGTGTTTGAATGGTTCTGATGCTCCGTCCATCACCACCCCCTTTTGTACCGCTTTGTTCGCCATAAGTTGGCAGGGTATGCTCAGACGTGAGTCCCTTGCTCACTTTGCCACTGGATTCAAGCAAGCCTGGCTGAAGACGGCTGAAATGCCAGAAACCGGTCCTAGGAAGCTTGTTTCCGGTCCAGGGAAGGCATGGCTTGGCAGTTCGGGCTGGACTGTTCCCATGAGGCACAGGGTCAGACTGATTTGCATATGGCCATGTCTGAACTGGGGTGGCAGAGTGGGCTAAAGAACGGTGATGGATCAAACCCAGATCTGTTGACTGGGTGTGAGTGTTTGAATGGTTCTGATGCTCCGTCCATCACCACCCCCTTTTGTACCGCTTTGTTCGCCATAAGTTGGCATGGTATGCTCAGACGTGAGTCCATTGTTCACTTTGCCACTGGATTCAAGCAAGCCTGGCTGAAGACAGCTGAAATGCCAGAAACCGGTCCTAGGAAGCTTGTTTCCGGTCCAGGGAAGGCATGGCTTGGCAGTTCGGGCTGGACTGTTCCCATGAGGCACAGGGTCAGACTGATTTGCATATGGCCATGTCTGAACTGGGGTAGCAGAGTGGGCTAAAGAACGGTGATGGATCAAACCAAGATCTGTTGACTGGTTGTGAGTGTTTGAATGGTTCTGATGCTCCGTCCATCACCACCCCCTTTTGTACCGCTTTGTTCGCCATAAGTTGGCAGGGTATGCTCAGACGTGAGTCCCTTGCTCACTTTGCCACTGGATTCAAGCAAGCCTGGTTGAAGACGGCTGAAATGCCAGAAACCGGTCCTAGGAAGCTTGTTTCCGGTCCAGGGAAGGCATGGCTTGGCAGTTCGGGCTGGACTGTTCCCATGAGGCACAGGGTCAGACTGATTTGCATATGGCCATGTCTGAACTGGGGTGGCAGAGTCGGCTAA
Organism: Triturus cristatus; assembly: GCF_964204655.1. NCBI lineage: Eukaryota > Metazoa > Chordata > Amphibia > Caudata > Salamandridae > Triturus > Triturus cristatus. The sequence goes on from NC_140589.1 coordinate 1,192,117,810, forward strand.
AGAACGGTGATAGATCAAAGCCAGATCTGTTGACTGGGTGTGAGTGTTTGAATGGTTCTGATGCTCCATCCATCACCACCCCCTTTTGTACCGCTTTGTTCGCCATAAGTTGGCAGGGTATGCTCAGACGTGAGTCCCTTGCTCACTTTGCCACTGGATTCAAGCAAGCCTGGCTGAAGACGGCTGAAATGCCAGAAACCGGTCCTAGGAAGCTTGTTTCCGGTCCAGGGAAGGCATGGCTTGGCAGTTCGGGCTGGACTGTTCCCATGAGGCACAGGGTCAGACTGATTTGCATATGGCCATGTCTGAACTGGGGTGGCAGAGTGGGCTAAAGAACGGTGATGGATCAAACCCAGATCTGTTGACTGGGTGTGAGTGTTTGAATGGTTCTGATGCTCCGTCCATCACCACCCCCTTTTGTACCGCTTTGTTCGCCATAAGTTGGCAGGGTATGCTCAGACGTGGGTCCCTTGCTCACTTTGCCACTGGATTCAAGCAAGCCTGGCTGAAGACGGCTGAAATGCCAGAAACCGGTCCTAGGAAGCTTGTTTCCGGTCCAGGGAAGGCATGGCTTGGCAGTTCGGGCTGGACTGTTCCCATGAGGCACAGGGTCAGACTGATTTGCATATGGCCATGTCTGAACTGGGGTAGCAGAGTGGGCTAAAGAACGGTGATGGATCAAACCCAGATCTGTTGACTGGGTGTGAGTGTTTGAATGGTTCTGATGCTCCGTCCATCACCACCCCCTTTTGTACCGCTTTGTTCGCCATAAGTTGGCAGGGTATGCTCAGACATGAGTCCCTTGCTCACTTTGCCACTGGATTCAAGCAAGCCTGGCTGAAGACGGCTGAAATGCCAGAAACCGGTCCTAGGAAGCTTGTTTCCGGTCCAGGGAAGGCATGGCTTGGCAGTTCGGGCTGGACTGTTCCCATGAGGCACAGGGTCAGACTGATTTGCATATGGCCATGTCTGAACTGGGGTGGCAGAGTGGGCTAAAGAACGGTGATAGATCAAACCCAGACCTGTTGACTGGGTGTGAGTGTTTGAATAGTTCTGATGCTCCGTCCATCACCACCCCCTTTTGTACCGCTTTGTTCGCCATAAGTTGGCAGGGTATGCTCAGACGTGAGTCCCTTGCTCACTTTGCCACTGGATTCAAGCAAGCCTGGCTGAAGACGGCTGAAATGCCAGAAACCGGTCCTAGGAAGCTTGTTTCCGGTCCAGGGAAGGCATGGCTTGGCAGTTCGGGCTGGACTGTTCCCATGAGGCACAGGGTCAGACTGATTTGCATATGGCCATGTCTGAACTGGGGTGGCAGAGTGGGCTAAAGAACGGTGATGGATCAAACCCAGATCTGTTGACTGGGTGTGAGTGTTTGAATGGTTCTGATGCTCCTTCCATCACCACCCCCTTTTGTACCGCTTTGTTCGCCATAAGTTGGCAGGGTATGCTCAGATGTGAGTCCCTTGCTCACTTTGCCACTGGATTCAAGCAAGCCTGGCTGAAGACGGCTGAAATGCCAGATACCGGTCCTAGGAAGCTTGTTTCCGGTCCAGGGAAGGCATGGCTTGGCAGTTCGGGCTGGACTGTTCCCATGAGGCACAGGGTCAGACTGATATGCATATGGCCATGTCTGAACTGGGGTGGCAGAGTGGGCTAAAGAACGGTGGTGGATCAAACCCAGATCTGTTGACTGGGTGTGAGTGTTTGAATGGTTCTGATGCTCCGTCCATCACCACCCCCTTTTGTACTGCTTTGTTCGCCATAAGCTGGCAGGGTATGCTCAGACGTGAGTCCCTTGCTCACTTTGCCACTGGATTCAAGCAAGCCTGGCTGAAGACAGCTGAAATGCCAGAAACCGGTCCTAGGAAGCTTGTTTCCGGTCCAGGGAAGGTATGGCTTGGCAGTTCGGGCTGGACTGTTCCCATGAAGCACAGGGTCAGACTGATTTGCATATGGCCATGTCTGAACTGGGGTGGCAGAGTGGGCTAAAGAACGGTGATGGATCAAACCCAGATCTGTTGACTGGGTATGAGTGTTTGAATGGTTCTGATGCTCCGTCCATCACCACCCCCTTTTGTACCGCTTTGTTCGCCATAAGTTGGCAGGGTATGCTCAAACGTGAGTCCCTTGCTCACTTTGCCACTGGATTCAAGCAAGCCTGGCTGAAGACGGCTGAAATGCCAGAAACCGGTCCTAGGATGCTTGTTTCCGGTCCAGGGAAGGCATGGCTTGGCAGTTCGGGCTGGACTGTTCCCATGAGGCACAGGGTCAGACTGATTTGCATATGGCCATGTCTGAACTGGGGTGGCAGAGTGGGCTAAACAACGGTGATGGATCAAACCCAGATCTGTTGACTGGGTGTGAGTGTTTGAATGGTTCTGATGCTCCGTCCATCACCACCCCCTTTTGTACCGCTTTGTTCGCCATAAGTTGGCAGGGTATGCTCAGACGTGAGTCCCTTGCTCACTTTGCCACTGGATTCAAGCAAGCCTGGCTGAAGACGGCTGAAATGCCAGAAACCGGTCCTAGGAAGCTTGTTTCCGGTCCAGGGAAGGCATGGCTTGGCAGTTCGGGCTGGACTGTTCCCATGAGGCACAGGGTCAGACTGATTTGCATATGGCCATGTCTGAACTGGGGTGGCAGAGTGGGCTAAAGAACGGTGATGGATCAAACCCAGATCTGTTGACTGGGTGTGAGTGTTTGAATGGTTCTGATGCTCCGTCCATCACCACCCCCTTTTGTACCGCTTTGTTCGCCATAAGTTGGCATGGTATGCTCAGACGTGAGTCCATTGTTCACTTTGCCACTGGATTCAAGCAAGCCTGGCTGAAGACAGCTGAAATGCCAGAAACCGGTCCTAGGAAGCTTGTTTCCGGTCCAGGGAAGGCATGGCTTGGCAGTTCGGGCTGGACTGTTCCCATGAGGCACAGGGTCAGACTGATTTGCATATGGCCATGTCTGAACTGGGGTAGCAGAGTGGGCTAAAGAACGGTGATGGATCAAACCAAGATCTGTTGACTGGTTGTGAGTGTTTGAATGGTTCTGATGCTCCGTCCATCACCACCCCCTTTTGTACCGCTTTGTTCGCCATAAGTTGGCAGGGTATGCTCAGACGTGAGTCCCTTGCTCACTTTGCCACTGGATTCAAGCAAGCCTGGTTGAAGACGGCTGAAATGCCAGAAACCGGTCCTAGGAAGCTTGTTTCCGGTCCAGGGAAGGCATGGCTTGGCAGTTCGGGCTGGACTGTTCCCATGAGGCACAGGGTCAGACTGATTTGCATATGGCCATGTCTGAACTGGGGTGGCAGAGTCGGCTAAAGAACGGTGATAGATCAAAGCCAGATCTGTTGACTGGGTGTGAGTGTTTGAATGGTTCTGATGCTCCATCCATCACCACCCCCTTTTGTACCGCTTTGTTCGCCATAAGTTGGCAGGGTATGCTCAGACGTGAGTCCCTTGCTCACTTTGCCACTGGATTCAAGCAAGCCTGGCTGAAGACGGCTGAAATGCCAGAAACCGGTCCTAGGAAGCTTGTTTCCGGTCCAGGGAAGGCATGGCTTGGCAGTTCGGGCTGGACTGTTCCCATGAGGCACAGGGTCAGACTGATTTGCATATGGCCATGTCTGAACTGGGGTGGCAGAGTGGGCTAAAGAACGGTGATGGATCAAACCCAGATCTGTTGACTGGGTGTGAGTGTTTGAATGGTTCTGATGCTCCGTCCATCACCACCCCCTTTTGTACCGCTTTGTTCGCCATAAGTTGGCAGGGTATGCTCAGACGTGGGTCCCTTGCTCACTTTGCCACTGGATTCAAGCAAGCCTGGCTGAAGACGGCTGAAATGCCAGAAACCGGTCCTAGGAAGCTTGTTTCCGGTCCAGGGAAGGCATGGCTTGGCAGTTCGGGCTGGACTGTTCCCATGAGGCACAGGGTCAGACTGATTTGCATATGGCCATGTCTGAACTGGGGTAGCAGAGTGGGCTAAAGAACGGTGATGGATCAAACCCAGATCTGTTGACTGGGTGTGAGTGTTTGAATGGTTCTGATGCTCCGTCCATCACCACCCCCTTTTGTACCGCTTTGTTCGCCATAAGTTGGCTGGGTATGCTCAGACATGAGTCCCTTGCTCACTTTGCCACTGGATTCAAGCAAGCCTGGCTGAAGACGGCTGAAATGCCAGAAACCGGTCCTAGGAAGCTTGTTTCCGGTCCAGGGAAGGCATGGCTTGGCAGTTCGGGCTGGACTGTTCCCATGAGGCACAGGGTCAGACTGATTTGCATATGGCCATGTCTGAACTGGGGTGGCAGAGTGGGCTAAAGAACGGTGATAGATCAAACCCAGACCTGTTGACTGGGTGTGAGTGTTTGAATAGTTCTGATGCTCCGTCCATCACCACCCCCTTTTGTACCGCTTTGTTCGCCATAAGTTGGCAGGGTATGCTCAGACGTGAGTCCCTTGCTCACTTTGCCACTGGATTCAAGCAAGCCTGGCTGAAGACGGCTGAAATGCCAGAAACCGGTCCTAGGAAGCTTGTTTCCGGTCCAGGGAAGGCATGGCTTGGCAGTTCGGGCTGGACTGTTCCCATGAGGCACAGGGTCAGACTGATTTGCATATGGCCATGTCTGAACTGGGGTGGCAGAGTGGGCTAAAGAACGGTGATGGATCAAACCCAGATCTGTTGACTGGGTGTGAGTGTTTGAATGGTTCTGATGCTCCTTCCATCACCACCCCCTTTTGTACCGCTTTGTTCGCCATAAGTTGGCAGGGTATGCTCAGATGTGAGTCCCTTGCTCACTTTGCCACTGGATTCAAGCAAGCCTGGCTGAAGACGGCTGAAATGCCAGATACCGGTCCTAGGAAGCTTGTTTCCGGTCCAGGGAAGGCATGGCTTGGCAGTTCGGGCTGGACTGTTCCCATGAGGCACAGGGTCAGACTGATATGCATATGGCCATGTCTGAACTGGGGTGGCAGAGTGGGCTAAAGAACGGTGGTGGATCAAACCCAGATCTGTTGACTGGGTGTGAGTGTTTGAATGGTTCTGATGCTCCGTCCATCACCACCCCCTTTTGTACTGCTTTGTTCGCCATAAGCTGGCAGGGTATGCTCAGACGTGAGTCCCTTGCTCACTTTGCCACTGGATTCAAGCAAGCCTGGCTGAAGACAGCTGAAATGCCAGAAACCGGTCCTAGGAAGCTTGTTTCCGGTCCAGGGAAGGTATGGCTTGGCAGTTCGGGCTGGACTGTTCCCATGAAGCACAGGGTCAGACTGATTTGCATATGGCCATGTCTGAACTGGGGTGGCAGAGTGGGCTAAAGAACGGTGATGGATCAAACCCAGATCTGTTGACTGGGTATGAGTGTTTGAATGGTTCTGATGCTCCGTCCATCACCACCCTCTTTTGTACCGCTTTGTTCGCCATAAGTTGGCAGGGTATGCTCAAACGTGAGTCCCTTGCTCACTTTGCCACTGGATTCAAGCAAGCCTGGCTGAAGACGGCTGAAATGCCAGAAACCGGTCCTAGGATGCTTGTTTCCGGTCCAGGGAAGGCATGGCTTGGCAGTTCGGGCTGGACTGTTCCCATGAGGCACAGGGTCAGACTGATTTGCATATGGCCATGTCTGAACTGGGGTGGCAGAGTGGGCTAAACAACGGTGATGGATCAAACCCAGATCTGTTGACTGGGTGTGAGTGTTTGAATGGTTCTGATGCTCCGTCCATCACATCCCCTTTTGTACCGCTTTGTTCGCCATAAGTTGGCAGGGTATGCTCAGACGTGAGTCCCTTGCTCACTTTGCCACTGGATTCAAGCAAGCCTGGCTGAAGACGGCTGAAATGCCAGAAACCGGTCCTAGGATGCTTGTTTCCGGTCCAGGGAAGGCATGGCTTGGCAGTTCGGGCAGGACTGTTCCCATGAGGCACAGGGTCAGACTGATTTGCATATGGCCATGTCTGAACTGGGGTGGCAGAGTGGGCTAAAGAACAGTGATGGATCAAACCCAGATCTGTTGACTGGGTGTGAGTGTTTGAATGGTTCTGATGCTCCGTCCATCACCACCCCCTTTTGTACTGCAAGGAGGTCTTCCTCAGTGCATCGGAATCGGGCCCTAAGTCTTGTCATTTCACCTGGTAATGGACAGTTTCAAGTGCCCACTGGATCTAAGACAATGAATTGTGCTCTATGATATTATTTCAAGAACCAACTGCACCGCCCCAAGGACAAGAGACGTTTCTGAACCTGTACTGTAACCCTCAAAGTCACTAGCACTCGCTCACCAATGATATGCCAAGGAAAAAAGAAAAGCAGAGCAACAATACACACTTAAGGCACAACACAAAGGTCACACATATAGCAAACCATTGCTCTTCAAAAGTCAAAATATTAATTTTCCCACAAGTGCAATGCAACAAAAATCGACGCTTTAACATGCAATGCTTCAAAAACAACAACACCCACCAGGTCTATATGCAGTCATATTCTCACCAACACCTGATTCCAAATCAAATCAGATATAGTGGTACAAGCTCAAACACAATAATGACAGTGCGATGATCCACACAGGAGGTCCTACCTTCCTGGTGGAGAGTGCTCAGAATCATGCAATAATTTACACATGCAAGACATTCAAAGTGCTGAGTCTGTACAAATGAAAGATGTGTGCTATGAAAATGCTAGTAATGTAAAGTAATACAGATGCTGGTAGACTGAGGCCACATGCTTAGTGGTGTGGGTATATAACAATGCCATTCCATCAGCAAGGCTAGAGTCTCATAAAGGGAATGTGTACAGACACATTTGAGCAACAAGCATTTGAAATGCAATCGGTCTCGCCTTTGGGACTTAAGTATTTAGCCATACAGCACATTATTGTGGGTACAGCAACCTTTTCTGAAATGGCAGCCGTGGTTTATCTATTCCAGGCAGAGCGGCAGGCTGACCAATGATGAGGGTACAGTCTCCCTAATCAGGCAGCTGGACTGGGAGGAGTGTAGAATTGGCAGGCTTTTTTAGTGGTGGGAGGGCACCCCAGGGAGAGATGCAGCGCTGAAGCTGCAGCTAAAAGATAAAGCACGCTGCTCGTGAAATGGGCATCGCGCTGAAAGTTAAACTACTTTCCTAGAAGGGAGGGCACCCTGCGAGGAGATGCTGCACCGAAGCTGCAAGTAAAAGATAATGCAGAAAGTTAAACTATGTTTCATATTATTAAAAAAATTGAGGTGGGTAAGCCATGCCATGCCGTGCAGAACAAAAGAAAGGCACAGCCGTCATACTTCAAGATAAAGCACTGCATGCCGCACTGCAGCAATTTAAAAAGATAAAGAATGGAAGCAACAAAAAGAAAAAAGAGTGCTGAACACTAAAACCCTCCCAAGAAAGGATCCTGTAATAGGCCAATGCTCCAGGGGAGGAGTAACACAGGAGAAGGTGGGGCAAATAAGTACAATAAACCATAGAGAAGAAAGCCTTTTGGAAGGACACACACTTTAACCAATAAGCAGCAAGAGCGTGGCCAAAGCCTGTGGAATTGAATACAGCATGCCTCTCAGAGGAGCTGATACGCTGCCCAGGCTCGACCTAAGATAATCACTTAGAGGGAGTGGTGAACCTTTCAAGACACATTTTAGCCTGGGGTCAGCAGAAGGATGTTGATCATTAGAGAGAATGCTCTGTATTTATGACAGATGTAGGGGAGATGCAGGGTTGCTTAGTCTGGTCTTAGTATTAACCTAAACTGACCCCCCCCAGCCCACTTGAGGGAAAAAGAGAACACTCAACTAATGCGCAGATCCTGTATCACCATTATATATTACCATACATTTCTTTTTTTTTTAAATTAGAGAGTAAAATAAGTTACAATTTCTTCAGGTAAAATAAACATACCATAAATGCATTACTAGAAAAGAAATACTTTCTAAGTTCAATAATATCAGCAATTTGCCAATGCATAAACAATGAAAGTTTAAGTGTGATATATGTGTTTCTACATTTCATTTAGTAGAAAACTATTGGTGTTTGAGCAGAAGTTTGAGGTGCAAATAATTGAGGTTTTGTCATGAATATTTGTCATATTTCAATTATGAGGACTTCTTCCTGTAAGACTACACAAGTCCCTCCTACCTGGCTTTTCTTGGTAGTATTCTTTTACAAAATGTATAGTATTGATAAGATTCCCTGAGGGAAGGATTTCCTTCATAAGAAACTGCAAACGAGCCATATCTTGGATGTGCATCGAAGGAATTATGCATCTCACAGTCATTATGAGGAAAGTAAATTAAGAAAAGTGTCTTCTGTGAAGATTCCCCTAGGTGCCTCCTTTATGAAGTGAAATATGTATTTAGATATGCAGTTATTATTAATACATGAGTGACTGGAGTCCTCTAAAAGACTATGGAAATAGAGCCTATTGAAAGTCACTCATTCATTGAGAAACATCTAAATTGTTTTCCTTAACTTGCAACATAGGCATCACCATGTGTGTACCATCTTCTGAATAAACGTTGACTATGAATACACTATAGTTCTTCTGATATCAGATTTCAAATTATCTTGTGGTCTCCTCATTCTGTGAATGAGGCATATCTTCTACCTTTCCCACTTATGACAGCTGTCATCTGCCATGGTTTATGAGGAAACGTGAACGGACTTTAATTTGAAACTAAATTCTTAAAATCAAGGTGACCATAGGTCCGATGATGGACTATTAAACCACAAACATTGTTGATTAAAGGTCATCAGTAGAGGTAAAAATAATTTTGAAAAAGCTATTCTCCAACATGACTAAAACGAGAATGGATTATTTGCCATTACTTAAAGGCAGCAAGTCCTGTGCAATTGAAATGCTTACCATCAATCTTAAAATACCTACAGCAGAAAAACTGCAAAAGGCATTTGTTATTATGTGTGTTATTCTAAAGAGAGATAATAGGTGCTGCAAGTTTCAAATCTAGCAGGAATGTTTTACACAATTGTACTTCTGTGTTCTGAAGGCAACTTTAAAATGAGCATTTGTGCAATTATTTTGGACGTCAAGGTTCGCAAATCTCAAATACATGCAAAAATCACCATTTGCAGTAGGACCGAGACATATTATTTTTTTACGGTATTTGCCGTTTTTTCAATTTTTCAATGGGGAAAACATGCATAGGGATTGAGCAGTGGAACATAATATCTAATTTTAATTGATATACTCTTTAGAACAGTATATTTAAGATATGCACAATTTGATAATGTCTTGTCGACCACATATAACGTCTATTTTTAGACGTTAAAATGAATCAGAGAAGCAAGTCTCTCATTAATACGTCTGCATAGATGTGGTACTGGAAGATCCTTGTCAGAATATCATCTGACATATATACTTTGTCTTAAATATTATTGACAAAAATGTTGCCCCATTACAGTTAATGATTGAAACTCTATACTTAATGGAACAATATTATTGCAAACAATAGTAAAGACACAAGATTTAAGTCAGACAGTATTTCTGTTTATGACATTCTGACATATTACCGCCTGCATAAAATATACACATTGCTGGTAAAATAATTTAGAAGAGTTCTGAAAAGGAGGTAGGCATTTGCAAAATGGAAAGTATTGAAGTATGGGAATTCAAAATTGTGTTTTATGTTTTTGCATTGCTGCAATGTTGCTGCCTTAGCATAAGCAACATGTACATTGTATTACTTTACGCCATTTCCTTTGCAATATCAACCTACAAGTTGTAATTCTATAAAAAGCTAAGTTGCTGCTTTGTAATCACGTGACACAAGGTTTCAGGCGCCTCACTCAAGGACGAGGTCATGCCAATTCTGAATTTCCTCACATAGACATGATGATGTCTGCGCATTCTTTTCCTCTTGCCCGTGCTCAAGGACTCATGTAACAGGTTCTAACCAGTTGGAAATGTGCCCATGTATTTGTACACTGTAACACTGTAGACTATATATCTCATGTTTTTACAGTTTTTAGGGGCTCACTCTGCCGTGGTCTCTTAACAGACTGGGCAGACGGTGCCAGCTCTGAGTGAAATAAACTTCTCTCTCCGACTACCCCAGTCTTTTTGTATTTTGGTGGGTGATGTGACCAGTGGGGACTATCATAACAGGGTGGTAAAGAAACCCAGACCCCACAATTGGCGCCCAAAATGTGGGGCCACTTCAAGGAATGATTTATCAGTCCGCACCCTGAACAGGACTGAGGCTGGATGACTGACTGGAGACTGACGATCACAAGGGGCCCCTGACTGATGAGACAAGTTTCTCTCCTTGGTATCTTAAGTCTCCGACAGCTGTCTTCCAGCACGAGATCTTCCAGACAGTGGCCCCGGAACCTGTCCTATAGGTGACGCATTCATCTTGATTGTGGGTGGTCGGACAGAGAACATCGATCAATCTTATCAGGTGAGATTGTTCCGACTAGAGTATGTTTATAAGTAACTAAGTTTGTTTGGGTCTTCACTCTTTGATACTTGTAAGTCCTCGAGGCTTAGTAAAGATTTTCTTGTTTGTTTGATTTTGATTTAAGACCATTTGTATAGAATTACATGATGCCAAGATTTAGCAAATTCAGTAAATGTTTTGAGTGTTGTTGTTCTCGGTCTTTCTTGGAACAGAGACAAACAATGCCAGATTAAAATAGTCCTGCATGGGACATGATGACAAAATTTGGGTATGAGGCTGTATTGTTCTCTGATATTTGGCATACATGAACGAAAGGCAATGAAAATTTACAATGGCCTAAGAATAGTTCCTTTGATCCTCAAAAATTAGACTGCTTGCAGCAATTTTTGTTTCAGAATCAAGCCAGGCAGGCCATGTTTGATACTTTTAACCCCTTCGGCGCTCATGACGGAACGGTTCCGTCATGAGCGTCGGTTGAGCTGTGCTCATGACGGAACCGTTCCGTCATGACCACGCCCGCGCAAGCAGCGCTCAGCACAGCGGGGGAATCCGCCCCGCATGGAAGGGGTTAATAAATGGGACCAGGAGATAAGACAACGCTTAAAAAGGGAACAGAAAGATAGAAATAGGACAAAACAGAAAAGTGTTACCTGCAAAGCTAGAGAATCAGATCTTACAAAGACCATGGCATCTTTAGATGAACAAGATAGAGAAACTACTATGAAAATAAATAAATGTTATCTCACCCAAGACTTAAACATTTTTAAGTTACAGTCTCAGGAGGATGAGGTTTTGGAATGTTTGTTTGACAGTAGATTGACTCCTCCACCACCACCCTATGTCCCCACTACAGTGAATGCCAACGCCCCTGACCCTCCTATTGAAACTCCCCCTGTCTCAGACATCAGTATCACAGAGACTGAACGGCGTCTTAGGTCCATAGGGCGACCAAAAAGAGATGTACTGCGAACAATGCGTGAAAATTGGATGAAGGATGATGTAGCATCCATTCCTGAAATGCAGGAAACAATTGGGCAATTTGACCAGTATGGGCAAAATATGATTTTGGAATTTCTTTTGGGAGCACTAGAGCAGTTGTATCAGACTTCTTCTGATGATATAATACCGCCATGGGTGAACAAGTTGTGGTGTGACTCCAATGCCAAAATGATACCAACTCCTGAGATTTCCCTACATGCATCACGGATAGTCAAAGATAGGAATAGAATACACTATTTAATTAGAGAAAGTAGACAGATGGCCCCTTTCACCCCTTCTCGAACGCGCCCTTACCATGATATTGGTAGCCCTATAGTAACGATACTGAGAAAACTGGCTGAAATGCTTACCCCTAACCACACAGACAAACAGGGCTCTACATTTTCGATGAGGGAAATAATGCCCATACCTGCCATACGCAATCTTACTGGTGAGGAAACAACACCCAGCAGGAGACAGTTTGTTTACTCCCCTTGGAAGAAAGTTGAACTCTGAACCATTAAAAGAAATGTGCCTGATCCTAGGAAAAATCCTACTGGATTTTAAAAAGAATTGAAATTGACCACATCTGTCACAATTATGACATTGGCTGATGTGGACAATTTCTTTTCCATCATATTGCCTGACAATATGTGGAACAATATTAGGCAGATTAATGACGCTCAACATTTTGGCGCTGATTGGGGTGTGCTTGAAGAACATGATCGTGACCGCAAACCTGGTGATGTTCCTCATGAGCTAATTCAAGCCTTGCCTGCTAAGATAATAACTAAGTTGCAACAGCAAATTCCTCCACGTTCAATAAATTGGGACAAACGTGCTACTTGTGTGCAAAAAAAAGATGAAGAAGTGTGCGATTTCTTTACTCGTTTTGAGACTATTTTTACCGACTTCAGTGGTCAAGATATGTCCACTGAGGCAGGTCAGCGACTCTTTACTGATAGATTTGTCAGTAATTTAGATGAAGGTATCAGAACAAAATTGATAAAAGGCAAAAGCGCTTGGCAGTCCAAAAAGCCAGGGGAAATATTACTAATGGCCCAATATTATGAAAAGTGGAGGAAAGATGAAGAGGTCAAGGAAAGTAAGAAACTAAAGGATTTAAAAACAAAGGTATTGGTTCAGCAAGTCTACCAGTCCACATGACGGGGTGGTCCCCAGGGTAGAGGTAGAGGTAGGAGTAGAGGTCAGGTACAGATTGAACAAGGAAATAGAGCATCTTTGTCCCCTAACCAGTGTGCCTACTGCAAAAAGGAGGGCCACTGGCTCGTAGAATGCCCCCTGTTAAGTGAAGGAAATAATAGGTTGGAACACAATGGAAGAGGGCAAGGGGGTTTTAAAAACAATGGACAAGGACAAAGGCCAGGATCCCAAGCAAATATTTTCAATAAAGGTCAGCAACATCAATATTACAATGATGATTTCACCCAGGATGATTATGGTTACTGAGACAGCCACAGACTTAGGGGAACTACCGTCACTATACCAGTGGACCAGAGCGGTCCATATGTAGGGGTACACCTGGATGGAAAGGAACAGCAGTTCCTTGTTGATACAGGTGCCACACGCACTTCTGTTAAATATGACGCAGTAGTCAGGGCTCCTCTTTCCGGGCTCAAGATTGTTTCAGTAGGATTCTCTGGAGTCCCTGTAGTGGTCCCTGTCTCTAAACCCATGGATATTATTATTTGTCCTATTTCCGTCAACTCTCCTTTCGTGCTTACATCTGGCTGTGGGGAGAATTTGCTAGGACTAGATTTGTTGCTAGGTTACCTCGTATTCCACAGTACAAAATAACAAAGGAAAGAGAAGAGGGACTTAAACAGGTAGTATCAGACCTTGTGCAATCTGATATTGTCACTGAAATAACAGGAAGTCCTTGTAATTGTCCTATCCTCCCTGTAGTAAAAAAGAGCTCCAATGATGCACCTGATACCTATAGATTAGTGGTTGATTTGCGAGCAGTGAACAATATTGTAATACCTCAGTTCCCTGTAGTTCCAGATATGAATGCTATATTTATTATGATTCCTCCCTCTGCTCAATATTTTTCTCTTGTTGATCTAAAAAAATGCATTTTTTAGCATTCCTGTAGCTCAAGAAAGCCAGTACCTTTTCTCATTTACCCTAGCTGGCCGAAGTTTTACATTTAGAGGGGTTCCTCAGGGCTATACTGAAAGCCCTAGTATCTACAGTCAAGCTTTAAGAAACAGTTAGATTAATTTAGACACCCTGCCTCAATCTCTTTAGCCCAATATATATTGATGATTTGCTCATAGCCTGTGATACACTTTAGCAATGCAAACAGGACAAAGTAGCCTTGTTGGCGTTCCTCTCTTCTAGAGGCCATAAAGTAGCACTGTCTAAACTGCAATATTGTTGCCAGGAGGTCACCTATTTAGGTCACCTCCTGTCAAAGGAGGGTAAACGACTACATCCCCAAAGATTACAGTCAATTTACAATATGAAACACTCAAATACACAATCTGAAGTTAGAGGGTTCTTGGGTTTAACATCCTTTTGTAGGCAATGGATCTCCAACTTCTCATTGTGAGCTAAACCTTTGATTGCTATCACCCTCAAAGATATTGAGGACCCAGTCGCAAGAGGAATGTCAAACTGCATTTGTAGAATTGAAACATTCTCTTTGTGACTCAACTGTTTTGGGCACGCCTGATTACAATAAAGACTTCACTCTGTCTGTGCATGAGCGAGAGGGATGCGCGTTTTGAATGTTGACCCAGGATTATGGAGGGAAAAACAGGCCTTACGCTTATTTTTCCTCAACTCTGGATACTGTCGCTAGAGCTTTGCCAAGTTGCTTGTGCAGCACTGCTTCAGCGGCAGCAGCAATAAAACAGAGTGAAGGCTTGGTATTAGGGATAAAGTTGACTGTCATGGTCCCGCATGCAGTGGATGTACTCCTGAATAAAACGCAAACACAACACCTTACTGCTGCCCGATTAACAGGCTATGAATTGACTCTTATGAGTCACAATATTGTCCTGAAAAAGTGTAATATTCTGAACCCTGCTACATTGGTACCCCTCCCCTCGGATGAGGTGGACAGTGTGGATCACAACTGTTTGTTTAGAACAGAGGAAGAAACGAAGGGACGGGTAGACTTGACGGATATTCCCCTATCTGACCCAGAGGGAATACTGTTTGTAGATGGTTCATGTTTTAAATTACCTGATGGTTCCACGACGGCTGCCTATGCAATTACCACCATGGAGGAAGTAGTAGAGACTAAAAAGATACCTCATAATTCTTCACAGGCTGCGGAACTCATTGCCTTGACTAGGGACTGCCAATTGAGTGAAGCACATCGAGTAAATGTATACACTGATTCCCAGTATGCTTTTGGAGTGGCTCACAATTTTGGAAGACTATGGGCAGATAGAGGATTTTTAACATCTCATGGTTCTAAGATTCAACACGGCAATTTAGTATTAGAATTGTTAGATGCAGTTACTCTTCCTGAGAAAATAGCCATTGTTAAATGTAGCGCACACAAGAAAGTAGAAGATGATGTTGGCCAGTAATGCTTTTGCTGATGAAGTAGCCAAACACACAGCTAGAGATCATGGTGGCCAAATGTACATGGCTGGTGATGCCAGATCGGTGCCAGTGGCCGGGGCTTGTGAAGACACACAAGATGCAGTAGGAGATATGCAGACAGAAGTTCCCCAGGAGGAAAAGGAATTGTGGAAGCAAATTAGGCAAGTAGATGATGAAGGTTGTTGGGTATATCTATCGGAAAGACAGAGATGGTTGCTTCCAAATGCTTATGTTCCTGTTGTAGTGACCATGGCTCATGGTCCCGCTCACATTTGCGCACAAGGTATACGAAAGGTATTAGAACATGTATGGAGAAATTACAACATTCCTAAGCAGCTATGTCCCTAGTGCAAAGATACATGGTTTGTGCCCAGCACAATATAGGACGAGGCACACCTGCCCCAACAGGTCACATTGCACCCCCCTCCATTCCCTTTGAAGTCCTACAGATGGATCACATAGAGATGGAAAGATGTAACAATTTGAAGTATGTCCTTGTTGTAGTATGTAGATTTAGTAAATGGATTGAAGCTTATCCGATTAAAAATAACACAACACACACCACAGCCAAAATGCTATTAAAAGAGTATTTCCCAAGATATGGGCTGCCCCGTTTGGTTTAGAGTGACAATGGAAGTCATTTTGCATCTGATGTGATGGAGATAGTGTGTACTGGTCTGGGCATCAAACAGAAATTTCATGCAGCCAATCACCCCCAGTCAGCAGGGCTTGTTGAAAGGTACAATGAAACATTGAAAAATAAATTAGCAAATATTTGTGCCAGTACTGGATTGAAATGGCCGGATGCCTTACCCCTAGCGTTGTTGTCCATTCGTACCACCCCACACACACGCATAGGCCTCTCACCTAATGAGGTGGTAATGGGCCACCCAGCTAATGTCTGGGGTGTTCCAAGACCAAAGAAAATGTCTGAATTGGAGTATCCATTGCTCGTTGATTATTGTGAACAATTGACCAAAACTTTGTCTTTGCTCAACAAATAGGTCAGGGCCAGTCTTTCCAAACCACCTGATGGTCCAGGCCACTGCATCAAACCCGGTGACTGGATCCTGCCAAAGAATTTCCAGCGGCAAAGCAGCCTCCAGCCCAGATGGAAAGGGCCCTTCCAGGTCCTTTTTGCAACACAGACTGGTGTTAAGGTGGAAGGAAAGAAAAATTAGATTCACGCCTCCCACTGTAAGAGAGTTTCCTTGCCATTGCCCTCTGATCAGGGGGTAAAGGAGGGAATAGCTGACGTTGAGTGCGAGTATGTACCAGAGTATGTCCCTTTCAGTGATGGAATGACAACAAAAGAGGCTGAAAACATGGAACAGGCTGAAATTCAAAATCACTGCCCTCTGAACATTGACGGCGAATTATTGCTATTTCCAGATCAAACAGTCCCAGGTACATCACGGTATAACTTGACGCCGGAAATATACAAGGGCTTTGAACAATAGTTAGGGAAAGTATACTGCATGGAGTACAACAACTGTATCTACAAGGGATTCAGAAGAGCCCAGGACTGAGAAGACTCCACCTCAGGTGCTCAAGAGCGCCAACTTTAATGGACTAACTGGTTCAGCGCAGTTAGAAAAAAAAGGACGCTGTGAAAGACTGAGTAATTCAATGAACAATGGTACTCCACCCATTTGGTAGGATCCAGAATGCTGAAGCTCAGGTGCTAGTACCTGCCCATCCTAGACGGATGTGGTCAGAGAAAGAAAAATGTACCCTTGTCTTCATATTGCTAATTGTGGTCATAGCGATTTACAGTGTTTATTGGTTTATAGAAGAAAAGTTTCCTGTACATACTCTAATTCAGCCTACCCCAACCCCACAGGAGCATTATCATTTCACTCTTCCTCCTCATAAAGCTGCCCATAGAGTCTATTATGGGAATAATACGTTCATTCAGACTTTGCATCAAAGTCAGCTAGGGTCTAACATTACTGATTGTTGGGTGTGTATTGCTTCTCCATTCGGCACAGCATGGTGTCCCCTTCATCCCTTATCCATTCTCTCAGCATGGATCTTGTACCAGATGGTGGGAAATGCTTTCTTTTTTTAACAGAGTTTTTTATAGCGTAAACGTGACCCAAATTGGGTATCAGCGCTATACATAGCACCAGTTGCATTACATGAGGTATATTCTTTTCTGTTAGGCACAGGGATATTAAGTGATTTGCCCAGCATCACAGGATGTTCAGCGTCATTGCCGAGACTCAAACTTAGTTCCCCAAATTCGAGGTCGCCCGCCCTGGCCGTTAGGCCAACTCCTCTCCCCAGACTTCTTTGGGACTTCTATGTCACTAATAACATTGCAACCTATTCTAGGGGGGACAGGGTGCCTGAACATGGTTGGGTTGGTTCTAGGACATTCTGTCAACATGGGGTTGGAAATTGCTCTTAATTGCTGCAGCTATAGGCGGTTTAATATTAGCCTGCTGTTTATGTATACAATGTTTGCCTATATGCTGCTCCTTGTGTTTTTCTGCTTGTCGCCCGCCCCACATTTCTATCAAAGATACCAATAAGATGTTAATGCAGCAAGATGAGTTACTTGGTTTGATGATGATTGATGAAAGTGTTCTCACTGACAGGCCGTCATATATTTAGGGCCATCTCCCAGAGACTCTTCCCATCATCTAAAGCATAGTTTCTCCTATAATGATGTCTCCTGTTCTGCTTCTACTTGTTTGCAGCCTTGAGCACTGCTCAAGAGGAGGATCTGTGGGAATTCAACATTGTGTTTTATGTTTTCGCATTGCTGCAATGTTGCTGCCTTAGCATAAGCATCATGTACATTGTATTACTTTATGCCATTTCCTTTGCACTATCAACCTACAAGTTGTAATTCTATAAAAAGCTAAGTTGCTGTTTTGTAATCACGTGACAAAAGGTTTCAGGCGCCTCACTCAAGGACGAGGTCATTCCAATTCTGAATTTCCTCACATAGACATGATGATGTCTGCGCATTCTTTTCCTCTTGCCCGTGCTCAAGGACTCATGTAACAGGTTCTAAAAAGTTGGAAATGTGCCCATGTATTTGTACACTGTAACACTGTAGACTATATATCCCATGTTTTCACAGTTGTTAGGGGCTCACTCTGCCGTGGTCTCTAACAGGTTGGGCAGACGGTGCCAGCTCTGAGCGAAATAAACTTCTCTCTCCGACTAACCCGGTCTTTTTGTATTTTGGTGGGTGATGTGACCAGTGGGGGACTATCATAAGAGGGTGGTAAAGAAACCCAGACTCCACAGAAGGGGCAGGTATAAACAACATATGTGTTCTATGGAGCTGTATACACTACGAGGTGGAAAAAGAAATGAATTAGTCACCATCGTCACCACAAAGTAGAATTGATGGCTTTAGGACTGTCATGGGCTGTACGGGGTCTAGCTTATAGGGCAAGGCATGTAGAATCCCATCAAGACCCCAGTGGATCTCTATGACAGCATCATAATAGGAGAGTGAGTTTTTGATATATGTTTTCATTCTGTGCCCAACTAAGAGACTAAGGGCCTGATTTAGAAGTTGGCGGAGGGAAACACTCCATCACAAATGTGACAGATATCCTGTCCGCTGTATTCTGGTCACATTCTATCCTATGGGGATTGTAATTGGGCAGATTTGTGACATAGTATTCCATCTGCTGACTTCTAAATCAGGCCCTAAGACAAAAGGGACTCATTTAAAACTGTTTCAAGTAGTGAACAAATTGCCACCCATAATCAATAAGAAAACTCAACTATGAATATACTCTAGCCTCTATATGTGCCAGATCATATTTAATTTTGAATACAATGTACCATGACCATGTAAAACATAAGAGAAGAGATTCACACAGACCATAAATTAGAACTGTGCATACAGGTGTGTATATACAATGAGGCAACACATGACTGAGGTCAGATAAGGGAACAGGAATAATAATTATCTGTAAGAATTCCCAGCTAAGTCCAATAAAGGATATTCAGGGAACTAATCTATAAGTTGTAGCGTCAAGGGTCTTCTGAACTAATTGAAACATAGTGGCACCATTATTAGGAAGCAGTCCAAGGACCTCTCGAAATCCAACACAGCAATTAAAATGTATCCTGAAACACCCTATAAATATAATATTTGGTGAAATCAATATTGCATGCCTTGCTTTTCCAATATATGATACATAATGCAGTTGTAAAAAGTATTAACAATTAGTTTACTGAACTGAACCCAGATTGAAATTGGGGTGAATGGAACCAAAACTTTAGGATATAACTGCAAAAATGTATGACGTTACAACGCATACATTTACAACGCATGCCTTTACAATGCAGTTTTTACATCGCAACATCCTTTACAATGCATACATTTACATCGCATGGCACTACAACAAATTTTTGAAAACTAAATTTACAACGCATTCCATTACATCGCATCATACCTTTACAACACATACCATTACAACGCATACCATTACATTGCATTTAAGGTAAGTGTTGGATAGTGTAGGGGTAAAAATTACTATTCTAACTCCAGGGGGTGCAACAGTAGGGTAAGTGTTGGATAGTGTAGGGGTACTATGCGGTGTAATGGTATGCGTTGTAATGACATGCGATGTAATGCCTGTGTTGTAGTGACATGCGTTGTAGTGTCATGCATTGTAGTGACATGCAATGTAATGGCTGCGTTGTAGTGACATGTGTTGTAAAGGATGTTGCAATGTAATGACTGCGTTGGAAATGTAGTGCAATGTAATGACTGTGTTGTAAAGGTTGTTTCCCAACTGCAAGCATCAACAAAATGTTTTATGACACATTGTCGGGCTATGTCCAACAACAATGTTACATTGTACATTAACAAGAGGCTATGCAGCACCAGTCTCATGGCACTAGTATCCAGGGTCTCTAGAAACCATCAACATGGTCTCGTGTGAAGAGATAATGTTTATTGGGGGGAAACATTTTAATGCATGTGTAGATATGTGCACAAAATGGCTGAATTCCGTGGTTGTGAAAGGTGCATTTAGACATCAAAAATGTATAATTGTTTGCTCTGAAGTAAGAGTGTATGTCTTAATATAACTGAAGTAATCATATTACGGACAGGTAAAGCATTTCATTTAATGTAATGGTGTGTTGTGGAAAATCATGGGCTCTAGGCCCACATGCTTAGAAATAACTGACACAGACACAGTGGAGATACTTTCTTAACTGGCCATGATCACTTGCACTCAAGCCCTTTAATTAACAGGCCCATGTCACTCGTAACGCCTGTGGTGGATAGGTGTGGAGTGTATGTGGCCAGCCCTCAAAGGAGTGGCTGGTAAAACTAATACCTGCTGAGACACCAGAACGTGTCCAGCAGGACACTACATTCCTCCTAAACTTTATTGAAAAACATAGACAAGTAAGACATGTGGGACTGAATGAAAACAACTAAAACAACACAGTCTTACAGCCCTGAGAGGCAGTCTGCAGGACAGTGGTGGACAGGTGCAGCTGGGAGCACAACGGCATCTCGGCAAGCATCCATAATTTAACACGAATACTGTGCTGACGAAATATGGATCCCTCTGCTTCACGTCAGTTGGGTGATTGTCCACCTACGTGATTTGATCAACCTGGCGTGCTCTCGCTGTGATGAAATTGGTGGTAAAAGTTCAAACTTGGGGCATCAGAGGCATCGGTGGAATCCGTTGTGGAGCTTTTCTCCTTTGAATAAATCCGGAAAGACGAATCCTGTCGGGAATGTTATAGCATAGAAGATGCTTGGGACGTGTTCCTCTGAAGGCCCGGTGCCTCCAGGTACCTCGTCAGTAGAGAAGCTTCCAGACCATCTCTTGTATCAGGATACCTTTGGGCAGAAGTGTCCTTGAGGCCCCTTTCACTGGATTGCCACAGGACTGAATGGAGTGTGCAGGACTGCGTGTGGGCTCCCTGGGGGCTGCTGCAGGATCTCCGACAGAACTAGGGCTGTATGGATGACTCATGGTCGGTGTGCTTACCAACAGGAACTAGGTGTGGGTGGGCTGTCAGATAGTCTTGGGACCTCCACAATGTCAGGAGCGCCTTCCTGCTGTCTTGGTGGTTTGTAGGGGTTAGGCTCCACTTGGGTGTTGAGATAATCCTTTGGTGGTTATGGTGATGCCCCTGGCACTTATGGATGTGTTTGTCATATGGATGACCTGGACGACAGGTGGTGATGAATTGTTTGAAGGGAGGATGACTGGTGAGGATGACTAGAGCCACGTAGCTCGCTGTTCAAGCTGGTGCTGTTCTCCTCCCGTGGCATGTGCGGTTGCTAGCAGAGATGCCATCCGGCTCAAACACTCGATGTTTGGGAACTGACGGTTGCACTGGGAAGCGTAGGGGGAGAGACGTGGTTTGTGCTTGCTGGAGGCTTACATGTGGGTCTCACATTGGGCTGTCTTCAGGAAAGTTGCTCTGCTTCGGTGGCTGGCTTGTGTCTGCGAGTGCACTCTTGTAGTGGTGCGAGTCCTCGTTTTTATCCCCTTGTTGATCTCTTGAGCGCACCTGTGGTCGTCCTGTTCCTCAGTGTGATTGGTCTGGCCACATGCTCTTCTTTCATCTCCTATTCAGTTCTTTGTGATGTGGCATCATAACAGGACCTGTTCTTACTGCTTGCAGTTTGATGTGGTGTCCAGTCACGTCGCATGTCTTCTCTGGACATGCTGTGGTGGCAGCTTATCACTAGGAGTGTGTGAATCTCCTCTTGCCTGCAAGGGGCCACTGGTGACTCCATACCAAGGCCGTGTGGGGGAGGACACTATTTGGAATCTTTGGCCCATTGCGGGGTGATGCCATTCAGTTGAGGTGTGTAGATGCTCTTTTTCTGCCACGCTAGGCATCTCCTGAGTGTGTGCTCTACATGCACACCTGTCTCTGCTGTGACTTGCCACTCCTCCCCATCACAGTTAGGCAGACTAGTCCTCCTCTGAAGTGGCGCCATTCACCACCAAGGGACATGCTCTCTTGATTTCTGCTGTAACATGGGATATGGGGAGCTGGGCTGGTAACTTCCCCTTCTGGTGAGGCTGTGCAGGTACTTTATTGGGAAATTGCCTCCCTTGTGTCAGCTGTTTTGGGTGGATGCGTGAGCTGAGAGCCTCCTGCCTGGGCCTCCCTCAAAGATGTTGTTTGTAGCTTGGGGGTGAGGTTGCGGGCTCTTCATGCTATTTCACACTGGTTGGCTTATCATTTGTAAAAGTGTTCATTTCACTTGCCTCTATGCAAATTACAAACTCTGGCAACTCAGGCTAATTGCGGTGTGGTGAAGCGGCAGCTACATAGACACAACTAGTCCATGTGTATTGAAGCCTATGCTGTACTCTGCATGATGCTGACGCAGTCTAGCTGCCAGTGGCTCCATAGCTATAGCAAACAGAAGCAGGGAAAGAGGGCATCCCTGCCTTGTGCCCCGCATGGTTGCTATCGGGTCAGGGTGCTTTAATATTTGCTGTTGTTTAATAGGCCTGTTTGAAAAGATGAAGTTATTAGAGCACTGCAAATGTACCAATAACATTTTGAATTGTATATCCTTTGACTTTTACAAATACCTAAGAATTATATTTCTATAAAAAACAACTTTGACAACACTACTACGCCGTTCACCTCAAAGCAATGAACGGCCGTCAGACATGCGACGATTTGTGAGAGATAAATTGTGAATCTATATTCCCTTCCACTTCTCTCCCACCCTAATCACATTCTGCTGCATAACTCGCACAAATTCACTTACAGCGAGTCATGTTCCTAGCTGTGGTCAGCTTTATCTGGGGTGGCTGATAGCGCGCTTGGCAGAGCGCGTCTTGGGTTGAGATTGTGACAGGGCCGAATATGAGCATGTGGTAGCCTCGAGAGCACACAGATGGGTCCGGAAGAATGAAGGTCACAGGTCACTGCTAAGTAACTGTGTGGTGATTTCAGCGGGCGAGCCTGCTATGGAGACACA
Organism: Triturus cristatus; assembly: GCF_964204655.1. Classification (NCBI taxonomy): domain Eukaryota; kingdom Metazoa; phylum Chordata; class Amphibia; order Caudata; family Salamandridae; genus Triturus; species Triturus cristatus. The sequence continues at coordinate 1,192,140,727 of NC_140589.1, forward strand.
TGCCCAAAAGGGAAGACAAACTGTGGGATTAATGAACCACAACTCTCTCCCTCTGACTCCGAATCTGAGATGACGAATTTGAGAAGGGGTGATTCCTTAACTCCAGGGCATTCGGAACATGCACAATTCCCTTGGCCCAGCAAAGACTTGCCCTTGGTTGGTAGTGATTAAGCTGCTAACACCATTCTGGGGTTCAGTCATGGTCACACACATATTGGTCCTTATTGGTCCTCAGCCTGTGATTCTGGACGAATCACTTAACCTCCCCGGGCCCACCAAAATAATGAATGTGTCCTTGTGTAACGTAACTGGTGCTCAGGTAAAGCTCTCCAATACCTTTGGGCAAGTTCGCGCCATATAAATCTTCAAACAAAAAAAAAAGGGATGCAGTTTGTTAGTTTCAAACATAAGAAGGTGCACTCAATAGAAATAACAATAAATCCAAGTGAGCTGATATATTCCAAAGTTCTTCTTTTATTCATGAAATCATTTAAGAAACGGCAAACAGACAACGCGTTTCGTTCCTTATTGCAACAGGAACTTCTTCAGGGCTAAGAATCAATCAACAATGGGTAATAGTAGAACAACAGGAATACGCAGTCCAAATTATCCCAATGATGGCTAGTGTATGTACTCCAAGTTACGTGTATAAATGGCACACCGAAATCTGAATCTTTATAAGAGCTGTATGCATAATATCTCCAATATAATGGTAACAAAGCTGATCGCACAAAGTTTTAAATCCTGACGTGAAGTGCAGATGGTTTATATTGTAAAAGTCTTAAAAGAAGAGGTATGAGTAAAGCCTCCAGAGTATGGATGCCGAAGCTGATAGAATGAGGTATAATTCCCGACACAACGGCAAAAACTTTAAAGTATGATGATCAAAGTGATCCGGATGCGACGAGCAGCATAATAACCAGCAGCAGTTTGTTAGCTTAACAAAAGAATTTCAAGAAATTTACAGGTATAATATTTGCAAACTTTACATTTCATGGGGCGCGCGCGTACAAAAAAAAAAAAAATGTAGCTAAGAATTGCCAATACAATAGAAGGAAAAGATTTACTGCAAACCCCATGGCTCTGGGAGGAAAAGATAAAAAAAAAAAACAACAAAAACACACCAGGTCTGGGGCCCACGAGGAGGGCCCATCCGAAGTTGCAGGATCAAATTAATAATCTCTCACATATACGTAGGCAGGTGCCCTGCACCCATGGCAGTGTAATCTAGGGTTTTCTTCCCCCCAGAATAGGAAATGAGTACAGTGGACTGCGTAGTACAGACGGGCAAAAACCAATCAGGGTTACTGGGTTTGCAGGGGTACTTACCGGGGGGAGCCTGCTAGGAGCATAGGCGAAGTAGAGGATGTTATTTAATGAATGTATGTTGTATCATGCCTCCACAAGCGGTATCTGACTGTCTCCCAATTTTTGATTTCATGTATGACCCATGGTGAGAGGCGACAGTGCTGTAAGACTCCAAACAGGATACAAGCATACCACTACATAATGGCAAGGACGGAGCGGAGCACACCATGGCATTTGTGGGAAGATTGCCGCCCCAGATTACCAGACGTCAGCCTCCCGGAGACACAGCTAGAGGTTGGTATCCTAGCGCTCAAGCGGAGCAACGGCAGGGGCAGGCTGCACAGAGAGCGCAGCGGCAAGCGCAAAGGGACGACATAGGGTTGTGGGAGCCGCAGGAAGACGGAAGCCTCACTGGCGGCGTGACGGAAACAAAAGGTGTATTGGTTTGGTTATGGAAACACACCGACAGGGCGGTGTGTGGGAAGGCTACTCACTCTGGGATGCCTCACGGCTGGGTGAGTACGCCTGACAAACATCGGGGTAGCAAACGGAGACGGCACTCGCAGTCCAGCTGCCACCAGACTGCAGGGCACAAAAGTGACTAGCAAGGTAGTGAGTTGGGGCCTAACTCCGGGAAAGGCTACCCCCCCACACACAAAGGGGCGTGAAAACAACAAAGAACAATCTACGAGCTGTCAGGGTGATTTACAACCCTAGGAGATACCAATTAGCAAAAGACAAACCAGTGATTTATGGCCAGCCGATAATTTATGGCTGATGATTTATGATGCTCATGCAGAATGATTTATGACAACAAAATGATGACAGATTTGTGACAGAATGATTTATGACATCCCGATGATTTATGACCATGATTTATGGCTGCTGATTTGTGATGATCAGGCAGAGTGATTTATGACAACAAAATAACGCCCGATTGCGGCAGAATGATTTACGATACCCGATGATTTATGACCCCTGATTTATGATTTCCTAATAACACTGAGTGGTACCCAATTTGCGATAATGTAGGATAATGATTTATGACCCCGGCCCCAAGAAGGTGTCCTGGGGAGTTGTACAAATATGACGTATGTAATGAGTAATAAAACTGCAGCCAACAACCACCACAAAATACAATTACTGTTGGCTGTGTGTAGTAATGCAGATACACAAGTAGGGTACTGTTCCTGGAATGGGCACAGTGCGGCTGTTATGCTGTTCAATGTCTCCACCGTGAATCATACTGAAATCCCTGTGTTAGCAAGTTGCTTCTTGGTTGTAAAAAAGCTGCAAGGGTTTTCTCAGATAAATGCAGATGGCTGTAGCGATTAGACGAAAATATTATACTTTGGGTGCACAGTCCGTCTTTCCGTGCAGTGCATTTCTTCCTCTACTAAACAAAGAAGGATGAGTAGAGTGCACATATCAATTCCCGGACAGCTGATTGGGCGGTAGGCATGGTTCTACACTTCACTGCTTGCAAGGTTTACTACAATTTCCTGGCTATTTTTTCAGCTGCGTTTGAGCAATTTAATTAAAAGACAGCACAACCAGTAGAACACAGCAGCATCCGATAGAAACGCGTAGATTTATTATTTTTAACATAAGATGGATAAAAAGGAGGCAGCAGCAGCTCCTGAGAGGGAGTGAAGAAGAGCTGTTTAGAATACAAACAAGCTGCAAGGTGCGGGAGGTGTTGTTCTGGGAAGGGCAGGGAGATTAAGCGAACTGGGAGCATTAGCGAGGACAGAGCAAAAACAAAGTAGTGCACTGAAGGAAAACATATGGCTTATGGTAAAAGGATTCATTGCGCAGGGGCAGTCTCCAGGGCGAAACAAAAGGAGGGACTACAACGTTTATTCACCAATGATAAGCCAGCATTTCTAAAGGACAGTAAGAGGAACTAATCAGAAAGTTGGATGTTGTTTTAAGCCCATATTTTAGATACTACAGAACTTTTCGCTTCCTAGGCGAGACCTAAAAAACAACGAGCCACCTCATACCGTAAGTGCGACTACCCCGACTACTTAAGAGCTTGAGATCTGAGTGACCATATGGCCTTAGGTAGAGCTGGTGCCATACTCAGAGTATAGACATGACCAAGTCTTCAGAAGTGGTGAAAAGTTGGCAATGTGTGGTTGTCTTTTTGCTAATTTTTTCTCCAATTTAGCACTTTTACACTCTAAACATGAAGATAAAATAAAGTAATCATGTACCTTTATTCTTCCCACTATTTATGTTTATTGAGACAGGGAGGAATAACAAGGAATATCCGAGTTTTCGGTTTCCAATTACGTACCTTGGCGAGGGACTTGTAGCTGGTAACGCTGTCTCCAAAGGTGACTGATGTGGCTAATACATAGATTAATAAACATGAATTGTGGATGAGTGTTGGAGGGTGTCGACCTGTATAATTTTTGGCTTATTTGTATATTCTTATTTTAGGCTTAATGCACTAATAAATGTCAAATGAATCTGCTATGATAGTTGACGTGCAGCTGTGCCACGTTATTGACTCTCACCATACTACCATTAGGATCCCTACCCTTTCAAAGAGGGAATAAGCTCCTCAACAAACATAAGGAAGCCAAATACATCTGTCACCTCAGCTGTATCTGATAATTCCCTTTTTAGGTTCACCTGCACGACATCACAGCTGTCTGGTTGCAAAGGACCTATTGGGTTTACCAAGAGCTTACAGAGTCTGACAGCACACCCACTGCTCACTATTGGCTGCTTTTTGTCACTCTCATTTTCTTGCTTCTTATTTAACGGCTATCCAAGTCCAGGTTTGTCCATCTTGTTTTGTCCTTCGCATGCAACATAGCCTATTTACCATCTCTGTAGTTGGCTGGCTTCTGTCCTTCCACTGTTCCCTTTTAGGGAACTACTTTTATAGGTTTTGCCTGCACTGTGCTTGTGCTGTGCTTGTGAAATCTCTTGTTAACAAAAAAAATCTTAAAACTGACTTAGAGGTCGCCTATTACTTATCATCACTTACCATTGGTTGGCTCCAATGTCACTCTTGTTTCCTAGCTTCTTATTGGTCAGAGCCTCCTCCTCACCTTGACTTCCTCCTGGGGCTTCTTGATGTGGAGCTGTGGAGCATAGCATGGACCAAGTACAGATTCCTGTCTGTGGCCAGTGCCCTTCCACTGATCCCAGGCACCCGCAGGTACTCCTTTTTTTCACTTTTGGACATGTACTCTTAAGGAGTGCATATACAAAAGTATAACTGTCTATTGTCTGTTTGGTTTCTCCACACCCCTACCCTACTTCCACTGTTGATTCTGTTTCCCTTCCCCCGCCCTCCTCCTGTGGTCCATTTTGTTCCTCCCCCTTGCATCTGTCTGTTCTATTCAAGGGTAGATGGGCTGGCTTTGTCCAATCTTTCTGGGATTTCAAATACCATGTGTCAACGAACGGAAGACCTAAACAGTACACTGTGCAACAAACTCCACATCGGTCAATACAAATGGACTGATAGTTGACCGCCACATTCAAATACAACGGTTTCCATAACAAATTAGGGATTTCTACCCTTATGCAATATGTACCCCAGTCTGATGTTGTCATATTCTTTTTGCGCCGCCTAGTGCTTAGAAGGTTTACCACATGCAGGTTCCTGCGCCCAGTAGAACAAGAAAGAAGTCAAAAGATTTTGAGACAAAGAAAAGTTGGATTTATTATAGACTTGCCCACTGGCCACCTGAGCAGGGTACATGTTGTCTGCCTGCCGGGCTGCAGACCTGTGCCACCAAGAAGCAATACACCTGCTTAAAATACATTTGCTTCCATTGCACTAGTTACATTTAATTTTCAAGAGCGCCCTTCTTGCGTTGTCCGTTCTTTGTTCCCCTCCCTCGTGTTGCTTGTCCCGCTAACCCTCAAGTGCTGTTTTAATACATATTGCGCGGTAGCGTGGACTGCTGTGTAACATGGCTTAAAGGAAAAAATGAGCCATACCACAGTCAACGCTGGCAGCGTTATAGAGCTTTTTTGTTTCACTTTAACCTAAGTTGGACAGTAGCTCCTGCTGCTGTGTAACATGTAAAACAAGATTTTGCAATGCAATAAGTCTCGCATTTACGCGAGTTTGAGCTATTGACATTGTAAATGACAATGCCTTTTCTTTATGTTTTGGTTTTTAAAACATAAGTAAAATCACAAATTACAATGCCAGTTACTTAAACTCGTGTAAATGCGAGACCTATTGCATTGCAAATGCTTAAGCCCGATAACAAAGAATATTTATCAATCCAAACCATTCCAGGGTTGGAGGCGTAATACCTGGGACAATATACTGTTGACCAGATTTCAGTTTGGTTTAATCAGATGTCAGCTCTCCGTTCCTGTGGGCCAGTTTAACCCAAAAGCTATCCTTATTTTCCCTTGAGATGAACTTTACTTGCAAACCCTGGCACAGTTCATATTCTTTTGTAAATGTTTTTGTGTTTATACCAAAATGTATTTCATTTTGCTACTTGGGAGTCCTTTGGTGACTAGCTACATCCCAGCGTTATTGCACTTACAGATGTTACCCATACCCGAGGTGTTGATACTTTTCACAAATGTGATCTTCGACATAGACAGTCTTTATTGTTTTAGATTGCTAGACATCTATTTTGTATTTATTTTTATACATGTTAACTCAATCTGCACGTTATAGAATCCTAGCAATATGATTACAATCCCGTAATTATGTTTTTAACACTAAAATAAAAGTGTCAAAAACAAAGGGATGGCAAAAATGCATGTATGGGTGCTCTCAAAGGAGGTAAGTGAGATTAGTAATGACACATGCATCAGTGATGTGTGAAGCATCGAATTCTACATGTTATTCCTCATTTACTTTGTAAACTGTAAGCTCAGCGAAGGAGAAATGTATGCATCGCACCCGCCAAATAGGAATGCTATGATCCGAGCGTCTTAGTGAAAATAGTCGTCTTCATTAAACGTAGGAACGGGTGAAACACGAGACAGGGCCCTCCATCGCCATGCTTTCAGTTTCAGACGTAATCGAATCGAAATGCAGAGCCAAACACATCTCAGGGGAGAATAGGAGGGTGCTAGCAGGCTTTACGGACGGTAGAATAGCGTGCCAAAGTACATTGCAAGCTAGGTTGTCGTGACAATAGCTATACAATAAACAAGCATTGAAAATGCAATAGGTCTCGCCTTTGATTAAGTTAAATCCATTTGCTTTGCTACTGGTATTGTATAGCAAAGCAAATGGCTTTAACTTCATAAAAGGCGAGACATATTGCATTTTTAATGCTTGCTCAAACAGGGAACCCTCCGTGAGAGCCTCACTTGAAAGAGAGAGCAGTCCACAGACGTGTGTGAATTCTTGACTACAGCTGGCAGTAAGTTGTGGGTAATAGCGCCGGTTGTTTATCTTTTTTTGTGACCTAAAAATTAATGCTAAATAATTCTAGTTAGGATCCCGTTGGTATTTAGGGTGTGAGGGTCTTATGTGCACATGCCTGGAAAGCGGCTGAATATCCTTTGTGACGTCTTCCACCTCCATGCCATTTTTGAGCCAACAACGCAGTTCTGTTTTGGTTTTCATTGCAAACACAAGTTTATAAATGCAGAATGCAAAGTGCTCTTGCTTAATTAAACATCTAATGCTGGTAAAGGGCTCACCCGTATCACGGCGTCTCCTCTCACCTTGACACAGATAGTATCTTTGCAGTTTGTCAGCCTCTTTTATAAGACCAAGGCTAATATTGTTTGCATATTGTGTTTATGTCCATTTTTCCAACGTTAGCACCCCTAGAGCAGTATGTTCCTCATAAAACTACCACCAAGGTACGCAGTGCGACGTAACCACTCAGACACGGGGCTGGGCACAGTTGTCCCTTATTTTGTAACGGGCACTGGTGAGTGAACGGGCACAAGTGTAGCACGCTCCCATTTTAACACTAGTGAATGGGTCTAAATGACTCCACATACATTAGAATTAAAGTGCCCGCAACACATGGTTGTAGCTAAATAAACATCTAATGCTGGTTAAGGGCTCACCCGTATCACGGCGTCACCTCTCACCTTGACACAGATAGTATTTGTGCAGTTTGTCAGCCTCTTTTATAAGACCAAGGCTAATATTGTTTGCATATTGTGTTTATGTCCATTTTCCAACGTTAGCACCCTTAGAGCAGTATGTTCCTCATAAAACTAGCACCAAGGTACGCAGACACAGGGCTGGACACAGTTGTCCCTCATTTTGTAACGGGCACTGGTGAGTGAACGGGCACAAGTGTAGCGCGCTCCCATTTTAGCACTAGTGAATGGGTCTAAATGACTCCACATGCAATAGAATTAAAGTACCCGCGACACATGGTTGTAGCAGCCCAGTGCATTATTGGAATTGTAGTCTCCCTGAGCAGTGCAAATGACAGACGCGCCTACAGGGAAAAGCTAAGAGGCGCCAAGCTTCCTTGAACTTGTGGCAAAGAAGGACGAGAATTAATGTATTAATAAGGGTTGGAATCCCAGCCAGATAGGTGGACTGAGACATCCCACAGAAAAGCAAACACTATCGGCAGACATCCCAGCCATGACCTCATTAGAAAGAACTGCGTCGGGGTGGGGGCAGAGGGTACTTATCCTCGTCTCATACCACAACTCTGCCCGGTTCTGTGCCAAACGGTTTATTCAGGTAGGAAATAAGCGGCAAAACATCCAAAAAGTTTTAACAAGTATAAATATGAGCAGTATGGTGCTGCGCAATGACAAACAAAAATTAAATCACAGAGTATTTTCAAAGTGACTTAAAAAAGGAACAAAACACTAAGGGAAGGTGTACAAAGGAGAGTTGCTTGTGGCACCTCAGTTACTGACCCATTACTAAACCCTTAGCAGTAAAATGTACCCACAACGTACCCCTGCCAATACATTGGTCTTATTCTGAACTAATATATTTTACATTTTTGGGTTAGGTGGTGGGAGAGAGGGCAAACGAGCAATCGGGAGTGGGTGTCAGGGGCATGCAACAAGCAGTCACGAGAGAAAGCAACACAACAAGAAATCGGGCGTGGGTGTCAGGGGCATGCAACAAGCAGTCACGAGAGAAAGCAACACGGAGGGGAGTGAACGAGGGAGGGAACAACACGGAGAGAAAGCAACAGGGAGGGGAGCCCATGAGAGAGGGAACAACACGGAGAGAAAGCAATATGGAGGGGAGCCGACAAGGGAGGGAACAACACGGAGGAAGGACAGACGGGGGAGGGTGCTGGAAATGTCATGCAGCTTTACGCATAAGATGGAGTCTCAGGCTGCTGCTATGTGAAGCAGCACTAATCGCTGACAGATAAGGAGTGGCTTAGTAGTGTGGGGAGAAGCCTTCCGTGTAAAGTGCATAAATAAAACAAGCTCGACCCAGGCGGCCCGTGCTCACAATGACAAAGAAAGAGTGCGTCCCAGCTAATGAAGGAGACTGTGTAACGTCGCAAGGGAGAGATCCAATCCCAGTGGGCGGGTCAAAAGTGGACGGGGCGGTAACAAGGATGGACTAAGAAGCATCCTTTTCAATCGTGAGCCTGCGTTTTGCATGGAGATTGATGCTAGCGAATGAAGAAGATGGGCGGGGCTTCAACTCCGCCTCCGAAAGCTTCGGAATCTGTATTGATTTCAAGAAGCCCTCGCATGGCGAGAGCAACGCATGCGCGCTGCTAACACCAGGCGAGACCTAAAAATATTGCAATACGAATGGTTATCCCTTCTAGACTTTTTAAACGTACTGTAGCACCGTGTTGATAGAGCTGCGAGACATTTGCGTACACGAAGAATGCAATCTGATAAATACATTAGGATGCGGAAACCAGTGGGTGCTGCTATCCCATAGTGAGGTTGCAATGCGCCCTTTCTTCTGGGCTCTGTATTCACTGGGCATGCATTGTGCGAGTAGAGTAATAAAGGGTGTCAGAAAGAGTAAGAAGACCAGTGTCAAACAGGAAGAATGGGAAATACATGGAAAACATGCTTTTGCGAGTGTTTATGCAAGTGGCATTGTAAATGACAATGCTTTTTATTTATGTGTTTTAAACCCAACACATATATCAAAGGCATTGTTATTTTTAATGCTAATAGCTCAACCAAACTCTCGCAAATGCGAGAGCACTTTAATGTTGGCTGCGCCTATTTATTTAGACGCTGCTCACGGTATTCAGGTTACAGTTAGCAGCGTCTAAACAAAGGGGCATGGACAATATTAAAGTGAAAGCGCATATGGTGCGCTTTCACACATTATTTATTATTAATTAATAAAATAAAAAAGCACAACTGCAAACGTGAAAGCTGCCGTCTGTAAAATAAATAATTAAATAAGCGCTGCCGCTAAACTGAAAGCAGACCGCGCCGTAAATTAAATAAGTGTGGCCGCTATAGTTAAAGCGGACCGCGTAATTAATAAAAGAAAATACAGTAGTAAGAGTGGGGCATGCTGCGATGTCGTGGGTGGAATGGGGGAGACAATTAAGGAAAATAGTGCTCACCAACTTATAAAGCAGAGCATGTAACAACACCAGTAAAAGGTCCAGTCCTTATGGGTGGTAACTAAAAGAGAGAGTGCAGTACCAAGGAGGGACTGACAAGCCTCATAATGAATCTTAAGACAGCGTTCACAAAGGACAATGGCAGAAGCCAATTAAAAATATGGGTGGAGAGTGGGCGGGGCTTCTAGTGCATACCCTAATAGAGCATGCCTCACAGAGCAAGCAGCGCATGCGCACTACCGCTAGGCTCGACCTAAAAAATGGCAAAGCCAATAGTTTTAGCATGGGTAAAACATATAGACTTTGCCAATCCTTGTTTTCTTTTTCGGCTCAACACTGCATGAAATTGCATGTTTTTTCTAGCTCCCTTCGTTTTATGCTTCCACCTCTCAAACACCCACCCCCGCTGCTGCCTTCTTCGTGTGCTGCAAGCTCCATATTGGATGCTTCTTCCCCTTGCCAAACTCCCCTGCGCTAAGGTTTGCTTTCTCCCTTGTGTCTTCCCCTTGCCCTTCATGTTACTTCTACCACATGTTCTGCTTCCGCTTCTCCAATCCACTCAATATTACTTAACACCCCACCTGCCCCTATTTCTCCTCTCCAACGCCATTCTGCTGGTCTCATTTATATATTTATTTTTGGGGGAGGTTCAGGTAGCCAATTGCCGCCAAATTCTCTGCCTTAACAACACTTTTGCAATATTTCTATTTCATTTCTGTATTCATCTATCCATCTTGGATACCAATGCTATTTCATAAATTCAATCTCAAATGCCACATAAATGACAAAAGTCTGGTTATGCTAAACACAATGCAGATGTAGGAACCCCAGTCCAATGACATCTTGTAACTAGCTATATTCTATGCTGTGTCACATAAGACATACAACAAAACAGCGCAATGCTCTACAGTCTCAGTACATTTCCTCAAACTGTGAATCTCTCACTAATTGACTCAGCTGTTAACCGTTTGCTACGGGAACCACTTAGGGGGGAAATTCTGTACCTAAATTGATATATATTTGTTTGGCCAAGGGGGATTAAAATAGAATCCAAATAGGGCTCAAAGGCTATCGTAGACTTAAAATCTAAAAAGGCTGATTTTATAGTTGATTGATTTGTACCATCTTATTCGTTCCCCTAAACAAAAGACCAAAACTTCTCTTTTTTGTTACATGTGCAGCTTCCTTCTGGGTTCTCCATAACATTTCCAGACCTATGGTAGTAAAGTATAATTTAACAAACTTTAAACATGGAACTTTACATGAGAATTCCATTGCAATTATCTCTCCAAGTCCCCGTCCATATTAAATCAGTTCCTTTGTTTGTTTCTCTGCTTGTTACTCCTCCCCTCCCATAGCCATATGTAGTGGTATGCTGGAGTGCTCTGGGCAGATTAACCATAGACCTGAGAAACCATTGTTCCACTTACGCTAGATTGATCACCTTAGAGTGCCCTCAGAGCTCTATGCCATATAGGAACTCTTCCAGGTCTTGTACATTGTAAATCTGTAGGGTGGGTAAAACTGCTTTTGTCAAGGTCACTTTCTGAGTCGTTAATATCCTAACTCTATATTATTGCATTTTGAGTGTGCTCTTGGTTAGCTTCGTATCTCAAGACATTGTGGCAGTAAATTTCATGCCCAGGTATTCAAAGACCTTAACTCTTTCAAGCACTATCTCATTTAGTTTGGGAGTACCCCTAGAGCTTTATATGTGTTAAAGACCATGGGCCCGATTCACAGAGGCAATCTGGGACAAAAGACTAACTTTACGACTTTTGGTGTTCACAGAGGTCATTTACGAGCCGTATCTTTACGTCCTGACCTGGGCCGTACTCTCCGGCTCAGCCCGGATTAACTGTAATCAATGAGCCAGAATGCAATTTTTTACAAAAAAGGAACAATAGGAACGTGTGATACATGGTAGAGAAGGTCATGAAAATCAGTTGGGGCAGGGAAAAGGGAGTGGCTGGACACTACATCATATCCCAGAAAGGTTTGCTCATTTGAATTATGGTACATGCAGTCCACAATTTGCACTCCCCTCAGTGCTGGCTGTAGTGTTACACCACACCAACACTACAGTCAACACTGAGGGGAGTGTAAATTGTGGACTACAACAATTTGCAGCCCCTTCAGTGTTGACTGTAGTGTTCCACTATTCCAGCCCAACTGTGGGTGTAAAGATTCGACTCGTAAATTACCTCTGTGAACACCAAAAGTCATAAAGTTAAACTTTTGTTTCAGATTGCCTTTGTGAATCGGGCCCGATGTATTTAGTCTTGGCAGTGTTCACTTTGAGGCTTCACTTTCTGTAGAAGTCCGCAAAATGATCTAATAGCACCTGAAGACTCATTGGCGTCTTAAAAATTACTAATTTGTAAACAGGAGGGCTGGGATCCCATGTCCATGTATCTTAGGGGAATCATTCCTGCATGTGCTTAAAAAATCCACAACACCATTCATAAATAGTGAAAACAATATGGGGGCCAGAACGCACCTCTGCCCAACGCCCTTCAGTAAATGGATGCACTCTTTTTTTTCACTACTGACCCCATATCTTACACATGTTTAAGTTTGATCATGCAACCTTATTCAAATGTATAGGTTGTTGTCATGTCCTGTAAAACAAGCCATAGGTTTTCCTGTGAAATCAAATCAAATACAGATCTGAGGTCCACAAACATTACATATAAACGTTCCTTACCAAGAAAGACAGTTTTCCAATGCAATAACATATATATATATTTTTTCCCTAAAGCCAGCTTGTATATTTGACAGAACATCATTTCTTGGCCATCCAATCCTGTAATTTTCCAAGCCCCTCTATAAACATTTCTTTGTAGACTATGAGACGAATACGTCTGTAGTCACTTGGTCCACCCCTTTTGCCCTTTTTCAGAATTGGAACAATCTAAGCCCCTGCCCACGTAGTTGGTATTTTGGTGCCCTCCAGGATTGCATTGGAAATTGTGTTCACATAGTAGCCCCATACTTCCATCTGAGACATAGAAAGATCGCGGGGGATGTTATCAGGGCCTGGTACCTTGTTGGGAATAATAGCTTTAATAGCAAAAAAAGTGTCTGTGATAATAAATGCTAGTAGCTCTTTGTTCAAAATCATAGAATCAAGCAGTAGCAGCTCATTGTCGTATTTTAGATGGTTAACCTGGGAGTACAGGCCACTAAAATGGTCAACCCATGCCTGCGGGTTAATGTGCCTATCCAAAGTTTCTACCTTATTTAGGCTATCATGGACCACTATAGGCCAAACAGCCTATAGTCTTTTTTTGTGGCTACCTTCAGCAAATCATGTTACTTAGTACCATCCCATTCCCTATTTGCTTTTGTCAAGGTATTTTTATATAATTACCTGGTGCTTTTAATGCAGATACCATTCTTGTTACTAACTGCCGCAATCAATGCACCTTTTGAAGCTCTACATAAAAGAAGGTCTTTAGGAAGTTACAACATTTGACCTCATTTCTCTCCAGTAGAAAAGACTTAGGAAAATGAATATTTCTTCATAGGCCTTAACCAATGAGTCATTAGTGCAATGTTTACAAGTTCTTGTGACAAGTTTTCTATACCATCTGCCAACTCTTTGCACATCCTGGATACTCTATCAGGTGGCTTTATGAAAGCCCCCCCCCATCTCCCCCCTCAAATTTCATTGATTATTTGAGACAAAGTTTGAATTCTGGTTAGATGATGGCTAGAGTTTTAATAAACAATAGTGTGCCTTTCATCACCAAATTCAGGGCATTATAGTCGAAATCACAATGATTTAACATAGTAGTCACATTAATCTTATTGTTACATCCAACAAAATATAATCTCTCCTGCTCGTGTGTGGTCTATTATAAGTGTGTCACCCAGAGGGGTCAGAAAGCGATTGTCAATTACAAGACCTAAGCCCCACGGCTGGAGTGCCATTTGAGCGGAGGGCTGGATGCCTGCTCCTCACTTCCGCCTAAAGGCAGCGGTCTGGCTGTTAGCCTACCGCGCCTACAAAACCTCAATGCCAGCGAGGATGCGCAGCGCACACGCTCAGCAGGCGCCCTCTGGCGCGCCAAAGGCAAGCCCGTCTGTGCCCGTCCGTGGCTGGCCGGGGCCATGGGCCAGAACCCCTGTGTGTTTGGACACAGATCAACACCTGAGGTACTCAGGTAGTCAACTTAGAGAACCGGAACCCCCAATATCAGCGTCATGTAAGCACTGGTTATCAGTAGAACAGAGGGTGTTATGATGCACGCACTGCCCTGTTCAGAGAAAGGCACCAAACGTACCTCTCAAAGGGCAACAAAATCATGAACTTAATCTCTGACTCATCAACTGCAGGGCTTTGAATAGGCATAAGATTGAAATTCACGATTGTATCCTAGAAAAAGAACCGAATGCCCTATTCCTCACAGAAACTTGGTTGCACAAATCCTCTGCTCCTGACATACTACAAGCACTCCCACCTGATTACGGGATCCTTAGACAGGACAGCGTTAATAAAAGGGGAGGGGGCATAGAGATAATTCATATACTATCACGAGGTTGCACGATGCATGCGGTAGAAATAGACCACTGTGAAGCAGCCTCTTTTTCAATAAAGGCTGCCGATAAACAGACGGTGAATGGTTTTCTGATGTATCGACCGCCCGGAGCAGCTTCAGGATTCATCGAATGTCTGGTGGAATTAGTGGTTCAACCAGCACTGTGCCATAGTAACTTGACTATCCTAGGAGACCTAAATCTACATTTTGATAACCAATTGTGTGGGGAAGCACAGGCCCTATGTCAGGAACTTGCCGGGCTCCAGTTAGCACTTAAATCTACACATGCAACACACCAACTAGGGCACTTACTAGACCCTATTTTTTCTCTGCTCAGGTCTGGTTGTTGAACCCCCAACGGCGGTCCCTTGGTCCGACCACTATCTTATTGCCTTCTCCATCCCCCTATCTAAGCCATCCCCTACAGTGAGCTCAACAAACAATATCACGCATAGCAGATGGTCTAAATTCAATGCTGTAAGCTTCACTCAGACCCTACAATTAAATCAACCCTCCCTAGGTAAAGACATTAATGAGGAGAGCCAAGTAGTTGATAGATGGATTATGGAAGCACTTGATGTGGCTGCCCCATGGACTTCTAGCACCCCGCGCAGACGTGTCAAGTCCGCTCCTTGTTTTAACGAAGCCTTGCGGTCGGCTAGGCAGTCTTGTAAACGCTTAGAGCGTAAATGGAGGCTAGGTTTTCTGGATTTAGACAAAGTGGCCTACAAGCTAAACTTAAAGCATTATCACTCCCTCATTAAGAAGACACAGGCTGCCTTCTACACTGAGAATACTGAGAGGATTGAGCAAGCGGATAACTCCATCAGGGAACTTTTTGCTATTCTTAAAGATTTATCGTCGCTAGAGAGAACAGTAGCGCCGGCCTCCAGTTCGGAGGGGTCGTGCAACTAAATTGCCGACTTTTTCACTGCAAAAGTATAAAAAATGTATGACACCTTCCCAGCTGAGGCTCACAACGGCTTTTTATGCCGAACCGAACAAATCCCGGAGTGGGGGGAAAATTGGATCTCAGAATTGCATCCCCCCTCTTTGGAAGAGCTGAAAAAGATAGCTTTGGGTATAAAATCAGGCTCTCTAAAAGATCCATCCACGTCAAAAATGATTTACATGGGGCTAAATATTATACTACCCTTTGTTCAACAGCTGCTAGAAATCTCCTTTCAGGAAGGGCTGGTCCCGGACACTTGGAAGCAAACAATTGTTCTCTCCTTGAAAAGAAAACCTACAACAGATGTGAATCTGCTGGGGAACCTGCGGTCTATCTCATTGCTTCCCTACTTCTCAAAAATTGCCCAAAAAGTGGTAAACTCACAGCTGGTGGCACACATCAATAAACACAACCTACTACATCCCACTCAATCAGGCTTTAGAGCAACATGCTCGACGGAGTCGGCATTGCTTTTTGCTACTGAGACAGTATGCAGGCGGATAGATGAGGGTCTGACGACTGCACTAGTCCTTCTGGCCCCTAGTGCAGCGTTCGATACGGTATCCCATAAGCTGCTCCTACACCGTCTCAGACTGGGGGGTTTGAACGGGATTGCTCTTAATTGGATGACTTCCTATCTGCATGGCCGTAGCTTTCAAGTGACACAGCCCCCACATACCTCCAAAAACATTTCTTTGACACAGGGGGTGCCTCAGGGCTCAATCCCGAGCCCTACCCTTTTCAATCTATACGTCGCGTCCTTAGCTAGGATTGTGGAGAAACACGGTGTCACCATAGTGTCATATGCAGATGACAGGCAGCTAGTGGTCACCCTGTCTCCGAATTCGGTGCAAGCAGCCAGCAGTTTTGCGGACTGCCTAAAAGATCTTGCCTTCGGGATGATGAGCAATTGCCTGAAACTGAATGGTAATAAAACAGAGCTATTGGTAGTAGGGAATGCTCCATTCATTTGGTCTTCAGCATGGTGGCCACCAATCTTAGGCCCAGCCCCCACCCCTAAGACAGAGGCGAAAAACTTAGGAGTTTGGCTGGATTCTACCCTCTCCTTTGAGACTCACATCAAGAAAGTTGCAGGCAAGTGTTTTGGAATCCTGAAGACTCTATAAATCTTTAGACATTCTCCCTGTTTCTGCTAGGAAAACCCTGACCCATGCCCTCGTTACATCTTAGTTGGACAACGGGAATGTTCTATATCTGGGTGCAAAAACAAAGTGCCTCCACAGGCAGTGTATCCAGAACGGGGCAGCTCGCTTGGTACTGAGTCTGCCCAGAAGGGCTTCCTCTAAGAAAGCGCTTGACTTCTTACACTGGCTGCCTATTCAGAAAAGGATTACTTTCAAGGCGCTATGCTTTTGTCAGCATACCTTGCAGGACAAAGGCCCATATTACTACGGGACCTTCTTATCCCTTACAATCCAATATGGCATTTTAGATCTACTAGGACTCACTTGGTTATAATTCCCAGGGTAAAAAGAGCACGAATGTGCACTCTCTCTTTTGGCTATCTGGCAGTGAAAAGGTGGAATGCCCTACCCCTGCTCCTTCATGCAGAACCATTAGAGAGTCTCTTCCGGACAAAATGTTAACAACTTGGCTCTTCCAACTGTGAATGAATACTTGTTCCCCTCATGGTGCTTGACCCTCTGCCCTTCTTCCCTCTGATATCTAATATCGTAGTTGTCTGATAGAGCAGCGTAGCGCGGGGACACGCCAGTGGTGTAACCAGGTGCTCTATAAATGCAAAATAAATAAATAAATAAGTTAAATGGCAGTTGGAGTCAATCACTGAATGGGGGAATTAGAAGTTCAGGAGTGGACCATGCTTCATCCTCCTCTTGCAGAGACAGAAAAATAAATCTGAAATATCCAATGGTTGAAATGTAATGGTAAATTCCCCAGTTATTATCAAAACGGGCCTAATTTTAAGATTGTCAATATGCATTTTCCAGCTGCTTAAGAGCTTCCGGATCATTAAAATCCTTATAGAACGACGCTTATCAGGAGATTTAATACTAATACCCACTATATAGGGTGAATCAATGTCAATAAAATTGGTAGTGCCCATCAATGGAACCTTAACTCAAATAGCGAGACCCCTAAAAGAGCCCCCCACTCTCTTAGAGAGTATGCCTATTCTATATTTCATGAAGCCAGTTCGTAAAAGCGGTTTAAGGCACCAAGTCTCTTGAAAAATACACTAATCAAATCTATGAACAGAATCACACCACTTGGTTAGTTAAGTTGGATTGGAGCCCTGCTATGTTCCACAATAGGATTTTCACTTGATGCAAGTCATGCTAAAAGATTACTCTGCTTGGGTCCACTGTTCAAATCTATGTTGCATTCAGAACCCAGAGATGTTCAAGAAATGACTTTCCTTCGGAGTGCAACTGTCCACAGGAGATTTTATAATACTAGGGGCAATCTGTTATTTGTTGTTGTCAGCGGGCCACCTACTTCTCCCTTACCTGGCTTGAGAGTCAGTTGACTTCCTTAGGGCAGAATCCCCAGTCAATTAAATATGATCGCCCATTCCACAAGATATTATCAGCAACAAAGCAGAGTACTAAAGGACAGAATAGCTACGTTTAAATATTAAATAGAATGGAGCTATCCCCAACGGGGAGACTGCAAAGGTCCAAAGCCACTAAACCATCTAATAATTTCCCTTCTACTAACAGTGATCCAATGCAGTCACGCTTGCCATAGTTTAGGGTTTAATGTCTTGCTATCAAGATATTGGAACATACCACTGAATAACAGTGGTGGATGCTCTGTATCCAGTGAATGGATTTGTTGTTCAAATGATACCGCGGTACATTTGAAGTGCATGGGTCACTTTCTTCGTACTCTACTTCTTACCGGGCACCCTTGTAGAGCCGGCTGTAGTGCATGGACAAGAAGCTGTACACTGTTCCGGCCAGTAACACCATGCATCTGAAGACAGTTAATTTCACATTGTGCAGCATAAATGTCCACTATACTTGTTATCCATGTTGTGAACATTTATCGTTGTAAAGCACTCTGACTCAGATGCTCTGTATAGACTTGTTATCTTTGATATGAACATTTACTGTTGTGAAGTGCTCTGACACCTTCGGGTCTGGCTAGCGCTATATAAAACTCTCAAATTAATAAATAAATAAACAAGCTTTCAGCCTTTCTGGCTTATCTTGTTAATTTTGGAACAATAATCATAAATATTGGCCTGGGTCCAGCACCACCATTTTCCAATTTTGCTCAAGTAAATTTTCCTTAGGTCCCTTTGCGTTTTCCCCTGTTCTGCAAATGCCCTGTTTTCCATTTCTGCCTACCTACATTAATTAATTAAGGCCCAGTATTAATACACGCTTCACAGGACTAACAAGCCATGAGATATGGGTGTTCCCAGTAGCCCTAAAATCCTTTACCACCCAACTCCCAACAAATCTTTACTTTGTAGGTCTCGCATGAACAGAGCTTGCACTCTACATGTGAGTCTATTGTTCTTCAAAAAAAAAAAAAAAGACTTAAAGACCGCCAATACTTACCATCGGCTGGCATCAATGTCACTCTCATTTCCTTGGTTCTCATTGCATCAGCGGGTCCTGGGTTGACTTACTCTTTGTATAATTCTCCTTTCAAGGGGCATGGACGAAGTACTGATTGATTTCTTCCTAGATGCCCTTCCAATGCTCACACTCGAATATGCATACTTTTTTTATTGTTACTTTCATCGATGTTCTTTCTCATTACTGCTTTTTTTCATTCTGCGCCGGTTGCCTTCTTGGTTTCGGTTGTTTTGTTTTTACTTTTTCCTTTGTTTCTTCAATTTTCAGGTTTGTTGTTTGGTTCCTGTATTTTTGTTGTGATCATACGCCTGGGCGGGGCCTGCGTGGCCACGAGAGGAGTCTTGGTGTGTTGGCCTGCCGGATGGCTTCCTCATGGTGTTTGACGGTAAGCACAATTTTTGTATTCATGTTTTGTGCACCGTTGTTCTTTGCCTGCAGTATGGAGTCACTGTCTCTGAGGGCGGGGCTCTCATGAGGCATCACTGTGTTTTTGGTGGTATTGGGAGGTACATGGCACTACCGCCTGGCCATCATTACAGCGAGGGAGGCATGTTATGAGTCCGGACCGGCTTAATTTCAGGCTGGCTTTTTTGTGTGCTGCAGTTGCTTATTGCTCCAGTGCAGGCTTGTGTGGTCTCCTGGCTTCTGTGCCTGTTTCTGGCTGGTGCCCCCATTTTTTGCCTGACCTCTTCCATGTTGCGAGCATGTGGTGAGCCTGCATTTCTGTCTGGCAGGGGGCATTGTTTACGCTTAGCTTTGTCTTGCGAACCTGACGGCTTCTTTCTGGAATTGTTTGCCAGTGCTGATTGGCTTGCAGGATTTTGTGCTTTCAGCTGGGGTGGCCCGTCGGACCCTTTGTTCCTGTGGTATAGGTCTGGGTCTCTTCCACTGGGGTTACGCTTTCCCTCCTGCTGTTTCTTTGGTATTGGATGCCAGTTAGGGGGATGTCATTTTGTGATTTATTTGTGGTGCTTCTCTCTTTCTGGGCCAATATGTGCAGGTGGTGAATGCTCCTGCAGTTGCCCCGACTTTTTAGGCCATTGTAGCTTCGGCTGTTGGGCCGCATTTTCTACCCTGGAAGGTTCGCCTCCTGTGATGGTTCCTCATTTGGCTACTTCCATGGGGGGATGTTAAGGGGCTTGGGGTCCATTTGTGCAAGTCTCAGTTTGTCTGTATTTGGATTTGCTATGTTGTTGCTGCCTGCTCTTGCTTTATTTTCTCCATTTGTCAGACTCACTCCTCTTCTGGCCCCTACGCTGGGCAGTACGTGCTGGCTCTAATGGAAGGAGGTTCGCTTTTGGTGCTCTCCCAGTTCTGCTGTTTCTGCCCATCTGCTAGGCTCACAAGTGGGGTGTTAGGGCTGCATTGCTTCTGTTGTGGGCTCGTTAGGTCTACCGGGTGCACCATATGCTTCCTTCTTGTCCTTCCTGCTTCTGTGTACGTCCCAGGTAGGTATTTCCTCCTCTTTGGCGGGTGCCATGGTGGGCCAAGCTCCCCAGGTTCTTTGTTTGTGTATTTCCCTTTTTCCTTTATCTCATGTTTGGGGATCTTGCTACTCCGAGTCACCATGCTGTGGTCTCCTCAGATGTGGAGGTTCTTTTGCCCCACTGTGCCTTGGAGGGTAGGGAGACATGGGCTGCTTCTTCTGCTGTTTCTGTTTGCCTTTGGCTGTAGCTTCTGCATTGCTCCTGGTATTGGTTCTCCAGCCCCCATGGTTCCTTGGGCTTTGCGCTGTTCCTGGTTTCCCATCTGTGGATGTGGTATTCTAGGGTGGATGTTCTTCGGGCTTATATGTACGTATTCTACTGGCCCAACTTTTCGGTCCCTTGGTCTTTTTCATTTTTGGTTCATGGGCTTTGGAAGTGTGTACCTGGCCAACTCACTGGCCTTCGTGGTCTCTTGTTTGGGATGCTTTTCATTGTCTCCGCTGTGCTTTTTCAGCCAACTTTCCCTCTGGTGGGAGTTGCCTCGCTGCTGGTGAGTCTTGCTTCTGGCGGTTCTATCATCTTTTAATGGCCAGTTGGCGGCGGGTGTGTTCCATCCTATTCTGGGCCTCTGGGTTTGTGGTCCTCCCTCTTGTGTTCTTCCAGTTGGTGTCTCCTGCTGTTCTGCTTCCCTTTCAGGATGGTAGTTTCTGCCCATCCTCTGTCTCAGGGATGTCTATTTCCTGGTCTGGGTTCTTCCGTCTCACCTGTAGGGCCTCTGTTTCACTGTCCGGGCATCCTCTTCCAATTCCAGTGCCAGACCTTTGGCCTGGCATCCTCCTCCATGGTGTTCTCCATTCTTTGGCTCGGTTGAAGGGAATTTTGCTTACTGTAGGGTCCTGCTTTTACCTACTCTGGATGGCTGGCTGATGGCTTATCATTTTGTTTCCGGCCCAGTTGGTAGTTTTTGGCCACTCTGTGCCTGGAGAATAGATTCTTGCTCTGCTGGGTGTTGGTCCCTGGCCTTGCCGTACCTGGTTCTCCTCTTCCTCGGGACCTGCCTCAGTTTGGTCTTATGGGTGGTCTTTGGGTCGGTGGCACATTGTGTTGTCTACACTTCCTTTGGCCTTTTCTCCTTCTTAGCCCCTCAGCTTCTGCAGAGGCTTGGCTTCCCTGTCTGGCGAGTTGTCTCCTTTTGTCTTCCCCCAGGAGGGGGAGGGTTGCACCTATCTTCCCTTCTCCTCTGTCTTTTCTGGCTTTGTTCCTGTTGCCTCGGGGGTGCCTGCCTCTGGTCTAGTGTCTTTGTACCCGCAGGGCTTTCCTGTGGTTCTGAACTCTGCTTAGTGGGCTGTTGCATCCACTGTGGGGGCCTGTCTTTGCCCTCGTGGGCATAGGTTCAGATCCTGGCAGTTTCCCTCAGCCTTTCATCTTCTGGCTGTTGCTTCACCCCTGTAATGCCTGCAAAGTGCCCATGCGATGTGCGTTTCTGCATGTTTGTTCTTGAAGTGCCAAGTCTGCTGCTCAGGGCTGGTGGTGCCCGGTGACAGGCTTTTGTTTTCCTCTTGGTTGCGTCTGGTGGCTTTTTGCTGTTGTTTGGTCCCTCCTCGACTGCCAAGGCGGTGGTTCCTCTGACTGTTCCCTGGCCCCGGAGCCTCCTTTCTTGTTTCTCCCCTTCCATTTTTCACTCGTGTGGTTGTGTGGGTTATCCTGGCCCATGCTGTGTTCTGTTGCATGCCCCAGTTGGGGCTGGGCGGCCTTGTCCTCTCCGTCTTTCTGTTGGGCCCCATTTGGAGTTTTCCATTCCATCCGTTGCCTCTGTGGCTACTGCTTCATCAACTGGTTTCCCTTCACTGGCTGTGGCTTGCATTTTGTCTCTTATGAGCCAGTCCGTCTTGGACCCTGGATGTTTTTTGGCTGTGGCTGGACTGCTCTGGCGTTCACCGCTGTCCGCAGCCCTTGCAGCTTGTTACCATCCTTGGTGGTCCCTTTCTGTCTGGTGTCGGGTTAGGGGAATTTCCTCTTCCTCTTGACTCCTCAATGGTGCTGCTCTTCCTTTGGGTCATTTTTTTTGCTGGTTTTGGCCATCCCTGCCCTCTGTTATGCATGGGCAGTGATCTGGCATTTCCTGGGGCTGGTGTTTTGTCTGTGCCCCTCTTGCTTCTAGCTTGCAGCTGGATTGTTTTCTTTGGTATCCTTTTGTTCCTTCTCCATTGCTGTTTTACGGCTTGTCTCTGGCTATTCTTCAGGGGTGCTCAATTTGGCCCTTTTTGGGGTTGGTCGCCTTTGGCTTCTTTCAGCCGCAGCTTTTCTAGTGGTCTTTTTTTCTCAGAGAGAGGTTGGGGTGATGGAGCGTTGTTTGTCCTCCCCTCCTTGGCTTAGGTTTTTTGGAGCCGTTGAGGGGCTTAGTCCACGTCCTTTTTTTCCCAGCTGGTGGTGTCCTCTTTGCCTTTGGCCTCTGCGGTGGTTTTGCCTTCCTGTTGTCTGCTTCTTGGTTTCATCCCTGGATGTGCTTTGTACTCTTTCTCTGTATTTGTGACACACTGCTGTGTTTCACGTTCCGGGGCCTTGTTGGTCTGGCGCTGGTGGTTCCATTCCTTTACTCCCTTTGGTTGCGTTGGCCTTCTCCTGTTCCTCTGCCTTGGCTAGCCTTTGTGTCCCGTGGTTTTTCCCAGTGGTCTCCGGGGCTGTTGGAGCCTCCTGGGTGGTGAATGCTGGGGCTTTCTTTCAAGGCAGTGGCTTGGCTGCCACTTGGGCGCTGCCCTTTATTTTCCCCTCTGGATTTGGCTGTGCCCTCAGATGTTTTGGTTTCTGCTGTTTTGTCTTATGCTGGTTCTCCTGCAGTGTCGTCTTCTTGGAGTCATTGTTTGATGTCCCTTGTCAGTTTCGTGTCTTGTGTACATACTCATAATTAGGGCTCCCGGTTTTATGGTATTTATTTTTTTGCCATTTCCGTCTGTAATTATCCATATTTATTTTTGGGGAATTTTTTCCATATTTATTCATATTTATTTTTGCCACAAGCAAAAGACGACGCTACAGCTAGTATTTTTCCACATGTATGTAAATTGACAATGCACACATGCGCTCGGTTTTTTATTGGTCAACACTATACATTCATCTCAAAAACTTTGCCATTTGCAGAATGTCCCAAATATGCTTAAAAGTGCTATCACAAGCCATTTGTCTCAGAGCCTTGCAGTTTCTGTCATAGGCAGAGTGCCACATCCGCTCCCTCACTGAACACCGTACTGCCCCACTGAGAGAAATTCACACTGCCTTCAACTACAATCCAATTTGATCTGCTATAAACACCTGGATGCGACTCAATTCAAATTACGCACTAGGCAAGAGAAATATCCTCCCTAAAGGAAATAGTAACAACAACCTGGAAAAAGCAAACATTCATAGGGAATGAAAGATTAAATAATGAAATATAAGCAGGAACAACATGGTGAACTTAACGCTTTTACACTCACTATTCAGAAATCACTGAGTGCTTATGCCAGAAAACTACAGGGCCCAGAAAGGACCCATTTCAATGTCCACTGCTTATATGCTTACAAAACGTAAGCAGTATGGTTTAAAAAGACCACATTTGTGAACACTAAGCCGCCGTACACATTTTGTTTTCCAATCCACCCATCAACCAGGTATTGCTGTAACTCCAGGTTTGGTGCACTTCCCCACCGGGGAAAACAGCACTTCACTGGCAAACTCGGTAAAGTGACACTAATATTTTTGGGGTTTGAATAAAACCGATCCGGCCACTTTAAGAATACTCCGTCTTGCTTTATTTAGTTATTGATTTTTCATATTTTGAACCTCTTATTTCCGTGGCTGCACTTTGGAATAGAAAAATGTCAAAACGGCATTTCCATCAAAAGTGGTTTTCTTTTTTGCATCCATTTTACGGGGAACAAATGAACGTCAGGAAGAAAAAGAGGGTGAGAACCATTTCTTGAGTCACGGTTTTCGGTAAGTGAGGAGGAGTTAGACAGACAGAGAGGGAATAAGAGTAAGAAAGAGAGGGGGGGCAGCTGCCAGTGGTGGAGCAGAAGTGGACACCTTCCTTGTCTTTGTCTGGGCAGGAAGCAAGAGACAGAGACCTTTTCCTTCTCTGCTCCGCGCCCGTCCCAGAACAGCCACTAATGCCGAGCCTTCTCTGCAGGCCTTGGATATTGTAAAACCCAGTCTGCGAGGAAAAGACGGGTGCTGGTGCAATCGGCAGAGGGTAAGGGTGAAAGAACATCAAAGCCTCATTAACAAGGAAACGGTCTTTCAAAGACCTGTGAAGTACTCGGGTGCGGCTGAGTGTGTGCCCGGGAAGCTGTCTCAGCCCAGGCTGACACCTCTTAACCCTCTAAGGAGGGGGAGACACCAGATGGTCAATGACAAAACGTACTAGTATTTTCCAGTTTTTATATATAAATACAGATAAAAGAAATCTTGTTTTCCGTCTGTATTTATATGTAAAAATCCTTTTAAACGGAAAACCGGGAGCCCTACTCATAAGTACGGACTGTAAGAGGAAGACGGGGGATAATACCCGGTTACCTAATGGTAATATTCATTACTCTGAGTCCAAGTCTTCCTCATCACAGTACTGAATCCCTCGCCTCTCCCTGTTGTTTGACTGATTTATTTGCTGTGCTTGGTTATTTCAGAAAGTCCTTCCAAGGAAGTGATATACTTTTACCCTTTGGTATGGAGGCCATCTTGGAGTGGGAAGAAAATGTCAAGTTTGGTGATTAGGTTCTGCATGAATGGAAGTAAACTCATACAAGGAAGACTTGGACTCAGAGAAATGAATATTACTGGTAAGTAACTGGGCATTATGACATCACACAATGACAGTCTAACCGCACACTGTAGAATACTACTCATGCAGGGTTGGCAGGTTCGGAATGACTATTTAAAACCAAGAACATTGCACATCAGTGAATTTTATTCTCTTTTTATTAGAAGTGGGGAGTGACAGTTAAACAGAGTAAGGAACAGATGAGTATAGAACACAAGGACGAATCTACCTATGTCTATGTCAGCAGTTATTCTTATTGCTTATCAGTTATGCTATTAGCAATATTTTAGCCTGCTCGTAAACGCACTTGCCATTAATATTAACAATTCCTCTACAGCGTCTAGTCGGGGCTCGGGCAGCGTGTATGCAACTTCGGTTCCAGCTGCAAGGGGCACGGTAGTAGTGCAGTGAGGCTCTGTCTTTATTGATAAAAGTAGGAATTAAAGAGTAATCAATGTATCATTGTAGCATTTAGTGATGCAGGCAAGTTTCTTCCCTTGAATACAATACCCAAAGCGGCTGAGCAGTTCCTTTTAAGCCTAACAAATTCAGAGAATTATACTGATGGGTAACATTTGGCATCAAAAAGCGCCAGCAGGACTGAAATCCCTCATAGGTGATGACAAAGACAAACGCACATTGAAACAATTCTAACGGACTCTGAAGCAGACTGGCTGACTCAGTGCCAGGAGCTGTGTGTTCATGTATTTTTCTTTAGGTTTTATTTCCAATGGCACTTTCGATATTCAGGGAAACATCGTGTAACCTACACAAAGCAAGGGGGCAAAATGTCAGTGCCTTGAGTTATTGGATGTAATGTGGGACAGTCATGGGTTAGACAGCCAGTGTTCATCACCCTTTGCTTGTTGCACTGTCAGTTTTGTCGTTAGGCAGTTAGCGAGTTCACCTCCAAAGTAAATGATAGACCAATTGTAAATATGTGCACGCACAGCACGGCAAAGAAGTTCACCCGCTAATATTGAGCCTCCCCATACACGTGCTTTAGATAGCAACAGTATGAGCATACAACATCAGCACACCATGCCCTTAACACATGGTGAACGGAGTCAAATGTTTGGTGTTGTCCAGCACCAACAGCCACTCATCTTCTACTTGTGTCACTGCCTCTAGACTGGAGGTATCACAGACTACGTTCTGTATCACATAGAGGAAGCTGCTACTGTCCTGAAGTGGCAGAGGTCAGGGGTAACAAGGCACCGTTGGCCTATAGGCAATCAGGCATTACCTCCTCGTCCAGTCTTCCTCGCCACAGTATTCACAAATGAGCCTCAGGCTCCACACAGAACTCCAAGTAAAATTAAAAGAGCAGCGCTCTAGTCTCCCCTCCCTCCTCCAATATGGCCCCCAGTGTCTTCAGCCAATCCCATAAAGGGATACATATCAAACATCACGACCTGTTCTTTTTTTCTGCACTTCTCCGAGTGCTGTGTCGCCTGTATTGGTCAGGTGAGTGGGGCTAGGTTCCTGCTTCAGCGGTACCGTTATGCCCTTGGGTATCTAGTTTGGGGGTAGTAGTAAGGTGTTTTTGCACGATAGTTTGTTTCTTTTAACTGTATTGTATTTTACCTCCTGCTACTGCCTTTGCGCCTCTGGTCCTGCTTTAGCGGACTTTCAGTGGCGTTCGTTTTCTTTATATGCATATGTCGTACTGTGACACTGACACTACCTCGTGGTTTGTTTCATTTCCCGGCCGCGCGTCCTGCTAAGCGGACATAGCGCGGCCGGATGCGTTTGATCTGGGGGCCCGTGGCTCCCGGTGTCATTCTTACCTCCTGTTGATGCTGCGTGTGCGTGCTGTGGGGGCGGGTGTATCCCGTCTGCGTTTCTTTCTGATGATGGTTCGTTGCGCGTTCCTTGATGTTCCGATTTGTCTCGGACCTCGCTTGCACTGTCTATGGGCATGCGCGCGGCTGTTTTTCATCCGGCATTTATGTTGGATTGTCTGATTACAGGTGCCGGCTTGTTTGGTTGCCTAGCAACCCCGGGGCCTTTTATGCCAGGCGTGTTGTCTTCTTACCTGCCTGTGTTTCACTTCATGCGTTCACTGGTGTGTTGCTATAATGGAGAGTGGTTCTGTACCTGATTCTGCTCCTGAGGCTTCTGGTTCTGGTATCCAGATCCCCTCTATGGACGTGTTGCAGCAGATGATCAATTCTACTGTGGCTGCTGCTATGCAAGGTCAGACGCCTGTTCCTCCTGCGAAGCGGGCTAAGGTGGATGGCGCTGCGGCTGCTGATTCTGACATTGAGGAGGAGGTTGATGTCAGAGGTCATTTTGTGCAGGGTGCCGACCTGAAGGAGGTGCTGGGTCACATTAGAGAGAACTTGGTGTTTCCTGCTTCTGTTGTTCCTCTGGAAGACGATCTCTTTGCGCAATACCAGCGTCCTGAGCCTGATTCTTTGCCTCTACACTCTTCAGTCTTGAAGGTCCTGGAGAATGAATGGAAAGATGTGGACAAGGGTTCCTTTCCACGCTTTTTGAATAAAAGGTACCCGCTACTGGACTTTGATGTGAAATTCCCTTCCTCGGTGAAGGTTGATTCCTTGTTGGCCAGCATGGCGTCTCATGGAACTATAGTGTCTGAGGATTCTTCTCCTGCTGACCCGGTTGACCGTAAAGTGGATGGTGCGGTGAAGCGCACTTTTGCGGCTGCGAATTTCTCTATCAGGGCGGCTGCCTATGCTTCTTACACTATCCAATCCTTGCTTAAGGATTTTCAGTCTCTGTCTGACTTGATGGACCAGGGGGAGGATGTTTCTTCTACCCTGGCTATGATGGAGCAACAAGTTCGGTTGCTTTGGGATGTCTCCTTTGACTCTTTGGGAGCGGCGGCTTCCGCGGCTGGGTCTTCGGTGGCTGCGAGGCGCCAGTTGTGGCTTCGTTCATGGAAGGCTGATGCTGCGCAGAAAAATCTCCTAATGAAGATTCCTTTTTCTGGGGTTCAACTTTTTGGGTCGCCTCTGGATGACATGGTTGAGAAAACGGCAGAGGACCGTAAACTCCTGGCTCCGGAGAGGGCGGGTCACTTCCGTTCCTTTGGTTCTCAAAGGGCTTTTGGACCTTCTCAGAGGGGTCGAGCTGGTCAGCCCTTTCGTGGGAGGGGACGTGGCCGGGGTGCTCCTTCCTTTGGTAAAACCCGGTTCTCCGGTTCTTCTTCCTCCTCCACTCCTGCACCAAAATCGTGACTGGATCGCTCCTGGTATGGGTCCGGTTGGGGGTCGCCTCAGTTTCTTCCTGGAGTCTTGGAGAATGTCTGTTTCGGACAAATGGGTGCTGCAGGTGTGTGACGCTGTGGAGAAGCAAGGAGCAGGAGAGCACTATTTCTGGGATACTTCGTTTATTAAAGAGTCATAAACGGGTAAGCGGAACAAATCTCTTCTATCGAATTTAAGCTCAAAGTCAAAGTCTCGGGCAAGTCTCTCTCCGGGTTCCTTCCCAGGAGGGATCTACGTCAGGCTTCCTTCTTCAGTCTGGTCGCACCAAAAGGGAAAGAGGCGTCTTGGAGACTTGGCAGTCCGCCGGGGATTTCCCAAAAAGAAAAGAGAACAAGAAAACTATATAAAGGCCGTCGTTTAGCGGCGCATTGTTCTTAGGAAGGGGGAGTGAGGGAGCACCAAATTCCTAAGCCCAGCACCGAGTGTGGGTGAAAGGGTTGGGGTAGGGGTAGTGACGTGCTCGGGGATCCTAGATTACGGAGTACTAGGGCTCTCCCGTTTGGCTCCCCGCCTCACCCCTTGGCTCCCGCCCCGTACTGGTGTGTTCCAGAGAGCCCCTAGGGTCCCCCGTACCTTGTCAAGCCATGCCCCTCCAGGGACATGGCTCGCGTGCTGGCGGTACCGGATGAGGTCTGGCTCCCTTCTTTCGGCTGGTCCCTCGGTCCCCAGCGAAATCGTCCGGTCGTCGTCGCGGTCCTGCTGAACCTCTGGGTCAATTCCCTTGTCCCAGGCGCGCGGCGGTATCCACCAGGTCTGGATGGCTTCGTTTGCGGCTCTTCTTTCCGTCGCTCCCCGCGTTGCTCCGCTCTCTCCTTCTTCTTCCGGGTTTTGTAGATCCGCCTCTGTGTCACGTGATCGGGTCAGCTGGTGTGCTTCTTCCTGACGTCGTACCCTTGGGTTAAAGGGGAAGAGATCTGACGAGTCCGTTCCCGGCTGCAAAAGGAGACAAGGAGAGAGGTAAGCGGGAAATGGATCTTCCTGCGGTCCGTCTGGGGACGGTCCGTCACACATCCCTTCCCCAGCATGTTCCCGATCGGGGAACAGAGGGACGCGGGAGAGAAAGTCTGCGTTCCCGTTGTCCACCCCCTTCCGATGCCTGACCTCGAAGGAGAAGGGTTGCAGGGAAAGGAACCAGCGCAGGATGCGAGGATTCTGCCCCTTGTTGCGGCTCATCCACATTAAGGGGGCATGGTCCGTATAAAGTATGAAGTGGGAGCCTTCCAAGTAGTAGCGCAGTTTATCAATAGCCCATTTCAGAGCCAGGCATTCTTTCTCGATGACAGGGTATCGCTGTTCCCTCGGGAATAACTTGCGGCTGAGAAATATGACAGGATGCTCCACGTTGTTGGCGGACAGTTGGGACAAGACAGCCCCCAACCCATGCTCTGAAGCATCAGTGTGTAGGATGAACGGTTTGGTGAAGTCTGGTGAGTGGAGCACCGGGCTGGAGGTTATGGCTTGTTTCAGGAGGTGAAAGGCGTTCAGGACAGCTGGAGAGGGGTGGTTGAGTGCGGAGGGTGGTGTCCCTTTCTGGAGGAGGTTTGTGAGGGGAGATGCAATCTCTGAATACTGGGGTATAAACCTCCTGTAATAACCAAGGAGACCTAAAAACGCCCTCACTTCTTTCCGTGTCTGGGGAAAGGGTGTCTCAGTGATGGCCCTGACCTTTTCCTCCTGTGGTTCTATAAGGCCTTCTCCCAACAGATATCCCAAATACCTGACCTTCTGGAATCCTACAGTCGAATTTTTTGCGTTGACATGCAACCCCGCGTGGTCTAAGGCCTGTAGGACGCTTTCTAGGTGTAGGAGATGTTCCTCCCAGGAGGGACTGAAAACGAAAATGTCGTCTAGGTATGCTGAGCAGTAGTGTTGATGACCTGCTAGGACCCTATTCATAAGCCGCTGGAAGGTGGCAGGTGCCCCATGCAGACCGAAGGGTAAGACGGTGAACTCGTAGAGGCCCAAGGGTGTAGAAAAGGCCGTTTTCTCCCGATCCTCCGGTCTGAGGGGGACCTGCCAATATCCTTTGGTTAGGTCGATGGTGGTGATGTACTGTGCGGTTCCAAGCCTCTCTATCAGTTCGTCTATGCGTGGAAGGGGGTAGGCGTCACATTTTGAGATCGCATTGACCGCCCGGAAGTCCATGCAAAACCTGACCGAGCCGTCTGGTTTAGGGACCAACACAATCGGGGAGGACCAGTCGCTTTGTGAGGGTTGGATGACCTTCAACTCTAGCATGTTCTCTACCTCCTTCCGTATGGCTTCCCGTCTTGCTGCAGGTATGCGATATGGTTTGAGTCGTACTCGTTTCCCGGGGACAGTGTCTATACGGTG
Organism: Triturus cristatus; assembly: GCF_964204655.1. Taxonomy (NCBI): domain Eukaryota; kingdom Metazoa; phylum Chordata; class Amphibia; order Caudata; family Salamandridae; genus Triturus; species Triturus cristatus. Next base: position 1,192,171,396 of record NC_140589.1, read on the forward strand.
CTCAGCCAGATTAGTTTTCCCAGGACGATCAGAAAAGAGGTGTGAATACTTGTATAGGACCCGGTGTAGGGAGGATTTCTGTTCTGTCAAGAGGTCAGGGTTCACCACTAGGTGACATAGGGTGGAGGCATCGCCCGTAAGGGGTTCGATAGAATGGATCTCCTTGGGGAGAGGTCCTAGCCACTTCTTCAGAAGATTAATGTGGTACAATTGGGTACGACGGGGCGTGATTTGTATTCGGTAGGTGGTAAGCCCAACCTTCTCCAGAATCTTAAACGGGCCTTGCCATTCGGACCGTACCTTAGATAGGGAAGAAGGCAATAGGACCAGGACCCAATCCCCTTTCTCAAGGACCCTCCATTTTTTCCCTTTATCATAGACGGTTTGTTGTTTTCGCTGAGCCTTTTCAAGGTTGGAGTCAGCAAATTCCCGGAGTTTTCCTAGCTTGGAGCGCAGCCTCCGGGTATAGTCAAGAAAGGACCGGGTCTCCTCTTCCGTCTCGTGCTCCCAGCTTTCCTTGGTTATCTCCAAGAGACTGCGAGGTTCTCTCCCATATAAGAGTTGGAATGGGGAACACCCTAGGCTGTCTTGGGGTTGGCTCCGGATGGCATACAGGGCCAGGGGAAGAAGGAGGTCCCATTCTCTGCCCTCTACTGTCAAGAGTTTTTTTAAGGTCAATTTTAGCGTGGCATTGTAGCGCTCGCACAACCCGTCTGTTTGGGGGTGATAGACTGACGTCTTTAAGTGGGCGATGTCTAAGGTCTTGCAGATTTGTTTCATTAGTCGAGACACAAAAGGCGTTCCTTGGTCCGTTAATATTTCCCTGGGGATCCCTACCCGAGAAAACAACTCTATCAGCTTTGTGCTGATATTCTGGGTAGTAGGGGTCCGTAGGGGAAAAGCCTCGGGGTATCTAGTAGCGTAGTCGACCACTACTAAGGCGTACAAACAACCGTTCTTGGTGCGTGGCAGAGGTCCTATGAGATCCATCGCTACCCTCTCAAAGGGTCGGCCTATGATTGGTAGTGGTTGTAAGGGGACACCCGGGGGCCTGTAAGGGTTTTTCCTTTGACATACCTCGCATTCGCGACAAAATTTTGTAACCTGAGTAAATATGCCTGGCCAATAAAAATGTTGCAAGACCATCTGTGTGGTTTTCTGTGCTCCCCTATGTCCGGCTAGTAGGTGAGTGTGAGCGTAAAACAGTACTTGCTCCCGGAAGCTTTGGGGAACTAGTAGCTGAAGCATCCCCCCCTTTTCTCCCTGCCTATACAAGAGGTCCTTTTCTATAATGAACCTGGGGTACACGACAGGGGGGTTGGTTTTTATGTCTTTGGCCTGAGTCCAAGCATTCTGAAGGGTGGGATCATTCAGCTGACAGAACCGAAAACTACCATCCTGAAGCCATGGCCTCTGGGTTAGCAATGAGGAGGGAACCGGACTCCGAAGACTAGGGTCTTGTACATGGCACCTTAAGAGAGAAAGAAAGTCCGGGTTGTCTTGGCCTACTATCATCTCCTCAGGGAGGGAAGGGACTATACCCAGTTTAACGTTCAACACCCTCCCGCTGGGTAGTCTGACGGGAACTGTAGAGAGGGGATAGACCTTGACATCTCTGTGTACACACCTGATGGGGACAGTTTCCATATGAGAGGGATCTAACGGAGGCAAGATGGAGGTGCGAATGACAGACTGGCGGCAGCCTGAGTCTAACAGCACTTTTATAGGGATTTTGTTCACAGTCACACTTACATAAAAGGCTGGACCCGGTTCATCTGTGTACAGGATGGGACGGGGTAGATAGCTCACATCCATTGGCTCATCTGTTACCTTCCTCCGTGGGCAAAGCCGGGCGATGTGGCCCCACTCCCCACAATCGAAACACTGTGGACCCTTTGATGAGACAGGTTCGGGACGGTACTGTCGAGGTCTGGGTGGGGGTTCGGGTCCGAGTCGAGGTGTTTTTTTTTCAGGTTTTGGGTGAGGAGTAGGGGCACGAGAGGACTTCTCGACTTCCCAGGGGTAGGAGCGGGGCTGCGCCCGGTAATAGGACGTGGCCATATTAACTGCTTCTTCTGGGGACAATCCTGAATGTTGTTTTAGCCACCTTTGTATGGGATAAGGAAGGGCTTCAAAGAACTGTTCTAAATAGATCTGCTCCATGATCTCCTCTTTACTGTGTAGGTCCGGTCTAAGCCATTTGTCCGCAGCTGACCTTAGTTTGAAGTAGAAAGTCTTGGGATTATCGGCTCCGGACCAACGCTCCTTCCTAAAGCGGACCCGATACGCTTCAGGGTCTAAGCCCAAGTGGTCCAACACGACCCGTTTTATCTCTAGATATGGAGCGTTACCATGGGGGTTGGCCACTTGATAGGCGGCTTGGGCCTCTCCCGTAAGTAACGGGGCCAAAAAGAAGGGCCACTTGACTTCGGGCCACCCTGACGCGCGTGCGGCCCTCTCGAAATTCACCAAGAAGGAATCAGGATCCTCCCCAGGCTGATACTTCTGTAAGGACACGTGTGGCCCAGTGCCTGCCTTGTTTTGCAATTGCACAACCAACTCTTGACGGTCATCAGCCACCTTCTGAAGCCGCTCCACTTGTCCTGCCATACTGTCCTTGAACATGGCCCTATCAGCTTGGGCGGACGTCATCTGTTTTTCAACGGCCCACTCCAGCTTCTCCTGGCCGCGGATCAATTGTTGGATTAGGTTCTCCATGATGGGGCGTTATGCAATCCCACTTCTGACACCACGTGTGACGCTGTGGAGAAGCAAGGAGCAGGAGAGCACTATTTCTGGGATACTTCGTTTATTAAAGAGTCATAAACGGGTAAGCGGAACAAATCTCTTCTATCGAATTTAAGCTCAAAGTCAAAGTCTCGGGCAAGTCTCTCTCCGGGTTCCTTCCCAGGAGGGATCTACGTCAGGCTTCCTTCTTCAGTCTGGTCGCACCAAAAGGGAAAGAGGCGTCTTGGAGACTTGGCAGTCCGCCGGTGATTTCCCAAAAAGAAAAGACAACAAGAAAACTATATAAAGGCCGTCGTTTAGCGGCGCATTGTTCTTAGGAAGGGGAAGTGAGGGAGCACCAAATTCCTAAGCCCTGCACCGAGTGTGGGTGAAAGGGTTGGGGTAGGGGTAGTGACGTGCTCGGGGATCCTAGATTACGGAGTACTAGGGCTCTCCCGTTTGGCTCCCCGCCTCACCCCTTGGCTCCCGCCCCGTACTGGTGTGTTCCAGAGAGCCCCTAGGGTCCCCCGTACCTTGTCAAGCCATGCCCCTCCAGGGACATGGCTCGCGTGCTGGCGGTACCGGATGAGGTCCGGCTCCCTTCTTTCGGCTGGTCCCTCGGTCCCCAGCGAAATCGTCCGGTCGTCGTCGCGGTCCTGCTGAACCTCTGGGTCAATTCCCTCGTCCCAGGCGCGCAGCGGTATCCACCAGGTCTGGATGGCTTCGTTTGCGGCTCTTCTTTCCGTCGCTCCCCGCGTTGCTCCACTCTCTCCTTCTTCTTCTGGGTTTTGTAGATCCGCCTCTGTGTCACGTGATCGGGTCAGCTGGTGTGCTTCTTCCTGACGTCGTACCCTTGGGTTAAAGGGGAAGAGATCTGACGAGTCCGTTCCCGGCTGCAAAAGGAGACAAGGAGAGAGGTAAGCGGGAAATGGATCTTCCTGCGGTCCGTCTGGGGACGGTCCGTCACAAGGTGGTTTCAGAGGGATTGCGTATTGGATTTATCCAGACTCCCCCAGACTGTTCGGTTGGGTATGGTGTTCCTGCCACCTCGCAGGATTCTGTCCCTGGTGTCTGCAGTTCGTGTCCTGTTGGTGGGACATTTTCATCCTGTGAGCCTATGGCTGAGGGTTCAGGGTCTGATGTCAGCGTCATTGTTGACGGTGCCGTGGGCACGTCTCCACATGTACCCGGTGGTGTCCCACGTTTTGTCGCATTGGAACCCCTGTTCCCTAGATATGACTGTTTTGGTTCCTATGTCGGAAGAAATTCGGGTGGTCCTGGGTTGGTGGTTGGACGAGGGTCATCTGTCCAGGGGACGCCCCTTTCTGATTGTTCCCACCCGCGTGGTCACTACCGATGCCAGCCTGCTGGGGTGGGGTGCTACTCTGGGGGATTCGATGACTCAGGGGGTTTGGCCTCGGTTGGTGTTGTCATGTTCCTCCAACTACAAGGAGCTGAAAGCCGTCCTTCTGGGTTTGTTGGATTTCTCGGTTCTGGTTCAGGGTCACCATGTGCAGGTCCGAACGGACAATCAGGTTGTGATGTCGTATGTAAACCATCAAGGATGGTGCAAGGTTCGTTCCCTCAGTTGCCTCAGCCGTCGGATTTGTTGTTGGGCGGAGTTACATCTGGAGTCCCTATCTGCCATTTATCTACCTGGCACGGAGAACACTGTGGCGGATTGTCTGAGCCGGGTGTTTCCCTCCATGGGCTCTTTGTCCCTGACACATGTGATGTTCAGGAGGTTGCGGCGGATGTTTGGTTATCCGATTGTCGACCTCTTTGCTTCCCAGGACAATTTCAAGATCCGTTGCTTTTGCACAATTATGCCTTGCCGGGATGCGTGGAGGGTGGATGCCCTGTCGTTCCCTTGGCCGACGGGTCTCTTGTATGCCTTTCCCCCTGTTCCCCTGATTCCGGCGGTCTTGCAGAAGATCAAGAGGGAGGGATCCTTTGTGCTTCTCATTGCTCCGGGTTGGATGCGTCGCCCTTGGTATCCCCTGATGTTGGAATTGGCTGTGTCTCCGGGGTGGGCATTGCCATTCAGTCCTTATCCTCTGTTGGGTCCTCTTCTTCCTCTGCCTGTGTTCCGTTCCTTGGGTCTGCGGGCCTGGCTCTTGAGAGGGACTCGTTGATGCGTACTGGCTGTTCATTGGCTGTGGCTGGGGTCATTCAGCAATCCAGGAGACCTTCTACTCTTAAATCCTATGCGACACACTGGGATAATTTTGTTTCTTGGTGTCTGTGTCACGATCTGTCGGTGGCTTCTTTGGATCCGGCTCGCATTTTGGATTTTTTGAATGATGGATTTGTGCTGGGCTTGGCCATTTCGACTCTTCGGGCTCAGTGGGCTGCAATTCAGGCGTTCCATGTCCTCCCTTTGATTTCTGTTTCGCCATTGGTGGCTAGACTTTTTAAGTCTCTCTCTTTCCAACGCCCCCGTCCTATCATGTGTCCTCCTCCTTGGGACCTGCCTTTGGTATTGCGCTCCTTGCAGTTGGCTCCCTTCGAGCCTTTGGAGTCGGTGGGGTTGAAGTTTTTAACACTCAAGGTGGTGTTTCTTGTGGCGATTGCTTCTGCCAGACGTATGGGTGAGTTGGGTGCCTTCCTTCGTTCTGCTCCTTTTTTGTTGGTTTTGGCGGACAGGGTGGTGTTGCGTCCTCATCCTACGTTCATTCCGAAAGTGGATTCTTATTTTCACAGGTCTTCTGAGGTGGTGCTTCCATGTCTTTGTCCTGATCCTTCCTCGGATGAGGAATCCCAGTTGCACCTCTTAGATGTTCGTCGTGCTTTGTTGATATATTTGTCACGCACGTCTTCCTTTTGCAAGGTGGACAACTTGTTTGTCAATTATGGTTTGTCACGTCAGGGACTGAAACCCTCCCTCTCGACGATCAGTCGCTGGATTAAGGAGGCCATTTTGTTGGCGTATGCTTCGGTTTCTGACGTTCCCTCCCTTCCTGTTCAGGGGCGTTCCACCCGCTCTGTTGCTGTATCTTGGGCCTCCTTCAAAGGGGTGTCCATGGAGGATGTTTGCCGGGCTGCTACTTGGTCTTCGCCTCATACTTTCATGTCCCATTACCGCCTCCAGGTTGGGGGTGGGGGTTCTGTTTCATTTGCATCTTCTGTTCTGACTGCGGGGATGCCTTGAGAGGTTGTCTTTGATTGCTGTACCTCTGTATATTAAATTTTGTTTTTCACTGCACTTTGATGTGGTCTTTTCCTTACATGAAGCTGATTGCTTTGGTATCGGCTCATTTGTGAATACTGTGGCGAGGAAGACTGGACGAGGAGGTAATGCCCCGATTACTTACCGGTAATCTTCATTACTCCGAGTCCTAGTCTTCCTCGCCACAGTATAGTTTCCCTTCCCTCCCGGCCCTGGTGGTGGCTTCATGTCTGCGGCTTTGTGTATCAGGTCGTGATGTTTGATATGTATCCCTTTATGGGATTGGCTGAAGACACTGGGGGCCATATTGGAGGAGGGAGGGGAGACTAGAGCGCTGCTCTTTTAATTTTACTTGGAGTTCTGTGTGGAGCCTGAGGCTCATTTGTGAATACTGTGGCGAGGAAGACTAGGACTCGGAGTAATGAAGATTACCGGTAAGTAATCGGGGCATTGCTCAGAAGGGTTGTCTCACAAGACACTGCGTTGGCAATTTATTTTAGAAGTTTATAGGCCTGTTTATATCCAGATAAACCGTTTTTAGGGCTCGCCTGACCCAGCGCATGCGCTGGTCTGGCGAGACTTTTAGTGAGGGCACAAAAATGCTACCATGGCCAGCCTAGAGCTACAGTGCATGTGCGCGGTCGCGCGCTTAGGAGCAGAGGCACCATATGGCAAACCTCATCATGCTCATTAAGCGCCCGCGATCACTTTCCCTTTTGCCCGCGATCACTTTCGAGGCGCCCCTTTGATGTTCTCGTTCAAAGAACATCAAACATCAAAGAACATGTTGTTGTGTTAATGCTTTGCTGCGCCCGTTTGACTTACAATGTGCTTTCTCTTTCCACAAACTCAATGTTTGTGTTCCTTTATTTTGATATGCTTTTAGTATTACTGTCACACACACAACCACAACCACACACACAACCACACACAACCACAACCACACACACAACCACAACCACACACACACACACACACACAACGCAACCACACACACACAACCACACACACAACCACACATACAACCACACACACAACCACACACACACAAGTACACACAACCACACACACAACCACACAATCAGCCACACACACACATACAACCACAACCACACACACAACCACACACACAACCACACGCACAACCACACAACCACACCCACAACCACACCCAACCATACAACCACACCCAACCACACAACCACACACACAACCACACACACAACCACACACAAGCACACGCACACACACAACCACACACACACAACCACACAACCACACACACACAACCACACACACACAACCACACACAACCACACCCACAACCACACACACACACACAACCACAACCAACCACACCCACAACCACACACACAACCACACACAACCACAAACACAAAACCACACACACAACCACACCCACACACACAACCACACACACTCACAACCACACACACATCCACACACACACAACCACAACCACACACACACACACAACCACACACAACCACACACACAACCACAACCACACACAACCACACCCACAACCACACACACACAACCACACACACACACAACCACACACACAACCACAACCACACACACAACCACACACACAACCACACACAACCACATATCCACACACACACCCACACCCACAACTGCACCCACACACAACCACAACCACACACACAACCACACACACAACCACACACACACAACCACAACCATACACACAACCACACACACACACAACCACACACACACAACCACACACACAACCAAACACACAACACACACAACCACACACACACAACCACACACACACAACCACAGCCACACACACAACCACACACACAACCACACACAACTAAACACACACAAACAACCACACACAAAAACACACACACAACCACACACACACACAACCACACAACCAAACACACACACAAACACACACACACAACCACACACACACAACCACACACACACACACAACCACAACCACAAACACAACCACACCCAACCACACATCCACACACACACCCACAACCACACCCGCACCCACAACTGCACCCACACACAAACACAACCACACACACAACCACAACCACACACACAACCACACACACAACCACACACACAACCACACACACAACCACACCAAGCATTGGCATAGCCAATAGGTCTCACCTTTGGGACCTTATAAGTGTTTAGCCATGCAACAGTTGATGTGGTTGCACCAAGAATATTGTGCTGCATAACTAAATACTTAGAAGGTCCCAAAAGCGAGACCTATTGGCTATGCCAATGCTTGTTTAATGTTGATTTCCCTAATATTACCACGAGCATTGCCTGCAGCAAATTAAAATGCATACAGTCTTTCACACCTTGCAAAACACCTAGACAGCATGCCTTTATGAGTAGAAATGCGGTCTGATTTGCAAATGTGGGCCACTTATTTGTAGCTATCTAGTTTACTGATAAGGGCCACTTTTATTTTGGTGCCCAGACCTATTTTTTGCCCCATTCCAACCCTAGGGCTACAGTGATTGGGCATGCTCCAGCAGAGATTGTCAGTGCTACCGGACCCATCACAGAGGCTGAAGTAAGAAACATCCTTGGCATGTTCCAGCACTGATTTCCCTCCATCGTATACATGTGTTACGGTAATCCAGTTTTTAATACAAGCAATGGCAAAGCCAATGGGCCTCACCTGCGTAAGAGCTATTGGCTTCGACAATGTTTTATTTAGCCATGTTTTATAGGTGCACTCTACTGTGAAGCATTGCTGAAAGTACAGAAAAAAAGTGCTATGACGTGCCCAGCACTGACCACCATAACAGTGTTTCTTTACTTTCAGTCATGCTGCACAGCGGTCACTCTGCTTTCCAACACATATTGACAAAAACAATAGCTTTCGCATAGGTGAGACCTATTGGCTTTGCAAATGCTTGTTCTCTTTACTGGTCCCAAAGCTGACTCATGATGGGGGGAGCTCTATAGTTGTATCACAACTTTCGCAGTCTACTTTGCCGTCCTTACCATCATTATCGTTATTTGCATTATTCTTTCTCGTCCCGGAGATATATTTGGCGAGTTTTGCAACCACCATATTTAGTTCTTTAACTGTATCCCTTAGTTCTCTTAAAACATTGAGACTTGTCCCCTCTTCAGCACAAACAACTGGAGTAACTAAGGATGGGGTCTTGTCATTATCTGTAGGGCTAGCCCCTTCAATGGCCAATGGGAGGAACTCATTATACATATGACGCGCTCTAGACGTCCGCCAGAAGGTTTTATTTAAATCACTCATGGTGCGGGCGCACAGCAGACGCGCGCAGCGGGCACGCCTAAGGCAAGCCCGTCTGCTCCCGGACCGTGCCTAGTGCCCAAAACACTGGCTCTCAACCCTCACAAAATATCAGATACTCTAGTAGAGACTTACATGCCTTTAGTAGAAAATCTAGGGACATCTGTTGTGTAATAGGTCCTGGGGTTGGCACGGTAAGCTGTGCCTGCGGCTTTGTTCTCCCTCAATCGCAATCTATTTTGGGCTTGCAATTTTCCCAGTCCTCAGCGAATGACATCCCCCGTGAAAGATCTATGCTTTATGGTGGTCTTGTCAACGCCAGATCACTGGGAAAGCATAGATATGAAATTGCCTACACTATTGAAAGTCTGGGACTAGACATTTTATTTATAACAGGAACCTGGGCAGACGCTGCATCAGATCCTGATTTTATCACCGCAACTCCCGCTGGGTTTAGAGTGGTCAGAGTGGATAGGTCGGCCAAACGAGGTGGTGGAGTGGCCATTATTTTTAGGGACCATCTTTCGGTCACCCACCATCCTGTGTCCACCTCTTCTTACGAAGCTCTCCATTTTTCGTTTTCACTCAGCCCTAAAATGACATTTAAGGGAATTCTTTTATATCGACCTCCAGGTTCTAGATGTACTTTTTTAACTAATCTTGATACCTTGCTTGAACCTGTTCTTCTTAGCACGGAATTTACCATTCTTGGATACTTTAACTTCCATTTGGAAGAGTCCGAAAATAAAGTTACGATGGGGCTCCTGGAAGCATTAGGAGCACTAGGTCTCACTCAACTGGTGCAGTTACCTACTCAGGTAGCTGGACACACGTTTAATGGTGTCTTCTCTTCAGCCAGTGGCCTCACGGTAGAAGAAATCTTCCCGTTGTCGTGGTGTGACGGGGCGAGTCTGTCGGCTCAGGGGACTCACAAGGGCACAGACTGGTGGGCACCGGTATCAGGGGTCCCTAACGTTCTCCCCTCTCCACAGAACGAGTGGGCGGCGGACGAAGATGAACTGCCTCTGTTGGCCGGAGCCGGGCCCTTTAACTGGGAAGAACCTGGAACGCAAGCCCCGCCCAGGGAGGACGTCACTCAAGCGGGAGGTTCAAATGGAGGCAGAACCAGGAAGTGGACGGACGGCGATCCCTGGAGGAAGGACGCAGGAGGAGGAGATGGAGACGGAGAAGACGGCGCGACTGAGACGAACGATCGAGAGCAGGCGGAAACCGGAGGTTGGAGGAACGAGAGACCCAGCGGCTACGGACTCCGCGAAGCGCCCGGCCACGTTCCCAGGGGAGGAGCGTGGCCTGGACAGGTACGGGACCGGGTAGCGGGTTGGATGGGAAGGCGGGAGAACCCGCGTTAACCGGTCGCCTCCTCAAGTCCCTTTACCTTTTTAGTTTTGTTTGAATCCCTCACAGTTTCTGTCACTCCGTTTTCGGTTGTACACACGTATGGTGCTACCTCACTCCCGGTCCCTGGTGGTAGGAATACGCGTTTACCTACTCCAAGTCTAATATAGTCCCTTATCTCTCTCTTCCTTGGGGCACGTCGGAGAGCCAAGTTCGTGACCGCAGAAAGGACGAGGAAGGAGGGGAGCAGACCATCCCGGAGTGCGGCGGAGGCCTAATTCACCACGGATCCCGCTACCTTCGCGAGAGAAAGGCTAACTAGCCGGACTAAAAGAAGACTTATATCAATAAAACCCCGTATACCCAGAACTCGTGTAGTGTCTCTCATTGACGCCCCATCACACGTGGTCTGATCACTCACTTATTAAGTTTAGTCTTCCCTATTTCAGGGTAGTGGAGACTAGCATCACTAAACTGCTGGTTTGTAAAGACTGGAACAAAGTGGATAAACGTCTCCTTTACACCCATTTGGTAGCCTCTCGTCCTCTTTTTCAGGAATATGTCGACTCAGCCGTTACCAATTATACCAACTGGATTTCGGGGGCGGTTGACGCCACCGTACCCATAAAAACATTATCAGGCAATAGAACTATCCCCTCTGCCCCCTGGTTTTCCGAATCCCTTCGGAAGGAAAAACAGATTTGTCGTCGATTGGAATGGCGCTGGCGATTACACTATGATAAGCCAGGAAAACAAGCTTACAAAACAGCTTTATTGAATTATAAAAAACTCCTGATTTTAGAAAAGAAAAAATACTTCACACAACAGATTGAGTTGGCTGTCAATTCACCTAAGGAATTGTTTTCGGTAATTAATAAATTGGCTATGCCCAACAACACAGGCAGAAGGGCCAATCAGAAATTTTGTAACGATATTGCAGCCACTTTTAAATCTAAGGTTTTAGAAATTTGTAAAGCTTGTAAGGATGGTCCCGACCCCTTGCCCCATTCTTGTGGCTTCGACTTAAATAAGCACATTTTAACTTTTTCTTCGGTTTCTACTGAAGATGTAAGTAAGCACATAAATGAATCTAGGTCAGGATCACCCATGGACCCATGTCCACCCACATTTCTTAAAGGAGTGGCAGACCTAGTGAGCCCTGGGCTGGCAAAAATTTTCAATCTGATGTTTGCCTCAGGTATTTTTCCGACCAGCTGGAAGGAGACATCCATTCTGCCTTTATTGAAAAAACCTACGCTAGATGCCACCAATCCTTCTAACTACCGACCTATTGCCAGACTACCGCTACCTGCAAAGATAGTGGATAAAATTATGAATACTAAACTGTCGGAATTTATTAACACAGTCTGCTCGATCATTCTCAGTTCGGCTTCCGTAAAGATCATAGTACGGAGACCGCACTTACTAAAGCAACAGAAGAGATCAGAGCGGTGATGGATGGAGGAGGCACAGCGGCTCTTGTGCTCCTCGATTTGTCTGCTGCCTTCGACACGGTTGATCATTCCCTCCTGCAGAGGCGTCTGGAGTCGGTGGGAGTAGGGGAAATGGCTCGGGCACTATTGGCCTCCTTTTTAACAGATCGGAAATCCACCGTATCTAGTGACGGTTTTAACTCAGCCCCTTACGTTTTGCCTTGTGGTGTTCCACAGGGCAGTTCGTTGAGCCCCTCGTTGTTTAACATCTACGACTCTGAACTGGCCCCACTAATCCGGGAATTTGGGTTCAGCTTAACTACATATGCTGACGATACCCAGATTGTGGTAGCTGCACACAAACACCAAAACTCCCCTGATCTGCAGTTTCGAAGCTGCATGAGTACTAATAACAAATGGATGACAGCGCACTGCCTTAAATTCAATTCCGATAAAACTGAAGTTCTGATTTTCGGCAGTGTGCAGCCCTCCTAGAGTAATTTGTGGTGGCCGGCGGAGATGGCTTTACCTCCAAACCCAGCGGCAGAAATAAAAAACTTGGGTGTGCTGATTGACAATAGACTGACACTTTGCCAACAAACCAATATGCTGTGGTTTCTGCATCACACTTCCTTATAAGGAAAATAAGGAAGGTTTTCCCGTATATTCCGGAAAATACCAGAAAAACAGTAGTTTCTTTTCTCATTCAATCTAAATTAGATTACGGCAATGGGCTATATCTTAATGCCCAAAAGCAATGTCTGAATAAGCTCCAGATGATTCAGAATTTGGCAGCGCGTCTAATGCTTAACATCCCCAGACACTGTTCAGTTTCCAACGATATCCGCAATTTGCACTGGCTCCCGGTGCTTCAGCGTATAAAATTGAAAGCCTTGTGCATTGTTTACAAGGCCTTGCACCACATAGGTCCCTCATTTCTTCAGAAGCTCTTCGCATGGTACCAACCGACCAGACACCTTCGGTCGATGGGGGCAAGATTATTGTTGGTACCTAGAATTCGCACAGCTCATTGGGGAGGCCGTAGCTTTTATTACGGCGCATCAAAACTGTGGAACACCCTCCCTTTTGAACTTAGGAATATCAGTTCCCTGATTGGCTTTAGAAAGCAATTAAAAACCTGGCTTTTTCAGTACTAGGTGCTAGCTCGCGGATTGTATTTCCTAGCGCCAAAACACCTTTGGGTATCTGTGCGCTTTTATAAATCTTATTAACATTAACATTAAAATTAACTCAAAGGGAACTTCAACAGTACTCGTGAGGGGCTGAAAACCTCTCACCAGCATCTCTGGCTCAACAGGGGGCTCTGATTTTCTAAACAGTTCGATAAGGTTGTTTGTTTGATACTTGGGCGGATAGTGTTGGTGGATTTACCCACATTAATAATAATTTCTCCCTCCTCATTTAAGCTGAAAATCTGGATGAGATGAATTTCCTAGCGTTTAATTGCTTCACCACTTTCCATTTCCCCATTGCCCTTCTAAATACACGTAGGTAGGAGCAAATATATCAAATTGGCACACTGCTGATTTTCTTTATGAACCAAAATAGTTGATATATTTAACCTATTAACATTTAGGGGAGGGGATGTGGTCCGTCGGCTAGACTGCCGACCTTGTCGCTGGAAACAGGGGTTCGAGCCTCGGGGTCGCGTCCACAGCCTGTGATTCTGGGCAAATCACTTAATCTCCCCGTGCCTGAATGTGGAATGTAAATACGGTGCTTGTGTAAAGCGCTCCAATACCTTCGGGTCGAGTTCGCGCAATATAAATATGCAAAATAAATTAAGCAATTAGCATTAGTACTCAAAACACAATGGCTCAGTTCTCACAGAATCAACCAGACCCCTAATATTGTAATTTACCAAACTTTTCAGTTAAAAAGAAAAGTTATATTTTACCATGCACCAAAAGATCTAAACTGAAGAGGTGGGGCCCAGTCCGGCCTCTTCTGGGCAAAGATTGGCAAGGACGGGCCTGCCCTTGGCCAGGCCCGTCCTACAGCAGTTGGAGTCCCCTCAGAGTTGAAGGTGTACCGCACAGCGTGAGCGTTCCAGTGCTATGGAGCTCAGCTGCAGGTCCGCCGTATCTGCTCCCATTCCCTTGGACGCCAAAGGCTTGAGGTAGTTGAAACCCCATAAAGGTTCAAAATATCCCACACTGGCAGAAGCTTGTGAGAGTTGGAGTCCTCTCAAGCTTAGAATTGGGAGAGGAGCGTCGCTGCGCTTTATAGAGCTCAGCTGTAGTGAGGCCAGCCTTCTCTGCCCCCTCCTTCTTGGATGGCAGAGGCTTGCGGGAGTTGGAGTCCCCTCAAAGGTTATAAGGGTCATTTTTATTAGTTCAACAAAAATGTTTGTTTCTTGATTACTTACTGTGTGATTGTTTAAGATATTTATTGTTGCTTTCCCTCATGAACAATAGAAGATAAAGGACGGAAAGATGATAAGTTGATTTATAAGCTTACACAGTCTAATACTTTTTTAGTTTCTTATGTTAAATTATATTAAGTGTGGATTTGTTGCTGCAAGCAGAAGACAAATGTCCCTTACATGCTGGTCGCTTTCTCTTCCGGTGTCTCGGTAATTGAACATTTCCCATCCCGAACTGCCAAGCCGGTGTGGGAAGCCAGTGAAGGACATAGCCTTAATGGTTACCTTGCCGTAACTATTCTGGGGTAAGCACCCATATGACCAGATGGTTCAATGACTGATGGGCCATCAAGTGAAGGATTTCGGCGGGTACAGCCAGATGGAACTAGGCTGATGGAAACCCAGTGATTTCCACACCTCTAAATAGGATCTGGTAACAAGGCTTTAGTGGGGTAGGAGCACTGCCAATTTATGGCAGTGCTTACACTCTGCCAAACTCTAAATGACTAAGAAAATGTCTAAATACAAGCAGGTTAACCGAATGCCTTGCATAACTGGCACAAAATAGAAATCCAAAGATATTTGACATAATCCCAACACATCAGGTTACATACCATGCCTGACTCTCTGGCTCCATTATATACCAATCTTGTGGCACTCATGAAAACCTAGAAACTGGGTCAAAATTGTCTGAGTAGAATTATGAAAGGTGGCAGACATTAGAAGCATATCTTCTGAGGCAAAACTAATCCAAAGCACTGCACCAAGATCTTCCTGTCACAAATGGTGCTTTGAGCAAGCTGCAGTCAGATGAATTCAATTCAGCCACTACTTTATTGAGACTTAAGGTATTATCTTACCAATATCTGTTTGTTGTCCAAATTCTCAAACGACCTACAACGAAATAAGAGTTGCCTGAATGTTTCCAAATGACCAATGTGCGCAAACCCACAAGAAGTGAAACCTAGGGCGCAACCTTTAATACATTTCTGGCAAGTTTATAGAAACGGTGAAGAGTTATAGGGGAGTAAGCATTGTGGATTAAGAACATGAAAATGACTTCATTATTGTTGGATAAGGAGAGGGAATCATCAAATTGTACGATAGGGGAAGTAAGTAAAACAAGCATTGGCATAGCCAATAGGTCTCGCCTTTGGGACCTTATAAGTGTTTAGCCATGCAACAGTTGATGTTGTTGCACAAAGGATATTGTGCTGGATAACTAAACACTTATAAGGTCCTAAAGGCGAGACCTATTGGCTATGCCAATGCTTGTTACTAATATTCATCCGCCTGACAAAGAAAATGCCTCTATAGGTTTAAATGGAATGCTCTAGTTTTCGAACCTGTACCACACTGCCAAAACCTGTTCACACCCCATTGGACTAACTGGGACCCCCCTCTTGGACGGTCTGACTTCACCAGCATTCTAAAGCAAGAGATTGAGGGTTACAAAACAGGTGTTGGCAAATAAGCAGCCATCCAGCACTAAGTCCCTATATTCATTTTCCGACATGCACTAAGCACACACCGTCTCCAAAAATCGATCCCAGGTGCGCGTGCACATTCGGTCTACGCATCTGTGCGGCAGGGCACGTAGATTACGGGGTACAAGCGGCACACTTCCGGCACAGCCTGAACGTAAACATGTTTTCCTTCTTGGGAGAAATCCAGCCACAACTGGGTCTTACATGAGAGAGGGGAGGAGGCCGACGTCACAGCCCTTTTCTTAGGCAGAGGCAGGCCTCCTGGTGTGCCCTAGTGTTTAAACAAGTCGTACCCTCGGAGAGGGGAGCCCGCCCCATTTTGGGGCCTGGAGGCAGCGTCCCATGGGAGCAGACAATCCTGCACGTAGGCCGGTCCTCCAAGCATGAGGGAGGGGGCGGCTGTGGAACACCCTGGCTGCTGCCCAAGAGGCCAAGTGAAGGTGGAAGTGGCTGAGAACAAACATGCTTCCCACAAAAACACATGCCTCAGATCATAAGGTGCGAAAGTGCAAACATCTGCCTTAGGCCGTGTGCAAAATGTACTCAGCGCGGTTCCTGTCACTGTTGTGCAAACGTTGCAGTGTGCATGAATAATCGCCGAGCAAATCGCATGCCTGTGCTTTTAGACCAAATTTGTCAGGTCAGGAGTCCACGCTGTGTTTATAATGGATTAACAAGGAATGCAGCATCCCGCGAGTGGTGTGCGCAAGAGCGAGCACCAGGCCATATGTTTTGAAATATCGTGCCCGTGTCTGGGCAAGATAATTCAAAACATATGGCGCCGTGTGGGTAACCGCAAGCAATAGTCCACACACGCACGAGCATGTGTGTGGTGAGCTTTTTGAAGCCCTTACAATAAGTCTTGTAGAGCAGCGCATGTGTGCTGCGAGGCGAGACCTAAAAAATGAATTCCAACAATGTTCTTAGCTTCACTATAAGCTTCATTTCACTTAGATCAATCCACTCCACACTCTCTACAATGACAATACATGCAATCTATAAAACCTGCTGGAGTGCACCGATCGCTGAAGACACACCAGCCTACAACCCTATATGCTCTGGATGATTATACTGACAACACCCTTTCCCCACTTGTTTCTTTCTTATAACAGTGTGAGGGATCAGAACTGCTTATTTTCCAGCTAGGACAATAAGAATAATCTATCCAAAACTATAAACTATTTCCTAGTGATTTCCAAATGTATGGTAACATTTGATCTGCCTGCCCATGAATTCACCAATGACGCTAACTCACTTAATAAACAGAATTGTAATGATCAGTACATGTTTCCTCTCTTCCATTTTGAGTATTTTAGTCCACAGTCTGTGTGAAAAACTTCCTCTACAAAATGTATAAAATATATGTTAAAAATCAGTTGAGGGGGATTTATTTTCCCAGCAGTCCTGGAATACGGATTGAAACTGAGATCTACTTCATTTTCAGTCTGATGTTTTATTTATTCATGTTTCGTTTCTTTCATTAAAAATATTACTCCTCTAGCTATTTTTTTTAATTGAGCAAGTCCACAAGCAGACGTATCTTAACAATGTTCAGGACTTATATGTCCCTGATTGTCTCTTATGTACGTGAGGCCTGCTCTAGACAGACATCAATCTCCCAGATCATCATCTAATAAGTAAAAATTCATACATAAAAACAGGAGTTGGGGATATAAATTAAGTACCTCAAGAGAAACAGTTCCAGATCCAAATTCTACATGGTGGAATAATGAGTCAGTCAAAAATGTTATTGGTTAGTTAATTAAAAACATAAGAATCATTTGTCGCTATAAAACATAAAACATGATATAAAGAGTTAATTGTCAAGAGAAGATTAACAGTGTTAAAACCATGGAGCTGATAGTAGTTAAAGCAGCCACCATCATTGACAGCAATAAGTAAACTTTTAACAGGAAATTAGGAGTGTCATGTCGGATTAGTTCCTTTTTTAGGTCCAGCCCTCAACCAACGTGCAAGCGCTGCTCTGGGGATGATCTGGGGTAGTTCAGTACGGGAGAGAAGCCCTTCCCACTCCCCCGCCCATATTTTTCATTGGCTTGTGTCTTTGTCCTTCTAAATGCTGGCTTCTGATTCCTAAATGGGCTTGTTAGTCCCTCCTTAGTATGGCCATGTCTTCATTTGTGGCCTCCCATGGCTACTGGCCCCTTTACTTGGTTGTTATATGATATGTGTACTATTTTATTTACTGAGTTTCTCCTATCTCAAGCACCACGACGCATTCAGCGGCCACACCCGCTTTCGCTTTGAAGCAGCCGGCACAATGGTGGAGGTTTGTTTTCAATGCCATAGGTCTTGCGGTTGTCGAAGTGCACATAAAAGTCAGAAAGGCACTGCTTCTGAGCGCCCCATACAATTATCGCTCCCCCCGCCCCCCTCTCCAGGAGGGCCACTCTCCCGGCCATTCACCTGCTCCCTGCCTCAAATTTATTTCTAGGCAGATGTATGCTGGGGCCGGCGGCGCTCAATGGGGCCATGTGGCAGCCGCCCCTAATTGGCGTTAAAGCACTCGGGACTAGGGATGATATGCGGGGAGGGGACTCCCAAGTCCCATTGAGCAGAACGCCCACCCGCACTACCCTCAGCCCGGAGGAAGGGGCTGTCTGTGAATAAAAGCTGAAAGTGGCAGGGTGTGAGGGAGCCGGGACTGGTACGAACCGATGCCGAGCGGAGAAGTGCATGGGTGATGCGCTCGACAGGCGGGGCCTCGTGTAGGGACATTACCCCTGGAATCCACAGATGAGAGCCCAGGGAGGGGATTAGTGGAGACTGGAGGGCTGCTCTGTACAAGCAGAGAAATTGCGCTCTATGCCGCACAGGCCACGAGAAAGGGGCAGTGGCTCTGTACTCTACAGTACAAATAGGGTGGGGCGGCAACGGAATGTGCACCCCATGGTGGGCCTCGATGGAGCCTGGAGGGGGATCTTGGTGAGCAGCACTATACAGGCAGGCCCTAGGATGAGGGAAGCGGGCGTCGGACTGAGCGTCACACAGGCAAAGCCCTAGAGAGGGCGCTTCCGGCCTTTGCGCCCAAGACAGATGGTCCCATGGAAATGAACCACAGGGCTCTGCATCCCACATGCAGGGGCCGGGGTGGAAGGTGGTGCGTCAATAAATCAGTGAGAAAAAGGTTGCATGCATCTCACATGAAGGGTATGAGAGGCTAGGAGAGGGTCCCCAAGGATAAAGGCAATGGTCTCTCCCTGCATAGAGAGGTCACTAAACAGGGTACATACACCTAAGAGAGCCTGCGGCGAAGTCTGCAACCCCCACGCTCACACTCAACAGATGGATCCCTGGAAGAAAGGGTCACGCATAGCTGAGGCAATCTTTTTTCCTCGCTCTTAAAACAGTCTATAAATAGTAACATTTTTCTAAGGTTATAAAGTAAATAAATTCTCCATTTAGATCACAGTGACCGTGGGGACTGAGCTGAGCTGGGGCAGAGCAGAAAGTGTGCTTCTCGAAAAAGGAAACCTAGATTGGGATCCCGGGCTCCCCACTTCATCAACTTGTGTGATTCTTGACCTATTGCGCCTCCTTGTTCCAGTATGCAGCAACATTCGCAGCTATTTAAAATGTAAATATTCTTATCTAGCTATTTGAAACCTTAGAGCGCATCAAAGTTGGTAGACACTACTGAGAAACGCTGCAAGCAATCTCCGACCACTAAAATGCGTGCGTTCATCCAAGTTTGCAGGACTTCACTTCTAATAAGTAAGCGGAAGAATGAAATAAATCAGTGTCAGAGAAACGCGCACGCTCATGTGTTTTTGCTTCCCACAGAGAACCGGCGCAGCAGAGAACACCTGTGACTGGACAAATGACATTTCCTCCAGGGTCACAGTGTCGTGGACTCCGTAGAGGCTCCTAAGTGGCGGGCACGACACATTATGTTTGTTTATCTCATTAGCCCCCTTCACCTGCCCAGCAGGGTAAAGGCTAGCCTGTAATCGTCATCAAAAAGCGCAGGTACACGCCAGCTTTTGGCAGGGTAGCAGACTTGACGTCATACCGGGTATTAACATCTCGATCCTCTTCCTGGTGGTAGCACTAAACATGTGAGTAGGATTGTCATCAGGGACTGTAGATTTAAGCGTAATATTTTTCATAGTCCAGGAAAATAGCACCTGCACTAACTGATGGGATGTATGGCACAGCTCTGCCAAACATCCCATCACTTATTAAAACTGACAAAGTACTGACTACTTCCTTACACAAAACTGACTCGGGCTTCGGTGTGCGATGCAAACGTTTCTATAGGCCATACCCGCACCACCAGAAGACTTTGCTATATCGTACTAATAATGGTAGATTGTACTCCACAAATGAGCTAATGAATAATACGTGTTTCACAATTAACAAAATATTTCTTGGTGCGTCAGAGGGTCAAAAGAAGCCTGGAGAAGGTGGATGAAGACATCTGTAGGCGGTGCGACCACGAGTATAATTTGGTTTACTGTGATAACATTTTGTAATGGGGTTGTTGCTTCCGGTTAGCTGTTGTAACCTTATGAATTTCTCTCTTGGTGTCAGTTATGTATTGTTTTGAAAAACGCTTCATTTGAGTTCCCTTTACCAACTTTCAATCAAGTGTTATTTGTAGAGCTCGACTAATCAATCACCAGAGAGGTATCCATGCGCTGTGCTGCAGGTATCATTGGAAGAGCCAGGTCTTGATTTTTTTTGTTTTTGTTTTAGCAGCCACTCTTTTTCTCCTCTGTTTATCGGATCAGCATCTCTCCTCAACCAGCCACGTGCAAGTGCAAATTTGACACTTGTGAACTGAGTTATTTTCATTAAGGTATTTTTACGAGTAAGTGTTTCTCAACCTGTAGAGCAGTTTTCTAAGGCTTGCGAGTGGGAGCCTTCTTGTGGTGGGTGAATGAGAAGGGTCTTTATGAGGCAAACACTGACGTACTGTTGTTGTGTAGGGGCTAAAATTCAGTTGGTAGACAATGTTACTGCAGTCTTAAGTGTGTATGGAGTCTGGATTTGCTCTTTATCAGTGCTAATTTGCAAGCAAAAAACAGAAGTGCCAGGGGCCTTGTCAGGAGGCCACTGCAGCTTTCACCACCCATTGCCCCAGCCAGCACAACCAATAACTACTTACCATGACACTTCTACAAGGGTGACAAGTTAAATGATTCCTGTCCAAAGCTATAAGAACACATACATCTAATCCACACCACACACTTCCACATCATACTACAAAATTAATCTCCACTACATATCACTGAACAACACAAGATACCATTCCACTTACTTACACTGCATTGCACACAATGTCACTTCACTTAATTCCAGTACTCAATACTACATTTCTATTCACATAATTCCACAGCACACCATGCCACATAATTCTACTACAGAAATTCACTCCACACCACACAATTCCACAACTAATCCAACCCAACCCACATAACTCCACTACACACCACATAGATACACTTCTTAACATACAAATAAAATACATTGCCATCTACAATGCCAATAGCTCTAACTCAAAGAAATGCAAGACCTATTGCATTTCCAATGCTTGTTTTTTTGTGTGTCTCTGTATTAAGTCCTTGTGGCGAGAAGGATGGTATGGTTATGTGGTTAGCCAGCCTAGTTGTTCTGCCCCTCCGAATGGCTCTCACAGACAGAAAATAATAGTCTGAACTACAAGGAAATATGATGCGTTACAAATCTGTGCAAAATCTATAAAAGTTCCTCAGTGTTTGGAGCGGGATGGAACGTAAGTCTTTTAACAGTTAGAAGTCGGCATGTTCAAGCTCATTCAAAAAAAGTATCAACTCCAAGTGCTGCAGTTCTACTGGATACTGTCATGCGGAACAGAGGCAACTCCATGGAGGATTTTGTGCAAATAATCGGGTCCCCCTGAAGGTGGTCCAGACTCTCGTAATATTCTGCCCGCTTCGGCGAATAATTTGCCAACCTGTGCTAGGTCATTTGGAGTGGCAGATATATGTATGAATAGTAGTGCTTCCTTGCATGATCTTATCTCGTTTTGCATAAGGATAGGCCTCAGATACCTACGTCTATGTTGTGATAAGCTTGCACAGCAACATACGATGTGGGCAGCTGATTCAGAGTGATAATTGCACAGCCTACATTGTTCCTGTGTCATTGCACAGTTATTCCAGTGTGCCCTGTACTCCCTAATGGGTAAAGTCAGTAGCCTAAATGATTAGCGCCAGGACACCTCCGGGTATTTGTCGCACTTAATAAGTATCAATAACATAACATAACATAAAATGTTCTTAAATGCATGCTTTCTAATTGCTACTCTCAAATATGGTTGGCAAAGAAAGATTTTGTGGGATGTTACAAGCTCCTCAGCACCTATAATGCTTCTTGCCTTAATTAGCTCCAGATCCCTAGAGATCTTCTTAGCTTGTATCTTTACTTTGCTTTTTAGCTGTGATTTGCTAATTTGGAGAGCCGCCAGCGATGGTAAATCCAGATTTAATGTTGAAGCGTTTAGTTTCAAGTACTTCATCCAGGCACTTGGCTTGTTTGAGAACATTGCCATAAGGGCACCCCGCAAGGAATCAGGATCGGTCCGGCTCAACTGGAAGTAATAATTAATCCCATCTAAGTGGAATAATGTACACATTCTCTCTACAAAAATTATCTTAACGGGCATGCTAAAACCCACTAAATAGTTGTGTGCCCTATCTTCATTTCTCTGATGCCATCAATCTTTCATCTAGGATCTTTAGTGCACAGCTCATTGCTCTGTTTATAACATATACAAATTGTAGACACTTTGGCTGATTACATATATCTATTCACCTTTTGCATATTTACATTTTATGTCATGGTAATGTGAGTTTTAATTTCTGCATGATTTCCTCATTGGCATCTCCAACAAAGTTCTATCTTTCAATGTCCAGATTTTGTCTCATTCAAAATTAATACCTCAGTAGATGGCTAAAGCTTAGCTTACGCACACATAAGCCACACAGATCCCAATTTCATGTCTACTCTCACGCGACCAATCACCGAAAAGTCCAGCTCTCTGCTTAACATAACTCCAACACAAGCAAACTGTCAGAAATACTAGCACTAAACAAAAGGCAGGCTCTGGAAAATGTTACAATTACCAACCTCTTTACCCATCATCATGATAGATTTCAATAATCTGATTTTTTAAATGCAATGAAAAAAATCTTCATTATAGTACCACAAAATCCGCACCTTCTTTAGCCCTTCATTCTAGACATAACAACCGATGGTCTGGTTCACTGCCCGACGTGATGTGTGTAAAACCATTAAAAAAAGACCAGTAAAAAACTCAACTATCGGTTGAGCACCAATTATACCTCTTCCATTAAATATTCTTACAGTTCTTAGAGGTTTTGTAACAAATACGCAAAAAACAGTGGTTAATATGAAAAGCAGATTTTGCAAAATCATACCCTGTGTAGACTAATCTACAAAGTTTTGATTATTTGTTTTCAGGAAGTTTCAGTAGAAATAGTTGAACCTACCTGGGCATCTTGGAGTCTTATGGGAGACAGCTGTGCCACTGATTGGACGTCCAATGGGATTGACACACCAGCAGTATCCCGTGTAGCTGTGACACTGCACCTATTAAGAAACCATGTTAGGAGTGAGGAAATTGTGTAGACAATTTAAAAATATTTAATTTCAGCAGATACGGAAAAGTCCAAATTCATTTGGATTTTCAATAAGCAAACATTTACCCAAAAGTTTCTTTTTTCAAAATTATGAAGAGAAATTATTCTAATCTGATTCAAATTCAGGAATTATTATGACTATCTTTTTCACATCTATTATTAAATAAAACACTATATGCTGACATTTTCATTATCTGATGCAGAATTAGTAGCTATAATTTCCCCTTGATAGGAGGGCTATTTCTCACTTATGTAATGTGGCTTTGTATAGCGCAGTAGACAACAATTTCCTTGCCTGTTGTCAATTTTTGGGCACTCGGTTGCAGCTATCATCTGCATACACTAAATTGGTATATTTGCACTCAACCCCAAATACATTCCTCGTCAAACAAAGTAGTCCAGCCTCTGCTGATGAGTTCTACTGATGAGTTCCGTCAGCATGTGTGCAGTTACAGTACAAAGGTGTGTTTTTTTAAAGCACGCATTAAAGGTCAAATCACAGTAATGAATACTACGTAGAAAAATCAACAGTACACTAAGACAAGAAACATAATCAGTTACCATAAGGTCAACCACACCCACAGTCCAATCCGGACAAAGACAAAGTCATTGAGGATCACTGATCCAAATAACCAGAGACATTGGATACACAACTCTTTGTCTTTTTTTGCACAGTATATATGTTGTTTAATTTCTTTGGTTTGATCTAAGGCAAATTGAAAACGTTGTTCTGCATCAATGTGTATTGCCTTATTTCATAAAACACGATATTCAGGTCTATATGTAAAGAGAAAAATCTTTGAAAGATTTCAAGTAGGTTAAAAAAATCCTTACCAATAACAATTAACATGGTAATATTGGTAAAGTTATACTTTTGAATCCATCCTTCTAATCTAGAACTATCTGTATTTTGTACACTATTTATGTGTAGACCAGGCTCTAGCTGGGTATATGGGCTCAACACTATGCTGCTTTGGTTCTAGTCAGTGCATAGGGCAGGGTGCAGTGTATTTAAAATGCTGGACATGTACTTTTAAGGTTTGCATGTCTTGGTAGTGAAAAACTCACAAATTCGTTTTTCACTACTGTACGCTCTACCTCTTCCATAGGATTACATTGGGTTACCTTATTATGTTTAATAAGTGATAACGTTTGATTGGGAGCAGGTAGGAATGTCATGTTTACACTCTAATGAATTTTTTTACAGCCTTCTTTAAGGGCAAAGTTGGATTATAAGTCACACTTCCGGAAATGCTACTTTTAGCAAGTTGGCAGGATGGGCCATTCTGCGAGGATGGGAGGGTCGGAGCTGTTCCATTTCCCAATTACATTTCAAAGGGGCTGCTTCCAGTACACTCACAAAGAACATGCCACCAGGCTATTGTTAACCCAGAACCCTTTGAGCCTGGGCAGGGGAGAAGGAAATTCCAGAACCAGATGTGGGGGAAATCTAGAATTTTCTCCCGCTTCAAAGCTGACACCAAGTTTAAATATTGCACCCTCAGACCAACTTCCTCAATGTACCCTCAGAATACTCCTTGACCTGTGGGCACTACAGCAGAAGGACTGCCCTGCTGCCTGAGGACTTCCGTGCATCTTGAGGCCTGCCCTGCTCTCTGAGAGTGCCCTCATCCCATGCTGGGTGACTTCAAGGGTCAGTTGGCTGGCCTCTTGTTCTGAGTCATTTGGGACACAACAAGCTCCA
Source organism: Triturus cristatus (assembly GCF_964204655.1). Lineage (NCBI taxonomy): Eukaryota > Metazoa > Chordata > Amphibia > Caudata > Salamandridae > Triturus > Triturus cristatus. Next base: position 1,192,196,639 of record NC_140589.1, read on the forward strand.
GAGGCTTCCCTACAGCTGCACAGATGACCTGCTGCACTGGACATGCCTAGACTTGCAACTATACTTACCTTAGTCCCCATTTCCCAAGAGGAGCCTGCCTAGGTCCTGGCCATTGGTTGGCGCCAGAGAGAACTCCTCCTGACCAAACTGAAGGTTCCACCGAATATGGTGCGAAGCGATGTGAAGCCCTGCAAAGCCTCTCTGCACAACTGCAAGTTTAATTGGAACTGACGCCGGGTGACATGAAGCCCCGCAAAGCTTTGCCGCACAGCTGAAAGCCTCATTGGAACTGATGTTGACTGATGCAAAGCCCTGCAAAGCTTCACCACACAGCTAACAGGTTCATTGGAACTGACGCAGAGTAACACAAAGCCGAATCCGGTCAAGGTGAAACCTCACAAAGCAAATACGCGCAGATCTTGCACCAAGGAAGTAAGGTACAATTCTCAGCGGGCGAAAATTGGTCTTGTGCCCAACCTGTTCTCTATCGCTGTTGGCCTGAACTTGTGGCTTTGTCACGGTCGAGCACAACCAGATACCCTCAGTATGCGCTTTGTACCTTTTGGTGCTACTGTAGTGAGGATATGGACACACCTGCGGACATTGCTAAGTTAGCATAAGTTAGATATGCTTGGCCGCCATTTTGCCGCATTTGCTCACGTTACTACATGCCACATTTCTCGTAAACACTTTACCTGCTCGCTTTCACATGAGAACTGTCTGCATTTCACATATCTAGTTGAACATTCTGCTCTTCGTCTGTACAGCGTGTTCAAGGTAGAAAAACAATGAGGTCTGTTGATTTGCTTTGGTCAGTCTCACGTCCCTAGCCCTAACATAGAACACAGCTGCAAACCTGGAAATCTGGTGCTTTTAATATTGCATTGCATGCATGTTAACACACTTGGAAAACGCTTTCCAGGATAGAAGAGCTGTGCTTGTCTGGAGATGTAAATTCCTGCATCTGAACTCGGAGGTATGGGGTCCCCCTGACAAAGCCTGGAGGTCTTCTATAATTATAATAAACTAGTTTCTAGCACGGGGAGGGTGGCGAGGCGCTATAATCCTGTTCCCACCATCATTATAATATGATTTCCCCTTTCGCTCTATATAGAATTGTAACAATGCTGATTTGTTTGATCTTATGCATATTGTTGCTAGAATTGGCTTGTGTACTGCATTATAGAGCACGTCAGTTAAAATAAACATTTTAAACTATTCCTTGGCTCTATTTACTCATGTTGTGGACAAGTACGAGAGTTTGAACGAAAGAGTGCTCTTGTTCCCACATATCCTGAGAGGGACGGATTAGCATTTTCTAGGAAGTCTAATCATTGGTAGCTTCGCTGTAGTACGGAGAATGAATGAGACACTATAGCTAGGTCGGATTGGGACACTGGGCACTGAGGTGGGTATTTTGGTACACCACTACACACTGGTTTCCTGCGCATAGTTCTGTATATGTGCAGAATCTCTGCAACACTACTTTAATCTAAACCTTTAAAATTCAATATCTCCAGTTCTACTGATTAGATTTTTGTTGTTTTGGTCTCAACTTATTTGTTGAGGCATAATCTATTTTTCTAAATTGGTTTTTGATTTTTTTAAATTATGTTGTGCTCTCACTTTATCACGGTTGGTGTGCTACTTAATACTTTACACATTGCCTCTAAGTTAAGCCTGACTGCTTTTGTTCCACACTACCAGGGAGTTAAGCACAAGTTAATTTAGTGACTTTTCTGGTTCACCCTGACACAAGGACAGTGGTTGTTGCTTGAGAAGAGTTAACATCCCCCTCAGCCAATAACCACATTTCTCACAAAATTGCTCTTGTACAGCAAGTGAGAATGTCATAAATTGATGTTGTGCACATTGTTTTACACATGAAGGCCATGCAATCATATCAAAAACATGGTGTTTGCTCAAAGGTTATAATGCTGAGGAATTCCTACAAACTAAAATCCAAGTTTTGTACATCTGAGTAATTTGGTAGGATATGGTATGAGTATAAATGTTTGAGCACTTGCCTGCGTTGTCAATTTATTTTATTAATTTAATCCGAATATAAAATTTATTTTTTGTTCAACAGCATACAGTGACAGAAGGTTTGCATGTTGCAAAAGGAGGTTTGCTGCTAAATGTTGAGATGACTATTCATGAACTGTGTTTTTCTTTAGTAATAGACGCTAATAGAAACACGCATTGGCAAAGCCAATAGGCCAGGCCATGGCAAGGGAGTAATTTTTGTATTTTATATTTTTGCAAGCCTATGCAAGGCGGCAAATATGAAAAAATAAAGGATTGACCGAGCAGCCTATACGCACTAGCATTGGCACAGAAGTGCAGCTGTGCACATAATCAGGTAAAATGCAGTTACTCACAGTGCAAGACTGCCAGTGGATAGAGTGGGTTGACCTATTGCCCCATGCTGTATTCTCTGGTGGGTGGAGGCAAACTGTGCAAGGCACTTGAACAAACTAAAGGATGAAGAGGGCTGGCAAAACCCTGCTTTATGTCTGTGTATCAGTGTTTATTTTTATTATGACATTGTTTGAAAATATTAGTCAGGTGAGACAGCTAAAATATGAGTGTACATGTAGCTTGACTCCCCTTTACTGACTCAAAGGGCTAAACTCTTCGCCTTGAACAGTCACACATTTATACGTGACTAAATAACACATTAAATGGTCACAGACCCTGATACAGGACTGAGACCTGTAGCTTTGTGGAAGGCCAAGTAACATGTGCAAATAGTGCACTCTCAGATGTGTGACTGTGCTTTATTGTGCAATGGATTCCCTTAGGAGGGTACATGGATTGGGGTCTTCAGATGTCTGCAGGTTTTCAAACATGCACTAATGTCACCCAATGAATTGCATTGATAAGCATGGGCCTTCACAGGTCTCTACGAGTGAATGTATTGGTACTCTGCTGCATGTGCATTTCACGTAAAGTAAAGCATATATTCAGCAACGGTAGGGGGCACATTTCTGTCTCATATCTACAGTGTGTCAGTCCTTCCAGCTGCATTGGACTAGGCAGGGACTGCTGTAGGGGAACCAGAGCTGTGTCATACACAGACCTACTTTCTAATATCTATCTTCTAATACCATACCTTCCAATAAGTGTTATGCTGAGATCTGTGCCTGCCACAGGCCCATGTTAAATCCCTGAACACAGATTTTAGATCAGGGACTTGGTTGTGTGCACTGCAAAAACCATTCCTCTGCATATGGTCTTACAATCATATAGCAATTAAGATCACAAGTTTACATTAACAGTTCTACCTACCTGATTATATGTGCCGTCATCATTGCATTCTGGAATGAACACTTGCTGGAACTCCTTGCGGGCTTGTTCCTGGGTATATTTTCTCTCTGCTACACATCTGGAAACTTCTAGAGAGAAGGAATGTGGCAAGATACAAGACGATGTGAAACTATGTACAGTTCAACATTTCTTTTCATACTTGATCACTTTTGATTCCTGTTCTTATTTAAGAAACCAATGCATAACATCTAGCCCAATAACAAATCATTATAAAAAATAAGAAATCGCACATAAAACCTTAAATATAGAAAAGAAAGCATGGAAAAGTATGGTGCTCGAATATGACTTTACCTTGAAAAAAGACAAGAGGCGTTTGGCGTAACAGTAACAGTTGGTTTAATTAAACACAGTGGGCAGGAGAGCAGGCAACAGAGTCAGGGTCTGAAGACTGTCTCAAAGTACATTGGTTTTGGTAGTCAATTTATACATTTCACAAATTGTAATATAACAATGTGTACATTATTTTTAGAACAGGAATCTGGGCCTAGTCATGGAGCCATAAAAATGGTCCTTTGATAAGAAGAGCAGGTGGGTCTTGACCCTGCTTGGACAAAATGATGGAGGTAGTGGGGCATGTGATCAATGCGTGTAGTGTGCATGCTGTGTTCTGATTGGCTCATAACTCAGTGTGGCATCTGACTTTATGGTGTTTTGGGAACAGACGCCACTTTGGCCAAACAATTTATATTGGGGCCAGTCTCTTGAGACCATTATGGTGTTGCTGTCAATCTGTGGGATCGATCTGGGGTTTTCTGTTTGCGCACTTGTCTAAGGGTTAGGTGTCACTCCACCTGTGATCTATTAAACAGTTGCTTTGGACCAAGGTCACTTGGCCTGCCTGACCACGTACTTCTGATTCGGAGTTGAGGGGAAGGTCACATCGGGTGATTTCAACAACAGTGATGTGAGTTTGTCATTACACATACATATATCATGACTTGCATTGATATAATATTTTCCAATATAAACAAGTACATTTAGTTCTACATGCTACAGCAGATAGGGGTATACCTTAAAGGAATATTATTATAAGTTTTTCTATAACTTAACCATTTCTTGGAAGCAATTTTCTTCCATTCTAATATAAAGCATTCCACAAGCTAGGAAACATAATGGGAGATTCCATTAGGTCCCCCAGTAGTGTTAGTAGTTAATGTATTATTGTGTGACTCATAGAAAACTTGAAAATACCTGTTGTGAAAGACTGTTTGAGGGCTTGTTTGCCCACATTCTTTCATTAGCACAGAGGAGAAGATAGGTACGGCTGAATCTTGCGATAATAGATGCGATGATATGAACTTAAAGTTGGCCTTTTGAATATCTCAGAGGGAAGCGAAGCAGCTACAATAGGTAAGCAATTACATTTTTAATTTCATCAATTAACAAAATCACTGGCCATGCCAAGAGCTGATTTAATTCTTCGAAAAGCCTTTATTGCCAACCCTGGTAAGCCAATTTAATCACAGTAAGGTTTGACCCTTGATATTTCATAGTCTTCAATACTAAATTCATTAATGGATTTCTCTATAATTGATTTCAATCAATCTGTATAGATGTATACATCTATAAAAAGAATAAAATATATATAAATGATGAATAATTACTTTTCGTAATTAGCGGCTATTAAGTTCAGGTAATTCAACATCCGTTTTTATAGCTTTTATAGCCATTCTTTGTAGATTACTAGCCTAATCATTGAAAATATTTGCTTCCATGCAGCAGTGAGGCAATTTATTATACCAAACTGGACTTCAATATCAATTAAAAAATGTGCAGCTTGAAGTACATTCTCACAGCTTTTTCATGTAAAACGGGTCTTAGATACATAAGACGACGATCGACATAATAAACACAAACAAGAACAAAATCACTCTCTTCCTTTTCAATAGATCCACACATACTGCTTGAAGAAGGGCCTTTCTTCTGCATAATGGACTTAGACTCAATACCTTAATTCAAATACTATTAAAGTATTTTATACCTGCCATAGATAATTTAGTAAAGATCATAACTCCAAGCAAGTTTAATCTTGAACAATAAAAATGTATTCTAGTTATCTGGGTTTTTTTATGAGTCTATTCATTTTGGGTGTTGAGTAATAGCATCGAAGAGCTGTGGCAAAACTAGTGTCATCTGTACTAACAACACCGTCCAATTAGATGGATTCTATTAGGGTGTTTGTTAAGAAATCAAATTTAGTGGTAAGAGAGCTTACCTGACATTTCAACATGAAAATACTAAAAAAGGAAATAGTCAAATGTTAAATAATCTAACTCCCTACTTTTGTAAGACTAAACACTGAAGCTGAAAAAGTAGTGTTGAATACCAGAGAACAAGCATTTGCTGCAGTGCATCCTTTGTAAAACATAAAATCAGTTAGACGTTATAATTGAAATCCATCTATCAGTGTGGTACAGTTGTAAACTTCAATAAAACGTCTCATATCTTCTCCAAGTGAAATGACAACACATGGTGAAATATTCAGTCACATCGTCTCAATGAATAGTTTCATTGAATTATTGCAAGGCTACTGTGTTACCCTGTAATTCAAATGTTACATAGCGATTATTCAATTAAAGCAAGTATTGGCTTGTGTTCAGGTACCTATAAGAGAGGGAAAATACTGTCTTTATTTGAGCATGGTAGGCCAAGGAGGGAGTTCCTATGTTAAAGAAGAGCAGCAGTTATAGTGCTTCTCTGTGCTTCTCGGTCTCCTGCTAGTTTGATGCCAACACCTCCTTATAGAAATTAGTGAGGCACTCCCCGCAAGACAAACTGAGATCCCGGGCTAGATGATGTGTAGAAAACGGAGTCAACCTTGGTGACGCAATTATGTTGTTTTTTTATTGGTATTTTAGAAAACTTCAAAATATTTCCGAAATCAAGAGTCATGCAGTTTTGGAATGCATACACATACGGCACCTACGTCATGGTCTAATACATCAGATAGCTAGGCTGCGGAATCATTTCAGAAGCATTTTTCCCAAGGCTAGACATTTGATAAACTAACATATTGATTACGCCAATTTGTATTCCCTGTTTTCTCTACTAAAGTTAGGACTGATGGTCTTTTATTTGTTTGCTAAAAATGGTAGAGGGGAGTAAAACAATTCAAGGTTATACTTTCAATTTAGTCATACTCTAAAGGACCACAGACTCCGAATTTAAATTTTGTGGGTTTATTATAAGGCCAAAATAATTTAATATAAACACACCTCAGTATCAGAGTATATAGATACATGAAAATCAATACAGAGCCGAGTCTACGAATATAGTTCATTCGGCATAAAAGGCATAAAATGATGAACTCCAAAATCAGAATGCAACATAGAATAGAAGCTGAGTCCAATTCTCTTTTCATCTGGGAGGAAAACAACGACAAAATCTCTTTCCCTACACTGCTCTAAGTGAGGGTCCTACCAATCTCTCTTTTGTCCTATCCCAAAGGTGTCAGCACGTGTTGATTTCCTAAGAAGTACTCACGTCAAATGGGTCTGATAGTTTAAAGCTATGGAGCTCGCTCTAAGATGCTCCTTCTCCTCCGAAAATAAGCAGAAGACTCCCGAATCTGTCCCTGCGCATCATACAAAAAGACAATGTTCAACCCACAATATGTCACATGATGAACTTTCTCTAGTGCAACGTTTCCAGTAATTTTCCACAGGAGCGTTAATTAATTTTCTTCGTATTCCAGTGGCCTTGGGTTTCAGATAGGCCAGGCACGAAAGGATTCCTCCCTTCTCGCCTTCCAGACTTCTTCAAAGACCTTACGGGTATCTCCTTAAATCTAAGAATAACGAGGCAGAATTCCAGCATCTGCAGTAGGATGGGAACATACTGTCTTCGAGCACAACAAGGATTCCTTTAATTACAATTCTTGAGCAATTGAAGATGAACAAAACTAAAAACAACTTCCAGTTTGGGCCTTTAATTCAGGCAACCTAAACTAAACACAATATATACTGCACAAATGTAATTTCATCCTGCACATCACACATACAGGAATTATAAGTGTCTCTAATACATGTAAAATCCTACTTGAATGTGCACACTACAATTTCTTTTTTTAACACATTTTATTTGTCAAATAACACATATAATGCAGAGCTCTGTAACCCAGATACTTCTGCAGCATCAACAATCGACATTATGATTTTGACTGTGTTCATGTGTCTACAGGACAAATGAAAAGCAATACAAACGAAAATAGTAACAAAATAACAACAACCTCCCCATCGCACTGTCGTCCACTCCAGAGCACTAAAATTGCACACTACAATTTTAGTGCTAGTACAACAAGAATAAATGCATCTTAATAATTATGAAGCACTGCAAATGACAAACTACATGTAGGTGCGCTTCAATCATGAGTATAGGGCACTTATACAATTTAGAGTGCTGTAAGCGCTCTATCAATATGTAGTGGTGGACAGTGCAGAGCTGTTGCCGAAAAGACAAAACTGTATGTCAGGAGGATTCAAGGTCTTTAATTAGGATTATTTGCCTCAGTTCCGACCATGGCACTTGCTGAAGCAGGTGAGTCCGAACTTCTATGCTGGAGGTAGGCAGTGAATAACGTTTCCCTAGAGCGGGATCGGTTTGGCATGAGATCCCAGAATAAGGACAATTGTTTGTGACAGTGGGAAATATATTTCTGCCAGGTTTGAATCGTTGGGACCTGTTCTCTACCCCAATATATTGCGACCCTGTGCTTAGCCAGTAAAAGTATCATAGCAATGAGTCTACAGTGGTCATGTGATACCTCCTTCACATATCCAAGTAGACCAATCATCGGGTTGAGAGGAATTGATGTACCAGTGATATGCAGTGTGTTAAAGAGTCACACCAGTAAGCTGCAACTTTGGGGCAGTTCCATGCAAGATGTATAAAATCGGCCTGTGGTGTGTGGCAATGCAGCCAACAAGAATCGGGAGCTAGTCCCATCTGTAGAAGCTGTGTAGGCATGCGATATAGATGATGTATGCATATAAAATGTATGAGGCAATGCAGATAATTAAGGTATAGAATTTCTAGTTGGCTACAGCAGAAGGCCCATTGGGTGTCTGACAGGTGAAGATCCATTGCTGAATTTCAGGCCTCGTGGGCTTTCAGGAGAAAAACTGGGGAAGTATGTTGCATGTGCAGGTAAAGATGTGTAATTGACTTGTGCAGTGATGAGCTTGTATAAACGTATTCCAGCGCAGTGAGACACATGCAGCACACAGCTCGCTGGTGAAATTATAAGAATGTTTCAAGCGGTGCAGGGGCGAATGGGGCTGTGGTCACTGATGGGGGGAGGAATTGATAGTCAAGGTAAATATCCACCAAGGTTTTTATGCCCATTGTAGTTACTGACCCGATAGCTCCCTTGTTTTGTAGTGGGGGAACAGGGTTTTTTTAACTAAGGGAATTGAGGGAGCATATAATATAGGGATGCCAGCACGCTTCCTGAGCCCTCCCCATGCCCAGCGTATGCTTTCTGTAGTGACAATCTTGGCCCACGGTGGCCGATAAGGGAGGAACAGAGCTGTGTAAGCGACCAAGGGGAGACTTTATAGCGCTCTATGGCCAAGTGTGCTTGGAATGGTGTGGGATGTAGCCAGTAATGTAAGAACTGGGCCTGCTTACATAAGGCATAGACCTGTATATCCGGAGCTCCCAGGCCCCCTCGTGAGTGTGGTAATATGAGTAGTTCATAAGAGGCCCAAGGTTGCCGACTCGCCCATTCCAACGAGATCAGCCTAGACCGTAAGCGTTTGAAAAACTTGATGGTAAGTGAGATTGGAATGCTTATGAATAAATAGAGTACTTTAGGGAGTATGACCATATTAGCTAACGCAATGCGGCCTGCCTCAGATAACGGAAGATTGGACCATATCGGGACTCGGTCTTCCAGCCAATCCTCCACACAGCCATAATTAGCCTGCCAGACTTCCTCTGGGTCCCTGTTTAGACATATACCCAAGTATTTAATGGGCCAGAGGATATTATGTGGGGAAGGGCAGGGCAGTGTGGTATCGGTCAGTGGAAAAAGGGCAGACTTGGGCCAGTTCACCTAGATACCGGAGTATCCTCCAAACCGCACAACCTCTTGTGGCAATGGGGCCAGGTTAATCTGGGAGTCGCGTGCATATAGGGTGATGTTGTCTGCATATAATTATATTACTAATCCCCTAGATGTGAAGCCTACACCTTTGTCTGTGTGGGGTTGGCAGAGCTGTGCTGCGAGGGGATCAATAGCAGTGGCAAATAGCAGAGGCGAGAGTGGACACCCCTGCCTTGTGCCACATGTAATGAGGAATGGTTCAGAAATTAGGCCATTGAGCCACACACGGGCCGCAGGAAGGGTTTATAGGAGTTTGATTTGTTTAATAAACTGAGAAATGTTGCCTAATTGCCTAAGCAGTGGGAAGAGATATGCCCCTTCTAGTGAATCAAATGCTTTAGTAGCCTCCAACCACATAGCTGAGGTAGTTGTCTGCAGGTGTAAGTGGTGCATCACTGTAAAGATGGTGCACAGGTTATGTCATGTCGACCTCCCAAGAATAAAGCTAGACTGGTCTGGCCTCATAACAGCAGTAATGGTAGCATCTGGTTTGCCAGTACATTTGAGAATATCTTATTATCAATATTTATAAACGATAAAGGGCAAGGGACTCGCATTACTCATCTGGCTTGTCGGGTTTAAGCAGTGTGACCATGACTGTTTGCCTTAAGGAAGGGGGGAGCAAGCCCACAACCATGGAGTCCTTATACATGTCTAGGACTCAAGGAGCTAGGAGCAGGGCATGTTCCTTATAGAAGGCCGTTGTTAAGCCGTAAAGGCAAGGGGCCTTGTCCCTGGGTACACTCAAGATCACCTGAGCAATTTCCTCCACTGTTATAGGTGAACCCAGATATTCCAGATGGGTGCTGGTTAGCCATAGTAGCGGTATAGTATCCAAATATGTCTTAAGCTCCCGCTGCCTATGTGAGTGGCATGGTATAATTGGGTTTAAAAAGTAGACATAACGTGTCAGGTGGGGAGGAACAGATCCGGCCTTCCCCATTATAGCTCCGACACATAAACTGAGGCATGGGGTTTGTGAAGTAGCCGGGCTAACGTCTTTCCGGGGCGGTCACCCACACCATACCATCAGGACTGACCTTCTTTACCTAGATAGTGTCTTTCACGAATCGCTTCTTCTTGATACTCAGTTATTTTGACACAGTTATTAGACAATATGGAAGGATCTTGTGAATGGAAGAAGTCAGTCCCTAGGGCTCAGATGTCAGCTTCCAGTCTAGAGAGTGACTCACGAATAGCTTTGAGGATGCCATTTTTTGTAACAATGCAGATGCCCTGTATAACCACTTTAAAAGCCTCCCATAGTATGGAGGGCGATTGTATGGAGCCAGTGTTGTGCTCGAACTATTCAATATTGGCTGCCAAAAATTCATCTCTAAAAACGGCATCATAAAGAGTGCCCGGTGGGAGATGCCAATTAAATGCTCGAGGTAAAGTTTGGGGGTACCTGCAGCACAAGCTTTACTGGGGCGTGGTCGGAAAGTGTATGTGGCAAGTGGGTAATTGAGTCAGTCAAAGTCTGCACATCCTTGTAGGTCAGCCAGAAGTACATTCTTTTTTTTTTTTTTTTTTTTAAACCTTTATTTCTCCAAGAGTCTGGACACAGCTATTCAGCCGACAACCCGGAGGTTCGGCAGCTTCGATAGAGAAGGACAAAGAAGCGTCCACATTGCATTAAAGGAGCAGTGAAAAGATTCCATTTTTAAGTAAACACAAACACACAACAAACCCCAGCAAGGCAAGAACACAGAATGCCCATGGTGATAGCCCCCCAGGGGAGGCCGGACCCCAATCATCTAACAGTCACAGTACTGTGATAAGAGGAAGAAGGGGGACAGCAGAGGCCCAAGAAGTCAATTAATCATCACATCTTATATACTGAGCTGGAAAGAATGTCAAGAAGAAAGCTGTTCCTCAGGGGGATCCAAATCAGGGGCAAGACATATTCCCCCCCTGTATTGATTCCACCGCCCCCAGATGGCGTGCCACTTCCGAGGGCGGCCTCTAGCGCAATATACTGTCTTTTCCCTGAGCATACTCCAATCCATATTTTCTTTCCACGCGGTCAATGTGGGGGGCCCCACGGAGCCCCACAATCGCGCGATGTCTCTCTTAGCGACCATGTTACCCAAAGTCACCCATTGGGTCTGTGCCGCATCGTGATCAGTGGGCCCCCAGACATTCAGGAGACAACACCGCGCTTCCGGCTGCATAGCAATGCCCGTCACCTCCCCCATCACTGCATGGACTCTCCTCCAGAATTCCGCGATGGCACCACATTCCCAGATGATGTGCAGGAAAGTACCCACCATACCACATCCCCTCCTACATAGGCCTTCCTCAGAGAATCCCATATGAACCAGCCTTGGCCCCGTCACATACACTCGATGCAGTATTTTGAGCTGCACCAGCCTCAGACGCGACGGGATCGCAACCTCCTTGGGAGAGGAAACAGCAGACTGCCAATCCTCGTCATCCAACTCGAGTCCATCCCTAGTCCACTGGTCCCGCAGCCCCAGAAGCGTATCCGCCCGGACGTTTATCAATTTCTTGTAGATGAGCGAGATCGTGCTCTCAGGCATATGGCCATCAAGGATCCGGTCCTCCAAAGGGGAGGACTCAGGCACCTTCTCCCCCTCCACGAGGACTGACCGGAGGGCATGACGCACCTGAACATAGCGGAAAAACTCGGAAGTCCCCAGCTCATACTCCTTCTGCAACTCTTCAAAGGACTTCACCCTCCCCTTAATCAGCACATCTCCGACCCTGGAGATGCCGATCAGGTCCCATTTATCAAAACCTTTTGTATGCCAAAGCCTACCCAATCTTTCAGATTCAAACAGCGGGGTAGCGAGGGTGAGCCTATCCTTCCAGCCCAGCGAGTCAGTTGCCATCCTCCACACACGCACCGCCACCCCAGTGGGCCCCGTGAGGGACGAGTCCAGGGACCGCGAGTACAACGCCCTATGATAGTTACCACCACGCAGCAACCACCTATCCATGGCATAACCAGGGCTGAGGGCAGGGCCATAGAGACCATGATTAATCGCACTCAGCTGGGTGGCCCAATAGTAGCGTCGGATGTCTGGAAGCGCAATACCCCCATCATACCATGGAAGCGTCAACTTAGCAATTGCTATTCGCGGCCACCCATCCCACAACAACGTTCGTTGGAGGCTTTCGATCTCCCGAAAGTATTTGGCCGGTACTCAATCTAGAGTATTCTGCAATGCGTAGAGGAACCGGGGAAGAGACATCATTTTGAACAAGGCAGCGCGCCCAACGAGGGAGAGCGGCAGCCTCCGCCAGCCCTCTACATCCCGCCGCAGGCGCGCCAGGGGGGGGGAGCAGGTTCCTCTCATACCGCAAAGCGGAGTCCGTGGAGATAAAGATCCCCAGATACACGAAGCCCTGCTGAGCGATCTGGATCGAACAAGTTCGCGGGATCGGTGGAACCTCGCCACTCAGAACATAGAGATACGATTTACTCCAGTTGATGACGAGACCCGAATTCCTACCGAAAGATGTAAGAACGTCACAGACCACTATCAGCGATTTCTTGGGCGAGGCAAGATACAACAGGATGTCATCAGCATATAGCGAAATGCGGTCCTCGTGTTCGGGCGACCATCTAAGTCCCCGTATATCCGGGTTCCAGCGTATCCACGCCGCCAGTGGCTCAAGGGCGAGGGCGAACAACAATGGCGACAGGGGGCAACCTTGCCGAGTGCCCCTCCCAAGCTGATACGGAGTCGACGCCCGGCCATTTACCACCACACTCGCAAGGGGTCCCTCATACAGCAACCTCACCCAGCTCACAAAACCATGGCCAAAGCCAAACTTGGCCAGCACAGCCCACAAATATGCCCATTCCACCGTATCAAAGGCCATCGTGGCATCAAGAGACGCCACAACAGCTGGTTCACGCAGCGTGCCCGCCCTGGCGATTACACCATGAAGGCGCCGAAGGTTTAACGCAGTGTTACGATGCGGAATAAAACCGGATTGATCCGGGTGGATCAGGTCTCCAAGTACCCTGATCAATCGGGCCGCAAGGACTTTAGCCAGAATCTTCGGCTCAGCGTTAAGAAGTGAGATAGGCCTATATGAGGCACACTTATCTCGGGGTTTACCATCTTTGTGTATAACAACAATTGTCGCCAGTCGCTGATCCAACGGGAGGGTCCCACTCCCCCGCGCCTCCACGAACATGGCGCGCAGGTGAGGGGCAACCCTATCCGGAAACAGCTTATACAGGTCAATTGGCAAGCCATTCGGGCCCGAGGCCTTGCCCGAGTTCAGCGCGCGGATAGCTCCCGCCACCTCATCGACCGTTATGTCTCCATCCAGATCGTCCCTATCTGCGTCGGAAAGACAGGGCAAAGCGATATCACGCAAGAGGTCACGCGAGTCCTCGGGCGGCCTATCCGAGACTGAGGCATAAACCATACGGAAATAGTCCGTGAAGCACTGTACAATCCTCTCAGGTTCCACAATCACCTCTCCCCCCTCTCCCGTCAACTCCGGCACTACTCTATTAACCCGTTCTTTTTTGTCCAGCCAAGCTAGGAGTTTCCCGGCCTTGTCACCAACATCATACAAGCGGCCCTGCTATTCCCTACTGAGGGTCTTAGCGGCATTCGTCACCAGGTCCTTATACTCGGCTTGCTTCAAGCTCAGCTCATGCAGTGAGGCCTCTGTAACCTCCTCCTCTAGCGCTCCCTCCAAAGCCACAATCTCCTACTCAACCTGCATAACCTCGCCATCTCTCCGCCGCTTGGCCGCCACTACAAGGGAGAGGGCCTCCCCTCGGAGCACGGTCTTAAATGCTTCCCACAGCGACACTGCCGAGTCCACGGATCCCTGATTGTCCTTGAAAAAATTATCAACTGTCTTCACCAGTGCGCTGCGCATCTTGGGGTCTCGGAAGTACCAAGGGTTAATAGTAGCCACCCTTCCCCCTCCCTCACGGCCAACATCCAGCCTGACCCACACTGGCGAATGGTCCGATATACCACGCGCCATGTGCCTGGCCTCGGACACCAATGAGGCGTGCGCAGCCAGAGTGAGCAGGTAATCAATCCTAGAGAGGCTACCATGCGCTCCGGAGTGGAAGGTGTATTGGCTCTGTGTGGGGTGCCGGAGCCTCCAGCAGTCTATCAGGCCAAGTGTGTCAAGAAAGTCTGGAAGCCACTTCTGAGCCCCCCCTGTGTCTCTGGGCGGGTATCTATCCAGCAGCCCAGAGCCGACAGCATTGAAATCACCCCCCACCACAAGCATACCCCCCGGGAGATCCAGCAAGGCCCTACCCAGATCTGTAAACGTGGAGGCCTGCAGGGCCGGCGGGACATAAACCGAAACTAAAACCAAAGTTCTTCCTTCCCACCGCCCCGCCACCGCCACAAACCTCCCCCTATCGTCAACAATGGTGGAGTCCACCTCAAATGGTAGCGAGGCTCTGACTAGGATGCCCACACCCCTGGACCCAGAGGAAAATCCCGAATGAGCTATGAATTTATACCCCTTCCTATTAAGAGCATAGCACGTGTTACCTATAAGGTGCGTCTCCTGCAGTAGGGCGACATCCGGCAATGACCGTTTCAATAATTGCAAAACAATCCCGCGCTTAATGCGATCCCCCAAACCATTAACATTCCAGCTAATAACACTTAAACCCCTACCCCCCATCCCCAAACGTAAGGAGGCCCACCCCACACCCGAAGAGCCACCATGGAACAGTCCTGAAAATAATCAATACGCCTTGCAAAAACAAACCCCCCAACAACAAACCCAAAATCCCAACTATCCCCCCCACCCTGCACCCCTGCTGCAGCTTACAAAGCCCCCCCAACTTGCAGTGTGCCTGTCGCCCTACCAAACCCAAAATCTACAAAAAGTACCCTAAGGGAGGAAAGAGTCCCCCTCGTCCTCCCACAACCCTCCGTATTTACTGCATTCTGTTCAAGTCATTAGCTAGAGTCAAATCGAATCAGTCCGGTTCCGAAGACATCAACCTTGTTCATCCCGGCCACTGTCCCCGTCTGCGGTAGTGTCCTCTCCCGTCCGTCGTCGGGGCAGAGCTTCCAGCCATTCATCGGCCATGACAGGCGACTCAAAAAAGAATGTTCGGTCTTCGTACACCACACGTAGTCTGGCAGGGAAGAGCATGGCATATTTCAGTTCCCTCTCCCGAAGCCGCCTCTTCACCCCCAGGAAGCCCTGCCTCTGCCTCTGCACCTGCTGGGTGAAGTCAGGATAGAAATTCACCGACGCGTTCTGGAAGGGGACCGGGCCCGTCACCCTCGATGCTTGCAGGATAGCGTCCCGATCTCGAAAATGAAAGAGCCGGGCGACAATCGGCCTCGGTGGGGCTCCCACGTTGGGCCTACCACCCGGCACCCTATGGGCCCTCTCAACTGCGAAAAACTTGCTAAGACCCTTAGGCTGCAGATGGTTAAGCACCAAGTCCTCCACTAGCAGGTCTACAGAAGTCTCGTCCGAGGACTCCGGGACCCCGATAACGCGCACGTTGTTGCGCCTGGCCCGGCTCTCAAAGTCCTCCAGCCGACGGGCGGCGAGATCACTCTCGGTCCTCAACTTACGGACCTCGGTCTGTAGTTCCGAGACATCATCAGCGAGGCCCGTGGTCTTGAGGTCCAGGGTTTTAACTCGTTCGTTCGTTTTGCCCAAATCCGCGCGGATCAGATTAACGTCCACCAAAATGGCATCCACTTTGTGCGCCAGGGCATCAAACTGTCTCCCAATCGAAGTCTGCAGCCCTTCGAGTGCGCCCATGACATCCTGGAGCGAGAGCTCCGGGGCCAAGGGTGAGGCAGTCTTCTGTGCATCCGGCGACTGGCTCGGTCCACCCGGTGACCCCTTCTGCTGGGCGTAGCGGTCCATATTATTGGCCTGAGTATAGGCTCCCCGCCTGGTGGCCTTAGGCTTCAGCCGATCCACCTCTGCTTTGCCCGACATGGTTGGCTCAAGCAGGTCGGTTCAAACAGGACGACCCTCTCTCAGCGAAAGGAGGCAGGAGTGCGCAGTCCTGCGATGGGCCGCCAGAGTAGCGTGCAGAGCGTCCGAATGATAATAAAGCAGCCGAGAGCACTCCCTGGGCAGGGCCAACAAAGGGCGAGAAAGTGAAAGTGAAAGGATGGGGACCTCCGTCCGGTAGTTCACACCTCGCCTGGCCGCTGTTGTTCAATTAGAGGTCAGGCATCCTGCCAACTCTAGCCCCTGGCATCCCTCGGAGATAGGCCTCAATCTTCCGCCATGCATAACTCCGGTTCCCGGTGGGCGATCCGACCGCGGGTGGCATCAATCACCTCCCAGACAAGTCATCTGCACGATGCCATGCATGCAAACAGGATTAGAGACAGGATAGTCGACGGAGGGCACGAGGGTCTCGGGAGCTCAAAGCTCACGCGGCCATCTTGGTCAAGCGCTAGGCTCCTCCCCCCAGAAGTACATTCTTGACCATGTATTATGATGAGGAGAGGCAGGTACCTTTGAGTGCATCACGGTGCATGGGCCGTCAGACATCTTGCAGGTGGTTATCAGAGATCAATGTGTGCAGGGTTTTGGCAGCCTGAGGGTGGGGGCGTCTAGATGTCCCAGATCTATCCCTTGAATCCTCTAGTAGGACATTAAAGCCTCCTCCCCTAAATACAGTCCTGGGGCCGATGTAAGAGATTTGTTTCCACACCTTAGTGAAAAACTCTGGGTCGTCAGTGTTAGGTCAATATACTGCAGCCAAAGTTATGGAATGCTTATAAAGTGTGTCAGCTAATATGACGTATTGTTCATCTTTGTCGCTAAGACAGTGGGATGTCTGCCACGGCATGCCCTTTTTTAACAAGATAGTGACCCCTTGGGCATAGTTGGAATAAGTTGAGGAATACGTTGCTCCCTATCCCTGTGCAAGTAGCCCAGGAGCAGAAACCTAAGTCAGGAAGGTATCTTGTAAGAAACATATGTCGATTTTGTGTCGAGTGAGAAAGGCATGGACTAATCATGCCTTCCGCAATCATTCAGCCCTCGCAACTTCCATGTGAGACAGGACACTCAAGCCATACTATCTGCTATTAGCAAGGGCGAAATTGGATGTGCCTATGGTGAAGTAGCGTATAATAGGACCTCACAGACCGTAAGTGCAGTGTGTAGTAGAAAGTCTTACAGCAGAGTAACAGTGCATGATGTTTAGCCAACTGTGCTTCAAGAACCACAAATACCCTGCCCCCTTTCCTCAACATCCAAAAATAGGTCTCCAACCCCCCCCCACCCACACCAACCTCCAAACAGGTTGTGAAAACCCACCCCATGAACTCAACGATGGGGATTATTCCTCGGATTGTGGGGTCACCAGGCGAACAACCCTGCCATATCGGCTGGGTGGCCAAACTATTGGACCTATGGGGGTTCCAATTAGTGTGGAGACATACTTGTATGGGTAACGAAGTAAACTGAGAACTATAACATTATTGACAGCATGGCATCATTACTGGCACTAAATTATGTAATTCCTTTGGGTCACAGCGCTCTCCCTGTAACGCCCAATAGTGAGTTTACTATATAAAGTACACTGAGGGGGAAATCAATCATTGTCACTTAGCTGAGCTCCTGTTGAAGTGTGGTGAAGTTGCCGGGGATCAGCGAGTCTTGACAATCTGTTTGGCAAGTTTTAAAGCAAGTTTAGCAACTGTGAAGAAATGCATTTTGCTCTTGTGGGAGATTCTAAGCTTAGCGGGGTATAGAAGGGAGTATGATGGGCCAGCCTGCTGCAGTAGCTTCTTGGCCAGTAGTAAGTCCTGACGGGCCACCTGGGCCACCATAGTGAAATCAGGATAAAAGGAAATGTTGTTGCCATGATGCTGTATTGACCCTCTCTCATGGGGAAATGTGAGGACCATATCTCAATCTTGGTAGTTTAACAGGCAGGTCACAATGGGGCGGGGGCTCTACCGGTGGCCTGGGTCCCAGCGATCAATAGGCTCTCTCCATTATGAAGACCGGGGATAGATCTGAACCGAAAAAGTCTTGCAGCAGGGACTCATTGTAGTCTTTCCTTATATAAATGCCTGTGGTTTCTGTAAATCCTACTATGCAGAGATTGTTGCGTCTTGAGCGAGCCTTGAGATCTCTGTTTATGGCCATGATTAACTCTAGCTCTATACATATCTGCAAGAGGTTTTCCTTTGTTTCCATTTGGAGATGATCCACGGTTGAGACTCGGTTTTCCAGATGATCAAGTCTCGCATCGTGTGTGTCTACACATGTTTTGACATGATAGAGGCGAGTTGTGAGCAGATCTAGCTTGGAGTCTATGTTTTTTAGGCTTGCCTTGACATACATGAGTAACGCGCGGAGATCTGTATCCTGTGCACTGTTCTCTTCCATTTGCAGCGTGTCCGCATCTGGTTTTGAAGTATTTTCAATCTGGCGGGTGAGTGACTATTTTCAAAGGAGAGCTTTGTCTGCTTTGCATCATGTTTGCCAATTCTTGTGATGATTTATAAGGAAGAAAGTGATGTTAAAATGTTGAGTAAGCTTTATCATCGCAGCTGGTTGGGCACCAGTGTGGGGACACTCAATCTCCTCATCACAAGGTGAAATCAGGAAGAGAGAATTATGCCAGCTCAGTCCACCTCAGACTCTGCCACACCTCCCCACTCTGGTGGCACAGGAGGGGCACGAGCAGACCTCAGTTTCGAATCAGCACCAGTGCCACCAGCTATGATAAAGTAACGAATTGTCACAGGGCCCAGTCAGATCAAAGTTTGAACAGTTTCTGACAATGGGATTGGAGTGACTGATTCAGGCCAAGCAGGTTTAATTCCCAAGGCCGCCTCATGTAGTGGGGGCCAGATCACCACCCCGCGCTTCGTTGACAAGGTTTAAATAATGGCGACTGGAAGGATGCCCCAATCAATGAGGCACCAACGTTGACGGCTTCAACAACCAGCAGTCTCCCTCCTTCACCCAGATCAAAAGCCTCATCAAGCCTGGAGAGAACGCCAAGCGCAGACAGCGTATCACAGCAGGTAGGCCAAAATTCCTGGCCCTCAGCCAATTTAATGGGCCCCAGCCTGGCATCTCTGCCCGCAGGTAGAGTGGGTCCTGTATGGGCACTGTGGCGTACAGCATCACCCCGATGTGCCGACCTGGGGGAATGTCTCTGTACCAGCTTGCTTCGCATGGTGAAGTAAAATCCAACCAGGCCGCACCACAGGACAGGTCAGCCTTCCCAATGCAATGTACCCATGGTAGAGGGGTGGGGGAGGGGCAGAGCACTGCCAAAAATCAGGCGGTCGGGACCACACGCGGGGGGGGGGGCACAGCCACAGGTGCAGAAGATTTCCTCTTCCCTCGGCTAACCTCATCTCCTCCGCACCAGCCGGCCGCCGCACTTGATGGACCATGCTAGACTGTGGTCCCCCCTTCCACACCAATTCCAGTTCTGGAAATCCCACCGAATCTCCGATCAGCCACCACCTTCTCTTGACAGCGTCATGAGCAGCTTTGGATCCATGCCGTGGTGAGCACGTCCTAGCCCAGACTGAGGCCAGGCAACCATGGCTTCCGTATCCACAGCGTGAGAGGTAGGCAGCAGGCATGGTGCTCTGCCTCTCAAGCCTACAGTCAGGAGGACGGGGCTGCTGGTCTGGAGTTGTGCAGATATGGGCCAGTGTGTTTCCTTTGAGTCGCACCGGTGTAGTTATGGAAGTGGGAGCCCCCAGTGTGCTCATATTATTCAGGATTCATGTTTCGGCTGGCAGAGTCCTCTCACAGAGCGGCCATCTTGCTGCTCGGTGAGACCATGCCAACACCAAAAGCGGTGACGCGATTATGTTGGTTGGCTAATAGTTTTTGTGCAGGCCCGCAAAATCGGATTTCAAGGTGAGGTGAGTTTCTAGGATCCACAATACTGACTCATGTAGAGTAATCTCTTGATCCATGAAAGACCCTTCCATCGGTGTACATTTAAGGGTACTTGAATTGGTTTAAGAAAGGGTTATGTTTTGTGTGACCATGTCATCCTTATGAAAGCAAAGCTGTGGCTGTAAAGGGAAACTATCTTACCCAAACTGCCTCAGAGATCGGAGAACTGCCAACAAGATCTAGGTCCTGTCTGCTGACCTTATTGGACTAATGTAACCACTGAGGGACCTGTGCTTGACCTCATCTCACAGTTTCAAATGGCAGCAGGTCCGCTCAGCCTTTTGACCTACCGATTTTGATAAAATGAGTACTACTGAGCCGTGTAGCAGTATACTTCTGCTAATCAGTGCCATAATAACCTTCTGATAACACATGTGCTTTACGCATACCTTCATGTAAACTGTCAAATGTGATACTGAAATGCTTTTAAGTATAAATCTTATGCTCTCTACCACCCAATCCAAAAATAAGCTCTTTTAGGATGGGGAAAATCCCCCATAGCCTATAAGGAAAGTTCACAGAGCAAAGTTTAAAATACACACCTTCATTCAACATCGTTATCCTCATTCGAGAATGGTTCCTGATATTCAACTGAGATGACAAACTTCAGTTTTATCATTGTGCACCAAATGTTTTGGCCAGTTACCACTGGCTGTACAGCATTGCACGGCTTTAAATGACCCATGTCATCATGTGACAGGCATCCTTTTCAACATATGCTTTTGTATCATCCTCTATCAATGCATGCATTGTACTAATATAATAAGATCCATAAAAACGTTACTAAGGAGCAGGAACGAATTTGCAGTGCACAAAAGAGAGGTCAGGCAAGTTGCATGACTATGTGCCATTTACATGCGTTGTGCAGAACAGTGTCTGTGGTGAATGTCGGTTTCTCATTTTGGAGGAGATGAGGCTGAGTTGAATGAAATGCTTTTGATTCTTTACAAATGGTAACTCGGATGCTGTGGGTTCATTGAAAAAGACGTATGAGGAAAGACTGCAAATATCATAAATGACAGATGAGCAATATTTGCAGGATTACATGGGTGGATGTTGAAGCAGATGCCCTTCAGATTTTTCCAAGGTGATGTTGTGTAGAATCACTAAAGACTACTAAGTAGCAGATGCTAGCTAAATGTTGGATATACAAAGATAACCACATTCAAATTTCTTGCTTTAAAATGACGTCACTTTTCGCTTTAGACAATGAAGGTGTGAGATTCTGCCTCATTCGTTTTTACAAAGTAATTAGGCCTGGGCAGAATTTCAATAATGCCGGAGTAATTTTGGTAAATCTGCATTACTCTTTGACGTGGGATTACTGATAATAACGTCATTATTTCTCCTCGTGCAATTAAGAGTAATTTGGGGAGGAAAATTCTATGGTGAGAACACATTTAAAGAGTGTGAGTGGATGCTCATGCTTGCTATTTGTGTTCTGTAGCATTTAGCATTGTTTCTAAGTGCAAAATGATAGTTGTGCCAATTTTGGATACAGGCGGGTATATTCACAGGAACATGTGATAACTACCGCAAGAGTAGCGTAACACAACTTTCAATATTGCAGCCTATCGTGGGAAAATAACCCTGTGACAACGTGGAATTCACAACAAAGCGGTAGCAAGTGATAGTCTGCCGAAACCGCAGACAATGTCCGCGATACAAAGACCACGACGGAGTTAAAACCACACCAAAAAACACGCGATGGGCCAAAGTACAATGAGGAAATCAGCGATAAGCAGCGCCAGGCCTGCAACACACACCTGGCAGGATGAAAACATCACCATAAAAGTAGAAAAAACACCCACACACAAACTGACCTACAACCAAGCACCATGGAGGCAGCCAGAGCAGGCGCAGAGGATGAGTACAACCCCACAAGCACCCCGGACGACCAGCCTGGGACCTCAGGGACAGGGAAGGGCAAGGACAAGAAGACGAGGAAGACGAAGTTCAGTCCGCAGGTGAACAGGATCATAGTCACGGAGGTGATGGAACACCATCAACAACTGTTCGTCACCTCCAACGTGTCATTGGGCCCCAAAACTGGAATATGGTGGGACATCGTCGACAAGGTGAATGCCGTCGGAGAGCACAAGCGGACAATAACTAGTTCAAGAGGCGATGGAATGACATCAAGCGGAAGACCAAGGAGAAACACTCCGCCAACCAGAAGGCAGCAACGCAGACCGGAGGTGGGGGCCCAGAGCCACAGCTCGTGCTGGATGACATGGAGGAGCTGGTGTCGACAGTCATCAGTGTGGATACTGTGGCCGGAGTAAGGAGACCGGACACTGCTCGACAGGACACAACACAACCGCAACAGGGTGAGTGACCACCAGGTACTGGGGGAGCGGGTGGAGATGGGCACGATGGCACACATGCACAATCAAGCAGGGCACAGTACACACCCACAATGACCCTGGCTCCTCGCCCAGACCCACAGACTGTCACAATGTACAATGCCATGCTGTCTGAATGTGAACCTGTACCATCCGGCTACATACATGTGGACACATTGTAATACACCATCTCCCCTTCACATTGCAGGGGCATCGTCAACACCTCTTGCAGAGCAGTCCCAGCCACTCTTCACTGATGACGAGGAGGACAACACCAGCATCGATGCACAAGCCCTCCTAGACATCGACCTCATCCGCGACTCACCTACAGGATCAGGGCAGCCCAGCTACATCGATGAGACCCCACCCACCACCCAAATCACCCAGCTGGAGGCACTCACAGCCCCGGAAACCTCGCAAGTCCCCCAGGAACAACAAATGGCCTTCCTACGCCGTGTGCTGAAGGGCCAGAGGGAGATGGCTGAGCAGGTGCGGGTGGGGTTCAAAATCATGGCTGCCAAACTAGACGCCATCCTTGGGTGTCTATGTCCGCCCCATGGTCTCCAACAAGCTCTGACTGACATCGCTGGAGTCATGACGCGGAGAGAAGAACAGCTATCTGCTCAGAGTGGCTCCAGCAATGCCGTGAGCTGGCACACATACGAAAGCTCATGGAGGACATGGTGCGGATGGAGGCGGAAAGGATGGCAGCCACCGCTGCACATCATCAAAATGTAGCTGGGATCTATCATGCCCTCCAGACCTCCATCATGGCATTGCCGCCACAAGGCGTGGCGCTGATGAATGCTGCTGCTCCCACACCATTCACATCCCTGCCCCTGGTGTGTCAGTGCTTCCCAGTGCGGTAGGCGTATCCACTCAGGCACCTGATGTGTCAGTGGCACACAGTGCTGTCGACAATCCCCCTCCGGCCCCTGATGTGTCAGTGGCACACAGTGCCGCAGCCGGTACTGCAACACCCACAGGTGGGGCAGAGCACACATCCGGGGCCGAGGACTTGGATGGGTTTGTGATCAGGAGGCACTAGCATTCATTTCCGCCACTTGGCATGTTTCTGCTTGGTGCCGCACATGGCCTACCCTTCCTCTCCCACAGTAAATGTCATCCCCGGATGGACTCTGGCTGGCCCTCCACGGGCTCATATTGTATAGTGTGCTCGGCATTGCCCTGTATCGCTCCAGTTGCAGTATTGCACTGGATGTGCAAATAAACATCTAGTGACGCACTGCTGTGTCATGTCTTACATCATTCAGGTATGGATGTGTGGATGAATGTGGGGACAGTGCCTTCCTTTGCGTCAATGATGTTCATCCTGTGGGATGCGAGTCAGAGGGTGCGACATTGCATTTTGTGTACCTGGTCCCGTGAACACTACAACAGGGACACACACATCAGTCACTTCCTTGTCCGGACATGGACTGGACCACGCCCCAAACCCATGAGTCATTGTGGCAAGCCCTGCGCTGGTCCAGCATACGGCAGGCCAGACCACTCCGCTGACGCACCGAGGGGGGACCATCATTTCTACCCGTCGCAGACGTACTCGCTGGTGGTGTGCAGGTCACTGGTCTAGTCATCAGCATGTCACAGCCACTCCTTGAGGGCAGGTTTGCACACACACCACACCCATCCGGCACAGGCATCACTGGCCATGTGACTCCGCCAACATAAGGGG